>NC_089504.1:330816855-333249835 GCF_036850995.1 Saccopteryx leptura
GCCATTCTCAGTGCCTGGGCCAACTCTGCTCCGATGGAGCCTTGGTTACGGGAGGGGAAGAGAGAGACAGAGAGGAAGGAGAGGGAGAGGGGTGGAGAAGCAGATGGGCGCTTCTCCTGTGTGCCCTGGCCGGGAATCGAACCCGGGACTCCTGCACACCAGGCTGATGCTCTACCACTGAGTCAATCAGCCAGGGCCTGAACTAGTCTTAATATCTTATCGATGTCCTCACTCATTAATAAATAAAAGCTTTGATATATGTTCATTTTATATTTGAATCATGTTTTTTAACTCTTTTGAAAATTATTCTTGACTACTCCTAATACTGTGGTCCCGGCCTGACCTGTGGTGGTGCAGTGGGATAAAGCGACGACCTGGAACACTGAGGTTGCCGGTTCGAAACCTTGGGCTTGCCTGGTCAAGGCACATATGGGAGTTGATGCTTCTTGCTCCTCCCCCTTCTCTCTCTCTCTCTCTCTCTCTCCCCTCTCTCTAAAAATCAATAAATAAAATATTAAAAAAAAATACTGTGGTCCCCACCTCAGCAGGCTGAGATGAGAACAGGAATAGGGGGGTGGAGGTGAGTTAGGTGACTAAAAAGAGACAGGTATGAAGGGCTTTCCTGCCAGGTGTCCAGGAATGTTAGTGTTTGCCTGGTGCCCTGGCTTTCTGTGGATTCCTAATTCTCCTGCCACTTAGAGCTCCCCCTGGTGGACTAGTTCTCCTCTGCACTGCAATGCTGAGTTCTCAAGCCAAAGGCTCCTTCCCAGCGGGGTGAGAGGCCATGCCCAGCCTTCTCTGCTAGCTTCCCGGTGTCCATAGTTGAGGAGGGATTGCTTCCTCCTCTCTCCATTCCTTAACCTTACAGGCCTAGCAAACAAATGACATGGTAGGGTCTGCAACTGTCACCCAAAGTTGGTCATCCCAAGCACAAACTTTCTTTGCAGTGTTCTTAAAAATTCATGCAAATGCATTTCAACCCAGTTTTGTAACTACTGTGTCCCTTCCATCAAAACTAGCCATCTAAAGAGCTCCAGATCGGATTTGTTTTATTATATAATCTTCATTTAAGAAAAACTGATGTACTGTACCTCTTCCATTGAATCCTGTATCTACATATAATTACCTCATTTAACCCTCACAACTGCCCTTGGAGGCGAGTAACAATGTCCCATATTACTGCGGAAGGATCTGGGATTCAGATAGTTAAGTCCCTTGCCCAAGGTCACATATGGTGTAAGGGGCAGAGCCAGTCAGCTTGAAACCCAGGTGTTTCTGATTCTGATCATGTTCACTTCTGGTTTATAATTATTTGTTTCTCCATGGTCAGAGGTGGCAGGGCCTCTGAGACCTTTGGGTCCTACCCTTCTGAGATGGGAGACAGGCCCAGAAAGGGGTCAGAACTAGCCCAAGGTAACCCAAGGAGGAAGGTGCAAAATCAGAGGACTCAAAGGAAAAAACTGACCAGTCCAGCCCTCTAGAAGCCTAAAGGACATTCTGTCTCTGTCAACCAGGCTTTTGTTAGAAATGTCTGCAAGAAACTATGTTCAGAACTTTACAGAGGATCAAACCTTCAGGAGTCAGAAAAGCTCTGGCCTTTGGGCAGTTCACTATCCTCCTGGAGCCTCAATTTTTGTGTATGTAAAATTGGTCAATTGTTGGAAGATTTGAAAGAAACATAGGTTGGCAAGGCCAGTACATTGTAAACCTAGAGAGTGCCCAGAGGTGATAGACCAAAGCTCATTCTGGGCTCTGGAGCCCGTCAGTTTCAGGTTTTAGCCCTTAAATAGCCTGTCTCCTTGGGTAAATTTGTATGCCTCATATGTGAAATGGGAATAGCTGTACCTACTCCATAGGGTGGTTGTAGGAGTCGAGTGCTTGTAATAGTCGACGGCATGCAATGACCGATCAGTAAAGTTAGCTTCGCAGGTTTACTGCTTGCTCAAGCCCGGACAACCGATTTCCTCCAGGCTCCGCCCCCTCAGGCAGGCCCCGCCTCCGTTTACATTCCGTCCGCCTCCTACTCATCAGGTCGGGCTCCAGCCGGGGTTCCTCCGGCCACCAGGGGGCGGTGGCGCTGAAGGAGGTCTTCTAGCCGAAGCAGGTGACGCTCTAGGTGACGGAGGTGGCTGCTCTGTGGCCAGTGGCAGGGGCACGCTAGCCAGCGGGTGTGAGGGGCGGGCTATCAGTGGTGCGGCGGGCGGGCGGCGATGGCGGCCGTACGGGGCCTGCGAGTGTCTGTGAAAGCTGAGGCCTCGGCGGGGCCAGTCTTGGGGCTCCCGTCGCCCGAGGCGGAGTCCGGCTTGGAGCGTGGCGAGCCGGAGCCCATGGAGGTGGAGGAGGGCGAACTGGAGATTGTGCCGGTGCGGCGCTCGCTGAAGGAACTGATCCCGGTACGGGAGGGCTGCGGGCGGCGAGGAGATCGCCGAGCGAGCGAGCCCCCTGCGTCGGAACGGGCCGGAAGGGGAGGCGGCAGGCTGTGCGGCCAGGGGAAGTCAGGGGAAGGGGAGAGGGCAGCGAGCGCCCGGGGGGCGGGGCGCCAGGCTGGGGAGACCCGGAGCCGGAGAAAGGACGCTGGGGCGCCCGGAAATGGGAGTTGAGGGGGCCGAAGGAGGTGGGGGAGAACTGAAGGGTACTTAAGGACGCCCCCTTCGCTTCCCCTCTGAGCTAGTCTGTACAAGGGGTTCGTGAGCAGGGGCTGGGATTGACTATCTGGGGACTTGAGCTGAAGGATGAGCCCCGGGCGGGAACAGAACCGAGAGCGGCCCAGAACGGCCGGGTGGCGCCGGCATCCAGATCTCCCTGTTGGTCCTGCTCCCGTGTCGCTGGTGTCTGGGAAACGTAGCGCTCGCGGTTTCTCTTGGGAGGGCTGAACTTGACCGCAGTCGGAACTCGGTGTTTCTGCTGTGACTTGAGGGTCATCTTGTCCCGGAGCAGCTCCGCTGCACTCTGGCCCCAACATCTGACCTTTAATGAAACCAAAACATTGGCGAACTCACAGTGATTCTTGATCAGTCTTTCATCACATTGGGGATGGCGAGAGGTGCTTTGCTTGTGGTTTGGGGGTCCTGTGTCCGGTTCTCAGGGCTGCTCTCAGGCCTGCGTGGTTCTTTTCAGGGACTGAATTTCTCACCGACACGAAGAAACTACTTTTTTACCACATTAGCAGGGTTTCTTGTTTTTAAACTGAAATTGTGGGAAAAGGTGAAGATGGAGTCACTAAAGATAACAAATGGTAACGACTTTGAACATAGTGTCATTTTACCATCAACTACTTTATATCATTTAAATAGCACTGCAGTTATGAAGTATGTATCATCCCTTTATTCATTCATTGTAACATATTGCATTCTCCACGATGTGCCAGGCACAGTCCTAGGCCCTCGGTCAAGATTAAACTCCCTCCTGGAGTTTATGTTCCATTTGGGGAACACAAGTAAACAAATAATTTCTGATAGTGGTGAATGCGGTGAGGAGAATACAGCAGGTTAATGGGATAAAGGGTGCAGAGAGCAGAGACGGTGTGCAGGGTGGGAAGCAGAATGGAATAGGACTGTTAGGGAAGTCCTTTGAGGTGGTGACATTTAAGCCAAACCCCAAGTGACAAAAAGGAAGTGTTCTCAGGAGGGGCAACAATAAGCACCAAGGCTTTAAGATGGGAACATGACTTTTGTTGAGGAAACAAGGTTCTATAGCACAAATATGAGAGCAGTTAGAGGGCAGGAAGGTGGGCAAATACCATGGAGGAAACCTAGGCCCAGTGAGGGCAGTGAAATTGTGGCATGTCCTGTAACCTGTGACCCCTGGAGTTGCCATTTGAATCCTGGGTTTCCCACTCCCACCCTCCTTTCATTGCACTGTGCCGTGTTTTCTGTAGGTCTAGGTGAGTCTGGATTTTCTGCATTTTGATGAAGACTTGTGCTCCACCATCGTGGCCTGACATGATGAATTTGGCCAGTCTGGGTTGGGGAGATAAGTGACCGTGCCCCATTTTGGGTGTTTTTCACAAAAGCCTTTAGGTTTTCACTTACACGGATACCTTCAGTAGATGGAATTCTTTAAGGTCTTAGGATACGATGTAGAAAAGACTTCTCTTTAGAGTTGTTGGTTGCTACCACATAGTCACTGAATGGGCTTCCTCATAGTAAGGGGTTGTCAGGGTGGGGGAAGGATTGCTGAAAAGAATGACTGTCCAAAAGGTATCAGCTGTCTTTTATCATGAGTTTCTCATCAGTTGCCGTCAGCATTTCTTACCCTTCCTCCTTGTGTTAGGACACAAGCAGAAGATATGAAAACAAGGCTGGCAGCTTCATCACCGGAATTGATGTCACCTCCAAGGTAAGACAGACCATGATTTATTTATTCATTTTGATAAGCTGGTAGACTTGCTCCCTAGGACTTGCAAAACTGCAACTAGTCTTTGCCTACTATTTTCTTTTGTTGCTGGATTAAAATTTATTTAAATTTCATATTACACAATGATGCCTTTGTGCCTTCTGAAAACATCCAGGCAGTATTTGTGTATTCTCGTGTTCAGAACAAGATAAAAATCACTATATCTAGGTGACTGTGCTTAATCATATCCAAGAAAAAAAGCACTGGGAATGCTTTAAAAAAATTTTTTTTTTATTAATTTATTGTGTTTGCATAGATTCTAGTGTCCCCCCGAATACATCCTCCCCTCCCCCATGTTCCCCAGTACATCCCTCCCCTGCCCCTCCTCATAACGCCCTCCTCCCTTCTCTCCAGGATTTGCTTTTCTGCTCTTATTCCGTCCTATCACCCTATCATCCCCTTTCCCTCTGTCTGCTTTCCTTCTGGATCCTTTGATCCCTCCTCTGTCTCTATTCTTCTCCTTAGTTCATATTGTTCATTGGATTCCTCAAATGAGTGAGGTAATCTCTGCCTGGCTTATTTCACTTAACATAATAGTTTCCAGGTCCATCCATGTTGTTGCAAAAAGTAGGATTTCCTTCTTTTTCATGGTCCCATAGTATTCATTGTGTATATGTACCATAGCTTTTTTTTTTTTTTTTTTGTATTTTTCTGAAGCTGGAAACAGGGAGAGACAGACAGACTCCCGCATGCACCCGACCGGGATCCACCCGGCACACCCATCAGGGGGTGACGCTCTGCCCACCAGGGGGCGATACTCTGCTCCTCCGGGGGGTCGCTCTGCCGCAACCAGAGCCACTCTAGCACCTGGGGCAGAGGCCAAGGAGCCATCCCCAGCGCCCAGGCCTCGGCTGCGGGAGGGGAAGAGAGAGACAGAGGAAGGAGGGGGGCGGGGGTGGAGAAGCAAATGGGCGCTTCTCCTATGTGCCCTGGCTGGGAATCGAACCCAGGTCCCCCACACGCCAGGCCGACGCTCTACCGCTGAGCCAGCCGGCCAGGGCTTGTACCATAGCTTTTTAATCCATTCGTCTACTGTCAGACACTTGGGTTGTTTCCAGATCTTGGCTATTGTAAACAATGCTGTCATAAACATGGGGGTGCATTTCTCCTTTTGAATCGTTGATGTGGTGTTCTTGGGATATATTCCTAAAAGTGGGATGGCTGGGTCAAAAGGCAGTTTCATTTTTAATGTTTTGAGAAATCTTCATACTTTTTTCCACAGTGGCTGCACCAGTCTGCAGGGGATGCTTTTTTCTACTATGTCCATTCTTTAAAAATGATACACTGTTTCTACTTTAAATGAAACAAAACATGATAAATGCTTGGCACATAGCAGTTCCTTAGTAAAAATGTATTTATTCCTTACTGGTTGTAGACTTAGAGTAATAGGATTTCCTGATTGTGTGGCTGTCTAAGCTTTGAAGACCAAGTCAGCTGAATTATTCTCAGTACCTGGGAGTATTATTTTTTATTTAGTGATTACTGTTTCTAGATTACCAATTTCACTGTAATGGCTTACAGAGCCAAACCCATTATTTTCCTTATTATAAATAATCAATTCATATTTGTTGCTTTAATAGTGTGTGCAATTAAGTTTGGAACAGAATTTTGAAATCTGAATAATAGTACTAAATTGGATATATAATATATTGGATATATAAAAGAAAAAATAAAAATAAACATGTCACGCTTACCTTTTTACACTTTATCTGGGTCTCTGTCTTAGATGGCTTAAAGGCCAAAAAAAGAAATGATCTTTTAGACAGACAGAAAATAAAGTGAAGATATTTTCTTACTGTAATTGAAAAGAATAGACTGTACTGTTCATAATTCTACAGAATTTGCTATTATAAGAAACAAATAGGCCCTGGCCGGTTGGTTCGGTGGTAGAGCGTCGGCCTGGCGTGCGGAAGTCCCGGGTTCGATTCCCGGCCAGGGCACACAGGAGAGGCGCCCATCTGCTTCTCCACCCCTCCCCCTCTCCTTCCTCTCTGTCTCTCTCTTCCCCTCCCGCAGCCGAGGCTCCATTGGAGCAAAAATATGGCCCGGGCACTGGGGATGGCTCCTTGGCCTCTGCCCCAGGCACTAGAGTGGCTTTGGTCGCGACAGAGCGATGCCCCGGATGGGCAGAGCATCGCCCCTGGTGGGCGTGCCGGGTGGATCCCGGTCGGGCGCATGCGGGAGTCTGTCTGACTGCCTCCCCGTTTCCAGCTTCAGAAAAAAAAAAAGAAACAAATATATGGGTGAAAGAGTGGTGGTTCCAGAATTGGTGCATAAGTTGTTACTGAAGGAAGGTAGAATAGCTGTTTGCTCTGAGAAAACTTCAGTGAAGAAAATTAGCATAACTATTGGGAAATAACAGAAGTGTTGCTGCTTTACCAATCCCCACAAGCTTTCTATAGTCAGGCCTTTAATTAGTATGGCAAAATCAATGTATAATTAGTGAAGGGTTCCTAAGAGCTATCAGAAACCCACAGTTAGATCTGGGTTTATTTAGCTCTTAGGAAAAAAATCTTACGAAGCTGATTATTTTGTTTTTCAGTGAAGCATCATTGTTTCTTGTCACTTAAAGATGAAAACTGGCAATTCCATGGACACAAGCCTAGAATAGAAGAGAAATTTTCTTTGCCTCAATGTTATTTTTAACCCAAGAAAAAGCCTTAGGGAGTGGACTGCTCATGGAGATGTTGTGTGGATGAGTGTGAAAGGTGTGATTACCATGCACACAGACAGTGTGAAATGGGGACAGAGGTGGGGCTCCTAGGAATAGCGCTGAGATCAGAAGGTCTGCCCTACTTACTACTGAAGTACCTCCAAGCCAACCTTTTAACATTTTTGTGCTTCAGGTTCTGCACCTGGAAAATTGGGATTTCAGATTGTTTAGTTGTAATTTGTTTGAAGCATGATTGCTAATAATAAATTTCAGAGAATTAAGCATTATTTATTAGTCATTGAGTCAACAAATATTCATTGAGTTCCTACTCAGCTCCAGACATAGTGATAGGCATTGAATCATCATGCAGATTATTATAAATTATAACAGCATTAGTGTACAACTTCCAAGCATTGACTTTGAATATCCATTCTCTGCAAAAATTATTAAAGGTACATTGTTGCTTATTTCTTCTGATTTATTTTAGGGTTGTCCCTGATGCGTTATGTTGTGTTTGTGATTGTGTGTGATTTAACTTTCCTTATTCATTGAAACATGTCTTTATCTACCTTCTAGGAAGCAATTGAAAAGAAAGAGCAGCGAGCAAAGCGCTTCCATTTTCGATCAGAAGTAAATCTTGCCCAAAGAAATGTAGCTTTGGACCGAGACATGATGAAGAAAGGTACGTGGTGTTTGGTGATATTTTTCCACATTTCCCCAGACAGTAACTTTTCCTTGCATGGCCTTGTACTTCTGGCCTTGCCTTGCATGTCCAGTCCTCATCCAAATACTCCCAAAGGAAAGGGACTTGTGAAGTCTCCATTTCTGCAGCGGCCTGTTTAAAGTTGAGTTATTTCTTAGATTCTCAGATACTTGAGCTAGAAAAAAAGAGATTGTCTTGTCAGAGGAAGCCTAGAGAAAGTCACTCAGTTAGTGGTGGAACTGAGATTAGAACCTGTGCTTCTATGGACTTTTAGCCATTTTCTGCTCTTATCATAGAAGGGTTAACTTTTCTTTGCCTTTACATGCGTTAGAAGTATATATATCACAGTGAGACCTTTTATAGGAGTCAGGGAAATATTGGGATTGGTGGAGGGAAGCCATCCATACTTCTGTTGATACAGACTTATGATTTTGTTTTATCTTTGTGGCTAAATGTTTTGCTTCCTAGAACTCACCCTGAATTATATAATCTGCCCCAGTCTTCTGAAGCAATTTATAAGTAAAAAGGGAAATTATTATTACTTTTTTAGTGACTCATAGTCATGTTTATTATTCCATGCTGATATAAATCCATGAATACAGAAGGAGTTCCTCTGTTGTATTTGCAAACCTGGGTATTTGTGAAGAGCTGAATAGACAGACCTCTGAATACATGTTAAAGTCTGCGCTCTGCCGTATGAGTTTCTCTAGGCTTGCTTGATTGACAAAAACATGTTGAATGAATGAAAGAAGAGCTGTTATTTTTTGGGAGCTTGCTCTCTTACCAGGCGCTGTGTTAATTAACATAGTGCATATTTGTTTCTTATTCATTTCTCACAACAACCCTATGAGGAATATATTTTTTTATTCCTGTTTTATAGAGAAGTAGAAATGGGCTCAGAGAAGTTTAATAAATGCTCAAGGTTATGCAGCTAGTAAAAGTGGTATCAGGATTTCAACCTAGATTAACTGACTCGAAAGCCTTGCTATTGACTAGATACTGTGCTCTATTGCCTTATAGTATGTGATATGATAGCAGTTTTACTTATATTGTACTTGAGGCACTGTTTAAAAATTACGCTTATTTATCCCTATCAAATTATATCTTGTTAATTTCAAGACTGTTTCAGTCTGTTGAGTTCATTTTCATGTTAACCATACTTTTTAACATTTTTGGTATATTCCTTACTTTGGTATGCCAGGCTTCTTCATCTTCACCCATTTGTTGGTAAATGTTAATCAGGGCAATCCAGTATCATGCCATGAAACAGGGATCCATGAGTTATAAGTCTTATTTTATTATCAGGCCCACATTTCATTTTATTGTCATGAGGAACTATGTAGGTCACATGCCTTACTGATCTCGAGATAGAACACCATCTATGTATTATTGAAATTCTTGGCTGGGTAATGCTGTCAAAAAAAGAAAAGGGGCCTGACCAGTGGTGGCGCAGTGGATAGAGCGTCAGACTGGGATGCAGAGGACCCAGGTTCAAGACCCTGAGATCGCCAGCTTGAGCGCAGGCTCATCTGGTTTGAGCAAGGCTCACCAGCTTGAGCCCAAGGTCGCTGGCAAGCCAGGGGTTACTCGGTCTGCTAAAGGCCTGCGGTCAAGGCACATATGAGAAAGCAATCAATGAACAACTAAGGTGTCCCAACGAAAAACTAATGATTGATGCTTCTCATCTCTCTCCATTCCTGTCTGTCCCTCTCTCTGACTCACTCTCTGTCTCTATAAAAATAAATAAATAAATAAATTTAAAAAAAGAAGAAAAGGGGTTAGTGTGGCTTACTTCCTTATGAACTCATATCATTTCCTATGGGAAGGACTTGATTTCTTAAAGGATTGTAGATTCTGTTTGATAAGCTAATTCTTAAAAATTTCAAAGAATAATATAATCTTTTTAGTCTATTGTTTGGGAATTTCTTTTTTCCTCTTTTATGAAAATCAGTACAAGATCAGTCCTTCTCAAGGCTTTAACATACTTTACTTCTTCCCTGTATTTAGAGATTGCTGCCTATTTCTGAAACCACAATTGCATGTGTCAGTCAGTACATTGGGATGTAAATTCTGTACTAGAAGATTTAAACTATTAAGTTACTAGAGAAGTTTAAAAAATTATTAAAGAATTTAAATTTAAAGAATTAACTGGGCCTGTGGTGACATAGAGCATCAACCTGGAATGCTAAGGTTGCCCGTTCAAAACCCTGGGCTTGCCTGGTCAAGGCACATATGAGAAGCAGCTATGGTTGATGCTTCCCACTCCTCCTGCCCACCTTTCTCTCTCTACAATCAATAAGTAAAATCTTTAAAAAAAAATTACAGAATTATTAAGGTCCTGTCTCATTTGCTCAGTGGTAAAGAGCATCAGCCCAGCATGTGGAAGGGAAGTCGGTTCTATTCCTGGTCAGGGCATATAGAAGAGGTGACCATCTGCTTCTCTCTCTCTCTCTCTCTCTCTCTCTCTCTCTCTTTCTCCCTCCTCTTCCCCTCTGGCAGCCGTGGCTCCATTGGTTTGAGTGCATCAGTCCCAGGTGCTGAGGATGGCTCATGGAGCCTCCACCTCAGGCACTAAAAATAGCATGGCCACAGATGGGCAGAGCATCAGCCCAAGATGGGTAAAGCATCAGTCCCAGATGGGAGTTGCCCGGTGGATCCCGGTTGGGGTGCATGTGGGAGTCTTTCTATCTCCCCTCCTCTAAACTTGGAAAAGAAGAAAATAAAAGAATTATTAAAACTAATTCTTATGCTGTTGTTGCATGTCTTGGATTTTAGTTCCTACCTAATGATAGCTATTCTACTGCCAATTAGTAAAAATAGATCACCAACCAGTTCTTTTTTTCCTGCATCATCGTCCCAAAGCTGTGTTGTTCTAAATATTTTTTTTAGAAGCCATCAGCATTTTTGATGAGCCTGTATATTCCGGACTGTACCCGAGATGTTGCACAAATAACTCATGTTCACCAAAGAAAATTTGGGAAGGAGAGTAAGAAGAGAAATTGCCCAGAGTCCACACCAAACCCAGTCACTGTCAACATTTTGTGTATTTCCTTTTATTTTTTATGTGTGGATTTTATTTTTGTTTTTCTTTTCTCTTAACATTGTGTCATCTGCATTTTCCATGTTATTATATAGCCTGATGTTAGTCTTCTAGATTCTTACATTTCTTTTTTCATTTTTAAAATTTTTTTATTTTTTGAGAGAGGAGAGAGAAGAAAAGAGGGTGAAAAGCATCAATTCATAGTTGCTTCTACTGTTTAGTTGTGCATTGTTGCTTCTGAGGAAAGATTGTGAGAAGCATCAACTCGTACTTGCTTCCACTTTAGTTGTATAGTATTGATTGTTTCTCTTCTGTGCCTTGACACCGAGCCGGTGTCCCCTTGTTCAAGCCAGCAGCCTTGAGCTTTTTTTTCCCCTTTTATTGAGAGAGACAGACAGGAAGGAAGAGAGATGAGAAGCATCAAGTCATAATTGCAGCACCTTAATTCATTGATGGCTTTCTCATATGTGACTTGACCAGGGGCCACCAGCTGAGCCAGTGACCCCTTGCTTAAGCCAGTGACCTTGGGCTTCAAGCCAGTGACTATGCGGTCATGTCTATGATCCCATACTCAAACTGCTGGTGAGCCCTTGCTCAAGCTGGCGACCTTGGGGTTTCAAACCCGTGTCCTCAGCGTCAGAGGCTGATGCTGTATCTACTGTGCCACCACCTGGTCAGGCAGCCTTGGGCTTTTCATGCCAGTGACCTCTGGGCTCAACCTGGTGATTTGGGTATGGTGTGGACGATTCCCCTGCTCAAACCAGCAATCCTGTGCCCAGAGCCAGCAACCTTGGGATTTCAAATCTGTGACCTCAGTGTCTGGGTTGATGCTTTGTCTGCTGTGTTACCACTAGTCAAGTGATTCTTAGGTTTTTTCATCCATTCTTTTACATTTGTCAATAGTAATTTACCCTTAATCTGTCTCCCATATGTGTTCTTTGGCAAATAATTCTCACCCAAGCTTTGCTGCCTTCTCTTTCCTTGGGATCACCGCTCATACTCTGAGTTATTATATTTAGTGTCTTCCAAATTATTTTTATCATTCTAGTGTGAGGTAGGAATTGGCTTTTTTTTCCTCTGAATTTTCAGAAATCTGCTTTCCTACTACCTGTCATTCATTGTCTTTATTCCTGTTAGAAAAATCCAAGATGATGCCCTCACCACCTTGCTTATAGTCAACATTCAGTAAAGATCCAGTTCTCATTCCCTAATCCAGTGGTCCCCAACCCCCGGGCTGCGGACTGGTACCGGGCCGCAGAGAAAGAATAAATAACTTACATTATTTCTGTCTTATTTATATTTAAGTCTGAATGATGTTTTATTTTTAAAAAATGACCAGATTCCCTCTGTTACATCCATCTAAAGACCCACTCTTGACGCTTGTCTCGTAAGTACGACAATTATATTTAAAAATACCACAGTTTTCACGCCTGTTGCATAATTTTGTTTTGTTCATTTATCCATCCCACCCTAAAGGCCGGTCCGTGAAAATACTTTCTGACATTAAACCGGTCTGTGGCCCCCAAAAAGGTTGGGGACCACTGCCCTAATCCATCTGTTCACTGCCATCTCAGTAGTTAGCTCTTTCTCATCGATTGGGCACAGATCTAGGTCCTGCTTTGTTTTATTTTAAGCAGTGACATTGTCAGCAAGGTGAGGGAGTATTGAGCATTCTCCTTTGGCAGTCTTCCATCACATTTTGAGCTTAACAAAGGTTCCATCCCTAGTAGGTCTTGCCACTGTCAGTTTGGTTCTCTTTTGAGAATGAACCTTACTTATTTTTCAGCTGATTGAGACTAGTTTATCTCTGTAGTAATATGGCTTTTGTATCTCTTTTTTAATATCTCTACATGTTTCTTTTTTTTTTTTTTTTTGTATTTTTCTGAAGCTGGAAACGGGGAGAGACAGTCAGACAGACTCCCGCATGCGCCCGACCGGGATCCACCCGGCACGCCCACCAGGGGCGATGCTCTGCCCACCAGGGGGCGATGCTCTGCCCCTCTGGGGCATCACTCTGCCGCGACCAGAGCCACTCTAGCGCTTGGGGCAGAGGCCGAGGAGCCATCCCCAGTGCCCAGGCCATCTTTGCTCCAATGGAGCCTTGGCTGCGGGAGGGGAAGAGAGAGACAGAGAGGAAGGAGGGGGGGGGTGGAGAAGCAAATAGGCACTTCTCCTATGTGCCCTGGCCGGGAATCGAACCCGGGTCCCCCGCACTCCAGGCCGACACTCTACCGTTGAGCCAACCGGCCAGGGCCTACATGTTTCTTTTAAACAAGGTTGTTCATTGCCCATTTCTAGATGTGTATATCATTCTCTGTACATTAAAATAAAGACATCTGAGCCAGAAGTTTTATTTCTTCTTTTCTTTTTTGTTTTTAAGCTACTTCCTAAACTGTACAGTTTTTTTTCTAAAACAAAAATGCTGTAAAGCCTGACCAATGGTGGTGCAGTGGATAGAGCATCAACCTGGGATGCTGAGGTCCCAGGTTCAAAAACTGAAGATTGCCAGCTTGCGCACAGGTTCACCAGCTTGAGTGTGGGGTCACTGGCTTGAGTGTGGGATCATCAACATGGTTCCATGATCACTGCCTTGAGCCCAGAGGTTACTGGTTTGAGCAAGGGGTTGCTCTCTGGGCTTGCCTTCCCTGCCCCCCATCAAGGCACATATGAGAAGCAGTCAATGAACAACTAAAATGACTTAACTGCAGATTGATGCTTTTGATGCTATTCATCTCCCTTCCTTTCTGTCTCTGTCTCTCTCTCACTAAAAAAATAATGTTGTAAAGTTATAACAATTTTATGATGCTCTTTATTTTTGTCATTTTGTTTTATGTTTATTTTCTCTGCTTGTCTTATTTATGATTAAATCCTTGTTATCAGATCAAGTCTCCTACCCTATGTTTTTTTCCCTGATTCTGTGTGCTCTGCTGTCTCCAGGAGCTTTTCCTGTTGCTGGGCCCGTCTCTCTACTTCCCATGGGATCTCTTTCATCCAGACTCAGGGCTTTTAGTTCAAAGCCCTGGAAAGGCCTCCTGGTCTGACTCCTTCAGTCCTCAATCTTGATGTCCATTGTGAATACCCTTTCATTTGGGCCTTTGTTCACTGTTGCACTGCTGGTCACTAATAAGCTTTTACTGAAATTCTTGTCTTGATGGTATTTCCATCTTCATTAATCTGGGTGGCAGGAAGGTATCACGTTATTTACACACCTACGTGGGCTACCCTTAAAAGATTTACTCTTCAAGATGATAAAACAACTATTAAAAAATTTTCTTATCTGAAAGTATTCACATATATTTTAAGTTTGTTTTAAATAAAAGTAAAATATGTCATCAAATGTAATGTAATGGGTATTCAATTTTTGACAGAATTACTTCAGAGAAAGGTGGGAAAGAAGGGATGTGGAGAGGTTATACAGGTCCCAGGTTGTTGTTTTTTTTTTTTTTTTTTACTTATTGATTGATTTTTAGAGAGAAAAGGGGAGAGAGAATGAGAAAAAGAAACATTGATTTGTCGTTCCACCCATTCACTGACTGAGTCTTGTATGTGCCTTGACCGGGGATTGAACCCATAACCCTGGCATATCGGGACATAACCAACTGAGCTATCTGGCCAAGGTGACCTAAGTTTTACATGTAATATCTTATTTGCCTCGAATCCTTTTTAGAAATTAAGCGTTAAGCTAGGTAGTGAATATACAAGAATTTAAAAATTATTTTTGTTATTCATATATTTGCATATTCCACAGTTAAAAAGATTAAATGAAATAATGTACTTAGAGTACTGAAAGAAATTAACAATTGTGGTAGTGTTAAGAGTCTTTTTTGACCATAACCTTTATTTAATCTTTCCTCCTCCCCAGAGGTTATCAATGTGGATTGAATCATACCAGGCCTTTTTCTAGGTATTTATTTACATAAATATGTACCCTTAGAAAGGATATGTTGGTGTTTATGGTTGTTTTTGTTTGTTTTTAATTTTAGAGAGAGAGGAAGGGGGGAGATAGAGGATGGGGGAGATAGAGAGGGGAGTGAGGGAGGGAGACAGGAACATAGATCTGTTCCTGTGTGTGCCCTGACCTGGGACTGAACCAGCAACCTCTGTGCTTCGGGATGATGCTCTAGCCAACCGAGTTATCGGGCTGGGGCTGGTGTTTATGTTTTAATATTTTTATTGTGATCATACTCTATGTATTTTTATGCAGCTTGCTTTGTTCACTCTTAGAATCTTTTCATGGTATTTAACTAAAATTCTATTATTTGGATAAACCACAATTCATTTAATACGGATAAACCGTAATATATTGCTCTGATAACTAATATTAGGTTATTAGAAGTAGTGCTGCAACGAACATCTTTGTGTGAGCTCCTGTGTGAACCCACGTGTGTTTAGGGGTAGGTACTGAGGAGAACCTGTGCCTATAGGGCATGCTGAATCAGTGGTTTTTAACTACTGGCCTACCTGAAATTTTGTGCCAGTCAGCGAAAGAGTTAACCCTCCTTAGGGCACCGGTCCATGACTGGTGATTGAAAAACACTGCTAAATTACATTTATAATGAACATTCTTAATTCGTCCTTCATAGAGTCTGTGCCACTTCACATTGCCACCAGCAGAGGGAGTGGCTCTTTCTCCCACACTACCAACAATTCATAGTTGTGGGGTCAACCATCTTTTCATATTTGTTATATTTCCTGTTGTGTGAATTGCCTGATCATCTTCTTTGCCTGTTTTTATTTTAAGCTGATTTTGAGTGGGGTTTTTTTTTTTTTTTTTTTTCATTTTTCCGAAGCTGGAAACGGGGAGGCAGTCAGACAGATTCCCACATGTGCCCGACCGGGATCCACCTGGCATGCCCACCAGGGGGCGATGCTTTGCCCCTCTGGGGCGACACTCTGTTGGATCCAGAGCCATTCTAGCGCCTGAGGCAGAAGCCACAGAGCCATCCCCAGCGCCTAGGCCATCTTTACTCCAATGGAGCCTCGCTGCGGGAGGGGAAGAGAGAGACAGAGAGGAAGGAGAAGGGGAGGGGTGGAGAAGCAAATGGGCGCCTCTCCTGTGTGCCCTGGCCGTGAATGGAACTCGGGACTCCTGCACGCCAGGCCGACGCTCTACCGCTGAGCCAACCGGCCAGGGCCTTGAGTAGGTTTTTTGTGGGGGTTTTTTTGTTGTCTTTTTTTTGAAGACAGAGAGGGATAGACAGGGACAGACAGGAAGGGAGAGAGTTGAGAAGCATCAATTCTTGTTGTGGCATCTTAGTGTTCATTGATTATCTTCTCATATGTACCTTGACTCGGGGGCTCCAGCTGAGCCAGTGACCCTTTGCTCAAGTCAGCAACCTTTGGGCTTAAGCCAGTGACCATGGGGTCATGTTTATGATTCCATGCTCAAGCCAGAGGACCCTGTGCTCAAGCCGGCAACCTCGGAGTTTCTTTTTTTTTTTTTTTTAATTTTTTTTTAAATTTTACTTATTCATTTTGGGGGGGGGGGGAGAGAGAAGGGGAGGGGGAGGAGCAGAAAGCATCAACTCCCATATGTGCCTTGACCGGGCAAGCCCAGGGTTTTGAACCGGCAACCTCAGGGTTCCAGGTTGACGTTTTATCCACTGCACCATCACAGGTCAGGCTATACATGTGGTTGTTTTTTTTTTTATTCATTTTAGAGAGGGGGGGGGGGAGAGAGAGAGAGAGAGAGAGAGAGAGAGAGAGAGAGAGAGAGAGAGAAGGGGGAGGAGCAGGAAGCATCAACTCCCATATGTGCCTTGACCAGGCAAGCCAGGGTTTTGAACCGGCAACCTCAGTGTTTCCAGGTTGACGCTTTATCCACTGCGCCACCACAGGTCAGGCAACCTCGGAGTTTCAAACCTGGGTTCTCAGCATCCCAGGCCGATGCTCTATCCACTGCGCCACTGCCTGGTCAGGCAAAGCTGTTATTTTCTTATTTGTAGGATTTCTTTAGTTTCCTTTTTCGCTTTATATTTAGGGACAGCATCTCTTAGAGAAATTGTCTCATCTATTGAACATTTTTTTCTTTTTTTACATTTAAAAATTTTAGAATCAGCATGTTAAGTTTAATGAATAATCCTATTGAATTTGGTATTGCTTTGATTACTGCAGGTTAATTTGGGAGAGGTATCGTGTATTTTATCAACACTATTTAATATTTCTCAGCCAAAATGCCTGTACTGAATTAAATCATTTGTTTAATGCTGTTTGGTCTGTGATCAAAATTAAAATAGTGTACCTTGCTGTCAGGTCTCATCTTCTGAAATAAATGTCACCTCTTTAAGGATATTTCCTTTCTAAACACATGTTATCTGAACTGTGTAATGGGGACCTGGTGGGATATGCCGTAGTGGATGAGAAAACTTATCATCTGTTCTGTGTCCTGTTTTTCTAGCAATCCCCAAAGTGAGACTGGAGACAATCTACATTTTTGGAGTAGATGAGATGAGTACCCAGGATATCTTTTCCTATTTTAAAGAATATCCTCCGGCTCATATTGAATGGTTGGATGATACCTCCTGTAAGTACACCCAAGTTTTATGTTGAATATGCTTTTGTTTATGATTTTAAAAGTGTTCTTGGCATCTCAGATGGTGAATGATTATGGCCCAGACTAATTTTCTATGCCTAACCTCTGCACTTAGCATGAGAGAGAGAAAAAAATGCCCACTGATGAGAATCAAATGCATTAACCAATCTACCACGTTATACCCCATGAGTCTTCTAAGTCAGCTCAGAGGTGGTGACCAGGGCTTAGAGAACTGGTTGCTGGAATCTTGAGTCCAGTATACATGACTGAGGCCTCTTTAACTCCCACAATTTCCCAACAAAGGGGTGGATCCAGCCATATAGAGTTGGGCTGAGGGCTGCGTTTTCAGGGCTTTAGACTTTGTCATCGCAACTTGCTGTATGGTTATTCAGAGGGCTGCCTCTGCCTCAGTGTCTCTAATCTAGAACTGTATCAGAACCCTCTGACACTGTACCAAACCTCTCATCTGTGCTGGCTTTGGATTGTGTTTTCTGGCACTTCATCTGCTTGCACTAACCTGTGAGCTTTTCAACTTGCAAACTATCTGTAATTTTTAAGTTGCCTCCCCATTCCAAGTCTGTCCTGACCTCTGGTGACCACTCTGCTAGCTTCTTGTCTTGACTCACTTCTAGTCTGGCTTTACTTACTGCCAGCTTGCAGACCTACTAGGTTGTGCTCTAGAGAGCAACTTGGTTTTGCTGCTGCTTTCTTTAGAAGATGTTCATTCAGTTTTTCACTGAAAGAGGAAGAAATGTGACTGAGTAAAAGATTTTTCTCCTTTTTTCTTTTTCCTTAACTAACATTATCCAAATCAAGGGTCGCCAAACCTTTTTTTTAAAGGACTGAGTAGCCCTGGCCTGTTGGCTCAGTGGTAGAACATTGGCCCGGCATGTGGATATCCCGAGTTCAATTCCCAGTCAGGACACACAGGAGAAGCACCCATCTGCTTTTCCACCCCTCCTCCCTCTCACTTCTCTCTCTCTTGCTTCTCTCTTTCTCTCTCTCTCTCTCCTCCCTCCCCTTCCCACTCCCATTCCTGTAGCCCTGGCTCGATTGGAGCAAGTTGGCCCTGGGCGCTGAGGATGCTGAGGATGGCTTCATGGCCTCTGCCTCAGTCGCTAAGAAGAGCTCGGTTGCTGAGCAACAGAGCAGCGCCCCGGTGGGCAGAGCATCACCCCCTAGTCAACTTACCAGGTAGATCCTGGTTGGGGCACATGTGGGAGTCTGTCTCTGCCTCCCTTCTTCTCACTGAATTTGGAAAAAAAAGGGGGGGGCTGAGTAGTAAGTATTTTAGGCTTTGCAGGTCATATAGTCTCTGTCACATTTATTCAGCTCTACCATAATAACGTAAAAGCAGCTATAGATAGTATGTATGTAATTTAATGATTCTGGCTCTTTCCAGAGTCATTTACAAAACAGGCAGTGGATGTGTAGTTTATTGTATATGAATTATACCTCAGTAAAGCTGGTACAAATATAAACAGACAAATAAATGAAAGATGATGGACTGGATCTAGGTTAAGTCATTAAAACTAGGTAAGCGATATTCCAGTTGGAGGGACCCTTAGAAGTATCCAGTTCAACTGCCTCATATTGTACATCAGAAACCAAGAAAAGGAAAAGAGAAACTACCCAAGGTCACGTGGCTTGTCAGTAACAGAGGTGAGACTCTTCAGACCTTCATTTCCCAAACTTACATGTAAATGCTGTTTTTTTGTTTGTTTTCTTGTGGGAGAGACAGAGTCAGACAGGGACAGATAGGGACAGACAGACAGGAAGGGAGAGAGATGAGAAACAATGTGCCTTGACGGGGGGGGGGGGGGGTGGCTTCAGCAGACCGAGTGACCCCTTGCTCGAGCAAGTAACCTTGAGTCCAAACTGGTGAGCTTTGCTCAAACCAGATAAGGTGGTGCTCAAGCTGGCTACCTTGGGGTCTCGAACCTTGGTCCTCCACATCCCAGTCCGATGCTCTATCCACTGTGCCACTGCCTGGTCAGGCTATAAGTGCTGTTTTATTTATTTTATTTAAAAAAAAATTTTTTTTTTCCGAACCTGGAAACGGGGAGGCAGTCAGACAGACTCCTGCATGTGCCCAACCGGGATCCACCCGGGATGCCCACCAGGGGGCAATGTTCTGCCCATCTTGGGGCGTCGCTCTGCCGCAATCAGAGCCATTCTAGCACCTGAGGCAGAGGCCACAGAGCCATCCTCAGCGCCCGGGCAAACTGCTCCAGTGGAGCCTTGGCTGCGGGAGGGGAAGAGAGAGACAGAGAGGAAGGAGAGGGGCAGGGGTGGAGAAGCAGATGGGCGCTTCTCCTGTGTGCCCTGGCTGGGAATCGAACCCGGGACTCCTGCACACCAGGCCGACGCTCTACCACTGAACCAACTGGCCAGGGCCTATAAATGCTGTTTTAAACAGTTAAAAACAGGTCTCTCTTTTTTTTTTTTTTATAAGATTTTTTTTTTTTTTACAGAGACAGAGAGAGAGTCAGAGATAGGGACAGACAGACAGGAATGGAGAAAGATGAGAAGCATCAATCATCAGTTTTTCATTGTGACACCTTAGTTCATTTATTGCTTTCTCATATGTGCCTTGACCGTGGGGCTACAGCAGACTGTGTAACCCCTTGCTCGAGCCAGCGACCTTGGGTCCAGGCTGGTGAGCTTTGGTCAAACCAGATGAGCCCATGCTCAAGCTGGCGACCTTGGGGTCTCGAACCTGGGTCCTCCGCATCCCAGTCTGACGCTCTATCCACTGCGCCACTGCCTGGTCAGGCAAAACAGGTCTCTTTTTTACAAGATTTCTCAAAACCTTTGTCTTCCTAATTCTCTTTGTTAAAGAAGCAAATTCACTTAGTTGCTACAAAGCCAAATGCCTGTTATGCCTTTGTTGTGTATATCTCTTGAAGATACTGTAATCCAGTGGTCCCCAACCTTTTTTGGGCCACGGACCAGTTTAATGTCAGAAAATATTTTCACGAACTGGCCTTTAGGGTGGGACGGATAAATGTATCATGTGACCAAGACAAGCGTCAAGAGCGAGTCTTAGACGGATGTAACAGAGGGAATCTGGTCACTTTAAAAAAAATAAAACATTGTTCAGACTTAAATATAAATAAAACGGAAATAATGTAAGTTATTTATTCTTTTTCTGCAGACCGGTACCAAATGACCCACGGACCGGTACTGGTCCATGGTCCATGGCCCGGGGGTTGGGGACTACTGCTGTAATCAATGGGAGAACATCATTTAAAAGGATGTCTGGATGATAAGGAACAGCATAGGGCTTCCCTGTGGGGACAGAGGTGTAAAGGGTAATCCAAATTTATTTGATAATCATCCTCATTAAGAACTAACACAGCACTCATTGTGTGCCAGTTTTAATATACAAACTCTTTTTCATGGAATCTTTGACTTATTTTGCAGAACCCAGTCCGGAAATGCAGGTCTAGGCTAATTTCATCAAAGAGGTTTTGCTCTTACTTTCTATTTTTCTTTTCATTAGTTGGTTTGTACATTTATTGATATCAGTCTGTACCTAGATGAAGCTCTCAGAATGAATATGAGGCAGTTTCTGCTCTCAGGAAACGTAACCATTTGGATGTGATACAGTGTTTTATTTTACATTTTATTTTAGGTAATGTGGTTTGGCTGGATGAGATGACAGCCACACGAGCCCTTATTAATATGAGCTCTCTGCCAGACCTGGATAAGATAAGAAGCAGGGATACCAATGAAGACAAGTCATCTGAGAAAAGCAAAAAAGGTAACTGGCCTGACCAGGTGGTGGCGCAGTGGATAGAGCGTCAGACTGGGATGCAGAAGACCCAGGTTCGAGACCCGAGGTTGCCAGCTTGAGTGCAGGCTCATCTGGCTTGAGCAGAAAGCTCGCCAGCTTGGATCCAAGGTCGCTGGCTCAAGCAAGGGGTTATTCGATCTGCTGAATGCCCACGGTCAAGGCACATATGAGAAAGCAATCAATGAACAACTAAGGTGTCGCAATGTGCAACGAAAAACTAATGATTGATGCTTCTCATTTCTCTGTTCCTGTCTGTCTGTCCCTGTCTATCACTCACTCTGACTCTCTCTCTGTCTCTGTTTAAAAAAAAAAAAAAGGTAACAACACAAAGGAGGGACTTTAGGGCTGAAAATCAGTTTGGGTTTCTGTGCAGAATGTTATCCAGCATCTCATGACCAGTTATTTCTGAAATAGGCTCTGATGTTTTGGATCATCAGTAAACAGAAGGAGTAAATTATAGGACTTTTAAGTGATTTGAGATGGAGTTAGGTTAAAGTTCATCTTGTCCTCACATTCCATTTTAGACAAGCAGGAAGACAGTTCAGATGACGAGGCTGAAGAAGGAGAAGTTGAAGATGAAAATGCAAGTGATGTAGAGGTTAGTAATAGGGAAAAGATATGTGTAAAGTTTTACATTAAAAAACTGATTACTGTTTTTTATTTAAGGCTTAAAGACTTAGTAAGTTGTGTTCTTTCTCTGGCTCTCACCATTAGACCTGAGGGTGCACCAGTACTGTAGCCTTTAAGTTTGTGTGACTATAATGAATGATTCATCTTGAGATCTTAAAATAGTACTTATACTCCTGTAAAAGAAAATAATTTTTTGAGAAATACTTTGAAATGTTATCTAATCAGTAAAAGTAAGAAAAAGCAAGCCTGACCTGTAGTGGGTAGAGCAGGGGTCGGGAACCTATGGCCTACGAGCCAGATGGGGCTCTTTTGATGGCTGCATTTGGCTCGCAGACAAATCTTTAATAAAAAAATAAAAAAAACGTTAAAAATATAAAACATTCTCATGTATTACAATCCGTTCATTTCCTACCGCTCATGTTCATGGTTGCGGGTGGCTGGAGCCAATCACAGCTGTTCTTCGGGACAACACCAAATTTTTATTGGATAATGCATAACGTACACGGGTCGTTGTATGGCTCTCACGGAATTACATTTTAAAATAAGTGGCGTTCATGGCTCTCTCAGCCAAAAGAGTTCCCAACCCCTGGGATAGAGCATCGACCTGGAGTGCTGAGGTCTCTGATTCAAAACCCCAGGCTTGCCCAGTCAAGGTACATATGAGAAACAATGAACAATTAACATGAAGCAATTACAAGTTGATGCTTTTTGTCTCACCCCAAAAGTCAATAAATAAAATCTAAAAAAATAAAAAGCAAGTAATGGCATGTTTCCTAATGGATTATATAGTATTGTTGGAAAAATTATTTATTTAAAAAATATGCATTTAGTGCATACTATAGTACTATATTTCCCCATGTATAAAACACACCCTTTTTCGAAAAATTTGGGGCCTAAAAACTGGGTGCGTCTTATACAGTGGTTGTGGCATTTCAAATGCCATAGATGGAACTGAGGACAAGGCAATATATGAAGACAGTGATTTGTCATCAGACACAGATGAGGACAAGCTAATGGATGGGAGTTTTGACAGTGAGGAAGAGTTATATGAATTTTATGATGAATAAAACTTGAGTTCAATAACTTTATATAATACTTTTTTTTTCTTTCAAATTTTGGGCCCCAAAATTAAGGTGCATCTTATACATAGGGAAATACGGTATATATCAAATTATAGATGCTGGTGATATGGTGTCAAGCAAACAAAGTCTTTACCCTCTTGGAGCTCACATTTTAGTGGAAAAGAAAGACAGTATATAGATACACAGGTATATAATTAATGTCAGGAAGTGATAAGTACTATACACAGGTATATAATGTCAGGAAGTGATAAATGCTATGAAAAAAATTAAGAAGGGTAAGGGAGGGACATGGCTGGTTGGCTCAGCAGTATAGCATTGGCCCAGCGTGTGAAAGTCCCAGGTTCAATTCTTGGTCAGGGCACACAGAGGAAGCGACCATCCCCTCCCCCCTTCCTCCCCCTTCCTCTCCCTTCCTCCCCCTTCCTCTCCCGCAGCCATGGCTTCAGCCATGGCTGGAATGGTTCTTTGAGCAAGTTGGCCCCAGGCGTTGAGGATGGCTCCATGACTTCACCTCAAGTGCTGAAAAAGCTTGGTTGCTGAGCAACAAAGCAGTGGCCCCAGATGGGCAGAGCATCGCCCCGTGGGAGGCTTGCTGGGTGGATCCTGGTTGAGTTACATGTGGGCATCTGCCTCCCCCCTCTCTCGCTTAATAAAAAAAAGAAAGATAAGTGCATAGAGTGATGGAGACCATTGTTTTTGACAAGGTGGTCAGGGAAGACCTCTGACTTAGGAATTCTACAGAGGAATTAGTTCTGTAATCCTGATGACTATTATTAAAGGCAGAATGCTTTCTTAATTAATGTTAGCTTTGCTACGGAATAAAAGTGAAAATGGCTTTAATTTTTATATTGAAATACTCTTTTTTCTTAAGTTGGACACATTATCTCAGGTAGAAGAAGAGTCTCTGCTAAGAAACGATCTTCGTCCAGCTAACAAACTTGCTAAAGGAAATAGGTTATTCATGAGATTTGCAACAAAAGGTAAATGTGATATTTGGTATTGGTTTTTATTTTTAATCAGTGATTTATTATTTAGTGACATCCTTCTCTTTTGAATTTGAAGTTAGATCAGGTAATCTCAAAGCCCTTTAAAAATATAATATTCTGTGCTTATGAAATGCTGGTTTGCTGCCTGAGTTGGAGTTTCCGACTTTAAAAGTAAACATTAACTATTTGTATCCTTTTGTGATTTCTGGCTAAAGTAAGTTATTTTCTGTTATAGCTTGTTTGCCACTTTATTGTCTGAACTATAAAAACCTCTGAAAATTGTATATTTTTATTTATTACAGCAGAATCTTCCTGGACATTGTTCATAGTGCCATTCAGCTCAATTCCCTAAGGAATTAAGTCAAATAATAATTTGTAAGGCTAGTTATACAAAATGATACTTGCTGTGTATTAAACACACACAATTTCTTTTACTTGTTTGAGAGTTGATTAGAGGTAACAATCCTTCATCTTTGAATACTTCAGTATGTATTTCTGAAGAACGAGGACTGTCTTACATATAGCACAGTTGTCAAAATCAGGAAGTTTAACGTTAATACCAGCACTATTACATAATCTATAGTCCCCATTTAGATTTCATCAGTTGTTCCAAGAATTCCCCCACTCTGTATATCAGAACTGCCTGACACACAGTGAGTGCTGTACGTAGTTGATGGTGATGATGAGGATGGTAATTGTCAGATTTGGATTTTCTTTTATACTACTCCCCCATTAAACGGGGACCACTCCAGGACTGAGTATTGAAGTGTACTTTAGTCCCCTAAATCTGGAACTACTGCTTTGCTTTGTTTTCATTGATGGAACCATTTTTTAAAGAGTATAGGCTCATTATTTTATAGAGTGCTCTATAGTTCGGGTTTGTTTGATATCTTATCCTGATTAGATTGGGGCTGTATATTTTAGGTAAGAATGCTATAGAACTGGACCTGGCCAAGTGGCTCACTATATAGTGTTGACCTGGTTCACTTCCCAGTCAGGGCCCCTGTGAGAAGCAACCAGTGAGTGAACAACTAAATGGAAGAACTAGGTGGAACTAAGAGTTGATGCTTCTTTTTTTCTCCCAAGAAGGATTTAAAAATTAAAATAAAATAAAAAAGAATACTAACATTTGTCCAATTCCCGGGGATGTTAACTTTTATCACTTGGTTAAGGTAATGATCGCCAGGTTTCTCTATACTGTAGTTTCTGTTTTCCGATTTGTAATTTTAAAATTTGTGGGAAGATACTTCGAGATTATGTAAGTAGTCTGTTGCTCCTCAAACTTTCACGCAGTAGCTTTAGCATCCATTGACTTTTTCACTCCATTATTTCTTTATTGGCAGTCTGCTGTAAGGAAGAGCTTTCCCTTCTACCCATTTATTTACTTATTTATGTCAGTGTAGACTCATGGAGTTTTGTTTTATTCAGTGGGTTATCATTCACTGCTATCATTATTTTAATTCATGAGTTGTCTTGGGTTTCGCCAGGAGAGCCCCTTCCAGCCGTTTCTCCTCAGACATGTTTTTTTGTAGGGAGCATGTACTAGCTTGTGCCGCTGTGTTTACCCGTAGCACTGGTGTATTCATATTGGGGTTCATCCATTGCAGTCAGTAAGTGCCCAAGGAACCATCAAAGGCCTTCAGAGTATAAAAATTATGTATGATCACTGAGCACCTTTCCTTTCTATTAATTGGCATTTTAACTTGACAAAGAGATTTGTCTACATTTACTTGTTTGAGTGTATTCTGGATACATGGCACTGTGCTGTTTTCTTTAAGTTATTTTGAGGAAATCATGATAAACTGGAAAAATGATTTATCAAATATATGGGCTTATGTTTCTTTAATCCCGATTTTGTGTTATTGATGTGTTGCCATTCAGAAATGAATATCACCTTTCAGGGGCAGTGAAAATGCCACCTCTTCAAAAATGCCTTTTGATTCTTGAGCACCTGTAATGATTGAAATTCTCTCATGCTTCCTAGAATCTTGTATCTTGTATTGTTGGGGTTTTCTAGAAGTATTTCCTCTATGAATCAGCTCCTTAACAGCAGCTTCACCTCATTCATCTGTCTCTCCGACACTTCACTGCCCTACTAGGCACTCAGAGTGAATGTTTACAGTGCATCTTTCTCTTTTGTTGGCTGATTGTGCTGGTCTGATATCAGCTGTGGAAAACAGTCTTTTTATTTTTTTTTAACTATTCCACATTGTTTTCACACCCACAGGAAATCCTAGGTAACTGTTGTAATTAATTTTTAGATGACAAAAAGGAACTTGGAGCAGCCAGAAGAAGTCAGTATTACATGAAATATGGGAATCCAAATTACGGAGGCATGAAAGGAATACTTAGTAATTCTTGGTGAGTCCAAAAGTGTAACATACAATGGTTAAACCGTTCTTAATCCTTTAGTTGGTATTCTGCAGTAGAATGTCAACACCTTGTGTGGACTCCAAGGAAGAGGAGGGAAGAGTGCAGGATTCTTTCCTGTGGTCAGTGGTGTGAGAATGCTAAATTTCAGTTTCATTTCAGATGTCTCTGTTTCAGCACCTGACATTGTATCAGTGTGTCGTTGAAATTAATCAGTGGGTTTCAAGGTCCTTTCTGCTGATCTTTGATTATGTGCTTATTTTGGCAATGTTACAGGAAGCGAAGATATCATTCCCGTCGCATTCAGCGGGATGTGATCAAGAAGAGAGCACTGATTGGGGATGACGTTGGCTTGACGTCCTATAAACACCGACATTCCGGTAGTTGCCTGCTCAGCTCTTGGGTAGACACATGTTTGGCTCCCGAAATCATATTTTTATTCTTAATACAGTCTTTTAAGGTTCCAAACTTTATCATCCTCTCTTCCTTGCCCTCACCCTCTGCCAACATATAGGAAAGTAAGTGAAGTCACAATTAATTTTAAATTGCCCATACAAAGAGGTCAAATGATTTTAATAAAAGTTGTTCTAACAAAAAAGACCAATTTGTGACATAGGGAAAATTGAAACTATTGGACTCTAATTTTTCCTATTTATATCAAAAGCTGCATGAAAAAATTTTTTTAAATAATTTATCAGATGAGCTGATTTTTATTGTTCTTTTGTCTGAAAATGAAAATAGGCTGCTATGTCTAGTGTTCTATGCTTATTGGCTTGTGCACATGAATGCCTTCAAAAAGTGGAAAGTCATAACTTAGGTTTGGTTTTCTTCTTTTTCTCTCTTCTTTCCTCTCTCCCTCCTTCCCTTCTTCCCTCCCTCCCTCCCTCCCTTCCTTCCTTCCTTCCATGCTTATTGTAAAAGAATCATTTCCATTATGTTTTGTATAGATTTGTTTTAATTTTTTTATTTATTTATTTTTTTGTATTTTTCTGAAGCTGGAAATGGGGAGAGACAGTCAAACAGACTCCTGCATGCGCCCGACCGGGATCCACCCAGAATGCCCACCAGGGGGCTACGCTCTGCCCACCAGGGGCCACGCTCTGCCCACCAGGGGCCGATGCTCTGCCCCTCCGGGGCGTCGCGCTGTTGCGACCAGAGCCACTCTAGCGCCTGGGGCAGAGGCCAAGGAGCCATCCCCAGCGCCCGGGCCATCTTTTGCTCCAATGGAGCCTCGGCTGCGGGAGGGGAAGAGAGAGACAGAGAGGAAGGAGAGGGGGAGGGGTGGAGAAGCAGATGGGCGCTTCTCCTGTGTGCCCTGGCCGGGAATCGAACCCGAGACTTCTGCACGCCAGGCCGACGCTCTACCACTGAGCCAACTGGCCAGGGCGATTTGTTTTTATTTTTAAACTAATCTGTGGGATCTCCTACATGCTTTTTTGTAGAACTAGAATTAGTTAAGTCAGCATACAAACATGTAATAACATGCATAAAAACATGTAATAACATGCATACACATTTATTGTTACAGGGACAGGAAGAGGTGAAGTTTATACATTATTATTATTATTATTTTCCTGAAGTGAGAAGTGGGGGGCTTCAGACAGACTCCCGCATGTGCTGACCGGGATCCACCCGGCATGCCCACCAGGGGGCAATGCTCAGCCCCTTCAGGGCGTTGCTTTGCTGCAACCACGGCCATTCCAGCGCCTTAGGCGGAGGCCGTGGAGCCATCCTCAGCACCTGGGCCAACTTTGCTCTCATGGTGCCTTGGCTGCAGGAGAGGAAGAGAGAGACAGAGAGGAAGGAGAGGGGGAAGAGTGGAGAAGCAGATGGGTGCTTCTCCTGTGTGCCCTAGCCGGGAATCGAACCCAGGACCTCCACATGCTGGGCTGGTGCTCTTCCACTGAACCAACTGTTCAGGGCCTATACATTTTTATTAATGTGTATATTGAAAATTATATATTTGAAATTTGCATCTTATGCAGTTACACTTTTCCAGTTTTAGTTATTTTAAGATATTTTCTTTTTTTTTTTTTTTTTCTCCTTTTCCAAGTGAGAGGAGGGGAGACAGAGAGATAGACTCCTACATGTGCCCTGATCAGGATCCACCCAGCAGCCCCCATCTGGGGCCGATGCTCTGCCTGTCTGGAGCCATGCTCACAACCTAGTTATTTTTAGCACCTGAGGTGGGAGCTCCATGAAACCATCCTCAGTGCTCAGGGCTGATGTGCTCAAACCAATCAAACCACGGCTATGGGGGCGGAGGACAGAGAGAGAGGGGGAGAGAAAGAAGGGAGAGGGATGGAGAAGCAGTTGGTTGCCTTTTCTGTGTGCCTGACCGGGAATCGAATCTGGCACATCCATACACCGGGTTGATGCTCTACCACTGAGCCAACCGGCCAGGGCAAGATTTTTTTTTTTTTTTTTTGTATTTTTCTGAAGCTAGATACTGGGAGAGACAGTCAGACAGACTCCCGCATGCGCCTGACCGGGATCCACCTGGCACGCCCACCAGGGGCGACGCTCTGCCCACCAGGGGGTGATGCTCTGCCCCTCCGGGGCGTCGCTCTGTTGCGACCAGAGCCACTCTAGCGCTGGGGGCAGAGGCCAAGGAGCCATCCCCAGCACCCGGGCCATCTTTGCTCCAATGGAGCCTCGGCTGCGGGAGGGGAAGAGAGAGACAGAGAGGAAGGAGAGGGGGAGGGGTGGAGAAGCAGATGGGCGCTTCTCCTGTGTGCCCTGGCTGGGAATCGAACCCGGGACTTCTGCACACCAGGCCGACGCTCTACCACTGAGCCAACCGGCCAGGGCCCAGGGCAAGATATTTTTGTCATGTAATCTTTATATTCATATTAAAGAAATTGACAAGAAAATTGCCCCTAATTCTAGCACTGTAACAACTGTCTTCATTTTACATTTTTTCTGTTTGTTTCTTCTCATAATAAATATAATTTCTGTGAACATATACTTTATATTCTGCTTCCCTATTTATAAACATTTTTCATCAACTTTAAAGGTGCAATTGATTTTCATTATTTCTGGTGGTTATGGTCTGTAAAGTCACTGTGATTACTGAAGGAGCAAATACTAAAGCATTGAGAATCTGGTCATACCATTTTTGTCAGCTGATCAATATATGTATAACCTTGTTTGACATGTGTTTTTGTTTAAGGACATCTTATGTTTATATATACATTTAATACAGTCATTAACATGGATTCACAGTCAATAGCACTATAACTCATGTCTGAACAAACAAAACTTATCCAATACACATATTTTCCCCTTAAGGCACATTAATTACATCCCCCTTGCGCTTAGAAACACTAAGGAGTTTTGGCATTACTAAACAGGGAAATCATGGAAAAAAGGCACAGAAATGTGAAAAACATGGTACTCACTAGATTGCAGAAAGGACACTTATTTACAGTGTGAGAGATGAAAGAAAAAGGCAGAGCATTTCCATGTTTGACCTGAGCTGGGAATGTGCATGTGTGGTGACTCAGATATTTTTGCCACTCTGCACATGGCCACAAATGACCGTGAAAGTACTGCAAGTATTGATTTTAGAGTTAGAGATAAGTTTTACAAATTCAGAAATATAGACTCTGTGAATAATGACAACTATTTTAGATAATTTTATAATCTTCTGTAAACTGGAAGATCATACTTTACCTAGCCATTCTTATGTTGTAGGTATCAGAGTGGTAACCAGATTGGCATTGTTATAGATAATGCTTCAATAAAATCTTGGGCATAGGAACCCCTTCTTTTAAAAGGGTCATCGAAATGAATAGAAAATTAGACTTGTCATGTTTTTCCTAATGTTTTTTGGTTAAAATCTTTAGGGCTAGTGAATGTTCCTGAGGAACCCATTGAAGAGGAGGAGGAGGAAGAGGAGGAAGAAGAGGACCAGGACATGGATGCAGATGATAGGGTGGTGGTGGAGTACCATGAGGAGCTCCCAGCTCTCAAGCAGACCCGGGAGCGGAGCGCGTCTAGGCAGTCCAGTGCCAGCAGCTCGGACTCCGATGAAATGGACTATGATCTAGAACTGAAAATGATTTCCACTCCTTCACCAAAGAAAAGCATGAAAATGACTATGTATGCTGATGAAGTGGAATCTCAGTTGAAAAATATTAGGTAATATTTTTTCTTTTTGTCAGTGCTATTTTTTTTTGTTTTTTTTTTTAATTTTTTCCATTGATTTGAGAAGAGGGGAAGGGAGGGAGGGGGAGGAAGGGAGAGAGAGAGAGAGGGAGGGGAGGGAGGGAGGGAGGAAGAGAAGCAACAATTTGTTGTTCCCCTTAGTTCCATTTAGTTGTGCACTCACTGGTTGCTCTTGTGTGTGCCCGGACCAGGGATCAGCCTGCAACCTTGGTACTCCAGGATCATGCTCTGTTTACTGAGCCACCTGACCAGGGCTGTCACTGCTACTTTGTGCATTTTGTTTAATTTTGTTCCTTCTTTTCCAAGTGAGAGGAGGGGAGATAGAAAGACAGACTCCGGTATGCACCTCTCCCGGGATCCACCCGGCAATCCCCATATGGGGCTGATGCTCTGCTCCTCTGGGGCCATGCTCACAATTGAGCTATTTTTAGTGCCCTGAGGTGGAGGCTCCATGGAGCTATCCACTGAGCCATCCTCGGAGCCCGGGGGCAGATGCGCTTGAACCAATGGAGCCATGGCTGCAGGGGCGGGGGCGCGGTGGAGAAGCAGATGATCATTTCTCCTGTGTACCCTGACCGGGAATCATACCCGGGACATCCACACGCCAGGCTGACGCTCTCTACCAGTGAGCCAACCAGCCAGGGCGAGTGCTAGTTTTTAATTTGATTTTAAATACTAATTTCTAACTTTCTTTAATTCATCTTAGTTTTCATTTTTATTTATTTATTTATTTATTTGGTATTTTTCTGAAGTTAGAAGCAGGGAGGCAGTCAGACTCTTGCATGTGGCTGACCAGGATCCACCCGACATGCCCACCAGGGGGCAATGCTCGGCCTATCTATGGCGTAGAGCAAGCCAACTTTGCTCCAATAAAGCCTTAGCTGCTGGAGGCGAAGAGAGAGACCAAGAGGAAGGAGAGGGGAAAGGGTGGAGAAGTAGATGGGCACTTCTCCAGTGTGCCCTGACCGGGAATCGAACCCGGGACTTCCATACACTAGGCTGACACTACCGCTGAGCCAACCGGCCAGGGCCTAATTCATCTTAGTTTTATAATCACTTTATCTCTCCTAATTTTAGTCCTTTGTAGAATTTGAATAAAAGTGTTTGATTTTTTTCCTCAAAATACGCAGGAAGAGATCCTTGTTATAGATAATATAAAAGGTGAAAATCACCTGTACGATCACCCCCTTCTACAATGAGGACTCCTAGCAATTGGGTGAATAACCTTCCTGCTAGTTCTGTGCATGTACACAACATACGGAGAAATGATAGGTCTGTTTGTACTAAAATGAAGTTATGCTATTAATGTTGTTTTCCAGTATGCTTTTTCCATTTAATATATTGTGAACATCAACTATTTTTTCAACTGTATGTAGTCCATTTATTTAGAAAACCATGGTTTATTTAACCCAATATAAGATATTGATGGCCATTTAGGTTCTATTTTCTTGCTATCGTACTAATAGATAAATTTCTTGAATTCCAGTTATTGCATGAACAATATGAATGTTTTAAAATGTGGTATTGTTAAATTTCATTCCAGAAAGGTTTTATTCACTCACATCGCCACCTGTTACCTACATACCTGCCAATGTTAGGTATTATCACTTTCTAATTTTTGCTAATTTCAGACAAAAGAAATAGTTATTTTAATGTGCATTTCTTTGATGACTAGTGGGGATGAACAGATTCCTGAGTACAGATCGCATATACACAACTCAAAGGGCTGGAGTCTGGGGATGTTCCAAGTGTTCTTGGTGGTGTATTTGGGGGAAAGGGAAAAAATCAAACTGATTTGTATGGCTTGTTCACATCGTTATTTTTAGTTTTCTCAGAACTTTGCAATGGCAAATTTTACCACAATAATGCCGGTCCCCAGCATGATAGCAGATCTCGTTGACAAAGAAGTCAACCCTTTAAAGAAAAGGATTGTAGATTCTCTTGTATCTTGAATACAGCCAAATCACAGCCTAGATGAGCAGAGGCCCCAAGCCCTTTACGGACTCTGCTTAATGTTTGTCTGGGGAGAAGGGGATTTATAGTTTTACTTCCTGTGTGATAGCTTACAGATATCGTGTGGAAACCACCCTGGAAAACTCAGGAGCCTGCTCGCCTTGGCTGGTCTCTTTGCAACAGGCTGATCATGATTTTTGTGAACAAATAATTATCAATGTATAGTATTTATAAGTGAATGTTGGCTCTATTAGGTTGGGGTTCTTAGTGTAGTTCCTCAAAAGTGTATGAGATTGTTGTGTGGGCATTGTCCCACAGCTGAAGTTGGTTAACTGTCTCCCTCTCCTTTTTTAAGGAACTCCATGAGGGCAGATACTGTATCCACAAGCAATATCAAAAATCGAATCGGTAACAAATTACCACCTGAAAAATTTGCAGATGTCCGACATCTTTTAGATGAAAAACGTCAGCACACACGTCCACGGCCATCAGGCAGCAGTATTAAGTCAGGTATTGTTGTTCAGTTGTGTTTCTGGGCTTTATTCTGAACTACGGAAAGCAAACTGGGGCAGGGATAGGTTTTTAGATAAAAATGTTGCTATTTCTCGACTGATTTAGTTGTCCTGGTTCATCACTTCTAAATTTTGAGTTAGGCATTAGACTTGATGAAATGAAGAATAAGAAGACTTTTTGATACTAGCTTTCTGTATTTTGGGACCTAATAGTTATTTTGCTCTGTATGTAATTGGTATTCTTTATACATAAGGATACTAGAAATTAAATTGTTGTAGAAATGGTTATAAATTTGAACTAGACATGTATGTAGCAGGTACTTGGCCATGCCTGCTGTGTGACAGGCCCTGGGCCAGGTACTAGGAGTATTTGAAGTTTTTGGAGAGGATGCAAAGTCATTATAGAACTCCTGATGGAAAAACAAGTATACATATTCAGATAACTCCCCCCAAAGCAGAGTGGAGGAAATGCTCTGATAGTTCTGTAAACACTGGGCTGTGGGAACAGGGAGGAAGCTAGATCTACCAGCAAAATTGTGGGAGGTTTCTTAGAAAAGTTGCTTTAGAGTGAGTCCTTGGGGAAGGAATAGGATCTCAGTTGGCAAATGTAGTTTTTTAAGGAAGTAACCTGACCTTATATCTATTTTAGAAAGATAACTTGGGAACAGAGCGGGGTAGGGTATAAAGTTAAGGAATTAACAAGGCCCTGAACTAGGTCAGGAACTGCAGAGACGGAATGGATAAGAAAGTAAAACCTTGTGAAGGAAGAATACTCAGCCCTGGGATGTGTGGGGGGAAAGAGAGAGAAGCCACGGGGCTCAGACCTCAGGGACTCGGATGATGGGGAGACTGCTCTCTGAGAGAAGGAGCAGGATGGGGAGTAGCCCCAGCACAATCACTTGGCAATAAACGTGGTTTTCTTGTTGCTATTATTGTTAGAGGGAGCCCAGGAGGACAGGCAGATTTGGGGGGGATTAGAGGAAAAACAAATTTGATTTGGAACATCTTCCCTTTGTTTTTCACCATTCTAAGTGTTTTTTTGTTTGTTTGTTTTTTTAGTGCAAGAGAGAAGGACAGACAGGGATAGACAGAAAGGGAGAAAGAGATGAGAGGCATTAATTCTTCGTTGTGGCACCTTAGTTGTTCATTGATTGGTTTCTCATACATGCCCTGATGAGGTTGGGGAGGGAGTGCTCCAGCCAAGCCAGTGACCCCTTGCTCAAGCCAGCAACCTTTGGGCTCAAGCCAGCGACCATGGGGTCTTGTCTATGATCCCACGCTCAAGCCAGCAAGCCTGCGCTCAAGCTGGTGAATCTGTGCTCGAGCCAGACGAGCCCACACTCAAGCCGACAATCTCGGGGTTTTGAATCTGAGAACTTTTTATATGTTCAAAGATTGTGGTTTCTGCCCTCATAACATTCATCAAGTGTAAAAAGTTTATCGAGAACTTTATATATGTTCAAAGGTTGTGGCTTTTGCCCAGAGGCTTTGCATTTATTGCTTGTTAGTTGAATTGTTTATAAATTATTTGATCTGCTTGGTTATACTTAAAAAACAAGCCTGACCTGTGGTAGCACAGTGAATAAAACGTCGATCTGGAATGCTGAGGTCCAGTTCGAAACCCTGGGCTTGCCTGGTCAAGGCACATATAGGAAGCAACTACTATGAGTTGATGCTTCCTGCTTCTCCCCTTTCTTTCTCTCTCTCTCTCTCTGTCCCCCCCCCTTCTCTAAAAATCAATAAATTCTAAAAAAAAACCCCAAAACCAAAAGACAGTTTATCCTGCCTCAGAAATTTCTTTCTGGAATGGTTAGCTGAGACTTTTTTCCCCTAAGAGCTTCTACATCTGAATTTTCCTAAGAGAATACAGATTGATTGGATAGATCAGCGATTTTTAACCAATATGCCGTAAGAATTTTTCTTTTTAATTTTTATTTATTTATTTCAGAGACAGCGCGAGTCAGAGAGAGGGATGGACAGAGACAGACAGACAGGAACAGAAAGAGATGAGAAGCATCAATCATCAGTTTTTTTTTCGTTGCAACACCTTAGTTCATTGATTGCATTCTCATATGTACCTTGACCGTGAGCCTTCAGCAGACCGAGCAACCCCTTGCTTGAGTCAGTGACCTTGGGTCCAAGCTGGTGAGCTTTTTGCTCACACCAGATGAGCCCGCGCTCAAGCTGGCAACCTTGGGGTCTCGAACCCGGGTCCTTCCGCATCCCAGTCCGACGCTCTATCCACTGTGTCACCGCCTGGTCAGGCTGCCATAAGAATTTTTAAAACATGCAATACATGACTAGTCAGGGGCACTGACCTCTTTTCCCTTAGATTATCAAATAAAAAAATGACAACAGCCAATACAACAATAGCCATCCTATTGTGAATGAATCAAAATTATACCTATGTTTTGTCAGATTGGCAAAAAGTATGATACATATTTTGGTGTGGCACAGAATTTTAGTAATTAGTTTATGTTACCATGAGATGAAAGAGGTTGAAAATCATTGGCATAGAAAGAAGGCTTTTAGGAGCTTGAGAGTATCGGGCCCTTTGTCCTCACTCAGGGAGCTGTGGCCCAGGTCCTGTAGAGGTCTTAGGTTGCAGTACAGAGAGCAAAGCACATACCCTTGGTAACAGTAGTACTTTTTTTCTTTTTCTAGATATACGCCAGCGGTTAGGAAAAAGACCACATTCTCCAGAAAAGGCTTGCAACCCTATTGTTCGGAGAGAGCCCTTTTCTGATGTACATAGTAGGCTAGGTGTTCCGAGGCAAGACATTAAAGGCCTCTATTCTGATACTCGGGAGAAGAAATCAGGTTGGTAACACAACTAATGGGGATGAGAATTGGGTAAGAGCAGGGACAATGGGTAAAGTATTGAAGTTCTTTGTTAGCAGAAGGCAGTAAATAGCAAACGCCAAAAACAAATTATTTTTCCTCTTCCATTATAATCATTGTAATAACGATAATAATGGTAACAGTATGGAAAATTTAGAAAAAAGAAGAAAAGACTCGCCCCTGGTTCTTTCTGTTCAGACAGATACTTCTTAGTTTCACGTATGCTATTCCGGTTTTTGTCTTATGTACATATCCTACTTTTTCATATAGTCACTTTTCTACAGTGTAATATTCTTTATAAATACAACTTAATTGCCTTATAGTACAGCTATACTATAAATTCTAAATACGTGTTTTGCTATTATTAGATATTGATAGAGTATTTTTTAAGATTAATGGAGAGTAGGCAGAATCTCTAAAAGTTTACAGTGTTGAAGAATGTTATATAGCTGGGAGTGATCTGGGATGACCCACTCCTGCCAGAATGCAGTTGTGCACAGGATTGGGAATCTCGCCAGGGAGGGGCAGGTGTAGCATGAAAAGACTCCCTTGGTGATTCTGACAAGCCTAGTGGCGAGGGACACGTCCCCTAGCTGTGAGACACTCCCCTTGGGTCTGCATCCCTCAGTTTGCAGACAGGGAAATGAGATGACCTGCCCAAGGCTACACAGTGGTTGCAAGCGCCACAGATGCACCCCCATCAGTGTTTCCTGCTCGTCGAGTGCTGGCAGTGCTCCTGCTTCTCAGCATTGATGACCAAAGCTAAAATCCCTTCTCCTTCAAACAGGTAGCTTATGGACTCGCTTAGGATCTGCATCGAAGACCAAAGAAAAGAACATGAAGAAAGTGGATCATAGGGCTTCTGGCACTGAGGAAGATGACTCCGAGCTGCAGAGGGCATGGGGGGCTCTGATTAAGGAGAAAGAACAGTCTCGCCAAAAGAAGAGCCGGTTAGATAACTTACCATCTCTCCAGATTGAAGTTAGTCGGGAAAGCAGCTCTGGTTCAGAGGCAGAGTCCTGATGCCCTTGGGGCTGATGGGAGCTGCCCTAAAACCTGACATTCTTGCTCAGGGTCAGGTGCACAGTAGGAACTGCCCCTGTACGAGTTGGTGCCCCTCCCGCTTTTACTTATAAAGTCACCCTCAGCTCTTGCTACTTTTGCAAGACCTCTTAAAGAATGTGACGTGTTTTGAAGGGCATCTGTCTTTTGCTGCAGAGTTATAGTTTTGGGCCCTCGGTTTTTTTCCTACCACCCCACAAGCTTTACCCTTTGAGAAAAAGGCAGCCCTCCAGATTTTGTAGACGTTTTTCTTAATATTTTTAACATTGTGTCTTTTAAAAGAAATGTTTTACACAGTTCATCCAAAGAGCAGAGAACTGAACTTCTCACTATTGCCTTGGCCCTGACAGCTGTTACCAGCACCCTTTTCCCAAGACAAGTCAATTCCCAGGTGCTTATTGGACAGCCTTCAAGGGGGAAGATGAGGGAAGCTGCCAGCTCACCCTTCCAGGACCCTAGTGTGGGGCCGAACCTCATGGACCTGACCTCAGAGGTGCACCCGTGCTGCCAGGTAGATAAGAGACTCAGCATCGTCGTGCTTCCGTTCCTCCCGGGGACTTCTGTTGGGGACCTCTTGTTAGCCATCAGCTTGAAGTGAAGATCAAGTTCAGTGCTGTGGGATTTTTAGGAACAAAAAACTGTGACTTCTGGATTTGGGGTGGAATTTTTTTGTGCTAGGGGTGGGATCATGGGGTTGAACAATTTTTAAGTCTATTATGTTTAAAAAATATTAATGATTTAAAAGTTAAAATTTTTAATTTTTATATATGAAATTACTTCCTGTTGGCTGCAAAGGAAGCTCAAGTGGTGTCTTATGTGCTGTTAAATATATATTATATACCTTGGAAGAAGGCAAAGAGAGGAGTCTCATTATTTTTAAATGATCCTAATTGCATAGTCTGTTGTACATAGAGTTCAACTTGCTTTTTGGCCACTGTAGGAAAAAATCCATCTATCCTAGTTGGCTTCTGTTGTTTATTATCATCACTTTAGAAGTAATTAATCGACATTCTTTTTGTCTCCAAGTTCTGGCACCTGAAGACATCTTCAAAACTGGCAAATAAGATAAAAGTTAAAGAAATTTTAGTTTTCTTATTTCTAAACCCCTTTCAGAATATTTTAACCATAAAAAGGCAGTAGATTATTTTGTTTTCTTGTTGGATTTTATTTTGAAGTATTTAATATTTGCATTCCTCTCCATGCTAAAAATAGTGATTCACTTCAATTTACTAGAACTAGAGTTAGAGATAGTAAAGGCTTTGTCCCTTTTGTGATGTCACAATTTTTTATGTGTCTGGAGCATTTCAGTACCCAGCGCAGCCCTGGATTCTAGAGATCTTTACTTGTGGCTGAGCTAATTAATGGTCACATGGATAGTTGATTGAATGCAGAACCCTATTGTTAACAAGTAAAGGGCTGTGAGACCTGAGAGCTGCAGCAAAAGCTGTGTTGTTTCTGTTTTGTTATTAACCTGCTTTTTCCTCTCCCTTTAGAAAGATTAGAGCTTCTAATTATGATATGTTTCAACTGCCTAGTAGAATTCTAGGAAAGAGATGGGTTAGGTTTCTTTGCCAGTTGAGACTCAGGGTTCTGAGGCTTCTCAGCTCCTCTTGCTCTTTGAAGCACATAGCTGAGAGCTATGTTCTTGGGGAGCGTTTGGGGAGTTGGTCGAGCTAGAAGTATGAGGTCCTGAGAGTCAGAGACCTGGATTCCAGCGCCTGGCTCTGCTCCATGGGCCTGGGCCTTGGTTTCCCCATCCAGCAAACAAATGGGTTGGTACCAGAGCTCTGGCTTTGTTAGTGTGTCTTAGTGGTGTTTAACTCTTTGTCACAGTTATGGCTGCTAGAGACCAGGGAGGACTTTCTGGAAGGGTGATGATGTGTAGTCAAAACTGGGTCTTTGGTCTAACCAGGAAAAAATACCCCCTTTACTGCCTGGCAATTCTCAGACACACAGAACCCAGAAATGTCTCTTTAAAGATTTTATTTCTGAAGGTTATTGTCCTTAGCCTCTCTCTCTCTCTCTCTCCAGCCTGCACGCAGACACTCAGGTGTCGCAGTATCTTAGACATGCCAGGTGCCCAGGCCCTTTCCTTGGGAGTGAGGCTGAACAGTCAGGACAGTCCCCCGTCAGGCAGTTCAGTGGGGCCACGCACTTTTCGTACTCCTCTCAGTCTTTACATGTACAAGGGTTTAAATACATGTTTGCTGCTTGATAATAACTACATACCTCATTTCTGTTTTCCATTGTACCTCTTGGGAGAGGTGCCAGGAACTTGTGGAGCCTTCCACAAGATGTAAACTCCCTCACCCAGCCTCTAACCAGTCCCATGAATCCCTCCCCTTAGGTCAGCACTGTCTTCTGCTCCATCCCTGTAGCAGGCCCTTCCGTGCTCTCGGCCTCATCTACACCGTCGCCAGGATGAACTCGTATTGTTAGTAGTTTATGGAGATATAATTTATTTAGCATACAGTTCATCTATTTAAAGTGTGCACTTCAGACATTGTCATCACTGAAAGGAAACCTTGTACCTGTTAGCAGTCATTCCTCATTCCCTCTTCCCCCTGGCAACCACTATTTCTGTTGTTATGGATTTACCTATTCTGCACATTTCATATAAATGGAATCATACACTTTGTGGCTATTTGTTCATCCATGTTGTCACAGCATGTATCAGCACTTCATTTCTTTCTTTTGCTGAATAATATTCCATTGTATGGCTGTACCACATTTTCATTTTATTTAGCCATTCACCTGTTGATGGACATTTGGGTTGTTTCTGCTTTGTGACTCTTATGAATAGTACTATGAACATTTTTATGTACAAGTTTTTGTGTGGACATGTTTTCATTACTCTTGGGTTATATACCTAGGAGTGGAGTTGCTAGGTTATGTTGTTATTCTATAACCTTTCGAGGAACTGCCAGACCATTTTCTCAAGGGGATACATCATTCTTCACTTCCTCCCAGCAATGTAGGAAGGTTCCAGTTTTTCTGCATCTTGGTCAGCAACTTATTTCCTGATATAAAATGGTATCTTGTGTTTTTTGTGTGAATTTCCATGATGACTAATGATGTTGGCCATCTTTTTCATGTGCTTCAGGATGAACTTTCTTAAGAAAGTTATTCTGTTATTTCTTTGCTTCAACCCTTTCCAAAACTTCATCGTTGCCCTTGGAAAAAATCCCCAACTCCTTTGCCAGCTCACAGGCTGGTCAAGACCTAGCCTCAGGCAGCATTCTGGCCTGTTGGCCCAAACCTCCCTGCCCTCTGTTTGCTGCTTCCCCGCCTATCTGGATGTCACCAGCCTTCCAGACTGCTCAATGCCTTTTCTCCCTGCAGGGACACACTTCGCTATTCCTGTTTCCTCCTGCTTTGCCTTCTATTTTCTCTCATCCTCAAGGACTTAGAGACCCTTCCACGAGGCTACCCCCAACTTCCAGAGCCAGGTTATGGGTCCCTGCTTTGTGTCCTTCGGTACTGCCACATAGGAGACGCAGCTCTCTCCAGGGTTAGGTTATAAAGTCATGAGTAAGATAAAAATTGAGTGTAATCTAAATTCCTCTTGGAAACCCCGAGGAAGTGCTACGTTGAAGACAAACACCACGAGGTCCATCGTGAGTGCAGGTGGTTCTGCCTGTGTGGAGCAGATACGGTTTCTTTGGCTGCGCACCAGGTGTAGTTGTTGGGCTGCAGTTCTCAGGACTATGTTGTACACAGAACGCTTGTTTTAGGGGTCAGAGTGGCACTCAGGTGAGAGGTGCTTGGGAACTGAGACAGGCCACAGGACCAACAGAAGCGTAAGCTTGCCTCGGTTCGCCTGCCTGCTCAGTGAGTGGAAGGCAGGTAGAAGGGGCCAAATGGCTTAAAATAAGTCCATTTTCCTGTTTCCTTGTCTCCCCCCCCCCCCAAATATCATAGTCTTTGCCAAGTGAGATGGGTTATGATACTAAATCTCTGTACTCTCCAAGCTAGCACACCTCTACACTGAACTGTACTTCCCTGTTCCTACTTTGTGCTAGACTGTAAGCTCCGTGAGAGCAGGGGCCGCATCTGGCTTGTTCCTGGGCCTCCCCAGTCCTAGAACCGTGCTGGGGCCTGACAGGTACCCCAGAGGCATGTGATGAATGAGTAAAACCCCACCTGGGGGAGCAGCTCCGTCCCTGAGGCCCCAGGTCCTCTTACAGGCCAGTCCCGTTTTCCTGTTTCATTATGTGTTTTCCCTGCTAGCCTGTGAGCTCCTAATGAGCAGGTGTCTTCAGGTTGTTATCTGTGTGTCCTCCTACCACACCAGTCCAGAACAAGGGATACTTAAAGAGTGCATGTAAATGAATGAACTGTGGTACCTACCCAGCTCTGGCCCCTGTGTCTGCAGGTCAGTCTGCTTCTAGCCCAGACCACCAGGTTCAAAAAGAGGAAAATTGTTCAGAAACACATACAGTGTACTTGTATAAGAAAAAAGTCTTGTTGATTAGACCTCGATAAAATTCAAATTTTGGTGATCTGGCCACATTTGAACTAAAGCTTACCTAGCTCTATAAGGATTGCTAGAAAGTCTTAGTTAAAAAGGCCTGCATCTGCCCTAGGAGAGCAGGAAAGAACGTGGGCAGGGGCCAGGAGGGACTGCTGGACCAGCTCGCGGCCTCGGGTCCTGTAAGTGGTAGTGGTCCGAAGAGGCAGAAGGAAACGGCTCTCCCTCGCTCTCCCTCGCAGCGGCGTTCCAGCATTCCAGCTTGCACGGAGCGTTCTTAACATTACAGTGAAATGCGGACAGGCAATCAGGTTCAAGTTCACAGCATACCGTGGCTTCACCGATTAATTAGTTGCTGTACAAATAAAATTGATGTATAATTATTTGCTTTTAAACTTTATATAACAAGTAAACTAGAAGTTAAACCAGTTTTTTCTTTTAAGAACTAAAAGGACAATGTTCTTTATAGTTTTAAGAGTAGCATACTTGCTTCAAGGCAGACTGTTATTGTGTAATCTCACCACTGGTAACCTAGAACTTTTCTTACATGTTTGTAAAATAAAGCTTAGAAGAAAAAGTACTGTAGCATTTTTAGAAAATGAAATTTATGAACATTTAACAGAACTTTGATGTTCCTGAGAGCAGTTAGGGAACCGCCAGCTTAAAAGCCTTATTTCAAATTGTTGTGAGGCATTGAGGTGGGATTTGCTGGCTATAAATAAAATTCTGGAGTATGGGTAGTATTTAATCTGCCCAAGTCGTCAGTACCTGCCCTGGGGTTCTTGTTTGTTTTTGTTTGCGCTGTTCTAGAGGCCCCTGTGGATGACCAGATCCTTCCGTAGTTAAGACTTGTGTGACCTCACACTGTCACCCTCCCCCCTAGACCAGTGTAGGTTAGTGTGGGCAAGCGGCCCACACAGCTGGCAGGAGCGAAGACATGGCTTTCCCATCCCTTCCTGGGGTTGTTGTCTATTTAATCCTGTGACATGTCCCTTGTCACTGATAGGGGTCCTCAGAGGGCCTCAGGATGCAACGCTTCTAGGTCAGGTAGAATATCTTTAGAGAGGACCAAATAGTATTATGGGGGCTGTGGCTGTGGCTGAGGCTGGGACTGGGGCCCTGGGACTCATTTTGTCTGACATACAAACAGGAAAATACTGGGCAAGTCCCTTTACCTCTCTGGGCCTCAGTTTTCCTGTCTGTCAAATGAAGGGCTTGATTGGAATGATCTCCAGTTTTCATTAGTGTTAATGTAAGTTCTAAGCACTTTGCTGTACTTTCCCAAAGAGCATCAGGACTGGACGCTGGACAAGAAGGATGTGGGGGCCAGCAAGGAGCCTGAGCCTTTGGGCCCTTTGTTCATGACTCAAGCGCAACCCCCACCCGCCCCTCCCAGCCTGTTATGAAAGGACAGGAGGAACCTCTCCCTTGCTCTCTCCCCATTAAGAAAGCCCCCTTCCCCAACACACACACACACACACACACACACACACACACACACACACACACACCCCATGCAGCGTTTTATTTTGGAGATTTTTGGGGGGTGGTGGCCTAGTTTATTAGCTTGAGCTGCCATAGCAAAATACCATAGACTGTATGACTTTAACAACAAATTTATTTTCTGACAACCTGGCAGCTAGAAGGCCGAGATCAGGGTGGCAGCACAGCTGGGTTCCCGTGAGGCCTGTCTTCCTGGCTTGCAAACAGCCACCTTCCTATGGTGTCCTCACATGGCCTGGCCTGGTTGCATGTACTTGGTGGGAGAGATCTCTTTTCACTCTTTATGCCTGTTGTGTTAGGGTGCTACCTTCATGACGGTAAATATCTCCTAACGACCCTATCCCCAAATACAATCTAATTGGAGTTTATGGCTTCAACATATTAATATGGGGGATGGGGAGCACAGTTCATGGCCCCAGTAATTCAAGGATCGCAGTATATGTTTGTAGAATGAGGTCCTTGCTTTCTAATTTTTTTCTTATTATTCATTTTAGAGAGGAGAGAGAGAAAGAGAGAGAGAGAGAGAGAGAAGGGGTGAGGAGCAGGAAGCATCAATTCCCATATGTGCCTTGAGCAGGCAAGCCCAGGGTTTTGAACTGGCAGCCTCAGTGTTCAAGGTCAGTGCTTTATCCACTGCGCCACCACAGGTCAGGCAGTCCCTGCTTTTTAATAGTCCATAGCTGAGAGGGAGTTAGACCAATGGGTCTGAAGGCATTAGGTTTGTAGTAGTTCAGAGTCTTGGTTCTGGAGGAGATAGACCTGTTTGAGTCCCAGCTCTGCCACTTACTCCCAGGTGGCCTTGGACAAATTACTTAGGCACCTTTTTGGAGCCAGTATCCTCATTTGTGAAATGGGGAACACCCAGTAGGGTGGCTGTGAGGACCAGACGAGGGCTTGCACGGAAGGCGCTTGGCCCCGAGGCCGGTGCTAACTCCCGAGTGATCTTTCAACAGTGTCAACAGCAGTAATGACCGCTGCTCCTCAGTCTTCCCCCGGCTCCCCTTTGCCAGCTCTACCCTCCGCCAGAGTCCTCACTCTAGTCTCAGTAACATCCTCACTCTGCCAGATTCCCTCTGAGGACTCAAAAGCAAGTGGGTGGCTAGGAACATTTCCTGAGCTTTGGAGGCGTGAGGCGGGGCTGTGGGAGCGCCCACATCCCTGGTGGGTACAGACATCAGTGCTTCTGACTCACTCTCAAGACAGAGCAGTTAGTACTTTCACTTCATGCTGAACGTGACTCCTCTGTCCCGTAACTTAAAACTTTTTATTTTGAAATTATAGAACAGTTTCCAGGGTAGAATAAAGGACATTTTGACACATTTTATCACTTATTCTTTCCCTTCCTCCCATCTCCTTTCCCTCTTTCTTTGAACCATGAACTATTTGAGAGTTACTTATACACGTCATGTCCCTTACTCCCTAAATATTTTGGTGAACAAATTTCCTAAAAACAAGGACATTTTCTCATAATGACCATAGTGTAGTTATCAAGTTCAGAAAAGGTATAATTTTATCTAATCAGTACAGTAGTAGCCTACTGTCTCAGTAATGGGGTTTAGTCTGTCCCCCCCACCCGTTTTTATTTATGTATGTATTTTTTTACAGAGACAAAGAGTGAGTCAGAGAGAGGGATAGACAGGGACAGACAGACAGGAATGGAGAGAGATGAGAAGCATCAATCATTAGTTTTTCATTGTGCGTTGCAACACCTTAGTTGTTCATTGATTGCTTTCTCATATGTGCCTTGACCACAGGCCTTCAGCAGACTAACCCCTTGTTGGACGCAGCGACCTTGGGTTCAAGCTGGTAGGCTTTTGCTCAAACCAGATGAGCCCACGTTCAAGCTGGCGACCTCGGGGTCTCGAACCTGGGTCTTCTGCATCCCAGTCCGATGCTCCATCCACTGTGCCACCGCCTGGTCAGGCCCACCCCGTTTTTAATGAATATAAATTCCAGCTGGAGTAGATGCCCTTAGTATGACTCTCCACAATCCATTCACCTCATCTTTCTGGCCATAACCAGAGACTTGACTTTCTGGTTACCATTTCCAGGAATATTGCAAGTATTACATTTTGCTGAACCAATAATATTTTTTAAAACAATTCTTTTCTCTTGGTCTAGGATCCAATCCAGTATCACACACTACATTTATTCTTTTTTAATCTAGAAGAATTCTTTAGCCTTTCTTTGTCTTTTATGATGTTAGTGTTTTTTCATTGGTTTTATTGGGGTTAGGATATTAATGTTTTCTTGGAAGAGTTCAGTCCATTTATCTTGTAGAATGTCCATTGACATTTGTTTAAAGTAAAATGAGTTCAAAAGTCATTTTCACATTCATTTTGGGTACATATGTACTTGCTGAATGCCCAGCTTTGTACATATCCCTTGAGACCTTAAGTTTGGGTTTGCGGAGACCCAATTATTGTCAGATGGGCTTGAAGGACCCCTGTATGTGCTCATGACTAGAGGTCTGCCATGTGGTATCAACAAGCTTGGGTAAATACCTCTTAGATGGGTACAGGATGAGTCAACATTCTAGACATCACCAAAGGTGCAGAAAATGACTGTGCCTGGCTCAGCATCCAGTCCTCAAGTCTGCCTGACTTACTGATGTGTCCTGAAGTTCGCATTCCAGATGTGAAGTCCTGTTTCTCAGAACAGTCCTGGGTTCCAGCCTGTTCCTACTTCTGACCTGCTATGTGGCTTGGGGCTGCTCTCTCGCCCCTCTGGGACAGTGGTGGAGAGAGGAGTTCCCTGTGACACTGCGATGTGCCCCTGACTCTCCAAACAGGTGGGGGGAGGGAGAGAGTCACTGAGCCCTGGAGTGGGGTAGACCGGCCAGGTCTCCCGTCTCTGACAAGGGAGCACTGGCTCAGGGTGGTCTTCATTGTGATCTGGGAGCCAAATCGTCAGACCTGAAGCTTCACTTTTTCAGCTGTGTTAACTTCTCTGTTGAGTGGTACACAGTGTGACAAATGGTGAATTGTGATCTATGTAAAACAGCCATGTAACATCAGGGAACTACCTTACTAGTAGGTACATTGTCAGACCCAAACAGACAATGCAAAAATGTTTTAAGTATCATCAATCTTTATGAAATGTAGGCCAAGCCAGCTTTTAATGTGAGAAACAAAATAAAATTTTCATCTAGTTGTTAAGTCAACCCCATTGTTTTCTATGTTCTAACACATATTAACACTTCAGAGTTACTCTTCCTGGATATGTAGACACTTCTGTGAGAGAGACACAGAACCCTCCTTTTTTAATGTAAATAAATTAAAACTCAAATTTAAAATTCATTTCCTCAGGCCCTGGCCGGTTGGCTCAGCGGTAGAGCATCGGCCTGGCGTGCAGGAGACCCAGGTTCGATTCCCGGCCAGGGCACATAGGAGAAGCGCCCATTTGCTTCTCCACCCTCCCCCCCTTCTTCCTCTCTGTCTCTCTCTTCCCCTCCCGCAGCCAAGGCTCCATTGGAGCAAAGATGGCCCGGGCGCTGGGGATGGCTCCTTGGCCTCTGCCCCAGGCACTAGGGTGGCTCTGGTCGCGGCAGAGCGACGCCCCGGAGGGGCAGAGCATCGCCCTCTGGTGGGCGTGCCGGTGGATCCCGCTCAGGCGCATGCAGGAGTCTGTCTGACTGTCTCTCCCCGTTTCCAGCTTCAGAAAAATACAATAAATAAATAAATAAATAAAATTCATTTCCTCGGTTGCACTGGTGACATGTCAAGGGCTCGGTTGCCACCCGCAGCTACTGGCAACCGTGCTGGACTGTGCAGATGTGGGACATCGCAGGGTTCTGTGGGACAGCGCCGCTCTGCACTCCAACAGTCTGGGACACAGGAGTGTGAGAGAAACTTCCTTCTGCAACGGATGCAGTCACACAGGAAATTTGGCAAATCGTGAAGTTATTGAAATATGACTGTAGACTGTTGGCATTGTGTCCTCTGGGATGCTGGGTTGGGTCACAATATGCTGAACGATTTGTGGAATTTTACTTCTGCTGCTGTTCTGGTAGCTCGAGCTCTATGGAATCATTCCTGGTATCAGCCAGAGCTGACTGGAGGGAGTGGTCTCAGCATGCCCTGGGTGCTCCCCGCACCTGGCCCTCTGCAGCCTCAGGGCTTCGAGTGCAGGGCCAGGGGCAGGGGCCAGGGCTCTGGCTGTGGAGGCACTGCCTGTGGGAGGGAGACCTTGGCTGGGTGTGGGGCTGAGGTGTCTGGCTGGGACCCACATGGATGATAAACAGCAACTGATGAATACTGCTCCTGGCCGAGGACATCCACAGCTGTGTTTCCAGGCCTCAGCTCACCATTCCACGAAAATACAGGAGATGGACAGGGTGACACACGATTCTAAGCTCCCGGGACTCGGCCCACAACTGCCGAGGAAGCCATGAAGCCAGCTGCTTGCAAGCGGGAGTGTCTGTGTGTACTTCAAGGTGCCTGTCAGCTTGTGGGTCCTTGCTGTGTGTGTGCACTGTCCCCGCCTCCTGCTGCCACAGCTGAGGGGAAGCTGAGCAGGCCGGGCCCACTCCGCTGCCTCTGCTTCAACTAGGATGTGGCTCTTCCACACTGTGCTCTGCATGACCAGTAAGTCAGCCTCGCCCCCGCCCAGAGGGGCTGCTGTGCCCTCGGCACAGCCTTGTCTTTCTGTTGTCTGTCTGATGGGCTCAGAGCCAGAGGTCAGAGCTCTGCCACCCTGGTCGTTCTCCAGCCAGCCGGGCCCTCTACCCTGGCACCCACTCTGGTGGGCAGGTTGGGCAGGTCCTTGGTTCTGTGTTGAGTTTGTTCTCATAGTGGAGGCTGGTGCACCCCCATTCCCAGAGCAGAGCACCCTTCTATAGACCAGGGGTTCAGCTGATGAGAGTGAGGACCCTCTGAGAAGCATTGGCAAGAAACTGGGGGCATGTGTCTGGTAAAGGGTGAATACACTGGGGGAGCCAGCTTACTGTTCCTGATGTCGGGGTCCAGTTGGAGAATCTGTATGTGTGGTGGAGAGGGCCACTTCCTCTTCCTACTGCCTGGGGGTCCCATTCTGACCTTTAAACCTCCCATGGAAGTCACTTAGGGCAAGCCAAGCCGTGAGCCTGCACCTTCCCACGAGGATGGAGGGGAGGGATTGAGCACATCAGCCAGTCCTTGGAGGCTGCTCAGATCCAGTGTGAGGCCAGGGTGGTTCTGCCTGGTGATCGGGGCAGGCTTGCTAAGGTCTGAGGTCTCCTACTGTGGTCAGAAGCTTGACAGAAGAATGAGATGGACATCAGGCAGAAGTAGTTTCAAGATTCCTACGGGAGCCTGACCAGTGCTGGTGCAGTAAGTAGAGAATTGACCTGGAATGCTGAGGTCCCCAGTTGCCGGCTTCAGCATGGGCCATTTGGCTTGAGCATAGGGTCCCTGGCTTGAGCGTGGGGTCATTGACGTGAGATACCAAGGTCACTGGCTTGAAGCCCAAGTTTGCTGGCTTGAGCAAGAGATCACTGGCTTGACTTGAGTCCCCCGGTCAAGTAATGATTAGCAATCAGCAAACAATTGAAGTGAAGCAACTACAAGTTGATGCTTCTCTCTCTCCTCCCCCAACCCCCCTTCCCCCCTTATACACACACACACACACTCTCTCTCTCTCTCTCTCTCTCTCTCTCTCTCTCAAAATCAATTGAAAAAAGAAGACTCCTGGCAGAGTGAGTTCTCCCAGAAGGATGGGCCAGGGCCAGCACCTGAGCAGCGATGTCTGAGTGCCGAGTCCATGCCAGGTGGGGGACTCAGGATTAGCGTCCACTGTGGTGCCAGATCACCAGGAGGCAGGCCAAACCCGGGCAGGGGACCAGCGACACATATATTTTGGGATACGTTTTAATATATGATACTACAAAAACAGTTGTCAGGGAAATGTCAGAACTTCGTTAAACTTTCTGTTCCTTATTTTATGGTTTAAACTTACTTTTATTTTCAGTTGCATAAGGTATGTGGAGAGGGTCTCCTTTTATAGCTGGTGGCTTCATAGAAGATGCGTAGATCTGGGTTCACAGTCTCCCAGTGTGGAGGAGTTGACTGAGGCCCAGATGGGCAGTGACTGTCCAGGGTTACAGCAAGTATTAGTAAAAATGAGGGTCCAGCCCAGGCCTCTACCCTGTCTCCCAGCCCTAGAGTACCCCATGGCCTGGGACACTAACCTCGATGTCACTCTTGGCTTCTGCTTATTTGTCTCCTGTGGCCTCTGGAAGACTGGCCATCACCCGAGCACACCTTTTTCAGATAGGTTAATCCAGATGACATTTATCAAATCCCTTCTGAGGCCAGGCACTCCCCATGCTGATGGACAGCAGAGCAAGAAACGGGCTTGCCATGAGATTACTTAGGGCATGACCTGGCTAAGTCATGGGGAAGGATGTGGGAGCAGGGTCCCAGCAGCTACAAAAGTTGAGCGGGAGAAATGAAACTGACAGTTCTGCAAACTCGGGTCCTGAGACTGGATAGACTAACAGCTTCCAGGAGCACATGAAACTGAGTCTTGAGGATTGGGGAAAGTCAGAGTGACAAGGTGCCGGCGAGGGTGGGAAGAACCTTTTCAGACTGTGAGCCCAGACCCCAGGCCCTGAGTCCTGTGCCTGGCGGGACCTCCCGAGGCTACAGAGAATCCAGATTGCTCCCGGCCTGACCTTGACCTACTCTCCCCAGGCCACCCACTCTGGGGGTGTCCACTTCTCATCCCTGGGCACAAACGAGATAACTGAGGGGAGGATTCGAGTCGGGCGCAGATACACAGACACGGCACCCCTGCAGCTGCCCTCCCCCCCAGCCTCAGCTCACTCTTGTCCCCAGTGGCCTGCTGGCCCCAGGTCAGCCTTCATCCATGACTCATTCTGTGACCACAGTCGCTCTCTTTTCCTCCTGGGTTATGAGGTTGCGTCTACATCCCCTCATGTCGAGAAGGGAACTCTGCTATCAGCCTGCAAAACCTTGCAGTGGTGAAGGAGCCCGAGCCCAGGGCCCGCCCCCTGTCGCTCCACTTTGGACTGAGGCCTGGGGTCCAGTCAGGCCCAGGTGGGGGGTCAGAGGGCCTCAGACCTGGCTGTGCCTGGGGCACAACCCCAGACCTGTGTACAAGTGTTTGGTAGGAATCCTTGGTCGTTGGGGCTGGGGAGCTCAAGTGGCCCTGAGGATGGGGGAGATCTTTAGCAAGTACTCGGAGGAGGGCTTTCTGTGCAAGAAAAACGATATGGACAAAGGCATGGGTTGTGAGGAGTGTGTTTAGGAAGATGCAGGTGAGGTTTGAATGGGAGCAGAAAGCTGTCCACTCTGACAAGGAGGACATAGTGGGCCTTGGGGTGGGGGTGCATCCCTGTCCTGGGGCCTTGGTGTGAACAAAAGGCAGGTGTGCACATGCACACACAGAGACCTCTGGGGCAGACCCCCCCCCCCCAATGCCTCAGGTCTCACACATGGGGAAGGGGGAAGGGGCATTTTAGGCAGAGTAAAATGTCAAAGACGCGCAGTATCTGTGGGCAATCCAGGTGGGGAGTGGAGGTCATATGGGAACCCAGAGTCTCCCCCAGTGTCTAGGGAGTTTCCCGGAAGGGTGTGTATGGGGCATGTGGGCGGCCAGGATGGAGAGGTCCAGAGCGGGAGGCTGAGGGAGCTTGGACTTCGCCCTGGGGCAGCGGGAAGCCACGGTGCTGCTGAGCGGGGTAGTGACGGGGAGACCTGCCTGTTGTGTGGAAGATGGCGTCCCGGAGAAAGGGGCGGCAGAGAGGCCAGCCAGCGAGGACGGTGCTGCCTGGTCCAGTCCGGGGGTGCTGGGGCAGGTGAGTGTGAGAAGGAGGAGGCACTCGTGAGAAATGGGAGGAAAGTTAGACCACTGGCAACGGCTTAGCACAGGGCCTGGCTTGCAGTCTGTGCTCAGGACCTGTTGGCCATTGTTAGGGAAACCGAAGGTTTGGGAGGGCTGGGGGCTCAGGCGACAGATTTGGTACTGAGACACTGAGGCTCCCGTGGGGGTAACAAGGTGGATGGCCCGAGGGGTGAGCCGCTCCACCGGATAGGCGCTCTGCGGACATCTCCGAGGGGTAACCTCTCTCCCCCAAGGCCTACCTGGGTGCTCCGAGTGGGTGTCAGGACACCCGAGTCTAGTCCCAGCTCTTCAGCTGGCTCCTTGTATAAATTTGGGCAAACCATGCCCCTGGGCCTCAGTTTGCTGCAGCGGAAACAGTGCTGTGAGTACGTGTTTAAAGTGCCCAGTGTGGTGGGGGAGAGAAGGGGCTGGGGGGGCAGGCAGGGTGGCTGACAGGATGGAGGGAGGGTCTTAGTCTGACTCAGCGGGCCCCTGTGGCTGGGAACAGCGTGGGGAGGCAGCCCTGTGGGTAGTGTGGTGACAGACGCTGGTTCAGCTGGGCTCTCGTGTCTGACAGTCTGTGAGGGGGGCTAGAGACGGAAGGCGAGGCTGTCAGAATGCTAGGCCCTCCCTTGTGGTCGTAACTCTAACATCCGCACCCAGGCACGGAGCCCCAGCTCAGTGTCACATCTGCACGGCGCGCATCACGGGGTGGGGGTGGGGGACCTGAGGGGTGGTGACAAACTCAAGGTCCTTCAGCAACTGTGACAAAGTCAGGATTTGAACTCAGGACTGTCTTCCTCTGGGACTGGTGCTATTTTTTCTGAGTCTCAGTGGGAAGTGGGAAGGGAAGGGTTACCCAATCTAGGGACAGGCTAAGCAAACAATGTCAGGGGGCTTGGAGGGAGTCTGCTCCAGCAAGGAGACTCACCCCTGGGCAGACCCCAGGCACGGAGGGGCTGGCGGCTGGTGGCTGGGAAAGCTGAGCACATACAGGCCCCGCTCCACACAGGTTCTCGCTGACCTACTTACCAGTCCTCCCAACCAGAGCCCTGCCCCATCTCAGTGAGCTGCTAGCACAAGGGAGCCGTGCCCAGGTCCTGGGGGTTATTTGTGACCCTGCTCTCTGATCACCAATCCCTCAAGCTTTCAATAAGGCTTTAGAATGAAGCAGACCTGGCCCCCCCCAGACACAAATATTTCAGTCAGCCGTGGACCAGGAGCAATCACTCAGCCTCTCCGAGCCTCAGCACACAGCGTGGTGCCTGGAAGACAGCAGGTGGCCCGAGAGGGCAGCTGGGATTGTCTCTCTGCTCCCCTGCCAGCCCTCAGGGATCCTGCACCAGCGTCCCTCGGCTGAACAAGCAGAAATGGAGGGGGGATGCGTGGGGTAAGGAACAGGAATCTGGCCCACTCTGACATTTCCAGGACACCTCTTCCGGGATGAAGAGGCCCTGTGCTGAGCTGTGCTTGGCCATGGTGGGGGTTATTGTGGATGACTCAGAGCAGATCACGGTTTGGGGGAGACAGACTTAATCATAGATCACTTTGACCCAGACAGGATTTAGTCAGAGCCAGAGACACCACAGGCTGAGGGGGCTCAGGGGCCTGTGAGCTACTGTGGCCAGGAATCTGGATTCGCTCCCTGGGGCAGGAGGGGCCTGAGCAAGGCCCCCAAGTTTGCAGCAGAGGTGGGAGAGTGGTGAGGGAGGCATGTGGAGCATGGGCCTGTGTGTGCAAAGGCCCAGAGGCAGAAAGTGTGCAGGTGGTGATCAGGGAGTGGGGTGAGAGGAGCTGGACGTGACCAGGAGCAGACCTAGCAGAGGAGGCACTGGGCTGGGCAGGGAGGTGCCACGAATGCCCGATGAAGACACTAGACTTATCTCAGGGGTTTGAAGTTATGTCTAAGTTACACAGACAATACAGAGTTCTCACCTGTCAGTGTGCTGACATTCACTCTTACCCAGCCCAGCTGACCAAACAACACAGGGCTCGGCATGAAACAGGCCGAGGAGCCTGAGTCCAAGTTCTCTGTGGACACTTTTATCTAAATTTTGTGTGCATAGAGGACAGTGCTTCCCCTTTCCCACTTGAGGTCTTGATCTGGAGCCCTGGAGGGTACACGGTAGCCACAGGGGGTCTGTGAGTGCCTTTCACGCATCCAACACCTAACCCGGGTAGACCACTGTATCAGGCTCTGCCACGGCACCCAGTCTTCGCCCTTGGGGATAAGTAGGGCGGTTTCAGATGGTGAGAAAAAGCTTGTGGGGGTGCAGTGTGGCCAGGCCAGGCGGGCTCTGGAGGTCAGGAAGGCTTCTGGGAGGAGGTCCATGGTGAGGATGAAGAAGTCAGGAGACAGTCTCAAAGCAAAGCAATTGGGAGGCTAAGATTTGTGCAGATGTGCCCTGGAGGGTGTTGGGGAGGGTTCTGATGCTCTCATCAAATTTGCAAAGGGACACATGGCCCCAAATGGGGATGAGCTTGTGGCGGTTCCACTGTCTGCATCATACTTCCGGCCCTGGCAGGGAGGACTCCAGTAACCGCTCTGGAGAACTTTGAGTGCAGGTTTGTTCATTCAGAGTCTTTCTTTTCTCTCCCTCTCTCTCTCTCTCTCTCTTTTTAACTCTGCCCTGTCCCAATTTATTCAACATTCTTGCTAAGAGAACCCTCAGGGAAATTTTTTTTTCTGGTTTTCTATTATTTTCTTTCACCAGAAGAGTTTTTGGGTTTTCCCCCCAATTTTGTGGAGACTGTGAATGACATAACTGACTGTTTTCATCCTTTTTCTGGCTTCCAGAAAGTTCACTTATTTGTGCACTTATTCAACAAATAATTTAAGAAGTGCCTGCTGTGTGCCCACGCTGTGTTCAGAGACAAGTGTGCGGCCGGCGTAGAAGGTGCCGGCTCCCGCTGACACACAGGTCAGCTCTCAGCAGCCTTCCCGGTTTGATGGTGGCCCTCCTTTTCCTCTTTCTTTTTCTAATGATTCTTTTCCTTCTGTCCTTTTTCTTTTTTAAATTCCACCTGCCCCATTATTTTAAAACAAGTTTTATTTTAGGGTGTTGCATGTCTTGTGAGTCACCACAAATCACTGTGGGTAAGGCGGAGGTCCAGAGGGAGAGAATAAGGGCAGGAGCCCACCTGTGCCGGCTCAGGGCGGGGGCTGGGGCTGAGCGAGCAGGTGCTGCCCTCCACCCAGCCCGCTCACACTCCGCCTCCTCCTTGGGCCTTTAGAAGGTTGGGGTTTTTTGTTTTTTGTTTTGTTTTGTTTTGTTTTAATTGAATTTATTAGGGTGACACTAGTTAACATAACTACTGTATACAGGTTTCAGGTGCCCAATTCTACAATCGCTGACTCTGTATTGTGTGTTCTCCCCCCAAGTCAAGTCTCCATCCATCACCATTTAAACCCCCTAGAGCAGGGGTAGTCAGCCTTTTTATACCTACCGCCCACTTTTGTATCTCTGTTAGTAGTGAAATTTTCTAACCGTCCACTGGTTCCACAGTAACGGTGATTTATAAAGTAGGGAAGTAACTTTACTTTATAAAATTTATAAAGCAGAGTTACAGCAAGTTAAAGCATATAATAATAATTACTTACCAAGTACTTTGTGTTGGATTTTCGCTAAGTTTGGCCGAATAAATCTTTATAAAACAACTTATTATAATTAAATCTATCTTTTTAGTTATACTCTGGTTGCTCTGCTACCGCCCACCATGAAAGCTGGAACGCCCACTAGTGGGCAGTAGGGACCAGGTTGACCACCACTGCCCTAGACCCTCCTCTACCTCCCCCGCCCCCGGCAATCACCACACTGTTGTTCATGTCCATAAATTAGTATTTTTCTTTTTGCTTTATCCCTTCACATCCCTCACCCAGCTCCACCCCACCCCCCCACCCCCCCACCCCGCCCCAGCAACTCTCAGCTTGTTCTCTGTGTACGAGTTTGTCCCTATTTTGTTTCTTAGTTCATTTTGTCAATTAATTCCATGTATGAGTGAAATCATATGGTACTGGTCTTCTCTGACTGGAAGGTTGGTTTTTAATAACAAAATTTTAAGCATGTGCAAAAGTAAAGAAACAATAATGAACCTAATATACACATCATACTGATGACACTGTTACTAAGTGTGTGCTACACTTGCTGCGTTTATTTCAACGTCCTTTTTGTTTCTTTTGCCAAAGCATTTTAAAACCATGCCACTCTAAATTTGGTCTGGGGACCAGTGGCGTAGCATCACTGAGGAGCTTGTTAGACTATGATCTCAGCCCCGCTCCTTGACCCACTGAAGTGGAAGCTGCATTTTAACAGGATACTTGGGTGATACATTAATGTTTCAGAAGCATTGTTTTAAAATAAGTCCCAAACATCAGTCTTTTCACCCCTAAATACTTCAGTACACATTTCTGATGTGTGTGGATGTTTTCTTATATAGCTGCAATATTTTTATCACCTAACAAAATTAACAATTTTTTGGTATTATTTAATACCCAGTCCATCTTCAGATTGTCCTGTCTTTCTTTGTTTTTCCTTTTTTGTTATTTGTTTGTTTTGCTCATGTTGTTTTTTCTTTCCTTTTTTTCCTCCTGTCTTTCCATGACAGTTTGTTCAAGTCAAGATCCAAACGGCTCCCTTGCCCAGTTTTTGGTTTGTGTGTCTTTTCAAGTCCTTGCTTTCCTGCAGAACTCAGTCACTTCTTATAGACCAGTTCATTCAAGATTTGCGTGTTTGCCTCCTCTTAGTGTGATTTGTTCTTCTGTCCCTTACAAGTCCCCAAACCTGGAAATTAGTGTTAATGACTTCATTAAATTCAGGTTAGACATTTGGCAAGCATACTGTAAACAATTCTGAGGATATGTCATACTTCTTGCATCTTCCTCCCCCTTTTTGTTTCCTTTGCTGAAGTATTTGACACACTTGCTACTCAAAATGTGGTCTAATGATCCCCAGCATAGGTGTCACTTGGGAACTTGTTAGAAATATAGAATCTTGGGCCCCTGTGTCCTTCCTAGGGTGTCACACCAGGAGGCACATAGGCCTGGGGACCCATCTGGGGACTCCAATATTAGTTATGGGGCTTAGGGGGTGTCAGCCTAGTTGTAAAGTGCTCTACCAAATTCATCTAGTAGTTTCACCCACTAATGATCATTGCCTGAGTTGATTATTATATAATGGCTTGCAAAATTGAGTTTCATGATTTCAGTATTCCTCCCACATTCATTAGTGATAATTCTTCTGTGAAGAACTCTTTCTCATCAACCATATGACCCTGAAATGCAGTTCATACAGGAAAGGCAAGAAAATTATTTAATACTTTCCGTTTAATAGGTTGTAGAATAAGGGGATGGTTCCTTCACTGCTTCCAGTGGTGAACAATGTAGTATTTCCATTTCTATTGTTTCTCTCTCTCTGTCTCTTTTAAATATCACTATGAAATCATGAAACTTTATATATTCAGTGTTTCAAACACTTGTGATTATCATTTTTTAATGTAAACTTTTTTTTTTTTTTTACAGAGACAGAGAGAGAGTCAGAGAGAGGGACAGATAGGGACAGACAAACAGAAACGGAGAGAGATGAGAAGCATCAATCATCAGTTTTTCGTTGCGATACCTTAGTTGTTCATTGATTGCTTTCTCATATGTGCCTTGACTGTGGGCCTTCAGCAGACCAAGTAACCCCTTGCTCAAGCCAGTGACCTTGGGTCCAATTTGGTGAGCTTTGCTCAAACCAGATGAATCCGCGCTCAAGCTGACGACCTCGGGGTCTCAAACCTGAGTCCTTCCACATCCCAATCCAACGCTCTATCCACTGCGCCACCGCCTGGTCAGACTAATGTAAACATTTTTTGAAGCATAAGATATAACGGAAAAATAGGCAAGTACAGATCAGTGAATTTTCAAATTAAATCAAATGCATGCCATTGGTACCCATTTCAGGAAACGAAACCTTGCCAACTATCCCGAAAGTACTGCTATGGCCCCCTCCCATCATTACCTTATCCCCAAGGGGTAGCTACTTTACTAACTTCTAATCCCAAAGATCAGCGATTTTCAAACCTTTTCATCTCATGGCACACATAAACTAATTACTGAAATTCTGTAGCACACCCAAAAAAATATATTTTTTGCTGACCTGACAAAAAAATAGGTCTAACTTTGATTGATTCACATTGGATGGCTATTGGTGGGTTGGCTGTTGCCATTCTTTAATTTGACAGTGTAAGGGGAAATAGGTACTGCATGTCTTAGAAATTCTTGTGGCTCACTAGTTGAAAATTGCTGCTGTACATTAGTTTTGTCTGTTTCAAACTGTAAATGGAATTATACTCTATCTTGTTCCTGGTGACTTTCTCTCTCTCTCTCTCTCTCTCTCTCTCTCTCTCTTTTAATGTTTATTTTATTGATTTTAGAGAGAGGGGAAGGGAGAGAGAGAGGGAGACAGAAACATCGATCTGTTGCTGTATGTGCCCTGTCCAGGGATTGAACCAGCAACCTCTAGCCAACCAAGCTATCCGGCCAGGGCTGTTCCTGGTGCCTTTCTCTCAGCATTGTGTTGATGAGATGTATCCACTTTGTTGCAGTTTTAATTGCTGTAAAATACTCCATTGGTGAATATACTACCATTTATTTACCCTTTTTGTTGTTGATACATATTTGAGTTGTTCCACTTGGGGTTATTATGAACAGTGAGGTTACAAACATTTTTTTACATGTCTTTTCAAGAACACATTTCTATTGGGAATATGCCTGTAGTTGAATTATTGGGTCATAAGTTAAGCATATGTTTAGCTTGAATTGATATTGCCATACAGTTTCCTAAATGGCTTGTACCAGTTTACACTCCCACCAGCAGTAGTTGTGAGTTCTGATTGCTTCACACCATTATGAACACTTGGTACTGTCTTTTTCATTTTAGCCATTCTGGTGGTTGTGGAGTGGTATCAGTTTTAGTTTGCCTTTCTCTGAAGTATAATGAGCGCCTACTCATATGATTGCTGGCCATTTGGATCATCTCTTTTGTGAAAAGTCCTTTTGTGTAGCTTACATGATTTTCTCCTATTGATTTATAGGAATTCTTTACATATTCTGATGTGAATCCTTTGTTCTATAGTTGTGTTGCAAATATCATCTCTCATTCTTTGGCTTGCCTTTTCACTCTCTTAATATAGTGTCTTTTGATAAACAAAAGTTCTTAATTTTAATGAAGTTTGGTTTATCAATTCTTGTCTTCATGTTTAATGTTTTCTGTGTCCTGTTTGATTAATATTTGTCTACCCCAAGTTTCTTTCTTTTCTTATAAAACTAATAAAAATTTAGTTTATTTTTCACATTTAGATATATAGTTCATCTAAATCCACATTTAAATCTCCAATTCATCGGCCCTGGCTGGTTGGCTCAGTGGTAGAGCGTCGGCCTGGCGTGCGGAAGTCCCGGGTTCGATTCCCGGCCAGGGCACACAGGAGAAGCACCCATCTGCTTCTCCACCCCTCCCCCTCTCCTTCCTCTCTGTCTCTCTCTTCCCCTCCCGCATCGAGGCTCCATTGGAGCAAAGATGGCCGGGGCGCTGAGGATGGCTCTGTGGCCTCTGCCTCAGGCGCTAGAATGGCTCTGGTAGAAAGCGATGCCCCGGATGGGCAGAGCATCGCCCCCTGGTGGGCGTGCCAGGTGGATCCTGGTCGGGTGCATGCGGGAGTCTGCCTGACTGCCTCCCCGTTTCCAGCTTCAGAAAAATACAAAAAAAAATCTCCAATTCATCAGGAATGGATTTATTTTTTTTAGATTTTATTTATTGATTTTTAGAGAGAAGAGAGAGAGAGAGAAAGAGAGAGGAAGAGAGGGAGAGAAGGAAGAGGGAAGCATCTACTCATGGTAGTTGCTTTTGTATGTGCCTTGACCAGCAAGTCCAGGGATTTGAGCCGGTGACCTCAGCATTCCAGGTTGACGCTTTATCCACTGCACCACCACAGGTCAGACAGGAATTAATTTTTGTGTATGAGGTGAGAGAGAAGTCAAAATTAATTTTTTAAAAGTATTTTAATAATTTTATTTTTAATGGGGCGACATCAATAAATCAGGATACATATATTCAAAGATAACAACTCCAGGTTATCTTGTCGTTCACTTATGTTGCATACCCATCACCCAAAGTCAGATTGTCCTCTGTCACCTTCTATCTAGTTTTCTTTGTGCCCCTCCCCCTCCCCCTTTCCCTCTCTCTCTCCCCCCTCCCCCCGTAACCACCACACTCTTATCAATGTCTCTTAGTTTCACTTTTATGTCCCACCTACGTATGGAATAATGCAGTTCCTGATTTTTTCTGATTTACTTACAAAATCAATTTTTGTTTCAATATTGATAACTAAGTGACTCAGCACCATTTATTAAAGAGATCATTCTTTCCTCACTGTTCTTCAGCTGTCCCCTTTGTAATAAGTAAGGTGACCGTATGTTTCTGGGTTCTCTGTTCCATTGGTCTATTTGTTTATTCTTGTGCCAATATAATTCTGTCTTAATAACTATAACTTTATACAAAATGTTGGTAAATGGTAGTATAAGTGCTACAGGTTTGTTATTCTCCTTCTAGACTCACCTTGACTCTTCTTGCTCTATGCATTTTCACATAAATTTTTTAAATGGCTTGTTAATATCCCCCACCACCAATAATTTTCTGAGATTTTGCTTGGAATTATATTAAGCTATAGATTAATACAGTGATAATTGACAATTCATGATCATTATTCCTCCATTTATTTATATCTTCTTTAATCTCTTTTAATCTATAGTTTTCAGTTGTAGAAGTTGTATATATCTTTAAGATGTCTTTTTAGGTGTTGAATTTTTTAAATGTCTTGTTAATGGCATCTTCTACATTTTTCATTCTTTATTTGATCATTGATGATAGTATATAGAGATTCTGTATCCAGTGACCTTGCTAAAGGTACTTATTAATCTCAATGTTTGTGGATCTGGTGGCTTTTTCAATCTACCTTATCATGTCATCTGCAAAGAGTTTTATTTTTTTCTTTAAAAATTTTATGCTCTGTATTTTTCTTTACTTACTGTTCTAAGACCTCTGAAAAAATGTTGAGAAGTGGTGAAAATGAACATCCTTGTCTCATTCTTGATTTTAGAAAGCCTTCAATAATTCATCGTTCAGCGTGATGTTTACTGAAGGCTTTTTGTGGCTATTCTTGATCAGATTAAAGAAATTTCTTTCTAGCCTGATCAGGCAGTGGTGTAGTGGATGGGGCATGGAAGTGGGACACGGAGGACCCAGGTTTGAGGCCCCGAGGTCACTAGCTTGAGCACAGGCTCATCTGGTTTGAACAAGGCTCACCAGCTTGAACCCAAGGACGCTGGCTTGAGCAAGGGGTCACTCTGTTTGCTGTGGCCCCCTGGTCAGGGCACATGTGAGAAAACAATCAATGAACAACTAAGGAGCCACAAGGAAGAATTGATGCTTCTCATCTCTCTCCTTTCCTGTCTGTCCCTCTCTCTGTCTCTGTCACAAGAAAAAAAAAATTCCCTTCTAGTGCTGAGAATGGCTCCATGGCCTTCGCCTCAGGCACTAGAATGGCTCTGGTTGCAAGAAGCAATGTACAAGGTGGGCAGAGCATTGCCCCCTAGTGGGCTTGCGGGGTGGATCCCGGTCAGGTGCATGCTGGAGTCTGTTTCTCTGCCTCCCTGCTTCTCATTTCAGAAAAATACCCCCAAAAAAAGAAAAAGAAAGAAAGAAATTTCCTTCTATTTCTAGCTTGCTATAATTTTTTAAATCACAAAGAAATATTGGATGTTATCAAATGCCCTTTACTGCATCTATCATAATCATCATTTGATTTTTTTTCTAGTGACTGATGAATACGTAATTTTTTTTTTTTATGGTGACAGAGACAGAGAGAGTCAGAGAGAGAGGGACAAATAGGTATAGACAGGCAGGAAGGGAGAGAGATGAGAAGTATCAATTCTTTGTTGCGGCTCCCTAGCCTACTTAGTTGTTCATTGACTGCTTTCTCGTATGTTCCTTGACTGGGGAGCTACAGCAGAGTGAGTGACCCCTTGCTCAAGACAGCGACCTTAGACTTCAAGCCAATGACCTTGGGCTCAAGCCAGTGACTATGGGGTCATGTCTATGATTGCACGCTCAAGCTAACGACCTCACATTCAAGCTGGTGAGCCCATGCTGAAGCCAGATGAGCTGTGCTCAAGCTGGTGACCTTGTGGCTTCAAACCTGGGTCCTCCACATCCCAGTTCGACACTCTTTCCACCGTGCTACTGCCTACTCAAGCAAATGCATTGTTAAAAAAATGTTTTTTTTATTTTAGTGAGAGAAGGGGAGGCAGAGAGACAGACTCCCACATGCACCCCAACTAGGATCCACTCGACAAGCTCACTGGGGTTATGCTCTGCCCATCTGGGGCTGTTGCTCCAGTTGCGTGAGCCTTTTTTTTTTTTTTTGTATTTTTCTGAAGCTGGAAACGGGGATAGACAGTCAGACAGACTCCCGCATGCGCCCGACTGGGATCCACCCAGCACGCCCACCAGGGGGCGATGCTCTGCCCCTCCGGGGCGTCGCTCTGCAGCAACCAGAGCCACTCTAGTGCCTGGGGCATAGGCCAAGGAGCCATCCCCAGCGCCCGGGCCATCTTTGCTCCAATGGAGCCTTGGCTGCAGGAGGGGAAGAGAGAGACAGAGAGGAAGGAGTGGGGGGATGGAGAAGCAAATGGGAGCTTCTCCTATGTGCCCTGGCCGGGAATCGAACCCGGGTCCCCCCGCACGCCAGGCCGACGCTCTACCGCTGAGCCAAACGGCCAGGGCCTTTTTTTTTTTTTCAATGTGCCTTGACCGAGGGCCTTCAGCAGACCAAGTAACCCCTTGCTTGAGCCAGCGACCTTGGGTTCAAGCTGGTGGGCTTTTGCTCAAACCAGATGAGCCCTCGCTCAAGCTGGCGACCTCAGGGTCTCGAACCTGGGTCTTCCGCATCCCAGTCCGACGTTCTATCCAATGCGCCACTGCCTGGTCAGGTGCGTGAGCCACTTTTTTTAGCACTTGAGGTGGAGGCCACTGAAGCCTTTTCAGCGCCTGAGGACAACTCGTTTGAACCAATTAAGGCAAGCCATAGCCGTGGGAGGGAGAGAGAGAGAAGAGAGAGAGAGAAGGAGGAGTGGAGAAGCAGATGGGCACTTCTCCTGTGTACCCTGACTGGGAATCAAACCCAGGGCATCCACACAATGGGCTGATGCTCTACCACTGAACCAACTGGCCAGGGCCAAACAAATCATTTTCAAATGTCAAACCACTCATACTCCTGAAATAAACTCCACTTGGTTATGATGTTTTGTGCTTTTTATATGCTAATCCCTGGATTTAGTTCATTAATATATTGTATAGGATTTTTACATCTATGTTCAAGAGAGAGGTTGTCAATTTCCTTTCATGTGGTGCTCTAGTTGGGTTTTAATGTCAATATTATGTGGGCCTAAAAATTATTGAAAATTGTTCTCTCATTTTCTACTCTCTGGAATAGTTTTGGTAAAATTGATATTTCTGCTTCAAATATTTGGAAGAGTCTATCTTAAGGATTTAATAATGGGTTCCTATTCTTTTATATGGGATTATTTGGATTAGGCTTATTTTGTCAATTCTGGTTAATTTTTATCTTAAGGAATTTGTCCATTTCATATAAGTTGTCAAGCTTGCTAGAAATAAGTTGTATTTTCTGTCCTTTCATGATTTCTTAGATGTCTTGGGACCTGTTCTGATGTCCTCTTTGTGTGTTTTCTCTTTTCTTAATCAGTTCGCTAGGAGTTTATTGGTTTTATTTATTTTTTAAAAAACAAACTTTAGCTTTGTTGGTTTTTTTCTACTGTTATGGTAAGTTTTCTATTTCCTTGATATACGTTTGTTTCTTTATTGCTTCTTGTCATTTCTTTGTGTTTGGTTTGTTTATTTTAGTTTCTTGAGATAGAAGCTTAAATGATTGATTTTTAGCTTCTTTTTTTTTTTTTTTTTTGTATTTTTCTGAAGTTGGAAACAGGGAGACAGTCAGACAGACTCCCACATGCTCCCGACCGGGATCCACCTGGCATGCCCACCAGGGGGCGATGCTCTGCCCATCTGGGGCGTTGCTCTGTTGCAACCAGAGCCATTCTAGCGCCTGAGGCAGAGGCCACAGAGCCATCCTCAGCGCCTGGGCCAACTTTGCTCCAATGGAGCCTTGGCTGTGGGAGGGGAAGAGAGAGACAGAGAGGAAGGAGAGGGAGGGAATGGGGGAGAAGCAGATGGGCGCCTCTCCTGTGTGCCCTGGCCGGGAATCAAACCCAGGACTCCTGCACACCAGGCCGACACTCTACCACTGAGCCAACCGGCTAGGGCCTTAAAGTTTTCTTCTTATTATTGATTTCTAGTTTAACTAGAGTGTGAGAATGTATTCTGAGTTATTTCAAGCTATTGACATTTATTGAGACTTGCATAGGTCAATTTTGGTAAATGTTTTTTGTGCACTTCAAAGAATGCTTATTTTACCATTGTTGGATACAGTGTTCTGTCAGTCAATTAAATTAAGCTTCTTAACTGTGTTGTTTAGATCTTTTCTATACTTACTGATTTTTTGTTTGCTTTTAGAGCTAATATGAAAGATTTGTTAAAAATTGAAGTCTCCCACTTTGGCTCTGGCCAGATAGCTCATTTGGTTAGAGCAGTGGTAGTCAACCTGGTCCCTAACACCCACTAGTGGGCGTTTCAGCTTTCATGGTGGGCGGTGGCGGAGCAACCAAAGTATAAATAAAAGATAGATTTAACTATAGTAAGTTGTTTTATTCTGCCAAACTTAGTGAAAATCCAACATAAAGTACTTGGTAAGTAATTATTATTATATGCTTTCACGTCTTGTAACTCTGCTTTATAAACTTTATAAAGTAAAGTTACTTCCCTACTTTATAAATCACCATTATTGTGGAACCGGTAGGCGGTTAGACAATTTTACTACTAACAGAGATACAAAAGTGGGCAGTAGGTATAAAAAGGTTGACTACCCCTGGGTTAGAGCATCATCCTGAAGCACAGAGGTTGCCGGTTTGATCCCCAGTCAGGGCACATACAGGAGCAGATTGATGTTCCTGTCTCTCTCTCTCCCTTCTTCTCTCTAAAATCAATAAAATATACATTAAAAAAATTTTTTTAATTTAAAGTCTCCCACTTTGGTTGTTGACTTTTATATTTTTCTTTTTAATTCAGTCTATTTTCGCTATGTATATTTTGAAGTGATGTTATTGGGTACATACAGATTTTTAAATTGTTATATCCACCTAGTGAATGAAGAACAACGTACTTGTATGTGTATATTTTCTTCTCTTATATAAAATACAACATGGTCTGTAAATCTATACTTTGCTTGCTTACTTTAATTTGTTCCTAAAACCTCTACTGCTGAGTGAAAAGCCATTCATTGGAAAAAATATTTTCATTAATTTCAATGAAAAATTGCAATGCAGTCCATCCAACCCAATACCCACATTATTTTTACTGATGGAAAAATTTCTTAATTGACAAATAAATCAAGTTTATACTTAAAAACCTCAATAATTTCAATATAAAGATGCAGTTTATAGGTACAGCTTACTGTAATGAAGGTGTATTGTCCTCATCAAAGAGGAAATGAACATGGCTGGTGAAGGATGGGTGTGAGGGAGTCATTATTAAGAAGATACATATTTCTTTCTACACCATTTCTTCACTGATTTTTAACCCTCTGGAGATCCATAACTATTTTGCACTTAAATTATCTTTAAAAATGAAATTATAGGCCCTGGCTGGTTGGCTCAGTGGTAGAGCGTCGGCCTGGCGTGCAGGAGTCCCGGATTCGATTCCCAGCCAGAGCACACAGGAGAAGCGCCCATCTGCTTCTCCACCCCTCCCCCTCTCCTTCCTCTCTGTCTCTCTCTTCCCCTCCCGCAGCCAAGGCTCCATTGGAGCAAAGTTGGCCCGGGTGCTGAGGATGGCTCTGTGGCCTCTGCCTCAGGTGCTAGAATGGCTCTGGTTGCAACAGAGTGACGCCCCAGATGGGCAGAGCATCGCCCCCTGGTGGGTGTGCCGGGTGGATCCCGGTCGGGAGCATGCGGGAGTCTGTCTGACTGCCTCCCCGTTTCCAACTTCAGAAATAAAAAAAAAATAAAAATAAATGAAATTATAGCACAGAAAAATACCTTGAGGTAAAAGTAAGTTCTAAACCTGAAAGCACTGTAAAACACATGGAAATAGCAGAACTATAGAAAATGCTACCTCTCCATCCCTCCCAATTGGCACGCATGTGCAAAATAGAGCATTTGGGGCTTATACAAACATGGCCAAGCAATGGAAATTTGTTCCCTAGACTATAGCTGGGCTAGAAACTATTATATTAAAGTAAATTAGTAAGCCTTACGAAGTTATGGTGCAGTGGATAGAGCATCGACCTGGGATGCGAAGACCTCCCAGGGATGCGAGGTCTCAGGCTTGAGTGCAGGCTCACCAGCTTGAACGCAGGGTCACCAGCTTGAGTGTGGGATCATAGATAGAATCCCATGGTCACTGGCTTAAGCCCAAAAGTTGCTGGCTTGAGCAAGTGGTCACTGGCTTGGTTGGAGGCTCTTCGTCAAGGCATGTATGAAAAGCAATCAATGAACAATTAAAGTGTTGCAACTACGAATTGATGCTTCTCATTTCTTTCCTTTCCTTTCTGTCTCTGTCTCTGTCTCCCTCTCTTTCTCTCTTGCTTAAAAAAAAGTACATTGGTGAGTGTGTTTATTCCCTGAAAATGTGATGTCAGAATAGCATTTGTTATGGTATGTTTATTTAGTGTATTCAGGGAATACACTGTATCAGTCATTATACAATCATAAAATAGGGGTGTTGTTCAAAAGTGGTATAGCTTTTTAAGAGCCACTGAGCAGAAAGTTAATCGAACAGTAATTGAAGTGATACCTTTCCTTTTTCCATGTAAATATCAAATTTTAAGCAGTGGAATGGCATGGTCAGACCATGGTTTTAAGAATTCTTTCTGGTAGCTGATAGAGAGGATATAGCCAGAGTGACAAGTCTTGGAAGAGAAAGGTCAGGGTGACTATTGAATGTGTCCAAGTCAGAAACAATGAATTCCGTGAGGCAGGACTCAGTCCTGAGAAAGTCCCCAAAGCATATGAGAATTCTGAGAATGACAAAGTCGTATTTCACATCTGTGGGGCTAATGTTGAGATACTTTCATCAGGGAGGAGAAAAAGTAAAGCCGAGTTCCTATTGCACTTCAAAATAAAATCTAGATGAACTAAAGATTCAAGCATAAGAAATAAAACAAAATATCAAAGAAAACATCAAGTGAATTGAAAAACAATCTCTTGTGTAGGGAAGCATGGCTCAAAACTCAAGAGTCATGAAAGAAAAATAATTTGACTCCATAAAAATTGTAGATGTGGGAAAAAATACCACATGCCAAATGGCTAAAAACCACAATCTAACACAATGACAATTTCTTTTGAATTCAAAATGTTACAGATAAATAAGCAAACAATAAATGCCTCATCAAATATAACATATGAATAAGCAGTAGATGAATTTATAATAAGGGGCTTCACCTCACTCAAAAATATAGTTTTGGCCTGACCAGGCAGTGGCGCAGTGGATAGAATGTTGGACTGGGATGCAGAAGACCCAGGTTTGAGACCCCAAGGTCGCCAACTTGAGCGTGGGCTCATCTGGTTTGAGCAAAAGCTCACCAGCTTGAACCCAGGGTTGCTGGCTCGAGCAAGGGGTTACTCAGTCTGCTGAAGGCCCACGGTCAGGGCACATGTGAGAAAACAATCAATGAACAACTAAGGTGTCGCAACACACAATGAAAAACTAATGATTGATGCTTCTCATCTCTCCGTTCCTGTCTGCTGTCTGCCCTTATTTCTCTCTCTAAAATATATTTATATTTATAGTTTTGGAAAAAAATAATTAGACAGTCTTTTAAAACAAGATTGAGCCTGACCAGGTGGTGGCACAGTGGACAGAGCATAGGCCTCCAATGCTGAGGACCCAGATTTGAAACCCTGAGGTTGCTGCTTGAGTATGGGTTCATCCAGCTTATGTGCAGGCTCACAGCAGGGTCACCGGCTTGAGTATGGGATCATAGACATGACCCCATGATTGCTGGCTTGAGCCCCCTCAGTCAAGGCACATATGAGAAAGCAATCAATGAACAACTAAGGTGCTGCAAGGAAGAGTTGATGCTTCTCATCTCTCTCCCTTCCTGTCTGTCCCTGTCTCTCTCTCACTTAAAAAAAAAAAAAAAGAATGAAAAGGCTGCACATAACCTCAAATGTTGTGAGGAAACAGGCCTCTTCATTTGAGTATGAATTAACACAGCTTCTTTGAAGAGTAATCTGAATATACCAATATTTTTAATGAAAAATTTCAAATAGAAAACTTGAAAAAAATTGCACAGCAAACAAACACATATCACATGTAGGTATTTACAACTGTCAACATTTTATTTTTGCATTATCACATTATATACAATATATATTTATATACGTATATTATACACTATATAAAAATATATATATTCACTCATCTATCCATCCGTCAAGCCACCTTATATTTAGATGCATTTCAAAGTAAATTGCTAACATTAGTACATGTCACCCCTTAACATTTCAGCATACATATCAATTAGAGTTTAATATTTACAGGTTTGGTTTTTTTGGGTTTTTAAAATTTATTTATTCATTTTTTTAGAGAGGAGAGAGAGAGACAGAGAGAGAGAGAGAGTAAGGAGAGAGAGAAGGGGGGAGGAGCTGGAAGCATTAACTCCCATATGTGCCTTGACCAGGTAAGCCCAGGGTTTCGAACCGGCGACCTCAGCATTTCCAGGTCGACGCTTTATCCACTGTGCCACCACAGGTCAGGCTACAGGGGTTTTTTAAGGTAAAATTTACATACAGCAAAATGCACAGACTTTAAGTGGACCATTCACACACCTTTGTAATCTAAACTGTTATAAGATATATTTCCATCACCTCAGAAAGTTCCTTCCTATCCCATCCCAGTTCATCCCTCCAGGCAATATTTTTTACTACAGCTTAGTTTTGCTGGTTCTAGAATAGCATACAAATGGAATTTGATAGTAGAGACTCTTCTGTGTGAGGCTTCTTCCACTTAGCATAATGGTGTTTGTGATTCACCCATATTGCTATGTGTCGGTTGACTTTTCCTCTTCGTTCCCGAGTAATATTCCATTGTCTGGATATACCACAGTTAGGTAGTTTGTCCCTTCCCCGGTGGATGGGCATTTGGGTTGTTTTTAGTTTGGGACTGTGTATTTAATTTTTTTTCTTTATTGATTGATTTTAGAGAGAGAGGAAAGAGAGAGAAACACCAATTTATTGTTTCACTTACTTGTGTATTCATTGGTTGATTCTTTGTGTGTGTGTGTGTGGCAGAGACAGAGAGAGTCAGAGAGAGGGACAGATAGGGACAGACAGATTGGAAGGGAGAGAGATGAGAAACATCAATTCTTCATTGCTGCTCCTTAGTTGTTCATTGATTGATTTCTCATATGTGCCTTGTCCGGGGGGCTATAGCAGACCAAGTAACCCCTTGCTTGAGCCAGCGACCTTGGGTCCAAGCTGGCTTTGCTCAAACCAGATGAGCCCACACTCAAGCTGGCGAACTCAGGGTCTTGAACCTGGGTCCCCCACATCCCAGTCCAACGCTCTATTCACTGCGCCATCGCCTGATCAGGTCATTGGTTGATTCTTGTATGTGCCCTGACTGGGGATCGAACCTGCAACCTTGGCATTTCAGCAGGACACTTTAACCAACTGAGCTACCTGTCCAGGGCAGTGCAGGTATTTTTGAGGACATACTGTATATTTTCTCTCAAGTCACTTGGAGGTACATAGTCTGATTGCTCTGGGGCTCAAAGTTGATTATACTTTTGTGACAAAGACACAGTGATGAACATGTATACTAAGTGACAGGTACAGGAAGTGCACGGTGGGAGGTGTGAGAAAGTGGAAAGTGTTTCTGGGGGGAGATCCAGGGAAGGCCTCCTGGACGAGGGACCTTGGTGCCGATACAGCTAGGTCTGGTGGGAAGACAGGGGCTCTGGGTCAGCATGCCTGTGTTCCAGTCCTGTTCCTGGGAAAAAAAAAAGTCCTTGGGAGTCTCGCTTTTTTCCTCTGTACAGTGAGGACGGTGACACTGAAAACTTTGATGGAATATTGGGCAAACAGGCCCAGCCATGGCCTCATGTCTTATTAAATATTGCTCTTCTTTTCGTAGGCCTGGCTCCTCTGGTGGCCTTCAATGTGGATGTAGCCCGGACTTGGGTGACTCCCGAGGGAGGTGGGCCTTATGTGCTCAGCTCCCTCTTGCACCAAGACCCCAGCAGCAACCAGACCTGGTGAGTGGGACCCGGCACACAGGCAGCGGAGGACTGAGGGGGCTGACTGGGAGCCAGAGGAGGCCCCAGAGAAGGCCTTGACACCCCACCCCCACAATCTGGGGAGAACCTCCTCGTACCTGCATTGTCCCAAGGGCATACTGGAGAAAGAGAGAAGGTGGAAGGAGGCTGTGAGCTCCAGGCCCGTCCACTCCGGCCCCTCTCCTTACCTGGCTTCTTTCTTCACTGCTGAGATGGGGGTGGGGGTACTTTAAAAGTGGTTTTGTATATGTGTTTGTTTGTTTGTTTGTTTCAATGAGAGGAGGGGAGGCAGAGACAGACTCCTGCATGTGCCCGACCAGGATCCACCTGGCAAGCTCACTAGGGGGCAATGCTCTGTCCATCTGGGGTTGTTGCTCCATTGCTCAGCAACTGAGCTCTTCTTAGTGCCTGAGGCAGAGGCCATGGAGCCATCCTCAGCTCCTAGGGCCAGCTTGCTCAAATTGAGCCATGGCTGCTGGAGGGGAGGGGAGGGGAGGGGAGGGGAGGGGAGGGGAGGAGAGGGGAGGGGAGGAGAGGGGAGGAGAGGAGAGGAGAGGAGAGGAGAGGAGAGGAGAGGAGAGGAGAGGAGAGGAGAGGAGAGGAGAGGAGAGGAGAGGAGAAGAGAGAGGGAAGGGTAGAGAAGCAGATGGGCACTAATCCTGTGTGCTTTAACCTGGAATTGAACCCAGGACATTCACATGCTGGACCAATACTCTACCACTGAGCCAACTGGCCAGGACCCAAAAGCATTTTTAAATAAGGTTTATTAAGGTTCTTTGTCTCTGACAAAAGTAACACATGCTCAGTGTAGAAATTTTGGTCAGTGATAAAAAACATTTTTTTAAATGGAAACTCTGAGTCAGGAGGGCGTGGGGCTGAGGCGGGCTGTGGGGCTGGTGGCCGTGGTTCGGCGACAGCCTGACTCTATGCTGGCCGCAAGGAGCTCACCCCCAGCCCGTTTCTCATTCTGCAGTGAGGCAGAGCGACTCACCTGCCCCACAGGGCTGATGCAGAGACTGTTTGAGTTCGTGCCCGTGAGGGGTTTATCATCATTTCTGGCCAAATTAAAGCTCAATCAAAGTATCTTCTATTTTTAAACTATCACCTGTACCCACCCATTAGATAAACAAAAAACTTTAAATCTGACACCATTCTGTCAGTAAGGATGTGGTGAAGCAGGAACTTTCAAGAACGTAAATCGGTGTAACCACCTTGGAAAACAGTTTCGCCATGTGTAGTAAAGCTGACGATGCACGCGGCCTGGGACTCAGTGCTCCCACTCCCAGCTGCCACCCTAGAGAACGTTTCGGGTGGCGGTATCACGGCAGCACCACGCGGGTGGCGGTATCACGGCAGCACCACGCGGGTGGCGGTATCACGGCAGCCCCGCTTGGAGCGGTGAGAAGACTGGAGTGCTCGTCATTCGGAACATGGAAGAAATAAGCTGGGAGTTACACGACCAGTACTAGCAGCAGCTGAAATGATTGAAATGTGTGCCATGCGGGCGTATTAACCTAGATGGGTCTCAAAACATATTGTAAGGAGAGCCTGACCAGGCGGTGGCGCGGTGGCTAGAACGTCAGACTGGGATGTAGAGGACCTTGGTTCGAGACCCCGAGGTCGCCAGCTTGAGCGTGGGCTCATCTAATTTGAGCAAAAATTCCACCAGCTTGAGCCCAAGGTCGCTGGCTCCAGCAAGGGGTTATTCGGTCTGCTGACAGCCCATAGTCAAGGCACATATGAGAAAGCAATTAATGAACAACTAAGGTGTTGCAAAGTGCAATGAAAAACTAATGATTGATGCTTCTCATCTCTTCGTTCCTGTCTGTCTGTCCCTGTCTATCCCTCTCTCTGACTCACTCTCTGTCTCTATAAAAAACAAACAAACAAACAAACATATTGTAAGGAGAAAAAGGCAAGTTGTAGAATTACATGTACAGTGGTCGTTCACTCAACAGATACTCGTACAGAGCAAACAGACAATAAACCCTTGTGCTCAGGGGAGATGGACAATAAGCAAGCAAATAAAATAAATAATTATGCCCCCAGCATTACATCAGCTGGTGAAGTGGTGGTGTGCTGATGGAGAAGCATGTCTTCAGTCTTTCCCCTGTTATCACTAGAATGACTGGTGATGGGACTGCTTTATTTTAAAGCCGGGATCCAATCAGGGTTTATGTGTCCTGTGGCATTGTTGTGTCTCTTTAGTCTCTTTTAAGCTGGAGCAATCCTTCCTCTCCTGTTTTGTTCATGACGGTCGCGGGGCTTTTTCTGTGCCTGCTCTACGACCCAGCCATGCTCAGGCCCTGCTGCAGGCTGCTTCCCTCCCACGCCCACCCCTACGGCTTTGCTTTTGGACAATGGCCGTGGGTTTCCTTCATATCCAGCACACCTGAGCCATGGTCCCGGGGCCCAGACAGCAGAGCCACGCGAGGTGCCCAGGGTCCCTGGCTGAGTGGAACGTCACATCCCTGAGGTCAGCAGAGCAGGAGCTCTGTTCGGTGGAGGATGGATGGGCACTGGCAGCTCCTGAGGCAGCCCTGGGACCTGGGCCAGGACTCTGCCAGCCAAGCAGTCTTGGACCCCTTGCTGGACTGTGGTGTCCACATTTTTTCAGTGAAGAGGCTGGTGATCGTTAGATTTAAGTGGTGAGGGCAGGGCCAATTCGTTCATCTTCTCTCTCCCTTCCTCCCTCCCTCCCTGCTTCCCTCCTTCCCTCCCTCCCTCTCTCTCTCTCTCTCTCCCCTTCCTTCCTCCTTCCTTCCTTCCTTCCTCCCTCCCTCCCTCCCTCCCTCCCTCAGCCAGTACTTACAGAGCACCTGCTCAGTGCCAAGCAAAGCTTGGGGGATAAGATAGTGAAGGAGACACAGTCCCTGCCCTCACTCGGCTCCCAGGCTCGTGAGGGAAACAGGCAAGTCAGGTGATGACAGGAGGAGTGGTGACTGCGCTGGTGAGGACATGGAGGGCTCTCTGGGGACATAGAGGCAGGTGTGTCCTTCAGGCAGAGGCTGTGCATTGACACTGGTTCTCGAGGATGAGTAGGAGTTAGTGTGAGAAGGTGTGGAATTGAGTGGCTGAGACTAGGTTGGTCCGAGCCTGGAAGCTGACCTGGTCACGGTCAAGGAATTGGGACAATGTCTGTGGCTGAAGCTGAGTGCGATGAAAAATGAGATGGGAGAGGCAGGCAATGCCACCAAGGATCTGGGGAGAGCCAGAAAGCTTTGACGTGGTGGTGCGGGGTGTTGCAAAGGTTGTGAGGAAGATTTTGGCTGCAGGAATTTGAATGAAAGGTCAGTGTTGCTTTTCTTTTATTCTGGTGAAATTTTATTGACATGTGCCACATAGAAAAAGGCACTCATCACAAAATACCTCAATGAATGTGCACACAGTGAGCCACCTGTGTAAGTGGCGTCCAGGTCCAGAGCAGGATGTCACCAATTGCTCATGAGCCCTCCAGCCCACGTGCCCCCCGCCGGGCTCAGCACCTGCCGAGGGCCAACCAGGGCTCCAGCTGTCATCAACATGGATAAGTTTTGCCTGTTCTTGAACTTATTACAAACGAGGCATACAGTGGGTGCACTATTATGTTAGGCTTCTCTCCCTTAACAAACAGTCTGTGAATTTCACCCATGTTGTTGTCTGAGTTGTTGCTAGAGTTTTCCACGGTGGGAATAGTGCCGATGATGGCATTTAGGCAGTCTCCTTGGGCTTTTATGAATAGCAGGGCTGTGTGCTTTCCTTTGGTGGACCAGTGCACTTCCGGCTGTCAGGCAAGCGCCCAGCAGTGGAGTTACTGGATCACGGCTTACGTGTTGGCTTAGCATTCAGTTTTGCAAGATTGGCTGTGAGTGAGCATTCTGAGTGCTCCACACACTCTGGAAGTCCGGGTTTCAGTCTGAGTTTCGTGACCATCTCCTGCTCAGTCCCCTCCCACCAATTACCTCAGCAGGGCCCTCCCCTGCTCCTGGCCTGAGACACTTTAAGGCTCCCTCCCTTAGAAGTCGAGCCTAATGACCACTTTATGAAGCCCCCAGAACATAAGGCTCTGAGCCCACCAAGAGGTGGAGGAAGTGCCCCACTGGGCTCATGAAACCTCCCTGAACACCTGCTGAAGCAGAAGGGGCTCACGTGAGGATGTGGTGGGAGGCACCCCTATGTTCCTGCCACAAGTGACGGAGCTCAAGACCATGCACCTGCTGTACGGGGCAGGAAATGCTCTGTTGGCCACCAGGCCACAGAGAGAGAAGCAGGCTCCCCGAGGAAAGATGCCATGTCCCTCTCACTCGCTCATGCTGTTTCTCCCTAAAATATAACAGGCAGGGCTGGCTGCAGCAGGAGGAATGGAGTGGAGCGTAAGGCCTCCCCTTATAGGGGTGTGGGACCAGACTGAGAACGAAGACAGGTTTGAGTCAGCCATCAGTCAGATGGGCTGTCAGCTGATGAGGGGTTCAGCTATTGTTTAGTTACTTTATCAGGCAGTCAGTCAGTCAACAAACCTGGAGGTCAACAGACCACCCACCAAGGTGGGGGTGAGTAAAGAGGTGGGCAGCAGAGGTTGCTCAGACTGAGCCCCAGGCCGCAGCATTGCATGACTGTGATGTGAATGGCAGCCGTGGGCGTGGCTGTGCAGCTGTACATGGTCCTGGGGCACTCAGTCTAGGTGGGAACAAAGGCCGGGGTGGGAGTGGGTCTGGCAATCAGGGCTCCTTAGGGAGGCTCCCCAGGAGATGGTGTCTGGGATGGCTGCTCAGTGGGAAAAGGAAGGGAAGGGCATTGCAGGTAGAGAAAACAGCCTGGGTAAAGCCCTGAGAGGGGAGGAGAGCGGAAGGAGAGCGGAGACTGCTCCAGGCCTGCATCCACCCCAGGAAAACGTGGTCTAGGGCAGAGCCCAGTTCTGAGGGGCTGGGGCCAGGCCTGCAGCTCGGGCAGGGGCGGAGTCTGGGCAGAGAGGCAGGGTTGTTGAACAGATGACCTAATTTGGGGCTCAAGGGCAGAGTCTGCAGAGTTCAGCTGCACCTGGCTCTCCACCCCTCAGCCCTGCCCAAGATCAGTCCCCTCACCTGCTGCCTGGGCTGTCATTTAGTCGTCACTCAACAAATATTTCCTGAGTCCTTGCTTTATGCCAGACTGTTTCAGGCCCTGGGAAAACATGGCCAATGAGATAGACAAGACCCTTGGGGAACGTCCAGTCTGGTGGGGGAGACAGATACAAGTGTGTAAACATGTAAACAGGATACTGTTAGAGGTGACAAGCTCTGAAGAAATAAAACAGGGTGACTCAAAGCAGAGGAACTGGGTTGTGAGGTTGGGCCGTTGGAGAAAGCACTTATGAGGAAGTGACCATTGAAGGAGGACAAAGAATGAGAATGAGCCAGCCTGGGAGAGTGGGGGGCCAGGGTTCCAGGCAGAGGGCACAGCAGGGCAGAGGGCCTGAGGCTGGAAGGAACCGGGGTTGTCCAGGAGCAGGAGCCAGCTAGTGTGAAGCTGGGGCTGGGAGAGGGGTGGGGTGGGAGGGGACATCTGGGAGGCAGGCAGGGACTGGATCTGTGAGGCCCTGTGGGCTGCGGCGAGGGATAGGGGCTCTTTTCCTAAGTGCACGGGACGCTACTGAAGCAGGGGAGTGATGTAGTATAAATTACAAGGGTAGATTTAAAAAACAGAAAATAACAGTTAGTATACGCTTACCGTGGACCAGGCAAGATGACGGTGGCCAGGATGGCAGTGGGGAAGTGGAGAGAAGAAATGCTCTCTAGATAGAATTGGGAGGAAGAACCAACAAGGCTCATGGATGGATTTGATGTAGGCGATGAGTGAACAGGTGAATCGAGGGTGCCCCAGGGCTTTGGGATGTAGGCTGTAGGGGTCGGCAGGGCCATGTACTGCTGAGGGAAGATAGAAAGGGACAGGCTTGGCCCTGGCCGGTTGGCTCAGTGGTAGAGCGTCGGCCTGGCGTGCGGGGGACCCAGGTTCGATTCCCGGCCAGGGCACACAGGAGAGGCGCCCATCTGCTTCTCCACCCCTCCCCCTCTCCTTCCTCTCTGTCTCTCTCTTCCCCTCCCGCAGCCGAGGCTCCATTGGAGCAAAGATGGCCTGGGTGCTGGGGATGGCTCCTTGGCCTCTGCCCCAGGCGCTGGAGTGGCTCTGGTCGCAACAGAGTGACGCCCCGGAGGGGCAGAGCATCGCTCCCTGGTGGGCAGAACATCGATCGCCCCCTGGTGGGCGTGCCGGGTGGATCCCGGTCGGGCGCATGCGGGAGTCTATCTGTCTCTCCCCGTTTCTAGCTTCAGAAAAATACAAAAAAAAAAAAAAAAAAAAAAAAAAGAAAAGAAAAGAAAGGGACAGGCTTGGGAGGTCAAGGCCAAGCGTTCTGCTTGGGACAGTTGAAGTGTGAGATGCCTATTAGACAATAGGCAGCTGGTTATTGTATTAGTTTTCTACTGCTGCTGCAGCAAATTATAATACATTTAGTGGCTTAAAACAATACAAATGTATTATTTTTTAGTTCTGGAGGCCAGGAGTCTCCAAAGTGGGTATTACTGGGCTAAAATTAGCATCAGCAGGGCTGTGTTTCATCTGGAGGCTCTAGGGCAGTGGTCCCCAACCCCCTAGTCCGTGGGCCATTTGGTACCGGTCCGCAGAGAAAGAATAAATAACTTACATTATTTCCATTTTATTTATATTTAAGTCTGAACGATGTTTTATTATTATTTTTTTATTTTTTTAATTTTTTTTAATTTATTTTTTACAGAGACAGAGAGTGAGTCAGAGAGAGGGATAGACAGGAATAGACAGACAGAAATGGAGAGAGATGAGAAGCATCAATCATTAGTTTTTCGTTGCGCGTTGTAACACCTTAGTTGTTCATTGATTGCTTTCTCATATGTGCCTTGACCACGGGCCTTCAGGAGACTGAGTAACCCCTTGCTGGAGCCAGCGACCTTGGGTTCACGCTGGTGGGCTTTGCTCAAACCAGATGAGCCCGTGCTCAAGCTGGTGACTTTGGGATCTCAAAACCGGGTCTTCCGCATCCCAGTCCGATGCTCTATCCACTGCGCCACCGCCTGGTCAGGCGATGTTTTATTTTTCAAAAATGACTAGATTTCCTCTGTTACATCCGTCTAAGACTCACCCTTGAGGCTTGTCACGTGATACATTTATCCGTCCCACCCTAAAGGCTGGTCCGTGAAAATATTTTCTGACATTAAACCGGTCCGTGGCCCAGAAAAGGTTGGGGACCACTGCTCTAGGGGAAAGCCCATTTCCTTGCCTTGGTCAGCTTCAGGAGGTCGTCTGCTGTTCTTGGCTTGTGGCCCTTTCCTCCATCTTCAAAACCAGCATGTAGCGTCCTCAAAGCTTTCTCTGACTCTGATCCTCCTGCTCCCTCTCAGTGTGATTACATTGAGATCACTCAATATTCTGGGATACCATACGACTTCACTTATATGTGGAGTCTAACGAACAAAATAAATGAACAAACAAAACAGAAAGAGACTCATAGATACAGAGAAGAGACTGATGGTTGCCGGAGGGGAGGGGGACATGGGGCTGGGTGGAAAAGGTGCCAGGATTAATAAGTACAAATTCATAGTTACAAAATAACCCTGTGGATGGAAAATATAGCTTAGGGAATCTAGTCAGTACAACTGTAGTAACTATGTATAGTGCCTGGTCCTGCTTGAAATATCAGGGTCACCTTGTAAAGTATATGATTGTCTAACCACTATGCTGTACACCTGAAACCAATACAACATAATATTGAACGTAAACTGAAAATAAAAAAAATTTAAATTGAAAAAAAAATATCGAGGGTAATTTCCCTATATCAAGATCCTTTACTTAATCAAGTTCACAAAATCACTTTGACCATGAAAAGCAGCATAGTCACAGATTCTAGAGCTTAGGACACAAACATCTCGTGGGGAGCGGGTGGACATTATTCTGCTTTTTCCCGCTAGGCTAGTCTGACTCTAGTGGAGGGATGCGAGGGCCGTAGATGTAAAGGTGAGAATCTCAGCATTTACAGGTGGATTGGAGCCACGGGTTTGCAGGGGTCACAGCCTGCTGGCAAAGGAAACAAGACCAAGCCTTGGGGCTCTGTTTAGTCAGACGGGGAAGCATCTGAGGCGCAGCAAGGAGACACGTAGGAGGGAATCAAGAAGGAAGTGTTTCAAGGAGACTGTCACGTCCAGGGCTGCTGAGAGGTTGAAGAAGATGAGGACAGAAAGGTGTCCATTGGATCTGGCCATGTAGGGACCACTGGTGACCTTGGGGTGGGTTAAGCTAGTGGGACACACACGCAGGTGTAGATGTTATTATTATTCTGTAAACCATGGAGATAACTGAAGGATGTATTTTATAATGTTATAAGATGTAGAGTGACGAGAGGTGAGGAAGTGAAGAGAGTAACTCATTCCTGACCCCTCCCCAACCCACTGTAGCCTCACCATGACCTTTCTAAAGCATAGGCTAATTGTGTATTTCCCTTTTATAAAGTCCCCCATGGCTTCCTACTGCCCTCAGCATGAAGACTTTGGTCTTGGTTCACTGTTACCAAGCCCAGCCTCAGGGCCCCTTCCCCAGGCCCCTTTCCCCGTCTCTGGCAGCCCAGCCCTCCTTGGGCAGCATGGTAGAGAGAAGGTTTAGGCTGAGCTCAGAGTGGTGGGAGGGCAAAGTTTGTCGTTGGTCGTGGCATCTCCTGCGGCTGCCTTCATCAGGCCGAGGTGCCCATTCCCGGACCTCCAGTTCTGACTGACTCAGACGCTAGGGGCACCAGCGTGCTCTCCTCAGGAAATAGTGTCACCGAGGCCAGCTGGGGCAGCCCCCTCTCCCTGGCAGCCACTGAGGAGCCAGCACTATCCCCAGTATAACCAACTGCGCTGCTGGTGGCTCCTTGGTTCCTCCCACTGCCACCGAAGAGCAGAATCTTTGTCTACTACCAGTGTCACCCTGTCTCTGTCAGGGTGGGCCAGAAGGCAGAGAGGGAATGCAGGTAACCATTCCCCGTCTGGAGCTGTGCAAAGGTGAAGGCTGAGCAATGCCTTCCATGTAATGTGGAGTCCGCCATCCTGAGCTGGGCCTCTGCCTGCTTTTCTCGGGTCCGCGCCTTCTCCACAGTTTTCCAAACAGGGAGCCTGTGGGCCTGTGATGGGAAGACTGTGCATGGGCAGGCAGGGAGGCAACGGGCCTCAGCAGCCAGCTCAGCTTTGGTGTCCACCCTTCCATCAGGCTCCTGGTCACCAGCCCGAGGACCAGCAGGACAACAGGGCCCCTGCATCTGTGTTCCCTGGCCCGGGATGAGATCCTTTGCCAACCTGTAGGTAAGTCAAGCCCAGCTCCGGGGAATGCTCCCAGGAGTCCTTTCTAGGAGCCCCACTCATCCAGCCCAAACCCTTCCCACCCCAGCCCCGATGATTCCGGTCCCTCCCCAGTAGACTCCGCCGCCACTCGCAGCTCACCTTCTATCCCAGTGCCCAATCCAGTCCCAGCCCGACTCTAATTCGCAGCCTGCTTGCCTGACCCAATCCTAACAAAATCCAATCCTAAAATGTACTGAGTGCTCACCATGCTAAGTGCTTCTTCATTCATTTTTAATCCTCAAAACTATACCATTTGACAGAAGAGGAGCCGCCAGTTCAGAGAAGTCCTTTGGTTGCCAGTATGACTCAAGTCACCCAAACAGTATTGGCGGCACCTACAGATGCAAACCTAACGTCACCTGAGTCCAAAACCTAACCTATCCCACTCACCACACCTTTGTGGAATCCAACCCTCCCCTCCCAGTCTAACTGTGGCCATCCTAATGTCTAGCATGGGACCGGGCGCCTGTCAGGTGCTCAGTAAATGCTGTTTCAATAAATGAATGAACAATGGACAAGTGCATTTATCCACCCAAGTCTACCCATCCCACTCGATCCAACGCAGGCTCATATGTGTTGATCACCCCTCAGCTATGTGAGGCAGAGTCCTTGTCTCTGTGAGAGGCAGTGTGTTGAACAGCCTCAGAAAGGGACACAGTCCAGCAGGATAACAGGGTGATCTGGGGGCTCAAAAATGGAACAGTTTCCTGAGGCTCACTTTGGGAAGGGAGAGGAAGGAGCTACCACATCTGCCCCTGGGGTAGGGGAGCAATAAGACTCCCCAGAGACGGGTCTCTGAGACTGCAGGGTTCGTGGGTCCATGTAGCCAGTCCCTCGGCATCTGTATGCCTCCCCAGCGCCGCCCACACCCGCCACCTAGTGCTGCTTTAGTCGCCTGCCCAGCAGACGGGGAGCCCCTGGAGGAGGAGCACCAGGCCTCGGTGTTTCCAGGCCTCCACCACCATCCAGCACAGGCCGGCACAGAGGACACCACAGCCCCGGTGCCCTCTGACCTTGGCTCTAGGGTCGCCTTTCTGTGGTTCTCCCATCCTTACCTGGGCTTAACTGTTTCAGAGCATGTCCCCATCCCAAAGGGGAGGCACCGGGGAGTGACAGTTGTCCGGAGCCACCACGGTATTTTGGTGAGTGTGCGTGGGGTGGGAGGCTGGAACGGACCCCTGTGGCAAACCGGTAGTGATGTAATACCAGTCCTGACTGGATGTTATTCTCAGGGCCAAGTCCATCCCTGGTGTCAACCCCAGGGCTGACGGTGGCTCTGACCGGGTATTCTGTGTGACCCAGCATACTGCCCCAGGTGCTATCTCTGACCCCACCCCTGGTGAGGGCTGAGCAAGCTGTTCTTTCTCCCCTGCCTGCTTGAGGCACTTGGCTCTGGGTAGCTGTGACTAGGGGGCCTGGGTTGGGGGTAACCTAGACTTTCCCTCTCTGCCCCCACACTCAGATCTGCATTCAGGTGGTGTCCCGGCAGCCCCACAGCCTCAACTCAGAGCTCACTGGCACCTGCAGCCTGCTGGCCCCCAACCTCAGTCCCCAGGCCGAGGTGGCTTTCAAAAATGTTGGTAAGGACTGGATACTCACTAGCCTTGGACAGCTCTGAAGAGGTCACCTTGGGTTTCCAAGAAGAGGCACCAGCCCGTGGCAGATTAAGAGGGACACCGTGGCCCAGAGAGGGCCAGGCAGGCCCGGGTGCCCCGCGGGCCAAGTCCGGGCTGGCCCTGCAGGGAACGAGGAGGCTCTGACTCTGAGCTCTTCTGCGTGTATTTTTAAAGAAATGCTTCTGGATCCTGAGGCCCATGTGGACACTGGACACTGCTACAAGGACAGAAAAGGCAACGCGGGGAACGCAGCCAGGCGGCGCCGTGCCCTGAAGGCAGCAGGAGAGGAGCAGGAGGAGGATGTGGAGGAGGAGGAAGGAGCTGGTGAGAAGAGGCAGATCTGGGTTGCTCCCAGAGGCTCTCAGGGCTGGTGACCTCCAGGGTGAGAAGCGCCCAGGTCTGGCAGATGGGGAGCGGTGGCTGGGTTCTATAGCCCCGGCCAGTCCCAGCTCTGCCCATCTCCATCTTACAGATGGGGAAACTGAGGCCTAGCGAGTGGGAGTGATGGGAGTGCTCACATAGGGTCAGAGCATGAGCATTCTGGCTCTGGCTCTGCCTCTGAGATAAAGGCTTCCTTCCTGAAAGTTTCACCAACTAGGTACTTGCCTGAACTAAGCCCTTGGGGCTTGAAGGGGGCGGATGCCTGCAGCTCAGGACATGCAGCCCTCACTCCTGCCCCGAATTCCATGCTCACTCCCAAGCTGCTCTTTGTCTTGGCCCAGGTACCGAGATTGCCATCATCCTGGATGGCTCAGGAAGCATTGATCCCCCAGACTTCCAGAGGGCCAAAGACTTCATCTCTAACATGATGAGGAACATCTATGAGAAATGCTTTGAGGTGGGCTTTCCTCGGAGTGAGACTCACACTGTCTATTGCTATTTATTGCTGTGAATGAACAACCTCTAAGCCACCACCACTGACTGACCTGCTCACAGTTCTGTGGGTCAGCCACTTGGGCTCGGTTCAGCTGGGTGGTTCTTCTGCTGGTCTTGCTTGAAGTTTTGTTCTGCAGCTGCAGGTATCTGGTTGCTTGACTGGGACTCGATGGCCCAAGATGGCCTCACCTGTCTAGCCATGTGTCGCCAGCAGGTCAGCCCAACACTTCCATGGCTGCAGTGTTCAAAGAGGGCAAGACCAAATGCGCACAAGCACTTTCCATGTCTCTGATTGCATCCTATTTTCTGATATCCCAATGGCCAAAGAAAGTCACATGGAGGGGAGAGGAAATACACAAGGCATGGGTTCAGGGAAGAGTCTGTGATTCACTGGGAGCCATTACTGCCATACCTTCCTCCAGCCCCACTTGCTTAGAGATTTTCCTCCTGCATTAAGTGGGGAAGAATGAGGGGATTCTTCCACTGCTTCCAGGGGAGCTATTCAAGGGCGAAGGCGTGGCAACTCGGCCACTCTGCCAGCCTCCTCCCCCTTGGTTCCTCCCTCCAGTGCAGCTTTGCCCTGGTGCAGTATGGATACGTGATCCAGACTGAGTTTGACCTTCGGTACAGCCAGGATGTGGTGGCCTCTCTCAACAGAGTCCAGAGCATCACTCAAGTGGGGAATGTCACCAAGACAGCCTCTGCCATGCAGCATGTCCTGTGAGTGAGTGGGAGGGCAGTGGGAATTCCCTGATCACCCCCTGGGTGCTGGCTGGCATCCCTTCTCAGAGGCTGGAGAGGTTGCTGGACAGAACTGAAGAAGAGGGCATCAGGGTTCTAGCTCCTCCTTGGCTAAGAGGGGGATGTGAGGTCTTTTAGTCCAGCCTTACTTAGCTGGTGAGTGACACCCCAGGACAGTCCTCCAAAAACTCTTCTGAAGACACCTCTTGTGAGTGGCAGTAGAGCGCAGTGCATTCAGGGCTGGGCTCAGTGGCCAGCCTGCCTGGGTCCACATCCCAGCTCCAATCTGTACTCGGAGATGTTGGGTGCTTAACCTCTCTGTGCTTGGATCCTTGCTTTCAAAATGAGAATAATAATAGCACTTGCCTTAGAGGATTTTGTGAGGATTAAATAGGTTAAAATATGTACAGCGCTTACAACAGTGCCGGTTTTACATATGTGCTTTGTAAATATTAGCCACTGTTATTCATGTCATTATCAGTCCCACTCAAGTCTGTTTCTTGTGCTGTCCCACACTTTCCTGTTGGGGCAGGTTCCCCACCCGCAGCCAGCTTTGCTGTGTGCCATGAGAACATCACCACTCCTACTTCAAACTTTGTTCCCCTGGGAGAGCTCCTTAATCCTCTCCAATTCTAAAATAGGTTTGTGAATAAAATGTCCCCAGGCTCAGCCATCTCTCCGGCACAGTCCTCCACTTCCTTTACTCTCTCCTACTTAGAGACAACATCTTCACGCCAAGCCACGGCTCCAGAAAAAAGGCCTCCAAGGTCATGGTGGTACTCACTGATGGAGACATATTCGGGGACCCCCTCAACCTCACGACTGTCATCAACTCCCCAAAGATGCAAGGTGTTGAGCGCTTTGCCATTGGGGTAAGAGCCAGGAGCCGGGGGCACCTCCTGACCCTGTATAGCCTGGTGAGAGGGGAGGAGCCGAGATTCCTGGTAGGGGCTTCTGCACGCGGCTTCCCCAAACCCTGTTCTGTTCACGGGCCTCTTTTCTTCCAGTCCCCATGCCCTGTTCACCACTCCCACTCCCAACTGGGTCTTCCCACAGAAGTCTCATTTCCCGATGTGCTCATAGCTCACTTGCCCAGCAGTGATGGGGAGAGCAGTGGCCACTCTGGGAGCCCACAGGATGGACACTGAGGTGGAAGGGGTAGTCCTGGAGGAGGCGGGACTAGGCTGGGTCTTGGAGGCCTAGGGAACAGGGGCGGAGGGAAGGGCTCTGCAGACAGAGGAAACCACAAGTGCACAGGTGAGAAGGAGCCTGGTGTGTCCAGGAAAACGTGTAGATTGGTAAAACTGGAACCCAGAATGTGTGTTTGGGGCCGCATGGGCAGCAGGAAAAGTAGGGGGCAGGTGAAGAAGGCCTTGAAGCCCAGAGGGCACACGTGGCTTAGCCCTCTCCCTGGGCCTGGGGAGACCCCGGGGCTTAGCAACCAGCCAGCCCTCACGGTGCTGACCCGTTCATCTGGCAGGTGGGAGAAGCATTTAAGAAAGCTAAGACTGAGATGGAACTGAAGCTGATCGCCTCAGACCCTGATGAGACCCATGCCTTCAAGGTGACCAACTACGCGGCCCTGGATGGGCTGCTGAGCAAACTGCAGCAGAGTATCGGTCGCATGGAAGGTGAGGGCTCCAGGGAACCCGGCCATGCTGTGGCTGCCCCTTGGCGTGCCACAGGGCTGAACCCTGCCCTCCAGCTACTCCCCTGGCCTACCTTCCATACGGCACAATGGGCAACCCCGGTCACCTCTGGGAGCCTCAGCTGTTCCATCTCTAAAAAGGCAACCATATCTCCAGCCTTCTGCACTTTCCCCAAACTCCATGAAGCTCTGATGCGGTACGGAGCTGGACAGGAAGGATGAATAGGGCGTGGTTCCTGCTCCTAGGGCTCGCAGTTGAGGAAACCAAAGCCCCGAAAGAGGGAGGGTACCATCCAGGGCCTCTCCTAGTAGCTACTAAAGCAGGACCCACATCTCTACTCTCTGGCTGGTGCTCATCCCAGCACCCCAGTCCTGGTTCTGTCTGGGTGCGAGGCCAGGCCTGACCCTTCCCTGGCTTGGTTTCTCCCCTCACTTTGCCCATACCAGTGTCTCACCAGGCTTCTTGGCTTCCAGGCACTGTCGGAGAAGACCACCACTACCAGCTGGCGCAGATCGGGTTCAGCGCCCAGATCCTGGACCAAGTATGTGGCCAACTCGGCACCAGGCAGGCTCGCCATCAAGGAGGGGCCACAGTGACACCCAAGGACTCAGGGCCCTGGCTCTCAGTACAGGGCTCTGCCTCCTATGGCGATGCCTCTGAAGGAGCCATGTTAGGATAATGGGGAAGACTTCTGCTTGCTGGCTCTAATCTGGACCCCTGAGGCAGACAAAAGAATGGCCATGTTTATTTTGGAGGTCATCTTGTTTTGTGTGCTCAAAAACTGGGCAGGTCTTTTTAAAATACAGATGAGTGACAGGCTTTGGCCTGCATCAACTTGCCAAGTTGCCTACTTCTCCCCCCCAGAGGCATTGTTCCCAAGGGGGCCTGTGTACGGCACAGTGAGGACACGCCTTTGTGCATGGCAGAAGCATGGTTAGCGCTGTCACTCAGCCCAGCTGGGTCTGTGTGTCGGGCCCGGGGTTGAGAAATGTGCAAAGAAGGAGAGGAACACTGTCTTCTCAATCATAGTGTTTGAATGCTCCATGTCTGGGCCCTGGGACAGCTTTCTGCTCTGGGGGTGTTGGTACTAGAGGGACAGCCCCCTTCCCCTATAGCACAAGGTTGACTGTGCTGGCCGGGAAACCCAAGGCCACAGAGGCTGGCCCCAGGTACCGCCATCTCAGATGGCCTCCATCCCTTGTCCCTTGCAGGGCACGGTGCTGCTTGGTGCTGTTGGGGCCTTTGACTGGTCAGGGGGTGTGTTGCTCTATGACATGCGCATCCACCGCGGCCACTTCCTGAACCAGACGATGGTGAACACCAACGCTGAAAAGCACAGCTACCTGGGTGAGGGCAGGGGCCTGGAGGCCACCTGGTGGGGGCAGGGCCAGGATGCCACCTAGTGAGGGTGGGGCCTGGAGACCACCTGGGTGAGGGCAGGGCCTGGAGGCTACCTGGGTGAGGGCGGAGCCTGGAGACCACCTAGGTGAGGGCGGAGCCTGGAGGCTACCTGGGTGAGGGCAGGGCCTGGAGGCTACCTGGGTGAGGGCGGAGCCTGGAGACCACCTAGGTGAGGGCGGAGCCTGGAGGCTACCTGGGTGAGGGTGGGGCCTGGAGGCTACCTGGGTGAGGGTGGAGCCTGCAGGCTACCTGGGTGAGGGTGGGGCCTGGAGGCTACCTGGGTGAGGGTGGGGCCTGTAGGCTACCTGGGTGAGGGTGGGGCCTGGAGGCTACCTGGGTGAGGGTGGGGCCTAGGCAGGGATACTGAGGTGTCACTTTAGGCTGCACTAGGTTTCCTAGTTGGGAATGGCCCAAATTGGTCACATGGACTGAGTTATGGGCCCTTGTTTTCAACCTGGAGGCTAAGAATTAGTGCCTCCAGGGAGAGTACAGGGCCTGCTCAGTACTCAGTTCCTGGGGTGGCCCTGGATGGCTGCCTAGGGCAGCAGGGCCTCCCCATTAATAATAGTGGTGGGTGACCCTCACCCCTTACCTGTCCTTATACTGGGTGTGTGAATGAGTGTATTTTGAGTGAAGCTGTATACATGACAGTGTGTGTATATCACATCTGTGTGCTGACCAGCGACATGTGTGACCAACGAGAGTGGACAAGTGGAAGAGCTCCCTGATGCCAGTTTTTAAAAAGATGAGGGCAGTCCCCTATTTTGTCCTCTTGCTCAGGCCACTTTCAAGTCCTGGTTCAGAAGGTGGTGGGAGGAGGCAAAGGAGTGGCCCAGCGGGAGCTCCTGTTCACAAGAACACCACTCCCGCCCCAGGTTACTCGGTGGCTGTGCTGCATAAGGCCTGCGGCCTCTCCTATGTGGCAGGGGCTCCCCGGCACAAGCATCGAGGGGCCGTGTTTGAGCTCCAGAAGGAGGCCGGAGAGACCAGCTTCGTGCCAGTACTGGAGGGGGAGCAGGTACCTGCTGGGTTGGGACCGCGGGGCCCCCTCCATTATGTCAGATGAGGGATCGGAGGCCCAAGGACAAGGGATGGGCTCCAGGGCACCGTGAGGACCCAGCCTGGGCAGCACTCAGAGCCTTCGCCCTGGCCCTGCATGTCTGATTGCCAGTGGTTCCTCATCGTGGGGGGTCAGACGGCTCTCCCAGTCTCCTGTGCTACTCTGGTGAATGGATTGATCTGGAATGACCCAGATTTGGTGGTCCAGGGAGAGCAGGGCCAGGGGTCTAGCCTTGCTGAGGGGTGGGAGCGGGGGCCTCCACAGTGCCCCCTGTGAGCTGAGTTCTTCCTGGGCTGTAGATGGGGTCCTATTTTGGCTCTGAGCTGTGTCCTGTGGACATCGACATGGATGGAACCACAGACTTCTTGCTGGTGGCTGCTCCATTTTACCATGTTCATGGACAGGAAGGAAGAGTCTACGTATACCGTCTGAACGAGCAGGTGGGAGTCTCTGTCTTTGCCAGCTTGCTGAGGCTGTGACGACTCAGCCTGGTGCAGAGGGGACAGAGGCTGGAATTACCCTGGATGGTGGCCAGGTGGCCAGTGGCTCCACTCCTCCTGTACCCTGCTTTCTCATTTCCTCCATCTCATCATCATATATTGGTGGTGATTACATCCCAAATAGCAGCACAGTTGACAAAGAAGATTTGTCTATAATCTCACCTGTTTCTCTAGTAATTATGGGAGGCAGCTGTCACTCTCACTTTACCGATGAGGAAGCTGAGGCTCAGTATGTTGCAACTTGTTCACATATACAGAGCAAATGTGTGGCAGAGCCAAGACTAGAACCCAGTCCTCCCATTTGCCAGTCCAGTGCCCCTAATGGTGGGAGCAGAGGTGGCAGGCTGTGGTCCTGAGCTGCAAGGCAGGAGGACCCCAGCTTTACCACTAGCTCACTGTGGAACCCTGGGAAGGTCCTTTGCCTTTTCTGAGCCTCACACTCCCTCCCTGCCAGGGAATCCAAATGGATGAATCCGGCGAGCATGCCTCCTGTTTGGCAATGGGGTGGGCACTCTGCTCCTCTTGTCTTGAGGGCTGAGCTGCCTATTTGCTTTATAGGATGGGTCCTTCTCCTTGGCAAGCATGCTGAGTGGGCAGCCTGAGTTCACTGATGCCCGATTTGGCTTTGCCGTGGCAACGGTGGGGGATATCAGCCAGGATAAACTCACGGATGTGGCCATTGGGGCCCCCCTGGAGGGTTTGTGGGGAGATGACGGCTCCAGCTGCGGCAGCGTGTATATTTACAACGGACACAGGGCTGGCTTCTCTACCCGCCCCTCGCAGGTAACCCGCAGGGCTCTCTCCTGCTTCTACTCTGGGGCAGTGATCCCCCCAGATGCTATGGCCTGAGCCCCAAGTCAGCTCCAGTTCTAACTGTCGGGCAGTCCCACGGGGTTGGCAGTGCCCAGTGAAGGGCAGAAGTCACTCAGGCTGGTGGGAGGTTTCAGTACAGGGCCTCATCCAGACCACTCAGGTGGGGCAGGAGCTTGAGGCAGCATCTGGGTACCTCCCTGACCTGTAGCTCCCTTCTCTGGCATTGCCGACTGTGCACCTGCCTCAGGTCCTCCTTTCTCTCTTTCTGTCCCTGCTCTGGCTCCTGTCCCCCACCCGTCTCTCCATGCCTCGGTTCTCACCCTCCAGCACTCTGCTGCCGGGCGCCTTCGCACACCGCCAACTAGTTTCTCTCCTAAGCTGCAGTCCTGCCTGTCCAGCTGCCTCCTGAGCACCTCACCTGGATGGCTCCGAAGCATCTCACACTCATGCTGCCCAACAGAAAGCATCCTCCTCCCCCCAGACCTGCTGCTCCTCTGGGCTCCCTCCACCCCATCAGAAACCTGGGATAATCTGAGACACCCGACACTCGGAACAGCCTGTCAGCCCCATGTTCATCCTAACATTTTAGTTCTATCCCAGTCCAGCCCCTCCTCTCCATCGCCTCCATCCCTGCCACCTGTCTTCTCCCTCTCTCATGCGCTATGTCTGGTTAGATTCACTCATCCCCAAACCCCTACCCCCTACCCAGGCCCCCACATCAAGCCTCTTTGCACCCAGCTTTCTTCCTGTTCCCACGCACTGGCCCCTGGCTGATTCCTGAGACCACCCTAAGCCGCCCCACCCCTGCTTTCCTCATCTCCCCTGTCAAGTCCCACCTGCTGCTCTTCAAGACTCCATTCAAATTCCACTTCCCCTTGGAGGACCTTGCCCTGCTCTTTCCAATTTCTAATTGAGGGCCCTCATTGAGGAGTGGGGACCCATGCTGACTTGCTGATATAAATAAAACCAAAAGGGACTCTCCCCACCCTCTCCCATGCCTTGTATTTCTCCCTTCACAGCACATCAAAGCCTTGGCGGTGGCCCCAGGACTCCACTACTTCGGCATGTCCGTGGACGGTGGCTTAGATCTGAGTGGTGATGGCCTCGGTGACATCACCGTGGGCACTCTTGGTCGGGCGGCTGTTCTCTGGTAGGAGTCTGCCCTGCCTTCTGGGGTCCCAGGCCCCAGTCCCACCTGCTTGTCCTGCCCTCAATGACCCCATGAAGACACCAGGCACTGACAGGAGAGAGTAGGCGGTTAGGGACACTGGCTCTGGAGTCTGCCCGTCTAGCTTTGAACCTTAGCTCTCACTTAATGGTCTGTGCTTGGGCAGGTTATTGAATTCTAAGTCTCATTTTCTCATCTGGAAATGGGAATAATAATAGTGCTTACCTCACAGAGTTATGAGGGTTGAGAGAATCTGTGCAGAGTATTTAGCAGAGTGCTCTGTGATGGCTGCCGTATCATTAATTTCAGAGCTCCTGGGCTCATCTCTAAGGAAATTATCAAGTTCCATGGCTATAAATAAGCCGATGGGGCCCCTATCTGCCCTGTGCTCTCCACTAAGCCCCAGACTCGGCTGTCAGTGCAATACCCCTCTTTGCTGTTGCTCCCAGGAATCTCCAAGTCAACATGTCCAAAAATGGACCTCTTCTTACCCACACCTCATTCTCCCCGAACCAGCCCCTCCCTAGGCTTCAGGGGAAAAGCTCAGGGGTCATCCTTGATTCTTCTTTTCCTTTCCTTGCCACCCCATCAATATGTTTTGTTGGCTTTACCACCAAAACACCTCCCCATACAAGATACTGTCACCTCTCACCTGGATTCCTGCCATGGCGTTCTTCCTGCTTCCACTCCCCGTGCTCTGTTCTCCATGCAGCAGCTGGACTGATCCCTTTCACTCTGCTGCTTAAAATCCCTCAGTGGCTCCCACTTAGAGTAAAACCCAAATTCCTTACCATGGCTTATAAGTTTTCCATGGCCTGGCCCTGCCTACCCACCCCTCCTTACCTCCTGTTACCACCGTGTCTCACTAACTGTGCTCCTGTCATGCTGACCTGTGTTCCTCCAACCAGGCTCATTCCTACCACAGGCCCTTTGCACTAGCTGTGCCTTCTGCAGAATGCACTTCCCCTAGATCTTTACAGAGTTGGTTCTCTCTTGTAAACAGATCTCAAATATCTCCTTATTACTGAGGCATTCCCTGACTACTCAACCTAAGAAACCCCCGGTCTATATGACTTTATTCTACTTTATTATCATAGCATTATTTGTACATAGTATTTTACTGTTTCTTCTTGTTTATTTGCTTGTTGTCTATTTTCCCACTAGAGCAGGGACTTATCTCTTTCCCTACTATATCCTGAAGACTCAGCACAGCAGTTGGCACATTAGAGATGTTAAGTGAATATTCATTGAATGAATGAATGAACCAAGCACTAATACAGAAGTCCTAGGGTCACTTCTCATGGTCCTCTTTGCTGTCTTATTTAGCTCAAGACCTGTGGTTCGCCTGAAGGTGTCCATGACCTTTGCCCCCAAGGTGCTGCCCATTGGCTTCAACAGCAGCGTAAATGTATCTTTGTGTTTTGAAATCAACTTCATGACCACAACTGCCAAGTCAGGTAACAGGCAGCCTGGCTGATCACCAGGTGTTGGGGTCACTCCTTGCTGGCTTTGAGGGTCGGGGGCAGGGGTAAAGAATGGGGGTAGGGGTCGGGGAAGTGTGTTATGAGGTCCTGGTGTTTGAAATCCCTCTGTTTGGAGCTTAGCTCCTTTGACACTGGGTTCTGTGGTGTGAATTGCCCTATAAAAGGTACACTCTGCCATCAAGTCCACACTCTGGAGGGATGTGTCTGACCCTGTTGGGAAGAAGGGGATTCGATCCCTTCCTCAGGTTGGAAGGTCTGAGTTTCCAAAAGAAGATTCAGAAAAAGGCAGGCATCCCCTGGCCGGTTGGCTCAGTGGTAGAGTGTTGGCCTGGCGTGCGGGAGTCCCAGGTTCGATTCCCGGCCAGGGCACACAGGAGAGGCGCCCATCTGCTTCTCCACCCCTCCCCCTCTCCTTCCTCTCTGTCTCTCTTCCCCTCCCGCAGCCGAGGCTCCATTGGAGCAAAGTTGGCCCGGGCGCTGAGGATGGCTCCATGGCCTCTGCCTCAGGCGCTAGAATGGCTCTGGTTGCAACATAGCGATGCCCAGGATGGGCAGAGCATTGCCCCTGGTGGGTGTGCTGGGTGGGTCCCGGTCGGGTGCATGAGGGAGTCTGTCTGACTGCCTCCCTGTTTCCAGCTTCAGAAAAAAAAAAAAAAAAGGGCAGGCATTTCTCCATGTCCACCTATTGTGTCCACGTGCGCATGTGTGTGTAGGGGCCGCTGCCAAGTGCCTTTCCTCTTTCTCTCTTGCTGGAGGCCTGGCCTCTCTTCCCATCCCCGTACCTGGCACAGGCTGGAGGAGTTTCCAGAAGGCAGAGGATGGCCTGGCTTTCACAGCCCAGTACTCACTGGCAACCCAAGAACTCCTCTCCAGAGTAATCCGTCAGCAACAGTCTCCCAGGTCTAGTGACTCAGTAACAACCCCTCAGATGTCTCCCAGGTTCCTGCAAGTAAGGAAGTACTCTTCCAAGGGGCTGACTTTTCCCACAGAAGGAGTCCATTATCAAACGTGGGGGCGGAAGATGACAGGCCCGGCAGTTCTGGCTGTATAGGTTGAAAGATTCTGGCTGCAGAGTCTGACTGGCTGCTGCTGAGTGGCAGGTGTCTGTCACTCTCTGGGCCCTGGTCTGGCCGGTACAGTAAGGGCGCTGGCCCATGTGACTGGTAAGGTGCTTCTGGCTCTGCTGTCCTCAGCCTTGAATCCGTGGGTTCTCTCTCCATTCCCTGTATTATTCCCCCTCCTCCTTTTCTCCCTGAATCCCAGCCTCCTCCCTAGCACTCCCTCCTCCTAGGGAACCCTGGCAATGTGCTGCTCTGGGTTTGGGCCTGGGCACTGAGGGACCATAGCCAGGTGCCAGAGGACCATGAGAAAAGTCCCTTCCCAGAGAAGAAGACCCAGAAGGGTAGCCCCAGGGCAGCAGCTATGTGGGGACACTGGGGAGGCTCCTGAGGGGCCTCAGGCTGGCTGGGCCTGCACCTGGGCTTGCCCTGCCCGGCCTCATCAGGAAGGTCTGGTCTTCATTCACAGGCCTCAGGGAGATGGCTCTGAATTTCACGTTGGACGTGGATAGGATGAAGCAGAGGAAGAGGCTCCAGTGCTGGAACAAGGGAGCTTGTCAGAGCTACCTTCAGGAGTGGAGCAGCGAACCCCGTCTCTGTGAGACCTTCCTGCTCATTCCCACAGAGGGACAGGTAAGCGAGGAGTTCACAAGAGTCCAGCAGGGCCTGTGTTATTGAGAAAAGGACTGAGGGGTGTGCAATGAAGGCTATCTATCCATCCACACAAACTAGACAATTAAAATAATAGGTCAAGAACCACATAATGGCATGGGAGATGGAGTTAATTATGCCAGAGATCCAAGTGAAAGATACTGACATTGAATATTAACTATATTTCTGAGCTTCCTAGCATCTGAACAAAAAGGGAAATGCTCTAATTGCTGTTTCTTCCCTTCCCAATGTCACCTAACCTTGCCTAATGACAGCAGCGGGGCTGTGTGTCCTTCTTTGAATCAACATCAGAAAAGTTGAATGAGAGAAAGGAGAAAGACAAAAGTTATCATTTATAAAGGTCTACTCCTGACAAAGGTGTCTAGAGACATGAAAACACGTATTTATCAGGGCTCAGAGCCTCACATACAACTTTGGACCTATAAGGGCCATTTATTTCAATAACCTCATAAATTATGCTTCTGACTACACATCTGTTCCAATTGTTAATTGGATTAAGAAAGTGTATAGTGAGTCTATGGCTTCTTTAAATAAAAGCATAAATACCCTTTCCACTCGGAATCATGCTCACCTATTTTCATGTGCTCCAAGCTTCTCTCATGGCAGAGACGCTTACTCAGAGACCATGGCAATGTCATGTTAGGCCCTCCCCTTACTGTGGTTTTACCTTTCTAATATGTCCTCCATGCTGCTTTGAGAAAGATCCTTGTAAACATGGGTGTGACCATGAGTCTTCTCTTCTGTGGCTCCCATTTGCTCTCTGAATAAAGTCAAGTCAGTTGTTAACTCATGAGAGCCAGAATCCCTTTATGATTGGGGTGGAACCCTCAGGGAGTTAGGAGTTCTGAGGCCACAGCAGATTGAAGGAGATCGTTCCAACACTCGTGGCAGCTTGATTAAATGAAAGCTTCCCTTCAGCCTGGCTTATATGGAAGAGGCTTAGGACTTCTGGCTCACCGCTTTCGTTGTTTATTATTACAACTACATCAAAGTTAAAAATGTTTTCCTTGTCATCTTCTTCCTCACATCCAACTGCAATTCTGCACTCCTTGATGCCTCTGAAGCTCTGTGAAGAGGACTGCTTCTCCAATATTAGTGTCAAGGTCAGCTACCAACTCCAGACCTCCAAGGGCCAGAGGGAGCATCCCCGCCCTGTTCTGGATCCCTACAATGAGCCCTCCGCCATCTTCCAGGTGACTACCCACAGCTAGGACCAGACCCTCTTGGGAGCCATCCACCCAAAAGTACCTGTTCCCGTAACTTCAAAGAATATTAGAATTGGGAGGGTCTTCAGATAGCATTTGGGCCCCTTCTTGCACATAAGGGCCTCACTGCTAGGTAACCACATCTCCAAACTACCACCCAAGGCTAGTTCCTTTATGTTTACAAAAAGTGCTTACTACATATTAAATAAAGCACATGAATGCATTGCCTGACTTGGCAAGGGTCTCTGATGACAGTGGTGGGGGTCCTGTATGGGGACTGGGCTGGGGTCAAGCTGCTCTGCACTGCAGAGTAGATGCCCTTTGGTACACCTGTCTACCCAGGTCCTATCCAGGGACTTCAGGCTGAATGTCTGGCCCACCAGACATGCATCCTAATGGGTTGAGTGTCACAAGGAACCTTTCTCGTACTAAGAGAAATCTGGGGCTGGGTAGGGGACAAACAGTCATATTTCCTGATTCTGACATCTAAGGTGATTTTGTGTCCAGGCCCTGGCCCCTAGTACATCCTATCCATCTACATTTAGAGTCTTATGGGGTATAGAAAAATGAGTAAGATCAAAGAAGTGACATGAGCATGAAAGAGTAATAATTACAGTCACTTGGAATGAATTGAGTCTCCAAAATTAAAAGTAAAAAGCCGAAAGTAGTTCATGCTGGCACAGAAATGCTTCAGGTAACATAAGTATACATCCAGATAATCACAGGACAGCCCCAACTATCCAATATTTTTATTCAAATGCTCTATATTAAATTATATAAGCTTTTCGCCTGACCAGGTAGTGGCACAGTGGATAGAGCGTTGGTCTGGAATGCTAAGAACTCAGGTTTGAAACCCTGAGGTCGCTGCTTAAGTGCGGACTCATCCAACTTGAGCACAGGCTCACCAGCTTGGCAGGGTCCCCAGCTTGAGCTCAAAGGTTGCTGGCTTGAAGTACAAGGTTACTGGTTTGAGTCCAAGGTCACTGGCTTGGCTGGAGCTCTCCAGTCGAGGCACATATGAGGAAACAATCAATGAACAACTGAGATGTCACAACTATGAGTTGATGTTTATCTGTCTTCCTTGTCCCTGTCATATATATATATATATATATATATATATATATATATATATATATATATACACACATACATATAAATATGTGTGTATATGTGTGTGTGTGTGTGTGTGTGTGTATGTGTTTTCTCGTTTTGGTCAATACCCAATGTATCTATCACAAATAGTAAATAGAAATAAGAGTGACATAATCAGGGTGATTCTTTTCACTGCTCATCTACCCAGGAAGAGTGGGAATCAGGTTCCTTATGAACAAAGATTGTCATCTTAATTTTCTAGGTAAGAGACTTTTATTTTAAATTTATAATAGTATATTTATTTTGTAAAGAATTTTTAAAAATTCAGTATTGGCAGCAAGTTCAATGCAGAAAAGATCGGAAAGACTAACATAATCTTTTAATAAATAGATTAACACTAACTTATATATTCTTTTTTTTAAAAAGTTTTCTGAAATAATTGGCTTACTATAGTTATAAAAATAGTGCAAAATATCTCCATACACTTCATCCAGATTTCTCAAATGTCAAACATTTTTACTTTATCATTCTCTCACTATATACAGACATACATATACACATATACATCTATATTACATACACATTTATATTTCTGAACCATCTGAAAGTAAGTTATAGATTTTGATGCTTCTTACTCTCCAATATTCAGTTTATATTTCTTAAAAAAACAAAAACATTCTCTTATACAACCTCAGTACCATGATCAAAATCAGGAAATTAATAAAATACCATTATCTAATTTATTTAAATGACATCAATTGTCCTATTAATGTCCTTTATAGCAAAAAAAAGAAAAAAAAGAAAAAAAAGATTTTTTCTGGTCCAGCATCAATTCATTGCATTTGTTATCATTTATCTTTAGTCTTCTTTAATTTGGAACAGTTTCTCAGTCTTTGTTTAATGACTTTAACATTTTTTTTTTTTTGTATTTTTCTGAAGCTGGAAATGGGGAGGCAGTCAGACAGACTCCTGCATGCGCCCGACCGGGACCCACCCGGCACGCCCACCAGGGGGCAATGCTCTGCCCATCTGGGGCGTCGCTCTGTTGCAACCAGAGCCACTCTAGCGCCTGAGGCAGAGGCCATGGAGCCATCCTCAGCGCCCCGGCCATCTTTGCTCCAATGGAGCCTTGGCTGTGGGAGGGGCAGAGAGAGAGAGAGGAAAGAGATGGGGAGGTGTGGAGAAGCAGATGGGCACTTCTCCTGTGTGCCCTGGCTGGGAATCGAACCTGGGACTCCTGCACGCCAGGCCGACGCTCTACCACTGAGCCAACCGGCCAGGGCCATGACTTTAAAATTTTTGACAGACACAGGCCAGTGATTTTATAGAATGTTTTTCAACTTGAACTTGTCTGATAGTTCTTTATTCAGATTATACATTTTGGGCAAGATTATCATAGAGGTAAAGCTCTGTCTTTCTACGTGCATCATGTCAGGGGGCACATTGCTTTGTCCCATTACCTGTGCTATTTCCCTTTGTAATTTATAAATGTTTTATGGGGAGATGCTTTGAGAGTATGTGTTTATCCTGTTTAACATCCATGCATGATTCTTTTTTTTTTTTTTTTTGTATTTTTCTGAAGCTGGAAACGGGGAGAGACAGTCAGACAGACTCCCGCATGTGCCCGACCAGGATCCACCCAGTATGCCCACCAGGGGGCGATGCTCTGCCCCTCCGGGGCATCGCTCTGCTGCAACCAGAGCCCCTCTAGCGCCTGGGGCAGAGGCCAAGGAGCCATCCCCAGCGCCCCGGCCATCTTTGCTCCAATGGAGCTTTGGCTGCGGGAGGGGAAGAGAGAGACAGAGAGGAAGGGGGGAGTGGAGAAGCAAATGGGCGCTTCTCCTATGTGCCTTGGCCGGGAATCGAACCCGGGTCCCCCGCACGCCAGGCCAATGCTCTACCGCTGAGCCAACCGGCCAGGGCCCCATGCATGATTCTTACCTTAATCAAGTATTACTTTGATGGTTTGGCAAAGAAATTTTTATTCCACTGATAAAAAGGGTGAGAAGTGATTTGGTATTAGTTAGGTACATAGATGTTTCCAGAGAATGAGTTCTAGCTGGGAGCTCAATGTAGTTTAATCCTGCTCTTTTACTGGGCTATGTTAAAAACAAATCTGAAAAAAAAGAAAGGAACCTCCCCCAAAACAAAAACATCTTGCTCAAAACCGTTGACCCCATCAGTGTCAAGCTCTGCCTTTCGCAAACTGCATCTCCCTTCGCAGGAAGTAGGTTTCCTTTGCAGCTCTGGGCTCCCATTCCAGCTGCAGGCCATGGTGAGAGTCCTTGCATAAAACTGCTGAGATGGTCACTGGCTGCTGGGGAGATAAATACAGAGATTGCCCAGTTAAGGAGTTGGCGGTGTCTCCTTTGTAATAAAAAATAACACCCAGATTCTTTAGAAAACTCAATTTTCCAACCTGAACTAGGGCTTTGCAACCTTGACTGGACCTTCGGACCCAATGTGACTTTCTAAATTTGTTTCAGTGTAGGCAAGATTGCAAGGGGAATAGTTAACCTACAGAGAAGACTAGCCATGGGGTCAGTGGACCTTGCAGGACTAGACCTTGACAATATTTGGTTAGGAATCTTCCATTCATGCCTCTGCTGTTCCTGACTCTACTTGGAGCATCTCAGGAGGCTTTTCTTCATGTAGTTTTTCCTCCTCCAAATTTCAAAATGAATTGTTAGTCTTACTGTTTTATTCTTATGCTATAAATGTGACAGGCACTCCCACCATTCCATGAAGTCACCCCCTTTCTGACCTTGGCCACAGACCTTTCTCATGGTACCCGTGTTGCAGGACCAAGCACTCCCCTACCTGACAGACTGCCACCTGCCATCTGAATGCTATCTGACTGTTCCTCCTATCCCTGACAGATCGGGGAATCATGGTCACAGCTCTCTTGGCCATGTGGACACAACCCCAGCCTGTCAGCCTTCACCCCCCATAATTGTACTTCTCAAGAGTCAGCAGGAGGGACAGGGGTGTCCTAAGGAGGAGATCACAAGGCAAGGCTTGCGGGGATGGGGGTCCCTGGGCTGATCTGCCCTTTCTGTCTCGTTCCAGCTGCCCTACGAGAAGGCCTGCAAGAATAAGCTGTTTTGTGTTGCTGAGTTACAGTTGGCCGCCACCACCTCTCAGTGAGTTGGATACAGTCAGACTAGTTTCTGCAATTAACTTCCTCCTGAAGGCTTGCCTAGGCAAACACCTCATCAGGACCAACTGCTCACTTCTTTCCCCTTCCCCTCATGGCCCACGAAGGACTCTTGCTTTTATTATCACCCCATAAGATTTGCTTTCCCATTTCATGGATTAGAGAACAGACTCAGTGGTTGAGAGCCTGCATGGGGTCACCTGGTGGACTTGAGCCCAGGTTTCTCACCATCCCAGGTAGCGCTATTTTCATAACCCAGTGTCTCTGGTTCCTAGGAGCATTTCAGTTAGAGGTAACCTTTGCCCTGATTCACTGCTTAACCAAATTACTTAATTTATTAAATATTTATGGAGCATCTCCTCTGTGCTGAGCACTCTAGGTGTGGAGGTAAGTCGGTGAACGACACAGACAAAAAGTCCTGCCTTCCTGCTGCTCTTAGGAGGAGATTATAGTAAATAAGTAAATATGTTGTGAAGACAGACTACAAAGAAAAATAAGGCAGAGAAGGTGAGAGGGAGTGCGGGGCGGAGGTGGGGTGATAGTGTTAAATGGAGAGGTCGGGAAAGGACTCGCTGATACACACAGGAGGAGGTCGAGGAGTGAACTATGTAGGTCTCTGAAGGAAGAGCACCTGCAGATGCCCTGAGATGGGAGCATGCCTGGAGAGGGAGGCACAGCCAGGACAGCAGTGTGGTCGCAGAAGAATGAGGAGAGGTAATGTGTGGGCAGGAGGAAAGGTCATAGGGGCTGCATGGGCCCTCCCCAGGGCTTCTCCTGTGCGCTGGGAAGCCGGAGGAATGCATGATCTTCCATTTATAACAGGATCATTCTTACTGCTGAGTTGAGAATAGACTGTAGGAGCAAAGGTGGAAGCAGGGAGATAGCAAAGAGCTCTTATAACTCAGGGGAGACATGATGGTGACTTCAGCCGGGGTGGTAGCAATGAAGGTGGTTATAGTTTGAAGTTAGAGCCCACAGGGTTTGATGACAGACTGGATGTGGGGAGTAAGGGAAAGAGAGCGCTCTAAGAAGGCTTTCAAGGTTTCAGCCTGAGCATCTAGAACTGTGCTATCCAATTAATATTTAAATTAATTAAAATTAAAGTTTTAATAGCCCTGGCCAGTTAGCTCAGTCGGTTAAGAGCATTGTCCTGAGATGACAAGGTAGCAGGTTTGATCCCTGGTCAGGGCACACATGGGAGGCAGCCAAAGAATGCAGGACCTCATGAGTGGAACAACAAATGAATGCTTCCCTTCCCCCTCCCCTGTCTCCTTTCATCTCTGTCTCTCTAAAAATCAATAAAAGTTAAGCCCTGGTAAACAAACAAATAAACAAAAAGTTTTAGTCCCTCAGTTGTACTATGCACATTTCAAGTGCTCAATACCGAACATAAGGCTAGTGATATTAAACAGCACAGCTACAGACCATTTCCACCACTGCAAAAGTTCTATTGGACCACACTGAATTCTAGAACGACGGCGATGCTAAGAACTGAATTGCGGAAGCCTTTGGAAGAATGATTCTGGAAGGCAAGGTCGACAGGAAGAAATCACTAGTTTGGTTTTGGACACATGGTGGTCTTAAAATGCCTTCCTGGATAGTGAGTGGTGCTGCAAGTGTAACATGGAACTGATGGCCAGTGGCTGGATTCAGTGTCTATGGGGAAGAACACTGTTCCCTGATAAGTCTTCTCATAGACATTTGCAAGACTTGTGTTTCAGATGGGGATGGCTTAGCGCTGCCCATCTCAGTTGCTAAGGATCCAATTCAAGACTTTTGAGTGCTCTGGAATCCAGCCTAACAAGCAGACACAGCTGTTTCCACAGGGGATTAATCAGAGCTAAGAACTGCCCTCTCAGCCAATTCCTTGTGACTGGAGATGTAGCACTAACAGCTGGCCCTACATCACCCCCTAGTGTACATAGCAAGCAGTCTTTTCATTTTTCAAAGTATTAAGTCTGATCTTTAGGATCCAAATATTTCAGTGGCTTTTTACCTTGTTGTGGACATAGATCTCCTAAAGAATTAGAAGATCACATGTGCATACATCAGTGTTATATTCAGGGCTTCTGAAAATGTCCCTGGCCCTCAGGTTAAGAACTCCTGTTAAAATATTCTGATGATTCTCAGATCTCTCTTCTGGGTTCTAGAATAGTATTTTCAACTGATATTTCAACATCTCTACTTTGTTATCCTATAGTATAAACACCTCTCAGCATTTCCCAGACTGAACTCTTCTGGTCAATTTCCAACCTCTACTCTTCCTCCTGTGGCCTCTCCCTCATCGGTCACCCAGGCTGTAAACGTGGGACTCCAGTCCTCTCTCCTTTGACTCTGCTCGCAAGTACAGCCTTAGTATCTCTGGCTTCTATCCCTTCTTTCCATCCCAACCACTACTGTCTTATGGCAGGCATGTGTTGTTTCAGATGGATCTCTGTAAGCAGGCTCTGTCTCTGACTCCTTTCTCCGTCCAATCATCTGTCCTCTACTCAGCTGTGATTAAAAACAAAGCAACATCCCTGGCGCAATAGCTCAGTTGGTTAGAACCTTGTCCCGATATGCCAAGGTTGTGGGTTTGATCCCAGTCAGGGCACATATAGGAGCAGATAGATGTTTCTTTCTCTCTCCAAAATCAATCAATCAAGCAAACCATTAAGGAAAAAATAAGCAAAAACAAAAAACACATAACAAAACTCATGGTTATTCCCAGAACTACTTATCCCATCTTTGACTGTTTCAGATGGTTAGAAAGTTTTCTTTGTACTGTACATTTTCCTGCAGATCTCAATTATTGATAGTTCTGCACTCTCTCACAAACACACCCAAGTCTTCTCTTCACCAGGCTGAACAGACTCATGTTTTAAACCATAGCCTTTAAATTGGAAGGGCCTGAATGATTCTGTGGTTGGGAATGCTAAAGCAAGGAAAGGGGCAGGGACAGTATCTGTCTTGTGAACCACTGTTTCTCCAGTGTTGAGCACGGTATCTGGCACAGAAACTACAGTACTCCATAAATATATGTAAAATAAATGGACTTCTGTAATGACGTGCCTTGTCTGGGGTCACAAAGAACTGGTGGTAGAAAGAGGACATCCCATTCTCCCAATTCCTTTTTGAAACGCTGTTAGACTTCAGGCAAATTAGTGAGTCTCTTGGCTTCTGTGTCCTTCTATATAAAATGGAGAATAGCTGTCCTATTTCATCCAGTTATAATAAGGATAAATTGAGCATGTGAAGCATTTCACACAGTCCCTGGAGCAACTGAGGTAGGTATGGAGGTCCAGGTGTTTGCTTATGTTACTGGAAGAAAATCTAGGCTAAATGTATCCTTTAGGAAATTTATCTATGAAGTTAGTTAAGAATGTATTATTGCATTGCATCCAGGTTTTACAGAATAAATAAACTGGTAACAATAATCTGTTTGCCTACCCTGTGCAGGCAGGAATTGGTCGTGGGTGTTACAAAGGAGCTGACAATGAACATTAACCTCGCTAACTCAGGGGAAGATTCCTACATGACAAGCATTGCTTTGAATTACCCCAGAAACTTACAGTTTAAGAGGATACAAAAGGTAACTATGACAGCAGTTTTGGAAACATGCCACTCATGGCTTTTCCTCCTTGCATACCTGTTTTTTATGGCAACCTCCTACCTCTACCTCCAGCCTCATCTTGGTCCATCCAGTAAGTGATTATTAACTAACTAGATGAATCTGCTCCAATCCAACTATATGCCATGGATCCAATCATGCCATTCTCTGTCTCACAAACCTTCAATGGTGCCACTTTGCTGCACAATTACTCCTTCTTGTTTGTAACCTTTCTGAACCCAGGTTCTAAGAGAGAAATAATCTCTAATAAATTAGCTAGGACTAGAAATTAAGTCTGCCCTGCCATTCACTGGCCTGGGAGTGCAGACACAAAGCTGGCTGTGAGATACTAGGAAATGGTATTTGTCCCAAGGACAAGCTGCGAAGTATCATAACACTGAGAAATTTTGTTGTCTAAAATTGTTGCAATCAGAAATTCTGCTGTTTGAAGTTATATCTGTAATTATGAAACCATCTCACCCTTGCCTGGAGAATCGAAGTGCCTTTGACAAAGAGAAGCAGTCTATATCCACCTGAGGCACAGAGCTGCACATACAGCACTTCTGGAAAAATGTTTCACATCTATTTTACTAGTTTCCAGGGAAGGGGTCCCTGGGTCCACTCTGCTGACCAGACCTGATGTTGAGTGACCCTTTTACACAAGCCCTGCTTTATTATGAGCCTATCAACATACTGCTTCATTTACCGAACACCACCGTTCCCGAGTCCTTTAATAACTGTCTTTTCCTTTGTGTGGTAAGACTCAGCAGTGCAATTTTCTTCGTTGTAATGAATCAAACCTGTCAGCCCATGGTCTGTCTCTGATGGTCTTGGGCTATTTGGGCTAGGACAGCATCTATTCTAAAGAGAATAAAATGATTTCCTAAGCACCTAGAATGGAACTAGTGATGCACCCTTCTGGGGAAAATGAAAAACAGTCATTGCTCAAATCGTTTTCTGCAGAGCGGTCCAGACTAGGAACCAGAATTGAAAAAGGCAGCCTGGTGGCGCTGGGGCTCCTGCTAGCCTTTCAGCCCATCTCAGGAAATTAAATTTGCATTGGCCTGAGGCCCAACTCAAATGTCCCCTTCCCCATGAAGACTGAGATTTCTCCAAACTGGAATTTCTCTCTTTCTCTACTGCTTTTCTCTGTACAGTGGTCCCTTGTCTATCGCGGGGGTTTGATTCAAGAACCCCTGCATAGGCAAAAAGCTGCGAAGCAGTGACCTTATATTTATTTTACTATTTATATATATTTTAAGGTTTTATAAACCCTCCCCACACTCTTATTAACCTTTCCCACACTTATTTTACTGCAAAAATAATTAAAATAATAAATACATAAAAATACCTACATACCACAAAATCCCACGATATAGTGAAAAATTCACAATACAAAATTAGATATACACAATTTTAAAATCTGCTATAGAGCCTGACCAGGCGGTGGCGCAGTGGATAGAGCGTCGGACTGGGATGCAGAGGACCCAGGTTCGAGATCCCGAGGTCGCCAGCTTGAGCGCGGGCTCATCTGGTTTGAGCAAAAGCCCACCAGCTTGAACCCAATGTCACTGGCTCCAGCAAGGGGTTACTCGGTCTGCTGAAGGCCCACGGTCAAGGCACATATGAGAAAGCAATCAATGAACAACTAAGGTGTTGCAATGCGCAATGGAAAACTGATGATTGATGCTTCTCATCTCTCTCCGTTCCTGTCTGTCTGTCCCTGTCTATCCCTCTCTCTGACTCACTCCCTGTCTCTGTAAAAAAAAAAAAAAAAAAAAAAAAAAAAAATCTGCTATAGAGAGAGACCATGAAAAGTGAACGGTGATATGGCAAGGGATGACTGTACCTCTCACAGAACCATTCTGTAGGCCTTGTATTTAAGTCCCTCAATCATCTCCTACTGAGCCTCCTGCCCAACTTGTAAGGAAGACAGGGACCAAGTTTGATTTATGTCCTCAGGCCCCAACATGGTGTGTTGCATGTGAAAAGTCAGTAAACGGTATTAAATTGGTATAAATAAACTTGTTTTTTGCCTTCTAAGAGCAGTCTTTTTCGTGTTAACAGCCTCCTTCTCCAAACATTGAGTGTGGTGACCCCAAGCCAACTGCTTCTGTCCTGGTCATGACCTGCAAGATCGGTCACCCCATACTCAAGAGGTCATCTGTGAGTCTGTCTTGATTGACTCTTCTCGGTACCCTGGAGTTGGTGTCTTGTACTTTCCAGTCTCTGTGAAATCTCAGTTGTGGTCTCCACACTTCCTTTTACCACAGCTATGCTTAGAACTAACAAGCTCGCTCTGAAGGCAGGGAGGTGGGTGAGGGATACAGCACACACTGTTGGCTCACACAGCACAGCAGAGTGTAGTTGTGGGTAGTACGGGAGGATCATCAGACCCAAAGTTATTCATCCTGAGCTGAGTCCCTGATGTAGCACTGATGCTCTTTGTGCTGTGGGAATCTCTGAGGCATTTCCTCAGCTGTAAAAGCGGACTAAGAGGTTTACATGGAATAATAAATGTGGAAGCATGCTATGATACAAAAATGTGAGCAGTATAAATTGTTTCCCAGGTCCATCTAGTTAGTAGGAATCAGTGACTTTTTTTTTTTAATAGGCAAATTTTTCAGTAGTTTGGCAGCTAGAGGAGAGTGCCTTTCCAAACAGGACAGCATACATCACTGTGACAATGACAAAGTAAGTAGTGCCTGTGTCACAGCAGACTCAGGCTATGGCCCTGAAAGAAATCTTCCTCCCACATGCTACGTAAGATCTATGGTTCCCTAACTGCCCAGGGAGAACCTCGGTGAGCCCAAAGTCACCTGTGTCCCCTTGGTTGTAATCAGAGATATTTAAAACATTCTTTTATTGACACACAAAGTTAAACTATGGTACAGTCCGATAGAATGAGCCTGGACTGGAATTCTAATTCTGATTCATGTAACTTTGGGGAAATTCTGTCATTTGCAAAATCTCTGTTTGGGCATAGGGTGGGTACTGTGTTGGGAAGAGGTTCTCAAATGAGGGTGATTCTGCCACCCTGTGGGCAATACCTGAAGATATTGATTGGCGTGTCTTAGAGGGTGCCACTGGCATCTAGTGGGTAGAGACCAGGGATACTGCTGAACATCTTACAATATACAGGATAGTCTCTCACAAAGAATAAGCTGGCCCAAAATGTCAATATTGTTGAGGTTGAGAAACCCTTTAAAATCAATGTTTCTCAAAGTAAAGAGTTCTAGCAATTCCTCTGCATTCTGCTTATGTCCAAGAGTCTTATCTGACCCCCGATGACCCTGGGAAGCCAAGGTACAGATGTAGCCATATACACAAAGCAGGTGTGCTATTAACTGACATTATTATCTCTTAGCGCCAATGAAAGACGGTCTTTGGTCAGAGAGACCCACAGCCTTCAATTCAGGCATGCCTTCCTTGCAGTTCTTCCCAAGTAAGTACCTCCAAGCGGCCAGCACCTGCGGGACAGCTTCAGGAGTTCTCTCTTGTGGATGGAGCGGGTGGGAGGCTGGATGTGGGCACTGCCTTTCTGAGTGGAGTCCAGGCTCCCATTCATCTCTGGACACTAACAGTTGGGTCCAAGAAACCCATGGTAATAATAGAAGTAGTAGTGTCTGCCAGTCTTGCTACAAGAGTACTGACATGATATTAAGGAGGGAAGAAGAGAGGGGCTATGGGATTGAAAAAGGAGAAAAGGCCATCCTGAAGCGTGACAGACACAGAACCAGCCCAAATACATACTATTCAAATATTCTACCTTTTCCCAACTAACTGCCTTCCACTAATTTATATTTTGACATTTAGCTTTGATTCCTCTTAGGGATCTGGTGCCCTCTGTCCTTGTGTACCCAATTGGTAGCATTCAGATTCACTTATAACAAGGGGGCCTCAAGACCTAACAAATATCCTCTCAATCAATTGCAGACCATCAATGATGTATGTGAACACAAGCCAGGAGCTTTCTGACCACAAAGAATTCCCCTTCAATGTAAGTGTTTAGTACCTATGATTGCAAAGCTACAAGTGGCAAAGCAACACCAGCTTAATTTTCCACTCTTTACTTTGCAGATACATGGGGAAAATTTCTTTGGAGCCGAATTCCAGCTGCAAATCTGTATTCCGATCAAATTACAGGGTGTCCAGTTTATAAGAGTGAAGAACCTGACAAAGACTCAGGTACTTAGAGGCGGTTCTTTATCACGATCACATCTCTTTCCAGAGTGCCTATGAATTCTCAAAGGTATAAACACAAACTTAGGTAGCCTGGGAACACATTAGGAACAAGTTATCAAAGTCATGTTCAGAAGGAATAATAACCAACTGTTTCCTACAGCAACATTTGTTTTCCTTCCCTTGGTGACAAATAAGCAAAAATTTAAACCTTTTTAGTAGCCATAGAGACATTTATTTTCCTGTTGAAAATCACTATTCTACTCTGATTGGCAAATGAGCATGATAAATATGTGACATTTCTTGCATGTCTCCCTATAAACTGACCACCACCTTCCTTTTCTCTCTCCTTCCAGTCTGTCTGTCTTGATCTCTGCTTTGCTACACCCTCTTTGCTCTCGGTTGACTGTAGTATGGTTCCCAAAGCCAGCCTGATGATACTTACTGGCTCTGATCAGGACAGCTGAGGCCTTAGGCTCTCCTGAATTCCTTTTCCCTAGGCTACATACAGTGCCAAGGCTCAACAATAAAAATATGGAAAGAAACTTAGAAAATGGACTCTGCTGACAGAAGGAGGGCTTATAAATTATAAACACTCTCTCAGGTGTAGTTTGTTTTTAAAGAACATCTGTTGTTTAAACATTTCCACAAACATTTCAGTTTCCACCTAGAAACAAATTGTTTGAAAAGCTGATTAGAAACATGGGAAGAGTGGGAATTTTACCCTTTTCTGGGGACAGAGACTGAAAACAGCACTGGAGGCTCTCCAGGCCAGTGCCCTCTCCGTGTGGGGCATTAAGGCACCTTTGACTTACTTAAATAGACTGTGCTGGCAGAGCAGGTCCGTGGCAGAGCTGAAGTTCAGCATTGTCCTATAGAAATGCAGGATCTCGTGCTTCGTTTGCTTCAGGGCAGGGGTGTTATGTTTATTCTTGAAGGTCATTTCTTTCAGAATCTTATCTGTGAGGTAATGTAACCAGAGCACATTATTATAAGGGTGATATTCACCCCAGCAGTTGTTGCTCTCCTTCCTCATCAGCCTGTAGATCTCAAACTGGTAGTCACCTTCACCTGTAAACAGGTCCTCATCCATGGAAATGTCACAGAAAACCACGATTCCATCCCGCTCCAGTCGTGACAGGGTGTAGTCAATGATGCTGACCTGGAGCCCACGAGTGGGAATAGTACTTGTCTTCCCGTTGAGGGTGTAGTCGAGTTCTTTGAGGCTGGTTTTCTTTAAGAGCACGTTCCCCCAGTGTAAGTCTCGATGCTCAAAGTGCAGCGATGCCTCTGCCACAGCGAGGGATGCGGTGATCTGGTGGAGGATGCTCTTTGCACTAGCTATGGAGGTCAACCTCTTTCTCATATGCTCTAAGTCAATCCCTCCAAACTCAAATTCTAGCACAATGAAGAGCTGGTCCTCCTCAAAAAAGTCAGGCCGGTCATTTGCAGACCCTTTGATTGAGTTATAATGATCCCAGGCTTTGAGGAGCAAGGGAGGGTAAGATCCCTGAACACAGTACACTGAGTTCAGCCCAATAAAACCTTCTGTACGATTAAATACCTCATCAGACAAGAGGCTCAACTCTTTGGAGATGATGATCTCTGGAAGGATTTCCTCAAAAGTTTTCTGATGGGCTCCATTAATTAAATCAGGTCCTTCAATAGCAATGATTTTTAGGGCTACAGGTGTATGATTAGCAGTTGTTTGAAACACTTCACCAAACACTCCTTCCCCAATCTTCTCACAGCCTTCCAGTTTTTCCGTGGGAAGGCAAGAGCTAAAGGGGATAGGACCCTGCTGGTTGCATTCCCTATAAACCTTTTCAGCATCCGATGCCTTTTTGTCTGTGACATGAAGTGTCTTTATGGGGCTTAGCAAATACATAGAAGAGGAGTGCCAACGGGACGAAGCAATGTTTGTTCTGTTCAGGACAGAAGTATTTGAACATTCCGATATGAAGGACCCAGAGGGAGAGCCGGTGCCGGCGCAGCTGCCGCACACTTCTGACACGGCGGTCACTATCTTCTTCTTGTGGAAACTGAAGGAAGCCTTGGCTTTGGTCCAAGAGCAGTCATTTTGTAAATGAGTCACGTCCTGGGCGAGGAATGAATTTTTCCCCATCTTTTGGCCCTTTTTAAACTGGTGGTGATGGAGGAGGGAGGTTTCTACTGCCTCCTGATGTTTCCTTTTCCGGCTTGGCCCAGTTCTCTCAGGCCTGTTGCTCTTCCCAGGTACAGTACAGCCCTTGCAACCACTGGCTTCCTCATATTCTGTCTGGACAGCCCCTTGAGCCCTAATCTCTTGACAAGAGTTCTGGTCTGTGGCCCTCTTCTTTCGGATGGGTGATAAACCTGGGCTCTCTAGCTTCTTCCCCACCCGTTTCCTTTCATAGCAGGATTTCCTCATATTCTTCCCATCTGTCCCGAAGTCAGAGTCCTCAGTGTTTCCAGAGTCTGTAAGGCTAAAGAGAGCTGACCTGAGGTTGGCACGAGCTGGGTGGGCCAACCTGGTGATGCTACCTCCTCCTGTTGCTGCCTCCTGGGAGCAAAGATGAGGTGCTTGGACCAGAGAGGGAGAGGGGCCGGTACCGATGACACGGTTTCCTGGCGCTGGGGAACCAGGGGCGGGGCCCAGAGAGGCCGGGGAGCTAAACAAGGAGGCACTGGTGCCCAGCTCGCTGTCGTTCCCGGGTTGGCTGTACACACTGCGGTCCGGGCTGCGGCGGCTCGGGCTGCTGCTGGGGAACGGCGGCGGTCGGGGTGAGCCGCAGGGGGTGCTGCACTTCTGCGGGGGCCGAGCTCGCAGCCTCAGGCGTCTGGGGGTCACGATCAGGCTCGGCTGGTCCTTGGCGATTCGACCGCCAGCTCGCTTCCGCCGCTGACCCACCGGGCTGCAGGAGAAATCGGGGTCGTCAGGATCGTCGGAAGCGACGGATTGCGAGGGGTCGTCGCTGCTACTGGTGCTGCTGAAGAAACGCTTTGGATCTTGAGGCGGGAACCACTGAGCAACGGCCCGGCCCGCCCGCCGCTGCCGCCCCCAGCCGCCAGCAGCACCATAAGTTCGTAAGAGCCGATTCCGGAGTCGCGGGGCTGGCGCTGCCATGGCGCTCCCCCGCCAAACGATTTAAATGCAAACACCGCGAGACTTCCTCCAGACGCCGACGCCGACGGGCCTGTCGGCTGGCTTGCACATCGGGTCCTAGCGTCCGTCCGCGCGCATGCGTATCACGGCGGACTGGCGGGAGCAGGCAGAGGGCGGATCACTGCGGCGGTTTCGTTTCCTCACTGAGTCGCGGAAATGGCTCTCGTTTCAGGCTTACACCGTGTGCATCCAGAGTCAGGAGCGCACTTGTGGGAGCGCCCCGATTCAGGTGAGTGCAGTGGTCCCGAGAAGCCAAGGGAGGGAGGGCCTGCAGCGGGTGGCAAGAGAGGGCAGGTTACTCCTTTTCCGAGATTTCCCCCGAAAGCACACGCGGGGTGGCCCCGAAGCCCCGCTTCGCCTCTTCCCTGGGGCACGTTTGCCGACGTGCGGCTTGGCTTCCACTCAGGTGAGCAATTAGATGCAACTGTTCGCATCCTATATTCTGGGATCTTAAAAGTGCTCTGCGTGCTTAGTGTTAAAATTCCATCTTTTCCCTACGAAGGATCGTGCTAACTAAACTTTCCTTTTCCAGCATGTGGAGGAATGGCATTCCGTGAGCTGTGCCATCACTGCGGATAAAGAGAATATAACGGTAGCTGCAGAGCTCTCCGTGAGTCAATCTAAGCAGGTACCTGGACTGTGAAATGCTTCAGATTTGTGTTCCCTGCAGCTTACGGGCATCCGTTTCCCCTAGAAAGAATACTAGCACGGTGCTAGCATCTCACAAATAACATGCCTCTTGGCCCACCCTCTGCCCTGACACGTTCTTTACTTAGTTAGTGACCCAGGTAACTAACCACTCCAGGTACTTCCTAGGAATTTCTTGGAACTCCTCCCTTTCGTATTGCCTTTATTCCAACAGCGAGCTCCGTCATTCCACTTCCAAAATATATTCTATTCTAATCTAAAAGGCCAAAGGCTTCTGGGCCTTTTGGCTAAGATCAAGTGCAAAATGTATTCTAAATCCATCCACTTCTCTTCATCTCCACTGCTACAGTTTTCGTTCAGGCCACACGGTCTTTGCCCCAGACTACTGCAGCGACCTTCTATCTGCTCTTCTTGTCTCTGCTCTTGCCATGCCCTCTCCAAACATTCTTCACCTAACAGCAGTCTTTTACAAGCAAACATAGTGCTTTTGAATAAGCTCAGACTAAACTCCATACTTGTTTAGTGGCCTGCCGTGCACTGCATGATGTGGTCTCTGATTTCTTCTTCAGCTTCATCACCTAGTGTTCTCCTCTTCCTGGCTTCTTGTCCTCCAGCTATTCTGTCCTTTCTGTTCCTCCAGCTTGCCATTGTCATTCTAGCCGCAGGATCTTTGTACTTGCTGTTCCTTCTGCATGATCCTGTTCTCCCAGATCTTCATATGTGTGGTTTCTTATATTTAGCTCAAATGTTACCTTAGATAGGCCTTCCCTGTTCATTCATTCAAAATTGAGAACTGCAGGCCCTGGCTAGATAGGTCAGTTTGTTGGAGCATTGTTCCAGTATGCCAGGGTTGCAGGTTCAATCCCCAGTTGGGTCATGGACAGCAGTCAACCAGTGAATGCATGGGTGGGTAGTATGACAAGTGCAGGTAGGTGAAGATGTGACATGAGGTAGAAGGTTAGGGAAAAGAAGTTGAGAAATAACTACAGGTTTCTTGTGGGGGTAACTTTGTGGTTGCTGAGGCTAGGGAATACTAGAGGTGGAACACGTTTAAAGGAAGGATGGTGAATGCTGCACAAAAACAGTAAGTCCCTGTCTAAAACCTGTTTCCTCTCTCCTCCTCCCACCCCTAATTACAGTTCCTAAGAGATGTAAGTGAATTGCAGATCCTGGGTGAAATATCCTTCAACAGATCTTTGTACGAGGGGCTTAATGCAGAGAACCACAGAACTGAGGTAACGTCTGTTTTCTGGGTAGTGCTCTGCTATCGCCTTGTTCCTACTTTCAGTCTTGCCACCTCTGATCTTGACTCTGCCACCAACTGCCTCTGTGACCTTGAGCTAGTCAGTTTCTGCCTCAGATTTTCCATCTGTGAAATGAGGCAATTAAAAGAGTTTTAAGTTGAGGAATTCTAAGCTGAAATAACTAGGCTGGAACCACAGCTACGCATAACTTTGATTTGGAAAGGTATTTTTAAAAAATTTTCTGAAATGAGAAATTGTATGCCATAACTCTTTCTAGTGGGAAGTATCAGAGTTTAGTTATAATATTAAATTAAGCATTTAGACAATACTCAGGAATGCATACTTCCTTTACAAGTCTTAGATTACATACTAAAACTTGTGATTTATTTTTGCAGAAGTATGACCACAAGTCAAAGGGATATGTGGTATCTATGGGCTAAATGCTGTGTGTGCTCCCTGAGTTGTCATTCTTGTTGACATTCACCTAGATGTGCTGCTGGCTTTAGAGATGTTCCATCTGTGAGCTCTTTAGTTAGGCATGATTCATTAGTGAAAGGAATGTTAAGAGAGTGAGACTGGGTTGCTAAATATTAGATCCTCTGGTTTCATTTCTGGAGGAGGAGAAAGGAGCAGTTCTCTAAATATATCAGGAATAACATTTTCCTTTATTTTTTTAAGTATTTCTAATACGAAAAATGATATAGAGGAAAGAGAAGTGCCCTGGCCAGTTTGCTCAGTGGTAGAGCGTTGCCCAGTGTGTGGATGTCTTGGGTTTGATTGCCAGTCAGGGCACACAGGAGAAACGACCATCTGCTTCTCCAACCCCCCCTTCTTTCTATTTCTCTCTTCCCCTTGCACAGCCATGGCTCGGTTGGAGCAAGTTGGCCTTGGGCACTGAGGATGGCTCCATGGCCTTACCTCAGGCGCTGAAATAGCTTGGTTGCTAAGCAATGGAGCAACGCCCCAGATGGTCAGAGCATTGCCCAGTAGGAGGCTTTCTGGGTGGATTGGTGTATGTGGGGGTGCATGCTGGAGTCTGTCTCTGTGCCTCCCTGCTTCTCACGTAAAGAAAAAGAAAAAAAAAGGAAAGAGAAGTGCCCCATTATCCCACTACCCAGATTTAAAAAAAAAATAGAAGTAATGCTTGCCCTGGCTGGATAGCTCCATTGGTTAGAGCATCGGCCCGAAGTTTCGAGGTGCCAGTTCGATCCCCAGTCAGGGAATATACAGGAATAGATTCATGTTCCTGTGTGTGTGTGTGTGTGTGTGTCTTTCTCTCTCTCTCTCTCTCTCTCTCTCTCTCTCTCGTTATCTCTCTCCCCCCTTTCCCCCCATCTCTGTCTCTCCATCTCTCTCCCTTTTTCTCTGGCTAAAATCAATACATAAAAGTAAAATAAAATAGAAGTAATGTTTAGAGGAAAATCCAAGCCTTACAGAAAGATACCAAATGAAAAATAATGGCTCCTTCACTCCCTCTTCCCATGCCCCAACTCCCTGTTCCCAAATGAGTTATTGTTAACGGTTTCTTACATGCACATTCTTAAATAATTTTATTTATGGTACATACTTTCTCCTCTTACTGACAGTTTTATTTCTGCAGTATAGATTTTTAATAATTATTTTCTTTAAATTCAGTACCCCAAGGTGCCAAGTAGTTCTTGACAATAAGCTCCTGACTTACAAGTCTTTTTTTTTCTTTTAATTTTTATTTATTGATTTTATAGAGCGAGAGTAGGGGGGAAAGCAAGAAGTCTCAACTCATAGTTGCTTCACTTTAGTTGTTCATTGATGGCTTGTTGTATGTGCCTTGACCAGGCAAGCCAAGCCCAGGGTTTCTAACTGGCGACTTCAGCATTCCAGGTCAGTGCTTTAGCCACTGCGCCACCACAGGGCATGCCTGACTTACAATGAATCTAGAAGCTGTGTATCCAAGTGCATTTCAGCTGCAGGTAAGGAAAGACTCCCGCTTACGTACCATAAAGGCATGTGTTGTTTATTAAGTTAGGGAGGCAGACCAGGTCGATGGCCTGGCTCCTTTGAATCTTGTGCACACACCTGCGTGCCGGTGATGCCTTCCCTTCCCAGCACACAGTTGCCACCTCTCCCAGTGCTGTATTTTCACAGGGCCGAATACAAAATAGGTAGAAAGAGGTCAGCAAAGGGATTTTTATCTTCATGGGCCTTTTCAGGGAGGGAAATTTTCCTGAAAACTCCCAGCACATACCTCCCTATATGTCATTAGAAAGAGCCGGATCTCATGTCAGCCATTGGCAAAGGGGACAATCAAGCGTTGCCATGATTAGCTTACACCAGTCATGATTTCTGAATGAGTCTAAAACGAGAGAATGGCTGTTGAGTAGGCCACCATCAGTGTTTGCTACAAGCAGTGGTATCTTGTGCCCTGTTTCTCCCGTCACCTCTGCGAGGGCAGCTTTGGGGCGCTTTGGAAACCTGTGGGTTTGGAAGAGGGAAAGGATAGAGACTTTGAGAAATAGCAGCATTTCTTCTGCTCAGTTCTGCTGTGTAAAACCACTGCCGCTTTGGGACTCCATTTATCTCTTTCCTAAGCCAGGTTCTCCAGTCCTCTTTTCCCCCAGTTCACTCCCATGGAAGAAACACCAGCTCTCTTCCTGTTCTTCCTCCCTCTCTGTCCTTTGCTCCCTCCTACTCTCCAGGCCTAGAACTTAATCCTTTTAAATTCAGCTCTGTGAATAGTGCCTGGAAGCTCAACCCTAGGAAGTACATACAATAACCAGCATTTGTAACTCAGAAGAGGCCCTAAAGGTAAATTTGTCCAGTCTTCCACCCCATACAGAATTTCTCTCTAAAGCATTGCTGACCTTGAGGCTTAAACACTTGGGTGAAAGGAACTCATTGTTTGGGGCAGGCAGAGAAGTTGTGATGGCCCTTTGGCCATGATGTGCATGCTGGCTACAGCTTGGGACAACCATATCTGGCTCTCACTTGGGAGGCACATCACCTGAGCTTCCTAGCTGAGTCCTGTTAGTGAGAAGACAGCATAGACTGTGAAATTGAAAGAGCCTTTCGACAGCAATGCCGGGAATGGCTCCTAATGGAAGAGCTCCGCAGGTTGTGCGCACGGACGCTGTTTTGCTTTTTATGTCTCTGAGGTAACGTACACTTTAGTCTGTTGAGTAGACCAGTACTTTTGTCATATATTTTGTGTGTGTGAAAAAATGTATTATCAGACTTTAGGGATTTATGGAAGCTCAAAAAGAGCTGTCAGAACAGTTGGAAGGACTTAACGGTCGTTTACAATAGGTTATCATTTTGAAGATGAGCATCGGGATGAAGGATGTATACTGGCATCACTGGCTGTAGAATCTTAATTTTCTGTCAGTCTTTAAAACCTAAAAACTTTTTTTGTGTGTGCAAGAGTAGGGGAGATACAGAGACAGACTCCTGCATGCACTCTGACCAGGATCCACCTGGCATCCCCCATCTAGGGCCAATGCTCTGCCCAGCTGGGGTCATGCTCGCAACTGAGCTATTTTTAGCGCCTGAGGTGGAGGCTCCCCGGAGCCATCCCCAGTGCCCAGGCCGAGGTGCTTGTGTCTATCAAGATCAATTGAGCCATGGCTGCGGGAGGGGAAGAGAGTGAGAGAGAGGAGAGAGAGGAGAGAGAGAAGGAGGAAGGGGAGGAGGGGTTGAGAAGCAGAGGGGTGCTTCTCCTCTGTGCCCTGACCAGAAATCAAATCTGGGACATCCACACATCAGGTCGGTATTGATGCTCAACCGCTGAACCAACTGGCGAGGGCTAAAACCTAAAGACCTTAATCCTGTGGGACCCTCTGTTAAACTCAGAGAATCCTTACAGAAGGCCACAATCTCCTGACAGACTTAGCTCTGTTTCTGTATTACAAGTCAAAATAGTTAATATAAAGTGTTTTGTTCATGAGATCATTTTACTGTGCTCTATCCCCCCCCCCCCCCCCCCCCCCAGTTTTTGTTCTGTTTGCTTATCGAGGATTCTGTTGATTTACCTAGGCCAGAGATTCTTTCCTTAGCCAAATTCAATCTACTAATGAGCCATCAAAGGCATCCTTCATTTTTCCTTATGGTGTTTTATCTCTAGCATTTCATTTCAGTTCTTTCTCCTTGCATTGCCTGTTCTTTGTCTTTGTTCTTACATGCTGTCGTCTATTTAAGCCATTAGAGCCCTTAGCATATTAATCATAATTATTTTGATAATTCCCAGTTGATAATTCTAACATTCCTTGCCACATCTGGTTCTGATGCTTGCTCTTTCTCTTCAAATTGTGTTTTTTTGCCTTTTGATATGCCTGGTAAGTTTTTCTTGACAGCTGGACATGATGTATTAAGTCAAAGGAGCCGCTGTAAATAGGCCTGTGATAATGTGGTGGGGGGCGGGACGAGGGTTGGGAGGGGAAGTCTTGTGCCTCTGGACTGGGAACTTCACAAGTGTTTCTCAGGGTTTTTTTTAGTATATGGGGCAGGATAGCTAGAGTGGGCTCAGCTTGAGTATTTCCCTTCCCCCACCGGGTAAGCTAGGCTCTGGTGATACCCCAGCAGGTTAGGCTGTGGTGGAGTGCCCTGGTGTATTTCAGAATGGTTCCTTTCACCCTCCCCTTGCTGGGAAGCGAAGACTTTTTCCTCCAGTATTTACTTTGGGAACCTGGTCAAACTCTTGGAGGTAAATGTCATTGCTATGGGGGCTCCCTTTTGACTGGGTTCCCTGGAGTTTTTACCTCTCAGAGCTGTCCACACTGAGCATTAGTCCGTCAGTTATTGTCAGGTTTCCTACCCGAAGCCTGTAAGCCTCTATACTCATATTTTTCTCCTTAAAATAACGTGTGGCAATTTTTTCTCATTTGCTTTACCCCACTTATTAGATGATCTCTTTTTCTTGTTCTAGATCACCATCGTCTTCCTGAAAGATGAGGAGAACCTTTCTCTGCCTCTCGTCATCGGAAGCAGCGTGGCCGGCCTTCTGGTCTTGATTGTGATTATAGTCATCCTAGTCAAGGTCAGCACCGTCCCGGCCAGGAAGGCTCTGTGTTGGGTGCAGAGCTTTCTGCCTTAGCCCCTGACTTAGAGCAGCTGCCCTGGCTGGGTGGCCACTACACCCTTTTCTTTCAGCCGCACATCTCTTTTTTTTTTTTTTTAATTCATTTTAGAGAGGAGAGGGAGAGACAGAGAGGAGAGACAGAGAGAGAGAAGTGGGGGAGGAGCTGGAAGTATCAACTCCCATATGTGCCTTGACCAGGCAAGCCCAGGGTTTCGAACCAGCAACCTCAGCATTTCCAGGTCAACACTTTATCCACTGCACCACCACAGGTCAGGCAGCCGCACATCTCTTTAAGCAAAAGAGTAAGACAGTTTCTGTCTGAAAAAGATAAAAATCTTATTGAAGTATTAGAGAGAGATTTTCCTGAAACAGATTTGATTGTACTTTCTCTACTTAAATCCTTTCCTTCTCCTCTTTTTTTTTTTTTTTTTTGCATTTTTCTTAAGCTGGAAACAGGGAGAGACAGTCAGACAGACTCCCACATGCGCCCGACCGGGATCCACCCGGCACGCCCACCATGGGGCGATGCTCTGCCCACCAGGGGGCGATGCTCTGCCCACCCTGGGCGTCGCCATGTTGTGACCAGAGCCACTCTAGCGCCTGAGGCAGAGGCCACAGAGCCATCCCCAGCACCCGGGCCATCTTTGCTCCAATGGACCCTTGGCTGCGGGAGGGGAAGAGAGAGACAGAGAGGAAAGCGCGGCGGAGGGGTGGAGAAGCAAATGGGCGCTTCTCCTGTGTGCCCTGGCCGGGAATCGAACCCGGGTCCTCTGCACGCTAGGCCGACGCTCTATCGCTGAGCCAACCGGCCAGGGCTTCCTTCTCCTCTTTTAATGTTCAAACTCTTTTTCTGCTGTTCAAGTCTCTTCACTGTCCGGCCCCTCCCACTCCACCCTTAGTCTTGCTTTTTTCTCTGGAGGTTGAACTAAGTAGATTTGCATCTTTGTGCTTGTCATCAGGTTATCTACCTCTTACGCTCTTCCCCACTTTCTCACCTTTCTCACGCTCTTCCCTTCAAACTCAGCCCAAAGGGGGCTGAGCCCTGGGAGCTGAGCTGAGTTACATGCTTTTCCTGTGAGCTCCCTCTGGAAACCCTTCCTCGTGGTACTGTGGTAATCATTCTCTTTCTCTAGACTGTGGGTTTCTTGATGTAGGAGGCCATACTTGATATTCTAGTCTCAGCATAGTAGGCTGAGTACTTTTACATAAATAAGATCCAGTACAGCCAACACTGTAGTACTTTCTATAGTACTTTTAGAATTAGCTAAGTTAAGCCTGACCAGGCAGTGGTGTAGTGGATAGAGTGTCGGACTGGGATGCGGAGGACCCAGATTCAAGACCCCAAGGTTGCAGGCTTGAGTGTGGGCTCACCAGCTTGAGCACGGGGTCGCTAGCTTGAGTGTGGGATCATAGACGTGACTCCATCATCCCTGGCTCGAGCCCAAAGGTCTTTGGCTTGAAGACCAAGGTCGTTGGCTTGAGCCCAAGGTCACTGGCTTAAGCAAGGGATTACTCGCTCTGCTGTAGCCCCTGGTCAAGGCACATATGAGAAAGCAATATATTAACAACTAAGGTACTATATAATGAAGAATTGATGCTTCTCATCTCTCTCCCTTCCTGTCTTTCCCTGTCTGTCCCTCTCTCTCTCTGTCTCTGTCAAAAAAAAAAAAAAAAGATTAGAGAGCTCTAAGGGTTCAGAGAAAGGTTGAAAATCCCTGTGGCTGGGGAATGAGCACCAGGAGAGGCTTGTGGAAAAGGCAGCATTGAAGACAGGTCTAGAGAGAGTGTATCACCCGGGAGAGATGCAGAGGAACCCTCGGAAGCCGAGGAGGATAAGGGCTCTTTCGGCCACAGTCAGATAAATGGTTTTCTAAGACAGATGGGTATCTTAGGTCGGTAATTGGGCTTTCCCTCCCTTTGTTTTAGTGTGGCTTTTTTAAAAGAAAATACCAACAACTGAACTTGGAAAGCATAAGGAGGGCCCAGCTGAAATCGGAGAATCTGCTCACCGAGGATCAGGACCCGCTTCCTCCTGTGTCGGAAGAGAACATCAACCAGTCCTCAGACTGCTAGAGAATTGGTGTCATACCGGCCGCTTTTTCCTTTAGCATGATCTGGGGCAGAATCTAAGAAATTGTTTGTAGAACATTGTTTTTTAATAATACATTATCACAAAAGTGTCTGTGCATTGTGCAAAAAATAAACTTGGGAAACATTTGATGTTAAAAAGTATTAAGCTTAAAAAAAAAAAAAAAAAAGATGCCTGACCTGTGGTGGCGCAGTGGATAAAGCGTTGACCTGGAAATGCTGAGGTCGCCGGTTCGAAACCCTGGGCTTGCCTGGTCAAGGCACATATGGGAGTTGATGCTTCCAGCTCCTCCCCACCTTCTCTCTCTGTCTCTCCTCTCTTTCTCCCTCTCTGTCTCTCTCTCCTCTCTAAAATTAAAAAAAAAAAAAAAAGTATTAAGCTGTTTTCTTTACAGAAGTGCCTTTAATATGCACATATAATATACCCTGTGATCCCCCACCCCACTCACGAGATTATATAGCATTTCTCAACCTTATTTGTCTAAGAATGACTTTTTCTGGGCATTTCTATTAATGGGTACCGAAATAGTGTGCTATGAAGTTCATCTTGCAGGGACAGTAGTTGAAAGCAATTCCTAGTCTGGTATTTCAATATCCTCAGCTCTTGCCCTATTATTTCAAATCAGGCCACAAAACACCCCAGAACAAATATAAAAAGTACAAAGCAGGAACTAGGGAGGAAAGAACACCAGACCAGGACTTTGTTCTGTAGTTTTCATTTCCATTGTATGCATAAATATGTCTGTTGACTACACTGCCAGTCCTTTACCTAGCCTCCTGCTTGGTGAATTGCTAAGAGAGACTTCCATTCCTTAGTAAATACGGTCACCAGAAGAGAGCACTGGTCCACGGGAGGTGGAGCTTGGCCTGGGAGTGGCGGGGCACAGAGATTAGGGCCTTGCTGTAGGCTGGCCTTGCTCTTAGTATCTTACGTTATTTTTTATGGCCCATGCTGTGAAAGCTTGACCACATCTTTCCACTCCTAAGAACAGTCTTTGTTTTCATGGATTATGAAAGTCATTGCAATAGCTTAAATGGTGCCAAAGTAGATAATGTAGAAAGTAATTCTTGTGATCCCTCAGTCTTCTTTAGCTAATTGAGATGCCTTTATTATTATTTCTTTTAATTTTTTTCTGAAATTTATGTGTTTTTAAGGTGTGAATTAAGGATTGATCTGTGGTTGTGTTTTTTTTCCCCAGACTTATAAGTCATTTTACAGCACCACTTACTGAGATACTTAACCACTTCCTCTGCTGTTCATGCTCCCCCAGATCCCAGGGCCCGGAAGACTTGAAACCTTTCCTGAACTCCCTGGCAGTGGGTTTCTATTGATAGTTTAGGTTTCGCCAGTGAGAGGCACTTGCGTGAGGCCAGAAGGGGGACAGGTGGGAGAGGCCTTCTGGTTCTGTGAGCAGTAGTGGCAGCAGGTGAGGACTGTTCCCTCGACCGCAGCATGGCAGTGTGGGCCCCAGTCCTGGTGGCTTCCTGCAACTCCTGATCTCTGGGTGACACCAACTCTCCCATTTTTATTTTCCAGCCACTTCAACAAATTTGAAACTTAGCTCTCTCTTTAAATCTCTTTCTGCAACCTAGTTTCTGTTTTCTGGACAACCTGTGTCTGACTGGATTATTTTCCAAGTGACAACCAAGTTGTCTCTGTCCTTTACTGAAAATGCTCCTTGGTGATTTGAGATTTTGCTGTTATCACTTAGGAAACTCATATATAGATGTACATGTGTGAATTCCGGAAATTTGGTTTTGTTTCTTGGATCTCTTTGTTCCTGTATTAGTACCGCAATTGAAGGATCAAACTTTTTTTTTTTTTTCCTTTACAGAGACAGAGAGAGGGATAGACAGGGACAGACAGGAACGGAGAGATGAGAAGCATCAATCATTAGTTTTTCGTTGCGCATTGCCACTTCCTAGTCGTTCATTGATTGCTTTCTCATATGTGCCTTGACCGCAGGCCTTCAGCAGACTGAGTAACCCCTTGCTTGAGCCAGCGACCTTGGGCTCAAGCTGGTGAGCTTTTTGCTCAAACCAGATGAGCCTGCGCTCAAGCTGGCGACCTTGGGGTTTCCAACCTTGGTCTTCTGCATCCCAGTCCGACGCTCTATCCACTGCGCCACCACCTGGTCAGGCTCAAACTTTTTTTTATCATTATGCAAGCAACAAATTCAAAACAGCTCAAAGGTATTTAAAAAATGAAAAGTTTTTCTTTTCTCTCCCACTTCTAATCTCTTTCCAAAAGCAAATTAGTTAATAGATTTTTGGATACTCTTTTAAATTATTTTTATGCATCTACCAGCATAAACTTTTTCAATCTATAAATAGGATTAGATTGTTTATAGTGTTCTTCCTGTTGTTGTTTCATCTAATGGACTTAGTCATCTTTAAAGAGCAACATTTGCAGTTCTACCCATTTTCTTTAACTGCTCTATAATACATGTCCTGGCTGGGTGGCTTGGTTGATTAGAGCTTTGTCCTGATATGCAGAGGTTGTGGTTTGGTCCCCAGTCGGCACATACAGGAGCAGATCGGTGTTTCTGTCTGCTTCTCTCTTTATCTCTTTTTAGAATTGTTAACATAAAAATCTTCCAAACCTGTAAGAATTTTTCATAAGTTTATTTGAAGCAAACTGTTGACAGTTGCCGGGAAGCAAAAAGTCTCAACGTACTAAGAAAATGAACTGAAAAATGGTGGTTTCACCACTTACTTTATACATAAATCAGAGTCGAAGGAGAAGATGTTAGGAGGTTACATGAAGTTGATTGGTGATAGATTAGGGCGGGAGAAAGCAAAACTGGGAAATCTCTGGGCTTGAGTAAAAAGTAGAAGTATATGTGCTGAAACTTCTTGCCCTGGCCGGTTAGCTCAGCAGTAGAGCGTCGGCCTAGCCTGCGGAGGACCCGGGTTCGATTCCCGGCCAGGGCACACAGGAGAGGCGCCCATTTGCTTCTCCACCCCTCCGCCGCGCTTTCCTCTCTGTCTCTCTCTTCCCCTCCCGCAGCCAAGGCTCCACTGGAGCAAAGATGGCCCAGGCGCTGGGGATGGCTCTGTGGCCTCTGCCTCAGGCACTAGAGTGGCTCTGGTCGCAATATGGCGACGCCCAGGATGGGCAGAGCATCGCCCCCTGGTGGGCAGAGCGTTGCCCCATGGTGGGCGTGCCGGGTGGATCCCGGTAGAGCGCATGCGGGAGTCTGTCTGACTATCTCTCCCAGTTTCTAGCTTCAGAAAAATACAAAAAAAAAAAAAAAAAAGAAAGAAACTTCTTTACATAGGTGGGAACAGGACAGTTAACGGTTCATATAGCAATAACAGTGAAGGGTCGATTGACTTTAGCTCTGGTGGGATGTCTGACCCCCTTACATTCCAAACACATGTTATCAGGTACATTCTGGTAGATGCAAAAGACAGCAGACAGGCTTGAGTAAAAACAAACATTACCTTTGTTTAGAGAAAGTTCTTCCCTAGGACATGACTACCCACCATGAACTGCTTTGAGTTAGAAACGTTTGAATAGACCATCCTGTGTTTACCTCAGTTCCCTGAGTTTGCGAGGCCATTGTGTAGGCTTTCCCTGAGCTTGTCAGGTTAAGTTAGTGGCCACATCTTGATTTATTAAAAATTTTTTTGTTTATTTCTTTTTTCACAGAATCAGTAAATGAAAATTTATATAGATGATATACTATGTTATAAGTGAATATGTCAGAATTTACTTAACAAGTCCCTATAGGTGGACATTTAGGTTATTCCCATTTTTTTTTTTTTTTTTTACAAAGAAATGGTGTGACGACCATCTTTAAATGTGTTCTGGAATGCTTTTCAAGTATATTGACGGGTAAGTTCCTAGTGTAATTACAGGCTCAAAGATAATGAGCGTTTAGAATTTTACCAGTTTACACTCCCACTTAGAAAATTGTAAATGCCACTCTATGCCCTTGCCACCACTGGGCATCATCAAATTTTAGGTATTTTGCTAATCTGATCAGTATTGGTTTAGGTCATTTTCACTCTTTTTTTTTTTTTTTTTTTCATTTTTCTGAAGCTGGAAACAGGGAGAGACAGTCAGACAGACTCCCGCATGCACCCGACCGGGATCCACCCAGCACGCCCACCAGGGGCGACGCTCTGTCCACCAGGGGGCAATGCTCTGCCCATCCTGGGCGTCGCCATATTGCGACCAGAGCCACTCTAGCGCCTGGGGCAGAGGCCAAGGAGCCATCCCCAGCGCCCGGGCCATCTTTGCTCCAATGGAGCCTTGGCTGCGGGAGGGGAAGAGAGAGACAGAGAGGAAAGCGCGGCGGAGGGGTGGAGAAGCAAATGGGCGCTTCTCCTGTGTGCCCTGGCCGGGAATCGAACCCGGGTCCTCTGCACGCTAGGCCGACGCTCTACCGCTGAGCCAGCCGGCCAGGGCCATTTTCACTCTTATTAAAAAAAAAAACCTATTGATTATATTGCTTCAGATAATTTTTAGTGTCAGTTTTTCAGATTCCCAGAAGAAACTCTTTGGGGTTTTAATTTAAATGTACAGATTAAGTTGGGGAAAATTACTAACTTTATAATATTGTTTTCCTACTCAGAAATACGACATTTCTTCACCTGCTGAGATTTTCAAAAACAGCCTGCGGTGTGTTTTGCGGTTTTCTCCAGCAAGGTCTTACCTTACAGAGACGTGAATTTCCAGCTGTATTTTGTTTTTATGTTTTTTTGCTACCGTGAAAGATAGGTGTTTTTTTTTTCCTGATTTCAGAGTTTGTATTTAGACAATGGTTGTTTTGAAATTGTATCTTACCTGGCCATCTTACTGAACTCATTTTTGTTTTTAAGCTTTTCAGTTGATTCTCTTGAACTTTCTAAGAAGAAAATCCAATTCACAACCAATGGCACACAAATAACTTGGAGTCTGTTTCCCCCGCCCCCCTTTTTCTGCACGTCAGAAAGAACCTTTATGACTTTTACAATAGCCTCTTATGTCCTGCTTTCTTGCCTGACGCCTTGGGAAACAGGTGCTTTCCGGCTGGAGTTTTCAGACCCATCTGACTTCTGGCCTGTAGCTTTCTGGGCCAGAACCTCCTGGCCTGCAGCCTTCTGGCCGGCAGCGGCCTTTTTAGCAGCAGGTGCTTTTTTGGGAGAAGCTTTCAGGAGAGCTGCCTTTTGAGGTTTCCTAACTTTAACTTTGGTTATCTGGGTCCTCATTTTCTATGCCTTCATGACTTTGTAACGATCACAATCTGACATTTTGGCTTTCTTTCTCTGGGACCAATCTTCTTGGCCCATCTCGTGGCTGCCCACTTTGTACCGCTATCTGCCTTCTGCCAGACTTGCCACACATACTTCTGGCGCACTGGGTGGGAACTTGAGGATGACGTCAGTGAGCTGCGTGCAGTTGAAAGGCATATCTAGTGCCTATCTAGTGCCAGGCCCTTCCCATTTCCTGTTCACTCTCCTCTGCCTGGGAACAGGAAGTGGCACAGGTTGTATATAGGTCTGAGGACAGAGGGTCATGTCACAGGGCCACTGTCCTGGCCAGAAAAGGACTAAGATGGGGCCAGCTGGGCACGAGCATGGGGAAGGTGCCCCTTGTGGTTTTTCCGTTTTCATGTCTCCTGTTACTGGACAGTGAGTGCAGATTTAAATAACCCTGTTCTCTGTGAGAAGGTTTGAACTTTTTTTTTTTTTTTTTTTTGGTGTTTGGAGGGATGAAATCAAAGAGATGGGAACATCTAAATTAGTTTCACTATTTAGGCCTCATTAGATTTTGAGAAAGGGTTGTTTCATATGGCTGAACTCAGCAATCTTAAATTATCTGCTCTAGTGTATTACTCTATACAAGGAAGGATATTTGATTAAGGTCAGGATTTAGGTATTTTTTGGATCTCCCAGTAATAATTACAACTAATAGTGCCAGGATTTTACTATTACTTTAGGAATAGATTTAGTAAATGGAATCAAAGGAAACTTCATCAAATAGACACTTCCTAAACAGTTGACTTGACTGTTTTGATTAGTGGAAGGACATTTTGCGAAGTACATGAGTAATACATAGATACACTCTTATAGTAAAACCAGAGTAAAAAGAGAAATTTCTCCTTTGCTACAGCCTTGCCCCATCCTGTCTTCCTCCTAAGAAGCTGAGGTGAACCAGGTCAGCATGTCACCTTCCAGGCCGTGTTTGGTGCATTTGTAAAGTGCATTCACACATATATGTATACAATACACAGGTGTTTCAGTTTTGGGTTTTTTTTTTTAATTTTTTATTTATTTATATATTTCAGAGCGAGAGGAAGGGGGGGGGGGAGAGAGAGAGAGAGAGAGAGACATGTTTCTGTATGTGCCCTGACTGGGGATCGAACTGGCAACCTTTGTGCATTGGGACTATGCTCTAACCAACTGAGCTATCCAACCAGCACTGGTTTTTGTTTTTGTTTTTCCCATAATTAGGATCATATATTCTATGTAATTTTTTTTTTTTTTTTTACAGAGGCAGAGATAGACAGGGACAGACAGAAAGGAACGGAGAGAGATGAGAAGCATCAATCATTAATTTCTCATTGCATGTTGCGACTTCTTAGTTGTTCATTGATTGCTTTCTCATATGTGCCTAGACCATGGGCCTTCAGCAGACCAAGTAACCCCTTGCTGGAGCCAGCGACCTTGGGTCCAAGCCAGTGAGCTTTTTGCTCAAACCAGATGAGCCCGTGCTCAAGCTGGCGACCTTGGGGTCTCGAACCTGGATCCTTCAGCATCCCAGTCCAACGCTCTATCTACTGCGCCACCGCCTGGTCAGGCTCTATGCAATTTTTGACATAAATAGGATCATATAGTCTATTTGTGACCATTTCCAAAGAATGATGTCAGAGAAAATGCTGCTGCTAAATGCAGTGGGAGTGTGGATGGGGAGAGGTGGTGCCTGGGTTGACACGTCCGTGGGGAATTAATACATTTGTGTATCTCTTTACTATTTGTAAAGAAGCCCTTTCAGCTTTTCCAAAAGTGGAATTAAAGAGACGTGTATAATCGCTATGCAGTGCCAAATAGCTCTCTGGGAGGACTGAAACATGTTGGATATCCTGGGAGCTGGGTTTTCACTTATCTTGTTTGCTTAATGGGCATATAATCATAGCTTTAGTTTCCCTTGATTGTTGGCAAGACCATGTAGTTTCCTATGAAGTAAGATAACAGTTTTCTAGCTCGAGGCTTGACTTTTTCCTTCCTGTCTGGTTAAAATGTGGCCATCTTTCTGAACTGTATCAACTTCTGGGATAGATAGAAGAGGAACCTTTCTCCTTCTGAACTTAAAGTAAGGGCAAGGAAGGGATTTGACTTAACTAGAGTGAGAGGGCAGTGTCCCCTCCAGAATGGGGCATTCTTGCAGATTTGCTGGTGGGCGTTAGGAAGCAGTAGCTGTTACGGGTGGTCTACAAAGAAGCCAGGGCCACAGTGCTGGCCTCCAGAAGAGCCAGCTGGAGGCTCCCTCCCTCCCTCCCCTCTGAGGAGAAGATTCTGGGTCTGGTTGGTCAACTAGGACCCTATAGCTAGACTCGGTCCTGAGGGCAGAATGGTTGGGGGATTGAGGGAGTTTCTGGGGTGCATCATCTGTCCAGGGCCTGGGAAGACGAGCCTGGACTAGGCTTACCCAGAGCTCTGGCAAGTGTTCCTGGGCTCTGGCTGGTGTCCTACCCTGGGGTAATTTGCCCTTCCTCTAGAGCAGGGGTCCCCAAACTTTTTACACAGGGGGCCAGTTCACTGTTGGAGGGCCGCCACATATAGTACTCCAGTACACTGATCACCAATGAAAGAGGTGCCCCTTCCGGAAGTGCAGCGGGGGCTGGATAAATGGCCTCAGGGGGCTGCATGCGGCCCCACAGGCAGTAGTTTAGGGACGCCTGCTCTAGAGCATTGAGGTCTGAGATTAAGGTTGGAAGCTGGGGTGGGGAAAAACACTGGCCCAGATTGGTTCTGCAAACCTTTTAGATTTCCTAGTCTAGGGAAAGGCCATAAACCTAATTCCTGGTATTCTATACTGGGGCTCGGGGTCCTGTGCATTCTGGATGAAGAGCTCACTGGTGGGTTGGCTAACTTGTTAAGGACACTAGTACCACTAAGTCGGGTTTCTAACTCTTGCATGTGCCATAGGCCCCTTTGGTGGTCTGGTGAAGTTTATGGGCCCCTTCTCATTATTTTCCAATATTGTATTATTAAAATGTCCAAATATACAGAGAAGTTGAATTTTACGGTGAATCCCTGTCTACCTACTACCTAGTTTCTTCCATTAACATTTTACTACTATGCTTGCTTTATCATGTATTTTTCCATCTATTCATCCATCAGCTTGTTTTTAAATACTGAAGTTTACAAAGAACCAATGATGTTGAAGGCAATGATCAGAATATTTAAAAAATTTATGATATGGAGATGCATGTGCTTCTTCATTGATGCATTAAGCAGCGGGTCTAATAACTATACTACTTTCAAAGTAGTAATGATCTGGCCCTGACTGGTGACTCAGTGGAGAGAGTGTAGGCCAGGTGTTTGGACATCCTGGGTTTGATTCCCAGTCGGCACACAGGAGAAGCCACCATCTGCTTCTCCCCCCACCTTCTCCCTCTCCCCTTCCTGCAGCCAGTGGCTCCATTGGTTCACGCATGGCCCTAGGTGCTGAGGATAGCTTAGTTGGTCCTAGCACATTGACCTCAGGCACTAAAAATAGCTTGGTACTCGAGCATCATCCCTAGATGGAGGTTAGTGGGTGGATCCTGGTCAGGGCGCATGTGGGAGTCTGCCTTACTATTTCCACTCCTCTTATCTGAAGGAAGAAAAAAAAAAAAAGAAAATACAAAACAGTGATGACCTTAAAATGTATTTTGAGGGCGTTTTTTTTTCAGACAGGAAGGGAGAGATGAGAAGCATCAATTCTTTGTGTGGCACCTTAGTTGTTCATAGATTGCTTTCTCATATGTGCCTTGACTGGGGTGTGGAGGCTACAGCAGAGCGAGTGACCCCTTGCTCAAGCCAGCGACCTTTGGGTTCAAGCCAGCAACCATGGGGTAACATTTATGACCCTACTCTCAAGCCAGCAACCTTGGGCTCAAGCCAGCGATCATGGGGTCATGTCTGTGAACCCACACTCAAGCCAGCGACCCCATGCTCAGGCTGGTGAGCCTGTGCCCAAGCTGGCGACTTCGGGGTTTCGAACTTGGGTCCTCTGTGTCCCAGTCTGATGCACTATCCACTGTGCCACTGCCTGGTCAGGCTATCTTGAGGTATTTACCATGCATTGTAAGGTGACAGGAAAAATATAATTTCTATTGATATAAAACATAGGTACTGCTAACCCTCTGATGGTTTGTTGCCTACATTCATAATTGAAGGAAATATTAAATTTCAGTGAAAGGCCAGTAATACTAAATAACATTTTTTCTATCCACCTTCATAGAAGGCCTTCTCTATATACTCCAGTCCATTTTAAAAAAGCATGTGTGCTGCCCTGGGCTTTGTCATTTTGCAGCTGGTCTTGATCACGCCAGGCAGCATTAGTTCTGTTCTATGGAGGAGGAAACTACTTGCCCAGGGCTACAGGGCTGGTATAAGGCAGAGCCATTTTTCCATTAGGAAGTTTTGGATCTCTAGGTCTAATGGGTTTTCCACAGAAGTGTTGTTACTCACTGGGCAAGGCAGGGGGTGATGGGAGGGATGGTGGTTTCCAGACTTTGCTGGGTAGAAGCCTCATGGTGGAGCTCAGCTCTTCAGGTTCCTTGGCCCCGCCCACTAAAGAAACTGCTGCTCAAGCCTGGCCTGGGCCTGGGAACCAGCCTTTTTTGGCAAGCACACCAGGTGATTTTTTTTTTTTTTTAATGTTTTTTTTTTTTAATTTATTGATTTTTTTTTTAGAGAGAGAGGAGTGAGAGAGAGAGACAGAGAGAGACAGAGAGAGAGAGAAGGGGGAGGAGCAGGAAGCTTCGATTCCCATATGTGCCTTGACCAGGCAAGCCCAAGGTTTCGAACCGGCGACCTCAGTGTCCCAGGTCAACGTTTTATCCCACTGCGCCACCACAGGTCAGGCGCACCAGGTGATTTTGATGCATGAGCCACACCATATGAGATACTAATTGTGAGATCAGGGTTTGTTCATCTGATTACATTTTGTCAGTGGGTAGCCCTCAACACAGACTTGGAATCTTGATGACTAATAAGTTGCTTCAGGTGACAAATTTAACATAATTTCCTGGTAGAATTATCTCTTGAAATCTTCTATGAGTAAACACACAAAAATAAAGGCTTAGTCACTCTACCCCAGACACTTTAAATATGCAGGCTAATAGGCTTTTGATCAGGAACCAATCCTTCCACCCTCCCTCCCTCCCTCCCTCCCTCCCTTCCTTTCTTCCTCCCTCCCTCCCTCCCTCCCTTCCTCCCTTCCTTCCTTCCTTCCCTCTCCTTCTCTCCTCCCTTCCTTCCCTCTCTTCCCTCTCCTCCCTCTCCTCTCCTCTCTTCCTTCCCTCTCCTCCCTTCCTTCCCTCTCCTCCCTCCCTCCCTCCCTTCCTTCCTTTCTTCCTCCTTCCCTCCCTTCCTCCCTTCCTTCCTCCCTTCCTCCCTTCCTTCCCTCTCCTCCTCTCCTCCCTTCCTTCCCTCTCTTCCCTCTCCTCCCTCTCCTCTCCTCCCTTCCTTCCCTCTCCTCCCTCTCCTCTCTTCCTTCCCTCTCCTCCCTTCCTTCCCTCTCCTCCCTTCCTCCCTTCCTCCCTTCCCTGTGCCCAACTGTAACTATAAATCCTACAGATCCTGTCCTTTGGAAATTTAGAAAAAGAGAGGGATCCAGGAGCTTTCATGAAGAGGCTCGAAGTCGTGAGGGACTGAGGGGAGCGCAGCCTGTACAAAGGTGTGGGGTTGGGGAGGGGAGGATGTTATAAAGCCCGTAAGCCTGTTCCCTGGAGCTGAGTGTGCGTAATGTGGTGTGGAGGGCAGGATGAGCACCTACAGAAGAATCGTGTATAAGCTACAACCACCCGCCGTGTTTAGATGATTTCCCGCTCGTCCTCATTTTATTACCACCATGGGCCCGTGAACTGAGAGTGGGGAGGTGAGGATGGGTGGGAGGAATTTCACGAAGACTGTACAGGAAACTACTGCAGGGAACAGGGGGCTGAAAAAGAGCTTTTGCTGAGGTGTGCGTGTTAGTGTTAGAGTTGTTACTGCTCTGTGGGTGCGGTTGACCTGAGTTTGAATTATTTTATCCTTTTTAATGCCAGTGGAGAAGCAATCTTTCCTCTTTTCAAGTGTTTGAAACCTCAGTAGAGTTTTTCCCAGGTCAGATTTTGAGAACTAAAGTAGTGAGTAACAACCCATCAATTAAGATGGGTCATAGGTGCTTTGATGGACTTGGAAATGCTCCCCGCAGAGAGGAGCTTCCTTTTTCCTGTTGACTGTATCGAAATGACATTAATAATGCATTTGCTACTTCTTAAATGGACCAGTAATGTCTATTAATGGAATGTGTTTAGCATAGCAGGACTGCCAGAGCAGAAGGAAAATGAAAGGGTCAATTGTGAAATCCTTCCCCACCTCGCCTTTCCCACTCTTGTACCCTCTGGGCCCTCCAGGATACTGAAGGAATGCTGGGTCTGCTTCTGGTCCTTGAAGGCCCTGAGCTGACCTCCTTTTGTGGCCTCGGACAGACTCACTCTCCTACCTCTAGGCCTTGCATGAACCCTCCTCCTTGGGGTGAGAAATACAACCACATATGTGTAAGTAACATCTAGTCTCCAAGAAACATAATACTTGATGGGATTTTTGGGGGTTTTTATTTTTCTTTAAAATTTTCTAGACCCTTTTTTGAGTTTTTTCGTCTTTCAGGCCAAGGGTAAGGCGTTAGTACTTGGGGAAGTCCTCACTAGGTCTGAAGGGAAAAGGAGGAACTTGTGCGTCTTTGCAGGATGCAGGGTGACCAGGTGCCACCACTGAGCCACTGATGGAAACAGTGATGCTGTTGGCCACTGTCCTGCAATGGTTTTCCTCTCATCCCCTAGGGCAGGGGTCTCAAACTCAGCTCAGCATGTGGGCCGCAGAGCAAGATCACAGCCGTTCGGCGGGCCTCACTAGGTCTACAAAAGGCAACTGTTACGCAACACTTTTCTCACTGCAGTTGAAAACAAAAAAAAATCAGTACAACAAGCACAATCGTACATGCAGTTTACTCAGTGTCACAAAACGACCAGAAACTGTAGTTCGCATCACAACTGCTGTTAACTAAGCTAATATCTAGCTAGGATGCTAGAGAAATGAAAAATACAAGTAGGCCCCTAGGCTTACTTAATTTTATCCAAAATATTTTGAACTTCGTGGATTAGTCTGCGGGCTGCACAAAATTGTTCGGCGGGCCGCATGCGGCCCGTGGGCCGCGAGTTTGAGACCCCTGCTCTAGAGAATGGCGGGGGGGGGGGGGTTGATCTTGTCATTCTCCTGCCTCTAAAGGCTCGTCCCATTGCGCCATACTTCCTCCGTGTAATCTATAGAATTCGCGGAAGGAACAGAGAACGGTGTGGGGGAAAGGCTGGAATCAGGAGGGTCAGTGTTCCCCCAGGTAGTGCCTCCAGCACTCTTCTTAGTGGCAAGGGAGAAACCTAAGGATCCACCATGGTTTTTACTAGAGACTTCCCAGGACCCAGAGCAGACCTAGATGACCCTAGGAACATTTCCAATCCAAGAACAGTAGACTTAGGATGTGGGCAAATCTTAAGAGAAGTGATATATGTAAATAGAAAAACGACTGTTTATAAATTTATTTCATAATTCCCAAACACTTCACCGCTGGTACCTTAAATCATCCAAAACTAGACAAAGTCTTGTGAAGCAGATGAATGGTTCACTCACTGCCAATCCTTTTCGTTCAGGTGGACAACGTTGTAATGAAGTGTCATGTGGACCCTGGGGGAGGGGAGGAAGGGGCACAGTGGTGAGGCCAGAAGGAGGCTCTGACTGCTTTGAAGGCCGGCCACTCACCCCGACCCTTGACCCAGGGAGTGAAGTGTGAAAGCTCCCAGTCAGTTCCTGGTGGGCCCCGGTGGAGCTCTTGGACCCAGAAGTCCCTCCCTGCAGAAGGTGCCCATTCTCTTGACTAACCCCTAAGTCATGAGGCATCATGAGAGAGCTCATTTCCCTCCAAGTAGCACCATATGACCAGGTAGGATGGGTTTGTTCAGGCCCCAGCAGGGCAGATGTGGGAGCTCCACAGAAATGTCATCCAGAAGAAGCTAAGGGCTCCAGCGGACAGATCCCTTCAGTAGATGGTCTGAAACCTTCTACCAGTCTCAGCTTCTCAGGTGACCTCAGACCTCCTTCCATCAAGTGTGAACTGGGCTGGACAGTTACCTCTTGAGCTGGGCTCACAGAGTGAGTCAAGCCAGTTAATGTGGAAACTAAGGTACCATGCTCGTAGTAACAACGGAAAGAAATTCTTAGATTGGACTCAAATTCTGGCCCATATGCTTACTAGTGGTGTGATCACAGACACATCTAACTTTTTAGGGAAAAAAAAGGATAATTGTACCAACTACATAGGGTTGTGCCCATTAAATGAGCCCATACACATAAGGCACAGAGAACAGTGCTTGGCGAGTAGTAAGTGCTGAGTGTGCATTCGCCATGGCAGTGGTCGTGAAGATCTCTGGGACAGGGTGTCTGGGGGCTCGGACTGTTGAGATAGAGTTAGGTAGAAACTGGAGAAATCACTTGAAAGCAGCAGGCAATTTTTTCTCCGGGGCAGAATTCATCTTGGTTTCTCTAACTTGGGACTTTTAACATCTCTGACTTGGGACTTTTTAAAAATTTTGTTTAAAACATCTCTGACTTGGGATTTTTAAAAAATTTTGTTTATTGATTTTTAGGTAGAGGGGGAGAGAGAGAGATAGAGAGGAGAAGCAGGAAGCATCATCTCGTATTCCAGGTCAATGCTTTATCCATTGCGCCACTACGGGTCAGGCCTGACTTGGACTTTTGATAATGTAAATGTAAAAGGCAAAGGCCCCTTCTGCTTTGGGTAGAATGGGTGTTGGGCCTGACCATGTGGGGTGGTGAGCTGGCTCCAGCCATGTGGAGGTGGATTGCAGGTACCAGGTGGGGTTTGCAGCTTGTACGAGGTATTTTTTACATTGTTTTGACTGTGACCTACGGGAAGAAATATATTCTACATCATAATGTCATAATGTGCACAATATGTCAGACAAAAGTTTCAGAAAACCATGATTGCCCTTACTTTCTTAAACACACTCTTATTTTCTCTCCCATTTTTCTGGGTGGGGGTTTGCTGGTTATAACCCAGTCAGTGGACACTGTGAACCCACCAAGGGGTCTAGGCCTCGTAGTAAGGAGCTGTGCTGTGAGGGAGCCCCCTGGAGGGGTCTGGCCCAGCCCTGAGAACAGTGCTTTCCCCTCTGGTCATCCCTCAAGCGGTCTCTAAAGCTTCAGGATAGTTCTATCAGAAGTTGGAGTCTGGCCTTGGCTGGGCCATGGAGGTGTTCAGGAAGTGCTGCCCACACTGGGGGCAAATGAGAGCAGAGCCCTTCTTCTGAAGCTAGAGGGCAGGGAGCCTGGCATTTCAGCCTCTCCAGCAGCACAGTGAGGGGCTCAGTGACAGTTTAAGGAAGCAAGAGGGGCGAGTGCCCTGTATTGGGGTAGTGACAGGCTCTTCCCCGTGGCTGGGGGGAGGCTTGGTCTCTGGGGGATCCCCCAGCAGAATAAAGACCACAAAGCCTGGAAGTGCCTTGGGGAGTGGGGAGACCCGATGTGGCACCATCCTCTGTGCTGCTCGTGCCAGGGTGGGGGCCCTGTGGGGTGATGTTTTCCAGCCTGGAGCTCTTCTCCAGGCCAGACTGCAAGATCCTGAAAGGCCACCTTCCCTTATGGACTGAGATCGAAGGGCATCTTCCTAGGTGTGAGTTGGAGAACTATGTGAGGGGGAGGGCTGAGGAAGGGAGAGATGGTCTGGTGACAGTTTCCAAGCCCTTCCTGCAGGATGACATCAGCTTCTAAAATCCCTCATCATGACTAGGATACTGTGGCAGCTCCAAGTCCCTTCCTTGTTTAAAAAATGGGACCCGAGTTTGTTCATTCACTCAACAAATACGTACTAAAGTATTATATGGCAGGCATAGCAGTGGGTGTGGGATACAGAAATGTCCAAGCATAAGGTCCTTGCCCTCCTGGAGCTTATGGTCTTAGTGCAGGACAGTTAATAAGTATAGGAGATCATATCCAAGAGTGACATGTGCTCTGAGGGAGTGAGAAGAGGTAATGGAATAGAAAGTGACTGGGGTAGGGGCTACTTTTGGTGGGTGGTAATAAGAACAGGTCTTTTTGAGGGAATGGCATTTGGAAATTTTTTTTTTTTAATTTTTTATTTATTCATTTTAGAGAGGAGAGAGAGAGAGAGAGAAAGAGAGAGAGAGAGAGAGGAGAGACAGAGAGAGAGAAGGGGGGGAGGAGCTGGAAGCATCAACTCCCATATGTGCCTTGACCAGGCAAGCCCAGGGTTTCGAACCGGCGACCTCAGCATTTCCAGGTCGATGCTTTATCCACTGCGCCACCACAGGTTAGGCGGGAATGGCATTTGAGTTGATGAAAAGGTACAAAGATTGGTGCTTCCAAAATGACAGTTTGAGAGGAAAATACAGGTTCCCAGGCCCCACCCTCAACTCCACAAATTAAAATATTGGGAAAGGGCCCAGGAATCTGCCTTTTTATTCCAAATACTTTCTATAACTGGAGACCTTCTGCCCTGGGCTTTCACTTTTAGAGAGGATCATGCCTAGTTAATTTCAGGGTCTCTCCCAACTCCCAGAGCCTGTGTGCTTCAGGGAAAGGAAGTTCTCATTGTGTGTGAGGGCCAGGCTAGGGAGAGGAGCGGGGTTCTCTTTGGATGGCAGGATGCTGAAAATGAGCAGGTACATCTCACATAGAAAGGTCCACCTCTTTAAAAACAAGAACAAACAAACGAAAAGAAACGGGTCCATCTCTTGCTTTGGGAACATTTCAAACGGTTGGTATAGGCCCTCTTTGCAGATGTATTTTATGATCCTGGGCCTTGGTTGCCTGTGCCTCCCACCCCCAGCCGGGCTGCCCCAGGCCTCCATGGTACAGAGTTCAGATCTTCATGCCGTGGGCACTCGACCTGTTTAGCAACTGACTCCCTGGGAGCTGGGGCTTTAAACCTGCCATAGTTGCTGCCACAGGAACACCTGCTGGACAGGGAGCCCTGGGTCTGTCCAGTCTTTATTCTCTCCCAGTCTGTGTGGTGGGGGCCCGGGCTTCTCCCAGGGAGCAAGAAAAACCAAGAAACCTGTTGTGTTTACCTATAAATGCTCTCTATCCCCTCTTCGCATCCACTTCTTGTGTTGTAGGTTCCTCCTCCCTTGGCCTCTGTTTCCTCATTTATTCCATAGCAGGGAGCCCTGGAATTTCTTTGAGTAGAGAAACGGGGGGGAGGGGAGATTCGCCTTAAACGAGCTCTCCTCCTCTCATCTGCTGGTCTTCTCACTGCTCCCGAGACGCCCGCGGACTTCTCCAGCTGGGGCGGTGCGGCCCCGGCCTCTGGGGCTGCCTTCCCAGGCCGGTGGCGGGGCGACGGTCCAGTCCGCTGGTGTCACTGTGTCAGTTCAGAGAGGACGAAGGAGTGGCCGCAAGGTCGCAGTCCGCCGCTCGGCGCTGCCTCTGCCCAGCTGCCCGCCCTCAGTGCTTTCTCAGCCCCACGGGGAGCCGGCGCCGGCCCGCCTGTCCCGCAGCACCCCGCGCCCGCCCGCCGGCCCCGCCGGCCCGGCCCGTGGGCGTCGCGCACGCCGGCCGCCGCAGCGCGGAGCCAGCGCCCAGCGCGGGGAGGCCCCGCAGACGGGGAGGCGGCTGAGGGGCGGCTCCGATGAGGCACACGCGTGGCGCCGCCGTCCCCAGGTCCAGGTGAGACAGCACCATGGGGCAGGCAGGCTGCAAGGGGCTCTACCAGTCGGTGTTCGACTACAAGACCGAGAAGTATGTCATCGCCAAGAACAAGAAGGTGGGCCTGCTCTACCGGCTGCTGCAGGTCTCCATCCTGACCTACCTCGTGGTGTGAGTGTTTCGGGGCTTGCGGGAAGGTGGGAGTGGGCGGGGACCAGCAGCTGCAGCCTCTCCAGGGTCTGGAAATTGGCCTGTGTGCTCATGGTGTTCCCTGTGGTTGAGGGGTCTGTGATTGCTTAGGATGGGCCCTTGGGTATAAGGGTGTAAGAAAGGAGCCCTTTACTCTCGGATCACCGGCTCTGGAGGCGACAAGATGTGGCAGGGGCTTATTGGTGCCTTGATCTATAAAGCTTTCCCTGGGCAGCTCCCTCCTCCAGGCCTGGAGCCCCCAGTGCTAGGACTGTGGGAAGGGGCAAGGATGCAGGGGGCTGGGCTGCAGCTGTCGCCCCGGGAGCCTCCCACGCCGGGTAGGATATTTATAATCACTGAGCTCAGTGCCAAGCCTCGGGCTGAGGCAACTCATGAGCTTGCATATCCCTCTGGTCAACTCACCCCACCAGTGGCTGGCCTCTTTGTTATCCAGCTGGGGGTCCTGCCCAGCGGCCCTCTGCTCCGTCCACATGCCCCTCCCACCTGGCAGAAGTTGGTGCCTTCCTTTAGGGGCAGCGCTCCTTGCGGTTGCTCGGCCAGGCCCTCATCCCTAAGTAGGGAGGGGACAGGTGGAGGGAGAAAATGACAGAGGACTAGGATGCGCCTCTTTTACAGTAAATGCTGTTGAGTCCCTCCTATTTCCTGGGTGGGGGCAGGCCACACGTTCTGCTGGGAGGGCAGCCTTGATATCACCTGGAGGCCTGGCATCCCCCCAGCTTCATCCCTAAGGCAAAGCTGTCTCCCACCCCAGGGCATTTGAACATGCTGTTGCTCAATCCAGGGGTGTCTTTCCTCTGCTACGTGGGAGGTGTCCACTCATCCTTCATACCTGAGATCTCCTATAACTCCCTCTCCCTTTCCTCCCACATGTCAAATAATCTCACACAATGTAATTATGTGCTTGTTTGGAAGCTCATTTGTTTGATGTCTATGTCTGACTCCCACCAGGCTAGGGAAACTATGAGGAAGGGGCCTGGTGTCACCTCAGGCCATAAGTATGAAATAAATGAATGAATGTTCCTTGAATATTTGCTGAATGTTTCTGTCCAGGCCGGGCCCAGTGTGTCCCTACCAAAATGGCTGGTTGGCTCAAGGGTTGCAGCCCTCTCAGAGTTCCTTGGAGACAGGACACTCTAGCACTCTAGGGCCTGGGACATGTCACCTCTGCTCCCAGAGATGAAGAGGGTGGACACATTCTGATTGGTACTTGCTATGTGGTGAACCCTTACTGGCACCCTGGGAGGTGTAGGGCATCACACACTACAACCGCATGACTTTGGGACAAGCAACTTCCTGGCCTCAGTTTTCTCAACTTTCTCAAGGTTCAGTTACCTCTAAAGTTTTTGTATTTTTTAAATTGATTTTAGAGAGAGAGGAAGGGAGAAAGAGAATCATTAATTTGTTTTCCACCTATTGATATTTATGCATTCACCAGTTGAGTCTTTTTTTTTTTTACCAGTTGAGTCTTGTATGTGCTCTGACTGAGGATTGAATCCACAACCCTGGCATATTGGGATGATGCTTTAACCAACTGAGCTACCTGGCCACAGCTGGTTATCTCTAATATTAACAGTAGCATCAGCAATAAGTTAATGAGTGTTTTTTGTTTGTTGTTTTGGGTTTTTTTAGGTGAGAGGAGGGGAGATAGTGAGGCAAGTTCCTGCATGCACCCCAACCGGGATCCACCTGGCAACCCCATCTAAGGACGATGCTTGAGTGCCAAGCTATTTTTAGCACCTGAGGCTGATGTGCTCCACCTATCCTTAGCACCTGGGGCCATGCTCCAACCAAGGAAGCCACTGGCTGTGGGAGGGGAAGAGGGAGAGAGGGGATGAAGGAGAGGGGGAGAGCAGATGGTCACTTCTCCTGGGTGCCTTGACAGGGAATTGAACCTGGAACGTCCATATGCCAGGCCGACACTCTATCCACTGAGCCACCAGCCAAGGCCGAATTGATGAGTTTTATTCACTGAGCTCTTCTTCTGTGCCAGGCACACCCTGTGCTAAGCAATTTACATGTACCATCTCATTAAAAATTTTTTTGTACTTTGACATACTTTTAGACTTACAGAAAAGTTACAAGAGTAGTACAGAAATGTTTTTAATGTCCTTCACCTGGATTCCCCAAATGTTAACATTTTACTACATTTGTATTGTCCTATTTTTCTCTCTCCATACATATGCAATTTTTTCTGTGAAGTAGATTGCAAACAGGATGCCTCTTTGCTCCTATAAACTTCATCGTGTATTTCTTAAAAATAAGGAATTCTCTTATTTAACCAGTACAAGTAGAAAATGAGGAAATGAACATTGAAATATTATTGTCTAAGCTCCAGACCTTTTTTTAAATTGTCTCAATAACTACCTTTACAGCGAAAGAAAGCCTGAGCCCACGCCTTCCTCTCAGCTGTCTGTCGTGTCTTCTTAGGTTCCTTTCGTCTGGAATTCGTCCTGAGTCTTTCTTTGTATGTCCTGACATTGTCTTTTTGTGAAGAATACAGAATTTTTCAAAAAACATTTTAAAATTGAGATTAAATATATAAAATACATAGCATATAATTCACCATTTTAATAATTTAAAATTGTACAATTAAGTTGTATTTAGTATATTCACAGTGTTGTACAAACATCACCACTACCTAATTTTGGCACATTCCCATCATGCACCTCCCCAGAGAAGCCTGTATCTATTAACAGTCATAGTTCTCCCCTACCCCCATTCCTTGGCAACCCCTAATTTACTTTTTTATCTCTATATGTTTGCCCATTCTGGCCATTTCATATAAATTAAATCATATACTTTGTAGCCTTTTTTTGGGGGGGGTCTGGCTTCTTTTATTTGGCATGACATATTTGAAGGTCATCCATGCTGTAGCGTGTGTCGGTACTTTATTCCTTTTATGGCTGAATAATATTCCATTGTATAGATACACATTTTGTTTATATACTCATCGGTTGACTGACATTTGGACCGTTTCTACTTTTTGGCTACTATGAATAATGCTGCCAAGAACATTCCTGTATAAGTTTTTTGTGTAAACATGTTTTCAATTCTCTTGGGTATACACGTAGGTGTAGACTTGTTGGGTCATAAGATAACCCTTTAAGGCAGTGGTCCCCAACCCTCGGGCTGCGGACCACTCCTGGTCCGTGGGCCATTTGCTACCATCCGCAGAGAAAGAATAAATAAGTTACATTATTTCCGTTTTATTTATATTTAAGTCTGAACGATGTTTTATTTTTAAAAAATGACCAGATTCCCTCTTTTACATCCACCTAAGACTCACTCTTGATGCTTGTCTCGGTCACGTGATACATTTATCTGTCCCACCCTAAAGGCTGGTCCCGGAAATATTTTCTGACATTAAACCGGTCTGTGGCCCCAAAAAGGTTGGGGACCACTGCTTTAAGGAACTGGCAAACTGTTTTCCATAGCAGCTACACCATTTACATTCCCGCCAGCAGTACCAAAGTACCAATTTCTCCATGTTCTCACCGACACATTTTTTCTTTTTTTCTTTCTTTCTTTCTTTCTTTCTTCCTTTCTTTCTTTCTTTCTTTCTTTCTTTCTTTCTTTCTTTCTTTCTTTCTTTCTTTCTTTCTTTCTTTCTTTTCCTTCCTTCCTTCCTCCCTCCCTTCCTTCCTTCCTTCCTTCCTTCCTTCCTTCCTTCCTTCCTTCCTTCCTTCCTTCCTTCCTTCCTTCCTTCCCTTTCCCTCCTTCCCTCTCCCATCCTTCTCCCCTCTCCCCTCTACCTCTCTTTCTTCTTTCTTTCTTTTCTTTTCTCTCTCTTTCTTTCTTTCTTTCTTTTTTTCTTTCTTTCTTTTCTCTTCCTTTCTTTTCTTTTTTGCTTATAGCCATTTTATTGGGTATCTCATGTGGTTTGTATCAATATTTGCATTTCCCTAATGATTAATGATGTTGAGCATCCTTTCATGTGCTTAATGGCTATTCGTATATCTTTTTTAGAGAAATGTCTATTCATATCCTTGGCTTCTTTTAAAATTAGGTTATTTGTCTTCTGTAGTGTTGGGTTATAAGACTTCTTTATACACTCTGGGCACTAGAGCCTTAATAGTTATATGATTTGCAAATGTTTTCTCCCATCGTATGGGTTATATTTTAACTTTCTTTTTTTCTGAAGTTGGAAACGGGGAGGCAGTCAGACAGACTCCTGCATGCGCCTGGCCAGGATCCACCCGGCATGCCCACCAGAGGGCGATGCTCTGCCCATCTGGGGTGTCGCTCTGCCGCAATCATAGCCATTCTAGTGCCTGAGGCAGAGGCCACAGAGCCATCCTCAGTGCCTGGGCCAACTTTGCTCTAATGGAGCCTCGGCTGCGGGAGGGGAAGAGAGAGACAGAGAGGAAGGAGAGGGGGAGGGGTGGAGAAGCAGATGGTCGCTTCTCCTGTGTGCCCTGGCCGGGAATCAAACCCGGGACTCTTGCACGCCAGGCCAACACTCTACCACTGAGCCAACTGGCCAGGGCCTATATTTTAACTTTCTTGATAGTGTGTTTTGATGCATAAAAGTTCTTAATTTTGATAAAGTCCAACTTATCTATTTTTTTTCCTTTGTTGCTCGTGTTTGGGTGTCAAAGAGTACAGGATTTTGCACTCTTATTTTGTAGACTGCCCCTCAGTTTGGGTTTGATGGCAGTCCCCTCATGATTGGTTTCAGGCTAGGCACCATGTCCTTTAACCCTCCTCAGCACCTGGAGGGAGGTGCTGTTATCCCGTGTTAACCCTCAGAGCTCATTGGCTTGCCTGAGCTCACGTGACCAGTTCGAGGGTAAGCAAGTTTTGTCCCAGCCTCACTGAGAGCCGCCTACTGTCCCACTATAGCCTGGAGGTATTTGTCACTTCTGCAGCTTACAGGACAGGGCTTCAGGCAGCAGTGGGAGTGGTGACCCAGTCCAGCTAGCTGGTGGGAAAGATGGAGCCCTAAGCCTGCCCTGCCCCACTCTGGGCTTGGGGGAAGCTGAGGGCAGCAGCAAGACTGCTGATGCCCACCCTGCTGGCCCCTCTCTGCAGCTGGGTGTTCCTGATAAAGAAGGGTTACCAAGACACTGACACTTCCCTGCAGAGCAGCATCATCACCAAAGTCAAGGGCGTGAGCTTCACCAATACCTCAGAGCTGGGCGAGCGGCTCTGGGATGTTGCTGACTACGTCATCCCACCCCAGGTCTGAGCCCCACCCAAGCTGGCAGGGCCTGGCGGGGGCAGGTAACATGGGGAGCTGCTCCAGGACCCCAGGACCTCCATCCATTGTCTCCCTTGGTCCAGAACAGCTACCAGGGTCTGTAAATAGACTCTGTTCAGATCCTTTCCTATGCCCAACTCCTTCCCTTCCGGACTGTGTCTCATGGATCTGCTCTGTTCCCAACAAACCCTGAGCCCGTTGAGACCAGATGGAGCTCAGAGAATTTCCAGGTCAGTGTGAGTCCCCTAGAATAGCTCCCGGCCGGTCCACAATCTACCTGGGCCAGGGCCGGAGCTTCCCCATCGCTGCTCCTCTCCTCCTGCACCTGGGCTTGAACCCTAGTGGCTCAGATCAGAATAGGGATTTTGGGGGCGGGGGCAGTTGGCAGGTGTGGGCCTGGAAGGAACCTATTAAAGGACCTCTACTCGGGGACTCTGAGGTTAGTGGGCAGATGGGTGGGATGCAATCCACTGATTTTAGGGCCCCATTGTCCCCAGCACCCATGCAGAGACCCCCATCCCCGCCAGGCAGCCCTGAGGAAGAGGGTCCCCAAGAGGGCAGAAGGAGGTTCCTTGACCCCTCTCTGGTTCCTCAGGGAGAGAATGTCTTCTTCGTCATCACCAACCTGATCGTGACCCCCAACCAGCGGCAGGAAACCTGTGCTGAGGTTCGATCTGGTGCGGAGGCTGGGGAGGTGTGGGCTCTCCTTCTCCGGAGCAGGGGTTCCTGTCCCCGTGAGGGCCCTGGGATGGATGCATGGGTGCATGTACCTGTACTGTTCGGGGGAGAGCCAGGTTCTCAAAGGGTGTGCGGCCCCAGGAAGGGCAGGAAGCTCTCCTAACTCCTGGCTCTGAGCCGGGAACCCGCAGGGGAGCCCTCCACACCGGCGCCCCTTTTCTCCGGGTAGAGTGAACGAGTTCCTGACGCCCAGTGCAGTGAGGACAGAGACTGCCCTCCTGGGAAGCCTGTTTTGACTGGAAATGGTGAGGCCTGGAGTTTTCGGGGCTGGGGGTAGGCCGAGGGGGGCTTTGAGCCAGGAGGCTCCTGGCATTGTCCCTGTTCCACCCTGCAGGAGTGAGGACCGGCCGCTGCCTGCGGGCGGAGAGCATGCAAAGGGGCACCTGTGAGATCTTCGCCTGGTGCCCAGTGGAGACGAAGTCCAGGCCAGCGTAAGCGGCTCTGGTTTGGGACCCTGAGGAATTACCATCCTGTGCAGAGGGTCCCAGCCTGAGGGTAGAGACATGTCCACTCCGGGATCCTCATTCTGAGGACACCCCCACAAAGGCCTGAGCAGCACCCCACATGAACAAATGAACTGTCCTTGGCAAAGGCTCCAGGGGACCCAGGGAGCAGGCAGCCTCCGTCCCACCACAGGCCCCGGGGTGGCCTGGAGGGGGCAGGGCCTCCTGAACAGGCTGTCCTGGCTTGGTTTTCAGGAAGCCACTCCTGCGCGAGGCTGAAGACTTCACCATTTACATAAAGAACTTCATTCGTTTCCCCAAATTCAACTTCTCCAAGTAAGTGGGGCTGGGCTACTGGGGATGTAGGGATGTGGCCTTGGCTGACCCCCTGGTGGCTGTGCGTGGGCGTATGTGTACGTGACACTCGTGTGTGAATGAACCACTGGGGGAGGCTGGGGCGCCACTTCCTCTGCTTTGGAGGTGGGACTCTGCTTTTGAATGCAGTAGAATGTTAGCATGGGATGTAGTCAGGGTTGAAGAGAGGGGCTCAAGTCAGGGACCAAACCTGGTGAGGGCCCCTCTGACTCCTGGGTCAGGTCCATTTTGGGCCCGGAAGCAGCAAGTCTTCATTTCACTGTCTCTTCATGGTCTCCACGCAGGACCAATGTGCTGGACAAGAAAGACAAAGGTGACTTCAAGCCCTGCCGCTTTGGCCCCAAGGACCCCTACTGCCCCATCTTCCGCCTGGGGACTGTGGTCAGCTGGACAGGCAGCAGCTTCCAGGAGATAGCCCTGCAGGTGGGGGGTCCGCTCAGAGAGCCCTCGCGGGGACTTGGGGCTCTGGGCCTGGACTCTGTGATGAACGGGGTTGCCCTGCAGGTGGGGGGAGTACGCTCAGGGAGCCCTCCCGGGGACTTGGGGCTCTGGGCCTGGACTCTGTGATGAACGGGGTTGCCCTGCAGGTGGGGGGTGTGCTCAGGGAGCCCTCCCGGGGACTTGGGGCTCTGGGCCCGGACTCTGTGATGAACGGGGTTGCCCTGCAGGTGGGGGGTGTGCGCTCAGGGAGCCCTCCCGGGGACTTGGGGCTCTGGGCCTGGACTCTGTGATGAATGGGGTTGCCCTGCAGGTGGGGGGAGTGCGCTCAGGGAGCCCTCCCGGGGACTTGGGGCTCTGGGCCTGGACTCTGTGATGAACGGGCTTGTCCTGCAGGTGGGGGGTGCGCTCAGGGAGCCCTCCCGGGGACTTGGGGCTCTGGGCCCGGACTCTGTGATGAACTGGGTTGCCCTGCAGGTGGGGGGGGGTGCGCTCAGGGAGCCCTCCCGGGGACTTGGGGCTCTGGGCCTGGACTCTGTGATGAACGGGGTTGCCCTGCAGGTGGGGGGAGTGCGCTCAGGGAGCCCTCCCGGGGACTTGGGGCTCTGGGCCTGGACTCTGTGATGAACGGGGTTGCCCTGCAGGTGGGGGGAGCGCTCAGGGAGCCCTCCCGGGGACTTGGGGCTCTGGGCCTGGACTCTGTGATGAACGGGGTTGTCCTGCAGGTGGGGGGTGTGCTCAGGGAGCCCTCCCGGGGACTTGGGGCTCTGGGCCTGGACTCTGTGATGAACGGGGTTGCCCTGCAGGTGGGGGGAGCGCTCAGGGAGCCCTCCCGGGGACTTGGGGCTCTGGGCCTGGACTCTGTGATGAACGGGGTTGTCCTGCAGGTGGGGGGTGTGCTCAGGGAGCCCTCCCGGGGACTTGGGGCTCTGGGCCTGGACTCTGTGATGAACGGGGTTGTCCTGCAGGTGGGGGGTGTGCTCAGGGAGCCCTCCCGGGGACTTGGGGCTCTGGGCCTGGACTCTGTGATGAACGGGGTTGCCCTGCAGGTGGGGGGAGTGCGCTCAGGGAGCCCTCCCGGGGACTTGGGGCTCTGGGCCTGGACTCTGTGATGAACGGGGTTGCCCTGCAGGTGGGGGGAGTGCGCTCAGGGAGCCCTCCCGGGGACTTGGGGCTCTGGGCCTGGACTCTGTGATGAACGGGGTTGCCCTGCAGGTGGGGGGGGTGCGCGCTCAGGGAGCCCTCCCGGGGACTTGGGGCTCTGGGCCTGGACTCTGTGATGAACGGGGTTGTCCTGCAGGTGGGGAGTGTGCTCAGGGAGCCCTCCCGGGGACTTGGGGCTCTGGGCCCGGACTCTGTGATGAATGGGGTTGTCCTGCAGGTGGGGGGTGTGCTCAGGGAGCCCTCCCGGGGACTTGGGGCTCTGGGCCTGGACTCTGTGATGAACGGGGTTGCCCTGCAGGTGGGGGGAGCGCTCAGGGAGCCCTCCCGGGGACTTGGGGCTCTGGGCCTGGACTCTGTGATGAACGGGGTTGTCCTGCAGGTGGGGGGTGTGCTCAGGGAGCCCTCCCGGGGACTTGGGGCTCTGGGCCTGGACTCTGTGATGAACGGGGTTGTCCTGCAGGTGGGGGGTGTGCTCAGGGAGCCCTCCCGGGGACTTGGGGCTCTGGGCCTGGACTCTGTGATGAACGGGGTTGCCCTGCAGGTGGGGGTGTGCGCTCAGGGAGCCCTCCCGGGGACTTGGGGCTCTGGGCCTGGACTCTGTGATGAACGGGGTTGTGGGGTGGCCCTGCAGGGTTGCTTGTCCCGGGGACTCCATGTTTTTTGAATTCACTGTGACAGTCAGCTGTGCTCGCGCTCGACCTCAGGCACTGGGTGAGGGGCACACTTGGTATCTGCCGTTTGGTTCTTAGTTCCCGTGGCAGCAGCTGAAACTGACCCGCAGGAGCCTTGCTGGCACACCCTGGCTCTGCGTGAGGCGCCTGCCCACAGCAGGTGCTCACCCTGGTCGTTCTCATCTTCCCTGAAGCAGGAGCAGGCTGGGGCTGGGGCTGGGGCTCTCAGTGACATACTTCTCAGCCTCTCCTGGGCCTTCTACCTTCCTTCTTCCAGAAGGATGCTCCAGCCAGGCTGACCCCTGGCCTCAGCACACTTGTCCAGCTCTCTGTGAAGAGCTGGTCTGTGACTACGGTTCATCTCCAGAAAGGTCTGTGCACCGATTCTTGTCTCTTTTTCATCAAGGGCGGTGTGATTGGAATCCAGATTGAGTGGGACTGTGATCTTGATAAAGCTCCTTCTGAATGCAATCCTCGCTACTATTTTAACCGTCTGGACAGCAGATCTCCGGGAACCTCTGTCTCTTCTGGGTATAACTTCAGGTAACCCAGGCTAGGCCTGCTGCCTTATGACTCTGTCCAGGTTTTGTGTCCTTTCCTGGGTGCCAGCCCTATGACCCCTTCCTGCTGGTGTCCAAGTGGGGGTATAGGGAGACACAGCTGAGGAGAGAGGAGGGATGGCCTGTGGGGGAGGAGAGAAGGGTCTGTCACCACCCTGGCCTTGCCATGAAGCTGAGGCTTGGCGCTAGCTGGGTCAGGTCCATCAGGGCTTTGGTGGCCCCAGGTGCCCAGCATCTAGTGGGAAAGCCCTTGCCTCTTGGGGAATGTCTGGCAAGGACACAAAGATCTGAATGGATCTTCACTGTAATGTCAGCAAGAGTGAGCAAGGTCCTGGGGGTGCTTATAACTCTAAAGCAGCCAAGTCTGTGTTGCCAAACAAGGCAGGCCCAGCAGGGCTGAGGTCTGGCCTGTCTCCCCAGATTTGCCAAGTACTATCGCGATGAAGCTGGGGTGGAGTTCCGCACCCTGATGAAAGCCTACGGGATCCGCTTTGATGTCATGGTGAATGGCAGGGTGTGTGAGCTGCATCTCCATTGGGAGGCTGGGCAGGCCCAGGGTGGGGCAGGGATGTTGGGAGGGTGCTGGCTGGACTCCCGGGGGTCCTGCTGTGCACCTGCCTCCCTCACCCTGCCTCGTCTCTCTTTGCCTCAGGCCGGGAAGTTCAGCATCATTCCCACAATCATCAATGTGGGCTCAGGGGTGGCCCTCATGGGCATTGTGAGTACCTCTTCCCTCCTTCCCCTTTACTCAGGGAGCACCAGTGGGGGTGGGGGACACTGCCCCAGGGAAGCTGTCCCAGTGCCCCAGAAAGAGAGCTGGCAGGTCAGTGCAGATGCAGTCAAGAGGACTTTTGGGGATGTCACATGTCACAACCCCCCGGGGTCCCCAGGGGTCAATGACTGCCCGAGTTTCTTTTTCTGGAGCCAGAGAGGCATCTGCCTGTTGCTCCGGAGCTGGGGTTGGGGCTGGGGGTTCTCTGGGATACTGGAATAGCTCCTGAATTTTTTAAGCCTTGTTTCCACTTCTAAAAAGAGGCAGGATCCAGCTATATACAGGGTTTCTCAACGGTGGCTCTGTGGAACAAGGAATTAATTTAAAAAAACAAAAACATTTTTGACATCTGGGGGAAATAAAAAAGAGGTGTGTAGAGTCCAGGCTCAGAAGACCAGGTTCACCTGTGGGCCCGTCCATCAACCTCCTCCCATCCTCCAGCCTCTCCTCATTCAGGAGACCCTGTGTCGTGGGTGGGGTCGCCCTCTGGTGGAGGAGACGGGCATTTGCACAGTGCAGTCTGGTCTGACGTGCGCGTGCTCAGGTGTCAGTGGTCCCAGCTGGGTTATCTCAGGCCACCTCATCTTTCCTTAGCCACCGCTGTGGTGTCCTTGTGGTTCAGATCCCCTCCAGCCCATCTCCCACACTGACTACCAGAAGGATCTTTTTAAAACGCCACAATTCTGTGTCCTGCCCCGATTCAAAGCCCTCAGTGCCTCCCCTTTGAAAATTAGAACCAATGCGTTGAAGACATTTTAAGAAGCTTTACCAGCTGGTCCCCATCCACCTCTCCAGAAGTGTCTCCAGCTGTTCCCCCACAGGCCTGTGGGAGTTCCCAGGCATGACAGGCTGTTCCCACCTCTGCAGTGCCCTTCTCAAGATTCCCCCGGACTAAGTGAAGCCCGTCTTCTCCCCTGGCTTCTCTCTCCATCATAGGACATGTCACTCTGGGCCATAAGTTTTGTGCTTGTTTCCTGCTCTAGAGGGAGGGTCCCAGAGGGTCTCATTGCCTCACCTCCCTGCAGCCCAGTGCAGACCTGGCACTTGGTGAATGTTCAGCAAACAATTTGCTAAAGACATGATTTGATGGGGTCAGGGTAGTGTGGGAGGTGCTTAGCCTGGGGGATCAGATGGACTCCAGGCTAACCTGGGTTCTACCATGGGCCAGTTTTGATTTTTTAAAAAATTTCTATTAGATAGAGAGGAAGGAAGGGAGAGAGAAGCATCAACTTGTTCCACTTAATCGTTCCATTTAGTTGTGCACTCATTGGTTGCTTTTCATATGTGACCTCACTGGGGATTATACCCGTGACCTAAGCACACTGGATGCTCTATCCACTGAGAAGCCTGGCCAGGGCCTACGATGGACCAATTTTGTGGCCTCAAAGGTGCCTCTTTCTGAGCTCAGTTTCCCCATCTATGAAATGGGGACAATGATGCCCTATTCTGGGATTATTACAGGATCAAAAGGGATGTGGGTCTGTGGTGGCGCAGTGGATAAAGCGTTGACCTGGAGCGCTGAGGTCGCCGGTTCAAAACCCTGCACTTGTCTGGTCAAGGCACATATGGGAGTTGATGCTTCCTGCTCCTCCCCCTTTCTCTCTCTCTCTCTCTCTCTCTCTCTCTTGCTCTCATTCTCTCTCCTCTCTAAAATGAATAAATAGAAAATTAAAAAAAAAAAGGGATGTGGTATGGTCAAGTGGTGGTGGGCTTCCCAGAATTCTAGGGTTCTGAGTCAGGGAGCCCAAACTCTTTTGCAGGGGTCTTTCCTCTGTGACTTGGTGCTCATCTACTTCATCAAAAAGAGCAACTTTTACCGCAACAAGAAATACGAGGAAGCGAGGTCAGTTACACGTCCTCCCCAGGTGCCCGAGGGGAGCCCTGTGGAACCACCTCGGTGGGCCTCCCCCTCCCCGTCTTAGGACCTTTACCCTGGGGGGATGGCAGTGCTTGGGGTGTGGAGGCTGAACATGGGGAGCCCCCAGAGGGGCCAGGAAGGTGGAACGTTCTGAGTACATGCTCTATGGAACTGGACTCTGCCTCAGAGCAGCCGGCAGAAGAAAAAGCCACTACAGGCTGTGGACCCACCTGGTTTTCAGGCCAATACAAGCCCCAGGCCTCCTTAGGCCTCAACTTCTCTCTGCAAAATGAAAATTGGTTTACATATAGTGCCTTCTAGCACTTATATTTTAGGATTCTTGGACTTGGCGGGCTGGGGTTGAGGGAAACTGCTGTGGTAAGGGGATTCTTTTTTTTTTTTTTCCCCGATAGGAATCTATTTCCAGGCTCTCTTGGGCTGTGAGCTTTGGGGATGTGTGTGTCTGCGGGAGGAAAGAAAGGGGAAAGCTCCCTGGAGCAGGGATTAGAACGGGGAACTGCAGGTGGTGGGCTCGGGACAGGCATTGGCTCTCTCTCAGCCCCACTGCAACCTACGACAACAGGAGGGGAGCCAGCTTGCATCACTCACCGGGCTTGAACCCCAGCCCCGATTCATAGGCTGAACCCTGAGTCCTGACTGCACCTGCTGCCCCAACTGAGCTGCTGGGGAAGAGGGGCACCCCCACAGGCCTAGTGGCTGTGCCACCAGTCCTTGGGGGAGCCAGGCTGCGCATGCCAGGGCTAATGGCAAGTCCTGCCCAGGGACCTCATCCTGAGTTATGAGGCGCCAGAGGCTGAAGACGAAGTGGAGGGGCTGGGCTGCTGGCCAGGAGAATGGCTGAGGGTGCTGGCATCCCCTGGGGCAGGCTACTGTGGTCCCTGCTCTGTGGTGGCCTCATAAAACAGGACATCCAGGACCCACGAGCACCCAGTCAAGCTGGACTCTGGGGGGAAGAGGGTGCTGGTGGTGTTTTAGCGCCTCTGTGATCCTCATTAGCTCCCCAGGACCTCTAAGTAACCACGAAGCAGTCTGCTTGCTGTGCTGTCTCAGCGTTAAGACAATAGTACTGTCACTTACTCAGGCTTACTCTCTGCCCAGCACTGCTCTGAGCAATTTGTAGACACAGACTCATTCCCCAAACTTTAATGAGGTAGACACTAATATTCCCTATTCTGCTAATGAGGAAACAGGCACAGAAAGGTTAAGTAACTTGTTTAAGTAACACAGCTAATAAACGGCAGAGCTAGGGTTTGAACCCAGGCTATATGTCTCTAGAATCCAGTTCTTCTCCATCAGGTTATTTTGCTTTATCCATTCCCCATTTCCTCCCTGCTCCCCATCAGATGCCTTCCCTAAGTGCCTCTGGAAGTGGACATTCCGGAACTGCCCTAGCCTCAGGAGGGTTTGGCTGTGCTGACAGGGGCCCATGGGCTGCCCTTCCCTGAGGCGTTGTCCCCGGCAGCCTGGGTGGTTCTGCAGCTGAGACCTCAGCCTGGTGCCGGAGGGAGCCCCTGGGCTGTTGGGAGGAGGCCTGGCTTCTGCCCTGCTGTGTGCCCTTGCATAGGGGCCTGGCCCTTTCTGGGCCCATTCCCCCCACCATTTTCCAGTGGGGGCTGCACACAGGGGCCCTTGCTGCTCAACCAGGCTAGGGTTCTGTGACTGTCCTCTTGTAAACCACGTCTCAGGAGAAGTTGACTGGCTTGGGGTGGACTTTCCTCCCGCCCCACCTTTCATTCTTTGCTGACTTGGGTCGACAGCCTCCAAGCAGGAGCTGGGCCTGGGCAGGGAGGGGTGACAAAAGGACTAGGGCAGAGAGGAAAGGCAAAGGATGAGGAGGAATGAAGAAAGAGAGATTGCGGGGTTGCAGCAGCAGGAGGCAGCGGAGGCTGGGATCTGCTTGGGGAGGCCGGCACCAGCAGCCCACACAGGCTCCCTGAGCTGACTGCCACTTCTTGGGTGCTCCTCTGAACTCCTTAGCCGGTGAGAGGGAAGAGTGGCCACTTTGCTGGTCATTTGTGGGAGGCATGAGGTGCCACCGCGGTGGCTCCTACTGCTCATTGCTGGGGCAGTCCCTGAGGCCTTGGCCTGAACACCTCCATGTGTCTGCGCTACAGCCAGGGACCTGACATTGCCAGCAAGAGACTGCTGTGGGCGGAGTTTGCCTTTAGGAGGCTGTCCCTGTCCACAGGGTTCCCAACCATGCTCTGTGCCCTCTGTGTGCCCCCCTCCCCCCAGACACAGGTCTGGCCACCTGGGGAATGGAAAGATGAATGTGGAGCAACTGCCAAACCTGCAGACGGTGGAGACGTAACCAGAGGCGTTGGCTGAGAGCAGATTTGGTGAGGACGTCAGGGGCAGAAGCGCCTACAACTCTGACCTGGGAAGAGCCTCTTTGTGTCTGCATGGGACAGGGGCTTCCAGGCACTGCCATCTCTCCTGCACGTTGGGATCTTGCTGCAAGCTTTTTGTTTGTGTGGGGAAGGGAGCCTCCCAGTGGCCAGAGTGGCTCAGACCTAGAAGAGGAGACCCTGGAGAGGAAAGGGGGTAGGCCAGGGCAGGAATGATAGAGTATTTTCATTTTTTTCTGAGAACCCAGTTGGAAATTCACTTATTTATTCATGCAGTAAACATTTTTTTGCTGTGGGCTGGGCCCTATCCAAGAGATGCTTATATGAGACGCTGACCTGGCCCTCTGGGAGAGGAGCACACAATTCCCCCCGGAGCCGACAGACATCATAGACAGGCTCAGCCATGCTGAGACCGTCACACATTCCTGTGGACAATGATAGCGCCTCCGAGAAAGACCTTTGCCTTCAGGAGTTCAATTTAAAGGTGGCCAAGGAGGCTACCAGGAGAGGACTGGACCCATAGGGAGGCAGCCTCTGAGGACATCTAGGTCCGGTGGGGATGGGGAGGCAGGGAGGCCTCTGCTCGTCTGAACTGCCCAGCCTGGGGAGGCTCTGGGCTGAGCGTCTCATCCAGATGGGGGAGCACTGCCTGTGGTTTGGCTGGCTCTTGCTGTTCTGTGGGGTTGGGAGTCCCCGCCCAGCTTCCCTCCTCTCCTCAAAGGTGGCTGGGTCTGAAGGGCTAATAACATGGTGCTCACTCAGCAGGTGGAAACGGTTGTTAGGGAGGCCCTCTCCCCTGCCCCGCCCCCCTGCAGAACTCTGCTGCTTCCCTCCCTTAGGGGCGGGAGAGCTTCGCTGCTCAGTGTGGTCCCCGGACCACAGCACCGCATCACCTGAGCTTGTTAGACGCACAGTCTCGGGGCCCCTCCTTTCCTCCTAGATCAGAACCTGGGTTTCCACAGGACTCCCAGGTGATTCACGCAGCATGTTGAGAAGTCCTGGTTGAGGAGACCTGCAAAGCCTAGGTCTGAGGGAGGAAAGAGCCAGCTGTGGTGGGTGGCACCAATTTCTAGGTCTCATACACATTCTATCTTGTGATGGACAGGAGCCCCTACCTGCCCTAGGGAAAGGAGCATTACACTCAGTTCATTTAAATTCAAATATTTGAACTAGATAATACTTATGTGATTAAAAAATTTAAAAGTACCCAAAAAAGGAAAAATGAGTGAAACTTCCCTCCCTCAAAGGCTGATCTCGAAGCAAACTGTTACCAATTCCAAGAGGCTCCCTTGTTTTCAAGCTGAGAATGCACTTGGTTGCTGTGTCCTTCCTCAGGAAATGAACTGTCCCGATGCCTGCACCTCAGAGCCAGTCGCCCCTGACAGAAAGGGACACGGTGGAGCAGACTTAAACACTGAGCTGGGAGCCAGCTGGCTGCTGCTCCCTTCCTGTGTCTTAGGAGTCCCTGGGTAAACCGAGGGGAGAGATCTAGAACTGGTCACTCTGTCTTTTTTTTTTTTTTAATATTTTATTTATTTATTTTATTTTTACAGAGACAGAGAAAGAGTCAGAGAGAGGGATAGATAGGGACAGACAGACAGGAACGGAGAGAGATGAGAAGCATCAATCATTAGTTTTTTGTTGCGACACCTTAGTTGTTCATTGATTGCTTTCTCGTATGTGCCTTGACTGTGGGGCTACAGCAGACTGAGTAACCCCTTGCTCAAGCCAGCGACCTTGGGTTCAAGCTGGTGAGCTTTGCTCAAACCAGATGAGCCCGCCCTTAAGCTGGTGACCTCAGGGTCTTGAACCTGGGTCCTCCGCATCCCAGTCCGATGCTCTATCCACTGTGCCACCACCTGGTCAGGCTGGTCACTCAGTCTTAGCAGGCTTGGCAGCACCTGCCTGCAGTGCTGTGTTCCAAGCGTCCTCCTTGCAAGTGCTCTATTTGGACCTCCTTAGTCAGGGGAGCTTGGTTCTTCTCTGCACACGGGAGGTAAGCATCCTTCCTCGGGGGCCTTTGGAGAGGGCCAGAAAGGGTCTGAAATAAGGTTTCTGGTGAGGCTTTGCCACTGGGGCAGAAGATTATGGCCCCCAGAACAGGAGCCCTTTGAATCAAGCCGCTCCCCCACCTTGCGCTGCATGCTAACAATTGCAGGGAAAACAGCTGTGGTTAGGCTTGCTTGCTGGTTTCCCAGCTGCAAGCACTTTGCACAATTAGTGCGTGAGTATGTGGCAGAAAGCCATGTGTGTCTGTGAAAAGCTATGGGTGCTTTTCCTCAGTGTCGATACTCTCCCGCCACAGCAAGGGGCGGTTCCTTAATTCTCAGCTGCCACCGTGAGGAGTGGTATTCCTGATCCCTTGCCCTCCATTGCAAAAAAGCAGGTTTCCTTTGTTTATTCGCTTGCCTGTCTCTGAGAGCCTCCAATAAACAGGTAATGGCCCAACGCTTTCTGGCTCCGCAGTCTACCGTCTGCCAAAATCCAACATGAACCTGTCTGACCTCGGCCACCAGCATTACAGCCCCGTTACAGCTTCCGGACAGTGTTGCACACTGCCAACGTCTCCTTGCCTTTGCACATCCCCCTGCTCCTTTTTTTTTTTTTTTGCATGTTGGTGCAGGAGTGGGTTCATTAATCTTATAGAAATTGGCTTTGAGATGGGAAGTGGGAACTTGAGCCCCTTTTAAACTTGGGAAAGCCCTCTCAGGGTGCCTGCTGCCTCCTCAGGAAGATAGGCAGGCAGCCTCTCAAGAGCTGATGGTCCAAGCAGTGGAGCAGTGGATAGAGCGTCGGACTGGGATGCCGAGGACCCAGGTTCGAGACCCCAAGGTCGCCAGCTTGAGCGCGGGCTCATCTGGTTTGAGCAAAGCTCACCAGCTTGGACCCAAGGTCACTGGCTTAAGCAAGGGGTTACTCAGTCTGCTGTAGCCCCATGGTGAAGGCACATATGAGAAAGCAATCAATGAACAACTAAGGTGTCGTAATGAAAAACTAATAATTGATGCTTCTCATCTTTCTCTGTTCCTGTCTGTCTGTCCCTATCCATCCCTCTCTGATTCTCATTCTGTTTCTGTAAAAAAAAGAGCTGATGGTCCAGGACCACATGAGCTGTCTATGCTTACATTCAGGCCTGGGCCTAAAGCGATCTATCTAGTATTTTCCTAATGACTGAGTTATTCAATGCCTTGGGAGTACCATGATGCTGGTCAAAAATAAATTAGTAACTTCAGTGCTATCTATGACATCAGAGGGACCAGCCATGAAAGAGCCAGTGCCCTGCACTCCTGGTGCAGGGGTTATCAGGACTGACCAGTCACAGCTGCCTTTTTCCCCTTCCCCCCCCCAGCAGTGCTTTCTTCTCAGTGGCTGACCACCCACTGGGGGACCAGTTGTGAAGGAGGAATCACTCCCTCCAGGTGTCTCTAAGCCCCCCAGAGAAGGACTACAGCGCCCTGCAGAATCCCTAAACCATTCCACTTGGAATGGCATCTCGCATGCCTGGAAAAGGGCTCCACTTGGTTCCAACCCACCTGCCTCCACCCAAGTGATGCAACCGTCCTCAGAGCATGCTCACCAGGGGATACAAGGACGCTTTCTCCAAAATTCACACCTTTCTTCCAGCTGTTTGTTTCCCTGGAGGCCAGTACACAGAATTTAAGGGAGAAGATGGCAAATTTTCTAGGACCTGCCCAGTATATGTATTCTGACATTTTTTTATTTGGTTATAAAACAATAAAAGGGTTCACTTTAAATGTGTCATGATTTTTTTCTCCTTCATGTCTTCACGGTCACCCATGTTTTAGAAGAAAATATAAGGAGAAAGTGAGACCAAGAGAGGCAGACACAAATGATTAGTGAGGAGTACATTATGTTCCTTATTATTTTACAAAGAAATTCAAATGAAAGGAAGCTCTGTAAATGAACAAACATCAGGACTAGGAAGGCACTGATAAAACGGCACTTTTCATTCAATGAGTAATCTGATAAAACTTTGGAAAGCATTTGGAATTGTTTTAATCTTCTGCTCTAGCCTATTAAGTTCTCTCAAAAAATATAGATATGAAGACATTCATTGTGACATTTTTTATACTAGTGAACATTTCAAACAACCTTGCTGACTAAATATAGAGGAATGGTTAAGTAAGTCATTTCATTTACCTCCCATCCTCACCTTCTCCCCATGTAGGACCATTGCTTTTTCCTTCTTAGCCCACATCAGGAATGAACACTTCCTTCCCATGCAGAGAAGGCCCCGAGAGGACTGGGGAGGTTGGGAGAGGGGGTGCAAACCATTAATGCGAGTATCTTCACATAGAGCTCAGAGTAAGGGTTCAGAGGAAGTCACTGGGGGAGAGGGAGGCAAAGCTGCAGCCTTGGCTGCTTCCTGCCTTTATGTGCAAACATGCAGTCCAGAACCAAAAATGGGATTCAGGAGGCCTGGGTCCCAGACCCATCTCCATTGTTGGCCATGGCCCAATACCGCCTGCAAACGGGGACTTGGATTCAAGCTCTCAGATTCCCTTCTGATCTAAAACTGATTAAAAAAATCCAAAGCTGATCACATAACTGGACTAAAATGTTCAATGACCTCCCTAGTACTTCCAGACTTCCCTCAGTTGCTGTTAAGAATCAAAGCCAAACTCCCCTCCCCACCATTGCCCTCCATGTTCTGGCCCAGGTCTATCTCATAGCTTCTCTGACTTCATACACAGGCCAAACTCCTTCCTGCCCAATGGACCTCACACATGTGCTTTCTTGCAAGTACCCCTTCACACTTTATTTGGCTATTATTCAACGTTTAGTTCTCTCACGTTATTTCCTCAAAGCCTTTCTTTTAATTTTATTTATTATTATTATTTTTTACAGAGACTGAGAGAGTCAGAGAAAGGGATAGACAGGGACAGACAGACAGGAAAGGAGAGAGATGAGAAGCATCAAGCATCAGTTTTTCGTTGCGCGTTGCGACACCTTAGTTGTTCCTTGATTGCTTTCTCATATGTGCCTTGACCGTGGGCCTTCAGGAGAGCGAGTAACCCTTTGCTGGAGCCAGTGACCTTGGGTCCAAGCTGGTGAGCTTTTGCTCAAACCAGATGAGCCCGTGCTCAAGCTGGTAACCTCGGGGTCTCGAACCTGGGTCCTTCCGCATCCCAGTCCGACGCTCTATCCACTGCGCCACCGCCTGGTCAGGCTCAAAGCCTTTCTTGAACCGCAACGCACCTCCCAACCTAGGTTCAGTTTAGGGTTCCGATGTACTCTCTTCATAGCTCTTACCATAATTTACATATTTGTAAAATTTGGTAATGCTGGTCTTCTCAGACTATAAATTTCACGAGCAACATATTCATCACAGTAACTCTAATGCAATATTTATTCCTGAATTAAAATATGCATTTATAACCCTTCTGACAAGGGCTCACAGGTTAGCATATAGACAGAAGCACTGACACTCTAGATAAGACCAAAATTTAGTTTAAAAACATCCAGTCTGTTTAATCTTCGTGAGACGTATTTTAGAAAAGAGCCTGAATTTATTCCATTAAATGGAAATGACAGCAGCTAGCTGTAACCAGGTGAAATGGCACCGACGGCACACCATTCATACTGGAAAGCAGTGGTTCCTGGAAGGGAAGGCAGGGCTCTGAAAAGGCAAGAGCAATGAAGAGACATGCATTTGAATCCTGGCTCTGCCTTTTCAGAGCTGTGCCTCTTCCGGAGCCTTACGTTCACCAGTTATGGCAACAATCTCATGGATTCCATAAGGATATTGCTAGAATTAAGAGATAACGGGGGTAAAACGTACAAGGCACGGTGCCTGGCATATAGGGCACACAATAAACATGAACTGGTATTACTTGCTAGGATGTTAACGGTAAGCTTTCTCCACATTTAGGCCCTAGTGTAAATGCAAGAGAATTACAGAAGGCTAAACCTCAGTCCCAGCTCTCCAGAAGTCAAAACTTGGCGATTTCGTACCCGTGACAGACAGGGGGTAAGCGTTAACGTAGGAAAACACTCCGTAGTGTCTCACGCTTCATTTAATCTGAAGAACATCACAGGCTCTTCGTCTCCTGATATGTTATTTATAACGTTATAGAACAAGCAGCGAATTCAACAATTTAAAAACTAAGTAAGTCTACACGTTGTTAATTTCGGGGAAGTCTTCCCGATCTGGTTTTTTAGAAAGGTCATCCCTGCCTCAGTAGACGTGCACCATGCCATACAGGAAAGTCCAGAACAGGACGTAGGTGAAGAGGCCTCCGATGAGACCTCCTGTAAAGAGAGGTCTTCGCGATTTGAAGTATTTGTTCCACCTCCTTCCCGCCTTGAGAATTAAGAGCAGGGAGAGCAGGATGGAGGCGAGCAGGTAGAAGATGAAGCCGTAGAGGCCGGTGAGGCCCAGGATGCCGGCCGTGGCCCCCGACAGCGCTGACACTGAGGTCCGGCAGTAATCCAGGACCGCGGCGTTGCCTCGCACAGCTGCCTCGCTCATGAACGGCGGCCCTTCCCGCTTGGCCACCACGGCAGCCATCGCACCCGTTGGGGTTCAGCCTCTGCTTTCCCGCGGAGCTGCGGAGAAAACCGAGTTACAAGTAGCGCCCGGAGTTTGGCGAGTTGGGTTCACGCCGCCCCTCCCCCTGGGGCTTGCAAAACCTCGCACCGCTCCCGCGCCTCAAACTGTTAAAAGACGCTGAGGTGGCTGAGAGCGCAGGCCAGCTGGGAGGCAGGGGGAAGCGGCAACACGTCCGTATTCCCCGCCCAGGCTGGCCCGGTTACCTGGAGTACAGTGACAAACAATCTCTTGGCGTTCCCTCAGACAGTCAGTGATAAAACCTCGCGCGGCACCATCTTACTAGAGACTGCTGGGAGGACCTGGCTGCGCGTGCGCCTAGAGCGCGCGCCCGCCCTCTAGCGCATGCGCCGCGGGGTACCCAGGCACGCTCCACCTCCTCTCTGCTTTACTAAGCGCACACAGGGACTTCCGAAACCGAGCAGCGATCCGGCGTGTGATTGGCTAGAGGTGTGTTAACTATTCATAAGGGGGCGGGTCTGGCCAGGCAGCCTTTGTTAACCCGAGGGCGCGGTCGCGGGGATTTTCGCTACGGAGTTCGCTGAGGTGTACTCGGTTGCCAGATTAGGGTCGAGATGTCTTACATCCCGGGCCAGCCGGTCACTGCCGTGGTGGTGAGTGCGCGCGCGCGGGCTCCTCCTAGTCTTGGCTTGCTCCCACTTTGCAGAGCGGTAAACTGACATCCCGAACAGGTTGACAAAGCGTCGAATCCAGGGCTTCTGTAGACCCGCGGCCAGAGCTTCGGCCCCTGTTTCAACCGCGGTCTCCCCAGCCATTAACAAAGGAGGCTGGAGCCTCCTCAGACCCTGGACCTAGCCAGACCCCGCGCGGGGCCGCCGACGCGTTGGACTCCTTTCAGCCGGCCGGAGCCGGGAGGACGGAGGAGAAAGGGCCTCCCAGGGCCTGTGATCCCAGCTGGGTAGCCGCAGGGGGCGGGCACCGGCCCGGACATCCGTGAGTCGCAGGCTCTGGAATGAGGAAATGCTTCCTCTATTCCAGTGGGAGCTGCCGCCCAGATGGAGATTTGAGGGGTGGAGGGGGCCGGGGCCTGCATGTCAGCGCCTTCCCCTTGGACTCACCTGGTCCAGCGGGAAGGCTCCTACAAGTGGCTTGGTCGCTCGGAACTTTCTGTGGATCTCCAGCCTTTGGGGCAAAGTCCGGGTCTCCGGCTTGGCACTTGGGGCCTGAAGAGAGACCTTTTGGGGTCAGCTCAGGCCCCCTGGTCTCCTCCCTGCCCCTGCCCCCAGCTTGTTTTGGGTGTCAGGTGCTATTAGAATAATCAAAGGGAGGAAGGGAGGCTGGGACTATAGACCTTGATGCCAGTGCCACAGCTGGATGGGACCTGGAGGCCAAGAGGTGGGGAAGTGAGTCCTAGAGAGGTCTGGTCATGGCCAGCCATATAAATACCCCCCTCCCCCTTTGAAGAACTCAGATCTGAGAGAAAAAGACCCATCTTGTTGAGCAGGCATTGGGTCAAGTGGAAGTCTCAGCTCTGGGGGTCATGGCTCCACTATCTCAGATGTGTGGGTACTGGGAGTCAGGTGGTGTGGTGTTAAATCACTGATAAAGGTGGCATGTGAGAGTGAGCTTAGAGCAGTATTCAGGCCTGGGCTAGGAGGAAACCTTGCAGGGTTTGCTGAGAGCTGCCCTGACCTCACCCTGGCTGCACCAGCCTGACTTAGAGTCTCTAGCTGCCCCAGAGAGAAGGGGCCAGGCTTGCTCCTTAGCTGGAAAAAAGGGGGTGCAGATGAGAAGCCAGAGAGGGGGGCAGTAACTTGTCTGACTCCACCCAATGAGTCAGTGACAGGGCCTTGTCTCCCAGCCCAAGGGCCTATGCTCTTTTTGACCTTGAAGGTGGGCCAAAGGTATGTTCTGGAGGTGGAGCAGGCCTGGAGGAGCTCACTCTTGGTCATGAGGATCTAGGTCTAGTAGATCTCAGGGGTTATGCTCCCCGCCCTATGTCATGGCTGGTGCCTTGGCCTTCCTCAAACCTGTAGGACCATGACCTCTTAATTCTAGTAACATGTCTGAACATGGTGGGTGGGGTTTGGCCTCTCCGTCTTGTGTTTTGGACTGGGGATGGTTGGGGGAAGCTTCCTCCCTTGCCCCTGCCATCTCCCATGTAGTTAACATCTTGATAATGTTAAGATCCTTTTGGCCTCTTGCAACTCTGGCTTCATAGGCCAGAGTGCCTTCTAGAGACCTGTCTGAATGGCTCCGGGCACTCAAACTCAACATGCTTCCCCTCCAGGGTCTTCATCTGAGATGGTTGTGTTCAGTCAGGCCAGGTACCCAGATGTTCCTCTTGACTCCTCTGTGCCATGAACAGACCCCAAGTCTGTTGATGTCACTTTCCAAGTAGTTTATATCCCCTGGGCTCTTACCATCTCTGAGAGATGTCCATTCCCCTACTATCTGGGTGGTATTCTAATATCAAACCTGATCATGACCAGCCCTCTCCCCAATTCCTGAGAGCTCCAGTGGGCCCAGAATGAAGGTCAGGTGGCCAAACTTCTGGTTAATCCCTCTGGTCCAGATCAAGTCACCTTTTGCTTTGTTGTTTTCTTCCTCCTGTTAAAATTCTCAACTTTTCGGGTGGGGTAATCTGATTTCCTGACTGGAGCATGCCTGCTGAGGGGTTGAAAGGAACCTTGCACAGTTGGGGACCACTGCCCCAGATATAGTGGGAGAACCCTAGGACTCACCTCCACCTCCTACACTGCACAAGAGCAAGGGCCTGGCCCCAGCCTCACCTCACCTCCACAACCAGTCCTGCACTGTACAGCCTGGTCTCATGGACCTATATCTACAGCACCTTCAAGCCTCTATTCCTGTTCCTTTGGCCGGGATAGTGCCTCCTCTCCCTTTCTGTGCGAGTTTGCTTTCCACTTTCCTGAGCATCTTCTGTCTTGCCCTTGACTGAGCTGGCTCATTAATCTGAGCTGCCTCAGTAAGTGGCCTGCATTTTTTTTCAGGGCCTGACCCCTCCTCCCTGTGTGGTCCCTCTCCTGGGACATAGGCCCCCATCCATAGCATCCATAGAGTCCTGGCTCTTGGGCCAGGAAGGGCTTAGCATATGTATTGACTAAGGCTGATGAGACAGAAGAAGGGAGAGAGAAGTTGGGACAGAGGGTTGTGTGGGTAGGTTGATATGGCTGAGTTGAGTTGCAGCCCCTCAGCCTCCCAGGCTAGTGACCAGCTGGATTTCTGCAGAGGGCCCTGGGCCACATCCTCTTGGCATGGCAGAGCTGTCCCAGCAGCCTGAGGCTGATGCAGGAGACAGATTTGTTCTCCACATGCCCACCCACCCCAACTTGTTTTTTTCTTTGCCAGCAAAGAGTTGAAATTCATAAGCTGCGTCAAGGTGAGAACTTAATCCTGGGATTCAGCATTGGAGGTGGAATTGACCAGGATCCTTCCCAAAATCCTTTCTCAGAAGACAAGACGGATAAGGTGAGGAGGACCAGGGTTCTGGGGCCTCTCCGTGCAGCCAAAAGAGGGTGGATCTCTGCTTCATGGGCCTTAGTAGAAGGAGCAGGCCTCATCTCTCTCAAATAGTCCTAAGACGGTCTAGAAATGATCTGGTGAGAATAAGTAGGGGTGGAGGTGAGGAGTGGGCCTCCTTCAGACTGAGCCCCGGAGCAGCAGGGGCTGGAGCATCTGTGGCGCAGCCTGCTGTGCCCTTGGCTGTCTTGGCACAGGCTATGCCTTTGGGTGGGGGGTTGGTGCAGGAATGGGCAGATGATGGCTGTGAGTATGCTGTGTTGGGCTTTGCTCTGTGGCTAATGGGCGAGTCCAGTGAACCCAGGGTTTGACCTGGGCTCTCCTTTTCCAGGGCATTTACGTCACACGGGTATCCGAAGGAGGCCCTGCTGAAATTGCTGGGCTGCAGATTGGAGACAAGATCATGCAGGTAACAGAAGTCCCAAAGGAGGAAAACAAGGCTTAAGTCAGAGGGACTGACGCATTTGGGAGTGGGGCTCGGGCTGCCTCTACCTCCTGGGGCACTTGGGAGACTCATCGAAGCCATTTTGGACCTCATGTTGGCCTTCCCCTCAGAGGAAGCTGGCTCTCTTCTCTGTCAGCTGTTTGGCATCCCCGTTTCTGGGGGCATCAGCTTGGGGCCTGCTTGGGTAGCCCAGGCTCCCCAAAGCCTATCCTACTTCTAGATCTCAGAAGATAGGAAACTGAGGTGGCTGTGTTCTCTCCCTGGGTCAGGTGAATGGCTGGGACATGACCATGGTCACACACGACCAGGCCCGGAAGCGGCTGACCAAGCGCTCGGAGGAGGTGGTGCGCCTGCTGGTGACACGGCAGTCGCTGCAGAAGGCCGTGCAGCAGTCCATGCTGTCCTAGCAGCCTGCCAAGGTCGACTCGTGCCTGCCGCCTCTTTGTACAGTGACACTACTTCCACACTGTCTGCCTCTCATCCTGGCTTCTGCTGAGTGCCGGTTTCCTGCTCAGAAGGGCAAGAGCTGGTCCCGAGGCCTGCCTGGCCTTCCTCCTCCTCTTCCACCAGGGGTCCGAGGCTCTGGGACCAGCTTTCCCTCAGACACTGAGGGCTGGAAACAGTGGCCTGGAGCTGAGTCGTAGTCTGTAGTGACCACAGGCTTGGCTCCTAGACCCTGCTGCCTGGTCTCAGCAATGTCCAGGTGAGCAGCAGGCCCTGCTTCCTGAGAGTGGCCACAAAGCTGAACAGTGCCAGGTGGGCTGGCCTTTCCTACACTGCCCTGGCTACGCGGCTCAGCACGCCCTCTGTCTCAGCTCCAAAGTGCCTGTGTCCCATGCTTTTCCCTGTTGCCCAGTGGGAACTTGACAGTGCCAGAGGCATGACGAAGTTTGTCAGGATGGGAGCCAGGCAGGCTCACAGTCCATCTGTCACACTCCCACTCCTCCGAGGGGTGCTGGCCTTCCCAGGGTTCGCCTGCTTACAAGATTTAGACAGGTTCAAGGCTGACACTTTAGGGCAGTTCCATTTTCCTCTATGCCTGTGGGTTTAACTTTTGTAATTTTTTAGTCACAACTTTGATACAAAGTGTTTTTGTCTTAATATTTGGAGTTGCCAATTCTACTTTTGAATTTAGCTTACTAATTCAATCTGAGAACAATGACTCTTAACAAGTCAACAAACCTTACTTTGGTTACTGTGGAAATGGGGCAGTATGAAGCCGCCCCACGCCCACCGTGTGCCCAATAAACAATGCTGGAATCCACAGGCGGTCTTTGCTGAGGCACAGGGCTGGGGTATTTGGTGGATTATGGAGAGAGCTTTGGTTGCAAGGCTGGCCGACCTGGCCCCAGCTGCTCTGGGATGCAACGGCCCCACTCTGCCTAGGCCCAGCTGACACCGTGCTTGGTCTGGCCACATCTGTGGGAATGTGTGTAAGCACCTTCACTAGAAGTGGGCTAGGGAGTCCCCAACTTCCCCTGTGAACGTGGTCTCAGTTCCTCCCCAGGAGGCGCCTCGTGGACACCAAGGGGTGAATGGAGAAAACACCCACCCTATAAGACTCTTAAGAGCGCTCAGTTGATCAGTGTTTCTGGGGGCTGCCATCTGACAAGACTGGGTGAGTTGGGGAGTTCCAGGGCCTCTGGCTGGCCCACCATTAGCCGCACTACCAGCTCTGGGAACTGGTGCCAGTCATGGACCCACTGCCAAATCAGATTTTCAGAATCTCCCGTTTTTTGAAGTGTGACATCTGGTAACACTGGGTGGCCCAAATAAAGCAGGTGTGCACGCTTGGTCAGGCTGCTCTGATTTGGGGAAACAAGATCTTAAATTCTTTGATATTTTTTTTACCTGGATAGAAGAATAATCTGGGAAAATTAAGACATCCTACACTCCCAGTGGTGGCATATGCCCTTAGTGACCTCATCTACAACCCTGCTCACAACCCTGGCGTGAGCAGTGTGCCCTTGGCAACGCAGAGATGCGGTACCTGTGTGACCTACCTGGCCCTGAGCAGGCAGGCATCTTGGCACTACCTCTGAGGGTTCATCTCAAGTGCTGGGTTGGCAGGCAGTCACCTTGGGATCCGTGAACTTCACAACCCTGAGTTTTACACGAAGTGAGTAAGGTGTCTGCCTTAGCCCCAAGGACTTGGTTCTGAAACCAACACACCTACCTCTGGCAAATGCTCAGGTGCACAAAAGGAAACAGGTTTTAATTCAAGACATAGGTCCCTCAAACTGATCTTGTAAAAAGTTGGAGTGAATTGAGAAACTCAAGGCATGTACAAGGCAGGTCCTGGGACCCTCCCGCTCCTGCCACAGGAAGGACAACTGGTTGGGTTGGGAGGAAAGGGGGTTTGGGATCAGGGACGGCCCATGAGGATTGTGTGAGGTGTGGTCTCAAGTCCTTATCTGAGGTTCCTAACAGCCAAAAAATTGGTATCTCAAAGGCCTGGGGGGAGTGAGGGAAGGAAGGCCTGCCCTCCCTTCTGGGGGAGCTACTCTCACAAATTGGCAGGTCCCACAGGACGCTAAGGCACGGACGGGTGTATGTCCATCCTGCACTCCAGAAGCAGGATAAGCTGGAGGGGCTCACGTGGGGCTGCTGACTGGGAAAGTGGAGGCAGGCAGGCAACCATTCACTTCCAAAACATCCCTCCAAAATATCCAGAAGGGGTATTAGTGTGATCCAGATCCAGAGTGTTGGGCACCTCAATACCAAAAAATACTGTTTCTTTACTGTGGCTGCAGTGGTGGAAGGTGGGAAGGTAAGTGTTCTGACAATGTGGCCTTCAGAGAAGGGACCCCAAGGCCTAGCCCCAAAGTCCTGGTCTCTGCCACCAGCACCTCTCAGTCCACTGGCCATGACATCTGGCTGCTTAGTCTTTGGGAACACAGTGGTGGTGCCAAAGTAACCTTGGCTCTCCCAGCTGCAAAGTCAGTCCTTCAAGCTGCTCCCAGAAACACTGGTTGCTTGGGGCAAGGCCTTCGGCTCCCAGCTCGGTGTTGAATCTTGCTTGGCATGGCTGTCAGAACGTATAGGTGCTGCCTGAAGCCTTAAAGAAAATACAGATGGCAGCATCAAGTTGCAGGAGGGCCAGATGACTGGCCAGTAAACCTGAGAGGGGCCGCCAGCACTCCACTCTGGCTTTTCATCTCAGAGCACAGTCAGGCGTCTGTCCCAGAGGAAGGGTTCTCCTGGCCCTGGAGAGTCCTGAGCGAAGGCAGGCCAGTTCATTCATGTTTAAGGCGTTTGGCCCTGAAGAAGAGGACACTTCTCCACTGTTGGCACACTGAGCCAGCCCTGCACTCCAGACTGCGTTTCCAGCCTTCCTGGTGGGCACAGGGCCTGGGCCATTTACACTGGGGCCTGGGTGTTAGTTCACCTGTTCATACCCTGGTCTCCTTCTGTACAAGCAGAAGTGCTGGACGAAGAAGACAATATCGAAGAAGATGGAGAAGACGCCGAGTCCAAACTTGGTAGGGTCTCCAAAGATCAATGTCCACTGGTCTATTAACAGCCAGAGGGAACAGAATCTGGTTTAAGGTGGAAGCTTGTGGTGCTGTGGAGGGTAGGGGTGGGAGCCCTGACTGGACCAGGAAACCAAAAACTCCAGCTGCAAATGCCCTTAGGTAATCTAGAGCAGTGGTCCCCAACCCCCGGCCGCGGACCGGTACGGGTCTGTGGGCCATTTGGTACCAGTCCGCAGAGAAAGAATAAGTTACATTATTTCCGTTTTATTTATATTTAAATCTGAATGATGTTTTATTTTTAAAAAATGACCAGATCCCTTTGTTACATCTGTCTAAGACTTACTCTTGATGCTTGTCTCGGTCACGTGATACATTTATCCATCCCACCCTAAAGGCTGGTCTGTGAAAATATTTTCTGACATTAAACCGGTCCGTGGCCCAAAAAAGGTTGGGGACCACTGATCTAGAGGCTGGGACTGAGTGGATTCCCAAGCTGCGTGCCTCCAGCCCACTGCTGACTGACTCACCGTTGTTGTAGGACTGGAGGAACATCTGGAGGAGGCTGAAGCAGCCCCCAGTGAAGTCCAGAAGCACGTTGCCAATGCTCCAGCCCTCAGTGCTTTTGTAGACAAAGTTCATGTACGCCTGGGAAGACAGAGGAAAGAGTTGGAGGGCAGTGAGGGGGCTGGGTGGCTGCCTCATGCTGCTTGTGCCGCCACTCCAAACAAGAGCTCTCTAATTCCTCCCACTCGTGTGCTCCAGCCTCTGCTCAGAGGAACCCAGTGACCTTTGGGCTCTGACAAGGCTCTGTAAGAACAGGGGTCTCATCTATATGCACTGCAAACAGAACCCCCCTCCTCCCACCCTTGTATCACTCAACTCCAGTGCAGGGGAGGCTGGGAAGCTGCCGCTCCATCTTCCTCACCCCTCCCTGTTCTGGGGCAAAGCTCTACTGTGTTTTTCCAGCCACTCGGATTTTTCTCATCTCCAATGAAGATGCACCCCAAACAGCCTGGACTTCGTGTTGTGCTTGTGAACTCGGGCTGGGAACCCGATGGCCTGGTTTGGAATGCCAGTGCCACCACTGGTGCTTTGTTACCTTGGGGGAATTTCCCGAGTTCTCCTAGCCTTGGTTTCTCCATCTGTAAAGTAGACTTACCTTCCACCTTAGACCTAGCTGGGCTCCAGGCTCTCTGCCTCAGGCTTCCCTGGTCTAGTGGGTGGATCCACTCGGAACCCCCCTCTTCCTGCTGCCAGCATTCTCTGGGTTTATCTGACTAGGCCATTGTAGAGGTCTTTTCCTAGTCAGCCATCAGCCAGGTCCCTTTCTGTCCTCTCTCACCTCTCCATACTTGCTGCCACCACTCTGTCTTGGATAATTTCAAACATCTGCACTGGGACTCCTCCCTCCAAGGTTTCCTGCATTTGGGGGCTGAGGCCCCACTTCCCTCAAGACCTTGCACGTATAGTCTTCCTCCCAAGCCCCCCGTCCCTGGCCCCACCTTCCTTTAGCTCAACACTGCTCACCAGCAAGGTCTCCTCATGGCCTCCTATGCTTTTCAGCCTGTACGTTTGTGTAGGCTGCTCTAGCCTGGAATAGTCCTCCTCTTGTGTCCCCAGAATTAAGTCTTGTTTATCCTTAAGGGCCTGGCTCTGTTCCCAGGCCCTCCAAGAGACTGGCTGTGATTCTGGCCAAGACATTCTCCTTCCTGAGCCCATGGAACACAAGGTTCCCTGTCCTGGAGCTGAAAAGGGGGCTTCTCCATTGTGTCCCCAGATCTGAACAGGACTGTTGGAGTACTTGAGGGAGGTTGCTGAGGGCCCACAAGGAAGACCCTGGATGGGACCTCCAAGAAAAACATCTCTGGACAGGAGGTGGAGGTCATAGTGGTGGCGCTCTCCTCCCACCTAGTCTTTCCCCAGTAAATGCAGCTGCTCGTCAGGGATGTCAGTCGTGGTGATGGGGGGCAGAACCGAAGTCATTAGGAAAGCTGGGATGAGGAGACAGGAGTGACCTGCACAGTGACCCCTGACTCTCAGAGCTGAGTGCGAGCTTGGAGAAGTCCCCACTAAATTCTTTGTGTGACTTCTGGCTCCAGGGAAGAGCGGGCAGCATGACAGCCAGTTTTCACCCTGGCCTGCTGCCAGGTCACACCTCCACTGTAGCCTTCCATCCGTCTCCTCGCCCCAACCAGGAGTAGGACCCAAGGTCTATCTCACCCGCCTCACCCTAATGACCACATGAAAAGGCAGTCCCTGGAGGTACCTGTGGAAAATACTTGACCAGGGTCACCGCGAGCTTGATGTAGGAGAAGCAGAAGAGAAACTGCAGCCATGTGGTTACCCCAGCGGCGGCCATAACCATGATGACAAGTGCGAAGAGCCCCGAGAGCACCAGGAAGCCGATGGTAGGCCAGGACACACGCTGGTCACCTCGCTGAGGATGGGGGAGGGGAGGGGAAGTGCGGTGTGGGTGAGGGCACAGAGACCCCAACAGTGCCCTTGTCGCTACTGGGGTCTCAGGTTTGGTCCCTGGACTTTCCATAGCCCATTTGCTTTTTGATTCCACAATGCAGAACTGGATGTCTCTTAGAGCCCACCAAGGGTGAAGGGTATTGGGGACGGAACCCAAGACCTCCAGCCCAGGCTTGTCCCATGGTCCAGAGGAATCTAGAGTTTGTCCCCTACCCCTACCTTCCCCCAAAGAAGGCCTCCTTCATCCAAGCTTCAAAGCAAAGAGTAAGAACACCTAAAAGGTTCATGAAGGTGGAGCCCAAGCATTCCCTGGCTGCTTTGCCTGTGTGAAGGGAGCTCCCTGAGGAAGTGGTGCAGCCACAGGGAAGTGAAAGAAAACGTGTGCGTCAGCAACCCCTGAAACAGGCCTAGCCACGCCCCTTCCAGCTGAAGCACCCGACAACCCTCCGGCAACACAGCTGCGTCCAGACCCCTCAGGACCTCTTGGGACCCTCATGAGCCTACTCCCCCAACTGGCACCTGGAACCCGCTACCGCCCTCTGCTCATGGTTACTCCCATTGCCCCTTGGGCTTCACAGTTCTGTTCTGTACGGGTGCGCCACCCTGGCCCTAGTCCCCATGGACCATGACTAAACACGTTCCTGATGCCCTCCTCCTCCTCCTCACTGCCTGGGCCAGGCCTCCCAAGAGCTGCCTTTGCTCTCTCCTCCTCCCCCCTCAGCCTGCTGGGTCATCACTGCCTCTGTGTCCTTCACCCCAGACCTGAGGGGGGTAGGGGAGAACTTGGGTTCATAGGGTGGTGGTCCCTGTGCCTAGCCTGTTATCTTGGCTCCAATAAGCAGCTGCTGAGTGAACAAACACAAGCCCTTCCTGAGGGTTTCTGTGTCTTCTGTAGTAAAACAGCAGGTGTGGGTGGCAGGGGGTGGTGGTGGGTGCTGGCCTGGCAGCCACAGGCGCAGGTGCTAATTTCATCTCTCACCTCATAGAGGAAGCATTGCACCAGGACCACCAGGGTGAGGGCAACGGCGTGCAGGCTGAAGAAGACATCATTACTCTCCACAGGGTTCACTCCATTTGGGTATTTGAGGAAAAACTGCTCCTGTTAAGGGTGGGGAGAAGCTGAGGAATGAGGGAGAGCCAGGCCACTGAACAGCTTGGGCCAGGCTGTGGTGGGCGGGCAGAGCCATACCTGGATGTATGGGACCCAGAAGAGGCCGATATTGAACACGCTGTAGGCCATGAAGCCCATCAGGTTCAGGGTAATGAAGTCAAAGCTCAGACCAACAACACTGTGGGGCGGGGAGATGGAGACACAAGACAGGGCAGGAGGTGAGACTCGGCCAGTGAAGGCAGGGGAGGCGGACAGAGCTCCCAGTACACAGGAAGGAAGGCCTGGCTCCCCCAAGCAGAGCACTGTCCTCAGGTCCCCCTTCATGCCACAATCAGTGCCACCCAATCCTACCCTCTTGGGAACCAGTTCCCTCCTGCCTGAAGTCCTGGCCCCTGAGGGAAGTTTGGAGGCCTCCAGCAGAAAGGAGCACTTCCCTCCCTGGCTCCCAGCCTAGCAGCACCCCCAAGAGGCCCACGTGGCTAGGGTGACTGCAGGAAAGCTTGTGTCCTTGCTGCATGAAGACCCAATCCCAGGCCCACCTTGTCCTTCCTTCCTTCATTTCTTCCATTGCTGTGTAATTGACATCACTATTTTATTTGTTTTAGGAGTACAGTACATCATAGTGATTTGGTATTTATATACGTTATGAAACAATCCCCATGATAAGTCTTGTTACCATCTGTTACTATACAAACTTATTGCAATATTATTGACTATATTCACTATGTAATACATCACACTTTCATGACTTATTGTATATAGCCTTGTAGTATATCTGATTCAGGGAATATGATACCTCTTTTTTCACAAGACTGCTTTGGATATTTGGGATCTTTGTGGTCTTATACTAATTTAAGAATTCTTTGTTCTAGTTCTGAAGAATGCCATTGGTAATTTGGTGAGGATTGCACTGAATCTGCAGATTGCTTTGGGTAAGAATGAACATTTAAACAATATTAATTCTTGGCCCTGGCTGGTTGGCTCAGTGGTAGAGCGTCGGCCTGGCGTGCAGAAGTCCTGGGTTCGATTGACGGCCAGGGCACATAGGAGAAGCGCCCATCTGCTTCTCCACCCCTCCCCCTCTCCTTCCTCTCTGTCTCTCTCTTCCCCTCCCGCAGCTAAGGCTCCATTGGAGCAAAGATGGCCCGGGCGCTGGGGATGGCTCCTTGGCCTCTGCCCCAGGTGCTAGAGTGGCTCTGGTCGCGACAGAGCGACGCCCCAGAGGGGCAGAGCGTCGCCCCCTGGTGGGCGTGCCGGGTGGATCCCAGTAGGGCGCTTGCAGGAGTCTGTCTGACTATATTTCCCCGTTTCCAGCTTCAGAAAAATACAAAAAAATAAATAAATAAATAAATAAATAAACAAACAATATTAATTCTTATCCATGAGCATGGTATATATTTCCATTATTTGTATCTTCATCAATTTCTTTCATCAATGTCTTACAGTTTTTAGAATATAGATCTTTCACCTCCTTTCAATTGTTCCTAGGTATTTTAACATTTTGATACAATTGTAAATGGGATTGTTTTCTTAATTTCTCTTTCTGAAACATTGTTATTAGTTTACAAAAACACTATGTAAATAGATTTCCTTCAGGTATAGTCTAGGTATCTTTAAACCACTGTTTTTTTGTTTTGTTTTGTTTTATTTTTTTTTCTGTGCCGGAGGAAGGGCGAGTCCCCTCACAGGCCCCTCAGTAATATCCTTCCCTGCTGCAGGTCTCTGAGTTGGGGGAGAGATTTCCTTTGTTGTCATGTCTCCATCTCTCCCACCCTTCTCCATGTGGTGCCTCTGTCCTTTGTTGCGCAGAAGCTGTTCAATAGGAGTTTTCTTGAGCAGGAACTGCTCTATATGTAGGTGTACGTTTGGTATGTCTGTAGTAGGAGGTGAGTTCAGAGTCTTCCAACACCCATATCTTGGCCTTGCCTCCCACTTTGTTTTTAAAATCAAGGTGGGAAGCCTGACCGGGTGGTGGCGCAGTGGATAGAGCATCGGACTGGGATGCGGAGCTTGAGTGCAGGCTCATCTGGTTCTAGCAAAAGCTCACCAGCTTGGACCCAAGGTCGCTGGCTCGAACAAGAGGTTACTTGGTCTGCTGTAGCCCCACCGTCAAGGCACATATGAGAAAGCAATCAATGAACAACTGAGGTGTTGCAAGGAAAAACTGATGATTGATGCTTCTCATCTCTCTCTGTTCCAGTCTGTCTGTCCCTATCTATCCCCCTCTCTCTCTGTCTCTGTAAAAAAAAAAAAAAATCAAGGTGGGAAGGCTTAATCTCCCAGGATCTAGTTCCAGCTCTGTAGTATGACTTGGCACTAATTCCCCCAGGGCTGGACAGACCTATACAAGAGCATATTTGGGCAGACTTCGCCCCCACCCCGCCCATTCTCCACTTTATTGAGATGCCACATTTTGTTGATTTCACAAGGAGTAGCTGAATTGGGCAAGAGACTAACTGCCCAGCAGTACAAGTGCTACTGCAGGCTCTTAAGAGTTTTCACATCAACAACTTTCTAGAAAGGTCAGGAAGAGAGAACAGCAGAGGGGACAGGCCAAGCTCATGCTACCTACAGCCTTGCTGGAATGCCCCAGTCTTACCAGCATTAAATGAACCTGCACATAAGCTCAGCAGATTACCTTTTCCGCCTCCAGTTCATGATCACCTGAGGGTAGAAGGAGATGGACCAGGCTGCAAAGTAGATCCAGCCAATCACCTGGTTTATGATGCTAATGACATTGCTGTGGATCACCAAGAAGCGTATCCTCGGACTAGAAAGAATTGGGGACCAGAATGAGCTGAGGCTGGGCTCCTGAATGAAACTCCCACATGCTCAGCACTGCCTCCCTTCTCATCCTTTAAGTTACAGCTTACCCGGTTTGGCTGGAATGATTTCTGTGCAGAAAAACAGTAATCTGTCCCACATTTTGTGATGTCACTTGAAAAGAGGACTCTGTCACTCTGGGAGGCACCACAACCTATTAGGAAAATTGAATTTGATCCAAGGCCAGGTATTTATCGGGTTCTTGCTGAATGTCCAGCTCCAATCTATGCACTAGGAAACGTAGAGAGAGATCATAGGATCCTTGCCTTCCAGGAACTTATTAACAAAAGTGAGAAACATTGGAGCAACCCAGCCAGCTGGAACCTCCCCTACGCCTGTGTTAGACTTTCTGAGCAGAACACGGTTTTGCTCTCAGGCCCACCCCTGACTTATCTCTGTGGAAGGTGGGATAACTTTCCTTTCCTCACTAGCTATGAGATCTGTGGATCAAGCTAGACTTCAGAGAGCTGAGTGCTAGAATGTCCTGTTAGAACCAATGGTTTTTCTTAGCCTGTAGCAGGCCTTCTACGCTGGGGCAGAAGTTGTGTCTAGTGGTGTGTGATTTTCATCATAGGATGAGATGAGACTCTCTTCTCACACAAGGTCCTTTCAGGTAAACACCGTTCATCTGATCATGCTTCAATACAGTTTGCTTGCTAGAAGCCTTAAAGCCAATTTGTGGCCCACTTCTATAAGTACTCAGGGCCTCATGATATGCCTTATAGTTATCAATTTCATCCTTGCATTCATCTTGTCTGGTTTTTTTTTTTTTTTTTTTTTGGTGACAGAGATAGAGAGAGAGACAGATAGGGACAGACAGGCAGGAAGGGAGAGAGATGAGAAGCATCAATTCTTTGTTGCGGCTCCTTAGTCTCCTTAGTTGTTCATTGATTGCTTTCTCATATGTGCCTTGACCAGGGGGCTACAGCAGACTGAGTGACCCCTTGCTCAAGCCAGGGACCTTGGGCTCAAGCTGGTGAGCCTTGCTCAAACCAGATGAGCCTGCGCTCAAGCTGGCGACCTCGGGGTCTCAAACGTGGGCCCTCCACCTCCCAGTCCTCCGCTCTACCCACTGCGCTACCGCCTGGTGAGGCTGCCTCAGATTTCTTACCATCACTTTCCTAACTCCATATACATGGCATAAAATGCCCATCCTCAGACACCAACAAAGCCAAAATCAGAGATTTCTAGAATGATTGGAAAGCGGCAGTCCCTGGTATAAAAACAAGGAAGCCTATTTTCAGAAGTACTTAATTAAAGTATGTTTTGTTATCCAGAAGTTCTCTACCCATCAATTAAGGTTCATTACTTACTTCATCGGGGAGCTCAAGGATAGTAATATTTTTTGAACGAAATGTGATTTCAAAAGTGATCACCAAGGTTGCGTTTAATGGATGCCTGTGGAGGATAAGAGTCTGATTACTACTGAGAAGTTGGACAATGTAAGATCTCAAACAACCTTCTGGATTTCACCCAAGGACTGTCATTTCTCAAGCAGCTAGGGTGAGGAAGTGCTGTGTGTTCAACCTGAGGGGTAGAGAGGTGGGCTCCCTGCTCCTTAGGAGTTTTCTATCTTTATCAGGAGATAAGATGTCCCATTGGGGCTGAGTGAGAACATGAGAAGGTGTGAAACTGGCTATAAATGCCAAACAGGTGTCCAGCGGCCGATAGGACCATGACATCTACTCTGGTGGGAAAGGCCTCTGAGAAGACTCAGGTCTGAGCAGGGAGCAGTGTATCCCCAGAAATCCATCTGAGTGGGAGCAGTCCGTGGGGGTCTCAGACTGGACATAGAGACCTTGAGTTAATTTGGAAGGCAGTGGAAAGCCACTCAAGGACTCTGGAGAGGGGAGAGTTGTGGAGAGGGGAAGACATGTCAGATTTACAAGGTGTCAACGGGCAGAGGTGGCAGGGGCTAGAAGTAGAATGCAGGTCTGTTGGGGAGTCTTGGTACCAAAGCTTTGGTTTAAGGACAGACTTCCCAGGAGAGGTAAGGAAAAGGGACAAGGAGAGAGAGAAAAGGACAGGACTCCAGACCTTTATCTTCAGGAATCCTCGTGACTGGGAGGCAACGGTAGGGCAAAGCAGTGAAGGATACAAAAGAGGGAGGCTCCGGCATGGTCTGGACTAGGTGGGCATCTTCATGTCTGAACCAGCAGAGGTCAGCAAGAAAGGCTCTCAGACAAGGCTAAGTGTGAGAGTCACACTAACAGGATCCATCAGATGGAGTCACTTCTGCTTTTGGAAGTGACCTAAGACGTGCTCAGCTCCTGACCCCTGACCATCAGTGCTCTCCTCAAATAGTGAGGATCTTGGAAAGGACCACTTCAAAGGCTGGCATCAACTGCTGGTCACTTGAGGACTCTTCTCAGCTGGGGAAAAGGCTCATGACTCTGGGGAGAAGCCCCTTCCTGTTCTTCCCACCAGAAACAAAGATTCAGCAGAATCTTTGGGAAAGAGAGACTTTGGGACCTTGGTCTGAAACCCAGGGCTAGGGTCTTTTTTCCTCTGGCTTCTCTTGAAGTGAAGAGGCAAGAGCATCGCACCTGGAATATGAACGGACTAAGCCCACTGTGGGGTAAATAAGCTGGGCTGAGGAGAGCATGCGCCTGGGAACTTACTGAAGGCTGATGCTGACATTGGCTGAACTTCCGTTTTCCAACTTCACAGTGGGAGGAACAGCAAAGTCGGCCGTCGACTCTGGAAGGACCCAAATCATGGCATTTGTCAACAGGTCAGAGAACTCAGACACACAAGGAGAGACTGGGACAATGGCTCCTGCCATCTGAACTCACAAACTATGACTCATGATAACCCCTATCCTCTAGGTGAAGACACAGAGGTTCTGATAGCCTGAGTGATGGGATAGAAAAGGAAGCCCTCATTATGCTCTTTCACCTCCTGCTGCCAGAGACAGAGGGAGGCGCAGGCTTGAGCAGGAGATGCTGTGGCTTCCTCCTCCCCAACACAACAGGCTCTGACAGGATGCGACCGAGTTATCCACAGATAGTTTTAGAATCACAGAGCCCCAAACTGTCACAAGGAATTCAAGCCATGATCTGGGATTGGAAAACATGGACTTGAACCACCTCTTCAGATGGCAATCACAGGAGTCTCCTCTGTTTGTGGAGCTTAAATGGCCCTGCAGAGCTGGTCCAGCACCTTCTTGTACTGAGACACATGGGCCTCAGCGAATCTGTTTATCAAGAAACCCTTTGAGCCCCATACGAACCTGAACCCGGCTCCCCCATGCACTGACTCCCTTCCTGAGGCTGACTCTGCGGGGGGCTGGGGGAAACTGATGAACAAGACACACTGTTCATTCGCAAGAATTTCTCCTTGGCATTGGGCATTAACTGAGGATAAGGTAGCTAACTAGATCTCTGGGGTGAGAGAAGAAGCAGGTTTAGGAGGCCAAGTACCCCAGAGCAACTTGGCCACAGAACATGATTGAGTCAGCCTCTCTGACCTCTTCCTGTGTTCTTAGGGCAGCCCCCACCCCTACCCTCAGGTGTGCTCAAAGTTCCAGGCACCTGTCCTCCTCACCTCCCTGACCTCAAGGCCTTCAGGATTATGCACAGCATAAAGTATGACCACAGATCTAAACTGGAACTGGAAGGGGGCCCACTAGGAGAAAATGAACACTCAGCCTGATGAAGATGGTCCTCGTGGGGGAAGCGGCTGCAGGAAGGGCCCAGGTCTCCCTCTCCGCAGACCCATGAAAGCCAGAAGATGAAGAACTGAGATTCTAGGTGCTCAGTTTGGAAGGGCACTTATTTCTCCACTATCTGGTCCCCCTTCTTAATACTCCTATCTGGCAGTTTCTCTTCTTCTGCCTGGACACCCTGAGGGAGTGTAACCCCATCTCCTCCAAGGGGATGGGCCAGTCTGGAACTTGCACTCCCGGGCCTGGCTTTGCTACCTGGGACCTCTCAGACCCTATCTGTCCCCTGCATCTGCAAGTCTCCAAGCTTCTCCCACCAGGGTCTCTCTGAGTGTCATGTCGCCACCTTGGCCCTTGTAGAGGCCAAGCTGCTCAGAGCAGAGTAGGATGGTCCCTCCCTTACCTGTAGCCTCAGGGCTTGAAGGCAGCTTTGACACTCTCCACCTCTTCTTTTTCATACTTACTCTCTCATAAATAATGTGTGGCTTTGTTCTGGGCTTGCACAGTTGGGGTAGGTCCCTGCTGTTACTTTCTATCTAGAGCTAAGGACCACACCAGGTAAGCAATACTATGATAAGATGGTCCCCAGGCCAGGGATGCTGAAAGTGAAGCCAGGCATTCGCTAATGGTCCCCAGGGCTCTGCTAGGATTGTGGTCAGGGTGAGTGGGAGATCCCCATGGCCTTTGCTCTTCCACCATCTTTACATTTTAAAAGAGGAGGCTGTGAAGAGAAACTGACAACAAAACAAACAGACAGCCAACTAAATGGGAGATGATATTTTCAAACAACAGCTCAGATAAGGGCCTAATATCCAAAATATATAAAGAACTCATAAAACTCAACAAGAAGCACACAAACAATCCAATAAAAAAATGGGAAGAGAACATGAACAGACACTTCTCCCAGGAAGAAATACAAATGGCCAACAGATATATGAAAAGATGCTCATCTTCACTAGCTATTAAGAGAAATGCAAATCAAAACTACAATGAGATGCCACCTCACACCTGTCAGATTAGCTATTATCAACAAGACAGGTAATAACAAGTGTTGGAGAGGCTGTGGAGAAAAAGGAACCCTCATTCACTGTTGGTGGGAATGTAAAGTAGTACAACCTTTATTGAAGAAAGTATGGTGGTTCCTCAAAAAATTAAAAATTGATCTACCATATGACCCAGCAATCCCTCTACTGGGTATATACCCCCCAAACTCAAAAACACTGGTATGTAAAGACACATGCCCCATGTCCATTGCAGCATTGTTCACAGTGGCCAAGACATGGAAACAACCAAAAAGCCCTTCAATAGATGATTGGATAAAGATGTGGTACATATATACTATGGAATACTACTCAGCCATAAGAAATGATGACATCGGATCATTTACAACAACATGGATGGACCTTGATAACATTATACTGAGTGAAATAAGTACAGTAAATCAGAAAAAACTAAGATCTATATGATTCCATACATAGGTGGGACATAAAAGTGAGACTCAGGGACATGGACAGAGTGTGGTGGTTATGGGGGTGAGGGGGGAGGAAGGAGAGGGAGGGAGTAGGGGAAGGGGAGGGGCACCAAGAAAACCAGATAGAAGGTGACGGAGGACAATTTGACTTTGGGTGATAGGTATGCAACATAATCAAATGTCAAAATAACCTGGAGATGTTTTCTCTGAACCTATGTACCCTGATTGATCTATGTCAACCCATTAAAATTAATAATAAAATAAAAAATAAAAGAGGAGGTTGTGAACTCTCAAAGAACACAAGTCTTTCTTTCTTTTCTTTTTTCTTTTTGACAGAGACAGAGTCAGATAGGGACAGACAGACAGGAAGGGAGAGAGAAGAATCAATTCTTTGTTGAGGCATCTTAGTTGTTCGTTGATTGCTTGTTCATTGCTTGCTCTCTCTCATACATGCCTTGACCTGGGGGCTACAGCAGAGCAAGTGACCCCTTGCTCAAGCCAGCGACCTTGGGCTGCAAGCCAGCAACCTTTGGGCTCAAGCCAGTGAGCCTGTGCTCAAGCCGGTGACCTCGGGGTTTCGAAACCTGGGTCCTTTGCGCACCAGTCTGACACTCTATCCACTGTGCCACCACCTGGTCAGGCCACAATCCTTTCTTTACAGATACTATCCTGGATTGTTGGAGCTCCACAGTTTGATTTTGGTGATACAAACAAGGTAATAGAGACCCCAGGGCAGAAGGCCAACGTTATTTATTGGAACCATCTGGCTCCTTGTAAAACTCCTGGACACCACCTAGTGGGTGCTTGACCAAGGACCAGGCAAGTACACCAAGTCTAGAGAGTCCTAAATCCTTGGCCACAAACAAGTCAGGCTGCTTACTTTATAACACTATTTCCCTCTGTACAAAGTTGATAACCCATTTCTAAACTTACCACATTTCTCTATGAGCTTCAGGGAGAAAAGGATAAAAATAATTAGCCAACTCCTTATCATGTTCCTCAATTTCAAAGAACTAGGAAGAAAAACAGCAAGAGAAGTTCAGGTTAAAGTTGGATCAGCTCAACAGCAAGTGGACAATATGCTCCCTGGAACCAGGGCATGAACAGTTCATAAAGGACTTTCACTTCACACCTGTGACCTCATGGGCTCTGCATCACAAGCTTGGAGAACAGGTCTCCAGGAAGGACTTTTCTTTCTCTGCTATGTGGGGGAATGGGCTCAGAGAAACTAAGTAGGTTTATAAGATCTCACTCTGAGGAAGTGGGCAAATGCTGAATTTTTCCATCTTCAACTGCTTCTTGCAACCGAGTTAACAGAAAGAATGCAGTTTTGTTGGCTGAGAGTTTTTTTCCCCCAAAGTTATTAGAACTGTGGTCAGATATTTAATTTTGTGAACCTATAAACCTTAAGGAAATTAATTTAATTCCCTCTCTCTCTCTTAGGATAAGAGTCTTAGGGTTGGCCCTGGCAGGTTGGCTCAGTGGTAGACCATCCACCAAGCATGTGGATGTCCCAGGTTCAATTCCCAGTCAAGGTACACAGAAACGCCCATCTGCTTCTCCACCCATCACCCTCTCGCTTCTCTCTCTCTCTCTCTCTCTCTCTCTCTCTCTCTCTCTCCCCTTCTGGCAGCCATGGCTCGGTTGGAGCGAGTTGGCCCAAGCTAAGGATAGCTCCATGGCCTCCGCCTCAGGCGCTGGGAAGAGTTCCGTTGCTGAGCAATGGAATAGTGTCCAGAAGGGCAGAGCATCGCCCCCTAGTGGATCCCGGTGGGGGCCAATGAGAAGATCTGTTTCTGCCTTCTCTCTTTTCACTGAATAATAATAATAATAATAATAATAATAAAAAGTCTTAAGGTTGACATTTTCGTCAACACTGTTGAAAAAGGCAAGCCAAGTCCTCCTTTCTTTCTTCATCCTGAAAACTCTGGGAGGCAGCAGGGGTGTGGACCTGCCCACTGCCCCGGAGCCCAGCCCAGAGCTCAGCACGCCAAGGGAGTTTCCAGAACGGTCCTAAGTACCCTCTCTCCAGAGCAATCTGTAAACTCTGAGACTCAGATTCAGGAGGCAACGAAGCAGAAAGCGAGGACTGGACTCGGACTGCACTGGGGTAGTCATCCACACCGCCTCGGCAGCCTGGTGAACCCTACCTCCGCTCCCGCCACCGAGGTCTCGAAGCTGAAGAATATCGTTTCTAAAGCCGTGACTGCTGGCAGGGGGATGGCAGGGCTGAGGAAGGCTGGATTTGTGGCAGGCTGCCCAACAGGCCTGCTGCACCAGTCTGTGGGCCTCAGGGGAGTCCACCTGGGGAACAGGGCGGAGGCTGTCGGGGCCGCACCAGCTCTCACCTGAGATCCTCAAGGGTCTGGGGACTGACCACAATCCGTAGGAGCTGGTAGGTGCTGTACCGGTTTCCCCTGGAGAACTAGACTTTGTGTGAGAGCGGGCCTGAAGTCAGCTGATCCGGGCCACCTGATTTGCAGAGTGACTATCTCTGCGCGATGCACTCTGGGAGCTGTAGTTTTGACGAGTCTTAGCGGGTCCATTGGCTAGGGTAGGGACGGAGTGGAGGCGCGCAGACACCTTGGCAGGGATGGAGGCTTGGTGTGAGGGAGTATTAAATCATTTTTAGGGACTCAGAGGCTCTCGAAGTGCCGAGCGCGGGTCAGCAAACCCTACACTACTTTCGCGAGCTGGGTGGGGCTGTCTAGGTGAGGCACGCTCCGCCACTGTCTGGAACCTCAGTCCGATGGGGCGGTACCCTCTGGATCCCGCCTTCCGCCGCTCTCCGCCTATAGCCTGGCCTGCCGTTTCGGGGTTCCGCCTGCCTCGGCCAATGGGAAGACAACTAGCTTTTACTTTGTGGCTGAAGGCTTGGTTAGCAAGGCTTGGCCTCCGCACCTTGGTCTCTCGTTAACTGTGCTGTGTGTGTGGGAGTGCTCCTTATCCGACGAGACCTACGCGGGTCCCCACGGCCATGGCTGCTCGGTCGGTCACTCTCGGCATCGACCTGGGCACCACGTCTGTGAAGGCGGCCGTGGTGGAGGCTGCGCCCGGCGACCCATCGGGGTTCGTGGTACTGGCCAGCTGTGTCCGGGCAGCGCGGGCCGAAGCGGCGGCCCAGAGCGCGGCGGCCGGGCCCCAGGTGAGGCACTGCCCTGGAGCCGCGCCGCCTCGGGTAGTCTCCTGAAAACCCGTTTCTTTCTCGAGGAGACCGCTCCGACACCCACTTCCTCGGAGAAGGCTCCCTGACTGCTGCAGCCCACCTGACCTCCACTGCCTGCTGCAGCTCCCCTGATGCGATAAGGCCTGGCACCGGTCTCCCCCGTCTCATGGCCTTGCCCATGGTGCTCATCCTGCACAGTTCCTCTCCTTGTGCAGCTCTCCTCCTGACTGCGTCAAGTTCAGGATTCAGTTTATTCCCCAGGGCAGAATTTGGGTTTTCCTCGGGAAATCAGATGCAGAATCAGGCCTAACAGGAGCAGAATGTGGACTGAGAAACTCAGACCCTTGGTCAACAAGTCACCCCCACCCCCAAGTCCCCAAAAGCTGAGACAACTTTGGAGGAAAAAAGGATGGATAGAAAAACAGAAAGACCTTGGAGGAAAGAGTCATTAGAAGAAAATCGGATTGATATTTACATACTAATGGTTTATCTTGTGAAGTTCAGTAGTGCACTCACTACAAGTAGTGTCTTGTGAAAGCAGCAAGATAGAAATGGAGTTTTTTTTTTTTTTTTTTTTTACCACAGTGGGCTCTGTTGTCAATCCTCGGAGCTGGATTTCATCACTTCCCTGAAAAAGATAGCTCTATGTTTAGTTAGTTAACAACAGAATTAATATCAAGGAACTTTAACCATTTTTTTCAGATCTCAGCTTGTTCTCCGAGTTGAAATAGGTAGACTCTATGGCCCCATCTAGCCACAAACCTCCATTTTCTGAGCCAAACACCACTCCCAAGAGCTTTGTTTTCCTAAATTCTTGCCACATATCTGGACTCATTTCTTTAAGGGTTCAGAGTCCGGCTTGCTCAGAAGCATGTCTAAAGATTAAGGTTTCATACTTACCTGGCAGGGGAGATACCATGATCACAAAGGTGGTTTTCCCAGGGTGAGGCTCACTCATTGCACACCGAGTGTGCTGACCCCTGCGATTTCCCCAAATGTGGGAAACTCGACTGCATAATTTGTGGTAGTGGGGGACTGAAAAAAAAAAGATTAAGGTTTCAGTAACACTTTGCTTTTTTTAATTTTTTTTTTTTTACAGAGACAGCCAGAGAGAGGGATAGACAGGGACAGACAGACAGGAACGAAGAGATGAGAAGCATCAATCATTAGTTTTTCATTGCGCGTTGCTACACCTTAGTTGTTCATTGATTGCTTTCTCATATGTGCCTTGACTGGGGGTTACAGCAGACCGAGTAGCCCCTTGCTCGAGCCAGCGACCTTGGGTCCAAGCTAGTGAGCTTTTGCTCAAACCAGATGAGCCCACGCTCAAGCTGGCGACCTTGGGGTCTCGAACCTGGTTCCTCTGCATCCCAGTCTGACGCTCTATCCACTGCGCCACCGCCTGGTCAGGCAACACTTTGCATTTTCATAGAGGCTTTCAAAATTGATTGGGACATCAGGGCATTTCAGAATGATTATATCACTTCATGAACTATGAGATGGAGACAAAGTCAGTTCTGACTGTGAGAGTGAGCAGCAGAGCTGGGATTACAGGGTTGAGGGCTGGGATTTACTCGTTTAGGTCTGTTCTGTTTCCAGGCACGGGAGCAGGATGTGAGTAGAATCATTCAAGCCCTAAACGAGTAAATCCCAGGAAATCCTGTCTGGGTTTAGGCAGTGTCATTTTCCCTTGAAATAGGGCCACTTCTTGAACACTACTTTTCCCTCTTCCCTCAGCATTCAACAGGCTCTTCTATGTTTATAGGCACACCCAGTGCACCACACCTGCCTAACGAGGGGTTTAGGGGAAGCAACTTGGGTCTTCTGATGCCTTTGAGAAATGGCATAAAGCCAGCAAAGTGGGCAGCACTGCTTCTACAAACAATCGAGAATCTAGTATGTACAGACATAATCCCTATCCTGATAAACTCATGGCTTTGTACAGAATGACCTAAAATACAACATGTGTGTTGTGCTTTGGGACAAATAGCATTTCTATAGTTTCATCTACAGCAAGATTTCTCAACTTCAGCACTGTTGATTTTTTGGATAGGGATGATTCTTTGTTGTGGGAGCTATCCTGTGATTTGCAGGGTGTTTAGCAGCATTCCTGACCTCTAACTCACTACATACCAGTAGAACCCTCCTCCCCAGTTGTGACACCCCAAAATATTGCCATATTGCTAAATGTCTCGTAGGGATCAGAAGTCACTGAGGTGAGAACCACTGATCTATAGAAATAGCTCATGGCTCTGTTCTTTCTTCATGACCATACTTCTCAGTTTTAAGTAGTATTGTGTACACCATGGTCAAGCTGGCAGTTATGTGGAAGGTCAGTCTTTTAGGTATTTGCAATGAGGATTTTTGAAGGAAGCCCTGTGACACTTTCTGAGTTATTAATTTTTCCTTTCTGGGCCTCAGTTACCTCATCTGTAAAAAGGGGTGTGAATAGAAGGAGGGTCTTGTGTTTTCCTGTCCTTCCTTGCTAGCTGTACCTTCTTGTGGGGCAGGGCGGTGGAGTGCAGGGCCTGGGCCACTAGCGGAACCTTATCTGTGGCAGTGCCTCACCTTGGCCAACACATTCCTGCTCCACACCCTGAGGGAGGTGGTGGAGAACCTTCAGTTTCACATCCTTCCCCGAGGTCTGTCAGGACGTGACCCCAGTGGAATTAGCTGGGCAGCTGCCACCCAGGAAATCCCTTGCCTTATGTGTCCTGTTCTGTTTCCAGGCGCGGGAGCAGGATGTGAGTAGAATCATCCAAGCCCTAAACGAGTGTCTTGCTGCTCTTCCACGGCAGCAACTGCGGAAAGTCAGTGGCATTGGAGTGTCGGGACAGATGCATGGAGTCCTGTTTTGGAAAACAGGCCAAGGTATGCTGGGCTCCGGGGATGATCACATGCTGTTAACAGTCACTGCAGAATGAGAAAAGTGCTGCTGTGGGCTGTCTGAAGGGTCAGGTTATTCTGCAGTGGATGCAGTGGCTACTGCCTCATATTTTGTGTACATCCTGTCTTGTACAGATTTGTTAATCAGTGAACTGTCCACTTACACATCATTAGCACGTTAGTTAGTAATACAGAGAGGGAGAAGAGTGAGTTCTTCCTGATTCTATGTATGATTCCGAGGAGCAGATTTTCCATAGCTTTCTCTTTATGTGCCTGTCTCAGAGCATCACTGCCGGCAACCAAGAAGTGGTGTGGCTCTAAGAGATGCCAAGAGGAAACTCTTCTGAATGCAGGTATAGTTTTATTGTTAAACATAATCACAGATATCTGTGATTTTTAAATTCCAGGGTATGTCCTTTTTATGGGCTCAGTTGCTAGCTAAGCATTATTTAGTTGGTCATCTTGTATCAGGAGGTCTGCTACAGTGCAAAGGTAAGTGATCTGTTGTGTTTAACCTCCAGGAGGAAAACTAAGCCAATAAAATAGCAATGAGCAATTAACATGCAAGGTGCTAGGCAAAGGATGTTAACCTGCATGAACTCAGTGAACTTTCCCAGCACCTTGTTATGCAGGTTACATACCACCCCCATTATGCAGACGAAGAGTTGAGATTCGGAGAGATTAAAATAATATGCTTGGGGTCATATGGCAACAAGTGGCAACTCTAGCTTTTGACCCATATATATCTGAGTACAGATGCTGAGCTTTAAAGGCCTCTTGGAGGACCGGAGCTACGGAGGGGCACTCTAGCTTAATGAAGGGAGGAACTTTCTAGCAGACTGCCCAAGGAAGAATTAGACTCCCATAGAAAGTTCTGCACTCTGTGTTATGTCAGGCATTGAAACTATTTTTTTAATTATAAAAAATTCTATATTGATTTAAACATATGGAGAATAGTATTGTGAACTGACACACCCATCACCGAGCTTCATAAATACCAATATTTTACTGCAGGTGTTTTAAGCAGAGATGGGTAGCTTTTTCGGGAGGCTGTAGTTAAAGGGATTTGAACATTGGATTCATCCCTTCCTGCCTGGAGAGCCAGTGATTCTGATTCCCTTGGGCCAAGTGAGTGGTGACTTGCTTCTCAGCAGCATGACTGGTATCTAGTGCTGCATCTTTTGATCAGTCCCCAGGATGGGCTTGGTACCCAGAGAAGCCAGTGCAAGGTCCTTCCTTCCTTCCTTCCTTCCTTCCTTCCTTCCTTCCTTCCTTCCTTCCTTCCATCCATCCATCCATCCATCTATCCATCCATCCATCCATCCTATTGTCAGGCTAGCTGGGACCATAGGAGCTGCTTGCCTCCCATCAGTAGCAGGAGCAGAAGGCTGATTACGGTGTTAGAGCTGACCTCTCAGAGGGAGTCTAGGTTGTAAAAGCTTTTTAAACTCCTTAATTTTGCATTAACGAGAATAAATGTCCTTTTAATACTAAAACCCTTTCCAAAGAGGACAGCAGGGATCTAATGATTGTGGTCTCATCATATGCCTTCCCTTCTGCCTGTCTCCCGGATTCTTACAACAACCACACAAGCCATCGCTGTCTTGTTGGAGAGAGCTGCTTAATATTTCATTGAGCCAGCCTGCATGCCTTTTTGTCTTGCTTTCTGTTTCTGGGAAGGAGGAAAGCCACTGTTTGACGATGATGATATCTGCTTAGCAGAATTAGTTGAAGTCAATTTGGGATCAGGTTGTTCTGCTTCTGCTTTTAATGGTGGCTGTAATTCAGTTTGGGTTTAGTACCCACAACATATAAGGCTCTGTGGTGGGCCCCATGGGAGACATAGAAAAGAGTGGATGAAGCCCTTACCTTCCAGGGCACACTCAAGGCAGTCAACATAGACGGGGACCAGCAACCCGAGCAGAGAGCTAAGTGCTTCCAGGAGGGCACAGGTGAGGCAATTGGAGGAGAGGAGTGGAGTGACTAGTGTCTTCTGAGAGGCCTGTGGTTACGACTGTTTCAAAACTCCATTTTCAGGCTCAGTAATAACAGGGGAGAAATGGTGATCATAAAACCAAGCTAAAGGGCATGCGGCAGATTGGGTAGAAAGATTGCTAGTGTATAGTAGACAAAGGACAATTATGGGAACATTTAAAGAACTAATAACAAAGGACAGATGGCCCTGTGGAAAAATGGGCAAAGGATAAGGACAGGCAGTTTCTCGAAGATGAAATGCAAATGGTAATAAGCATACAAAAATGTGTTCAATGTCATTAGTAATTAGAGAAGCTCAGATGAAAACAACAAGAAATCATTTTCTACCTACTAGGATATAAGAAATCAAAGTTTGATAATGTTAAGAGTTGGCAAAGGGCTGGGAAATTGGTTTCTTTAAATACCACTCTTGTGAGTGTCAATCAGTAGAGCTTTTGGAGGGCAAATGGTGGGGCCTATTAAAAATAAGATAGCTTCGCCTGACCAGATGGTGATGCAGTGGATAGAGATCATCAGCTTGGGACACTGAGGACCCAGGTTTGAAACTCCGAGGTCGTTGGCTTGAGTGTAGCTCATCCAGCTTGAGTACGGGCTCACCAGCTTGAGCACGAGAATGCTGACTTGAGTGTGGGATCATAGACATGACCCCATGGTTACTGGCTCAAAGGTTGCTGGCTTGAAGCCCAAAGTTGCTGGCTTGAGCAAGGGGTCACTGGCTCGGCTAGAGGCCCCCCCTTTCCCGTCAAGGCACATATGAGAAATCAATGAATGAACAACTAAGGTGCTGCAACAATGAGTTGATGCTTCTCATCTCTCTCCCTACCTTTTTGTTTGTCCCTGTCTGTCTGTCTCTCTTTCTCTCTCTCTCACTTAAAAAAAAAAAAAGATAGCTTCTACTAAAAGGAAAAAAGAAAATAGCTGCTATGACTTAACAGTGCTACTACTTGGAATCTGTTCAGGAGAAGTACTTTAACACATATGAGCATAAGGAGGCATAATCATGGTCGTTCATGCATCCTTGTTTATAGTAGTGAAAACTGACATTTAATCAGAGGGTTAAATAAATGTTCATGTGATCATGCTGTGGAATGATATACAGTAGTTAAAAAGAATAGGGTATGTTCATGTATACTGACATGAAAAGAACTCTATAACATTCTTGCTGGATGATAAAAAACAACCCCTGGAAAAAGAAATACAATATAGCACTATTTTCTTTTTTTAAATAGACAAAAAACCCCAAAACTCAAACCAACCAAGCCAAACAAAATATCTGTGAGTCTAAAAACTTGTCACCCAGCAAGTGCTGACAGTGACAGGAAGGGGGCTGGGACTTAGGTGGGGAATCGTCAAGCAGGCCTTTTGCTTTTTCTGTAATATTTGAACATTTTATATTGAGAATGCATTTACTTATCACGTGTGTAATTAAAAAAGATTTAAAAATATCAATTCTTTACAAAAGAAGAAAAAGAAGAAAAGAAAAAATGTAACTGTCAAGCCAGATTCTGAAACAGGCTACCTGAATTGAATCCAGGTTTTACCATTTAGGCAACCAAATTTTTAACTTCCTTTTTTCTGCATTTTTCTTACGTGTAAAATGGAGATAATTATCACATCTACAATATGTTTATAAGGCTATTGTGTAGATTAAATGAATTAACATTTTTAAAGTACTTTGAATAATACCTGGTACATGGTAAGAACTTCATATTTGTTTTTTTTTTTTTTCCTGAAGTTGGAAACGGGGAGGCAGTCAGACAGACTCCCGCATGCGCCCCACCGGGATCCACCCGGCATGCCCACCAGGGGCGACGCTCTGCCCATCTTGGGGCATCGCTCTGCTGCAACCAGGGCCATTCTAGCACCTGAGGCAGAGGCCACAGAGCCATCCTCAGCGCCCGGGCCATCTTTGCTCCAATGGAGCCTCGCTGCGGGAGGGGAAGAGAGAGACAGAGAGGAAGGAGAGGGGGAGGGGTGGAGAAGCAGATGGGCACTTCTCCTGTGTGCCCTGGCCGGAAATCAAACCCGGGACTCCCGCACGCCAGGCTGACGCTCCACCACTGAGCCAACCGGCCAGGGCCCATATTTGTTTTATAATACAAAGAAAATAAAAATGATAGTCTAAAACAAATCAAAAGAATTTTGGAAGCTTTTAAAGGGATTGAGGAAAGGCTGTGGAGACCTAGCTTTAGGGCTGGGATAAGAATCCCAGCTTTAGCCTGACCAGGAGGTGGCGCAGTGGATAGAGCGTCGGACTGGGATGCGGAAGGACCTAGGTTCGAGACCTCGAGGTCGCCAGCTTGAGCGCAGGCTCATCTGGCTTGAGCAAAAAGCTCACCAGCTTGGACCCAAGGTCGCTGGCTCGAGCAAGGGGTTACTCGATCTGCTGAAGGCCAATGGTCAAGGCACCTATGAGAAAGCAATCAATGAACAACTAAGGTGACGCAACGAAAAACTGATGATTGATGCTTCTCATCTCTCTCCGTTCCTGTCTGTCTGTCCTTATCTATCCCTCTCTGACTTTCTCTCTGTCCCTGTAAAAAAAAAAAAAAAAAAAAAAGAATCCCAGCTTTAGGTTTAGGTTTAGGCAGAAATATAGTTGTGAGGCAGACTACTCCTAGGAAGAGCCTTCCCCATCCCCCAGGAGAAACATAATGTACTATAGGTGCATGCATCTGTAACAGCCTCTTGTGGGTACTGCTCAGGGATACTAACCAGAGATTGACAAGATTTCGCAGAGCTTCTGCCTAGCTGTTCCATCTATTTGCAACACATGTCCCCAGATGTTCTTATGGCTCACTCCCTTATTCCATTCAGGCCCTCCTCACCTGTCCCCTCAGAGAGGACTTCCTTGATCACTTTCCAACAAGCTATCACTCTATCCCCTTACCTACTCTGTTGTATCTTTTTTCATAGCAGCTAAAACTACCTGGTATTATTTATTTGCTTGCTTATATTCTATATCTCTAAAGTCAGTGACTTTTCCTTGCTCACTGCTGTAATAATCTCAGGGACTAGAACTAGTGCCTAATACATATTAGATACTCAAATATATCATTCAATTATGCATGTATGAGTGAGCGAATAGATGTTTCATAGCTTGAGAGGCAATTAAATCTTTTTTTTAAATTTCTTAAAATTTTTTTTTAATTTATTCATTTTAAAGAGGAGGAGGGAGAGAGAGAGAGAGAGAGAAGGGGGGAGGAGCAGGAAGCATCAACTCTCATAGGTGCCTTGACCAGGCAAGACCAGGGTTTCAAACCAGCGACCTCAGTGTTCCAGGTTGATGCTTTATCCACTGCGCTGCCACAGGTCAGGCCAAAGAGGCTTTTTTTTTTTATTTTAATTTGATTTTATTTTTTAAAAGATTTTATTCATTTTAGGGCGGGGGAGGGAGGAAGCATCAACTCCCATACGTGCCTTGACCAGGCAAGCCCAGTGTTTCAAACCAGCAACCTTAGTATTCCAGGTCGATGCTTTATCTACTGTGCCTCCACAGGTCAGAATTAAATCTTTTTCTTTGGTCCTTAGTGAAAAAATTTATAGGAAAATGTAATGGTTTGGGCTCCCAATTCTAGGGTCTGAGATCAGGCATAACCATGAAGCAGCTTTATGTAGGGCTTTGCCCTGCTTTGCTTCATGGCATCACTGTTCTACAATGGAGGCCAGAGTCTCATCTCCATTTGGAGTGTATTTTTTTTTAGAGAGAGAGAGAGAGAGAGAGAGACAACAGACAGGCAGGGACAGATAGGAAGGGAGACAGATGAGAAGCATCAACTTGTTGTGACACTTTAGTTGTTCATTGATTGCTTTCTAATATGTGCCTTGACCTGCAGGCTCCAGCTGATCCAGTAACCCCTTACTCAAGCTACCGACCTTGGGCTTCAAGCCAACAACCTTAGGCTTTGAGCCAGTGACCTTTGGGCTCAAGTCAGAGACCATGGGTCTATGTTTATAACCCACGCTCAAGCTGGTGAGCCTGCTCAAGCTGGTGAGTCAGCACTCAAGCCAGCAACCTCAGGGTTTAGAACCTGGGTCCTCAGTGTCCCAGGCCAATGCTCTATCCACTGCACCACCACCTGGACCACCACCTGGTCAGGCAGATTTGGAGTATTCTTGATTGCTGTTAAATTTTCTTCACTTACCCTTGTCAGGTAGCTGGTTAGCACATCATTTGAATGTGCCACGGTGGTGGATTCAATCCTGAGTTAGGCACATACAAGAATCAACCAATGAATGTGTAAATAGGTGGAACAAATTGATGTTTCTCTTTCTCCCTTACTTTCTCTCTAAAAAATAAATAAATAAAAATTTAAAAAATTTTCTTGACTGTCAACATTCTTTTTCCACTCTGCTGAAGTAGTTGTATTTATATTGCATGGAGGTGTGAGAAAAGATATGTAATGGGGTATATTCTCTTTCGCAAAGGCTGCTAGAGTTTAGAAGGTAAAAGTTTATTATTGTCATTATCACCACCACTGACATTAATTGGGCACTGACTCTGTGTCAGGTACTGTTCTAAGTGCTTTCCAGGTGTTAACTCATTTAATACATATAACCCTACACACATAGTACACACAGCACACAACCCTAACTCTAACTCTAACTCTAACTCCAACCCTCCCCTTTGCTACTAGCCTGAAAGTAAGGTCAACACATGGGCAGGAAGGAGCACTAGGACCCAGGAAACTGAGTTATAAGTGCCCTCTACTTCTAGACTTATAGATGTAGTTGCCACCAAAATACAGAACTAGCTTGGCTGCTGACTCTTTTCCCCAAGATGGGTTTTAGAGGAATCGTAGGAGAAAAACACAAGGGAAAAGGGAGAAACACCATCAGAAAGCCTGGGTTGATGGGGCTGGTGCGTATGGGTTGATGATTTGGGTTTGGGGCAAGAGGCAGCCAGCCTTGCCTGTGGAAGGGTAAACTGGGAGGGGGAACTGCTGATTCCCTGGCTTGCCATGGCTTTGGGACAAGCAGCGCCTGTCCCCGCACTCACAGAAACTCACAGGTGTCTTCAGGAATAAAATCAAAGCAGGTATTTCTGCCCAAATCCCAGGACTGGTGACTCACAACCTAAGGATGCTCTTAATATTGTTTCTTACCAGGGGGCAGAGGGGAGCCCTGCCCTGAGGAGGTATCTTTCAGTGTGGGGATGACTGGCTTTGGATCCACCCCAGCAGTCCTCCATCCTCCCCAGCCCCTCAGGGCTGACAGGGACGGGGCCTCGCCCATTGCCATTGCCTGACAGTACCCAGTACTCCTAGGGCAAAATGAGCTCACAGGCCAGAGCAAGATGTCATTTTAAGAGCACAACTCTTTCACAAGAAAAACATCAGAAGCAGAACTATTAGAATGGACAGACTAAGAATTTAAAACAAGGCTGACATAATATTAAAGGATATTAAAGGAGGATATTAATGAGGAAACAATAAGAAAAAAACCAAAAAGAACCAAGCAGAAATAGTAGGTATGAAAAATATAGTAGCCTGACCAGGCGGTGGCGCAGTGGATAGAGCGTCGGACTGGGATGCAGAAGAACCCAGGTTCGAGACCCCGAGGTCGCCAACTTGAGCATGGGCTCATCTGGCTTGAGCAAAAACAAAACAAAACAAAACAAAACAAAAACCGCTCACCAGCTTGGACCCAAGGTTGCTGGCTTGAGCAAGGGGTTACTCGGTCTGTTGAAGGCCCACAGTCAAGGCACATATGAGAAAGCAATCAATGAACAACTAAGGTGTCGCAATGAAAAACTGATGATTGATGCTTCTCATCTCTCTCCGTTCCTGTCTGTCTGTCCCTATCTACCCCTCTCTCTGACTCTCTCTCTGTCCCTGTAAAAAAAAAAGAAAAAAAAAAAAGAAGAAAAATATAGTAGTTGAGATAAAGCATGTAATAGATGAGATTAATAGAATAGATTGAACTTCAGAGTGAAGAGGAAAGAGAGAATGAAAGATCAGATTGAGGAAATATCTCAGAAGGAAGAAAGAAAGTATAAAGAAATAGAAAATATAAAGGAAAAGCTTAGAGAGACTGAGGATTCAGAAGCACTGGCATCTGAATAATAGGAGACCCAGAGGGGAAAAAATAAAAGTGGTAGAGGAGGAAATATTTGAAGAATGGAGAAAAATGTTCCATAATTGACAAAATAAAATGTAATGCCCCAGCCTAAAAGCATCCATAGAACGTCAAAGAGGAGAGAGAAGGAAAACTTCAGCTAGATCTATTATAGTGAACTTTCAAGGATTTCAAAGGCAAAGAGAAAGTTCCAAAAGCGTATAGAGTGAAAGATCAGATCCCATATAAAAGACTTAGAAGTAGATTAACATTAATTTTTTTCAACAGCAATATTCTATGTACTTAGAACTATACTCCTGAAACCCATATAGTTTTTATTAACCAATGCCACCCCAAGAAACCATTTTTAAAAAGTCTATGTAAATAGGCAGTGTATTGATGTTTTGGTTATCTACTGCTACTAACGAACTCTGTCCAAACTCAGTGGTTTAAAACAACAACCATTTACTCATATCTTGTAAATATTGTGCCGGGCTCAGCTGACTGATCTTCTTTTCTACATGGAGGTTGATAGAGGTTGTTTGGGAGTATTTATCTGGTGAACAGACTGGTCGGGGGGGGGGGGGGTTGGGATGGCTCTGCTCAGTCAGTGCCTGGTGCCTTGGTGGGGAAGGCTAGAAGGCTGGGCTCAGCTGGGGATGGTTTGCCAGATGCCTACATGTGACTTCTACATAGTCTCTCCAGCGTGGTGACCTCTGGGTAGTGGGACTCCTTACATGACAGCTGGCTTTCCCTGGGTGAGCACTCCAAGAAGCTCTGGTGGGAGCTGTGGAGCTTCTTATACTTAGCATTAGGAGTCCTAGGAGTCCCACTCCTGCCACAGTTGTCTTGGTTAAGCAAGTCACTAAGGCCAGCTCAGATTCCAGGAAAGAGGATTTAGACCAGGGGTCTCAAACTCAACTCAGCATGTGGGCCGCAGAGCAAGATCACAGCCATTCGGCGGGCCGCACTAGGTCTACAAAAGGCGACTGTTACGCAACACTTTTCTCACTGCAGTTGAAAACAAAAAAAAATCAGTACAAGCACAATCGTACATGCAGTTTACTCAGTGTCACAAAACGACCAGAAACTGTAGTTTGCATCACAACTGCTGTTAACTAAGCTAATATCTAGCTAGGATGCTAGAGAAATGAAAAATACAAGTAGGCCCCTAGGCTTACTTAATTTTATCCAAAATATTTTGAACTTCGTGGATTAGTCTGCGGGCCGCACAAAATTGTTCGGCGGGCCGCATGCGGCCCGCGGGCCGCAAGTTTGAGACCCCTGATTTAGACTCTACCTCTTAATGGGAGGAGTAGTAAGTAATCTACATACTATATAAATCTACAGATACTGGTTTTAAGCAATGAAGAAAAGGAACTTAGAACCTAGAATATTGTTAACTGATCAGGCTGTCATTTAAAGGTGAGAAAATGAAAAAACATTCAGAGACAATAGGCTTTCAAACACTTTTTCACAGAAAGACATGGAAAAGTTGTGTGGGTGAAATATTTTAACAACAGAAAAAATCCAGAAAATATTTCAAGGATAAATGAAGTAAAGATGACTAGATTTTTTAGTACAATTTGGTGTCTAAAAATCAATAAGCCCTGGCCAGGTTGGCTCAGTGGTAGAGCGTTGGCCTGGCTTGTGGATGTCCCGGGTTCAATTCCTGGTCAGGGCACACAGGAGAAGCGACCATCTGCTTCTTGTCCCCTCCCTCTCCCCTTCTCTCTCTCTCTCTCTCTTTCTTCCTCTCCCACAGCCATGGCTTGATTGGTTCGAGCGAGTTGGCCTTGGGTGCTGAGGATGGCTCTCTATCGGGGCACATGCGGGAGTCTGTGTTTCTGCGTTCCTTCCTCTGACTAAAAAAAAAAAAAAAATCAATTAGCTAAGACCAAAGGAAAAGAGAGAATATATCCATAGTCATCCAGAGTCAAGTCTAGATAAATCTTTATGAGGAGGGTTGGAAAGACAGAGTTTAGGGGACTTGAGAGTGTGCTACACTTCTTATTAGGAGAGGGGAGTCATATCAATGTTAAAAAATGAATAAAAAGGAACATAGAAGAAGTGGGACAAATGGAGGGAGTAAGTGACTTGCCCAGGGTCCCATGGCTGTTAGTGGTAGAGCCAGGCACTAAATCCAGGAGCTCAGATAATAGAACCCGTGTGTATGAGTAAAGCTATATCACGGGTTATGAGGACTGTGCTGGGACCTCACTGGAAGAGCAGTCCTAAGGATGTGCTGTTGCTGCTCAGTTGCTTTTTCCTCTGATTTTGGTAATCTCCTTTGTTCCAGGCTGTGAATGGACAGAGGGAGGTGCTCTCCCTGTGTTTGAGCCCAGAGCTGTGAGCCACCTGATCACATGGCAGGATGGCCGATGTAGCAGCGGGTTCCTGGCTTCTCTGCCTCAGCCAGAGTCCCATCTCAACGTAGCCACGGGGTTCGGCTGTGCAACCATCTTCTGGCTTATGAAAAATAGGTACAGACACCTGTTCTCTGAATTGGGTGCTACATTTCCAGGGGAATGAGAGTGGCCAGGAGGCTGCGCCTCGAGCCAGTCAGCATCCTTCAGATGCTGGGTCGTCCCCGAGTGAGTGTGACCCTGTGCAGGTTGTGGGCACAAGACCTAGACTTGGTCTAGAATCACTTCATTTCCCAGAGGACTCTCTATTGGCTATCCTGTTCTAACCCAGAGGGGAAATAAGGGGGCTAGAGAGAGAGGATAAGGGACTTGTCGAGGGTCACATGGTTAGTTCATGGTGGGGTCAGGACTCTGGGAACGGCTGATGTCCTGCTTTCTAAGGCAGGATGAGTCCTCCTCTGAGTCCCCTCCCCTAAAGACAGCTTTGCTTGGAGCATCTGGGAGGGCCACACCACAGGAGATGCATCTAGGGGAGCCACACATCTGCGGTTCTGGTTGCCACCCAGCTGTGCCATGCCAGCCCACACTGCCCGCAGCTGGGCGCAGCACATGCTTTTACATCACTGTGAGACCGTGTTGAATTGTTTCTGGTATGAAAACAGCCCAGAGTTCCTGAAGTCCTATGATGCAGCTGGTACCATCCACGACTATGTGGTTGCCATGCTGTGTAACTTGCCAAGAGCCCTGATGTCTGACCAGAATGCTGCTAGCTGGGGATATTTCAACAGCCAGAGCCAAAGCTGGAACTTGGAGATGTGAGTATGACCTTGTAGGCTGGCTCCAGCTGGGGCAGCACCTCCAGGGAGAGCTTCACTGGGGGCTTTCCTGTTTGGGAATAGCAGGGGATTCCAAGAGGTCAGGAATCAGGTTCCAATGACTCCCAGCTTGTTCCAGGGCCTGGACAAGGGTGGCCCTGGTGGTAAGTGAAGCCCTTGGGGAGGGATGTCACCTCCCAAACCATGCTGTCTTGCTTCTCCATGGTCACCCAGACCTTGGGTGGGCTCCCCAATTCTGTGTGACCTGATCTAGCCTATAGGTTTCAAAGAGCAGCTTTGACTCTGTAATATATACATACTTTACAGTAAGGTTAAGAAGTGGAAGTAGTAGGTGCGAGGGATGCCTTTTAAGTTCTGCTTAAACAATCATTTGCCTTTTCAGGTCCAGAAGTCCAGTGCCCTATAAGTTCGCTTCCTTCAGGGCCCCAATTCTGGGCTTTGTAATAAAACAAAAAGCACCTGGTAGTTCAGGTAAAGGACTTTCTAGCATGTTTTATAAACGTGACAGCCCCGTGTTCACTAACCCCGAGTGATGAATGCATTTGGTGTTCAGGAGAGGGCCGGTGGGCTTGACTTGGGTTTGGTCTGTGCTAACTAACTGTGAGTTTGCATGGAAACTCCCTTTGCAGGGTATTTGTGTCCCCTTCAGATGCAGGGGCGGATGCCAGTGCTGTCTGGCTCTTAGCCAAATTTTACTGATCATCTCTGCTTAAAATGATTGTTTTTTTCCCCTAAAGGCCAATCTCAAGTGTTTGAAAGCCAGTATTCACTCTTAAGAATCCTACCCTATTTCTCATGGTCTTAAAAAAGCCAAAGAGACCCCTGTGGGAACACTGACTTCTACCCTCCCCTCTCCTCCTTGTATCCTGTAGTGCTTTTCTTTGCTATGTTTCCCAGAAACAATAAAAAACAGAAAACCATTCCCGGCCAGGGCACACAGGAGAAGCGCCCATCTGCTTCTCCACCCCTCCCCCTCTCCTTCGTCTCTTCTCTCTCTTACCCTCCCGCAGCCAGGGCTCCATTGGAGCAAAGTTGGCCCGGGCGCTGAGGATGGCTCTATGGCCTCTGCCTCAGGTGCTGAATGGCTCTGGTTGCAACAGAGCAACGCCCCAGATGGGCGGAGCATCGCCCCCTGGTGGGCATGCCGGGTGGATCCCGGTCGGGCGCATGCGGGAGTCTGTCTGACTGCCTCCCCGTTTCCAACTTCAGAAAAAAAACAAAAACAAACAAACAAAAAAAACAAACAAAAAAACAGAAAACCAGGCACTGGGTAATACACTGTCCACTTTTGGTTTACAGACTGAGGGCCTCTGGCTTTCCCGTCCACCTGCTTCCCGACATCGCAGAGCCCGCCAGTGTGGCTGGCAGAACCTCCCATGCTTGGTTTGACATCCCAAAGGGGACACAGGTGGGCGTGGCCTTGGGTGACTTACAGGCCTCTGTCTATTCCTGTATGGCCCAAAGGACAGATGCAGGTAAGTCTTTTGTTTTCTCCTCAGACTTCTGCACACATACTTGGAAGCCTTAGCATCCTGTCCTTTGTTATTCTGTAAACATGTAAAATGCTTCCCTCCCTGCAGGTGAGTTTACAATCCTGCAGGGCCAGTTCTGTTCTTGATCAAATCCTGTGCCTTTCCTCTCAAGGGCCACCTGAGGGAAACAACTCTCTGTGGTTGGCTTGTTTCTGTGTAACTCCGTGACCAAGAAAATATTGAATAGATTAGTAGAATAGGGTTTTTGTTATTGTGTGTTTGTCAATAAAAGTTTCTTCAAAAAAATCTAGTTTTTAATCTCACCCCAGTGGGGTGGAGGGAGCCGTGTAGGGCAGGGGTTGGCAAACTTACTCTGCAAAGGGCCGGACTGGAAACATTTTAGGCTTCAAGGGCCATATGGTTTCTGTCATAACTATTTAACTCTGCTGTTGGAGTGTGGAAGCAGCCATAGCCATTCAGAAAAACTATATAGACACCAAGATGTGAATTTCATATAATTTTCATTTATCATGAAATATTCTTCTCCTTTTGATTTCTTTTCAACCATTTGAAAATATAAGAACATGCTACTGGGATTGGAAAGCAATGCGACCCCTTTGGAAAACAGTCTGGCAGGTCCTCAAAAGTTAAACAGGGAGTTACCATATGACCCAGCAATTCTGCTCCTAAATGTATGCCCATCAGACAGAATACACATGTTCACACAGACCTTGTACATGAATGTTACCAGCAGCATTATTTATACTAACCCCAAAGTGGAAACAACCAAAATGCCCATCAACTGATAAACGGATTAAAAAAATGTGGTGTGTCCACACAGCTAAAATGCTACAACATGTGAGTGAAAGTGAAAGGAATGAAAAGAAGCTTGTCACAGAGGCCTCATATCATATGATTCCATTCCTATGAAGTGTCCAGACTAGACAAATCCATAGAGACAGAAAGTACATCAATATTTTCCAGGGGTTAGAGGGAGGGGGTGATTGCTAACAGGTCTGGGGTTTCTTTTTGGAGTAATGAAAATGATCTGAAATTAGATTGTGGTGATAGTTCTATAACTCTGTGAGTATTCTAAAACTCCCTGAATTGAGCACTTTAAAGGGGTACACTTTGTGGTGAATTTATATGAATTACATCTCAATAAAGTTATTACAAAAAGAGTTAAAGCTGTTCTTATCTCTTGAGCCATACCAAAACAGATGGTGTCACCTGTGAGCTGTTATCTGTCCACCCCTGGGCTAGGGTAGAATTTGGGCCTGCCTGCCTGAGCAGGCTGGTAACAGGATGTGTGTTTCAGTTGATCCTGTGACAGCCTGGCAGAGCTAGTCCACTTTGGGAGCCCCTCCTTGTTACCAGGGGGGACAGAGAATTCCTTCATCTTATCCAAGTTCTCTTAGTCATCACATCTTTTTTCCTCCATCAGTTAGAATGATCACAATTCAACTCTGAGTTTAAAAATTCTGACCAGCACTATACTCTGTGTAGTAGTTTATTCGTTTTTCATTACATTCTTAAGAAATAATTTTAAGAGACTGGTTTTGTTTTGTTTTTGGTAATAATTCCTGTTAATTCAAAATTAGCTGAGTCAGAGAGGTAAAATTCTGTCAATTTACTTTGCACATATATGTGATAAAATCATTTAAGGTAAAAAAAAGTTCTTTTTCTCCCAAAGTTTCAACTAAAATCAGTGGTGCAGGAAAACATGCTAAGTTTATGCTGTGACTTTTGATTTTCCCAGTACACTGTCTCTCTCCTTATTCATCTAGAGCAGGGGTCCCCAAACTACGGCCCGCGGGCCACAGGTGGCCCCCTGAGGCCATTTATCTGGCCCCACCACACTTCCAGAAGGGGCAACTCTTTCATTGGTGGTCAGTGAGAGGAGCACAGGCTAGAGTACTGTATGTGGTGGGTACTACTTCCAGTGATGCAGGATGCATGTATCATAGCTCCGGAAGCATGTCATATCACTTGTTACGGTTAGCAGTGACAAATATGGAACTGGACATTGACCATCTCATTAGCCAAAAGCAGGCCCATAGTTCCCATTGAAATACTGGTCAGGCCTGACCAGGCGGTGGCGCAGAGGATAGAGCGTCGGACTGGGAAGCCGAGGACCCAGGTTCGGGAAGCCAAGGACCCAGGTTCGAGACCCTGAGGTTGCCAGCTTGAGTGTGGGCTCATTTGGTTTGAGCAAAGCTCACAAGCTTAGACCCAAGGTTGCTGGCTTAAGCAAGGGGTCACTCGGTCTGCTGAAGGCCCGCGGTCAAGGCACATGTGAGAAAGCAATCAATGAACAACTAAGGTGTTGCAATGCGCGAGAAACTAATGATTGATGCTTCTCATCTCTCCATTCCTGTCTGTCTGTCCCTGTCTATCCCTCTCTTTGACTCTCTCTCTGTCTCTGTAAAAAACAAACAAACAAAAAAAACTTAAAAAAAAAAAAAAGAAATACTGGTCAGTTTGTTGATTTAAATTTACTTGTTCTTTATTTTAAATATTGTATTTGTTCCCATTTTGTTTTTTTACTTTAAAATAAGATCTGTGCAGTGTGCATAGAGATTTGTTCTTAGTTTTTTTTTATAGTCCGGCCCTCCAACAGTCTGAGGGACAGTGAACTGGCCCCTTGTGTAAAAAGTTTGGGGACCCCTGACTAGAGGTAGGAATATCAGGGAACTCTGTGGGCTGTGGAGTCCAGCCCTGAGGCCTGGGTTGGAGTTTCAGCCACTCTAGTTTCCATCTGGTGTGCCCTTGGGCAGGCCGCTTTTTCTTCCTGAGCCCTTGTCACCGTCCACAGTGAGGGTGACGATGCCTTTCTCGTGGGGCAGTTGTGATGCACTGGGAGGGTGCCAATAAAGGCCTGGTTCTTTCCTCCTACCTGGTGGTTTTCAAATATTGGGCTGTTCATTCCACAGAGGGCTGTCCTTGTCTGGGTATAAATGTGCTTTCTGTGTGGCTCATCAAAGGGGAAGGTGAGATTTTGGCTCCCTCTTCACTGAGTGGGCTGTGGTCTCTGGTTCCAGTCTGGGGCTGCAGGCCTGGGCTCAGCTATGCCACGTCTGTGGGCAAGATTGGTTGGCCCTCATCACTGACATCTCCTCTGGAGGGCACAGTGCTTCCGGTTTATAGTAATGGCGAAAGGCTTGATGGCAGAAAGTAAACGTTATTGGCTTTCTGAGATTTATTTTTGCTTTCCTTGCTCCTGACACCCTAGTAAGTATGAAAACTGAATGCCGACCTCTGTTAGTTTGGCCTTGAACAGATGGAGAAGAACAGATTTCTTGGTCAGGTCTTGTGAGAAATGAAGAGACTCCTGGAACGGTCAGCATGCCCTGGCCTTGATCTAGAGGAGAAGATTGCCTCCTCTCTGCTGGGTCTGGGAATTCTCCCACTGCTCGTGGGGGAGGTGAAGAAAAATACCTTGGAAATAAGAAGGAAGTAGAACATGCTGGAAATGAATGAGACCTCTGCCGAGAATAAAACACTTGGCTGAAGTCTTACTCTCTGTAAATAGTTGTCCACTGCTGTGTAACAAATCACCCCAATATTTAGTCATCTAAAGATGTCAAACATTTACTATCTCACACAGTTTCTTTTTGTGTGTTTGTGTGCCTGAGTTTGAAATTTATTTTGTAAATATCTTTTAAAATAGATGAAATAGTTTTTGAGAGCCTCAGGAATGTCAGTGTGGCTGGACAGTGTGGCTCAGGGTCCTTCATAAGATTGCAATGAAGCTGTTGGTGAGCTGGGACTACCCTTATATGAAGGCTGGACCAGGCCTGGAGGGTCTACTTCTCAGCTCCCTCGTGTGGCTGTTGGCAGGGGGCCTCAGCTCCGAGCCACACGGGCCTCTCCATACTGCTGCTCACAACACTACCTGCCTTCACCAGAGCACGTGACCCAAGGCAGAGCTGCAGTGCTTGTTTGTGACCTCCAAAGTCACACACTGTCACTTCTGCTTTATTCTTTCACCAGAAGCAAGTCACTGAGTCCAGCCCCCACTCATGGGGAGGGGAATTGGGCTCTACCTCCTGAAAGAAAGATGTCAGAGAGTTTTTGGACATAGTTTAAAAACCAGCACACTCTCCCTGCCCTATTGTGACTTGTAACCTTCGAGTTACCACAATAGACCTAACCTTTGCTTTTCTCGGACCCCAGTTCTCAACATCAGCACTTCGGTTCAGTTGGCAGCCTCCATGCCTTCAGGATTCCAGCCAGCGCAAACCCCAGACCCTGCAGCTCCGGTTGCCTACTTCCCGTACTTCAACAGGACCTACCTGGCAGTGGCAGCATCACTCAACGGGGGCAATGTGCTGGCCACGTTTGTCCACATGCTGGTCCATTGGGTGGCAGATCTAGGTAAGATGTGGCCCGCACAGTGGTGTCTTCTCCATTTGTTCTTTCATGGTGGCAGTGTCTTGATGCTGAATGTGCTGTTGAAGCTTCTAGATTCATGTCTCCGACCCAGCCAGGTTCTAGAACTTCTTTTTTTCCCTTACGAATCTGAGCTTCTAGCTTTCTTCTCATCTTCTGAGCTGCCCTCACCTACTCTCTCTTTTCAAGGGGAACCTTCTCTCCTGACCCTGACTGTGGAGTATCGTAATATTCTCCCAGTTTTCCCCTGCCCCACTTACTGTCTTACTTTCCTTGTCACTGAGCCCCTGGGTCCGTTGCATTTGAGGTTTTCCTTCTGGTGACTACAGACAGTGGAAAATAAAAGGCTCAAGTATGAATGAGTAAAAAACTGGAACTTTTACAATATTATAAACTTTTACAATATTATAAAATCCTCACAGCCCTTAGTCCCGACTCCCTTTGTTAGAAGGAGCCCTGAGATTCTGATGTCCTCTGGCTCTCTCCTCTAATTTTCAGGGTAGAGTTGCTCAGGCCTTCTTCTGCTCTGCATTTACAGGGAAACACGAAACCTCCTTCTTCCAAAGAGGTTCCCTTTCTAAGCACTGAAGGTAGAAATGATTTCTGGTCTAGGGAAATGGTGTTCATCAGATTCATTGGTTACCAGTAGGTACTCCACATCAGGTTATTCCAAGAAAGATCCAGCCCAGTCACAAGGCGAGGCACCGGCAGCAGGGAGCACATGGGAAGCTCTGACGCTCAGTCATGCAGACAAGTGTTGCTGACTCATGTGGGTCTTTTCAGGCTGGCTAGGGAGGTCAGGATTGGGAGGGAGTTCTGCCCCCATAGCTGAGGTCTGCTCGAGAATGCTTCATTTAAATAGCAGAACTTTATATTTTCAATTTATTGATTTGAGAGAGAGAGGGAGGAATGGAGAGAGAGAGAGAGACATCTATTTGTTGTTCCACTTATTTATGCATTCATTGGTTCATTCTTGTATATGCCCTGACCAGGGATGGAACCTGAAACCTTGGCCTATCAGGTAGGTACTCTAACCAACTGAGCTATCCAGCCAGGGCTTAAATAACAGAACTTTGATTTTGTTTTATCTTGCATCAGAAGAGGTTTCCAAGATGGGGAACCAGGTATCAGAATGTTCAGGCAAGCGCATTATCTAGATACTGGTTTAACTGGCATGGGTCTCTCAGTTGTTGACCGACTTGGCCAGTGTCTCTCTTTAGACGGCAGTGACTTTTCCTCACCCCTGAAAAGTACTGAAAGTAAGATCCTTAAACAGTTTTTTTTTTTTTGCATTTTCTTGGTTCTTATTTTAAGGAAACTAAAGAGTGTTTTGAAGGTTACTATTTTGTGTAACTTAACCTTTTATGAAATTTCTACAGTTCTGTCATTTTATTGAAAAAACATATAATTGCAAATACAATAAAATTTACTTAGGTAAAAGACGCATTTATTAATCAGAAATGGGAACATTAAAGCATAAAGTACAAAAATAAGACTCTTGCTATTCGGAATACTCTGAATTTGCATTATCTTGCAGAGGCTGGAAACTAGGGAGTTCTACACTCATGTGGTAGTTGAGCAGGGACTCTGGAGTTGGGTGGCCTGGGTTTGAATCTCAGCTCTGCCACCTCCTGTGTGCCTTTGGGAAGGTTACTTAACTCCTTTGTGCTTTACTTCCTTTATCTGAAAATGGAGATCATCCTAGTACCTATCTCAAAGGACTGTGAGCATTGAATTAATATTGTGAAGCACTTAAAACAGTGTCTGGCCCATAGTAAGTATGATCTAGTACTCGTTAAAAAAGGATAGTGTGGTGGGTGCAACCCAGGAAAGCAGCCCTGGTTTCTAGCTCTGTCCCCAAGTCATTATGTGGCCAAGTCTCTTCCCTTCTGTGTTTGTGTTTGCTCAGCTCCAATGTTCTGTGGTTCTAATCCAATGGTGTGGACAGTTGGCAGCAGTTGGCAGCTCACAGCAGTTGACCTCAGCAGTAGATGTGGGTGAGGTGGTGAGCCATGGGACACAGAAACAGTGAGCAGCGGATCTCTCAGGCCTCCAGCCGGTGCACATCTTCCTCCAGGTGTTCCTCAAGGCCTGCTGTGGCCCAAGTGTTTCCTGGGAGGGAGAACACTTTAACATTTTCTTAAATGTTTTTGAGTTTTTATTAAGGAAACACAAACACATCATCATTATTTTTAAACTGTAGATTTTATTTGTATTTCAATGGTTTTTCTACTAATGTCCTTTTTCTGTTCTGGGATTCAATCCAAGATACCACACTGCATTTAGTCATTGTCTCTCCACCGTCTCTGTCTTCTGTTGGATTGATCTGTTTTTTCCCTATTTCCCATCCCCTTTTCCCCCATTAGTTGATGTCTTTACATTTATATCTATTCTTTTAGAAGTTTCCAACATGCTATGTTTCTTAGGATTTGGAGAGAGACTCACTCTCTTTTTTTTTTTTAACAGAGACAGAGTGAGAGTCAGAGAGAGAGATAGATAGGGACAGACAGACAGGAATGGAGAAAGATGAGAAGCATCAATCATCAGTTTTTCATTGTGGCACTTGATTGTTTTCTCATATGTGCCTTGACCAGGGGGCTACAGCAGACCGAGTAACCCCTTGCTCAAGCCAGCGACCTTGGGTCTAAGCTGGTGAGCTTTGCTCAAATCACATGAGCCCATGCTCAAGCTGGTGACCTCGGGGTCTCGAACCTGGGTCCTCTGCATTCCAGTCTGAAGCTCTATCCACTGCGCCACTGCCTGGTCAGGCTGAGACTCACTCTTTTTTTTTAAAGATTTCATTTATTGATTTTAGCGAAATGAGAGGGAAAGGCTTGGGGTGGGGGCAAGCGGGAAGCATCAATCATAGTTGCTTCTCATATGTGCCCTGACTGGGCCAGCCCGAGGTTTCGAACCAGTGACCTCAGCATTCCAGGTTATTCCACTGTGCCACTACAGGCCAGGCGAGTCTCATTCTTATGTATTGCTGTGTGGTGTAAATTGGTACAACTTCTAAGGGAAGAATGTCACATGCATATCCAGGGACTCAGTCCTGCAGATGTATATAGTTGTACACAGGTAACTAAGTTATCCACCAACCACCTGATTTTTCTGATATTTTAGTAAAATTTCTAGAGAAAAGATATACATTATTCAACAGAGTTTAACCAGACTCCTGCTGATCAAATTTTGACTCTGATATTTAAATTACTTCTCTCTATTTCATGTATAGTTGAGTCTGTATAGGTTAAATGTGCTGATGCTGAGACTTCACAGTGACTCCAGGTTGGTGGTTCTTAGTGCTAGCTGCACACTGGAAATACTGTGGAGTTTTAAAAACACTGTTGATGTTCTAGTCCCACCTGCAGAGATGCTGATTATTTGGTTTGGAATCGGGATTGGGGTGGGGCCTGAGCAGGGCATTTTATAAAGGTGCTGCAGGTGGTTCTGATGTCCTCAGGTATGGTAGCACTGATCTAGAACCTTCTCCTCAAAAAGTGTGGTCCTCTGCCTGACCAGATGGTGGCGAAGTGCATAGAGCATCGGCCTGTGATGCTGAGGACCCAGGTTCGAAACCCCGAGGTTGCCAGCCTGAGTATGGGGTCATTGGCTTGAGCGTGTGATCGTGGACATGACCCCATGGTCACTGGCTTGATCCCAGAGGTGGCTGGATTGAAGCTTAAGGTCGCTGGCTTGAGCCCAAGGTCACTGGCGTGAGCAAGGGGTCCCTGGCTCAGCTGGAGCCCCCCTGTCAAGGCACATATGAGAAAGCAATCAATGAACAACTAAGATGCCACAACTATGAGTTGATGCTTCTCATCTCTCTCCCTTCCTGTCTTTTTGTACCTATCTGTCCCTCTCTCTTTCTCTCTCTCACAGAAAACCAAACAAAAAAACCCAGTATGGTCCTTAGGCTAGCAGTACAGGTTTCTTCAAGGAGCTGATAACAAATGTAGAATCTCAGGGCCCGCCCCAGGCGTGCAGGATCAGAAGCTGCATTTTAATAAGATTTCTAAAGTGATTGCTATGTATATTCAAATGTGGGAAGCACTGGTCTAGACTGGTGGTTCTCAGCTTCTGTGAGGGGATGGACCATAATCAGCCCTGTGGTCCTGGGATTTCTGTGACACTGTTAATAAGTCTAGTAGTAGCCATGATGGTACTTATTGATCAGCATATGCATTATGGCCCCCTAGGGACCAAGGGTCCCATCGCTGTGGGATGGTTAGGGCTCACATTTACATGCCCTCTTCCTGAAGTCTAGGCTGGCGTCTGCAGTGAGAGAACTGGCTGAGATCTGGGGCAGAGCATAGCTGGCCAGATTGTTTGAGTCCCTGAGTTGGAAGCAGCCAGCTACAGTGAGAAGCCCTGCCCTCAGGGAATTCTATACTGTCTCATCCTGCAGCAAGGGGGTACATGAACTCACACAGGTCTTCTCTGTTCCTGGCAGGACTGGAAGTTGAAGAATCCACTGTGTATTCACGCATGATTCAGGCAGCTGATCAGCAGAGAGACACCTGCCTAACCATCACTCCAACAGTGTTGGGCGAGAGGCACCTGCCAGACCAGCTGGCCTCAGTGACCAGAATCTCCTCCTCTGACCTCTCCCTGGGGCACGTGACCCGGGCCCTGTGCCGAGGCATTGTTCAGAACCTGCACTCGATGCTTCCGTTTCAGCAGCTCAAAGAATGGGGCGTGGAGCGGGTGGTCAGCAGTGGAAGTGCGCTGTCCAAGAACAAGGTGCTGAAGGAGGAGGTGCAGCGGGCTTTCCCTTTCCCAGTGTCCTTTGGGCAGGATGTGGATGCGGCTATGGGGGCAGCGCTGGTCATGCTCCAGAGAAACCTCAACCAGAAGGAGTCTTAGCACACTCTTTGGTCAAAGGACTGTTGCAAATTTTATCTACTATTCCTGACATGATCTTGGGGTCATCCTTTTCCTGGACAGCTCTGTGGGTGGCTTTTAAACAATGGTTATTCTCGGCCCTGGCTGGTTGGCTCAGCGGTGGAGCGTCGGCCTGGCGTGAGGGGGACCCGGGTTCGATTCCCGGCCGGGGCACACGGGAGAGGCGCCCATTTGCTTCTCCACCCCCCCCCCTTCCTCTCTGTCTCTCTCTTCCCCTCCCGCAGCCAGGGCTCCATTGGAGCAAGGGTGACCTGGGCACTGGGGATGGCTCCTTGGCCTCTGCCCCAGGCGCTGGAGTGGCTCTGGTCGCGGCGGAGCGATGCCCTGGAGGGGCAGAGCGTCGCCCCCTGGTGGGCGGAGCGTCGTCCCTGGTGGGCGTGCCGGGTGGATCCCAGTCCGGCGCATGCAGGAGTCTGTCTGACTGTCTCTCCCCGTTTCCAGCTTCAAAAAAACAACAACAATGGTTATTCTCAGGGTGCCATCTTGACCACGAACCGTCCTTCGGGGCACACTCTAAAAATGCAGCCAGGCGTCAGCAACCAGATCCCAAGTCAGTGCCTTCTGAAAGAGACTCATCTGGGAGCTGTTGCAAATGTAAATGCAGGAAAAAGCGTGAAAAGGAACAATAACCCAGCATCCTGGTCAGCAGGCTCACCTGGAATTCACCTGTAGACAAAGAGAAAATAAATGTGGACTCCCAACACCAAAATGTCTGGTGGCTGTGGCTCTAAGTAAAGAAAGAAGACCTTCTCTCCACCCCTCCCCCAGCTTTGGATTGACTGTTTTTAGGGATATGAAGCTCTGACTTGGGTCACGTGCACTATCAGAGAAGTCGTTCCCTACTGGATTGTACTATGTCACCCCTTTCCCAGTCTCGTTTTTCCCTGGCCACAGCTGGTTATCTGGGGCAGGAGAGGCCCAAGGACAGTGAAGCAGGCTGGCTGAGACCAAGACGCAGGGCTCTGTGCTGGCCTTCCTGCTATGCACTACCCCCCAAGGAGAGGGTGCTGTGCTGGACCCGCCCTAGATCCTCAGAGCACAACTGGCCTGGAAGCACGGAACAGGGAAGGAGAGTCGGGCAGCCTGACCAGCGGGAGGTGGAGGCTGTGTGGCTCCAGCACTCGGGCACATTGGTCTCCAGAGTCTGCCCAGGCACCAGCAGGACCCTTTTCTAGGAGCAGTCCTGTGCAGCAGTCCGTTTTTGCCTCTGCACAACCCTGGAAGCCTTCCCAGGGGAGAGGTGCATCCAGGCATGCTCCTGCCTGGGAGGGGGCTGATTTACTCAGAGAGGACCCTTTATCCCACGGGCCCCAGTTCTTCTTCCTATTGGTGTGGGCCTTGCCGGCCCACCCTGTGTTCCTGGCTCACAGAAACCCGCCACTTGAGTTGGCATGCTTGTAAGGTCCCCAGAGCATCTTAAATCTTCCTGTGGTCGGTAGGGATGACCGTGTAGTGGCTTCTTGGAGAAGGCCATCATCGCTGTGTCTACTTCCAGACTCCCAGGGGTGATCCTAGCCTCAGGCAGACTCAGGCTTCCAGGCAACTCTGAGTTTCAGAAGCAGTCATGACGTCTCTTTATAAATGTCACTTTATGAATTATGTGATTGTCTGAAGCTCTTAGGTGAATCTTCCTGGCTGTGCTGATTGAATTTTGTATACTAAACCTTATTTTTCTAGAGCCCATGCCTTTAATAAAAGACACCTCTTGCCCTGGCCGAGTAGCTCTGTTGGATAGAGCATCAATATGCCAAGATTGCAGGTTTGACTCCCAGTCAGGGCACATACAAGAATCAGCTAATGAGTGCATGAATAAGTGGAACAACAAATCGATGTTTCTCTCTCCCTATAATCAGTAAGTAAAAGTAAATAAATAATAAATGACACCTCTCTGCTTGGGGGAGAGTCTGAGTTATACCAGAGCCGCAGAGCTGGATTCAGAAGTTTGGACATAGCCCTGAGGATCCTGTGTGGGCTCTTCTATAGAGAGGCACTGCCTGTCCCACAGTTCTACCAGGACGAGCGACTGCAGATCATTCAAGAAAGTTGTGTAATTTTTCTCCCCACTAGAATAAATTAAGGTGCCTTTACTTTGTAGCCCCTGAGGAAGAAGGCACTTCAGAATAAGCTGAAGGGTAACTGATAGCCCTGTCCAGCGGGGGAAACTGGTCCTCTGACTTGCATTCTCGGTGTGCTATGTATGGAGTCTGTGAATAGAAGATTATGAACTGCATGGGTGTCCTGCAAACCCAGGCAGCTGGCCCAGTGTGCAGTGTGGCCCCTCTCCACAAGTCCACTCCCTCTGAGCGCTGAGCCTGGCACTGTTCAAGCTTGTCAGCTAACAGTCCTGCTGCTGTTTCTATTGCACGCGGCCGGGAGCCCCCGCAGGGCGGCGAGTGCCGCTCACTCCCCTGTCCTCTGCCACACACACCTTTCCTTTGGCCCTTGACTGTACCCACGTAGTGCTTATGTAGCTTTCCTGTTCTCCATTTTTTTCTTCTTCTCAAGTGGACTAAGGTCCTTGAAGGCAGGGTCCCTCTTAGGTGTTCTCTGCCCTGTCCTCTCTTCCATCTTAACTTGGGCTGGTGCCATATTTGGAACGTTCTCCTTACAGGGCGGAACCCTGCCCCTGTCCAAGGCCCAGCTCGACGGCATCTGCCTGCTGCAGTCTCCTGCAGCACATTTGCCACTGGATTGTAATTGCCACTGGCACCTGGGGCCCTGTCAGTGTTTGCCACTGGCACCACCGCTGGCCGTGGCTCATGCCTGTTTCAGGGAGCCCCACTCTGTAAGTGTCACAGAGAGCCTAGTAGGTCTTCCGCATCCATCCTGGCCTCCTTAAAGGCAGAGACCATCTTATTCACCCCACTCACTGCTGTGTGCTCACACAGCGCACAGTGGGCCCTCGGGAAACAGGGTCGGTCACACCTGACCTCAGCCACAATTACAGACAGGCCATGTCTCTGAAAGTGAGGCATTCTTGGTATAGAGATGCTCACTTGTGTTACTCATGAAACATTAAGTGATTAAAAAAAAAACACAATTAGTCACCCCCTCGAGCTAATTGCCGGATACAGCTCAGCGTTCAGCAGATGTGGTCTCATGCCAAAATAATGAGGATGAGCACAATAACTCCTCATGGCTGCCTGGAGCTCTCCCAGCTCACAGAGCTCGTTCACACCCAGTGTCCTTACTAATCCCCAGAAAAGCCCCGCAGAGCAGGCAGGGCAGGTGCTGTCTCCCGTTTTGTGGATTACGAAGCAGGCCCAGAGCTTCAGCCACCGCCCACGTTCATGTAGCCAGTGTTGGGCATAGCCTGGCCATTTCTTCTGTCTCCATTTTCTGCCCACACCTCTGACCCCCAGCTGCTTCTCCCTTCCCTCAGTGCCAGCTCTGCAGGTGTGGAGTCAGGTGCCGAGTGGATACCTGGCCCTCCCCAGCTCAGCTGGCCAGCCTTCGTGCACTTTTGGAGCATGCTAATGCAGAGCCTTGTCCCCCACCGGAGCTGGTCTTTCAGAGTCACATGGGTACCTGGTGACACTAATGCACAGACCACATACAGGAAAAAAAAGTCCCCTCCCCCCCGATTTGCTGTTTGTCATCTGGATCTGGGAACCCTAAAGCCATTTAAAATCTGGGAGACAAGACACAAAAATCAGGGAAGTTAAAACACGAATTAGAAAGCTCAAGACAAGACTAGTAGGACTGTCAATGTCTTTGGGTGGGTAACAGGTACCACAGTGGTGCCCTAATCACTTTGCCTGGGGCTGGGGTTGCCACCGCCTGGTTCCTAACCGGGTTCATCCTGGAGGTGCCAGGCTGACAGTTCCTGACTTTGGTAATCAGGTTTTTCCTGCACATGGGACTTGGCTGGTTTCTAGCTGTGCCAGAAAGTCTGGCTTCAAATCCTTGAGGAACCCAGGTAGATGAAGAAAATAAGTTAGGCTCCTATTGCCAGGGTCAGGAGCTCAGTTTAAGTCAATGTGCCCCCTGCTGGTAACACTAAGGGAGAGAACTGTGGCCATTCGTGACAGCATTTTCAGTGTAGGTCACACAAGACTTGGCCCACCCCACTGCTGCTGCTTGTGTCCATCAGACCGAGCTTGGTGAAGCACCCCCTACTAGTAGTCATCGTTAAAACATGGTCTATTTACAAGGAATTTTAATGGGTACAGCATTACATAAAGTCAAGAACACCCTGTTCAAATTATGACCCAGAAAACCACACTGATGGCAGTGAGGCCCAGGCCCTATGGTCTTGTCCCTGCCACTGTCTCATAAGTTTTAGAAGAACCACCACTCAGTACAGGTGCTGTTCAGATGGATCTGGTCAGCATCCTCCCTGGGCCAGGCACGGGCAAGGCTCAGAGAAGGGAAATGAAGGGCCCCAGAGCCCTATCTCATCCTGGAGCCATGAAAATCTGTGAAGCAAGGCACAAACACCAGAGAAATTAACACTGATCCAAGCTTTAGGAAGCTCCAGACGAGACTAGTACGCTTACCACTGTCCTTGGTCAGGCTATGTAACCTGTCTGTGCTTCATTTTCATATCTTAAAATAGGGACAAAATTGTATTCACCTCATGAAACTTCATGAGGGTCCAATGAGACAGTGTATATAAAATGCTTATCCCAGCCCTGGCTGGGTAGCTCAGTTGGTGAGAGCATCATTCCCATACATAAGGTTGCAGGTATGATCCCTGGTCAGGATATGTATAAGAGTCAACCAATGAATGCATAGATAAGTGGAACAATGGGTCCATGTTTACCTGTCTCAGATAAATCAATAATGCTATCCCAGAACCACCACTCAGTACAGGTGCTGTTCAGATATATCTGATCAGCATACTCCCTGGGCCAGGCACTGTCTGCACTGAGTAAATATATATATTTACTGACGCCATTGTTTGTTATTGTGATCATATATACAAATGGCCACAGGAAGGCAGAGTTGAGATTTCTGCAGGAGTGGAGAGGTGAGCACTTTAGGCCAGGTCCTTGGGAGGTGGGGAGGCTCTTTGGAAGAGGGAGGATTTTAAATGACTGAATCTCAGCACTCATAGGTCTCACCTGTCACCTGGCTTTAAAGTTGGGTTAAGTGGGGGTGGATAGTGCAAGCATGTTGGGCAGAAGGAGGTCAGAGGAAAAACATAGAGCCAGGCACAGTTAATGTGCTGGGGAGCAGATGTGTCTAGGTGACTGGAGGGGGTGGGCTACAATGGGGAGGGGATGGGGGCTCTAGGCTGAGGGTTCTAGACTGAGGGTGTTCGGTAAGGGGGTACAATCAAGATGTTCTCGGATTGCGGATTGGGAAGTGGCTGATGGAGGGAAGGGAGGCACTTCTGGTGCTTCAGGTGAGAAGTGACTTTCAGTGGCAGAGAGGGGTGGATGTGAGCCACAGCAATGTAGCCAGACAAAGACAGAAGGAGAGGGTGGAGATGACCAAGTATGTTGGGCTAGGTGACCAGGAGAAAGTGGGTGTATTTACAAGCAGAAACATTGAGGGGAGAGGATGTGGGGGAGGAGTCCATCTGGGGATGGGGTCCATCTCAAGGAGAAGAGATTTGTGGTCTTCACTCTTCACCTGGAGATTCTGGGAGGCAAGGATGGAGCTCAGGGGATGGAGCTGGGCTGGACACCTGGATGAAAGAGTCTCTGGCCTGAGAATGTCAGGTGGGCCCTAGGAGGGGTGAGGGTCTCAGGGAAGGGCAGGAGGAGATCTGAGTCCTGGGGAATCCCTGTGTGTAGGGGAAGGGCATGGCCGGGAGAGAAGCCGAGGAGATGGAAGAGCTGTCAGGGAAGGAGGGGCGCTTTCCCCGCAGCCCTTAGAGCAGTGGTTCTCAACCTTTCTAATGCCGTGACCCCGCAATACTCATGTTGCGGTGACCCCAAACCAAAAAATAATTTTGGTGGCTACTTCATAACTGTAATTTTGCTACAGTTATGATTCGGAATGTAAATACCTGATATGCATTATGTATTTTCCGATGGCTTTAGGCGACCCCGCTGGGGTCACGACCCACAGGTTGAGAACCGCTGCCTTAGAGCGTGCCTGGGACTGTGTAGAGCCTGGGAGACATTGTCAGCACCCAACGGCCCTGTTGGCACATTTAGTGATGTGTGTTCTCTTCACTGGAGGCAGAGATCACCTTGGAGGCTAAGGGGATGGTTCTGGTGGAGAAGTGTGACCCTTCCTTTTCCTGGACATTGCTCCTGGGAGGGTTGGCTTTCTCAGCACCTTTCTCAGCTGTCTCCTACCCTTGCCCAAGGCCTGCCTACAGCTGAGCCCCGGGCTTGACCCAGACAGTCTGTGAGCCAGGGGCCAACCCTGACCCAGTGTCAGCATGTCGCTGTCTCCATACTGAGGTATTCCCCGCAGCACCTCTGGCCCATGTGTTTAAAAGGAATAATGACCCCAGACTTGTAGGTTGAGGTGTCACTGCTGGCGAGTCTTTTATATATGTAACAGATTATTATATAGCAATTAAGAATGAATTTCATGATCCAGCAATCCCATTTCCAAGTCTATACCTCCAAAAGTTGAAATCAGGGTCTCAAAGACATAGTCCCACACCCATGTTTATAGCAGCATTATTCACCACACCCAAGGATGGAAGCAACCCAACTGTCCATTGACAGATGAGTGGATAATCAAAATGTGGTATGTACATACAATAGAATATTATTCAGCCTTAAAAATGAAGGAAATTCTGATATATGCTACACCATAGATGAACCTTGAGCTAGGTAAAATAAGCCAGTCACAAAAGGACAAATGCTGAATGATTCCACTTCCTTAGAGCAGTCAAGTTCATAAGGCAGAAAGAATGTGGTTGCCAGGGGCTGGGGGAAGAATGGATGGAGGCTTGTTGTTTAATTGCTACAGAAGAAAAGAGTTCTGGAGATGGATGGTGGTAATGGTTGCACAATAATGTGAACGTACTCAATGCCACTGACCTGTGCTAAAATGGTGCACACATAGAAAGGTATCCAAGCACGGGCCTGGTATGACATGGTGGGATAGGCCCAGCTTCCATGCCTGGACTAGTGGTATGATCTGAGCGACCATCTAATTGGTGCCATAGATTTCTCATCAGTGAAATGGGCACAATAGTCTCTGCCCTCCCACTGCCCAGGGTTGTTGTGTGGCCTGGGAGAGTGGGTTTGTGAAAGCTCTTTGTGAACTGTACAATGTCCTACAGAATCCATGTAGTATCTGCACTTTAATGCCTGATTCAAGGGCAGGGGCTTGCGAGCTGCCCCAGGCAGGGCTACGATGGGCCTTTCTGGCACGTGGCTGCTCATTTCAGGCTGTGTCTGCCTCACGGCTTACTGAAGTCCTACAGGGTTCCTACGGGCAGCTGCTGGGATGGCTTTTGTAGGACATTTTGGGCTGCAGCCTGTACGTACACCCAGAAAGAATTTGCACCTTTTCCCAGCCAGGTTCCGGGAAGGAGTAAAGCCCTATTATATATCATGAATTAACTTTGCTCCTGTGCATTTAGGATCATACTAGGAGAAATGAGGAAATAGACACACAACTTTCTCTGTTCTGTGGTTCCGAGGAAGAACCCTGGTTGAGAAAGGCTGGGGCTTGGCCAATTCAGAGGTGCCCCCACCTCAATGCCCACCCCAGGTTTGGGCACACAGGGAGCAAGAGGTCCAAGAGAGGTTGGCTCCTGGCACACAAAGTTGGTGCAAAGCCAGCGCCCAAAACCAGGTCCCTAAATGTCAGGCCAGGACTGTGATGGGTGACATGACCATTCCCATTCCCTCTGCATTTTGAAAGCAGAGCCATCCCAGGGTGCTTCCTGGTCGTGACACTGCATTTGTTGAGCTGTTACCCCAGAACACCCCGTCCGTGAGTGGTGGGTTCAGGAGGCCTGAGCAGCACCCTCCTTCCTTGAGAGCTGAGGTCACATCTCTGGCTGGTTCTGGGCTGTGTGTGGCTAAGTGCACTGCAGCCCTGGCATGGGTGGAGGAGGGGCAGCGGCTAAGTGGTTTCTGAAAAAAGGGCAAAAATGATGGGAAAGGCTTTGGGATCCTCTGGGAATCAGAGCTCAGGCAACAGCAGCTGCTGCCATTGCTGGAAGCATTTTCCTTGAGTGCCTGAGCTAGCGCGCCTGCAGCCCGACCCCACCAGAGCGGAGCGGCAGTAGCCCAGGGAGGGGCCACGGACCCTCCAGAGGCGGCAGAGGCAACTGTTCTCCCCACACCAGCCTCACTCTCCCTTCAAGTAGCAACGGCTTTGGAGCTCGCCGGCACCCGCTGGGACTGGGGTGCACTTGCATCTAGCTGGTGAGTCCCTTTGGTTGTTTGATGGTCAACACAGATGTTAGCTTTTAGAATGGCATAGTGAGTTGTCAAAAGCTGGGCCCTGCACTTTCCAGCGGTGTGACTATGGGCAGTTCAACTAGCCTCTCGGCACCTTGGTGATCCCATCTGAAAACTGGGGATGGTAACAGTGGCTGTCAAAGGTCATGGTGAGGCGTAAGTGAAGCAGTCGCTAAAGTGCACTGAGCCTGGCTAATCGCAAGCACTGGGTAAGTAATGGTGGAGGTTGCTAGTATCCATATGTGTTATTTGCACCAGAGTCATCCTGGCCAAGAGCCTGTGGCTTCTGCGAGGCCGGTGGTTTGTGGCGGGAGGTTTCAGCACGTCGCACTCTCTGGAGTGAAGGAGGGCTGGGCCTGGAGGCAGGAGCTGGAGTTCTTGTCCAGGCTCCATTCTCTCTCTCTCTGTATTTGGCAGAGTTCCTCTGGCTCTTCATCCATGGGTTGGGAAGCTCCCAGTCTCCATGTCTCTATAGAAGATGCTCAGGTAGGCCAAGGGCACAAGAATGATCAGGGCCTGCAGGGAGACTGGTGGCAGATGGATGCTGGGCAGACAGGGGAGCTGGAGAGCCACGCCCTAGGATATCTCTCTTGGATTGGGGAGACAAGAACAGAGGCATTTCCCAGGGAGTGGGCTATGTTCTTTCTGGCTCTGGAGTTGAGAAAGAACCAGAGGCCAAGCCAGGGCTTTGCTGGGCTGGGTAGTTTTCTCGGGACTGGTCTTTAGTTCAGATTGGTGAGTTTGTGAATCTCATATAAACCAAAACAACCATCTCCTTCAGACACCTCAGATCACTCTTGGAATTCCCACATCACTGTAAAACATTTGGCAGTGACAAGTGGATTGCCATGGGGCTCACATGCTGGATACATCCCAGGCCTGACAGTGACAGATTATCCTATCCCTGTCCACCCTCCCTGCCCAGAACAAATGGCCTCTCAGTTTCTATCCTGCTCTCCACTCTGGGAGAAGCTTGGTTTCCAGTAGGGAATTGGGTGTAGGTGTGCAGTACAGATTCAGGGTTTGTTGACTGACTGAATGATGGTACTATGTAGGTTGCTTCCTATTTACTGGGTTGGGTTAGATTTGGATTGGTCAGAGGAAGAGGTGAAGCTGCTAAAAAGAACACGATGGAAAGGTTGGCTGAAGCTCCTGCTATATTAGGTGCTCTCTGGTTGGTCTGTTCAGAGCTGCTAGCCAGGTACCAGGTTGATTCTTGGTTTTATAATCAGCCTTATCCAAGGGAAGACATTCCTGGACAGCCAATCCTGTCGTATGGTTTGGGTCTTATTCGTACTTTGGGTTTTGAGCTTCCTACGACACTTGTTTGAGCAAGAAGATGGTACAGGTTTCAGGCTTCTGAGTGGAAAGGTATTGTCCCTACCTGCCTGGCCCCAGACTGGGAAGGCCTGGGCTGATTGGCCCCCAGGCTCTGGTGTGAGGTCTGGGGCTGAGTTTAATGACCGAGAGAGAACCCCAAACCTTTCCAAGAACTGGTAGAGAGCTGGAGGGGCCTGGAGCCAGGCTTCCTGGAATCCAATCTAGGTTTTGTTTCTTACTAACTATGTGACCTCAAACAAGAAATGTACCCACTCTGTGCCTCAGTTTCCTCATCTGTGAAATATTTACCTCTTAGAGATGTGAGATTGAAGTGAGTAAAGGCCTGTGAAGTGTTAGTGCTTGCCTTTGCATGGCATGTGCTCAAACACATCAATTCTTGTCATTCTTTCTAGCCTCCTATGCCTTTTAAATGGTGACAGGCTCCCCATATTATGAACAGTTCTTGACAGGAAGTTATCTCTGGAAGCAAAGATTAGTGCCTGGTGCCAGCCTTCTGAAGCTTTTCATGGCTTCCTACAGTTCATGCAATAATACCCATGCCCCGTGGCCTTGACATTCAAGGCCAACAGCGATCTAGTTCTGACCACGCTTCCTATCCTCCAGTCCACTGACTCTATCTTCATTGGCTACTCCAGGGGTCCCCACCCTCTCCCCGAGTCCCAGCCCAACCCTGCTCTCCTCCAGCACATCTGTTACCTCCTCCATGCAGCCTTTTCCAGCACCCTGGCCCCTCCTGCCGTCCTCACATCCCAGGTGGCACCTGGTTGCTGTCTCAGATGAGATTGGAGTCCTCTCTGTGCCCCCAGCACAGGGCTGGGCACTCAGTAGGACTCAGTAGGTGGGTATTGAGTGATGGATGAATGAATGGGTGAGTGGTTGGAAGCAGGGCTTCCTGTAGCCAGACACACTTCCTGCCACAGGGGTTCCACCTGACGGATGAATCAGAGAAAGACTCAGGTTCTCGTGAAAGTAGAAGAGACAGGAGGGGAAATGGGCCAGCAGTCAGCTGTCTGTCCTGCTCACAGGATGCAGAGTGACAGAACTGCCTCGTTTTCCCCATGGATCTGGGGGATCATTTCATAGCTGATTTATTGCCATGATGTGCTCTGAGTTTTCACTGCTTGAACTTTCACTGGAAAATGCATATCTTGAAAAGACTCCCATTCGTTCAGTGGCTGCTTTCTGGAACCCAGCCACTGCTGGAACATGATTCTCCCTAATCTCCTATGAAAGTGGGAACTACAAGTGCCTGTATCTGATCTCTCATTTCCCCACGGTGACCAGCACAGCTTTTTTTCATAAAGAGATGGGTCAGGCAAGCTCCCTGCCCAAGAGGAGGTCACAGGGAAGGGGAGATTAAACAGTGACAGTTGCTAGACTGCACAGTGGACCAGAGAGCCATGAGTGATGGATGGGCCATGAGTGATGGATGGCCAATGAGCTGGGCCACCCGGAGGGGCAGGGAGCATGGCCAGTGCAGGGATTAGGGGGTGTGGAGAAGACTGGGCCCCAAGGGAGGTGACGTCTGAGAACTGGTAAGCTTTGGGCAGGAAAAGGAGGAGGAAGCACCCCAAATTGAGGCACTATGGGAGCAAAGGCCAGTGGGAGGTGGGAGAGCCTGGGTACCAGGGAGAGGGATGCCTGTTGGATAAAGGGGAAGAGCAGGAGGCGAGGTTAGGAAGGGAGTGAAAAACAGTATCTATACACGTTTACAGCCACACATGCTGGCACTTGCTGCCAGCTTAACTCCAGGTGTTTAGGCCTGAAAGGCCCACTAGCCCCTGACAAACAGTGCAAAAGTCCTCTACAAACTCAATGGCTGCAGCAGTGAGGTGGAAAAGCAAAGGCAGGCGAGGGCATGGCTGGTGATGGGGAAGCATGGCATAGGAGGGCCTGTGCAGACTGAGGCGTGAGCGCGCCAGTCTCTGCCTGCCACCCTGTTTCCATGCTGCACGCCGCTCGGCTCTTTGGGGCTGAGCTGTCCTCATCACCAAGTTGTCCCTTGAATGCACAGCCGGAGACGCCACTCACCCCGAGGTGAGAGCAAACCCGATCTTGGTGGCTGCCCGCAGGCTGCGTCTTGGGCAAGGATGAAGAAATGGGGGAGCTCAGACTCGGGGGAGTCTGAGGACCTGCAGCAAGAAGACTCCCGCCCTGACCCCACGGATGGAGACCAGAACTCCAGGCCAGCTCCGGCCAAGCCCCACATCTTCTGCACGGCCAGGAGCCGCAGCCGGCTCTTTGGAAAGTGTGACTCGGAAGAGGCTTCTCCTATGGACTGCTCTTACGAGGAAGGTCAGCCAGCCTCCTGCCCGGCCATCACAGTCAGTCCTATTGTCATCATCCAGAAGACTGGAGATGGCCCCATCTGTGCCAGGTAAGCTGCTTCTGGAGCCCAGCTTCCTCCCCACCAGGAGCCCACCTGGCTCAGCGGGCTGAGGCCCCAGCCATGGAGACACCAGGTGATGCTCTGGCTTATGGCCTGAAGGTCATAGAGCTGGGGAGCCTGGGAGCCTTCACAGATTGTCGATTGCAGCATCTGTACTCATAGAACCTTCAGGACACGGGTTACCAGTGGATGTTGGCATATATACTGATTCTAGCTGCTGACTGATCGCTAGGTGTCCAGGCCTAGAATACCTAACAGCCCCAAACACTTAGATTTCCAGTTAAAAAGGGGCAAGGGCAGGACACTTTTAGACAGAGTACAAAACAGCTCCAGTGAGGAGCCCACCAGCCCTCCTGCCTCCTCCAAGGCAAGACAGGGAAGGAAGATGATTCTTGACTCTCTGGGGCCAGCCGAACCCCTGCCTCCAGCCCCCTCTAGGATACTGCCTTCTGAACCCCAGCTCCTGAGCAGGCCGAGGAGCGGGTGGCCTGGGTGTTGGATGAAGCAGTGGCGACAAGGACTTTTTAGAGTGTGTCTATAGACAGGGCGGGGACAGAATGGGGGCACATCCACTTCCTGGACAGTCACCAAGGTGGAGGGGTGGATTTCATATCCTGTGTTTTCTCCTTTTGGTGTGCTTTGGAGTTTCTTCCTGCTCCTTGAGGAGCTCCAAGGGCCCCAAGCCCTAGCGGGAGACGAGGGCAATTTTCTGGCCCACAGGCAATTATCCCAGGACTCTCTTGCTGGCGTCAAGAAGAACCTCAAGCTCTATGACCGCAGGAAGATCTTTGAAGCTGTCGCTCAGGACAACTGTGAGGAGCTGGAGAGCCTGCTGGCCTTCCTGCAGAAGAGCAAGAAGCACCTTATGGACAACGAGTTCAAAGGTAGCCCTGGAGAGGGCCGGGCTCCGGGAGCGCCCCAGCTGCCACCCCCTGCTCTGACCCTCACTTTATCTTGCAGACCCAGAGACAGGGAAGACGTGTCTGCTGAAAGCCATGCTCAACCTGCACGATGGGCAGAACTCCACCATCCCCTTGCTCCTGGAGATTGCCCGGCAGACGAACAGCCTGAAGGAGCTTGTCAACGCCTGCTACACAGACAGCTACTACAAGGGTGAGGAGGGTCGTGCTTGGCACAGCTCTGCCACAAGCGCACCTGGAGCCAGGAGGGCACAGCCATGCCTGGGAGAGCCTCTGAGCAACTTGCTCCCTATCCTACCCATCCAGTTGGTATTCTGGTGTCCCTGCCTCCCCCACCTGCTGGCTTGGTTTGTCCTGGTGCTGAGGGTCCTGTCTCCCTGTGGGTCCGGTGTTCCTGGCCTCTGGAGCTGTTGGCCTCCCTCTCTGTTACTGCTCCTGACTCTCAGGCAATTTTGACTCCTCCAGTTTGCAGTTTGGTGGCCTGTGTTCCTGGGGATCTTTAGCCTGCCTCAAGGACTCCCTGTACCCCCTTTGGGGATCCTGGCCTGGTCTCCTCTATTGGGGGGGCATCTTCCACCTTCTGTCCAGGCCCTCCCCAGCACCGTCTGGGCACCCCCTGGGCACCCCCTACAGGGCATGAGCCCAGAACCAACAGCTCGCACTCTCACAGGCCAGACGGCGCTGCACATCGCCATCGAGAGGCGGAACATGGCGCTGGTGACCCTCCTAGTGGAGAACGGGGCAGATGTTCAGGCTGCGGCCAATGGAGACTTCTTTAAAAAAACCAAAGGACGGCCTGGCTTCTACTTTGGTAGGGAGACCATGTGGCAGACACTTGACTTATTGATGATTGCTGAGGGGAGGTTTGGGGTGGAGACAGAGGGAGATGCCGGCAGGATGGTCCAGGGCCCAAGCCGTCTGTTCCTGAAGCCCACTGTGTGCCTGTGTTGGCTGCAGGAGAGCTGCCCCTCTCCCTGGCTGCGTGCACCAACCAGCTGGGCATCGTGAAGTTCCTGCTGCAGAACTCCTGGCAGCCAGCAGACATCAGCGCCGGGGACTCGGTGGGCAACACGGTGCTGCACGCGCTGGTGGAAGTGGCCGACAACACGGCTGACAACACCAAGTTTGTGACGAGCATGTACAATGAGATTCTGATCCTGGGGGCCAAGCTCCACCCTACGCTGAAGCTGGAGGAGCTCACCAACAAGAAGGGGCTGACACCACTAGCCCTGGCTGCCAGTAGCGGGAAGATCGGGGTAGGAGGGGGACTTGGCACGCTAAGCTGGCATGCTGCAGGAGGGACTGCCTGCCTCACTGGGCGTGAATCCTGCCCGAGGCTGTCACAACAGCCTGTAGCATTGGGGTGGGGCTGTTAGAGTGCGCCAGAGGAATTGTGGGAGCTGAGGAGAACCCAGCGTTGCACACGTGGCCATTTCTTTTTATGGTTTTAGATCAACTTTATTGAGGTGTAAGTTACATCAAACAAATGGCAACATCTAAAGCATTTGGTTTGATGAGTTTCGATAAATGTATGCAGCTCTACCCTCCCACCCCCACCCCCAACATACAGAACCTTGTTGTTGCCTGTGGTTCTCTCTGGCCCTTTTGTAGTCTGTCAACCCCTTGGCCCTGCCCACTCTAAACAGCTACTAATTTGTTTTCTATCACTTTAAGTGATTTTGCCAGAAAAAAAGTTCTTTGTCCTTAGACTCCTTTGCTGTCTCAATTTGTAGGAAGCCAACCTAAATGTAAACATAAGCATTTAATCTAATTAAATTATCACAAGAGATGCTTTTATAATATTTATTTAAGCTATTGGCTCTTGTGAACCTTATTTTCATTTATTTATTTTTTATTGAATTTATTGGGGTGATGTTAGTTAATAAAATTATGTAGGCTTCAGGCGAACAACTTTATACATCATCTGTACATTGTGTTGTGTGTCTACTACCCCAAGTCCACATGTGGCCATTTCTGATTTCTAAGTGAGCATCACCAACAAGACACAGGATGGGGGGTGGGTGCTGGGACCTGGGCTGGGGCTGGGTTGAGCCGAGGGTAAAACAGATGTGATCAGCCAGGTGTGATCACGTGATGGGTCAGATGTGGCTGCGGTTGGGGTCTGAGGCAGCGGCAGGTTGATCTGGGTGGTGGCCAGGAAGCTGCTGGATGGAGGTAGGCGCTTGGGTAGGGGCTCCAACTGGCCTGGGAAGCAGAATTATTCCTGAAGCGGAGCTAGTGGCCGTGTGGGGACACAACCTGTGGCCGGGCACCAGGCTGGTTTCTCACAGGCTCTTGTATTCCCATGGCAGGTCTTGGCCTATATTCTCCAGAGGGAAATCCAGGAGCCCGAGTGCAGGCACCTGTCCAGGAAGTTCACTGAGTGGGCCTACGGGCCTGTGCACTCCTCACTCTATGACCTGTCCTGCATCGACACCTGCGAGAAGAACTCGGTGCTGGAGGTCATCGCCTACAGCAGTAGTGATACCCCTGTGAGTGGACCTGGGCTGGGGCCAGGGGAGGGCTTTCTGTCTCACCACACCCAGCCCCCCTCCTTGCCCCTGGTCTGGCTCTGCTAGGTTCTCATTAGTGAAAACCTGCTGCCCGAGATCTATGTCCTGCAGCCTCATCAACCCACTTGTTCCCTTCGTCATACAAACCATATACAGTGATATTCCCATAAACACTTACATCAGAAGTACGTAGACAAAAAGAATCTTCCTTTTATTTATATAAAAACATGCAGCTTCATTTTGTTTACACAAACGGGAACATACTGGCCCTTCCTGGCTGGTTGGCTCAGTGGTAGAGCGTCAGCTGGTATGTGGAAATCCTGGGTTCAATTCCTGGTCAGGGCACACAGAAGTGACCATTTGCTTCTCCATCCCTCCTCTCCATCTCTTTCTTTCTCTTCCTCTTCTGTAGCCATGGCTCGAATGGTTTGAGCAAAGTAGGCACTGGGCGCTGAGGATGGTTCCATGGCCTTGCCTCAGGCACTAAAATGACTCAGTTGCCAAACAACAGAGCAGCAGCCCAGATGGGCAGAGCATTGCCTGGTAGGGGGTTTGCTGAGTGGATCCCTGTTGGGGCACATGTGGGAGTCTGTCTCTGCCTCCCCGCCTCTCACTTAATTAAAAAAAAAAGCGATCATATTATACATAATGTGGAACAACCAATTTTTTCACTTAATGATGTGTCTTTTTAGACAATTTTGTATCTGTACATATGAGTCTGCTTCGTTAAAAAATCCACAGTACAGATGAGGAGAAAATGTCCATAGAAGGATGTCCAAGTTATTTCCAGTTTTTGCTACTATGATGGTACAGGCCACTTGGTGTGGGTTTGAGAATTATTCTATGAAGGATACCTAGAATTAGAATTGCTTAGTCAAAGAGTATGTACATTTTAATATTTTAATAGCTACTGCCAAATTGTCCTTCAAAAAGACTTTGTCAATGTACTTGCCCACCACCAGTGTTGACATTGGTTGATAAAATTACATAGTTTTCAGGCATGCAATTCTATAATACACCATCTGTATATTGTACTGTGTGTTCACCACCCCAACCTTTTTTTTTTTATCACTTCTGTGACTTGTGTCTTGCTTTGGAGGGCTTTTTCCACTTCAAGATTATACCCATATCCTTCAATATTTTCCTTTAGTTTTTTTGTAGGTATTTTATGTTTGCCTCTTTAATTTATCTAGAATTAATTTTTGCATAGGTGTGAGATAGGCACATTAATTATTTGGTTTCCAAATAAGGGTACCAATGCCCCTAAATGAAAGGCTCATCCTGCCACCATGGCTTTGAGAAGGCCACCTTCCCTGTCAGTTCTTTCTAAGGTGACACTCTGAGCCTGTGAGGCTGACTCAGGGCTGGTGTCTGTGCTGTTGGCCAGGAGGGGCTGCCACATGTCTCATGGGGCCAAGAGGCTGTGCTTACAGGGCTCGAGTCCAGGGAGGGAGAGGCGCGGCCCACAATGCTGTGCCTGTCCGCACTCACCCGGCTGCCATAATGAATCCGGGGGGCTGGGCTGGTCAGTGGATGGCATCACAAGGACTTGGGTGTTTGACATAGGGAAGAGAGGGATGTGGTGCCATGGCTGCTGCCTTCATGTTTCTGGGGGCTCTGGGAGCCAGGAATGCAGTAACAGGTCCCCTGAGTGCAGAGCTGGAACCATTAGTGGAAAGCAGAGAAGACAAACTTTATTCTGGAGGATAGATCTTCCCAATAGTTAGCATTTCTCTACAGGCTTCTTGAGGCAGCAGGGAGCTTCCCATCCCCAGAAGCATTCAAGAAAACACTGAACAGGGATCTCATTGGGGGAGCTCAAACTTGGGTTGGGGGTTGGGCTCGATAGCCTGAAGGCTAGGATGACCTGATTTTGGCTTACCCATCTTAGGGATACTTGAACTTTAATAGAGATCTCCTGGACAGCAGACTTTTGCCCCAAAGCCTACTTGTAATGATGGTATCCCGGGCTCAGGCCCACCCACCGCAGGGGAGTCTTTCTGGTTGCCTTTGATCTCATGGTCGGTAATGACCACTCTTGCCTGAATAGCCTGCCTGACCCAGGTCTGGAAATGTGAGAAGTAAGGAACCCAGAGGCCCCTTCCAACCTGCTCTCAGCCCCTCCCTTAGCAGCCTCATGCCAGCCTCTGCCTGTGTCAGCCTCTTCCCATTATTGTGGGACTACTAAGGATGTAGGTGCCCAGGAATGAGTTATTAGAGGTAATGGGCATAGAGTGTCGGGCAGCATTTGTTAGTTCTCAAGTGTCTGGGGCATTTATGGTCCCTTGTCCAACTCCACCCCTTATTCACTGTACGTGCAGGGCACTGAGGCGCAGAGTGTGGGCCTGCTGGCTCAGCTCTGCGCCCCTCAGCTGCTCTGTGGGCCGAGGGCGTGGTCAGGGCCGGTCCTGTGCAGAGATGTGGGTGTGGGGAGTGCCTGAGGATGATGAGGGTTCCCGGTGGGGCGTGACCCTCACCTGTCTTTGCTCCCCTCAGAATCGCCACGACATGCTCTTGGTGGAACCTCTGAATCGACTGCTGCAGGACAAGTGGGACCGATTTGTCAAGCGCATCTTCTACTTCAACTTCTTCGTCTACTGCTTGTATATGATCATCTTCACCATGGCCGCCTACCACAGGCCTGTGGATGGCTTGGTGAGGCCTGAGGCTCGGGCCTTGGTGTGGGTGGGGGGAGAGGGGAGGGGCATTCCTATCAGACCCCCGAGACCCCAGGCCCAGGCCGGGCCCTGGAGTCCTTCCCTGCCCTCTCAGGCTGTCCTGAAAACCTGCCTGTTCTAAGCTGAGGTCCCTGATTACAGAGGGGGCACACTAGGGTAGAAAGAATGCAGGAATTGGGGCTTAGGAAGCAGCTCTCCCCTGAGCTGGGTGTCCACAGAGTCATGAGATGGTACAGGCCCTAAGCCCACTGCCATCCTCCTTTCCTGCCCACTTCCGTTCACGCACTCGCTCATTATTTATTCCCTGGACATAGACTGTGCCAAACCCTGGGCCGTCCATCAAATCACCTTAAGACCACATATTTTCCTCTTTCAGGAAACATAGATTCCCTTGAGTTTTGGAATTAAGTCCTTTCCATTCAATACCCAAACACTTAATTTTGTTGCTTTTATTTCCAGGGTGCCTTGCTTGTAAATTTGATTTAAAAACTCAATTCCCTAGTTAGATGAAACCTGATCTCTCTCTACCTATTAAGGCCATTTAATGACTTCATTTTAAGAGAAAAGAGAAATGTGCTAACAGGATGGACCAGAGAACTAGTACTTATGAAACACTGATGGTAGGCTGAAAGGAAACTCACAGCAGGAAATGGAGGCTGAACACAAGGACCACACACATGTGGGATGCCTCTCTCTCCACCCTCCTTGGGAAACCCTGATGCGTCTGGGAGCCCAGGGGTTCTCCGTAAGCCTTGGGAACAGCAGGAGCATGTGGCATTGGGTCTGTAAGCGCGCCTCCACCTCTGCCATCGTCCTCTTTCCAGCAAAGTCTGGGTTGAGACTTGTCTGAGAGATAGCACAACATTGTAAGGATGCTCCACTTGGTACCTGGAGACTGCCCCTTTGGGAATCAGGTTCCACAGAGCGGCATCCACGCGGACGTCCCCAAATAGTGCATTGTCTTTATTTGTGTCTCTCTCCTGATGGAGTCTGAGCCTCTTGGGCAGGGGCTGGGTCTTCATCACAGGGCTTGGCACTGGGTAAGTGTTTGTCAGATGAATGAACGAGTGAATGGAGTCACTAATTTCTCTGTACCTTGCAGCCTCCCTACAAGCTGAAAAACACAGTTGGCGACCATTTCCGCGTCACTGGAGAGATTCTTTCTGTGTTAGGGGGATTCTACTTTTTTTTCCGAGGGGTAAGCATTCTTTTCCACACTGTGAATTTCCATTGTCACCAAAACAAAAAATCAGGAGTTCCATTCAGTGCTCACTCTCTTGAGGAGCTGAGAGATGCATGGGGGAGGCAAGAGCCTTCCGGATGCTCATGGTTGGAGGGTGGGCATCTGCCCAGTGGGTCCTGCAGGTGGTCATTCTTGAAGATGGGCAGTTAGGGATCTCAGAGGTAGAGATAAGTCATGACTGGTAGTTGTTTAATTAATCAAAATAGTCCATTATCGAACAGAATAATGAAAGAACTCTACCTGTATATTGGAACCATTTTATTTTAACTGAAAACTCATAGATGCACATTCCTTGACTATTATTTTACTAAACGAGCAGTCTTTTCTTTGAATGTGGGAACATTCTTACAAGAAGTACAAATAATTAGACATTATTGTGATTTCCCCCCTCAATCTAAGCCACATCTACTACCTTTCTTTCTTTCTTTCTTTCTTTCTTTCTTTTTTTTCTTTCTTTCTTTCTTTCTTTCTTTCTTTCTTTCTTTCTTTCTTTCTTTCTTTCTTTCTTTCTTTCTTTCTTTCTTTCTTTCTTTCTTTCTTTCCTCCCCTTCCTTCCTTCTTCCCTCCCCTCCTTCCTCCCTCCCCTCCCCTCCCCTCCCCTCCCCTCCCCTCCCCTCCCTTCCCCTCCCCTCCCTTCCTTCCTTTTTTCCTCTTCCTCCCTCCCTCCCTTTTTCCTTCCTTCCTTTTTTTGTAACTTACTTTTGAGGAGTCATTGCACTCTATCTTCATAGAAACCACTGTATTTTCGCATTCACAGCTTATACTATAATAAAGTACAAAGCCACAGTAGTAAGTGCGACAGGCAAAAAGCACTCTTGGCAAACACAGGCCCAGTGGGTGGGAGCTTAGTGGAGTGAGGGGGGTCCTGGATCTCCTAGCCTTCAGCGTTTATCAGGGCCCTGGGCGTCAGCAGAATGTTTTCAAGGAGTGGACAGCACTGATTAATCTGGTAAATTAGTTCAGTGGAGACTGATTAAAGAATTTTTACTGTAATGCATGCTTAAAGATATTAGAAAAAAAACTCAAATTACAAAGAAGAAGAAAAAAAAAAACACCCAATCCCATCATTCAAACACAGCAATTGATAATATTTGGTTATTTTTTTCTTGTCTTTACTTCTAGGTATAATTGTCATTGTACTCTTTATTTTAAAGAATCTCTTCTGACTAAGTCACATAACATTAGCCTGACCCATGCTCTTCCACTCCCTTCATCGTCTCTGCTTTGACTCATTCCCATGGTCCATTGTGGTACCATTTAGGAAGTATTCTGGGTGCTCACCACTTAGCCAGGTCTAACCTTTCCTGGGATCTTCCTCTGTCTATTTATCTGCAGATTCAATATTTCCTGCAGAGGCGGCCATCACTGAAGTCCTTGTTTGTGGACAGCTACAGTGAGATACTTTTGTAAGTGACCCTTTGGCTCTAATAACTCAAGAGCAGAAAACATCTTTTGGCTTAGTCCTGAGGACACAGCAGTCAGCTCTCGCTCATTCTGTCGCATACACTCGGCCTGAAGCAAAGTGGGGCCTCACAGCATGTTGAATGAATAATGGAAGGCACTTGATAAACGTTTGGTGGGTAAATGAATTCCGAGGGTCCACTCTGTGCCAGGTATGAACCAGGTACTAGGGAATGCTAGACCTGTTTCACGGGCTCATGTGATTTATAATCTGAGTTAGATGTACCCTTGTTCATTTTTTCTACCCCTTTGTCCATCCATCTGGTATTCACTGAGTTGGCTCAGGAATATTGAGATAAAAGAGACCTGGTTCTTGTCTTCAAGGGATTTCCAATCTTTAGGGCAGAGTTTCTTGACCTTGGCACCATGGACATGTTAGACTGGACGATTCTTTGTTGTGGGGCTGTCCTGTGCACTGTAGAATGTTAGTATTTTTGCCCAATAGATGCCAGTAACTCTCTCCTTGTCCCCTAGACAATCAAAATTTTCTCCAGATAACTTCCAAATGCTCCCACTTGGTGTATGTATGTGTGTGTGTACAAAATCACCCCTCATTGAGAATCACTGCTTTAAGGGGAGAGAGATTAATAAAAACAGTTATAAAAACAATGTAGATGTCACAGGGAAACTCCTTTCTTCATAAATAAGCCAGAACCTTATGAGGTCCCTTGGAGGGCCCCGGATGCAGAAGGGACTTTCAGTCGGTGAAGGGTCCTTCTCCTGGGATCTCAGCTCATGGCCTCTACACTGACCCTCTGGTTTCCCTCATTTCGGGGCTTCTTCTCTTTATTCCCGGCAAGTGTCGTGTAAGGAGCTGATTTCTCACCCTATTGCAGCTGGCCTGTCCCTAGGAATCACAAACCCCATCCTTTTACTATCATCTTGAGATGCTTACGCTGTAGCCCCACAGGACAAATTAAAGGGCCCATGGAGGCAATATTGCTCCCTGAGAATCATGGGCTAACGAAGGCAGGCCAGACAGCCCTACCCCCGCCATGGCCTGTGGTAGGTTCCTCCGTGGAGAGGCCCAGGCAGTGGGGTCTTCCTGTCTGTAAGGGTGCCAGGCCTCGGCGGTGCCCTTAGGCAGAGCTTCCTGTCATTCCACCCGCAGCTTTGTGCAGTCACTGTTCATACTGGGGACCGTGGTGCTGTACTTCTGCCGCCGCAAGGAGTACGTGGGCTCCATGGTGTTCTCCTTGGCGTTGGGCTGGACCAACATGCTCTACTATACCCGTGGCTTCCAGCAGATGGGCATCTATGCCGTCATGATCGAGAAGGTGGGTAGGAGGGCCTGAGTGGTTTCTCCACAGAGCCCGTCCTCTTGGTGGGTATATGGGACCAGTCCCACAGACTTACTCCATCCTCTCCGTATAGTCTGAGGAAATGCTGGTTTGGCTGAAGACCCACTTTCCTAGCTAATTACCCCTCAAATTAGGTAGTTTGGCCTTGACCCAGGTTTGGGGGCTTCCCTAAAACTTGATGCCCTGGCCTACCAGGCCCCACTCTCCCACCAGAACAAAGGCCATGAGTGGGGGGAGCTGTGGACAACTCCCTCAGGACACTACAGCCCACCAATCCAAACTTTCCTGCACGTTCTCCGATTCTACTTGGGCTCCATTTGAGCCCCTGGGCTGACGCAGTCCTGGCCCTTCCCTCGGCCGTGCCCGGGCCTGGACTTGGTTCTGACAAGCCTGTTCTCTCCTGTAGATGATCCTGAGAGACCTATGTCGCTTCATGTTTGTCTACCTCGTTTTCTTGTTCGGGTTTTCCACAGGTACCAGGCATGGTCAGGGTGGGTGAGGGGAAAAGATTCCTGCTCCCCTCAGCTTCCTGAGGGTTCTGCATGGGTGGATGGGGAGGGGCCAGCGGGGAGGGGCTCTGTGGGGAGGAGCTCTGTGGGGAGGGGCTCTGTGGGGAGGGGCCGGTGGGGAGGGGCTCTGTGGGGAGGGGCTCTGTGGGGAGGGGCTCTATGGGGAGGGGCTCTGTGGGGAGGGGCAGGTGGGGAGGTACTCTGTGGGGAGGGGCTCTGTGGGGAGGGGCTAGCAGGGAGGGGCTCTGTGGGGAGGGGCTAGCAGGGAGGGGCTCTGTGGGGAGGTACTCTGTGGGGAGGGACTCTGTGGGGAGGTACTCTGTGGGGAGGGCCTCTGTGGGGAGGTACTCTGTGGGGAGGGACTCTGTGGGGAGGAGCCTGGTGGGGAGGGCCCCGTGGGTGTGTGTCTGCGGATGACAGAGCAGTGGACAGAGCTCACAACATGAGCAGAACCTATAGATGTTATTCATAAAACATTTTAAAGTAAGTTTTGAGGTAAGAAGTGCTACTTGCCTGTAAGATAGCTATATTTTGGCTAGGTTTCTTTAAAAAACTTATTTTGACATTATTTTAAACTTGCAACAATGTTGCAAGAACAGCACAAATAACTCTCTACATTCTATCCAGATTCCCCCATGCTATACACACACATACACACACACACACACACACCACTTAAAAAAGCTGAGAGGCTCTGGCCCATTGGCTCAGCGGTAGAACATTGGCCTGCCGTGTGGAAGTCCTGGGTTCGATTCTGGGCCAGGGCACACAGGAGAAGTATCCATCTGCTTCTCCACCCTTCCCCCTCTCCTTCCTCTCTGTCTCTCTCTTCCCCTCCCTCAGCCAAGTTTCCATTGGAGCAAAGTTGGCCCAGGTGCTGAGCACTAGAATGGCTCGGGTTGTGCGGAGCAACACCCTAGATGGGCAGAGCATCGCCCCCTCGTGGGCATGCGTGGTGGATTCTGGTCGGGAGCATGCAGGAGTCTGTCTGCCCCCCCTCACTTCGGAAATATACCAAAAAAACCCAAAACCGAACCAAAACAAAACTGAGAGTATGTTTTTTATGATCAGATGTGATCAGTCTTTACCACTAAATATTTTAAAAATATTTAATATTTCCTAAAACACAGGACATTCTCTTATGTAAACACAGTATAATGATCAAAAATCAGGAAATTAAAATTGATACAGAGCTGTTAGCTGAACAACCAACCTTATTCAGATTTCACTAATTGCTCTGAAAGCATCTTTCACAGAAATGGAAACCCCAGATCATGCATTACATTCAGTTGTCACACTTCTTTAGTCTCCTTCAATCGGCAGCAGTTCCTCAAACTTGGCTTGTCTTTTGTGACCTTAGCATTTTTTATAAGTGAAGGCCAGTTTTTATAACATCTCTCAGTCTGGGTCTGATGTTTTCGTTTGGGTCTGATGTGTCCTCATGATCAGATTTAGGTGAACATTTTTGGTCAGAATATCGGGGAAGTGATGTGTGTCTTCTTCAGCATTGTATCAGGAGTCCCATGACACCTGCTTGTCCCATTTCTGGTGATATTAACTTTGATTATTTGTTTTGGTGGGTCTGCCAGATGTTTCCACTATCAAGTTATTATCTTTCCCTTGGTGATTGATGAGTAATTTGTGAGGAGATGTTTTCAGCTTATGTAAATATCCTGTTTCTCATCAAACTTTCACCCAATTGTTTTGGCATCCACTGATTATTTACAACTGAGTCACCTCATCCCAATGATTGTCAAATAATGGTCTTTTTAAAAAAAAGAATTCCTATTGATTTGAGAGAGAGGGAGAGAGAGAGAGAGAGAGAATGAGTGGGGAGGGGAAGGGAGAGAGACTGAAGCACCAACTCTTTGTTCCACTTAGCTGTGCACCCATTGATTGCTTCTCATACGTGCCCTGGCCAGAGCTTGAAAACGTGACCTCAGGGGTTGAGCTGGCGCCCTTGGGATCGAACAGGCAACCTTGGCATTCCGAGGGGACACTCTATCCACTGTGTCACTGGCCAGGGCAAATAATGTTTATTTTATTTTATTTTATTTAGACAATTAAATTTAAGAGGGTGACATTGGTCAACTAGAGTACGTAGATTTAGAGGAAACATCTTCACATCATTTGGACAGTTGATTATGTTGTATACCCATCACCCAAAGTCAAATCATCTTCCGTCACCTTATATTTGTCTCAGTTTATCCATGTTGTTGTAAATGATACTATGTCATCATTTCTTACAGCTGAGTAGTATTCCATTGTATATATGTACCACATTTTCTTTAAAATAATGGTTTTCTAAGTCCATCATTTCTTCTGCATTTATTTGCTGGCATTCTATTGTAAGGAAGAGCTTTCTATTTGTCTACACTTATTTACATAAATATAGCCTCATAGATTCTTTTATGTTTTTTTTAATGAATTCTCACTTTTTAAAATGGGTTATAACTCCCTACTACTGTCATCTACTTTGATACTCAAATTGTCTGAGGAATTGTCACTGGGAGCTCCTTCAAGCTGATTCCTGTGCCCTTTTGACACACCCATATAACTTGGCTCTGCTTTGATTCTCATCTGAGTCCTGCAGTTACAGCCTGTTTTAGAATCTTTGTTTGGGTGTCATGAACAGCTCTAACTAGGAGCTTGGGCTGACAGGGATTGGTGTGGGTTCTGGCCTTGCTCTGAAGGCCCTGTTTATCAGTAGCCACAGGCAGGGATGAAGCCACGTGGGTTAGATCCTGGTTATGCACTAGCCATGGGGGAAGCTGCTACAGAAGCTCTCAGGCTCTGAACTCCATTTCCCACAGGAGAGTGCAGAACGCAGAAGAGACCATTCTGCTCTGAGCTGCTTAGCTCATGGTTCTGGCACGGGGTGGCTCTGGGCCACCTTCTAAGAGGCACAGGCAGATGGAGCAACTGAGAGAGCGGCTGTGGACCCAGGGCTGACATACAGGGTCAGGCAGATTGTGCACTGCACAAAGCTGACTGTATTTACATTGTCCATGTAGATTTGTGTATTTATTTATTTATTTTTATTTTTTCCTATTTTTCTGAAGCTGGAAACAGGGAGGCAGTCAGACAGATTCCCGCATGCGCCTGACCGGGATCCACCCGGCATGCCCACCAGGGGGCGATGCTCTGCCCATTCGGGGCGTCGTTCTGCTGCAACCAGAGCCATTCTAGTACCTGAGGCAGAGGCTACGGAGCCATCCCCAGCGCCCAGGCCATCTTTGCTCCAATGGAGCCTCGGCTGCGGGAGGGGAAGAGAGAGACAGAGAGGAAGGAGAGGGGGAGGGGTGGAGAAGCAGATGGGCGCTTCTCCTGTGTGCCCTGGCCGGGAATCGAACCCGGGACTTCTGCATGCCAGGCCGACGTTCTACCACTGAGCCAACCGGCCAGGGCCTGTGTATTTATTTTAATAATTTTTCATAGCAGATGATAAAGTTTGTACTGTAACAAAATAATATATTATGGCAATTTTTCTGATAGTTTTGAAGAAGGGGGCTCTTTTTAAGAAAAAATGACACAAAGGTGCTGCATACCCGAGCCGTGTTCCTGCTACAGCTCCATTCTAGGGTCGTGCGTGTATGTTGGGGGACCTGGGATCCTGGCTTCCATTCAGCTGCACCCCTCCTTCCTCATGTCCTCTAGCGGTGGTGACACTGATTGAGGACGGACAGAACAAATCCGTGTCGGCGGACACCGCCTCGCACAGGTGGCGGGGGCCTGGCTGCCGGTCTCCGGACAGTTCCTACAACAGCCTGTACTCCACCTGTCTGGAGCTGTTCAAGTTCACCATCGGTATGGGCGACCTGGAGTTCACCGAGAACTATGACTTCAAGGCTGTCTTCATCGTCCTGTTGCTGGCCTACGTGATTCTCACCTACATCCTTCTGCTCAACATGCTCATCGCCCTCATGGGGGAGACTGTCAACAAGATCGCGCAGGAGAGCAAGAACATCTGGAAGCTGCAGGTGGGTCGGTTGGCGAGGCGTATGTAGCAGGAGGGCGTCAGCTGCTCCGCACAGCTGGCGCGGGGGCCCTGCAGGGTTTGAGGAGGGGCAGAAAGCTCAGCGGGTCAGGGACCACGCAGCAGCATCTCCCGCAGCCGGCCCCCTCCCGGCTCCTCCTGCAGGGCTTCCCGGCCCAGTGTCATTAGCCTGTGTTCCTAGACTCAGTGTTTCCTGTGGGCTGGCCAGCCGGTCCCTGAGGGAAGGAGGCAGAGGGCTCAGCACCATCCATGCGGTGCCCATCTCAGGGGGACTTGAGATTAAACTCTGGGGGAGCAGCTAAAAATGGGACAGGCCTCGACAGCTACAGTTTTGAGACCCCTGTGTTCATGTTTGCCTTCATCACTAATAATAAAAGTACTGTTCTCATTAAGTAGCACTGACTCTGTGCCAAGTACTTAACTCCATGCTCTCACTGGATCCCCACAACAATGCTGTGAAGTGGGCACTCTCCCTAGTGCCGCTGTTTGGATGACGGCACTGAGGCAAACGTGCGGAAGTTAGGTATCTGTGTTCAAAGCAACTGGAGTAGCCCAGCCAGGAGTCAGCCCAGGCAGTCTCACACTCAAGGCTCTGCTCTTGCCCACTAATATACTGCCCCTTCGTGAGCTCCTCCGAGAGGGGTCTAGGGCTGGTAGGCACCACGTCACACACGGGGCTCACCACTCACCAGCAGTGCCTGGGCAGGTCTGGAACTGGACGGGCTGAGCTCCTTCTGTGGGCTGGTGACCACAAGGCTTCAGGAACCAGCCGGGTACAGAGGGCACTGCAGGTCCTACTCCGAGGTGCTGGGCCCGGGAGAGACCCCGGGGAGGCTGATCTTAGCAGCCAGCACTGGCAACCAGGGGTGGCCCCTGGATGAATCCTCCACCCCTCTGCCCTTTTGTGTCTTCCTGCAGAGAGCCATCACCATCCTGGACACAGAGAAGAGCTTCCTTAAGTGTATGAGGAAGGCCTTCCGTTCAGGCAAGCTGTTGCAGGTGGGGTACACTCCTGATGGCAAGGATGACTACAGATGGTGTTTCAGGTAATGCCCAAGCAGGAACAGAGCATGGGGGCTCAGATCAGCATGGATACTGGGGACCCACCCGGAGCCAGCTGTGTGTACAGGGGCCATTCCAGGGCTTCGTGTGAGCACGGAGGACCCCCCTGCTGCCAGCTGTGGTACAGAAGCCTGCCTCAGGGCCTCTTGGGGCCAGTCATGGACACAGCGGACTCTGCTAAGGCCAGCTGTTGGTACAGGGGCTGCCCCAGTGCTTAGCTGTGGCCATAGCAGACCCACCTTAGACCTCGGTTGGTTGAGACCCAGACATTAAATATTGGAAAATGAGGTATCCAGAAAGGGTCAACAGGTAATCAGGATCAGGACCAAGAATCTAATATTTACAGTCCCTGGACCCTATGGTGTGGTCAGAGCGGGTATCCCCAGGTGGTGCCCAAAGGGCAGGCCTGTCTCCCCCGCCCCTACCAGCGATGTCTCCCCATCCTGATCTATGGGCTTCTAGGGTTTGGCCTGTGGGGCCAAGCCCTCAACCTGGAAGCTTGGCATGGCTCTTAGGCTGCCAGCTCCCTGCCCCCTGTCCCCTCACCCTGCAGGGTGGATGAAGTGAACTGGACCACCTGGAACACCAATGTGGGCATCATCAATGAAGACCCGGGCAATTGCGAGGGCATCAAGCGCACCCTGAGCTTCTCCCTGCGGTCAAGCAGAGGTGAGATGTGAAGGGAGGGGTGCTGTGACATGCTGGGCAGGTGAGGCTGTGGCTGCCCCCACTCTCTGCAGGCCTTCCTCACCCCATAGCTGGGGTGCTGGAATGGCTCCAAGTGTCCACCACCCTCATGAACTCAGTCACGAGCACTATTACATGTTCTCACGTGCACCTGCACAGCTGGCTGCTCCACATGCCCGTGCACGCCGCTCTGCTAGCACCCCCGGCCCAGGCACCTGTCCTCAGTGCCCCAGAGGAAGCAGCGCAGCCCACACCCAGCCACCTGGATTGCTGACCTCGTTGTGGGCTGTCCTGTCTCCTCTGCCCCATGCCTTCCACCCAGATTCTGCACTCAGCTCTGTGAGGCTTATGGACAAACAGCCATGCAAACCCTCACCTTGTGTGGGCACATCCAGGCAGGCAGAGCGGGGAAGAATGGGAGAGTAAAGGGTACACCTTGGGCAGAAAAGCCCTACCAGGCAGTAACTACCCGAAAAAAGTCCTTTAACAGTTAATGGTAAACATTTAACAGCAGACATTAAATTAAAAGTCTAATTGACAATACTCACTTAAAAGGAAGCTAACTTACAATCCCCTCACAAATTCTTTGTTTTTTTAAAAATTGTGTTATATATATATCACACACATATATCATATATAATATATATACACACATATCACAATATATATATAAAATAAAATTTGTCATTGTAACTGTTTTTTTAAAGTGTATCATTGAGTATTAATTGTATCTACAATGTTGTGCAATCAGCACCACTATCTACTTCCAGAAATTTTTCATTGTTCTGAACAGAAACTCTGTATCTGTGAAACAATTACTCCCCATTTATATTCCACTCATCCTTGGTAACCTCTTTTCTACTTTCAGTCTCAGTGAACTTGCCTATTCTAGGTACTTCATATAAGTGGAATTATACAATATATATCTTTTTGTGTCTGGCTGAATAATACTCCATTGTATATGTATAGTATACCACATACAATATTTTATTTATCCTTTCATCTGTTGGTTGACATTAGGATTGTTTCCACCTTTTTGGCTATTGTAAATAATGCTATGAATATTGGTGCATAAGTTTTTGTTTGAATCCCTGCTTTCAACTCTTTTGGCTAGGAGCGGAATTACTGGGTTATAATTCTAGGTTTACCTTTTTGAGGAACTGCCAAACTATTTTCCAAAGCAGCTATATCATTTTACATTCCCACCAGCAATGCACGAAGGTTCCACATCCTCACCAACATTTCTGTTCTTTTCTTTTTTTATTATAGCCATCCTAATGGAAGTAGTATCTCATTGCAGTTTTGATTTGCATTTCCCTGAATATCTTTTCATGTTCTTATTTGCCATTTATAGATAGTCTTTGAAGAAATGCCTATTCAAGCCCTTTGCCCATTTTATTTTATTTATTTATTTTTTTGTGGCAGAGACAGAGAGAGTCAGAGAGAGGGACAGATAGGGACAGGCAGACAGGAAGGGAGAGATGAGAAACATCAATTCTTCCTTGTGGCTCCTTAGTTGATCATTGATTGCTTTCTCATATGTGCCTTGACTGGGGGGCTACAGCAGACCAAGTGACCCCTTGCTCAAACCAGCGACCTTGGGCTCAAGCTGGTGAGCCTTGCTCAAACCAGATGAGCCTGTGCTCAAGCTGGAGATCTCAGGGTCTCGAACCTGGGTCTTCCACATCCTAGTGTGACGCTCTATCCAGTGTGCCACCGCCTGGTCAGGCCCTTTTCCCATTTTAAAATTTGTGTTTTGTTCTTGTTGAGTTATAGGAATTCTCTATTTATTCAAGGATATTAATCCTTTATCAGATATATGACTTGCAAATATTTTATCCTCTTCTGTGAGTTATCTTTTTACTCTCTCAGTAGAGTTCTTTGATGTTTGAAAGCTTAAAAAATATATATATATTTAAAAATATATTTGTATATGTAATATATATATATTTAGTGAGGTGGGGGACAGGCAGGGTCAGACAGACAGGAAGGAAGAGAGAGATGAGAGGCATCAATTCTTCATTGCTGCACCTTAGTTGTTTATTGATTGCTTTCTCATATGTGTCTTGATCAGGGGGCTCCAGCTGAGCCAGTTACCCCTTGCTCAATCCAGTGACCTTGGGCTGAACCCAGCGACCTTGGGCTTTAAGCCAGCGAACTTTGGGCTCAAGCCAGCGACCACGGAATCATGTCTATGATCCCACACTCAAGCCGGCGACCCTATGCTCAAGCTGATGAACCCATGCTCAAACCAGATGAGCCTGTACTCAAGCCGGCGACTTTGAGGTTTCAAACCCAGGCCTATGCTCTATCCGCCATGCCACAGCCTGGTCAGACAAAAGTTTTAAATTTTGATGAAGCCCAGTTTATCTATCCAAATTTAACTACTCAATTTTGGAAAACTACTCAGGAACTTTATGTTTTCCCAAGGGCCTCCTGTAATCCTGTAATGTCCCCACGAGTCTCACTGGAAGCACGCCGTGTGTCATTTCATAGTACTTATTGATGATCTCTTCTTCAGTTGTTAACTGGTCTGTTCATCACAGAGGCATTCGAAGATGGCTTTGCATATGATTTGAGCAGTTTTCCAACATCACTCCTATTGATTTCATGAAATCCCACATTTTTTAACAAGCTGTGCTGTTTTGTTTGCAGTTGATTTGCATTATGTTTGCATCACGCTGTTGGCTGTTTACAACATGACACACCCACTGTGGTATTAACAAAGACACGGCCTGATGGCAGGGATGCTCACATTCATGCCACTTGGGGTGGAGGTGGGGAACGGTTAGAGGTTCCCTGATTTCATACTTACATTTACTTAACAAATACTTTCTGAACATTTTGCTTTCCTGCACAACTTTGTAACAGTACAATAGTCAGATAATCCAGGGAACTCATGGGCCTGCGATTAGGAAGGGGTGAGGGAATACAGGAGCGAAAGGCCAGGGGAGAACAGTGGTCAGTAACTGAGCTAGGGAGAGCTCCTGGGGGGCTCTTGGCATCAGGACTACAGGACATGGGCTCTGGAACACCCATACCTAGTTTGAGGGCCTTGGAGCAGGAGCAGGGCCAAGCACTCCCCGAGGCTGGGTCTCCCTCCTCCTCTGTCAGCCAGGAGACGGGGTCTCAGTGAGCACCTGGCCCCTCTCCCAGTGATGCCATTCTGTTTCTATCACTGGGTTCCCTGAGGGATCATGTTTCAACAGTTGGGACTTAGTGTCAAACTGGAGTTAGGGGGACAGGCTCGTGTAGCCTGTGGGAAACACCAGGACCTGAAGTATTACGCTGGAGTGGCCACAACGGGCCTAGCTTCTGGCATTCCTGATGCCTTTGAGATGTGGCCGGTGTTGGACACCAGCAGAAGGGCCTGAACTGTGGCCTAGGGGTGGGAGATGTGGCCAACTGGAGGCTTGGCTGACCAGGGCTCTGGCCAATGGAACGAGAGCACACACAGCTCTCCCTCCTGCCCGGCGTTCTCTGACGTGGCCGGGGCTGGAGATCGCTATGAGAGTGACAGCTAGGTCTTCCTCAGGAACTTCCGGGAATTACAGGCCACAGGCGAGATCCCGGTCTGAGGCCCAGTGTTCTCATGGTCCCCTTGTCATTGCTTCCAATCTGCTAGGCCCTGGTGGAGCCTGGACCCCAAATCCTCATTCTCTCGCTGGTGTTCATCACCGTACACCTGAGCTGGTGGGAGCAGGTCAGGGGACAGGCCCTCCCACGTGGGCAGTGAGGAAACGGAGGCAAGAGAGGCAAGCAATGGATTCTGGTGAAGCCATAGCAAGTCAGGCTGGGGCGGAGGAAGAGAATTTAAGCAGCTGCCAGAGTGGACGCGGCTCCCGGAGCAGCTGAGGGGAGAGGAAATGGCACCGGCCTGGGGGCCTCAGGAAGCAGCGGCACACCTGGGCCCCGTCTATCTGGAGGTTGATAAGGCCAGCCAATGAATGTTTCTTATTGTTTTGCTGCACCCAAGGCAGTAACAATGATTTACCTTTAATTCCAGGGAGACACTGGAAGAACTTCACCCTGGTTCCCCTTTTAAGAGATCAAAGCACTAGAGACAGGCACCCGGCTCAGCCCGAGGAGATCCACCTGAGGCACTTTGCAGGGTCCCTCAAACCAGAAGATGCTGAGGTCTTCAGGGATCCTGCTGCTTTAGGGCAAAAGTGAGGGACCCCCACAGGAGGCTCCATGCTGCGGGCCTTCAGACGGCGCACCGGTGCTGGGGTCTGTGCAGGCACACCTGTGCTCTCAGCAGCCGCCAGCCGGGTCCAGTCTGCGCCTGCCCAGGCACTTTCCTAGACTTCCCTGGACCAGCGCGGGGAGCAGTGCCGGATGCATGGGAGAGATATCCATCCAACCCTCACCGTCCCCACATGGATCTTCTAACAGAAAAGGATCTTGCTTTCAAGGTTTTACTGACTTTATCAAACACACGAACGATAACTCTCTTTGACATATGTGATGCCCCTGTGTTCTTTGATTTCAGATTGCTAGGAGTAAATGTAAATGAAGCCCCGAGGCACACCTTTTAGAATAGAACGCTTCCTTGGATGTAAAATGCTGACAGCCTCCTCTGCATTGTGTTTACTCTCTCCCCTGTCCAGAGTGGTCTGGGGGGAGGGTGGTGTTTACTCCTCAGAGAAGGTGGGGAGGCTGGTCCCATTCCCAGCTCTGCCAGAAGCAAGATTTCTTTCAGTGTGACTTTATTCTTCCATGATACATCACTGTTCCAGAAATATTAGCTCTATTGTGTTCAGATGAAAGTAAAGATCCACATCCCAAAGAGTTTTCTAGTGATCTTCCATTTGTAGTGGCATCATCCCGCCCCCCATCCATACTTCCACCTCCATCCATCCTGCCATCCATCAAATAAATATGTATATCTATACATCATATCAAGTGTGAACTTTGTGCCAGTCCTTAGGCCAGCACAGCTAATTGATTCTGTGCGGTTTGTGTGTGTGTGTGTGTGTGTGTGTGCATGCACAGGGATATGTGTGTATTCTGTGCGCGTGTGTACTACCCCATGGTGTTGGGAGCCTTGGTCACCCTTTCATTGTTACCCGTGGGTGAGGGCACTGCTGTCTGCATGCACCTACCACCTGCGGCAAACAATGGGCCATGGGTCAAACCCGGCCTGCCACCTGCTTTTGTACACAAACTTTTATTGGGACACAGCATGGCCATCCATTTCCATACTGTCTATGACTGCTTTCGTGCTGCAGTGCAGAACTGAGTAGTTGCAACAGAGACCAAGTAGCTTGCAAAGCTTAAAATATGATATTTAGTCTCTGGCCCTTCGCCTAAAAGTTTGCTGACTCCTGCTTTCTGAAAGAGAACTCAGCAAACAATGGTCCAGAAGAGCTGTCCCAGACGTTGGAGGAGTCATGTTAAAGTCTGTGCAGTGTGGAATGAGCTGCCCAGTCATGGGAGGGTTAGATGTTGGTTCATGAAAAATGGGGTGACATTAGCTGAGGCTGGGACTTCAGCCCTTCAGTGAGAGGGGTATCTGGAGGGAACACTGGGACCCCTCCTCCATGTCCTCCAGTGTCATATTTGCCTCCACACACAAAGCCTGACAGAGGAGCATGAGGGCTGGCTGACAAGGTGTACAGTGAGCCGTGGCCAGACCACGGCCAATGGGCATAGAGGAGGAATACTGACAGCCAGACTGTGTCTAGTGTCTATACAAAGTGCTCAACGTGCATTATCCTTCAAACTTCCTAACAGCCTATGACAAACTATCATCAGCTCCATTTTATAGATGAGGAAAACGAGGCTGGGACAGTTAGTAAGGTCACATGGCCAGTAAACCCAGGAGGTCTGACTCCAGAGCTCAAAACAGAATGGCAGAGCCTGGCTGCCTGGCAGAGCAGGGCTGGAGCATGCCAGCCTACCCAGGTCAGAGGGAGGCGCGAGGGCTTCTCACTTCCTGTTGTGGGCCTGGGACTCCTTGCTTTACCTGTAGGCCTTCCTCAGAAAATGTTGTGTGGATGTGAGATGTCCACAGTTTCTGTAAATTGAATCAACTTTCAAAATGACTTAGAGCTGGAAGGGGTCTTGTGGGTATTCTTTTGTAAAATGAAGGATCACACCTTTCTGTGTGAACCTGGGCTGTTTAAGGAGAATCCACTTGCAACTAGCCGTTATTTTGTTCGTGGGGTTTTTTTTTTTGTATCTATTTCTGTCTTTTTAAAAAATTTTATTTTAATTAAAATTTTTCCCATTATAGTTTATATTTAATATTATTTTATGTTTGTTTCTAGTACCCACCTGGCACCCTACACAGTTATCACAATATTATTGACTCTATTTCCTATGCTGTACATTACATCCTCATGACTATTGTGTAGCTCCCAATGGGTCCTTCGCAATCCCTTCACCTTTTTCAGCCAGTCCTCCAACCCCCTTCCCTCTGGAAACCCTCAGTCTGTTCTCTGTGTCTGTGAGCTGTTTCTGTTTTGTTTGTTCCTGTCGCCATCTCTTTATCTCTGTCCCCATGTGCCCCTTCCGTCACTTGGGGCAGGATGAGGCACAACCCAGAATCCCCGAGAGGGAGGCTGCTCAGCTATCCTCACCCAAGGACATCTGTGGCTTCCCGGACGCAGACGGACCCTCTCCTGACGTCACCAGGTCGGCCCAAAGCTGCTGGTGGAGCTCTGCTTGGTGCCCTCCTTCCTCGTAGCACCACGTGGGGTGTTTCCTAGAGTGGGCCAGAGGGTCGGCCCCTCCCTGGCTGCACCCATCCCATAGGGACCTCTTCTGTCATTTGTCCCTCTTGGGGTATTTTGTGAACCTGCCGGGACCTGATGTCTGCAAGGCCTGGGAGGTGTGGGGAGGAGGCAGGCGCGGCCTCAGGTGTGTCACTCGAGCACGTCTCACATCCCACAGCGGACAGACATGGTGCAGGCAGATGTGGTGTAGGCAGACGTGGTGCAGGCAGACGTGCAGGCAGACGTGGTGCAGGCAGATGTGGAGGCAGACGTGGAGGCAGACGTGGTGCAGGCAGACGTGGTGCAGGCAGACGTGGAGGCAGACGTGGTGCAGGCAGATGTGGTGCAGGCAGACGTGGAGGCAGACGTGGTGCAGGCAGACGTGGAGGCAGACGTGGTGCAGGCAGACGTGGTGCAGGCAGACGTGGTGCAGGCAGACGTGCAGGCAGACGTGGTGCAGGCAGACGTGGTGCAGGCAGACGTGGAGGCAGACGTGGTGCAGGCAGACGTGGAGGCAGACGTGGTGCAGGCAGACGTGGTGCAGGCAGATGTGGTGCAGGCAGACGTGGTACAGGCAGACGTGGTGCAGGCAGACGTGGTACAGGCAGACGTGGTGTAGGCAGACGTGGTGCAGGCAGACGTGGTGCAGGCAGACGTGGTGCAGGCAGACGTGGTGCAGGCAGACGTGGAGGCAGACGTGGTGCAGGCAGACGTGGTGCAGGCAGACGTGGTGCAGGCAGACGTGGAGGCAGACGTGGTGCAGGCAGACGTGGTGCAGGCAGACGTGGTGCAGGCAGACGTGGAGGCAGACGTGGTGCAGGCAGACGTGGAGGCAGACGTGGTACAGGCAGACGTGGTGCAGGCAGATGTGGTACAGGCAGACGTGGAGGCAGACGTGTTACAGGCAGACGTGGAGGCAGACGTGGTGCAGGCAGACGTGGAGGCAGACGTGGTGCAGGCAGACGTGGTGCAGGCAGACGTGGTGCAGGCAGACGTGGTGCAGGCAGACGTGGAGGCAGACGTGTTACAGGCAGACATGGAGGCAGACGTGGTGCAGGCAGACGTGGTGCAGGCAGATGTGGTGCAGGCAGACGTGGTGCAGGCAGACGTGGTGCAGGCAGATGTGGTGCAGGCAGACGTGGTGCAGGCAGACGTGGAGGCAGACGTGGTACAGGCAGACGTGGAGGCAGACGTGGTGCAGGCAGACGTGGTGCAGGCAGATGTGGTGCAGGCAGACGTGGTGCAGGCAGACGTGGTGCAGGCAGATGTGGTGCAGGCAGACGTGGAGGCAGACGTGGTGCAGGCAGACGTGGTGCAGGCAGACGTGGTGCAGGCAGACGTGGTGCAGGCAGATGTGGTGCAGGCAGACGTGGTGCAGGCAGACACTGCTGACTGCGGCTTCCCCTCTGATCTCAGCCTGGGAGTTGCGGCTGAGGCTGAGGTGAGCTTGCGGCAGGTGCAGCAGGGCGCCTGAAATTAAGGCCTCTGGGGGGCGGGATTGGGTTGGGAAGACCGGAGGCTGCCCTGTTCCCCTCGCAGCCTGCATCCCTCCTGTCCGTGTCCCCTTGTTTTGCTTCACAGGCAGAGCCAGTTTGGGGGGGTCCCTGATGGAAGCGCCCTCTGTAAGCTCTGTCTACTTGGAAATGGGCTGTCAGAGAGGGAGCTGAGGTCCCTGAGGAAGGGTGCCCACAGCATGGCTCACGGCTGTACCCGGGAGTGAGGAGTTGGGTCGTAGGGCAGTTTGTTAACACTCGCAGCTCCCAGGCTCCCACGCGTTGGGACAGCTGTGAGCCTGGGGTCTGCGGCCCCTGTGGCTCTCCCCCTGGAGACTGTCCTCCCTCCTCAAGTCCAGCCCAAATGCTCCCTCTTTCCTGAACCCATCTCCCACCTCCCCATTAGAGGGACTTCATCTGTTCTTGGTGCCCTGAGTGCTTTTTGTCCTTACAACCTGCCATAGTTCCCAGAGGGTGGAGACCAGCTTCTCCGTTTCTGAGCCCCACACTGGTCCCTGGCTTCCCTGCCTTGTCTGCACCCTGGGCTGTCACTGTGTGCCGAACTAGATGGGACTGAATGTAGACCAGCTCAAGGCCCAGAGCTGCTATCTCCATGTGTTTAGGGTGGGAGTGAGGGGCATGGCTCCGACTCTGGTGACGGGGCCCCTGCTCCCACACATGGCAGAGAGGCTCTCCTTCCTCTGTGCTGGGTACAGTGCACGCTTTTTGGGTAGGAGACGGGGGGGGGGGGCTTTGTCACCAGCTCCAGCCTGGTGACAGAGCACACCAGGCTGTTTGTTTCTCTGTTTGACAAACAAACCAGAGAAACGATTCCTGACAGTATAGTCTTCAGCCTGGCCTTTGAGAAAATGGGCCAACACCAGGCGAGACGTAAACACTGAAATTTGGCAGCAGCCTCACCCCCAGGGTTCTCAGCAGCCGGGAGCAAGTGAGGAGGGGTGCGGGGCCCAGTCAGGGGGGGCGGTTCACCGAGCGACAGAGAAAGGACTATGATGATCCAAGACTGGGTTTTGGTGTGGGCATCCAGGGCTGAGGTTTTGAATTGTGTGCATGGGAACCCTGGGCCCCCCTTGACTGGAACAGCAAAAGCAGCCCCTGCATCACCCGCACCTGAGGCACGTTGGCCCCGAAGCCCGGTTTTCTACTTCTTCCTGGGCACAGGGCCTGCCATCCCCTGGTCAGAAGCCGGACCTTGCCTCCCGACTCTCCCCAGGGCTGGCAGGTGGTGGTGATGAGGGATCAAGGGGCTTGCCTGTGGTGGTCAGGGAGGCTCTTGCTGCCTCAGTCACCAGTGCCATCCATGTCAGCAGAGACTTCCTGCTCCATCCCAGTCCCATCTTGCCTGTGGCAACAGGGGTGTGACTCCTGAGTGATGTGGAGAGAGGCAGAGCCACCCCAGCCTTGCTCCGCCCCCTCCACTGTTGTAGCCTCGCAGAGAGAGGACACAGAGTCTTCCCTGATGTTCTTGGTCTTGGAGGCAGGTGTCCTGGGCAGTTGTTGGGAGACTGAACCGGCATAACAAAAACAATAATAGCTTATAGCTGTCACCAGTTATTGAGTCCTTTCTGTTCTCTGGTCCTTGCTCCCTTGTTCTGCGTGTTCTCCCACGTAATCCCCACAGTAACACAGTAACTTGGTAACTTGGGAATGTGGGTTGATTATGCACATTTCACAGATGAGGAAACTGAGGTTGGGGAGAATGACTTGTCTAGAATTATACAGTCAGAAATTGGCAAGGCTGTCTGACACTAACATCTGCGGTACATAATTTCTGGTGGGAGCATTGAACGGGGACTTCTGTTTCTGAGGGGACCTAACCCCAGACTTTGAAGGACTGATACCAAGTCTTGGGGCTGGTGCCTTGAGGTCACCCAGTCCAGCCCTCAGCTGTGGCCTTGCCTCCCAGGGGCAGAATAGAGCTGTTGGCAGGCCCTCCCACCAGCAGAATCTCTGACTCTTCACAGCATCCTTGGAAAGCAGGCATTAGGATTCCTATTTCTCAGCTGGGGAAACTGGAGCTCATGATAGGAAGCATCTAACATAAGAGAGGAAAGAGTTGGGACCAGACGAGATCGGGCGCGTTCAGGGTGGTATGGCCGTAGACTAGAGTTGGGACCAGAACTTTGGCCTTGACACCTGCTGCCCCCTCACCTTCTCCTGGGTCAGGGTGAGGCTGCCATGTGGGCGTGGAGGTGATTCAGGCATGGCACGTGGGCGGGCGGGCGCTGCAGCTGTGGTTGGTGGGTGTGGCCTGCCAGGCGCCCAGGGTAGGTGGCCCAGCCAGTTCTGCCTCTGAAGCCTCATTCCAGCCATCACTCTGCCTGTGATGAGAGCCTCCTGCTGCCTCAGCCACAGTCCCACAGGGGGGCCTTGGGCCCGGGACATGTGGTAATCTCAGAGCAAGGGCAGCCACTGCCCCTCGGACCTCACTAGGTAAGTCGCCAAGCAGGCAGTCAATGCTCTTCAAAGCCTTAGGGCAATTCAGGGGGAGCCCAGCGAGAGGACCTGAGGGGTCCTCTGGGCCCTGTCTGCCCTTTGTCGATAGTCCTCAGGGGAGGGTCGGGAGGGAATAGGAGCCTCTAGCAGGGGAAACAAAGTTAGATGTGGGCTCTTGGCCGAGGGGAGTGTGTGAGCACAGGTTCTGATGGATCCAGGAACCTTCCCCTTGAGGCTTGGGGATCTGGGAGAGGGAGAACCCTCACAGCTACCCAGGGGCACAGGTAAGGCTCCTGTCTTCCTAGCAGCCCCTGGGATGTGGCTCTGTGGGGCAGGAGGGTGATGGGCTTTCAGGATGGGGTGAGGGGGCTCTAGAGCTTGAGAAGGACAGGGCCCAGGCATTCCAGGTACTGGGCCAGCAGGCGTGGGGGCTCCCTTGTGGCTGTGGGCCTGGCCCATCTCCCAGGAAAGGATATTCCCGTCAGCATTAGGACTTGGGAGGCACAACCTCCTACTTCCCAGGTGGAAGCCTGATCCAGAGAGAGAAATGCCGAGACATCAGAGTCCAGCTGGCGAGAACACAGGGCTCACAGGGTGACTCAGGGAGCTAATTACAGCTGCCACAGTGCCAGTCCAGAGTTCTCCTGAACCTCTTTGGCTCTAGCTGCCCAGTACTGCCCACACTCATAGGTCAGGGCAGAGAGGATGGAGCAGCCAGCTGTCATGCACAGAGATAAAGGGTCCTTGGGGACCATTCAGCCTATTTTTCAGAATAGAAAACAGAGTCTGAAGAGAAGTGGGAGACAAGCCTTTCCCTTCTTCTTTACTCTTGGCTTTCACTCTGAGCCTCTGGCTGCTTATGGTTATCTCTCAGTGGGCTGCCTCTGGACCCCTGTCCTCTGGGGCTGAAGGCTTCCCCTGAATGACTCTTCTGGAGATTGCTCACTTTTTGTGTGTAGGGAGGCTGTGACATTTCTAAACCTCACTCCAGTCTGATGACAACCTGTTCCCGACACTTCCTCCAGGAAGCTTTCTTATTTGGGGCAGGATCACCAGTGGCCCCAACTCGACTCCACCCAACTGGGCTCTTCCAGAAATCTGGCCCTCATTCCCACCTCTGAGACCCTAGGGCAGGGGTCTCAAACTCGTGGCCTGCGGGCCGCATGCGGCCCGCCGAACTATTTTGTGTGGCCCGCAGACTAATCCACGAAGTTCAAAATATTTTGGATAAAATTAAGTAAGCCTAGGGGCCTACTTGTATTTTTCATTTCTCTAGCATCCTAGCTAGATATTAGCTTAGTTAACAGCAGTTGTGATGCGAACTACAGTTTCTGGTCGTTTTGTGACACTGAGTAAACTGCCTGTATGATTATGCTTGTTGTACTGATTTTTTTTTGTTTTCAACTGCAGTGAGAAAAGTGTTGCGTAACAGTTGCCTTTTGTAGACCTAGTGCGGCCCGCCGAATGGCTGTGATCTTGCTCTGCGGCCCACATGCTGAGTTGAGTTTGAGACCCCTGCCCTAGGGAGTTCTCTGAGGGCTGCTGAAGCTGAGAATGGCCCCATTAACTGCCTGTCCGCACAACCCTTTCCCCTGACCATCTCAGCCTCCACGGCCAGCCCACACGTCCCCATCCTGGTGGTCACTGCGGCAGCCTCCCCCAGGCCCTGGCCTCTGGTCTCCCCATCCCCCACACAGCCTGCTCTCTCTAAGGTGGCTGCCTCCAATGTAACCCATAGCGTTCAGGATCTGCCACAGCTCCTGACTGGTATTCCAGATTCTCACAACGTGGCCCATCCCGCTCTCAAGCCTCTTGCTGCTAGGACTCCTCATGAATAACCCAGGCTCTCCAGCCACCTGTCTGCTTGGGTTGCCCTTCCTCCACAGTCTCCTCAGGAGATGGGTCAGTCCCTTTCCAGCCTCTCCCTCCTAGTCCGGCATGGGATCCAGCCGTACTGATTAAGCGGGTCTGGACTGAGGGGCTGCCTCCTCTGCCTCTGGGGAAGGGGGCTCAGTTGCTCCCTCCAGGTGGACAGTCACACGGCTGGTTACACTCAGCTTTGTGTGGACAAGAGAGAGATAATCAGTATGTTAGCTACAGAGACCACCAGGGGGCTGAGAACAGAGGGGCTGAAGCTGTGTTATTAGGAGCATAGGGTCTAGAGCAGGGGTCTCAAACTCGCGGCCCGCCGAACAATTTTGTGTGGCCCGCAGACTAATCCACGAAGTTCAAAATATTTTGGATAAAATTAAGTAAGCCTAGGGGCCTACTTGTATTTTTCATTTCTCTAGCATCCTAGCTAGATATTAGCTTAGTTAACAGCAGTTGTGATGCGAACTACAGTTTCTGGTCGTTTTGTGACACTGAAAAGTGTTGCGTAACAGTTGCCTTTGTAGACCTAGTGCGGCCCGCCAAACGGCTGTGATCTTGCTCTGCGGCCCACATGCTGAGTTGAGTTTGAGACCCCTGGTCTAGAGCAAAGGAGGCGACAAGTCCTGTTCTGTCGAGGAGAGCTCTGAACACAAAAATCTGAGATGAGCTTTGAGAAAGCAGAGTGTACTCTCAGCATTCACCTGGTGATTGATGGGGCTGGAGACGAGGTCTTGAGAGAGGCTGGGGCGTGGCAGTCTGTTCCCGGGGCCCCTGCTGGGCTCTCCCAGGACCCACAGGAGCAGGGGAAGCTTCAGGGACAGTCTCCCGGTCCCTGGGACAAGTTGGTGGCCTGGTAAGGGAGAGTGAGCTCCCCATTCTAGGGGGTGTAAGCAGGGGCCACAGGGAAGCCTGAAGCCCCCTGAAGCTCCTTCATGCCCTCCCAACTTGAGCATCTGTGCTGTGATTGTGTTCCAGCCATGAATGTCCACCCCAAGGAAATGATGCCCCTCATGGGCAGGAAAGCTACTGTCCCCAGTGGGAACCCTGTGGTCCCGCAGGAGAAGAGGCCAGCAGAGATCACCCCCACTAAGAAGAGGTAGGACCAGCAGGCTCAGGCCTGGGCGCTGTGCTGTGAGTGGCACCAGAGGAGATCTGGCGCCCACTCTCAGGGAGGAAGGGAGCCCTTGCCCAGGGTGGCCCTGAGAGTCTCAGTCTCGTCTGTGGTGGCGGGGTGCCCAACGAGGTGTAACTGGAGGTGGGACGGAAACACCACACCGCACACTCAGGGGGCTGAGCTGGGAAGTCAGTGTGATGGGAATGACCAGGGAGGCCTCCCTGGCGGGGTTGGGGCACTGAGGCAGGAACATTCAGGAAGGCTCCTGGGGGAGGTAAGGGCTTGCTGGAGCCATCCTCGAGACAAGGAGCAAAAGGTGGGTGGAAATTTCAGGTGGCCGGGACCCCACTACTGGGTGTTATTTTCAGGCACATCCACTGTGTGCCCAGCTGGGCTGTTCACCCTCTCCAACACCACCTGTGTAATGGGGACACCAGCAATGGCGCCGGCTCATAGGATGGTGGTTGATTGGGATCATGCCATCCAAGTGCTCAGCATGGTACCTGGCCCGCAGTTTGTAAGTGCCCAGCACGTGTTGGCAGGGAGAGTGTTTTTGTTACCTTCAGCTTCATCTTCATCGTCATCATTTTCATCGTCATTCCACAGGGCTCCTGGGAACTGGGCAGGGCTGGGATGGTATGACCCCTCCCTAGCTGGGGACATGGAGTAGGGAAAGAACTTCTCCAGGGTCACATCTGGCTTCTGAGCTGCCTCCACTGTAGTCCCTCCACCCTCTCAGCCTGTTTGGTGTCCCTCAAGCCTGAAAGCCCACCCCACCCCAGCTTTGCTTCCCCTGGCCTTGGAGTGGGCCCCCTGGTCTAGGTTGGCCCATTTGCCCTGCCCCCTCGGCCCCTGACCCAGGCCCACTCTTGGGCCAGAGGAGAGCTTGGTGCTGTCCCTTATGTTGGTCTGAGTAATAATCACTGAGGTTTTCTGTGCCTCAGCTCCAGAGCTGGGCCCAGGGGGGAGTCTAGGACACAGAAAGAAAGAGTGCCTGCCCCTGCCCACAGTCTGGTCAGTGAGAGGAGCACCACGGAGAATGTTGAAAGTGCCCTGGAGAGAGGTGAACTAGGCAGGATAGGGCCTGAGGAGGGCCAGTAATGCTAACCCTGTGGGCAGTCTCAGGGCACTTCCTGGAGGAGGTGGTGTTAGACTGAATGGTGGCAGGTGGAGAAGAAGAAAAGGGAATCATGAGCTGAGGCTGGGATAGGGACCAGTGAGGAGTCCCATGTGGTTGAAGTGCTCAGTGGGTAGGGGAGTTTGAGGAGATGAGTTCCATTGGAGCTGGGTCTTGGTTGTCAGTTAAAAAGATTGGACAAAACAGAGGCAGTGGGCAGCCATAGAGGTTTTATGTGAAAGGGAGGCATGGTGAGATTTGCGTTTTAGAAAGGATACTCTGGGTGATCTGATTGGATGAGAAGGTTGGGAAGCCCAGGTGGTGAGGTCTGAGCCTGGGTGGTTAGGGGTGGAAAAAAGGGGAAAAATAAGAGAAGTGTTAGGATCATGGGATCCACGGGGTCAACTATGGGAGGGGAAGGAGAATGAGGAACAAAAGACATCCCCTTCCTCTGCTGGGGGGACCTGGAGGGATGAGGGGCCATCTGTGACATGGGCATGCCAGAGGAGAAGGAGCGAGGTCAGCAGGAACAAGCCAAGTTCAGGTGTGAAGCTGGCTGAGGGACATCTCCATCCTGGAACACAGGAGAGGAAATCTGGAGATCAGACAGGTCTCTGTAGGACCGTGGGGCACCTGGATCTGAGAGGGCTTGTCTGGGGAAGAGCAGAAATATCCTCGAGCTAAGCCACCAGACACCACGGCCTGCCTCTCTTCTCCTTCCTCTCCAGTTCCCAGGGGAGGTTGAATCTGGGGGAAGGCTTGACGACAGGATTTCAGGAGACTCCCAGGCTCTTCCAGCAGTCTAGCTGCGTTTTTTGAGCCAATCCCTTTTTATGAACTGAACCTAGCTCTCGACTCCACTCTGCCTATGCCTTATTAACCAGTCAAGGGCGTGGGTGTGGGATGTGACCTTTCTTAGGAAATGTTGGCCCCCTTTCCTTCCCAGGGTTCTGGGAGGACCCTTGTGTGCTGTGCCTACTTCTCCCAAGACCCTGAAAATGTGGGCAGCTCCCTCAGGACTGAGGATAGGACTCTTCAGGTCTGAAAGAAAATGAAAAGAAAAATTATATGTAACTTAAGAAGGCATTCCTGACCATTAAGGAAATACGTACTAATGGTGGCATTTAGGGCACCAAGAAAATCTAGATTGGGGAGAGACTTTTGGAGAGGTTTTTCCTGAGCCATCATGCCACTTCCTGTGAGGAGCTGTCACTGTGACCATCTTCCTGGGCCCGGGGATAGAGATGCAGGCTGCTAAGTACTGTGGGGGAGTTGGCTTCACAGGACTAAGAGCCCTTGGACATTTCTTGGGACAAAGCAAGTATGACAGGCTCCTCCCCAGCCCTGGGGCTGCTCATGAGGATAGTTCTTTGCTTGAAAAGGAGATGGAAATTCAGGAGAAATGATGTAGAGCTGTCTGCTCACCCGAGTTAACAACACCCAGGTGGTGCCCTTGTTCTGGGCCCAAAGTAGGAATACACAAGCAGCACCTGCTGCAGGTCAGGAGCCAGGATGTCACAAGACCTCGCCAAATGCTCGTGATGGAGGGTGAGAGGTGGCACGCACAGTGGCAAGTAGAGTGAACATGGGGCAGCCCTCGTGGTCCAGCAGCTCCCTGCCCCAGGACTTAGATCCTTGCCCACAGTTGGGTCCTCTACAGCCTGGCTCTCACCACTCTCCTTCCCAGCCCCCGAAGACTTCCTTTTTCAGACGCAGCCCTCAGCCTCCTTCCAGGTGTTTCTCTCGTGCTGCTCTCTCTGCTCCCATGACTCTCTTCAAACCACAGGTCCGTTACAGGACCCTGCCCAACTCCCACCCTGACAGAGCACAGAGCCTTCCCCCTCCCGGTCCCCAACTGGGAGGACCTTCTCCTCTCCTGAGTCCCCGGAGTCTCTCTCAAGTGGTAGCATAGTCATCAGGATGATGTCTTTGCTCTGGTTGAAGACTCCGGTCAGGGCCTCTGGAAAGGTCATCTCTTTCCTCCCTGCCCCCACATTTTCTACACAGATGTACTAGTAGTTTTGAGTGGGTGAGTCAGTGAAGGAGCAGGCGATACAAGGAGAGAAGGAGTGGGTGGGTGGTGAGTAAGCAGCCCGGGGCTCGGCGCAGTCCCTCAGCGTGAGTGAGGACACTTCCCGGTGAGATAAGGGCCTGCTTCTTCCCTTCCCTTGGGCCCTCAGACTCCAGGCCAGGAATGGGTAAATGCTTTCATGATTTAGTTTTCTTAACCATTCTTAAGACCCCTGTCGGCTCTGGGAGAAGGCCCTGAGAAGGAGGAAGAGTGGAAGAGAGGCAAAAGACCCCTCCACAGCTTCCTGTGCAAGACTGGGAACGAGAGGTGAGGAGTCTGGGCAACTGAGAGCCCAGTGGGAGTCGCTTGAAGGCTCCAGACAACATTTACAGTGTAAGGTTGTGTCGGTCTGTTTGCTTATTGGTTCAGTTCACCTGTCTCTCCATCTGTTCACCTATTTATTCACCCAACTACTAATTCCTCAGTTCCTTCCTTCCTCCCTCCCTCCCTCCCTCCCTCCTCCCCTCCCCTCCCCTCCCCTCCCCTCCCTCCTCTCCTCTTCCTTCCTCCCTCCCTCTCTTCCCTTCCCTTCCCTTTCCTTCCTTCCTTCCTTCCTTCCTTCCTTCCTTCCTTCCTTCCTTCCTTCCTTCCTTCCTTCCTTCCTTCCTTCCTTCCTTCCTTCTTCCCTCCCTCCCTCCCTTCCTTCCTTCTTCCCTCCCTCCCTCCCTTCCTTCCTTCCTTCCATTCACCCATCCATTCATCCTTCCATTTATCCTTTAATGCATCCATCCTCTGGCATCTATCCCACCAGCCATTCTTCTTTTCACTCATTTGTCTTTCATTCATCACCTATCCATCTCTCTGCTCATCCATTTAGTTAGGTCTTCTGAGTGGAGTTGGGTTCTGGTGAATCAAGGATGAAACAACTGTAGTTTCTGCGTTGAGGAACATACATGTTGTATGTATGTGTTGTCTGGAGTAAGAAAAGCAGTGGGCTCATTGTGCTAGGTCTGGTCTGATCATTGAGGCCAGTTCTGACCAACCCACTAGAATAATAACTCTGTGAGGGGAGAGATTTTGCCCACTTGTTCACCACTATATCCCTGGTTCCTAGAACAGTGTCTGGCACATTGTAGGTGCTCAACAAATATTTGTTGAGTAGATAGATGTGCTACTAAAGAGCCCAGACAGGTATGGATAGCTTTGGGGTGGCTATTGTTGGAGCACAGCAAGGGGTAGACTGGATGACCTCTGATGCCAATTTCAGCTGGACAGGCCATGAGTGGGTGATCCCAGGGCTTTCCTGCTCCAGAGTCCAAGCCTTGGTCCAACCATTCCTATCCTTTCCATCCACTTGGCTCGGAGGTGGATGACGAGAGACTACCTGGGGTCACACAGGAGGCAGAGGCAGAGGCAGAGGCAGAGGCAGAGCCGGGCTAGAACTCAGGCCTCAGGCACCAGGCCAGAGGTGTACTCCTCCCTTTGTCTTCTCTTTTGGAAGAAAAATCTGATTATAGGTCATATTCCTCTTGATGGGCAGGAGACAGGCAGGTGAGAGCACCATGTCAGCCAACATTGCCCTCATCCCATTTATGCCCATTTCTGGGTTAGTTGGGCCTTCCAGGTTTGTCTGTGCCTGGGTCTCCCCACCTGCCACTCCCACCCCAGGAGGTGGCTATGTTGGATGGCCTCCCTCTGTGGCTAATTCCTGGGGCTGGTTGACTGGACACAGGGCTGGAGGGCAGAGGGGAGGGCAAAGTAGCATGGATGGTGGTCTGAGCCATGAGCTTGGACATCAGGAATCAGGTTCTTTGACTAACTTGGCTTTTATTCTTAGGGGTAACTATGGATGAGTTACTTCTCCATACTGGACCTTGGTTACCATTCTTTTCCTGCTCTCCTCCCTTCTGAACTCGATATGGCTGGGGCAATGCTTTGGAAACTCTTTTGGGGCCTTGTGATTGATTCTTCTGGGTCTTCGAAGGAGGAGGGTGGTAAAGGTGCTTAGTAGAGAGGCCAGCGCGTCAGGAGGCCACAGTCCAGGCCTGGTCACGGAGCCAACACTTACGCTGTAGCAGCCGTGGGGTGGGGGTGTTGCTGCAACAGAGGTCATCCTCAGCCCAATCCTCATCAACCTGGTTGTCAAAAGAGGCGTGTCTCTGAATGTGATTGTGGGTTCTGAGAGCATGTGTGTGTGCATTTGTGGGCGTGTCTGAAGGTAAGCTGAGGCTGTGTCTGGCTGGGGAGTTGCATCTTGGGTGTGTGTCTTGCCTCTCATGGGACAGTGAGTCTTTCCCCTTCCCTGGGGCTCTGAGCTCACGTCTCTCTTTCAGCCCCAGGAAAGAGTGGCCCTTCACTCCCCCCTCCACTGCTCCTCACCTCCACTGCTCCTCACCTTCACTGCTCCTCACCCTCACTGCTCCTCACCTCCACTGCTCCTCACCCTCACTGCTCCTCACCTCCACTGCTCCTCACCCTCACTGCTCCTCACCCTCACTGCTCCTCACCTCCACTGCTCCTCACCTTCACTGCTCCTCACCTCCACTGCTCCTCACCTCCACTGCTCCTCACCTTCACTGCTCCTCACCCTCACTGCTCCTCACCTCCACTGCTCCTCACCTTCACTGCTCCTCACCTCCACTGCTCCTCACCTCCACTGCTCCTCACCTTCACTGCTCCTCACCTCCACTGCTCCTCATCTCCACTGCTCCTCACCCTCACTGCTCCTCACCTCCACTGCTCCTCACCCTCACTGCTCCTCACCTCCACTGCTCCTCACCTCCACTGCTCCTCACCTTCACTGCTCCTCACCTCCACTGCTCCTCACCCTCACTGCTCCTCACCTCCACTGCTCCTCACCTCCACTGCTCCTCACCTCTACTGCTCCTCACCCTCACTGCTCCTCACCTCCACTGCTCCTCACCTCCACTGTTCCTCACCTCCACTGCTCCTCACCTCCACTGCTCCTCACCTCCACTGCTCCTCACCTCCACTGCTCCTCACCTCCACTGCTCCTCACCCTCACTGCTCCTCACCTCCACTGCTCCTCACCTCCACTGCTCCTCACCTCCACTGCTCCTCACCTTCACTGCTCCTCACCCTCACTGCTCCTCACCTCTACTGCTCCTCACCTCCACTGCTCCTCACCTCTACTGCTCCTCACCCTCACTGCTCCTCACCTCCACTGCTCCTCACCTCCACTGCTCCTCACCCTCACTGCTCCTCACCTCCACTGCTCCTCACCTTCACTGCTCCTCACCTCCACTGCTCCTCACCTTCACTGCTCCTCACCTCCACTGCTCCTCACCCCCACTGCTCCTCACCTCCACTGCTCCTCACCCTCACTGCTCCTCACCTCCACTGCTCCTCACCTCCACTGCTCCTCACCTTCACTGCTCCTCACCTCCACTGCTCCTCACCTCCACTGTTCCTCACCTCCACTGCTCCTCACCTCCACTGCTCCTCACCTTCACTTCTCCTCACCCTCACTGCTCCTCACCCTCACTGCTCCTCACCCTCACTGCTCCTCACCTCCACTGCTCCTCATCTCCACTGCTCCTCACCTTCACTGCTCCTCACCTCCACTGCTCCTCACCTCCACTGTTCCTCACCTCCACTGCTCCTCACCTCCACTGCTCCTCACCTTCACTGCTCCTCACCTTCACTGCTCCTCACCTCCACTGCTCCTCACCTCCACTGTTCCTCACCTCCACTGCTCCTCACCTCCACTGCTCCTCACCTTCACTGCTCCTCACCTCCACTGCTCCTCACCTTCACTGCTCCTCACCTTCACTGCTCCTCACCCTCACTGCTCCTCACCTCCACTGCTCCTCACCTCCACTGCTCCTCACCCTCACTGCTCCTCACCTCCACTGCTCCTCACCCTCACTGCTCCTCACCTCCACTGCTCCTCACCTTCACTGCTCCTCACCTCCACTGCTCCTCACCTCCACTGCTCCTCACCCTCACTGCTCCTCACCTCCACTGCTCCTCACCTTCACTGCTCCTCACCTCCACTGCTCCTCACCTTCACTGCTCCTCACCTCCACTGCTCCTCACCTTCACTGCTCCTCACCTTCACTGCTCCTCACCTCCACTGCTCCTCACCTTCACTGCTCCTCACCCTCACTGCTCCTCACCTCTACTGCTCCTCACCCTCACTGCTCCTCACCTCCACTGCTCCTCACCTCCACTGCTCCTCACCTCCACTGCTCCTCACCTCCACTGCTCCTCACCTTCACTGCTCCTCACCTCTACTGCTCCTCACCTTCACTTCTCCTCACCCTCACTGCTCCTCACCTCCACTGCTCCTCACCCTCACTGCTCCTCACCTCTACTGCTCCTCACCTTCACTTCTCCTCACCCTCACTGCTCCTCACCTCCACTGCTCCTCACCCTCACTGCTCCTCACCTTCACTGCTCCTCACCTCTACTGCTCCTCACCTTCACTTCTCCTCACCCTCACTGCTCCTCACCTCCACTGCTCCTCACCCTCACTGCTCCTCACCTTCACTGCTCCTCACCTCTACTGCTCCTCACCTCCACTTCTCCTCACCCTCACTGCTCCTCACCTCCACTGCTCCTCACCCTCACTGCTCCTCACCTCCACTGCTCCTCACCTCCACTGCTCCTCACCTCCACTGCTCCTCACCTTCACTGCTCCTCACCTCCACTGCTCCTCATCTTCACTGCTCCTCACCTCCACTGTTCCTCACCTCCACTGCTCCTCACCCTCACTGCTCCTCACCTCCACTGCTCCTCACCTCCACTGCTCCTCACCTCCACTGCTCCTCATCTTCACTGCTCCTCACCCTCACTGCTCCTCACCCTCACTGCTCCTCACCTTCACTGCTCCTCACCTCCACTGCTCCTCATCTTCACTGCTCCTCACCTCCACTGTCCAAGTGCTTTCCTGAGCTTTCTTTCCTGACAAGGGTTCCCAGCATGAGTGATAGTAGAAGAGGATTGAGTATGGGCGTGGGGGCTGCACCCGAGCAGACATTGTAACTCCAGCCCTTCACCTCTCCTTCAAGAGCCAAGAAAGTCCCTTTGTAGATCTTGGGACTTCTCCAGAAGGGTTCTGCTTCAGACCTGAGACAGGAGTGGGAGCTGGGGAGGGGGCGGAGCATGGAGGAACTCTCTCCCGTTGCCGTGTTCCTCATCCCTGCTGAGTCCTCTGCACCTGGAGGCAGCTGTGTACAGGAAAGCCCCTTCAGTTGGTAGGCCACCCCAATAGCGACCACTGGATTCATCTAGCCAGTATTTCTAGTGAAAAGTCAACCAGACCCAGCTTTGAACCCAGGCTCTGCCACCTACCTGCTGTGTGACCTCAGGAAAGTGGTTTGACCTTAGATCCTTCACATGCTCAACTGTGAAATGTGGGTGAGAAGGACAATACCCACCCCACAGGGCTTCTGGGAGGGTTAGGCCAGACCATGTGGGCATGGAGTCCAGCACGGAGTTGGTAGAGTGTGTGGGCACCTTGGCAAGGTTGCAGGACATGCAGGTGGACCGACCCTGCCCCAGCTCCAATGGCTTTGCTTGGTTGTCCCCCAGCGCACACTTCTTCCTGGAGATAGAAGGGTTTGAGCCCAACCCTGCTGTGGCTAAGACCTCTCCCCCCATCTTCTCCAAGCCTATGGATTCCAACATCCGGCAGTGGTGAGTACGACCCACTGCCCAGCCCCCTGTCCCAGCCGGCCCTTAGCTTGAGAGGATGGAAGTGATTGATCGGTCCTGCATGGCCAGGCTTGGTTGTGGCATGTTAATGTCGTTCATTTTTAAATTTTTTTAAATTTAAGTGAGAGGAGGAGAGATAGAGAGGCAAACTCCCACATATGCTGCAACCGGGATTCATCCAGCAACCCGAATCTGGGGCCATGCTCACATTCGAGCTATTTTTAGTGCCTGAGGCAGTGCCTGGGGCTAACATGCTCAAATCAATCAAGCCAGGGCTGTGGGAGAGAGAGAGAAAGAGAGAGAGAGAAAGAAAGAAGGGGAGGGGGCAGGAGGGGAAGAAGATGGTCACTTCTTCTGTGTGCCCTGACTGGAAATCAAACCCAAGGCATCTACATGATGGGCCAGCACTATACCATTGAGCCAACTGGCCAGGGCTAATGTTGTTTATTTTTAAACTTGTTTCTTTTTCTTCTCTTCTCTTCCCCCTTCCCTCCAGCCTCTCTGGCAACTGTGATGACATGGACTCCCCACAATCTCCTCAGGATGACATGACAGAGACTCCATCCAATCCCAACAGTCCCAGGTGAGCTTGGCCCTTCCGTCCTCCCACAGTTCCTGCCAAGCAGGTCCAGAAAGACAGGCGCTGGACCCTGAAAGAAAGAGAGGAGCGTCCATTCCCGGGAGGCTGTAACAAATGTCTGGGCCCATGGCTGTGATGTAAAAGAGGTTTATTGGGGGAGGGGAGTATTCCATTTTATAAACTATAAAAGTATACCTATCTATCCTTGTATGCAGCAGAATGAGAACTTAACACAATGCCATATATGTAAGTTTAAAATACATGCATACAAACAATCAAACATCAATGTGCACTTGGCAAGGACACATACAAACAAAGGATACACATCAACACGTTACCAGGTATCCCTATTTGGAGTGTGGAGTCGGGGAGGAATAGATGAAAAAAGTTCAAACAGCACAAAATATGAAAATGAAAATTTCAGCCCTAGCTGGTTGGCTTGGTGATAGAGCATCAGCCTGGTGTGTGGAAGTCCTGGGTTCGATTCCTGGTCCGGGCACACAGGAGAAGTGCCTATCTGCTTCTCCACCTCTCCCCCTCTCACATCTTTCGCACACTGTCTCTCTCTCTTTTTCTTCCCTCCTGCAGTGATGACTTGATTGGAGGGAGTTGGTCCCAGACACTGAGGATGGCTTCATGGCTTCTGCCTCAGGCACTAAAAAATGGCTCCAGTTGCAATGGAGCAAGGGCCCCAGATGGGCAGGGCATCGCCCCTAGTGGGCTTGCTGGGTGGATCCCCGTTGGGGTGCATGTTGGAGTCCGTCTCTCCCTCCCCTTCTCTCACTAAATTAAAAAAAAAGAAAAGAAAAAAAGAAAATGAAAATCTTGTTCCCTTAGTCCCATACTTTCAAGATCATCACTACTAACAGTTAGGCATATATCCTTCCTATTTATTACTGTGTGTATCCAAATATACATCTTGATAAAATGTGGCTGCATTTGGATTAGAAGGGGAGACTGCACAGGGCACCATGGCCTCCAGGGGCCCGGAGCACAAATGGAAGGGGTATTTTAGGCATCGTGACAGGTACACGGAGATGTCGGGAGTGCCGGGTCCTGTAGGCACAGGCATCGTGACAGGCACACGGAGATGTCGGGAGTGCCGGGTCCTGCGGGCACAGGCATCGTGACAGGCACACGGAGATGTCGGGAGTGCCGGGTCCTGTGGGCACAGGCATTGTGACAGGCACACGGAGATGTCGGGAGTGCCGGGTCCTGTGGGCACAGGCATTGTGACAGGCACACGGAGAGGTTGGGAGTGCCGGGTCCTGTGGGCACAGGCATTGTGACAGGCACACGGAGATGTCGGGAGTGCCGGGTCCTGTAGGCACAGCCGCTCTGGTGGGGTCGGGGAGAGAGTGAGGTGGTGGTGCACTTGTGATGAGTTGGAACATTTTTCTGGCCTCAGTGCAAACCTGGCCAAAGAAGAGCAGAGGCGAAAAAAGAAGCGGCTGAAGAAGTGCATCTTTGCGGCCGTGTCAGAGGGCTGCGCGGAGGAGCTGCTGGAGCTGCTGCTGGAGCTGCAGGAGCTTTGCAAGAGGCGCCGCAGCCTGGACGTGCCAGGTCAGTGCCTGGCCCTGGCGGAGGGTGCAGAGCAGGGCCTGCTTGGCTCCTGCTGTCCACCTTCCCTCCCACCAACCCACGGGGCTGGCGTGCGAGAAGCTGGAATGCTGGCTTAGGGACTTTGAACCTGACTCTGAGGGCAATGGGGAGCCATGGAGGAGCTTAGACAGGGGAGGGTCATGGTCTGACTACTGCCTGAGGGAGGATGGGGGTGGAACCGGGGAAGGTTGCCAATGTCCAGGCAGAGTTGGGCCCCCAGCAGCAGGGCTGGAGGGTGGGGGGAACAGCACTTCAGGCAGTGGCATGGGCAGGACTCAGGGAGTGAGGGAGAGGAAGGAGTCGGTAGTGCCGTTAGTGACCTGGTGGAGGGTGGAGCCCACGTTGTCTGGGGGACTAGGGGAGTAGCAGGTTAGGAGGCGTGGATGAGCTCTATCTGTAGGCTACCAGGAGCGAGCAGGCTGGGGATTTCAGACCTGAGGTAGACAGTGGGAAGCCGTGCAGTGGGTAAAGTTGGCCCCTACCAGGGAGAGGGTAAAGAAGCCAGAGTGAAAGCCCTCTGGTAGCTCTCCTGGGCCTCTACCAAGGAAGAGCCTGCAAAGGGGCTGGAGGAGGGTGGAGGTGTGGGTGCGTGGGCTCAGGGGTCCAGCAGAGGGCGCGCAGCAAGGTCTGGAGGTCTGAGGCTGCAGCTCCCACTCTCCGGCCTCCCCTCCTCTAAGCCCCTCCTGTGGCTCCCCCCGTGTCCCTGCCTACAGACTTCCTCATGCACAAGCTGACTGCCTCAGACACAGGAAAGACCTGCCTGATGAAGGCCTTGCTGAACATCAACCCCAACACCAAGGACATCGTGCGGCTCCTGCTCACCTTTGCTGATGACAACGACATTCTGGACAGGTTCATTAACGCCGAGTATACCGAGGAGGCCTATGAAGGTACCTGCCTGTGGGAGGGGCGTGTAGACAGCGGGTGATGGCCAGGCTATGCAGAGGCATTGCTGTCACTAAAAGCCTGAAGCACATGTCGTGGCGCTCAACACATAGCAGGCACTCCTCTCTTCCTTCCTTCATTGTGCAAATAAATTTCAGCATCTGATCACATGCCAGGCATTGTTTTTAGCACTGAGGTGCCGTGGTCAACAAGACAGGTGAAGGCCACTGCTCTCAATAAGGTAATTCTAGATGGACAATGCTTTGAAAATAAAATGAAAGAAACGGCCCAAGATAGAAATGAACTTGGCACATGAGTGCTAGAAAGAAGGCTGGAGATGAGGTTAGAGAGCTGGATGGGGCCAACACATGGCAACTATTAGTATCATCATTGTCATTATTATTAACTCCCCCATTTGGGTCTCAATTTTGTGGCTTCTCTCTTAGGTGGGCCAGGGAGGGAGCAAGGAGACCCCTGGGACAGTGTTTCCCTTCTCAAGAGATACATTGTAAATAATCAGTAAGGGGGATCCCAGGTGAATATTTGGAGTCAACAAACATCCCATTAGGATCTTATGTGGTGCTTGTGGCAAAAATGATGGGCTCAAGTATTACTGGGTGCTTGCTGTCTTGATACACCAGGGGGCACTACACATCTCAGCTTTTTTGCAGGTGGGAGTATACTTTGGGCCCTTAACTTTTCTCATGGGATAAAGCTATTTTTATTCTTATTTATTTACTTAAACTCTGATGTTTTGTAAGGGTTTACACACACAAAACTTCATACACACACACTATTTTACATACACACACAAAAAAAAGTCAAGGATTGTGAAAAACTAAAAGCTATCAATTGGAAGAGAAAACCCAGGGAAGAGTGTTACAACTGAATGCTGAACTATGTACTGAGTTCCCTGGTTGCAAAAGCAAAGAGAGAAACGGAATGAGCTGTATCATGTGTTCAGCCTGTCACTAGGGATTGATACTAGTCCTGTAGCCAGTGCCTCAAGCTTCTCTGTCCTGACTCTTCTCCCCTTTTAGTCCCCTTCTATCTACTTCTTTCTTCTTGTTGGTATTGTAGGGACTCACAGACTCCTCCTTCTAGCAGCACGTTCTCCTTGACGACAGGGATAGACTCGGTCTTCCCCATAGTGGATTCTTTGGTGCCCTTGGGGTCTCACATGAGAGGTGCTTAATAAACATTTTTTGAGTGGGTGGAATAAGTGAAGATTAGTGTCTTTATTAAGGTTTTGCTGCCTGGCTGTAAATCCTTACCTCTCTGCTTTCTGAGCCTCCCCTTGTCCTTTCCTTTCATGAGTCTGTGTCTTGCTGGTGGGTTAGTGGTGGGCTGTGGGCACACTCTCTCTGCATGGTGGGAGGGACCATTTACTCTTGTCTTCCCGGACACCAACCCCTGCTCTTCCCTCTGCTGACACCTTTCCTTCTGTGTTCTAGGCACTTCCTGCTACTTGGGACCATTAGAGTAGCATTTTTCCATACTTCGGGCAATCACTTTGCTTTTCTGAGCCTGAGTTTCCCCATATGGCAGAAAAGGATGCCATCACAACTTTAAAAATATTATTTATAGTATTTTATCAGGGGCCTTCAGAGACTTACTAAAAAAACCAATTTAGTCAATCAAATTCTTTATTAAAAAATTTAAGCATACATTTGAAATTTTTTTTTTTTTTTTTTTTTTTTTTTCTGAAGCTGGAAACAGGGAGAGACAGTCAGACAGACTCCCGCATGCGCCCGACCGGGATCCACCCGGCACACCCACCAGGGGCGGTGCTCTGCCCCCCAGGGGGCGATGCTCTGCCCATCCTGGGCGTCGCCATATTGCGACCAGAGCCACTCTAGCGCCTGAGGCAGAGGCCACAGAGCCATGCCCAGCGCCCGGGCCATCTTTGCTCCAATGGAGCCTCGGCTGCGGGAGGGGAAGAGAGAGACAGAGAGGAAAGCGCGGCGGAGGGGTGGAGAAGCAAATGGGCGCTTCTCCTATGTGCCCTGGCCGGGAATCGAACCTGGGTCCTCCGCACGCTAGGCCGTACATTTGAAATATTATCATAATGGACCTCTAGATATCCACCATAGCAATTTATTTATTTATTTATTTATTTATTTATTTATTTATTTATTTATTTTAGCGTGTGCGCATGCACACACACACAAGAGGGGGAGAGAGAGAGAGAGAGACAGACAGACAGACAGGAAAGGAGAGAGATGAGAAGCATCAATTTTTTTTGTTGTTGTCATTGATTGCTTTCTCAAACGTGCCTTGACTGGGGGGCTCCAGCCAAGTCAGTGACTTGCTCAAGCCAGCAACCTTAGCTCAATCCAGTGAGCCTGTGCTCAAGCCAGCAACCTCAGGGTTTTGAACCTAGGCCCTCAGCATCCCAGGTCAACACTTTATCCACTGTGCCACCACCTGGTCAGGCAGCAGGTCATTTCTAGTTACATAAACAGCATATGAATAGAATTTCATTATAAAACACTCAAATATTTTAATTAAGTTAAAAAGGAACTCTTCACTTGTTTCTTACTCTTCTCTTCAGGGATAATTACTATTGTGTATATGCTTTGAGGACTCCCCTAGGCTTTTGACATATATGTGTATGTGCCTATAGAAATAGATAGCTTTATTTATTCATTTCTCTACTTATTTAACATAGAATAATATTGTACTATTTGTATTCTACAACCTGCTTTTTGGGAGATTAACTATATGTCTTAGACACCTTCTCGTGTCAGAATATTAAAGTCTGCCTCCTCTTCACCTGCTTAGTCTGAGTGTACTGTACTGGGGCTAATTTCACCATTTCCCTGATGAAGACATCCAGGTCATTTCCAATATTTCGCTATAACAATGTCACAATGCATACTCTTGTCTATGACCCTGTGCACAGTGTCCTTGTATTTTAGGAAAAGGCTTTGAGTTGGACTTTCTGGGTCCAGAAGCATGCATATTTAAAATTAGAATAATTACTGACAAATTTGCCACCAAAAGGTATTGCTTTCCTCTCCCCTCAGAAAGGGGCACCAAGGGTAACGTTTTCCCCCACTCTTCACTATTTATTTATTTGTTTGTTTATTTTTGTCTTTGCCCATCTGGTGGGTGAAAAATATTAACTCATTAGGTTCAGATTTTCATTTTCCTGATTACCAGTGATTCTGAACATCTTTCACTTTCTTTATTGGCTAGGTATATTTTTCTCTGAGAAGTGCTTAATACTCTTTTCTCCTTTTCCTTTTAAGTTGTTTGTCTTTCTTATCTATTTGTAGGGCTCTTATTATAAACTGTAAAAAAATACACGTCTCTTTTGTATGTCTCAAATATTTCCCCCAGCCTACCAATTGCCATTTAACTATTTTTTAAGGTGTTTTTTGAAATACAGAAATATTTCATTTCTCTGTAAGCAAACATATCAGTTTTTTCTTTATGGTTTCTGCATTTTGGATCTTGCTTAAGAAGAGTTTCTGTACTATGTAATAGGTTACTTATAAACAAGTTTTCCAATTAAAAATGCTTAGTTCTTTAATCCACCAGAAATTTGTTTTTATATATGGCAAGACAGCAGCTTTTTGGAAAATGCTGTTTCTGGTGGGATATCCTTCAAGCCTGGAGGTTCTGAAGGTTCCACCAGCAGGGTTGATATCCCTCCCCCACCTCCCTGCTGGGAGTTCCTGTTCAGTGCCTCAGTCACTGGCACCGGCCACCCAACACCCAGGCCAGCTACCTGGGCCTCACCAGAGACACCCTTCATTCCCCAAGCCCCACAGACCATCCTGGGACTCTCTCCTAAGGTTCTTTGGATTTCATTATCTCTTTCTCCACTGAAGCAACGGTTCCACTAAGTCTGAGCTCTTTCTAAGACATCCTTCAATTTTGCAGCCAGAGTGATCGGAAAAGGCACATATACAAAACCTGAAAACTCTGGTCATGTCACTTTCCTGCTTCAACACCTCGTGACTTCCCATGGCCCTTAGGATAAAATTCTAATCTCTTCACTGGGGTTATCAGGCTATGAGCTGGCTCCTCCCAGTCTTCCTAAACATACCTGATGACAGCGTAAAGGCCACTTTTGGGAAGCTGCTCACCCCCTTGGACTGGATTAAGAGCTCCTGCTCTGGTACTATAGCGCTTCAACCTCCCTGTAGGTAGCACTTAATTTTCAGAGAGACTGTGTCTTCAGGACAAGAATCAAAACTGCATCCCGTGAGCACCAGATCCCCAGCTCCAGGCTCAGGACCACAGAGCAGGTGCCCCATAAACATTCCTTGCTTTTACATAAGAATGAATGAAGCAAAGAATACAGTTGGGACTCGTGGTAGCTGTTGACAAGACCAGACAGGCAGTTTATTTCGCCATGGCTCCATGGACGGTAGGGAGGCCAGAAGGGGAAAGAAGCCAGACAGGGTTGTCACCGGTGGTCTCAGCCGCTGAGCCCTGCGAGCACACCCCACTCTGTCTACAGGGCAGACGGCGCTGAATATCGCCATCGAGCGGCGGCAGGGAGACATCACAGCGCTGCTCATCGCTGCGGGCGCCGACGTCAACTCCCACGCCAAGGGGGTCTTCTTCAATCCCAAGAACCAGCACGAAGGCTTCTACTTCGGTGGGTGCTGCCAGCCGGACAAGGGCTAATGGGTGGGGCCCGGGAGGAGGGTGGAAGGAGGGGCCATCGGCTCTGCTCCTTTCCCAAGAGGTGTTAGTGGGCTCGGTATTGAAGACCCCACTGCGAATTTCTGCCGGCTCAGACTTGCCCCGGAGAGCAGAACCTGGACCAGGGTGGGAACAAGAGTAGATCCATCTGAACTGATCCAGATAGATAGGGGCTGGGGAGGTGGGGAACCTGCAGTCAGGGCGTGTCACCTGGTGGTTTCAGAGGCACTCAGGTGGTCTAAGAGGAACAGAGATCTGGGAGAAAGAGCAAGGAGAGAGCCCTAGTTCAGGGGTCCCCAAACTATGGGCCCGTGGGCCACATGCGGCCCCCTGAGGCCATTTATCCGGCCCTCGCAGCACTTCCGGAAGGGGCACCTCTTTCATTGGTGGTCAGTGAGAGGAGCATAGTTCCCATTGAAATACTGGTCAGTTTGTTGATTTAGATTTACTTGTTATTTTAAATATTGTATTTGTTCCCATTTTGGTTTTTTACTTTAAAATAAGATATGTGCAGTGTGCATGGGGATTTGTTCATAGTTTTTTTTATAGTCCAGCCCTCCAACGGTCTGAGGGACAGTGAACTGGCCCCCTGTGTAAAAAGTTTGGGGACCCCTGCCCTAGTTTATAGGCAAAGAGACAGGTTCTAAGCAGAGAAATGACTTGCCCAGTGTGGTATGGAGTGGATGTAGGTGTCCTGGCGGCCAGCTCTGTCCTCTGTCCTCTGTCCTCTGTCTTCTGTGCTCAGTGCCTCTCAGGACTGCAAAAGGGGAGTCAACAGTGTGAGGGTGAAAATTCCCTCAGCGACAAATTAGAGAGTCCAAAAGCAATTGGGATTAGGATATTCTAAGGTGAAAAATATTTTTTAAAATGTGTAATTTAGATATAGTCAAATTCACCCTTTTATTTACAGTTCTGTTCATTTGCACAAATGCGTAACACTGTGATCAGGACAGGAAACGAACAACTAAAATTTTCTAGTACCACTTTGTAGTCAACCCTGCTTCCCACCTCACCCCAGCCCAGCCCTGACTGACTAGCAACCACTGACCTGTTTTCTCTTCTGGATGGTTTTTATTTATTTATTTATTTATTTATTTATTTTATTTTCTTCTGAAGCTGGAAACGGGGAGAGACAGTCAGACAGACTCCCGCATGCGCCCGACAGGGATCCACCCGGCACGCCCACCAGGGGCGATGCTCTGCCCACCAGGGGGCGATGCTCTGCCCCTCCGGGGCGTCGCTCTGCGCGACCAGAGCCACTCTAGTGCCTGGGGCAGCGGCCAAGGAGCCATCCCCAGCGCCCAGGCCATCTTTGCTCCAATGGAGCCTTGGTTGCGGGAGGGGAAGAGAGAGACAGAGAGGAAGGGGGGGGGGTGGAGAAGCAAATGAGTGCTTCTCCTATGTGCCCTGGCCGGGAATCGAATCTGGGTCCCCGGCACGCCAGGCCGACGCTCTACTGCTGAGCCAACCGGCCAGGGCCTCTGGATGGTTTTGAATCAGTAGAATTAGACGATTTGGGTGGCCTTGTGGACAGAGTCTTGTCCAGTCCATTGCCAAGCGTCAGACCTGTTTGGAGCCACTGTTGGGAAACATTAGTTGGGTGGATTGAAGGAAGGGGACAGGACGGAGTTTGGGAGGTAAGCCGCAGGAGACCTGCTATCCAGCCCTGGTTTTGCCTCCGGCTTACTGTGTGACCCTGTGTGAGTCACCTGCCTTCTTTCTTCTTAAATATTTGTTGACTACTTACTGTATACACTAGGCACTGTGCTAGGTGTTTGAAATATATCAATGAATGAAACAAAGATCCCTGCCCTAATGGAACTTTCATTCTCGATGGGAAAGAGACCATCAATAATAAATGCAATAAATAATGTTAAGTAATATGTTAGAAAATGATAAGTACTATTAAAAAATAAAAAGTAAAGCGGTAGAAGTGGAAATAGAGTTCTAGGACAGGAAGGAAGTGAATTTCAATGTTAAATATAGCAGTTAGGGTGACTGATTGAAAAGGTGACATTTGAACAAAGAGTTGAAGGAAGTAAGGGAGTGAGTGATACAGATATCTGAGAAATAGCACTGCAGGTAGAGGGGACAGTCTGTGCAAAGGCCCTGAGGTAGGAAAATGCTTGGTGTGTTTAAGAAGAGAAGTTATTGCAATGATCTAACTTCAGTTTCTCCCCATACAAGGGGAGCTGGGAAGAGGGACAGGAAACCTCAGCAGTCAGTCCTACCGAGATGGTCAGGATATGGACTTTGGTCCTGGGACTTGGGGAACACGGCTCTGGTCTATGAGAGAACTGAGCCCCCGTGCTCCTCCCTCCAGGTGAGACACCCCTGGCCCTGGCAGCATGTACCAACCAGCCTGAGATTGTGCAGCTGCTGATGGAGAATGAGCAAACAGACATCACCTCGCAGGACTCACGGGGCAACAATATCTTACATGCCCTGGTGACAGTGGCCGAAGACTTTAAGACACAGAATGACTTCGTTAAGCACATGTATGACATGATCTTGCTGAGGAGCAGGAACTGGGAGCTGGAGACCATGCGCAACAATGATGGCCTCACCCCGCTGCAGCTGGCTGCCAAGATGGGCAAGGCTGAGGTGGGGCTTGGTGGCAGGTGGGAGGGCGGGAGGCACTCTACCATCTGACAGCCCTGGGGCCCCATGGGTCATACTTCGGCCAGGGGTAGTTCTCAGCCTTAGGTTTGGAAGTATAGTTATGGCCTGAGGTGGGTTTGTTCCGAGTGACCACACAGAGCTGCTGAGATGCAGTGCGTGGGCCTGCCCTCTACATTTTAGTTCCGGACATTCCATGGTTTTTTGTTTTTTTTTTAAAATTTTATTTATTCATTTTTTAGAGAGGAGAGAGAAAGGGAGAGAGAGAGACAGAGAGGGAGAGAGAGAGGAGAGAGAGACAGAGAAGGTGGAGAGGAGCTGGAAGCATCAACTCCCATATGTGCCTTGACCAGGCAAGCCCAGGGTTTCAAACAGGCAACCTCAGCATTTCCAGGTCGACGCTTTATCCACTGCGCCACCACAGGTCAGGCCCATTCCATGTTTTTATCTCTTGCACTGGGACCCCCTGTTTCTGGGGCCAGAGTGGGGGAGCCTTAAGGTTGTAGTGACATAATATTTCAAATGCCTTGTGGCTGAGGATTCCTGTGTGGCAAGATGCTGAGTAGAAGCTGACTGTTTGATCCTTGGGGCCTTCAGCCTCTCCTGAAGACAGGAGTCCCAATGCGCTGCTACTCCTCAACTTTGGGGAGACCCCAGCCTGTCCATCAGGTTGAAACTCTGAGCCAAGACTGCAGCAGAATATGTGGCCGCTTATGACCCTTTGTGCCTGTGTGATGTGTCCATGGAACTCAAGGCTTGACTGGGATCCTTGGTGGAGACTTGAGCTGGGGCGGGCTCATAACTCTTGGTGGCCGGAGCCATGTGTGGTGTGAGATCAAGGTTGGAGCAGTGGGGAATGGGTGCCCTGAGGGCATTGTGTCCTAGTCCAGTGGTCAGAGCTGGAGCCCACAAGGGACCTTTTCATTCTCCTGGTGGGGGAGGAGGGGATGGAGAATGGCTTTGACAAAGGAGGAATTGTGTCCCTCCCCCTTCCCTCCTCTTGCTTCCTCCCTTCCTGTGCTTAAGACGCAGTCCCTGTCTTTGGGGAGAACTGTCCTGTCCCTAGGAGCCCTCTGCTTGGGCTGTAAAGACATGGCTCCCACACGAAATTAGATGGGAACTCCACTGAGTCTCATGAGGTCACTTGCTCTGACACTGCTCTCCTTAACAGGTCCCTCCTGAGTCTTGGGTTGGTGCCTCAGGAAGCCCTGGCCCTCAGGGTTCCAGGGTATCTCAGGGTTCAGCTTTTGGAGAGTAGTGAGCTGGAGAGCTGTGGCTGTCCATGTGGCCTGCCCTCTGGAGCCACCCAGGAAGCTTTACAGGATACGGGTGTCTGGGACCCCCTCCAGAGATTTGCATTGAGTTAATGGTGTGGGGTATTGTAAATGTTCCCCAGTGACCTAATATGCAGCAGAGTTTGAGGATCACTAACTTAAGGTGGGTCCCCCGGCTTCTCTGTAAGGCTGGTGTCCTGCATCACCCTGTGTCTGGCCAGAGTTGTGAACCTCAACTGGCAGGGTCTTGACTAAAGGTAGGATGTGGAAGCTGGAAAAACTTCTAGCTTCTTCTCAGATCCAGGCCAAACAGAAACGATTTCTCATAAATATCAGTTGCTAGATTCTTCACTGCACTGGGTTTTAAGAGCCAATTGTGTAGTCTCCCCACAGTGTGCAAAGGGTCTTTGCACCTTTTATCTCTGGTATTCACAACCCCTGCCGAGATGGGCAGAACAGTGAGTTTCTCATCCATTTCACGGATAAAGCTGGGTCCAGGGGTCACAGCATCTGGTGCAGAGGCGAGACTCAATCTATCCTTGATGAGAACACCTTCCTGGCTTTTTTGGCCCCATGCTCTGTTCTGTGGCTCCTCTTCTTGACCTTAGATTCTGAAGTACATTCTCAGTCGCGAGATCAAGGAGAAGCCACTGCGGAGCCTGTCCAGGAAGTTCACCGACTGGGCATATGGGCCCGTGTCGTCCTCGCTCTACGACCTCACCAACGTGGATACCACGACGGACAACTCGGTGCTGGAAATCATTGTCTACAATACCAACATTGATGTGGGTCTCCCTGAGGGCTGGGGGAGGTCAGGGCCGGAGGCTGGGCTCTGGGGACACTGGGAAGACCCCATATCACTACCTGGACATGTCTGCAATCCTCCATTTTTTTCCTTTAGTGGGTGGAGTTGGCACAATATAGATAAGACCTGTATGGAGTCACTTGTGCCCAGTGGTCCTTGGGTGAGGTCTCCTGGCCCCAGAATCATGGGAGGTATGGGGGCGGGGATGGCTGGTGTTTACTTTCTCCATCTTGTTTCCCCCCCATCTCCCTATTCATTCTATATGACCGTACTTAGAATTCCTCTTTCCCCTACACTTGGCCCCAAATAAGGGTCAGGGAGTTCATAGCTGTGGCAATCAGGGAGGCCAACCTGGAGGAGGCAAGAGGGAGAGGTCAGTGGAGCTGGAGGGCAAGAGAGAGGATCAGCAGCGAGAAGTTTTTGGCTGTGGCAGAAAGTGCTGCAGCAGACTGGGTCTTCATTCTTTACGTTTTACTGAGAATCATGCTTCCCAGAACCCACCTTGTTTGGGGTCTTCAGGACCCTCAGGGCAGCCCGGTGGGTAGGGCAGTTTGAATAATATCAGTTGTATAGATGAGGAGATGAAGGATCAGAGACAGTCACGGGCTTTCCTAAGGTTATACAGTGAAGAGGGGCTAAGTTGGATCCAGAGCCGCAGCCACACTCCTTCCTTCTAGCCTTCGCTCCCCACTGAATGTCAGGTGCTTCTGCTGGAAGACCCTCTCCTGTGGTGTCTGGCTGCTGCCTGGGCCCCCTGGCGAGGAGCCTCAGGAGCCCTAAGTAAATTACTCTCCTGACATTTCCTGCTAAACCAGTCCATTGGACTTAATGACAGTCCTGACTCAGAGCTTCCTTTGTAATGAGGGCCTCTGACAATGTTCGCGCCCCCCCCCCCCCGTCTCCATGGTGACTGTGGTGGTCTACCCCTAGAACCGGCATGAGATGCTGACCCTGGAGCCTCTGCACACGCTGCTGCGTATAAAATGGAAGAAGTTTGCCAAGTACATGTTCTTCCTGTCCTTCTGCTTTTATTTCTTCTACAACATTACCCTGACTCTCATCTCTTACTACAGACCACGGGAAGAGGAGGTATGTGGGCCCCTTAATTGGGGGGATGGGTGGGCAGAGCTACAGAGCTGCCCCATGTGCAGATGGGGAAACAGGCCCAGAGAGGCCGAGAGATTTTCGTGGGCTTCCCTACTTGTCCTTCACAGTTTTTAGGGAACTGAATATGTCCATATGTCCCAGGGCTTAGCTGGGCTGAACCCCCGATGCTCAGCCCAGGCTGACCTGTACTGGGCTAGACCTGGAAAATTAGGAGACTTGAAGCCCTGGCTCTGTCTAAATCTAGAGCTGCTTGGGTGTTTCTGAGGTGAGGGCCACAGGATATGGTGTAGGGGAATGTCACTTACACCACTCTGTGCCTTAGCATCTATTACCCAGAGTTTCAGGTTTATTTAATTGTGATGAGGGCCTGTGAGCGTCTGAATGTGGATGAGTTCTTGTAAAGACAAATGCCACGAGATGTGAGGATTGTTATAGCATGAACTGGATCATGTTCCTCGCGGTGGAGATCTGGGCGCTGCAGCCCCATCTCTAGCCCTGTACAGAGATTAGGCTTCCTGCTAGCTGCTGGCCATTTTGAGGGGTCAGCATGTGTACATGCGTGTTCCCTCCAGAGCTGACACCACCCCTGCTTTTCTCACTCCTCTCCCTGCACCGTCCCTTCCTTCCCTTCTTCCCAGGCCCTCCCACACCCCTTGGCCCTGACACACAAGATGGGGTGGCTGCAGCTCTTAGGAAGGATGTTTGTGCTCATCTGGGCTGTGTGCATTTCTGTGAAAGAGGTGAGTGGGCCATGAAATTCTCCCAGACTGGCCTGTGGTGCTGGCTTGTGACAGCGGGCTTGGTTTTGATTCTATCGTCCTTTGCCATTACTGCTGGGGCGGGGGAGGCTCTTGGGGAGCCATTTTCTTTCTAAGCTTTAAATTTCTCAGTCACAAAATGGGAATAAATAAGTAAGCAGACCTATTTTACCTACTTCATCAGTGCACCCCTCCATTCATCTCTCCATCTATTTGTCATTTACCCACCCGCCCCAGCCACTCAGCAACCCCTCCTCCTCTCCCCTCTGTCTACCCATTCAATCCCCTGCCCTCTCATTGACCCAGCCACTCATTCATCCATTTGAATACCCATTCATCCTTACCTACTGTCCTCCCATCCTTCCATCTTTCCATCTCTTTATCAATCAATCACTTGATCGATCCATCCATCTAGCCAACCAATAAGTCAAAACATATATTTTGAACATCATCTCATGTGGTTACTGGCAGAAATGATAGCGAGGAGGAAAGACTGTGAATGAGTTCGCAGTCTGGTAGGGGATTTCAGAGGGACGCAAACAGCTAGACTTTGAGATAGATGGTGAAAAGGTCCTGCGTTGGGTTGGGACCAGTGCTCAGAGGAAAAGAGATGACTTTTATCGGGGACAGGGGAAGGAGGAAGGCTGAGGGCAAAAATGGCACTTCTTCTGGTAGGATTGGGCATGAGGACAGTGGGGGGAAAGGTCATTACAGGGCGGGTGTGGGGAACAGCGTGAACAAAGACTCCAACGGTGGGAAGCTAAGCTATACAGGAGTGGGCAAAAGTAGGTTTCCAGTTGTGAGTATGTGAAACAGTTTATTTTTGTATTGTTACTTATTAATTATTGTATTAGTTATTATTATCATTAACCTGCTTTTGCCCCCCTGTATTTGGGTGATGGCAGGTAGCTGCATGTTGCGCTGTTTTCCAGGTTCTGGGGTGAGACTGAGGGTGAGAGTGAAAGATACATGAAGACTAGGGGAGCATGCACTCCTCCCCTGGGGTTGCCTCTGTCCTCCGGGCACAGGTCCCCTCTGTAGCTCTCACCTGGGCTCCAGCTGGGCCTCACACACTGAGTCTCAGTCCTGGATAAATACCTCCCTCCCTTAAATCCTCTCAATGGAGGAAGAGGCTGAAGCTTTTCTTTCTCTTCTGGCCTCAGGGCATCGCGATCTTCCTGCTGAGACCCTCAGACCTGCAGTCCATCCTTTCGGATGCCTGGTTTCACTTTGTCTTGTAAGTAGGTCTGTCCCCTTGGACCACCTCTCAGGCAGGGCTAAAGTCTTAAATGGTGATAGCTGAGTCCCTCTGGAATAGCCACCCTACCGTGTCACATGTCCCAGTCGTCTGCCATACTCACATGGCCAGGGACTTCCTCTCTTACTTTTGGTAATAGAGGCACGTAGATGCCTGTAGAGAAGTCCAGAAAACCCTAGAGTAGTGTTCACCCTCTGGCTGCAGTGATGGCTGACTCCACCCTGACACAGAGTCCCAGGTGGCAGGCAGCACGGGAAAGGCATGAAGAGGCTTAGCAGTGCTATTTACTTTTTTATGAAGGGTTCCAGCCCAGTTCCTCCAAGTTGCATGGGGTCTAGAAGTTGCCATCTTGGACCCTGGCAGATCAGAGCTGGAAAGTACTTGAGAAATGATTGAGTCTCATCTGCAGGTATGAAAACTGAGGCCCAGAGCAGGGAATTGAGTAACTCATAGCCACTCGGAACTTCAGCGGTATTGAAGCCAGTCACAGCCTCTATGTCATCTTCTCCTCGTGCTAGTGCAGGCTTGACTACCAGAGGGCCCTTGCCAGAAAGCCCAGCTCAGCTCTGTCTGAATGAGGTCATGTGCGACTGACATCTGAGGCTTACACGACCCATCTCTAGCTGAGCAGAGGCTGATTGCATCTGTGGCATGAGTAGAAGAATGTTGGCTTCATAGCTGCTGAAGTTCCTGTCTGGGAGGCTGGGTCTATAGGATCTTGAATCTTGGCCTGATATTTCCAATCACCTAGGTGTTTTATTAAGTATGTACCTGCCTTCCAAAGGCATAAACCAAGTTCTTCATCCCTGTGGGCGGGTGGGGCGCCCAGATACTGCAGTGAATGGATAGGCCAGGTACAGCACTGCCCCATGATGCACATCACACGAGAGTTTGTCACCTTGGAGAAAGTATGGTGATTCCAGAGAAAACCCCATTTGTACAGCCATTGACTTTAGGGAAGACAAAAGGCACCAGTGCATTGTCCTGCTTTTCTGCTGCTTCGTTGCTCTGTTAGTGTAGATGTGCTTTTTCACTTCGGTCCCAGGTGCACCGATCACCCAAACATTTGCTTTTCACTGCACGAGAAAAACAAGATGGCCTGCATCCTGACTTTAACTAGTTACATATTTTATAATGGTGGAGACTGGCTGATGTATAAGCAAGAGAGGTTTTTTTTATTTTTATTATCCAGATGTCTACATAACCAATGGTATATACAGTGTTTAGGAGTAGATTTTGATCTTGTGTAAGTTGTATATATAGTATATTAAAAATTTTAAGTTGTGGGAAAATACACATAACATAAAAGTTCCCATCTTAGCCAATGTTAAGCGTGCAGGTCAGTACTGTTAATTCCTTTTGCATTGCTGTGCAGTCAATCTCTAGATTTCTTTTCATCTGGCGAAACTGAAACTATACCCATTAGACAACAGCTCCCTACTGCCCTCTCCCCAGCCCATGGGGACCACCATTTTACTTTCTATCCCTATGAATTTGACCACTCTTAGGATGTTATTTAAATGGAATCATACAGTATTTGTCTTTTTGTGACTGGCTTATTTCACTTAGCATATATTGTACTTTTTTTAGAAGATAAAAAAGTAAGTTTGAGGAATTTTTGTTATGACTGGCTTTTAAGTAGAGGTGTTGTCAGCTTTTATCATTTTGGTTAAAAATGCAACCATTCATTGCATCCTCAGCCTACCTCAGAGGTTCCAAATTCTATGTGAGAATCAGAAACCATGGGGGTGATTTTAAGAATATGCAGCCTCCTGGGCTGCACTTCTGGTCTTCTGAACCAGAATCTCCTGGGGGCCTGGGGATCTGTGTTTGTAAAAAGTCAGCTGCAACCAGCTCACTGCTGGCCCGACTTGCATCCGGCGATGTGGTCTGGATTTTAAATAGTCTAACACAGTGGTAGTCAACCTGGTCCCTACTGCCCACTGGGGGGCATTCCAGCTTTCATGGTGGGCTGTAGTAGAGCAATCAAAGTATAAATAAAAAGATAGATTTAACTATAGTAAGTTGTTTTATAAAGATTTATTCTGCCACACTTAGCGAAAATCTGACATAAAGTACTTGGTAAGTAATTATTATTATATGCTTTAACTTGCTGTAACTCTGATTTATAAATTTTATAAAGTAAAGTTACTTCCCTATTTTATAAATCACCATTACTGTGGAACCAGTGGGTGGTTAGAAAATTTTACTACAAACAGAGATACAAAAGTGGGTGGTAGGTATAAAAAGGTTGACTACCCCTGGTCTAACAGGTCTAGGGCAGCCATCAGGGTGATGGTTCAGGGCTTAAAGGGAGGTTGAGGATTTAATACCTACCCTGATGCTGAGAAGTAAGTAAGGCCCTTGTCTCCTGTGTCTCCTGAACAGTTTTGTCCAAGCTGTGCTTGTGATACTGTCTGTCTTCTTGTACTTGTTTGCCTACAAAGAGTACCTCGCCTGCCTCGTGCTGGCCATGGCCCTGGGCTGGGCGAACATGCTGTACTACACGCGGGGCTTCCAGTCCATGGGCATGTACAGTGTCATGATCCAGAAGGTTGGTTCGGGGCCCTCTGAGCGTTGGCAATGCACGGGCTGGGAGGGCCCTCAGAGAATGTGCATTTCTCAGATGGGGAAACTGAGGTCTGGAGCGCTAAAGTGGCTTGCCTAAAGGACAGGCTGCTGCCTTTTCTTCAGAATGCTACTGCTTTTGTTTGCCTTTGGTCAGCTGTTAAGGGTCCAGACCCTAAAATGCCTAAGCTTGTTGGGCATTGAGAAGGGATACTCTTTGTGAAGCAGTGGTCTCACTTCCAGGCAGTGGTGTGCTGGTAAGTATTTAACAGCTGGCTCTCTGGGCAACACACACATACACACTCTGATACATAAATGTTTATTATAACATTTACTATATAAAGGATGCAGTACACAATTTCCTTTCTAAATAATAATAAAATGTACACTACTCTTTATTGTAAATTCCATATAGGTAGTTGAGTCCCACTGAATAATGTGTTGATTTTTGTTGAACTTTCATATCTATTGCTAATCTATGATTGCAACTGACAAACAAATGTTATTCCAACATAAATGTTGGCTCATATTTTTCTCTGAGGAGTAAAACAAAGGTGAAACAGTGAAAATATGTTGGAACTTCAGTCGTTTGTCAATGATGTGAGCCAGTTATTTGCTGAATTTTAGTTTTCAAATACTAGAAGACTATTTCGTTATTTCAGTATGTTATTCACAGTGTAACAGCTCCAGATAGGACAGATTTTTAAGTTTAATCTGCTTTAACATTTTCTCCATTGATGTCTTAAATCCAGATCTAGATAGTCAACAAAACGAGTCAATCTCGGATTGATGGCATTTGCCCATTTCTATGGTGTAAATACCCCCACCATGCTGATTTCCAGCTACCAACATGATGTCACTGAACACTGAGCTGGAAGAGATGCATAGTAATACGATTAATAGTATCTCTGCTGTAAGGCTACAATAGATGTAAATAACCTTACGAGCATAGATAATTGCAAAACACAGTAAAACAACTAAGAAGTTATGAGTTTTGACTGTTTATTATTTCCTTGTAAGTATCATTTACTTACAAGTTCACATGATTGAATTTTTATTAATGGCTATGTTTAACAGCCAGCTCACAAAATTTATAAAAATGTAACAATCAGCTCTGGTGAGCTGATATGAGCTGGCTCCAGCACACCACTGCCCCCAGGAAGTGTGAGGACTGCAGATGTGAGACTGTGAAGAAAGGTGCTCATGGACAGGGTGAATCCCAGGGACTGAGACAGACTGTGTTCCAGGGGGAACAAGGGAGAAGGGAGAAGGGAGGAGAGAGAAGAGCAAGAACAGAAGGAGAAGGTGGTCTAGGCTGAGCTTTAGAGCATCAGGGAGACTGGGCTAAGGGGAAGGGAGAATGGCCTGCGTGAGGCCATGGTTAGAGTGGGAGCCTGGGGAGCATGGGAAGCAGTGAGATCAATGTACAGTGATTATGTGCTCAGACTTTACTCTCAAATCATGTTTTTTTCTTTATAGGTCATTTTGCATGACGTTCTGAAGTTCTTATTTGTATATATCGTGTTCTTACTTGGATTTGGAGTAGGTAATTGATTTGTAAATAATAGTAACTCCCACATTTGTAAAGCGCTTTATACAGATGTCAAAATGACAAACAACATAGCAGCCTTAGCAACAATTCTATCAACTCCCAATAGAGCCTTTGCTATGCTTAGCATTTCCCAAGCATTAGCTTTTTACTTCTCTCAACAGCTCAATCAAGGGAGAATCATCATCCCTGATCGTAGGATGATCATAGGGTGACTGAAGCTTAGACTCTAGGATTCAAACGAGACCTGTCACTCTTATCCATCCCCACGGTGGGATGTGCCTCCCAATTGCACATCGATCCATGTGACCCTCACAGCCTGAGATAGGCTTGGCAGGAAGGGCTTTCTGTAGAAAATCAGCTTGATGAAGCTTCTGGAAGAGCTGGGGCTGGAGATGGCAATTTAAATGGCCAGAGGAAGGGGGCAGGAGGCAGGCTGCAGTGTGTGTGTGTGTGGGTGTGGGTGTGTCTGTGCAAGTATGCATGAGCTTGTTGGGGAAGTAGCCAGGCAGTGAGACTGAAGAGAGCACCCCGCTATGTCCTCCCAGCCCTGGCCTCGCTGATTGAGAAGTGTTCCGACGACAACAAGGACTGCAGCTCCTATGGCAGCTTCAGCGACGCTGTGCTGGAACTCTTCAAGCTCACCATAGGCCTGGGCGACCTGAACATCCAGCAGAACTCCAAGTACCCCATCCTCTTTCTGTTCCTGCTCATCACCTACGTCATCCTCACCTTCGTCCTCCTCCTCAACATGCTCATTGCCCTCATGGGAGAGACTGTTGAGAACGTCTCCAAGGAGAGTGAGCGCATCTGGCGTCTACAGGTGAGCCTGGTATGGGAGCCTTCACAGGGGCTCAGCTCGCCACCTGCTATTGCCAACCATCAGCGCTGGTGGAGCTGAGGTGGGCCTGGGAATCCGCATCAGCTTCCTGTGCTTGGCCAGGTCTGAGGAGGCATTCATCTAGGTTCCATGAGCTCCAAGTCAACAGCAGGTATGGGGGCGCTCAGGCTTATGGGGTTGCTCTGCTCAGAGTCCATGGTGTGGTATGTGGATGAACATTGCTTATGTCATGTTTAAAGCAATTTGAACACCTTTCCCTAACTTTCTGGTTTTCCACTTTTGAATTCTGTAGATTAGCTGAACCCACAGGATCTATGCATTAAGCTTCCAGCGGGAATGGAGTGGGCTGTTTGGTGGCACGTGCATGCGCTCGTGCCTGTGTTCTGTGTGTGTGTGTGTGTGTGTGTGTGTGTGTGTGTGTGTGCGCGCGCGCGCAGGTGGCGTACAAGCAGGTCTGTGCCTGGTCACAGGAGCTGTGCTCCTGAGCTGGCTCCTCAGCGCCGTGCTTAGGTTGGTTTCTGTCCCCAGAGAGCCAGGACGATCTTGGAGTTTGAGAAAATGTTGCCAGAATGGCTGAGGAGCAGGTTCCGGACGGGAGAGCTGTGTAAAGTCGCAGAGGGAGATGTCCGGCTGTGTCTGCGGTAATGAGGAGGAAGGGCCGTAGGGCGGTAGTCTTTGGGTGGGCCCGGAGAGCCCGGTCGGTGGATGCTAGAGAAACAGTCCTGCCCCTTGTGGCCCACAGTCATGGTCTGTTCAAGACTCTTCAGAAACTGAAATGTACTCCTCCAGGGTCGCTGGCCCAGGGGCAAGGCTTCCCGAGCAGCAGAAGGGAGAGGACAGGAGACTGTGCTGCCGTGGGCCCCTCTCTGCCAGTTTGGAGGGGCCTCCACAGCCTCTCCCTTTCCAGTGTCTGGTTTAGGAAAGAGTGTCCAGCCTGGCACTCTTTTTCCTCCTGTCTGCCTCATGTGGGTTCAGTGACGCCACGGGGCCCGAGGCTCATTTTGTCATTGGCAATGGAAAGTGAGACAGCTGCTTTTGATAGACATCAAGCTTTTTGATTTTGAAAAAGTACTTGCACAATGTCATGCTCATCTTTCCTGCTAAGTCCATTTCTTCTGACCCCAACCTGACTGCCTGACCCTACAGACTACCTTCCTTAACCCACTTCTCTGAGCCATCATTTCCAACTATAATTGTTACCCTGACAAATGTCTCTAATTCTGACATGTTCACTCAGAGATGGTCTCTGAATGTGAACATTAGTCAAGCCATCGTTTCCAGTTGCACTCTAACACCGTAGACACTGCCTGCTCTTTTGGGGTTTGAATCCTAACCACCTTTTAATGCAGTCTTAAGCCCAGTTAACCATCTATGCGTTTAATCCACACACCCTCACATCTTCTCAGCTGGGGTCCCCCATTCCATTCTCTCCCCTTTCTCCCCACTTCCACCCCCAGAACTGCCTCTCACCCGTCAGGCACACTGCTGCTCTCTGAAGGTGTCCCCATTAGAGCTCTCTGAGTTTTGGGGTTCCACACACTGGGAGGAGACTGAGTCCTAGAGGCCTGGGAAAGTGGGGACTTGAGCCAGTTTCAAACCCTGATCCCTGGGACAGACAGAGGGGAGCTGTCTCAGATACCCCAAATGCCATGCTATCGTTTGCATTTAATGAGGTACAGCTGTGAAATAGAATGATTCTCACACTCACAGGATCAATGAGGTGAAGTGGACTGAATGGAAAACACACGTCTCCTTCCTCAACGAAGATCCGGGGCCTGTGAAACGGACAGGTACCGTTCCTGTCAGGAAGTGTGCCAAGCATTCCTGTCTGACCATGCGATCTTGGGCAAACTGAGTCTGAGGGCCCCGATTTTCCCCATCTGTAAAATGGGAGGGTTGAATTAACACACTTTGCAGACTGCTGTATTTCTAAAATAGTGTGTGTGTGTTTTTTTTTAAAGCGGATTCGAACAAAATCCAAGATTCCTCCAGGAACAACAGCAAAACCACCCTCAATGCGTTTGATGAAATAGATGAATTTCCGGAAACTTCAGTATAGAAGCACTATCTGGAGCTGGTGTGAGCGTCGCCGTCCAGTGCTGCAGGCTGAGCCCCGGACTGTGTGCTGAGGGCTCTGCAGAGCGTCGGACCACCCCCAGGCTGAGTGGGGGCCTGAGAAGCAGTTGTCAGTTTTTTCTGAGTGGGGAACACCCTGGATTTTGTTACTTAGCTGAGAGTTTGTGTAAACCTATGGCCAGCAGTCCTGAGCCTGGGGTCTTTGAAGTCCTGGGTCGAGTCCCCGGGTTCACCAACCGGTGAACAGGTCCACGTGGCTGGGAAGAGGAGCGCTAGAGAAGGGGCGGGGGCCCAAGGGACAGAATTTCTTCCTGCCAATATCTCCTTGATAGCCTCCGGCCCGCACATTCCCCCATCTCCCCTGCCGTGACCGGGTCTTCTGAAGTTAAGGGACGCTGGAACCCATCCCGGAACGTACAGGGGACTGAGCTAAGTCCACTATCCTGGGGGAGGAGGAGAGTGAGTTATGGAAATGCTCTTTCAGAACCTTCTGGGAACAGGAAACTACCCTTGGAATAAGTGCCCCTCGGCACCCCAAGGCTCAAACTGTCTCATAGTGAGAGACCTTTTTTAGTAGTGTAATTAACACTGGGTTTTTATTTTCAATAGAGAAAGGACATTTCAGTTTTCAATGAAAATTACTTCAGATAAAGTACATGATTTTAAAAGTTGAGTAGACTGTAGGGTTTAGGACTGGATGTAAGTATTATGTACCAGGCCGCAGGGTGGTCAGAGCAAAAACAAAAAGCGTCCCCCCCCTTTTTTTTTTAACACACACAAAAGTCCCTATATAACTGCCAGGCAGGGCCTCTCTGGGTGGCTGTGATCTGGGTGAAAGAGCTTTGGCTCTCTTCCTTGTCCTGGCCTTGCAGCTGTGTCTGCCTCCCAGCTGGGGATCCAGTTTCGTCTGAAGCACAGACAGCAGCTGCTCTATTTATACGGTCTTAAATCTCAGAGGTGACTGTACGCTAGCGTTTATCTCAAGAAGTGAACAAAATACCTGAATTGCTCTGGTATTAAATATTTTTGTTAACTGTGAATTTGGGAGCTGAGGAAAAGGTGTGTGAGAAAGGAACATTTGTCAGGATGAATCACTTATTATTCGATCTTCGTCCTCTGATTTTTCTCCCCCTGAAATTACACAGAGTCCGTTTGGGGACAGAAGCAGAGGAAAGATGGGAGAAGTGTCCTAGATTCCTGGAGCCTGCACAACGAGCAGAGCCACTCTGCCTTGGTTCTCTGGTGAGAGGATTCATGTGGAATTATAAAGATATTAACTATGCATTTTAATTTGAAAGGGCACAGAAATGAATTTGGTCTTTAGACAACTTGGAAATTGGCTAGTTAACTTGACTTCGGCAAACTGAGGCGTGCAAGCCAAGCAGTCACTCTGGGCCCGTGTCTTCGCTGTGGGCTGTACTGTGTGCCAGCTTACCTGGGCCAGTTGAAACTTGGCCTTGGTGCCCCCAATGGGCCAGGTCAGGGAGAGATGGGATGGGTCAAGAATGCCACCTGAGAACTGTACCATCTGCACCAACCCCTGCACTTCCAGCTGACTCAGGAGCCAACCAGCGCTCTCAGCGGGGTGGCCAGACCAAGCTCAGGTGTGAGCAAGGAGAGCAGGGACTAGGCATGTCCTCTAGAAAAGGGGAGATCTGGGGGACTGTCATGGAGACAGAAGAAGCAGACAGGTTCCAGCAGTTGGAAATTTCAAGAGAGAGATTTTGGTTCAATCAGTCCAGCCACTGTCTTTGGAGATGTTTAAGCAGAAACTGGTTGAGAACTTATTAGGGATGTTATTAAAGATCACAGTCAGATGAGCTTTATGGTCCTTTAGCCTGCAGATCAGCATCCTGTATCTGGTGTTGCCTACTTATATCCAGAACAGATGTCTTGGTTTGAAGGGCAGCCATTTAGATCCATGGCGCCATGCTCTACACCACGAAGCTGAGAATTCCAGAATGGCTTTGACTCGTATATGAATGAGTAAAGCCATTTTCTTCTCTTGCTTGAACAAAAGCTGGGAAGTTAGGCAAATAGAAATCGGTAATAGGATCTTTGTCTTCTATGTATGGAGAGCTTTGCTCTGTGGATCTGGATGGAATCTGTTGGCAGTACTATTCTCTGTACTGGATATTCATCCCTGAAAGGCTTTCAACCTAAACAGGCTGAGCCTAGATAGCTTTACCAGGCAAAGGGAAGCAGTGAGCCAAAGAGCATCAATTTAAAAAGACAAGGTCCCTTATTTTACATCTCAGAAAGGAAAGTGGACTTGTTTGAAGTCACGCAGGAAATCTTATCAGAGATGTTGAAGCTGGAGTGTTCTGATTCCTGGACCACAGATATCCTCCTGCACTATTTTTTTTTAAAGAAGTTATATGGTAAATTTGAGTCTGCTATTGTGGCATATGTTGGGAGCTATAGCTTTTTGCTCAGATGATTCATGTTGATGGTCTACATCAGGGTTAGTCAACCTTTTTATACCTAACGCCCACTTTTGTATCTCTGTTAGTAGTAAAATTTTCTAACCGCCCACTGGTTCCACAGTAACCACAGTAATGGTGATTTATAAAGTAGGGAAGTAACTTTACTTTATAAAATTTATAAAGCAGAGTTACATGCAAGTTATTATATGCAAGTTAAAGCATATAATAATAATTACTTACCAAGTACTTTATGTCAGATTTTTGCTAAGTTTGGCAGAATAAATCTTTATAAAACAACTTACTATAGTTAAATCTATCTTTCTATTTATACTTTGGTTGCTTCACTACGGCCCACCATGAAAGCTGGAATGCCCACTAGTGGGCGGTAGGGACCAGCTTGACTACCACTGGTCTACATCATCTCTGTGATCTCATGACAGGTTTAAAACTCAAACGTGCACAGATGTGCATAAAACCACACACACACACACCACACACACACACACACACACACACACACACACACACACACATCAGACCACACTAAATCTATGGGCATTTCAGGACATCTTTTTTTTCCTAAATGAGAGGAGAGGAGATAGAGAGACAGACTCCTGCATGTGCCCCAACTGGGATCCACCTGGCAACCCCTGTCTGGGGCTGATGCTCTGCCCATCTGGGGCCATGCTTGCAACTGAGCATTTTTTAGCACCTGAGGCAGAGGCTCCATGGAGCATTCCTCAGTGCCTGGGGCCAATGAGCTTGAATCAATCAAGCCACGGCTATGGGAGGGGAAGAGAAAGAGAGAGAAAAGGAGGAGGGAGAGGGGTAGAGAAGCAGATGGTCGCTTCTCCTATGTGCCCTGACCAGGAATCGAACTCAGGACACCCACACACCGGAATGACACTCTACCACTGAGCCAACCAGCCAGGGCCAATATCAGGACATCTTAAAATTCCATAATTTACATTTCAGAACTGTAAGGGGAAGGCATTTCCAGGGATGGAATCTCCCTTGCTCAGATAATGGTTTTGGCTGGAAATTTTCCTTTAGCTATACTCTGCCTCAGGAAGAAACCACTATTCTAGACCTTATGTAATGTAGCTGTTTGGAATAACAATGGTGCTTACCCTCCTCCCCAGGATGTGGGAGAAGGTGTGCAAGGTTGTACTGTGAAGTCATTAAGCTCTTAGAAGGCTCCTGCCTGAGGAGCCCAGTATTATTGACATTCCTTTCCTTCCTCAAGGCCCGGTGAACTGTGTCTTCCTGCTTTAGGCAGGACCCAGGCAAATGGGCTGTCATCCTGGCCTGTATGCCATACCTGATTTCTGCATTTTTTTAATTTTAATTTTATTTTTTTATTTTTTTGTATTTTTTTCTGAAGCTGGAAACGGGGAGAGACAGTCAGACAGACTCCCGCATGCACCCGACCGGGATCCACCTGGCACGCCCACCAGGGGCGATGCTCTGCCCACCAGGGGGCGATGCGCTGCCCCTCCTGGGCGCACTCTGTTGCGACCAGAGCCACTCTAGTGCCTGGAGCCTCGGCAGCGGGAGGGGAAGAGAGAGACAGAGAGGAAGGAGAGGGGGAGGGGTGGAGAAGCAGATGGGCGCTTCTCCTGTGTGCCCTGGCCAGGAATCGAACCCGGGACTTCTGCATGCTAGGCCGACGCTCTACCACTGAGCCAACCGGCCAGGGCCTGATTTCTGCATTAAGTGACATGTTTTGATGTGATCTTGGCTCCAAATGTAGAATTGCCATCTTGGTCTCATTGAATGTGCCTTATTCTTGTAACTTCTAATTTATATACTTGTTCTTAGTATTGTGTGTGTATGTGAAACTCGATATTCAAAAATGTAGTCATAAATAGAGTAAGAACATTTTGGTGCCATTGAAGAAATGCTTTTATGATTTCTAATAAATATTTATTTTTCCTTGTTATAATTGTGTTTTTATTCTTGTTTTAAGGGTGCCAACATAAAGACCTACCAGAAATCCTAGAGTGTTATAGTATATGAGTGGATAAAGGGAGGGCCACTTCCTGGACCTGAAGCATTATTACCGGTTCCAGCTCAGGGACAGAGCCTGCACAATGAAACATGTTGACTTTGCACAGTGTTTACCTCTCAAAGTGCATTCACCTCCAGTACCCCACAGAAACCACAACTCTGGAAGGAGATGAGTAAAATGAGACTTAGGGAGTTGAATGACATACCCAAGGAATCACAGCCAGCAAATGTTAGTGGTTCAGGGTGTCTGACCCTCTAGCTGTGCACTACCTGTCATGCCCTGCAAGCTCCCTCACTGGCTCTCAACTTACTTTCCATGGATATAAAACCATGGCTCCACCTGGAGACCAGAAAGTAGAAATCATTTCTTTCTACCTCACAGGACCTTTGTGAGGAGGCAGTGAAGGGATGGATATGAAAGAGCTGATGTTATTACCATCATTATTACCCAACTCATAAATAAATGTACTTTTTCATCCTTTTGAGTTATTTCATAAAAATGGCAGTTTTTAAATGCCAAGACATTGTTGCTGTGTCTTGATAGGTTGCAGAACTTCCAAACATGTTATTAATAAGTGATATGCTGCACTTGGTGAATTATTTACTTAATTTAAATGATTCCCAGAATAACATCCTTCAGTGGGATGTGGGGATGTGTCTTCTTTAGTGGCAAGAAATGGGAATTGTTCATAAGCCACATCCTAGATCAAGTAGGCTTTAGCAATAATCTAGGAATGGAATGTGCCATCTACGGGAACATTCTGGATGGACTGATAAAAGAAAAGGGTGGAAATTCTTGTTACAGGGTATATTCCAAAAGTGTGATGCCTAAATCAATGATTAGTGAGCAGTTTTATGGCTCTTAATATTGTGGAAAATTCCCTTCCAAAGGTATTTTTTGATATTTTAAAGCTTTGGATGTTGTATGATTTCCATTTATAAAACTCATTCATATTGGTTATCTCAATAATACAGTTTTGTACATTTGATGAGTATTAAATCCCCATTTAGTAAGTGGAGAAATTGAGACCTGTAGAGAGAGAAAATGACAGGTAAAGGTCAAACACTCTTTTTGGGGGCCAAGGATCTAGGTTCTCTGAAGTCTAGAGGGTCAGACACCCTGAACCACTGACATTTGCTAGTCTAGTACTGCTAGTGAGCTAGTATAACAGAGTTGTCTAGCCTGGCCTGAGTCACATTTAAGAATAAGTGTCATCCAGATAAAGAGAGTGTGGGGGGTGGGATAGGGTTTCAAGAAGAAGAAACAATGTGAGCGAAGACCTCAGGACAGTAGGGTGCTCAGTGCAGCTGAGGATGCAGAAGTCTGTGTGGCCAAATTGCTCTGAGCAAGGAGGCAAGTGACGTGAAATCAAACTGGAGAGGTGGGCAGAGGCCAGAACACTTAGGAATTGTCCTGCTGTAGTGAGGCTTTGAAATTTCATATTGAGAGTCAGGGAGGCCACTGAAAGTGTTTATACAGGGGCATTATTGACTGTAAATGAGTCTCTGTTTTTGCATGGGGTTGCAGGCTTAAAAGGATATATTTTCTTCTCTGCCATTCTTCAAGACAAAGTAACAGCCTGAAGAGTGTGGGATGTAGTGAATTTTACTTGGGAGGTGGGAATGCTCCAGAAGTGACTGGGAAAGAACAAAAGAAGACAAAGAGAATGCAGAGACATTGGTGTGACACGAAGACTTTCCAAGTAGAGAAGGAATGCTTGAGCGCACTCATTTGTCCAACTAAACTTTATTGGGCAGTTACTGGAGAGAACACACCGGAAAAGACACTGGTAATATTCTCGAGATGGGATGGAAGCAGAGAGGGGCAAAGGGGCAAGCCAAGAAGGCTTTATGGATGAAATGAGAGTTGAGTTGCATTTTAAAGGAAAAATAAGAATTATCTAGCATGAGGTCTGAGTAGGGGAGAGTTGGAGGAAGAAGGAAAAATATTTGAGGTGGAAGGACCAGTCTGTGTAAAGGAATAGAAAACTAAATGACACAAAGCAGACCGGAACAGAGAGGACCTGAAAGGAGATAATTCTGGAGAGACTGTGGGGGAAGGAGGGGCAGGTCATAAAGGGCCTTTTGTCTTCGATATTTGAACTTGAATAATGTGCTGTTCTGTGCTAGGCACTGCGCTAAGTGCTTATATGCATTAGCTCATTTATTCTTCACAATGATCCTGTAAGAGGGGCACAATGATATGATGACCATCTCCATTTTATAAATGAGAAAACAGTCTGTATACTTAGAAATAACCCAAAATAGAATAAAACTAAAAGTGAGTAAAGCCACACAGCAATATGTTAAAGATTTTTTGAAAAAAAAATCACATCTAATTAGAAACTCTAAAAAGTACAATAAAACCATTGAGTCAGAGAAAATTATCTTGAGAGAAATAATCAATACAAAAACTGAAACCACAGAGGCTTACATTGAATCTTGTAAATTTTCTAAGTAACTAAAATATGATGGAAGAATAGGGTATTTTTGCTAAAGTTTATACCAGAAAAAAATTGACCCAGAAAACTTGGACTCAGACATAAAACACAAAAAAGCATCTGTAGTGGGAGAAGGAAGCTTGGTAAAACTATAATGTTATGTAGAAAAAATGATAGGCCAATGGAACTTTTACTAACAAATTCAGAAGAAAGAGAATTTAGTTCAGTGAAAATGATTTTGTTAAGATACAAAAATTATTGCTGAAAAAACTAAAAACAGTTTGTTCTATAAAATGTTAAATATAGAATGAAATTAGCTTAATAGAATTTGCTCTTGGAGAATGAAAATGTATATATATGCGCCACATGATACTAGTATGCTTTTGGTAAATGCATTTGAAACCGTAAACATAGGTCCCTTGGGGTCCAAATTATGAGCTAAAAATGCTCTTTTCTTGGCTGCTGTGACTAAGGGAGAGGGGAGGCCCTTGCAGGGACTGGTGAAGGAGGGAGGCAGCATTTCAGCTCGAGGGCCTTTGAAGAGAGGAATCAGACAAAGAAGATTACAAGGCCTGCTACCAGGTACGTTATTGTAGATGCAAAAGACAACAGACAGGCTTGATTAAGGTAAGCACAGACCTTTGTTAGTGAAAAATGCCTCCCCTATGACATGACTATCCACCATGAACTGCTTTTAGTTAGAAAGTTTTCATTTCAGACCATCCTGTGTGGCTCCTTTAGGTCTCTGAGTCTGCAAGGCCACCATGCAGGCTTTCCCTGAGCTTGTCAGGTTCAGCATGTGGCTTCTTTTTCATCCACAAGAACCAGAGACATGGGTCTGGGCCTACTTCCACTAGTGGACACTCTTTTCAGCTATTTCCGTCTTCACTGCCTATGCTGTGAAAATGCAAAGACTTCCTCATATGTTGGTTGCAAATGAGGGCAAGTGTGTTCTTTCAAAAGAAGTGATAACTGTGGCGAATGTGCTTCTTCCAACTTTCCCTAATTGGAAAGGAACCTCAGTGTCTCAAGGGGCATGTGAGACATCGGAAAGAGGCTGTCAGTGCTCTGAGGTCAGTGCAGAACCCGTGGACTCACAGGGCAGCGATGTCTTGTGTGGCTCACTGTCTGTGGACAAAGGACCATTCAGAATTTTTTGATTTATTCATAGAGTCAACTTTACAATCATCTGTCATTTCTTGTTCACATTTCATCTTCAGAAGAACATTTAAAAATCTCTTATGGCTATCACAACTCTTGCTAAAGTTCATAGGCTGGATACTCAATATAGTATCATTCATTGAAATGTGGAAAAGTTAAAGATAGTAAATCTGCGCTGTTGGCTTTTAGTAGCATCATACATTACATGAAAACATACATTTAATTCTATGCTCAAGTTAATAACTTTTTGTATCTAATATCTATTTCAATTTAAAAATTTGAATTTAAAAACTTTATTAAGAATGTTAAACTATCAAAATATGATTTATAAAAAACTATACAGAAATAAGAAATACACTTCTTTGGGTAAGCTATGTATACAATAAATACCTTTAAAAGATAATCATTAATTTATTTATCAATTCATTCAAGATTTTGCTTCAATAGCCACTCTGTGCAAGGCACCAAACTAGATCTTGGGATGTGAATAAAACACATTAACTAAAGCACAATCCTGCCCTTCGGGGGCTTACAAACTAGTAGAGTTTTTCAAGATATTGTATAACAAAGAAGTGATTTCTAATGTAAAGAGGAGCAAATACTTTTTGCATTGAGTGTTAGTTTAGTCGTCTTTGCAAAAGCTTCTTTCTTTTCATAATATGCGGCCTCATTTACGAAGACCGGGTACACAGTACAGTCACCACCCAATGGAATAGTCTTTCCATCAAGAGTTAAAAATACAGGATCTTCAGGGCACAATGGTTTCCAGTCTTGATCCTCCCAGGAAACAATTAAAATACATAAATTACATTCAATTTTTCTCCTAGTTCAGAACTTTTATGTGAAGCTGTAGACAACTAAAACATTATAGCACTTGATTCTTTTAAAGAGGTACTTGAGAGATAAGGTGAGAGGCCTGAGTGATTTAACTAAACTTAGACTGAGTAGTGATTTGGCAGCCGTTTTAAGAGTTTCCCTTTTAATGTTTATAATGGACACATGTAATTAGAGTTTGCTTCAATATTGAGTTTGCCTTGAATGTTGCCAAAAAGATTTGTAATATTAAAAGGCAAAATTTAATGCATGTGTCCCTTAGAGTATTCTCTGACTCTTGCCGGCTGAAGTTAAATTCTGTTCAGCAAATTTAGGGACTATCCATTAAGAGTCTTCTGTATGCAAGACATCCCTTTTGGGAATATAAAAACAAGTAACGTTGTGCCTATGTACAAGGAGATCTATTCTGATGGGGACTGGTGAGAGGTGGGGCGGTCTGGAAAGAGTCTAAGATACGATGGGTGTTTTCCATACCTGCCGCCACATTATAGATAACAAGTGAATTAGTTGAAAGGTCCCATACCAGCAATTTGGAAATTTGCGCCCTCAAACACCAATGTTGTCACACCACAGGGAGCCTAGAGCAGATCTTCTCAAACTTGGATATGATTGAGAATCACATAAGGATTTTGTTAAAATGCATGTTCTGATTGTCTGAGGTAGGGGCCTGAGAGTCAGCATTTAAAACACTTCCCAGAAGCAGCAACAGCAGCATGAGACTCTGTTAGAAAAGCAGAGTTTTGTTTCTCACTCACACCTACTAAATCAAGATCTTCCTGTTAACAACCCCCCAGAGATTCACATGCACAACACTGACGTTTGAGAGGCGCTGTCTTACAACAGTTTTCTCAACCCTGGCTGCTCTTCGTCATTTCCTAGGATGCTTAAAAAATACCGTGGAGGCACTGGCCCCATCTAAGACATGTCAAACCAGAGTCTCAAGAGTGGGGCTCAGGCATCAATTTTTAAATTTATATGCAGAAAAATTCATTTTTTTGTGTGGAAGTTCTATGAGTTTTGACAAGTCACAGCATAGAGTCATATAACCATATAGCTGTGTAATCAAGACACATAATTCTATCACAAACTTCCCCCAATTCCTTCAGGCTACTCACTTATAGGTCATCTTTCTTTTCTTTCTTCCTTCCCTACTTCCTTCCCTTTCTTCCTTCCCTCCTTTCTTCCCTTTCTTTTTTCCTTCCTTCCTTCCTTCCTTCCTTCCTTCCTTCCTTCCTTCCTTCCTTCCTTCCTTCCTTCCTTCCTCCCTCCCTCCCTCCCTCCCTCCCTCCCTTCCTTTCCCTTGCCTTCCTTCTCTTCTCTTCTCTTCTCTTCTCTTCTCTTCTCTTCTCTTCTCTTCTCTTCTCTTCTCTTCTCTTCTCTTCTCTTCTCTTCTCTTTTCTTCTCCTTCCTTCCTTCCTTCCTTCCTTCCTTCCTTCCTTCCTTCCTTCCTTCCTTCCTTCCTTCCTTCCTTCCTTCCTTCCTTCCTTCCTTCCTGATAGTAACCGTTTATGTTTATTGAGGGCTTATTTGGTATCAGATACCATTCTGATCTGTGTACACATACTTGCTGATTTAATCCTCAAAACAAGTCACTCTATGACACAGGCGGTATTATCATCACTGTCTTAGAGATGAGGAAACTGAAGTACAGTGGGTTAAATAATATTCTTGAGGAAGTGGAGGGCCAAGATTCCTTGTTGCTCAGGCTGGAATCCCGGGAGTTGTCCTGCATTCCCCACTCTTCCTGATCAGGCAGTCAACATATCCTGTTGACTCTGCCTTCAGAGCTGCTCTCCACCTGGCCCATCTTACTCACCTGCTCTAACTCAGGGCACCTCCGTATCTTTCTTTTACTTTTTAATTTCTTTTTTAAAATTGAATTTATTGGAATGATATTGGTTTGCAAAACCATACAGGTTTCAAGTATACAACTCAAAAAAATTTTCTCTGCACATTGCATCTTGTGCCCATCGCCCCAAGAAAAGTTCCTTGCCACCCCCATTTCCCTGCCTCTGCCCCCCTCCACCTTGCCCCCACCTCCGTTTCCCTCTGGCTACCACCACAGTTTACTATTTAAAATCCGCAGGTGATTCCAGGGGACAGCAGGACAGCGTGGCTGAGAACTACTGCTCTGGACCAGGGGCTGTCAGTCAGAGGGGGCCCAGAACAACTGAAGGGGCCTCTCAACACACTGCGGGCAAGCCCCCTGCAGAGATCCCACTAGTGTGCTGCTGCCCAGACCTGAGCCACAGCAAAATCAGCGGTGAGCCTTATTGATTTCCTGTCTCTGCCTTGATGAATTAAATCAGACACTTTGGGGGCCTAGGGATCAGGATTTCAAAAGCTCCCCAGGTGGTTCTCCTGCGGGCTGAGTTTGAAAAGCACTGTTGTAGTGCTTTTCCGATAGGCTGCAGCTATTCGGGGCGATGTTCCCAATTCCAGTGAGCATCCTTGATTAAGAACCATCATTCTTAGCCCTGGCCAGTTGGCTCAGGGGTAGAGTGTCAGCTATGCCATGCATGTGGAAGTCCCAGGCTCAATTCCCAGTCCGGGCACACAGGAGAAGCGCCCATCTGCCTCTCAACCCTTCCCCCTCTCCTTCCTCTCTGTCTTTCTCTTCCCCTCCTGCAGCCAAGGCTCCACTGGAGCAAAGTTGGCCTGGGTGCTCAGGATGGCTCCATGGCCTCTGCCTCAGGCGTTAGAATGGCTCTGGCCACAACCGAGCAACACCCTAGATGGGCAGAGCATCGCCCCTTAGTGGGCATGCTGGGTGCATCCCTATTGGGCACATGTGGTAGTCTGTCTGACTGCTTCCCTGCTTGCCTTCCTGCTTCTAACTTCGGAAAAAAAAAAAGAGAGAGAGAGAGAGAGCCACCATTCTTAGAATAAAATCTGAATTTGTAACCAGGTCCCTGCCTGTGTCCCTGTGTCTCTGGCTCCAGGGTCTACTATCCCCCTCTATTCACTCCATTATCTCCATTGACACAGGTCTTCTTGCTGTTCCCCTACACTTCAAGTCCCTTCAGGCCTCAGGGCCTTTGCACTTGTTTTCCACAAAGCTATCTTCCAGGTTCCAGTCTCAATGCCTTCATCTCAGAGATGGCTTTTCCTGACCACTCCAGTGAATAGGAACCCTTTGTTAACCTTCACTTTATTACTCTGTTTCATTTTTTATAGCACTTATTACAATTTGAAATGATCGAGTTAGGTGTTGCTTACTTCTTCATTCCCCCTCAATTAGTATGGAAGCTCTGTGGGGAACCTTGTCTATTTTGAATCTCAAGGCCCAGAACAGGCTGGACCTGAAATATTTCAATTATTTATTGAAATAACTAACCAACCAATCCCTCCTGTAGAATACTGAGCAGTTTCTTATTGCCTAGCAAATCAAAACTATCCTTTCTGATTTTCAAGACTACCACTAGCCTTGTTTGTTACTGATCTCATTAATCTCACTTCTCTGCTTCCCGAGGATGATTTTTGTGCTTCTCAGGATCCCTGAGGAATAGAAAACTTTAGAAATGCTGTGTAGCCTGATCAGGCGATGGCACAGTGGATAGAGCATTGGACCGGGGCACGGAGGACCCAGGTTCGAAACTCTGAGGTCACCGGCTTGAGTGTGGGCTCATCTGGTTTGAGCAAGGTTCACCAGCTTGAGTCCAAGGTTGCTGGCTTGAGCAAGGAGTCACTCAGTCTGCTGTAGCCCCCCGGTCAAGGCACATATGAGAAAGCAATCAATGAGCAACTAAGGTGCCACCACAAAGAATTGATGCTTCTCATCTCTCTCCCCTCCTGTCTGTCCCTATCTGTCCCTCTCTCTGTGTCTCTCTGTCTCTGTCACAAAAAAAAAAAAAAATCCTGTGTAGTAGCTGTGATGACATCATCACCTTGGCCTCTGTTTATTGTTCTTGCTATTTTGGAACCCATAGTACTTTCTGCCTCCCCCTCACCCCCAATCTTTATCTTTCTTTTCAAACACTGCTTAAATCTCCTTCTTCAGGTTTTCCCTTGTGTCCCCTAAGGCACACAGTAGGATTTGCTCCACTAGTCTGTATTTTTTGGCAGGCTACTTCATTTAGTCCTAAGTCTGAAAGATATTCTTAGGGCCATTAAATAGGCATTTGAGCTGGATTTCTGGTTTTCCACACTAATTACCTGGCCAAAAGATCAGATTATCTCACAGTGGGGTCTAGGCATTGTTATTTTTTAAAGGGCTCTCTAGGCAATGTGTGGCCAGGGCTGAAAGCCCAGGATGACCAGGTCATCCCCCAGGTCTCTCCTATCTCTGCAGTCTGAGGGTGTGTAAGGTACTCTCAGTGGGAACAGATGTTTTTGATTTTTGGAATCTGCTCCTCCTGCAGATCCAAACCTCCTACTCTCTCTCAAGAGCCTCCCCCCCACACCTTCACTATGCCATCATTGATCAAACCTGACAAGAAGCAGATATGGGGGACCTGAGGAGAGTCAAGAGATGGTGGCAGAAAACATTCCAAAGAGAGAAGTTTTGATAGTTTTGCTCTCTGAGGTGATCACAGGGCGGTGGCGGCGATGTGGTGAACTGCAGAGAACATTACTTCTGGGAAGGATCTAATTTCTCAGCCTCTGTTTTCTTTTGTTAAAATAAACATAGTAATTCCTACCCATTGCCCTTGGGTGGAAATTTTACCTTCTCCGAGAGCCCTTGTCTGACCACCCTTCCCTGTCTGATTATTCTCATATAGCATTTGCTTAAAGTATACTTTAGATGTTAGTATATCTAGACTGTGACTTCTACAAGAGCATAGACCATGTTCAGTGATGTATTCCTACAGCCAGCACAGGATACACTTAAAATATATATATTTATTGAGTGAAGGTCTGCTCACCTTCCTACACAGCAGGGTGTTTGAGCATACAGCAAATGAGCCCGTGTCTGGAAAATGCTCTATGAACTATAAAATTCTACTCAAAGGAAGAGTATTTTAAAGAAACAGCAAATGTTACCTGCAGATTAGGGTGGATAATAGCAGCGATTTCTCCATTTTCATTTCTGGGATAGTCAACTTTCTCCATTATTTTATAGACTTCAATAGCACAAGGAGGAAATTCTTTTCCTATGGCAAAAACAATATGTATAAATAGCATCTGAAAACAGGAAGTTCATATTTTAAAGGAAGAACAGAAACAAAAAGTGAAGCCATCATAAAGTTGAGAATTGAATGTCAACTGTAACAGAAATAAAAAGAAAAGACAAGGAGAAGACATTATTTTGGTTAAGGATGTTCATAAACAACACTAACGGTGCTCTTTCCATGTTAGGTAAAAACCACCAAGCTGACAGTCTAAATTAACTCGTTTAAAAAATCTAGATTACAGAATCCTTTGCTTAAAAGAAATGTTACAGGGAAGAGCATTAAAACAGATAGAAGAACTGCTCTGGTTTAGAGTGTGTAGGGGCTGGCTGCCCTGGAGCTACTGGGACAACGACTAGATCCCTATGGCTGTGGGAGCAATCTACGGACTATGATTTGAAAACCATGTTTTTCCATTCAGGTCTGTGGCCTTCTACTTGGGTATATCATTTCTTAACATATTATAGTCCCACACTTACTTTTTGAAGGGTTTCTTGTGACTAAGTGGTGACCTGCCCAATACCAGGCCTATTAGACAGTATTAACCTGTCCCCAGACAAAGGTGGTGAAAAGCTGACTTTGGAGTCAAAGGATTTCTAAGGACAGAAATAATTCTGTGTTTGCAGAAGGTGAACAATCTGAGGTTGGGGAATTGTACTCAGCACGGCCCTGAACTACTCACCAGCTTTGTCACTATAATGGCCCATTCCTCAACAACAATTTGAACTCAGCCTGTTGAAATAATTATTTACATAGGATGTCTTTTTTATTTTACTTTTGTCCTAATTAATGAAATTTAAAGTAAATGAATCTTTTTAATAATTAAAGACTATTTTTTTTGCATTTTTAGATTTACCAAACAAATGAGCAGATAATAGAGTTTCATATATCTATTGTACCAATTACATTATTAATTACACACAATACACAAATACATCATTCTTCTTGAAAACAATTAAAACAAATTTAACCTGTTTCTTTTTCCCTCCCCTCCCCAATAATCACTGCTTTGTTTGGCAATTTTCTAGAATTTTCCTGTACACTAACATATCTACATGTGTATCGTCTAATAAGTGTTTATTATTATTATTGTTATTATTATTTTTGTATCTTTCTAAAGCTGGAAACGGGGAGAGACGGTCAGACAGACTCTCGCATGTGCCCGACCGGGATCCACCCGGCACGCCCACCAGGGGCGATGCTCTGCCCACCAGGGGGCGATGCTCTGCCCCTCCAGGGCGTCGCTCTGCCGCGACCAGAGCCACTCTAGCGCCTGGGGCAGAGGCCAAGGAGCCATCCCCAGCGCCGGGCCATCTTTGCTCCAATGGAGCCTTGGCTGCGGGAGGGGAAGAGAGAGACAGAGAGGAAGGAGGGGGGGCGGGAGAAGCAAATGGGCGCTTCTCCTATGTGCCCTGGCCGGGAATCGAACCCTGGTTCCCCGCACGCCAGGCTGACGCTCTACCGCTGAGCCAACCGGCCAGGGCCATATTGTTATTATTTTTAAGAAATTGGTATACTGCATGTGTTGGTCTTAATTTTGCTTTCTTTAATTAACAATGTATTTCAAAGACTTCCCATGTTAGTTTAACTGTTTACCAATCAATGGATATGCAGGCTTTTCTACTGCTTTGTTGTCACAGACAATGCTGTGGTAACCACCCTTGTCTATGACACATTGGGTGTGCATATGCTTGTGTTTCTGTGAGATGTGGAATTACTGGGTCATAAGATTTGTGCATTTTCAGAAGTGGATACTGTAAAATTATTCTCTAGTGTGTCTTTACCCTCCCCCTTTCCTATACCCTCACCAACATAATATAATCAGGTTTTATATCTTCCTACTCTAACAGGAGTAGGAAGTGGATTCTCATTTTAATTTGCATTTCTCTAATTACTAGTGATATTGGACATATTTTTATATGTTTATTGGAAATTTGTATTTCTTAGTAAATATTTGTTTTTTAAAATGGAGGATAATAGAAAAATGAGGACTTTATTTGGAGAGCTTTAACTGGTAGCTGCTTTTCTTGACTGTGTCTACTCTGGTCATAGAGGAATGGATGACGTGAATGAAATGAAAAAGAAAATAAAGCACCTGATATCCTGAGCATGGCAATTTTGACCAAGGTTACAATTGCTATTTCAGCGTTTAGTCATGATGTGTGCTCATCTCATCTCCCTTTTCTGATATATTCACACACACATGCACACACGCTAACAATTAAGATAACAACTCACACCTATTACTTACCTTCATTGAAGTTATGTATAAAATCAAGAGCATATTTAATCATTTTTCTCATTAGGTCCAAAATATCAGCTCTCAGAACCCCTTGAGGCTGGGGGCCTACTTCTATACCTAGGTACAGAATGAAAGATGGTCATTTATATAAGTATTAGAATGTATTATAAAATTAAGCATTTTAATATATCAAGATCTAAAATCCCATCATTAAAAATTGACAAAAAACCCCCACTTAGCATCATTAAAAATATTTGAGATGTAATGTTGGGCAAAAAATAAAGCAGAATACTTACATGTGCAAGTTATATGGCCAGTGAATAAAAATTGGGAAAACATAGAAAAATCAAAGAGCTGTCAATATTGTCAAAAATTAAAAGATCATAATATGGTAAAAGGCATAGACAAATATATACTGCAAAATGAAAAGCTGCCAAGCATGTCAATAAGTATGTGTTATTGCTAAGAGCAGAATTGCCCCGCAAACATCATGGACCAAGATTGCTTTTTCAACGTTTGAAAATCATACACTTTACTTGCTGACACAGAGAAACAGGACCTCCATCCCCTATTGTAGCATTTGGTTTATTTTAAATAATTATCTAGACTTGGAGATCTAGCTTGCTCCAACTGAGGCTTTGATTATGCACCACAAAAGTATCAATAACTGGCCCTGGTTGGTTGGCTGAGTGGTAGAGTGTTAGCCTGGCATGTGGATGTTCCAGGTTTGATTCCCAGTCAGAGCACACAGGAGAAGTGCCCATCTGCTTCACCACCTCTCCCCTTCTCGTCTCTCTCTCACTCTCTCTTCTCTTCCTGCCATAGCTAGATTGAGCCAGTTGGCCCCAGGTACAGAGGATGGCTCTGTGATCTCCGATTTAGGCCTAAGAGCTCAGTTGCTGAGTAATGGAGGAATGCGCCGGATGGGCAGAGCATCGCCCCCAACTGGGCTTGCAGGTGGATCTTGGTCAGACCACATGCAGGAGTCTGTTTCTCTGCCTCCTCTCCTCTCCCTGAATTAAAAAAATATATATACAAGATACTTTTAAATTTGTTTACATTGTTTGACAACTTTTTTGTGTGTGACAGAGACAGAGAGAGAGACAGATAGGGACAGACAGACAGGAAGGGAGAGAGAGGAGAAGCATCAATTCTTTGTTGTGGCACCTTAGTTGTTCATTGATTGTTTTCTCATATGTGCCTTGACGGGGAGAGGAGCAGGCACAGCAGAGCGAGTGACCCCTTGCTCAAGCCAGCGACCTTGGGCTCAAGCTGATGAATCTCGTTCAAACTGATGAACCTGCGCTCAAGCCGGTGACCTCAGCGTTTTGAACCTGGGTCCTCCTCATTCCAGTCTGACGCTCTATCCACTGTGCTACCGCCTGGTCAGGCTTGACAATTTGTTTTTAAAGTAAATTGCTCTTTACTTTAAAAACCATCTGAAATCTAACAGAAAAGATTTTAATTTGTGACAGCAATTTTAATGATTATAATATAGTCTGCCAGTAATTATGCTAATAGGTCACTTAGGAAAGAGACAGAATGTAGAAAAAAGAGACTATTTGTGTGAGAAGGTGTATGGGAAGGCATACTTGCACAGTGGAAGTTCCAGAAAGCAAAGGTGATTTCACAGCCCAGTAACTGACAGAGCAAACAAGAGAATGGGTAAGGTTTATGGGAGACTCTAGTGCAAAGAAGGGGCTAATCGGGATGTTAGGAGAAGATTTTCCATGGATCTTTTGTGTTTCTGCACATCTTGCCAGCAAGCCACTGACTGCTTTGATTCCAAATCATTACTCAAGATGTTTGTATAGTGAATAGTACTGAAAGATAAGAATGATATCTTCCTTGGAGCAAAAGGCAGGCATGTTTATTGTACATTATAAAAGATTCAAGTTCCTTTGGCTCATTGGTTCTCTCATGGAATGCAGAAAGCTGCTCAACGAAACTGAGAATATTTTATATAGTTTGAGCTTACTTGGAGTAGGTTTGCTTATTACTTGAGCCACAGTGATGAGCAAGGTAGCTATAAATATTCTTAAAAAATTAATTTTCTCAGCATTTCATCTAGGACTTATTTTATTTAGTTTTGACTATAGAAAATATGACTTACCAACAGGATACTTGGCTATTGAACGAGTGGTTGCATATTTGAGGGAAGGATGCTCAATAAGATAAACATAGCAGGGTAATGGAGCCAAAGAAGTCTGAAATGAATTGAAAACATCTTTCTCATTATGGCAACCACATGCTTTGTTCTCTTTGCTGCAAGAGAGTCAATAAAGCCTTCAACTTGTTTTACTATATAGTAAACTAAGTAGGTAACTTAGTAAGACAGCTTTTATGAAACATACTCTAAAATTCAATGTTGTTATTAAAGCTTGAGAAAATATAAAAATTACATATAAAATCAAATTGTACATAGCTTTCTAGGTAAAACATAAATTCTCAAGAACTAAGATTAAAAAATATGAAATAAATTTTCCTTTGGAATGGATTTGGTTATTTCTTGTTTCATCACTGGTTACACTTACTATTTGTCTTAGTATTGCTCTGAAAGAATTCTGTGTCTACTCCTGTGGTACAAGTCTCAGTAGGATGCTGGGTAACTCCTCCCACCTCCACTTATCTGAATGAGATTTTAAGACAAGCCTCTCAGTTTTGATAACAATGCCAGCCATGCCGTTTCCATGCCTGGCAACCCAAGCATTCAACTCTCCTTCAATGAGCAACAAGGAATAGCTACATTATGATCTCCTACCGGAACTATCTAGTTATTGTGAAAAACTCAAAGGAAACTAAAATAATAGTTAATCTTTATTGTCTGCTGGGTGGGTATTAGGCTAAATGCTTTAAAAACTTTATCTGATTTAAGGCTCTTAACAGCCTTATTCGTAAATGTTGTTACTACGTCAACTTTATAAAATGAGGAAAGCAAGATTTTGGGAGTTGAGTATCTATCTGTCCAAGGTTAGTGAATGAGAAAGTCGGGATTTGAACCCAGGTTTTCCTGGTTACATGGGTCAGACTCTTTTCACTAAATCATGCTAGCTCTCTGGATATAAAGATATTTGTTATACAATAATAAGCATACAGAGCACTACTTGTGTTTTTTCTTAGTTGTTATTTTCTAGCAAGTTTTCTCTAGCTATATGCACTGGATAGCTGAATTTTTCATTTTGTGGATTTCTGAGACTTGAAATGATTAGCTGTATGAGGTACTGAAAGAACAGCTGTGTGCTGGGGTGGCTGAGTCAAGTGGAGAGAAGGGCAGGCCTAAGGAGAGTCAGTCTCTTTATCATTGATCTATAGTCAACATTAAATGACTATTTCTTGAGCTTCCTAAAGCTGTAATTGAACAACTTCAAGCACACCATTTTAAATTTGGTATTAGTTTTACCAAAGAGCCTATGGTTTGGTAAATGTCTGGTAAAGATTTACCAAAGAGCCTATGTTTGGTAAAGATTTATAATTTTATAGACACAAGAATCTACAAATTTTTTATTATTTTAACCACTATATTTATTATTTTACTCATTTCCTCTCCCTTTTCTCCTGCCTGTCACCACAGCCTCCATTCTGATGCTCCTCCCACTTCCCCATCTTTCTGAGACTCACCCTCCTGATACTTTTCTGGTTAGTTTAGATCTACAGTTGACTTAAATGTACAGGTCTTATGCTAACTTGTAAATTAATAACATTGACATTACCTTAATATAATGAAACATCTGAATTAAAAAGTCATTCCTGGAATCTTCAAGAATAAGAGTGCACCCCATGTTAGAAGTAGTATTGTGAAGGTCAAAAATAACATCATAGGAATCTTTACTGAGTTTTGGACCAAATACTTGATTTATTTCTTGAGCCCTTCTCACTTCATATGGCAAATCCTCTGACATTTTTTTGCTGTTATTAGCAGAAAGAAAAAGATGAATAATATTTGTGGCTAATATAACACAAATATATAATAAGAACACAATGTCTAAGGAACCAGTTGCCAAACCTTTAATATGAAAAAACTGTGAAGGAGGGGAAACATATTTGACAACTTTACAAATGAAAAATTACGTTTTTCCCTTCATTTTATTCTATGTAATGTTGCATTGGCATGCTTGCAAATAATATTTCATTTATGTGCCTGTCAAAGGATGGGCATTTCAAACAGATTTACCATTTGACTTAACTTCGAACAAAATTTACCCACTGATTTAATCAATGGTTTCTTAGTAGTTATGTGCACTGAGCTATTATAGAACTAGACAATCAAATGCAATTTTTTTCCCTCTAGCATAAATTTCAGTGCATAAAACAGTTAAAGATTAGATAGTGTTCATATCAAAGATTAGATAATGTTCTAATTAAGGATTCTTAACTCAGGTCCAGGAACCTCTAGTCATCCAAATATAAGTCTACAAATCCTTAGAACTGCAAAAACTTTGCATGTGTATGCATATCTTTTTCTTGGATAAAGGTTTAACAGTTTTTATTGAATTTTGAAATGAGTCTCTACCAGGCCCCTTCCCCCTTCTGGCAAGGGTTAAGATATATATTTTTTCTTACTATATATGATGATGATTTAAATTTATTCTTCCTCATTAAACCATTCAACTATTTCTCTATACTTCCATCTACATATTTCTATTTCCTGACTATTTGCACCTGGATAATTACTGCCTGGAATGTAATCAAGAAGATGGAGCAGCTGTTTAATGAGTAGGAAGCAAAAACTATGAGGACAAGAGCTGCATGCTAAGGATGGTGCAGTGGGAAGAAGGAAGAAGCCTGTGGCATTGATATTATTGAGCAACTGCATCTCTGGATTTATTATTTGTGAGGAAGAAAACCTTAGTTTTTAAGTCACTGTCTTCTGGTTTCCATTATATGTAACCAAACATATTATGCTTATGAACATATAAGTTCATTTTAAAAGTTAATTCATATAACAGCTCTATTAGGTCTTCTTACTTGCAAATGATTTGCTTCCAATTCTCCTGCATATAAGTAAACGACTAGCCACCCAGTTGCTCAGAGTCAAGGCTTGAAGTCTTTTTTTTTCTTTCCATATCCACAGCTAAACTTATCCCCAGGTCCCAGGGCAGGAACCCAGAGCCCATGAGCGGTGGAGCTTGCTGTAGCAGCCATCTGGGCCAGCCCCTGCTATGGGGGGAGCAGGGAAGGCTTGAAGTCTTAAAAAGATAACGGACACTTCGAGTTCTCATTCCAAGTTCTAAGGAAGCGTCCAAGCAGGCATCCCCAAACTACGGCCCGCGGGCCGCATGTGGCCCCCTGAAACCATTTATACAGCTCCCGCCGCACTTCCGGAAAGGGGCACCTCTTTCACTGGTGGTCAGTGAGAGGAGCACTGTATGTGGTGGCCCCCCAACGGTCTGAGGGACAGTGAACTGGCCCCCTGTGTAAAAAGTTTGGGGACCCCTGGTCCAAAGGATGAAGTTGAAAGAAGAGGCAGAGAAGATCCTAAAGGGTGCATTGGCTATACTAAGTTACTTACACCTATTCTGGCCAAGAGATTTTTGAATAATTTTCAGCAAGGGAGAGGCATGATTAAGATCAGCATGTTAGGATGACCCTTATGGCTGCTACCATACAGACTCCATGGCAGGAAGGACCGGAGTAAGGCCGGATGCAGAAAGATGCTTCTGGAGGCGACTCCAATTGCCCAAAGAAATAAACTAAGGTTGTGAAAATGGAGAGGAAGATTGAATTTGAAAAATATTCAAGACTTAGTGATGCACTAGATGTGGGGTGATAAGGAGCAAAGAAGGTTCTAAGATGAGGATTAGGTGGGTAATGGTGTCATCACTGAGATGGAGAACACAGGAAAAGTAATTCTGGAGAGGAAGAACAGGAGAAGATAATTTATCTATCTCGTAAGTTTCCATAACCACCCTGAGAGAGAACTGTCTAGCTTCTGGATAGTGTTAAAATGTAAGCAGTAGAAAGTGAATTTATTTTAAGAGACTGCTTTCATTAAAATGCATGTTATTGAGCGGTCATAACAAGAAAACTCACCCTAGTCCAGTGGTCCCCAACCTTTTTTGGGCCACAGACTGGTTTAATGTCAGAAAATATTTTCACAGACCGGCCTTTAGGGTGGGACGGATAAATGGACCACGTGACTGAGACAAGCGTCAAGTCTTAGACCAGAGGTCCCCAAACTTTTTACACAGGGGGCCAGTTCACTGTCCCTCAGACCATTGGAGGGCCAGACTATAAAAAAAACCATGAACAAATCCCTATGCACACTGCTCATATCTTATTTTAAAGTAAAAAAACAAAACTGGAACAAATATAATATTTAAAATAAAAAACAAGTATCAATAAATTTAAATCAACAAGCTGACCAGTATTTCAATGGGAACTATGGGCCTGCTTTTGGCTAATGAGATGGTCAATGTGCTCCTCTCACTGACCACCAATGAAAGAGGTGCCCCTTCCGGAAGTGCTGTGGGGGCCAGATGAATGGCCTCAGGGGGCTGCATGCGGCCCACGGGCCGTAGTTTGGGGACCCCTGTCTTAGACAGATGTAACAGAGGGAATCTGGTCATTTTTTTTTTTTTTTTTTTTTTTTTTACAGAGGCAGAGATAGACAGGGACAGACAGACAGGAACGGAGAGAGATGAGAAGCATCAATCATCAGTTTCTCGTTGCGCCTTGCGACTTCTTAGTTGTTCATTGATTGCTTTCTCACATGTGCCTTGACCGTGGGCCTTCAGCAGACTGAGTAACCCCCTGCTGGAGCCAGCGACCTTGGGTCCAAGCTGGTGAGCTCTTTGCTCAAGCCAGATGAGCCCGCACTCAAGCTGGCGACCTCGGGGTCTCGAACCTGGGTCCTTCCGCATCCCAGTCCGAGGCTCTATCCACTGCGCCACCACCTGGTCAGGCGGAATCTGGTCATTTTTAAAAAATAAAACATCGTTCAGACTTAAATATAAATATAAATAAAATGGAAATAATGTAAGTTATTTATTCTTTCTCTGTGGACTGGTACCAAATGGCCCACGGACTGGTACCGGTCCACAGCCTGGGGGTTGGGGACCACTGCCCTAGTCCATTTTAGAATTATTTGGGAAGTTAACATGTCATCTATAAGAGTTATTCTTCAACAAAGTCTTAACTCACAATGAGTTAGTTAATAGCTATTTTAGGTGAACAGATAAAAGTTTAATTGTGTTGACATAACCTTGGTCATGAAGACAAAGCATTTTTGAGATTATAATTTATGCTAGTAAAAATATGATTTGATACACAAAATATGACTATGTATAATTGCCCTGGTAAAAAATCTATCCTATAAAGTGAGGCATATTTGTACTAAAAGTAGTAACTATCTTTTGATCTGTGGCAAGATTATATTTAAGTAACTATAAACTCAAATCAGCCTGTTTTAGGAAATGAGCACATAAAGCAGTACTGTGTTAATTGTCCTTGTCCGCATTTAGATCATAGCTACTAGCTCACTCCTTACGGTAGAAACCATTTTTTGCACATAGCTTTGTACTTCCACAGTACCTAGTACAGTGCTCTGTGTAGAGTAGGTGTTTAATAATATTCTTAGATAAATGGAAGAAGGAAGTGGTAAAAAGAAAATACTTAGAAACCTACATATCTATAGTAGTAGCTATAATGATGTAAACAGAGGCAAAAAAAATTAATCAGAACATACCTAGAGTGTTAGGATTGGATACTTTTATTAAATAAATATCAATCAAAACATAACGCTTTTAAAAACTAGAACTTTATGCACTACCATAAATATAGTTGCATATAAACATAGTAGTAAATTGCTTAGAAAGCTAACAAATACATGGATATCCAAGTATAGTGACCAAATGCTCTAAAAGGCTTATAAAAGAGCATACGAATGCCCAGTTTAGAGAACTAAGCAATTCATAATGGAGTGTTACTAAAAGCGAAAGTGAACTTCACAATAGCAACTATACGTACAGACATAATAGCACATGCAAATACATATATGTGTTATTTCCCACACATACCACTTTTTACACACATGCACACACACACATGTACATGTATGCACATAACACAAAATATAGTCTTACCCAAGATTTGCAGGATCAAAAACTCGATTCAGGTCACAGTCAATGTATCTGGTACACTTCTTCACTGCTCTTGGGTTGGTGATAAACGGTTTTACCTCCAGCCCTGTTCTCTGAATCTCAGTGCCATTCTCTAGCCAATGCTTAACTAGAAATACTCCTGTTAGCTCATTCCCATGAGTTCCTCCGAAGATAGCAACCTTTTTTATGGGATCTCCAACAACATGACAAGAAGTCATTTTATCAAGTAATTTTATCTGATTTCTGCAAATCAGAGGAGAGGAGATCAAAGAAAACTCAATTTCTTAAGAAAAGCTTAGAAATATAAGTCTAAATGAGACTTTAACCAAGTGCAAAGTGCAGAGTTCTCTTGAGCGGAGTTTATTTTAGTTTTCTGTAGTGAGTTCGGAGCCCTGTTTATTATAGGGACACTCCCTTCTTTAGTCCTGCCCTTTACCATATTTGGATCAAAATATGCAGAGATCAACTAGAGTTACAGCTGCTTACTTTAACTTCTAACTCCCTCAAATGGTTGGTAGATCTAAATGCAGTAATAAATTAGCATCTCATACTAATACAAAAATTGCATTTTCTCTTCAGTTAGAATGCCATCTATTGGTGCTTCCATGACTATTTGTAGTATTAAAAAGTTTATACTTTTCTATTCCTCAAAAATAAAAAAGTGGCCCATGAGATGTATATTATTATTCAATATTTATCATTTCCACTTGTATTTAAAAATATTTCTCCTCTGAAATGAGTTCAGGTGTTCGTTTGTTTTTTTCATCTGAGGCCATTTGAAACTCGTCTCTATAAACGCTAAAGGCAGATCCTCAGAGACTTCCTCTGGAACTGGTGTCCTTTTCTTCAGAATGCTTTCTTATGATCAGGGACACCAAAACCGAATCAATGATTCCTGGGCCTTACAAAGCTACTTTGAAACATGCCTTTAATTTCTTTCTCATGAAGTTTTTGGTAATTCTGTGAAGTGAAAAATCTTTCTCACTTTCTTGCCTCAATGCTAAAGAAAAAGCAGCTGTTAGTAATTTTCAAGACTTTGTAATACATGAAAACTCTTGGGGTGAGCTCCATATACTGACCAAATCATATAAGTTTAGTAGACACAGTAAGTCCAATTTGCTGGAAACAGTCTTTCCACTGGAATGTGTTACTCAAGACGGGGTCTTGTCAGGGGAAACCAGCTAGAATACCAACATGGTTACATTCTTTTGTAGAAATGATCCTGAACCAAATCCAATTTGATGTCACACACAATCATCCAGAAAGTCAGATATGATCAAGTACTGGAAACACTGTGTGTACTAGTAATGCCAGATTGTTTGATAGAGGCATAACATGATTAATTCAGAGTAACTGCTGAGTAGTTTAATTTATAATGTTCTCCTGCATGTGTTAGCTCAGTTTAGTCACATAACCACTTTTTAAGCTAGGAAGTGTTAGGTATTGACATCCCTATTACAGGGATAAAGGAAAGAGAAGTTAAGCCAGTTGATTAATGTTTTCTCAGCTACCAGGAGAAAAGTAGGCCTGGGACCCAGGTTTTCAGATTTTAACTTCAGTGTTTTTCACAGAACAATAGGGTGCTTCCTGTTAATTTTGGCCTTCCCCAAAGTTCTAATTTTGCTCATTTGGCATTCACATAAACAGTCACTGCAGTGGGCCCAGGAAGCAAACAAGCATACAGACAAAATCCCTGAGAGAAATGTTTGAATACTTCAAAACATTTAATAAACCAATTCTTATGTTCTTTCTTCAAAAGATTATAATGTAGAGATAAAGAAAGCAAAATAATAAAAATCTGAACATATATTAAAATGATTGTCCTAACCTAAAAGGCCCTGTAGTCTGTGATTTTCCTACCCACATCAATGTACACTTGCACACTTCAGTGTAGAGATGCTGAAAATGAGCACAAATATTCACAGATGATAGATTGTTTAGTTACTTTGGTTTTGAAAGCAGTTACCATGGTGAATTATTAACACTTGATTATATTTTGCTAGTTCTTTCCCCGCCGATTTGTGGTTAGTTCTGTCCTTTGCCCCAGTCTTTCTGGAAATGCTGCCTCAGTTATTTACTCATAGCTGGCACAGATAACTTGTATTATAAGGCTTGCTTTATGGAATTTTAACAGATCAGCACTTTGAAGCACATTTAACATTCATATGTTAAGTTTCCCTCACATGCAAAATGAATATCTTTGAGAGTTAATAAATTCCAGTAAATCTGTCCCATACTGACCTTGTTGATTGTCCATAGAGTTTGTCTTCTGTGGAATGCTTTATTAGAGAAAAGGAGAGCATTACCTTAGAACTAGAGCAGCAGAGGCCTTTCATATTTTTATATCAAATTAACTTCCAAAAAATTTTTAACACTAAAATTTTGAGCCCCACAAAAACCACATTTAACTTAATGTTTTGAAGTACGCAAAAGAATAAACCTAGTAATTTCCAGAACTACAAATGTTTTGTGGGGTAGTGGTGCCTGATTTACTGATAAAATAATGTGACTTAAAAGAAAGGGAGAATAAAATTTCCATAGTCATGGTTTTCCAGTAGATCAATGTCAGAAATTTTATGGGAGACAAATTTCAGGTTGGGATTGTTTTCAAAACAGTATGATTGAGAGAGAAAGGGGGTCTTCTCTCTGATATTGTATGTAAGGTGTCTCATATAATGTGGTGGTCCAGCAGTCATGTAATCAAACTATTCTCATTATTTTAATTTTCTTCTTCTTCTATGACCCTATTTCTGTCACCAATCTGACCAACTTTCTAGGTGGAAATAAATAATAATCATAAAAAGATAAGGATAGGATAGATAAGTTTATAAACTGCTAACAAAGATTTCACATTACTCATGTCTGTGTCCCTTACAGATGTAGCATAGGATATTGTTCGTACTGGGTTTACTACAATAGTTTTCTTTCTTTTTTTTAATTGACTTTAATGAGAGAGGAAGGAAGGGAGAGAGAGAGAGACAGGAACATCGATCTGTTCCTGTATGTGCCCTGACTGGAGATCAAACCAGCAACCTCTGTCCTTCTGATTGACGCTCTAACCAACCAAGCTATCTGGCAGGGGCACAGTAGTTTTCTTTTTAATGAGAAAACTATTTTTCAGGGATAGGTGGGTGTTGTGTAGAATGTATAGTATGTATATATGTATGTATTAGGTTAAAATTGGCTTCCTCTGGAAGCTTTTACTTATTTATTTTTTAAATAAATAAGTCTTTTCTCTGGAACCACGATGAATAACAAGTCTCTCCAGACATTTAAAGTCTTCTCTTTTTAAATTTTCTTTAGCGCGTGTGCAAGTGAGCAAGAGAGAGAGAGACAGGGACAGACAGATAGGAAGAGAGAGAGAGAGATGAGAAGCATCAACTTCTGTTGTGGCACCTTAGTTGTTCATGACTGCTTTTTCACATGTGCCATGACCAGGGGGGGCTCCAGCTGAGCCAGTGACCCCTTGCTCAAGCCAGTGACCCTTGGCTCAAGCCAAGTGGTCTTTGGGCTCAAGCCAAGTGGTCTTTGGGCTCAAGCCAGCAACCTTGGGCTTCAAGCCAGAGACCATGGGGTCATGTATATGACCCCATGCTCAAGCTGATGAGCCCACGCTCAAGCTGGATGGGCCTGTTCATAAACTGGAAGACCCTGGGATTTCAAACCTGGTCCTCAGTGTCCCAGGCTGATGCTCTACCCACTGTGCCACTGCCTGGTCAGGCTAAAGTCCTTTCTTCTCCAGATTAAATGAAGACTCTCTTACTTCAAACATATTCCAAAGTTTGGCATTAATGGTTTCAATATTAAATGGTCTCAGTATACCTCTAATCCTATCTCCTCCTAACACTTTCCTGTGTTTGACCTAATCTTCAGAAAAACTACTATTAAGTCTCATGGTGTCACAGTCCTAGGACTTTACCAATAACCTTTCTTCCATCTGTATGCCCTCTACAACTCTTTCCTTCACCCATTCCAGTCTTCAAATGGTCAGAAGGCATGTAATAACAAAACATGATCTCTGAACCCAGGTAGAACTAGAATTACTAACCCTGGTGTACAGTAAGTATTCAATAAATGGCAGCTACTGCTACTAAATAAGGGCTAACATGTATAGAGCATTTACTCTGTGCCAGGACTGTTCATTTTCTCTCTTTAGAATTGATGAATTGATTTGAGAGAGAGAGAGAGGAAGGGAAAGAGAGAGGAACATGGATTTGTTGTTCCACTTATTTATGCATTCATTGGTTGATTTTTATTTATTTATTTTTTATTTTTTTGTGAGAGGAGAGGAGATAGTGCAGCAGACTCCTGCATGAGCCCTGACCAGGATCCACCCTGTAACTTGGTCTGGGGCTAATGCTTGAGTACTAGGTCAAGGCTTGGACCAACCAAGCCTTCCAGTGTCAGGGCCATGCTGGAACCAATTGAGTCACTGGCTGTTGGAGGGGAAGAGGAAGAGAAGAGGGAGAGAGAGGAGGAGAGAAGCAGATGGCCGCTTTTCCTGTGTGCCCTGACTGAGAATGAACCCTGGACATCCATATGCTTGGCAGACGCTGGATCCACTAAGCCACTGGCCAGGGCCTATGGGTGGATTCTTGTATGTGCCCTGACCCAGGATTCAGTGGTGCAACCTTGGAGGATGCTCCAACCAACTGAGCTATCTGGCCATTGACCATTTTCTCTTTTAACACTTTTAGGGCAATTAAGTAAATATTGTATTGCTCTTCTACTAATATGGAAATGTAGGTCTTATGTATATGTGTGGGGGTGATAGTGGTAAATAACTTGCTCAAGATTCAAGGGCTAGGCAGCAGCCATCTAGTGAAGGGAGGGCCAGAGTGAAGGTCACTGCACTGTGCCCTTTCTCCTGGTCCCGTCTGTGGGGCACCTGTGTTCTGTCCCTCTCCTGGGCGCCTGCAGTGGCCCTGTCTTACTGGCTGCTTTCTACCTGGCAGGGCTTTTATCTAAACCCAGGCCTCAGCTTTTCCACCAGCCTCCTCATAACTGATTTCCTGGTTGTTGTGACTCAGAAACTCAGACCAAGCAAGACCCTGGGACCTGGTTTTTGAGGCCTGTGACCTCTGAGTCATTCTCTTCTAGGCACACTCGGGTTGCCACCAGCGTATTTACAGTCTGAGGCCTAGAATCTAAGAAATGACTCCAGGGTGTGGACAGGGAGTTGGACGAGCAGCCTGGCATACTATTCTGACAAATCTGGGGCCGAAACCGGCTGGGCAGATCTGCAATCGCCTCATGGGTGACTAGAAGAGGATCTAACTTTTCTGGGCAGAACTCTAAAGAGGTCGAGCCATCCCTGCGTCTCGTACATCACAGTGTGAGGACACAAGTGGAGGCGAATTAACGTTAGGGTTCCTGGGTGAAAGGGCATGCATCCTTTCCTCGTCGTTAGTGGAAGGGATGACGCCATTGTGAGCATACTCAAGATGGTGGGCTCGGCGCCTGCACCAGGGTTGGAGAAAGTGGGCGGGCAGTGCGGTCCGAGGCGCGAGGCCGAGGCGCGAGGTGCAAGGTGCGCCTGCGCAGGTTCGAGGCGCGCCTGCGCACAGTTTAACTTCCTCCGCTCCAGTACAGCTGTGGTAGCTGACTGGGCAGTCTCACGACAACCGTTGACTGAGGCGTCGGAACCTGAGCGGAAAAGTTACGTATGGTGTTGGTTAGGGGAGCCAAGCAGGGAAAGGCTGTGTTGTCCTTAGTTACCAAACTGTCCTTGATTGAGGGGAGGATGCTGGAAGAGAGCATAAGCCCTGACTGAAACCCCTTTCCCGCTTTCCCGTCCTCCTCCAACGACCGTCGAAACGCGCCCTCCTGGCCTCCCTCTGAGGCCGTGGGCTTCGGGGGCGCTCTGCGCGCCGGTGCGCACTCGGGCTTGTAGATTGAGCACACTTTTTGCTCATCGACCTCGCCAACCACATTAACGCCATTAACTCGGAGTCCCTGCCCTAGGGTCAGTGGTCCAGGGGGACGGAGTTGCACTTCTCTTTGTTTATGTATTTTGTTTGCGTGATACTCAAACAAAATGGCCCCCGTAGGCATCCTCTGGGTTTGGGGTGTGAGTTGCTTCGGTGTTTCTGTGCCGAGAGAACATCTCTCAGGCTCTCTTTTGGTTTCTAGCGTTAAGATGTTTTTCTGAAGGACCTAACTCAATCCAGCTTCAAGCCCAAGATAGGAAACAAAGTAGAATCCATCCCTGCCCTTCTGTTTCCCAACTTTTATTTCTTTTTTTTATTTTTTGTATTTTTCTGAAGCTGGAAACAGGGAGAGACAGTCAGACAGACTCCCGCATGCGCCCGACCGGATCCACCCGGCACGCCCACCAGGGGCGACGCTCTGCCCACCAGGGGCGATGCTCTGCCCCTCTGGGGCTTCGCTCTGTCGCGACCAGAGCCACTCTAGCGCCTGGGGCAGAGGCCAAGGAGCCATCCCCAGCACCCAAGCCATCTTTGCTCCAATGGAGCCTTGGCTGCGGGAGGGGAAGAGAGAGACAGAGAGGAAGGAGGGGGGGGGGGTGGAGAAGCAAATGGGCGCTTCTCCTATGTACCCTGGCCGGGAATCGAACCCGGGTCCCCCGCACGCCAGGCCGACGCTCTACCGCTGAGCCAACCAGCCAGGGCCCCAACTTTTATTTCTATAAAAGATATTTGGAGCGTCCACCTGGACTGCAGAGGTCGCCGGTTCAAAACCCTGGGCTTGCCTGGTCAGGGCACATACAGGAGTTGATGCTTCCTTCTCCTTCCCCCTTCTCTCTCTCTCTTTCTCTCTTTCCTCTAAAATGAAAAAAAAAAAAAAAAAAGAAAAAGATATTTGGAAATCGATATCTACCTCGGTATGATTTGCATTATTACTTAGCTGTGTTCACGTCTCTCTGCCTCACTGGGTGGTGAACGCGGGAGCAGAAATTATTTAGGTTTGCATCTTGCCTTTTCACACGATAAAGGAAGAGTTTGTTGAATTAAATTGGGATTGAAACATACAGGGGTGGGCAAACGTGGGCTTGCAGTTGCGTGGCGCCATTCTTTTGAGTTAATAAATAAATCTGTTGACATGATCATAAGCTGGGTGTCTTTTTAACGACTGTAGACCCATTTTTTGCCCACCCCTGTATGAGGAAGCTAAACATGGGGGAAAAAATTACAACAAATTCTGTTAAGAGAAAAAGAAAACAAACTTGTTTCAGTTGTTGAGGCTGTAGAAAGTGAGAGGAGACATTGTTTCAGTTATTCTGGATATTAAGTGAGGCGGCAGTCTTTGGTATGATGTAATCTAGAGATCTCAAACTAGTGACCAGAGCAGATGATTGGCTCAGTGTTTTAACGTGAGAGACAGCATGCTCTCCCATGGCCAGCTGTTACGATCCTTTTCTCTCTACCGTGCTCAGGTTCAGAATTATGCTCCTTGTAGGCCATTACTTCCAAAATAAATTGCATAGTGTGACATTCTCACACATTTAGGAAGCAAAGTTGTAGCCACCCTAGTCTTGACTTACTTCTAACTGACTTGAAAAAAGCAGTATATATTGTTCATTTTAACTCAGGAAACAAAAGGCTCTGTTTTATACCTTAATTTCAGTAATTACTAGGCTAAGAATTTGAATATGTTACAATCTGAGTGAGGCATTTCTTTCTTTGAAGGTTTGGTCAGATAGCTTCCTGTTGTAAATCTGAAGTGCTAAAGAAAAGTTACAGACTTTGATATTGAAGGAAATGAAGAGAAACCTAAATGAAAATTCAACGCGAAGTACAGCAGGTATTGAACAACTTTTATTTTAAAATTTCCTGTCATTTTACACTATGTAAACCTTGATGGAACATTTTGGAAGGAACTTTAAGAAAGATTGAACGTGTAGTCTAGCCTCTTCTTTACTGTTTAGGTCCAAGGAAATAAAGTAACTTAAGGCAAAACAATAACTTAAGGTAAAAAAAACACTTGCCTGAATTTACTGTAGTTCTTCCTATAAACTGTACATGCTTAAGATGTTCTGTTCTTTTAGGCTGAAAACAAAGCAGTAGATTTATTTTTTTATTTGTATTTGTGACTTATTTAAAGTATGTCCAGAAGCACTTCTGTCTCCCTAACAGTTTCCCCTACCATTTCTGCTTCTCAATTTATTAGTAAAAGGGCAAGAATGAAGAGAACCCGGGGATTGTTGATAATGGACAATGAAGATAACAATAGCTATTATTTATTGTGGATGCACTGTATTTTAGACATTTAACTACATGTAGTAATGTATTTAATCTTTATACCAACCCTTTGAGATAAGCATTATTACTGTCATCCTTGTTTTCCAGATGAGAAACTAAGGCACAAAGAGACTGTTAAGTAAGTGACTTACGAAGTGGCAGACACAGGATTTGAACCTAGGAATCTGACTCTGGAGTTCATACTCTTAATCACCATATTATTCTGCCTCTCAGTATATGTCATATTGGCATAAGTAGTTTAAGGAAATTGCCCGAGTTTACACTATGAAGTTGTATGTAATTCCACCTTACTTTGAAGTTGTAATTCCAGCCCAGGAAGTCTGACTCCAGAGCCCACATCATTTCATTAGACAGTTATCACAGAGTCTATATTCTCCTACAGTACAAGTTTTGATGAATCAGCTAGAATATGACAGTGGCAAGATATCCAAACTGAGATTTAGGAAGCTTGGGTCCTATCCAGGTTCTTATACTGTGGCAGTGTGTAGGTTTTTAAGACCTTTTTTCTCTGAGATCATTTCTAGTTTTATTGTTTATAAATTCTGACTTTTGGCTTGAGATCCCAGGTCTCTTACCTGGAGGGTATGGGAGTAGTATTTATTCTCTCTTGGATTTATCACTCTTAAGTCATTATCAAAATGATCCACAGAAAATGTGCATTACAGATACCTGGAGTGCTTGTTAAAGTTGCAGAGGTTTGGCTTCCAAACCAAATCTGTAGAAATAAAATCTATGAGATTTAAGTCTAGGAAGTGACATGCTAACCACAATTCCAGTTAAATCTTAGTCAAACTAAAGTTTGAGAACCATGGCCCTAAAGCATGTGCTAGCAGAGTCTAAAGAGTGATTAGGGTTTTGGAAAGCATGGGTCAAATCTGATTCTCCCTCTCCTCTTTTGTACTGAAGGCCTCCCTCCAGCTGATATGGAGGAGTCAAGCGTAGGTGGGAAATACGGAAACAAAAAGTAGATTTGGAAAGCATTGGGGGATGAAGGAGAAGGTGGGAATTACTTCTAAACAAGAAGAATTAAGGCAATGTTAACAGAACAAAAAAGGAGTTTTTACAAAATAGAAACAGACTCATAGATAAATAGAAAAGATTGATGGTTGCCAGAGGGGAGGTGGTTTGGGGGGCAGGTAAAAAGGTGAAGGGATTAGGAAGTACCAGTTGGTATTTACAAAATTGTCACAGGGGTGCAAAGTGCAGCATAGGGAATATAGTCAATAATATTGTAATATGGTCCTAGGTGGGTACTTGAAGTATTGAGGTGACCACTATGTAGAGTCCATGATTGTCTAACCACTATGTATACACCTACACCTGAAACTAACACAAAGTAACATTGAATGTAAACTGAAGTTGAAAAATAAAATTTTTAAAAAGGAGTTTTTAGAGAAGAAAATGAGGCTATTTAGGATCTTAAAAATAATGTAAGAATCATCCAAAGATATGGAAATATATTTATAATGAATATAAAATTAACATACAGACAAATTATTTTATAACTAGATCTATTTTCTTATTATATACTAATTTATTGGAACATTCAATTTAGGCTGCTTGCCTGTACCATTGTTCAATCAGAAAAAGAGGAATAGACAGCCATTAACTTGCAATCCACTTAAAAATGATCCAGATTTCAGTACTACTTCTGACAGCTATGATTTCCCTCCTCCACCAACAGGTAAGAAAATAAAGTGAAAACTTTCAGAAAATGAGAACTATGATTATAGAAAGTTACCATTTTCATTTCATTATAATGAAATAGAAAGTTTACGTTTTTCTTCTTTCCATTATCCAAATATGGGGATTACAAGGCTCTTTCTGAACATTCCAGTATGGTAGTTTGAGTTTCCTTGTCTACAAGGATGGTTTAGCATTTTAAATGGAATATCTTGGGTCTGGAGCCTTTGTTCTAATGAAGTAATAACCTAATAATTATAAAGAATATTTTCCCTTTTTAAAGATACATATGAATATTATGACTTAGACATTTGGTGCTAAAGAATGAAGAAACGTGGCCCTGGCTGGTTTGCTCAGTGGTGGAGTGTCAGCCCCACATGTGGAAGTCCCGGGTTCAATTTCCAGTCAGGGCACACAGGAGAAGTGACCATTTTCTCCCCCCCATCTCTTTCTTCTCCTCCCACAGCCATGGCTCAAATGGTTTGAGCAAAGTTGGCCCTGAACACTGAGGATGGCTCCATGGCATTGCTTTAGGCACTAAAATAGCTTGGTTGCCAAGCAAAGGAGCAGCAGCCCAGACAGGCAAAACATCACCTAGTCAGGGCGCATGCAGGAGTCTGTCTGTGCCTCCCCACCTCTCACTTAATAATAATAAAAAAAGAATGAAGAAACATAAGTTGCCTTAGGAATAAGTATGCATGGGAACACAGGAAAAATGGCAAAAAGTACACCTTAGGAAGGGTAGAAGCCCAGGAATTTCTAATGCTTGGCCTTAGTCTTATTTTCTCTTATAGTACTTTTGTCTTTCTTTATTGGCTTTGTACTCTCCTCCAGTTGGCATCCAGCTGGACTAGTTGATTTCCACTAGCACATGACCTAAATCGCCCTTTTTGGGAGTTAATATAACTTTTAGTTTTAGTTCTCAGAGCCCATTATTAACTTTCTTCTATATCTCTTGATTCAAATTCTAGGGACAGCCTTTGGTTCAGCTCATCTTTTTTTTTTTTTTTTTTTCTTTCATTTTTCTGAAGCTGGAAACAGGGAGAGACAGTCAGACAGACTCCCGCATGCGCCCGACCGGGATCCACCCGGCACGCCCACCATGGGGCGGTGCTCTGCCCACCATGGGGCGATGCTCTGCCCATCCTGGGCGTCGCCATATTGCGACCAGAGCCACTCTAGCGCCTGGGGCAGAGGCCAAGGAGCCATCCCCAGCGCCCGGGCCATCTTTGCTCCAATGGAGCCTTGGCTGCGGGAGGGGAAGAGAGAGACAGAGAGGAAAGCGCGGCGGAGGGGTGGAGAAGCAAATGGGCGCTTCTCCTGTGTGCCCTGGCCGGGAATCGAACCCGGGTCCTCCGCACGCTAGGCCGACGCTCTACCGCTGAGCCAACCGGCCAGGGCTCAGCTCATCTTTTTAAGTGAGGTTACTAAAATACTGGTTTAGCTTTATGTTTGGGCCTCTCATCTCTGAAACAGTTAGCTATGGTGTTGAGTCTTGAAAGGTCTTAAAGTTTATTGACTTTTTACTTTGGAAGAAGGCATGGACAGGAAGACATTCTGAAATATACTTGGAAAAAAATTAAAATATACTTGGAACATGCTAGTTTTATACATTAACCTTTTTCTGGGCACACTTTAAAAATCTTTTAATAGGATCTTACACAACTAGAATTTTAAAATCAATCACTCTCTTTCTCTCTCAATACTTGTATTGTTAATTTTATGCAGTGTTCAACCATAGACCTTAATCTACTTCTAAATTTATTTAGAATTATTTTGTTTTCTTATACATTTGAGGAATTTGAAGTATAAATTTTATATTATTCCCATTTTTATGGATATTCCTAAGTGGACATCTGTCCAGTCATCCTCTCCCATTTAAAAAATCCTTCATAAATATTTTTATAAGTAGCATAATGTTGACCTTGAAAAGTCACAACAATTTGAGCTGCTCCACAGGGAAGTGTGCATCCTCTTCAAGGACTGTACTTTACAGGCTCTGACCTGGGTAACTGGCAGAGATAGAATAAGATTCTTGTTTTGGGTGAGTAGACTAGATCTGTGTTTTTGAAATTTTTGTGTTGATCCATTAGGTTGGGAAACAACCAATCTTAAAAAAAAAGAAGAAAATAGAGTAGAATAGAAGATATTAGAATGTATCAAACATAGTAAGAATAAGAATTGATAGTGAAATTTTATGTTCTTTCTCCCCTCCCACACACACATGCACACCACACATATATATGTTCTGAGTTACGATGTATTTCTTGCTGTGCGTTGGGATAAAAATGTTTAAGAAACATTACACTGAATTCATGTTACAGACTACAAGGTACTATACTAGGACTGATTGTGGAAAAGATTCAGATGAAACTATTACCTTTGTTTAAAATACAATAGGGAAGCTTGACCAGGTGGTGGCACAGTGGATAGAGTGTCGGCCTAGGATGCAGAGGACCCAGGTTTGAAACCCTGAGGTTGCTGGCTTGAGCACAGGCTTACCCGCTTGAGCGCGGGGTTGCTGGCTTGAGCATGAGATCATAGGCATGAAAGGTCGTGGGCTTGAAGCCCAAGATTGCTCACTCCCTCTGCTGTAGCCCCCGGTCAAGGCACATATGATAAAGCAGTCAATGAACAACTAAGGCGCCGCACGAAGAATTGATGCTTCTTGTCTCTTTCCTTACCTGCTTGTCTGTCTCTCTTTTTGTCTTTGTCTCTCTCGCTTAAAAAAATACTATAGGGAAGAAAGACATTTATAAAAATTAATAAGGCAGGCTGTGAGAAATTCCACAACAAAGTGCTGTTGAAAACAAGTCCATATTTTTAAGTTCTTCAAGCTTTCAACCATCAAATAAGTATGAAATAATTATTTTAAAATGCTACCTATTTTACTTTTTTTCCCTGTTACTTGTATCTTTTGAGATTGGGCCTGGGAAGCAATGAATCCAGAGGTGCCGACTTTAATGAAAACCATGAACACAGGGTATGTAGGAAAATATACATGAATGAGTGTGTTGTCTGTTCCTGAGTAATATTATTCTTGTTTGTGTATTTTACATTTCTGAATTTGGAAACAAACTATTAATATTTAATAAGATGTTTCCTTGAAAGGCAAATACCACATTCAGTTTCTCATCCCTTGAGAAGTCAAGATTCTGTGTCTAAATCTAGTCAAGTAAATACTGCAAGGAGCACGAGTGGTTGGAGGTGAGTCTACTTAAGATTTTTTTCTTTTTCTGTTCCTTCTTTTCTTTTCCCTCTCTTCTTAACTCCCCCTCTCCTTCATCTTTTTCTCCTTAAAATTACATTTAGGAAATTTCTATACTTAGTAACAACTATAGAAATATTAGCTACATTTTATAAAAGAAGGTAAGAAAACTTCAGGTAAATTTATCAGTGTCTATGTTTCCAAAGAATTCTTCAGATCATAATGAAATTTCTCCTAATATTTATCATCATGAATTTATGATTTTGCTATGGATTATTTGTGATCTAATTGACAATAGGCAAAGAGTCAGGGATAAGTGTATCTTAATGTTGAGTATATTTAGAAATTGAGAACCAAATTCAGTGCTTAATCTTACTCTACCTAGTAAGATTGTCAGCTCCAAGGTAAATAGAATGAAATAAGAAAGATGGAAACTGAAAAACATATGCCTTTGCAGTGGTAGGAGCTCAAGAAATGAAGAGGACTGTAGAGGACGATTGGGAGGGTACTTCTGGGTCATTGCCATAAGCATCTAAGTTTAATGTCTAAATATAAAAAAATGAATAGGTAGAAAAAGGGAGATGGATTATTTTTAGGTTGGATTTTAGTATTCTTGGGTAAGTGGTTACTACTGAAGGAAATAATTTGGGGAACAAAGTATTGCAGAACCAGTACTAAACATATACTAGTCATTGTTTAGTGCTTTGGTATGTTCTTTTAATAATCCTGCAACATTCGACACTAGAATCTATGTAAACACAATAAATTAAAATCAATCAACAACAAAAAAATCCTACAACAACCCTGTGAAGTTAATATTAAAAGGGGGAAACTTTTAGTAAAATGGCTAATAAATACATCAAAAACAATATATTGTTTTTAAATGAGTTTTGTTTTTATTACTTATATTAGTTTCCTCAGGACCAGTCAGTTACTTTCTTCAGGACCAGGGCTTGAAATTAGGCCTATTAATGGCCTTGGGATGGTTTTTGGAGACCTAGATTCAGCTGCAGGTACTAAGAGAAAGTCCAATCTGACAGGCATTAGACAGAAATTAGATAACGGATGTAATCTGGACAGCTGCCCAATATTAGATATTCCAGTTTGAAATAAAAGGTAATATGTCAGACAGTTGGAATGTAACAACAAAAATCCAGGAACAGAAAACATTTGAAAACCCAAGTAGGCAGTGTGTAATCTGTGGAGCTTCTTTTATCTGGTTCTATGCTTTGGTTCAGAATCAAGGTTTTACCTTCACATGCATCTACCCTCAATTTACAGCCTGTTTTGGGGGATCTTGTTGACCACCTGGACCCTATCTTTGTCCCCAGGGAGAAGGAACTGAGTGGAACACTGTTCTTTGCCTTGCTCAGGAGCCACTACAATTTAGGCCTGTAGTCTAGTTGGGATAGGGAGGGCGTGGCTGAGCTGATTGGCTGCTGAAGCAGTACTGTGTGTGGGCATGATCTCCCAGGGTTTGTCCAGGAGAGGAGTACCTTCTGAGCAAAAATTTTGGGGGAAGTTACAGATGTGCTGTTACCAATAAGGAGTTGTGAAGCTGAAAGAAACTTTTTTAAACTATGAATAACAAAAGTAATTTCCACAGTCATGAGAGATGGAAGACAAAATTGTTACTGTTCTTTCTCTTGAAAATAAAACTGCTGTTACACAAAGAGGTGATTAGTACACAACAAATGTCTTATAGAGATGTATCAAGCAGTTAATTAATATTAATACTAACAATATTTTTCCTGGATATTGTCATGCTTGTGGGTTTTATCAACTTTTAAAGTTCTGAAATTATTTCTTTTCTCATTATTTTCATACCTAATTTTGCACCTAATTTACTTAAGAAGGCTTCCCAAATTATATAAGCTTCAGGCCCCATACCATTTGTATTTGTCCATGGTCACTAGGGAACCTAAACCTTTTATTTTTTGGATTATTTTCCCTAACAAGGGATGGCTTGTATTGTTTGCTCTTTTGTGACATTTTCAGGAAAACTATTTAGAAATAAGATTTTGTGATTTGTATTAGTTTTTCCCCTGTGGCACTCTTAACTAGCCAGCTCAGAAATTATACTTTTAATTTCTCATTATAATATTGTGTTCTTATAAGCTGATACAACCCATTTATATTCATGTTACTAGTAAAATGCTGCAACAGATTTATAAGTAGGGCTTTTAAGTCATGTAATAAAAGTACAAAGTTTCTAACCAAATAACTAGCTAACTGGCCTATATTTATTTTTGTGCTTTAAAATTACTGACAAGTCATTAGTTTTATTTTGTAGAAAACTGAAAAATAAATACGTAAAGGAGTAAGCAAAATTTCTCAAAATCTTACTACTTGTGGACAACCACTGTTATGTGAAGGCTTGTATAATTTAAAAATAATACTTTATGCCCTGGCTGGGTGGTTCAGTGGATAGAGCATTGTCCTGGTGCACTGAGGTCTCAGGTTTGATCCTGAGTTAGGGCACAAACAAGAAGCAACCAACCAGTGAGTGCACAACTAAATGGAACAACTCTCCCTCCTGCCCCTCAAATCAATGGGAAATTTTTTAAAAAGTACTTTATAGCACTGGACTCTGAGTTGGGAAACTAGGATTCTCTGGGTTCTGGATTGTCGGTAACTTTCTGTTTGACTTTGGACAAGTTACTTCCTCCCTAAGGGTCAGTTTCCTCACCTGAAAAGAGAGATAATAATATATTGTAGGGTTGTGATGTTGTATTTGGAATTTCTAACCAGTCAGTAGTTACAGAGTAGCTTATAAGCCACAAATTGCCATATAAACACTTTTTAATTACTAATTTTTTAATTAAAAAAAAGTATTTGGAAACAAAAACTAATACTAATTTAAAAAAAACGATTACAGCTACAGAGATGACAACAAAAATACCAGCTTGAAAACTTGGGAAAGAAATGATTTTAGACCTCAGTACAGAAGATTAAACCTAGTGGCCAAAGATGGAATAAATTCTTCTCCAGTGAGTTTGGGAGTGCAAGAACAGAAACAATTAAGAATATCTCAACTTCCTAACTTATCTCACCAAAGAGAATGTGAAGTACTCAGACAATCGTATTCATCAAAAATATCTGGCTCCACAATGAGAAGTCTAGACAAAAACAGTGCATTACAGCCTTTTAAGCCCAATTTCCAACAAAATCAATTTAAGAAGAAAATGTTAGATGATATTCCCGAAGAAAAAACTCTCAAGGTAATCTTTTAATAAAGAATTATTTACATTTTTGTATTTACATGTAAAAGTGAGATAAATATTTAGAGAATTACAGAGATAAGAATATTTGAAATCAATCCCATGGCATGCATTACTCGATTAGCACAAATATCCAGGTTCATTGGAGTGGGTGAATGTTAGCTTCCAAGATCTCTTTAGAGGTTGTGAATGACTGCTCCTTTTCATATTTGCTTTAGAGTGTCCTACTCGGTTCTGAATTTCACATTTTACTAATAATTGAGATGTTGACAGTTTGTCCATTGCTTGCAGAAACTATCCAAGCTCTTCATATGTCAGTCTGCAATTTTTTAACAAGGGTCAGCAAACTTTCTGTAAAGGGGCATAGATAGTATTTCTGGCTTTATGGGCCATATGGTCTCTTTTGCAGCTACTCAACTATACCACTCAACTCTGCCATTGTAGCTTAAAATCAGCCATAGACAATACATAAATGGAGGGGTGTGGCATATTCCAATAAAAGTTGACAAAAACAAACAACAGGTTAGATTTGGACCACAGGCTATAGTTTGCTGACTTTTGCTCTATAATCTGGTCTTATTTTACCTTTCCAGCTACATGTTCTACATTTTACTAATTCTCCAATGTATTTGCCATTTTCAGACTATTTACAATTCTCTAAATATGCTATGCACTCTACAGGACTCTGCTTCGACTTACATTCTTTTCTATAGCTGTTCTTCCTTCAGCCTTAGTTCTTCCCTCCACTCCTCACTGTAAATGTTCTTTCTTTGTAAATGTGTTTTATATATCTTGTGTGCTGGTTGTTTGCTATCTTCCCTACCCCCCCCCCCCCCCGGGTTCAGTAGATTGTTTACCCTCTGTCCTTCTCTGTGCTTGGGAAGGCTGACACATACTACATAGTGCAACATCCTGGGATCCCTTAGCTGACTTCTGTTAGGGGTCAGCCAGTGAGAATCACTGGCAGGACATCAAAGGGTAGGTTTTTTTTCCTATGCTCTCCCTGCTTAAATGTAGTGTCACAGGCAGTAGCTGTATCCCTCCATCATACAGATCCTCCACAAGTCCAGCTTTCACAGGTTTGCTCATTTTATTTCTTCCCCTTGTCCTTTCAGCCTAGGAGCGGTAGAAATTTTGTGTGAGTTTTTGAGTGCTTAAGTGCCTTATGTTTGTTCTGCCCATATGTATGTAAGCAGTCTTTTCAGTAAGCCATCTGAAGTAAATTTTATTTTTTTCTGAAATTTGACTAAAATAGCATGTTTCACAATGATTCTCAATCTTATATGTTCTTGTAAATACATAAGAATGATGTGACATAGTCACCTTAATAACAGTGGCTCATTATGGCAGTAGTCCTAGATGCGAGGCATTCATGGTTAGGAGGGGGAGAGGGAGGCCCTGGCTGGCTGGCTCAGTGGTAGAATGTTGGCCCTGCATGTGGAAGTCCCAGGTTTGTTTCCTGGTCAGAGCACATAGGAGAAGCAACCATCTGCTTTTCCACCCCTCTCCCCCACTCTATTCCCCTCTGCAGCCATGGCTCAATGAGCAAGTTGGCCCCAGGAGCTGAGGATGGCTCCATAGCCTCACCTCAGGTGCTAAAATAGCTCAGTTGCCAAGCAATGGAGCAGCGGCTCCAGATGGGCAGAATACCAGCCCCAAATGGGAGTGGGTATTGCCTGATGGATTCTGGGCAGGGCACAAGCGGGAGTCTGTCTCTCCACCTCCCTGCCTCTCACTTGATTAAAAAAAGAAAAAAAGGAGAGGAAAGAAAGGTAATTATAGTTGAAAAATAAAGTCTCATCAAGTGTTCTTAGATATGCCCTGCCCTCACAAAGGAAAGTGCCCTCACTGCCCCCTGAAAATTAATATCTTACTTAACACATTATATTCTTAGTTGATTTTTAAAAATGCCAAACATTCCCATCTCAGGGCCTTTATACTTGTTGTTCCCTCAGTCTTCATTCAACCTATTTAAAGTAATTACCCCTGTCTCTCTCTATCCTTTTTTTTTTTTCTGAAGTCAGAAGTGGGGAGACAGAGAGACAGACTCCCGCATGCGCCCAATCGGGATCCACCTGCCATGCCCACCAGGGGGTGATGCTCTTCCCATCTGGGGCGTTGCTCCATTGCAACCGGAGCCATTCTAGTGCCTGAGGCAGAGGCCATGGAGCCATCTTCAGCATCTGGGCCAACTTTGCTCCAATGGAGCCTTGGCTGCGGGAGGGGAAGAGAGAGACAGAGAGAAAGGAGAGGGGGAGGGGTGGAGAAGCAGATGGGTGCTTCTCCTGTGTGCCCTAGCTGAGAATCGAACCCAGGACTTCCACACACCAGGCGAACGCTCTACTGCTGAGCTAGCCGGCCAGGGTCTCTATCCTTTTACTCTATTTTTTAAATGTGTAAGATATATCAATTCCTGAAACTCTATTTTATATTTATTGTTTATTTTCTGAATCCCTCATTGGATGACAAAATCTATGATGGGAGATTTCCTCATTAGCTAAAATACTTTTGGAATCAATGAATGTGTCTCATTACCCTCCTAGGGTATGAGCGCATTAAGGCAAGGCATCATGTTTTATTCACTTGTATTTATCACAGGTTTGACACACAATACTTTAAAAAAATATTCAGCAAATGAATAAATGCATGAATGCCCATATAAATAATTCTCTTCTTGCTTGTCTTCAAGTGTACCCTACTTTTTTCTCCTAAAAAGTACTAATGATGCCTTTAATTTAGGAGAGTAACTACCAAAATTTTCAATAGTTCTTTTACATATTTTACACATGTGCCTAAGGACCTAGAGTCTGTGCAAAGAAAGTGAAAGAGTATGATGAGAAATATGAAAGGTTTTTCTAATGCTATCATTTTATTTTTTCAAAAGGATGCATCATTGTGTGAGTTAAAGTTTAAGGAAAAAAATAATTCTTTGAGAATTATATCTGCAGTTATTGAAAGCATGAAGTACTGGCGTGAACATGCCCCCAAAACTGTACTTCTTTTTGAAATATTGGGTAGGTATAATACTTAAGAAATACTTAAGTAATACAACTTTGACAATAATTTTGAATGGCAGTATAAATACCTAGAAGGTATTACAGAAAAATAAAATTTTGCAAAAGGAGGTTATAGTTAATTAGAATTTTCCTCAGTTCTTGGTTCTGTCATTTATTTGTGTGACTCAAGATGTATTTGGTTATTGATGGTAGTATTCTTCTGATATGGAATGTAATGTTAAAACTGGAAAGATTCTTACAAGTAATATAACTCAACCCTTGAGGTATGTGAGAAATAGGGCAAATAATTAAACTAGTCTTAATTAAAATCGCAAAGCTAGTTAGCAAAAATGGATCTAGAATATAATTTCTTTATTCTCAATCTAGTGTTCTTTCTACTGCGTTTGGCTAAACCCGGTAATTTGTATATAAATTAAATCATATTTTAAATATTCTGAAAGAATATTTGTATAGAACTCTTTACTAATATGAGCAGCCTACAGTTAATCTGTTTTCTAAGTTAATATTTAAAAGGGAGAGAGTTTTGTAGAATGTTTCTGGAATTTGATTTTTACCTAAAATGAAGAGATAAACAAGAAGTAGAGATTCAAAACATTTTTTCAGTAGTTTCTAAGTAAAATAGATAATTTAATTTAAATTATGAATTCTAAACATACTAAAAAATTTAGAGAATATAATATCCACATACCCAGTTATAGATGTACTTGAAACCCCTGTTCATTTTTCTTCTCTAGAGATAATCATGGTGATAGCTTTCTTGTTAATGGTTTTATAATTTTACTATATACATCTGATTTCATAAATTTATGGGGACCTTTTATTACTTTTTGTGTTTTTAGAATACACAGCTTGCATATTTACTGCATACTGTGTTTTTGAGATTTAGTCATTTTCTGTCCTGCCATAGTATTGTCTTCATCATCCAGTTGTGGTTTCCAGTTACGGTCTGTACAGCAGCTTCTGACTCTTTCCTTTGGGTATTAAGATGATTACTAAAGATCTCTATACCATCTATCCTTATACCACAATTTCACATTCGTCATGGTTTCTTTTGGTTGCTTTTTTCCAGAGACTAGCAAATGACACCTTGCTTATTTCTGACTGGGTAACGGGTCTATCACTTAAACCCTGCCTGTACTGTTACTGGGGAGCGGGATACACTAATTGGTCTTAAGTCAATCTCAGGTCACTCCTGCATCTGGGGATGGGGACACATTCCATTCAAATATGACTAAGAATGGCATAGGAGAGGCCCTGGCTGGTTGGCTCAGTGGTAGAATGTCGGCCCGGAATGTGGAAGTCCCGGGTTTGATTCCCGGCCAGGGCATATAGGAGAAGCGCCCATCTGCTTCTCCACCCTTTCTCCTCTCCTTTCTCTCTATCTCTCTCTTCCCCTCCCACAGCCAAGGCTCCATTGGAGCAAAGTTGGCCCGGGCACTGAGGATGGCTCCATGGCCTCTTCCTCGGGTGCTAGAATGGCTCCAGTTGCAGTGGAGCAGGGGCAGAGCATTGCCCCCAGTAGGCATGCTGGGTGGATCCCCGTCGGGTGCATGCGGGAGTCTGACTACCTTCCTGCTTCTAACTTCGGAAAAATACAAAAGAAAAAAAAAAAAAAGAAGGGCATAGGAGAGGTTTTCTAAAGGAAAATCTGATTATTATTGGAAATGGAGACTGATCTCAAAATAACAAATGGTCACTATCAGTATTCAGTAGGTGGTTATTAAAAAATAAATAATGCTTTTATTTGATAATAATTTCCTGAGATAAACATGAATTACTATTTGCATTTTATAGATGAGACAGATTTGAAAGAATCTGTCTAAAACAATTTGTTCAAATTTAGTTAAGTTGAAGAACTGGGACTCAAATGCATGCCTTCTGATTCTAATTCAATGTTTATTTTTTTCATTAAACCATGATGTTTACTATATGTGTGTGCATTTTATTATTATAATGTAGTAGACTGGTCTGGGGATTTAACCATTCTAGAATACATTCTAAGAAAAAGATTCAGGTGGCCAGCTATTGTCAGTCATATGAAGTTGGCATATAACCTGTTCCTAACAGGTTGGAGAGGGCCAGAAATTTTATTTCCCTTAGTGTAAAACAGTTTCAGAAATATCTTTCCCTCTTTAAATGTTTTCTTCATTATTGTATAGTTAAAATTATGGGAGAAGTTGGTGTGGGAATAATTACTTAAATATCAGATTTTCTTTGTTAAATTTTATCAGCATTTTATCAGTACTGATTTTTCCCTTCATTTTAATATTGTTTAGCTGTTCTTGATTCAGCTGTTACACCTGGACCATCTTATTCAAAGTCTTTTCTTATGAGAGATGGAAAGACTACTCTGCCTTGTGTATTTTATGAAATAGTGAGTATTTGTCTGAGTATTCATTGTCAACAAAACATAAAAATGCAGACTATAATTCCATTGCAATAGAAATTCTGCTAACACTTTAGTAGTACTTAAAATGCTTTGTTTAGTTTTAGTTCTGATATTAAAGTTATTTGTTCTATTTTGAGATTTTATGGTTTTTGGAAAATGTTTTGGCTTTGCCTTTTCAGAGCTAATCTAAGATGCTTATTAAAGAAAAGGAAGCTTTTAGTAGGACTTCTAGAGATTTGGGAACATTTCTTCTCCTAATACTAAGGTTTTTTATTGAGATATAATTAATATGTATTAAAATATACAAATGAAAGTGCCATATATAATCAACCATATAGCAACTACTCAGATCAAAATAGAGAATATTTTAGAAGCATTTTGATATTTCAGAGAATGCTTTTTCAGTTACCAAGAAGTTTTGACAGCTAAATTGGAATCTTACTTTAGTGTTAATTCTATACTTACTTCATTTTCTGATCATCTCAAAGGCACTGAGACCCTTATCTCTTGTCACTTTTGTGACCCTTTATTATGCCTGGAAACACCTTTGAGAAGTAGCATTGATTTTTAGGTCCTGGAGACAATTTAGTATGTGTTAAATACTAATAAAGTGTCCTTTAAAAGTTCCAAAAAAAAAGAATAAAGTTTCTTGTTCAGTAAATATGGAGAGCTTATTATGTGCCAGGAGCTGTGCTAGATGCTGTGGATACAAATTGGAATTGTAAGTGATAAATGGCTCTCAAAAACTTTATAATCTCAGGTAGAAAGACAGTTATACAATTGTTGGATTGTGGTATGATAAATTGTATGAGAGTGGTATGTGCAGGGTACTATAGAAACAGATAGGAAGATCAGGGAAAGATGGGAAGCATGCAGGAACCTTATTTTGGATATTTAAAGACTAACAAACCAAAGTGTATGTGGAGGGGGGGGGCGAAGAGGTAGGAAGCAGTGCACACTGAATTGAGAGAGCAGTGTATTCAAAGACACGAAGCTAAGAGGGAGCCTGGATTGTTTAGGAATCGGCAAGTAGTTCATAATTACCAGAGTGTAGAATTAGTGATTGGTTAAGGATATTGGTTCTGAATTTGGGGGAAGGCAAAGAGTGGGCTGGGTGTAAAGAAGAGGCTTGGTGATGAAGAAGGCTTGGGGTGACAAAGGACACTAGAAATCACAAGGCAGTCTGGATACCTCCTAAGACTCACATACTTTGTAAAAGATTTTGGCATTACTTCTGAAATCAGATATGGGTTCTAGTTTTTATTCCACCATTGAGTAAGCTGCTTAGCTTTCTGAGCTTCATTTATTTAATCTGTAAAATGGGGAGAATAATTCTTACTTTGAAAGGTTGTTTTGGAGTTTAGATGATAAAATGAATGTATAGTATCTGACATAGTAGATGATCGAGAAATAGTAATCATCAAGTTATTCATTTTGAAATATCTTGAATGCTTATTTTTCTCTAGTCTTATGAATTTTAAAAATAAACTGTATAGCAAAGTACACACTTCAACTGGACATTTCTTTTTTCTTTTTTTTTTCTTTTTTTTTTTTTTTGTATTTTTCTGAAGCTGGAAACGGGGAGAGACAGTCAGACAGACTCCTGCATGCGCCCAACCGGGATCCACCTGGAACGCCCACCAGGGGGCGATGCACTGCCCACCAGGGGGCGATGCTCTGCCCCTCTGGGGCGTCGCTCTTTTGCGACCAGAGCCACTCCAGCACCTGGGGCAGAGGCCAAGGAGCCATCCCCAGCGCCGGGGCCACCTTTGCTCCAATGGAGCCTTGCTGCGGGAGGGGAAGAGGGAGACAGAGAGGAAGGAGAGGGGGAGGGGTGGAGAAGCAGATGGACGCTTCTCCTGTGTGCCCTGGCCAGGAATCGAACCCGGGACTTCTGCACGCCAGGCCAACGCTCTACCACTGAGCCAACCGGCCAGGGCCAACTAGACATTTCTATGACGTATCACAAAGTGAACATTTACCAAGGTTAAGAAATAGAACATTGCTATTACTCAGCGCATCTTTGTGCCTTCTCCCTTTCACTACCTCTTCTGTCCTACCTAAAAGTTACCACTATCTTGACTTTTAATATCATAAATTAATTCTGCCTCTTTATAAACTTTATATAAGTAGTATCATATGGTATGTTTTATGACTTGCTTCCTTATCACTCAACCCAATGTAAGATTCATCTATGTTGTTGCATGTAGTTATAGTTCACTTATTTATATTTCTGTGTATAATGTTCTATTGTCTGAATATACCACAGTTTAGTTTCCTATTCTACTGTTGGTGGGCATTAGGGTTATTTCCAGATATTTTGCTATTATGAGTAATGCTCTGTGGACATTTTTATATACTTCTCGTGCATATGCATGCATTTCTGTTGGGTATATACCTAGAAGTAAAATTGCTGCATTGTAGTGCATGTGTGTACTACAGCAGTTATTGCTAAAGAAATTTTCCAAAGGCTTGTACCAATACTCACAATCAGTGTAGGTGGGTATAGTTTCTTTGCATTTTAATCATCACTTAGTACTGCAGTCTTTTTTTATTTTAGCCCTTTTAGTGGGTGTTTAGTGCTATCTCATTTCTCTCCAATTTCCTAGTGACTCATGAGGGCAAACACCTTATATGCGTACTGGCCATTTAGATAGCTTCTTTTGTATATAGTCTGTTTAGGTCTCATGTTCCTATTGAATTATTTACCTTTTTGTTATTGATGTGTAAGAGGTTTTTTAAAAAAGCTATTTTGGATACAGGTTCTTTTCCCATTATATATATTAGAAATATTTTCTCACACTTTGTTGTTTGCTTTATGAGATTTAGTGGTGGCTTTTGAGGAACAGAAATTCTTCACTTTAATTTAGTTCTTTTAGCAATAGTCAATATTTTCCCTTATAGTTAATGTTTTTGTAACCATTAAGTGAAAGCAATCCCAGAATAATTTAAATTTACTCATGATTGAGATGATTTGATGCTGGCTGATCTTTTTCTGGTTTACTAGTCTCATTAAGGCATAACCATTTTGGGTCCCAACCCTAAGCCTGGGGTAGAAATGGGGGTGGGTACCAGAATCTCTTTTCCTTGCAGTCTCCAATTCTGTATTTTTCCCTCTCAGCCCTATGAGTCTGTCAAAAGCTCTGCTCTTATACCCTCAGCTGTCTTGACTATATTTGACAGATACTTCAGTGGGAAAGCATTCCCAAGTATCAGGCCCATTATGGGCTCCTGCCCTTTCCTAGATGGGCTTTCTGTAATTTCTCTGCCTTGGTATCGCTGAAATCTACTAGGAGATTTCAGAGTTTCTCACCCAGCCATTCTAGTTGTTCTTAGATGAAGAGTTGGTATGAACTAACTTTCTGCCATCTACTGAAAGTAGAACTCTGGCAGTCTTTTATAGAAGTGAATAATTCATTACATTGAGAATTAGTCTTTTAAGAAGCACAGCTTGTTAGCTTGTAAGAATCTCTACCCTGGTGGAGGTCTTTCCTCTGTAACAGGGCACCCATATTTGCCTAACTATCATGGTCTTGTCAACAGGGGGCCCTAAATCAGGTAAGGGAGTTTACAGCATTTTGGGGTGATTAATATTTAGTTCGTCATATAATTAGTTTTAAGAAGTTGAAATTTAGATGAAGTAATAAATGACTATTGATATTTATTTATTTATTTTTAAAACAGGATCGTGAACTTCCAAGACTGATTAGAGGCCGAGTTTATAGGTGTGTTGGAAACTATGACCAGAAAAAGAATATTTTCAAATGTGTTTCTGTTAGACCAGCATCTGTTTCCGAACAAAAAACTTTTCAAGCATTTGTCAAAATTGTAGATGCAGAGATGAGGTATTATACCAATGTAATGAATGAAATGTAATGAATGTAATTAATGAAATTTAAATAATGATAAAAGAAGTTTACATAGTATAACTTAAAATACTTTTCTGTTACTGTTTAAATAACTATTTCCACAGTTTTATAGCTACTGCTGTTCTATATTTCACTTGTTGAATTAAAATATTTAAATTCTTTTAAATGTATAAAGAGTTTTTGAAAAATAATTTTATTGTCTTTATACAATAAAAACAGTATATTCTCTAAAATTAAATGATCATTTCAGATATAAATGCTCAATTTAATGGAAATGGATACTTACTTAACATGAGATAATACACAAGATACAGGTGGAGCAGACCTGAGTTTATGCAGTCAGATTGTATCTGTGTGAAGCTGATTAGAGTCTGGGCAGAACTGGCTGGAAGAAAAATTATGTCTGAGAGAAACTGAAGTGGTGCACAGAGTGTCTGATGCAGTTCCCAAGGGAGGAATACTGCTATGGATTGCTTCAATGGTTCTATTCTACTGGAAGCTGAAATGGCCACTTGGCTGCTGAACCAACAGGCAAACAAAGGAGCTACCATACTGTCTGGGTAATAAAACCAAATTAACAGTAGAAAACTGGGTTCTCTACACAATGAGGAAAGGAAAGACCATGATGGATATCTAGGTGATTCTTTGGGGTACCACTTTGTAAAAATTAACAGAATACTATAACAACGCAATAAAGGCAATAACACTGAGGATTCTGATTCCCAAGGAATAGAGGTTGAATGTAAATAACCCCATACAGCTGAAGTGATGACCGAGGAAACATGGAACATACAGAAGAAGATTTTAATGTTAGCTATGGTCTTTGTCATCAATTACAGGGGAAGGAAGAGATGAGTAGGAAGTAATCTGACATACCTGTAGAGTAGTAGAGGTAATGGAGGTGGCGGGGTGCTGTTAAGGTTTTTTTAGAGAGGTAAGAAGGTAGATGTACTTGAATGGAATGCAAATCTGGGTTTCTTTTCTATCTTGGTTTAAGGAAGAATTGAACATGATCTGGGAGAGTGTGTCTTTTCTCTTGTTCTTGTCCTTTCCATATGTCTGCATACAATTAGGGCAGAGAGTCAAATTCTTACTAGCTGCAGGTTTATCTCTTTCCTGGGGTGTGTTTATGGGGAAATGGGTGGTAGAGATTCTGCCACTCTGGAAATCTTTCCAGAATGTATGTCTTTTCTGGTAGTTACCCTGATGGCTTCTTGCTTCCCAGAGGCTAAAGCTTAAATTCCTCCACTTGAAGATGTTCTAGGATATTCACAGTCTTGTCCCTGCTTGTTTTTACAGCTTCCCCAGCCATCCTATTTCACCTCCCAAAATGTAGGCTTAAGCCTTATAGGACTTCTATCCATTAAGCAGTGTTGAAGCATCCATACATGAGCTTCTCTACATCCCCAGCTTCCTCCAAAGCTTAGTCAGGTGTGATCAGTGACTGTAATCAACTGCTGCTCCAGGACTCTGAGAGCATTGTCCTAGAGAGATCCTGGGTAATTTGTCTTTAATGAGTTCCTCCAGGATCTAATCTCTGGCTCCAGGGTCCCTTAGGCCCACATATGTGTAGACTGGGAGATGTGAGAAGGGATGTTGCAGGCACAGGTGATGACTATAGAGGCTGTTCACATGCCTTAGTGAATAAAGGGGAGCAGTATCTCAGGCCAGGGTCCTGGAATCACCCTCCAACACACTGGTAAGTTGGGTAAAAGACAAATGAGCTAGTCTCTTAGGGTCCTTCCAACTGAAGGGTCTCGTGTTCTGCAGGTTAGTTTTTTAGGTATAATAACCCTCCTCTACCTCTCAGCCTCCCAAGATTGCTTCACATGCTAGAAACGTTTTAACTGATGTTCACCAGTTTTAATAATAGCATTCATAAGTATTGCTATGTGATATATTGCTTAAGATTGTATTCATTTAACAAAGGACATCTGGGTGAGGCAGGCATTCAAAATAGAGCGTTTTTTTTATTATTTGGAGTGTGTATTGCCTTTTTTAAAAATTGAATTTATTGGGACCTGGAAAAGATGGCAGCGGAGTAGGCAGATGCACAGACGCCCAGCTCTCACCACCAAACTGGAATACAAATCAATTTAGGAAAAATCAGCATGAAAAACCAACTCTGAACTACAAGAACAGCTCTCAAAAACCAAGGAGCAAAGAAGAAGCCACAACAAACCTGGTAGGGAGCGCCTGAATCTCCCCTGCTTACAGGAACGGAGGTGGGGTGCGAGGCTGAGAGCCCAGAGGGGACCTCACAGAAGGGAAAAGAGCAGAAACTACTGCTCACAGCCACTTGCCTGGCAACCAGAGAGCAAGGTGTGTTGAAAAGACCAGCTTATCTTCCAACTGGAAAGGAAAGAGAGAGGGACAGACTGTGAGGGGCTAAGGAATGAAGGAGATGACCTAAAAAAGCTGACTCATCTGTGCTGGAGGCGGCCATAGCTGGGGGAGGGACTGAACCTTTCACAAAACAGAGCTGAATTGCTTCCGGATCAGAGATCTCCGGACATCTATCCAGCTCCAATCAGCGCAACAAGACACAGCTGAAAACAAGAAGTGGGGAGGAGGGGCAGTAACTCAGGTCTCCATGGAGATCTGAGATACACCTCCCCCTACTGAAGCTGAGAAAACACCCTGCCCCCAGAGAGATTAGTTGGCTAAAGAGGCCTTCAGAGTCTCAGGTTACACCCATCGCATTCCTGGATACAGTTTCAAGGAAGCCCCCTGCTGAGATCAGTAAACAAGACTATCACCTGTTAAGAAAACAAACAAATTAAGACTTTAAAGCTGCCCAAATCTGAAAGTGGATTACAGATAACAGCTGATACCAACCCAAGAAGACCTAGAAATAACACAACTGAAAACTGGAGGCAGACAACACCAAGCCTAGACTCAACCAAATCTACAACTAAAACACCCAAAAACAGACAATGAGAAGACAAAGAAGTGCAATCCAAATGAAACCACAAGAGACACCTTCAGGAGATGAACTGAGTGATATGGAAATAATCAAACTTCCAGATGTGGAGTTCAAAATAATGATTGTAAGGATGCTTAGGGATCTTAGAACAACAATGGATGGTTATTATGAACACCTAAATAAAGAAATAGCAAGTATAAAAAAGAATCAGTCAGAGATGACAAATACAATATCAGAAATAAAGACCACAATGGAAGGAATTAAAAACAGGATAGATAGAGCTGAGGATCGAATCAGCGAGTTGGAGGACAACTGGAATGAAGGTATGAAAGCAGAGAAGAAAAGAGAAAAGAGACTCAAAAAGTCAGAGGAAACTCTTAGAGAGCTCTGTGACAACATGAAGAGAAATAACATCTGCATCATAGGGGTTCCTGAAGAAGAAGAAAAAGAACAAGGGATAGAGACTTTGTTCAATCATATCATAGCTGAAAACTTCCCTAAATTAATGCAAGAGAAACTCTCACAAGTCCAAGAAGCACAGAGGACTCCATTAAAGAGAAACCCAAAGAAACCTACACCAAGACACATCATAATTAAAATACCAAAGCTAAGTGATAAAGAGAAAATATTAAAAGCTGCAAGAGAAAAAAAAGTTATCACCTACAAAGGAACCCCCATAAGGATGACATCCGACTTCTCAACAGAAACACTTGAGGCCAGAAGGGAATGGCAAGAAATATTCAAAGTAATGCAGAACAAGAACCTACAACCAAGACTACTTGATCCAACAAGGCTATCGTTTAAAATCGAAGGAGAAATAAAAAGCTTCCCAGACAAAAAACAACTCAAGGAGTTCATTACAACCAAACCAATGCTGCAGGAAATGTTAAGGGGCCTGTTGTAAACAGATCAAAGTGGGAAAAGAATATAGCAAAAAAGGAATACACCTTTAAAGAAGAAAATGACAATAAACAACTACATATCAATAATAACATTAAATGTAAATGGATTAAATGATCCAATCAAAAGACATAGGGTAGCTGCATGGATAAGAAAACAGGACCCATACATATGCTGTCTACAAGAGACACACCTTAGAACAAAAGATACACATAGATTGAAGGTAAAAGGATGGAAAAAAACATTTCATGCAAATGGAAATGAAAAAAAAGCTGGGGTAGCAATACTTATATCAGACAAATTGGACTTTAAAACAAAGGATATAGTAAGAGATAAAGAAGGCCACTACATAATGATAAAGGGAGTAATCCAACAAGAAGATATAACTATTATAAATATTTATGCACCTAATATAGGAGCACCCAAATATATAAAGCAGACTTTGATAGACTTAAAGGGCAAGATCAACAGCAATATTATAATAGGGGATTTCAATACCCCACTAACATCACTAGATAGATCCTCAAGAAAGAAAATTAACAAAGAAACAGCAGACTTATTGGAAACACTAGATCAACTCGATTTAATAGATATCTTCAGAACCTTTCACCCTAAAGCAGCAGAATATACATTCTTTTCAAGTGCTCATGGTACATTCTCTAGGATAGACCACATGTTAGGGCACAAAAGTGCTCTCAACAAATTTAAGAAGACTGAAATCATATCAAGCACTTTCTCCAATCACAACGGCATGAAACTAGAAATGAACCACAACAGAAAAGCTCAAAAATTCTCAAACACATGGAAACTAAATAGCAAGTTGTTAAATAATGAATGGATTAAGAATGAGATCAAAGAAGAAATAAAAAAATTCCTTAAAACGAATGACAATGAGCATAAAACAACTCAAAATTTATGGGACACAGCGAAAGCAGTACTGAGAAGGAAGTTCATAGCACTACAGGCACACTTTCAGAAGCTAGAAAAAGCTCAAATAAACAACTTAACCCTGCATCTAAAAGAATTAGAAAAAGAACAGCAAGTAAAGCCCAAATGTAGTAGAAGGAAGGAAATAATAAAGGTCAGAGCAGAAATAAATGACATAGAGGCTAAAGAAACAATACAGAGGATCAATGAAACCAAGAGCTGGTTCTTTGAAAAGGTAAACAGGATCGATGAACCTTTAACTAGACTCACCATGAAAAAGAGAGAGAGGACTCAAATAAATAAAATTAGAAATGAGAGAGGAGAAATAACTGACACAACAGAAATACAAAATATTGTAAGAAAATACTATGAAGAACTGTATGCCAAAAAACTAGACAACCTAGATGAAATGGACAAATCCCTTGAAACATACAATCTTCCAAAAATCAATCTGGAAGAATCAGAAAACCTAAACAGACTGATTACACCAAATGAGATTGAAACAGTTATCAAAAAACTTCCAACAAAGAAAAGCCCTGGGCCGGATGGCTTCACAGGGGAATTCTACCAAATATTCAAAGAAGAACTAACTCCTATCCTTCTCAAGCTATTTCAAAAAATTCAAGAGGAAGGAAGATTTCCAAGCTCCTTTTATGAGGTGAGCATAATTCTGATTTCAAAACCAGGCAAAGACAACACAAAGAAAGAAAATTATAGGCTAATATCCCTGATGAACTTAGATGCTAAAATTCTTAACAAAATATTAACAAACTGGATCCAGCAATACACGAAAAAAAATCATACATTGTGATCAAGTGGAATTCATTCTGAAGAGGCAAGGCTGGTACAATATTTATAAATCAATCAATATGATTCATCACATAAACAAAAGAAAGGAGAAAAACCACATGATAATATCAATAGATGCAAAAAAAGCATTTGATAAAATCCAGCACCCATTCATGATCAAAACTTCCAGCAAACTGGGAATACAGGGAACATACCTCAACATGATAAAGGCCATCTATGACAAACCCACTGCCAACATCATTCAATGGGCAAAAATTAAAAGCAATCCCCTTAAGATCAGGAACAAGGCAGGGGTGCCCCCTTTCACCACTCTTATTCAACATACAGTGTGTCCGTAAAGTCATGGTGCACTTTTGACCGGTCACAGGAAACCAACAAAAGAGGATAGAAATGTGAAATCTGCACCAAATAAAAGAAAAACTCTCCCAGTTTCATACCTATTCAGTGCAGTTTGATGTGGGCTCATGCACAGATTTTTTAGGACTCCTTAGGTAGCTATCCCGTATAGCCTTTACAGACTCGTCACTGGCCTACCAGAACGAGGTTTCTCCACCAAACTGCCAGTTTCCTTCAACTGCTTATCCCACTGAGTAATGTTATTCCTATGTGGTGGTGCTTCGTTATAAACGTGCCGATATTCACGTTGCCCTTTGGTCGCAGATTTGAATTTAGCGAGCCACAGAACACACTGAACTTTCCTCTGTACCGTCCACATCTCAACTGGCATGGCTGTGGGCTGCTCCACTGTATACACAGTGTTATCTCATCATCTGCACATGCGCACATGCTGCCACATCATCCTACAGAAACTGGGAGGGCTTTCATTTTATTTGGTGCAGATTTCACATTTTTATCATCTTTTGTTGCTTTCCTGTGACTGGTCAAAAGTGCACCATGACTTTATGGACACACTGTAGTACTGGAAGTCCTTTCTAAAGCAATCAGACAACTAGAAGAAATAAAAGGCATCCAAATTGGAAAAGAAGAAGTAAAATTATCAATATTTGCAGATGATATGATACTGTATATAGAAAACCCTAAAGTTTCAGTCAAAAAACTACTAGACCTAATAAATGAATTCAGCAAAGTGGCAGGGTATAAAATTAATACACAGAAATCAGAAGCATTTTTATACAACAACAATGAACTGTCAGAAAGAGAAATTAAGGAAACAATCCTCTTCACTATTGCAACAAAAAAAATAAAGTACCTAGGAGTAAATTTAACCAAGGAGGTAAAAGACTTGTACTCGGAAAATTATAAAACATTAATAAAAGAAATCAAGGAAGATACAAACAAGTGGAAGCATATACTGTGTTCATGGTTAGGAGGAATAAACATCATTAAAATGTCTATATTACCCAAAGCAATTTATAAATTCAATGCAGTACCAATTCAAATATTAATGACATACGTCAAAGATATAGAACACATATTCCAAAAATTTATATGGAACCAAAAAAGAATATGAATAGCCTCAGCAATCTTGAAAAGGAAGAATAAAGCGGGAGGTATCACACTTCCTGATATCAAGTTATACTACAAGGCCATTGTACTCAAAACAGCTTGATACTGGCATAAGAACAGGCATATAGATCAATGGAACATAACAGAGAACCCAGAAATAAACCCACACCTTTATAGACAATTGATATTTGACAAAGGAAGTAAGAGCATATAATGGAGTAAAGACAGTCTCATTAACAAATGATGTTGGGAAAATTGGACAGCTACCTGCAAAAAAATGAAACTAGACCACCAACTTACACCATTCACAAAAATAAACTCAAAATGGATAAAAGACTTAAATGTAAGCCATAAAACCATAAGCATCTTAGAAGAAAACATAGGCAGTAAGCTCACTGGCATCTCTTGTAGCAATATATAAATATTTGCTGATTTATCTCCACGGGGAAGTGAAATAAAAGACAGGATAAACAAATGGGACTATATCAAACTAAAAAACTTTTGTACAGCTAAAGACAATATGAACAGAATAAAAAGACAAACCACACAATGGGACAAACCACATATTCAACAATATGTCTGATAAGGAGTTAATAACCAAAATTTATAAAGAACTTGTAAAACTCAACACCAGGAAGACAATCCAATAAAAAAAATTGGCAAAAGAAATGAATAGACACTTCTTTAAAGAGGACATACAGATGGCCAAGAGATAAAAAAAATGTTCAACATCACTAATCACTAGAGAAATGCAAATTAAAACCACAATGAGATACCGCCTCACACCAGTCAGAATGGTGCTCATTAACAAAACAACACAAGATAGGTGCTGGAGAGGGTGTGGAGAAAGGGGAACCCTCCTGCACTGCTGATGGGAATGCAGACTGGTACAGCCACTGTGGAAAACAGTATGGAGATTCCTCAAAAAATTAAAAATGGATCTGCCTTTTGACCCAGCCATCCCACTTTTAGGAATATATCCCAAGAACACCATATCACCGACTGAAAAAAACAAAAGCACCCCCATGTTTGTCGCAGCATTGTTCACAATAGTGAAGATCTGGAAACAGCCCAAGTGTTGTTAGTGGACAAGTGGATTAAAAAGCGGTGGTACATATATACAATGGAATACTATGGGGCCATGAAAAAGAAGGAAATATTACCTTTTGCAACAACATGGATGGACCTGGAAACTATTATGTTAAGTGAAATAAGCCAGGCAGAGAAAGAAAAATATCATATGACCTCACTCATTTGAGGAATCCAATGAACAATGTGAACTGAGGAACGGAATCGGGACAGAGGAGGTATCAAAGGGACCAGAGGAAAAGAGGACAGAGGGAAAGGGGATGATAGGATGAGATAAACCTGAAGGGATGGGGGAAGGGCACTGTAGGGAGAGAGGTAAAGGAGATTTTGAGGGAAATGTTGGGGAGGGGGAATGCATTCGGATGACCGTAGAATCTATGTAAACACAATTAATTAAATAGAAAAAATAAAAAAATAATAAGACTTTCTTGCCGATTTGTTACATCAGTGTCCTGAACAAAGTTAAAGGAGAAGATGTTTGGATGTCCACAGGGTCTTGCATGAGTGAAGCTGCTGTAGGTCAGAGAGCAATCTGTTCCAATGGCAATAGTCACCTTGTATTGTTATCTGGACTCGATGGCAGATTCAGCATAAGCAACACACCGCTGAGCTCTGAGGCTCTGAAGCTGTTGGAACAGTTGAAAAATTCTTGCTGGGAGCAGTGTAGGTAATGACTGGCATTATAGTTAGTCCGGAGTGAAGGGAGAGCAAAATCCTTTAAAAGGAGCAAATCCTTTAAGAGTCCTACAATTTCCATTTCATGGCAAACTAGAGAATAAAAGCATGTCCTCATTCAAGAGAGGATGCAGCCCCAGGTTTGGCCAATCCTGACATGTTAAGGATATAATTCTTTATTTTAAGGTTTGATCAGGAATTGGTACTGACATTTTTTAAATGCCTCTTGCCTTGGATGAGTTAATCTTACATTTTTTATTGGACATATTAGTGTGGTTTCAAATATGAAAATCTAGAATTATTAGTGTTTTACACTTGATTTTTATATCTATTTCCATAGGTGGAATTAGTTTCTAATTTTTGCTTTATGTCTTTTTTTCTCTTCTTCAGCAAATGAGGTAGCTTCTATTTCATTTTAGGTTGTAGAATGCCTTATGTAGAGCCTGGGGATTATTTGTCCCTTGAAAGTTTGAAAAATCTAGAAAGCTTCCTGGCTCAAGGATTTTTAAAAATTGGAACATAACTTACATAAAGCATACAGATCTTAAGTGTGCAGCTCACTGGATTTTACACCTACGTACCCACTGCACAGGTCAAGATGTAGAACACATACATATATCACCACAGAAATTTCCATCGTGCCCTCTCCTAGTCAATGCCCACCTAGGTCTGGAGGGAACCACTATTCTGGTTTCTATCACCATAAATTATTAAATTTGCCAGTTCATGAATTTTATATAAATGAAATCATACAACACTGTTTTGAATATGAATTTTTTTACTCAACATATGTGTTCTTGAGATTTATCCATGTTGTTGTCTGAATCATTATAATCCATTCTTTTTCATTGCTATATAGTATGCCATTGAAATGAATATGCCATAATTTGCTTATCCATTCTCCTGCTGATGGACACTTGGGTTTTTTAATGTTAGCTGCTACAACTAAGATTCTGTGGAAAATTCTATTACACACCATTTTGGAGACATTTGTCTTTATTAATTTTGGGTATTTCAAGAATGAAATTTCTGCTGGTAAATGTTAAACTTTAAGAAACTGCAAGCAGTTTGCAAAGTGGTTTTACTATTTTACATTCTTACTAGTGATGTATGAGAGTGTTAATTGCCGCATCGCAGATCCTTGCTAACATTTGATATTGTCAGTGTTTCATTTTAGCCATTCTAATTAAATCCTAAGATTTTAATTTGCATTTCCCTGATAAGTAATACTATAGAGCATATTTTATATGCTTATTGTTGGCCTAAGAACTTTCACTAGAGGTAATTTATATTTTTTTCAGTTTATTTCATATTTGTTGATTTAAAGATTAAGTCATATAATTTTTTCTATTTTATTTATTTTAGTGATCTATATAGATACCATATATATTGTTGAGCCAATATTTTTTCATTTGTCTTTGCTTAGAGAATATCTCATCCAGGTTTTCAAATTTATTTGAGAAGTTTTAGGTAGATTATTTTCTTTTGCATATTTATTTATTTTTAAATTGAATTTATTGAGTACAGGTTCAAGTGTGCAACTCAATAAAACATCATCTGCTCACAGCATCACGTGCCCATTGCCCAGCAAAGTCTCTTTCCATCCCTATTTTCTCCTCTCTGACCCCACCCTCCTTTCCCTCTGCCTATCACCACACTGTTGTCTGTATTTACATGCTATATATATGAAGGTTTAAAATTTTTACTTTGTGGCTATAACCTTTTTCTTATTCCTAATGCTCATATTTACTTTTATCTTTAAAAAAAATAGGTTGGTCTGGCCAAGCGGTGGCGTAGTGCATAGAACATTGGCCTGGCATGCCAAGGACCCAGGTTCAAAACCCCAAGGTTGCTGACTTGACCAAGAGCTCATCAGGCTTGAGCATGGGCTCACCAGCTTGAGTGCGGTGTTGCTGGCTTGAGTCCAAAGGTTGCTGGCTTGAAGCCCAAGGTTGCTGGCTTGAAACTCAAGGTCGCTGGCTTGAGCAGAGTGACTGGCTCTGCTGGAGCCTCCTGATCAAGGCACATATGAGAAAGCAATCAATGAACAACTAAGGTGCCCCAACAAAGAATTGTTGCTTCTCATCTCTTTTCCTTCCTGTTTGTCTCTGTCTGTCTCTCTCACTCACTCGCTAAAAAGAAAAAAAAAAAGAGATTGGCCAGTCTTGTCTGTTTTGTTGCTCTTTTGACAACAAAAACTCAAATTATTTTTATTGATTTTACTGCTTTCATATTTTCCAACTTATTAATACATGCTTTTAGCTTTATCAATCACTTTTTAAATCATAATTATTTGAATTTTTGCCACTTTTTAAATCCTTTTTAGCTTAAACTTTATTCATTTATTTTCATTAACTAGAAAATAGTTTATTAGTAAAAACTGGGCATAGATTTTTTTCTATGATGCATCCCTAAGCTAGAGGCATACAGAAGTGTTCAACTGCTTCCTCAGTTTGACCTATAACTTCACATGCTTTTATAGTTTTCTTTTATTATATTTGGGAGAGGACAAATAAATTACTCAACTCTTATGACTTACAGGTATTTGATTTAAAAATATCTTTTTGAAAGTTCTGAAATCTGTATATGTGTGTGTATATGTATATTTATAAGTTCATACTGTAATACAAGTTTTTCTTAATTTTAAAAAGGTAAAACAAAAGCAGCAAATGGGAAACCAAAGTATTGTTTCAGAATTCCTCCTCCTGGGCGTGCCCATTGAACCTATCAATGACACCAGTTCTATGCCCTGTTTCTGGCCATGTATCTTACCGCCGTCCTGGGGAACCTCATCATGCCCATTCACCTAGGCTCCCACCTCCACACACCCATGTATTTGTTTCTCAGCAATTTATCTTTCTCTGTCCTCTGCTTCTCTTCTGTAACCAGTCCCAAATTGTTGAACAACACGCAGAGCCAAGTCCCATCCATTCCCTATGCAGGCTGCCTGCCCAAATGTACTTCTTTTTGCTTTTTTGAGAGCTTTCTCCTTGTGGCTATGGCGTATGATCACTATGTGGCCATCTGCTTCCCCCAGCACTACACCATCAACATGAGCCTCAAGTCTGTCTCTCTCTCTGGTGTTGCTGTCCTGGGTGCTGATCACTGTCATCTCTTTGTTGCACACTCTGCTCACAGCTTGGCGGCCTTTCTATGCTGATAATGTGATCCCTCACTTTTTCTGATATGTCTGCTCTGCTAAAGTTAGCCTGTTCTAACATTCAGATCAATGAGATGATGATATTTGCCTTGGGCGGGCTTGTTATTATTGTTCCATTCCTCCTGATCTTTTCATCATGTGCCCGAATTGTACCCTCCATCATCAAGGTCCCTTCTGCTAGGGGTATCCACACTGCCTTCTCCCACCTGTCTGTGGTGTCACTGTTCTATGGGACAATCATTGGCCTGTACTTGTGCCCTTCAGCCAACAATTCTACTGTTAAGGAGATGGTCATGGTGATGGTTTACACTGTGGTGACACCCATGCTGAACCCCGTCATCTACAGCCTGAGGAACAGAGACATGAAGGGAGCTTTGCAAAGAGTCTTTTCAAAGTGGAAAATTCAGTTTTTTTCTGAGATAGTGACTCTATAGATTAAAGTATGTTTATAAATAGTAGGTGTAAAAATGACAGTGAGTAGTATTTTAAAGGTCTAATGCAGCCCCACAGCACTTCCAGAAGGAGTTTCCCCAGATGTCACTAGTGGCAGGTCATTGTGCCTCTTGGGTTTATCACTGTATCTTGAATATGACGCAGCACAAGGCTAGACATGTAGTGGCTGTATCATTTTTAATAGTCATTATTATTAATAATAATTCAATCTTGAATAAAGACCACCTGACCTTGTTATTTATTGTTCTTAAAGTAGGTATAGCAGTTCATAATTCTCTGATAAATTCAAATTACTCTGCCACTTCAATACTTTGTTTCTGCCAAGCGTATCAATTCCGTGAAGAATATCTTCTAATTTATTATGTACATGCTCTTATAATTTTTATTCTCCAGGCTCAAGGTTTAAAACTTTGGAACAAGAACATCCTCAGGAGGCTCTAAGGCCCCCCACCTCGGAATTAAAAGAGATACAAATTAAGTGCATATGCATGTAAACTGTCAAATAGAAAAACTGACACAGAGCAGGTGCACCCATCCTCAGGCCTCCCTGAGGACCACGCTGCCCTCCCTTGGGTCATGCCCACAGCCAGGAGTTGAGATTTTGACTTGCGAATAATCCTGAGAACACAGAAGTCTTCCCCATATTGCTCATCAGATGTGTTTGTACCCTACTTCTATTTCATCACCACCCACCTCAGCTGGAACCCCCTGAAGCTGCTTCACAGAAGCTTAGGGAATGCATGCTTTCTCACTGTGCTGTTAGAACTTCTACAGGCAAGTATCAACAAATGAAGAAAAGTTAGTAGACATCCAGGGGGGAAAGCCAAGGTGAATAATCTGAATAGATGGTTCTCATGGGGACAGATTTAATGGAGCACACAGGAGAGGCTTAAAAGTTCTAAGGCATATTCTCAATGAGATCCTGAAAGATCTTGTCTAGTTAAACCAAGAGAATTTTGCAAAGAAAGGTGCTAGGCAAGAAAGAGTTCTTAGGAAAACCCCTCTCCTCAATTTTTTTTTAAAAAGAGAAAATATAGATGAGTACTTATATATTTGAGATGGAAAAAATAATTTCAAATGTCACAGCAAAGACAGAAGTCATAAAGTAAAAGAGTTATGTACTTGATTACATAAAATAAAGAATTGAGTATGTCAGAAAAAGATTTCATACTTGCATGAATATAGAAAAACCCAGCCCTGGCCAGTTGGCTCAGCAGTAGAGCATCGGCCTGGAATATGGAAATCCTGGGTTTAATTACCTGTCAGGGCACACAGGAGAAGGGACTATCTGCTTCTCCACCCATCCCTTCTTCTATCTCTCTTCCCCTTCCAAAACCATGGCTTGAATTGTTCAAGAAAATTGTCTCCGGGCACTGATGATGGCTCCATGACCTCGCCTCAGGCACTGAAATAGCTCAGTTGCAGAGCAACGAAGCAGTGGCCCCAGATAGACAAAGCATTGCCCTGGAGGAGGCTTGCCAAGTGGATCCCAGTTGGGGCGCCTGCAGGAGTCTGTCTCATGGTCTCCCCACCTCTCACTTAATAATAAAAAAAAAGAAATAAAAATCCAGTCTCCCTCACAGAGAAATGCAAACTAAAACGGTCATGGAAATAATGATTCACTTATCATATTGTAAATATATATATTTTTAAAATGATAATTACTAGGGTTGGTTAGGGTTAGGAAAGTGGCTTTCTCATATTGAATTGGTAGAAAAGTTAAATGGTTCAATCTGTCTAGCTGGTAATTTGGCAATATTCATAAAAGTATTAAAAATACGTACATGCATATGGTCCATTCAAAGACATAGCCATGCAAAGACATATCAAAACATTGCCTTTCATAGTGAAAAACTGGGAATAAGCTAATGGGTCAAGGTGGAGGGGTTGATTAAGGAAATCTTGTTGCAGCTATAAAATGATACAGCCACTACAAACAATGAAACAGGTGCATTTATTAATATAGAATTAAAAAAACCCAACGAGACTGTGATGGGAGGGGGAGTGGGACAACAGGAAGGTGCTAGAGTGTGGAGGAGGGTGAGGGACACAATGCCAAAAATCAGACAGAAGTGAAGAAACGGGAGGCCCATGTTTGCAGGGAGGTGCAGGTCCATCCCATCTTCCCTCACTTCACAAGTTTGCTAATGAGTCTTGCTAAGGACACTAATAAAACCATTGATCACTAATTGGCCTCCTCCACTCTCCTCTCTGAGGTCTAGTTTCTTTCTGTAAAATGGAAAAAAAAAAGAACCAAAATGAAAGCAACTTCTTTCTGGCTATCCCTTCCCTCTGGCCTTATTACAGGATTGCGGAAAACTATCAGCAAATCCCCAGTCTCCCCAGCCCCTAAGACCCAATTACCCTGAACTCACATTTGGGAGCTAATTAGAGGACTCTGTTGGTGGAACTTGCAAGTACTCCATTCCCCAGGCCTGACCCTGGCTGCTTCTGTGGGAACCTTCATTAGAACACCTGCTGGAGGGGTGTGCCTCCTGAGGCCCAGTGGAGCTGGGGAATTGAGCAATGTTTATCACTTAGTTGTCTCCTCTCTAACAAACCAAAAAATACAAAAGTGTTTGGGGGCCCAAGAGATGAATCATGTCAGTGGGGTGCAGGGCAGCAGCTTCTACAGGTCTGAGTCCTTCACTAGCTCATTTAAGGGAAGTGAGGCCAGTGTGGTTCAAAGAGTGTAACACTGGTGGGAAGGCTGGAGTATTTTGGTGGGTGGGGTTGGATGGGGTGAATTTGAGCTCTGGTCCTTATTTGAGAGAGAGCAGAAACTGCAGAATATGGCAACTCCTACTTGAAACTCAATGGAATTTTAGCATCTCCTACATTATACTTGTCAGCTCAATAATTCTGTATTTCAATTCATTGAACCCTCAGAATAATCATTTGAAGTACATACTATGATTCCTATTTCACAGATGAGAAAACTGGGGCCCACAGGAAGAAATGACTTGCCCAAAACAGCTAGCTAGTAGCAGTGTGAGCCCATAAGTCAGATCGATCAGCTCTTTCATCCTATACCTTCTTCACTTGAGCACAGTTGGTTTAATGTATGGGCTTCTCAGCTTGTTCCCTGGCACGTTTGATTCACATTTGCTTTTCCTTGTGCCCTAATCTGGACAACTACTTGTAAATACCAAGTAAAGGGTTAGTCTTTTAGGGCCCTGATATCATCTCCTCAGAGCCTACAAACATAAATTCTGAAGAAAGGGGCATTTTCTAGCTGATGTCCCAAGCTTCCTTCCCAAGCTCATTCTTTCTTCAGTTTCCATTATTGCTACCTCCCAGGCCTTCACATCTATGCCTGGCTCACTGCTACCAACTCCAATCTGGGCATCTCTCCAGTAGGTGAAGCCCACGAACCCACTTTTACCCATCAGAGATCCACTGTACATGAATTGTTCCTGGGTTTATAACCTGTTTCCAACCTTATTGCCTGTCCATTTATTGCCCATGGTCCATTATTTCTCTCTAGCCTTCAGCATCCTGTATGGGCCTGAGTATTAACCCATTGTAGTTGGTAAAGGAAAAAAAGCCCAAGATACATGCAAGGGACTAATTTTACAAATAAAGGAATTAACGTTAAGAAAGAAGATTCACGTAGACTTAAGTAGAAGAGACTGGATTAGAATCTGGGTCTCCAGACGTCCTAAGACTCTCTTCACTCAACTGTACTGCATTTCTACTTTCAGAGTTTCATTTCTGAGACAGCATATAGAGTCAGTATTGCTGTTAGTTTAGAATTCTTTGGTGACTTACTAGAGGAGGGCAAGAAGGGAGGCAAAAATACCGGACTACGAGTCAGCCCTTGGTGGCTGCCCTATCTGCGAACTCTATAGACTTTGAAAAGTTATTTAGGCTGTCTATACATACCTCTGCTTTACTTTATTGCGAAGTGGGATAATAAAAGCTGGTCTTCCCACTCTCTAATCCTGGCCCTGGTTGTGGGTAACACTCAACTGTGTAATTACAATATTCAAATGATAACATAGATTTCAAATCTGTGTTTTGTAAATACTGTTATGTGCTAATAGAATAAAAAGAGAAATTATACTCTTGTTATAATTCCCTTGATTCCTAAGAGTGCCTTTCTCTGCTCTGAACACACGGGAAGCCTCTGGCTGGTAGAAAGGATGTGGGAGAAGGAGGCAGTGTTGAGATGTGTATGAGAGTGTCTCCAAGTGTATGTAGATGCCTATGGAGTGAGTATAAAGTGACATCTGCCGAGCTTCACAGATGGCTCAAAGGTTCACAGGTGTGCTGGGGGACCGCTTTGTAAGTTATATAATTGTCTAACTACTATGCTGTATACCTGAAACTAATATTGAATGTCAACTGTAATTAAAAATAAACCTTTTTTTTTTTTAAGTTCACAGATATGTTGAGAACTGATAACATCAGGAACATTTTCTTTGGATATGAGCTACCTGAAATATTGCTAGAATTTTCTTAGTGCCAGGAAGCCTATTGTTGGTGGCACAGGGAACTGTGAAAAGTGTACACTGGTCCCCATCAAGACTGGTCACTATCTTGAACTGAAATTACATTTAAGATGCATTAAAAGTGTTGGGAGGAGGAGGTGTTGCTGGTGGTGCAGGATGAGGTTGGTGTGGAAGGAAGAGTGAAAATTGAATTTTCAGAGCCAGGAGAGGGAATGGATCCACTGGGAGAATTTTTTAAGATAGTTCAGTTTAGGTCTTAATTCAGAAGAGAAGGAGAAATGAACAAGATGACTGATGACAGATTCATATCTCTTCCAAGGCTCTACTCTTGATCAAGTGAGCCCAGTGGCCTTATATTGGATGGAGAGGATGACTCACTCTCTTTCTTGAAGATGAGGATGATAGAAGACACTTTGAAGGCTGGAGAGAAAACATTACAGTCAAGTCACCCTATTCCCACCCTCCACATTTTCACTATTAGCACTTTTTAAAACTTATTTTTTGTTTTTCAAATTACAGAATTCAGTGAAAAAGTTCAAATAAAAGTATATGGAGCCTGAGCAGGAGGTGGTGCAATGGATAGAGCATTGGCCTGGGATGCTGAGGACCCAGGTTCGAAACCCTGAGGTCTCCTCCAGCTTGAGTGTGGGTTCACCAGCTTGAGCGTGGGGTTGCTGGCTCAAGCGTGGCATCATAGAAATGACCCCATGGTTGCTGGCTTGAGCCCAAAGGTCACTGGCTGGCGCCCAAGTTTGCTGGCTTGAGCAAGGGGTCCCTAGTTCTGCTGTAGCACCTTGATTAAGGCAAATATGAGAGAGCAACCAATGAACTACTAAGGGGCTGCAACAAAGAATTGATGCTTCTCATCTCTCTTCCTGTCTGTCTCTATCTGTCTCTCTCTCTCTCTCTCTCTCTCTCTCTCTCTTGCTAACAATAAATAAATAAATAAATAAATAAATAAATAAATAAATAGTATATGGAGTAAAAACTAAAATTCCTTCTCCATTTCCCATCACTCTTCCCATTTCCATTTCTTCCAGGAAGGATTCACCATCCATAGCCTGGATTTGTTCACCAGAACTTTTTCACCCCATACACACATACATGTCACATTATCATCCTTTCTAAATTTAGCAATATGTGCTATACACTTTGTCATGTCAACACCTTAATTCTTATTTTTAAACAAAAATATACATTTTATTAAAATTATGTAAATAAATTAGGAAGCAAAATTATTTACATGATGACCTTAGCCGGGTAGCTCAGTTGGTTAGAACATTGTCCCAATATGCCAAGGTTGTGGGTTGAATCTCCAGTCATTGGGACACACACAAAAATCAACCAACGAATACATAAATAAGTGAAACAACAGATCAATGTTTCTCTTTCTCTCTCCCTTCTCTCTCTCTAAAATCAATGGATAAAAAAAAGAAAAAAACAAAACAAAACAGAATAATAAATTTGGAAGCCTTAAGTTACCTGATTTTAAGACTTACTATTAAGCTACAATAATCAAGACAGTGTGTATTAGTATAAGAATAATCATATAGGTAAATGGAATAGAATGGTGTCTAGAAGTAGACTTACACATACATGGCCAGTTGACCTTTGACATAGGTGCCAAGTTAATTTAATAGAAAAAGAATAGTTATGGCCCTGGCTGTTTGGCTCAGTGGATAGAGCATTGGCCTGGCATATGGACGTCCCAGATTCGATTCCCTATCAGGGCACACAAGAGAAGTGATCATCTGCTTCTCTCCCCTTTCTTCTCCACTTTATCTTCCTCTTCCCTTCCTGCAGCCAGTGGCTTGATTGGTTTGACTGTAGGCCTGGGACACTAAGACTAGGTCTATTGGTCTGAGTGCATAAGTCTCATGTGCTAAAAATAACTTGGTTGATTTGAGCATAGGCCCTAGATGGGGGTTGCTGGGTGGATCCTGGTCGGGGCACATGAGAGAGTCTGTATCACTGTCTCCCCTCCTCTTACTTTAAAATTAAAGAGAGAAAAAAAAAAAGAGCAAATAACCTATATTACCAAATTGGCTGTTCCAGAGGAGGCAGGGGTTGGGGTATTCCTGAAGAATCTCTGCTGCTGTTGAACGGACTCCCGAGCTTAAATTCTGGTCCCACCACTTAATAGCTGTGCTAATCATCCATTCACTCTTTCAGAGGGGGAAAATCTTAAGAGCATTGCCTTTGGCACCAGACTGCCTGGTTTGAACCCGGGCTCTGCCTCTCACTAGCTGCATCCATCACCTTGGACCAGTCACCTTACCTCTTTGTGCCTCTTCCTTGTACAATGGGGGTTATAATAATACAATAGTATTTACTTCAAAAGATTGAGAATTTAAGTAGAGACACATGTAAAATACTTAGCATGATTCTTGACACATAGTAAGATCTCATTAGGTTATTATATAATATTATTAATAATAATCAGCTGTTATTACTATATAATATAACACTGGGGGACAAAATTTTTGTTGCATCCACAAAAACACTTGTTCTTACCTCATTTGAGCGTGATCTCAAATCTGACATTAGTTTTTCTCTGTAAGCTACAGCTTTTTGCAATTAAAGATTTTAGGTTTTCATCTTATTGTAAAATTTTCAACATTTAGTTTAACATAATGAAGTAGAATGTCTTCTTGGGCATCATCTTTGTGAAAATATAGTAATTTATATAATGCAGTAAATACACTGATACACTAAAAGATATGATTGCATCAGAATTTGTCTACAATTTCAAAATAGAACATATTAAAACACTTATTTTAATCATAAAATTTGCGCAAAACTTATTTAAATTCTATTCAGGCAAAAATTTGCATTTGCAGCTCTTGTGTTTGTGTACTTGTTGAGGACAATCTCATTTGATGCTCCAGCAGTAGTCTGCTCATCACTAACAGCTCCAAGATTTTCAGGAAACTTATCAAGGTGATTGTTCAGGAAGTGAATCTTAATGCTCATGTTACATCCAATGTCGCAGAAAGCCAACAGCATCCTTTGAATGAGAAGTTCATAGTTTTCTGATTTTTTGTTGCCAACGAAGTTCTTTGTAACTGCCACAAAAGACTGACATGCTGCTTTCTCCTCCTTATTCATCTTCCTGGCAAATTCTTCTTCATGTATGAGGGTTTGAATTTGAGGTCCATCAAATACACCTGCTTTTATCTTCTCAAAAAACAAAGCAGGAAAAGCAGAAATAATATGTTGAAAGCATTTATTTTCTCTATTCAAAGCCTGAACAAACTGCTTCATTAAACCAAGTTTGATGTGAAGTGGGGGGAAAATGATCCTGTGTTGATTAACTACAGGTTCATTCACAATATTTTGCATCCTTACTTCCAGAGCTTCACATTTCGGCCACTCCTTCTGTGTCCAGTGTTTCTCCTGAGCTCAGCTGTCCCACAAACACAGAAAGCAAAGATACTTCGTGAAACCTCTCTGTTGTCCTAGCAGGAAATTTACCATTTTAAGATCCACACAAATGATCCAGTTATGCTCCTCATACTTCAGAAAGTCGAGGACAATTTTGTCATTATAATCTTCTTGCAGATGAGTTGAATAACCAATTGGAACCGCTGCATAAACATTACCATTGTGTAGAAGAACACATTTCAGACTCCGTTTAGAGCTGTCAAGAAATAGCTGCCATTCTGTTGGACTGTAAGTGGTAACACCTAGCTGGCTGAGAAGACTACTGATATCATGACAGTAAACAAACATTCTTGTGCTGTCCCAGACCTTCTGCAGTCACAGGTCAGAAACATGTCACGGCTCTTAAACGGCAACCCTGGTCAACACTTGTGCCTTGATAAATGGGCCTTGGCATAGATCTCTGTTTCTGACAACTGGTGGGTAGTGTCTCTGGTTCCTCAGGCCACTGAGAGGTGAGCTCCTCCTGGCTTTTCGCCAGTCTTGTCTCTAAACCCCGCCTCGATGAACACCGGAGTTGTGATCGCTCTCAACAGAATTCACCAATCTTTTCCACTATCAGACTCTCCGGATAACCTGTCACAAAGGAATGTAAAATTGGGAAGACGTTTGATAAAACTTGGGTCTGGATTGTGGACTCAGGTTGTTTGGGCACAGCTGCCACCCTTCCACTCAGTTGTCAGGCATTAGAATCCATAAGTTAATACAAATGTGTAATACTAGTGGCCGAAGCCAGGCAAGTTCAGATTGGATTTGGCAGATGGCAGAGAAACTGCAGAGCCGGAAAGCATTACGCCATACCTGTTTATTGGAGGCTCACAAAGACAGGTGAGCAAATAAACAACAAAAGGGAAAGAGCTGATGAACAAAGGAAAATCTGCTATTCTCAGTAAGGGCAAGGGGGCAAGGAAAACCGCACCTCACGGTGGAGGGAGAGTGATCTGGGAGAATCCTGCCCAGGGGAAGCCCCCAAGCCTTATATAGGCTCCGCACACGTGCCTCTGCCACGTGCTCACATACTAATCAGGCAAAGTGCTTGCAGCTGGTAAACCTGTGAGCGAGCCTAACACAGCTGCCCCACAAAATGCTTTCCTGATAACTTTATAAAAGCACTCAAAAATATTATTCAACAAATCCCACCAAAGAAATTACATTTTATGCTCAAAGTGGACAATTATAAGTAAAGGGAAGGCATAGGTTTAGAGGAAGAATAAAAGACCCTAAAAATCAACAATCTTAATAAATCAAAAAGATTACTGAATATCACAATGTTTAGTTTATTTTTACATTTTAAATAAGTGAAAGAAAACTTTATAAAAATAGCCTTTTTTAAAAATAAGAAACACCATATTTATTGTAAGACTCCTGATGTTCGCCTTAAAATTGCCATATGAAAAGGTGATGGTTCGTCACTGAGATTGTTTTGTTCAGATTGAAAATTGCTTCATTTCAGCAGAATGTTTTGGTATAGAACTGTTTGAAAGCATAAGCAATCTATTTTTGTTTTTCCACTATCTAATTTTTAGTATCTAATTTTTTTCTGGCATACTATAAATGGCAGAAATGTTTATGAGACTTACAGTAGGTGTTCTTTTAAAAATTAAAATATAGGTGACCACAATGTCTAGAAACATAGGGAACCCATATTTCTTAATAGATTGAACTCTTGATTATTTCATCTAGGGCAGTGGTCGGCAAACTCATTAGTCAACAGAGCCAAATATCAACAGTACAACGATTGAAATTTCTTTTGAGAGCCAAATTTTTAAAACTTAAACTATATAGGTAGGTACATTTCTTCTCGAGGTAGTGCCCACACGTGGTATCTTGTGGAAGAGCCACGCTCAAGGGGCCAAAGAGCCTCATGTGGCTTGCGAGCTGCAGTTTGCCGACCAGGGGTCTAGGGTATGCTGTAGGCACAAGTTTATTCCATGAAAATTAGGAACAAATCATCTGAGGGAATGCATTGTGGTTGGATATACAAAGTTTAATGGAAATGCTACTTTAGTGCACATTGTTCTTTGCAGTTTTGCACCGCTTATTATTGAAATATGAATTGCTAGTAAGGAACAGCATGTTGAACATCTCATAGAATATCAATAAACTACTTGTTATGTATATTTGTTTATGTTCCCAGACTTTATGGCCACTTGAACAATTTTAACTCAGAAGACTGAAGAATAATCACATATATTAAACCATGTTAGAATAATCAATATGAAAAAGAGATATTACTCTGTAAAGCATCTCTTGTATACAATTTTTCCTAATTGATTTTGTTTTGTTCTGATCATTAAACTTACCTGCTTAAATTAAAAAAAGATAATGGAGAGATAAAGAAAATTACATATACATTTTTATATAAAATTAAGTATTAGAAGTTTCATATAGTTCAGTTATGGTTACCTGTGATACAATGGGTACAAACCCATAGAATATAAAATATCATGTATCCTAACTTTAATAGCCAGTGTACTGCTTTCATAAAGTACTTGTATGTGATGAAAAATAAAAATTAGTTAATAGACTCCTTCATCAGTCAGCGCCTTAATACTGCCAAATTCCAATGAAGAAGACTGATATGTCATCTCGGTTGACAGATGGGAAAAAAGAAAACAAAACAAAAAATAAACATACAAATAAAGCAATTGGTCTGAAATCGTAAAGAAGAGGTTGACAGTGAGGATCCTCTTTAAGCTCCCCTGGCTCAAACTTTTCTACTCAGCAGTTTAATCAACCAAAGTGCCTCAGAAAGAGACTATACACATAATCTTATACCGATATTAAAAAATAAAATCTTTAAACAGAAGTCTGATGATCCATGTAGTGGTTGCTGTTTTCTCTTATAGCACAGATGTATATGTGTGTGGTTCTCTCTCTGTCTTTTTTTGTAAGTTACATCTCATTAGGCTTGAAAATATCCAGTCCAAAAGAAGCCTTATTAAACCAGGTAGAATTCTCATCAAAATTAAAAGGGAATATAGCCTTAGGGAATTAAATGAAATGTTCATTGTGTTGATTTTAGAAAAATAGAGACTGGAACTTGGGCTGGGGATCAAACCAGCAAATTCTGGGCTTCAGGAGGATGCTCTAACCAACTGGGGTGTCTGACCTGGGCAGCTGTAGGGCGTGTTGCTGAAGTTACCTTCTGGTGAGAAAAAGACAACACAGTTCTAGAGTAGCTGAGACTCTGACTTTGAATCAAGTCTTCCAGATGGGACTCATTCAAACATAACTGAGTCAAGGCAATGGGTGTGTCTTAACCTGGACTGGTTTTTCCTTTCAAAGAACTGAAAGAACAGCTTAAACATTTACTGATGCCATGAATCCTCCCTTATCTGCGGTTTCGGTGTTCCACAGTTTCACTTACTAGTAGTCAACTGCAGTCCAAAAATATTAGCAGGAAAAATCCAGAAATAAACAACTCACAAGCTTTCAATCATATATCACGCTGAGTAGTGTAAAAACAACTGAAACTATGGCTGATCTCTGTCACAGGCAGTCCTCATCCCTTATTTGGTCCCGTTACTTCTGAGAGCTTAATGGCTGCAGCTACCTCCCCTTTGCTCAGCCATCCAAATGGTGAGGCAGCTCATTTCTTGCCCTTCGTATTTTCTAGGGGAAACCCACATCATTTCAATCTGTGGTTTGCGATGCAAACGACAGATGCTATGTTCTCCTAGTCAATGCCCACAACCCTCTCCCTAATTCTTTCCAATCCTTTTCTTGCATTTTTCCTATTGAAAATATAATTGATATATATCATCTTTTAAAAATTCACACAAACTTTTTTTTTTTTTTTTTAAGAAAACTGATACCATTTCAGGAAAATCCCAACCATCAGTCTGGCTGTGGTGAGGCCATTTCTGGATTAAAGTTTCATCTAGGCCCTGCAGACATGCAGGAATGCATGGGGGCAATTTATGCCTTTCCTCCTTTACTTGTTTTCAGGTCATGTCTAACTAGCTACCTAACCTAACAAAACGACTATTAAAATACGCCTGCCTTTTACAACTACATATTATGTAAGATTGTTTTCTTTATATACTACAACCAAAATAAGATATCACTACAGAATAAATGCAGAAGTATGTATGAGTTACCATTTATCTTCTATTAAGCCAGGTATTTTAAAGATTTTTAAAAGATGTAAAACATTGTCATTTTTTCTCACTAAATGTTTGTTTTAAAAACTAGATTACCTTCATTGAAAACCCTAGTTATGATAACATGTAATGTGCACATTATTGTTTTTTAAGTGAATAAATAAATATTTCAAATAACCTTTTAATATGGCAATATTGAAAGATATAAACCAGGTAAACAAAACTCTTTGGGTTTTGGGGTCCTCAAAAATTTTCAGGCTATAAACGTATCCTGAGACCAAAAGTTTCAGAACTGTCTCCTAAAATACAAAACTGCATGAAAAAGATTTCTGCCAAATTCAGCAAAATGGCTTCTTTGAGAAAGAGGACAGAGCTGTGGAAAGAATTTGGAAAATGCTTTGGTAGTATTTGTAACATTTTAAACATGTTTTGGGAGAAATGACACAATAAGGTTTCAAATTAATATTATTTACTTTTTTGAAGGCAGTACTTATATGTCTAAATTTTTTCCTGTATTTTATTGTATGTTTAGCATTATTCACATTTTTTTTTTCATTTTACATTATGTGGAAGTTTGATTTGCCATTGGGTTTGACTTCTGAATGGGAGGAATGCTCAAATGTGAGAAACTCACTTCTTGCCCTTCCAAACGCATAGGAGTATTATCCATCTGGATAGTACACTTTTAATTTTTAAAAATAGTCAAGTTTAAAAGCCTAGAAGGCAAAATGACCAGTTGTCAGAAATGGAAAGTGAACCCTTAGCAGTATGGAGGTAAACCACCTGGTCTCTGGGATTACTGGGAACTTCAGGAGATGGAATTTTACCTTCCATAGAGACAGGAGTTGAAGTCAGAGGACTCATGTCAGGGGGGTCTGGAATTGGACTTCCTGTGTGTAAAAAATAAAAGAGTTGAGAAAGCTCTGTCCATTCATTACTCGAGCCTGGGAAGTTTCCACCCTCTGACCCAGAGTCATAGCTTAAAGTGAAGCGGCTGCCCTCAAACCTTTTATATCTCACACCTCTTTACCCCTGTGTCAATTCTTAGGATCTTTTGCCTCACTACCTCACTCTTCATCTGGGTCCATTCCGCTACTTGGACCATTTATTAAACATTTCCTTTAACAATTACATTTTTCATTTGCAAGATTGCTAATCAATTCTTTTATATAACCGCTGTCTTTATTACATGGGTGTGCTACCCTGCCATATACCATTATATTTATCTTAAAATCTTATTCTTGTGCTTTATTAGGTCTATTTCTTTGGTAAGTTCTTCCTCTGTTTGTCTGCTTTGTTGTTTATCATCATACTTTCATAAATTTCATGCTTTTTTTTGCGACAGAGACAGAGAGAGAAACAGAGAGAGGGACAGAGAGGGATAGACAGACAGTCAGGAAGGGAGAGAGATGAGAAGCATCAATTCTTTGTTGAGGCACCTTAGTTGTTTATTGATTACTTTCTCATATGTGCCTTGACTGGGGGGGCTACAGCAGAGTGAGTGATCCCTTGCTCAAGCCAGCAACCTTGGGCTCAAGCCAGCGACCATGGGGTCATGTCTATGATGCCATGCTCAAGCCAGCAACCCCGCACTCAAGCTGGTGATCCTGCACTCAAGTCAGTGACCTTGGGGTTTCAAACCTGGGTCCTCTGTGTCCCAGTCTGACGCTCCATCCACTGCATCATTGCTTGGTCAGGCTTGTGCTTTATTATTATTATTTTCTGAGAGAGAGGGATTGACAGACAGGAAGGGAGAGAGATGAGAAACATTAATTCTTCATTGCAGTACCTTAGTTGTTCATTGATTGCTTTCTCATATATGCCTTGACCCTGGGGGCTTGAGCTGAGCCAATGATCCCTTGCTCAAGCCAGTTATCTTGGGCTCAAGCCAGCAACCTTGGGCTTCAAGCCAGAGACCATAGGGCTCATGCCAGCGACCATGGGGACATGTCTATAATCTCATGCTCAAGCCGGATGAGCCTGTGCTCAAGCCAGCAACTCTATCCACTGTGCCACTGCCTGATCAGGTGGATTTTGTGCTTTTTAAATGGCTGGTGGCTCTTACTGTTATTTACAGGTATTTGGAGCTGAGATTCCCTATCTAACTGTCCTCTGTCTCTTTGCATATGACCTGCTTGGGTGAAGGTGGAAGTTAATACAGGGGCTTACATTCTGCATTGTTTTTGGTAAGAGTTAGGCCTAGATAAGAATTTTAGCCAGGATAAGGGACCTCAGCAGCTAGTCTTCTGGGCATGAGTGTCCCTGTTTCCCCAGATTTCACTAGCTATACAGGACACTTCTCTGTCTTCTACCCAACATACTCCCTCCTGCCTGCAGGCGAGTAACACTATCACTGCTCGCTGACCCATAGGAGTTATACTCTTGTTGCTTCCACTGCAGAACTACAATTTATCGCCTGGTCAGATAGTCTCGAGTCCCTTCCTACTCTAGAGTTCATCACTTCTGGATGCAAAAGTGATGGCTACAGCATAGTTTGGCTGCAAAATCAATATCCCAAACGCATCACGTATAGCAGTATTCTGTGAACGCTGTGGGTGGGAGAGCACAGAGAAGCCAACAGGAGCAAGGGGCAGGGGCCATGCTGATGTCACCTGAGCTGGGTCTCTGAAAATGAGAAAAAGAAAGAAGGAAAACTGAAACCTGACGGTCAATGTGAAGACCAGAAAGGCTGGACACCGCAGGGCCAGCTAATGAGAAGCCAGGAGAGGTCCCTACTGAATTCCTATTACCCAGAGGCCGCCGAGCATCCTCCCTCGTCCCGCAGGCTGCGCGCGCCACCCAGCGGCGGACGGGCTGCCGTCCCAACTTCATTATTAGATGCGAAACCCAGCTCTTCTCTTCTTCCTAGGGTTCTTAAGATCAGAAAAGAGGATGACCCTGCGTACCCACCTCACCCACCGAGGAGCAACATAGTACCGGGCCCTTCTACCCTTTCTTAAAATTAAGTAACTCTTTCCCTTGACCACCAGGCACTTGCTCCCATGTGAAGGCATTTGATGCAAGGATCTAAAAGGAAATGCTAGCAAGTTAACTCCAGAATCATATAAAGAGAAGAACATTGTACAATGACAATGGTAGATCAGATCGCTAGACTAGCAAAGACAATTGATGAAATTTAACATCAATTACTGGGTTTAAAAACAAAAATGAAATTCTCAGCAAAGTACTATAGCTATATAAAGAAACTAATAAAGACTTAGAAAACCACAATCTCATAGGTATGAAACATCAGAAGCATTCCTATTCAAGTCAAAGTGAATCCAAATACACCTGTTCTCATGGATTTCATTTAATGTTTCAGAGAGCCTGACTGAACTCTAAGATGTTCAGGGAGCAGAGCAGTTAAAATTGGAAAGAAAAAAAAAGACAAAATATTATTATTTACAGTGAAATGATTTATACTTGAAAATCAAGAAATTAACTGAAAACTAGAGAATTTAGTAAAGTGTTGGGAAGAAAACAATATTTGTAGAAAGTGTTGTGAGTGAGTATTCACACAGAAAGAGGGGACAAAATAAAAGGAAAGAAGACCATAGCTTTCATCTGTGAAAGCCTTAGGAGATGTGGTGAAGGAAAAGAATAGCCCATTCTCTGGAAGAGGGAGGGCAAAACAGTGTTACATAAAGATGGATGTCCCTGTATAGTAGGAAATACAAGGAGACGCCATTCAAAACTACTAGTAACAATAAGAGAACAGCATAGTTTGGCTACAAAATCAATATCCCAAAATAATAGTATTGCTATATACAGAGAACCAGGTAGAAAATATAATAGTAATAAATGGATCCAATGTATAATAGCAAAAAGGGAGAAGTAAATAGGAATAAATTTAACAAGACATGTTCAGTTTTTTTCTATAGATCATTGAGATACAAAAATACTTGAAATAATGGAAAGATATGTCCAGTTTGTGGATAGGAAGGCTCAGTATAATAAAGATACTAAATATCCCTAAATTAAATTATAACTTAGCTTGAGTAGGTGGTGGCTCAGTAGATAGAGCATCGACCTGAGATGCTGAGGACCCAGGTTCGAAACCCCAAGGTTACTGGTTTGAGTACAGGCTCACCAGCTTGAGCATGAAATCATAGACATGACACTATGGTCCCTGGTTTGAGACAAGGTCACTGGCTTGAGCAAGGGGTCACTGGCTTGAGCAAGGGGTCACTGGCTCAGCTAGAGCCCTCTGTCAAGGTACATATGTGAAGCAATCAATGAACAACTAAGGTGCTGCAACTACAAGTTGATGCTTATCTCTCTCCCTTCCTGTTTGTCTGCCTGTCTCTTTCTCTCTCTCTCTCTCTCTCTCTCACTGGAAAAAAGAAATAATTGCCAAGAATTCTGTGTAATCCCCTTGAGAAAGAGGCCTGGGGAAGGATACAGGCAAGAGGCCAAGGTTGGGCATATCCAGGCCTGACTTAGGGCAGGGAGAGGTAGGGGTGTAGAAAGACATAGAAGAAAACTGAGGTTCTAACACTAGAGATCAAGGCTAAGCACCAATTTCAAAACTGGAGACCAAATTCAGAATAAGAAAGTTTAGAACTATGAGAAATGTGATCAAAGTAAAGAATCAAAACTCTAATATTTCTGTGAATGCTTTCCAGCTCGTTTTAATAGGTTCCCAATTCGTTATGAACAGGACAATCAAGGATGCTAAGAGGGTCAAGGGAAAAATTGATGACCTCTAGTTTTAATTGCTAAGTAACCAAATGATGGTGTACAAATGAACAGATACCAGAAAATGAGCAAGGCTGGTGAAAAGATGAGTTTAATCATGCATTCATGCCCCTTTAGACTAATAAATTATGCACATGTAGTTTAAAAATGAGGAGTTATCAGAGCAGAAAAACCACTCAAATGAATGAGATACTTCAGAATACCTTATTAAATTAGTCAAATATTCATAACTATTGAAATCACAATTTAGCTATATAAATTGTTATGACAGTAATGGGTGCATATACTTTCACCTTGAGGTTTGAGGAGATATTTTTAGATTTTGCCATTAATATATTGTTTGGTTGTAAGTTAGAAATAGATGCCTATTATTTTATTTAAAAATATAATAGTATTTTTCTAGTAGAATGTATTGTAAACAATTGTAATGCCTCTATGCAATTTCATTTAAAATTACTTACCTCAACATAATAAAGGCCATATATGGCAAACCCACAGCCAACAACATATTCACAGGGCAAAAAGTGTTTCCCTTAAGACCAGGAACAAGATAGGATGTCCACTTTTACCACACTTATTCAATGCATTATGGCCAGTACTAGCCAAAGCAATCAGACAAAGAATACCAATAATGAAGTATCAGAAAGAGAAAATAAAAAAACAATTTGATTTACAATAACATCAAAAAGTAAAATACCTAGAAATAAATTTAACCAAGGCAGTAAAAGACCTGTACTCAGAAAATTTTAAGACACTGAAGAAAGAAATTGAAGAAAATACAAACAAGTGGAAGCATATATTGTTTTCATGAATAAAAAGAAGTAACATCATTAAAATATCCATACCACCCCAAGCAACCTATAGATTCAGTGTAATTTCTATCAAGATAGCAATGATGTATTTCACAGAATTAGAACAAATATTCCAAAAAGTTATATGGAATATTAATCTTGAGAAAGAAGAGCAAAGTTGAAGGAATCATGCTACCTGATATTAAACTATACTACAAAGCCATAATAAACAAAAAAGCATGGTACTGGCATAAAAACAAATAGATCAATGGAACAAAGTAAAGAACCAAGAAATCAACCCACGCTTATATGGTCAATTAATATTTGACAAAGGAGACAAGGGATAAAGATAGTGTATTCAATAAATGATGTTGAAAAATTGAACAGATATATGCAAAAAGTGAAACTAGACTACCTTCTTATAACATACAGAGAATAAACTCAAAATGGATTAAAGATTTAAATATTAAACTCAAAACTATAAAACTTTTAGAAGAAAACATAGGCAGTAAAATCTTGGACATTTCTTAAGCAATATTTTTTCTGATATATCTCCTTGGGCAAAGGAAACAAAAGAATAAATAAATAAATGGGACTACAGCAGGATAAAAAGTTTTTGCATGGCAAAGGAAACCACCAACCAAATGAAAAGACAACCCACTGAATGAGAGAACAGATTTTGTCAATGATACAGCTGATAAGGGGTTAATATCCAAAACTGACAGAGAACTTATAAAACTTAACACCAAAAAAATCCAAATAATCCAATTAAAAATGGGGAGGGACCTGAACAGACAGTTCTCCAAAGAGGACCTTCAGAAGGTCAATAGACATGTGAAAAGATGTACAATCGCACTAATTATCAAAGACATGCAATTTAAAACCACAGTGAGATCTCACCTCACAACTCTCAAAACGACTATCATTAATAAATCAACAAACAAGTCTTGGCGAAGATATGGAGAAAAGGGAACCTTCATGCAATTGTTGGTGGGAATGATGATTGGTGCAGCCACTGTGGAAAACAGTATGGAGATTCCTCAAAAAATTAAAAATGAAACAACCTTATAACCAGCAATACCACTTCTGGGAATTTATCCAAAGAAAGTTGGATAAACCTGAAAAACTAATTCAAAAAAAAATATATGCAGCCCTATGTTCACTGCAGTGTTATTCACAATAGTCAAGATATGGAAGCAACCTAAGTATCCATCAGTGGATGAGTGTATATGAAAGGTGTGGTACATATACACAATGGAATACTATTCAGCCATTAAAAAAAAGGAAATCTTACCCTGTATGGCAGCATGGATGGACCTCGACAGCATTATGCTAAGTGAAATAAGCCAGTCAGAGAAAGACAAGTACCATACAATTTCACTCATATGTGGAATCTAATGAACAAAACGAACTAACAAGCAAAATAGCAACAGACTCATAGCTAGAGAGCAGGCTGATGGTATGGGGTGGGGGCGTAGAGGGGTGGAGGGATTGAGGAAAAAAAAGGAAGAAAGAAAAAAATTCATGGACACGAACAACAGTGTGGTGATGGCTGGGAGAAAGAGAATGGAGGGAGGTAAAGGAGAGGACAGTGGGATGGTGATGGGTAGAGACTTGATTTGGAGTGGTGAACACGCAATACAATGTACAGGAGGTGTGTTGTAGACTTGTGCACCTGACACTTGTGTAATTTTGTTAACCACTGTCATCTTGATACATTCAATAAGAAGGGGAAAAAATAAGTTAGTGGAAAGAAAGCAAATTTACATTTTTTGTTTGTTTTGTTTTGCATCCCTGGGTGGGCTCGAATTGCTTGAGTTTTTAGACCATCTGACTTATATTGGGATTTATGAGGAAGTTGATGTTGACAATGACAATGATGGTTATAGCACATATACTTACAGATGATTGCAATGCACATTTTACTCAACAGGATGACCTTGCTAAAATGCTATATACTCAGACTTCAGCTCCCAAGAAACTGAAAAAAATCAATACTGTTTCTTTTTAAATTATTTTTTATTTGATTAATAATACTTTTATTATTAGTTTTATTTTAGTGCACTTAATACATACAACACTAAAATATATAACAAATATATAACAACAATATCTAACAAATAAACACTATTGCATATGCGGTGGTGTACTCAGCTTGAGGATGAAAGTTATCTCACCTAGAATTGAGAGAACCATTGGTGATGCTTGAAGAGTGCTGCTGAGGTCAGTTTGCATGAGGGACGGTAGAGCGTCCTGGAAGAGGGTGGAGAGAATTTGATACACCCAAGTCCAAAGACAATGGGTAGAATATCAGAGGGAAGCTCCTCTTCTGGTGCCATTTCCCCACTGTCCTATGTTCACACTGGGTTCAGGGAAGAGAAAGGGTAAAACAAACTGTATCCTAAAATGCTTGTACCATTTTATGGTCTTACCAGTAGTGTATAAAAATTTGAGGTTGTCTTTCCACTTAAAAAGTGTTGTCCTTTTAATGAGGAAAAATTTCTCAAAAAAAATTTTTTTTGAAATAGAAACAGATAGGGACAGACAGACGGGAAGGGAGAGAGTTGAGAAACATCAACTCTTTGTTACAGCACCTAGTTGTTCATTGATTACTTTCTCATATGTGCCTTGAGGTGGGGGGGGTAAACTCCAGCCAAACCAGTGATCCCTTGGGCTCAAGCCAGAGACCATGGGTCCATGTCTGATATCCCATGCTCAAGCTGGTGATCTCGGGATTTTGAACCTGTGTTCTCAATATCCCAGGCTGATGCTCTATCCACTGCACCACCTCCTGGTCAGGCTCAGGTTTTTTTTTGTTGTTGTTGTTGTTTTGTTTTTAATATGGTTAATTATTTTTGGACTTCCTGAAGAATGATAGAGCTCCTAGAAGGTCATAAAGATATTCTATAGTCTATTTTAAAGGTTTTACACTTTTACTCTTCAATGTAAATATATCATCCACATAAATCTGATTTTTTTTGCATGGAATGAGAAAGATGCTTAGGGTTATTTATTTCTCTATAGACACCCAATTTCCCCAGCAATGCTTATTGAAAAACTTGTCTTTTTCCTACTGCTCCGTTGGCTACTCATGTTACATATCAAATTTCTACACGTTATTTCCTCTAATTTGTTCTTTTGGTTCATTTCTTTAATTTTACTCAAATACTATATGGTATTAATTACTATACCTTTAAAATATGTTACAATGTCTTATAGAGTTCAGAGATATTTAGTTATTTGTCTGATGGAGCAACTTAGTGAGATAATAAGGGTGTCACTGAGTGGATGGTAGCAGATTTTAGTTAGAATTAGAGTACAGAGCTGAGGACTGGGCTTACCAGACTGAGCACTAATAATTGAAAAAGGAGTCTCACTACATACTATGTTCATGCTTTTCATATCGCACCAAGCTGCCCTGGAAAAACATGAGGACTTAGAGTCCTACAGCTAAGGAAATGCAAGGTCTACATTATGGTGGGCAGTCCTTGTTTGAACAGGGAGTAGAACACTGAGGGAGGGCTAGACAACCTCTCTACATTCTCTGTTAATTAATCTCATCACTAAGACCCTCAACTTCTAAGGGCCTGGCCAAGAAATTCAGAGTGGGGGAATGACAGTCCTGGGGTCCTCATAGGCCCTTCTAACATGATCCAGTTCTCAGGGGGAAGTCACTGCTTTCCTGAGGACTCATTAGGAAACTGAGTTCGGAGAAGGCTTCTTTCCTTTGCCTCCTTTCTTATTCTTCTTCTTATTTCCAGGTCAAGACCAGTCTGGCGGTTGGCTGCTTTCTGCCTAGAGTCCTTCTTTGGGCCAGGAATCAGGGAGAGCAAAGTCCTCAGCCTGGACTGTGGTGGAGGCCCAGCTCCACTATTAGCTCCAAGGGTGACTTTGAGAATATAGATAAACTCTCTGTACTGCGCAGTCCTTGTGAGATCAATGAGATTGATAATACTCCCTCATCGTCCCCATGGGACCAATGACAGAGGTACAGTCAGGTTGGATGTGGGGCGTTTTTGAGGAAATCAAAAGCATCACAAGTTGTGAAGCATCATTAGTGGGTTCATTAAAGACTTGGATTGTATATAGTTCCGTGGCTCCCCAAACCCCCAATCCTTCCTGGGAGGGTTAATTTTTGAGGTCCCCAGACAATGGCACTGCAGTGATTAGTGCCTCACAACAGAGATGATCTCATCTCTCTTTCACTCATTTTCTTACATATGGCCCTTCCTGGCTTCCTGGGGCTAGGGCCCACCCAGCGCCACACCCTCTTCCCTTCCCTTCACCAGGCACCTCCCTGGCTTCTGTCCCTGTAACAAGGTGATTCATCTCCTGGGTCCCCCTTCAGCTCCCTAATAATAGAAAAGGAACTGAGTTGTTACCAAGTGAGTCAAACCTCCTGTTTGACACAGGATTCAGTCAGAAAAAGGGGTCTTGCTCAGAGTAACACATCAAGTGAGAGAAAGAGTCAGGACCCTCCTATGCCAGACCGCTTTGCCAATGCCTCTCATTCTTGGATGAAGTCTGCTTTCTGTTTTCATTAGAGTGAGTACAAGGACATTCATCAAATTCAAACTTCCTACTAGACTCATTCTTCAGCTAGCAACCTTGGGCAAGACCTTACATCAGAGATCCTGATTGATTCTTTATCATCAGAAGTGTAACGGATTTAGTTGAAATGTCAGAGCAGGGAGCCATGAACACAGCAAAGGTGGCCTGGGGGTCATTCTGGATACCTGAGTGGTAATCTAGGAGAACCTCTTCAGTTAAGGTCACCCTGTGTGGGAGCTATTTCTTTCCTATTGATACGTCAACTCATATAGAAGTTATTGAGTGAGTCTAGATCTAATATTAGACCCAGAGGGTGACACAACAAGAATCATGGGTTTCAGAGATTTTAGGAGACACGGCATCAAATTTCTTGCTCTCATGGAATCCTCTATGCAGCATCTCTGAAAACAGACAGTCACACAACAGGGGGACCTAATTGGGATTCTGGGATTCCCTGCATGTCTGCAGTGGCTGTTCTGCCGTATTTGTCTATAAAAACGAACCTTTATAGAAAAGAGGATGTCTGTCGGGTCTGAGCATTCAGTTGCTAGCCAAGAGAGCAGGGGATGGAAGAAGAATCAGAGGCCATCGGGATGGTTTCCAGGGACTAGACAGGGCAAGAAGATAGTCATAACAAGGACTTTGCAAGATACCCTGAATGTCTGTCATTTTTCTATATTTGTCATTGTATGTATGTGCTATCTATAATTTTCAGAAAAACTCTTACTATGAGAAAGACCCAGATTTTATTTTGAGAGGATAGCAAGAAAGAATGATGATTATGATGGTAGAGGGGAAGTTGCAAAGGCGAGGGTGGAGAGATGGTAGCCTGCTATCAACAGTGAAAAAGTCCATGAGATACAGCATTGAAGAGGCATGGAAAGCAGGCTGGTATCCTCTGGGAAATCTTTGGGAATGAGAGAAAGCCAAGGGCCAGGATGCAGACCTGTTGGTGCCTGAGAAGCAATTTAAGAACCTGCGGTCTGTGACATTTGGTAGCAGATGTTTTTTTTAGATTTATTGACGTTTAGAGAGAGAGAGAGAGAGAAAGTGGGGGGAGAGAAGCAGGAAGCATTAACTTAGTTGCTTCTTATATGTACCTTGACCAGGCAAGGCCAGGGTTTTGAACCGGTGACCTCAGCATTCCAGGTTGACGTTTTATCCACTGTGCCACCACAGGTCAGGCTGGTGGCAGATTTAGAATCAAGCAGACATATCAGAGGAAAGGTTCTCACAGGACAGGTGAGTGAGGAGAGCCCCAGAGTGAACTGAGAAGCAGAATGAAGTGAGACAGGTGTTGTTTGTAACCATGACCTACCTATCCAAAGAGCCTGCTTGTTTACAAGCTACTTATGACAGGTCTGTGAACAAGAGAGTGTGAGGTTTGCAAGGCACTGTGGAATAGAAACCTATTCCACAGTGTTGGGAATAGGTTTCTCAGTCAGATGAGTCATCCAGAGCAGCTCTAGCAAGCATTGTAGAAGAATGTGAATGCTTTCATCCCTTGGTAAGTGCCCTTGGGGGACTTGGTGGGAGAAGCCATCATGGGCTGGTCCAAGCAGTGGACATATTTCTGGTGTCCTCATACAAATCCTTTCTCTGGTTTCATAGTAAGTGAGCCGAGGGGGGTTAGTAAGTATACAATGGGATGGACCAGCAACAGGTAACTATTTTAAAAAATAGAAAACCAGACATAATAAGTATATTCAGTATTTAATCCAAACAATTCCAGCACCCCAAAATGTTCCACCATACTTTCCTCATTTGTATAACGGAGTAGATACACTCCAAGAGGCTAAAAACCAGGTCCTTCTTTGATTCAATGACACTATATACATGGTATACTGAATACAACAATGTGCACTGATAGAGCCATGATAGGGATTATAGTAAAATATTTAACAAGCACCAGACTAATACTCTGTATCAATGGAGTCTGGTTATTACCTATGGTGGATCCCACCATGACTCAGGGTCTATGCTATTGGTGGGAAACTGACATTGTGTCTTAGATTTAAGTTATTTCTCAATATTTAGAAACTTATCTTCACTATTCTTAAATCATGATAAACACAGTTGCAGATATCACAGCTTTTATTTATTATTACCTATGACGTTTTTAATTAGGTATACTTTTAGAAACCTAAATATTTTCAGGCACTAGTAATATTACTGGGTTACTATACTTACAATAATTCATCAAAAAGACAGGAAAAAATCAAAGAAATTCATTTAATAAGTAAAAAAATATAGACTTCCTTGGCCAGTTCAGTGGATAGAACATTGGCCCGGCATGTAGACATCCTGGGTTTGATCCTCGGTTAGGACACACATGAGCAGTGAACAGCTTCTTCTCTCCCCCTCTCTTACTCCCTTTTCTTTTTCTTCTCCTCCCACAGTCAGTGGCTAGGTTGGTCTGAACATCAGCCTCGGGCACTGAAGATAGCTCGGTTGATTTGAGCGTCAGCCCCAGACTGGGGTTGCCAGGTGGATCCCAGTCAGGGCACAGGTGAGAGTCTGTCTCTCTATCTCCCCTCCTCTTACTTAAAAAAAAGTAAAATAAACATAGTCTTAAACATTTACCTTTTGCTAAAGCATGCACACAAAGAATAAAACAGGCCATAGGCTTCAACTGATGAATACCGCATAAATTAATTGGGGCAGAAATTGGTAAGTAATTTGGCTGCTTTGTTACAAGTAGACTTTTTTTTTTTTTTTCAAAGAAGCATTATGGAGCAAATGTTATTTCTTCATAGACCAGTGAGGCAAATTGGGATCCACATAGCACTTTAAGCTTTTACATAATCTGCTGGACAGCAGCACCTTGACCTGGTTGGAAACAGGACAGAGAGGAGCCATTGAGCTACTATTGCTAGCTTTTAAAGATCTCTTTAATCTGGAAGTAACAGAGCATTAAAGATATATATATATATTTATTATTATAAAAGTAATCTGATTCATTCTAGATCATTTGAAAGCAAAAGAAAATGGGAAGGGGGAAAGAAATGAAAATATCCCATATTCCTATTAGTCAGTGGTTCCACTGGGTCATTTTTTAGGAACCTGCATATATAATTCAGGTATAGATTTACTTTCTGCTTTACCTTTAATTTTACATGATGAAATTTCACCTTACAGTTGGGACTTTTGGGCTTTATAGGTGACTCGGCATATAAGGTGTTTATTGACATATATAATTTTTAAAATTTAACTTGCTAATATCTTAATAATTCTGAGTTTTACAGTTTTTAATTTTCTTCTGTTTTCTATTTAGATAATTTAATTGTTTCAGAATTACTCTTTTTTCCTCATTTCTATTATTTAGACATTTTATTTCTCTTTGCCTATAACTTTAGAATAATGAAAAGTACTTGAAGTAATAAAGGCCATTCCTCCTTTTTAAAAAAAAATATTGATTTTAGTGAGAGAGGAGGGGGAAGAGAGAGAGAAAGAGAGACAGAAACATGGATCTCTTCCTGTATGTGCCCTGACTGGGGATCGAACCAGCAACCTCTGTGTTTCTAACCAACTGAGCTATTAGCCAGGGCAAGGCCATGCCTTCTTGCTTCATTACTACTTCAACATTATGAATAATACAGATTTCTAGTGGACATGCCCTGTCCCCTAAAGTGGTGTACTTTCATTTTAAGCAACTACAAGAGTTTTTTCTTTTTTCTCTACATTAGAAATGTATGTAAACATTTAAGAATTGCCTTGTAGAAAAATATTCTCTTTTTAGCCAATTAATATGCTATAATATAAAATAGATTTACTGAAATTAAATCATTTTTTCCTATAAAAGCTATTATATAATAGTGGATTTCATTTGTTATATCTAAGATTTTTGCATACATTTATCAATATATTCTCTACTGGGTAATAGATCACTAGAATAGCTCTTTTTTTGGCTATTATTATTACATTTCAGTACTAAGATTTGTTACCTTTAAAAAATGAACTGGGAAGCTTTCTTTTTTTATGGTAAAAAGAGTTTGTTACATGATAATTTTATTTACATTGCTAGATTAACATAATATGCATAAGAAGTATGTGAGCCTGGAGCCTACACATAAAAGTATGTTAGTAACAATAATTTTTCCATTTTTTTTCACTTGCAGCTAGTTTATGTGGCATGGGGACTGATCTTAATTTGATTGTTCAAATTTAGGAGCAGATAGTATTCCATGATTATTTGATTTATTTTTGGTCTGTGGTTATACCACCTTTCAATTCCAAATTTTCTGTATTTTTACATTTTTCTTGATTACATATTTTCTAGGTATTTATTTCTTACATTTTCCTTGATTATATATTTTCTAGGTATTTATTTCTTTGTAATATATTTATAAGGACTTATGGTCAATTTATTATTTTTTTAAATTTTATTTATTTATTCATTTTAGAGAGGAGAGGGAGAGACAGACAGAGAGAGAGAGAGAGAGAGAGAGAGAGAGAGGAGAGAGAGAGAAGGGGGGAGGAGCTGGAAGCATCAACTCCCATATGTGCCCTGACCAGGCAAGCCCAGGGTTTCGAACTGGCGACCTCAGCATTTTCCAGGTCGATGCTTTATCCACTGCACCACCACAGGTCAGGCTAGCATTATTTTTTCGCCAGGTCTCTTTAAATAGGTTGGTGGTGGGAGGAACCTCCTTTCTTGATTCTAGGAAATGAAGAAAATAAGAATTTATATACCTTTCCCAAGGAGGTGAGGGAGTCCAAGGTAGTTGTGGCACCAGGCGACTCACCTAGAAGCTGGGTAAAGACTGAATTGAAGACGGAGAGGGTTAATGAGTGAGGTGTGGCCTGAGGAGTGGGAAAATAATCACTAGGACACTTGAGAATATACCCTCAGGCTTGGCATATGAAAGTAGTCAATACAATTTTTCTGATTAACCAAATTGGAAAGACTGGTCCCTTCCACTATGAAATGTCTTCTTACAGGCACCCATGGAGCCAGAATCTGGGGCCAATGGAACAGCTGTTACTGAGTTCATCCTGCTGGGCTTGGTGGAGTCACCAGGCTTGCTACCAGTTGTCTTTGTACTTTTCCTCTTTGCCTACCTGGTCACAGTTGGAGGCAACCTAAGCATCCTGGCAGCCATCTTGGTAGAGCCCAAACTCCACACCCCCATGTACTTTTTCCTGGGGAACCTATCCGTTCTGGACATTGGGTGCATCACTGTTACTGTTCCCTCAATGTTGAGTCGTCTCTTGTCCCACAAGCGTGCAGTTCCTTATGGAGCCTGCCTCACACAGATTTTCTTCTTCCATCAGTTGGCTGGTGTGGACTGCTTCCTGTTGACAGCCATGGCTTATGACCGATTCCTGGCCATCTGCCGGCCCCTCACCTACAGCACCCGCATGAGCCAGATGGTCCAGAGGATATTGGTGGCTGTGTCCTGGGTTTGTGCCTTCATCAATGCACTGAGCCACACTGTGGCCATATCCACACTCAACTTCTGTGGTCCTAATGTGATCAATCACTTCTACTGTGACCTCCCACAGCTCTTCCAGCTCTCCTGCTCCAGCACCCAACTCAATGAGCTGCTGCTCTTTGGTCTGGGTATGCTCATGGCAGGTGCACCTGTGATTCTTATTGTCACTTCCTACATCCATGTGGCAGCTGCAGTCTTGCGAATACGCTCTGCAGAGGGCAGGAAGAAAGCCTTCTCCACATGTAGCTCCCACCTGACTGTGGTTGGCATCTTCTATGGGACAGGCGTCTTCAGCTACATGCGTCTGGGCTCAGTGGAGGCTTCAGACAAGGACAAGGGGATTGGCATCCTCAACACTGTCATCAGCCCCATGCTGAACCCACTCATCTATAGCCTCCGGAACCCTGATGTACAGGGCGCCCTGCGTAGAGTGCTCATGGGGAAGCGAGTCCTTGCATGAGAGGTGTCTCAGGAGGGTTGAACCCCAGCAACTAGTCCTTGTCTTCCTAGATCCTTGAGCCAGACAGCTTTTGTTAGGAGTGAGACTTCTTGTTCTCCAGGAGGCTCTCCCTGATAACGAGTATGCACGTTCTGCAGACTAGAACCCTTGGCTCATTGCCATTTTGTCATAGCCACCCTTTTCACTTCTGATGGAGGTAAAACAGAAAACTCTGTACCTTGGGAGACTGGTGGTCCTACAGGCAGGACGCTTTGTTCATTTTCTGCTTGGATCCTCCAAAATACACCAGCAATGATTCTCTCCCAACTGGAATATGAAAAGTCACAGCTTGATGTCAAGTATTGGCACATCGTCCTGTCAAACTTCTGAAACAGCTGCCCCAACCTGCTTCTACACAGGATTCAGCGCAAGGATCGAGACCCAGTACCATATAATCTGAGACTCTAATTTCCAGTTCCTTGTCTACATTGCAAGATTCTAAGGTTTTTAGCAGCAGAGAGTTTCTATTTCCTTTTGAGTATATTTTTTTCCCTAAAATGAAAATATACATTGATTTTTAAATTTTCATTAAAAATTATGTTTATGAAAATAAAAACAAAATTTTACCAGTGGAAAATTAAAGTAAAAACATTCACCCTGTCTATTCTCATCCTTAATAATTTGATTTTCTAGAAGAAACCACTGTTAAGAAGTTAGTGCTTACTTATTTTGTTTTATTATACATATATAAACATGCTTATAAATTTTTGTATCAATATAAAAACATTTATACAATATAAACATATTAGGGGCATGTTATTGTCAGGTTGCCAAAGGAGGGATGCACAAGGCCTGATGAGATTTTTTTTTAATATGAGAGAGAAAGGGACTGACAGGGACAGACTGACAGAAAGGAAGAGAGATTAGAAGCATTGACTCCTAGTTGTGGCACCTAGTTGTTTTGATTGCTTTCTCTTATGTGCCTTGCCTGGGGGCTCCCAGTCAAGTGACCCCTTGCTCAAGCCAGCAACCTTTGGCTCAAACCAGCAACTATGGGGTCATGTTTATGATCCCAGGCTCGAGCAGCAACTCCACGCCAAAGCTGGTGAGCCCATGCTCCAGCCGGATGAGCCTGTGCTCAAGCCGGTGACCTCGGGGTTTGGATCCTGGGTCCTCTGCATCCCTATCTGCTGCACTACTGCCTGGTCAGGCAACAACTGATGAGTTGTTGTAAGAACTTTATTCATGCAGCTGCAAAACAGATGGACTAGTGGCATAAGCCCTGAGCTGTGAGGGACTACTGCAAGCATCTGCTGACGTGAAGGTTGGTGCACTTAATATGCTCGGATTAGTTTATTCTGGTTTATGGCTTTGGTCACCAGCTGTCTCCTTTTCCCAACCCTTGGGCTCCCCCTGAATGCCTTGCCCCAAAGACACTTCCCAGATCCTCCTGGGGTGAGGGACTTACTTAAAGGGAGGAGCGTTGATGAGGAGGTTGAGGGGGGTTTGAGTTTAAAGGGGCCCTGGACCCAAACCTAACAGTTATGTAATGTTTTTTGTTTTGTTTTGTAGACTTTTTTAAGGTATTTGCTGTCAAATTCAATCATATTCCTTTTGATGGAGTTTAGATTGTTTCTAGATTTACTGCAATTATGGTCAATAATGTAGAGAATATTATTTAAAGATGTGTTTTTATTATTCTACATGAATTTCCATAAAATAAGTTCTAATTAATAAGATTCCTGAGTTGAATAAGATAAAAATTTAGATTTTTGATAAATAGTTCCTTCTTGGCCTTCAAAAAATTGCACTATTTTATTGTTTCAATGATGAGCGAAATGGCTTGTTCCTGCACCTTTGTCAACAGTGGTTATTACAAGTAAATTCTTCTCATTTTTGACAATATAGTGGTTGAAAATGACCAACTGTTATTTTAATATGCATGTCTTCGATGTTCACATAAGGTTAAATATATTTTCAAGTGTTTATTATCCATGACTGTGGACTAAATTGCGTCCTATCAAATTTATATGTTGAAAACCTAACCCTTAATGTGACTGTATGTGGAGATAGAGTCTGTAGGAGTTAATTAAGGTTAAATTAGGGTAGGTCCCTAATCCCATGGGACTGTGGCATTATAAGAGAGAAAGAGATAGTGAGAGAACGCTTTCCCTCCCCTGAAAAGTGGGAAGGCAGCTCTCTGCAAGCTAGGGAGAGAGCTCTCACCAAACCTGACCATCTGGTACACTGATCTCAGACTTCCCGCTTTCAAAACTGTAAGAAAATAGAATTCTGTTGTTTACCCAGACCATGATTTTTTTATTTTTTAATAGAGGCCTCAGCTAATACAATTTGTTAGTATTTCCACATTGGAAATTATTTGTTTTCCAAGTTTTTGAGGAATAACTGATAAGTATAATTGTATATAAAGTGTACAATATGATGATTTTTTTTTTTTGTATTTTTTCGAAGCCAGAAACGGGGACAGACAGTCAGACAGACTCCCGCATGCGCCTGGCCGGGATCCACCCGGCACGCCCACCAGGGGCGACGCTCTGCCCACCAGGGGGCGATGCTCTGCCCCTCCAGGGCATCGCTCTGTCGCGACCAGAGCCACTCTAGTGCCTGGGGCAGAGGCCAAGGAGCCATCCCCAGCGCCCGGGCCATCTTTGCTCCAATGGAGCCTCGGCTGCGGGAGGGGAAGAGAGAGACAGAGAGGAAGGAGAGGGGGAGGGGTGGAGAAGCAAATGGGCGCTTCTCCTGTGTGCCCTGGCTGGGAATCGAACCTGGGACCCCTTGCACGCCAGGCCGACGCTCTACCACTGAGCCAACCGGCCAGGGCCAATATGATGATTTGATATACATTATCAAATGATTATCAAGATCAAGATAACACATTCATGTGTGATGAGAAAGCTTTTTTTTTTTTTTTTAGCGAGCGAGAGACAGAGAGAGGGACAGAGAGGGACAGACAGGAAGGGAGAGAGATGAGAAGCATCAAGTCTTTGTTGCAGCACCTTAGACTTTAGTTGTTCATTGATTGCTTTCTCATATGTGCTGTGACTGGGGGACTCCAGCAGAGCCAGTGACCCCTTGCTCAAGCCAGCGACCTTGGACTTCAAGCCAGTGACCTTTCAGCTCAAGCCAGTGACCAAGGGTCATGTCTATGATCTCAAGCTCAAGCCAGCAACTCCGCTTGAGCTGGTGAGCACACGTTCAACCAAATAAACCTGCACTCAAGCCAGCAACCTCAGGGTTTCAAACCTGGGTCCTCTGTGTCCCAGGCCAATGCTCTATCCACTGCCACCACCTACCTGGTCAGGTGAGAATGCATAAGATTTAACCTCAGAAAAATTTGAGTGTACAGTGCTGAATTATAGTTCCAGAATTTATTCATCTTATAATGGAAAGATGTACCTTTGACCCTCATCTCCCCAATTCCCATTCCTCCTGTGTCCTTAGCAACCAAAATTCTACTCTCTGTTTCTATGAAATAGGCGCTTCTCCTGTGTGCCCTGGCTGTATCATACAAGTGATATCATATAGAATATGTCTCCCTTTCCCTGGCTAATTTCACTCAGCATAATACCATCAAATTCCATCCACATTGTCACAGTAGCAATAATTCCTTCTTTTTGTGACTGAATCATTTTTTTTTTATAAATATATACTACATTTTGCTTATTCAATCATCTGTCAGAGGACTTTGTGGTTATCTCTGTATCTTGGCTATTGTGAATAACATTGCTGTGAACATGGGAGTTCAGACAGCTCTTTGAGATAGTGATTTTGTTTTCTTCAGGTAAATAATCAGAAGTAGGATTCTTGGATCATATGGTAATCCTACTTTTAATTTTTTGAGGCACCTCTATACTGTTTTCCATAGTGGCTGCATCAATTTACATTCCAATAGTGTACAAGGGTTCCCTTTTCCCCTTGCCAATACTTGTTTGTTGATTTATTGATGATTGGCCTGCAGCCCTGTAAATCCATGATTCTCAGCCGTGGCTGCTGCACCAGGGGAGAATTCAGAAGTTCAAGGGCCTGGTTCCACCTGATTGTGATTTAGCTTGGATTTTAGAAGCCTGTCAGCATGTTCAAAGGAATGACCTGGAGTGCTTGTTAAACATACAGATTACTGGCTAGCTGCCTCTGGTGATGGGTTAGGTCTAGGGTGGGGTACAGGAATGGGTCTTTTTTTATGACAGCTGTTCTAACAGGTGTGAAGCGCTAGCTCATTGTGGTTTTGATTTGCATATCCCTGATGATTTGTGATATTGAGCCCCTTTTCATGTACCTGTTGGCAATTTGTATCTCTTTTTTTGGGAAAATGTTTATTTGGGTCCTTGCCCATTTTAAAAATTGAATTATTTGGGCTCTGACCAGTTGGCTCAGTGGTAGAGCATCAGCCTGGCGTGTGGAAGTCCTGGGTTCAATTCCCAGCCAGGGCACACAGAAGAAGGACACATCTGATTCTCCACCCTTCCCCGTATCCTTTCTCTCTATTTCTCCCTTCCCCTCCCGCAACCAAGGCTCCATTGGAGCAAAGTTGGCCTGGGCACTGAGGATGGCTCCATAGTCTCCACCTCAGGCACTAGAATGGCTCCGATTGCAATGGAGCAATGCCCCAGATGGGCAGAGCATCGCCCCCTAGTGGGCATGCTGAGTAGATCTCTGTTGGGTGCATGCGGGAGTCTGTCTCTCTATCTCCTTGCTTTTCACTTCAGAAAAATACAAAATAAAATAAAAAAGGATTATTTGCTTTTTTGTATTGTGTTGTATGGGTTCTTTATATATTTTGGATATTAACTCATCAGCTACATAGTTTACAAATACTTTCTCCCATTGGGTAGGTTGCCTTTTCAATTTATTGATTATTTCCTTTGCTGTATAGAAGCTTTTTCTTTTGATGTAGCTCCACTGGCTGAAGTCAGCATATGCAAAGACTGGAGGGTCTTTGGTGGCCAAAACTGGGGAGTCCTTACAGGTGGCTAAAGCTATAGAGGTCCTCGGTAGCAAAGACTGCTGTCGTCCTCCTGTTCTAATATGCCCATGGAAGGAAGTTCAGGCCAAGGGGATGCCCTTAAGAGACTGAGAGTGACAGTAGAGTAAGTGCCCTGGGATCAGGTACATGTGGAACAACAACATGCCTAGGTCCTGAAGCACAAGTGCACTTGCTGTGGTGGTATCACTAGGGTCAGAAGTGTGGGCATGTCCAGGTCTCCAGTGGGACTAAAGTATGGGTTTCTAGAGCTCACTGTAGTGACTCAGACTCTTGAGGGAGCGGGAATGCAGCAGGCTCAGGTATGACAAAGTGCATTGGTGGCTTGGACTCAGGCAGCAAGATGCAGCAGCTGCTCACCCTGGAGATGGCAGGTCAAGTCCCAACTCTAGCCCCAGAGAGCCAGAAACAGAGCAGCCACAGCCCAGCCCTGACAATGCTGAGCCAAAGCTCTAACTCAAGTCCCCAGAGTATGGGGCACAGAGGAGCAATAGCACAGCGCTGGTGATGGTACGTCAAAACCCTGATTGAGAACCCAGGTGTGGAAAAACAGCTGTGTTAAGCTTGCTCACTGGTTTACTGGCTGCAAGCACTTTGTTTGATTAGTGCATGAGCATGTGTCTATGTAAGTCTGTATAAGGCTACGGGTGCTTGTGCTCAGTGTGGATGGTGGATTGCAGATTGCCTGCCTGCCACTGTAAGGGGTTATTTTTGCCATTCGTTTGCTTGCTTCCTGAGAAGCAATTTTCCCTGCCTGGTTGCTTGTCTGCCATTGTGAGAATCTATTAAAAATGGAAATGACCCAATGCTTTCTGGCTCTGCAGTTTCTCTACCATCAGCTCAAATCAGTGTGAACCTGCCTGGCCTCAGTCACCAGCATCACATCTGGCATAGTGGGCAGGATTCAGTTCAAATTGGTACAGAGTTGCCAGCACCCTAAAGGGTGGGGTAGAGGAGTGGTCATTGTTCTCCAGCATATGGTTCACTGTGGCTGCCCTTTTGGGGGCCATAGGCTGGGTGATTTCTACAGCCCTGTGAGAAGAAACCAAGAGCTCTATGCAAGAGGCTGCCTGGGGTCAAAAGCTCCAGGTTGAGCTGTAGACTGAGTGCCAACAGCAGCATGAGCTGGAATGGTCATTGGAGAAAGGTTTGCATATTTGAGAACTGCAGGTCAAGCAACAGGCTGAGAACCAGTGATGGCGTAAACTGGAGCATGCTCTGGAAATGGAGGCTGACTGGGTTCAAGAGCTGCAGTGTAAGATGCATGCTGAACAACAACGACACCTGGAACTGGAACAATCACTGGAGAAGGAATTACATGTTTGTGAGCTTCAGTTTTCCCTAGAAGATGAACATTGACAGCAACAGTTGTTGGAGAAACAACTTCAGATTCAAAAGCTCAAGTTCCAGCTTCAGCACAAGAGCTGGAAGCCACAGGAGCCAAAGCAGGTGCCAAAGAAGGAGCAGCATTTGTGCCAGCAGAGTGGCTCTGAGTCAGCAGGAGCAGGTGTTTCCAGCTCCTCCTCTTCTGAAGAGGAGGCTCAGGCTCAAACTGCCATCCACAGACTCAGAACCTGGCTGGTGGTCACCCAGAAGGTAAAAACTCAGCAGCCAAGAGCCCCTCCTCAGGGGCAGGCACTAACTCCTTCACAGATAGTGGAACACTTATAGTTCGGCCCTAAACCCAAGAAGAGCTGGTGATGTTGGGGGTGCAATTCAGACAGAAAACCACCAAGCCACTGGCAGCCTTGTTGCTGTGGTTGTGGGGCATATGGGTGAATGGCATTATGCTCTTTGGAACAGAGATGGAGAAACTGGTTGCCATTACCACACACTCCTCCCTGAGGCAGCATCCTTAGAAGTGCTATGACAACCCAGAAAACCATACCTTATTAGAATGGGTGATGGCTGACATTCAATGGTTTGGCAGAATGCTGGGGACTTGCTGGCAACAGTGAGTCAGTGACAGTCCTATAGTGAGCTGCCCCAAGTTCTCCAGGAACTAGGTATGAAGAATGCTGCTTTCAACCTGAGGTCCCGTGTGCCAGGTGAGGAAGTGTTTATGGCAGACATTAGGGACCTTATTCTCTGTAGCACCCTGTCAGCCCTTTTTGGGTCGTAAGTGCTCCTCCTGAGTCCCTCTGTGGGGCAGCCCATCAACACAGTTATGCAGACGGTGCCATATTTGGGGAAGCTGGAGACAGCATGGGACCATAAAGCTGTGAGGGCTGCTGCTCTTACTCCCCCTCCCCCGCCCCCGCCAACTAACAAGAGAAATGGGCCTGTAAAGGTTACCTGAAGACAGATGTGGGTAGATTTGATTACAGCCAGGGAGATAGAGAGAAATTAGATGGCAGGTCTAATGAAGCCCTGTTAGAGCTTTGGTGGCTGAGGGGTTTGGGTGGGGCTTGTGGCAATGGACAGAGTGCTATGGAAAGGCTCTGAGGTCTGTTAACAAAGAGCTGTATGGCTAGTTGCCTATAATGGACTTTTATTGGTAATTTGCACTGACAGCTGGGCTGTCCATCATGGACTGATCATTGAATGGTATAATGTACTCTTGGACTGCGACCAGAGGGAGGCACCAGCTCCCTTGCTGGATGGACACACCACTTGTGGACAGTACTCTAAGAGACCTTGATGGGAGGGGGCAAGGCACCTGTTGAGGCCCTCCTGCACTGAGACGCTATTCCCATCAAGTTGCAGAGACACATTGCAATGCTGGTGGGCGGATCCAGGCAGGTCCACATTGGATTAGGGCAGATAGTACAGAAACTGTGGAGCCAGAAAGTGGCGGGCCATTGCTGTTTAACAAAATCTCACAATGGTGGCTGAGAAAATGGGCCGGGAAAACTTCTTCTCTGGCAGACAAACAGCAAAAATGGCCCCTCACAGTGGCAGGCAGGAAATCTGTAATCTGTCCTCCTCTGCAACCCGCCGTCCACCCTGAGCGCAAACACCCATGGCCTTACATAGACTATACTCACGTGGTGCTGCCATGTGCTCATGCACTAACCAAGCAAAATACTTGCAGCTGGTAAACCAGCAGGCAAGCCTCACACAGCTGTTTTCCCCACAATCCACCCCTTTAGGGTTGCTTGCCTTATAGTCTATGCTACAGGTATCTTCTACCTATGTGAGGGATGAGGTACATTACAGAAACAGTCAATGGCAACAGCACAAGTTATACAATAATTACAAAGATGCCCTTCACAATGTCTTCCTGAGCACTCTGTCCAGAGAGTTAACTGGAGGCCCACCTCTAACCCCCTCCCTCACGGTAGGTGGGAAGGCCCGTATAGTCCAGGGCTATATCCATTGAAGAAAATGTCCTTGGTGGGTTTCTGCAACTGGATGGGAGCAGCTTCCCGGTGCAGGAGGGCCTCCACAGGTGCTGTGCCCCCCCCACCAAGGTCTCTCATAGTACTGTCCACAGGCAGCATGTCCATCCAGCAAGGGAACCAGTGGCCCTCTCTGGTCATAGTCCAACAGTTCATTACACTGCTCAATGATCAGTCCATGGTGGACAGCCCAGCTGTCAGTGCAAATCACCAAGGTAAAGGTCCATTACAGGCAACTAGGCATATAGCTCTTTATTAACAGACCTCAGAGCCTTTCCATAGCACTCTGTCCATTGCCACAAGCCCCACCCAAACCCCTTAGAGATCCAAGCTCACAGGGCCTGGTGGAGTCGAACACATTCAAGGCTTGTGCAGCCTTGACAGCTCTCTTAGCTGTTGTTGCTGCTGCTGCAAAAGCACCTATTACTTTCTACTGCCAACACCTGCTGCATGATAGAAGGGGACCAGTTTTACATTGGGCCTCCATCCCTCACCCACTCCCATTGGACGGGTCCCTCAGCCTTCACCCTACTCAAACTGGGATAATGGTTCTTGGGGATCCTTCTTTTCCACAGCTGTCTCCAAGTAATCCTGTAACCGAGCAACCCAAACACCAGCCATTTTCTTGGCAGCTGCCAGCGCCGCCCACTTTTCCTGCCTTTTCAGTGGCTGGAACCTCTGTTGCTGCTCAAGCTGCCACCAAAGCTCTAACAGGGCTTCATTAGACCTGCCATCTAATTTCTCTCTATCTGCCCGACTGCAATCAAATCTACCCACATCTGTGTTCAGGTAACCTTTACAGGCCCATTTCTCTTGTTAGTTGGGGGAGGGCATTCTCTATACCTAGTTCCTGGAGAACTTGGGGCAGCTCACTATAGGACTGTCACTGACTCACTGCCCCCAGCAAGTCCCCAGCATTCTGCCAGAACAGTGGTCGGCAAACTCATTAGTCAACAGAGCCAAATATTAACAGTACAATGATTGAAATTTCTTTTGAGAGCCAAAAATTTTAAACTTAAACTATATAGGTAGGTACACTGTTATTAACTTATTTAGGGTACTCCTAAGCTGGCCTTTGCTAAAAACTCAAGGGGCCAAAGAGCCGCATGTGGCTCGCGAGCCACAGTTTGTCGACCAGTGTGCCAGACCACTTGAATGTCAGCCATCACCCATTCTAATAAGGTATGGTTTCTTGGGTTGTCATGGCAGTTCTGAAGACACTGCCTCAGGGAAGAGTGTAGTCAATGGCAGTCAATTTCTCCATCTCTGTTCCAGAGAGCATGATGCCATCTACCCCCTATGTCCCACAACTGCAACAAGGCTGCCAGAGGCTCGGTGCCTTTCTGCCTGAATTGCACCCCCAACTTCATCAGCTCTGCCTGGGTGTAGGGTCTGACCACAGAGTGCTTCATTACATGTGGAGGGGTTAGTGCCCGCCATCCACCCTGAGCACAAACACCCACAGCCTTACATAGACTATACCCACGTGGTGCTGCCATGTGCTCCTGCCCTAATCAAGCAAAATGCTTGCAGCCGGTAAACCAGCAGGCAAGCCTAACACAGCTGTTTTCCCCCCACACACCAAGGACACTTTGTGGTTTTAATGGATATAACCCTGGACTATACAGGCCCTCCCACTTACTGTGGAGTAGGAAGTTAGATGTGAGCCTCTTGTTAACTCTCTGGACAGAGTGCTCAGGAAGACATTATGGGGGGCACCTTTATAATTATTGTATAACTTATGCTGTTGCTGCAGTCTATTTCTGTAATGTACCTCACTCCTCACACAGGAACAATCACAGAAGATTTCTGTTGCGTAGATTGTGAGGTAAGCAATCCTAAAGGGGTGGGATGTGGGATGTGGGAAAAACAGCTGTGTGAGGCTTGCCTGCTGGTTTACAGGCTGCAAGCACTTTGCTTGATTAGTGCATAAGCACATGGCAGCACCACTTATATAGTCTATGTAAGGCTACGAGTGCTTGCACTCAGGGCAGACAGCGGATTGCAGATTACCTGCCTGCCACTGTGAGGGGCCATTTCTACTGTTTACCTGTTTGCTGTTTTCCCTGCCTGTTTACTTGTCCGCCATTGCAAGAATCTATTAAATGGAAATGGCCCAATACTTTCTGGCTTCACAGTTTTTCTACCATCTGCCTGAATCCAATGTGGACCTGCCTGGCCTCAGCCACCGGCATTACGCCAAGGTGCTGGGCAGAGAACTGTAGCAGTGCATCCTGGTGATGGTGGGTCTATGCCACAACTCAGCACTCAGGGGGCAGGAAACAGGGCAATAGCAGCACTCCCTGGTGTTGGATGGCAGGTCAAAGCTTTTACTGCAGACTCAGGCTGCAGACAAAAGCAGCCCAGCTTGTCCTGGTGCCAGTGGGTCAAAGCTGTGACTTGGGACCCATAGGCAGGGAGTTAAGCACCATCAACTTCCATCCTGTAGACGAGGGTGAGGTACTGCAGGCATTTTCAGAGAGCAGGACCCAATAGAAGTAGGGGGTCCTTGAGGCAAGTCTCATGCAGAGACAGTTCAGCATTGGGGAGGAGACACAGAGGCAGGGACTCCAGGAAACTCTATCCATTGGTTCAACATTGATAAAGACTGTGGCAGTTCTTGATAGCAAAGTCTGCAAATTCCCACAGTGGTAATAAGGCTCGCTGGGGTTCTCCTCCTCTCCTTTCTCCCAATTTTGGGTAAAACTCCTCCAAGGAGACCGCTCTTGGTGCTGAGCTGCTCTAGTGGAAGGGATGATGCAGGTAAAATGCTCCCTACACGTTTTCATGGGGCAATCCTCCATCCCTGGTTTTAGAACTGCATGGGGTTCTGCTGTTGCTTCTTTGTAGTTCAGAGCTTTCCCAGAGCTATGTTCATTGGTTTGGAGTTATTTATTTACTGTTTTTGTTATCTTTCAGGGGACAGGGGGAGAATAAGCATTGGAACCATCTATTCTGTCATCTTGCTGATGTCATCGCCTCCTGGGAATTGTTTTTGAATGTACTTTGCCTCTCTCTTTTTTTTATAATGTATAATTGACTTTTAATAAATGGATTATTGACTTTTTATTGTGGAAACTTTTTATGTATCATGGATATGAACCTTTGGCCATACAGTTTGCAAATAATTTCACAAAATCTCCCAACTTGTTACTTTCTTTTATCTTTGTTTTTTTACATCTTCCAACAATTGAAAGTTTAATATTTTTATGTTTTCAGAAATATTCTCTTAAATAAACTCATGGGAAACATTCTTTAAGTATTACTGTTTATCACGATCTCTGAACAACTTCTAGAGCTCCAATTAAGTATATCTTTCACCTGTCTTTTAAATTTATCCTTACAGTCTTCATTTTAAAAAATATCTTTGTGCTACATTCTGGATAAAGTTTCCTAGTCTATATTCTTGTTCAATAATTTTTTTATTTTGCTCTGTCTACTCAGCTGCCAAAACTATTTATTGATCTTTTTAAATTATTATATGTTTTATTTATGGAAGTTCTAGTGATGTTTTTAGAATCTATTCCAAGTCACTTTTTATAATTTTTGTTATACAGATATTTTCAAGTTTTAAAAATTAAACAGAGTAAGCATAGCTGTATATGACCTGTGTATTTTACTATCTAAAGTCCTTGTAGGTCTACTTTGTTCTTTCTTTTCTGGTGGTCCTTAATCATGATGCTTTGTTCCTCCGTGTGCCTGCTGCTATGGGTTGCATTGTGTCCTCCAGTAAGGATATGTTGTTTTCTAACTCCCATACCTTATCATGTGACCTTATTTGGAAACAGGCTCATTGCAGATATAATTGGTTATGTTAAGATGAAATCATACTGCAGTAGAGTAGGTTTCTAATCCAATATGATCAGTGTCTGTACGAAGACAGACACACAGGGAGAATGTCACGTGATGAATAAAGCAGACCTTGGAATTACGCAGTTGTAACCCAACGAATTCCAAAGATTGCTGGAAACCCATCAGAAACTAATAAGAGGGCAGGAAGGATTCCCCTACAGATTTCCAAGGGAACATAACCCTTCCAAGACCTTGATTTCAGACTTCTAACCTTTAGAACTGTGGACAATAAATTTCCATTGTTGTAAGCCACCTAGTCTGTAGTACTTTGTTATGGCAGCTCTAGAAAACTAATGCATCTAGCTTTCTTTGACTGTGTGCTAGTCAGACTAGGTTCTAACAAAGTTATTTATATGAATAATTTAACACCTCAGATGAAAGTATTTTCTTCCAAAGACCATTCATTTTCTTTGAAAGATGATTTGTTTCTGCTTCTGGTGGTACAAGCGGCTGTTCATACTGCTAGAATATCATAGGCTGTGGTGGCTTATAAACAACAGAAATTTATTTCTCACAGTTTGGGAGGCTGGAGAGTCTAGGATCAAGGTGCCAGCAAATTCAGTGCCTGGTGAGGGCCTACTTCCTAGTTCATTTCATAATTAACCATCTTCTCATCGTGTCTTCACATGACAGAAGGGGTAAGGAAGCTCTCTGGGGTCACTTTTAAAGGGCACTAATGCCATTCAGGAAGTCTCCACCCTCATGAGCTAATCACCTGCCAAGGGCCCCACCTCTTCTTTCCTTCACATTATGGGCTAAGATTTGTATATCCGAACTTTGGAGGAGACACAAAAATTCAGCCCATAATAGTGAGGCTTGTCCAACAAACTTTAAAATGGTTTCAAGAATTAAAGACCTCTGGCCACCAAGATAATGTATACCTAGTCTGAAAATTAATATCAAGGATAGTTGTTGCATTAATTTAATACTACAGTTAGTAGTTTTTTTCTTTTATCCAAGAATTGTTTTTTAAAGTATATTTTTTGTGGAGTTTTATTGATGTTTGAAAATCTACTTCTGCTATCATTTATAATTTTTATGTGTAGTATTTTTACAGTTTTATATTTCAAAAAGTGTCACTGAATGATAAAAAGCCTTCACATTCATACATTACATCCCTAAGCCAACAATGGAAGCCTGTCACTGGAGGGTCAACTCCCATTAAGACCACTAAGTCTACAGGTCTTTGCAGTGAGAAACAGTAGCAGATAAATGGGAGAGCAAGAGAGTTACACTGGAGGTAGCAGGTGGAAGTCAATCGCAGTGCTACTGAGGTGGAGCTGAGGCTGTTACTTCTGAGAGTTGAATGCTTAGGCTCATCTGTAGAGCATAGTCTACGACAGTGTCTTTAAAACAGTATCACAAACAACAGAAGGTAAAAGTATATTGTTTGGGGGAGAGGAAATAATTGGAAGTGGGTGGGAGAGTAAGTCATAGAGCATAATTGTTGAGATCATGGACCTTGGAATCAGATGAATACAAGTTTGAGCCCCAATTCCTCAGAGTTCTAACCCTGTGGCCTTAGACAAATTACCGAGTCACTCAATTTATTTATCTGTAAAATGGAAATAATAAGGGTATCTACCTCATGGAATTGTTAAAAGAGTTGATAAGGATTTAGTGTATGTAAAGCTCATGGTATGGTATAACATACATAACAAGCACATGATAAACAGTATCAATTATTATGTTAGTACAACATTGGTTGTCTACTAGGAACTTTATGTATTACTTCATTCAATCCTCCCAGCAACCTAAATAGCAGATATTACTCTCATTCTACAGAAAAGAAAACTGGGGTTTAAAGGGCTGCTAATAACTAGAAGAGCAGGTCTACTCATCTACCAAGTCCACCAGTCTTCCCAAAGAAGATAGGCTATCACATGGCCGACGGGGGGAACTAATTGAGGAGGATGTGAGGGCATGACGCAGCCTCTTCAATTTCCTGTTTCATTTATGTTTATCAGTAGACAGTCACCTTCTAAGGTCCTGGCCCAGAAGCTTCTGGTAGGGTACAACTTCCCAGGGGCCTCCGGGCCCTCCCAGCACAGTGTAGTGCTACTGCCACCTCTTAGAATCATTATGGCACTTTCAAGACACAGTCTCTGTGGCCCTCACTAATGAGACCCCTAGTGAGAATATACTTTGTTCCTGAGGATTCATTAAGAAGTTGACGTTTGAAAAGGTCTCCAGCTTTTGCCTCCTTTCTTGGGTTTCTTTCTCATCCCCGGGTTTAAGAGTCAGCCTGTCTCTGCCCACAGGTCCTATTTGGACTGGATACCTGGGAGAGCAAAACCTTCAGTCTGGGGACCCAGATTCTTTCCCGGCTCTACCTCTAGTTCTCCGGCTGACTTTGGAAAGCAAACAGCTCCCCTACGTTCTAGGTATTGAACGAAGTGATGGTAACTGCCCTAATTATCCCCACAGATTAATAGGGGGAGGGGGTATAGATGATGTTTGGACAAATTCTAAATTGCCACAGCAGTCTGAGTCCCCACTGCTTTACCTGTGGTGTTTATTAGGGCTTGTGTTATCCACCCGTCTTTAGCTCTCCCTGTGTTCTTCTCCCCCTTCTGGGCTAATTTTGAGGTCCCAGAGGATAACAGTATGGTAAAGTCCCATGTCAGAGATGGCCTCCGCCTCTTTGTCTCATTTTCTATGGATAACCCCATACTTGTCCCCGGAGTAGCTGACTGAGCTTGTTCAGAGTCTCCCCCCCTTCACATCCCTTTCCACAAAGGCTGCTGGCCTCTGTGCTGACACAAGGTGAGTTCTTTCCAGGCCCTCCCTCTGCCCCAAGTACAGGGAAGGGGCTGCCGTTGTTACTGAGGAGTCGAACCACCTGGTTTTACAGATGCAGCAACCAGTGCAGTTATTCATTGATTTAGGAAATGGTACATAATGGAAATGAATTTATGCCTATAGTTCCTAAAGTTAAATCAGACTAGAATCTTATCCTTAAGTTGAACTGGAGGAACTACATTGAATCTCTAGGTGGTTGTGCCAGAAGGGGCAGTGGTAAGCGCCATGTAGAAGACAAAGAGCAGTGGGAATGTTAAAGATGTGAATATCATGGACACAGGTCAGGGAGGTAGCATTTGAGCTGACTCTTGAAGACTTTGACCATGTAATGTTGGAAGAAGGACATGGTATATAAAGGAAATAGTATAAGCAAAGATGAGGATATAGGAAGTCATGAAACTTGCAATTTGATGATACAGGTTAACACAGAAAGGAAAAGTAAGGGGTAGTTGCTGACTGTGACAATAATCCACTCAAGGCACTCATTTGGATTTTAGGTATTGCAACCTGTAAGGCAAGACTTTGGGATCTGCAAGGGCACAGCTCTAGCAATTGTGGAGTGGGTCTTTGAGTCATAAGAATGAGTCAGAAATAAGATTTAGAGAGAGCTGCAGGAGAAGGACATGGCTTTATGACCCATGAGATACCTTGGGTTTCTTAGAACAATGGTTTGTGTCAAGGTTAAGAGCCTTGACACAAACTATTTACTGGAGTCAGACGACCTGTAAAGCAAAGATTAAAAATGATATCCATCTAGTAGGGAGGTATGAGGAATAAATGTGTCAATATGTAGAGCACTTAGAACTGCACACGGTGCCTAACCCAGAGTAAGTTTCTTCGTAATGTTAGCTATGATTGTTATCAGGGAATGCTCCCAGGAAATTCTGTCAGTATTGAAGATATTGAGGCAGCCTGTACAGTGGAAATCACAGGGGAAGGGATCTATGGTTTCTTTTTATTTCAGTTAGTTTATTGTGATGTGGGACTTAATAGGTATATTACTATTATTATCTTATTAAGTGAGAGGTGGGGAGGCAGAGACAGACTCTCACATGTGCCGGACTAGGATCCACTTGGCAAACCCCCTACTGGGCGATGCTGTGCCCATCTGGTGCTGTTGCTCTGTTGCTTGGCAATTAAGTGCCTGAGGTGAGACCACAGAGCCATCCTCAGCACTCAGGGACAACTTGCTCAAAGCATTTTGAGCCATGACTGCAGAAGGGAAAGAGAAAGAGAGAGAGAGAGAGAGAGAAGTGAGAGAGAAAGAGAGAGAATGGGAAGGGGAAAGGATAGAGAAGCAGATAGTTGCTTCTCTTGTGTGCCCTGACAGGGAATCGAACCCAGGACTTCTACCACTGAGCCAACCAGTCAAGGCCTTAATAGGTATATTATGATCATGCCCAGCGGTGGTACTTCATAAAATAATATTCAAATAATCTGTATTAATTGTAGACAAATATGAAAGTAGAAAAGAGTAGAAAGAAGATAATAAAAATCACCCATATTATTACTGAAACCACTGATAAGGTTTGGTATTTCCTTAGAGTCTTGCTTCTTTGTGTGTGTGAGAGTGTATTTGTGTGTCTTAATATTAAAATAATATTATGTTGTATAATTTTGCACCCTAACTCAGTCAATTAACATTATATCATAAGAATTTCATTTTTTTTAATTTGTTTTTTGAGTGTATTTTGCATTATGTTTTCCACCAGCATATGTTGATGGTATATAAGTAATATATGCACTTTTGTATACTTTTTAAAAATTTTTATTGAATTTATTGGGGTGACATTGGTTAACAAAATTATATGGGTTTCAGGTGTACAATTCTATAATGCATCATCTGTGTATTTTATTTTGTGTTCACACCCAAAGTGAAGTCTGATAGTTCATTGCTGGTATACAAAATGCAACTGATTTCTGAATATTTATTTTGTATCCGGCTATTTACTGAATTCATTTATAAGTTCTAGTAGTTTTGTGGGGGAATCTTTAAGGTTTTCTATATACAGTATCATCTCATGCAAACAATAACAGTTTTACTTCTTCCTTTCCAATTTGGATGCCTTTTATTTCTTCTACTTGTCTGATTGGTGTGGCTAGAACTTCCAGTACTATGTTGAATAAGAGTGGTGAGAGCAGACATTCCTTTCTTGTTCCTGATCTTAAGGGAAACTTTTTTTGGTTTTTGCCCGTTTAGTTTGATGTTGGTTGTGGTTTTGTCATATACAACCTTTATTATGTTGAGATATGTTCCCTCTACTCCTACATTGCTGAGAGTTTTTATTTTATTTTTTAACATAAATGAGTGCTGGACTCTTTCAAATACTTTTTCTGCCTCAATTGATATGATCATGTGATTTTTATTTTTCATTTTGTTTAAGTGGGGTATCACATTTACTGATTTGTGGGTATCGTACCAAACTTGCATCCCCAGATTAAATCCCACGTGGTCATGGTGTATGATGTTTTATTGTATTGCTAGATCTGATCTGTTAATATTTTGTTGAAGATTCTAGCATCTATATTCATCAGGGGTATTGACCTATAATTTTATTTCTTTACAGTGTCTTTATCAGGTGTTGGAATTAGGATAACGCTGGTTTTGTAAAGTGAGCTTGAGAGTCTTTCCTCCTCTTGAATTTTATGGAATTACCGGTAATTATATTGAGGTCTTTTATAGCTTTACTTTTCTGTCAAATTTATTATGAAAGTCACTAAAATTCACTAGCTATTATCCTGTTTCTGCCTATTCCTCCTTGAAGCCCTATACTTTTCACTGTATGTATCATTACCAGATATTTGGAGCACTCACTTGCATACCTATTATGTCTTCTGGCACCCTTACGATTCACAATTCAGGGGAAGTTATTTTAGCATAATCAATGTAGATAAGTAACTAGAACTGTTAACAGTGTATTATAGCTCTCACTTCAGATTTATGCCTTGTCTACAGCCTGCAAATACAGCTTGCCTGTGAGGTTCTTCATTTAGCTTTCCTGCTTCTTGAATCCAGCTCAAAATCAAAACAGGTAATGATGCCATACTATGCGCCCTACTCCCATTATTGCAAAGAAGGGCTTTTGGTTTTATTTTCTAGTGAGTGCCCTTTTTCTATGGCAAATTGTACTTGTCTAGCTCTTTCTATAGTCCTGGATTTTTCTCTTTCTGTCCCTCTATATGATCTCCACTATTCTTGAAGGCCTCTCATCCAGTTTGTGCATCACAGTTTTAGTTATTAACTAATTTCTTTGAAGATAGAATCTGTATTTTTATTCTTCTTTTGCTTATCCTGGGAAGGGATGAGTTTTGAGAAGAGAAAGTTCCAGATTTATTCTGATAAGTTTATATCAGAAATACACTTTATGGCCCTAGCCAGTGGCTCTGGCTAGAGCATTGGCCTGGCCTACAGACATCCCATGTTTGATTCCCGGTCAAGGCACACAGGAGAAGCAACCATCTGCTTCTCCCCTCATCCCTCTCCCCCTTACCCTCCTCCCCCTCAGCCAGTGGCTCAGTGGGTTCTAGTGTAGCCCCAGGCACTGAAGATAGCTCAGTTGGTCCAAGCACATCAGCCTCAGGTGCAAAAAATAGCTCCATACTTGAGCTTTGACCCCAGATGGAGTTGCCAGGTGGATCCCAGTTGGGGCACATGCAAAAGTCTGCCTCACTATCTCCCCTCCTATCACCTAAAAGCAAAACAAAACAAAACAAGAAATACACTTTCTACTTATTTGTCTTTCCCAAGGGCTTTGTTCTTCATAATCTCTACAAAGAGATTGTTTCAATTAAGACAAGGAGGGAGGTCCAGAGTAGTGATGTCACCTCTCCTTACAGCTGAGAAGGAAGTAAAGCTGTTGAGGTGAATGTAGTGAATGAAGTGTTAATAAGTGTGGTATGTCGCTGAGTGTGGGAAGTGCTTACTCGGAGAGGGGTGACTGAGTAAAGGGCTCAGCACATAGAAAGGAATATTTTTTTTCTTGAATAAATGTATTAAGAGGAATGATTTTTTTTTTATCTCTTTGGATGTTTCCCTGCAGAAACTAATGCAGCCAGAATCTGGGACCAATGGAACTGCTGTTACTGAGTTCATCCTGCTGGGCTTGGTGGAGACACCAGAGCTGTGGCCACTTGTCTTTGTGCTCTTCCTCTTTGCCTACCTGGTCACAGTTGGGGGAAACCTCAGCATCCTGGCAGCCATCTTGGTGGAGCCCAAACTTCACACCCCCATGTACTTTTTCCTGGGGAACCTATCAGTTCTGGACATTGGGTGCATCACTGTTACTGTTCCCTCAATGTTGAGTCGTCTCTTGTCCCACAAGCGTGCAGTTCCTTATGGAGCCTGCCTCACACAGATTTTCTTCTTTCATCTCCTGGTTGGTGTGGACTGCTTCCTGTTGACAGCCATGGCTTATGACCGATTCCTGGCCATCTGCCGGCCCCTCACCTACAGCACCCGCATGAGCCAGATGGTCCAGAGGATATTGGTGGCTGTGTCTTGGGCCTGTGCCTTTACCAATGCACTGAGCCACACTGTGGCCATATCCACACTCAACTTCTGTGGTCCCAATGTGATCAATCACTTCTACTGTGACCTCCCACAGCTCTTCCAGCTCTCCTGCTCCAGCACCCAATTCAATGAGTGGCTGCTCTTTGCTGTGGGTTTCCTAATGGCAGGTACCCCCACAGCTCTCATTGTCACCTCCTATGCTCACGTGGCCGCTGCAGTTCTACGAATCCGCTCAGTGGAGGGCAGGAAGAAAGCCTTCTCCACGTGTGGCTCCCATCTCACTGTGGTTGCCATATTCTATGGTTCAGGTATCTTTAACTACATGCGACTAGGTTCAGTCAAGCTTTCAGATAAGGATAAAGCGGTAGGAATTTTTAACACGGTCATCAACCCCATGCTGAATCCAATCATCTACAGCCTCAGGAACCCTGATGTGCAGGGTGCTCTCTGGCGGGTGATCACAGGGAAGTGGTCACTGACTTGCTGAGGTCCCCAGTGTCACTTCTTCCTTTTCTCTTTTTGGACTAAAGGAGAAATCTTCTGGGGCCAGTAGTTAGGACAAAGAATCTAAAACTGCTTCCATCTCTCTGAGCATGAGGATGTTTTTTTCCAGTAGGGGATAATAGTTATTGTTTCCCAAAGAAACCCACCCAGTTATAGGCAATGGGTATGTAAACTAATGCTAGGTCAGTTCTTTAACAAATAATAACTTTAGTGTGATCCCTTTTCTGGGTAGAAGTGAAAACTAGGAGACCCTGACTGGCTTACAGGTTCATGTCCTGCAGTGAGTGACTCTGGCTGATTATAGCCTGGGCTCCCAAAGATGTCCCTGCATATTTCCTCACCAGCGCTCATCTGATTGCCTCAAGTTCAGGTATGGTTGGTCTGTTTGTAAAACATAGACCTAGAAATCAGGATTATTTTATTTCTCTTATCAGGCTTCTACAAGTCTAAAAACACATCTCCTCTCTTTCCTATCACACCAGGATGTCCTGGGATATAGAGGGGATGGAGGGGGGGCTGTATGGTCATGTATTCTCTAATACTGTATTTCTTCATGGATTAGATGTACCTTAATTTTGGGACCTGAAGTTTGAAAAAAAAAATGTATTACATAAAGTTCTTGAACTCAAGTTTTATTCATCATAAAATTCATACAACTCCTCATCACTGTCAAAACTTCCATCCATTCGCTTGTCCTCATCTGTGTCTGATGATAATCACTGTCTCCATATATTGCTTCATCCTCAGTTCCATCTATGGCATTTGAAATGCCAAACTTCTTAAATGACTTGACAATAATCACAATCTTGATATTATCCCAGGATCTTTTCACCCAGGTACAAACTTCCCCTATAGTTGGTTTCTTCACTCTTCCTGCTGGTGTCAAATTGGCCCCAGAAGACTTCATCCATTGGTTCCATTCATCTCTCCTGGCAGCTTTGAAGGGTTTGTTAATGCTGACATCAAGTGGTCAAGCCTCCAGGTATGATGGCAAGTTTTATTTTTTGCTCTGCAGCAATCTTCTTTGTATTTTTTGTTCTGCATGCCCTGAACTGATCAAGCACCAATAGGGCAAGTTTGCATAAGAGCCCACCTGGTCTCCTTCTCCAAACTTTCTCAAACCAGATCTTCATCCCATCTTGATCCATTCAACCCTTGTCATGAACGTGGACAATCACTCCACAAGGAATGTCTTCTTTTGGCATTGTTTTGTGATTGAAAATCAGCACAGGAGGCAGCTTGGTTTCGTCAGCACAACAAATTAGAACAACTGTATAATGGCTCTTTTCATGTCTACTTGTCTTCACAGCTACAGTTTTCACCCCCTTCTTATCAACAGTTCTGTTACTTGGGACATCAAATTGAAGAGGGACTTCATCCATATTTGCAATCTGTCCCAACTCAAACTGATATGTCTTCTGACATTGAATGACAAAATGATGAAATTCAAGGACCTTCTGCTCATAGCTTTCGGGCATCTTTTGGGCAAGTCTGGTGGATGTACGCATGCTCAGTCCATTCCATTTCATGAATCTGAAGCACCAATTGTGTCCTCCTTTGAAATCAGTCACTTCTTTTTCATCAGCAATTCTTCTTGCCTATGCTAAACCATCTTTGTGGACACAGGAATTCCAATTGTCCTTCGCTTTTCAATCCATATCTTCAATTCCCTCTCTAAATCAGGCCATTTTGCTGACTTGCCTCTCACGGCCTTCTTCTGCCATGGCGTTTTCAGTAGGGTTTCTTCTTCCTGTAGCCAGTCTCAGATTGATTCCTCAGTTGGAGGAGGTCCAAATTTACTTTCAACAGCACAATTTCCATTCACTTTTGCAAACTGGATCACTTTTAACTTGAATTCAGCACTATACAAAAATCTTTTTCTAAGCCATTTCTGGGCAGAATATGGCAAAACGTAACCTAACATAATATATCTGTAAATAGTGTGAAACAATGAGTGCAAAGACAACAAGGGCAAAAATGCAGGTAAAAAAAACTACAACCACTGCATAAGATGCACCCAGTTTTTAGAACCTCAAATTTTTCGGAAAAGTGTGTGTCTTATACATGAGGAAATGTGGTAATTCTGGGGGCATGATCCCTATGTGCAAGATTTTAAAATTTCATTAACAATATGGTAAATCTTATAACACAACATAACATTTTGTCATCTATCATTCCTCAGATGTTTCAAATCTATTGAAAAGATAAGCATTTATAATGTAAATATTATTTCAACATTTAAAAAAACCTCAGATAACTCAATATAAAATTCCCCCTCTAAATTCTTATTCTGTCACCAAACCTGTTAGCTAAAATAATCCACATATGTAAATACTAGCCTGTTGTATTTGGTGACACCTCACCCTAAATTTCCCTTATCAGGAACAAAGTCTGTCTGTAACCTAGAACATTATCTCATCTTGTGTGCTGCTTATCAGCCTTTAGTTTTCCTTCTAGCCTCCCTATTAGGACTAAGTGCTCATTCATGGCATCTCTACTATGCCACTGATGTTTCACAGTTGAATTTCCCTAAAATTTTCCTTTGGCCTGCACATGTGGCTTGGCTTCCCTGTAGTATTTTATGGGGATAAAGGCATTAAAAAGATGGGGTAAGATGGAGATGAAGAGGACATGATAGAAGCAACACAAAGTTGGAGATGGGGAGTTTGTGGGAAAATTAAAAGGAAAGATGAGGAATAAGGGAAAATAGGATAGAATTGCAAGCAAAAGGGGTTGAGTAGAATGGGTAGAGTTATTGGAGAGGTTCTAATAGGCTAGAGATAGAGTAGAAGATGAGAAAGAATGGAGAGATTTGCTAAAACGGCTTGAAACTGTTAAAAGACCAGAGGAAGGAAGTCAGGTAAAACAATTAGTGGGTCAGCATAATTTCCTATTCTGCATTATCCAGCAATAATCAGTTCTAACAGCCCTAATGCCATCATTATACCAAGTGCCATCCACTCTACCAAGAATAAAATAATATTTTAAATTTTGATGAAAGTGCTAAAAAATGTAGTATATGGGATTTATTTTCTGTTTCTCTAAACAGAAGGTCTCCTAGAATTTCAGGGAGAAGTTTTATCAGATGGGAAAAGAGGAAAAAGGAGTGCTGATATGTTATTCACCTACATCTCTAAAATCTATCAAAGTTTGTGACTAACTCAATTTACCAATTTACTCCCTGCCTTTTGGATCACGCATGCCAATACTGTCAAAAGACAAGAGGGAAAGATGGATTGTTCCTGATCCCATTTCAGGAAAGACATTCCAAGTTCAGTCATCAAACTTCAAAGATACAAAAAGCAAATCTTCCTCCAAGGGTCAAGAAAACTGTCGAGGAAGACCTGCAGTATGGTTGTCGCCTTATCACTTCTTCTCATCCACAATGCTATTGACCTTGAGTAAGTTCTTTACCTCCTCATCATTGCTCTTTCACCTCTGATGTCTTCCGATTCTACTAGTCTGAGTGAACAGAAAGACTATTTCCCTGTTTACCCTGAAGCATTATCACTACTGCCATAACCACTTCTACCCACAAGCATTTCAACCTGCTATAAAACTCAACTTTTTGTTCACGTCTAAGAATCTCTGTGCCCCTGGTATTTCTGCCATATGAACACATCTAAAACCTCAAGGGAGGTCTTTTGCGTGGCATCATCACAGGGGCGGAATGAATCAATGAGTTGATTCATTCATAAGGAATGACCAAGGACACTGATTTCCAGTGCTCTGCCTACCTCCAGGATAATAGGGGTTTTTTTTGTTTGTTTGTTTGTTTTAAAAAGGAGTCTTCATTTTCCTTTGGAATTTTTCTCTTCTTTTTTATTCCAGATTAGAAATCTTTGCTACTTAAAATTTTAATCATACATGTAATACATCACATTGTAAAAGTTTTAACAATATAGAATGTCATCATTGCCCTTTTATACCATTATCACCATAATCCTGTTATTTAAAACTAACTATTGATAATAGTTGGTGTTTAGCTTTTCAGAAAAATAAACACACACATACATACAAACGTATATTAAAAACAGACTTCTTTGTCATTGGTTTTGTCCTTGTTTGCATTATATAGTATAATTCTTTAATTCTTACATGTCAATCAACAAATCTATCTTATTCATTTTAAAGGCCACATAATATTTTATTTCATGTATATACTCTGTCTTTTTAACCAAACCTATATTACTCTGTCTTTTTAACCAAGCCTATATTGATGTAATTCAAGTTATTGCTTTTATTTTTTTGTAATTGTAATACTGGGGAAATATTCTTATTTTTATATTTTTCTATACTTCTGAAATTATTTTCACTAGTTAAATTCATTAAAGTAATTTGTGTATGTATGCACGCATTCTAAGGAAATACAGTTAAATATTGGTAAACATTCTGCTTTTCTATTTGCCCAAAATTGTGCACTATTTTGTATCTTGATTGACAGTTTGAAAAAATTTCCAGGGCAGCCTGACCAGGTGGTGGTGCATAGGATAGAGTGTCGGACTGGGATGTGGAAAAATTTCCAGGGCAACCTTTAAGATCAGACTGAGAATGCTTGTGACCTCACTTGTTGACTTCACTGGGTGTCATAAATAAAACTTTGATAAATTAAATATTGCATCATTTTAAAATTTCAATGTCTTTGTTTATTGTGGTTGGATAGATGTTTATATATTTATTTTTTATATTTATTCTTTCATAATCACCTATTCACATTTTTGCTCCTTTGGGGGTAGTTTATCTTAATGATTGATGGAAACACTTTATGTGTTGGGATAGTATCTCTTTGCCATATATGTTGCAAATATATTCCTCAATTTCCCATTATTCTTTAACTTTGTTTAGGGTGTTTCTTGCCCAAAATAAATTTAAATTTTTTATGAAATTTATCCTGTTTTATGTCATGCTTAGGAAAATGACTTTTTCATCGAAATGCTGTATAAATATTTGTCAGTGATTTTTTTCTAGTACTTTTAAATTTCTTTTTAAGTCAAATATTTAATATATAAAGAATTTATTTCTGCATATGTTCTAACTTTTCTCCAGTTAGTAAAAATTGCTCACCACCATAAAATGTAAACTTGTTCATATATATAATGTATGTGATATATGTGTATATATATAATATTATATATAATTTTCAAGAAATGGCAGAAAAGATCTCCATTCATATTTCCCTTTCAGCAACAATACTTGGCAGACATACTTAAATCAAAGTTACTTTGTGGCACATTTGGGATCTAGGTAAGAGATTGGGAGACCCTGGTGGAGCCCAAGACCAGCAAGGATTGTTTTGAGAAGACAGGCCTCTGCCCAGGTGGCAGACTTGCAGATAGTAACCCTGGTAATAGACCTGGAAACAGTCCTGTCCCCCTGTAGACTCAGCTACAGCCCCATGAGCAGCCCCACCTGTTACTTCACTAAAGGAGGGCCACACAAGGCCTGGTGAATTTTATAAGAAGTTTATTTATGCATCTGTGAACACATGGGCTGAGGCCCTAGTGGCCTCAGCAGTGAGAGGATGAAAAGCCTCATAGACAGGACTGGGTTTGCTGTATTTCTCACCGCAGGGGGAACACTTCTGTCACCTGTGGTGGTTTCAACCATGGGGAGGAAGGGTGGTGCTGACTAAGTGAAGAATGTTCAGGTGGCTGATGGGGGATGATTGTCAGGAAGCCCCAGGGTCGAGTGGGGTAAGATATCAATCAGGAGTGTTCAGGTGGAGAGTCACAGGAACTACTCTGACCCCGGGTCACCGAAAGTTCCACCTGGTTAGTGAGGCTGTTGGTAAGTGAGTGACCCTGGACCTGAACCTAACACCACCCACCTTGGTCCTGGATGTGGATGTTAAAGTAGCCTGTGACCCAGCTCCAGCCCTTCTGAGCTACCAGACCTGCCCACCCAAGGACAAGGCAAAAGATACACTCAGTCATGCCCCTGTGACAGGTTCTTCAACCTCAGTGAAGTTGCAAACATTAAAATGGCCTTGTAGTCGTGGGTCAGGAACAATCCTGCTTGTCCAGGCACATGTCAGAAGACACATTCTTCTTCTGTGTGCCTGGAGAGAGGCCCACTGGCCTCAAGCCAACTACAGATCTTGAAGTGACCCCATAAACCAGCTCCTACCCTCTGAAGCAAGGGCTAGGAACACTCTTCCCACCAGTGACTTGGATGAAGACACACTTGCACTGGTAGGCCTACCAAACTCGCTCTGACTGTGGTTCTTGCAGATGCCCTATACCCAATATCCAACTTCAAAGAGCCATCTCAGCAGTTTATTGGAACCAGCTCTGGACATTCCTGCCAGAATATTAAATCCTGAATCCTGAAAAGTGCTCCCATATCTATTCACTCAACCTATTCAGCCTTATACTCTAACTACCCCTTCAGTCTTCATGATCCATTCCCATACTGCTCCTCTATAAACTGAAGGAACTTCCAGTTTCTGCCAGGATATATTAGTCAGTGTATTAGTTTCTTATTGTTCCTATAACAAATTATGATAAACTTGGTGACTTAAAACAACAGAAATTTATTCTCTCATGGTTCTGGAGACCAATCCAAAGTCAGTCCTACAGGGCTAACTTCAAGGCATCAACAGCAAAAGTTCTTTCTGGAAGCTCTGGGGGAGAATTCACTCTTTGTCTCCTCCAGCTTCTAGCAGCTGTTCGCATTCCTTGGCTTGTGGCACATCACTCTAAACGCTGCTTCTGTTATCATTTGCCTTTTTCTCTTCTGTAATCAAATATCTCTCTACCTCTCTCTGATAAGGACTCTTACGATTATTTTTGGGGCTCTCTTGGATGATCTAGGATAAGCTCCCAAGCTGAGACCCCTAACAATCTACAAAGTCTTTTTTACCACACACACACACACACACACACACACACACACACACACACACATTTTTAATTTTAGGGGCTGATAGACAGACAGGAAGGAGAGAGATGAGAAGTATTGACTCATAGTTGTGACACCTTAGTTGTTTATTGATTGCTTCTCATATGTGCCTTGACTGAGGAGCTCCAACAGAGCCAGTGACCCCTTGCTTAAGCCAGCAACCTTGGCTCAAGCCAGTGACCATGGTGTCATGTCTGTGATCTCATGCTTAAGCTGGTGACCCCATGCTCAAGCTGGCAAGCCTGCAATCAAGCCAGCGACCTCAGGGTTTTGAACCTGGGTGCTCAGTGTCCCAGGCTAATAATGCTCTATCCGCTGTGTCATCACCTAGTCAGGCTGCCATATAAAGTTGATTTTAGGATTTAGAGCCTGGATATCTTTGGGGCCATTATTCAGCCTAACACAGACGGGTCTGAGTATTCTTTTCAGTGAGTAAATTATTTCCTCTTGGATTACAGACAGGATTTTTGAATATGCTTAGACCTAACCCTGATGTTTGTGAAGGGTCTGAGAAGTGGAAGAAATTCTTAAGGAGGACAAGAAATACCTTTTAAAGCATCTGCTTCATATAAGGTCTTTGTGTGGTCTTCGGGCAAAAGGAGGTTGACTTCCTCTAGCAGGGGGGCAAGGATAATTTTGCCAGTCAAGTTCAGGAGAGTTTGGGTGTTCAAAATTTTTGTGCTTCACTTCTCAGACATCCCCACCTGGGACTCAAGGTCTCACTCCTTCCCTATCAGAGCTCTGCGTCTAGCATAGGAGACACAGCTAAGCTGCACATTCACCACGTCTTGCAGCTATGCCAGCCTTACAATTAGGTTCAAGGACTTATTTTCAGCACGGTCTGCTTTGTGGCTGCAGAAGATTAATGTCTCATTAAATGTTGCCATAAACGTTTTCTGGCTTTCACAACATAACCTGAATTGATAGTTGGTTGACCTGGGCTCATCATTCTGTTTCTTCAAGACTTCCAAGAAAGTTAATAAAGGCCACCCTTTATTCTTAAAACTCCACTATTCTTATAATTGCCATGATTCCCATAATATTAGTGTGCTAGAGCTAACACACATCCCAGTGTTTCACCTTCCACCTATTCTTCATCCTAATTTTCCACAAGCAAGACTCAGTAATTATGTTACGGGTTATCACCAACCCCACTTACCCCAAGCACTGGTAAGTGGTGGCCCTGTTCTAGAATTTCATCGGAGGATATGCTTCCTAGGGCTATCCCAGTACTGACTGTCAAAATTGGGTTCCCACCAAAGCAGAGCCCAAGGCAAGGTGCGTGTGAAGTTTAAATAGAAAGTCATCTCAGGTAGCAAGAGTAGGTTTATTTATTTGAGAGGTGGTCCCAGAGAGCAAGACTGAAGTTATGAACAGAGTGAGATGAAGATGGAAGAAGGATCCTGGACTGAGAGGTCATTAGCAAGGTCCCTGCTATGGACAGCAGAGACTGGATTGTGCAAGAGCATATAGCAGTGGTAGTCAACCTGGTCCCTACCGCCCACTAGTGGGCGTTCCAGCTTTCATGGTGGGCGGTAGCGGAGCAACCAAAGTATAAATAAAAAGATAGGTTTAACCATAGTAAGTTGTTTTATAAAGATTTATTCTGCCAAACTTAGCAAAAATCCAACATGAAGTACTTGGTAAGTAATTATTATTATATACTTTAACTTGCTGTAACTCTGCTTTATAAATTTTATAAAGTAAAGTTACTTCCCTACTTTGTAAATCACCATTACTGTGGAACCAGTGGGCGGTTAGAAAATTTTACTACTAACAGAGATACAAAAGTGGGTGGTAGGTATAAAAAGGTTGACTACCCCTGGCATATAGGATTCCTCCCAGAATTGTCTGAAGAAGAGGCAGTGGGGTGTTTATCCACTGGCTCCTGTCTCCTATTTTCAAGTTGCCCTTTTCCCTCTGAGCTCCACATGTGCTCAGACCTAGTGAGCATCTCCCCATTGTTCATGGCATTAGAGGATCCCAAGGAAGTGGCTACACTCTGTCAGCTCACAATGAGCAGAACCATGCAGGGAACTCCCTACCCAGCCACGACTGAAATCAGAAGAATGGCTGAGCCAGATGTGAGTCAGAATATTGTCTCTGTCTGCTACAATCTACGTCACAGAACTGTTGTGAGGACAGATGGGGACTCCAGGTTGTGAGGTTCTTGGCACATTCCTTGTCTGTAACAAGCACTCATAAATGTTACCAATTGGTATGCTGATGTATTGTTGAACCTGTCAGCAGCTTAGTGAATCTTACTATGTTAATCTTCACAGCAATGTGCTGTGGTAGAAGGCATGCTCATTTCACAGATGAGGAAACTGAGGCCCAGAAGGGTACAGCAGTTTGTACAAAGTCAAACTGATGGGCAGACAAGCAGGTTTGCCCACAGTGCTTTTCCTACTGCACCAGGCTCCTGTGGTGGGAGAAGAGAGAATACTCTCTCTTAGAGGGTGGGGTGCTGTATACTTATTGGTGGGTATAGAAATCAGAGGGACACGCTCTTCCATCCTCCCACGTCTTCTTGTTATTCTGTGACCTTCACCGGGGCTTTCCAGTTCTAAGGGACTGGCCTAGACAATCAGATGGGTAGGCAGCTTCCCACGGGTCCTTTTAGCTCAGTGTAGCTCTTTACTACCACTTCTAGAATCATTGTAGGAGCTCCGAGACACAGTCCCAGTAGCCCCCCTAACAAGGGCCTGAGGGAGAAGGCCCCACCTTCCTGAAAACTCATTAGCAAATTGGACTCGAAGAAAGCTTCTCCCTCTTGCCTCTCTTCTGGGGCCTCCTCCTACTCATCCCCAGGTCTAAGGCAAGTCTGGAAGTTAGCTTGTCTCTGCTCAAAGGCCTTGCTTGGGGTTGGCCTCTGCAGAGAAAACCCGCCCTTAGGAAATCTGTATCTAGTCTCAATGACACCTCTAGCTTTCTGGGTGACTTTGAGACTACAACAAGTCCCATAGGCTTCTGCCTCCCACCATTAAGTGGAATTTATATCACCTGCCTTAACTACTGGCCATAAAGCCAGGGAGAGAGATAAGGCCTTTTTAAAGAAAGTCTAAAAAGCAAAAGAACTAAGACATTGTTGCTGTATTCATGAAGGATTTGACACAAAACCACTTGTATCTCTCCTCATCAGTCTCCTCTTTCCTGGGAGGGCTAATTTCTGAGGCCCCCAGGGGTTAACACTAGTGCATATAGCCCTAGGACTGAGAAGGCATCGGCCTGCCTGTCCTCACTTTCTTTTATATACGTAGCTCTTTCCTGTCTGAGTGCATAACTGAGTCTGCAGAGCTCCCCATCTTTCCTGAAGAAAACTCATGGGCTTCTATGCTCAGGCCAGGGTGAGTATGCTCAGGGGACCTTCCTCTTCTCTTCCGTGCCATCAGCTCAAACTCAACCGTACCCGTGGTGCAACTAGTGCCCCCAAAGAGGGGAGCCTCTTTAGGGAAAGCTTTGGGATGATAACACAGAGATCCTTGCTCCTCTCTGGGCCCCTGCCCTCCTTTCCTGGGTGAAGCCAGAGAGCGTGAAGGAGAATCGAGCTCACTGCCCAGGACCGACTTCACTGGGCAGCCCGGAACCGCCAGTCACCGGTCTTGCTAAGCCTCTCATCACCATCACCGGGAACGGGGAGGCACTGGGTGGGGTTCCAGAGCCTGGAGCTGTCACAGCTCAGCGAGGAGAACCAGGGCTCATGACAAAGCCCTGAGAGTGGAAGTACAGGAGGGCTCCTCTTGACCAGGGTAATTTAAACTATTTATTCTCAGGTTGGGGAGGAGAGGGATAGAACACTTGTTCTCAGATGTCTTTGCTTAGGAAAGGTAAGGTCTTGTGATTCACTAGCTGCCTGGAAATTGGTCGAATTGTTTGGCCTTAATTGTCTTGTCGCCGTTTCCCCACCCCACTTGCCCAAGAATTTCCCCAGCTTCTTATTATTCTGCCTCAATTCCAGTGTATTCTATGCAAGGGAATAAACATGACTCTTGATGAAGCTCTAGTTCTGCTTATGCCATGGGCTATAAAGAAACATTCATATTTTTTGACCTGGAGTTTATTATAAGATCTGAAAAATTTAGTTCAGTCTGGCTCTTTATGTACGTGCTTGCTTCATCTGAGGACCTCTCTTTAGAGCTCCTTGTCAATCTATCTCACCCAAGTCAAGGACAAGTGGAAGGCTGTATCTTTGCAATGCAGAAAATTAATTGCCTCTGGCAGCAACCAAGCCACAGGTCATGTTACAGTTTTTATTTCAGAGGCAGGTAGCGGATATTATAACAAGGACAAGTCATTTTAAATTAAACTGTTGTTCAAAGTCTAGTGTAAGGGCTTAATTAACAATAAGAATACTGTACTGGCCACTTATTGACTAAGGAATTCTGAGTTTATATTTCAGAATATGTCCCTCCCCTTGAAGAAATATATTTGGCTTTAGTGTCGGATCTCCAGATCGCGTGGATCTTCTCCCTGGTTCTTACCACGTCTTTTCTTCACCTTCAGTATTTCTAAAAGCCTCGAAACCTAGGTTATGGTTTAAAATGCCTTCTAATTTTTCTGGAACTATCACTAATTCTTTATTTTGAAATCTGCTTATTGGTTTGGGCTAATCTCTTAGAGTAAAATGGGGAAATTTCATCTTAATCTTATGACATTCAAAGAGGAAGTCTGCTTTTATCTTTATTTATTTTTCAAGTATTCTGACCCTTTCAATAAGGTGAGTATGGGAGGGACAAGGTGATGGTGGTTTGGGGCATCTCAGCAGAGAGAAAGATACAGGCTTTGAGGTGATGGAAGGTCAGTGAGTGAGGTGTGACCGGGGAGTGAGAGCTGGGACTCACCAGGAAGTTTTGAATATGGGTGATTTAAAACATTTACGTTGAATAACTACATTGAGTAGGCTGATGCTTCCTTGCCTGGGACATTTCCTTACAGGTTCTCATGGATCCAGGAGCTGGGACGAATGGGACTGATGTTACTGAGTTCATTCTACTGGGCCTAGTTGAAACAGATAAGTTGCAGTCTGTGGTCTTTGTGCTCTTCCTCTTTGCCTACCTGGTCACAATTTGGGGCAACCTCAGCATCCTGGCAGCCATCTTGGTGGAGCCCAAACTCCACACCCCCATGTACTTTTTCCTGGGGAACCTATCAGCTCTGGATGTTGGGTGCATCACCGTTACTGTTCCTGCAATGTTGGGTCGTCTCCTGTCCCACAAGCGTACAATTTCCTATGATGCATGCCTCTCCCAACTCTTCTTCTTCCACCTTTTGGCTGGGATGGACTGCTTCCTGTTGACAGCCATGGCCTATGACCGATTCCTGGCCATCTGCCAGCCCCTCACCTACAGCACCCGCATGAGCCAGATGGTCCAGTGGATACTGGTGGCTGCGTCCTGGGCCTGTGCCTTCACCAATGCACTGACCCACACTATCGCCCTAACTACTCTCAACTTCTGTGGTCCCAATGAGGTCAATCACTTCTACTGTGACCTCCCACAGCTCTTCCAGCTCTCTTGCTCCAGCATCCAACTCAATGAGTGGCTGCTCTTTGCTGTGGGTTTCCTAATGGCAGGTACACCTGTGGTCCTCATCATTACCTCCTACATCCATGTGGCAGCTGCAGTGCTACGAATCCGCTCAGTGGAGGGCAGGAAGAAAGCCCTCTCCACGTGTGGCTCCCATCTCACTGTGGTTTGCCTCTTCTATGGAACTGGTATCTTCAACTACATGCGTCTGGGTTCAGAGGAGGCTTCAGACAAGGATAAAGGGGTTGGGGTTTTCAACACAGTTATCAATCCCATGCTGAACCCACTTATATACAGCCTTAGAAACCCTGATGTTCAGGGTGCCCTGTGGAGGGTACTTGTGGGGAGGCGGTTATTGACCTGAGGGGAGAGAGGGTTTCTCCTTTATTGCCTTTTCTGGGTTGACGAAAATTTCCCATAAAGAAAGTAACCTGGAAAATAATTTGAAGCATTCATTTGTCGATCCTGAGGTTGGGAAATTTTGTGTGATGTGTTTGTCCTGCAAACAAACCCTACATAATTTATCCATACAACAAATATTTATTGAATTGCTTATATGATCCAAGCACTCTTCTAGGGCACTGGTGAACAAAACAGACAAAAGTCTCTGCACTGATGCAACTCCCATTCTAACAAGGCAGACAAAGTAAATGAAATAAATAAGCATCCTGTATGATAGACCATGTGGTGAGAAGTGCTCTAGAGAACAACAAATAAGATAAGATGGCATGAGGTTAAGATCTGCCTGCCCAGCAAGTATCCCTGGCAAGTTGAGACCTCATTTTTGGCTGTGCTCGCTCTCTGGGTAGAGTTGAAGCCTTGGAAGCCAGTAGTTCTGGGCAGCACTTGTTCTTTCAGAGATTCAGCGCCTTGAGGCCACTGTGCCAGGACAGAGGGTGAGGGGTGTTCAGGGTGGGTGATGGGGGTAGTGGGGAGGCGACAGGGCTGGGTCACAGGGAGAAGAGCTCTAAGAGGCTGAAGCAGAGAGTCGGCTATCCCCATGGCCTGCAGTCTGGGGAGACTTCCTGTCTGGGCTGTCGAACAAAGATTTCATTGATGGATATGAGAGAGTGCCTTCCTTTGGAAACATGGAAAAGCAGTGATGCTGATAACATACTCTCTTCCTGGATCCACAGAACCAGCTCCAGAGCGAGATGAAGAAACACCTGAAAAGGAAACACCGACGCTAGTGCCCTCCCCAGAGCCAGAGCAGGCTTCAGGCACAGCCTGCACTGAACTTCAGGATGCAGAAGCACCTGCAGCACGTGAGCCACTCTCCTCACTCTGTTTACTCACATGGCCATCAGTCCCCATCCTGCAGAATGCTTCCCTCCCCCCATTGCAGAGTTTAAATTGTTGTGTTTATCTTGCATATCCTCATAATTTTATTGTATTTTTTCTTATACTATGCAGTTAATATACTTTAAATAAAATGCTAATGCAAAATAAAAATTAATTTAAGTAAAATAAAATTTAAGTCTATGATACTTCAAAGTGTACATTCTAGCGGCTTGAAATACATTCAGAATTTCTGAAACATTTGCATCACATTAATGACCACTCTTTAGCTCCAAACATTTTTATCCAGACAAACCCAGGCAGGACCAGTTAGCCAGTCAGTCCTCATCCCCCCCACCCCGACTTAGCCCTTGTCAGTCCCTGACCTCTGCATGTCTCTGTGGATTTATTCATTGTGTGTTTTCATGTAAGTGAAATCAGCATATGTGGCCTTTCTTGTCTGACTACATAATAGATGTGAAGACTGATTGTGCTTTGGTTTTATTATTATTTTAATTTTTTATGTGAGAGATGGGGAGGCAGAGACAGACTCCTGCATGCTCCCTGACTGGGATCCACCCGGTAAACCCACTAGGGGGGCGATGCTCTGTCCATCTGAGGTATTGCTCTGTTGCCCAGCAACCAAGCTAATTTAGCACTTGAGGCAAAGACCATGGAGCCATCCTCAGTGCCAGGGGCCAACTCTCTCAAACCATTTGAGCCGTGGCTGTGGGAGGGGGAGAAAGAGAGAGAGTGAAGGGGAAGGAGAAAAAGAGAGAGAAAGGGAAGTGTGGAGAAGCAGATGGTCACTTCTCCTGTGTGCCCTGACCAGGAATCGAACCCAGGACTTTCATACGCTGGATCAACGCTCTACCACTGAGCCAACCGGCCAGTGCTGGGTTTTGGTTTTAATAAAAACACTTTTTATTAAGAGGGAACAAATCCCTAAGAGACAAAGATTATGTGTAAAACAAGAAGCCTCAATATTAAATATTTCTATGACCTTGGGGTATGGGCGCTTCGATAATTATGACTTGAGAGCAAGAAACATAGGGAAATGCCTGCGTCTCTGAGACACCTTTAAAAATCTCTCTTGTCATGGATAGGCAGTGTTTCTACTTTTCTAATGCGTGTATTATAAAGATATGAAAGTCAGGTATTTCTCTTTAACATGAATGTATGAAGTAATAAAAAGATTTTTAAGGTGTTAGACAAAGTTAACTAATACTTCTTAGTAAAATAAGGATTTAAATATGAACAACAACAACAAAAAAGATCGCTTCTTCTACCAAGAAATAATTGCCATAATAAGAGGTTTTATCTTACGAGGTGTTTCCTTTTTACACAGCTCTGTGGTGGAAGTAGGGGGTGGATCACATGTATCTGCCCAGTTTTCCCAACACCATTTATTGAAGAGACTATCTTTACCCCATTGTAAATTCTTGCTTCCTTTGTCAAATATTAATTGACCATGTAAGCGTGGATTTATTTCTATGCTCTCTTTTTGGTTCCATTGATCTCTATACCCGTTCTTGTGCCAATACTAAGCTGTTTTGATTACTATGGCCTCACAGTATAGTTTGATATCAGGTAGTGTGATACCTCCAACTTTGTTCTTCTTTCTTAAGACTGCTGTGGCTATTCGGCATGTTTTGTGCTTCCATATAATTTTTTGAATATTTGTTTTAGATCTGTGAGATATTCTAATGTTATTTTAATAGGAATTGCATGGAATCTATAGATTGCTTTGGGTAGTATGAACATTTTCTTTTTTATTCAGAAATGAAATTTAATGGGATGACATTGGTCAATAAGAATGCATAAATTTCTTTTTGAAAAATTTTTTCATTTAAGTGAGAGGAGGGGAGATAGAGAGACAGACTCCCACATGTGCTCCAACCGGGATCCACCCAGCGACCCCCATCAGGGACCGGTGCTATTCCCATCTGGGACCACATAGGTTTCAGGTAAACATCTGTATAGCATTTGAACTGTTGACTGCATTGTTTGCCCATCGCCCGATGTCAAATCATTTATATGTGAAATCATATAGTTCTTAGTTTTTTCTGATTTACTTATTTCACTTAGCATAATGTTCTCAAGGCCCATCCATGTTGTCATGAATGGCAATATGTCATCATTTCTTATGGCTGAGTAGTATTTCATTGTATATGTGTACCACATCTGCTTTAACCAATCCTCTATTAAGAGATACTTTGGTTGTTTCCATATCTTGGCCACTGTGAATAATAATGCGATGAACATAGGGGTGCATGTGTTTTTTGCTTACCAATGTTTTCAAGGTTTTCAGGCAGATACCTGGTAGAGGGATTGCTGGGTCATATGTTAGCTCTATTCCTAATTTGGAGGAACCAGCATATTGCCTTCCATAATGGCTATACCTGTTTACATTCCTACCAGCAGTGAATGAGGGTGCATTTTTCTGCACAGCTTCCCCAATGCTTGTTATTACCTGTCTTGTTGATAATAGCCAATCTAACAAGGGGTAAGGTGGTATCTCATTGTAGTTTTAATTTGTATTTGTCTAATAGCTAATGAAAATGAGCATCTTTTCACATATCTATTTGCTGTTTGTATGTCTTCATGAGAGAAGTGTTTGTTCAGGTCCTCTCTCCATTCTTAAATAAATTGTTTATTGTTGAGCTTTGTGAGTTCTTTATGTATTTTAGATATTAACCCTTTGTCAGATCTGTTGTTTGTGAATATCAACTTCCATTTGCTTGGCTATCTTTTTGTTTTGTTGTTGGTTTAATGATGTTAATTCTTCCTATCTTTGAATACAACATATGCTTTCATTTTTGTATCTTCATCAGTTTCTTTCTTCAAAATGTATACATTTTTTTAATAATACCATCAATATTTTATTTTATTTTTATTTTTGTGTGTGTGTGGGGGGGGGAGAGACAGAGAGAGTCAGAGAGAGGGATAGATAGGGACAAACATACAGGAAGGGAGAGAGATGAGAAACATTAATTCTTCATTATGGTTCCTTAGTTGTTCATTGATTGATTTCTCATATGTGCCTTGACCGGGGGTTTACAGCAGACTGAGTGACCCCTTGCTCGAGCCAGTGACCTTGGGCTCAAGCTGGTGAGCCTTGCTCAAACCAGATGAGCTCGCGCTCAAGCTGGCAACCTCAGAGTCTCGAACCTGGGTCCTCCACATCCCACTCCGATGCTCTATCAACTGTGCCACCGCCTGGTCAGGCCAATATATATTTTTTTAATCAAGTGAGAGGCAAGGAGGTAGAGAGACTCCTGCATGCATCCCAACAGATCAACCCAGAAACCTCTGCCTGGGGCTGATATTCTACCCATCTGGGGCCGCAGCTTCATTGCTTGGCAACTGAACTATTTTTGCACCTGACGACAGGCCATGGAGCCATCCTCAGTGCCCAGGGCCAACTTGCTCAACTGAGCCATGGCTTGGGAGGGGAAGAGATAGAAAAAAGGAGGAAAGGGGTAGATGCAGATGGTTGCTTTCTGACCAGGAATCGAACCCAAGACTTCCACATGCTGGGCAATACTGTACCGCTGAGCCAACTGGCCAGGGCCTCTTCAATGTCTTATAATTTTCTGATTACAGGTTTTTTGGTTTTTTTACCTCCTTTATGGCCTTGCTACTCAATATGTGGTTTTCAGATCACCAGCATCAGCATCATCCGTGAGCCTTTTAGCAATACAGAGGATGCAGAAGATGTCAAAGGATACAAAATTTAGTTCTGTAAGATGAATAATTTCCGAAGCCTGAATGTACAGCAGTGTGACTATAGTTAATAACACTGTTTATGTACTTGTAATTTGCTGAGAGGGTAGATCTTAAGTATTCGCATCACTCACACACACTTGCACACACACTCACACACACACACAAAATGAGAGTTGTATTTTATCTTAATGTTTGCAAAAATTATGGACTCATAACCTTGAGGTAATGTGTTTACATAATTTTTTTATTTTTGTAGGAAAAAATATTAGTTCACTTAACATTGTAAACTCTTTGCCATCTGATATTGACCTTATTTACTAATTTTTAAAAGATTTATCCACTTTTCATGACCTCATTGGTAAAGTTTTCATAAACTAGCATAAAAGGCTGAACAGAGCCTCACTGGTGCTGGTGCAGTGGATAGAGCATCCACCTGGGACACTGAGGACCCAGGTTCGAAACCCTGAGGTCACCAGCTTGAGCATGGGCTCATCCTGCTTGAGTGTGGGCTCACCAGCTTGAGTGCAGGATTGCTGACTTGAGTGTGAGGAAATCAACATGATCCATTGGCCTTTGGCTTGAATCCGAAGGTCACTTGAAGCCCAAGGTTGCCGGCTTGGGCAAAGGGTCACTGGCTCAGCTGAAGCACCTCAGTCAAGGCTGATAGATAAAATGGCTACTCAGCTGCCATTCTGAGAACAGTACAGGCCTGAAAAAGGAGGAAGTGATCGAAACAGAACATCCTCATCCCCCACTGTAAGGTTATAGTTAATTTGCTTGCTATTCTCTCTCTTAATGGCTTCTTGGCCTTTACTTTGAAATGTAGCAAAAAAGTTTATCTTTGTAGGAATGTCAGGAAAAGCTTACATTGGGGAGGGACCTGACACTTAGGGAAGTTTAAATCACAATGATTGTTTTTAAAAGCCTAGCCACAGGCAAAGTGGTGCCAGGTCTCAGCTGTTATTGGGAGACACCTGACCTTGGCTATCTTGAAGATTTACCAACATCACCAGATAGGATCATGCTGATAAGGCCTAAGCTACATCAGAAGATCTTGCAGAGGAGGTGTTTCTGTAGCTGAACCCCCACCTCCTCTTGCTCATCCTCAAGTCAGTTACCAAGGCCACAAACCAAACTATGCTAATCTGCCCCTAGCCCCTATATCTGACACTCCCTCCCACAGCCAGGAGCTGACAACCTTTGTTGGTGTCAGCCTACCTGCACCCAGGCACTTTTTAAAGAAATTTTCCTTTGGGAACGCACTACCATTGTGTTTTCAGTTTTGCCTGCAGTTTCTGTCTTTCAAAGACATGTATGAGAAGCAATCAATGAACAACTAAAGTGTCACAACTATGAGTTGATGCTTCTTCTCATCTATCTCCCTTCCTGTCTGTCTGTCTCTCTCTCTCTCTCTCTCATGCTAAAAAAAAGTGTATAAGTGGCTGCACAGACATTTAGAGTTATGAATATTGCAATAGACATTCATCCTTGTGTGAAGTTACTTTTTAAGTAAAATAAATGAGTAAATGAGCAAATCTTAACAGATTAACTTTATTATTAATTTTTTTTATTAAGTGAGAGGTGGGGAGGCAGGGAAACAGAAAGACAGACTCCTGCATTCGCCCCCACCAGGATCTACCTGGCAAGCCCCCTATAGGGCAATGGTCTGCCCATCTGGGACTGCTGCTTTGTTGCTCAACATCCGAGCTATTTCAGTACCTGAGGTGAGGCCATGGAGCCATCCTCAGCACCTGGGGCCAAACTGCTCAAACATTCAAGTCATGGCTGCGGGAGGGTAGCAGAGGGAGTGAGAGAGAAGGGGGAGTGGGAAGGGTGGAGAAGCAGATAGTTACTTCTCCTGTGTGTTCTGACCGGGAATCGAACCCAGGATTTTCACATGCTGGGCCATTGCTCTGCTGCTGATCCAAGAAGCCAGGGCCTATAGATTAACTTTAAAGCACAATGTGAAATCTTAATTTTCCTCAACGATATCATATTCATGGTGAGGAGGTTGGGAGAGGAGTGGCAATAAGGCTCCTATGGGATTCAAAACCGAGATGTGAGGTAGAAATTTCTGTGGTTTCTCACTAGAGGGAACATAGGACACCTGTACTTTCTCTGCAGACAGTACTTACCCCATGAAGAGACTCTGCCCCTGAGAAGTCTTCCCAGGGCCCCCTTTATGTCCTTGTTCCGCAGGCTATAAATGAAAGGGTTCACCACTGTGTACATGACAGCGGTTGCCATATCCTCTTCTACCGAGTTGGAGGAAGAGGTTGAGGGGCACAGATAAGCCCTGATTCTTGTTCCAAAGAACAAGGTAACAACAGCAAGATGGGACTCACATGTAGAGAAGGCCTTGTACTTTCCTTGGGCTGAGGAGACCCTCAGGATGGCTAAAACAATATGGATATAAGAGACCAAGATGAGCATAAAGGGGATTAAAATAACTGCTCCCCCCAAGTATAGGACCACAAGCTCATTAATATGAGTGTCCACGCAAGACACCCTCAGCAGTGGTCCCAGATCACAGAAGAAGCCAGGAACTATCTTCTTAGAGCAGAAGGAAAGTCGGAGTATGAGGAAGGTTTGGGTCATGGCAGTAAGATCCAGCAAGTAGTAACTAGGAATATGCAGCGCCTATGGCTCAAGACCAGTGTGTAGCGGAGAGGGTGGCAAATGGCCATGTAGTGGTCATAGGCCATTGTGGCCAAGAGGAAGATGTCCATGCTCCCAAATGTCAAGAAGAAGTAGAGCTGAGCCAAGCATCCTGCATAGGAAATTGACCTATTCTGGGTGTGTATGTTCACCAGGGCCTTGGGCACAGTGGCAGAAGTGAAAAAGATGTCTGTGTAGGACAGGCTGGTGAGGAAGAAGTACATGGGTGTGTGCAGATGCGTGTCAATGCCGACAGCCAGGACGATGAGTAGGTTCCCGGCAATGATGACCATGTACATCCATAGGAACAGCAGGAAGAGGACGTGCTGCTGCTCTGGCTGCTTTGAGAGTCCCCAGAGGAGGAACTCAAAGCTGTTGGTCTGGTTCCCTTCTGCCATATGTTTGGAAGTCAGAGAAAGAGACCTGGCGTACAACCCGTTAAAACTCTGTAAACATATTTCATTCTATATTATTGGTTAATGTGCCATTCTTTGAGCTCTAGAGAAGAAAAAAAATGAATTACTTTAATGCATTTGTATTGACCACATACTTTATGCACTGTATATTTTTAGTAAAACCCACTATATATAGCATAGTAGGAAGTATGGAAGACATAATATAAGAGAATTAAACTAGATTTCTTGGTTTATTTGTCTACACTTCTGTCTGTCCCAAATTTCTTTGGTTTTAGTTTCTTTTTCTTTATCTATATTCTCAGGGAAATCAAGAAACTTTCACCATTCATTCATGTTACAGCTATTAAGTACCAACTCTGGACCTGGTAGAGTGCTAGGTAAATAAGACAATGATGATATTTAATCCCAGACAGTTTTCAATCTAATGATATAAACATAACTGCCTATATTTAAATCTTATAAAATTTTGATTCAGGATTCTCCATCCATTCACTCTCACATCCCAGACTTTATTTGTTCTGATCTATTGTGCCTGAAAGTCCATATTCTGAAGACACAATTTCATATTATTCATTCTGCCAGGAACCAATTTAATAATCAAATAGCTATTTAGTAAAGATGTTCGATTCTGAAGTTATCCGTAACAACAAAGAAGGGATTATAATCTGTAGTCTATAAAATCTCAAAACTTGGTTGGGTCTACACATGCATATATATGCGCACACACGCAAACACACATTCACACACGCGTGCACACTTCTTATATAATACAATGCAGGTTAAAGCATAAAAAGAAGGCTTTCTGGGTCATAAATGTAATTCAAAATCTTATCCCAAAGGATATGGGCAGAACAGTGAGGCAAACTCTTGAACAAGGGCTAGGCAGTAGAAAGTGCTGGATAGCTTCAGAGATGGGGGACAGGCAGTGGTGAGATTCAGCTGGTTTGCATCAGATCTGCAGAACCGATATCTAATATTTTGTTGAGTTCGGCAAACTGGTTGTTAAAATGGCACTTGTAATCAGATTTTTCTCTAAGGTGGGTGCCAGGGCAGCCGCCCAATGTGAAAATCACAAATTTACATTCCTTATTCTTTTTTAACGTTCATCTGTGCAACAGTGTATTCTAAGCCCCGTAGTAATGTTCATTCCATCCATAGGTGAAAGAAATTTGATGGATCTATGCTTGTAATATTTACTATTTATTCATTTCATAAAACTCATTATACCTTGGATGAAATACTATATTTTAATTCCCTCGCCTTTGTTGCTTCAGTAACAAACATATAATGTAAAGAGAAAAAGTGCCAACCAACCAGGGGGTGACAACTTGTATTTGTTTCTTGTCAGGTATTATTTAATATTTGTAATTAACATTTTAAAACTCATTCTTGTAACAATCTAGTGTTGTCTCTTTTATTGTTTTTATTTAAATATTAAATGCATGAAATCATAAGCTACCTTTTGGTATAGATATTTTTTATACTTAAAATGGTCATGGCCCTGGCCGGTTGGCTTAGCGGTAGAGCGTTGGCCTGGCGTGCGGGGGACCCGGGTTCGATTCCCGGCCAGGGCACATAGAAGAAGCGCCAATTTGCTTCTCCACCCCCCCTCCTTCCTCTATGTTTCTCTCTTCCCCTCCCGCAGCCAAGGCTCCATTGGAGCAAAGATGGCCCGGGTGCTGGGGATGGCTCCTTGGCCTCTGCCCCAGGCGCTAGAGTGGCTCTGGTCACGGCAGAGTGACGCCCCAGAGGGGCAGAGCATCGCCCCCTGGTGGGCAGAGCGTAGCCCCCTGGTGGGCGTGCCGGGTGGATCCCGGTCGGGCGCATGCGGGAGTCTGTCTGACTGTCTCTCCCCGTTTCCAGCTTCAGAAAAATACAAAAAAAAAAAAAAAAAGGTCATTAGGGCAGAGAAGAGGTTGTTAAATTATTTGAATCCCACCACTGGAAACAGGAGCTTTGAGCATTAGATGGAGGAGGGACTGCAGCCTGAGGAAAAGCTGGAAAGGAAACTAAGGGTAAAATTTAAGAATGTTCGGAATGGAAAGGAAAGGCTCTGGAGATTTATTCCATATGTTATAAGAAACCAACGAAGCTACTTAGCAGGAAATGATGTTAGTGCTTGAACAGAGGCGGTGTGTGAAAACCCTGGTCCTTTCCCGTGTGTGCAGCCAACTGAGCTTAGACACAGAATCAGGCAGGTGAGAAACAAAATCGCCATTGCTACTGAGAACGACTAGGTGGGAAAATGTGTATTAGCCATGTTCAGTAAGTGAGCTTGCTAATACATTTCTAAAATTAAATCTATTTTTCCCTGAAGGTCAGCTGGACAATCACAGGTCTCTCTCACAGGAGAAGAGCCTGCCTATAAAACATACAACTAATTCCTGAAAGTGATCAGGTCTGATGAGAAGGAATGAAATTCAGCAATCAGATATGCCATTCCAGGTAGGACTGAATAAGGCAGCCTAGAGGACCATAGCTGTTCGTCTGATGGGAGAAGACTTCACATGGAAAGAAAATTCAGGAGTGGAGAATATGTGCTCCCCCTAATGAGTAGGCAATTGAAAATAAATGAGATTTTTTTCAACCTCTGATAGGTAAAATTTCATACATTTCCGCACAAATGTCACCTACTACATAAAATTTCACTGGTCCTTTCATGGGGGGAAAATGGCTGTCCCTGCACCAAACCTCCACAATATATTACCTACAGAATTTTAATTTTTTTATTTTTTGTCAGCATTTGCATTGGACATTTTTATGTTCCTGTATTACAGCTACTATGGTGAAGACAAAATATATATTTACTATGTTTGGTAAAGATATATTTAGTCTTCCCTATAGTAGCTGCAATAATATCTTGAATACTGAAAGATTTAAATAAATGTTATTAGAAATAAGACACTGAATCTCAAGCTTTTCATCAGAAAACATCCACTAGGAAAAAAGGTAAAAATGTGAATAATAAAATGGCAATAACTACATATTTCTCAACATTTACCTTAAATGCAAATGGGTTAAATGCTACAATAAAAAAACATAGGGTGACCTTGGCCAGTTGGCTCACTGGTAGAGCATTGGCCTAGTGTGTGGATGTCTCAGGTTCGATTCTTGGTCAGGGCACACAGAAAAAGTGACCGTTTGTTTCTCCCCCCTTCTTTTTTTTTATCTCTCTCCTCCCTTTAAAATGAATAAATAAAATCTAAAAAAAGAGAGAAGAAAAAAAATTCAAAGCACCACCACCAACAAAATCTTTGAACTACTTAGGAATAAGTGTAGCAATAAAACATAAGACCCATAGAAGAAAACCATAATATTTTCTTTAGGAAAATCAAACACATGCCATATTCTTACCTGGGGAGAATTCAATAGTATCAAAATTCTAATTCCCCCAATTCAAAATATAACTATAATACAATTCAATTAAGTAAACAACGACTTTGAAGTCTCATTTCAAATTCGATTCAGAGTTCCTTCTTGACTTCTTTATTTTAAAAAAGCCACACCCACATCCCAGTCACTCTCCACCACGCTGTCATGCTTATTAATTTTATGGCACTCTCTACTTGCTAAGATTATCTTCTTTCTATGTTTATTTGTTCATGGTCTATTTTCTCTCTTGAAAGTAAGTTCCTTGTCTGACCTGCTCACTCTACTGTCTTCACTGCCTCAAAGGCTGGTAAAAGCAGACTAGAAACTCAGTATTTACTTGTAACCTATTGTAATAGAGAGTCACATAGATTTCCAAAGGAGTAACATTGAAGTGATATTAATTTTAGCTTTGTTGGTCAGGGTGGACTTCCTAGAGGAAGTGGCATCTGATCTGAAGCAAAAGAAAGCATGGCACCCACAGGGCACTGAGAGGGGCTCAGAGAGGCTAACGAATAGAGGAGAGGGTGAGGGATGTCTGCATTGATAGAAGGCAGAGAAACCCATGCATGAGTAAAAAGTGTTTTGAAGAACACTTAATAATACAGAAAAAAGCATACAATACTACCTTATAGGAGCTTGAAAAACATGTCTGAACAGTGTTTGAGGTGCCCAGACTTGCAGCGTCACCAGGTAAAATGAGAACCTGATCGATCCCAAGTCGGGTGTGAGGGCTTGTTGCAGGGAGCTCCCCATCCCATCAGTCCCTAGACTGAGGAAGGACGCATCTCCCGGGACACCGGTGCGAGGCGTCCTGAGATGAACGGAAGGATGAACTGAACAGCTTTTACAGCACCTCTACATTTAATGCTCTCGTTCCATTAACAAAAGGGAGCAGGGAGGAGAGCGAAGTTCCCTTTGAGGAGTTACAGATCAGTTGTCAGAGAGGGACAGATCCTGCCAGAGGGAGCTCTCCTGGGATGCTCAGGTCTCAGGGAGAGGATGTGCTGAGATGGAGCAAGGGAGAGGAGCTCCATGGTGGGGGCCGTGCTGTCTGTGCCGTCAGCACTTCGTCCCATGAGCACAGACAGGAGCAAAGAGAGGGGACGAGGGTCATCTTGAGGTACCAAGGACAGGAGGGTCTGGATCCCGGGCCTGGACAGAGACACCAGGATGCTGCGACCTCTGAAGGCCGAATTCCCTCCCCTGGACAGAGCAGGACGCAGCACACTGGGCTGAGTGCCTGGCTCTGCCAGACCGGAGAGAACAGGCTCAGAGCAGACCCTCAGCCAAGTAAAGGGCATTTCCTGTCCCGCCACGTGGAGCTGAGCAAGTCCCTGCCAGAGCCTCCTCGCCGAGGAGGGGTGATGCTGGGGGACTATAGCGCCCAGGGAAGGAACTTCCTAAACTCCCTCCAGAGATGCTGGAAGCAGACATTGCTATTGTGCTGTACTGAATGAGGACACTGATGCTCAAAGAGGCTGAGCGAGGTGCCCCAAGGTCACACGCTAGTCAGTGGCAGAATCTAGATGTGTTCTTTACTCTCAGACACTGGCATCCTAAGAATGGAGGAGAGGAAGGCCTGGCAGAGCGGATACTGGGTCTCTGAAAGCTTCTCAGTGCATACAGTGTTGTGCATTCTGATTGGGCCTCCCCCACTAATGACCCAGTATCCTGGGTCTTCCGAGCTCCCTCCACAGTGCCTGCCTGACTCTGTCTCCCTGTATCTGTCCATTCAACATCACCACCAATCTGACACTGCACCTGCTCCGTTAGCACCAAAGATGAGATGTATCAGCTTCTTGAACACACAGGCTCCCCTCACCCCACTCCTAGTCCTCATCTCTAGACATTCTCAGTTGTCTTGCTTTCTGCCCGGAGCAGTCTCTGCACCATCACCTCCCACCCCTGTCCCGTGTGCTGTCTGTCACCGGGAGCAATGACGACTTCAGTCTTGCCTTCTGAGAGAGCCAGAGACTAGTGGACATTCTCCAGTCCCACCCACCTTGAGACCACCTAATGCCAAGGTTCATTCCCATAAGAAGCAATTTCTCAGTCAAGACAGACTCCAAATTCCTGAGCCTCCCCTCAAGGGCTAGCCTATGAGGTTGCAGTCATGCTAAAGGAGTCACGAGAGGTTCTTTGTATGTGAAGGGAAGCACTTCAGTCAACAGCATCTCCACCCTGCCCAGGGAGGCTGGCTCTAATCTCTCCTGCTCTCCAGTCTGGGAAGCCTTCCCAACACACCGCCTGTAGGGGTCCTCCTTTGTCAGCCCCCTCCATTGCCTACTTCCTGTGCCTCTCATTTGGTGGCTCCCACAACTCGCTGGGGAAATCTCATCCTCTGGTAGGAAAGACCTTTACACTTACATTGTCCCTTTTCCCAGACAGTGCAAGTGTCAAGATTTTGTTATATTCTTTTTTTTTTTTTTTTTTTTTTTTGTATTTTTCTGAAGCTGGAAACGGGGAGAGACAGTCAGACAGACTCCAGCATGCGCCCGACCGGGATCCACCCGGCACGCCTACCAGGGGCAACGCTCTGCCCACCAGGGGGCGATGCTCTGCCCATCCTGGGCGTCGCTCTGTCGTGACCAGAGCCACTCTAGCACCTGGGGCAGAGGCCAAGGAGCCATCCCCAGCGCCCGGGCCATCTTTGCTCCAATGGAGCCTTGGCTGCGGGAGGGAAAGAGAGAGACAGAGAGGAAGGAGGGGGGGTGGAGAAGCAAATGGGCGCTTCTCCTGTGTGCCCTGGCCAGGAATCGAACCCGGGTCCCCCGCACGCCAGGCCAACGCTCTACTGCTTTGCCAACCGGCCAGGGCAAGATTTTGTTATATTCTCATTATCAAACGCGTAGGTCTTTTCTTTCCAACTTGACTCTGACACCTCAGAGGTAGAGAGGAGGCCATGTTGGCCCTCTCCTCCTCACTGCATCTGGGACATGCTGGTCTGTGTTTGTTGTTGCCATGGCGGCTGTGCTGGGGCTTGAGTTCCTCCCCCCCTCCACCAAGCTGTGAGCTTACCTGCCTCCCTGTGCTCCTGTCACCATCGCCGAGGACCTAGTGCCCCCTTTTCAATCCTCCACATCATTGGAGATGGATATGAAAAGTCTGCCTGAGTACTCAGAGGCTCTCTCTGTGTGGAGCTATGAGCATCGTTTCAGGTTCATGTTCACATCGCCTGCCTCTGCTGCAGCAAGGCTTTCCCACACCTCAGCTGAGGCAGGGCTGCAGACGGGTGCTGCAGCTCATTACATCAGGAACTCTGGAATAACCCTGGCGTCTCGGGCCTGGGCTCTAAGGTGTCCTGTGCTACTTATTTATTTCCCAGGTAGCCTCAGTGTGAGTTCTCTCAGGGGTCCTATGGGAGTTTGAAGTTTTATAATTATCCATGATCTTAACGTCCCCTCAAAGGCAGTTACTGGGAAGGGGGGATAATGTGGTCCAGAAGTACTGGAATTTACTTTAAGAAAAGTTATTTATTTATTTATTTTTCTGTATTTTTCTGAAGCCGGAAACGGGGAGAGACAGTCAGACAGACTCCCACATGCGCCCGACCGGGATCCACCCGGCACACCCACCAGGGGGCCACGCTCTGCCCCTCTGGGGCGTCGCTCGGGCCATCTTTGCTCCAGTGGAGCCTCGGCTGCGGGAGGGGAAGAGAGAGACAGAGAGGAAGGAGAGGGGGAGGGGTGGAGAAGCAGATGGGCGCTTCTCCTGTGTGCCCTGGCCGGGAATCGAACCCGGGACTTCTGCACACCAGGCCGATGCTCTACCACTGAGCCAACCGGCCAGGGCTAGGAAAAGTTATTAACTGCCTGTCTCTTGAGTTGAACTAGAGAGTCACCCAGTCCATCCAAAATTATCTCCTTTGGTTGCAACACCATTTGGTTGCTCTGCTACCGCCCACCAGGAAAGCTGAAACACCCACTAGTGGGTAGTAGAGACTAGGTTGACCAGTACTGCAAAAGTGGGCGGTTTTTATAAAAAGTTTGACTACCCCTGAAGGACACATATGCTGGGAAGACTTCAGCTTGACATGTGGTGGTACAGTGGATAAAGTGTCAACCTGGAATGCTGAGGTTGCTGATTTGAAACCCTGAGCTTGCCTGGCCAAGACACATATAGGAGTTGATGCTTCTTGCTCTTCCCCCTTCCCTGTCTTTCTCTCTTCTCTAAAACAAACAAACAAACAAATACTTCACTTTACCTTTGAAACCATGCTTACTGGGTACTTAAATTTAAAGTGAAAATGTACATACATCACTTAAAATACATAGGTTTGCACCATCCCATATTCCCTCCTAATCAATTGACAGATGTGCCTCTCTCACTGTTTAAATTAATATTCACCAATATTTTTAGTTAGACTTTTTAACTAATCACATTACTCATTTATGTTTATATTTTGTATATGAATGTCCTGTAACAACACAGTTTACACATTTGTCATAATTATACTTATCGAGATGTGCCAATACACCCTTACACCATAGTTTTGTCAAAAATGGCCCTGTTGTACTGCTTGAGGATTAATTCAAATTTTTGAATACTAAAAAAATAGCATTTCAATAATCATTTCTTTTTCATGTGACTTATTCTCCTAGCCCATATTCACAAAAATAAATGTCACATATATTTATGAATAGTCTTAAAGCTCATATTCAGTATTGCCAAATTGTTATCAAAATGTAAATGTTTCTCCAAGATCTCATCAATACTCTTTCATTATTTTTAATCATTTTACTAACAGAAAATTTACTATTATTTTATTACATTTACTTAATAAACTATAATAACACAATATCATTATTGGTAAGGGTGATAATTTTTCCATAAGTATTGAAAACCAAATATTATTTCTATCATCTAAGGTTATAGCAAATTTTCTATATTATTACTACTTACCAACCAGAGTATTTAAAAATAGAGGCATCTGTTAATGAAGTACATATACCCTCACCACAAATTTGAAAAAAAATTTTTTTTCATAAAAATTATATATATTTAAGGTGTAAAGTGTGAAAATAGATAGATAGATAGATAGATATGTACTCCATTGTTAAGTGATATATGACTATATTTAAAGAAATAATAGCTGAAAACTTTCCAAATCCGGGAAGGAAACTGGATTTCCAGATTTATGAAGCCTAAATATCCCAAAGAGGTTGAATCTAAAGAAGTTTACACAAAGACACATTATAATAATATTGACCAATCAAAGGCGATGGGATTATTTTGAAAGCAGCAAGAAAAAGTAATTCATCACATACAAAGGATCACTGTAAGACTATTGGTTGATTTCTCAGAAGTCACCCTACAGGCCAGAGAAGAGTAAGATGATATATTTAAAGTGCTGAAAGAAAAGATATTGTCAACCAAGAACATTATTTCCAACAAAATTTTCTTCCAAAAAGGAAGGCTCAAAAAAGTCTTTCCCGGGCAAACAAAAGCTGAGGAAGTTCAACATCACCAGACCTACCTTTCAAGAAGTGCTTAAGGAAGTTCAAGTTAAAAATAAGGATGTTATTTTTAAATATTTTAAAATATTGTATATATAAAGTATAAATTTCACTGTTAAAGTTAAATATATAAACACATATCAAATAATACAGTATTATAATGGTGATACAAAAAATCACCTTTAACCATAGTATAAAATTAAAAGACAAAAGTATTAAGAATAACTATAACAATTTGTTAAAGGTTACATCATTTAAAAAAAAGTAAATTCTGACATCAAAAACAAAGTGTGTAGTAGAGAGTAAAAGTGTGGAGTCTTTACATATGGTTGAAGTTATATTTTATCAACTTAATAGATATATTTTACCTATAATAAGAGACATATTTTACTATAAGCCTCATAGTATAACATAGAAAAAACCTACAGTAAATACAAAAAGATAAGAATAGGAGAAAATATTTTCAAATCATTTATCTGATAAGGGATTAATATATAGAATATAGAGTGAACTCCTAAACTTCACAATAAAAAACAGCCTGACTCAAAAAGGGGCAAAAAGACACATTTCTTCAAAGAAGATATACAAATAGCCAATAGCATATGAAAAGATGCTCAGTATCACTAACCATTAGGGAATACAAACCAAAACTACAATAAGATACCACCTCATTCTCATTAGAATAGCTACTATTAAAAAAAAGAAAACCAGGAAGTGACGTCACGGAAATGGCGCTGTGAGCAGCGTGTCCAACAGATCTCCCCAAAATTTCACCAAATTCATCAACCAGAAACAGAAAAATCTATCCTTGGAGCATTCAGGAGTTCCACATACTGAAGGCGAAGGGGCTGCTTTCACTTGGAACTGAGAGTCGGGAGGGAGCTGAGGGTGTGGAGGAAGCTAACTGCAGCACGGACATTCGTTCAAGCCGAGGAGGGATTGTGCCTGTGGTGAGTCAACCCACGCAAGCAACAGCCCGCGCGCTGGGAGCAGCCGCCTGCCCTGTGCCACGAGCGTCCCAGCCATCTGCGCCCAGAGCACCCCATTTGCCCGCACGCCCAGAGCACCCCATTCGCCTGCGGGCCCAGAGCACCCCAACCACCAGCGGCAGGCGGGGAGTGTGCCAAAGCGAACTTCCCTACGCCCAAGCTTCTCTAGGCAGGCAGGCACCTCTCCCAGCCATTCAAGCTAACAATCAAGGGAGGGGCACGCGGGCAGTTTGCAGTCGGTCCTGGAGCACATCTGAGGATCCAATCGTTGAAATTAGTTTAACCCACAGTCTGCTCACCTCCCAACTGACCTACGTGGCTTTAGTTGACAAGATCTCTCTCAGTTCAGCAATCCAAGACAAGAGGCATGATATTCTCTAGTGCCTCTTGCTAAAGGGGTGGGGGCAACTTCTGATTGACAGAGCTTTCATACTCAGGGATATACGCTAACAAGAGGGACTTGGAAGATGTTAAGACCTATACTGCAGGCAGCAACTATGGCATCTTCTTCCCAGCCAAAACAGGTTACAAAGTGTGGAAAGCCTGGGGAGAGTGGTCCCACAGAGTGCTAGGAGTGCTGAACAGGCCTGAAGGCTCATAGAAAGTCACCTTGAAAGCAATTGGCTCCCAGCCCAGCCTGATTAGGCTGGCGGCTCTGACTGACAGAGCTTTACCCAGAGCCCTGCATTGAGTGGGGACAGAGTGGGGATTTGCCAGCTCTTTGAGCCTCTTACTCCCCAGGGAGAGGCAACGGCAGCCTCATAGCTGGATCACCAGGCTGCTAATTCAGGAAGGGGAGACTAGGAGAGAGGCTCTGGGAAAACGGACTCTCTCATTGTTGGAGCCTGCAAATGCTAACAAGCCTTGACTACCAATGAGACTGAAGCCAAATATATGACATTGCTGTAGAGTCTTATCAACTGCAAATCCCTACCTAAGCATGCCACAGGGGCAGAGCCTGGGGTACAGAGTCACTGACCAGGAAGAGGAAGAGGAAAGAAAAAGGAAGAAGTTAATCTCTCAAAATCAAGAAAAATCCACAGACTTTATAACTTGTTTCACCATTTTTTTTGTTTCTTTTATCTTTTTGCCTTTATTATTATTATTTCTATTTCCTCTACCTTGGTCCTTTTATTCTCTGCCCATCTTATTCTTCCCTTTTCTTGAACTACACTACCCATAAGTGTTACATTTTATTTCTTTTCTTCTTCCTTACTCTCCATGAAGGTTACACTCCAAAACCTTTAACTCTCTCTCTCTCTCTTTTTGTTTTTTTTTCTTTTCCTTTTTTTTCTTCCTTTCTTTTTCCCATTTTTCTTATTTCTCCCTTTCTATTAGTTTCTTCTTTTCTCCTTTTACTTTTCCTCTCATTCAATCCTCAATCACAAACAAATTATTTAATTTGGGACTCAAGTTTTTTTGTGTGTGTGGCATTTTGGGTGCTTTTTACTTCGCTTTTTAACTCATTAGCATTCCTCCCAACCCAGGATCTCCATCCTATTTAGTCTTTGCTCCACTTAATACAATAGTTTTTTTTTTCTTTTTTCTGTTTCCCCTATTATCCCTCTCATTATATCTCTTAGTCGACCATCACTTACAAGCAAATCATTTTACACTTGACCAAGATATTTTCCTTTTTTGCATTTTGTAGGTCCCTACTTCCTTTTTTGCCCCTTGAACACTTTCCCCCAACTCAGGCCCTCCATTACAGGCAGTTTTTGTTCCATTTAGCATAATATAATTCACAGGTCATCACGATATTTTTCTAAGGAAGAGGGGAAGAGAAGAAAGAAAAGAAGGGGAATAATAAATTATTATTGTGTTTTTTGTGACTATTTTTCTTTTTTTTCAAATTTTTTTTAACTTTTTTTTTTCAATTTTTTTTTTTTACTTTTTATTCCTTATTAATTCTCATTAGTGCTATCAACAAGACCACTCTCAGATGCCATTAAGGAAAAGGAAATCAAATATCATGGATACAAAAGATAGAGAAGTGACACAGAAAGATGTGGAAAAATTTATGGAGAAAAAATTTAATATATTGGAAGCCTTGGAGCTAAATGACAGAGAATTTAAAATAGAAATCCTAAAAATACTCAGAGATATACAAGAAAACACAAAAAGGCAATTTAGGGAGCTCAGAAAACAACTCAACGTACACAAAGAATACATTACCAAGGAAATTGAAACTATAAAAACAAGTCAAACAGAAATGAAAAACTCAATTCACGAGCTGAAAAACAAGGTAACAAGCTTAGCTAATAGAACAGGCCAGATAGAAGGTAGGATTAGTAAAATAGAAGACAAGCAACTTGAGGCACAACAGAGAGAAGAAGAAAGAGACTCAAAAATAAAAAATAAAAAAACAAGAAAGCCCTACCGCAGGGGTCCCCAAACTATGGCCCGCGGGCTGCATGCGGCCCCCTGAGGCCATTTATCTGGCCCCCGCCGCACTTCTGGAAGGGGCACCTCTTTCATTGGTGGTCAGTGAGAGGAGCATAGTTCCCATTGAAATACTGGTCAGTTTGTTGATTTAAATTTACTTGTTCTTTATTTTAAATATTGTATTTGTTCCCGTTTTGTTTTTTTATTTTAAAATAAGATATGTGCAGTGTGCATAGGGATTTGTTCATAGTTTTTTTTATAGTCCGGCCCTCCAATGGTCTGAGGGACAGTGAACTGGCCCCCTGTGTAAAAAGTTTGGGGATCCCTGCCCTACAGGAATTGTCTGACTCCATCAAAAAGAATAACATAAGAATAATAGGTATATCAGAGGGAGAAGAGAGAGAAAATGGAATGGAGAATATACTCAAACAAATAATAGATGAGAACTTCCCAAGCCTGTGGAAAGAACTAAAGCCTCAAATTCAAGAAGCAAACAGAACACTGAGTTTTCATAACCACAACAAACCTACTCCAAGGCACATCATAATGAAGATGGCACAAACCAACAACAAAGAAAAAATTCTCAAGGCAGCCAGGGAAAAGAAGAATACAACATATAAAGGAAGGCCTATTAGATTATCATCAGATTTCTCAGCAGAAACTCTACAAGCTAAAAGAGAGTGGACCCCAATATTTAAAGCCCTGAAAGAGAGGAACTTTCAACAAAGAGTACTATGCCCGTCAAAGCTATCCTTCAAGTATGAAGGAGAAATAAAAATATTCACAAATACAGAAAAGATGAGGGAATTTATCATCAGAAAACCCCCACTCCAGGAAATACTAAAGGGAGTTTTCCAACCAGATTCAAAGAACAAAACAAAACAAAATCATAAGTAACAGCTCCACCAAGATCACAATAAAACCAAATTTAAACTGTGACAAAAAAAAGAAAAAAAAGAGAGGATGGAGATTAACAGTAGCAAAGGACGATGAAGTGCAGAAACACTCATAAGATAGGGTACTACAATGAATATGGTAGGTACCCTTTTCAATACTTAATGGTAACCATACTTGAAAAAACCACCACAGAAGCACATGATTTTAAAAAGGTAGCAATAGAAGAAAGAAGTATGGAATACAAACAAAAAAAAAACAAATGATAAAAAAACAAAAGAGAAGAATCAAACAAGATACAAAACTAACAGAAAGCAATTTATAAAATGGCAATAGGGAACCCACAAGTGTCAATAATTACACTAAATGTAAAGGGATTAAACTTACCAATAAAAAGACACAGAGTAGCAGAATGGATTAAAAAAGAAAATCCAACTATATGCTGCCTACAAGAAACACATCTAAGCAACAAAGATAAAAACAAATTCAAAGTGAAAGGCTGGAAAACAATACTCCAAGCAAATAACATCCAAGAAAAAGCAGGTGTAGCAATACTCATATCTAATAATGCTGACTACAAGACAAAAAAAGTATTCAGAGACAAAAATGGTCATTTCATAATGATTAAGGGGACACTGAATCAAGAAGACATAACAATCCTTAATATATATGTACCAAACCAAGGAGAACCAAAGTATATAAGACAGCTACTTATTGACCTAAAAACAAAAACTGACAAAAATACAATCATACTTGGAGACCTCAATAAACTGCTGACGGCTCTAGATCAGTAATCCAAACAGAGAATCAATAAAGATATATTGGCCTTAAACAAAACACTAGAGCACCTGGATATGATAGACATTTATAAGATACTTCATCCCAAAGTGACAGAGTATACATTTTTCTCTAGTGTACATGGAACATTCTCAAGAATTGACCATATATTGGGCCACAAAGATAACATCAGCAAATTCAGAAAAATTGAAATTGTACCAAGCATATTTTCTGATCATAAAGCCTTGAAACTAGAATTCAACTGCAAAAAAGAGGAAAAAAACCCCACAAAAATGTGGAAACTAAACAACATACTTTTAAAAAATGAATGGGTCAAAGAAGAAATAAGCGCAGATATCAAAAGATATATACAGACAAATGAAAATGACAATAGGACATATCAGAATCTCTGGGATGCAGCAAAAGCAGTAATAAGAAGGAAGTTCATATCACTTCAGGCCTATATGAACAAACAAGAGAGCCCAAGTGAACCACTTAACTTCACACCTTAAGGAACTAGAAAAAGAAGAACAAAGACAACCCAAAACCAGCCGAAGAAAGGAGAAAATAAAAATCAGAGCAGAAATAAATGAAATAAAGAACAGAAAAACTATTGAAAAAATTAATAAAACAAGGAGCTGGTTCTTTGAAAAGATCAACAAAATTGACAAACCCTTGGCAAGACTCACTAAGGAAAAAAGAGAAAGGACTCATATAAATAAAATCCAAAATGAAAGAGGAGAAATCACCACAGACATCATAGATATACAAAGAATTATTGTAGAATACTATGAAAAACTATATGCCAACAAATTCAACAATCTAGAAGAAATGGATAAATTCCTAGAACAATACAACCTTCCTAGACTGAGTCATGAAGAAGCAGAAAGCCTAAACAGACCAATTAGCAGGGAGGAAATAGAAAAAGCTATTAAAAACCTCCCCCAAAATAAAAGTCCAGGTCCAGACGGTTATACTAGTGAATTCTATCAAACATTCAAAGAAGACTTGGTTCCTATTCTACTCAAAGTCTTCCAAAAAATTAAAGAAGAAGAAATACTTCCAAACACATTTTATGAGGCCAACATAACCCTCATACTGAAACCTGGCAAGGATGGCACAAAAAAAGAAAACTACAGACCAATATCTCTAATGAATACAGATGCTAAAATACTAAACAAAATACTGGCAAATCAAATACAACAACATGTTAAAAAAATAATACATCATGATCAAGTGGGATTCATCCCAGAATCTCAAGGATGGTTCAACATATGTAAAACGGTTAATGTAATACACCATATCAACAAAACAAAGAACAAAAACCACATGATCTTATCAATAGATGCAGAAAAGGCATTTGATAAAATACAACACAACTTTATGTTTAAGACACTCCACAAAATGGGTATAGAAGGAAAATATCTCAACATGATAAAGGCCATATATGATAAACCATCAGCGAACATCATATTAAATGGCATAAAACTGAGGAATTTCTACCTTAAATCAGGAACAAGACAGGGTTGTACACTCCACTCTTATTTAACGTGGTACTAGAAGTTCTAGCCAGAGCAATCAGTCAAAAGAAAGAAATAAAAGGCATCCATATCGGAAAAGAAGAAGTAAAGGTATCACTTTTTGTAGATGATATGATCCTATACATCGAAAACCCGAAGGACTCCACAAAAAGATTACTAGAAACAATAAACCAATACAGTAAGGTTGCAGGATACAAAATTAACATACAAAAGTCCATAGCCTTTCTATATGCCAACAATGAAATATTAGAATATAAACTCAAAAAATAATCCCCTTACAATTGCAACAAAAAAATAAAATACCTAGGAATAAACATAACAAAGAATGTAAAGGACCTATATAACAAAAACTACAAAGCATTGTTAAGAGAAATCGAAAAAGACATAATGAGATGGAAAAATATTCCTTGTTCTTGGATAGGAAGAATAAATATAACCAAAATGGCCATATTACCCAAAGCAATTTATAAATTTAATGCAATTCCCATCAAAATTCCTATGACATTTTTTAAAGAAATGGAAGAAAAACTCATCAGATTTATATGAAACTATAAAAAACCCCGAATAGCCAAAGCAATCCTAAGGAAAAAGAATGAAGCTGGGGGCATTACAATACCTGACTTCAAACTATATTATAGGGCCACGACAATCAAAACAGCATGGTATTGGCAGAAAAAATAGACACTCAGACCAATGGAACAGAATAGAAAGCCCAGAAATAAAACCACATATATATGGTCAAATAATTTTTGATAAAGGGGCCAACAACACACAATGGAGAAAAGAAAGCCTCTTCAACAAATGGTGCTGGGAAAACTGGAAAGCCACATGCAAAAGAATGAAACTCAACTACAGCTTGTCCCCTTGTAATAAAATTAATTCAAAATGGATCGAAGACCTAAATATAAGACCTGAAACAATAAAGTACATAGAAGAAGACATAGGTACTAAACTCATGGACCTGGGTTTTAAAGAACATTTTATGAATTTGACTCCAAAGGCAAGAGAAGTGAAGGCAAAGATAAATGAATGGGACTACATCAGACTAAAAAGTTTTTGCTCAGCAAGAGAAACTGACAACAAAAGAAACAGACAGCCAACTAAATGGGAAATGTTATTTTCAAACAACAGCTCAGATAAGGGCCTAATATCCAAAATTTACAAAGAACTCATAAAACTCAACAACAAACAAACAAACAATCCAATAAAAAAATGGGAAGAGGACATGATCAGACACTTCTTCCAGTAATACAAATGGCCAACAGATATATGAAAAGATGCTCATCTTCATTAGTTATTAGAGAAATGCAAATCAAAACTACAATGAGATACCACCTCACACCTGTTAGATTACCTATTATCAACAAGACAGGTAATAGCAAGTGTTGGAGAGGCTGTGGAGAAAAAGGAACTCTCATTCACTGTTGGTGGGACTGTAAAGTAGTACAACCATTATGGAAGAAAGTATGGTGGTTCCTCAAAAAACTGAAAATAGAACTACCTTATGACCCAGCAATCCCTCTACCGGGTATATACCCCAAAAACTCAGAAACATTGATACGTAAAGACACATGCAGCCCCATGTTCATTGCAGCATTGTTCACAGTGGCCAAGACATGGAAACAACCAAAACGCCCTTCAATAGAAGACTGGATAAAGAAGATGTGGCACATATACACTGTGGAATACTACTCAGCCATAAGAAATGATGACATCGGATCATTTACAACAAAATGGTGGGATCTTGATAACACTATATGGAGTGAAATAAGTAAATCAGAAAAAAACAAGAACTACATGATTCCATACATTGGTGGGACAGAAAAACGAGACTAAGAGACATGGACAAGAGTGTGGTGGTTACCAGGGGTGGGGGGGAGGGAGGACGCGAGAGGGAAGGAGGGAGAAGGGAAGGGGGAGGAGAAGGGGCACAAAGAAAACTAGATGGAGAATGACGGAGGACAATCTGACTCTGGGCAATGGGTATGCAACATAATTGAATGACAAGATAACCTGGACATGTTTTCTTTGAATATATGTACCCTGATTTATTAATGTCACCCCACTAACGTTAATAAAAATTAATTTAAAAAATACGCAGTTTTGCATACACATACAAACCACATTCTAGAATATTCATAGAAGCTCTCCCCATAGCAAGCCCCCAAATTAAAACAACTCAAATGTCCATCAACAGGTGAATGTGTAAACAAAGTGTAGTATAATCATAAATGGAAATTATTCATTGGTAAAAATGAATATATAACTGATATAAACAACATGGACAAATTTCCAAAATATGTTGCATGAGAGCAGTCAGAGCTAAATGGCTGACATAGTATCTGATTCTGGTTACAGGAAGGGCAAGAACAGACAGCATTACTGTAATTTATAATAGTACAAATCAGACCAGTTTGACTCACTGTATCATGTGAAAACTTCCAGAGGTGATGGAAAATTTTCATATCTTGATTTGGGTAATGGTTCTAGAAGTGTTTATACTTTTCAAAACTTACTAGACTGTACACTTAAAATATGTGTATTTAGTGTAAATAAAATATATCTCAAAAAAAAAAAAGAAAACCAGAAAGCAACAAATATTGGTGAAGATAGGAGAAATTAGAAGCCCGTGCACTGTTGGGAATTTACATGGAATAGCCACTGTGGAGTACAGTAAGAAGATACCTCAAAAAAATCAAAACTAAAATTACTATATGACATAGCAATTTCACTTTTGCGCATAACCCAAAAGAACTGAAAGTAGAATCTTAAAGAAATACTTATATACCCAAGTTCATAGAATTATTCACAATAGCTAGAACATCAAAGTAAACCAAGTGTCAATCAACCAGTGAAAGGATTACCAAAATGTAATATATTGATATGACAGAATATTATACATCCTTTAAAAGGAAGTAAATTCAGCAATATTCTACAACATGGATTAACCTTGAGGACATTATGCTATATGCTAAGCGAAATAAGCCAGTCACAAAATGACAAATACTGTATGATTTAATTTATATGAGGAGCTTAGAGTACTCCAAATCATAAAGATAAAAAGTATAATGGTGGTTACCAGGGACTTGGGGGATGGGAGAATGGGGAGTAATTGCTTAAAACAGAGTTTCAGATTTATAAGAGGAAAAGAGTTATAGGGGTGGATGATGATGATGGCTGCACAGCAATGTGAATGTGTAACTGTACATTTAAAGATGATTAAGATGGGAAGTGTATGTATTTGAATACAATAAAAAAAGAAAAAGTTCATATGCAAGTAAACAAACAATTGCACAATCCTGTCATTGTAGTATAAAAACAGTCATGGACAATATGTAAATGAAAAGACTAGGCTGTGTTCCAATAAAATTTATTTACAAAAACAAATGGCAATTAGCCTGACCAGGCAGTGGCGCAGTGGGGTAGACCATTGGCCTGGGATGCTAAGTTCAAAACCCTGAGGTCACCAGCTTGAGCTCAGGGTTGCCACCTTGTGTGTGGGATCATAAACATGACCCCATGGTTGCTGCTTAAACTCAAAGGTTGCTGGCTTGAGCCCAAAGACACTGACTTGAGCAAGGAGTCACTGGCTTGGCTGGAGCACCCCGGCCAAGGTACATATGAGAAGCAATCAATGAACAACTAAGGTGCTGCAACTATGAGTTGATGCTTCTCATCTCTCTCCCTTCCTATCTCTCTGTCCTTGTCGGGCCACTCCCCACCTCTCTCTTGCTTAAAAAAAAAAACACAATTAGGTTTGACTCACAAGGTGTAGTTTGTTAACCCCTAACTCAAAACAGACATACACAATGGTGAAATATTTCAAGTTTTCCTTAAAGGTCAGTGATGAAACAAGGGTCATTTAGCACCACATTTATTCAACATTGTACTGAACACCTTAATTCAATGGTTCTCAAAGTGTGTGCCAGGGTGCACTGGTGCACCCTAGAAGATTTCCAGGTGTGCCCTATGGTATTACAGAGAAATATGTGCCTGTTGAGGACCAAAAACCCAACAGGGTTTTTGGAGTTTAGATTTTTGGGAACAGACGTGTGGGGAATTGGCTGTCAACTGACAGTCTGCCCAACCCCCCATCTCACTTACCTGATTAGGTTGCAAAAGGCTGTTAAGCTGTGGTGCTGGATTGTTTACACTACCCCCCAGGTTCCCCGGAAAGACTGTAGGCAAGTTTCGTCTACCTTTTGTTTGGTGTAAAGTTAAGATGATATGTATGGTGGGGGTTTTCTGCACTTGGTAAAATTCCTGGGTTGCCTTGGAAACATGATCAAAGATCTCATTGATTTGATAATGGCCCACTTTGCCCTATAAGTAAAAAGAAAGATTAGGTTTTTGGGTGCACTTTGTTCTTGCCAGCAGCAAGAACCAACCCCGTATTTTCTTAATTTCATGTATTGAATATTTTCTTAATTCCACACCGTTCCCACTCAGGACCTAGAATTACTAGCTGCGCTGGTTCATGGCATGTGCCCAGATATAAAAATAAATATAGTTACTCTATTATACCATTTCATTACAGAAATAATGCTCTTTTTGTTAACACATCATTATTATATTTATTGTTAACACATCATTATATTATTTTTAGATAAATACACCCAAGTAAAATGGATAGATTTCTCAAAAAGAAGCATGATATTGAAGAATCCAATTCTGGAAGTGAGCAAAAGTTAAGTGTAAATAAAATAGGACTTGAAGGCTGACAGAATTTAATTTATAGCATTTTCCATCACTTAACACTGAACAATATGATTGGATTAGAAACTCATTCATGGAAGCTTCAGGTGATTTTGGTTTAACATTAACAAAAGAAGAAGAACTGGCAGCTATATCCACTGACCTTGGATTGATGATTAAACATAAGGAATTGTCTCTTGAAGCCTTTTGGATTTCTATAAAAGAAGAACATGTGGCAATATCTTAAAAAGCTCTGAGCATTTTACTACAATTTTCAACATCCTATTTATGTGAATTAGAATTTTCTACCCTCTTTGAAGAAAAATTTTTTTTCTACCCTCAACACAATTAAGAGTAAAAAGAGAGGAATTCTTCAATGTTTTAATGAGGAAATGAGAGTTTGCATTTCAAATATATGCCCAAACATTGAAGAAATCGCTAGGACACATCAGGCTCATGTTTCTCATAAACACAAAAATGAAAAAACTTAACACAGTCGTGCCGGGACCTGCTGAATTCACAAAATCTTACTAAGAATGTGTGTGTGTGTGTGTGTGTGTGTGTGTGTGTGTGTGTGTGTGTGTGTATATATATATATATGAAGATAATTTTTTTCATTTTTTATTTTTAACCCCTCTCTTTTATGAATTCTAAAAAGCATAACTCAAAAAATGTAACATAAAAATGTTTTTTAATGTCAGAATAATTTTAATTTTGTCATATTTATTTTGTTTAATTACCATAAAAGCACACTTGGACTTTATATTTTATTTCTTTAATATTTGACTTAATTATTATAACATATTCTCAGAAATTTGTATATAGTGCACCTATAATTATTTAATGATTTTAAATGCACCCGACTTCAAAAAGTTTGAGAACCACTGCCCTAATTAATGCTCTAAGAAAAAGAAATAAAAGACATAAGGATTGGAAAGTAAGAAAAAATACAAAAGAATCTACAAACCAATGGAATTATTGGTATCCCTAGAAAGATCACCAGACACAAGCCCAATACACAAAATCAATTGTATTACTACATATGAGTAGCAAACCACTAGAAAACAAAATCTTTAAAATGTCATCAATTACAATACCATTTAAAAACTATCAAATACATAAGCATAACTGCACTAAAGATTGGCAAGAATGCCACTAAAGACTACACAATATTATTGAGGTAAATTAAAGAAAAAAGAAAGAACAAATACACCAAACTCATGACATAACAGTCTCATTATTAGAAAGATGTACATTCTCCCCCAAAGCAATCTAATTTCAATACAGTAAAAATCAAAATCCCAGTAGGTCTTTTTGAGGAAATGGACTAACTTACTCTAAAACTTATATGAAAATCTAGCCAACAATAACCAAAAAAAAAAAAAAACTGAATAAGAAAACAAAGGATTTAACTATACATCAATCCTACTAGAAAATATAGTAATTAATAAGTAGAGTATTGATAAAAGGATAAACAAACAAAACTGACAAATGAAATAGAGTCTAGAAACAGATTCACATGAACACAGTCACCTAACTAATGGTAAAATTTATATGGCAGTTGGGAAAAGATGGTCCTTTTAGTAAGTGGGAATGGATCAGTTGAAGATTCATGCTTTGGGTAGAAAAATGTATCTAAATCTCTCTCTCACCTGGTACAAGAACCAGCTGTAGGTTTATAGCAGATCTTAAAGGGAAAGATACAACAATATATCTTTTTTAGGAGAATATTAGCAAAAATTCAGCAAAGATTATTAAACAAGATTTTTTTTTAGATTTTATTTATTTAATTGTAGAGACAGAGGAGAGAGAGAGAGAGAGAGAGAGAGAGAGAAGGGGGAAGGAGCAGGAAGCATCAACTCCCATATGTGCCTTGACCAGGCAAGTTCAGGATTTCAAATGGCAATCTCAGCATTCCAGGTCGATGCTTTATCCATGGCACCATCTCAGGTCAGACTAAACAAGATTTTAAAAGCAGAAATTATAAAATAAAAATTAATATATTGGACTATACTGAACTTAAAATCTGTTTCTCAACATACCGTTAATTAAAAAAATTTAACCCACAAAGTTGGAGAAAATATTTCTACATATATCTGACAAAAGACTCATAACCAGGATACATAAAGAATTCCTACATGTTAACATGAAAAAGATAAGACAACCCAATAGAAAAATGGGAAACAGAGTTAGCGGTATATTACATAAGAACATATACTTAAGGAAAATAAACATACAAAAAGATGATTGGTTTGTTAGTCATCATGGAAATGAAAAGTAAAATACAATAAGATATTATTATACTTAGATAAGATATATATACTTTATACCAATAAAAAGCTCAAGTAAAAAGAATAAAAATACACCACATCATGGTAAGAATGTGGAGCAACTAGAATTCTTTCAAATACTAGAGGTTGGTCAAATAAGTACCTCTTTTATGGAAATAATTAGATATAATTCTTCATCCAGATATTTACATTAAAAACGTATTATGAAAAAATTGTTTATCAGTGACTAAAACTAGACAGACTAGAGAGATACCTGCCCTATCATCCAGAAATTCCCTCCTACGGATGGATGCCCTAGAGCAATGTGTAGCTGCCTATTCATAACAGCCAAAAAATAAACCAGACATGTCCATCAATAATAGAAAGGATTTTCAATGGTATATTCACACAACAGAACACTATACAGCAATGAAAATGAACACTCTACAACCACATACAATAATATAGATGAACCTCACATAAATAACAGTAAGTGAAAAGAGTATAAATGGTAAACTCCCATTAAAATAAAGTAAAAGAATGGTTAAGCTAATTTGTGCTACTAGGAGTCAGGGGAGTGATTGTGCTTGTAGGAAATGTCTAAAAGAAAACAGCCTTTGCAGGGCTGGTAATGGATTTTTTATTTGACTACTGGTTACTTGTGTTGGTTTAACTTGTAAAAAATGCTGCCAACATTATCTGACTTGGCTCTATATCCAAAGATATTGTAGGTATTATTGTTTTTCTGTCTGTTTTAATATTACAGCGAGTCCCTGTATGCTTTTATCTGTTGTGCATGCTTTTAGAAACCTGTTTCCTGGCTGTCTGATTCTCTAGACTTGGGCTGAATATTGTGTTTAAAAACTATTAAGAGAAATAATTGGAGGTCTAAATGACATTATTTCTCTCCCAATATGATATTTTTCAATTGTTTTTACTTAGTACTCAAGGTTACTAGCAGTCTTAAATGATTCTCATCCAAATTATGTGCTTAAGATTTTTCCAGCTCTCCAAAGACCCAAAGCCAAGAGCTCTTCATTAGTTATGACTTACTCTTTCTCCTAGGGCATTCTTTAGAATTGCTGTCCACTGTGGAATTAATTAATTCTTTCTAAACAACTAATTTCCCAAAACTTTTACTTATAGATACTAACACTGGAACAATTATCCAGGTTCATCTCAACACACTGTCTTGGGATTGCCTCCCCAAGGCCTCTCCAGAACTGTTAAATAGTTCTGATGTGACTCCAGCTTAGTCTCTTCCTGAACCGGGCATCAGGGGGTCAGTTCTCAGAATCCCCAGGGCCATCAGAGTGTCCACAGCCTGGTATTGTTCTCCCTTTATGCAGGCACTAAGCCCTCCTTCCCAATCTCAGCCAACAGGACGAATCACCAACCCCTATTCAGAAACAATGCCTTACAATCCTTTATGTCCTGACAGATTTTCATCCTGTGCAGAAAGAAAGTAGGAGCAGTCTGCAGAACGAGGCAACTTTGAGTCCAGCACAGAGTGGGTAAGGTCTGTGATATTGGACAATATCACAAACGTATCTCAAAAAGATGCATACTTTGAAAATCTTCATATAACCTACCTTCTTAGTATTTAAAGTGATATAACAATCTCTCCAATCTTTTCATCATTATGTAGTTTTCTAACTGCTGTCAGACATGTCATGCATGATACTCAAACTTGCAAGAAAGGCTTTATGAGTGAGATGAGGAGGCTCAAGGAGGCTGTGCCCTTCTCAAGGTCATGCAGCTAGGGAGCAGAGCAGGACTTATGAAAGGAAAGTTGGCTAGTGCTGGGTTTGGACCTCTTTTCTACACCACCCCAATTTCTCTCCCTCTCTGCCCAGCCACACTGCAGAGAGTTTTGTGTCTCTAAAGACAATTGACCACACAACAGTTCAGAACCCACTGACTCTTACAGACTAGGAGCAGAGTATTCTACAGTGTACAGTCAGAATCGCCAGATGATTTAAAAATAAAAACTTGATTTGCAAAACTGAAGTTAGTTAAAGGGGACCATAAAATAGCCTTTTTCTTTTAAAGCACTATAGGTGATTCCGATGTGATTGGATTGTGGGGAGAGCCTGGATTGAGGACTAGAAAACAGAGGTACCGATTTCTCTGACGTTTCCCAGCCCTCTTACCTGTCTCCTACCTTCTCTCCTATCAGGCAGGTGGGTGAGAGGGCCCTGAATCCAGGCAACAGGCTGTGGATGGAAGTCGTTTCTAATGTGGTCCAAGGAGATGAATGACCTTTGTCTCCATGGCAGAAACAGAGGTGGTGGCTGGGTGTGCTCAGGGCTGGGGTCACGTAGAAAGCCACATGGTGCTCTTTCTCATCCTCAAGTCAATTTGGGGGTCTTGCAGTGAGTGGTCTATCGAATGAGACTATCAGTTCCCCTTTTTCACTGAAACTCTTTGCTTTTTTTTTCTTTTTTTTTTTTTTTACAGGGACAGAGAGTGAGTCAGAGAGAGGGATAGATAGGGACAGACAGACAGGAACGGAGAGAGATGAGAAGCATCAATCATCAGTTTTTCATTGCGACACCTTAGTTGTTCATTGATTGCTTTCTCATGTGTGCCATGACCGCGGACCTTCAGCAGACTGAGTAACCCCCTGCTCGAGCCAGTGACCTTGGGTCCATGCTAGTGAGCTTTTTTGCTCAAACCAGATGAGCCCACGCTCAAGCTGGCTATCCTGGGGTCTCAAACCTGGGTCCTTCCACATCCCAGTCTGACGCTCTATCCACCTGCGCCACCGCCTGGTCAGGCCTCTTTGCTTTTTTAAGAGGCCTCTTTATCTGAAAAGACTCACTTAAGAACTGTTGCGAAATAAATGAACTCATTCATGGTGTACAACATAGGAAAATAATGTTGGTAACAAAACCAGATCTGAGAAACTCTACATACGAAAGCTTGCTATAGCCGGTCCAAAGAATTACTCCCATTTTAACTCAAATGCCAAAGGACCACTACATGGTTACTCTGTCATTTAGAATCTTAATGTTAAAAGAATTTAAGCAAATTCTACTTTCACTAAATGTTTGAATCAAGGGCAATGATCACTCAAACTGTTATTTCAAACAGCCTGTTCAAATGCCTTTCATGATAAAAAAATTCATGTCCACCCACCCCACCATCTGCCTTTATTGGCCCAGCACTTGTCTTCCAGGAGATAGCATAGCTCACCTTTCTATCTTTCTTTTATGTTCTAACTCCTGAACAAGACAATCTGCACACTTTGCATTCAATGGCCATAATAATAGGTTCTCTCACTCTTCACTTCCCTCTAGGCTGTAGCAGGGGGCCTGCCATGACAGTCTCCACCTAGACATTCTGGCTCCTGCCCTGCAAACACAGGAGAGAAGAGGGAGAGCAGACTAAGGAAAGGGGAAGAGAGGCAGAGAGGGGGGGATGAAGGGAAAAAGAAATAGATGGTTGCTTCTCATGTGTGCCCTGACCGGTAATTGAACTCCAGAAGTCCACACACAGGGCAATACTCTATCCACTGAGCCGACTGGCCAAAGCCTTCCATTTTCTTTTCAATATTTTTACTTTTCCTCTTTGTGCAATTGTATTGCATCGATTTCTTACACTGCATACACCTTTTTTAAATATCACAAATGTGTCTACAATATCTTATTGCATTCTAATCTTTAAGCACTTCCAAGAGAATTGTAAGATGACATTATTTAAAATAAGACAGTTGATGTTATTCCTATTATATTGAGTATGCCAGATTAGCTGTGGCTAAAATTATTAAACTACATAAAGGTTTTCTGTTTCTCTTTTTATGTCTGTTATTATAGTGATTCTTTAGCAAAAAAATATTTATAAAATTTAGCCTAAGATATTTTTAATGCTGAAAAAGCATAGGTTTTAAATATTTGAATGTCCTTATTTGATTGAAGGCATATAGTAAGTGTCTGTTGGTGCTGATATTGCAGAAATTGGGGAAATGGATGGAGGCAATCAGAGTGGAGGCACGGAGTTCCTTCTACTGGGTCTCTCTGAGAGTCCTAAAGACCAGCAGGTTCTGTTTTGGATGTTCCTGTCCATGTACCTGGTCACAGTGGTGGGAAACACACTCATAATTCTGGCCATCAGCTTTGATTCCCGCCTGCACACTCCCATGTACTTCTTTCTGGCCAATCTGTCCTTCACCGACCTCTTCTTTGTCACCAACACAGTCCCCAAGATGCTGGTGAACCTTCAGTCCCAGAACAAAGCCATCTCCTATGCAGGATGTCTAACACAGCTCTACTTCCTGGTCTCCTTGGTGGCCCTAGACAACCTCATCCTGGCCACAATGGCATATGACCGCTATGTGGCCATCAGCCGTCCCCTCCACTATGCCACAGCCATGAGCCCTGGGCTCTGTATTTTGTTCCTCACCTTGTGTTGGGTGCTCTCTGTTCTGTATGGCTTAATCCACACCATCCTTATGACCAGAGTGACCTTTTGTGGCTCCCGGAAGATCCACTACATCTTCTGTGAGATGTATGTCCTCCTGAGGCTGGCGTGTTCCAACACTCAAGTCAATCACGTGGTACTTATTGCCACAGGATCCTTCATCTTCCTCACCCCTTTTGGGTTTATGATCACGACCTATGTCTGGATTGTCAGAGCCATCCTCCGACTACCCTCAGCCTCTAGCAAGTACAAAGCCTTCTCCACCTGTGCCTCACATTTGGCTGTGGTCACCCTTTTTTATGGGACGCTTGGTATGGTATATTTCAAACCCCTCAACACCTACTCTATGAAGGACTCAGTGGCCACAGTGATGTATGCTGTGGTCACACCCATGATGAATCCTTTCATCTACAGCCTGAGGAACAAGGACATGCATGGGGCTCTTGGAAGACTCTTTCGAGGGAAAGCCTTCCAGAAGGTGACGTGAAGTTAATTTTGAACAGAGCATTAAAGTGCAGACTAGGAATTTTTTCTACCATGTGCAAAGTATTATCCTTTGAGGAATACAGGAGTGTGTAGGCTATAGCTCCACCTTAGAATAAGCTTATGTGTCTGTGAGAAGATAATATATATGTGTGTAATCAATGTCCCTCAGACCTCATCATCTTGTACTAAAGTCACATAACACTTGTACTAAAAGTTTTCAGGATTAAAGCCTTCACGTTGCCTGACATAGACCCACAGCCCCAGCATTATCCAGATATATCCAGTTATGTCCTAGTGGGTCTCTCAAATTCTTAGTACACACATGGAGTTCAGAGTTCATATTCTTCTGAACTCTGAGCTTCTCTAAGGGGCCTGCTACCTACAAGCCATTTATAAAACACATTGCATTACTCACACTGCAGATGCCCTGGCTGAGGCCACCCCTTTCCTAATGCTCTGTTGGGCTCAGCTCCCACTGCTTCAGTTCAGACCCGCAGTCCCTCTGAACCAAGCCTGATGTTCAGGCAGAGTGGCAGGAGATTCCTCTTCTTTACTCTGGAAAGATTTTAGTCCTTTGGCTCTCAAAAGAATATTATCTCTCTTTTTCCTGATTCCTTTTCTCCAAGAGAATGCAGACTTTATCTTTGGGATGCCATTCCTTTCCATTACTTATGTGGCCTTCATGTTTCCCCTCTCTTCTTCATGAACCCTAGAAAGAACTCTCAAGCACATCAGCACATGCCTATGAGCTAGAATAGTGGCTGAAGCCATAGGAGGTGGTAACTCTGAATCCCAGTCTCTACTTAGATTCTATGATTCTGACTCCAATTCTGATGTGTAGGTTTCTTTCCACACCAATTGCTCTCTAAGCAATTCTCTGACACCAACATGGTGGCCTTCAATTCAACTTAATTATGATACTGTCTACCTGGAAATAGTATCAAATTCCATATGTTAAAGGCTCAGTCCTCCAAGACTGTCTGCCTCCCACTTCAGACACAAATCACAAGGCCTGGTTGTCATCTGTGCTTATGACGGGCTAGCTATGGGTTGAAGGTTCCAACAATCCCTTCCACAGGTTCAATTAATTTGCCAGAGCAGCTCACAGAACTCAGAGAAACATTTTACTTACTAGATTATCAGTTTATTATAAAAATATATAACGGGATAATCTGGATAAAAAAGATGCATAGAGCAACATGTGTGGGAAAGAGCATTGAGATTCCACGCCCTCTTTGAGTATGACACTCTCCCAAAATCTCCACCTGTCACCAACCTGGAAGCTCTCTGACCTCCGGCCTTCTGGGTTTTTATGCAGCCTTCATGACATAGGCATATTTGATTAAATCATTGGCCACTGGCGATTAATTCAACCTCTTGCTCTTCACTGCTCTGCAGAGGTTGGTTGGTTCCCTTGACAACAAGCCCAGACCTTAAGTGCTTTCTAAAGGTCACCTCATTAACATAAATTCAGGTCTGGTTGAAAGGATTTTGTAGTAAATATCAAGACACCATTACACTTGTTGGGATAATTGGACAGATACGTGCAAAAATATGAAACTGGACCACCTTCTTATACTACACACAAGAATAAATTCAAAATTAATCAGACTTGAGGCCATAAAAATTCTAGAAGAAAACAAGGGCAGTAAAATCTTGGACATGTCTTGAGGACGAAAAAAGGAACCCGAGTGTACTTTTGGTGAGAGTGAAGATGGTGCAGTCATGTGGAAAGCAGTATGGTGTTACCTAAAAAAAATTTTTTTAACTGCCTTATGACCCAGAAACTTCACTTATGGGAATCTATCCAACAAAACTCAAACCACTAATTTGAAAGAATATGTGCATCCCAATGTTCACTGCAACGTTATTTACAATAGACAAGATTTGGAAGCAGCCCAAGTGTCCATCAGTAGATGAGTGATAAGAAAGTTTTGGTACATTTACACAATAGAATACTACTCAGCCCATAATAAAGAAGGAAATCTTGTCTTTTATGACAGCATGAATGGACCTGGAGAGTATTATGTGAAGTGAAATAAGTCAGTCAGGGTAAGACAGGTACCATATGATTGCACATATATGTGGAATCTAATGAGAAAAATGAACTAAGAAAAAGATAGAAACAGACTCATAGATATGAAGAACAAACTGACAACAGTCAGAAGGGATTGGGGTTAGAGAGATGAGTGAAAAAGATGAAGGGATTAAGCAAAGGAAAAACCTTATAGACACAGACAACAGTTTGGGGATTGCAGGAGGGAAAGGAAGTAGGGGAGATGGATGAGGGTAGAGGAGGGTAGAGGGGGCATAGATGGTGATGGAGGAAGACTTGACATGGGGTGGTGAACACACAATGCAATATACAGATGATGTATTATAGAATTGTACATCTGAAACCTGTATATTTTATTAACCAATGTCACCCAAATAAAACAATGAAAATATAACACTATTATACTCTTATCACTTAGGAAATTCCAAAGCTTTTAGGAGTCTGTGCCAGAAATGGGAGATCAAATGTATATACAGTGGTCCCTTGTCTATTGTGGGGGTAAGGTTCCAGAACTCACCACCATAGGCGAAAATCCACGAAGTAGCCACCTTATATTTATTTTATTATTTATATATATTTTAGGGCTTTATAAACCCTCCCCGCACTCTTATAAACCTTTCCCACACTGTTCTTAACCTTTCCCACACATACTTTGAGAATTTTACTACAAAAATAATTAAAATAATAAATATATAAAAATATCTATATACCCAAATTCCCACGATATAGTGAAAAATTGACAATACAAGATTAGATATATATGATTTAGGCCCTGGCCGGTTGGTTCAGTAGTAGAACATTGGCCCAGCATGTGGAAATCCCAGTTTGATTCCCAGCCAGGGGACACAGAAGAAGCACCCATCTGCTTCTCCACCCTTCCCCTTCTCCTTTCTCTCTATCTCTCTGTTTTTCTCCCATTGGAGCAAAGTTGGCCTGGGCACTGAGAATGACTCCATGGCCTCTGCCTCACGTGCTATAATGGCTCCGGTTGCAACAGAGCAATGTCCCAGATGGGCAGAGCATCGCTCCCTATTGGACTTGCTGTGTGGATCCTGGTCAGATGTATACAGGAGTCTGACTCTGTGACTCCCTGCTCTCACTCTGAAAAATACACACACACACACACACAAAGTATCAAATACATAAGCATAAATGCAGAAAAGATTGGCAAGAACGGCACTGAAGACTACACAATATTATTGAGGTAAATTAAAGAAAGAATATGAAAAATACCCCAAATTCATGACATAACAGTCTCATTATTAGAAAGATACCCATTTTCCCCCAAAGCAATCTAATTTCAATACCATAAAAACCAAAATCCTAGTAGGTCTTTTTGAGGAAATGGACAAGCTTACTCTAAAATTTATATGAAAAGCTAGCCAACAATAACCAAAGAAAAACTGAATAAGAAAACAAAGGATTTAACCATACATCAATCCTACTAGAAAATATAGTTAATAAATAAGTGGAATATTGATAAAAGGATAGACAGACAAAACTGACAAATGGAACAGAGTCTAGAAACAGATTCACATATACACAGTCACCTAACTAATGGTCAAATTTATATGGCAGTGGGGAAAAGATGGTTCTTTTAGTAAGTGGGAATGGATCAGTAGGAGGTCCATGCTTTGGGGAGAAAAATGTATCTAAATCTCTCCCTCACTTGCTACAAGAATCAGTTCTAGGTTGATAGCAGATCTTAATGTGAAAGATAAAACAATATATCTTTTATAGGAGAATATTAGCAAAGATTTAGCAAAGATTATGAAACAAGATTTTTTTTTTAGATTTTATTTATTCACTTTTGGAGAAAGAGAAGAGAGAGAGAGAAGAAGGAAAGAGCAGGAAGCATCAACTCCCATATGTGCTTAGACGAGGCAAGTTCAGGGTTTCGAACCGGTGACCTCAGCGTTCCAGGTCAACACTTTATTCACTGCACCCCCACAGGTCAGACTAAATGAGACATTAAAAGCACAAATTATAAAATGAAAATTAATATATTGGACTGTACTGAACGTAAAATCTGTTTCTCAACAAAACGTTAATTGAAAATATTAAACCACAAGGAGAAAATATGGCCATAGAGTAAGGCAGATACTTCAACTTCCACTTCCCAAAACCAAGGTGATTACAACTTAAATCTGAGAACACTCATCATGAAAGACCAACTTTGGACTAAACTAAGAGGATTCTACAGCCAAGGACCACCGAAAAACGCACACTGAAACTGGTAGGACAGGTGGAGATGCAGAAAAGGATGTCCCGCTCCCAGGAGCAAACAGCGGCCTGGAGCGACACTAGTGACGGGGAGGGTTTTCCAGTGAGTTGTGGGTCCTCAACTCTAAAACTAAAATCCCAGCCTAGAGCCCTGGAGCCTGGAAGGGGCTTACGGACTATATTTGGCTGAGAAAAGAGCCTAGACATTGTTTAAGAGAAGGAGGCAGAACTCTCGGACCCAGGCTCCATATTAAAGGGACTGCATGGAGAGCCTCACTCACAGCCACTTTCCCAGAGCTCCAGGAGTGGGGAGCACTGGGAGGACTGGAGTTGCCAGGGGAAAGAGTGGTCTCAGAGGCACAGGGGGAGACACTTTGAGGGATGGACACCCTAACTCCTGGGCTGAGTCACTCCCAAAATCTAAAGTGAACATTTTTCCTAGGAACAGCAGCGCCAGCAAAGGGAAAATATTACCCCGTCTCCACCAGAGCTTCACCTGCCCCAGTTAGAACAAAGGCATTTAGAGGCAGGCAGCACATTATGGACACAAATAGGAAGTGCAGAAGCTTAAGCTACACCCCCCCCCCCGCACCGCTGAGCACTTACTGGGAGCAAATGGGCAGAAGGAAGCAGGACTCGGCCACAGTGGCCAGGGCGGTTCAAGCGAGCATGCGCAGGCTGACTGCGGAGGCAGGAACTGCCGCTGCTGCTGCCGCTGCAGAGGTCCAGGCTCACACACAGTCCTGCTTGCTGAATGGGCCCTCCGTTCGTGAAGGCGGAGGCCCAAGCAACAGCGGAAGGGGTCCGCATGGACACACATGACCCCGCCAGTGAGGGCGGAAGTTGAGGCAGCCGCTGCGGAGGTCCAGGCCGGCATGCAAACCTGCCTGTGGTGCGGACGCACCCTCAGCAGCAGCAGAAGCCGGGCGACCAAGGGGGTGGACTGAGCGGGCATGTGTGCCCCCCCACCCCGTCGGCAGCTGAGGAGGTCTGAACCGACAGGCAGACCCCTCATGATGTGGACTAACCCTAGGCAGCAGCAAAGGCCGAGGCAGCCCCGGAAGTGGTCTGAGTGGGTGTGCGTAGGACCAACCGTGGGGTGAAAGCTGGGGCAGATGGTATAGAGGCCCAAGCCCATGAGCAAAATTGCCCATGGACAAGCTGGCCCTCAGCAGCAGCAGAGGCTGGGGCAACCATGGAAGCAGTCCAAACGGGCGCATGCAGGTATACATGAGCCCACCCTGGACAGTGGTGGCTGCGGAGGCAGGCTGGTGCCAGCAGCACCTGAGCCTAAACACCCCAGGCAGCAACAGTGGCAGTGGCAGTGGCCCATTGGACAGACCACACAACAGGAGCACAGGGGCCACACCCAGAGGACCCTACTGAGTGCTGATAAAGAAGAAAAAAACAAAACAAAATAAAGTAAATAAAATATTTGGCTAGAATGAAACCTGAAGCTAAGGAATAGGCCACATCCAGTACTGTACCTAATCACTGAATTACAGTACTGAGCCCAACAAGTAGCCAGCAATAAGAGGCAACAGAAAGTGGATCTCAGGGAAACTTGAACTTTTAAAAGAACGTTTCCAGGCCAAGAGTATATAAAAGCAAGCCTAGGAGTGTAGCTGATATTTACAATGGCACCTGGACCCAGCAGAGGCAGCCACAAGGTCTGGATCACCAGTAGCTCCCAAAAGGTTGATAAGAGCCAGTCATAGGCAGTGACCTCCACTGATCTGCACTAGGCCTCAAACAGGAAGGTCCAGGGAAGGCACATTCAGTGGCCAGATACAGAAAGCACCAGTTCAGGACCTAACTACCCTTGTTAGAGTGGAGGCTTAATGAAGGGCTCCTCACACCTGACCCAGCTAAGACTTAGAAAACTCCGACACAAACAACAAAAAAGAACAGTGATAGCTGATAAGTAGCCCACAGTGGATTACAAAAAACAGCTGATGCCACCCAAGAAGATCTAGAAATAACAGAACTGAAAATTGGAGGCAGACAATACCAACCCTAGACTTAGCTAGCTTCACAAAAAACACACCCAAAAGAGGAGTGTATACATAGACAAAATGGGAAGACAAAGAAGTGCAATCCAAATGAATCAACAAGAGAAACCCTCAGAAAAAGAACTGAGTTAGATGGAAATAACCAAACTACCAGATGCACACTTTAAAATAATTATTAGAATGTTCAAGATCTTAGAGCAACAATGGATAGATACAATGAGCACATAAATAAAGAGATAGCAAGCATCATAAAGGACACTGAAATAATAAAGAAGAACCAGTCAGAAATGACAAACACAATATCAGAAATGAAGACTACACTAGAAGCAATTAAAAGCAGGCTGGATGAAACAGAGGATCGAATCAGTGATTTAGAAGACAAGATAAACAAAAACATGGAAGTGGAGTAGCAAAAAGAAAAGAGACTCAAAAAGTCGGAGGAAACTCTAAGAGAGATCTGAAAACCTAAAGAGAAACAACATCCGCATCATAGGGATTCCTGAAGAAGGAGAAAAAGAACAAGAGATATAGAGCTAGTTTGAAAAAATCATAGCTGAAAACTTTCCTAAATTGATCAGGAAAAAGTCACACAAGCTCAAGAAGCACAGAGAATTCCATTAAGGAGAAACCAAAAGAAAGCTACACCAAGACACATCATAATTAAAATACCAAAGCTATGAGAAAAAGAAAAAATATTAAAAGCTACAAGAGAAAAAAAGTCAATCACCTATAGAGGAGCCCTCATAAGGATGACATCCAAATTTTCAACAGAAACACTTAAGGTCAGAAGGGAATGGCAAGAAATATTCAAAGTAATGTAGAACAAGAGCCTACAACCAAGACTTCTTTATCTAGCCAGGCTATTGTTTAAAATTGAAGGAGAAATAAAAAGCTCCTCAGACCAACCCCCCCCCCCAAATTCAAGGAATTCATTACAACCAATCCAATGCTGCAAAAAATGTTAAGGGGCCTGTTGTAAACAGAACAAAGGGGGAAAAGAATATAGTATAAGAGGAATGTAACTTTAAAGAATAAAATGGCAATAAACAACTACATATCAATAATAACCTTAAATGTAAATGTTCCAATCAAAAGACATAGAGTAGCTGCATGGATAAGAAAACAGGACCCATACATATGCTGTCTACAGGAGACACACCTCAAAACAAAAGATACACATAGACTAAAAGTAAAAGATTGGAAAAAAATATTTTATGCAAATGGAAATAAAAAAAAGCTGGGGTAGCAATACTTATATCTGACAAAATAGACTTTAAAACAAAGGCTATAATAAGAGATAAAGAAGGTCACTACATAATGATAAAGGGAGCAATCCAACAGGAAGAAATAACCATTATAAATATTTATGCACCTAATACAGGAGCACCTAAATATATAAAGCAGACTTTGATGGATATAAAGGCGAGATCAACAGCAATGCAATAATAATAGGGGATTTCATAACCCACTAACATCACTAGACAGATACTCAAGAAAGGAAATTAACAAAAAAACAGCAGACTAAAAGGCGAAAGCCCAGAATCAGGCAGAGACCCGCAGCTGAGCAAAGGTGCTCACCCCTGCCATCAGGGCCGAGCATAATGCCACCCATGGGGGCAGGGCAGAGGCCAAGGCCACTGAGGCTTGTACACCCGAGCACATGATCACAGCCACTCCCATGAAGAAGAGACAGAACCACAGCAATGCCCATACCTGAACACCCTAGGCAGCAGCAGCAGAGGGAGTGGCAGGCCTGCAGACAGACCACACCTAGGAAACACAGAGGCCACAGCGAGTGGACTTCATTGGCCAAAACCTTCTTTTACACAGACAGAATGATAAGGCAGAGAAATGCAACACAAATGAATCAAGAGAAATCCCCAGAAAAGGACTTGAATGAGTCAGATATAACCAAATTACCAGATGCAGAGTTTAAAATAACAATTGTTAGGATGCTCAAAGATATTAGAATGACAATAGATGGTCATTACAAACACCTAAATAAAGAGATAGTAATATAAAAAAGGACATTGAAATAATAAAAAAGATCAGTCAGAAATGACAAATACAACATCAGAAATGAAGAACACAATAAAAGGAATTAAAAGCAGGATGGATGAAGCTGAGAATTGAAGCAGCAAGTTAGAGGACAAGATAAATGAAGGCATGGAAGCAGAGCAGAAAAAAGAAAAGAGACTCAAAAAGTCTGAGGAAACTCTAAGAGAGCTCTGTGAAAACATGAAGAGAAATAATATCCACATCATAAGGGTTCCTGAAGAAGAAGAGAAAGAACAAGGGATAGAGACTTTGTTCAAACATATCATAGCTGAAAACTTCCCTCAATTAAGGCAGGAAAACATCTCACAAGTTCAAGAAGCACAGAGAACTCCATTAAAGAGAAACCCAAAGAAATCTACACCAAGACACATCATAATTAAAATACTAAAGCTAAGTGATAAAGAGAAAATATTAAAAGCTGCTAGAGAAAAAAAGACTATCACCTACAAAGGAGCCCCCATAAGGATGACTTCTGACTTCTCAACAGAAACACTTGAGGCCAGAAGGGAATGGCAAGAAATATTCAAAGTAATGCAGAACAAGAGCCTACAACCAAGACTACTTAATCCAGCAAGGCTATCGTTTAAAATTGAAGGAGAAATAAAAAGCTTTCCAGACAAAAAAAGCTCAAGGAATTTACTACAACCAAACCAAGGCTTCAAGAAATACTAAGGGGCCTGTTGTAAACCGATCAAAGGAGAAAAAGAATATAGCAAAAGAATACAGTTTTAAAGAATAAAATGGCAAAAGACAATTACATATCAATAATAACCTTAAACGTAAATGGGTTAAATGATCCGATCAAAAGACATAGGGTAGCTGCATGGATAAGAAAACAGGACCCATACATATGCTGTCTACAAGAGACACACCTTAAATCAAAAGATACACATAGACTGAAGATAAAAGGATGGAAAAAAATATTTCACGCAAATAAAAATTTAAAAAAAGCTGGGGTAGCAATACTTATATCAGACAAAATGGACCTTAAAACAAAGACTATAGTAAGAGATAAAGAAGGTCACTACATAATGATAAAGGGAGCAATCCAACAGGAAGATATAATCGTTATAAATATCTACACACCTAATATAGGAGCACCTAAATATATAAAGCAGACTTTGATGGATTTAAAGGGTGAGATCAACAGCAATACTATAATAGTAGGGCATTTCAATACCCCACTAACACTACTAGATAGATCCTCAAGAAAGGAAATTAACAAAGAAACAGCAGACTTAAAGGACATACTAGATCAACTCGATTTAATAGATATCTTCAGAATCTTTCGCCCTAAAGCAGCAGAATACACATTCTTTTCAAGTGCTCATGGTACATTTTCTAGGATAGACCATGTTAGGGCACAAAAGCGGTCTCAACAAATTTAAGAGGATTGAAATTATATCGAGCAGTTTCTCAGATCACAATGGTATGAAACTAGAAATCAACCACAACAGAAAAATGAAAAATATTCAAACACTTGGAAACTAAATAGCATGTTATTAAATAACTAATGGGTTAACAATGAGATCAAAGAAGAAATTAAAAAATTCCTAGAAACGAACGATAACGAGCATACATCAACTCAAAATTTATGGGACACAGCAAAAGCAGTCCTGAGAGGGAAGTTCATAGCATTACAGGCATACCTCAAGAGCTAGAAAAAGCAAATTTATCCCAGAGGTAGTAGAAGGAAGAAAATAATAAAGATCAGGGTGGAAATAAATGACATAGAGGCTAAAACACATTACAGAAGATCAATAAAACCAAGAGCTGGTTCTTTGAAAAGGTAAACAAGATCGATGAACTTTTAACCAGAATCACCCAGAAAAGAGAGAGAGGACCCAAATAAATAAAATTAGAAATGAGAGTGGAGGAATAACAACTGACACAACAGAAATACAAAGGATTGTAAGAAAATACTATGAAGAATTGTATGCCAAAAATTTAGACAACCTAGGTGAAATGGACAAATTCCTTGAAACATATAATCTTTCAAATACAATCTGGAAGAATCAGAAAACCTAAACAGACCAATTACAACAAATGAGATTGAAACAGGTATCAAAAAACTCGCAACAAACAAAAGCCCTGGGCCAGATGGCTTTACAGGTAAATTCTACCAAATATTCAAAGAAGAACTAACTCCTGTCCTTCTCAAGCTATTTCAAAAAATTCAAGAGAAAGGACAACTTCCAAGCTCCTTTTATGAGGCAAGAACTGTTCTGATTCCAAACCAAGGCAAAGACAACCCAAAGAAAGAAAATAATAGGCCAATATCCCTGATGAATTTAGATGCTAAAATCCTCAACAAAATATTAGCAAACCAGATACAGCAATACATGAAAAAATCATACATCATGATCAAGTGGGATTTATTCTGGGGAGGCAAGGCTCATGCAATATTTGGAAATCAATTAATGTGACTCATCACTAAACAAAGAGAAGGAGAAAACCCACATTATAATTTCAACAGAGGCAGAAAAAGCATTTGATAAAATCCCGCACCCATTCATGATCAAAACTCTCAGCAAAGTGGGAATACAGGGAACATACCTCAACATGATAAAGGCCATCTATGCAAACCCACAGCCAACATTATAATCAATGGGCAAAAATTAAAAGCAATCCACTTAAGATCAGGAATAAGGCAGGGATGCCTCCTTTCATTACTCTTATTCAGCATAGTTTTAGAAGTTCTAGCCACAGCAATCAGACAAGAAAAAGAAATAAAAGGCATCCAAATTGGAAAAGAAGAAGTAAAACTATCATTATTTGCAGATGATATGATACTGTATATAGAAAACCCTAAAGTCTCAGTTAAAAAACTACTGGACCTGATAAATGAATTCAGCAAGGTGGCAGGATATAAAATTAATACTCAGAAATCAGAGGCATTTTTATACACCAACAATGAACTGTCAGAAAGAGAAATTAAGAAAACAGTCTTCTTCATTATTGCAATAAAAGAAATAAAGTATGTACGTAGGAGTAAATTTAACCAAAGAGATTAAAGACTTGTACTCAAAAAATTATAAAACTGCGGTTGGCTCAGCGGTAGAGCGTCGGCCTAGTGTGCGGAGGACCCGGGTTCGATTCCCGGCCAGGGCACACAGGAGAAGCGCACATTTGCTTCTCCACCCCTCCGCCGCGCCTTCCTCTCTGTCTCTCTCTTCCCCTCCCGCAGCCAAAGCTCCATTGGAGCAAAGATGGCCCGGGCACTGGGGATGGCTCTGTGGCCTCTGCCCCAGGTGCTAGAGTGGCTCTGGTCACAACATAGTGACACCCAGGATGGGCAGAGCATCGCCCCCTGGTGGGCAGAGCATCGCCCCTGGTGGGCGTGCCGGGTGAATCCTGGTCGGGCGCATGCGGGAGTCTGTCTGACTGTCTCTCCCTGTTTCCAGCTTCAGAAAAAAAAAAAAATTATAAAACGTTGATAAAAGAAATCAAGGAAGATACAAACAAGTGGAAGCATAAACCATGTTCATGGGTAGGAAGAATAAAAATCATTAAAATATCTATATTACCCAAAGCAATTTATAAATTCAATGCAATACTAATTAAAATTCCAATGACATACTCTAAAGATATAGAACACATATTCCAAAAATGTATATGGAACCAAAAAAGAACATAAATAACCTCAGCAATCTTGAAAAGGAAGAATAAAGTGGGAGGTATCACACTTCCTGATATCAAGTTATACTACAAGGCCACTGTGATCAGAACAGGTTGGTACTGGCATAAGAACAGGCATATATACCAATGGAACAGAACAGAGAACCCAGAAATAAACCCACACCTTTATGGACAACTGATATTTGACAAAGGAGGTAAGAGCATACAATGGAGTTAAGAGAGCCTCTTTAACAAATGGTTTTGGGAAACTTGGACAGCTACCTGCAAAAAAAAAGAAACTAGACCACCAACTTATACCAGTCACAAAAATAAACTCAAAATGGATAAAAGACTTAAATGTAAGCCATGAAACTATAAGCATCTTAGAAGAAAACATAGGCAGTAAGCTCTTGGACATCTCTCACAGCAATATATTTGTCGATTTATTTCCAATGGCAAGAGAAATAAAAGACAGGATAAAAAAATGGACTATATCAAACTAAAAAACTTTTGCACAAAAGACAATAAGAACAGAATAAAAAGACAAACTACACAATAAAAGAACATATTTGACAATACATCTGATAAGGGGTTAATAACCAAAATTTATAAAGAACTTGTAAAACTCAACACCAGGAAGATAAAAAAATCCAATCAAAAAATGGGAAAAAGAAATGAATAAACACTTCTCCAAAGAGGACATACAGATGGCCAATAGGCATATAAAAAATGCTCAATATCTCTAATCATGAGAAAAATGCATATTAAAACCACAATGAGATACCACCTCACACCAGTCAGAATGGCGCTTATTAACAAAACAACACATAGTAAGTGCTGGTGAGGATGTGGAGAAAAGGGAACCCTCCTGCACTGCTGCTGGGAATGTAGACTGGTACAGCCACTGTGGAAAACAGTATGGAGATTTTTCAAAAAATTAAAAATCGAACTGCCTTCTGACCCAGCCAACCCACTTTTAGGCATATATCCCAAGAACATCATATCACTGATTCAAAAGGAGAAATGCACCCCTATGTTTATGGCAGCATTGTTCACAATAGCAAAGATCTGGAAACAGCCCAAATGTCCGTCAGTGGACAAGTGGATTAAAAAGCAGTAGAACATATATACAATGGAATACTATGGGGCCATGAAAAAGAAGGAAATCTTACCTTTTGTGACAACATGGATGGGCATGGAAACTATCATGCTAAGTGAAATAAGCCAGGCAGAGAAAGAAAAGTATCATATGACCTCACTCATTTGAGGAATCCAATGAACAATGTAAACTGAGGAGCGGAATTGAGACAGAGGAGGTATCAAAGGGACCAGAGGAAAAGAGGACAGAGGGAAAGGGGATGATAGGATAAACCTGAAGGGAAGGGGGGAGGGTGCTGTGGGGAGGGGAACAAGGGAGATATGCAGGGGAATACGAGGAAGAGAGGGATGCATTTGGGGCAACACTAGAATCTATGTAAACATAATAAATTAAAATCAATAAAAGAAAAGAAAATATCAACCCACAAAGTTGGAGATTTATCTACATACGTCTGACATAGGACTCATAACCAGGGTACACAAAAAATTTCTGCACATTAACATGAAAGAGACAGACAATCCAATAGAAAAATGGGAAAAAGAGTTAATTGTATATTACAAAAGAGCTTATACTTAAGGAAAATAACCACATGGAAAGATGATGGTTTGCTAGTCATCATGGAAATGAAAAGTAAAATACAATAAGATATTATTATACTTAGATAAGACATATATATACCTTATACCAATAAAAAGCTCAAGTAAAAAGAATAAAAATACACCAAATCATGGTAAGAATGTGAAGCAACTAGAAATAATTAGGTATGATGGAAATAATTAGGTATCATTCTTCATCCATATATTTACACTTAAAAATGTATTATGAAAAAACTGTTTAGCAATGTCTACTAAAACTAGACAGATACCTGCCCTATCATCCAGAAATTCCTCTCCTATGGATGGATGCCCTAGAGCAGTGTGTAGTTGTACTATTATTCATAATAGCCAAAAAATAAACCAGACATGTCCATCAATAATAGAATGGATTTTCAATGGTATATTCACACAACAGAACACTATACAGCAATGAAAATGAACACTCTACAACCACATACACTAATATAGATGAACCTCACACATACAGTAATGCTTCGGTTTTCATTGACTTCAGTTATCGTCGGTTTCGGTTTTTGTCCATTTTTTCCGTGAAAAATTTGTCTTGGTTTTTGTCGCTTGCCTCAGATTTTGTCAGCATGCCCATGTGACCTCGCTGCTAATTTTGTTAAAACAAGGGGCAACCCATGTGTTCTCCTGCTCAATGTGGCATTGTTTCTTGTGAGAGCATCACCCCATGCATCTAGCCAAACAATTCCCTTGCTATTCAGTGTTTTTGCACTTTTTTTATTGATTGCAAGTGCTAAAACTACAATTACATGTAAGTGATTACTGCGTATACAGTATTCAGTGTAATGTGTTTATTTTCCAATTTTCAGTTTCAAAATGTATGTAATGCATGTAAGATAAAATCACATGTTCAAATCTCATTGTCCCTGTTAAATGTATCCCTTGCTAATAATGCCATGTTAAATGGTCATTTATTCTTTACATTAGTCTTTTATATTCATTTTATATTAATTTCTTACTGTTTTTAGTATTAAGCACTCCATTTATTCTCTATAAAATGTGTTTTGGGTATGTATTTAAGAGTGTCTAGAATGAATTAATTGGATTTACATTGATTCATATGGAAATCATTGCCTCAGTTTTTGTCGGTTTTGGATTTTGCCAATTGTTTTTAGATAGCTTATCAATGAAAACCGAGGTATCACTGTATAACAGTGAGTGAAAGCAGACAAGAAAAAAGTATAAAAGGTAAACTCCCATTAAAATAGAGTAAAAGAATGGTTAAGCTAATTTGTGCTACTAGGAGTCAGGGGAGTGATTGTGCTTGTAGGAAATGTCTAAAAGAAAACAGCCTTTGCAGGGCTGGTATTGGGATTTTTATCTGACTACTGGTTACTTGTGTTGGTTTAGTTTGTAAAAAAGTGCTGCCAACATTTTCTGACTTGGCTCTATATTCAAAAATATTGTAGGAATCATTGTTTTTCTGTCTGTCTGATTTTTACATTGAAGGGAGTCCCTGTATGCTTTTATCTGTTGTTCGTGTTTTATTTATTTATTTATTTTTGTATTTTTCAGAAGTGAGAAGCAGGGAGGCAGAGAGACAGAATTCTGCATGTGCCTGACCAGGATCCATCTGGCAAGCCCACTAGGGGGCAATGCTCTGACTGTCTGAGGTCCCTGATTTGTTGCAACCAGAGCTATTTTAGTGCCTGAGGCAGAGGCCATGGAGCTGACCTCAGAGCCCCGGCCAACTTTCCTCCAATGGAGCCCTAGCTGCAGGAAGGAAGGAGAGGGATAGAAAGAAAATAAAAGGGGGGAGTGATGGAGAAGCAGATGGCTGCCTCTCCTGTGTGCCCTGGCCAGAAATCATACCTAGGACTTCCACACACTGGGCTGATACTCTACCACTGAATCAACAGGCCAGGGCTGTTTTTCATCCTTTTAGAATCCTATTTCCTGGCTGATTCTCTAGACTTGGGCTGAATGTTGTGTTTAAAAACTATTAAGAGAAATAATTGGAGGCCTAAGATGACATTATTCCCCTCCAAATATGATTTTGTTTTCAATTGTTTTTACTTAGTGCTCAAGGTTACTAGCAGTCTTGAATGATCCTCATCCAAATTAAGTGCTTGAGATTTTACCAGCTCTCCAAAGACCCAAAGCCAAGAACTCTTCATTAGTTATGACTTACTCTTACTCCTATGGCATTCTTTATGATTGCTGTCCACTGTGGAATTAATTTATTCCTTCTAAACAACTCATTTCCCAAGACTTTTACTTATAGATACTAACACTGAAACAATTATCCAGGTTCATCTCAACACACTGTCTTGGGATTGCCTCCCCAAGGCCTCTCCAGAACTGTTAAATAGTCCTGATGTGGCTCCAGCTTAGCCTCTCTTCCTAAACAGGGCATCAGGGGGTCAGTTCTCAGAATCCCCAGGGCCATCAGTGCCCACAGGCTGGTATTGTTCTCCCTTTATGCAGGCACTAAGCCCTCCTTCCCAACCTCAGCCAACAGGATGAATCACCAACCCCTATTCAGAAACAATGCCTTACAATCCTTTATGTCCTGACAGATTTTCATCCTGTGCAGAAAGAAAGTAGGAGCAGTCTGCAGAACGAGACAACTTTGAGACCAGCACAGAGTGGGTAAAGTCTGGACATCTCAGACATTCTTCTCTCCCCTCCCCTCTCATCTCCCTCTCTCTCCATCTCTCTCCCCCTCCATTTTCTGTATCTCACAAAAAGATGCATACTTTGAAAATCTTCATATAACCTACCTTCTTAGTATTTAAGGTGATACAACAATCTCTCCAATCTTACATCATTCTGTAGTTTTTTAACTGCTGTCAGACGTGTCATGTATGATACTCAAACTTGCAAGAAAGGCTTTATGAGTGAGATGAGGAGGCTCAAGGAGGCTGTGCCCTTCTCAGGGTCATGCAGCTAGGGAGCAGAGCAGGACTTATGAAAGGAAAGTTGGCTAGTGCTGGGTTTGGACCTCTTTTCTACACCACCCCAATTTCTCCCCCTCTCTGCCCAGCCACATTGCAGAGAGCTTTGTGTCTCTCAAGACAATTGACCACACAACAGTTCAGAACCCACTGACTCTTACAGACTAGGAGCAGAATATTCTACAGTGTACAGTCAGAATTGCCAGCTGATTTCAAAATAAAAACTTGATTTGCAAAACTGAAGTTAGTTAAAGGGGACCAGAAAATAGCCTTTTTCTTTTAAAGCACTATAGATGATTCCGATGTGATTGGATTGTGAGGAAAGTGTGGATTGAGGACTAGAAAGCAGAGGTACTGATTTCTCTGATGTTTCCCAGCCCTCTTACCTGTCTCCTACCTTCTCTCCTATCAGGCAGGTTGTCGAGAGGGCCCTGAATCCAGGCAACAGGCTGTGGATGGAAGTCTAATGTGGTTTAAGGAGATGAATGACCTTTGTCTCCATGGCAGACACAGAGGTGGTGGCTGGGTATGCTCAGGGCTGGGGTCACTCAGGAAGTCACATGGTGCTCTTTCACATCATTAAGTCAATTTGGAGGTCTTGCAGTGAGTGGTCTATGGAATGAGACAATCAGTTCCCCCTTTTTCACTGAAACTCTTTGCTTTTCTAAGAGGCCTCTTTATCTGCAAAGCCTCACTTAAGAACTGTTGCAAAATGAATGAACTCATTAATGGTGTACAACATAGGAAAATTATGTGGGTAACAAAACCAGATCTGAGAAACTCTAAATATGAAGGGTCGCTATAGCCGGTCCAAAGAGTTACTCCCATTTTAATTCAAATGCCAAAGGACCACTACATGGTTACTCTATCATTTGGAATCTTAATGTTAAGAGAATTTAAGCAAATTCTACTTTCACTAAATGTTTGAATCAAGGGCAATGATCACTCAAACTGTTATTTCAAACAGCCTGTTCGAATGCCTTTCATGATGGAAAATTCATGTCCACCCACCCCCACCATTCGCCTTTATTGGCCCAGCACTTGTCTTCTGGGAGATAGCATAGCTCATCTCTCTATCTCTCTTTTATGTTCCAACTCCTGACCTAGACCAGTGGTCAGTAAACTCATTAGTCAACAAAGCCAAATATCAACAGTACAACGATTGAAATTTTTTTCAGAGCCAGATTTTTTAAACTTAAACTATATAGGTAGGTACATTTCTTATCGAGCTAGCACTTACACATGGTATTTTGTGGAAGAGCTATATAAAGGGGCCAAAGAGCCACATGTGGCTAACAAGCTGCAGTTTGCCCACCACTGACCTAGATAATCAACAGCCCTTTGCATACAATGGCCATATAATAGATTCTCTCACTCTTCACTTCCTTGTGGCAGTAGCAGAGGGCCAGCCATAACAGTCTTTACCTAGACATTCTGGCTCTTGCCCTGTAGACACAGGAGAGAAGAGGGAGAGCAGACGAAGGAAAGGGGGAGGAGGGGGAGAGAGAAGCAGATGGTTGCTTCTCATGTGTGCCCTGACCGGGGATTGAACTCGGGAAGTCCACATTCAGGTTCGATGCTCTATCCACTGAGCCCACCCTCCAAAGCCTTTCATTTTCTTTTCAATACTTTTACTTTTCCTCTTTGTGCAATTGTATTGCATCAATTTCTTACACTGCACACACCTGTTTTAAATATCACAAAAGTGTCTAAAATATTGTATAACATACTAATATTTAAGCACTTCCAAGAGAATTGTAAGATGACATTATTTAAATTAAGACAATTGATGCTATTTCTATTATATTAAATATGCCAGATTAAATGTGGCTGGAATTATTAAACTGCATAAAGATTTTCCATGTTTCTGTGTTTATGTCTCTTATTACAGTTTTTCTTCTGCAAAAAAAATATTTTTAATATTTAGCCTAAGATATATATTTTTTAAATTTTAATGGAGTGTCATTAATCAATCAAGGTACATAGGTTCAAAGAAAACATCTCCAGGTTATTTTGACCTTTGATTATGTTGCATACCCATCACCCAAAGTCACGGAATCTTCCGTGACCTTCAATTTGATTTTCTTTGTGCCCCTCCTCTCTGCCACCCCCTCCTTTTCCCTCTCTAGCCCCAGTAACCACCACACTCTTGTCCATGTCCCTGAGTCTCAATTTTATGTCCCATAATATTTTTAGTTTTTTCTGATTTACCTATAGTTGCCTGTCTTCTATGTCACTATTTCTCTCCTCTATCTGACCTATTCTATTGGCTAAGCTTGTTACCTCATTTTTCAGTTCATGAATTGAGTTTTTCATCTCTGTTTGATTCGTTTTCATAGTTTCAATTTTCTTGGTGAAATATTTTTTCTGTACATTGAATTGTTTTTTGAGCTCCCTAAATTGCCTTTCTGTGCTGTCTTGTATATCCCTGAATATTTTTAGGACTTCAATTTTAAATTCTCTGTCATTTAACTCCAAGGTTTCCAAGGTATTGAAATTTTTTTTATATATATTTTTCCTCATCTTTCTGAGCTACATCGCTCTTTTGTATTCATGATATTTAAATTCTTTTTCTTTAATGGCATTTGAGAGTGGTATTGTTAATAACACTAATAAGAGTGCAATTTTTTTTGATAAAATGCAGTGAAAAACTAAATATTCTATTGTGCTATGTGGAACAAAAATATGTAGAATGGTGGGCCTGGGTTGGTGTGGAGTGAAAAAGAGGCAAAAAATGAGGCAAGAACTCATGAAATGCCACAAGGAAAATATTTGGATTAAGAATAAAATAATTTGTTTGCAAATGATGGTTAAATGAGAGAAATAGTGTAAGAGAAAAGAATAAAAAAACAAAAAGAGAGAAAAGAAAAAAATACAGATGAAAATGAAAGTTTTAGTGTATTAAGTGGTACAAAAACTATAGAATGGAGAGCCAGAGTTGAGGAAAATGCTAAAGAGATAAAAAGCAAAGTAAAAAGCACACAAAATGCCACAAAGAATAAATTTGAATCCAGAATAAAATAGTTTGTGGGTGAAATTCGAATGAGAGAAAAAGTAAAAGAGAAAAGAAGAAACAAAAAGAGAGAGAGAAAAACAACTGAGTTAAGTTTTTTGGAATGTAATACTCATAGGAAAAAAAAGAATGAAAAATGTAACACCTACGGGTAATAATGTTCAAAATGAAAAGAATAAAATGGAAAGAGGATAAAATGACTAAGGTGGAAGGAAAAAAATACAAGAAAAAATGGAAAAAGTTATAAAGACTGTGGATTTTTCCTGGTTTCGAGAAGTTATCTTCTTCCTTTTTCTTTCTTCTCTCTCTTTTCAGCCAGTGGCGCTGTACCCCAGGTTCTGCACCTGTGGCACTCTTAGGCAGAGATTTGCTGTTGTGTCAGTATGGTGATGACATAAACTAGGCCTCAGTCCCATTGGTAGGTGGGGCTTGTTAGTGTTTACAGGCTCTGACAATGGGAGAGTCTGTTTTTCCGGAGCCTCTCCTCAAATCTCTCCTTCCTGAACCAGCAGCCTGGGACCCAGCTGTGAAGTTGTCCCAGCCACTGCCTGGAGAGCAAGAGGCTCTAAGAGCTGCCAAATCCCTCCTCTATCCCCACTCAATGTAGGGTTCTGGGTAAGGCTTTGCCAGCCAGAACCGCCAGCGTAATCAGGCAGGGCTGGGAGCCGATTGCTTTCAGGTGTCTTTCTATGAGCCTCCAGGCATGTCTAGTATGCCTCAGCACTCCACAGGTCTGCTCTCCAAAGGCTGTCTGAATGCTGCCTGCACACCCTTCCCCCCACCACTTTCGCAGTTCTTTTCCCCCGGAGTGTGCTTTGTTAGCCTGTATGGCTGGTGGAGGTGCTGCGCCCAGACTGGTCCGGTGTAGGGAACCTGGCTTTTGTGCACTTTTGGTGTGCTTTTTTTGGGAAGCCAGGATTATTCAGAAACTCTGGTCACAGCCCACACAGAGGGTCACTACTGACAGTATACAACCAGCCCCTCCATCTGGGAACACGGGCACACACACTCACACACACTTGCACACTGCCCACGCTTTCTGGCCGGGATACTGGGAGTGAACAAGGCAATTGCTCGCCCACCTCTGCCGAGGTCTGCTGTTGGCATTAGCTCCACGTAGCTGAGCCGTGGGCACATTCTCTCCTCTGCTTGAACGTCTCTGCCCTAGCCCAGCTTTCTCCATTCCCCCATCCCTCACTTTCTCTCAGTTCTAAATGAAAACAGCCCTTGCTCAGGTCAGTGAGGAAAGCAGAATACTCCGTTCTCCATCCTATTTCCTTCAGAGTGGGTTATATATTCAGCCACCCTTTCACTCAATTGTACCTTTGTTTGATGTATGTATATTTCACATGCTCCTGAGATTGCTTTTCTGTTTCTAGTTGTTGAATTTGTTGAAGTTTCAGGGAGAGGTATCGGGACCACTTCTCACGGCACCATTTCTTTGACCATTGTCCAGTCTAAGATATTTTTAATGCTGAAAAAACTTAGGTTTTAACTATTTGAATGTCCTTATTTGATTGAAGGCATATTGTAAGTGTCTGTCATTGCTGATATTGCAGAAATTGGGGAAATGGATGGAGGCAATCAAAGTGGAGGCTCTGAGTTCCTTCTCCTGGGTCTCTCTGAGAGTCCTAAAGACCAGCAGGTCCTGTTTTGGATGTTCCTGTCCATGTACCTGGTCACAGTGGTGGGAAACACACTCATAATTCTGGCCATCAGCTTTGATTCCCGCCTGCACACTCCCATGTACTTCTTTCTGGCCAATCTGTCCTTCACCGACCTCTTCTTCGTCACCAACACAGTCCCCAAGATGCTGGTGAACCTTCAGTCCCAGAACAAAGCCATCTCCTATGCAGGATGTCTAACACAGCTCTACTTCCTGGTCTCCTTGGTGGCCCTAGACAACCTCAATGGCATATGACCGCTATGTGGCCATCAGCCGTCCCCTCCACTATGCCACAGCCATGAGCCCTGGGCTCTGTATTTTGTTCCTCACCTTGTGTTGGGTGCTCTCTGTTCTGTATGGTTTAATCCACACCATCCTTATGACCAGAGTGACTTTCTGTAGCTCCTGGAAGATCCACTACATCTTCTGTGAGATGTACGTCCTCCTGAGGCTGGCGTGTTCCAACACTCAAGTCAACTATGTGGTACTTATTGCCACAGGATCTTTCATCTTCCTCACCCCTTTTGGGTTCATGATCACGTCCTATGTCTGGATTGTCAGAGCCATCCTCCGACTATCCTCAGCCTCTAGCAAGTACAAAGCCTTCTCCACCTGTGCCTCACATTTGGCTGTGGTCACCCTTTTTTATGGGACACTTTGTATGGTATATCTGAAACCCCTCAACACCTACTCTATGAAAGACTCAGTGGCCACAGTGATGTATGCTGTGGTCACCCCCATGATGAATCCTTTCATCTACAGCCTGAGGAACAAGGACATGCATGCAGCTCTGGGAAGACTCTTCCGAGGGAAAGCCTTTCAGAGGGTCATATGAAGTTAGTTTTGAACCAGTCATTAAAGTGCAGACTAGGAATTTTCTCTACCATGTGCAAAGCACTATACTATGAGGGATACAAGAGTGATTAGGCCATAGCTCCATCTTAGAATGAGCTCATATATCTGTGATGAAGATAATATGTATGTGTGTAATCAATGTCCCTCAGACCTCATCATCTTTGGCAATGAATAAAGTCACATAAAACTAATACTAAAAATTTTCAGGATTAAAGCCTTCATATTACCTGACAGACCCACAATCGCTGCCTTATCCAGATATATCCACTTATGTCCTAGTGGGTCTCTCATGTTCTTAGTACACACATGGAGTTTGAAGTTCATATTCTTCTAAACTCTGAGCTTCTCTAAGGGGCCTGCTACCTACAAGCCATTTATAAAACACATTGCATTACTCACACTGCAGATGCCCTGGCTGAGGCCACCCCTTTCCTAATGCTCTGTTGGGCTCAGCTCCCACTGCTTCAGTTCAGACCCGCAGTCCCTCTGAACCAGTCCTGATGTTCAGACAAAATGGCAGAAGATTCCTCTTCTTAACTCTGGGAAGATTTTAGTCCTTTGGCTCTCAAAAGAATATTATCTCTCTTTTTCCTGATTCCTTTTCTCCGAGAGAAGTCAGACTTTATCTTTGAAATGCCATTCCTTTCCATTATTTATGTGCCCTTCATACCTCATTTCTCTTCTTCATGAACCCTAGAAAGAACTCTCAAGCACATCAGCACATGCCTATGAGCTAGAATAGTGGCTGAAGCCATAGGAGGTGAGAAGGTAACTCTGAATCCCAGTCTCTTCTGAGGTTCTATGATTCTGACTCCAATTCTGATGTGTAGGTGTCTTTCCACACCAACTGCTTTCAAAGAAATTCTCTGACACCAACTGGTTGGCCTTCAATTCAACTTAGTCCTGATACTATCTTCCTTCAAACATCAGATCCCAAAAGAAAAGGCTCAGTCCTCCAAGACTGTCTGCCTCCCACTTCAGACACAAATCACAAGGCCTAGTTGTCATCTGTGCTCTGACGGGCTAGATATGGGTTGAAGGTTCCAATAATCCCTTCCACAGGTTCAATTAATTTTCCAGAGCAGCTCACAGAACTCAGAGAAACATTTTACTTACTAGATTATCAGTTTATTATAAAAAGATATAACTTGGGAAAAGCTAGATAAAAAAGATGCCTAGGCCAACATGTGTGGGAAAGAGCATGCAGATTCCACGCCCTCTTTGGGTATGCCACTCTCCCCAAATCTCTACCGGTCACCAACCTGGAAGCTCCCTGACCTCCAGCCTTTTGGGATTTTATGCAGCCTTCATGACATAGGCATAAGTGATTAAATCATTGGCCACTAGTGATTAATTCAACCTCTTGCTCTTCACTCCTCTGCAGAGATTGGTTGGTTCCCCTGACTAAAAGCCCCAATCTTAAGAGCTCTCTAAAGGTCACCTCGTTAACATAAACTCAGGTCTGGTTGAAAGGGGTTTGCAGTGAATATCAAGACACCATTACACTTGTTGGGAAAATTGGACACATATGTGCAAAAATATGAAACTGGACGACCTTCTTATACCACACACAAGAATAAACTCAAAACTGATAAGACTTGAGACCATAAAAATTCTAGAAGAAAACAAGGGCAGTAAAATTTTGGACATGTCTTGAGGATGGAAAACAGAACTAGTGTACTCTCACCAATAGTACACTAGCAATACTAGTGTACTATTGCTGAGAGTGAAGATGGTGCAGTCACGTGGAAAGCAGTATGGTGTAACCTAAAAAAAAATTTTTTTAAACTCCCTTATGACCCAGAAGCTCCACTTATGGGAATCTATCCAAAGAAACTCAAACCTCTAATTGGAACGAATATATGCATCTCTATGTTCATTGCAATTTCATTGTTCATTGTTATTTACAACAGACAAGATTTGGAAGCAGCCCAAGTGTCCATCAGTAGATGAGTGATAAAAAGGTTGTGGTACAATTACACAATAAAATATTACTCAGTCAGCCCTGGCCAGATAGCTTTGTTGGTTAGAGCATCAGCACGAAGCACAGAGGTTGCTGGTTCAATCCCTGGTCAGGGCACATACAGGAACAGATAGATGTTCCTGTCTATCTGTCTCTCTCTTTCTCTCTCTCTCTCCCTCTCTCTCTCTCTCTCTCTCCCTTCCTTTCTGGCCAAAATAAATAAATAAATTTTAAGGAATAAAATATTACTCAGTCATAATAAAGAAGGAAATCTTATCTTTTATGACAGCATGAATGGACCTGGAGAGTATTATGCTAAGTGAAATAAGTCAGTCAGAGAAAGACAAGTACCATATGATTGCACATATATGTGGAATCTAATGAAAAAAATAAACTAACAAACAAAATAGAAACAGACTCATAGATATGAAGTCAGACTAACAGCTGTCAGAAAGGATTGGCGTTAGAGGGATGAGTGAAAAAGATGAAGGGATTAAGCAAAGGAAAAACCTTATAGACACAGACAACAGTTTGGGGATTGCAGGAGGGAAAGGAAATAGGGGAGATGGATGAGGGTAGAGGAGGGTAGAGGGGGCATTGATGGTGATGGAGGAAGACTTGACACGGGGTGGTGAACACACAATGCAATATACACATGATGTATTATAGAATTGTACATCTGAAACCTGTATAATTTTATTAACCAATGTCACCCCAATAAATTCAATGAAAAAATCCCACACTATTATACTCTTATCACTTAGGAAATTCCAAAGGTTTTAGGAGCTCTGTGCCAGAAATGGGAGATCAAATGTATATACAGTGGTCCCTCATCTATTGTGGGGGTAAGGTTCCAGAACTCACCACCATAGGCGAAAATCTGTGAAGTAACGACTTTACATTTTTTTATTATTTGTATATATTTGATGGCTTTATAAATCTTTCCCACACTCTAATAAGCCTTTCCCACACTGCTCTTAACCTCTCCCATGCTTATTTTGCTTATTTTACCATAAAAATAATTAAAATAATAAATTTATAAAAATTCCTATATACCACAAAATCCCACGATATAAGAAAAAATCTGCAATACAAAATTAGATATATATGATTTAAAAATCTGTTATACAGTGAGACCATGAAAAGTACCACAATATGGCAAGGGATGACTATATAATAAATCACAATATTACAGCCATGTTAATAGAGAGAAAGGCTTAATTATTGTTCATTCTTCCCAATTTTATCTACAAATTAAATGTAATCTCAATCAAAATACCAGCAAGTTAGTTTTTTGGAGAGCAATAAACACTATATTAAAAATAAACTCAAATGAATAATTATTTAAATATAAGACATAAAATTATAAGAAAACATAGAGGAAAAGTGCCTTGACACTGGTCTTGGCAGTGATTTCTTGGCTGTGACACCTTTTACATTATTGGTGGGGATGTAAACTGGCAAATCCATTATACAAAACAGTATGGAGGCACCTAAAAATATTACAAAGTGAACTACCTCATGATTCAGCAATCTCACTTCTGGGTATACATCCAAAGGAATTAAAATTAGGATCATGAAGTGTGTTACCTGTATGCCTATGTTCATTACAGCACTATTCACGTATAAAATATATAAAATCAACCTAAATGCTCATTCACAGATAAGTGAAGAAAATATGATGTAGACATATAATGAATTATTGTTGACCCTTAAAAAAGAGGAAATTCTGCCATTTGCAACATAACAGACCTAAGGAACATTATGCTAAGGGAAATAAGCCAAACACAGGAAGACAAATACAGTGTAATTTCACTTATATGTGGAATCTAAAATAGTCAAACTCATAGAAGCAGAGACTGAAACAGTGGTTACCAAAGGGATGGAGGGGAAGGAAAACGGAGGAGTGATGTTCAAAGGGTACAAAGTTTTAGTTATGCAAAATAAGTAAGTTCTGGAGATCTATGTACAGTATAGTGCCTGTAGCTAGCAATACTGTATTTCATACATAAAATTTTCTAAAAGGGAGATGTATGTTAAGCATTATTACCACAAGTAATAGTAGGCCATGGTTGGTTGGCTCAGTGGTAGAGCATTGGCACAGTGAGTGGAAGTCCTGGGTTCAATTCCTGGCCAGGGCACACAAGGGAAGCAACCATCTGGTTCTCCACCTCTTTCCCTCTCCTTCTTCCTTCCTCTCTCTCTCTCTCTCTCCTTCTATCTCTCTATTCCCCTTCAACAGTCATGACTCAAAAGGTTTGAGCAAGTTGGCCATGGGTGCTGAGGATATCTTCATGGCCTCCCCTCAAGCACTAAAATAGCTTGGTTGCTGAGCAAAAGAGCAGCGACCCCAGATGGGCAGAGCATTATCCCCTGGTGGGCATGTGGAATGGATCCCCATCAGACGCATGTGAGAGTCTGTCTACCTCCCCGCTTCTCACTTCAGAAAAATACAAAAACGAAACAAAAAAATGTAAATGGACACATTGAAGAGTTAATTATTTTTCATGATTTCAAAAAACAATTTTAATAGTACAACTGTTTTAAAAGCAAATTGAAATTATAAATAATGAATATAAAATTTTTATTGAAATTAAATAAAGCTAATATTTCTGAAAGACAACATGAGAGGATCTTTCTCAGGGTTTTAATGTTTTTCATCTGACTGCTGGTTCTCCATGTCTGTTTAGTTGTAAAAAGTTCTGCTAAAATTCTCACACTTGGTACTGCATCCTAAAATAATCATAAACATCATTGTTTTCATCCTGTGTCTAATTATTGTATTATCTAAAGTCCCTGTATGCCTACAGGTGTCGGTTCTTGCTTTTGGAATCTTATTTCCATAGATGTCTCTTTATCTTTGGAGAATATATTTGAAATATGATTAAGAGAAGTAATTTGAGGTCTAAATTGTTGTTACGTCCTCCAAATATGATTTTTTTAAAACCCTCTTCCACTTCATATTTTGAGTCACTAGCAATCTGGGACCATCTTAATCCCAGTTTAGTGCCTGAGATTTCCCAGACCTCTGATGACTACAAGCCAGGCTGCCCTGTGTGAGGTACTCTAACCTCTAGGGCATCTTTTAGGATTGCTTCCTGATGGAGCATTGGTTTACTCCTTGTAAACAAGACTCATTTCTCAAGAACCTTACATATAGGTACTAACATTGGAGCAATTATCCAGGTTTATTTCAACAAGCTGCCTTGGGATTACCACCCCCATCCCCCCACCCCACCCCCAACCCACACAAACACTGCCAAACTCTCACAAGACCTCTCCTAAACTGATGAGTAGGCCTGATGTGGTCCCTGGACACTCTCTTTCTTTAAGAGCTTGGGATCCAACCAGCAGCTCTCAGACTGCCCATGGTCCTCGAGGAATAAACAGCCTTACCCTTCTGTCTCCATTTTGCCAGGACCGATTACCCAGACACCAAATGTTCTGCTTCCTACCTTTAGGCAGAAGGATGAGTCTCAAGTCCTATTCAGAAAGCAATGTCTAGGGCCCTTTATATCCCAACTGAAATTTCATCATTTATAGGGTGCAGGTGGAGGCAGCAGAACAGGGGAACTCTGAGACCAGCACAGAGCAGTGGGTAAGGTCTGGATATCTCTGTCTAGTGTTCTCTTTCTTTTCTCTTGTCTTCTCTATTTGCTATCTCACACACACAAGCATACATACTTTGAAAATTTTCTTTTTTTTTCTTTTTTTTTCTTTTTTTACAGAGGCAGAGATAGACAGGGACAGACAGACAGGAACGGAGAGAGATGAGAAGCATCAATCATCAGTTTCTCGATGCGCGTTGCAACTTCTTAGTTGTTCATTGATTGCTTTCTCATATGTGCCTTGACCGTGGGCCTTCAGCAGACCGAGTAACCCCTTGCTGGAGCCAGCGACCTTGGGTCCAAGCTGGTGAGCTTTTTGCTCAAGCCAGATGAGCCCGCGCTCAAGCTGGCGACCTCGGGGTCTCAAACCTGGGTCCTTCCGCATCCCAGTCCGACGCTCTATCCACTGCGCCACCACCTGGTCAGGCTGAAAATCTTAATATAATCCAATTCCTTCTACGTAAAGGTAATATAACAAGCCTTCCCAACGTTTTCACATTCTGCAGTTTTCAAAGTGCTATCGCACACCGCACTACACACCCTTATCAACCTGCCAGAAAGCCTCCGTGGGAGAGAAGGGAAACTGCGTGCCCTCCAGGTCACGCAGCTGGGGAGCCACCGGCCAGGCACACAAGACCAGTTGTCTAATGCTGAGTTGGGAACTCTTTTCCATTCTTCCCCACACTCTTTCCCCACTCTATCCAGCCACACCTCCCAGGAGATTTTCTCTCTAAGGCCACCAGTCACAAGTGCTCAGACCCTGCTGTGGCTTACAGACTGGGCACAGTGCAGGAAGTCTATCATGACACGTTTCCTTACCCTGCAATCTCTAATGTAGATAGCATCTGGGCACCAGCCTCAAACAGTCTCCACCTTGACTTTCTGGCCCATGCCCTGCAGACACAGGTGGGCTGAGGCTGCTTCTGAGTGGGTGGCACAGCCAGGCCCAGGATGGAGACAAGGCCTCTTAACACATTGTCTAAGCAAGTATTCGGTATACGGTCATTGTTTGCTCAAACAATGGCTGTGTGTGTTAAGCTGGGATATGGACCCAAACTTTTGGGTGCAAATTTACTTCCACTGTACCATCAACACTGAATCCCTGGAAATTTAACCCTGTTCACTGGTATAATGAATCCACGCAGTCGCTAAAGGCTAGGCTGGCCTCTTCCCTAGAACCTAGAGCTCCAACATCCTTTAGTATTCTAGGTTAGTCATGGTTCCCACATCTACATTAGGAAATCCTGCTGCTTCTTCAAATTAATCATGTTCCTGATTGAATTTTCAGAATCGGCTCCACACATCCCTGGCAGATGGGCTGATTTTCCAAACAACTGCATTTTATCTGTACTCTCGCTACTCATTTAGGTTCTTGGGCTTATGCATCTTGTCCATTCCTTCACTCAAAAGCCTGGTATTCTGAACAGTTCAATTCAACCCTCATTTCTTCCTTTCTTTCTTTTTTTTTTTTAATTTCCAAATGACCAAACAATTGTAGAAATAAAAAAATATGGAGACAACTCTGGTACACTGGTGAAATCATAGGTCAGGAACTTAGAGGAATTACTACTACATGACCCAGAGCAGTCGGTTCTATTGAGGGACAAGCTGTAAGTGCCAAAAGTACCAGCACCAAGTCCCCCGGGGACCACAGGGAAGAAAATGGGCAGGTGATGCTCTTCAACAGGGTCTGTCCTGGAAAACCAGAAGGCCAGGAACAGCAGGGACTGGGGACAAGGATATTCATTTAGGACAGAAAAAAAAGGCCACTTAAAATATACCAGAAACTGCCCCAGGGCTCTGAGCAAGAAGGAATTGGCCACAGCTTTCATCCTATAGTTCCCTTTAATGTAGAAAGAGGGGGTTGAGGAAATGGATGGACCCGGCAGAGAACAGATGCCATAGCTGGTGACCTTCCAGCAGCAGCAGCACTTGGAGGGAGGAATAGAGAGAAGTGCAGGTACAGGAATGGGATTCCCTAATGCCTGGTCTTCCCACTTCTCCAAAATTACATTCCCTTGCTTCTCCTGTCATTCATCAGCTCTACCTCCCTATTCTTTTCATTTGTGTTCTGGGAGATATTTTAAAACTGATGTTCTAAATAATTGATTCTATTTTTTGCAGTAATCCAAATTACTCTTTTTTATTTTATTTTATTTATTTATTTATTTATTTATTTATTTATTTATTTATTATTCATTTTTCCCGAAGTTAGAAGTGGGGAGGCATTCAGACCGACTCCCGCATGTGCCCGACCAGGATTCACCCAGCATGCCCACCAGCGGGCGATGCTCTGCCCATCTGGGGCTTTGCTCCACTACAACTGGAGCCATTCTAGTGCCTGAGGCAGAGGTCATGGAGCCATCCTCAGCACCAAGGCCAATTTTGCTTTAAAGGAGCCTTAGCTGTGGGAGGAGAAGAGAGAGACAGAGAGGAAGTAGTGGGGGGAGGGGGAGAAGCACAACGGTGCTTCTTCTGTATATCCTGGCTTGGAATCAAATCCAGAACTTTCAAACACCAGGCCGATGCTCTACCACTAAGCCAACCAGGCAGGGCCCCAAACTACTCTTTATTGCTCCAACACACATACTATTGGGGGGGGAGGGCTGACTTCTTTTTTTTTTTTTTTTTTTTTTGTATTTTTCTGAAGCTGGAAACGGAGAGAGACAGTCAGACAGACTCCCGCATGCGCCCAACCCGGGATCCACCCGGCACGCCCACCAGGGGCGACGCTCTGCCCACCAGGGGGCGATGCTCTGCCCCTCCGGGGCATCACTCTTTTGCGACCAGAGCCACTCTAGCACCTGGGGCAGAGGCCAAGGAGCCATCCCCAGCGCCCGGGCCATCTTTGCTCCAATGGAGCCTTGGCTGCGGGAGGGAAAGAGAGAGACAGAGAGGAAGGAGGGGGTGGGGGTGGAGAAGCAAATGGGCGCTTCTCCTGGCCGGGAATCAAACCCGGGTCCCCCGCACGCCAGGCTGATGCTCTACCGCTGAGCCAACTGGCCAGGGCCAACTGACTTCTTTTTTGATACCTAATTGTGATATAAATCTCAGAATACATACAATTCACTTACTGAACTATCCATTTCATTGGTGTCTAGTATAGTCACAAATACCTGCAACCATCATCCCAGTCAATTTTAGAACATTTACATCAACCCCCCAAAAAGCCCCTGTACTCTTTAGCTGTCACTTCTTCCCCACTTCCTTTCTCCTGTCAATCTATTTCTATCTTTATAAATCTCCTTATTCTGGCTTTTCATAGGAATGGAATCATGTGTTCTTTGTGGTCTGGCTTCTCTCACTGAGCAAAATGTGTTCAAGGTTCATTCATGTCACAGCGTGTGGCTGTCCTTCATTGCTGTTTATGGCTGAATTATCATCCCATTGTATGGACATATCACTTTTAGTTTATCCATGCACAGAAGATAGGCATATGGAGAGTTTTTGCCTTTTGGATATTATAATGCTGCAATGACATTTATGCACAAGTTTCTGCCTGTACATGATTTCATTTTTCTCGGGAGACAGCTAGAAGTGGAAGCACTGGGTCATAAGGTAACTCTGTGTTTAGCCTTTTGAAGAACTGCTAGGCTGTTTCCAAAATGGCTGCATTATTTTATATTCCTGCTAGCATTGCATGAGGGTTCAGAGTTCTCTACCTGCTTGAAAACTCTTGATATTATCTGAATTTATTCTACCCATCCTAGTGTGTGGAATGGCATCTATTGTGGCCTACATTTGTATTTCCTTGATGGTTAATGTTGAGTCTCTTCTCATGTGCTTATTGGCTATCTGTATAACTTCCCTGGGAAAAAGTCTTTAGAATCTTTGTTTTTAATTGGGTTGTTTTTCTTATTATTATTGAGGTTTAAGAGTTATTTATATATTCTACATACAAATCCCTTATCAGATATACGATTTGCAAATATTCTCTACCACTCTGTGGGATTTTTTATTTTCTTGTTGGTGTCATTTGCAGCACAAACATTTCTAATTTTGATTATGTCTCATTTATTTTTTTCTCTTGTTGCTCATAATTTTGGTGTTACATCTAAGGTTATGAAGATTTACCTATATTTTATAGTTTTAGCTCTCATATTTAGGTCATTTATTCATTTTGAGTTAAATTTTGTATACTGTATGGAGTAAGGATCCACCTCTTTGGCATGTGGTATCCTGGTGTCCCAAAATTATTTGCTACAAATATCATTCCCCACTGGATAATCTTGACCTCTTTGTCGAGAATCACTTGATCATAGCCTGACTAGCTGGTGGCACAGTGGATAGAGCATCAGTCTACCTGGGATACTGAGGACCCAGGTCAAAACACCAAGGTCACCAGCTTGAGTGCAGGCTCATCTATTTGAGCTCAGGGTCACTGGCTTGAGGTCAGGGTCAGTGGCTTGAGCATGGGATCCTTGGACAAGACTCCATGGTCGCTAGCTTGAGCCCAAATGTTGCTGGTTTGAGCCCCAGGTCACTGGCTTGAGCAAGGGGTCTCTGGCTGGGCTGGAGCACCCCGATCAAAGCACATATGAGAAAACAATCAATGAACAAACTAAGATGCCGCAACTATGAGTTGATGTTTTTCATCTCTTTCTTCCTGTCGCTCTCTCACTAAAATAAGAAAAAGAAAATCACTTATCATAGACACATTGGTTTATTTCTGAACTATCAATTTTATTCCATTGAGGTAGATTTTTGTGTTTTTATGCCAGTACCACATTGTCTTCATTACCCTTGCTTTGTAATAATTTTTTTTTTTTTTGGTATTTTTCTGAAGTTGGAAACGAGGAGGCAGTCAGACAGACTCCCGCATGCTCCCAACCGGGATCCACCCGGCATGCTCACCAGGGGATGATGCTCTGCCCATCCGGGGCATTGCTCTGTTGCAACCAGAGCCATTCTAGCACCTGAGGCAGAGACCGTAGAGCCATCCTCAGTTCATGGGCCAACTTTGCTCCAGTGGAGCCTTGGCTGCGAGAGGGGAAGATATAGACAGAGGGGAAGGAGAGGGGGCGGGGTGGAGAAGCTGATAGGTGCTTCTCCTGTGTGCCCTGGCCGGGAATCAAACCTGGGACTCCTGCATGCCAGGCCAATGCTCTACTACTGAGCCAACCAGCCAGGGCCTGTAATAAATTCTGAAATTGGAAAGTGGAGTCCTCCAAATGTTTTTATTTCTCAAGATTGTTTTGGCCATTTAGGCTCTCTTGCAATTAATTCCACATAAATTTTAGAATCAATTTGTGTCAAGTTCTACAGAAAGCTTGCAGGGATTCTGATAACTAAAATGTAGATTAGCCTTTTTTTCATAAACACCCTGTCAGAACATTAACTTTGAACAGGTTAATAGTTGAACATGTGCCTTTGCCATGTTTCTTCTTTCTATTTGGAATCTTGGGATGTTTATCCATTTATTAAATTTTCATTTTATGCCTCTCAAAAGAATTTGAAGATGCTGCCTGATTCTTGTTAACATATTAATGCACAAGATTTGTTTGGTAATAATGTGGATTTGATTGTTTCACTTCATATTTTAACCTTATTATCCCTTCTGTTTACATGTAATAATAATGGCCAACATTTGTTGAGGCCTCATTGCATGCCACCTTTTTTGTGTTAAGCATTTTATTACTTAATTTTGCTTCATTTTTCAAATGAATAAATGGAGTCTTAAAGAGCTCAAGTAACTTGCCTGAGATTTCACAACAAGTCAGTGGCAGCACTCAGATTTGAATCCTAGCATTCCAACAGCATACTCTTTATTTATTTACTCATTTATTTTCACTTAAATTTTTTTCAGTGACAGTTTACATTTAATATTATTTTGTATTAGTTTTAGATGTACAACATAGTGGTTATAAAATTAGATACTTTACAGAGTGGTCTTCCCTAAATTTCAATTACCCACCTGGCCCCATATGTAGTTATTGCGATGTTATTAACTAAATTCCCTATGCGGTAGTCTGCATCTTTGTGAATACTCAGTAAGTACTAATTTGTACTTTTTTGTATGTGTGACAGAGACAAAGAGAGGGACAAATAGGGACAGATAGACAGAAAGGGAGAGACATGAGAAGCATCAATTCTTCATTGCGGAATTCTTAGTTGTTCCTTGATTGCTTTCTCATATGTGCCTTGACTGGGGGACCACAGCAGAGCAAGTGACCCCTCGCTCAAGCCAGCAACCTTGGGCTTTAAGCCAGTGACCTTTGGGCTTAAGCCACTGACCATGCGGTCATGTCTATGATCCCATGCTCATGCCAGCAACCTCGCACTCAAGCTGTTGAGCCCACACTCAAGCCAGTGACCTCAAGGTTTTGAACTTGGGTCTTCTGCATCCCGGTTCAATGCTCTACCCACTGCGCCACCGCCTGGGTACTAATTTGTACTTCTTAATCTCTTCACTGTTTGTTAATCTCTGCACCATACAATTTACTGAAAGCACTATTCCTTTAGGATCTATTCATTGTATACATGGCTACTTTACTAAAATCCTTTTATATTTTTAATGACATTTCAGTTGATTGTCTTAGGTTTACCAGATATACCATTCAATCAGCAAATGATGACAATTTTTAGTTTTTCTTTCAAATCTTTTACTTTCCCCCCTTTTGTCTAATTGTATAATATCCATTTCCTATAATCCCTACATCTATTTTAAATACCATTTAAAAACCTATAAATTGGCCCTAGGTAGTTGGCTCATTGGTAGAGCATCAGCCTGGAGTGTGAAAGTCCCAGGTTTGATTCCCGGTCAGGGCACACAGGAGAAGCGCCCATCTGCTTCTCCACCCTTCCCCCTATCTTTTCTCTCTGTCTCTCTCTTCCCCTTCCACAGCCAAGGCTCCGTTGGAGCAAAGTTGGCCCTGGTGCTTAGGATGGCTCCATGGCCTCCACCTCAGGTGCTAGAATGGCTCCAGTTGCAATGGAGCAACGCCCCAGATGGGCAGAGCATCGCCCCCTGATGGGTTTGCCTGGTGGGTCCCGGTCAGGCGCATGCAAATGTCTGTCTCTCTGCCTCCCCAATTCTCACTACAAAAAATGAAAAATACAAAAAAAATTTATAAATTACCATAATGTAAAATACCAATCTTTAAGAGCTTTAAGAGTATTAAAAGATGATAGGATTTAAAAAAGACAAAGGCGGCCTGACCTGTGGTGGTGCAGTGGATAAAGTGTCAACCTGGAAATGCTGAGGTCACCAGTTCGAAACCCTGGGCTTGCCTGGTCAAGGCACATATGGGAGTTGATTCTTCCAGCTCCTCCCCCCCTTCTCTCTCTCTGTCTCTCTCTCCTCTCTCTCTCTCCTCTCTAAAATGAATAAGTAAAATAAAAATTTAAAAATAAACAAGAAGAGCTAACATTGTTAAAATATAAAAATAAATAAATAAATAAATAAGACAATGGCATTATTTTTTTAATATTAAGTATGTCTGATTAAAAGTTGCTGGGATGATTAAGTTGCAGAAAGTTTGGTGTTATTGCTTTGTTAATTATGTTTTTAAAAATTTATAAAATTTAGTCTAAGACATGTTGAATGTTAAAAGAATAGTTTCTTTTGCTTATCTGAAAGTCCTTACTCAAATGAATATACACTTAGCAAATGTTTGTTGGTGTTAATGTTGCAGACTGTTGGGGACATGCATGGAGGCAACCAAAGTTGGGTCTTAGAGTTAATACTTATGAAGATCTCAGAGAGTCCTGAAGACCAGCAGATCCTGTTTTGGATGTTCCTGTCCATGTACCTGGTCACAGTGGTGGGAAATGTACTCATCATTCTGGCCATAGGCACTGACCCACGCCTGCACACTCCCATGTACTTATTCTTGGCCAATCTCTCCTTCACCGACCTCTTCTTTGTCACCAACACAGTTCCCAAGACATTGGTGAACCTTCAGTCCCAGAACAAAGCCATCTCCTATGCAGGATGTCTAACACAGCTCTACTTCCTAGTCTCCTTGGTAACCCTGGATAACTTCACCCTGATCACGATGGCATATGACCGCTATGTGGCCATCTGCCGTCCCCTCCACTATATCACAGCCATGAGCCCTGGTCTCTGTATTTTGCTCCTCTCTTTCTGTTGGGTGATCTCTTTTCTCTATGGTCTCACCCTCACCCTCCTCATGACTAGGGTGACCTTTTGTGGGCCCTGGAAGAGTCACTATATTTTTTGTGAGATGTACGTCCTCCTGAGTCTCGCGTGTTCCAATACCCAACTCATTTACATAGTACTGATTATCACAGGCTGCTTCTTCTTCTTCATTCCCTCAGGGTTCATGATCATGTCCTATGTCTGGATTATCAAAACCATCCTCGGACCACCCTCAGCCTCTAGCAAGTACAAAGCCTTCTCTACCTGTGCCTCACATTTGGCTGTGGTCACCCTTTTTTATGGGACGCTTGGTATGGTATATCTGAAACCCCTCCACACCTACTCTATGAAGGACTCAGTGGCCACAGTGATGTATGCTGTGGTCACCCCCATGATGAACCCTTTCATCTACAGCCTGAGGAACAAGGACATGCATGGGGCCCTGGGAAGACTCCTCCTAGGGAAAGCCTTCCAGAACTTGACATGAGGGTAATTTCGGACAGGACATTAAAGTGAAGACTGTGCAGGACATTAATCTATGGGGTCACAGTAGCAATTAGGACACAGTTCTATCTCAGAATGTTCTCATTTATCTATGATGAAAAAAGGCATATATGTAAAATACAAAGTACCCCAGATCTCACCAACAGTGGCAGTAAGTAAAGTCACACTAACACTAATACCAGAATTTTGCAGGATCAAGTCCTTCACCTTGCCTGACCACAGGACCACAGTCTTAGCCTTATATGGATATATCCAGTCATAGCCTAGGAAGATCACTTCTGTCCTCTAACACCCATACACTCATGTTACTAAATTCTGGCCTTTTCTAAGGAGCATGCTGCATATGAGCCAGTTATAGAAGACACTTTGTGCTATGCCCATGGCAGGTGCCCTGGGTGAAGCTGCCCCTTACCTGGGAGATGCTCTGTGCTTTAGTACTCACCCACAGTCTTTCTGGACGCAATTCAAAATTTGTGTTTCAGGCAAAAGTATTCCCTTCCTTTGCTCTGGATTGATTTCTATCCCTTGGACTCCAAAGCAATACTGCCTCTCTTGACTTTTTCCTGCATTCCTTTCTCTGAAAGATACCAAACCTCTTCCTTGGGTGGTCTATTCTGTCATTTATTTCTGTGGCTCCTCACCTTTCATCTCTTCTCCATGCAACAATTCCATTCCTCCCTCTAAACAATACTCTTGAGCATCTCAATACATGAACGAGAATGGTGGTAGAGCAAATAGAAGAAAAGAAGGTAATTTTGAGACTCAGTCTCTACCTACCTTGCCAAAATGCAATGACTAGGAAGTGAGTAGTAACTGATGAGATGGTTAGTCCCTGGTTGTAGCAGTTTCAAAGAGAGAGGAATCTTTTATGGATAAATCAGCAGAGCCAGAACTTGGCTTAGATTTGGCATATAGAGTTGATTGATTTTTGTTCATTCCATTAGTCATCAATTGAATGAATTCATGACTGACTGAATGCTCCATTAGCGTCCTCAAACTGTATTGTAAACATGAATAAGGATCTCACCATTTATTGAGGGAAGTAGACAAAATTATAATAAAAGTAAATGGACCTAACTCATCAGTTAAAAGGCCATGTTTAACAGATTGATTTAAAAATTATATACAGATATATGTATTTGAGACACACTAGAATTTGAATACATAGAATTTGAAAATAAAGAATAGAAACAGATCTAGTTGGTAAATACTAATCAAAATAAAACTGAATATATCTTTTTAAATTAGTGTTTTGTTTTCTGTGTTTAAATACCCAGAAGTGGAATTGCTTACTTATGTGGTAGCTCTATTTCTAATTTTTGAGGAATCTCTATACTGTTTACCATAGTGGATACACCAATTTATAATCCTACCAACAATACATAAGGGTTCCCTTTTCTCCACATCTTCACCAGCACTTGTTATTTGTTGACTTTTTTTTTTTTTTTTTTTTTTTCTTTTTTTTTTTTTTTCTTTTTTCTGAAGCTGGAAACGGGGAGAGACAGTCAGACAGACTCCCGCATGCGCCCGACCGGGATCCACCCGGCACGCCCACCATGGGGCGACGCTCTGCCCACCAGGGGGCGATGCTCTGCCCATCCTGGGCGTCGCCATATTGCGACCAGAGCCACTCTAGCGCCTGGGGCAGAGGCCACAGAGCCATCCCCAGCGCCCGGGCCATCTTTGCTCCAATGGAGCCTTGGCTGCGGGAGGGGAAGAGAGAGACAGAGAGGAAAGTGCGGCGGAGGGGTGGAGAAGCAAATGGGCGCTTCTCCTGTGTGCCCTGGCCGGGAATCGAACCTGGGTCCTCCGCACGCTAGGCCGACGCTCTACCGCTGAGCCAACCGGCCAGGGCTTTGTTGACTTTTTGATAACAGTCATTCTGACAGATATGAGGTGGTATCTCATTGCTGTTTTGATTTGGATTTCCCTGATCATTAGTGATATTGAGCATCTTTTCACTTGTCTGTTAGTCTGTATGCACTCTTCATAGAAATGTCTATTCAGGTCTTCTACCCATTTTTTAAATTAGATTGTTTTATAGAGATGTTGAGTAGTATGAGTTTTTTATACATTTTTGAATATTAACTTCTTACTGGATATGTCAATTGCAAATATCTTCTCCCATTCAGTAGGTTTTCTTTCTCTCTCTCTCTCTTTCTTTCTCTCTTTCTTTCTTTTCTTTTCTTTTTTTTCAAGAGAAAGAGACAAACAGACAGGAAGGGAGAGAGATGAGAAGCATCAATTCTTCATTGCATTATTTTAGTTGTTCATTGATTGCTTTCTCATATGTGCATTGACCAGGGGGCTCCAACCAAGTCAGTGACCCCTTGCTCAAACCAGAGAACTTGAGCTCAAACCAGTGGCCTTGGGCTTCAAGCAAGTGACCTTTGGGTTCAAACCAGTGACCATGAGATCATGTCTATGAGCCCATGTCTGTGAGCCCACACTGAAGCCGGCAACCCTGCACTCAAGTCAGCAACCTCCGGGTTTCGAACTTTCGAACCTGAGTCCTCAGCATCCCAGGCTGATGCTCTATCTATTGTGTCACTTCTTGGTCAGGTCCATTTAGTAGGTTTTCTTTCCACTTTGTTGATAGTTTCTTTAACTGTGCAGAAACTTTATAGTTTAGTGTAGTATTGTTTATTTTTGCTGTTTTTGTCCTTGCCCAAAAAGACATAGCCAAAATATATTGCTAAGATCAATGTCAAAGAGGTCACTGTAGCAGCAGCAAGAAAAAAGCAGGTAGTTACACTACAAGGGAGCTCCAAGAAGACTGTCAGCTGATCTCTCAATAGAAACTTTGCAGACCGGAGGAAGTAGCGGAAATATTCAAGGTGATGAAAAGCAAGACCTCAACCAAGATTATTCTACTGTATTTAGAATTCAAGGACAAATAAAGAGCTTCCCAGACAAGAAAAATATAGAGGAGTTCATCACCACCAAACCAGTACTGCATTATATGAAATGTTAAAGGGTCTTCTTTAATAAGAAGAACAAAAAATATGAACAATAAAATAGCAATAAATACATATCTATCAACAATTGAATCTAAAAAATGAAATAAATGAGCAAGCTGAAAAGAAAACAGACTCATAGATACAGAGAACATTCTGATGGTTGCCAGATGGGATGAGGGTTTGGGGTTGGGTGAAACAGTGAAGAAATTAGGTACAAATTGGTTGTTACAGAACAGTCATGATGGTGTAAAAGTTCAATATATGGAATATAGTTAATAATATTCTAATAACTGTATGGTGTCAGGTATGAGATTTATCTGGATGATCACTTAGTAAGTTATATAATATCTAATCACTGAGGTATACACCAGAAACTAACATAATATTGTATGTCAGCTGTAATTAAAGCATAAAAATGATTTTAAAATGAAACAAAATTAATAAAAGAAAATTAAACTAAAAATTCCTATTTGCCACTCAAAAAAAAAGAGTTCACTATGTTTTCTTCAAAGAGTTTTATGGTCTCAGGTGTTACATTTAAGTCTTTAATCTATTTTGAGTTAGTTTTTGTATATTTGTATTTGGTGTAAGAAAGTGGTCCAGATTTTATTTTTGCATGCATCTACCCGGTTTTGACCATCACCATTTATTGAAAGGACTGGCATTTCCCCATTGTATATTCTTCCCTCTCCGGTCATAGGTTAATTGGAGATCTCAATGCTTTTTGTGCTTTGATAACATTTTCTTCTTCTTCTTCTTCTTCTTCTTCTTCTTCTTCTTCTTCTTCTTCTTCTTCTTCTTCTTCTTCTTCTTCTTCTTCTTCTTCTTCTTCTTCTTCTTCTCCTCCTCCTCCTCCTCCTCCTCCTCCTTCTTCTTCTTCTTCTCCAAGTGACAGGATAAAAGATATAAAGACAGATTCCTATTGTGCCTAACCAGGATCTACCAGGCAACCTCTGCTTGGGGCAAATGCTCTGCTCATCTGGGGCCATGCTGACAACCAAGCTATTTTTAGCACTTGACGTGGAGGCTCCATGGAGCCATCCTCAGTGCCCAAGATGAAATGCTTGAATCAATTGAGCTATGGCTTCAGAATAGGAAGAGAGAGAGAGAATGGGGAAGGTGAAAGGTGCAGAAGCAGATGGTCATTTCTCTTAAGCTTCTTGACCGGGAATTGAACCCAGGACATCCACAAACCAAGTCAATGCTTCATCCACTGAGCAACCAGCAAGGGCCACTTTGTAATATTTTTATTAGAGTAAACCAATATTGGTATTCCTAAACTGTAAAAAATGGAGAGTTGAAATATCAAAGGAAACCAATTAGGGATGATATATAGTAGACAAAAAAAACCCTTAAATTTTCTTATTGCCTTTACACATCAATGTATAATATTTATACAACATTGAAGTGCTTATTAACAAACATTTTTTATATGCTGCCTTCTCTTCATATGCTGTGCTTTTATCTTTTGTTTGACTTTCAGTAATTCTACCTGGATAGCTTTAACTTCCAGGGCTATAACCTGAGCTTTCTTAATAATGGTCAATGCTTGATTTCATTCTCTTTTTTATTGAATTTATTGGGGTGACATTGATTTAAAAATTATATAGGTTTTAGGTATACAATTCTATAATATGTCATTTGTATATTGTATTGTGTGTTCACCACCCCAAGTCAAGCCTCCTTCCTTGACTGCACTCTTTTATTCCTTGACAGCTAATGAAAAGCCAGTAGATGTCACTGAATTACTATTACCCAGTGGCCTCCCTGGTCTTACAGGCTGCGCATGCCACCCAGCAACAGATGGGTAGTCGTCCCAAGCATCATTATTAGATGCAAAATCCCGGCTCTTCTATCCTTCCTAGTGTTCCTCAAGATCAGAAAAAAGAAAGACCCTGCATACGTACCCCATCCTCCAAGGAGCAACATAGTCCCGGGCCCTCCTACCCTTTCTTAAAATTAAGTAACTATTTCCCTTGACTACCAGGTGCCTGCTCCCAGAGCCCTGGCTCTTTCCTGTGTGAAGGCATTTGATGCAAGGATCTAAAGGTAATACTAGCGAGTTAAGTCTAGGTTTTACATAAAGAGAAGAACAATGCACAGTGACAGGGGTAATTGGATCATTAGACAAGCAAAGACATTTGATAAAATGAGCCTGACCAGGCAGTGATACAGTGAATAGAGCTTCAACCAGGGACACTGAGGACTCAGTTGGAAACCCCAAGGTCACCAGCTTGAGCACCGGCTCACCTGACTTGAGTGTGGGGTCGCTGGCTTGAGTGTGAGATCATAGACATAACCCCATGGTCACTGGCTTGAAGCCCAAGGGTCACTGCCTTGAGCAAGGGGGCACTGGATCAGATGGAGTCCTCCCCTCTACTCAAAGCACATATGAGAAAGCAATCAATAAACAACTAAAATGCTGTAACTAGTTGATGCTTCTCATCTGTCTTTCTGTCTGTCTGTCCTTGTCTCTTCCCCCCACCCAAATAAATGAAATTCTCAGTAAAGTAGGGATATAAGGAAACTTTTTTAAAATTTTATTTAGACAAATAATTTTAATGGGGTGATATTGATCAATCAGAGTACATAGATTCAGAGAAAACATCTCCAGATCATTTTGACATTTGATTATGTTGTATACCCGTCACTTTTTTTTGGTTTATGTCCCTCCTCCACCCTCTCCATGTCCTCCCTTCCCCTCCCCCTGGTAACCACTGTACTCTTATCTATGTCCATGAGTCTCAATTTTGTGTCCCACCTGTGTATGGAATCATACAGTTCTTAGTTTTTTCTGATTTACTTACTTCACTCAGCATAATGTTATCAAGGTCCATCCATGTTGTTGTAAATGATCCAATGTCAGCATTTCTTATGGCTGAGTAGTATTCCATAGTGTATATGTACCACATCTTCTTTATCCAGTCTTCTATTGTAGGGCTTTTTGGTTGTTTCTATGTCTTGGCCACTGTGAACAATGCTGCAATAAACATGGGGGTGCATGTTCTTTACGTACCAATGTTTTTGAGTTTGGGGGGTGTATACCCAGTAGAGGGATTGCTGGTTATATGGTAGTTCTATTCTTAATTTTTTGAGGAACCACCATACTTTCTTCCATAATGGTTGTTCTCCTTTACATTCCCACCAACAGTGAATGAGGGTTCCTTTTTCTCCACAGCCTCTCCAACACTTGTTATGACCTGTCTTGTTGATACAAGCTAATGTAACAGGTTTGAGGTGGTATCTCATTGTAGTTTTGATTTGTACTTTTCAAATACCTAGTGAAGATGAGCATCTTTTCATATATCTGTTGGCCTTTTAAATTTCTTCTTGGGAGAAGTGTCTGTTCATGTCTTCTTCCCATTTTTTTATTGGATTTTTTGTTTGTTGTTGAGTTTTGTGAATTCTTTGTATATTTTGGATATTAGGCCCTTATCTGTGTTATTGTTTGAAAATATCATCTCCCATTTAGCTGGCTGTCTGTTTCTTTTGCTGTGCAAAAGCTTCTCAGTCTGACATAGTCCCATTCATTTATCTTTGCCTTCACTTCCCTTGCCTTTGGGGTCAAATTCATTAAATGTTCTTTATGGCCAAGGTCCATGAGTTTAGTACCTATGTTTTCTTCTATGTAATTTATAGTTTCATATCTTATATTTAGGTCTTTAATCCATTTTGAATTAATTTTGGTACAAGGAGACAAACTGTAGTCGAGTTTCATTCTTTTGCATTTGGCTCTCCAGTTTTCCCAGTACCATTCATTGAAGAGGCTTTTTTTCTCCATTGTGTGTTTTTGGCTCCTTTATCAAAGATGATTTAACCATATATATGTGGTTTTATTTCTGGGCTCTCTATTCTGTTCCATTGGTCTGTGTGTCTATTTTTCTGCCAATACCATGCTGGTTTGATTATCATGGCTCTATAATATAATTTGAAGTCAGGTATTGTAATGCCCCAGCTTGGTTCTTTTTCTGTAAAATTACTTTGGCTATTTGGCTTTTTTATAGTTCCATATAAACCTGATGATCTTTTGTTCCATTTCTTTAAAAAATGACATTGGAATTTTGATGGAAATTGCATTAAATTTGTATATTGCTTTGGGTAATATGGTCATTTTAACTATATTTATTCTTCCTATCCAAGAACAAGGAATTTTTTTTATTTCATTGTATCTTTTTGGATTTCCTTTTGTAGTTTTCATTATATAGTCCTTTATGTTCTTTGTTATGTTTATTCCTAGGAATTTTATTTTTTCTATTGCAACCATAAAAGGGATTATTTTTTTGAGTTCATTTTCTGAAGTTTCATTGTTGGCATATAAGAAGACAACTGACATCTGCATATTAATTTTGTATCCTGCAACCTTACTGTATTGGTTTGTCATTTCTAATAGTCTTTTTGTGGAGTCTTTGGAGTTTTCTATGTACAGTATCATATCATCTGCTAAAAGTGAAACCTTTACTTTTTTCCTAATATGGATGCCTTTTATTAATTTCTCTTGTCTGATTGCTCTGGCTAGAACTTCCAGCACTACATTGAATTAGAGTAGAAAGGTGGGCAGTTTTATCTTGTTCCTGATTTTAGAGAAAAAGTTTTCAGTTTTTTGCCATTTAATATGATATTAGCTGATGTTTTGTCATAAATAGCCTTTATTATGTTGAGATATTTTCCTTCTATACCCATTTTGTTGAGTTTTTAAACATAAAATGATGTTGTATTTTATCAAATGCCTTTTCTGCATCTGTTGATAGGATCATTTTTGTTCTTTTTGTTGTTGATGATATGGTGTATTGCTTTAACTATTTTACCTATGTTAAACCAACCTTGTGATTCAGGGATGAATCCCACTTGATTATGATTAATTATTCTTTTAATGTGTTTTGTATTCTATTTGCTAGCTTTTTTTTTTTTTTAGCATTTTAGCATCTGAATTCATTAGAGTTATTGGTCTGTAGTTTTCTTTTCTTGTGTTGTTCTTGCCAGGTTTTGGTATGAGGGTTATGTTGGTCTCATAAAATGTGTTTGGAAGTATTGCTCCTTCTTCAATTTTTTTGGAAGAATTTGAGTAGAATAGGAACCAAATCTTCTTTGAATGTTTGATAGAATTCACTAGTATAGCTGTCTGGCCCTGGACTTTTATTGTTTAGGAGGGTTTTGATAGTTGTTTCTATTTCTTCCCTGCTTATGGGTCTATTTAGGCTTCTACTTCTTCATGACTCAGTCTAGGAAGATTGTATTGTTCTAGGAATTTATCCATTTCTTCCATATTGTTGAATTTGGTGGCATATAGTTTTTCATAGTATTCTACGATAATTCTTTGTATATCCATGATATCTGTGGTAATTTCTCCTCTTTCATTTTGGATTTTGTTTATATGAGTCCTTTCTCTTTTTTCCTTAGTGAGTCTTGCCAAGGATTTGTCAATTTTGTTGATTTTTTCAAAGAACCAGCTCCTTGTTTTATTAATTTTTTCTATAGTTTTTTCTGTTCTCTATTTCATTTATTTCTGCTCTGATTTTTATTATTTTCTTTCTTCTGCTGGTTTTGCGTTGCCTTTATTCTTCTTTTTCTAGTTCTTAAATGTGATGTTAAGTTGTTTACTTGGGCTCTCTCTTGTTTGTTCATATAAGCCTGTAGTGATATGAACTTCCCCTTTATTACTGCTTTTGCTGCATCCCAGAGATTCTGATATGTCATGTTGTCATTTTTGTTTGTCTGTATATATCTTTTGATCTCTGCTTCTATTTCTTCTTTGACTCACTCATTTTTTAGAAGTATGTTGTTTAATTTCCACATTTTTGTGGGTTTGTTTACTTCTTGTTTGCAATTGAATTTTAGTTTCAAAGCTTTATGGTCAGAGAATATGCTTGGTATAATTTCAACCTTTCTGAATTTGTTGATGTTAGTTTTGTGCCCCAATATATGGTCAATTCTTGAGAATGTTCCTGTACACTGGAGAAAAATGTATACTCTGTTGTTTTGGGATTAAATGTCCTGTAGATGTCTGTCATATCCGATTTTTCTATTGTTTCATCTAAGGTCAATATTTCTTTATTGATTTTCTGTTTGGATGAATGATCTAGAGCCATCAGTGGTGTATTGAGGTCTCCAAGTATGATTATATTTTTGTCGGTTTTTATTTTTAGATCAGTTAGTAGATGTCTTACACACTTTGGTGCTCCTTGGTTTGGTGCATATATATTAAGAAGTGTTATGTCTTCTTGATTCAATGTCCCCTTTATCATTATGAAATGACCATCTTTGTCTCTGGTTACCTTTGCTGTCTTGTAGTCAGCATTGTTAGATATGAGTATGGCTACACCTGCTTTTCTTTGGATGTTATTTGCTTGGAGAATCATTTTCCAACCTTTCACTTTGAATTTGTTTTTATCCTTGTAGCTTAGATGTGTTTCTTGAAGGCAGCATACAGTTGGATTTTCTTTTTAATCCATTCTGCTACTCTGTGTCTTTTTATTGGTGAGTTCAATCCATTTACATTTAGTGTAATTATTGACACTTGAGGGTTTCCTATTGCCATTTTATATATTGCTTTCTGATAGCTTTGTATCTTGTTTGGTTCTTGTCTTTTTTCTATCATTTCTTTTTGTTTGGTTATATTCCATACTTCTTCCCTTTTTTCTCTCTCTTTTTAAGCCATGTGTTTCTGTGGTGATTTTTTCAGGTGTAGTTACCATTAAGTAACAGAAAGGATACATATCATGTTCGTTGTAGTACATTATCTCATCAGTGCTTCTGCACTCCACCCTCCTTTACTACTGTTAATCTTTGTCCTCTCCCCCTTTTTTTTTTTTTTGTTGTCACAGACTATTCTTGTTTTTATTGTGATCTCATTGGGGCTTTTACTTGTGATATTTTGTTGTTTTGTTCTTTGTATCTGGTTGGATAACCCCCTTCAGTATTTCCTGAAGTGGGGGTTTTCTGGTGGTAAATTCTCTCATCTTCTCTATATCTGAGAATGTTTTTATTTCCCCTTCGTATTTGAAGGATAGCTTTGATGAATATCGTATTCTTGGCTGGAAGTTCTTCTCTTTCAGTACTTTAAATATTGGGGTCCACTCTCTTCTGGCTTGTAGGGTTTCTGCTGAGAAATCTGATGATAGCCTAATGGGCCTTCTTTTATATGTTGTGTTCTTCTTTTCCCTGGCTGCCTTGAGAATTTTTTTTGTCATTGGTTTGTGATAATTTCATTACAATGTGCCTTGGAGTAGGTCTGTTTGGATTAAGGTAATTTGATGACCTGTTTGTTTCTTGTATTCAAGGCTCTAATTCTTTCCACAGGCTTGGGAAGTTCTAATTATTTGTTTGAATATGTTCTCCATTCCTTTTTCTCTCTCTTCTCCTTCTGATATACCCATTATTCTTATGTTGCTCTTTCTGATGGAGTCAGACAATTCCTGTAGGGCTTTCTCATTTTTTTAATTCATGAGTCTCTCTCTTCTTCTCTCTGTAGTATCTCTAATTGTCTGTCTACTATGTCACTAATGCTCTTCTCTATCTGGCCTGTTCTATAGCTAAGCTTGTTACCTCATTTTTTAGTTCATGAATTGAGTTTTTCATCTCTCTTTGGTTCTTTTTTATAGTTTCAATTTTCTTGGTGAAGTATTCTTTTTGTTCATTAAATTGTTTTTTGAGCTCTCTAAATTGCCTTCCCATGCTTTCTTGTATTTCCCTGAGTATTTTTATGACTTCACTTTTTAATTATCTGTCATTTAACTCAAAAGTTTCCAAGTAATTGAAAATTTTTTCTAGAGATATTTCATCATCTATCTGAGCTACATCTCTGTCTTTTGTATTCATGATATTTGATTTTCTTTCCTTAATGGCATATTGTTAATAACACTAATAAGAGGTAATTAAAAATAAAATATAAATTGAAAAGATACAGTGAAAAAATAAAAATTAAATAATGATAAGTAGAACCAAAACTACAGAGAACAGGGAGCAGGAACTGAGTAAAAATGACAAAATAGATAAGAAATGAAGTCAAAACACATAAAATGCCACAAAGAATAATATGAATCCAAAAATATAATAATTTGATGATTAATGATGATCAAATGAGAGAAAAAGAAAGAAAAAAAGTAAAGGTTTTTGAAATGAAACCCTCATTAAAAAAACAAGAATAAAAAATGTAACAACTATGGATAATAAAGTTCAAAAGGAAAAGGAAAGAATAAAAAGGAAAGAAGATAAAATGACCAAAATGAAAAATAAAAGTTATAAAAATGTAATTTTTTTCATGGTTTTGAGAAGTAATTTCTTCCTTTTTTTTTGGCAGATGGCATTGTACTACAGGATTTGCCCCTGTGGGTCTCTTGGGCAGAGGTTTGCTGGTGGGTCGCTGTGGCAATGACATAGGCTGGGCCTTAGTCTCACTGGTAGGTGGTGCTTGTTAGGGCTTGGAGGCTCTGACAATGGGAGTCTCAGTTTTCCAGGTGCCTCTCCCCACATCTCTCCCACCTGAGCTAACAGCATGGGGACATAGCTGTGAAGTTCACCTCAGTCACTGTTTGCAGAGGAAGAGGCTCTAAGAGCAGCCAGATCCTTCCTCCAGTACCACTCAAAGCAGTTCTGGGTAAGGCTGTGCCAACCAGAGTCACCAGCAAGAGCAGGCAGGGGTGGGAGCCAATTGCAGATCAAGCGCCTTTCTAAGGGCCTATGGACGACTAGTCTAGCACATCTCAGCATGCCACAGGCTAGGAGCCCATTGCAGATCAGGCACCTTTCTAAGGGCCCACAGACAGGTCTAGCACACCTCAGTGCACCGTGGGTCTAATCTCCACAGGCTTCTCCCTCATGCACTGTTTGGTAGCCCGCAGCAAGTCATGTGTGCACCCAGCCCCCACAACTCCAGCAATGTACACAGAGGCCTACACCCACCCACTCAGGCACACAGACCCTGTGATCTCAGTCAGAGCTAAGAATGCACACAAAAAGCCTGCATCGGCCCCATGGAGGTGCCCCGCCCAGGCAGTCCCAGGCCCAAGGATCCCAGCCTGTGTGCATGCCCTGTGCTGGTGATCATGGAGCTGGGAATGCACAAAGACACTGCAAAAAGCCCACACAGATGTCTATCACTGATAATCTTGGGCTAAGCCCTCCAGCCCACGCGTGCACCCACGAACACCCACACCAGTGGTGCCAGGAGGAGCCACTCACACACCATCATGATCGCAGAGCTGGGACTGCACAAAACTGCTGGCACTGGCACCAGTTCACGCTGGCACCCCGCACCGGTAACCTTAGGTGAAGCCCACAGCCCAATCGTGCTCTACATCCGCAATCTCAGGCAGAGCTGGCCTGTTCTTTCTTCTGCTTGAGCATCCACCCTAACTCAACTCCTTCCCCTTGGCCTCAGACCCTCCGCTTTGCTCTGCACCCATTCCTCAGATCAGGGAGGAAAGCAAAATACCCCGTTCTCTTATTTCCTTCAGAGTGGATTATATATTCAGCCACCTTTTCATCCAATCATACCTTTGTCTGGTGTATGTATATTTCAGGTGCTCCTGAGATTTTTTCTCTGTGTTTAGTTGTTGAGTGTGTTGAAATTTCAAGGGGAGAGACCAGGAGCACCCCTCACAGCCCTATTTCTCTGACATCACACCTTTCTCTGATGTCACACCTGGATATAAAGAAACTTTAATAAAGACTTAGGGAACCACAATCTCACACAGTATGAAACACTAGAAGCATTCCTATTATCTAGATACCCTTGATTTCATTTAGTGTTTTGGAGAGCCCAACTGAGCTCTAAGACCTTCAGAGAACAAAACAGTTAAAATTGGAAAGAAAAAAGAAAAAGACAAAATAGTATTTAAAGTGAAATGATTTATACTTGAAAATCAAGAAAAAAGTTAACTGAAAACTAGAGAATTTAGTAAAGTGTCGGGAAGAAAACAATATTTGGAGAAGGTGTTGTGTGTGGTTATTCACACAGAAAGAGGGGACAAAATAAAAGGAAAGAAGACTGTAGCTTTCATCTGTGAAAGACTTAGGAGGTGTGGTACAGAAAAAGAATAGCCCATTCGCTGGAAGAGAGAGGGTAAAACAGTGTTACATAAAGATGGATGTCCCTGTATAGTAGGAAATATAAGGAGAAGCCATTCAAAACTACTAGCAACAATAAGAGAACAGCATAGTTTGGCTATAAAATCCATATCCCAAAAAAATAGCATTTTCATACTCAAAGAACCAGGTAGAAAATATAATAGTAATAAAAAGATCCAATGTATAATAGCAGCAAAAAGGGGGAAGTAATAGGAATAAATTTAACAAGACATGTTTAGTTTCTTCTATAGGTCACTGAAATACAAAGACAATTTTGAAATAATAGAAAGATATGCCTTATTTGTGGATAGGAAGACTCAATATAATAAATATATCAAATCTCCCTAAATTAAATTATAACTCAATGTGATCTTAATGAAAATTCCAAAAAGGTTTAGTGAACTTAGAAAAAAAATTATCTTAAATTTATATGGAATTATAAATTTGCAGTAAAATCAAAGAAACAACTTAAAATGTTCCTAATCTATGGTCACAGATATCAAGGTTGAAAAGATCACTGAGTGTCCAAAACAATGAAAGTAACTATTTAAAGTAACTCAAGAAATTTCATATCAACTGTATATGCAGATTGTAAATGCTTCCAGAAAAGAAATACAGTATAATCAACCATAAAAGCTGCAGAATTAGAAGGGTTATTCTGGTTGATAAAAGACAGTGGAAGACCACCTTCAAAATTTGGGGAAATAAATATTTCCAACCCAGATTTTCCAGCCAAGCTAACAATCTAGTTTACAGTCAGATAGGCATTTGCAGACATGAAAGGACTCAAAAAGTTGGTCTCCCATTCTTTCTGAAGAAGCTATAGGGGGCCATGGCTGGCTGGCTCAGTGGTAGAATGTCAGCCCGGCATGTGGAAGTCCCAGGTTCGATTTCCAGTCAGGACACACAGGAGAAGTGACCATCTGCTTCTTCACCCCTCCCCTCTCCATTCTCTCTCTTCCTCTCCTGCAGCCATGGCTAGATTGATTCGAGCGAATCAGTCCAGGTGCTGAGGATGGGTCCATGGAGCCTCTGCCTCTGGTGCTAAATAAAATTGAGATTCGTGGACATAGATAAAAGTGAATTGGTTACTATGGGGGAAAGTGAGGTGGGGGAGGGTAAGGGAAGGGTGGGGAGGGGATGAGTGGGGAGGGGTGTAAAGCGGGACAAATATAAGGTGACAGAAAATTACCTGACTTGGGTGATAGGTATAAACATAGTCAACAGCTCAAATGCTATAGAAATGCTTACCTGAAACCTACATGCTCTTATTGATCAATGTCACCCTGTTAAAGTTAATTTTCTAAATAAAACTTAAAGATTAAAAAAAAAATAGCTCTGTTGCGAGCATGGCCTCAGATGGGCAGAGCATGGGCCCCAGATGGGGGTTGCCAGGTGGATCCCAGTCAAGGTGCACATGGGAGTCTGTCTCTCTGTCTCCCCTCCTCTCACTTGAAAAAGAAGAAGGAGGAGGAGGAGGAGGAGAAAAAAAAAAGAAGCTATGAGGAGAGTAGCCCCAGCAAAATCAGGGAGCAAAGCAAAACAAGGAGTTTGTGAGATCCAGAAAACGACAGCAGCAACCCCAGAGAGCAGCAGGACAGAAGTCCCAGGACCATGGCTATGCAGGAGGGTAAGGAAACCACTGGACGAGACGAAGCAAAGATAAAGGGCTCTGTGCCAGAGGGAAGGGAGACTCAGTAGAACTTCAGGAAAGAAACGAGACTACACATACGAGCAAGCAGGCAAGGCAAAATTGAGGTAACTCTTCTCTCCGGAGAAAACATAAAGCTGCACAAGAAAAGAAAATTCTACTTACCTTTATAGTGAACAAAATTTATATCATTATAATGACTAGTACACCTTGCTCACAGAACTGAAAATACTGTTATATCTTGGGAAGATGAAGAAGGGGAGGAAGATTAAGAGACTGGTTTCATATCTGTTTTGAGAGGAAGACAACAAATATGACTAAAATTGATTATTCAATAACTAGAAGTAAAGCATATTGTCAAACAATATGACAGTAACAACCAGGGGGAAAATGCTTAAGGAGATAAGAATGACCGCCCCTGGTAGCTCAAAGATGCCAGGGACATGCCCGACGGAACTAAGTTGACCAGCGAGAGCTGGAGGGGCCGCATTCTCCCAGTCAGAAGTGCTGGCAGAGGCCACTGTTCCTTTGCTGAGCCTCCCCCATAGAGGCAGCATTCTCCCAGTCGGAAGTGCTGGCAGAGGCCACTGTTCCTTTGCTGAGCCCTCCCCCATAGAGGCAGCATTCTACCAGTCGGAAGTGCTGGCAGAGGCCACTGTTCCTTTGTTGAGCCCTCCGCCATAGAGCCGGCTGCCGGGCACCATATCTGCGTCTCCATCACTGGACTCACACTGTTCAACTCACCTACGGATTCCTGATACCCCACCTACCCAACTTTTGGGCACACCCAAGCCATTTCTAGTGGCTTTTCCGCACAAATAGCCTGTCTTAGCTCATGCTAAGGACATTTCTATATCTCTCAAAGGTGCACAAACCCCAAGCAAGCAGCATCTGGCCTCGGCATGCTCCTTACCCCTTGCTCTGCAGCCCCAGGCCAGACAAAATACCAGCCTACCTTAGTTCGCCACTTGGCCTCTCCCAGGCACCTCCAAGCCAAGCACAAGTAGCAGCCATCTGCAGATCACTTTGCAGTTTATGCTGGGTGGCCCTGGGCAGAGTACAGGCAGCAGCTGACCTGTCTGGAACTTCCAGGGAGGCCCCAGAGCCAGCATACCAGGGAGACAGCATCAAATCACACTGGCTCACTACCCAACCACCTCCATGAGCAACCCATAGGGAGGACTCATCAGTCAACACAGCTCCTTTAAGGGCTTGGGCCCTGCACAGCAGATCCTCCTCTGTGGTTGTGGATACTCTTCTCAGACAATAGGCCAGGGGGTCATCCCTCTCACTACTGTGCCAACAGAAATCAAGGCTCACCTACAACAGGAGGGTACACACAGCCCACGCGGAAGTGCGCCTGGGGTGCCCAGTTCGGGTGGCGGGGAGTGTTTGCCACCCACTGGGACCTACAGGACATGTACTAGATAAGGCGACCCTACCATCAGGAGATGTAGCTGGAGGTCCCCTCAGTGAGGGGCTGAAAATTTCGCTGAGGTGACATTTATACTCCCGGCAGCATGACCAGGGGAGCCAGCCCGCTCAAACTCAGGTGTATTTATCCTGACAGAAGGCACAACTGTGCAGACACTTGGAGGCAGAAAGTGTCAGGACAGAGAGGAGTTTAGAAAGGAGGTCGGTGTGGCTGGAGGGAGCTGGGAGAGGTTAGGAGAAGGGCAGTACCAGGACCTGGTGCAGGATGACTGTGCTAGTGATCTATTGCTGTGTGGCCGCTCTACCCCACACTTACAGACCTACCCAGCAAACACTCATTAGCTCACAGGTCCTGCGGACGATGACGAATCCAGCGTGGCTCAGCTGGGTGCTGCTGCCAGTGGCTCTCACTGAGGTCTCACCTGAGGCAGGATCTGTGTCACTCAGGATCTGCGTCACTCAGGGGGTCTTCATAACTCAGTCTGGATTGAAGGCCTGACTTCCTCTCTGTCTGTTGGTCTCTTTCAGTGCTGAGCCATGTGGAGCTCTCCAGATATCAACCCAGAGCACAAAGGCTCATTCCCCAAAATGAGGACCTGAGCCAGAGACTGAGACAGAGACAGAGAACACAGGTCAGCGAGAACAAGTGGTTAGGCACTGACATTTTATAAACGATCATGGAAGTGATGTTGGATCTCTTTGCTTTCTTCTATGGAGTCACTAATGCAGCCCGCACGTAAGGGAGGTGAGGACTGTGGGTTGCCACCGAGGAGAGAAGCAAAGGCCTTGAAAGGTCCATGCCTTGCCCAGGATCACAGACTGGTCACAATGCAGAGTCTCAGACACACCCGGCCTCGTGTCCTCAACATTGGGGTTCTGGTGTCACCCTGACTTCCTCAGGGGCTCTGGAAAAGTCTGTGCGGATGTACTACGTATGGACAGAGATGGCATGTGGGAGACGGTGAGCATTTGACAGCCTAGATGGCATCTGACAAGTGTTTGTCTGAAAAGGAGCCCAGATCTGAACCACTGACATGCACCTCTGCCCTCACCCCATCCAGGGTGGAGAGAGCCAGAGCCCCTTTATGCTAACTTTATGCTTATGCAGTTCTGAATCGCACTCTCATCAGATAATTGGGAAACTGAGCCCCAAAGGGAGGCAGGAACATGCCAGGGCACATGAATTCAGAATCCAGAGTTCAGGAATGTTCAGACCTTCGGAAGGTCGGCAAACTCATTAGTCAACAGAGCCAAATATCAACAGTACAATGATTGAAATTTCTTTTGAGGGCCAAAGTTTTAAAACTTAAACTATATAGGTAGAGACATTCCTTATCGAGGTAGCACCCGCACATGGTATTTTGTGGAAGAGCCACACTCAAGGGGCCAAAGAGCTGCACGTGGCTCGTGAGCCGCAGTTTGCCGACCAGAGTTCTAGGCTAAGGCTCTAACTTCTCCCATAGGATTGCTTTGCAAATTAGAAATCCTGATATATTGGGAAGCTCCTGCCTACTCTGTTCTCTCTGGGAAGCTGTCTTCTCCTGGATTCCAGAACAGGAAAACTGGTACACACACACACGTGTGTGTACATACATGCACACATGCAAGAGCCCCAATAAGTAGAACACAGCAAGAGGACATCTTGCACTGTCCAGCATCTCTTGCCAGGTGAGCTGGCTGTAGGGCTGTTGCTAGAATGTGGGTGCCTGGTTAGGGGTTCCAAGTTCTGTTGGAAAGTGACTTCACTTCCTGGGATCCCCTTCCCCGAGTCTCCTCACCTAATAATAACTACACAAGTGTTCCTGTGAGCCTCTGACTGCTCACCCTTTCTCCATGGAATGCAATATCTGCACATAGTGACACCAACACACTCCTGTTCACAATCATTAGAAGGTCTGGGTATAGCCAAGGGTCCCAGATTTGAGGAGACAGATGCAGGTTCAGACTCAAGTCTTCATTCTTGCCTCTTCTTGATCCTGGATGAGCCACTGTGCGTGTCCGGGCCCAGCTCTCTCCTGCCTGTATGGGAGGTTACTGTAGCATGTACTTCTCAGGATGTTCAGGAACACGTGGGATACTAGCTGTAAAGTTGGAGGCTATCACACGCAGGTAGTGCTTCCAAACTCTTTTTTGTTTCTCTTGTCACTTCCAACTGTGTTACCTTTTCTTCTAATCCCACCCAGAGTCATGAGGGGGTGGGCGAGAGAAAGGGAGAGAGAGAGTGGGTGCTCAGAGTTGTTCATTGATTGCTTTTTCATATGTGCTTTGACCAAGGGGCTTCAGATGAGCCAGTGACCCCTTGCTCAAGCCAGGGACCTTGGGCTTCAAGGCAGCGATCTTTGGGCTCAAGTCACCTAATGGGATCATGTCAATGACCTGCGCTCAAGCCAGCGACCCAACGCTCAAACTGGTGACCTTGGAGTTTTGAACCAGTGCCCTCAGTGTCCCAGGTTGACACTCTATATACTGCGTCACCCCCCAGTCAGGCTACTATTTTTCATTTTAAATCTAATTGTAGTATCTAAATTCTTTAACTATGATTACTTTATTTTCATTTAAATAATGATATAACAATCTGGAAAATCAGAAAAATGGAAGGCAGAGATTCCACCCTGCCAGATATTAAAAAACATTATCAAGTTATAGTAAATTAAATAATCGGTGCTAGCATAGACCAGTGCAAGAGAGCGCAGTTATGAACCTATGTATAGCAACTTAATAAACAACAAAGGTGACATTTCTAATTAATGAGGAAGCAGTGGGATATTCAATAAACAGTGCTTGGGAAACTAGCCATGCCATCTAGAAAAAAGCAAGCGACTCTCTACCTCACTTCCCTTTTATATAAAATTCCAGATGAAACAAAAATTTGACTGGTTTTTAAAAAATAAAATCATAAAAGTTTAAGAACATATGGAAATTTTTTTTATAATTTTAGATTAAGGAAAATCTTTATGGATTAGCCACTAAATCATGAAACCATTAAGAAAAGGTTGATCTGGCAGGTGCTGCTAGTTGCCTTCCCAAATCCACTCTCTTCTTCCTTACTAAGAAGCCCTGATGTTGGTGGTGAAAGGGAGTGAACCGTGTGCCCAGAAATCATCTTCTTCTTTCTAGATTCCCTTGTACTCAGGGGTAGCGATATGACACAATTCTGATCAATGAGACAAATCTGACAATAAAAAACTTGACACGGCATAAAATAGCGTAAAAAAACCAAACTGCAACAACAAACTGAAGAAGTATCTCCAATATGAATAACAAAAGACTAATTTCCTTATTATTTACAGCTCAGACAAGTAAGGAATAAGGCTCACAACCAATTACAAAGTGGCAAAAGGCCTGACCCGTGGTGGCACAGTGGATAAAGTGTCACCCTGGAACGCTGAGGTCACTGGTTCAAAAACCCTGGGCTTGCCTGGTCAAGGCACATATGTGAGTGAATGCTTCCTGCCCACCCTTTCTAAAATAAATAAATATTTTAAGAAGTGGCAAAGGGCATTAACAATTCAAAAGAAAAGAAATGCAAATACCTTTTAAATGCAGGAAGATGTTCAAACACACACATGGGTTTTGAAAAATATAAATTAAACCTACAATGAAATACTGTATTTCACCTCTCAGACAGATAAGAAAGCAGAAGTTTATTGTAGGTAAAGGATATATGGTATTTTCATACATTCTTGTAGAGTACTAAATTCACATAGCTTTTGTGAAGAAGAGCTTGGCAAAACCTATCAGAACTCAAAATGCACATCCCCTTATCAGAAGAATATTACCACTAGGCATTTATCCTGCAGATGTACTGCCTCTCCATGCAAAGACATTGTAGGAGACTATCCTTTGTCACATTGTTTGCAATCACAAAACTGGTTAAATAATAACCACTCTGCATCAATAAAGTGGAATATTATGCAACCATATAAATAATATGGGTCATGTTATTACAAGTCACTAGGAATTGGTCCCTTTTTTCTACATTCTCAACAAAACTTGTTCTCTTTTTTCTTTATGAGAATAGGCGTTCTAACAGGTATGAGATGATAGGTCACTGTAGTTTTCATTTGCATTTCCCTGATAATTAGTGATTACTAAGTATCTTTGCATATACCTGTTGGCCATTTGTAACAATTCTTTTGAGAAACGCCTATGCGGGTTCTTTGCCCATTTTTAATCAGATTATTGGAGAAGGGTTCTCGCTATTGAGTTATAGGAGTTCCTTATATATTTTAGATATTAACCACATATCCGATATGTGGTTTACAAATATTGTCAAGTTCCTGAACCTGTAGGCACATTAATATCTAAGGATCAGGCCACAGTATACTTCTTTAAGAAGGTAAAGACCTTCCCTTACAAGCTCCTATTTAAAGATCTGTCTTTCTGAAGAATTCTGCTGCTCCTGTGGCATCCAGTATAGGGTTGGACACCTGATGGAAGTACTTTTCTACAGGAGATCTACTTCTTGGCCTGACAAAGGAATCAATCCAACTGTTGGGTGTGTGGGCAGCTGAGGGATTGCCATGGTGGGTATCAGCACCCCAGAGTGATCGGAAGGCCCTTAGGTAGTATATTAACAAAGAACAAGCTAAGACCGGTACTCTTAAGTATCTGACATTACCAACACTGATCCAGAAACCTGGTCTGTGACACATATCAATAACACTGGGCACGGGTTTTCTTTTTCTGTCAACCAAACTGCACAGGCAGCCCATCAAACTGCCAATTGAAAGGATTCTAAAATACCAGCACTGGAGCCATGGATAGGACTATGCTCATATTTGAGATAGATTCATATGGCTCTATATGGTTATGGACATTTGAGCCCACTGGACAACCCTACATTGGGAATAGAAAAATCACTCTAAACAGAACCAACCCAGTTATACCAGAAATATGGGATGGATATCACTGGCACTACACAGTCATTCTGTCATACTAAAGCAATGCAACTAGTTTTACACTGACTTGTCACACCACCCAGGTATCCACTGGGTAATCCCAAATGGAATCCAATGGTTATGTGTCACAGATATTTGGCCATGGCTTCCATCTGGGTGGTTGGGCCGCTGCACCGTGGGTTTTCCCTGGACACAAAGGAGAATCAGCCCTACAGTGACAGCAATTACCAGCCTCCCTCTCCTCCAGGCCAGATGGACGCATTCCATTTTCCACTCCATTTGGCCACCATTTTGTTCCTCCCACTGGCCTGGAGGACATTAAAGCACACATAGAGGCCCTTACTAAATTCACCCAACAAGTCTGACAGGATAGCCCCCAAAGCCTGTCCTTACTGACCACTAAAATATATATATATAATGAAAGAAGCCATCCTCCAAGCTAGGAGGACTTGGACATGATTACTGCCCAAAAGATGGCACCTGTGCCATTACCCCAACGGGATGCTGATAAATCTGCTAATCAATCAGCTCTGTGAAGTCACACAGACACAAGTAAGTACCCCACGTGATCTGACCCTCAACCTAGAGGACTTCATAAATCAGTGGTTCAGCTCATGAGGCTTTTAATTAAAAACTTTATTACTTATTTTGAAAAGCATTATTTTTTTTCTTTTGTTTAGAAAATTAAATTTAACAGGGTTACACTGATCAACAAGAGTACATAGATTTTGAGTAAACATCTCCGCATCATTTGGACAGTCAATTATGTTGTATATCCATCACCCAAAGTCAAGTCATCCTCCATCACCTTATATTTGTCCCTCTTTATACCCTTCCCCGACCCTTTCCCTCTCCTCCAATGCCCCTCCCCCTGGTAACCACTGCGTTCTTATCTATGTCCATGAGCCTCATTTTGTATCTTACCTATGTGTGAAATCATAGTTTTTAGCTTTTCTGATTTATTTATTTTACTCAGTATAATGTTATCAAGGTCTATCCATGTTGTTGTAAATGATATGTCATCATTTCTTACAGCTGAGTAGTATTCCATTGCATAGCTGTACCACATCTTCTTTATCCAATCCTCTATCAAGAACACTTTGGTTGTCTCCATGTCTTGGCCACTGTGAATAATGCTGCGATGAACATGGGGGTGCATGTTCTTTATGTATCAATGTTTTCCAGTTTTGGGGGGCAGATACCCAGTAGAGGGATTGCTGGGTCAAATGGTAATTCTTAAGTTTTTGAGGAACCACCATACTTTCTTCCATAATGGTTGTACTAATTTGCATTCCCACCAGCAGTGAATGAGGGTTCCTTTTTCTCCACAGCCTCTCCATCACTTATTATTTGTCTTATTGATAATAGCCAATCTAACAGGTGTGAGGTGGTATCTCATTGTAGTTTTGATTTGCATTTCTCTAATAGCTAGTGAAGATGAGCATTTTTTTTCATATATCTGTTGGCCATTTGTATGTCCTCTTGGGAGAAGTGTCTGTTCAACAGCCAACTAAATGGGAAAGCATCATTTTAATCTGTGTTTTTTCTTGCCTATACTGTAGCTGTGGCATCGTCATGCAGTGCAGACAGACGGTCACCTCCATGCAATGACACCCTTTGCTGAGAGCTCAGCACACATTACGAAAGACAGGGTGTAAGATTGTAAGAGCTGATCAGAGGGGAGGAGCCTGGAGGAGGTGAGGACATGACACCGCTGACTCTGGAGCTGGAGCTGGAGCTGGAGCTGGAGCTGGGGCTGGAGCTGGAGCTGGAGCTGGAGCTGGAGCTGGGGCTGGAGCTGGAGCTGGAGCTGGAGCTGGAGCTGACTCTGGAGCTGGAGCTGGAGCTGGAGCTGGGGCTGGAGCTGGAACTGGAGCTGGAGCTGGAGCTGGGGCTGGAGCTGGGGCTGGAGCTGGAGCTGGGGCTGGAGCTGGGCAGTCTGAGGCCCCTCCCCACCTCCTGTCCTTGGACCCAGTATTTCCCTGCTTTCCCCACAATAGTAGCTTCCCCAAGGACACAGCCTTGAGACAGTAATGTTATTGAGACCACTTGGGCCGAATATGTGACTGAACCCAGGTAAGGCCTCTATAAGATTCTGGTGGATGGGTGCAGAGATAGATCTACCCATCTTGCGGCCACCCAAAACAAGCCTTGTAAGTAAGTTTCCTTGCTTATTAAAACTGCCACCTAACAATCTGGAGTGGTCTGTTCTTTCTTCTTTGGTCTCACCTTGACCTCCATGTCCTGAGAACCAATTTCAGATTTCAACCAGTGAACTCCCAAGGTTACTTACCAAGTGGGTGCAAGAAAAGGTTGTTGCCCAGAGAAGTTGCTGGCCCCTGGGTGCTGCTGGCTGTCGCACACTGCAGGAGTTAGACTCTGAAAAAGCTGCAGGAATCTGGGGCTGGTTGAGCTGCTCATGCTGCTGGAGCCAGACCTGAGGCCAGCCCACGCACCTGTGCTCCAAGAGTTTGCCAAGCAAGCACATAGGAGAATCAGAAACAAACCTCTTCTCCTGAAACGTCTCTCTTGCGCCCTCTACTGACACAAGTTTAACACAATGTCAGCATACCAGGGAAACTTTCAAAGGACCCTTTCAAAGTCTAGTGCAGGGGTCCCCAAACTATGCCCACCGGGCCGCATGCGGCCCCCTGAGGCCATTTATCCGGCCCCACCGCACTTCCGGAAGGCCAGAAGGGGCACCTCTTTCATTGGTGGTCAGTGAGAGGAGCATAGTTCCCATTGAAATACTGGTCAGTTTGTTGATTTAAATTTACTTGTTCTTTATTTTAAATATTGTATTTGTTCCCGTTTTGTTTTTCTACTTTAAAATAAGATATGTGCAGTGTGCATAGGGATTTGTTCATTAGTTTTTTTATAGTCCGGCCCTCCAATGGTCTGAGGGACAGTGAACTGGCCCCCTGTGTAAAAAGTTTGGGGACCCCTGGTCTAGTGGTTCTCAAACTTTCTGAAGTCAGGGCGCATTTAAAATCCTACAAATAATTGTAGTCACACTGTGTACAAATTTCTGAGAAATATGTTTTAATAATTAAGTCAAATATTAAAGAAAAATAATATAAAGTCCAAGCGTGCTTTTAGAGTAATTAAATAAAATAAATACAACAAAATTAAATTTATTCTGACATTAAAAACATTTTTATGTTACGTTTTTTGAGTTATGCTTTTTAGAATTCATAAAAAAGGGGTTAAAAAATAAAAAAATGACAAAAAAGTTATCTTTTTATATATATCAATACATTCTTAGTAATATTTAGTAAATTCGGCAGGTCCCAGCACAAATGTGTTAAGTTTTTTTATTCTTGTGTTTATGAGAAACATAAGCCTGATGTGTCCTAGTGATTTCTTCCATGTCTGGGCATATATTTGAAAGGCTAACTCTCATTTCCTCTTCAATACATTGAAGAATTCCTCTCTTTTTACTCTTGTGTTGAGTGCAAAAAAAATCCCACCACACATATCATCCTAACTTTACACCAAACAAGGGATAGAAGAAACTTGCCTCCAGTCTTTCTGGGGAACATGGGGGGTAGTGTAAACAATCCAGCACCACAGCTTAGCCATCTGCAAACTAATCAGGCAAAGGAGGTGGGGGGTTGGGCTGACGGTCAGCTTACAGCCAACTTCCACACCTCTGTCCCCCATAAATCTAAACTCCAAAAACTCTGTTGGTTTTTTGTCCCCAACAGGCACATATTTCTCTGGAATACCATAGGGCGCACCTGGAAATCCTCTAGGGTGCACCAGTGCACCCTGGCACACACTTTGAGAACCACTGGTCTAGGCAGTGAGGGAGTAAAGGGAAAACCTGATGCTGAGACCAGCTCAGCTAGTCTTTATGGTGAGAATAAAACTAAACAAAAAGTTATCACAAATCTGTAAGGAAAAGACCAACCACCCGATATTAAGACAAGAAATACAGAGAAGCACAGAGAAGAGCAGAAAGCAGAAGCGAGGATGGACAAGAGGCCTGGGGACCTTTGCTATCCTTCCAGGGGCTCAGCTGCATTCCTGTCATTTGATTCTAGAAGACACTCCTGTCTCTTTTTCTCCTTTTTTATCAGCTTAAACTAGCTTGAGCTGGAGGAAGCCGTGCCACGAAGTCATCCTAATAGGTACAAGCTGGCAATATGTCATTGAATAATTAAAATCTTAGATAATTTTATCATTGCCACGTCTTTGTAATGGCTTACAATTGTTTTCATCTGCTGAAATTTTAACCTTTGCTGCTTTCGGAAACTTTCTCCCTCAGTGGAAAATTCTATAATTAAAAAAATTACCATCCTTTTCCATCACGTTCATTACTGCATTCTAAGTGGTGTGGCTGGATTTCATCTGAGCCTTGTTGTTCATGTTCCTTGGACTTTTCCTCGGATTCCTTATTAGTGACAAGTTCTTGTAAAACCTGCCAATTAATATTTTAGAGCAAGGCTGTAAAGATTTCCTCGTTAGTCTTGTATTTAAATTTTTTTAATGGAATGTCTTGCAGGGGATTAGTAAAATGAATCTGATCCAATAAGTTGAGCAAGTTTCCTACCCTCTTTCTCATTAATACACCTTCCCATAATACAGTCTGGCTGTGTCTCCCTAATCATTCATTCGAACGCTTTCATGTGGAACCATTTATGTTGCCGCTTTTTTATTAGTTCTCTTTTATGTGGGCTGTTGCACGTTATTATTCCACTGGGTGGAGCCACTGCATCAGCCACATTCTGCACCTCTGGTAGTTACTCGGTTCTTTTGCCTTTAACATCATTAGAGACAGGGAACACATGGCCCCTGGGTGTCGTCTTCAGCTCTTCCAAGCAGCTCTGCTCTGTTCCTTGGACTGCAGGCAGGTTGCCACTGTCTCACCTCACATCTTTCATCCGGTAATTTGTTTTGATTTGAAGAAAGAAGGTCTAGCTGTAGTTCAGTTTTTAATTGTAATTTTCAATTCCCTCAGTACCCGATTTTCCTTGTTCACAAAACTCCTTCTGCCTCGTGCATGATGCTAATCCTTCCTCCCACTGTTGCTATTACAGGATGCCTGTTCACACAGCCATGATCCATTCTCATCTTAAAGTACTCCTTACAAGCTTCGTGTTTGATGTATATTTCTCTAGTCTGTTCTTTCTAGTGATTCCCTTTCATTTTCCTGCACAATCGTGCGTCTTGCTGGAACAGACATTTCCCCCACATGTGTGATAATGATGATGATTCTCTTAGGTGGGGGACTGGCATCTTTCAATCCCACCACCGGCACCCTCACTTTCCCCTCCGCACCCTCACTGGGCCTGAGACTGCTGTGATAGGAGAGAGACTCGCACAGAGACTGCGCACTAGACCAGTGGTTCCCAAAGTGAAAGACTGCACCAGAATCCCTCATGTGCTTGTTAAAGTACAGGTCTCTGCGCCCCACCCAGCCCAACTGAATTCTAATGGATGATGCCTGAAATCTGCATTTTAACAGTCACTCCAGGTGATTTTTATGCATCTGAAATCTGAGCTGCTAGAGAGGACCTCCCTCCACAAATGGGAGCAGTATCCCATTCTGAGAATGCAGAGGGCTGGGCTGAAGTTGGGAATAACCATCTACAAAATTGCTCCAGACCCTGCTGTTTCCAGTAGGTATTACCTCTGCCTGAAGAAATGGAGACTGCAAGTCCCCTTCTGAGGATCACTGCCCTCAGAGGTCACAATTGTGTCTCAGAATTCCTCTCTGGAACATGACCTTGGCTCCCATAAGCAGCGTCCACCATGGGAACACCTTTTGATGTTTGAGCAAAGATGTTTGAATGGGCCATAGCAGTAGCCCACCAAAGTCATATTTTCAATTCAAGGAACCTTTGGAGTCACAGGACCAGCCATGGAGCCCTACTGGACTTGCAGAGAGGCACCAGCAATAAGACCAACACCTCACCTCATTCCCAGGCAATATAAGAGGAGGGCGGGCTCCATGAAGGAGAGAGAGAGCATCTGATGAGAATCTGAAGATTTAGAAACTGGAACTAGCCCAGCTGAGGGTCAGCTGACCTACAGCACTCTCCCATACAGACAGGAAATAGTCAACCTCCACAAAGGCTCCATGGAATCCGTGAACCCTCAGCTTTTGGGAAGAAGGCTTGAACCGAGGAGGCAGACAACCTGTGAAGCACAGAAAGGCATGGCTGTTTGTGTAAAAGATGCAGCTTCACTTGCAGCCATGAAGACTCAACAGATGGAACCCAAAACTCTGAGAAAGAGGAAGCTTGAAGTGATGGGTTCAGGTGAGGCACGCCTAGCATGGATGTGATGACAGCAGCCCAGGACACTGCAGACATGGGTTCCAGGACTGCAGCTCCAAGCCAGGTAGCAAAAGGAAAGAGGGCTGGAATGCACTTGACCTGGTCCATTCCTGTGCACATGAAACCCCACAGGCCGAAGCACACCTCTGTACTGAGGTCAGCATATCCACCTAAACCTGCATCTAATTTTGATTCCAAACTGAAATTTCCGTCTGATTCTTTAAATGAAATGAAGACAATAATACACACTTTAATGGGTTATTCGGATGACTGAGATAATACAGTCAGTTCTGCTGAAATACTGGTTAAGTAAATGGTCATTTGGAACTTAAATGTCAGAAAATGGAGGCATGAGAGATACTACTGATCTTTCCCCTTGAATTTCAGTAAAGTGAACAACTAAAATGCAGCAAAAGAACCCCAGCTGGGAGTGACGTCACGGAAATGGCGCCGTGAGCAGCGCGTCCGACAGATCTCCCCAAAATCACAACAAATTTATCAACTAGAAACAGAAAAATTTATCCTCGGAGCATTCCGGAGTTCCACACAAACTGAAAGCGAAAGGACTGTTATCACTTGAATCTGAGAGACGAGGATGTGGAGGAAGCTAACTACCGCAGGGACGTTCATTCAAGCCGCGGAGGGAGTGCGCCTGTAGTGAGTCGGCCCACACTCGGGAGCGGCGAGCAGCCGCCGGCGCGCGCCCGGTCCGGTTGCAGAGCGAGCACCGCTAACGTTCCCAGCGGCCCATGCACTGCGAGTGAGAGTCCCCAGCCACCGGTGCCTGGAGCACCCCATTCGCGCGTGCCCTACTGGCCCGCACACCCAGGGTGCCCCATTATCCTGCGCCCGGTGCACCCTACTGGCCCGCACACCCAGGGTGCCCCATTATTCTGCGCACGGTGCACCCCAGCCGCCAGCGGCGGGGCAAGCGGGAGAGGCGCCAGGGCGGTCTTCCCTACTTGAGAGATTCTCTCCGCGGGCGGGGCACCTCACCCAGCCATTCAAGCTAACAATCAAGCGTTGGGGGAGGGGCGCGCAGGCAGCCTGAAATACCTTCGGGAGCACAGCTGCGGACCCAATCACTGAAATTAGCTTAACCCATGAAATCTGCGCACCCATGGGCTCTAATTGATAAGATCTCTCTCAGTTCAGCGATCCAAGACAAGAGGCGTGATATTTCTTTAGTACCTCTCGCTAAAGGGGCGGGGGCAACTTCTGATTGATAGAGCCTCCATATTCAGGGATAAACGCTAACAAGAGGGACTTGGCAGATAATAAGATCTTTACTACACTAGTCGCAAGCAGAGACTAGTGCCTCTTCTTCCCAGCCAAAACAGGCTACAAAGTGTGGAAAGCCTGGGTTGAGTGGTCCAACTGAATGCTAGGCGCTAAACAGTCACCTTGACAACAATTGACTCCCACCCCCGCCTGATTACACTGGAGGCTCTGACTGCCAGAGCCTTTCCCAAAGCCTTGCGCTGAGTGGGGATAGAGTGGGGATTTCCTAGCTCTTTGAGCCTCTTACTCCCCAGGCAGAAGCAGTAGCAGCCTTATAGCTGGATCACCAGGCTGCTAATTCAGGAAGGGGGGACTAGGAGAGAGACTCCAGGAAAGCAAACTCTCTCATCGTTGGACCCTGCAAACGCCAACAAGCCTTGACTACCAGCAAGACTAAAGCCAATTATATGACATTGCCATAGAATCCCATCAACTGCAAATCCCTACCTAAGTGTGACACAGGGGCAGAGCCTGGGGTACAGAGTCACCGACCAGGAAGAGGGAGAGAAAAGAAAAAGGAAGAAGTTAACCTCTCAAAATCAAGAAAAATCCACAGACTTTACAACTTGTTCCACTAATTTTTTTTTTTTTTTGCTGTTGTTTGTTTCTTCTATCTTATTGCCTTTATTATTATTATTTCTATTTCCTCCACCTCGGTCCTTCTATTCTCTGCCCATCTTATGCTTCCCTTTTCTTGAACTACACTACCCATGAGTGTTACATTTTATTTCTCATCTTCATCCTCACCCTCCTTTAAGGTTATACTCCAAAACACTTAACTCTCACTCTCTCCTCTTTTGTTTTTTTTTGTTTTGTTTTGCTTTATTTTGTTTTTTTCTCTTCCTTTTTTTTTTTCTTCCTTCGTTTTTCTCTTTTTCTTATTTTTTCCTTTCTATTCGTTTTTCTTATTTTTTCCTTTCTATTCGTTTTTTCTTTTCTTGTTTTACTTTTCCTCCCATTTAATCCTCAATCACGAACAAATTAGTTAATTTGGGACTCAAGGGTATTTTTTGGTTTTATTTTTCTTTTTCGCTTGTGTTTTTGTTTTTTTTGTTTGTTTGTTTATTTTTGTGGCATTTTGGGTACTTTTTACATTGCTTTTTAACTCACTAGCATTCCTCCCAACCCAAGGTCTCCATTGTATTTAGTCTTCGCTCCACTTAATACAACAGATTTTTACTTATTATTTTTATTTTTTTCTTTATTATTCTTTGTTTTTTTCTCCTTTTTTCTGGTTCCCTCTTATCCCTCTCATTATATCTCTTAGTCGACCATCACTTACAAGCAAATCATCTTATGCTTGTCTAAGATTTTCTTCCTTTTTTTTTTTTTTTGCATTTAGTAGGTCCCTACTCCCTTTTTTTGCCCCTTGAACTCTTCACCCCAAATCAGGCCCTCCATTATAGGCAGGTTTTGTTCCATTTAGCATAATATAATTCACAGGTCATCACGATATTTCCCTGAGGAGGGAAAGAGAAGAAAGAAAAAAGGGGGAAATAATAAATTATTACTGTTTTTTTTTGTGGGATGTTTTACCTTTTTTTTTCTTCTTCTTTTTATTCTTTATTAATTCTAATTAGTGCTATCAACAAGACCATCCTCAGATGCCAATAAGAAAGAGGAAATCGAATATTATGGATACAAAAGAAAGAGAGGTAACACAAATAGATGTGGAAAAATCTATGGAGAAAAGACTTAACATATTGGAAGCCTTGGAGCTAAATGACAGAGAATTTAAAATAGAAATCTTAAAAATACTCAGAGATATACAAGAAAACACAGAACGGCAATTTAGGGAGATCAGAAAACAACTCAGTGAACACAAAGAATATATTACCAAGGAAATTGAAACTATAAAAACAAATCAAACAGAAATGAAAAACTCAATTCACGAGCTGAAAAACGAGGTAACAAGCTTAGCTAACAGAACAGCCCAGATAGAAGATAGGATTAGTGAAATAGAAGACAAACAACTTGAGGCACAACAGAGAGAAGAAGAAAGAGACTCAAAAATAATAAAAAATGAGAAAGCCCTACAGGAATTGTCTGACTCCATCAGAAAGAATAACATAAGAATAAGAGGTATATCAGAGGGAGAAGAGAAAGAAAATGGAATGGAGAATATACTCAAACAAATAATAGACGAGAACTTCCCAAGCCTGTGGAAAGAACTAAAGCCTCAAATTCAAGAAGCAAACAGAACACCAAGTTTTCTTAACCCCAACAAACCCACTCCAAGGCACATCATAATAAAGATGACACAAACCAATGACAAAGAAAAAATTCTCAAGGCAGCCAGGGAAAAGAAGAGTACAACATATAAAGGAAGGCCTATTAGATTATCATCAGATTTCTCAGCAGAAACTCTACAAGCTAGAAGAGAGTGGACCCCAATATTTAAAGCCCTGAAAGAGAGGAACTTTCAGCCAAGAATACTATACCCATCAAAGCTATCCTTCAAGTACGAAGGAGATATAAAAACATTCACAAATACAGAAAAGATGAGAGAATTTATCAGCAGAAAGCCCCCACTCCAGGAAATACTAAAGGGGGTTTTCCAACCAGATTCAAAGAACAAAAGAAAACAACACCACAAGTAACAGCTCCACCAAGAACACAATAAAACCAAACTTAAACTGTGACAACAAAGGAAAAAAGGGGGGGAGAGGATGGAGATTAACAGTAGCAAAGGACGATGAAGTGCAGAAATACTCATAAGATAGGGTACTACAATGAATATGGTAGGTACCCTTTTCATTACTTAATGGTAACCACCCTTGAAAAAACCACCACAAAAACACTTGACTTAAAAAAGGTAGCAACTGAGGAAAGAAGTATGGAACACAAACAAACAAAAACAAATGATAGGAAAACAAAAGAGAAGAATCAAACAAGATACAAAACTAACAGAAAGCAATTTATAAAATGGCAGTAGGGAACCCACAAGTGTCAATAATTACACTAAATGTAAATGGATTAAACTTACCAATAAAAAGACACAGAGTAGCAGAATGGATTAAAAAAGAAAATCCAACTATATGCTGCCTACAAGAAACACATCTAAGCAACAAGGATAAAAACAAATTCAAAGTGAAAGGCTGGAAAACAATACTCCAAGCAAACAACACCCAAAAAAAAGCAGGTGTAGCAATACTCATATCTAATAATGCTGACTACAAGACAGAAAAAGTACTCAGAGACAAAAATGGTCATTTCATAATGATTAAGGGGAAGTTGAATCAAGAAGACATAACAATCCTTAATATATATGCACCAAACCAAGGAGCACCAAAATATATATAAGACAGCTACTTATTGACCTTAAAACAAAAACTAACAAAAATACAATCATACCTGGAGACCTCAATACACTGCTGACGGCTCTAGATCGGTCATCCAAACAGAGAATCAATAAAGATATAGTGGCCTTAAACGAAATACTAGAACACCTGGATATGATAGACATCTACAGGACACTTCATCCCAAAGCGACAGAGTATACATTTTTCTCTAGTGTACATGGAACATTCTCAAGAATTGACCATATGTTGGGCCACAAAGACAATATCAGCAAATTTAGAAAAATTGAAATTATACCAAGCATATTTTCTGATCATAAAGCCTTGAAACTAGAATTCAACTGCAAAAAAGAGGGGGAAAAACCCACAAAAATGTGGAAACTAAACAACATACTTCTAAAAAATGAATGGGTCAAAGAAGAAATAAGCGCAGAGATCAAAAGATATATACAGACAAATGAAAATGAAAATACGACATATCAGAATCTCTGGGATGCAGCAAAAGCAGTAATAAGAGGAAAGTTCATATCACTTCAGGCCTATATGAACAAACAAGAGAGAGCCGAAGTAAACCACTTAACTTCACACCTTAAGGAACTAGAAAAAGAAGAACAAAGACAACCCAAAACCAGCCGAAGAAAGGAGATAATAAAAATCAGAGCAGAAATAAATGAAATAGAGAACAGAAAAACTATAGAAAAAATCAATAAAACAAGGAGCTGGTTCTTTGAAAAGATCAACAAAATTGACAAACCCTTGGCAAGACTCACCAAGGAAAAAAGGCACAGGACTCAAATAAATAAAATCCAAAATGAAAGAGGAGAGATCACCACAGACATCATAGATATACAAAGAATTATTGTAGAATACTATGAAAAATTATATGCCACCAAATACAACAATCTAGAAGAAATAGATAAATTCCTAGAACAATACAACCTTCCTAGCCTGAGTCATGAAGAAGCGGAAAGCCTAAACAGACCAATCAGCAGGGAGGAAATAGAAAAAACTATTAAAAACCTCCCCAAAAATAAAAGTCCAGGCCCAGACGGTTATACTAGTGAATTCTATCAAACATTCAAAGAAGACTTGGTTCCTATTCTACTCAAAGTCTTCCAAAAAATTGAAGAAGAAGCAATACTTCCAAACACATTTTATGAGGCCAACATAACCCTCATACCAAAACCTGGCAAGGATGGCACAAAGAAAGAAAACTACAGACCAATATCTCTAATGAATACAGATGCTAAAATACTAAACAAAATACTGGCAAACCGAATACAACAACATATTAAAAAAATAATACATCATGATCAAGTGGGATTCATCCCAGAATCTCAAGGATGGTTCAACATACGCAAAACGGTTAACGTAATACACCATATCAACAAAACAAAGAACAAAAACCACATGATCTTATCAATAGATGCAGAAAAGGCTTTTGATAAAATACAACACAATTTTATGTTTAAGACTCTCAACAAAATGAGTATAGAAGGAAAATATCTCAACATGATAAAGGCCATATATGATAAACCATCAGCCAACATCATATTAAACGGCATAAAACTGAGGACTTTCTACCTTAAATCAGGAACAAGACAGGGTTGTCCACTCTCTCCATTCTTATTTAACGTGGTGCTAGAAGTTCTGGCCAGAGCAATCAGACAAGACAAAGAAATAAAAGGCATCCATATCGGAAAAGAAGATGTAAAGGTATCACTTTTTGCTGATGATATGATCCTATACATCGAAAACCCGAAGGACTCCACAAAAAGATTATTAGAAACAATAAACCAATACAGTAAGGTCACAGGATACAAAATTAACATACAAAAGTCCATAGCCTTTCTATATGCCAACAATGAAATATTAGAAAACGAACTCAAAAAAATAATCCCCTTCATGATTGCAACAAAAAAAATAAAATACCTAGGAATAAACATAACAAAGAATGTAAAGGACCTATATAACGAAAACTACAAGGCATTATTAAGAGAAATAGAAAAAGACACAATGAGATGGAAAAATATTCCTTGTTCTTGGATAGGAAGAATAAATATAATTAAAATGGCCATATTACCCAAAGCAATATATAAATTTAATGCAATTCCCATCAAAATTCCTATGAGATATTTTAAAGAAATGGAACAAAAAATCATCAGATTTATATGGAACTATAAAAAACCCCGAATAGCCAAAACAATCCTAAGGAAAAAGAATGAAGCTGGGGGCATTACAATACCTGACTTTAAACTATATTATAGGGCCACGATAATCAAAACAGCATGGTATTGGCAGAAAAATAGACACTCAGACCAATGGAACAGAATAGAAAGCCCAGAAATAAAACCACATATATATGGTCAAATAATCTTTGATAAAGGGGCCAACAACACACAATGGAGAAAAGAAAGCCTCTTCAACAAATGGTGTTGGGAAAACTGGAAAGCCACATGCAAAAGAATGAAACTCGACTACAGCCTGTCCCCGTGTACTAAAATTAATTCAAAATGGATCAAAGACCTAAATATAAGACCTGAAACAATAAAGTACATAGAAGAAGACATAGGTACTAAAATCATGGACCTGGGTTTTAAAGAACATTTTATGAACTTGACTCCAATGGCAAGAGAAGTGAAGGCAAAGATAAATGAATGGGACTACATCAGAATAAAAAGTTTTTGCTCAGCAAGAGAAACTGATATCAAAATAAACGGACAGCCAACTAAATGGGAAATGATATTTTCAAACAACAGCTCAGATAAGGGCCTAATATCCAAAATTTACAAAGAACTCATAAAACTCAACAACAAACAAACAAACAATCCAATAAAAAAATGGGAAGAGGACATGAACAGACACTTCTCCCAGGAAGAAATACAAATGGCCAACAGATATATGAAAAGATGCTCAGCTTCATTAGTTATTAGAGAAATGCAAATCAAAACTACAATGAGATACCACCTCACCCCTGTTAGATTAGCTATTATCAACAAGACGGGTAATAGCAAATGTTGGAGAGGCTGCGGAGAAAAGGGAACTCTCATCCACTGTTGGTGGGACTGTAAAGTAGTACAACCATTATGGAGGAAAGTATGGTGGTTCCTCAAAAAACTGCAAATAGAACTACCTTATGACCCAGCAATCCCTCTACTGGGTATATACCCCAAAACCTCAGAAACATTGATACGTGAAGACACATGTAGCCCCATGTTCATTGCAGCACTGTTCACAGTGGCCAAGACATGGAAACAACCAAAAAGCCCTTCAATAGAAGACTGGATAAAGAAGATGTGGCACATATACACTATGGAATACTACTCAGCCATAAGAAATGATGACATCAGATCATTTACAGCAAAATGGTGGGATCTTGATAACATTATACGGAGTGAAATAAGTAAATCAGAAAAAAACAAGAACTACATGATTCCATACATTGGTGGAACATAAAAACGAGACTAAGAGACATGGACAAGAGTGTGGTGGTTACCAGGGGTGGGGGGAGGGAGGACATGGGAGGGAGGGAGGAAGAGAGTTAGGGGGAGGGGGAGGGGCACAGAGAACTAGATAGAGGGAGGCGGAGGACAATCTGATTTTGGGCAAGGGGTATGCAACATAATTTAATGACAAAATAACCTAGACATGTTTTCTTTGAATATATGTACCCTGATTTATTAATGTCATCTCATTATCATTAATAAAAATTTATTAAAAAAAAAAAAAAAGAACCCCAGCTGGGCTTGCAGATGTGCCTGAAAGTTCCATACACCCAATCTACCAATGATAGGAAGGGTTGAAAAAGGGGGTGGAAGATAAATATTGGCCTTAAACTACACAGTGGACCAAATGGACATAATAGACATTTACAGGACATTTCATACCAAAACATCAGGTTATACATTCTTCTCCTGTGCGCATGGAACATTCTCAAGGATAGACCATATATTGGGCCACAAAACTAACATCAACAAATTCATGAAGATTGAAATTATACCAAGCATATTTTCTGACCATAAGGCTTTGAAATTAGAATTCAACTGTAAAAGGGAAATGAGTAAATCCACAAAAATGTGGAAATTAAACAAGATACTTCTAAAAAATGACTAAGTCAAAGAATAAATAAAAGCAGAGATCAAAAGATATATACAGACAAATGAAAATGACAACACACATATCAAAATTTCTGGGATGCAGAGAAAACAGTAATAAGAGAGGGAAGTTTATATAATTACACGCTTATATCAAGACACAAGAGAGATCTCAAGTAAACAATCTAACATCACATCTTAAGGAAATAGAAAAAGAAGAACAAAGGCAACCTAAAGTCAGCAGAAGAAAGGAAATAGTAAAAATTAGAGCAAAACTAAATGAAATAGAGAACAAAAATACTATAGAAAAAATTAATACAACAAAGAGCTGGTTCTTTGAAAAGATCAATAAAATCGACAAACCATTGGCTAGATTCACTACAGAAAAAACAGGAAAGACTCATATAAACAAAATCCAAAATGAGAGAGTAGAATTACTACAGACATCATAGATATACAAAAGATCATAGTAGAATATTATGAAAGATTATACACTACCAAATTCAACAACCTAGAGGAAATGGATAAATTCCTAGAACTATACAATATTCCTAGACTGTGTCACAAAGAAGTAGAAAACCTAAATAGACCTATAAGCAGGGAGGAGATAGAAACAACTATCAAAAACCTCCCCCAAAATAACAGTCCAGGACCAGATGGCTACACTAGTGAATTCTACCAAACATTCAAAGACAATTTGGTACCTAGCCTTCTCAAAGTCTTCCAAAAGATAGAAGAAGAAGCAATAATCCCTAACATATTTTATGAGGCCAACATAACACTCATACCAATACCTTTCAAGGACAACACACAAAAAAGACAACTACAGACCAACATAGCTATTGAATACAGATGCAAAAATCCTGAACAAAATACTAGCAAACCAAACACAACAATGCGTTTAAAAAAATAATACATCGCAATCAGGTGGGATTCATTCCAGGAGCTCAAGGATAATTCAACATACGTAAATCGATCAACATAATATACCACATCAACAAAACAAAGAACAAATATCATATGACTCTATCAATAGATGCAGAAAAGGCATTTGATAAGATATAACATCCCTTTACATTTAAAACACTCAATAAAATGGGTGTAGAAGGAAAGTACTTCAACATAATAAAGGCCATATATGACAAACCATCAGCTAATATCATACTAAATGGTAAAAAAAAATGAAGAGTTTTCCTTTAAAACAAGAAATAAGTCAAGGTTGCCCACTCTTTCCACTCTTATTCAACATAGTGTTAGAAGTTTTAGCTAGAGCAATCAGCCAAAAGAAAAAAAAATAAACGGCATTCATATCAGGAAAGAAGAAGTAAGGTATCACTTTTTGCAGATGACATGATCCTGTATCTAGAAAACCCCAAAGGCTCCACCAAAAAAACTATTAGAAATAGTAAACAAATACAGTAAAGTCGCAGGATACAAAATCAATATACAACAGTCCACTGCTTTCCTATACGCCAACAATGAAACCTTAGAAAATGAACTCAAAAAACCAATTCATTTTACAAGTGAGCAACAAAAAAATAAATACTGAGGAATAAACTTAACAAAGGATGTGAAGGACCTATATACTGAAAACTACAAAGAATTATTGAAAAAAATGGAAAAAGACACAAAAAATGGAAAAATATTCCATGTTCATGGATTGGAAGAATTGTCATAAAGATATATCAATATATATCCCTAGATATATATATATATAGTAAAAATGGTCATATTTCCCAAAGCAATATACAAATTTAATGCAATCCCCATCAAAATTCCAATGTCATTTTTTGAAGAAATATTGTAAAACAAAAAATCACCAGGTTTGTATGGAACCATAAAAAAAACCAAATAGCCAAAGCAATCCTGAGAAAAAAGAATGAAGCTGGGGATATCACACTACCTGACTTCAAATTATACTACAGAGCCACGATAATCAAAACACCATGGTACTGGCAGAAAAACAGACATACAGGCCAATGGAATAGAATCGAGAGTTCAAAAATAAAACCACATATAAATCATCTTCAACAAAGGAGCCAAAAACACACAAAGGAGAAAAGAAAGCCTCTTCAGTAAATGATGCTGGAAAAATTGGAAAGCCACATGCAAAAGAATGAAGCTTGACTACTGTTTGTCCCCCTGCACAAAAATTAATTCAAATGGGATCAAAGACCTAATAAGATCTGAAACAATAAATAAGAAAACATAGGTACTAAGCTCATGGACCTTGACCATAGAGAACAATTTATAAATTTGACTCCAAAGGCAAGGGAAGTAAAGGCAAAAATAAATGAGTGGGACTTTATCAAACTAAAAAGCTTCTGCGTAGCAAAAGAAACTATCAACAAAACAAATAGGAAGCCAACTAAATGGGAGATGATATTTGCAAATAAAAGCTCCGATATGGGGTTAATATCCAAAATATATAAAGAACTCACAAAGCTCAGAAACAAACAAGCAAACAATCCAATTAAAAAATAGAGAGAGGATCTGAACAGACACTTCTCCAAGAGGACACACAAATGGCCAACAGATATATGAAAAGATGCTTATCTTCACTAGCTATTCGAGAAATGCAAATCAAATCTACAATGAGATACCACTTCACACCTGCTATTAGCAACAAGACAGGTAATAATTAGTATTGGAGAGGCTGTGGAGAAAAAGGAACCCTCATTCACTGCTGGTGGGAATGCAAATTAGTACAACCATTATGGAAGAAAGTATGGTGGTTCCTCAAAAACTTAAGAATGGAATTACCATATGACCCAGCAATCCCTCTACTGGGTATCTGCCCCAAAAACTCGAAAACATTGGTACATAAAGAACATGCACCCCATGTTCATCGCAGCATTATTTACAGTGGTCAAGACATGTAAACAACCAAAGTGTTCTTGATAGAGGATTGGATAAAAAAAGATGTGGGACATATATACAATGGACTACCACTCAGCCGTAAGAAATGATGACATAGTGCCATTCACAACAACACAGATGGACCTTGAGAACATTATGCTGAGTGAAATAAGTAAATCAGAAAGAGCTAAGAGCTGCATGATTTCACACATAGGTGGAATATAAAACTGAGAGTCATGGACACAGATAAAAGTGAAGTGGTTATCAGGGGGAAGGGATGGGGGGAATGGGGAAGCGGGAGTTAAAGAGGGACAAATATAAGGTGACAGAAAATGATGTGACTTTGAGTGATGGGTATATAACATAATCAACAGTTCAAATGCTATAGAAACGTTTACCTGAAACGTATGTACTTATATATAGATCAGAGTCACCCTGTTAAATTTAATTTTCTAAATAAAATTATTTTTAAAAAAGAAAATGATCATTTGTTCCAAAGCAATTGATATATTAAAAGAAAATATAACAGAAATTGCATGTTTGAGTATGCAACTTTTCCATGAGAAATACTAGGTGAATGCAGAAAACTGCACCCAGCTAAATCAAGCTGCATAGGAACACACAAAGCCCCAAGGACACACCTCAAATATCCACCAGCTTCCTCGGCACACCACGTGTTATGAGCTGTACCCATCCACATCCAGTGTTGCTGCTGTCCATCAGGTTTCGGAAAACCTCTCATTCCACTTCTCAATAACTCACAAGAGGCAGCCCTTCCCACATCTGCTCCCACAATCAAACTTCAGGTCTGCTTCTAAGTAAAAATGTCATGTTTATTGTAAGAGTTATGTACTTCTTAATCATTTAACATGTAAAACTGTGCTATCATTTCCACTAAGTCGTGAAAGAATTTTTATTTTTATGTTGCCCTGACCAAGTTTGTACGTGATATGTCCCTAGCCCTGTTTTTTCCATTTGCACAGTTTTGCATCGTGCTGTGATTTTTAGGAAACAGTATGTCATGTTACAGCAGACCTAACGGAACATTAACACTCTTAAGTTTGTGGTAAGCCTTCAATAAATGTCTATTGCTATTACTGTTGTTATTATAATAACAATTATTCTTGAACCTCTGCTGCTTGAATAAAACTTGCCAGTTTTTTCAAAGCTCTTTCCCAGTTATAACTTTACTTATATTCTCAGGCTTTCCTTGCAGATTATTCTTCCAATTATACATAAAAGAAAATGCAAATCCAAGAAGGCAAGTCATTTGCTCAAGATCACACAATTGAGTCCCAGCAAATAAAGGCCTGTTCCTTGTCTTCAGAGTGTTAAGGGGAAAAAATACACATATTGCTTCTAAACTTACAGCCAAATGTTGTAAAGTAGTGTATATAGTTAAGAGTGTGGCATTCAGGAGTCAAAGAAGACTGGAGGGAGGGCATTTAATCAGGACAGAATCCTTGAAGAAGTTGGGGATTTGGAAAGAAAATGAGCAGAAGAAAGAAAATGCCAGGTTGAAGACAGATTAGTGCACACAGTAGGGGTCTCAAACTCAGATGCCGATAGGGGTCAAGCAAACAACAGGAATGGGTAAAATGCTCCTGGTGTAGACAACAGGGAACAGCGGGAACCACAGTGCACTCAGGTCCCAGCAAGGGGTAGCCAGCTTCTAGCAAGCTCTGACCAATCAGTGTCACCCCAGCGGAGGGGGATCCAGCATCTGATTTTTAACAGAAGCAGAAAATTCCGATTTTCTGTGAAATTTCCAGGTTTCCAAAAATATTTTCAATTGTGATCAGTTTTTTAAACATCAGCAACTAATTGGGAAATTTTAAATGCTTTTTAAAATAAGCCAAAGTAACATATCTACAGGCCTAATAGGGCCCATGGGCGAGCAGTATTCAACCACTGGTGAACTAACAGGCCATGCTCAGGGATGGGGCCCCAAGCAAAGAAGTCTGAACACTGATGGACACAAAATATGTTATTTATTGTCAATTTCTGCAAAGACACATTTAAGCAACAAAATATACATTTGTCAACCTTTGAGAATTTGTTTTATACATTAACAAATACAATGTGCTACCATAGCAATAAATTAAATGTACACTATTTACATGACATAGGCAGTCAGGGTCTACAAATCACCCCCTCACAAAGAGGAAAGAAAGAAAAGTCATCACCACGGGGATCATCCTGTCCAAGCTCCATCTCCTTGGTTCTGTCACAAAGGAATCTTTTCACACTTCAACATCAGCGCTCCCCCGAGGGAGTGTGGAAGGGGAACGCCACAAGAGGGGAGAGTTGGCACCCATGCTAAAGAGCAGGAAGGAAGATTGACTCTTCCCAGCAGAAATGTCACAAAATCAAAAACAATGGCCTTTAAATTCCAGTCTTCCAGCCAAACACCCGGTCCTCAGGCTGGTAAGGCACAGAACAGAGCCGCTGCCCCAGCAGCCTCTCGCTAGGCAGGGCTCCGCTGTCCTTGGCCCTACTGGGGTTGTCTCCTGCCCCCCAAAGGGGCACATGGCCCAGCTAAAAGGAGGGAGACATGGGGTTGGGTGGGGCAAGGGGCTAGTGGTAAAACAGGCATCAGAGCTTGTACAAGAATGCCCCAACCAGCCCCCAGCAGGCAAACTCCACTAACCCACCCTCACCTTTGAGAAAGGGGTAGCGAGAAGCTGGGGGAGGAGCCGTGGGGTCCTGAGCATGGCTGAGTGGCCAGGTCCCTGCCAGCCACCTGCAGCCATAAAATCTACTTGAACCTCGACCATCCCCCCACAACAGACCTGTCTCTGTTGACTCACAATGGAAGGAAGGTAGTGTTTGCATTGGCACCTTAAACGGTCAGGGTAAGAGTGTGAAACAGGCTCCTGTCCCACCTCGTCACCGGAGTCTGCATTTTTACTAATCACCTTTGTTTAAGGATCAGGGAGAATCAGAGTTTTCTTTTACACTTTTCTTAACTTAAAAAGGGGAAACTGAGGATTAGATAACTGCACCTATGCCCCGGCCTCTACGCCCTACACACTGGAGTTGAAGAACCATTGTCACTGAGGATCAACCCACTGAAATCTCTTTCCCACCTCGTTTTCTTTGTCCAAGCTGCATCCGGACCACAGGCCCCTCGCTGACAGATCTAAGTGGCTACCTCTCCTGATGAAAAGGATGGGGCCTGCGCCCCGCCAGCACCCGGCAGACACCTCCCAGCTAGTGCCACGGCACCAGCCAACTGGCTGCCACAACTCAGGGCCCCAGGAAATGCAGCCAGTTGTTTAACCGACCATGTAGACGGTGTCAAAGAAAGGGCCCTGGGTTGTATGTTCTAACCCTGGCTTTGCCACTAGATGGTTATGTGACCTCCTTCAAGTTATTTTGCGGGCTGAACTTTCTAATCTGGAAAAGGACATGGCTGGATTAGATGGTAACAGAAAGCCCAGAAGGCATGGACATCAAGACGATACTGACAAGGCTGAACCACTGAATATTTTTCAAGAAATGGCTTTTTCTGTCATGACAGAAACTCTAGCTAAGACCTATTTCAAGCTCTTTCTGCATCTGTTTTTAAAGCATTGTCTGAGCAGAGGCATGTGGGTGCCCTACAGAGCCCGACTAGTGTAGTTTCTTCCATGAGTCAGGCAGTCCCCAGAGCCAGAGCCATGTCCTGGAAACATTCCTGTGTCCACAAGATCACACACAGAATGCTACAAATACCAGCATGAGCACCATCGGGATGAGTCTAGTCACAAGGACTGATGAGGCTTCAGCAAATCTTTGAGCCCCGAGACTGGGCGCAGCAATAACAGGAAAGACATCGGGGCCAGAGCAGCTGGGAGGGGACTGCGGGGAAGGCAGCGTCCAGGAGCCCAAGTGCCTGCCTCGTGGTCTCAAGGGGGAGGGGGAAATGCCAGGTCCTGGTTCTCCTCTCCCCCCTCAGCCCTGGGACCTCAGGAGGGCTGGTCAGGTATATTCTGGAAGCCATAGGATGGACCTTCTAGAGATGGTGACACAGGACACAGAGGGAGGGACATTTAGGTCCTTCCCAGAGGCAGAGAGTAGACACCACCTCCCAGGTCCGTGATTCCTAGGGCAGACCTGCGCCTCTCAGTTTCCCTGGACACGCCCAGCCATCCTGGCCACAGACTCAGAGGCAGGAGCAAAGCCCTCCCAGGAGGTGGGGACTGTAGGGAGAGCAGCCAGAGGCAGGGGAAGGTGGTTAGGAGGTACCCAAGTAGGACAGAGAGGGTACCACCTGGAAACCCCAGAGGACCCTCAGACTATGACACAACACAGCACAACCACCGAGCAGCTGTAAAGAACAGCTATCCAGAGAAGCAAGCCAGAACCCTGGAATTGTTTTCAAAGAAATGCTGTTTGACCTTCCAAGTTCCTTTAGAAACTCAGCCAACATATGCTGCCAGAATTCACGGGCCTCATTCCAGCAGTGGGCGCTGCTACGGTGATTTTTAATAAAATCTAAACAGACATGTGTTGACCTTCTAACTAGAATAAATTCTACTAGACTAGTACTTTAAGTAAACACATTTCCCAAATAGTGCGAGGGAGAGGTCCACCGGCCTGCACACAGGATCCCACCATGTCCACGTGAGTGCAGGACGAAGGAGGGAGGTTTTGCTCTAATTGCAAAAGCAACAGGGAAACTGTCACATCAGTCAAAAACTAGTGTAACATTTATATGCCTTGACTTGGGAATCAGCCCGGAGCCAATGTGAATAAAGCGTATGGTTGGAAGTGCTTGTCATCTGCTCATTAAAGCAGGAGCTCAGCCAGCATCACCCTGGCAGTCCCAGTGTCACGGAGGGCCCCGTGCCCTTGAAACCGCAGCACCTGCAAGGGGCTGCTCTTCGGACTCCGAGTTCTACCTGGAGCACACCAGGCAGGGCCGCAGAAAGCACTTGCAGACTCGGGTGGGTGTTGCGAAGCGAGGAGGGGGCTGCTGCTCTGAGCACGGCTCACACCGGGGAAGGGGGCTCTGGCTGAGGGACAGGCAGCAGGCCGTATCTGAACTGCACCCAGCTGGCCCAGGATGCAGGAATCCCCCCGAAGTGACAACTGTCTGTCAGACCCACGTGGGGAAAGGGAAGAGGAGGACTAGGGGAGCGAGCCTGACACAGCTGAGGGCACAGGAGCCGGAAGGAGCCCCAGGCAGCACGGAGCCCCCACAGATGCCAAGGACATAAAAAGCAGAAGGATGCTGCCCCTCCCCGCACCTCAGTCCTCCGTCCACACGTCAACCTGCTCACATCTGGCAAGCCATCCCCACCCCACCTCTCGGCCTCTCACCTATGAGGGGCGTGGGAGTCACTCTCCACAACCAGCAGAGACCTGGGTCCCGGCCCAGCCCTCGTGTCTGAGGCTCTACCTGGCCAAGGCCCAGGCACTCACTGGCTCGCTTTCTCCGAATTCCTTCTCTCTCCTGGCTGCCCACCCCTGCATGGGGAAAACATCTGCTCAGAGGGGAGAGACTGACACAGGCTTCTCCCACAGAGGGCCGTGTGAAACCAGGTCGGGAGGAAGAGCGTGGAGCCCGCTCCCACACATGCCAGGCTCTGTCGCAGCCTCAACAGGCTGGGGGAGGGGCTAAAGTCGTACCTGCCCCGCCCGCCGGGACAGGGCAGCCCTGGGCCCCACGTCAGCAGGTGGGAAAGGACTTACTTCCTAGCACTGAAGCAAACAGAGGCTGGGAGCTCCAGAGATGTGGGAGCAACAGAGCCGGTTTCTACCAGGACATCTTCCAAGAGCTCCTGGAAGAGTGTCCCCTCCACCAGCAGGACATGCACTCACGGTGCCTGCCGGGCCCAGCCCCTTCCCAGGCCAGTCTGCTCCCCACTTCACCAGGCTCTCTGTCTCTCAGGTCTCTGAGTCCCCAGTACCCAGACCCCTCCTTGCCCAACACTTGCCTCCACAGACAAAAACAAGGTAACAAATGACCCAGACACACAGCACATTGGGTGGTCAGGAGCACGGAAGCGTGGAGGAACGAGGCCTTGTCCAGAGACGGGAAGGTGCTGGCAGGGGTCTTGGCGAAGAGCCGGGCAGTGCGGTGGCCGGGTCAGAACACTAGACAGACAGCTGGTCTGGTGGGCAGGTGGCCCGTGGAGGAACAGGCCCATGACGGTCAGAGTAGTGAATGGCACCCCCAAACTGCTAGGATAGGAGCCTTCTCCAAGACAGAATCGGGGCTTCCCTGGAGGAGACAAGAAGGAGGGAAATGATCAGACACAGGGCGAAGGAAGGAAGGCAGAACGCCAGTGCCCGTGGCCACAGCCCACTGCGTGTGCCCAGGACAGGAGGGCGCCGAACACAGGGTGCCGGGCTTTAGACAGACAGCCCCAGAAGCTGCGCACACGTGGATCTGGGGAACAGAGGCCTCGGAAGTGCGGGGTGGGGGTTGGGAGTGAGTGCCGGCCTTTCCGTTTTCTCTTCTGTTTTTTCATAGATCGGGTTCATATTAAATGGGCTCAGCTCTGCCCCTCCCCTTGGTTCCAACTATGACTCCCACCCCTGGAGCCTCACTGGAGGGTGGGAATTCAGAGGCGTCTCTACTAACTTCACTAGCACAGGTTTCAGCCCTGAGGTGAGCTGGACCCAGACCCCGAGCTGCTGAAACCGACACGCTGCCCCCACTGTGGCTGGGAGCAGGTGGCCCGCACGACGTGCAGAGTGCCGAGGCCTCTCTGGACACTCAGGGAGGACACCGCTCAGCCCAGCGCCCTGGTCACGGACACGGGAGGGAAAGGCTGCTGAGAACGAAAAGGCACAGGGCAGACTGAGGGCTCCCCCCCCCCCGGGGGGAGGAACGCAGGCTCTGGGCTACCAGCTCCTTGGGGCGGGGAAAGCAACTCAGTGAGACTGGCCCAAATTATCAAACAACCTTTCCCGGCCCCACTCGAGGCCATCTGCCTTCTTCCCCATCCTGGGCCCCATCGTAGCGACTTTGGAAGAGAAGAATGATCCTCCCAGCCATCAGGATCACTGAGCCAAACTCAGATTATCAGGCCATACAGCCATACCACAGGACAAACACTTGACCCACCTTTGACAGGCGAAGGACTCCTCTTTCACATCAGTGACCCTGTTTCAAGAAAAATCCATACAAGAGTTTTATAAAACTAGCCAACATTCAACTGCAATTTCTATGAGTTCAGGATGGGACCGGAAGCCCCAGGAGCCAACAGTTCACGACTCACACCTGTGTGTGTCCAAGGGTATAGTTCTAACACAGGATGTGTGGCAGAGGTGGTTGGTGACCCCCAGGCTGATACCTGCACTATGTGGGACCGACAGCATCACCCCCAGATCTGACTGGAGCTCTCCTCCCCCCAGGAAGGAAGGCTGGCTTTTAGAGGTTGGGAGGTGGGATGCGGGGGGCTCCCCTTGCCAGCCCCACGCCCCTAGATCCTTACCGCACTGGAGCTCGCATGGCTGAGCTTATCAAAGCGGAACTTCAGGTTTGACCTCGGGGAATTTCTGCTTTTGGCATCTAGGAAAAAGAAGAATGCCCATAAGAGGGGGTGGGGCTCTAGAGGTCAACGCTGATGAGGGGGAACCGGGCAGGGAGGCCAGGCAGGCAAAGGGGGCCTCCTTCCCTGCACTAGACACTCTCTCTGACTTGCACCAATTCACAAGAGCCAACTCTTAAATTTTTAGACATGTGAGGTGGTTGTTACACACAGTCATTTTTAATTAAATTATATAGGCTTATTAATGAAATGATGTTCATCAAAGGTAATAAATACTCAAAAGTTATCACTTCCTCATTATTTCACTACATTTCACTGTCACCTATCCTTTCAAGGTTATTTACGGCTATGGTATCTGGTAGTTCTCCCCAAGTCCAGGTCACCCTGGTCGCTTGAGATCAGCAAATGCTACAAATCAGCTTGATCTACCATTCTGTCGTCTAGACTTCAGAAACTAATGGAGAAAATATTAGTAATATACATAGATTAAGTATGAAAAGGGAGTGTGTCTATAGCATTATGGATAGCATAAAAAAAGCTTAGAAAATATCCTTCCAGTATTTGAAAACTATTCCGATTCTGCAGGGAAGTTGCTCATGTCACTGACACAACAACGCCCGTCACCATTCCTGCGGGAGCTCCGCCTGCTCATCATTTGCACCCTTAAGGCGGCTATGGATACAAACAACCCATAAAAGCATTTTTGTGAGCATCAGTTGGCTATATGGGATTTATAGTATATAACATTGTATATTTTATCATTATAAATTGTGTGCTTCGGATCCTCTACATCAGTAAAGTTTACAATAAACATATACAGGTGTTCCGGGGGTGGGTGTTTGTCAGGAGAGCCAGCTGTTAAGCATTCACCAGCACACCCCTGGCAGGGGTGGGGGGCACACTTGGCTTCCTGCTTTTCCTCTGGCTCAGGAAGCGAACCCACAGCTCAGAACACTCTACCTGGAGGCCGCTGACTTACTCCTGGGGCTTCAGTCAAGGGTTCCTCCAGCGCCATGAGCACATTTTGGTGTGACCCCCCAAACCCGCTTTCAAGGCCCCCGGGAGCCCATGTATAAAATGACCAATGGTCAGGGCATCTGAGATTATGGAAGACTGATGTCAGGCCCTTCCAGGCCACCTCCCTCCTCTCAACCCTGTCTCTCCCCAGAGGCAGCCGAACGGCCTAAAACGGGTTTCCAGATCTCCGCAGGGCCAGGGTGGGCCTGTGGGTGCCCAGAACAACTTCCTTGGGGCCACAGGTAAAAAGGCAGCCCCTCGGAGTTAAATACTATGTGGGAGAGGGGCGCACGGTGCCGCCGTAAGCACCAGGCAGCAGTGTTCCAAGTCCCCTTCTGCCCTGGGTGACCTTCAGTAAGTCACAGACACTCTTTAAACCTCCCTTTACTCCAAACCTTATTTATTTTTATACTTATTTAATAATAAGTAGGAGCCAAGCTTGGTTACAAATTTCTTCATTCATTCCTTCAACAATTAAGCCTTGTTTTGTTTTTTAATAAGGGAATTTGTATGACTACTCCACTTTATCAGTGAGGAAACTGAGGCTCAGAGAGGTGGGCGCGTCGACTATGCAGCCAGGACTACCACCAGGCCCACAGCTGCCCCGCAGAGGGAGCTGCGTGACAGGAAGACCCAGCAGCCCAGTCTGTCTCCATCACTCAGATCAGTTTCTGAACCTCAGCCTATTGACATTTGGGGCCACATAATTCTTCCTTGTAGGGTCCACCCTATACACTACAGGATGCTTAGCAGAATCCCTGAGCTCTGCCCATCAGACATCAGCAGCAACCCCCTCCCACAACCATGGAAATTAAAAAGACAGTTTGTCCAGACACTGCCGCATGTGCCCTGGGGAACGAGACCTCCCAGCTGAGAACCACCAGTTATGTTCTTCTTCTACTCCCGTTATTTAACAAACAGGTAGGTTAACAGTTTTGAAGTTTTCCACAAGTGTAAACTCATTTATTTTTCACAAAACCAACTGAGGTAGGAACTCTTCCCCTCCCTCCATTTTTTTGCTTGGGGAAATTGAGGCACAGAAAGGCTCAGTAACTTGTCCAATGTCACATCGCTAGTAAGTGGTAGACCGAGGACTGACACCCAGGCTCCAGAGCCCTGTGCTCGCCCCCACACTGTGCTGCCCTCCCCAGGGCGACCCAGGCTAGGATTTCTGGGCACCCACAGAGCCCAGCAGTGCCTACTGCACCTGTCCGCCTGGATGCCCCGCTGGTGCCAGCCCTTCACACTCTCCCAGCTGTGGCAGCTCCTACTCTGCTCCACTGCGGGGATCACAGCACCCGAAAGGCCCAGACTCCTTGCTCTCCCGGAACCCCCCCACTACTGAGCCTCGAAGACTTTCCCCCCTTGGCATCTCTTGAACCCACATGCCTCTCCCGTTGCTCCAGCGCCCCACAGACCCATGGCCTATCACCCCCCACCACGACCCCTGCTGACCTCCCTCCCTGCACCTGCTCCCACCAATCCTTTCCACTGCACCAGCTGCAGCCAGAAAAATGGTCTTTCTCAACTCCGGATGCTGCTCCTCTACTTAAGAACCTTCAAGGACTTAAGACCTCCAATGGCTTCCACTGCCTGCAGGGTAAGATGCAAATTCTCAGCAGGGGCTCCGTGGCAGCCCCGGCCTCATCCCTAACCACCTGTCCATCACCTCTCTCACTTGTCCATCACCTCTGTGAACTCTAGCCACGCTAACCCACGTGTGGGTCCAGATTAGGGCCTCTCATTTATCCCCAAGGCCTTTCCATGTGCTGCTCCCTTCACCTGCAATGCTCTCCCACCTGGTATCCTTGCATTCTGAGAAGCACCACTGTGACAGAGAGGCCCTGGGTCACTGCTGGGGTGAAGCAAGGGGTCAGTGGAAGTATTCTCTCAGCTTTGACTTCCACAATCCCAACTCCTCCAGCAAATCACTGAGCTCTCTGAGCCTCAGCTTCCCCGTAAGGAGAGGACAGTAACACGGGCCTCTCAAGGCTGATGAACAGATGCAGTGAGCGAGCAGAACTCAAGGGCCTCACACTTGGGGTCGGTGCACAAACTGGCCAATTCAGGATGCCTGGGGCTCACGCCCCATGAACAGTGATCAGGGCACAGCCCCTGCCCCCCGGCCACATGGTGTACATCACCCGACACCACTGACCTGTAGGACTCCGGCTCATGATGATGGGGGTGGTGGGTGCCCCCAGGCTGGGGTTCTCGCTGCTTGGAGATGGGCTGTAGACAAACACCTCCTGCTTGAAGGGCGAGGTTGTGGACGGTTGGCTGCTCTGGGGACAGAGGCCAGGTGAGTGAGGCCAAGCCCACCCTCGGCAGCCTCACAGGGAAGCTGGTGCCTTGGCCGACCCAGCGCAGCCCCTGCCTCCTGCTCCCCACTTGGACATGCTTTTCCCTTCTGCTGCCTCCAACGCTGGCTCCCCTCCACCCCCCAGGAAGTGTCCCTGACCCACACCCCTGGAGCACTGACCCTTCTCCTCTCCAGCCAGGAACCCCATGGCAGGGACACCAGTCCGCCTGGCCTCCGACCCTCTGATGCTGTTCCTATGTCACTCCAGGGAGACCCCCTGAACCACTGCTCCCAGAGGGTAGAGACGGCTGAGGGCCCACCTCATTGCCACACTTCTCCTTTCTCCCCAGAGCCTGGATGGGACTCTGCCCACAGTGGCTGTTTCAATGCACAGAGCAGGTGGGCCAAGGTGCCCTCCCCACTCCCTAGGGCTGGCAGGGCCAAACCTACCCCACTGTCACACTCCTCCATGGCCTCGCCCTCGCCAGCCATGCTGCTGAAGCTGCTGGTGCTGGAGGAGGAGCGGGAGATGTTGGCCCGGCCGTTCTCCTTCAACTTGATGAAGGGCCTGCAGGGACAGGAAGCAGGCCTGGTCACGGCGGCGCCGAGGGCAGGGCAGGCCTCGCACTGATGAAGCTTGCCCACCGGGGCTCCCCATGCCCCGGCCCCATCGCCTTCTGTGCCAGGGAGTTCCCAAAGCAAGATATGCCTGGAGCAGACACAGTCCAGGGCTCCAAATGGCTAAAGCCAGCCCGCCCCCACCCACTCCCTTACTTCTCCTTGTTGGGGCAGATTTCCGGAGAGCTGGGGTTGGATGACTCAGACTTCATCTCCTGAGAAGAGTGTCCACCATCCAGAGTCTTGGGGTTGCTGGAAGCACTGTCACTGAGGACATGAGGATGAAGAGGAGTGAGGCCAGGGGGCCGGTCCCCAAAGCCCACGCCCTGGCCCGAGACAGAGCCCCCCGCCAGCTCTCAGAGCCAATGGAGTCTGTGGGGTCACAACACTCCCTGACAGATCATGGCCACCAGGCCTTCCATTCCCACCAAGCCCCCCTCAGAGATTGTGGGGAGCAGACAACAGGGTTTCCTGCTTTGCAAAGGGCCACTGCAGGCTCCTGGGTGACAGTCAAGAGCTACCAGGCAGGAGTCCTGGTTTGATGCCCCTGAGCCTGAACTCCACCCCCACCCAGGCAGGCCACCCCAGCTGGCAGAGCGCTGGGTCAAGAACAGTCCACAGAGGGAATGGAGTAGGGTCTGGGACAGCCGCTGCCACTGCACACATACTGCTTGGGTGCTGGCAGGCGACACCCCGTCCCACAGACTACAAAACCAGCTTCCCGGGTGCATTTGCTGAGGTGGCCCTGAATGCTGGGAAGGGCATCTGGGTGAAGGGCCACCCCGGCCCAGGGCCCTGGGGTTTCCTTCTTCTGTAGTTTAACAAAGTCCGTACACCGCTGCCCTCTGTTTGCTCTGTGCCTACTGTTAGGGACAAGACAGGCTGTCCTTAGTATACTTTTATTTTTATAACAGCTTCATGGAGATATATTCCATATGCAATTCACTCATTCAAGTGTACAATCAAATGATTTTTAGTATATTCACAACCATGACTACAATCTAATTTTAGAACATTTCTATCTCCTCTAAAAGAAACCCAGACCTACTCACCCCGACCCCTGGCAACCCCTAATATACTCTCTGTCTCTATGGATTTGCCTATTCTGGAGATTTCATATCAATGGAGTCATACAATATGGTCTGGAATTTTTGTGAATGGCTTCTTTCACTTGGCATAGTGTTTTAAAGGTTTTCTATGTGTTTACCAATCAGTCCTTCACTCCTTTTTATTGCAAGATAACTCCGTTTTTGGTTTTTGGTTGGTTTTTTGTGTGTGTGTGTGGATATACTACACTTTATTCATCTATTCATTGAGTCATGGGCATTTGGATTGTTTCCACTTTGGGCTATTATGAATAATGCTGCTATGAACATCTGTGTGCTAGTTCTTATATAGAACTGTGTATTCTTTCTCTCGGGTGTACACCTAGCAGTGGAATTTCTGGGTCTTCTGGTAACTCCATGTTTAACCCTCCAAGGAACTGCCAGACTGTTTTCCACAGAAGCCATACCAGTTTACATTCCCACCAGCAATGCATGAGGGTCCTAATTTCTCTATATCCTTGTGAACACCTAATGTCTTTTCATTACAACCATCTAGAGGCATGAAGTGCCTCAATGTACTTCTAATGAGGTCGTTAGTGACCTCCTAGTTGTCAACCCAAGCAGGATTTGGCTTACTGTGCTAGACTTCTCTACACATCTGACACTACTGGCCCTCCCTCCTGGACCATCTCCTGCCCTAGCTTCCCAGAACCCCACCCTTCAAGCTCTCCTCCTCTCACACTTTTCTTCCCTTTTTGACTGGGTCTCCCTCCTTTCTCCACTTGCCCTTAATTGCTGGTGTTCCCCCAGGCATCTCTACACACCCTTGGGTGATTGTATTCACCTCTACCTAAGTGACTCCCACCTCTCCCTCTGCCAGTGGTGCCCTATCTTCAAAGCTCAAGACCAGCAATTCTGACCACTCTGAGTTCTGGATTTCTCTACTGAGTGGGCCACAAGGGCTTACTCACACGTACAGGTTCCAAACAGAGCTCTTCACCCTCCTCCATAACCTGCCCCTCGTCCTGCACGCCCAAGCTCAAGGGCTGGCACCACGATCCCAGGCTATACGCAGACAACTCAGACACCTGGAATTTCACCTAAGCGCCTCCCTTTCCCTCGCGAGACTACAAGCTCCTGGAGGGCAGGTTTGTGTCTCTGGAGCTCCTGTCTGAGCACTGAGCCCACGACCTGGCAGGCACTTGAGGAATGCCGCTTGCTGGATTAAACAAGTGGGCACACAGAGTAAAGGGTCAAAAAGGCAATGAGCAAGAACAGGGTAAGATGATATGAGAGTTGCTGGGGGGTGGGGGGCAGGGAGCGAAGACGATGACAAAGAACATTCTGGAAGCCCAAAGGCAGGTTCAAAGAACTCTGCCTGGCAGAATCGGGGAAGGCTTCCCTTAAGAGGCCATTGGAGTGAGCTTTGAAAAAGGAAGCAAAGAGAGAGAAGAATCTAAGCAACGTTTCCAGCTTCGGTCAAAATTTGACAAGAACCACTTTGAATGTCTGGAGCAGAAACCGCCATGGGTAAAGAGCTGAATGAGTGACAGGATGTGGGGACCAGGGCTAGAAGGAAGCCACCCCCACAGCTGCGCACAGCCAACCCCACACGGGACAGTTACCATCGTGCCCGGCTGTCCCCTGGGCCATCAGAGCCTGTGTGCAGACGGGGGAAGAGCCCTGACCGCCGCTTGATGGGGCTCCGTGACTGGTTCTTCGCGGCGGCCGCTGCCACTGGAGGCTGCCAACGAAACCACCACAATGAGAGCTCACTCCCCAAACCCAGACCTCCTTCCCCTCAGCCCCCTCTCTGGTCTGCAACTACCCCTGCACCCCCAGCCCATCCCACCCACTGGTCTGCAGAGATCCCGGGAAATAGCAAGACAGCCAGGAAGGTTGGGGTCTGTGTAACAGGAGCCGTTTTCCTGTGTTCTTAGTCCGACCCTATGGCCCCAGGTAACACCACTAAAGGCCAGAATTCTTGGAGGAACACAGGGTCAGCGTCACCCTAAGGAGAACCCCACATATTGAGAAGGACAGAATGATGCAGGGGGTCACAGACTGGCAACCACACTGCCGAGAGCCCTGGGAGTGACCTGGTCCAGCCTCCTGCTTTACCGATGAGGAAGCTGAGAAGTCGAGGGGCGAGGGAATTTGGTCAAGGTCATAGAGCAGGTCACTGACAGGACAAGCCTAAGAATCCAGGGCTCCTGCCTCTCTACCCACCACTTGCAAATAAATAGGTCCACGCTGAGTGTCATGATAAGACAGAAAGAGAGCAGCAGAGCCAGTCCACACGCACCACAGGCAGAGAGAGCCTGCCAGGAGGAGGCTCTGCTTCCGCCATGTGTGGGGGACAGTGAAGGGCTGGGAGACGAAGGGGACAGGGGAGCCTGCAGACGATCCTTAGACCCCACCAGGGCTCTAACTAGGCCCCAACTTTTGCCATTCACATGCTGTGCAACCTTGGGCAAGTGAAAACTTCTCTGGGCCTCAGTTTTATCCACAGATTGGGGATAACTGCCCTGACCTGCTTATTTCATAGACCTTCCGGGAGAAACAAGATAATAGCTATGAAAATAACATTTGGTAAATTAAATGAATTACACAAGACCATTTATAATATGAATTGTTAGTATTGTGCTGGGTATGTTCTGCTATGACAAAAAAAGAAAAAGAAAACCCTACCGTACACAAATCCAAAGCCACTTTGCTTTATAAAGTGACAGCCTCTGTGGCTACTCCTGATGCAAGCTGACCAGGACCAAACCCACGGGCCGTCAGGCTCCTTTCTTGGAACTGTACACACAGCAATTAAGAGAGCGAAGACTTGGGATCTGGGCAACCTGCATTCAAATCCCAGTTCTTCTGCTTAGCTGGGTGACCTCTAGCAAGTTACTTGACCCCTCTGGGCCTCCCTTTCCTCAAATGTAAAATGGAGAGGACATCATTGCCTACCTCCAATAGCTATTACAGGGACTTGTGAATTACTTAGCTCAATGCCTGGTATACAGCAAGCAGAGGGTGGCTACTATTATCATTAACAATAACAAAGGAAGGACACTTCTCACACAGTCACGGGTCCCAAGACCCTGGGCAGAGAAACACGCCCCAGGACCACTTGGCAGGGTTGGCCCTGAGAAGGAGGTCCAAGTGTTAAGGAAACTCAGAGAACAGGACAACAGGAGAGCTCTAGTCTGGACCAGCCCCAGGGGCTGCTTGGTGGAAGGCTCCAATGTCAGAGGGGGTGTCGACCCCCTCCCCCAGACAGCCTCAGTTTCTCTCCATCATCCAGCTTGCCCTGCTCCAATAACCTGGTCCAAGGTTGAGTGAACAAGCCCCTCCCCACCCCAAGGCGTGGGGACTCCAGAGCCTGCAGGCACTCACCGAGAAGGTGGTCTTGGTGACCTCCGTGCTGTTGTGGGAGATGCCCCCACTGAGGCTGCCAGGGAGGCCCCCGCCGTGTGGCTTCTTCTGGCTGCTCACCATGGTCTCCATGGAGTGGCTGCGCACGCGGATGGCCCTCTGTGGGGACAGCAGGTCGTGGGCTCTAAGAGTTGGAGCCAGGCCCCTCCAGGTGACCCCACCTTCTTGGTGGAATCTGCAGACACAGCCCTTGGCAAGTGCACAGGTGTGTACACACACTCATATGCACACACTCACTCGTTCTCTCCGTGGCCCACACTCTATATAATCCCTAGTTTGCAGAGGATTTTCATGGCTCCGAACATGAGTGGGTCTTTGCAGGCAGAGGTAAGGGAGAATTTGGCCAGTGGAGTTTGAGCGGTCAGTGCCCCCGAACCCTGCCAGGTGGACCAAGGTTGTTGGACAGAGAAGGAAAGTGAGGCTTGGCCTCACTTACCAAACCTGTGTGACCCTGGTCTAGTCACCTCTCTTAGCTGCAGCTTCCTCATCTATAAATCGGGAATGACGTGGTCTAAGCAGTATCATGTGGGGATTAAACATGTCCCTCACCCCTATCTGACTCTATTTCCAGAAAAGTAAGCATTCTTCCATTTTTAAACAATGGGTATCCCTTCTGCTGTCACCCCGAAGTGTGCCTTGTGCAGCTTGGGATGTGTTCACAATTGGTAAACTGTGGCCAGAGCTCTTCCTGATCCGCGCACTGAGCCACCACTCACACTCACTGGGGCTAAAGGCGCTGTCAACACGAGCCCACCGACTGGGACAGCTGCCGGCGCAGGACATGCACACTCAGACTCCGGACTTGACCCCTGAAAGGGCCCGCGCTACGCAGCCCACATGGAGCCCTGTGCCCACTTAGGGCCACCAAAGAGCAAAGGACACATCAGTAAACAGCGAAGTGTCCAGGAGAGGACAACCAGGACAGTCGGCAGCTTGTCACAGTGCGTGCAAGGATAAGAATAGTTAGAATGAAGATTGCCGGGCCCACAGCAGGGAGACCTGGGAGGTGGCCTGGGACCTGGGAGGTGCTCCCAGACTGGCCCGCAGGCCTCCTGCGGTACTCCGGGACCTGACCCAGGACAGCGGTTAGAGCGAGGCTGACCCATCTCAGCGAGACCCCAGGGAGGATTTTCTGACATGGGAAGTCCTAGAGGATTCCACCAACCAGATGGATGATGCTCCCCGGCTCTGAAGGTCTTCACAAATGACATGATAGTTCTAGGAAGGGAAGTTTCTCTCGAGGATCCCCCAAGCCCCATATTACTTTCCTCTGATCATGCACTCAGTCACTCAATAATATGGCCAGGTGGCCATGAATATAAAGCTCTTAGCAGAGAGCCAGCACAGCATAAGTGGCCAAAAAAATGTGGCTCCTCTTATTGTTAATAACAAGCATTTGTCATGTGCTTCCTGTATGATTAGGAATTGCAGGACGAGAGTCAAACAAGTATGAGACATGCCCTTGCCTCCAAGGAGTGTGCAGTCAGCAGGGGAAATAAGACATTCCTAAAATTAGGGCAGTGCTAAAAGGCCCAGGGCCTGGGGGTGGTGGGGGGGAGCTCCCGCTGTGTTAATTAGCTGTCCGGGGTCCCCAGGGCCTCAGAGCCACACGCAGAGACTCACAGATGCAAATATTATCAGTTGCTCACAGACAAGTGCCATCCCCGCCAGGCTCCTTGCTGGCACAGCCACCATCTGGTCCCACATCCCCTCTTCCTCCACAGCACAAAGGAGTGAGTCATGACCATCTGAGGCAGTCACATATCCATCCCCTTGCCAGTGGAACACAGGGAACATCTGCTGGGGGCTCTGAGGAAAGATGTCCTCAATGATTCCCAAGGGAGACGTGACATGTCTGTACCTAGAACAGCAGCAGCCACCTCAGGGCTGTGAGGGGTCAGCCTAAGGGCGGAGCTGACAGGTTGGGGATGGCAGAGGGGAAGGGGTAGGGATCTGCATGCCCACGACCATGCTGAGCCTGAGTTACCAGGCCTTCTTGTCAAGCGTGCTAATGGATTTTCCTTACTGCATGAGCCAGTTGAGGTCAGGCGCTATCAGAACCTCAGCTTCAGAAAACTGATGCAGAAGGGAAACATGGGGACACTGCTCCCATCCACACTCGGTTCACACACACATACAAACAAACGTGTGTCTGCTTACACTCTCCATGTGTCAACCTACAGGTGGTCCGCTCGGGAACAACTGTGTGTCCCTCCCTGGAAGCATCAAGGGAAGCGCTTGGTCTACAGAAAGGTAGTTCCGAGAAATCAACAGGAATGCTGCCCCCAGCCCAAACACAGGTGCCCCTGGGAGCTCTCCCCAGGGCCAGGAATTCTCCAAGCTCAGGAATGGCTAAGGGCTGCACCCTGCCTGCCTTTCTATCCTGAGGAGGAAAACTGACTCAAGAAGGAGGGCCATTTGCAAATATGACTGCCCTGGAGGCAATCTCCTCTTGAATAAGCCACGGAGCCCACTAGCCTTGTATCCCTGACGTCATTCATCTGGCCTGGTCTGTCTGAGCCAAAGACACCTCCTCAACGGACATCGACTCTTTCGAGACCACAGAAGAACCGCCTAGCAACAGTCTCCTGAGACACAGTTAAAACAGCTAGCACGTTCTATTCATTCCACTACCCAAAGATCATTAGGTCACTTGCTCTTTGGAAAACGGAGGGCAGGAAAGGCGTGGCACCACTCTGAGGTATCCTCGGATGAGCAGCTGGTTTCCTTAAATGAGTCAAGTGCTCAGTCAAGCTCAGCATCGTCACATTCCATCGGTGCCCTCGTGTGTGCCACCCCCACTATCATCACCAACTGTGACAGGTCAATTAGTCATTCATGTTCTGACGTATCCTCGCTGTCTCTTTCCAGAAAAGATTAAACGTGCGTAATGAGCCCCACCTTAGGGGATCTGGTCTGCTGAGCTTTACATACATCACCTGACCGAATCCTTACGACTCTGAGATGCAGAGAGGACAGACACGATAGACAAGGTCCTGAAAGGTAAGTGACCGCCCAAGGTCACGCCCAAGGTAAGAGATGGAACTAGGACCCAAACCCAGGACCTTGGGCCCCAGATGAAAGGGTCCCAGTGTCCCAAAAAGTAATCCAGATTGAACATACAATTCAACTGGTCAGAGGGTGACTAGAAACCAAGGGGTTCTAGCTTCCCCTCAAAAACAAAATAAAACAAACAAACAAAACTGATGTCAGGGAGGAATTGTCTCCGCAAATCCCCCCGGTGCTGCTGAGTCAGTGAGCTAAGTCTGAGGAGATAACGGGCTGACAGGGAAGGCCAAGGGTGTGCAGGGGTTGGAATCCTGGTTTTTCCCAGCACGGCGTGTGAACCTCTCTGAGAGCGAGTCTCCTCATCTGTACAACGTGGTGACGGTCCCAGTGTGAGGACGACATGATGTATAACAAATAACTGGCGTGAGACCTGCTTGCTCAAGATCATCTCTCCTCCCCACTGTAGGGATGGAAAAAGAGAGAGATGATGGCTGCCCCCAAACCCTACAATAATACTACACCATTTGGGGAAAATCCCCCAGGGACATGGTCTAAACTATTTTACATTTCAACCTGACACAGAGCCGGACGCGCTACCTTCTCAGGTCGGGCAGCAGTCAGGTGCCGGGAAAAGACGAGCACAGAGGGCAGTGATGCGGAGGGAGGCAGGCAGGAGAGAAGAGGACAGGCGCATGAAGCCTTTGCCTGGGTATCAGGAGGACTCCAGGACCACCTGGCCCTTCTGCCACTCGGCCCCTGCACATCCAGGCCACAGTCCATGTCCTCTCTGCTTGCATCTTCCCAGCGACGGGCTGCTCACTGCTTTCAAGGCTGCCCGGCCAGTGGTGAACGGCCTGGACCTTGAACTGTACACTGAGCTGAAATCTTACCATGTGCAGATGTTGGCATCTGAGGCCAGTCTCTTCCATACTTCACACAACTGTCCCTGTCTGGCTTTAGCGTCTGCTCTCCTCCCTGCTAATCATCTCTGGTTCTGTCACCTATCCTTAGTCACCCTGGTTTCCCAGCCCTCAGCACACCTCACAGCGTACCCCTGGACAAGTTCTCCTTCGGGGGACACAGTCACTTTCTCATTGTCTACTTATGTCACTTCACTTTAGCCGGGGTTCAAGCACCAGTTACTGTCATAAGAGGAGGCGTCTCCTCTGGGCCAACCACACAAACCTCACTTCTTTACAAGTGGGCTTTGTGAGTTGTTACAATTTAACAAATTCAACTTAAGGAACCCAAAGCACAAGGGCCACCACTGAGGAGGACACGTGTCTATCTGTACCACGTAAGCAAGAGAGGCTGGGGCCCTTGGAGAGAAAGATGCTAACTTCTTGCTGGCTGTGATGGCCCCAAATCAGGAAGTACTCTGAGGTCAAAAATAGGGGCTTCCATCCCACTAGCAGCACAAATCAAAGGGTGAGGCTGACGGGAGAAGGAAATATCCTTCCATTTCTCCTTTCAGACAGACCAGAGCCCCAGTCATGAACTGCCCCAGCCTGGGTACTTGGCCAGAGATATCTGCTGACTGTGCTCCTCTCCTGCCACTAGAGGTCAGAGCAGACAAGTTCATTAACTAGCACAGACCCTCAAAGACTGGGAGAAATTCACCTGACAACTTCCTGCTTTCAGTGGTCCCATTTCTCCCGCTGCTGTGTGACCTTTTCTCCCGGGCCCTCTGTTCCCCCTTCTGCATGATGAGTTCAGCAGAGGGTTGGGCTAGCTCAGGTTTTCTCAAAATGTGGCTCGCACGTGCTTTATGTACTTACATCGATACATCAAGTAGCATCACTTTTTCATTTCATTAGGGACCAATAAAAACTTCAACAGCCAGCAGTGGCTGAGAGCGGCATTTGAGAACAACGATCTAGACATGAATATTTTTCAAATGTAATTTGTAAGACTCCAAAAATATGTCCACAGACCCCCAACACCAGTGTCCCATGGCTGCACTTGCAAACTGCCTACTTACTTGTGTCTTTTGATCGTGAGTTTCGCTGCAAAAGTTCAGTCTCTATGATTGGAACTATATATTTTTTATATTATCCGCTAAGTAAAAATGTAAAATTTAAAAGTATTTGCAGAACTTGCAGATTCCTGACACTATCTGCAAGCACCTCAAGAAGCAAGTCCAGGTGTCCATAAACCAATTGTTCTGTTTGTCATGGAAGAAACGCTTAAATTGACCGCCAGTGGAACTGAAGCAGGATGCAAAGAAGAGCTATTCTAAGTGGTGTGAGGAGCCAGGAGCCCGACTGAGGGAAGTGATGCCTGTTCCTCAGAGGGTCAGAGGGCCCCTGAGCTGCAGGTTGGGGAAGAACAGTCACAGGGCCAGGGGCTGCATGGCTGAGATTGCTTTTAGCCCTGGAAATTCTCAGTTTTGTTTCCATGTGCCTGTGAGACAAGAACTGTGATAGAAAGGAGATAAAACACGTAACTTTTCTTCCTGGAATCATTTCGTTCACCACTTCTTGCAAGAAGAATGCCGTGGAGGTGTGGACAAGGAACTCCAAGAGAAATGCCAATAATTCTTTTACCACAGCACCGTCTATGGTGCCTAGACTGAAATGTCAAAACTGGAGACAGTTTCCTGAGCAAACCCAGACCGCAGGCCTGGCCATGGGCACGGCCCAACATCAGAATCCCCCAGGCCACGGGCTGCCGGCTGCTGCGCTGGGTCTGGCCCCTGCTCCAGGCTCTGCAGCGGGACCCCTGCAGGCAGTGATGGAATGGATAGGGCAAAGGAGCTTGTGTTCCCCAACGTGCAGGGGAAAAACAGCTGCTCATAACTGTCAGAGCTCTGAAGGCTGGCTCTGCACGACTGACCCTGACAGCCCCCTCCCACCCACTGTGCCACCTCAGACACAGGCAGGGAAGCAGGATGCAGAAGGGTAGGGGGTCCTCAGCCTACATTTGGAAGGATTCAGGGTCAAAAAAAAAAAAAAAACCCAACTATATGAATTATTGGATCAAAGACCAGTAATGATAGTGTTGAAGCATCTCCCTCTCTTAAAAACTCCTGTAGTCAGACCTGCTAGAGTCAAACCAGAGGAAGGGAACTGGAGAAACGGCCTCAGGTCACCTTTTAGACCGACAACCTGTAGGTACCTGCTGGGCCATGTCATCCATTGGGCACCTCGGGCGGAGTGTCCACAGCCTACAAGCTTTTCCAGGTTATAGAAATATTTGAAACCCGAAAAAAAAAACCCAAAAACTGTTAAGTCCAACATACAGAAAGAAACCTGCAAAACTGAAAACAACAAATACTTCATTACCCGTCCACAGTCAACCACAGCTCAAATCATATCTAAGTTACATCTACCCTGGGGCCCAGGAGCATCTGCAAGGCTTGCTACGATGAGGGGCAGAGCCCAGAGAGGTTTCCTCCCCCTGCCCTGGCCTCCCAGGCGCCCTCCCCCTGCTGGGCTAGCTGACGTGTTCCTCTTCTCCCTTGTCCCCCTTTCCCCTTGATCTCCCGATCTCTCCCGTTTCACCCTGGCTGCCAGTGTCCCTCAGGACGGAAACAGATGCCCAGGAATCTCCCACCAGCCTGGACACGCAGCTGCCCGCACCCTCGCGAGGAATCTCGGCAGCTGGCCCTTCAGGCCGGGAGGGCCCTGCCCTGCTCTCTGCGGTCCAGCTGAGCAGCAGGGACGGACCCCAGGCTTGCCTGGGCCCGGCTGGCGTGGGAGGAATCTTCCCTGAGCTGGGAACCCGGAGGCAGCGTCATGTGGTCGTGAGGAACGCAGGCTCTGGGATCTGGGGGACACAGATTTAACTTCCGTATCTGCTCGGGGCTTTGGGACAAATAATTGTGTCTCTCTGAGTCTCAGTTTCCTCACGTGTAAAATTATGCTCACACTTATTAAAATTGGGTATGAATTATTATACCGAAATTATTATACCCATAATAATGGCCTCCCCCAGAGGGCAGAGAAGGCAGCTGTGAGGCTTTAGACGGGATAACGTGCGCGAAGCTTTCACTTACAGGACAGTAATAACAGGTCACACTGTCACTGGGCACTTACTCCATTCAAGGCCATGTGACCTCTTCCAGACTACTTTAATGAATTCTCCCAACAACTCCATGACAGAGGTCCCATTTATCACCCCTGTGCTGTTCATGAGAAAACTGTAGCTCTGAGACTTTAAAGACCGTGCCCAGGATCACATGGGATTCTAATATAGACAGGACCGACCCTAACCCCCACACACACTGTCCCCAAAATTGTAGCTTTATACATCATTCTGCAACAGGCAATTTAGCAGAACATTGGCCTAAGAACCAGAAAACCTGGGTTTGAAACAAGGCCTTCCCTCTAAGTAGCTATAAAGTTCTGTGCAGGCCCGTGGCTCTTACCCCGTTCCCTTGCGTGTGGGTGGAAACAAGACCCCTTCTGCCAACGGCACAGGGTAACAGCCAGGCTCAGATCAGAGGCTGGGTGGAGGTGCTGTGTGAACCTATAAGCATTTGGCAAGCACTCAACGATAAACCTTCTTTACGTCGTGCCAGCTAAGTGACTGTCCAAGCTCCGCTTGAATACTTTCAGGGACAGGGAGTACTGTCCTACTTCTTTTAGTAGCTCATTCAGGTTAGAAAGTTCTTCCCGTTGCAAAGCCCACCCATAGGGCCTTGCCTGTAACTCCATCACACTGGCCCCACTAGCTGGGAAGAATCCTTGTAGTACCCTCACTGGCTGCTGAAGAGTCCTTGCTCCTGCCATTCTTCCCTGGGTGCCCCGCCCGCAGGAGACAATGGAAACAGTAGTGTTCTTGGTTTGCAGTGGCTCCTCTCCTGCAAACTCCTTCCCTGTCCCGACTTGGCAGACTCCCAGCCAGCAGTGGATGATGCAGAACAAGGAAGAATGTAGAGGATGCAGCAGACACTGTTGGCTGCTCCAACCACTGTCACTGCCCAATGTCCCTGCCCTCTGCAAACAGCTGTGGTGCCCCTGCTGGTCCTGACACCTCTGGCTGACACCTGGGCTCTGGGGTCAGGATCATGTGTACCTTGTACCTATTCCCTTGTTTTTCCTGAACCTTCCTGCCACAGCAATCCTCAGCCACACTTGTGCTTATACCTTGAAAGACTCCAGGAATCCCCCATGGCCCCCATTGTCAAACTTGTCCTCTTCTGGGCCCAGCCCCAGCATGGCCTGTGTGTGGGCATGGAGCTCATCGTGAAGGTTGTCCAACAGAGCAGCCCTCGTCCGGTCCTGGAAGGGGAGAGGGTGGAGGTTGTGGTGCTGGCACAGAGAGCAGAGATGTGCCCTCCCCCTGGGGGCTCCAGACACCTGGCCTGAGGGCTGCTAATCTGGCCAACTGCATCCTGGTTCCAGAGTGGACCTAAGGCCAGGCTGGACTCCAAGCTCACAAATGTTGCAACTGACACTACAGCTCCACACCCAGCCCTCTGCTCTCTTCCTAGGCCCCTTCTCCCTGGGCCATCCCACCCTCCCAACTCTACCCTGCTGACTCCATCCAGATCTCTACCCCGAGCTCCACATCCCTGTACCCAACTGCCCACTGCTCCTCTCCATCGAGATGTTCCGCCACAGCCAGATGTACAGTCTCCAGGGGGCGCTGTTCGCCCAGACCAGGATAGCACTTTCAGCAGCCCAGCCTTTGCGGACACCTCCAAACCAGTAGGTCCCGACAGACCTCACCGCCGTCTAGTGGTCCCCATGTCAGCAAAGAGCCCAAGCTCAAGGCCTAAGAGCCACCCCACAATTCCATTTCCCACCCTAATACAGAAGTCCATCAAGTCTTTCCAACTGAACCCGAATCAGTTTCTCCTGTGCCTGGTGTAAGCAAGTTGCCATCATCTCTCAGACATCTGCAATAGCTTCTAACTGGCCATCCTTCCTGCCCCCTCCTTTTCAATCTATCCTCTACACCAGTGGTCCCCAACCCCCGGGCCGCGGACTGCTACCGGTCCGTGGGCCATTTGGTACCGGCCTGGAGAGAAAGAATAAATAACTTACATTATTTCCGTTTTATTTATATTTAAGTCTGAACGATGTTTTATTTTTTTTAAATGACCAGATTCCCTCTGTTACATCAGTCTAAGACTCAATCTTGATGCTTGCCTTGGTCATGTGATACATTTATCCGTACCACCCTAAAGGCTGGTCCGTGAAAATATTTTCTGACATTAACCCGGTCTGTGGCCCAAAAAAGGTTGGGGACCACTGCTCTACACCACTATCAAGGTAATCCTCTAATACGCAAATCAAACATCATTCTCCTGCCTAGGTCCTTTAATAGGACGCATCACCTCTGACTCAAAGCCCTTCTTGATATGACCCAATCAATGCCTCCAGCTAAGTCCCCACCATTCAATCCCCCACAGGAGTCCTTCTCTCAGGCACTTCATCAAACCTTCTGGAGCCTCTTCATGAAGTCATGCTCTAATTCTTCTTTGCTCATGCTGTTCTCCCTGCCTAGAATAACCCTCCCCATTATTTCCTCCTGGCAAAAGGCTCATCGGATATCCAGATTTAGCAGCTGAAGGGCCACCTCCTCCAAGAAGTCTTCCCTGAACACAACCTAGTCCCCCATAGGCAGAGACAGTCACTATCTTAAGTCACAGCCCCCATGCTGGCCTCCATCACAGCCCAGTGCTAACAAACTGGATCATACCTATCTAGTAGTGGCCCCTCCCACCAGCCTGTGAGCTCTATAAAGGCAGAAACTGAGTCTCACTTATTCCCGTGTCCCAGGAAACAGAATGGAGCCTGGCACACAGTAGGTGCTCAATAAATGATTGGTGAATGGTTGACTAGACCTGAAGTCTGGACTTAGTATTCACAAGAAGAGTTACTAGATCAACACAGGGCTGAAGATTTTAGAGGGGCAAAGACAAGGCTTCCCACTGTGAACAGCCCCTAGGCCAGGCAGGGGTCAGGAACCTTTTTGGCTGAGAGAGCCATGAACACCGCATATTTTGAAATGTAATTCCATGAGAGCCATACAATGACCCATGTACGTTAAGCATTATCCAATAAAAATTTGGTGTTGTCCCAGAGGACAGCTGTGATTGGCTCCAGCCACCCGCAACCATGAACATGAGCGGCAGGAAATGAATGGATTGTAATACATGAGAATGTTTTATAGTTTTAGCGTTATTATTTTTTTTTATTGAAGATTTGTCTGCCAGCCAGATGCAGCCATCAAAAGAGCCACATCTGGCTCACGAGCCATAGGTTCCCGACCCCTGCCCTAGGCGCGGCCCCCGGCAGAGGCTGGCTAACAGGAGGGCAGAAGGAAGGCCAGCAGGGACCGCACTCTCACCTCCAGCTTCGCAAACTTGTCCGACTTACAGCAGGCGTTCTCTGCGTTGGTGAGCTTGGTGAGCAGAAACTCCCTGAACTCGGGGCCCTGGAACAGATAAGAACCCCAGGTCTCTCGCAGCTTCATAATGAGCAGGCAGAACGCGGGATCTAGGAGAGTCCCTGAAAGGTCCCCTCTGACACTGGATCACTCCTAGCCCAGGCCATCTGCTAAGATGCTAACTTGGAAACCAGCTTCCCTGGTCCTGGGAAATCAGCCCTCCACACCCACAGTGGCATTTCCATGACAGGAGGTGATTTTTGCCCAAGGCTCCAAGGACTGGAACATGGTATAAAAATGCTTCTTTTAGCAGAAATTCAAACACCCTGATGTGAGACCCTGTGCTAGGTCAGCCTGGCAGCAGGAGAGGTGGGGAAAGACCCCAAGTAAGGTGAGCCCCTCAACCTGCTGAATAAAGTCCCTGCTAATGTTCCCACCCAGATTCCCACTCCAACCATAGCCATTCAGGTATGGGCACCCAGAGTCTTGGATATGTGAGGAGTAAAAAGGAGAGTGTCTTACCTTCTGGAAAACAGGGGGGCTGGGCAGAGGTGGGCCAAAGGCAGGCACGTCTTCCCGCGCAGTGACTGAGACCTGAAACAGAGTCTCAGTGTGGGCCGGGAGGGAAGAGATGGGAGCCAAGGGCTAAAAAGCACTCCACTGGCCATGCCTTGGCCCTAGGGGAGCCCCACTTCCCACGGCAGACCTCCTCTCTGCCTCTTCCCCGTGCCCCTCTGAGCCATCGCCAGCACAGCAGAGCTCCTAGAAGTGGGGCCGGTTGGTGTGGAACTGTCCACATGTTCTCATCTGTACTGCTGGAGGCCAGAAGCAAGTTTGGCAGGATGACTGGACAGGGCTGAGGAGCAGCCTGGGACCCTGACTCGAACACAGTACAAGTGTGCAAGAGGTCTGATCTTATCTGCATTGGATTGGGATACTAAGCCTACGGAGAAGGCGCAGTGAGAATGATCAGCCCTGTTTCACTGATGAGGAAACAGATGCTCAGAGACAGGAAGCGATCGCCCAAAGGCACACAGGGGATTAGCCACAGAGATGAACCAAGAATCCAGACCCTGTCTGCGGTTCTTCCCCACAACACTGACTCCCGAACCTTATCACACTTCAAACACAGTCGGTGCTTAAAAACTAAATACCGACTGCCTGGGCTCCACCCAGGCCTACTGAATCAGCAGCTCTGTTGAAGAGCCAAGAATCTGCAGCTGTTAGGTGCTCCTGAAGGCTTCTGTGCAGTGGGCAGACGGGTGTTGGGAAGCCTTGACCCCACACACAGGGTCAGTGGGGCTGCACGAGGCTTGAACTAGCAGCGGAGGGTCCAGACTGGGACTGGGGGTGGAGAGCATCAAGATGCACTGCGTGTTGCCAAGGAGTGTAACAGCTCCGGGGTGGAAGCACACCTTGGGCCAGCCTGGCGAGGCATGAATTAATGGAGTGAGAACACCAAGACGCTCTGTGTGGGGTCTCCCAGGCTCGGGACAGTTCCAGCTCCCCTCTGCAGGCAGGTGCCCTGGCTTCACCTGTCCTCAGCCCACGAGGCTGCAGGCCGCTTTGGAGACTCTGCCCTCTCCCGTCCCCAGGCGGGTGGCCAGTGACGTGAGCCCGGCCCTGGCACACCGCCAGCTGCCCGGCCTGTGAAGTAGGGCAGATGCTGAGAGTCGGCCAGACTGGGTGAGCAGGCAGCTCGGAGCCAGGCCAACGAAAGGCCCTGCCAGCGTCTGCAGGGGAAGGGAGCAGGACAGGGCTGCTCAACACCAGATCCGAGGCTCTCTCTCCCCAAGCTCAAGGCTGCTGCAGGGCCCAAGCTGCAGTGCCCACCGTCAAGGAACAGGGTAGGTTTGGCTGATGTGATTTCAGCCTGTTAAACACGGTTCCGCACCACCACCCACCATGCACCCAGGACGCAAGTCGAGTTCCACCCACAGAGCCAGAATCCGAGGAGGGTGGTGGGAAGGCCCGTGACAGGCTGCTGAGGGGGACAGGACCAGAGGCCGGGCCCAGTCCCCCCTCCTCCCGCCTTGACACCCCTCCCCCAGGCTTGCATCTGAGTGGGCTGTGCTGGCTGGGTAAATGCCTTCATACATGTTCTTAAATCCACCAAGTGTCCCAGACTGACAAGTCTACCACAGCGGCCATGTTAGAAAAACAGGGGGCGGGCCCTTCCTTGTGACAGCAGTTCGTCCTCCATCCCCGTTATGCTCCCTCTCCTGACCCCTTTCCAGCAAAGCGCGGGGCCTCTGTTGTTCTCTCCTCTTGGGGACAGTTGGGTTGCTGGCCTCAAAGCAGAAGCTGCCTCAACTCAGCCTCACCTTCCTGTTTGCTAAATTCAGCCTGGCTGCCCGGCAGGGGCCAGAACGGGGCTTGGAGGCGGCAGGTCCCTCTGGGGAAGAGACTCTTCAAGGCCGGGACGCGGAGGAGGTTTGGAGCATGTGAGCGATGAGGATGCACCACGAGGTGGGGAGCCTCGGAGGGGTCCAGACTCAATAAGACCCCACGCCCAAGTGTGGCCTGGAAGCCTCAGAGAACCGTGAAGGCTACTCAAACAAGACGTAAGCAGTGAGGGGAAGGGGTGCACAGCCAGGACCCCTCTCCAATGATCTGCTTCACGTGAGACTCCTGAGACCTCCACAGGACCTTAGGGGTCCCAGACAGGGAGACCTTGGAGGGGGGGTCCTGGTGATCCCTCAGCTGGAATTTCCTTCCAATCTGGCAGGACGGGGACAAGAATTATATCGGAAAAATAATCTGATGTGACCGTTCATGCACATTCAAATTTTGGAGCCAAGTTCCCACCTGCTCCAACGGCTCAGTGACGACGACCCCAGGCAGACCTGGACAAGGACTCCAGCTCCACTGCTTCTGTGGGAGGCCTCCAGCCTTAAGCTCCTGCCTCAACCCTGCTGCCTCCCCCCATGTAAAACAGGGCCAATGAGAGGTTCTGCCTGGCCCGTGGCTTGTGAGGATTCAACAAGAATGTTTTTAAGGGCTTAGTATAGTGCCCGGCATTGAGTCAGCACCCAGTAGGAGGTAACCATTGTCATCTGCTTTTTTTTTTTGCTTTCCCTACTAATATGCACCTAATATGCACCTGAAATACTACAGAGTTCCCCCTAACCACTTTTTAATCCATCACACACACACATAGACACACACATTTCTCAACTCCCTTTACTTCCCCTCTTGACCTTATCAAGGCTGGACGGAACTCTGAGGGTGTCTAGTCCAACTTCCTCGTTTCACAGATAGACTCAGAGGCCCACGGAGTGAACCAACTGGCCCAAGGTCACACAGCAGTCAGAGGCAGGCCCGGGACCAGAACCCCAACTCCCGAGACTCTCGGTCTGGGGCCCTTAGCTGCATGTTCCTAGACCATCCCTCCTCCTCCTTTCCTCTTCTTTCCTATTGTTTGTCCTCCCCAGCGGGGCCTTCCTGGGGCATTGCTGAGCCCCTGGGGAAACTTCACTCTCCTTTTCCATAGCCCCTAAGCCTGCAAGGGTCAGCCAAGGTCTTTTCCACCCTGGACCCCCTAAGGGATCTAACCAGCTGCTCCTGAGTCTGCTCATCACATGGGTGCTGCTGGGGTATGGATGAACAGAAGTTTGGGAGCACCTTGGAAGGCTGGTCCCCTTCCCTGCCTCCTGACTCCCTGGCCCCTATTCACAGGTCTTTCCCTCCAACCTCAATGTTTTCCTGACAGGTGGAGCACAAGGTCCCACATCCCAGGGACAACCTGGCTCTTCCTGTGGGTCCTACTTCTCTGCTTCTCATCACCTCTCTGAGGAAAGTGCTTTCACCTGGACCATAGCCCATGGCTGGGAAGCCTTGGTCAAGACTTCTAGCATCAAAGCTGGAGGTAGGGTGGTGATTTTTGGACCTCTGGTTTTTCTCTGTATTGTCCCACGCTACTAAGCTTTTGGGGAAGTGGAGAAGCCAGTTAGCTGAGCTCCAATTCCTATCAGGAACTAAAAGCAAATACTAAACATCCACAAGAGGTCCCATTCTGCCAGCAGAGGTCCAGCAGACAAGCCACACATTTGTACATGGGTGCCTGGCGGGAGTCCCCTATCACACAGCTTTACTTTGGGGGCACTGCTCAGTAGCTCTCTGCCCCTACTGGCTGTTGAAAGAAACCGCTGGCTTTTCCCTGAAGGCCGGTTCTATACGTTACTTCCATGTGCCCACCCCTGGCACACAGAAGGCACTGAATGAATACAACCTGCTTCTACCAACAAATCCAGCAGCTGTTTGAACTGAATGCCCATTTTGGTCAAGCAAGGGAGCCCATAGCCTTCAAGGAAGTGCCTAAAACATGGTTTCTCTAGCTTTTCGGCTAAGACTGCTCAGTGACCGAGGACCATGAACATGGGCATGGAAAGGAATCAGCTCTCCTTAACAGGAGAGAGGTGTGGGTTTCTTTTTTTTTTTTTTTAAGCCTCACACTTGGGTTGAAAATTGATGTGAATTTTGTCCTTAATATATCTGGCTTTGTATTGACATAACAATTGTATAACATCATTCTCCCCAAAAAATCTTCTATCAAAATTGGTATTTCACGAAGATGGCCATGAAGCGCTAGGGCTTTTAAACCCCTGGAACCAGCACTGGCCCAGGTTATTACATAGGAAACGTTTCCAGGCCTCCGAGTTTCCCTTTAGCAATCGCAGGCTTTCTCCCCTCTCCCTGTGATAGCGGCTCCTCATACTGCGGGGAGCAGACAGTCCTCTGAGAGCCTGAGCTATGTATGGCCTTTCTGCCTAGAAAACACAAAGAAGCACATAAACTCACCATTTCCCAGGTATCTGCAGGGGGTTCAATGACTGTATAACCACCACCTTAGAAGCCCTGCTTTGCTCCACCACTCCTGGGTGTCATGCCCCTGAAGTCACTGTGATGTAGAGAAACTGTTGCCCCAGAGGTTGAGATTACTTATCGTGGAGAAGAGGAGAGAGCTCACGCTTTAGCCATCAGGCTTGAACACAGTGAGGGCTGCTGAGGATGATGGGCTCACCTGCATGCCTGAGTTTTGAGCTAGTCTGAAAAACTGCCTATTGGTCAGGAGGCTGAGACCCAAGTACTCACCATCCCCCTGCGAGTCTTCCAAATGAAGATGGGCCATTTATTCCAGAACAGCTGGACCAGTGGCCAGGGTCTACCAGGCCCCTGCTCTCCACCCTTCTCACCGAAAACACCTCTGTCTCTTTCTCCCCGTTGTTACCACCCTCCTTCCTTTCCCTTTCCTGACAGTCCCCTACTTTTTCCTTCACCCCTCTAGTTCTGCCTTACTCTAGCATGTGGCATTACCAGATCCCAAATAGGAGCATCCGGGCTTCCCAGCCCTTGAGCTAAGTGCTGTTGAGCCTGGAGACGACCAGATGGATGAGATGACCTCAGAGGGTGCTCCCCACCAAGAGCCTAGCCCCCAAATCCCAGAAACCTGAGAACCGTGGAGAAACAATCACACCAAAGCTAGGAGTGACATCTTGGAGAGGAGCCCAAGCAGCCATTGAGAACTGGTGTTTCCCGGTATCACTGACTCCAGAAAGTGCGGTGGAGTGCCCAGGCCACTGCTTCCTCCAGCGCCAGCTTCTCCTCACCTTGTAGGACGCGTTCTCTGTGCCCGGGCTCTCAGCCTGCACCACAATGTAGGCATGTAAAAAGTTGGAGGCGATCATATCTGGGACAAACGGTGTGTTTTCTTCTTGGAAGATGATGGCCACAATGTCATTCCCAATGTGTCTCTTTCTCTGGAGCTAAACAAAAAAAGTGTTCCACTGTTATAAGCCAGCTGGGAACATCCTGAAAGCAGTATGAATCTATATAGGAAGTTCCTCATTACTCTATCTTTATACATAAACCCTGGAACTCAGAGACCTACCTCTCCAGGGAGCTTTTTATTTTAATCTTTAGAAGCCATCAAAAAGAAAAATATGGGGCCGCTGCCCAAATTGTTAGGTGGAGGCTAGCAAGCATCTCACTGAGCTCTGCCATGTACAGAGCTCTGACTCAGGGATCTAGGAAGAAGAGGTAAAAGTTGTCCTCATAGAGCCTGTAACTAATCCCGGAGAAAAACAAACACAAGTGAAGCTACCTGAGAACAGGAACAAAGCCACCAGGCAGCACATTGTAAATCAGCTCTTGCACACAAATGCCTGCCACTGTGGGGTGCAGGGGGCAGGGAAGAAGGCAAAGTCAGAGGCCTGGTGGCAATCTGAGAAGACTTCCTGGAAGAGGAGATTGTGGGGGGGACACGATGAAAATGTGGATGGGCAGGGATGAGGGGGCAGATTATTCCATACCAGAGGGGAGAAGAGCCATACTTAAAGAAAAATGGGCAGGGCTCAGCAGAGGTCACCAGGGAGTGAGAAACCCAATCCCGATTCCGTACCCCAAACTCCGCCGGGTGTTGTCACAGGTGATCTCAATCACCAAGCACCTACTGTGTCGGGAGCCATGCTGGGTGATTCACACACAGGATTTCAAGTGTTAAGGCCTTCCTGTACACCAGGTCCTGGCCAGGGGCTTACCCATACATTTATTCCTTTACTGAGCACCTATGCTTCCCTTCGAGTGTCTCACTTACTGAGCACTTGTCTCACTCATTCCACACACATCATCCCATTTCTTAGGAAAAGAACATTAATATTTATCCAGTCCTTGCCAAGAGCCCATCTGAACACAGGTGAGCCTGACAGTGAGCCAGAGAGCAACCCAACCACAGGCTGGGCCGGAGGTGCAGGGGCTGGGCTGGGAGGGGACAGAGAGCAGCCCTCAGCCACAGGCTGGGCCGGAGATGCAGGGGCTGGGAGGGGACAGAGAGCAGCCCTCAGCCACAGGCTGGGCAGGCTGGGCAGGCGGTGCAGGGGCTGGGCTGGGAGGGGACAGAGAGCAGCCCTCAGCCACAGGCTGGGCCGGAGGTGCAGGGGCTGGGAGGGGACAGAGAGCAGCCCTCAGCCACAGGCTGGGCCGGAGGTGCAGGGGCTGGGAGGGGACAGAGAGCAGCCCTCAGCCACAGGCTGGGCCGGAGGTGCAGGGGCTGGGCTGGGAGGGGACAGAGAGCAACCCAACCACAGGCTGGGCCGGAGGTGCAGGGGCTGGGCTGGGAGGGGTCAGAGAGCAGCCCTCAGCCACAGGCTGGGCCGGAGGTGCAGGGGCTGGGCTGGGAGGGGACAGAGAGCAGCCCTCAGCCACAGCCTGGGCCGGAGGTGCAGGGGCTGGGCTGGGAGGGGACAGAGAGCAGCCCTCAGCCACAGCCTGGGCCGGTGGTGCAGGGGCTGGGAGGGGACAGAGAGCAGCCCTCAGCCACAGGCTGGGCCGGAGGTGCAGGGGCTGGGCTGGGAGGGGACAGAGAGCAGCCCTCAGCCACAGGCTGGGCCGGAGGTGCAGGGGCTGGGCTGGGAGGGGACAGAGAGCAGCCCTCAGCCACAGGCTGGGCAGGCTGGGCAGGCGGTGCAGGGGCTGGGCTGGGAGGGGACAGAGAGCAGCCCTCAGCCACAGGCTGGGCCGGAGGTGCAGGGGCTGGGAGGGGACAGAGAGCAGCCCTCAGCCACAGGCTGGGCAGGCGGTGCAGGGGCTGGGCTGGGAGGGGACAGACACTGAAGGTGAAACACTGAGAGAAAACCCACTTTGGATACAAAAGGAATCCTGCTCCCATTTGTTTCTGGAACATTCAGTAGTTATTGTAGAGCCAAATGACAGTCTCATTTGCCAATTTCCTTTTTTCCAAAGAAGCCAAGCACTGTGTTTACAATATTACATCTGTGTTCCCTCCCCAGTTCCCTGATCAGAAACGCATGGGTCAGCACCTGGTGAAAGGCCTACCTTCCTTTCCTATTTTCCTAGAGACGGAAAAGGTGCAGAGTGGGACGGGCAAACGGTGCCACAGCCAGGGGTCAGCTGCTGGCCTCAGGGCTCAACAAGAAAACAGCCAGGCCTCCCTTAGGAGCACACAGCTGTCAGAAGCCAGAAGCGGCAAACGAGAGGGTGCGCAGGAAAACCCTGGAAGGGCAGTCTCACCCAGGGCTCCCTGTCTGAGGTAGAGAGGCTGAATTCCTGCCCGCTGGGCAGGTGTGGTGAGAGATGAGACTGTGGACAAGAAGAGCTGGGCAGTGGGACTATCTGACCACATACATCACTGGGGAGGGAAGAAGGGCAAAAGCCCAGTGGCCTAGAGAGGGAACAGCTGTTAGGTAGGAAGTCAGGCATCATACTGAGCCTTACGGTCAAAACCATATGTGAACCCCACAGTATTCTGACGTGCACAGTGCTACCCCCACTCTACAGATAAGAAAAACGAGGCCACAAGGTTACACGGCTTGCCCAGAATCACATATCTCTAAGTGCAGGGCTGGCATCAAGCTGCCACCTTCAGACGCAATCACATACTCTTCACCCGCCCCCTATGTGATCAGGGCACCTGGGCTCTGCTCCCATCTCTGCCCCAGTGACCTGGGAAACAGTCTTTTGACCACGCCTTCCCGATGGTCAAAGTGTGATAACGTGAGCCTGTCTGTTGTCCTGCCACACATCAGCAGCACTGCCAAGCGGCCTTGGTGAGATCACTTGATGGTACAGGCTTTGACAAGAACACAGCTGAACACATTGACCTGGAATGCTGAGGTCACCAGTTAGACACATCTGGCTTGCCTGGTCAAGGTACATATGGGAGTTGATGCTTCCTGCTCCTTTCCCCTTCTCGTTCTCTGTTTCTGTCTCTATCTCCTTCCCTCTCTTTCTCTATTTCTCCCCCCCCCCCCGCTAAAATGAGTAAATTACAAAAAAAAAAAAGAAAGAAAAAATTTTAAAAAGTATTCTGTTAATTTCTCTACGTCTATGAGGTAAAAACAAAATAAAACAACAAAAACAAACAAACAGAAAAAGAACACAGCTGAACAGCCTGGCCTCTTGATTATGAAAGGGGTGGGGGGTGCAGTCCCTTCAGGCAGATGCAGGTAGATGGGACTAGAAGCAGGCTTTCACCTCGCACGCCCCAGGATCCCGGGGCCCTCCCGACTGAGGTTACCTGCTGGGCGTCTCCTTCAGTAAACGGCAGCTTTGTGGAGACATGAAACATGATCTCCCTGTCCCGAAATACCGTGTACACTGACTCCACCCCCGTCTGTCCGTGGGTCACATCCAGGCCTCCTCGGAAACTGTCAGTAAAAAATCAGAGCAAGTGCCACAGAGAGTGAGGGTTAGTGGGCATCTCGGTGCAACCTTCCCTCAGAAATGGGTGAAGGAATGAGAGGTGTGGAGAGTTGAGGACTAAGAGAGTGAGACGCGAGAAAGCAGGGAGAGCTGCTCTTCTGAGCCCATGAGCCCTGGTGCTCTATCATAAACCAGCATTTAAAAGACAAAGGCAGAACTCCACTCCAAGCTTTGGCTTGTCCCCTCCATACCACAGGGTCAAGTGGGAAGGGAGGTCATCCACCCACAGTCCCAGACAGATGCTATCCTGGGTGCCAGTGACCTGCAAGGCAGATAGGTCACAAGCCTTTGCTCTCTGCAAGGCCATGTCCAAGTCCTCAGCCAAGACTCAAGGCAACTGGCGACCCTGCTGGATGGCGGTGAGCCCCACAGGAGCAACCCAGAGGCAGCCTGAAGAGGTGACAGATGCTTGAGCTCTGCCCAGCCCATGTCTGGTGTGGAGACCCAATCACGGCAGCACCCAGCCTGAAGGTACCCACGGAGGGCCCTTCCCTGGCTATCTCCTCACAGGCAGGAAACTAAGAAACTGGGCGGGCTTCTGGGCGCTGCCCCCTCTTTCTTTATGGAAATAGGGCTGCTAGGCAAATTCTTAGGGTCGTTTCCTTCAGCAAGAGAAGAAAGAAGGTTCCTTTAAGAAAATGAAATAAAACAGACCCTGAACATCAGTCCCCATGCCCCACCCCCAGGCAATGTAATATGATCCAGAAAAAGTGCTCTGCTCGGGCCAGGAGTGGCAGAAAGCAGGCTGGGCTACGTGTCACATACTCTAGGTTCCAGACCTGCTTCTGCCCCTAAATCAGCACGTGATGGTGGGCATATCTCCTAATCTCTCTGGGCCTCAGTTTCCTTTCTCTCTAAAATGAAGGGATAGGATGACATGATCTCTGTCTAAGACACCTTTTTTTTCATATTTTAATGTCTGTGAAATCAGGACACAACTTACAAAGATGGCGTCTCAGAGTCAGCGGGAGATGGTGTAATAAGAACGGCAGTGCTGGCCCTGGCCGGTTGGCTCAGCGGTAGAGCGTCGGCCTAGCGTGCGGAGGACCCGGGTTCGATTCCCGGCCAGGGCACACAGGAGAAGCGCCCATTTGCTTCCCCACCCCTCCGCCGCGCTTTCCTCTCTGTCTCTCTCTTCCCCTCCCGCAGCCAAGGCTCCATTGGAGCAAGGATGGCCCGGGCGCTGGGGATGGCTCCTTGGCCTCTGCCTCAGGCGCTGGAGTGGCTCTGGTCGCAGTATGGCGACGCCCAGGATGGGCAGAGCATCGCCCCCTGGTGGGCAGAGCATCACCCCTGGTGGGCGTGCCGGGTGGATCCCGGTCGGGCGCATGCGGGAGTCTGTCTGACTGTCTCTCCCCGTTTCCAGCTTCAGAAATGAAAAAAAAAAAAAAAAAAAAAAAGAACAGCAGTGGTGACTACCAGTGCTGACCGTGCCCAGCACTAACTTAAGCACGTCACAGGTATTATCTATAACCCCCAACCGCCTGTGGGGTCAGTACCATCTTTAGCTCCCTTTTTACAGATGAGGATACTAAGGTTTGCAGAGCTTAAGTCACTTGCCCAAAGTCATAGACCTAATAAGTGGTGGAGGTGGAATTGTGCCCCATGTTTGACTGACACCAGACGGTAGCGATGACCTGCAAGGGAAGGAGGGGGGAGGAAGAAGCGGGAAGAGAAGAAAGCAGCAGAAGAAAATGATTACTGAATATCTGCCACCTGGCAGGCGTGGAACTGGGTGCTATCACACATGAGGAGCTACTATTAGTTGGCTGCTGGAGTGGGCATTCCGAGGGCTCTGTCACATGCCGGCCATGAAGCACAGCCCAGTCAGGCCAGGTCCAAAGGCCCTTCCCAAATGTTGCTTTTGCCAAGGAAAATCAAAGGCTAGACTTTTCCAAACAATAGCTCCAATAGTCTTTCTGTCCATATAGAGAACCACAAATTCCTACCAGGGGAATTACTGTATTTCTACCAATTCTTAACTGTCCATTCTTTTTATGTATTATCTAAAACGGGTCACTTCCCCCAAACAGCACAGGGCTGTCTTTCTGAAGGCCTGGCAGGTGAGTGATAGGGAAGGTGGATTTGTTTCCCTCTTAGTCTGAGCCAAACGTAATTAAGTAGGCGAGTCTGACGGGTGAGAAGTTTCATCATGCAGCCTAAGGCCAGATGTCACTGCTTTTCGGGCGCCCTGCCATCCTGGAGTACCTGGACCACGGTTTCCTTAGGAAGAAGTGTTAGTCATTTGCTGAAAAACAATCATGTGTTCCTTGTATGTGTTTTTAACTCTCACATGCCCTCCCTAAAACTCAGCTGTCGCCCTGCACCCTTCCTCCAAGTCCTCTCCCATGGGGCTGGAACCACGACTTGGCCAAAACCTACCCTTTGAAGTCCTGCAGGGTGACGGTGTTCCCCAGCAGCTCCAAGAAGTCCTTGAAAGCTGGGCTCTCCTCATTGTTCCCAAACAGCTCCTCCTCCAGGGTCTGGAAGAGAAGCAGGCCAGGGGCAGGAGTCAGAAAAAGCCCTCTTGGTGCCAAGAGAAGGAATGTGCTTGTCCAGACACCTGGTCCCTTTCTCTCTTTGTCCCCCTCCCCCACCCCAATCACCATCCAGTGGTTCTGTCCTCTACTGGAGGAAACACTGAGGCTCCCTCACAGACCTGGGTTTCCGGGGCTGCTTAATGAGGACGTTCCCTTCAACCAAAAGCCACTGGTCGGTACAAAAAGCAAAGCTGAAGCAAAGAGTTCTTAGACATGATGCCAAACCCAATCCATACATGGAAGTTTGACAGCTGGACTGACAAAGGTCTCCTGTCTAGAATCTATAAAGAACCCTTAAAACTCAATAGTACTCAAAACCTCAATGAGATACCACTTTACACGCACTGACAGCTAGAATCGAAAGGAAAGGCAAGTGTTGGTGAGGATGTAGAAAACTCAGAATCCACACATGCTGCTGGTGGGGATGTGAAACGGTGTTCTCACTTTGAAAGAGTCTGGCCGTCCCTCAAAAGACTAAACAGAGAGTTACCATAAGACCCAGCAATTCCACTCCTAAGACTATCCCCAAGCCTAATAAAAACATAAGTCCACACAAAAACTCGCACTCGAATGCTAATAGCAGCATTCTTCATAAAAGCCCTGCAATGGAAACAACCAAAATGCCCATCAGCTGACAAAGGAATAAACAAAATGTGGTACAGTGTATATCCATACAATGGATAAATGAGTACCATTCGGCCATAAAAAGGAATGAAGTACTGATTCAGGCTACAACATGGATGAATCTTGAAAACAGTATGTCTAGAGAAAGAAGTTAGACACAAAGGGTCACATGTTATGACTCCATTTATATGAAATGTCCAGATAAGGAATATCTATAAGACAGAAAGTGCACTTTTGGTTAACAGGAGCTAGAGAAAGTGGTGATGGAAAGTGACTGCTAACAAATGTAGCGTTTCTTTTGGGGGTGATAAAAACGTCTGGAGTTAGATGGTGGTGACAGTTGCATAATTCTGGGAATATACAACACACACTAAATTGTACACTTTATTGAGGTATAACTCACATGCCATTGTGAATTGTATGGTATGTGAGTTACACCTCAATAAAGCTATTATAAAAATTTTTTTAACTTAACAGTAAAAAATAATCCAATTGGAAAAGAGTCAACAGCCAGCCATCTTAATCTAGTTTCTTTCTCTCGCAATATTTCTGTACTGTTCAGATACAGAAGACTATGGTTGCAAATAGCATCTTCTGCTTCTGCTTTCTACTTTAAGGATTAGGATCTATTGTGATTAATCTTCATTTTAAAGTTTCTATTACCACACTAATGAAAAAAAGAAAAAGACATGAATGATCATTTCACCCAAGAGGATATACAGATGGCAAATAAGCACATGAAAAAATGTTCAACCTCATTAGCCGTTAGAGAAATGCAAATTAAAATAATAAAATATAATAATAATGAGATATCATTACACAGCTATCAGAATGGCTAAAAAATAGTAACACCACCAAATGCTGGCAAGGATATGGAGATCACAGATCAACCAAACACTGCTGGTAGGAATGCAAAATGGAACAACGGCTCTAAAAAGTAGTTTGGCAGTTTCATACAGAACTAAACATATCATTACCATATAATCCAGCAATTGTACCCCTGGGCAAACTTATCCCACAGAAATATAAACTCATATTCACACAAAAAACCTGTCTACAAATGTTCAAAGCAGCTCTATTCACAACAGCCCCACACTGGAAGCAATCCCGCCGTCCATCCGCGAGTGATGGTCGAAGACCGTGGAGTGCCATGCCGGAGAATACTCCTCAGCCACAAAGAGGAATGAACTACTGATACACTCCAGCACTTGGATGAATTTCATTAAGTGGAAAAAACCCAACCCAAAATCTTATACACTGTATGATGCAATTTAGAAAACATTTTTGAAATGACTTAGTTTCAGAAATCCTAGAAGAGATTAGTAACTGTCAAGCGTTAGGGACTGAAGGGGGAAGGGAACACAGAGGCAGGAGGGAGACTGGCAGGGTTATAAAAAGGCAACGCAAGGTATCTGAAAGTGAAAAGGGTGATGGGACTCTGTATCTTGACTATGTAACCTAAATATGTGATCAGATGATACACACACACACACACACACACACACACACACGCCAGATGAGTAGATACAAAATTGGGGAAATCGGAATAAGACCCCCAGATTGCGTGGCTGTGATACTGTTTTGTAAGACATTCCCTGTAGGCCAGGGAAACTGGGTAAAGGGTACACTAGGCCCCTCAATCTGATTTCTTACAACTAAATGTAAATCTACAACTATCTAAAAATTAAAAGTTTAATCATTTTTTTCTTAACAAAAAGCAAAGCTGAAAACAGGAGCAAGCTCCACGGGGTGACACCCTAAGCACCGCGTGGCACCGCGTGGCACCGCCTGGTCAGCTCCGCCCACAGCGGCGGGATCCGCCAAGCGCTGAGCACTCTGCAAACATCCACAGGCGGCAAAGAGCGCGTGGCGTGAGATGCAGAGCCACTGCAGTCTGCACTGTCAGTTCAAGGAGAAATCTCCAATAGCTGAGGCCTTCACGCCTCCTTTACACCTCTATTAAAACAAGAAAGTGCAGACCTGAGGTTCCAAGCCTTCAATAGGTAGTAGAGTCTAGTTAGAGTGCAGTGACTTTCCTTTGTTATATAGTATTTCTGTTTAGAATTACCTTCGTTTCATTGCAAATGATACCGATTTTCCAATCAGAGTATCAATATAAAATTTCCTTTAAAAATAAATGCATTTAAGTTGAAAATAAAAACATTTAAAAGAAAATATTAGATGTAGTTTCTAGTAGGGGTGTGATAAAAGTATAACAGTGCCATACAGTGGAACAAATGATAGGATACAGGTACTGAGTACGGTTTGTGAGTGTCTGAAGTTTGGGACACAAGGCTCTCTAGCAGAGGTCTGCGAACTATGGCCTGTGGGCCAAGTCTGGCCTGCTGCCTGTTTTTATAAATAAAGTTTTATTGGAACACAATTGGGCCAATTTATTTACATATTGTCCTTGGCTGCTTTTGCACTAGAAAATTGAATGGTTGTAACAAAGACAGTATAGCCCATGAAGTCTAAAATATTTACCATATAGCCTTTCACAGAAAAAGTTCCATGGCATGCCAGGAAGGCATCAAATTCTAGCCCAATGTTCTAGTTGCCCAGGTCCTGAGGCCAAAGTGTGGGAGGACAGCTACCTCCAGGCCACATCCATCTTCCACTGGGAAAACAACCCAGTCCATGATCTCTCCAGATTCACACCCAGCCTGGTATTAGCCCTGTCTTTACTTTTATACTGGCCTTGAGCTTGACCATGCACTCAGGGAGGTCTTAGTCATCACTTGTATCCCCCACCGTGCTTAGCACAGCGCCTGACAAACAGAAGAGTTAAATGGGGCTTATTTATATCCTAAGACCAGCACAGTACTCTCATGCAACAAATGTTCACTTTACATGTCCCCTGTCTGTAGGTTTGCAAAACAATAATCTGCTGAGTGTTTTTTAAAAAAAGACTTATCTCCCTATGTGCCCCCACCTTGCCTCAGCAGCATCAGGTACATAAACTACAGACAGACTCTTTCTCGGAGATGGATGGTTAATATTCAGTAATTATAATTTTGCTGGAACATTGGACTGTAATCACTTTATGAGATCTGCTTTGGTAAATTTCACAAGCAAAGAACTTTAATTAGGTAGGTTATATTAGCAGAGCTGTACAAAATAAAAATGCAATATGTGAGAATCATCAGAGCAGCTACCTGAATAATCTCCCCTAAGTTATAAATGATTTATCTGTGTTGGTCTTTCAGCTCCTAAACTCTTCCCTTAATTAGAGTGTTTTTAAGCAAACTTATGTTTCTTATGGTCTAATATCTTCAGAGAAGGGAGTCAGCTATTATGTAGCCAAGAAAGACACCGGTGTGCATAAACACACACACACACACACACACACACACACACACACACACACGCACACGCAAACCCACAGATAATAGTGAAAGGTACTTTCAACCTACCATTAGCAGAGCCCAAACTCTTGTTCATTCATTAATTCACATAACAAAAAACTATGAGTGTATTTAGACAAAGTCACCATGCTAGGACCCTAGATGATACAAAGATAAAATGAGTGTGGAACCTTCTTTGATAAAACCTAGGTGGGAAAACAACTGCATGTTCAGCAGGCTACTCCTCAGGATGTTAAGAAATACTCAACAAAAATTTATAGAGTTCTTTATCTCGGGGGTACTTAGAGTCTTTAAAATGTTTCTATGCAACCGAATGCCCTCCCAGTCATTTGTTCACAGAGTACTTCACCAGACTAATTGTCTCATGGAACACACTTTAAGACACATTATTCACACACCTAACTCCAAAGCAGCACGTAAGTGGTAAAGGAGACAGAGGAGGGTGAGCAGTAGTGTACTGGTAAATTTTTTAATGTTTATTTTTTTATTGATTTCAGAGAGAGAGGAAGGGAGAGAGAGAGAGAGAGAGAGAGAGAGAGAGGACCATTAATCTGTTCCTGTGTGTACCCTGACTGGGATCGAACCAGCAACCTCTGTGCTTCAGGACGATGTTCTAACCAACTGAGCTATCCAGCCAGGACCTGGTAAATTTTTTAACAACCAGCTCTCCAAATTGGAAAACAGAAGCCCTGGTGTTTGCCAGGTTTTAAGGCGCAAATACTTCCGCCGTGGCTGAACTCAAGTTACAAACATGATGTCGCTGAATACAGATTCGGGAGGAAATGCACACAATTGGCTCCTGCACTACTGAAGTCTGGGGAGAGCAAGCCATTCCCAGCTGGGAGGATGGTGGGCAAAGAGACAGCACCTTGGGCTAATCCATTCCCTCTACCGACTCTGGTTTTTCTTGTGCCCAACAGCCTGTAGACAATGATAAGCTGAGGGAGCCAGGAAGAATTAGATTTCACTGTATGGAAAACTACATCACCATATAAAGCTCTGCAGGCCTGTGTGAGGAGTAGCCTACCTTGACAATTCAGCCACCTCCAGTCGAACTCATACTTGAAATCACTGTATTCAGGATATTTAAGAATCTAGTACAGGACTCCCATACTTGGAAGGAAGAAAAAAAGTCCCCAGTGAGAAAACACAGGATATACTGACCAGTATGGACTTGTGGTGCTTACCTGCCTGGCTTTTTGATAAATGACCCCAAATTTGAACGTGTTCTTGACATCATGCTCATCATAGGACACAATCATTTGGGAGGCCTGGAAAATGTGGAAAGAAAAAAAAATTAGACTGTTTGTTAACTTGGAGAGAAATGGAAGGGGAAGTACCCCTTTCAGTGGAGAGTGTATTCCCGACATAAGACGCCCATACATGCAGAGGGGAAAGGGTGAATTTGGAAGCAGGTGGTCAGGACGCAACTCCAAAAGTCTTAGCTAGGTCTCAACACCTGAGCATCCCTCAGGAGTGGCCAAACCTCCGGAACACTCATTTCATTCCCAGCCAGATGTGCAGGGCCAAGGCTTGGGCACACAGGAAGTCCAGCAGGACTCAGGGAACTGACTTCACCTGAACATTTCACCTCGTGGTTCCTGGTTGTCAGAACTAGGACTCGGGGAATACACTGAACCAGTACCAGCAAGACTCAGCGGCCCAGTCGCTGGCCCACAGTGTGGCTCAGAGCACAGCCCTGCCTCCATTTTACCTGTGGTGTAAAAAGTGAAGCCAGGCCCCCAAAACTGAGCATGACAATAGCTCTAATTCCACCTGTAATCAGCAATGTGATTTTGACAAGGCATTACTCTTGTCCGGACTTTAATTCCCCCTTATGTATAAATGAGAGGTCTAAAAGGAGATCATTGTTAGGAGAAACACCCTAATACAATATGCAAAGGAAAAAAAATAATACCCAACCACTGGTTCTATATACTTTTCCACTGCACTTCAAAGAGTTGGTATCTGGGGGCCAGAAACACTAAGGTCTAATTTTAAATCTGCTGCTTTTACCTATACAGCTTCAAGTGAGCCACTGAACTTCTCTGGGCCTCAGTTTCCTCATCCTTAAAATGGAGATGTATGGTTGTGAAGATTCAGTGGGGTCAGGCACATAAAGTGCTGAGCACAGAGCAGCTATCACCATCATCACCATCATTATCAGTGCAACCCCCCAGCAAGATCGGAGTGGAACTAGCTCAGAGGGGAAGAGAAGATTTGGATGCTATTGGAATAGCCTTTGCAATAAAAAGGGGTGACCCAACCCTGTGTTACGCTATGGGAAACACAAACCAGGCACGGCTTGTTGGCCACAACATGTGGCCCATGTTCGGTTGTCACCCAATCCATCTCCCTGAAAGGCATTCAGCTGCCTGAGGAAATGGACACTTGTCAGCTCCCCCTGCAGGAGCACTGCTGCTGACCCTGGAGGGAGCCACCCACACCCTCCTGGGATGACTCAGAGGAGCAGAGCAGCTGCCCTGCCGGGGAAGAGGCACCCAGCCATGGAGACCTTCCAAGGAACGTTCTAAACTCTGAGTTTTAAAAACACACACACACACACTTCCCAGCCAGATTAACATCCCCGCCGGACGAAGCAGTGCTTCAGAGATAGAAAACAAGAAAATACAGCTGCTCCTCCACGATTACCAGAGCAGGAGGCTTTCCAAGTCAGAGAGAGAACTATGCAAATGAGCGTCATTAGGTTCTCTCAATGGATATGATTTGACAACAAGCATTGCCAAACCTGTAGTTAAGTTAGGCCTTTATGATGGGTTTTTAATGTTTAGTTAAACCTCACTAATTCAGCTTTAATTGTAAAGAGAAGGGCAGTCTGAGTGATGGAAAATGTTCAGTGGAGTGCAGCACATTACAGGTAAGTGTATACAGATGCTCAGACGGCTTAAAAGAGGAGCCTGAGAGAAGGGTTCTGGCACATTCTCTGCGCAGGAGAGGACGCCGCCATTAGCTCAGCCACTGCATAGGGATAAACAGTGTCCTGCCCAATTGTGAACATCTAAGGTGTTTGTTCCAGGGGATTCTGGACGTCCAGCCAGGACAGGACCTCTTTCCCCCACAGAACATTTCACCTCGTGGTTCCTGGTTGTCAGAACTGGGACTCGGGGAATACACGAACCGGCCCCAGCAAGCCTCGGCTGCCCCGGCGCTGGCCCACAGTGCGGCTCCTGGCACAGCCCGGCCTCCACTTTCTCTCCGCAGACCCCGCAGGCTCATAAGAAACAGAGGGTACACGGGGCCTCTTCCTGTGGCCAATCTAAAGCAATTCACTGTCCGTGGGTGATACAAGCCCTGCCGTGCCGTAATTGTTCTTCAGTGGGTTGTAGGCTTGTTTTGATATTATTGCTCCTCTCCCCACCCCACCCCCACACCAGAACAGGGGTCAAGATTAGGACAGTCCTAAGGAAACTGATAACAGAGAACCAGCCAGCTACCTAACCAGGGCAGAGCAGGGGTTTGTAAGGCCTCAGAGCCACAGTAACATTGGCAATGAGGAGCTGCAGTCTGGCCTTTTACTTTTTAATGAAGTTCTGCCTTCTGCCCCCCTCACTCCTCCATAATGGCTGGCCAAGTAGATCTCCACCAGACCCCAACCCCCAGCTAGAGGTAGAACACTCCCCACCCCAGCACTGAACTCAGGAACCAGAGTGAGGTGAGGCAGCTACATTGTTGTACCTCCGCCACCTCCACACAGCTGGGGACCAACTCAGACAGGCCAGAGACCCAGGCACGGCCAAGGATGGGTTCCTAGCGGCCTCGTTTGTGCAGGGGTTCAGCAAGGAGAAGGAGACATGGAGGTTTATCATGGAGACCCCACAAAACCCCACCAAGATGCAGAGAACTTCCCACAGAGCCACTGGCGTACAAATTCACGCCACGCTGCGAAGCCCTGGCTTAGGGGAGGGGTGAAGGGCTCACCTTGGGGTACAGGACAGGGCTGAATTTCAGTCCCACAGCATCATCACAGAAAGCCTAAGCAGGGAAAGAAAAACACACAGTTCAGGGGCATGTCCTTGAGGGCGTCTGGGATCCCCTGCCCACTAGAGAAGGAACACAGGAGGCCAAGCCCTGCACTGTCGGGAGGCCTGGTGCTGAGTTCTGGTTCCGCTGCTCACTGGGTGGCCAGGAAACCCAACTAACCTTCCTGGGCTTTCCTGATGAAATGAGGCCACTGAGAACAATGGGCACAACTCTGCCCAGCATCCCCACTCCCCAAGTGTGGTCCAGCCCAACTCAGCTGAACATCCTTCTTGTCCCACTTTGCTGACTCAGTTCCCAAGTTCTAGTATCCCAAAGAAGTGATGCAGGCCTCTCCACCAGCCGATGGCTCCGTACCTGAGGGGGTCCTCCGTTTGGATCAGCAGCCTGGCCATCCCTAAGCCCAACTCTCTTCTGCTATGAAGTCTCCTTGGCTCCCCCCTCCCTTTCCTTCTCTGAAGTCCTACTCTCCATAGCCAGCCCTGTCTTTCCACATCTCTCGTCTCCTGAACTAGCTGTGAACCTGGGGACAGAGACCATGGATTATACTGAGCAGCCTCAGCAGCAAGGATGAGATAGGGAGTGTTGCAAAGACAGAGGCGTCTGCCAACAGCCCTCCCCCACCCCCATCCATGCAGTCAAGGGCCAAAGAGTACAGTGGCCTTCCCCTCCTCAAGGGTAAAGCCCACGCAGGACAAGTCTGCACCCCTACCCCAGTGGCCAGCCCCGGGCTACTAGAGGAAGCCAGCTTCGCTCAGGGGTTGGCTTTTACCTTTGCAATCTGAGGGATGCTGGGCAACTTGCTCAGTCCAGCCAAGGGGATCCGTTCGTGCACTGTCTTCACTCTGGACCTGCATAAAAGAGAGTCCACAAGAAATGGAGTCAGTGAGGAAGGCGGCTGAGATCATGCCAGACCACAAGGCAGGGGACACTTGCTTTGTGTCTCCCCAGGGTCAGATCTGCCTCATTTCATCCAACCTATGTGTTGGGCACCACACTAAGATGGTGAGAAAATGAAACTCTACTTAGGGACCTCATGGGAGGTGGATACTTAAAGAACCTGCCTGGTAAAGCTGTCCAAAATCAAAATATGGGAAAAGCAAAGTCGCTGTCAAGTTTACCATTATTTGGGGAGGTTTTTTTGTATGCTTTTGTGTTCTCCCAAAGAACTGGGCATAGCTTCTGGATATATTTGGGTTCTCACATGCAACTAAACCTTTATGAAAAGAAACTCTAATGTTTGAAAATCTGGATTCACTCGAAATATAAATGGGATGAAAGTTGCTTTATAAAGGGATTTACCATAAGACTCTAAATTTATCTTGTTCCCCTGATTCATTTAGCATATTATGAAAGTGCTGAATTTTACTGAATGTTTTTCTGCATCTGCTGAGATAATCACAGGGTTTCTAATCTGTAAACCTGGTGGATGACATTTCTGTTGAGCCATCTTTTCATTCCATGAGTAAAATTCCACTTGCTTATGTATTATTTTTTCATATCCTGCTGAATTTAATCTGTTACTACTTTATTTAGATTTTCACATCTATGTTCAATAGCAACAGTGGCCTACTTTTTTTTTAATTTTCTTGTACTTCCACGTTGGGTTTTGATATCAGAGTGCTATTCCAGCCTCATAAAATTGCCGAGGAGACTCATAATGTGAAAGAGTTTTGTATACCATAGGGATTTCCTGTTCCTTAAAGGTGTGCTAAAATTCACCTGTGAAATCTCTGGGCCTGCTATTTTTTGTGGGAGTATAGCGTGGCTACCAATTCCATTATCTAAAGGTGAATATATATTTAGGTTTTCTACTCTTTATTGAATCAATTTTGGTAATTTATATTTTTCATAAAATTATCCATCACATGCACTGATATAAAGTTGTTTTTGTATTCTCTTAGGACTTCATCACGATTTGTAGCTCAGACCCTTCCTTCATTGCTGTAATACCACCTGTATTTTCTCTCTGTTTTCCATAATCAGCCCTGGCTAGGGGTTTATTATTCATCCTTTCAAAAAGATAGCCTTTGGTTTTGTTGACTGTCTCTATTCCAGAGGTTTTCAACCTGTTGACACTTGGGGACTGGTGAAAATGGGAGAATTATTTCAGGGACAGCTGAGGCAAAAATCACCCTGAGCATAAGCAAAATCAACTAAGATCATTGGGTCTATAATCTTTGTTCAACATCAAGGTGGTTAATTCTTTCTCAGACCAGCACGAAACTTCTGGAAGATAAGTGGTTGAAAAACAGTGCTCTATTTTTTATTATTTTTTTGCTTTCTACTTCACTAGTTTGTTCTTGACATTTTTATTTCCTTCCTTCTATTTTCTTTGGGGTCTTTCTATTCTTTTTCTAACTTCCTGACCCACATGTTTGCACATTTAATCTTTCTGCTTTTCCATGAATGCATTTAAAACTATACATCTTTCTCTACCATCTTTTTATAATTTTTTTTTTAATTTTAATTTATTGTGTTAACATGGATTCAAGTGTCCCACTCAATATAACTCCCTCATCCCCACCCCCTTGTCCCCCATTGCCCCTCCTTTGTCCCTTCCCCTAACTCCCTCCCCCTTTCCCTCTGGGATTTGCTGTCCTATTATCTGCATCTATATGTTACGTATATATAATTTCACTAATCCCTTCACCTTCTCTGATCCCATCCCCTCATCCCCCCTCCCTCTGACAGCTGTCCCTCTGCTCCCTGTGACCCCACCTCTGCCTCTATTCCGTTCCTCAGTTCACTTTGTTCATTAGATTCCATGTAAGTGAGATAATATGATACTTGTCTTTCTCTGCTTGGCTTATTTCACTTAGCATAATAATCTCCAGGTTCATCCATGCCATCACAAAAGGTAAGATTTCCTTCTTTTTAACGGCCGCATAGTATTTCATTGTGTAAATGTACCACAGCTTTTTAATCCACTCATCCAGTGACGGACACTTGGGCTGTTTCCAGATCTTGGCTATTGTAAATAACGCTGCAATAAACATGGGGGTGCATATCTTCTTTTGAATCAGTGATTTTCTACCATCTTTTTTTGCATCCCACACATTGATGAGTAGTATTTTCATTGTCATTTAGTGCTAAATATTTTGTCAGCTCTTTTGTGATTTCCCCTTTAAACATGAGTTAGGAGGGTTTTCTCTTAACTCTCCAAATGTATGGGGTTTTTTCCTTCAGTATTTTAACTGTTGGTTTCTAATTTAATTTTCTTATATTCAGGGAACAAAATCTGTATGTATGATATTAATTATTTGAAATTTATTGACATAACGTGGCCCTTTTTTTTCATGTTCCATGTGGGCTTGAAAACAATGTACTTTTTTCTCTCTTTTTTTTTTCTCTTTTTTTTTTTTTAGTGAGAGATAGAGACAGAGAGAGGGACAGATATAACAGACAGACAGGAAGGGAAAGAGATGAGAAGCGTCAATTCTTTGTTGTGGCACCTTAGTTGTTCACCGAATGCTTTCTCATGTGTGCCTTTACCTGGGGGCTGTAGCCAAGCAGGTGACCCCTTGCTCAAGCCAGCAATCAGAAACCTTGGACAAAAGCCAGCAACCTTTCAGCTCAAAGCAGTGACCTTTGAGCTCAAGCCAGCAACCATGGGGTCATGTCTATAATCCCATGCTCAAGCCAGTGACCCCACACTCAAGCTGATGAGCCCACACTCAAGCCAGATGCGCCCAAACTCAAGCCAGCAACCTTGGGGTTTCAAATCTGGGTTCTCTGTGTCACAGGCCAATGTTCTATGTACTGTGTCACCGCCTGGTCAGGCTGTACTTTGACATCAGGGAAATATATTATGAGATCACATGTGTTACCTATATTATTCAAATCTTCTATATCCTCACAACTTTTTGTCTGCTTGGTCCATCAGTAAATGAGAGATGTTACTGAAATCTCCCATTACAAATGAGGATTTGTCTATTTCTTATATTCCTAACATTTTTTGCCTTTTATAATCAAGACTATGTTTGTTAATAAGTACAAGTTCACAAGATCAGGATTGTGAGAGGTTCTGAGTGGACTGTTCTCTCTTTCATCGTGTAGGCTAAGGATTCTGAGGGGTCCTGGGAAGGGCATCTTTCCTCGCCCAAGTTATAAATACATTCTGAAACAAACAAAAGATGAAGAGTAAGGCAACTGGAAGTCAAAACAACTCGGTTGTTACTGATAAAGGCCAAGAGGAAGCACGCCGGTTAGCGTGAAGACGTAATGAATCTCCTAATTAAACTTCAGAAATACCCACTCATCACAGGCAGCACTGACCTGAGCAAGCCTCCTCTCACGGGGTCTCGCCCACATGGGACTTCGAGTACAGGGGAGCAGAGGGAAGCCCTGATGGCAGCTAGCACCAAGAGGGAAAAGGGAAAGAATATAGTTACATATGTCAAGTTCTTGCTCCAAATTCACCTAACAGACAGGGTGGAAAAAGACAGGGCTGTTACACAAAAGTGTTCCCTCCACACGGCAGAAAACATCAAGAATGGGAAGAAGCGTTCCTGAGTGCTCCTTTTATCCCTACTCACGCTTTTTTCCTGAAATTCTATTTTTTTATGATATTAATATTGTTATAGTTTTCTTGGTTGGTATTTTCCCAGCATATCTTTTTTCATTTTTTCATCTTAAATCTTCCTACATTGTTTTTCTTTAATATGTCTTTTATAAGCAGAATATAGCTGTGTTTTTAGTCCAATATGACAGTCTGATATTTTCATAGACTACTTTAATCTATTTATACTTATTGTGATTACTCATGTACTTAAAATTGCTTCTATTATTTGGTATTTTTTATTACCCTATGTTTTCCTTCTTTTTTTCCTCCTTTCCTGTCTTCAGTTTAATAGTTTTTTTAATACTCTTTTTATCTCTCTGCTACAGATTATATTTCTATAACTTCCAATACATATATTTATATATTTTCCCAAAAAACTCTAAACTTACTTGATATCTCTCTTGAGGAGGAGATGGTAAACAATAACTACTGTATACTTCCCTTCCCACTGCCCTTCCTACTTTTGCTTATAAATTTAGTTCAAGCCTCTATAACTACACAAAAATAATTACTTCATTATTCCGGTCAGTAATTAAATTTATCAACATAGTTTACCTATTTCTTGCCACTTTTTAATTGCACCTTTTCTTTTGGTTTCTCTTTTCTTCTGACTGATGTATATCCTTTAGTAGTTCTTTCAGGGAGAGTCTGTGAGTGGTATACTCCATTTTTTATGTCTGAAAACAGTTTTGTCTTTGTGAACAGTTTTTCTGGGTAGAGAATACTAGATTAAAGGAGTTATTTCCTTCCTTCCTTCCTTCCTTCCTTCCTTCCTTCCTTCCTTCCTTCCTTCCTTCCTTCCTCCCTCCCTCCCTCCCTCCCTCCCTCCCTCCCTCCCTCCCTCCCTTCCTTCCTTCCTTAATATTAAAGGGGTTATTTCCTTCCTTCCTTCCTTCCTTCCTTCCTTCCTTCCTTCCTTCCTTCCTTCCTCCCTCCCTCCCTCCCTCCCTCCCTCCCTCCCTCCCTCCCTTCCTTCCTTAATATTAGATTAAAGGGGCTATTTCCTTCCTTCATTCCTTCCTTCCTTCCTTCCTTCCTTCCTTCCTTCCTTCCTCCCTTCCTTCCTTCCTTCCTTCCTTCCTTCCCTCCTTCCCTCCCTCCCTCCTTCCTTCCTTCCTTCCTTCCTTCTTTCCTTCCTTCCTTCCTTCCACATTTTAAAGATACTGTCCCCTGGTCCCATGGTTAATAAGAAATTGTCCCATGGCTAATAAGAAGTCTGCTCTCAGCCTGGTTGTCATTACTTTACAGATAATGACCTTATCCTTAGGTTGCTTTAAATTTCTCTCTTTATTTTTGATGTTCTAATATTTTATTTCTATGTGTCTAGAAATGTTGTTTTAAAATCTTGCTCAGCACCATAGTATGTGCTTTATTTCTTCAATTCTAAAATAGTCTCAGCCATTATCTCTTTGAATATTTCTTCTTCACTGGCTTCTCTATTGTTTTCTTCTGGAACTCCTTTAAGACAAATGTTGGAGCCTCTCAGTCTATTACCCAGATATCTTCTTTTCATATACTTGATCACTATATCTGTGTTGTGTTGTTTTTGTTGTTTTTTTGTTTGTTTTTTGTATTTTTCTGAAGTTGGAAACGGGGAGGCAGTCAGACAGACTCCCGCATGCGCCCGACCAGGATCCACCCGGCACGCCCACCAGGGGGCGATGCTCTGCCCATCTGGGGCATTGCTCTGTCACAACCAGAGCCATTCTAGCACCTGAGGCAGAGGCTATGGAGCCATCCTCAGTGCCCAAGCCAACTTTTTACTCCAATGGAGCCTTGGCTGCGGGAGGGGAAGAGAGAGACAGAGAGGAAGGAGAGGGGGAGGGGTGGAGAAGCAGATGGGCGCTTCTCCTGTGTACCCTGGCTGGGAATCGAACCCGGGACTCCTGCACGCCAGGCCGACGCTCTACCACTGAGCCAACCAGCCAGGGCCTGTGTTGTGCTCTTGATGAATTCCTTGAGATTACTATCTTCCAATTCACAGATTCACTCTGACTCTAAACTGATTGTTAGACTAGATTTTATCCCATGTATTAAGTTTTTTTACTTCAACAAATATTTCTTTATTTTCAATAATTCTAATTATTTCCTTTTTATACCCATGTATACCCATTCTTAATTCATTTCTATTCATTCATTGTATCATTATTTATTATCCCTTTTATAGATGCTGTTCTTTATCTTTAGAGGATCTTAAATATATTGAAGTCATTTTGAAAGAGTATAATTATTTGCATTTCATTGGCATTAAATCCATTTCTCATTTGTTGATGCTTTTGGTTGTTTTTCTTACTGTCAGTTTTCCCTGGATATTCTGGAATTTTTCTCTATCCTCTGTGCAGGGCACACTGATTCCAGTTCTCATCAAGCTTATTGGTCAGCACAGATCTCGAGACACCATTCATATTATACAACATGGTGACCTGGATCATCACCTGTCATAATCACCTGTGGTAACCATCTGACTCATCAAAGAAGGCTCTTGACTCACTTTCCTACTGCTGACTTTGTCCTCCCTCCAAGCCATTTTCCTTACTCCAGCCAGTGCTCACTCCACAACGCAAACCTGATCGTGACATTATCCTTTCAGGAGCTCTCCTATTGCTTGTGGGATAAAAATCTAAGTTCCTAGACGCAGTTTAATACATGATTTAGCCTTTTCTTACCTTTCCAGCATGACCTCTCAATCCTACACACACTCACACATATACATATACACATGCATGTACACACTACACATTCAAGTGCTTTTGAACTTCTTTCATTTCTCCCATACTATCTATCTTCGGACCACCCTCACCAGCCTATAATAATCCATGTCCATAGGAGAAGATGAGTAGGAAGATGAGTAAGGAACAAGAATATCTACTGTATATGAAATGCTTCCTAGAACCGGGTAACAAGAGCTTATTCTTCACATGTCCCTATCCCTAGGGAAAGTCTAGCATATATTGCTATGCCTTGGTTAAACAAATACTGAATGGATAAATACATTTCCTAATATTATCCATTTCTGCATCCCTACAGTAACTCTTTCTTGGCTCTAGTGGATTATTCTGTTAATAGACTGCTTAGATTTGAGTTGCTGAAATTGGTATTTTGTTTAGAATCTTTACTTTTATATTCTTAAGGAACAATGGCCCCATTTTTCTTTCTCTCTTTCTTTTTTTCATTTCATTGGTCTAATGCTTTTCATGAGAATCTTTTAAGTATTGTTAAATTAATTGGGAAACTTTCTGTATATTTTTCTCTTGAACACTTTAAACAGTATGAAATCTGTTCCTCATGAGTTGAAAATAACTACCTGCAAGCAAACCATCTAAATCTAGAAACTTTTAGAAAGAGAATTCTTTGAAAACTTTTTAATTTATTACATAGTCATTGATCTAGTCAGGTTTTTTAATCTCATGTTAAATTAGTATGCTTTCCTAGAAAGGCACCTGTTTCAAATGTCCAATATAATAGCATGCATTAAATATGTATAACATCTATTAATTTTTGTGGATTTTTATTTTGTGTTTATCTATACTTGACTAGCTAGTTACCTATTTTGTTATTGTTTTTTCTTCCAAATGAAGTATATTTGTTCCATACTATATAAAAATCTGTAGCCTAGACTTATTCATCAAGTCTTGTGTTCATTTCTTTCTAATTTATTTGTATTGGCTTTAATCTTTGTTAATTCCTTCTTCTCTGTAGGTAATAATATTGATAGTAAGAGCAGCAACTATTGTTGAGTAGCTACAACATATCAGGCTCTGGCACATAATAAGCATTCAATAATCTAAGGTCGGTTTGACCACAGTCATTCACAGACAAAGAAACTGAGGAACAGAGAGGTTATTAACTATAAGAACAACTTGAAAATAGTTTTTCATTTTTAGTAAGAAGCTATTTAAGGCAGTTTTCTTCTAAGTACAGCTCTAGACACAACCCATATGTTTTCATATATGATATTATAAATGTCATTATTTTATAAATATTCTATATTAAATATACTTATAAAAATCTTCCGCTATGAGTTCTTCTTTGGTCCAACAGTTATTTAAGAAACTGCTGATATTGTTTATATCTAAATTGTTAAGTGAGTTTTTTAAACATGACTTTTTTATTAATTTCTAGTTTTAGTATCAAATTGTAAACAACTATGTTTGGCAAAGTATCTGCTGCTTAATTTATATAAATTTAATTTGTGCCTCAGAGATTGGTTCCTAAACTTACCTACTATCGGGAATTATCTGCAAGAGTTTTAAAAATAGAAATTTGGACTAACAATCCAATTAAAAAAAGAAGCCAAGATATAAACAAACAATTCACAGAAAATAAATACATGTGCTCCTTAAATACATCAGCTCAACATAATTCAATAAAATTATTGTAAATGTAAATGACATTAAAATACTATTTTCCCCTACCAATTGGCAAAAATCTAAGTGTTTGACAAAATAGTCTGTTGGAGAGGCTTTGGAAAAATGAGTACTATGATCCATTACTAGAAAAAACCTCAAATTTATAGAGCTCCTACAGAAGGCAACTTGGCAATATCTATTAAAATATGAATGCATTTATGTTTTGACCCAGTCATCTAACTTCTGAAAAATTATTTTAACCCATACAAATTGACATGTGTACAAAGTCACTCATTGCAACATTTGTGATACCAAAATACTGGCAATGGGGGATCTACATTAATAGGGATCTATTAAATAAATTATTTTACATCCAGGTAAGGGAATACTATGCAGCAGTAAAAGGAATTAAGAAGCTCTTCGTGTACCAATATAAAAAGAACTGTAGATATATCATTAAGAGAAGCACATTACAGAACAATATGTTCTACAGAATGCTAGAAATAAGGAGGGAATAGGAATATCTATTGTTATTTATGTCTTTATACATCTTACATGTTTATATTCAAATATATATGTATGTTCATGTTTAAATTTTTATTGTCTTTTAAATGGTAGAAGCCTAAAGTCAGGGCTTTGTTTTTTGTTTTTCACTTTGTACCGAGATGATTCTGTTGCAGCACACTCACAGAAAACCACAGATCTCCTTACAATCAATTTGAGTAAATATTCTATAGGCACTTAAAAAGAAGAAGTCTCACACAACACAATCAACAGTTCAACTGCTATAGAGATGATGACCTGAAACCTATGTATTCTTATTGACCAATATCAACCCATTAAATTTAACTTCTAAATAAAAATAAAGAAGCAAAAATCTCTGTTAGAGGATCAAAGTTTGATAGCTAAATATAGATACAAATCAAGATCAATATATATAATTAATGTGAATATTGAGATTATCCATATCCTCTCATTTCTTATCCTAATTATCTGTAAATGATAAGAAGTGTGTTATAATCTACCACTACAATTGTATTATGTGAATTTCTCCATATTTAATCACTGCATATGTGTGTATATATACAATGATATATATGCATCATTATATATACTGTTATAATACATACTATTAATAATAAAAAGGCTCAACAGATATCTTCATTATGGACCTTATCTTTTCATCATTAGACAACAGCCCTTTCTGTCACACTGATTGCTTTGTTGTCTTGAATTCCACTTTTCCATATTAATATTGCCAACTCTGCTTTCTTTTTGTATTTAATTGTTATAACCTTTCTCAACACTTTTCTTTTGAAATATATTAGATACTTTCTTTAATAAAATAAAGACAGATTGATTGATTTGTGGGGGGGTTGGGAGGAGGGATGATGCAAATTTGAATCTTTCTTTTTAATGGTGGAATTTAACTCACATATTTATTTTATATATCATCTATGTAATTTAGACTTACTTCTTTTTAAGTTAATTTTAATGGGGTGATATTGATAAATCAGGGTACATATGTTCAGAGAAAACATCTCTAGGTTATTTTGACATTTGGTTATGCTGCATTCCCATCATCCAAAGTCCAACTGTCTTCTATCACCTTCTAACTGGTTTTCTTTGTGCCCCTCCCCTCCCCCAACCCCCTCCCTCTTCTCCCCCCCACTCCGTAACCCCCACACTCTTGTCCATGTCTCTGAGTCTCATTTTTATGTCCCACCTATGTATGGAATCATATAGTTTTTAGTTTTTTTCTCATTTACTTATTGCACTCAGTATAATGTTATCAGGGTCCATCCATGTTGTTGTAAATGATCCGATGTCATCATTTCTTATGGCTGAGTTATTCCATAGTATATATGTACCAAAGCTTTTTAATCCACTCGTCCACTGACGGACACTTGGGCTGTTTCCAGATCTTCGCTATTGTGAACAATGCTGCCATAAACATGGGGGTGCATTTCTTCTTTTCAAACAGTGTTATGGTGTTCTTGGGGTATATTCCTAAAAGTGGTATAGCTGGGTCAAAAGGCAGTTCGATTTTTAATTTTCTGAGGAATCTCCATACTGTTTTCCACAGTGGCTGCACCAGTCTGCATTCCCACCAGCAGTGCAGGAGGGTTCTCTTTTCTCCACATCCTCGCCAGCACTTATTCTGTGTTGTTTTGTTGATGAGTGCCATTCTACTGGTGTGAGGTGGTATCTCATTGTGGTTTTAATTTGCATTTCCCTAATGATTAGTGATGTTGAACATTTTTTCATATGCCTATTGGCCATCTGTATGTCCTCTTTGGAGAAGTGTCTATTCATTTCTTTTGCCCATTTTTTGATTGGATTCTTTGTCTTCCTGGTATTGAGTTTTACAAGTTCTTTATAAATTTTGGTTATTAACCCCTTATCAGATGTATTGTCAAATATATTCTCCCATTGTGTAGTTTGTCTTTTTATTCTGTTCTTACTGTCTTTAGTTTGATATAGTCCCATTTGTTTATCCTGTCTTTTATTTCACTTGCCCATGGAGATAAATCAGCAAATATATTGCTGCAAGAGATGTCAGAGAGCTTATTGCCTATGTTTTCTTCTAAGATGCTTATGGTTTTACAGCTTACATTTAAGTCTTTTATCCATTTTGAGTTTATTTTTGTGAATGGTGTAAGTTGGTGGTCTAGTTTCATTTTTTTGCAGGTAGATGTCCAATTTTCCCAACACCATTTGTTGAAGAGGCTCTCTTTACTCCAATGTATACTCTTACCTTCTTTGTCAAATATCAGTTGTCCATAAAAGTGTGGGTTTATTTCTGGGTTCTCAGTTCTGTTCCATTGATATACATGCCTGTTCTTATGCCAGTACCAGGCTGTTTTGAGTACAATGGCCTTGTAGTATAACTTGATATCAGGAAGTGTGATACCTCCCACTTTATTCTTCCTTTCCAAGATTGCTGAGGCTATTCATGTTCTCTTTTGGTTCCATATAAATTTTTGGAATATGTGTTCTATATCTTTGAAGTAAGTCATTGGTGTTTTAATTGGTATTGCATTGAATTTATAAATTGCTTTGGGTAATATAGACATTTTAATGATGTTTATTCTTCCTAACCATGAGCTTAGTATATGCTTCCACTTGTTTGTATCTCCCCTGACTTCTTTTATCAATGTTTTATAATTTTCCGAGTATAAGTCTTTAATCTCCCTGGTTAAATTTATTCCTAGGTTCTTTTTTTTTTTGGTTGCAATGGTGAAGGGGATTGCTTCCTTAATTTCTCTTTCTGACAGTTCATTGTTAGTGTATAAAAATGCCTGATTTCTGAGTATTAATTTTATATCCTGCCACCTTGCTGAATTCATTTATCAGGTCCAATAGTTTTTTGACTGAGACTTTAGGGTTTTCTATATACAATATCATATCATCTGCAAATAATGATAGTTTTACTTCTTCTTTTCCAATTTGGATGCCTTTTATTTCTTTTTCTTGTCTGATTGCTGTGGCTAGGACTTCCAGAACTATGTTGAATAAGAGTGGTGAAAGGGGGCACCCCTGCCTTGTTCCTGATCTTAAGGGGATTGCTTTTAATTTTTGCCCATTGAGTATGATGTTAGCTGTGGGCTTGTCATAGATGGCCTTTATCATGTTAAGGTATGTTCCCTGTATTCCAACTTTGCTGAGAGTTTTGATCATGAATGGGTGCTGGATTTTATCAAATGCTTTTTCTGCATCTATTGAAATTATCATGTGGTTTTTCTCCTTCCTTTTGTTTATGTGATGAATCACATTGATAGATTTGCGAATATTGTACCAGCCTTGCCTCCCAAAAATAAATCGCACTTGATCATACTGTATGATTTTTTTCATATATTGCTGGATCCGGTTTGCTAATATTTTGTTGAGGATTTTAGCATCTAAATTCATCAGGGATATTGGCCTATAATTTTCTTTCTTTGTGTTGTCTTTGCCTGGTTTTGGAATCAGAATTATACTCACCTCATAAAAGGAGCTTGGAAGTCTTTCTTCCTCTTGAATTTTTTGAAATAGCTTGAGAAGGATAGGAGCTAGTTCTTCTTTAAATATCTGGTAGAATTCACTTGTAAAGCCATCAGACTCAGGACTTTTCTTTTTTGGGAGTTTTTTGATACCTGTTTCAATCTCATTTGTTGTAATTGGTCTGTTTAGGTTTTCTGATTCTTCCAGATTAATTTCTAGAAGATTATATGTTTCAAGGAATTTGTTCATTTTATCTAGGTTGTCTAGTTTTTTAGCATACAGTTCTTCATAGTATTTTCTTACAATATTTTGTATTTCTGTTGTTTCAGTTGTTATTTTTCCACTCTCATTTCTAATTTTATTTATTTGAGTCCTCTCTCTTTTTTTCTTGGTGAGTCTGGTTAAAGGTTCATCGATCTTGTTTACCTTTTCAAAGAACCACCTCCTGGTTTCATTGATCATCATTTCTGCTCTGATCTTTTTTATTTCCTTCCTTCTACTACCTCTGGGCTTTCCTTGCTGTTCTTTTTCTAGTTCTTTTTATTTATTTATTTATTTATTTTTATTCATTTTAGAGAGGAGGAGAGACAGAGAGAGGAGAGACAGAGAGAGAGAAGGGGGGGGAGGAGCTGGAAGCATCAACTCCCATATGTGCCTTGACCAGGCAAGCCCAGAGTTTCGAACCGGCGACCTCAGCATTTCCAGGTCAATGCTTTATCCACTGTGCCACCACAGTCAGACCTTCTTCTAGTTCTTCTAGATGCAGGGTCAAGTTGTTTATTTGAGCTTTATCTAGCTTCTTAAGGTATGCCTGTAATGCTATAAACTTCCCTCTCAGGACTGCTTTTGCTGTGTCCCATAAATTTTGAGTTGATGTGTGCTCGTTATCGTTCGTTTCTAGAATTTTTTTTATTTCTTCTCTGATCTCATTGTTAACCCATTTGTTATTTAATAGCATGCTATTTAGTTTCCAAGTGTTTGAGTATTTTTCAGTTTTTCTGTTGTGGCTGATTTCTAGTTTCATGCCATTGTGATCAGAGAAAGTGCTCGATATGATTTCAATCTTTTTAAATTTGTTGAGACCGCTTTTGTGCCCTAACAAGTGGTCTATCCTAAAGAATGTACCATGAGCACTTGAAAAGAATGTATATTCTGCTGCTTTAGGGTGAAAGATTCTGGAGATAGCTATTAAAACGAGTTGATCTAGTATGTCTTTTAAGTCTGTTTCTTTGTTAATTTTCTTTCTTGAGGATCTATCTAGTGATGTTAGTGGGGTGTTGAAATCCCCTACTATTATAGTATTGCTGTTGATCTTGCTCTTTAAATCCATCAAAGTCTGCTTTATATATTTAGGTGCTCCTATATTAGGTGCATAAATATTTATAACAGTTATATCTTCCTGTTGGATTGCTCCCTTTATCATTATGTAGTGACCTTCTTTATCTCTTACTATAGCCTTTGTTTTAAAGTCCATTTTGTCCAATATATGTATTGCTACCCCAGCTTTTTTTTATTTCCATTTGCGTGAAATATTTTTTCGACCCTTTTATCTTCAGTCTATGTGCATCTTTTGTTTTAAGGTGTGTCTCTTGTAGACAGCATATGTATGGGTCCTGTTTTCTTATCCACACAACTACCCTATGTCTTTTGATCGGATCATTTAAACCATTTACATTTAAGGTTATTATTCATATGTAGTTGCTTATTGCCATTTTATTCTTTAAAACTGTATTCCTCTTTTGCTATATTCTTTTTCACCTTTGAGCTGTTTACAACAGGCCCCTTAGCATTTCTTGCAGCCTTGGTTTGGTTGCAGTGAATTCCTTGAGTTGTTTTTTTTTTGTCTGGAAAGCTTTTTATTTCTCCTTTAATTTTAAACGATAGCCTTGCTGGATAAAGTAGTCTTGGTTGTAGGCTCTTGTTTTGCATTACTTTGAATATTTCTTGCCATTCCCTTCTGGCCTCAAGTGTTTCTGTTGAGAAGTCGGATGTCATCCTTATGGGGGCTCCTTTGTAGATGATAGTCTTTTTTCTCTAGCAGCTTTTAATATTTTCTCTTTATCACTTAGCTTTGGTATTTTAATTATGATGTGTCTTGGTGTAGATTTCTTTGGGTTTCTCTTTAATGGAATCTCTGTACTTCTTGAACTTGTGAGATGTTTTCCTGCCTTAATTGAGGGAAGTTTTCAGCTATGATATGTTTGAACAAAGTCTCTATCCCTTGTTCTTTCTCTTCTTCTTCAGGAACCCCTATGATGCAGATGTTATTTCTCTTCATGTTGTCACAGAGCTCTCTTAGAGTTTCCTCAGACTTTTTGAGTCTCTTTTCTGTTTTCTGCTCTGCTTTGTGCCTTCATTTATCTTGTCCTCTAACTCACTGATTTGATTCTCAGCTTCATCCATCCTGCTTCTAATTCCTTCCATTGTGTTTTTCATTTCTGATATTGTATTTTTCATTTCTGACTGATTCTATTTTATTATTTCATTGTCCTTTTTTATATTTGCTATCTCTTTATTTAGGTGTTCATAATGACCATCTATTGTTGTTCTAATATATTTGAGCATCCCAACAATCGTTATTTTAAACTCTGCATCTGGTAATTTGATTATATCTGACTCATTCAGGTCCTTTTCTGGGGATTTCTCTTGATTCATTTGTGTTGCATTTCTCTGCCTTCTCATTTTGTCTGTGTAAGAGAAGGTTTTGGCCACTGGAGTCCATTGGGTGTGGCCTCTGTGTTCCCTAGGTGTGGTCTGTCTGCAGGCCCACCACCCCCTCTGCTGTTGCTGGCTAGGGCGTTTAGGTATGGGTGTTGCCGGTGCCTGCCCACTGGGGCTGTTGCTGTGGTTTCCGCCTCTCCTTTACAGGAGTAGCTGTGATCATGTGCTCGGGTGTACAAGCCTCGGTGGCCTTGGCCTTCATCCCGCCCCTGTGGGTGGCACTATGCTCAGCCCTGAGGGCAGGGTTGAGCACCTTTGCTCAGCTGCGGGTCTCCACCTGATTCCTTGCAGGAGGAGCCCGCTTGTAGGACAGTTGCAAGCCTTGGCTCCACAGGCCGGGCGGGACTGTGTGCCCAAGCTCAGTAGCGGGATTCCACCTGTTCTGGGCTTTTGGCTCCAAACCTATGGGAGAAGCCGGCTCCCAAGTTAGGCCACAAGCCTTGGTTCCGCAGGCGAGGCAAGGCTGTGCTCCTGCGCCCTTGCTGAAGGGTGGGTCTCTGCCCTTCCGGGGCTCCTGCCCTTCCCCCACAGGCTGGGTTGCAGGCAGTCTGCAGCTGGGCTTGACCACTTTTGCACATACCCTCCTCCGCAGCCGGGCAAGACCGAGCTCACACCTGGGCCTCAGTGGTGGCCAGCCGGCTTCCACCCTTGCCGACAGAATTGCGCTTCCATGTCCCACTGCTGCCAGCCCACGGGCGAGCCCTCAGCTGTATGGGTGGGGGCGCTGCAGCTCAGTCCCTAAGACTCACTACTGTAGTCCCGAAAGCTCCCTCCTTCTAAGCGACTCTGCTCTGAGTACGCGCAGGAGAGCTTGTTTGGCTGGTGTCCTGCTTCCCTTTGCTGGTATTGCTGTTTCCAGGGGAAATATTCACTTCAGATTTGGGGAGTGACTCGTCCCAGGGGTTAGGGTGGCTGTCTCTCAAAATGTTTCTCTCTGTGCCTCCTAGATTACACTCTTTTCCTGCTACTCCGGTCCTCTCCTCTCTCCCCATCTTCCGGAGCCCCGGGTGAGTGGTTGTGAGAGAGGTTTTCTGCATGGTCCCTTTAAGAAGAATCCTGGGTCTGAGAAATCAGTCTCTTTCTCACAAACAGTATCCTGTCTTGTTTCCAGCTAAATATTGTCCATATGCCTCTTCTAGGCTGTGGGGCTGCAGGCTGGGGCTTTGTTCCTGGGACTCAGGACCCTCCCCTCTTTGCTAAATTCACTTCCCACCATGCAAGTCTCTCCCAGCTGCTGTTCGCTCAGGGGAGCTGGGCAGCCCTCTCCACGTTTCTGCTTTTCCTACCAGTCTCAGTGTGGCTTCTTCAGTGTTCCTTGGTTGAAGAGTCCTCTTAGTTTAGTCCAAAGTTGGTTTTTCCAGATGATTGTTCTTAAAATTAGTTTGTAATCCACTTTGGTTCTCGGAGGTGGAAGTTGGTACGTGCACCTACTCCATCGCCATCTTGTCTTCTCCCAGACTTGCTTCTGTTATCATATTGATTCCTTTATGTTCTTTTTCTATATGTGTATGTTTTCTTTGTCTTTATTTATTTAGAATGTTTTCATTCTACCAATGATTTTATATTCATGGTATATTAAATTTTCATCAAAATATGTCCAGCTATAGCTTCCTTTCATTAATTTTTGTCTGATAGTGGGCGAGTCTTTTTGATATGCAGATTTAAATCTTCAGTCACCTTAAAAACATCAATTATCCATGTTTAAATCTGGCTCACCATCTTCCATATTTATTATAATTTTGCTTATCATTTTGAAGTTATGTTTTCTTTTGAGTTATGTGAGAGTTTCTTAAGCATGTTCTCAATATTACTAACTTTTGTTCTTTGTTGCTTCTAAAGCCATTTAAAATTTCTTTAGGCAATTTTTAGTTTCTTATATTATTTCCTTAATTTAACCAGAAAATTTTTATCTCATTCTATTGCCTTATTTTATCTTTTGCCTTTTCTTTCATACTATTTATTTTTTTCTAGAAGTTTGCTGAAAATACCAAGTTAATAGAGATCTATATTTACTTGGCTTTCTGTAGTAAATTCTTTCCAAAACTTGATTATTTCCCTACCTGCTAATGCTAGGTTATGCTTTTTTAGATGCAGAATCTTTTCTTTCACTGACTTGTGATGATCTCCTCTTCTTCCTCCTCCTCGTCCTCTTCTCCCTCCCTTCATATTTAAACTTGAAAAAGAAAAAAATCAATTTAGGCTTATTTGTTTCCAAATTGTGGGTAGATTCTTCTTGGCTACTCTTGTGGCACAAACAGAAGCTATTAAAATATCTTTCTCAGATTTTAGGCTGAAGAGCTATTGTTATAAGACATCAATTAGGCCCTGGCCAGATGGCTCAGTGGGGAAAGCATTGTCCCAACTCACCGAGGTCACGGGCACATATGAGAAACAATCAATGAGTACACAACTAAATGGAACAACTAGGTGGAACGAGTTGATGTTTCTCTCTATCTCTGTTCTCCTCCTCCTCATCTTCAATCAATGAAAAAGTTTCTTTAGAAAATAAGACATCAATTAAATAATCCAGAAGCCTATGAGGAATGAGGAAGAAGCTGGGACAGGAGTCCCTGCCAACTGGGAAATTTCATCTCTGCACAATTTCTCCTTTGTATCTGGTAAAACGGCAGAGCCATGAGGCCAATGTTTTTATGTCTGGTTTTCAATTTGGCCTGGTCATCACTCTAAGTGCATGATGGGATTGTCCAACTTCCTAGCTGGTATATAGCTTCTCTCCACCACCCTACCCACTGGCCTTCTATGTGGGAGAGTCACACGTGAGCTTGTCCTTGGGCTCCCCGTGGCAACACATTTCAAATGCTGTTGGCTCAAAAGCACAAAAGTGATTTCATGTGGAAAGACCCCAACTGTTCAGGACTCACCTTTACTTCTAAAAAGTATAGGACTCCCCTAGACTCTCCAATTTCATATATTCCCACATCACACTGCTTTCTAAGGAAGGGGAGCTGGAGTTCAACTCTCAATATCACCTACATTATAGTCCCAACTGCCCCACAGATTACAGAAATAAAAATTGATCTGTTACGTTTCTGGCGTCTTTTTCTAGTTTTCAGTCCTGATGCAACATTTCAGATAGGATCTAGTTTTAGAAAAGAGATCCTTATGTTCAACTGTCATCTTACTCAGAAATCCTACCCAATTTAGGTCTGATTTTTATTAAGAAAGGAAGTAATTCCTTTTACAGAGGTTCACCTAGCTCAAAATCCTATTCGGAAGTGGGGGTTCAGGTACTGCTCTCCGAGAAAACTGGTTCCAGTGGTTTAAATGATTCTTCCTTGCCTTGCAAATATTATTTCTAGCCAGGTGAACCTCAGTTTTTAAAAATTGCTCCCTTTTTTTTCTAATAAAAGAATTATATTTACTTAGAAGCATTCAAATGTCAACAAAACAGCTGCAACTTCTTTGCAATTACAGAGTGGTTTTCAGGTAAGGAACAACAATTACTTCGTGTAAGCTGCATCAGAGACAACAAAAGATGAAAAGCCACCATCCCCACATATAACTAATCTGTGCCGTGCACCAGCAAGAAGCTGCTTTAAATTTCCATGCCAATCTACAACCCCCGTACGTACGGTACCAGGCAAGGTTAGTGTCTACTGAAAATGCCATGAGGATAGGGCTCTCTAAAGACACATTCGGTAGTGTGGTAACTATACAAAAATAGAAAGACACTGCACAGTTTAAAAACAAATCTTACACAGTCTTACATCTCAATTTTTTTCTTCTTTAAAAGTAGTGGGTTGTGTACTGGGGTTAAATGCTTTGTAGACGAGAAAAACTACTGTGCTAGAACCAACTAGTTCATCATCTTCACCTTCATCTCCCTCCTCCTACTCTTCATCTTCCTCATCTTCCTCCTCCTCCTCCTTCTTTCTCTTGCATTTTCCAGCCCCGATAGCTCCTCCACCGCCGCATCGGGCTTTCCCGTCACCCGGCGTGCAGCAGTACCTTCCCCTCCCTCTCCTCCAGCCCAGCGGCCTCCTTCCACCAGGCTGCTGTCACCTGCTGCAGCGTCACCTCGCGTCTCTCCCAGCTTCTTTGCAGCATCACCCACGGACAGGCCGGGGTGCTCTCCTTTGGTTTTTGGATGATACTCAGAACAAAACAAAACAAAACAAAACAAAACAAAAGGCCAAAGGAGGCCTCCTGGGTGCTTTGGGATCCTTGAACTTCTTTTTGAAGGGATATAAGTTTTCATGACAGGCCTTGTCGCCTTTGTCACGTCTCACATTTTCCTTTCTCTTTAGCAGACGGTGGGTGCCCCACCTGTCTGGAGCACGTCTGAGAACACAGAGAAGCTGACAAAGGCACCGGGGGCTTCTCCCTGTGTTCCGCCCGGCAGGTTTGCACAAAGACAGCATGTGATGACATTTTGCCTCTCGGCTTTTTAGGATCTCCTTTGCCTGTGTTTAATTATTTTTCTTCCTGCCACTTGAGGGGGCAGGCGATGGGTAGCCTGGGGCAAGGCAGCACAGGCCTAGGGCCACCACTGTGCCCACCACTCCCTTTTTGTCAGACTCACCAAGGAAGAAGCCCTGCTCGAAATGGGACTGGCTCTACCTGCCGCTGCTGGCTGGGGCTAAATTGTTCCCTTTCTTCATAAAAAGCCAACCAAGACCAGATGGGTGCTAACAACTTCCTGGTACCACCCCACCTCTCCCAGAGCAGGGTTATGTGTCCCTGTCCCCTCCCATATTTATCTCAAAATTTGGACCAAAAAACCAAACATGTTTTCATTCTTTTCCAAATACCTTCAACGACTTCCAATTCCATTCAGCAAATAGGGACCGGGAGCTGGCCCGGTTCACAGCACTCTGCTAAGCCCAGCGCTCGGCCTGCACACTGGCCGTCCTGGCTCCTCTACCAGCCCACCATGGACAGAGAAATAAGACACAGAGTCCCTGTGCTCCCCCAGCATCTGTGTATATCACTAAAATAAAACCTGTGACACACGTTAAAAGCCTCTATTTTTCTCTCCCACTAGACCTTGAGAGAGGAGGGACCACGGCTCAGTTGTCATTGCAGCCCAACCACCTATCACATTTCCTGGTACAAAGGAGGTTCTACAAGACATGTCAGTCAAACCAAATAGAAACCGGTCCCAGTTCCCGCCTGTGAGGATATCACAAGCCAAAGAGGTCCTGGGCTTAGCTCCTGCTGTGACCACCCTCCCATGTGCGGAACCCAGCACATACAGAGATGCTTTGGGATCTATATTCCCTGACTGGATACAAGCCACGGGCAGTGTTTAGCAAACCCTCTGCCAGGATGATTTGGGGTCGTGTCTCTGCAAAAGGAGCTCCCGACTTTTTCTTCCCATCTTCCTCACAGCCAGAGACAGGCAGCTGAGGGTATGGCCTATGTGACCTGAGACCAGGAGATTGCTCTGACCCTTGCAATCAGTCAGCTGGCATAAACACCTGGCCTCCCTGCCTGGCAACTCCAACATAGCCCAGTCTGTTCCGCCAGCACACCCAGACAGGACTGGTCAGACTGGTATTTCCGGGTCCCTGCTACTAGGGGTGTGGCCTCCAGCAGTGCAGCAGCCCTACCTGAGAACAATCCGAAGGTACTCAATGCCCTCTGCCTCCTCGCACTTGATGGACAGGAGCAAGTTCCCCAAACTGCTGCCAGTACAGTAGAAGTTCAGATGATCCTAGAAACAGAAATCAGGTGTTAGCAGGGAGGAGGGGGACCTTCCAGGCATGGCCCCCTAAATCACCTCCTTCACCACGAGAGAGAAGCACCACAGCAGGGAAGAAGAGAAGGATGCTACAGCTGCTGCTGCTTCCGATGAGGAGGAAGGGGAGGAAGGGAAAGAGAAGCATCACAGTAATAGGCTCCAACCACCAAGTCCTCAGGCTGTCAGTGCCAGGCACTGCGCTAAGGGCTGACTCCCCATTATCTCCTTTAACCCAGAACTTTCTGGGGGAGATAACATCACCATCCGCATTTCACAGATGGAGAAAATATGTTCAGGAAGGTTCAGTAACTATCCAGGGTCACACAATTAGTAGGTGACAGATCAGGATTCAAACCCACACATATCTTGACTGAAGCTCAAATTCTTCACCACGAGACAGTCCATCTGCCTGCTCCCAGGGAGCAGCCCCGGCCCGTTCGGACGATCGGTGAGAATGAAGCCAGGAGGAGCCCTGGCACATCCACCTAGTGGAGCAGGGGGGTGGCTGGACAGTGGCTCTCCCCCTGGCTCAGGGAGTCCCCCTGGACCTGCTCTGTTAGGCTGGGGCCCTGGGATCTGCATTTTAATAAACTGGGCTGGGGTCTTCATCCATTTCCTCCCCTGTGAGACTCAGCAAAGCTGACTTTGGCTGGAGACTTCCAGAATCTACCCTGGGGATTTCAAGAACCTGGCAAAAGAGCAGAATATATTTAAAGAAATGTCACTGTCACTGTTGAGCACTCAGAAGCTCACAGCACCTCACGTAGTACAAGTACCTGGGGACCTATGTGCATGAGGACGTGAGAGATCTGTGCCATTCCGACGGAAATGGACACTTCAAGGGTACAAGAATATATGTTTTCCTTCCACTCTCCTTCAGCCCCCAAACGCTGCCCATCCCATGGCCTCCTGGCAGTGGTCGGCAAACTCATTAGTCAGCAGAGCCAAATGGCAACCGACTGAAATTTCTTTTGAGAGCCAAATTTTTTAAACTTCGACTATATAGGTAGGTACATTGTTATTCACTTAATTAGGGTACTCCTAAACTGGCCTTTGCTAAAAATATCCTCAATCTGAGAGCCGCATGTGGCTCGCGAGCTGCGGTTTGCCAACCTCTGTGACCTAAGCATCTGCTGGGGGTGCCCCCACAGGGACCCATCACACTGAGCCTTGGGACTTCTGTCCACCCCCTGGCCCCCTCCCCAGGAGCAGAGCCAGTCAGGCCTCTCCAAGGAGGACAGAGGTAGGCAGCAAGAAGCGGGCAGGGCCAGGAAGGTACAGAAAAGAGGGGGGCAGCTGGGGAGGAATTCCGGGTTCCCCTCTGGCAGTCCTTCCAGCCAGGGGCCCGTGGCCTCACCTTTCCCAGGAAGTGCTTGCGGTAGGCCCTGGCTTCACTCCTGCACTCAAGCTTATAGCCAAAGGTGCTGGGGCTGAGGCTGTCCTCTTCCTCCTCCTCACAAATGCTGCTGCCCAGTGAGGTCGGCGTGCCCACGTTCTCCGGGTCCTCGATCCAGTAGCCCCCAAACTGGGGCAGGACAATCAAGGGGTATGGGCCTCCCTTCTCCACAACCTGGAGGCAGAGGGAAAGTCTTACGCTGCAACCTGCCCTCGATCTGCAGGAGACGGGGAGGGCACCAGCGGAGGTATCCCCCACCTCTGAACTGCTGCATGAGGGGTACCTCCATATATGAGGCCAAAGGCAGTAACACGAATCCCTCCTCCAAGCCCCACAATATCTCCCACTTCAGCTGTCCCAATTTAAACATGGGGAAAAAGCTGAAATCACAAAGGAGAAGAGGCCTCAGGCCCTCAAGTCCCCATCCCAAGGTTCTCACCCCCACGGGGTGAGGGAGGAACCATGACCATCAGCTCCCCTAGCCTTGCCCCAGAGACAGAATCCAGGGGCTCCTACCTCATCGATGCTGGGGTACGGGATGTAGTCGTCCTGCAAGACAAACGAACAAGGCCGCCGTTAGTCCCAGCAGTGCCCGTGAAGTTGGATCCCTGTTTCCACTCCCTCTCCCAGGCCTAGGGAGGAGGCGTGCTGGGCAGCCCGGCAGGCTGCACCAGGGTTTGGGGAGCATCAGTGGGAAGGACACCAGATGGACGAACAGGCTCTGGCTTCTCTTGAGTTCTTCCCCAAACTGACAGAACCTGAGTGCAAACCGGGCAGCTGAAGAAGCAGCACACAGAGGAAGGACGACGCAGGACACAGGCACACTGAACGCCACACCCCGACTGACACTAGCTTCTCACCAGGAGGCTCCAACAGGGAGATGGCCCTGGTCCTACCCAGCACTCCCTCCAGGCAAGGGGACTGACCTCCAGTGATAAACTGCACCCCAGGGCCTTGGAAATAGAGCCTGCAGCTGATAGCTAATGCCTGCTAGAGCCTGGAGCATGAAGCCTGACACCCCTAAATACTGTTTGTGGTTTGCTTAAGAGAGGAGCCAGGCCAAGCTGCAAGCCTTAGGTCTCCCCCGAGGCCTTCACTCCAGCTTGCTCTGAAGTTACCCTAAAGGCATTAAGCCAGGGCCTACCTTGCTGACCACCATGCACTAGTCAACAAAGGCACAGCCACTTCAGTGGGCCTTGGTGAAAATCAGAGTTAGATGGTATAAGATAGTGAGCCCGGCATGCTGGCCACTCCCCCTGCCTTCTTCTCACCTGGCCCCTCACCTGGCCCGCCTGGCTGCCACCTCACCCACCCAGCCCACCTTGTTCTTCTGGGGTCCCGGCTTCTGCTCTTCAAGCTTGATCCCCTGCAGAAACAAGGAAAAGAGGATCCATGGAAAAGCAAGGGTCACAAAATAAAGACCAAACAGAGCAGTCCCTTGGGAGCAACTGCCAGTTGGGGGTTAGTAATAATAACAGCAAGGGCTGCCCCGTGCTGGGCCCTTAGACGTCACACACCTATCACACTCAGACCTCACAGCAGCCCGGATGAGGCAGCAGGCAGGGTGTTAAGAGCACAGACTCAGCCAGATCACCAGGGTTCAAACCTCAACACTGTCACTTATGACCTTACAACCTTGGGCAAATCACAGAACAAAATCTCTCTGTGGCTCAGTGTTACCATCTGCAAAATGGGAACGATAATGGCACCTACTATAGTGGTGAAGGTTAAATGTGGGTAACATGTTAAGCCCTTGGAAGAGTGACTGGTACATAGTAAAAGCTATGACATTATTATCATGAGGTAGGCAGGATTACCGTCGTGAAATATCTCCCCCGGTCTCTCAGAGGATGAGGTGAGGGGCAGAGTGGGAATCCACACCTGTGGGGGTCAGAGCCAGAACTCTGGACCTCATGCCATACCAGCTCCACCCCTTCCCTGGTGGAAGGACCATGGGTAGCAGGCACGTAGCCTGGGCCTGGGCCTCACTCTGCCACTATCCTACTTTCAGTGACCCCTGACAATGTTGAGACTTTTGCAGCCTTCATAACTTCATCTGTGACATGGGGATTCTAGCACCCACCCTCCCACCTCACGGATGCATCACTGCAAGGATCAGACACCTTGACGGGGCCTGGACAAAAAGGGTTCCCCTGCAGGCATCTGGAAAACTCAAGTTCTGACTTAACTGGGTTTTGTGGGAGGAGAGCACCTGGTGTTCCCACAATTATTTGCATAAATGCAACTAGGGTAGAGACAGTGGGACAGTAGGAGAAACAGAGCCCTTCTGGAGAGAAGGGAGCCCAGCAGCAGCTGCTGTCTAATCGTAATACAACACAGAGGGGCTGAACCTGGCACAGCACGTTCCTTCTGTCATCTCCTTTGAAGCCCTCAGCACCGTTTTACCAATGAGGAAACGGAGGACCAGGAAAGCATTTGCTTGCCTACTGTCACACACCTAGTGAGTGGCAGGGCCTGGATTTGAAGCCGAGCCACCTGCCCACTGTGTACGACCAGGTCCCGCAGTTCTTGGAGCTCCAGGTTCCTGCTCACTGGGCGGACTTAGACTTCAGTTTCTATGGACTTCTCTGGGCTGAGTCACCCTGCAGCACTGGTCAGGTGGGTGTGGGAGAGCCCCTCCCACTGGACAGGTGCTCCTCTCACCGCACAGGGAGAAAACCACCTGGGTGGCCCTGCAGATCCTTTCCAGGGAGGCAAACTGAGCAGGATGGGGAAGGGGCTGATGTCAGAAGTTTTTTTGTGTGTGTCCTGTATTAGTCATCCCAGCCTGGGAACAGCCCCTAGGCAGGAGAACAAACCTCCTCCTGTCCTCTCCCCTCCCCCACGACAGAGCCATGGCCTGGCACTCTCCCCTCTGTGTGTCATCCTTTGCACCAGGTAGAATCATTCTCTCTCCTTCCCTTGCCATGAAGAAATTGAAGTTCAGGGAGAAATAATGACTTAACTGAGGTCATTCAGCTAGAGAGTGTCAGGGTTAGAACTTGAACCCAGAACAAAAGAACCCAAAACTGTGCCCTTAGTCCCTGTTGCTTCACAGGGGCTGCGTCCTTTTTCAAATTCCTGAGTCCAGGGCTAGGTCACTCCCAGACCTTAGTTACATCTCCTCACAATTCGCAGAGTGCCCCGGGCACTTGACTGCTCAGCATGAAGATAGACTACACCCACTCTCAAGGACAGAATCAGTCTTGTCATGAAGCAATGAGTGACACCTGTCAATCTCTGACCCCAGACAAGCGTTTAAAACACATGCGCTATTATCAGTATGTTCTTCCCACCCTTTCCACCTGTATGAATAAACCTTTTGGACCTCTCCCCATATTCCCTATGGCATCAGGTCTTACCTGTGCCCCCTTGGTGGCAATTACAAAGGACCCCCAAATCCACACTAAACACTGACTTCTAGGCAATGCTTACTAAGTATTTACTCATTATCTCATTTCATCCCGGCAACAATATGAATGAGTATTTTTACTCTTATTTATTTATAGAGGCTGTGATATTGTGATTTATTATAAGAAATATACATTTTGGTCTTCGTCCCGTTCCTGGCACAGAGCTCCTTAGAACCCTTGGAATTTCCTAAGTGATGAGTAATGAAAGCATTCGGGAGCATTTTTGTTACAGTATTTGGCCTTATCTCCTTGGTTCCTGCAACAATTCCTGAGTCATAAAGGTGAAAGGGGTGTCATTCATAAGTTTGTGTTCATGAGTTTACGCTAATGTGACTTTTGGGACTTTACAAAGGATGGGAGCTGGTTGCCAGGGGAACCAACCAGAATTAAAGGGTTGGAACTTTCAGTCCCGCCCAACCCAACCTCCAATGAGGGGAAAGAAGCTAGAGGTTGAGACAGTCACCAATGGCCAATGATTTAGTCTATCGTACCTAAGTAATGAAGCCTCCATAAAAACCCAGAAGTATGGGGTTTGGAGAGCTTCCGGGGTTAGTGAACACGGGGAGACGTGGGGAGAGCGGTGCATTCACAGGGCATGGAAGCTCTGAGCCCTTCCCGCACGCCCTGCCCTGTCTCTCTTTCATCTGGCTGTTCCCGAGTTAGATCCTTTTATAATAAACCAATAATCTAGTAAGTTAACTGTTTTCCTGAGTTCTGTGAGCCACTCTAGCAAATTAACTGAACCGGACTTGTGACTGGCACCTGAAGTGGGGGCCGTCTGTAGGGTAGAACCCTCACCCTGCGGGGTCTGACACCAGCTCCAGATAAACAGTGTCAGAATTGAGCTGAATGGCTGGACACCCAGCTGGGGACGAAGAATTGTTTGGTGGGGAGAAGCAATCACACATTTGGTGTCAGAATGAGCTGAGAATAGTGCTGTAAGTAGACAAAAAGCAGTAGCTAGAGGCTTAGAAAGGGGAAGAAATTTGGCAAGCTAGTGTTAGATGCAGGATTTGAACTCAGGTCTGTCTTTCAACCACCACTCTGCCTCCCAGACACAAGATGAGTTCCCTAAGAAGGGGGCTTTCTTTCCAACCCATTCCAGGAACATCTCTCCAACCCTCCCCATACCAATGGGGTCGATGGCATCCCATCTACTCTGCTGGGGGTTCTGTCTGTTTTTTTAATCTTGTCCCTGCTCTTCAGGCAGAAGCCATTCCAGAATCCTCTGAGTCGCTCCACATGGAACGAGCCTCAGGTTGTCCAGGCCATTGGGACTGTGAGTCCTCTGTTCTCCGCTCCTCTCTCCGAGGTCCCCATGTTCTGCCTGTGGGTTCTGCCTGGTACCGTGTCCTCCGAGGTCGCTGCAGCACCCCCCGCCCACTTTGGGAAATGCTCACCTGCATTTTCTCCAGCATCTCGTCACTGCAGCACCCCCCGCCCACTTTGGGAAATGCTCACCTGCATTTTCTCCAGCATCTCGTCACTGCACCCCCCCCCCACTTTGGGAAATGCTCACCTGCATTTTCTCCAGCATCTCGAAGAACTCCGCCGACTGGAAGACACAAAGAGGGAGGACAGCGGTGGGGTGCCGGCCAGGAGGTCTGCTGCGAAACCACCTCGCCAGCTGTCTAAAAGCTTCCTTAGCCCAGGGCTTCCCCGCAGACAAAATGTATTTGGATCAAGAGAGAAGATAATTTGATTTTGCCTTCACAGAGCTGGAGGCCAGAACACCCCACACAACAAGAGAAAAAATAAAACAAGCTGGGGCTGGCAAACGGCCCTGGGGAGAGCAGCCACTCCGCCTCTGTGGGAGAGAGGAGCCCGTGGGGCCTCTGGGGAAACCCAGGTCCCCCAAAATGCCCAGCAGTCCTGGGAGTCGGCCTCCAGCGGGAGCTGTGCTTGGGATGTTTTCAATCCACCAGTGGGGCCACGATGTCCACCACGAGTAATTTTCCAACTGCTTTTCCAGCACAGCCCTTCCATGTCCCTACACAAAACCTCACTGAGGACTCTAATAAATAAAAACAATAAAACCAGAGCCACCCTGGCCAGGGCGGCCGGGGGGCTTGAGCCAGGATGTGCCGTCTCTGCCTGCCTCGGTCCAGTGCCTAGAGCTTGGGAAACAAGCCTAAAAGCTATTGAACCACAGCTTCCAGGGGCCTGAGTGGGTTATTTTAAAATTCTCAAACTACATAAGGCCAAATCTTTAACCTACTTTGGTGTCACTGTTGTAAACTCCAGGTAAGACCAAAGGGAGAAAAAGGAATTAGGATGAAGAGGGGAGGGAGTGGAAGCTCCACCCTAACAAAACACACGTGAGGATCCTTCAGAAGTTTCCCCACTTCCTATTCCATGAAAACAGTCACACTTTCTTGTCCTAACACATCTGGGCCCTGGCAAGCCATGAGTTCATGAGTACCCAGAACAGAAAGTCCCCAGATAAACAGGAAAGAATAGAAGGCAGTGATAAGAAGAACCAAGTATGTCCTTATCACTTCTTCATGCAGAGGTAGAGCATCTGAACGGCTCTCCCTTCCTCTGCAAGCACCAGTGGTCAGAGCTACCTAGAGTCTTGCTGCCCTCAGAATCCTCAGAAGAGAACCTCGATGGGAGGGGCCCTTGTTGGGTCACCTGGGGAGACCTAGCTCTGCTTCAGGTTCCCAATGACCTCTCCAAAGCCACAGCTGATCCGTCAGAGGCAAAGAGTCTCTGACTCACCAGTAGTTCAGGTTCTGGGGTCTGGAAACCCCACATGTGTATAGGACTGAGGGCAAGCTTGGAGCACCGACATCAAGCACCCTTGACCAAGAGCAGCCACCAAAGACCCAGCTCCCAAACCCATCCTTCCTATTTGCTCTATCCATTCTTACCAACTCTAGGCTCCAAGAGACCAAGATTACTAGGCATAAAGAACTTACACAGATCAATAAGGCTAGAAAGATGAGTGGAAAATGGATAAGGGGGCAGAAACAATCAACATTTTAAACACACAGACCTCTGACCCAGCAAGTCCACTTCTAGGAATCTATAGTATAAACACAGTTATACATGTACTCAAAGATAGATGCAATAAAATGTCCTTTGCAGCATTATCTATAACAGTAAGAAGTAGAAACAATTTAAATATCAAGCTGTAGGAAATTGGTTATAGTAAGCTACATTCATAGAATAAAATACAAATTCCATGAACAACTATATGTCAATAAATTAGATAACTTAGATGAATTGGACAATTCCTAGCAATACACAAACTACTAAAACTGATTCAGGAAGAAATAGAAAATCTAAAAAGATCTACAATAAATAGAGATTATTAAGTTAGTAATCAAAAAAACTACCCACAATGAAAAGCCCAGGTCTTGATAGTTTCAATTGTAAATTATACCATTTAATGAAGAGTTAATACCTCACAAATGTTTCCAAAAATAGAAGAGAAAACACCTCCCAACTTATTCTATGAGGCTGGTATTACCCTGACACCAAAACCGAAACCATCACAAGAAGCCTACAAACCAATATAGCTTATGAATATAGATACAAAATTCTCTACAAAATACTAGCAAACTGAATCCAGCAACATATAGAAAAGATTATAACTCATGACCAGGTGGAATTTATCCCAGTAATGAAAGGTTAGTTTAACATCCAAATATCAATGAATTAATACAACATATGAATAGAATAAAAAATAATCATTATCATCTCAATAAACATAGAGAAAGCATCTGACAAAATCCAAAAACCTTTCTTGAATAACAAACGAACACTCAACACACCAGGAATAGAAGGGAAGCTCCTCAACATGACAAAGTACACATACAAAAACCCCATAGCTAATATCATACTTAATAATGAAAGACTGAATACTTTGTCCATAGATAAGGAACAGGGCAAGAATATCCTTTCTCCCCACTTTACTTTAATAGAGCACTGGATGTTTTCACCAGAGCACTTAGGAAAGAAGACTATAGGAAAAGCATCCAAAATGAAAAGGAACAGGTGAAACTATCTTTATTTACAAATAATATGATCTTGTACATAGAAAACCTAAGGAATTCATTAAAAAAAACTTTTAGGACTAATGTAATAAATGAGTTCAGCCAGGTTGCACAATACAATAATCAATTGTATTCCTGTTGTATATACTGTTAATAAACAATCCAAAGATAAAATTAAGGATGGCATCAATTATACAATTATGATGGCATCAAAAAGAATAAAACACATAGGTGTAAATTTAGCAAAAAGAAAGTGCAAAACCTATATCTCGAGAAGCATATAACATTGATGAAAGAAATTAAAGAAGTTCTAAGTAAATGCCATGATCACACTTAGAATTAGATTATACGATTAAGAGAGCTGTCTTCTCCAAATGATCTACAGAGTCGATGCAATCTTTATCACAAGCTCAGCTAGATTCTTTCTAGAAATTGAAAAGCTGATCCTAAAATTGATATAGATACTCACGGGGCCCAGAACAGTCAACTGTTCTTGAAAAAGAAGAACAAAGATGGAGGATTCACACTTTCCAATTTCAAAACTTAGTACAAAGCAAAAGTAATCAGGACAGTGCAATACTGACAAAAGAACAGACATATAATATAGATCAATGAAATTGATTTTAGAGTCCATAAATAAATTTATTATTTACGGCAACTGATTTTCAACAAAGGGTGTCAAGACTATTTAATGGGGTCTTTTCAATAAATTATGCTGGGAAAACTGGATAGCTACATACATCATATACAGAAATTAAGTAAAAATATAAAAGCTAAAGCTATAAGACTCTTAGAAGAAAACATAGGAGTAAATATTTGTAACCTTGAACTTGGCAATGGATGCTTAGATATGACACCCAAAGCGTAAACAACAAAAGAAAAAAAAAACTATTAGACTTCACAAAAATTAAAAATGTACTATTAAGAAAGGGAAAATACAGCCCACAGACTAAGAGAAAATATTTCAAATTATATCTGATAAGGAACTTATATCTAGAATATATTAATAATTCTTATAACTCAATAATTAAAAGAGACCTCAATTTTAAAATGAGTAAAGGATTTGAATAGGCATTTCTCCAAAGAAAACATACAAATAGACAACAAGCACATACAAAGATGCTCAACATCATTAATCATTGGGAAATGTAAATCAAAACCACGAGAGACCACTTTACACCCCACGGAACGGCTATAACCAAAAAGACAGTAACAAGTGTTGGCTAGAATATGGAGAGATTGGAACCATCATAAACTGCTGGTGGGAATATAAAATGGTACAGTCACAGTGGAAAACAGTTTGGCAGTCCAAACAAAGATATACCATTTGACCTACCAATCTGCTCCTAGGCATGTACCGCAAGAGAAATAAAAGCATATGTCCACACTAAAACTTGTGCACCAATATTCATAGCAGCAATGTTCATAATATCCAAAAAGTAGAAACAACCCAAATGTCCACCAACTCACAAATAAACAATTATGCCATATCCACACAATGAAATAGTATTTAGCCATAAAAAAAAGAATGGAAGCCCTGGTCAGTTGGCTCAGTGGTAGAGCATCCACCCAGCATGTGGAAGTCCTGGGTTCAATTCCCAGTCAGGGCACACAGGGGAAGCGTCCATCTGCTTCTCCACCTTTCCCCCTCTCCTTTTTTTCTCTATCTCTCTCTTCCCCTCCTGCAGCCAAGGCTCCATTGGAGCAAAGTTGGCCCAGGCATTGACGATAGCTCCATGGCCTCTGCCTCAGGCACTAGAATGGCTCCGGTTGCAATGGAGCGGAGCAATGCCCCAGATAGACAGAGCATCACCCCCTGGTGGGCATGCTGGGTGGATCCTGGTCAGGCACATGCGGGAGTCTGTCTCTCTGCCTCCCTACTTCTCACTTCAGAAAAATACAAAATAAAAAAAAGAAAAAGAATGGAGTACTGCTACATGTTACAACATGGATAAACCTTGAAAACATTATGCTACATGAAAGAAGTAAGACACAAAAGGCCACATGTTCTATTATTCCATCTATATAAAATGTCTAGGATAGGCAAATCTATAGAGACAGAAGGTAGATTAGTGAGTGGGTTGCTCAGAGCTAAAGGAAATGGGAGATTTCAAAGGTGATAGCTAAAGGGTACAGGGTTTCTTTTTGACTTGATAAAAAATGTTCCAAAACTGATTATGGCAATGGTTACACAATTCTATGAATATACAAAGAGCATTACATTATATACTTTAAATGGGTGACTTTATAGTACATGAATTATCTCAAGAAAGCTGTTCTGAAAAAAACACTCACTATGCTGCCATTCAAAAAGGAAGTAATAGATCTATATTGCTTATATAAGATGGTCTCCAAGATATAAGTATGGGGAGTGGGGAGAATAAGAGAACAATACATAGAATATGATCCCTTTTTATAAAAAGAAAACCTAAAGCTACCTATATGTAAGTATGTAAGTGAATAGAAAGTAATATGGAAAAATATAACTCACACTGTCAAAAAGTGATTATGGCCCTGCCCACATGGTTCAGTAGATAAAGCATCACCCCAGCGCACCAAGGTCACAGGTTCAATCCCAGGTCAGGACACATACGGAAAGCAACTGTGTGATGAATGCACAACTAAATAGTATAACTAAGAGGAACAGTGAGTTGATGCTTCTCTCTCTCTCTCTCTCTCTCTCTTAATCCTTCTCCTCCTCCCCCATTGAAAATTTTCAATGGGGAAATTTTTTTTTTAATTTTAAAGTGATTATATGGAGAGGGGAAGGGAGAGGTGAAGACGGGTTTGCTTCACATCCAGTCTACTCCACGAGCATGTATACCTATACTACTTGCATAATTAAATTTCAAATAAATAAATAAGTTTTTTAAGGGAAACAGAAAAATGTGCACAGGACACAATTTACTCAAGGAGAAAGATAAAATGACCAATAAACACAAGGAATATGCCCAACCTTCCCAGTTATTGAAGAAATTAAGATAATAAGGTAACATCTTTCAGCTATCACAATGGCCAAAATTAAAAAGAAAACCCAGAGTTGGTAAGAATATGGAGTTAAGGACACAGGGACAGAAGGTCCACATGAACCTGGTACCTTTCTGAAGGGCAATTTGGTACTGTATGCCCAAAGTCTTAAAAACCTTCACATATTTTGGTCCAATAAACCCAATCTAGGACATTTACTCTAAAGCAATATTTGAGCAACTACACAAAGATATGTATACAAGGATATTTGTCCCAACATTGTTTATAGACAAAAAAGTACCAACAAAGTATCCACCGGTGAGAGAAAGAGTAAATATTGCATGGAAGTGTGCTCATACAATAAAATACTATAAGAGATCTATGTTAATTCTGCTAGCATAAATATTTACAATGTGTGGCTAAGTGAAAAAAATAGAGTATAGAACATAATCCCACTTTTTTTTTCAATTAAATGTAAAATACCCATTTGAAGATATAAATACAGATATAGAGATGGAGCTAGATTATAGATATAGATATAGATATAGATATAGATATATAGACATAGACAAAGACATATAGATAGATAAAATACAGATATAGAGATAGAGATACACCTGCATGTGAATATACACATCATCCATCCAAACAAATATATCTTGAAGGATACATTCCAAAATAAGTTACAGGTTAAGGATAAATATTTCCTTTTTGCTTTTCAATACTTTTAAATTTTTCTACAACAATTATAAATTGTTTTTCAATTAAACAACATTTTTAAGGCTTCAACATATAAATAGAGGCTCTAGCATTCCTTTTTTACTTCCCCCAACCCCAGCTATAGGCCCTTCTCCCATCTTCAAGACAGGGTGAGTTTGGGAACACAAGGACAGCCTTCAGTGCCCGAAGAAACTGGATTCAGGCCAGTTCACATCTAGGTCTAACCTTGACTCTGTGTATTATAGACTAACAGGTTCATCACCCCCAAATACAGTTCACTCTGCTAACCATGCAAACAGGCAATCAAAAAATATGTTGAGTGTGTTCTTAAAAATGCCCTTGTATTGATTAATCAGTTAACCTAACCAAATAAGCCCCTGCAAAACATGGACTGGGTGCTGGAAGTACTAGGCAGGAGCTCACTTTCCAGGGCACTCGATCTCAATTATGAAACAACACACTCAGGGTTATTTTACAGATGACAAGTGGCACAGTGGTCCAGAAGCATAAAGCACTTCTGCCTGGAAGGTCAGTGTATTAGTTCTCTATTGCTCTGTAACAAATTACTCCAACACTTAGTGACTCAAAACAATTTATGTGGGTCAAGACTTCAGAAGTGGCTTAGCGGTGTCATCCTGGCTCAGGGTTTCTCAGGTGGGTGCCATAAGGATGTCAGCAGCGGCTGCATCACCTGAAGGCTTGATTGGGGCTGGGGGACCTCCTTCCCAGATGGCTCCTTCCCACGGCTGTTGGCAGGAGGCCTCAGTCCCTCAGCACATGGACCTCCCCATAGGCTGCTTGAATGTCCTCACAACATGGCAGCTGACGCCCCATAGAGCGAGCATCCGAGAGAAAAAGCATGGAGGAAGCTACAGCGCCTTTTATGACCCCATCTCTGAAATCATACACCATCATTTCCACTTTATCTGATTCATTAGAAGTTCCACAACCAGCCCACCTTCAGGGGGGAGAGGAAACAGTTTCCATCTCTGGAGAAATACCAAAAAATTCATGGACATATTTTTAAAGCCATCATATCAAGGAAAGCTTCTCGCAAAAGGTCAAATCCCAGGCAGACCCTGAAGAACACACAGCTCACTTGATAGAGAGGAGTGAGAGGGCATTACGGGCGGTGGTGATTCTGGACAAAGGTGGAAAGGTGGAGAATCATGATGTGTAGTCAATGAACCTGGATCAACGTGGCTGGACTGAGGCCCCTGGGTCAGTCTCCTGAAGACCAGACGGGAAAGAAGGGCTGGGGTCTAGGCCTGAGGGACTGCTGAGAGATGCCAGAGCACCAGGCTTAATCTGGAAGGCAGTGGAGAGCTACCGAGATTTGGGAACAGTAGACAGACACAGGAGGCAGTAGAGTGAGGTGGTCAGAGTGAGGTCTGGGGAGTGGCCACCTGCGGCTGCCCAGCTGTAAGGCAGGACGCATGTTACTTTAGCTCAATCCCCTCACTTGGAAACGAGATATAACCCCTGCCTTTCAGGGCTCAGGTGAGGATGGAGTGAGGACATGGACAAGTGTCCCGCGTGCCCTGGTCCTCCACAAGTGCTCAGAAGGAACTATTAGAAAGCTCACTCTGCAAACAAGCCTTGTCCTGTCAGGAGGTCGTCTAGGAGCTTCAGGTTAGTTTTTCCTGATTTAGGACACTTAGCTTTTCTTGATTTCACTGGTTTTCCCAGAAACATTGTACTTAAATTTCTGTTACAAATGGGTCTGTGTTTCCTGAATGAAGACGCCCAGGGCCTCGGGGCGGGCACAGGTGGTGAGATGAAAGGGCCGCTATTCAACCTGAGCCCTGATTGATGCACTGGGTGGATACTTCCTAAGGGGCCAGGAGCAGAAATCAGCCAGTGGCATCTTGGCCTCAGCTGGGCTGGTCCTGCTTCTCAGTGACTAGTTGAACTTTCCAATGGGACAGTTCCAGCCTTGGCAAAGAACGAGTCTCCTTTTCCACCCAGGAGCAGGGTGACTCAGGCCAGCCTGGAACAGTGGCTGCGGCCACTAGGACCCGCCCTCGTCCACGCCCCCTGAAATTGCTGCACACGGCCAAGGGCACACAGGAGGCACTCAATAAAGGCTCACTGACTCACTGTGCCTCACGGGCGCTTTAGGACAGAGTGAAGTCCTGCCTGGGGCAGCCTTCGGAAAGGGATACCCCTCCGTCAAGAAGCCAGGCACTGGATTGTCCCGGAGAAATGTAACCCGGCCTCCTCATCAATAGCAGCATCCACTCTGCTGGCTCATTTATTATTAGCAACAGCTGTTGCCACCCGGATCCACACCACAGCCAGCATTTCCCCACAGGCTCTGTTGTAACAGCCAGTCAAGTGGTGTGAAAGAGTCACACAGAGCTAGCACTCAGCCAAGGAAACTGCAGGCTGGGCCCCAGGGTTCGGTCCGGATTGAACCCCTTGTCCTCCTCACATCCCAATATAGAAACGGCCTGGTCTCCCCTTGGAAGGGCAAAGCCAGCTGTTGGGAGATCACTGGAGGAGGTCCGAGGCAGCAGAAGCGAACAGGAACTGCGAGGCCAGTCTTGAGAACTCTTCCCAATGCCCCTACTTGCTCTCCCTGACACCAGCCCCGGGCCAGGCGGTGAAGAAGTAGAAGCAATGGCATGTTCCAGTACAGGAGGGCCACTGCCACCCCTCTCACCACACGTCCCGTCCCACGGCAGGAGCAGCCCAGCTGCCTCCCTCTGGTCCACAGCAGCTCTACCCATGGACAAGGCCTTGGCCTGCAGGCAGGCGCCACCTGTTGTTTCCTCCTGGCTGCATCCCAGCTCAGGAGGCCCCCACCAACACACTCCTCCCTGGTCCTAGTTGGAGAGGTGACACCCATGGCCACCCAACCACTGTCCACCGGGTGCCTGCTAGACAAACTGCCCCAGCTCTGGGCTCCTCTCCTCCCCTCCTGGAGGTGAGGGTATGTTTATGTGTGAGCAGTCTTCCTGCCCAGGAGATGCCACACACCCCCTGCTCATAGCATCGGATGACGCTGGGCACCTGTGTCTTGGGGCAGGGCTAACAGCACGATACCCAGGACTATGTTGGGATAACGAGAGCTGGTCTACAGAGCCTGACACAGCACCCAACACAGAACACACTCATGTGCAGTGGCTGCTGCCTTCTGTCCCTGCCCACCTGAATTCAGGAGCACACGAGGGGCGAAGGCATGTCGACAGCAACAAGAAACACTAAAACAAACAAGGATGGAGCACAAGGCATCTTCCGCCCCACACAGACCCCGAGAACCCGGGACGGAGAGCTGGGCTGCATAGTGCTCTGGGGAGAAGGGAAACGTGGGCGTCAGAGCAAGTTTCTCGTCCCCGTGGAGATGGAAGACGTCACAAAAGAAAAGGACTTCTGGAGAGTTTTATAAAGAGGTTTTTGGAAAGCTAGGGGAACTAGAAACCCACAACACATACCCCATTGGGAGCCACATCTGATGTGCCCCATGGCTACCTAACCATGGTGCCTGTGCTCTGCTGCTGACTCAGAGTCCCCTGGTCTCAGGGCGAGCAGGGTGAAGGGCAGCTGGTCACCCATCTGGCTGCCAAGGCTTTGGACAGGGCTGTTCGCCACAAGAAGGCAAAGAATGTATCAATAGTTCACTAGAACACAAGGTCCTTGAAGGCAGGGCTCCTTATTTTGTTAACTGCCATATCCCTGGGCCTAGAACTACCTGGTACACAGTAGATGTTCAAGAAATGTTTGCTTTATGAATGACCGACAATTCTGCCCAGCAAGATGAGGATGAAGCGCACAGCAGAGGCTAAGCCCTAGGCCTGGGAGTCAGGGCTGGACAGGCCCGTGTCCCTGCCAGGCCCTCTGCTACCCACGGCCGTGACCATGCAGCAGAATCACCTGAAGGGCTTTGCTGAAACACGGGTTCTGGTGATGCTGACTCCTGGTTCAGGGACCACACTTTGGGAACCAGTGACCTATGAAATTAATTATGCTTCTTAATGTGCAGGTGTTGTGTGAAGGGGACCAATCCGGCCAGAGCAGAGATGAAGGAAGAATGAAAAGGTGACTGGGTTTTTATTAGACATCTTAAAAATTAGGCAGACTTCCGTTTAAATCTCTAAGACAGGATTTTAAAAGGCAAATGGCTACAGGTACCAGGCAAGCAACATAAAAGAATGAAGGGTAACAAGTGAAAAGATTGATTCAGTAATCAAAAACCTCCTAACAACAAATGGTGCTGGGAAAACTGGCTATCCACATGCAGAAGAATGAAGCTGGACCCCTACACCTCCCATATATAAAAACTACCTTAAAATGAAACAACAACCTAACCCTAAGAGCTAAAGGTATAAAACTCTTAAGACAACATGGGGTAAACCTTCACAACCTTAGATTTGGCAATAGATTCCTAGATATGACACCATAAGAAAGAAACAAAAAGGAAAAAACCTAGCTAAATTAGACTTCATCAAAATTTAAAACTTTTGTGCTTTAAGGGACATTATCAAGAAAGTAAAATGACAACCACTAGAACGGAAGCAAATCATACATCTGATAAGAGCCTAGCATCTAGAATATATAAAGAACTCTTTCAACAAAAAGACAAACAACCCAATTAAAATGGGCAAAGAACTTGAATAGACATTTCTCCAAATAAGATATGCAAACAGACAATAAGCACATGAAAAGATGTGCAACATCATTAGTTGTTGGGAAATGCAAATTAAAACCACGTGAGAGATACCACTTCATGCCCACTAGGATGGCTATAGTCAAAAAGCAGAAAATAACAGGTGCTGCTGTGAATGTGGAAAAATTGGGACCCTCCTACATTGTTGGTGGGAACGGAAAATGGAGCAGCTGCTGTGGAAAACCACTTGGCGGTTCCTCGCTACGTTAAGCGTAGAGTTATCATATCACCCAGCAATTCCACTCCTAGGTAGATACCCCAAAGAGCTGAAAACAGGCACTCAAGCAAACACTTGTACACAAATGTTGTTCACTTGTACAATGAAAAGTAGCACTATTCGCACTTGCCAAAAGGTAGAAGCATAGTGCATGTCCATGGAAGGACAGATAAACTGTGGCGTAGCCACACAATGGAGTATCATTCAGTAAACAGGAATGAAATTCCGATACACGCTAGAATGTGAATAAACCTCCAAAACATCACGCTTCAGTGAAAGATACGAAAAGGTTACACAGCCTAGTCTGATTGCATTTCTATGAACTATCTTGAGCCGGTAAATCCACAGATACAGAGGACAGATTACCGGCTGCCAGAGGCTGGAAGGAGGGGAGAATGAAGAGTGACTGCTTTACGGTGTCTGATGGGGGTAATAAAAATATTTTGAACTAAAGAAAGGTAGTGGTTGCACAACATTGTGAATGTACTAAACGCCACTGAATTATTCACTTTAAAATGATTAATTTTATGTTCTGTAAATTTCACCTCCACAACAACAGAAAAAAAGAGTGGGAGAGGGAAGCAGTGGTAAACTGAAGAGCACACGCCCCTCCCTAGAGGGCCGGCAGCAGCTTATCTGTGGTCAGGCCACTGGCAGAAACACAAAGCTCACTGTTAACTAGAGTTTTCAACTTCTCAAGATAAGCCAGAAATCCAAATCTGAATGTAAATTCTTCCAATTCGTATAACCAATGCAAATTTTTAAAGACCTCTATATGGACACAACAAAAAATATCTATGAGGCAAACGAGCCCAGGAAACACAAGTTCCAAGCTCAGCTCCTTTCATTGGGGAGCCATCGCGTGTTCCTGAGCTAGAAAATGCGATGATAGAAGCAAAGTTTTAGGAAGCTCCAAGGTATCCTCTGTTGGGTACCATGATGTGCCAGGCACTGGGCACTGGGCCAGGCAGTTCACAAGCGCCACCCCATAAGCCTCACAAGAGCCCAGGGAAGGGGATTAGAGCGGCAGGGTTAGAACGCTTGAGCAACTTGCCCAAAGTGAACACAATAAAGGCAGAAGCCCGATTCAAGTCCAGGTCTATCTGAGTTTGCCAACTCCACATCTCACACACATGTCTGATAGGCATCTCAGATTTAACAAAGCCCAACAGAATGCTCCCTAACTTTTTCCCTTAAACATCTTCCTCCCCCCCCCCCCCCCAGCCCATCTCACCATCCTCCACCCGCCCTGACACTCTGGACAAAACCCCAACGGTCATTACCGATTTCTTCATCCCCCATCCCCTACGTCCAAGCCACCTACAAGTCTACTGTCAAAATATCTCCCGAGTCTGAGCACTTCTCAGCCACTTCCCCTGTCCCCACCACCTCTCACTGTCCCCCACAGGGACCATGTGACAACCCTATCTCTGGGCTCCCAGCCTCCACACTGGTACCTCCCTAATCAACTGTCCATACAAAAGCCACATGGTCTTTCTGAAAGATAAATCAGGTGACATCGGTCCCCAGCTTAAAACCCTCCAGCATATCACTCCACACTCACACCAAGGTCCAGAGAACTCAGGCCATTTCTGTTTGGTAGCAGAGACATCAGACTCTCCTCTGTCCTGAAACCAATGGTGACACAGCCTGAGGTTTGGGGGACTCCTTGGTCCAACCTCAAAACAAGTGCCCTGTCACTCCCTAACCTGTCATTCTCAGCTCCCCTAGAGAAAGGACAACACAGCCAGGGTGGGGCAGAAAGGAGAGGACACAGCCCACCCCCCGGCTGTAGAAGACAGGTCCGTGAATGAGAAAGAACCCAGCAGTCCTGACCTGGCCCAGTCAGCCTGGGGCCCCATGGTCACTGGAAGGGGCACAGAGGGCCTGGAGGAACTGACACGAGGGATCCCCAGATCCTCCTGGCATAATCTTGCTCAGCAAAACTTCGAACACACCACTGCAAGTGTCACACTAACCACACAGCTCTGAGGTTCGGAGGCAGGGCAGAGTCCCCCGCCAGGGCCACCCCAGGCACCACATAGCCCAGGCACAGAGGGGAGAGGGGCCAGCCCCACAGGCTGAGCTGACCAGTTCCAAGTGCCTGCAGCCAGGTGGAAGCCCAGTCACGGAGCCCCTTCCTCCCTCCCTCTCCTGCCTGACCCCTGACCACAGCACAGTGTACACCTGGCTGTGGTCCCCGCAGAGCTTGGCACTGCACTCTTGGCTCCTCCCTGTAAGGGGAGAGCACAGAAGTGAGCCCTGCCTGGTCCTATGCCAGGATCCCCACCTCAGAGCTCCAGGCCGGGGAGGAAATCTGCTCCCTGACTCTGTGCCACAGCCTCCACGTCCCCCTGCACACACAGTCCTCTCTGTGCCTGAGTTACAGGCAGCTTACACGCCCATGACAGGCCAACAGCCACCAGGGGCTCCCTGCCAGGGACAGCAAGAGGGACTCCAGCGCCAGCCCCACTCACCCATTCCCGACAGAGGGTCCTAAACAGGCACCCCTTCACAGCCCAGGACACTCACCAAAAGGTTCTTTAAGAAATCCATCATCATCCACCAGCGCCTATCCCCTGAAGGTCGGGGGGCCCTGTCTCTCTGCCTGAGCACCACCGTAGGTGTGGCTGCTACTACCCCAGCTGCTGCTGCTGCTGCTGCTGCTGACGTTGAACAACTTCCTTAAGATCAAACAAGGAACTGCAGGATTTGGGTGTCCGCCCGGAGCTGCTATGCCACACTGACTAGCCCTGACCTTTGACCCCTCTCTAGCCAGTGTTGTTTTTCTGGGGAGCCCAGGGCTGGTAGAGCCACCATGCATTGTATGTTACAAGGCAAGAAGGACCTCCATGGGAAGAGGCACCATGCCAGCAGGTCCTAAGAGGACACTCATGTGGGCGAGGGGGATTCAGGGCACAGAAATAGTTCCTGCCCTTCCACCATTATCCTGAATGAGTCCCCAAAACTACCAGCCTGCGACACAAAGGCAGGACTGGGGCGAGGACAACGGCAGCGGTACCAGGCCCGAGGAAGACCCAGTGCCTAACATGCTGTGGGATTCAAGGCAGGCCCCCGTGCGTGGCGCCTCGGTTTCCCCATCTGTGAAAGCCCTGTGCGCCAGGACAAAAACACAGCACCGAAAGGAAGAAAGCCGGGGCCCGCATCGTTCAAGGCATCCGCGTGGTCCTCACAGAGCCTAAAACGTCCCACTCAAACACTTGAAGAAACAGCTCAAAGAGCAAGAGCTGGTTCCTCTGCGGGTGAGGCTTGGGGAGGAGGACAGGGGCAGAGCTAGAGCGAACCGTTTCTTTCATGAAGAGCCTGGGTTTTGTTTCTTAATCATTGTATGTATTACTTTGGTTTAATTTATTTTCTTTAATGTTCTTTTAAAAAGACAACAGTGCTCATGCCCTGTGGCCATCCCGCAAGAAAAATTAAAAATAAATAAAGTGAATGGCTTGGGGAGACTCAGACAGCAGCTCAGGCCCGGGGCCTTGAGGCACTCCAGAGCTGTGCTGTTACGAGGAGCACGACGGTAGAGACGGAGGGCCAGGCCTACAGCTTCGTCCACAGCTCACCTGGGCCCAGCAACACTTTCCAACACTAATAAACATGGTACACGCTCTCGGTCCTGTTCCAAGTTGGTTAGAGCAGTATGCCCGACTTGGAAGGGAAAAAATGAATTTTTTAAATCTCTCAAAAGAGGCAGCATGGTATGGCAGAAATAGCCCCAACTTAGTGTGTGGCGAGCATGGTTTTAACTCAAGGCTCTGCTGCTTACCAGCTGTAACCAGTAGTAACTAGCTGTGCAGGCTGGTGACAGCCTCTGAGCCTTAGTTTCCACATCTGTAAAATGGGAGACTGACCCACTTTGCTAGGTGGCTGTAGAATAGGATGTGGTTATATAGTGTGTCCAGTGGAGGGCGAGACACAAATACCCTCAGTAAATGGCAACTGTGATGACTGTCATTGCTCCCCCCACCCTCAGCCCTGGCTCCAGCTCGCTCTTCACGTCCTGGCCCTCCAGACAGTGTAAAAAGTACCCACCACCTGCTCACCCTGCCAAGAAGGCCATCTTGTCTCTGCTTTCCCTCCTCCGGACCCACCGGGCCACCAGCCATTCAACCTATCCATCCTCTCTCTCCAGCACAGCCCCATACTGCTCCTGTGCACGTTCTAGGAGCCCCAACAGCCTCCATGGGAAAACAGCGGCCAGGGACTGTCCCCAGGTGCTGGGGAAGGGCACAGCTCAAATAAGTCAGAGGAGGCCTTGGCATGGGTCCATCCATGGGGGCTTGAGGTGGCATGGGAGGTCAGAAGGAGTGGAGAAGGAGAGGGGCAGAGGTCTAGGGTATGAACTGGGCCATCTCACACATCTGGAGGTGTCACATGTTAGAAGGATGGCTACAAAGAAGGCTAGCAATGTCCCTGCCAACTCTTAAAATTCTGATAGAAAAGATCACATTAGCCTGACAAGGAGGTGGCACAGTGAATAGAGCATCAGCCTGGGACACTGAGGACGCAGGTTCAAAACCCCAAGATTGTGTACTTGAGTGCAGGCTCATCCAGCTTAAGTGTGGGCTCACCACCTTGAGCGTGGGGTCGCCAGCTTGAGCGTGGAATCACAGATATGACCCCATAGTCGCTGGCTTGAGTACAAAGGGTGCTGGTTCGAAGTCCAAGGTCACTGGCTTGAGCTCAAGGTCACTGGCTTGAGCAAGGGGTCACCAGCTCAGTTGGAGCCCCCAGTCAAGGCACATATGAGAAAATAATCAATGAACAACTAAGGTCATAACTATGAGTTGATGCTCCTCATCTCACTTCCTTCTTATCTGTCTGTCCCTATCTATCTGTCTGTCTGTCTGTCTCTCTCTCACTAAAAAGAAAGAAAAAGAAAGAAAGAAAGAGAGAGAGAGAGAGAGGAAGGGAGGGAGAGAAGGAGGGAGGGAGGGAGGGAGGGAGGGAGGGAGGGAGGAAGGAAGGAAGGAAGGAAGGAAGGAAGGAAGGAAGGAAGGAAGGAAGGAAGGAAGGGAAAGAAAGGCCACATTAGGAGATGGGCTGCAGTCAAAAGGTAGGCAGGGGTCCAGCTGGGCTGTCCTGAATGAGCTCTTCTCTCAGGATAAGGCTCCTGTATCCTCAACATCCTCCCTGTTCTCTCCCACACCTGCTTCTGGCTCACCTGCATTCCTACTCAGAGCCAGTGAGTCATTTAGCAGACTATACCCCCTGCCATGCCCTTTCCTACAGCTTGCTTCCCCAGGACACACCATATTCAGGATACTTGTCCAACCCCCTTGGCTACAGTACCCTAGGGTCCAGGAAGCCTTGTGGTCCAAGCCCCCGCCTCTCTGCAGGAAAGCATTCGGAGGCAGTGAGGAAGGAGACAGGAAACTAACTTACTGACCCCCCTCTGGGCCAGGCAATGGCTTGGGGCTTAGGACCCAAAAAATATCAGTCCAGTCCATCTCCTGAGATCCACTCCCCTTTATTTAGTTGACTCCTGTAGGCCTTAGCCTGGAGATCACCTCCTCTAAGAAGCCCTCCTGGCCTCTACCCCTCCCCCAGGTTGTACTCCCATAGCACCCTGCATGCACCCTATCAAATCACTTCTCTCTGTATTGTCATTTCGTTTGTTTCCTCCACTTCGTCTGTCACCTCAGCTCCTGGCACATAGGTATGCTCAATAAGCACCTGCTGATGAATAACTGAACAAAGAACTGGCCTCCATCTAGTGACTGAGATGATCAGAGGCCTAAATATTACAACCCGATACAAAAGGAGCAGTAACGGGGCAAGCCCATCCCTGTAGGGACACACACAGGGCGTAGGCAATGGCTGTGCTGCAAAGGAAGACTTCCCAGAGAAGGGCTACCCTCCCCGCTTTGCAGATAATGCCACAGAGGGTGCAAAAAAAAAAAAAACAAAAAAAAAAAAACCAAGCTCTGCCTCAGAGGATACAGAATGGTAAAGCCAAAGTCAATATTCAGGCCCAGGATTCACTCCCAGTACCTCCCACTGGACCCTGATGAAACCCCAGTGGGGGAAAAGGTGGGGAATGAAGCTCAGAGAAGTCAAATGACCTGCTTAAAGTCACACAGCCTGCTAAGTGCAGAGCCAAGTGTTCCAGGTGAAAAAGAGGATGAGTTATATAGGATGGAGAGGAAGGGAGGAAAAGGGTAGGGAGAGAAGATGTGTGTTCGCCTGTGTTAACCTAGGAGGACAGGAAGGACACTCAGGTGAGGAAGCCCACAGCCCCTGGCAGGGCCACAAGCAGCAGTGGTGGCAGGACCACAAACTGGTGGCAGGCAGGGCCCACGGGCAGGGACTGAGCCCCGGGGACAGCCAAGCACAATAGAAGGAACGCGGGCCAGGGAGACAAACCGCCGTCCTGGTGAGTCAGAACTGCCCACTCGCCCCTGGCAGTGGAGATGAGCAGAGCTATGGGCTGCGCAGAGTCCCCTGTCGAGTTAAGCTCCTGCGCCTCCGAATGAGACCGCTCTTCCTCCCACGCCAGAAAACCCACTATTAAGAACGCCCAGTGCTAACAATTTGATTATAAAATCCCTTGCCTGAAGCGAGTCCCTGGACCAGCAGGGCTTCCTTCCTCGCCTGTAGTTTTCAGCAGCAGCTCTGCTCCAGGAAACAGAGCACTGGATTGAGAGTCAGACAGACAGGCATTCAAATCCCAGCGGGCTGCCGGCCAGCTGTGTGGCCTGGGCCCCGCTCTCTCCATTTGTAAATGTTACAATCATGATCCCTTATATTCCCAGGTTCTGAAAATGAAATGAGATGACAAATGTGATTGCACCTAACACAAAGATGGCAATTGATCAACAAAGGTCTGCCGAGTGTCGAATTACACCCTTCCATGATGGGAGTAATTGGCATTAATTGAGCCTTCAGTATATGTGCCAGGCCCTTGACGAAGTACTTCACATGTGTTCTCTTATCTATTCCTCATGCCCACTTATGAGGCAGTCACTTTTACCATCCCCACTCTAACACTGTGGACACTGAGCTCACCATTAGTGGTTACGAGCGAGGCCAGGAGACCCTGCAGGAGTTGGCAAGGGGTGCTGTAAGAACATGGCTGCCTTGCGGCAATCCCGCCCCATTTTCTAGGAAACAACTGGGGGTCCTGCTTCTAAGTGGTCCCTACTTTGGAACAAGGGTGTGACCCTTGTCCCTTGCTGGGCACTGGTAAAGGAATCATGAGGCTGAGAGTTAAAGAATGAGGTCAACAGACAGCATCAAGCAATGCAAACAGGCTCCAGCATCCAAGTTTTAAACAACCACACTACGGGAACGGGGTCTGTCATTTCGATCAGCTAGCTAATACACAAGACACAGGATGCTCAGGGTGCAAATCCCACCCACCCTCCCTAATGTCCTTCTGAAGCCCCTCCGCCAGAATTCCCCTAGCACTTGACTAGGTTTGGGTACATAACATGTTCTGTCACATCTATGGCTAGGGCTGTCTGAGCTTTCCTCCTGGAAGGAAAGAACTATGTCTACACACACACCCAAGTTGTACACACACCGAATTTCATCAAATCTAAAATGACATTCATTGGGAGATACACGCTATGTTAGGTGCCACTAACAGCAAAAACACCGCCAATCACAGACTATGGCACACTATTACCAGTAAAATGCAACCTGACTTCAGAGACGTTAAATGAGAGGGAGTGAAAAGGTGTCTTACAAGCCATGAAAAATAGGAGTAAACACTCAGTAATTATTTGTACTCGGTACTTATTTCTTGTAGTAGAAAAAATGCTGAACTTGAAATCACAAACTTCCGAGTTTGCGTCTCACCTGCTGGCTAAGGAGAGTACTGCATTTACCTAAGACTCATTTTCTTATCTGTAAAGTGGGCAAAATAATTCTTCTTTTCCAGAGCAGCTGTGAGAACCAGAAGAGTTTAAGAAAGTGTTTTATAAACTGGAAAGGGCCATATCAACCTAAAGCATAAACAGGATGAAGGTGAAGAGTGGACCATGGACTCCATTAGCGGTTACAAGCGAGGCCAGGAGACCCTGTGGGAGTTGGCAAGGGGTGCTGTAAGAACATGGCTGCCTTGCGGCAATCCCGCCCATTTTCTAGGAAACAACTGGGGGTCCTGCTTCCAAGTGGTCCCTACTTTGGAACAAGGGTGTGACCCTTGTCCCTCACTGGGCACTGGTAAAGGAATCATGGTGTCTACACCCACGGGGGCTGTCCAAGCCAGGCTCTGGGGTGCCAGTTGGCAGAGCTTCTGGTTCTAATCCCATCTATGGCCTGAAACTTCCAGTCTACCCAACAAAGTTGGGCTTGGCTTCAGGTCTGAAAATCACAGTGGAGAAACTATAAAAAATAGCTCTGTAAATCTCATCAGGTTATTTGAAACAAACCTTCTAGGCCTGCAACAGGGTGGACTGGGGGATTAGGCGCTCAGGAGAGGCAACAGCCTAGACAAAGGTGTGGATGCAGGAGAGCGAGGAGGGGCAGTTTGGCTCTAGTCTCGCCAGTGGCCATACTTATGGCCCAGGCAAGAAGCCCAGGTGGCTCCTCTTGTGTCTATCCTGAGAAATAGAAAGTAAAGCGACCCAGAGCTGAGAGGACAGAAGCAAACAGCAGTGCTAGCCTCCAGAAAACCTCTACTTCCCTGTAGGCCTCCGTGTCCCTGAAACGCAGTGTTAGGTACTCCCTAACTCCCTAACTCCCTAACCAGTGTTAGGCTCTCTCCTAACTGGTGCTGGCAGGTGGGTGTCTGGCTGAGTATCAGAGGCATGGCTCCTTCCCCTGTCACTCGGGGGGTCACTGTTCCCCAGGCAAAGTTCCTGCACAAACCGGGGTGCTGTCCAACTTGCCCTCTCCATTACACATCCTCCCCCTCCCTCTCCTCTCCCCCCATGCATCCTGCCCACTTTCCAGCTGGCTCTGTTGAGTGGAAACCGCAGCCATGCCCAGCAGTCTGGACTCAAGGCCTTCTGAGCCTGCCACCACCTCTCCACCTTTCTCTCCACCAAGTCAGTTTTAGGAACAGGCACTGTGGATCCTGGTGCCAATTAGCCTCTGTCCACCATCCTGGCTTTGACTTGCGCCTGGGAGAGAAGAGAGGCTGAGGAAGGTCCTGTGGAGAGAACCCATCTCAGGGTGGACATGGAACGGTGCCCTCCCCAGCAGGCTCTGCTCCCCTTCCTTGTCTCAGAAGCTGGCCCCGGCCCAACGCTCCCCCCACCCACCCTCGCTCATGGCAGCATCACTGCTCTCCTGGCAGAGTCTACATCATCTCAGGGAACCACGAACATACGCAGCTCCCACTTTGAAAGGACGTCCTCATCCTGCAAGTCACTCAGCTATGACTGCAGCTCAGTTCACTCATCTCCAAAAGCAAGATCCATGCCATTCTCACTACCCAACTCACGTCAAGGCCGTTTGGCAGGGGAAAAACCGAGTGAGTGGAAGGACGCGACCTCACACTATTTCTAAAGTAGGAGGCTCCACACACCAAGGCAGATACCATATACCAACAAACATTCTCAACGGGGCTCTCCTACCTCTGTGTCTCGGGTTCCACATCCACTACAGGGTATGCAGGCAGCCACTCAACACCCCCCCCCCATTGGGGCTGAGCTGTCACTGAGAAAGACCACTATTTCCAGGGCATCGTGTCTCCAGCTGCAAACTGTTGGCTGCTCCAGCACCCTCCTGTCCAGGACATGTTCCCAGCTGCACACCTCTGCCCTAAGGTGAAGAAGAAAAACAAAGCTCCTTCCTCCATGCCCACACCAGCACTGTTAGTAAGTGGCAGACACAAGGTTTAGAGATTACCTCAGCCAGAATTTCAGTTATCTGGGCTCTTCCTGTCGACACCCCCTCCACCCAGGACAATTGATTGCTGGGATTTTGCTGGAGTCAGTCCCTTGCTTACCACGTAGCCGGTTCTCATCAGATGTACTGGACTGAGAAGTGAATGAATGAATCAATCAATCAATACATGATTTTGTACTGCAGGGCTTGGCTAAGCAAAGGGGGGAAAAAGTCAGGGGAAACTGGTAACTTTGGGGGCTTGTGCTCCCCGGTGGTCCTGACAGGTGCCATCCCCCCTCAGCTCTGGCAGCCCCTAAAAGACCCCAACCTTGTCCTCCCTAAAGGGAAGCAGCAGAAGGAAGGCAACTGGCATTTCACTTCAGGCTAACCTGCAGCAAGGGGACGGCTGCAAATTGCCTGTTCTTTGCCTTCCCCATCTTCTAGTTAATGATTCCCTAAATAAATGCTTTGGTCCTGAGTGATTCTAACAGTCAGTCCCCAGGTTCCAACCACCTAATTATACATATGTAACCATGCGGGGATTCTGACGCTGAACAGCTTTCTTCCCCATAAAACTATATGTCAAGTAACTCGATTTCCCCGCCACCTTTTGCCAGGCGGAGATGATGAATGGGGTGCTGTGGCAAATGCAGCACCTGATGAGGTTGGGGTAAGGCCCTTGGGCTGCCCAGCCCAGCCCTAGCTGTTCAGGCTGCGGGAAGCGTTCAGATGCAAATACATTCACACCAACACAGAGTCCTGGACAACCACCCCCAGACAAACAACCAAAACTCACGGATGATACAACGGAGAGCTCCTGAAACATTCCCATTCCCCCCACAATACAGTCAACACTCAGGCAAACACACACACGTCTAGGCTTCAAGGAGGTTTAGGGCCCCCACAACCCAGTTGCACACATCCTTCTACTATAAATAGTAATAGTATGTTGCTGCTTGCAATTTGCCTGCCCAGTGGTCCCTTCTTCAAAAGAGACAAAGGAAGCACAGAGAGGGAAGGAAGATGAAGTTAGAAACCTCAGCCTCTTTCTCACAATCCGCTTCCTTTTCTACCAAGAGATGCGTGCATCCAGTGAATGTTCAAAGCAGCGCTGGCACCTGGCTCAGAGGGCTGGTGCCCCCTTCCAATCTCACACTGGATCTGGACAGGACTGGGACAGAGACGAGCCTGCCACGCTGGAAATATGCAGCCAAGCAGCACAAGTGTTCATTCTGGCTGAGGAGGCTGCACGCAGCCCCCAAGTAGGCCTGGTCTCCCCTAAGGAGGTTTCCTGGGGCACCTGGGTAGTGACATTAGCAGTGGACCCAGTGGTGGGCTCCACCTCCTCACAACCAGACCTACTGGGTCTGCTCAGCTGACTTAGCCAGCAGCTGGTTGGGCTAGTCATTGCTCCCTAGTTCCCCCAACCAACCATCTGGTACTGATGGTATCAGCCACCAGGGGGCCTGGTGAGTCATACCAAGGGTGCAGACCCACAGCTGGGGATTCAAGCCATCCCCTGTAATGTGGATAAGTGCAGCCAAGCTAGGTAATTGCAAAGCAGATCTATCTAGAGAGCTCTGACTTCTTACAGTTCCAGACACACTTCCAAGACCCTTCCAACTTCCCAAAGAGCTGGTGATATGTTCTGACCCCAGGGCACAGCCTCATCTTCACTAAATTGGGAGTTTCTTTGACCATACGGCCCTCCAAAGGGAAATGGAGCACTGGGAGTGACCAGCCTGAAAAGGCCACCAGGAAGTGAAATCATAACCCTGCTCTCCCACACCTTCCTGGAGAAGGAAGGTACATCCTGATTTGGTTAAACCTATGAGGCTCAGGCTAGCCACTCACCCTCATAACCATCCTCTCCTAGAACCATCAGGCAGCCTGGATCTGTTCTGCCTGGGAAACAGCATACCCAGAACGTGAAAGGAACCCGTTCAGAGGTAGGGCAGTCATGGGGTCCTAGCCAGCAGGAAGATAGCTGCACCTCGCACATGGAGACCCCGGCTCCAGCTGGAGTGGATGATCAGTCTTCCTACACTCGGCCACTCTGGTCAGCTCTGTAGGATCCTGCACACCTGAGTGACAGTCTTCCTGACTCCATCAGTTGATCAATCTAGCCCCACAGCTCCCCAGGAATGCTCTTGTCAAAGTCACCGATGACCTCCAAGTTGCCAAATCCAAGAACTTATGCCCGCCCCTTCACCTCTCAGCACCACTCCCTCCTTCTTGCAGCATTCGCATCTCTGGGGTCCACAACAGGTCTTCTCCTCTAGTTTTCCTTAGCCCTCCTCATGGGCTCCTCCTCCTCTAGAGGGCCAGCCTCCTCTTATCTCTGCACCACTGTCCTCCCATGCTACCCATCCACCCTTTCAGATTTAATATCATTTCTATGCTGACTCCCCCACATGAATATCTCCAACCTTGACCTCTCTCTCTGTGGCCCTCCACATCAGCATCTCCAGATGTGTATTGAGTTTTTCCACTTCACTGTCTCATTTGAGTTTCTCAAATTCAGTGTTTCCAGAATAGAGCCCCTGATCTTCCTCCCCAAACCAGGGAGCACCAAAATGTATAAGACATCTACTACCTGATCTAAAAATAGAAACAGACAAAAACACAATCATATTTAGAGATCTCAATATACTATTGACAGCTCTAAATCAATCATCCAATCAGAAAATCAATAAGGAAATATTGGCCTTAAATGATACACTAGACCAAATGGACAGAAAAGACATTTACAGGACATTTCATCCCAGAACTTCAGAGTATACATTTTTCTCTACTGTACATAGAACATTCTCAAGAATAGACCATATGTTGGTCACAAAACAAACACCAAGAAATTCAGGAAAACTGAAATTATACCATGCATACTCTCTGACCATAAGGCTTTGAAATTAGAATTCAACTGCAAAATAGAAGTAGAGAAACCCACAAAAATGTGGAAATTAAGCAAGATACTTCTAAAAAATGACTGGGTCAAAGAAGAAATAAAAGCAGAGATCAAAAAATATATACAGACAAATGAAAATGACAACATGACATATCAAAATTTCTGGGATGCAGGAAAAGCAGTAATAAAAGGGAAGTTTATATCATTACAGGATTATATCAAGAAACAAGAGAGAGCCCAAGTAAACAACTTAACAACACATCTTAAAGAACTAGAAAAAGAAAAACAAAGGCAACCCAAAGTCAGCAGAAGAAAGGAAATAATAAAAATTAGAGGAGAAATAAATGAAATAAACAACTGAAAAACTATAGAAAAAATTAATGCAACAAAGAGCTGGTTCTTTGAAAAGATCAATAAAATTGACAAACCCCTGGCTACACTCACTAAGAAATAAAGAGGAAGGATTCATATAAACAAAATCTGAAATGAAAGAGGAAAAATTACCACAGATATCATAGATATGCAAAAGATCATTGTAGAATACTATGAAAAACCATATGCCACAAAATTCAACAATCCAGAAGAAATCGATAAATTCCTAAAACTATACAATCTTCCTAGACTGAGTCACGAAGAAGTGGAAAGCTTAAATAGACCCATATGCAAAGAGGAAATAGAAACAACTATCAAAAACCTCACCAAAAATAAAAGTCCAGGATCAGATGGCAACTTTAGTGAATTCTACCAACATTCATAGAAGACTTGGTTCCTATCCTTCTCAAGTCTTCAAAAAAATTGAAGAAGCAATACTTCCAAAGATTTGGTTCCCATCCTTCTCAACACATTTATATTCTTCCTAACACATTTTATGAGTCCAACATAACCCTCATACCAAAACCTGGCAAGGACAATACAAAAAAAGAAAACTACAGACTAATATCTCTAGTTAATACAGATGCAAAAATCCTAAACAAAATATCAGCAAATCAAATACAACAACACATTAAAAAATAATACATCATGATCAAGTGGGATTCATTCCAGGAGCACACAGATGATTCAACTTACATAAATCGATCAATGTAATACACCATATAAACAAACAAAAAAGAACAAAAACCATATGATCCTATCAATAGATGCAGAGAAGGCATTCAATAAGATACAACAATGCTTAAGTTTAAAACACTCAATAAAATGGGTATAGAAGGAAAATACATCACAGTAATAAAGGTCATATATGACAAACCATCAGCTAATATACTAAATGGTGAAAAACTGAAAGCTTTTCCTCTAAAATCAGAAACAAGACAAGGCTTCCCACTCTCTCCATTCCTATTCAACGCAGTGCTGGAAGTCTTAGCCGGAGCAATCAGACAAGAGAAAGAACTAAAAGGCATTCATATCAAAAAAGAAGTAAAGGTTTTACTTTTTGCAGATGACATGATCCTATATAGAGAAAACCCCAAAGAATTCACAGAAAAAAATAATAGAAACAATAAACCAATCCAGTAACGTAACAGGATACAAAATCAATATACAGAATTCTATTGCTTTCATATATACCAACAATAAAACTTTGAAAAATGAACTAAAAATAAAATAATAATCCCTTTTATAGTTGCAACAAAAAAAAATAAAATACCTAGGAATAAACTTAACGAAGAATGTAAAGGATCTATATAGTGAAAACTATAAAGGATTATTAAAGGAAATTGACAAAGACACAATGAAATAGAAAAATATAGTATGTTCATAGAGAGGAAGAATAAATAAAGTTAAAATGGCCATATTACCCAAAAAAATATACAAATTTAATGCAATTCCCATCAAAATTCCAATTTAATATTTTAAAGAAATGGAACAAAAAATCACCAGGTTTGTATGGAACTATAAAAAACCCTGAATAGCCAAAGCAATTCTGAGAAAAAAGAACTAAAACAGAGGTACCACAGTACCTGACTTCAAATTATACTACAGAGCCACAATAATCAAAACAGCGTAGTACTGGCAGAAAAATAGACACACAGACCAATGGAACAAAATCGAGAGCCCAGCCTGACCAGGTGGTGGCGCAGTGGATAGAGCGTCGGACTGGGATGCTGAGGACCCAGGTTCAAGACCCTGATGTCACCAGCTTGAGTGCGGGCTCATCTGGCTTGAGGAAAAGAAAAAAAAAAAAGCTCACCAGCTTGGACCCAAGGTCACTGGCTCGAGCAAGGGGTTACTTGTCTGCTGAAGGCCCGCGGTCAAGGCACATATGAGAAATGAACAACTAAGGTGTCGCAAAGAAAAACTGATAATTGATGCTCCTCATCTCTCTCCGTTCCTGTCTGTCTGTCCCTATCTATCCCTCTCTCTGACTCTTTCTCTGTCCCTGTAAAAAAAAAAAAAAAAAAAATCAAGAGCCCAGCAATAAAACCACATATATGTGGAAATCATCTTCGACAAAGGAGCCAAAAACAAACAATGGAGAAAAGAAAGCCTCTTCAATAAATGATGTTAGAAAAATTGGAAAGCCACATGCAAAAGAATAAAGCTTGACTACAATTTGTCCCCCTGCACAAAAATTAATTCAAATTGGATCAAAAGTCTAAATATAAGATCTGAAACAGCAAATTACATAGAAGAAAACATAGGTACTAAACTCAAGAACCTCGGCCATAAAAAACAATTTATGAATTTGACTCCAAAGGCAATGGAAGTAAAGGCAAAAATAAATGAATGGGACTGTATCAAACTAAAAAGATTTTGCATAGCAAAAGAAAGTGACAAACAAATAGGAAGCCACCTAAATGGGAGATGATATTTGCAAACAACAGCTCCGATAAGGGGTTAATATCCAAAATATATAAAAAACTCACAAAGCTCAGAAACAAACAAGCAAACAATCCAATTAAAAAATGGGAAAAGGAGGCCTGACCTGTGGTGGCACAGTGGAATAAAGCGTAGACCTGGAACACTGAGGTTGCTGGTTCGAAACCTTGGGCTTGCCTGGTCAAGGCACATATGGGAGTCTATGCTTCCTGCTCCTCCCCCTTCTCTCTCTCTCTCTCTCTCTCTCTCTCTCTTTCCTTCTCTCTTTTTCTTTCTCTCTCCTCTCTCTCTAAAAAAAATTTTTAAAAAATGGGGAAAGGACATGAACAGACACTTCTCCCAAGAAGAAATACAAATGGCCAACAGATATATGAAAAGATGCTCATCTTCACTAGCTATTCGAAAAATGTAAATCAAAACTACAATAAGATACCACCTCACAGCTGTTAGATTTGCTATTAGCAACAAGACAGGTAGTAATTAAGTGTTGCAGAGGTTGTGGAGAAAAAGGAACCCTCATCCACTGTTGGTAGGAATGCAAATTAGTACAACCATTGTGGAAGAAAGTATGGTGGTTCCTCAGAAATTTAAGAATACAATTACCATATGACCCAGCAATCCCTCTACTAGGTATCTGCCCCCAAAACTCAAAAACATTGGTACATAAAGAACATGCACCTCATGTTCATCGCAGCATTGTTCACAGGGCCCAAGACATGGAAACAACCAAAGTGTTCTTGATAGAGGACTGGATAAAGATGTGGCACAATGTAATACTACTCAGCCATAAGAAACGATGACAGAGTATCATCATAACAACATGAATGGACCTTGAGAACATTATATTGAGTGAAATAAGTAAAACAGAAAAAGCTAAAAACTGTATGATTTCATACATATGTAAGATACAAAACTGAGGCTCATGGTCATAGATAAGAGTGCAGTGGTTACCAGGGGGAGAGGGATATAGGGGAGGGGAAGGAGTATGGGGGAGGGTGGGAGGGTGTGGAGGAGGGAGAAGGATATAAAGAGGGACAAATAAAGTGACAGAAAATGATTTGACTTTGGGTGATGGGTACACAACATAATTGACTGTTCAATTGATGTGGAGATGTTTTCCTAAAATCTACGTACTCTTGTTGATCAATGTCACCCTGTTAAAGTTAATTTTCTTAAAAAAAAAAAAAAAAAAAAGCTGCCCTGTTAATAATTTTTTTTTTCCTGTATTTTTCTGAAGCCAGAAACGGGGAGAGACAGTCAGACAGACTCCCGCATGTGCCCGACCGGGATCCACCCGGCACGCCCACCAGGGGGCGACGCTCTGCCCACCAGGAGGCAATGCTCTGCCCCTCTGGGGCATCGCTCTGTTGCGACCAGAGCCACTCTAGCGCCTGGGGCAGAGGCCGAGGAGCCGTCTCCAGTGCCCAGGCCATCTTTGCTCCAATGGAGCCTCGGCTGCGGGAGGGGAAGAGAGAGACAGAGAGGAAGGAGAGGGGGAGGGGTGGAGAAGCAGATGGGCGCTTCTCCTGTGTGCCCTGGCCGGGAATCGAACCCGGGACTTCTGCACGCCAGGCCGACGCTCTACCACTGAGCCAAACGGCCAGGGCCAATAATTTCTTATATCTACAGTCCACCTCCTTCACTGGCAGGCAAGCTCCACAGGGCAGGAACCTAGTCTGCCACGTCAGGGCTGTATCCCCAGGCCCTAAAGCAGTCCCTAACCATGCAGGCATTCAATAAATATTGGCAAAATGAATGAAAAGATTTCACTGGTACCTCCACATGCAAGATGTTGTTACACAGGAGAGTAAGCAATACAAACTCCTGCTAGCGGAGTTTAGGGAAGGCTTCCTGGGGGCGGGGGGCATCCTAGCAATGTCTTTGCATGAGAAGACTTGGAGAGAAGGAGGAGGGCCGCAGGATCAGTGCAGGAGAGGAAGCCTGAGCACCAGAAGAGAAGCAAGCAGGAAGCACATGCAGGAGAAACAGTCATCCTCACTATCTGGGAACCACCCATTACTGTCAGGTGTCTCTGCCAGGAGTGACCTTCCTGGAACACCATCCCATGACCTCCCCCACCAAGTGCTGGGAGGTGTCTCAGGCCGCCATTTGTGCACCTTCAGCTGAAAGGACCCTGGCCTGCTTTCCCACCCCATACACAGGGTGCTTCCCACAGCTGCTAGGACCCCACTCTGCCTCCGGAGGCAATGGAGCTGCCTGGCGACAAGCCACACAGGACTCTGCACCTCACACGTGGTCTTCGGGAATCCACCAAATGAGTGAGCTACCCTTTAGCAGAACCGAGGCAAGCCTACAAAGTGCCTTTGTGTGAGTTTGAAAAGGGCACCTTTCCAGTAGACCAACTGGAAAAAGGCGTCCTTTCCTCTGGTCAGATGCAGTCCCTCACGGGACACCGGGTTGGCCGGTGGATTGCCAACTCCAGCCCCGCTCACCCCCTGTGCTGGGTGCCCTGTGCGTACACTTCTCCCCCGGGGATCTCTTTGCAGTCCACGGCCCCGTCTGGATGAGCTGCACCTGAGCCCAGCGCCCTCAAAGCTCCATCAGCCGAGGAGTACAGGTCAGTCTCAGGAATCTCAGGAGTCTTGCCCAGGTGACCCTGGTGACAGTCCCCATGGGGCTGAGGCTGTAACTCACCCAACCCCTCCCCATCCCTCACAACAGCTGATGGCTGATTCCCAGAAGAGGCTCTCTGGGTCTTGGTGCCGAGCACCCCCCACACTCACAAGGAGAATTACAGATTATGGGTGGAATGGAAGGCCTGCCGGGTGTTTGCTAGCCAGCAATACTGAATTGTAAACACGTGTGCCTGTTTACTTTCCCTGCCAGAGCCTCACTAGCTGCCTCGTAGCCAGGCAACGCTATCTGACCTGAGGGACCAGGAGGGGGACTTTCTGTGCCAGGCAGGTCACCTGGGGAGGGTTATCTAAGCACAACCAGTCTCAGCATAATGAAGTGCCACCCTCCCTTCCCACGGGCCTCACCACCCTCACCCCCAGATGACCCTGGACCCACACACCAGAGCATGCACTCGGGCAGGAGAAACAGAGGGTGGTCCCCGGGACGGGAAATGGTGCCACTGTTAGAATGAGACAGAAGCAGATCACTGGGATCAGGTGTCACTATCAATCTGGTGGGCAGCTTGGCTGTTTCCCTGCCAGCCACAGAGAGCCAGGAAGGAGGCTGGACCTGCAGCAAGGGTAAAGTGAGACGGGCGGAAGATGACTGTGTGACTGGAGGCAGGCAGTGGCAGCTCCTTTCAAGAAGAGATCGGCCCTGGCCGGTTGGCTCAGCGGTAGAGCGTCGGCCTAGCGTGCGGAGGACCCGGGTTCGATTCCCGGCCAGGGCACACAGGAGAAGCGCCCATTTGCTTCTCCACCCCTCCGCCGCGCTTTCCTCTCTTTCTCTCTCTTCCCCTCCCGCAGCCAAGGCTCCATTGGAGCAAAGATGGCCCGGGCGCTGGGGATGGCTCCTTGGCCTCTGCCTCAGGCGCTAGAGTGGCTCTGGTCGCAATATGGCGACGCCCAGGATGGGCAGAGCATCGCCCCCTGGTAGGCAGAGCATCGCCCCTGGTGGGCGTGCCGGGTGGATCCCGGTCGGGCGCATGCGGGAGTCTGTCTGACTGTCTCTCCCCGTTTCCAGCTTCAGAAAAATGAAAAAAATAAATAAAAAATAAAAATAAAAAAAAAAGAAGAGATCGGACAACTTCAAATCAGGGCTGGGGGAGGCTCATGTGTGTCATTTTCTTTTTCTCTGTGAGGGGTTATCTTTCCACCTGCACGGAGGATCAGTAAGTTGCTGGCTAAAGTTGACAAAACCAAGGCCAAATCAGTGGTAGACTGGCAGCGCGGGTGTTGGGTGGCCTTCTTTTCTCTGTGGAAAAGCTTAGGATGGGCAGCATGTGTACCCTTTAAACTCCACGAGCAGGGAGGACCTGTGGGATCATCTAACTGGTCATGGGCTCACAAAGGAATAAAATGAGGGAGGCAGAGCATCAGTGACAGACCATGGACTCCCGCAAAAGAAAGGCCTCTAGGGTTTCTGCAAGGAAGTGCATTTAAAAATCCCCCATTTTACAGATGAGGAACCCAGGTCTAACAAAGCCCAGCCTCTCCCACTGACCCATGAAGGTGGCCTGAGCTTGTTCCCAGAAGAGGCCGTCTGGGTCTTGAAGAATGCCCCTTCCAAGATGCTCTTGTCCTAATCCTCAGAACCTGTGAATATATGAGGTTACGTGGTGGCAAAGGAGAATTCAGTTTGCAGGTGGAATTAAGGATGCTAATCAGCTGATCCTGAAATGAGATGAGGAGACTGGGTTATGCAGATGGAATCACAAGAGTCCTTCTAATAGGAAGCAGAAGAGAGAGAACCAGAGAGATGAGAGTGGGAATGGTTACTGCCTTTGAAGAAAGATATAAAGCCAAGAGCCAAGGCATGAAGGCAGCCTCTAGAAGCTGGAAAAGGCCAGGAAATGGTTTCTCCCCTGGAGCTTCCAGAAGGAAAGAAGGCATGTCAACACTGACTTTAGCCCCGGGAGACCCATTTCAGATTTCTGACCTCCCAGAACTATAAGATGGTAAGTCTCTGTTGTGTTAAGCCACTAAGTTTTGGCTATTTCTTTCAGCAGCCATAAGAAACTAAAGACAGACCTCCTGACAGGTACAAGCCCAACAAGACTCTGTGGGGAGAAAGAAACCCTGACACGCCAGGCTCCACACCTCTGACTGGGGAGCATTTCCCTGCTCCTCAAACCCGAAATGCCCTGTGGCATATACTCACAGTCTGGGGTGAACTTGACTGTGACATTTTGATAACTGCCTTAAAGCTCTTTGCTAATCTTCAAGAAACCAGGTGTGGACTCCTGACCTCCACTGGGCCCAGGACTCGTGCAGCAAGAAGAAAGGCTGCCCATTGGGTGGGAAAGGACCACACCATGCAAGCCGGGCTCAGGACACTGCGGTCCATGACGACCCAGGCTAGACTGATGACCCGAAGGCCTGGCTTCCTAGTTCCCACCTCCACTGCCAGCACTACCCTCAGGTTCCCCAAGGCTCTGGATCCCAGCTCAGCCCTGCTCTCCAGGTGACAAAGCCCTGGCCTGACATTTACTGGATCCTCAAAGCTTTGAAGACCCATGTTGGGAAAACAGCTGAGTTACGTTAGCTTGCTAGTACTTTGCCTGATCAGTGCGTGAGCTTGTGGCAGAGCCACGTGTGTACAGCCTGTGTAAGGTTACGGGTGCCTTGCCCTCAGCGCGGATGGTGATTGCTGATTGCCTGCCTGCCTGCCTGCCTGCCACTGTGAGGGGCCATTTTGCTGTTTGTTTGTTTGTTCGTTTGCCTGAGAAGCGGTTTCCCCTGCCTGTGTGCTCGTCCACCATTGTGAGATTCTTAAACAGGAATGGCCCAAGTTTTCTGGCTCCACAGTTTCTCTATCGTCTGCCCGAATCCAATGTGGACCTGCCTGGCCTCAGCCACTGGCATTACAGCCCACCTTCCTGCTCCTCAAATCTGGCCATGGTTCCTGACCTGCTTCCTGCTTCACTATTCTGGTGTTTAAGGGACTCACTCTAGGGCGCCCGAACCCCAGCACCCATCCCCTCATGGGGGAGTGACAGGAAGAGCATCGTGCACAAATTTTCCTGCCCTTTTGCACTTAACCAGGCCACCCCTGCCTCCACCCCCAAGCAGGCGACACTGGAGCACTCAGTGGAGGTCACGTCCTATCTTGGGTCACTCTCAGAGGACGGTTTCTAGGGCTCTGCCTCCTCGTAGTCATCACGCCCTCCAATGGCAGAGATCACCCTTCCCAGATCAATGAAGGGTCACCAAGCGTGAGGCGGTGGAGACAAACAAGCTGCAGGGCCGGCTTCCTGCCTCCCACAGCGCAGCCCTCCCAACCAGGGAGTCACCACCCCGAAGGGACACTCCAATGTTGTCCTGAGCCCCATCTGGACATCCACAGGAGGATGAGGCCCAGGAGCCATGAGGGGACCCAGCCAGAGTCTCAGAATCATCCTGATCCCCACCGCGTCTCTGGGGTGGGGTGCAATTCTGGTCTCTGAGCTCGGGCTGCACGCCACAATCAGCCCCTGGAGAGGGAACGCACTAGAAACAGCAGCAGAGAATCCGGCAAAGGCCCTAAATCTCAGGCACCTTTAGTCAGGAAGGATATAAGGCAAAATAAGAGTTGGAGAGAGCACACCCTTCCCCACAGTACTGAAATAAATTTTTTAATATCATCATGTTGGTCGAGCAAAGCATCTCTGGGGACAAACAGGGCCCAGGTCTACGAGCTAGTAATCATCCACGAAGCACACCCAACACCCCCACCTCACCTCTCCCAACCCTTTGCCCTCCTTCTTCCCCACCCCCTCCTTTTAATCTTCCCTTCTGCCCTCTCCTGGCCTCATCTACCCCCATTCTGGCTTCCCACTTAGAGCCAACCAGCCATCACATTCACATCTCACATTTCAGATACTTCTTGGTCCTGCTGCCAAATCAAAACAGCTCAGCCCATGTCATATGCTAACAAACCCAATCCATGCCCACAACAGCTCAGCTCGGCGTCTGGTTAACTGAGTTAACCAAGAGGAGAGCCGGGGCTCTGGGGCCCTCCTGCCATGGGACTGGAGAAGCAAATGTCAGCCCAGCCTCCCGGTGAGGGCACAGCAATTCGCCTCAAAAGCAACAGTCATGCCCTCCTAGGGGCCCCTGCCCCTCCAAAATCACCTGGTCCTCCTATTTCAAGTCAGGGAGACAAACATTATGTATCAAATTGAAACAGGTTAGTAAAAAAAAAAAAGTTAATGTCTCCATCCTGAAAAATTACTTTTTAATCTTGCATCTCCTGTTCAGAGGACACTTATAGGAATTAATATCCCTTACAGAGAGGAAACATTTATCTAAACTTAAGCAATTCCTTCTGAGCCACCAGGCCTTTTCTTCTCTGGTTAAATGCAAGTAAAATTGAATTTAACTATTTCATTATAAAGGAACACAAACATTTATTTATGCCTCTATCTGTGTGTATGATGCCAAGATGTCTGGACACTTAGCAAATGGTAAGGATGAATATGTCTGGATGTTAGAATTATTATTAGGTTTTTTGTTTTGTTTTGTTTTGCTTTCTCTGTACTTTACAATTGTTTAAAATGTTTATAATAAGCATAACAGCATTTTATATAAAAATCAGGGGGTTGCTGTTTATTTACAAAAAATCTTATAAAAGTTCTCTAAGAAAACACTGGGCTTTTTGCTCAATGCCACACTCTCAAGGTTAGATCTATCAATGAGGAGTCACAAATAACCTATTATAAGCATTAAGTACCAACCACCAAGTGTTTATAAAGCACCAACTGTGGGCCGCTACAGTACCAGGCCCTGTAGCAGCAAGGATGGGGAAAAAAACGTCCTCCCCTTGGGACGTGAGTTGAGGCTGCACTCGGCCAGATCCTCCTAGCCCTGACCTGCAGCACCCTGTCCCATCACACACACCCCTGCAGTCTTACTTGAATGACATCCAATCACACAGCTTCTGGGCCTCACCAAGCTCCTACCAGGAGCTTCTGAGAGAAGGCAGCCCGCACCTATAGTGGTTTAAACGGTAGCCCCCAAAAAAAGGTATGTCCACGTCCAGGAATCTTCTAATATAACCTGATTTGGAAAAAGGATCTTTGCAGATCTAATTCAGTTAAGAATCTTGAGATGACATCTGGTAGGATCCAGGTAGACCCTAAATCCTGATAAGAGACCACAGAGCAGAGAGAGCAGGGAGAGCAGAAGGCCGGGGGACGACGAAAGCAGACAGTGGAGTCCCCGAGTGAAAGGAGTGCCTGGACCACCCCACACTGGAAGGAGCAAGCTAGGGTCCTCCTCCTTAGTGCCTTCGGAGGGACCGCGGCCCTGCCAACACCCCCTTTTAGACTTCCAGCCTCCAGAACTGTGAGAGAATAAATTCCCATTGTTTGGGGCCACCAAGTTTGTGGTACTTGGTTCCAGCAGCCCCAGGAAGTAAATCCACACCCCACAGCCTGAAACATCATCTCCACACTCAGCAGGGACTCCGCCAGGCCTAAGGGAAAACGCCAACAGGAGGGGGACACAGAAAAAAAAGTCCTGTGTCCTTGGGGGACTTTCTCAGTGTCCCTTTGGGAGCAAACACAGAACCCCCCCACCCACTCTCCCCGAAAGCACAAGATACACTGGGCTTGAGTGTCAGGTAACACACATTCAGGAGGGTGGGGGTAGAGTCTGGCAGGACACCTCCTGAGCAGGTCTCAGTGAAGAAGTCTGTATGGCCGCTCAAACAGGAGAGTGAGATAATCAATGAAACCACCCCACAAGCATTTAGCTCACTGCCCATGATAATAACTACCAGTGCCCACTACGTACCAATCTATAGTTCCTTATGTGCCTGTGCTTTCTGAAGCCCTTGCCCACCTGCTTCCTCCAGTAACCCTCAAAGCACACCTATGGAGTGGGCTCAGTTCTACACATGAAGAAACTGAAGTTCATAGGTGACTGAACTGCACAATATCACACAGTTGGTTACAAAATCCCAGGGCGAGGCCCAGGCCTCTGTGCCCCAGACCTGCCACAATCCACCAGGAAGAGCAGGACCCCAAACAAGCAGGCTGTGGGAGAGCCGGGGGCTAAGGTAAGGGGGGGACGCTGGTCAGGCCTTCAAAGGCAGGTCCATACCGAGGACTAGAGCAGAGTGGGAAGCAGCCACAGGGAGATGCCCTGAATGCCAAGTGTTCGACCAGGGCACAAGATCAGTGTCTGTCTAGAAATATAGACTCCTTTTAATATATTTAGCCACAGGCAAAAGGAGTTAGGAAGGAAACTTCTGATGGAGACAAACAAATCATAAAATATATTCTAAGGCCAAGCTTGGGACTCTCCATAGCCTTGAAATGTCCAAGTCTCCACTCAGTCTGATCCCCAAATTCTTTATGAGGACACTGGTTTTGCAGGGTCTTCCAGTGCCCCTGGGGATCACCTGGACTGTGAGCCCCTCCGGCTGGCTCGGGGCAGCCTCGCCACAGGAACGGGCACGTGATCCAGAAGGACGCTCCCCGGGTCGGGCTGAGTCTGCTGTGCAGGACCTTCGTTTTCAGCCTTTTTCCAGCCCCCTCACTGTCACCCAAGTGTCTCAGGCGGCTTCGAGTCTGATACACAGGGATCAGGTGGAGGCGATCACACAGAACACTTTCAATTTGTTCATTAGACATGAAGAGCCAGCTCAGCCGTGAGGACCCGGCAGGGAAGGAAACCCAGGCATCCTGAGGAGAAACTGTATCAACAGCGGAAAGGTCGGTGCACTTCATCCAGACTCCCCCTCTATGCACTGCTGTTCTCTGGAGGAATGACGACTAACACTTCTGCTGCACACACTGCGTGCCTCTCTTCTCAGTGATAAACTGACATCATTTCCATTAGTCCCCATTACAACAGCCTCTCTTATATTCCTATTCTACAAATGAGGAAACTGAGGCAGCGAGAAGTCCCACAGCCAGAAAGTGGTAAAGCCTTCATTCAGCCCAGGCAGACTGGTTCCAGACACTGTTCTTAACCATGACCTGACACTGCTTCACCTTTTGAGAAAGAGCCTCAAAGGGATCCTGACCCAGGTCAAAGGAACTGGATTAGCCCCCACGGTGGGGGAGGGCATGTGGCCTGACAGAAGGAAAGGGAGATAGGCTAGAGAATCAAATGAGAGAAGAGGGTCCTCAGAGAGAACATTCTGGAAGCCCAGCTGGCCTGTTCCCCAGCACTAAGGAGAGAAGGACTAAGGCCCAGACGACCTGGATGCCTAGGCCTAGGCTTGGACTTCATGAGCAATTTCTAGGAAGCAGGGCTCCCCTCTGGGGCCTCCAGATCGAAAGGCCAGGGGCCCGAGGCTACATGGGAGCAGGTGAGGGACTCTCATGTGTTGGTGGCTCCCAGTTCCCTAGAGAGAAGCCCTAACTAGTTGTTTCTCAAGGCAAGAACTACATCCACATCATTATCATCATCACTTATTGAGCACCTACTATGCATAGTCCCTCTACCACCCACCTCACAAATTACTCCATTACTCTTCTAGGTGGTCACTGTCCCTATTCCACAGGTGAAGAAATTAGAGGTCAGGGAGATTTAGTAACATGCTCAAATGATTCGTGCAAAGTGGTCTGGAGCAGTGAAGAAGACAGCACAGGCTTCTGGGTCGCACAGAAAGACCTGACTCTACCAGCTATGGAATCTGGAGCAAATAACCTCTTCTGACAATTTCAATCAGAGATGCCAGAAGTAATTCATCTCAAATGTCAACTCCACATGGCTGGCCGTGGTTGCCTGCAGTGTTTTGTTGGAGAGGAACATGACCCACGTCTAAACTCATGGGAAAGAGTGTCAGGATCAACTACTGATATCTGCCTGGACTGCTGGCAGAAGGGTGGAGTGAGAGCATGAGTGTCACCTGTTTGCCATCCCTGGGCTAGAGTAACACCATGGCTTACAGAATAGCTGTGCAAATACATGGGTGCACATATACAGCCACTGGATATCCCTGTGGGAATAAACCTAGACCCCTTTACTGTGCTATACACAATTAAATTAAATTAACATAAATCTTAGACCTGTAGTGAAAATTTAAAAGCTTCTATATGGAATAAGCAAAGATTTCTCAGGAAACAGAAAGCTATCGACATAAAATGAAAAAAATCCATAAATTAGACATCATCAAAATTAAAACTTCTGCTGTTGAAGACACTGTTAAGAAATGAACTTGCGCCTGACCAGTGGTGGTGCAGTAGTTGGGTCTCAGCCCGGGACGTTGAGGGCCCTGCTTCAAAACCCCAAGGTCACCGGCTATAGCGTGGGTTCACTGGGCTTGAGCGTGGGATCACCAACATGATCCCAAGGTCACTGGCTTGATCCCCAGGGTCGCTGGCTTGAAGCCTAAGGTCACTGGCTTGAGCCCAATGGTTACTGGCTTGAAGCCTAAGGTCACTGGCTTGAGCTGAAGGTAGCTGGCTTGAGCTGAAGGTAGCGGGCTTGAACAAGGGGTCACTGTCTCAGCTTGATCCCCACCCCATCAAGGCACATGTGAGAAGCAATCAATGAATTAAAGTGAAGCAACTATGAATTGATGCTTCTCATCTCTCTCCTCCCCCTCTCTCCCTTCCTGTATCTCTGTCAAAAAGAAAAAAAAATGAACTTGTATCCAGAATATCTAAAAAATGCCTACAAGAAGACAAACATTCCAATTTTCAAGGAGAACGAGGAGCAAAGGGAACTATAAGAATGGTCAACAAGCCTGTGTAGATGTGTTTGACATTATCATTCATCAGAAAAATGCAAATTAAAACCACAGTGAAATACCCCTACACACCCATTCAAGTAGCTAAAATTAAATAACTTGACAATGGCAAGTGTCGGCACGAATATGGAGCAGTCAAAACTCTCATAACATTTCCCAGTCAAAATGTAAACTAGTACCACCATTTGGCAAAAAGTTTGGTTGGTTTCATATAGTTAAGCATTTGCCTAGCATTTGACCCAGCCATTTCACTTTGTGTATTTACCTAAGAGAAATGAAAATACATACATGCCCAAAACAAAACAATAATACCTATACCATAATGTTCAAAGTATTTGGTTATGCATTATAGCCAAAAACTGGAAACAACTCAAATGTCCCTCAGTTGGAGAATAAGTGAACTGTGGCATAGTCACACAAAGTAACACACTACTGACACACTTAGGAGCACAGGTGAACCTCATGGAGATTATACTGAGCTAAGCACAAAAGTACAAACTACAAGATTCCTTTGAAATTAAGTCCTAGAACAGGCAAAAACTAATTCACGGTGAACAATCAGAACACTGGTTGCTTGGGAGGGTAGTGGGTGGCAGGGATTGACTATGAAGGGACACAAGGAACTTACTGAGGTGGCAGAAATATCCTATATATGAATTAAATCAGAGTATGAGTCGTATGAGTGCATGAGCGCATGCTTTAATAAAAGTAAACAGTTAAGATTTATGCATTTTAATGTGTCAATTTTTAAAAATCCGGTTACATCTAAAGTAATTTGCAGGAACTATAAGCTAGTTGGCCTTGAAACATGAACCAAATCAGGGACAATATGCATATGTGCAGATATGCACACATGAGGGGTGGGTCTGTGCAGGTGGTGCACACGCAGACATCACCATGGTCTCAATGCTTCCAAGGTGCAGCCCCACAGATGCAGACCAGGTAAGCCCCTCCTCGTGACTGCACTGTCCTTGGGATCCCCTGTCCACTGGCCTCTTATGAAATCCAAAGGCTTCCAGAACGTGGCTTCTGAGGAGAAGTCATCTGGACCCCCATTAGGCATAAATGGGGTCTATGGAGACCAGAGATGGCTCTCCCAGAGCCCACGGCATATCAGCAAGAGAATCAGCTAAACCTCCTGCCACAGTGGTAATCAGGGGAACACATATCTGTCCCCTTGTGTCCCCTTCCGGGACTTTCTTAAAGAAAAAGAAAACCAAGTCTCCATACTGGTGTCGTTGAGCCCTTCCTGTCCCCGCCCAAGAAGGCTCCCAACATCCTTCCCACAAATGCCTCCTTACCTTGTCTGTACATATTTGGTAGATCTGAGAGGGGCTAACACCCCTCACTCAACCCCTCCCAGGGTGGAGAGAAGACAGGGGGCAGGAACCGGGGGCAAAGTGAAGAGATGGCATCGGGCCTAGGGCTGTGCTACAAGCTGGAAAGGAAAGCCCAGCCGACCCTGAGGGCGAGAGACTGGCTGGTGGGCAGCTGGTGAGCGGGGAGGGCAGGAGGGGACCCGCACAGCTCTGCCTAACGGGGACGAAGAGAAGGTGCCTTTGACCTCCGTTTTTCCCCCTGGCATCTGGAGACTTCCACGCCTGCCTGACCTACCCTTAAAGGTTTCAGAGGTATCTGTGAGTCGTGAAGAGCCAAATACCAAGGAAGCAAAGTAGGAACAGGACTCTCTGCTCATCCCCACAGAAGGGACACCAGGCCTCCTTATCTTCGCCTGAAAGGAGAAGGTCTGAAGAGAGGCCTCCCTCAGACTTGCACAAATGGAGACTGAGTACAGGTCATCTCCCAGCTGACCTAGCCGGCTCAGGCCTAGTGGGGCTCCAGGGGCCAGTGTGATGGTTCTGATCAAGGTCACACCAAGTCCCAGCACTGTCACCTTCAATGAAACGCTCTGCACACTTACTGTGAACTGGGGGACAATCGGGTGGGTAAATCGAGCCCCATCACTTCACAAAGCCCAGGAAGGCTGTTGTGTACGGTCAGTCCAGGGGGGTTGGCCCAACCCCCATGCTTTCCATCAGGGCCCCTTCCGACTCCCCCCATCGGCCTCCCCACAAAGATGTCCTCACTCCTCTCCGCCGACTGAGAAGCCACCTGACACACTTGAGCTTGCCACATACTGAGCCATATGGTTTCTTCTGCTCAGTTAAGGCCCCCGGTAGACAGCAGGTTCTTTGAGGGATGAGGACTGTAGCCTTGGTTTGACCCCATGGGGCCCAGTGTAATGCTGGGCACACAAAGCCAGCCTTCCCTAAATGCCTGTTGATCCATCTGGGCATGAAAACATGATCATAAAACATGTGGGCCTAGAAACAATCCACAGCGTTCACAGAGAGACGGCCCCAAACCCTCTCCCAGCCTGCCCTGCGCCATCCACGGCTGGAGTTCTGGCTGGGAACTGGGCTCTCATTCAGCCCATCTGCTCGGCAGCTCTTTGGTTGCTTTTTCTCAGTTTCATATTAGAAAAAAAAAATCAAAAAAATCCCCTTGAAAAACACAAACAGCAAAGAGGTGGGGGAGGACAAGTAGGACCAGTTGCAGCAAGCATGGCGGGGGGCGGGGGAGTAGCCTGGGGTAGGGGGAAGAGCTTCTCAGGCTGGAGGCAGCTACTGCTCCACCAGTCCCACCCCAATGGGAGAAGCAACCAGAAGAACGGCTGTCCCTGCATGTGTGGGGTGGGATGAGAGGAGCACTTTACCAAAAATAGGTTGGGTCTTTGAATTTAACTCCATCTGCTGACTATAGTAGGAGCACAAGTACCTTCAGTGGGACCTTGGGCGAGTCATTATCCATCTAACTTATCTATAAAGGAGATGGATCATCCATCCCTGACATTCTGTGGCTCCCAAGCTAATCAATACCAAAGGAGTATGCCTGCCACCTCTACCCCAACCTGCACTGCCAAAAAAAACAGGTGAGACCCTCCCACACTGTCCAGATATTGTGGGGGAGAGAGCCTGGAAAGAGCCAACCCTCCACCTCCGTGTTGCAGACTTCAGTGTACAGTAACAACCCGAGAAGTTGGGAGGCCTGATCCTGCCCTCACAGCAGGTGGGAGCCAAGGTCTGTGTTGGGGAAGATGGGAAAGGAAGGGCCTTCGGCCCACAGCCTGCAGAACATGTCCATAGCTTAACTTAGAAACGTATTACCGAGATACAGAGGCTCAGCTGGGACATAAGATTCAAGCAAAACCAGAGAAATAGAAGATCAACTGCAGGCTCTCTGACCTGGATGTCCCTTCCGGCCAAAACACCATAAGCACCTGACAGCCACACCCCCCCACCCGGACTAGGGATCCACAGAGAAGATGGTTGCTGCCTCAAATAATTCAATCGGAAGAAGCTTCCCACAACCAGCAACGTGACTTGATAAGTGCAGTCACCAAAACGCTCCCCCTGCGGCGAGCAGGCTGGGCGAGGAAAATGAGGATCATGGTTTTAAGTCCCACGTGGATCAGTTAGCTTTGCACAGAGAAAGAGAACGTCCTAGTGGACAGATGCCTCAGGCTAAGTGTAAGGTACAGAATGAGGCCAAATGACAGTCACTAAAAGATCCCTAAGTCCAAGTATACCACACACTGATTCCTAACACCAACCACAGAAGAAGGGTCCTACTGCCAGTGTGAGTCCCCAGGGCAACCCCTCAAATCTTTCTCTGAGTTCCCAGCTCTGACCTTGGCCTGGGAGCTTTGGACAGTAAAGTCATAGGCTGGGAAATTCCCAAGCCGAGTTAGAAGAAGGACAGAGCATTCAGCATTTGGGCTGTCTTCTGACTAAGTCACTAAGATTTCCCTGCAGGTAGCTGCTCTGTTCTGAGCCTGCCGTGGGCCCCACCCAGGCCAGCCTTAGCCCCTGACACCTGGCTGGGCCCTGTGCCAGCCAGAGCAGAGATGGGTCAGGCACCCAGCATACGGTCATAAATAATTTTTAATAAACCAATATGAATTCTTCATCAGTCTCCCTCTCTCCTGGATCTCCGTGTGCCCTCCTGACTCTCTCCCTTCAGTATTTCCACACACTCAAGTCTCCCCTCTCACAAGCGTTGTCTACACCCTCTGACTTGCGCACCATCTCCACTCACTCCCCACAACTGCTCTCAGGTACATCAGCACCCAGGCCACTGAGCCCAAAAGCCACTGCGCACTCGCACTGTGCTTGGCCTCTCCGCAGAAGCGGGCACGGCTTTCCGACCCTCCTTTGTGAAATGCTCCTCCCACCAGGCGCCCAGCCTCCTCCACACCAGCCTTTCCTTGAGTCCCTCAAGGTGCTACCCCAGGTATCTTTTCCTTACTTCACCCTCTTCCTGGAGAGTTCCCCACCCCCACCCACCCTCTTCCCCAAGCTCCAATTCCCATCTCTATGAAAATGACATCAGATTTTTACCTCCAGTCCAGACCCTCCTTCTAAGCCTGGCCCCCAAATACCCAGCTGCTCACTGACATTCCCTTTCGTGTCTCAAGCATGTCCAACTCAGCACTTAGAAGTCAAGCCCTCATCCTCCCTTCCAGGTCATTCCATCTCAGAAAATGCCTGTAACATTGATCCAGATGCTCCAAACCTGGGGCCACTCTAGCCCCCTACCTCTCCCAAATCCTCATCAGTCTACCTCCTAGGAAACCTGAGGTCTGACCGCTTCCAAGTAACCTCACAGGGCCTTCAGTCAGGCCGCCGTCCCCTCCAAACTGGACTCCTGCAGAGACCTCCCAACTCATCTCCCACTTTCCACCTGCTCCTCCCTATGCACCGCACACACAACGGCCAAGGTGATATTTCCAAACTCCCATCATCTTACTCCTCTGACTAAAATCTTCAATAATTTCATTGCCCTTAGTTAGGAGAAAGCTCAAAATCTTCAGCAAAGCTTTCAAGGGTCTGACTCTGTCCCTAACTGTGGATGCTTTGGCCATTCTGGCTGGAAAAACCACCTCTATCCTGTGGCACGGCATTTCAGAGCCGGGTGTGTGGGTAAAATTCACGTTCTCACCCAGTGGTCTGGAGTGAGGCCGGGGATTTTGCATGTCTAAGGAGCTCCCAAATAATGCAGGTGTTAGTGGTCTTTTGGCCTCCCTTTGAGTAATAAGCATATAGAACACCCTCTTCCACTCTGACTATAACTCGGCTAACTAAGTCCTACTCAACTCTCAGGGTTCAGCTTAAATTTCATTTCCGCAAAGAAGCCCTACCTGGTCTGACTAGTGGTGGCGCAGTGGATAAAGCATCAACCCGGGATGTTGAGGTGCCTGGTTCAAAACCCCAAGGTCACTGGCTTAAGCCCAAGGTTACTGGCTTGAGCAAGAGATCAGTGGCGTGGCTTGAGTCCTCTACTCAAGGCACGTATGAGAAGCAATCAATAAACAACTAAAGTGAAGTAACTATGAATTAATGATTCTCATCTCTCACTTCTCTCTCTCAAAAAAAAAAACAAACCCTACCTGAGACTCCAAGATTACATTAGATTCCCCCTCCACAGACCTTATATTGTCCCCCAGTTATGCGGTGCTTCTCCTATGGAATATTAATCACACCTAACTGTCCATCCCTCATTCTTAAAATTACTTTTCAACTCTTATCTCCACAGCTAGACTGCAAACTCTAGAACAGGGATCATCACAATGTCTTTTCTTTTTAAGTGAGAGGAGGGGAGATAGTGAGACAGACTCCCACATGTACCCTGACCATGATCTACTGGGAAACCCCTATCTGGAGCCAATGCTCCAATCAACCAAGCTATCCTCAGCACCTGAGGTCGATGCTTGGATCAACCAAGCTATCCTCAGTGCCACAGCTGACACTAGAACCAATCAAGCCACTGGCTGCAGGAAGAGAAAAAGAAGAGAAGGGGGAGAGGGAAAGGGAGAGAAGTCGATGGTCACTTCTCCTGTATGTCCTGGCCAGGAATCAAACTCAGGACATCCATACACTAGGCCAACATTCTAACCACTAAGCTAACCAACCAGAGCAGGATCATAATGTCTCAATCACTATTAAGTCCCCACCACTCAGGACGTTGTCAACATTTATAGTAAATGCTGTTGGTCTTGTCTGACCAGGCGGTGGTGCAGTGGAGAGAGCGTTGGTCTGAAATGCAGAGGACGCAGGTTCAAAACCCCAAGATCGCCAGCTTGAGCATGGGCTCACCAGCTTTAGCACATGGTCGCTGGCTTGAGTGTGAGATCATAGACATGACCCCATAGTCACTGGCTTGAGCCCAAAGGTTGCTGGCTTAAGCAAGGGGTCACCAGCTTAGCTGGAGCCCCCCGGTCAAGGCACATATGAGAAAGCAATCAATGAACAACTAAGGAGCCACAATGATGACCCTCTCTCTGTCTCTCTCTCTCTCTCTGTCTTTGCCACCAAAAAAAAAAAAAAGAATTGCTGTTGGTCTTGCCTTTCTGCATCCATTTTCTCTTCTTCTCATAGTAACACCTCAACTTTCCTTTGAGAAGTTCCCCCTCCCACTCTTGGTTCTTAGAGTTTAGGTGGTAGACATGAGAACCAAGTTTGGCCAATCAGAGCCTTCCATCTCTCTGTTGCAATGATTGGTTCAGAGATAGACATGTGATCCAAGGTAGGCCAATGTGCTTCCTCCCTGGGACTTTTGTTAGAACTACTAGGGAAAAAGACTCTTCACTGGAGTCACTTAGCAAGTAGGAGCAGCTGTCACAGTCACGTAATCACGAAGACAGAGTTTAACAAAGGATGAAAACAATACAGAAGAAATAGAGAAAGAGACAGGTTTTATGGATGCAGCCATGCCTGGAGTCTATATTTGCCATTACAAAGGCAATAAATTCCCTTTTATGCTTAAGCCAAAGTGAGTTATGTTTCTTTCACTTGAAAGCAACAGTCTTGACTAATACAACACTCAAATAAATATTGGGCGTTGAAGGAATTAAATGAGTGAGTAATTAAAGGCTGCCAAAAGAACTCAGCAACTCCTCCTAGGAAACTTTCAGAGTTCCCCTGGCAAACTCCCGCCTTCCATGTGCACAGAGACAAGCATCCCACACCCCATTTTGCAGATCAACATGCTGAAACTCACAATGGTGATATGCTTCCAGCATTACCCTGTGCAAACAAGCCACCCCAGCACCTGGCTCAGCTGCCAGCACTGTGACGAGGCTCATAAAGGCAGTCTAGCTTTCAGTGGCCCCAGACCCCCAGCAGGAAGACAGCAGGGCTGGCCTCAGTCAGCCCTATAGCCCACCCACTCTAGAACTAATCCAGCGAGAGCTGTTCTTCAAATGATATTACCCTCAGTGCATACCACACAGCTCTGTGCACAGTGGGCATTCAGTAATGGGGTGATAATGAAAAGATGCTTTTTATCTGCTTCCTTAGGGGGTATCACTTTGCAACAGACTATGTCGGGGAAGAGGGGGTGCAACAGAGAAGAGCCCTAATTATTTCCCTGTGAGTCAGCTCACAGCAGAGCTCCAGGACAGAGATGGAAGCTGGCCTATATATCCTCTCATATGACTCAGGAGGCAGGTGACTTCTTCAAAGCAAGTCCCTACCTGGGAAAACGTAATGGGGGGGGGGGGGGGGAGGGATGGAGGTGCACTGCTGCCTAGGCAGGAATACTGCCTGAGCCGAGTCCTCCTTGAGGGCCGCAGCAGGCGTGTGTGGCCATCCTGCCACGGGGGACTGAAGGGTAAAGGGGAAGGGCATGGTGGGGGGAGGGTGCTGCCCCCTCAGCTCCTCTCCAGGAATGAGAGGGTCCTGGGGTCCTGGACCCTCTCCCAGGAAAGAGACCTGTGAATAAAGTGTTAATAGGGAAATAATTACTGGCTCCCCAGAACCTCTAAGGTAACTCTCTCACAGGGATTGGGGTACAGGGACAACCCAAGAAGGCCACTCAGAAGCAAGGAGACCAGCATGCAAGTTCCATTCAAGAACCAAGAGGGTCCCAGCCCACAGGACCCCTCCTTCCTCACCCCCAGACCCCAGAAGCCCTTCTGGGCAGTAGCCCCTTAACCCATTTATGCCTCATGTCCCATTATTGGAACATAATGACATGGGAGTTACTTATATCCTACTGCTCAAGGTCATCGCCGAGGTCTGATTTTTCAAACATGTCTGCCTCCTCAGGGTATGTGTTATCACATGGTGCACAGTTAGTCACTGCTGCAGATACAGGCCTGCTGGGAGCTTGTCAAAAAGTGATGTAAATTTTCAAAAAGTTTTGAAGAACTGAATTTCAAAAATTCCAGCCTCCAGCACAAATGGGTTAAGGCACTAACCTCTGGCTGCATTCTATCCCTCTCCCACTTACTCCTGCCCACGCCCCTTGTTCCAGAACCCCACAGTTCCACAGGGCCTCTCACTAACTGCCAAGCAGCCCAGTCTATTTCCTCACCACGCCCTCACACCCCTGAACCTCCCAGTCACACTTTCCTGCTACACTAAGCTCAAGTGAACCGGCTTCCAGAGGTGTCTGGGCATTTCATGGCCCCCACTGGGACGGTCACAGCGGGGCCTGGGGCCAAAACAAAGAGAGCCTTGAGCTTGACCCCCCACATACCTTACCCTCCCCACTTCCCAACTGGAAGCGTCTTACCTTCATGGTGGGAGGTGCAGTGAGAGGAGGGGACAGCGACCGGTCTGGGAGGGTCACATCTGAGCTGTGGGCCAGCTCCTGCTTCCTATAAGGAGGCCACAGAACACAGAAGAGGTGAGTGAGGCCTGCCTGCACCGCCCCCCTCTCCTCTAAAGCTGGGCTTGGGGACACGTCTAACACCCACTGCAGAACTAGAGTAGGCACATTTCTTTGCTGGGATGTAATCAGAGGTAAAGCAGGACTGCTCCCAGTGTGGTCCCTGCTCCAACGGCATTAGCATCACTGGGAACTTGTGAGAAATGCAGAGTCTTGGGTCCACACCAGACTCCCGGTGACAGGGCCCAGGAATCGGTATTTTAACAATCTCTCCAGGTGGTTCTGATGCACAGTGAAGTCTGAGGACCACAGAGCTAAAGAGAGAGAGACACAGGACTGGGCCTGGGGTCGGAGAAGAAAGAGGAGGGGTAAACATTTTCAATTCATCCCCTCTGGGGCTCCTTTGTCCCTTAACACACACCACACACACACACACACACACACACACACACCTCACACACCCCACCCCACCCCACCCCTGGCCAGACAGCTGAAGTTGGGAGGACAGGGCTGCCTGCTATGTAAACTGCAGGTAAAACTTATTTTAATCCATGTGGGCTAGGACCATGGAGAGACAGCTAAACAGAATTATGTCACCATGACAACATGATTGCGACAAATTCGCTGCTCTCACACACTCCCCACTTTCCATCTGGCCCTTGCTGGTGACCAGGGAGTGCTAGTTTGAGTCTGATTTCCAGGCAGAATGTTTGCATTAGGATAAGACTTTAGGACAACAGTTACGCAATAGGACCAGCTGGGCAGAACCTGGGGGTGTCCCCGGACAAGGGACTCTGGCGTCCTGGACATGTCCTAGTTATATCCTGGAAAGGGGGGAGTGGGGAGGCAAGGATAGCAGTATTAAAAGCCTAAGAAGACCAGGATAAGCCACAGAAGCCCCAACTTTGCAGCTGTTTCCTTCTCCAGAGCCCCAGCCTGAAGCAGCTGCGTCAGCCAACACCTGGTCCAGCTTAAATGACCAAAGGACCTCCTCTGCCAACTCGAGAGAATGCTTCTGTACTTCTTTCCAGCCCAGTAACAGGGGGGTGGGAGGGTAAGAGCTCCAACCCCACCCTCCTTCATAAGAGAAGCTCGCCCCCTGTAGAGCCCAGCCCTGGCCTTTCCAGAGCAAGCCCTTGCCTTGGACCCAGACACGCCCCACCATGCTCCCCCCAGGCCAGACAGGCCCAGTCGAAGGGAAAGCAGGCCAGGCACCACCAGGCCCTGTCCACTGACTCCGCTCCTGCCGCCCTGCAGCCTGTCCTCCAGGAAGCACAGAAAGGAGGCCAGGTGAACATCTGGCTTGGAGAGGACCCACGCGACCCCATTAACCTCAACCCTGCCAATTCCCCCTCTTTGCTCCTCCATCTGCCTTCCTCCTCCTTTCTTCTTGGACCTTGGCCTCACTCTGATAGCTGGAGAGGGGGTCTCCTCCCTCTCCTCCTGATCCAGACTCGAGCTCAAGAACCAGCAGGGCCAAGACGCAGTACGTGTGCACGCACAGACACACAGGCACACATGCGGATGAATGTGGCTTCTAGCTCTCAGCCAGAGCCACCAGCCTCCCCTTCCACTGTGGGGTGCAGCCTGGCTGCTCTGGCTCTCACCTGCCTGTGGACCCGACAGAGCTGGCTCCAGCACTGGCTCGGCCCCTCCGGCCACTCTGCCCTCTCCCAGGCAGCCACTGCTCCTCCTCTATGAGCCTGCACCCAGAGAGCCATGGTTGGGGCAAGAGAAGGGAGGAAGAATGATCAAGGACGGAGAGCATCACCCTCAAGTCCCCTCAGGGGAGGCTGGACAAAGGCAGTTCCTTCCGGGGGCTGGGAACCTAATAGGGAAAAGCATGCAGGAAGGGGAGGGGAGGGGAGGCAAGCCCCCCACCAGAGACTACAGGACTGCCGGGGGTTAGCTGAGAACCTCTAGCCCCCTCCCCCCGCCCCCGCAGCCCGGAGATGGCTTGTGGGCCAACCTGACCAATAGTGTCCCTGGATCTCCAAAATCACAAACCCTAGGGGAGGCAACCCTGGCAGGGGTTTTATTTATTAATTTTAGAGAAAGGGGGAGGAAGGGAGAGAAAGAAACATCAATTTGTTGTTCCACTTATTTATGCATTTATTGGTTGTTTCTTATATGTGCCCTGACTAGGCATTGAACCTGCAACCATGGCATATCAGGATAACACTCTAACCAACTGAGCTACCCAGCCAGGGCTCCTGGCAGGATTTTAATATCAGTGTCAAGGGATGCTCATATACATGGTCACACTGTCTGGTTGTCTCCATAAGGTGCAAGATGTCCACTCCCATGAGACCAGAGCAGATGTGATTCTTATCCAAGGTCCCTGCCTCCCAGACAAAGGCCCCCATACCCAACCCTTCCTGGCCTGAGTCCCTCTCCCCTGCGCCAGCCTGCTTTCCCTGGACACTGGAATAACCTCCAGGGACCCATCTCCAGGGGGTGGTGAGGACTATCAAGTGGGAGCACAGGGTGTCTCTGCCAGGATTTCCCTAATGACGCTTGGACCCTGGAAGGTGCTGGAGCAGGAATGAGCACCAGCCTCATGCTAGCGCCAGGGTTCTAGCCGAGACTCCAGAGAGGACACCGGGGTGGGCAGAAGGCACGACTGCTGCCCTCAGAAAGACCAGAGCTCAGAGCACACACAGGCCCTTGGCTGCAAATTAGAATCTACTTGAATTTGGTAGAAAGTGGCACCTATGGGGAGAATGAGGCACACTTGACCATATCTCCTCACAACTCCACCCCTCCCCTCCTAGGAGCCAAAGGCACTTATTGAAGAGTTAACTGCCCATCATGAGTTGAATCCTGTCCCCCCTAAAGATATGCTGAAGTCCTAACCTCCAAACCTGACAATGTGACCTTACTGGAAATAAGACCTTTGTAGATGTAACCAAGTTAAGATGAAGTCAGTAGGTTGGCCTCTTATTTCAATATGACTGATTTCCTTATAAGAGGAAAAGGTGGCCATGTAAAGAAACGAACACACAGGGAGAACGCCACGTGACAGTGGAGAGAGACTGGAATGGTGTGGCTGACGTGCCAAGCCGTGGCAAGGACCAGGGGCCACCACCGGAAGCTACGAGAGACAAGGAAGGATTCCTCCCTGGAGCCCTCAGAAGGAGCCTGGCCCTGCCGACACCTTGATTTTGGACTTCAAGCCTCCAGAACTAAGACAATAAATGTCTGTTATTTCAAGCCACCCCATTTGCTACTTAGTTATATTTGTGGTACTTGGTTACTGCAGCCCTAGGAAACAAAAACAATGCCTGAGTCCCAGGCTTTGGTCTGGGCTTTATACCTGGACGACCAAAACCAAGGAGGACGAAATCCCTGCTTCAGCCTGGCTGCCCCTGCTACGGTCAGCGGGGCCCCATCCTGTCCTGTCCCAGCCCTCCTAACCAATGACATCCGAGTGTGAGCCATCCTCCCAAGAACAGTCAGGTCTGCCCGCTACCGGCTGGTGCTGAGATAAGACAGAGTAAGAACTACAGTGCTCAGTGCAATTCCAGGCCTTCCTCAGGCAAACAGACTACACGTGAGTAGGTGAGAGTGACACAAGTCCATCACGGGGCAACCTTGAATCTGTTCTAATTTATTATGATCAAAAGGTAAATTATTAGCAGAGGCGGGACCTGCACTATTCTCTGTAGCATCTTTCTAGTAACCCACAGTGATCTTGACATGTGTCATGGCACTGAGACTGAAAACTGCCCCTTCAACCAAGCCAGCCAAATGCCCACACGCAGCTCTAAGGACACAGGTCCCAGTCCCACACAGGGACACATAAGAGCAGCTTGTGATGAGAGCAGAGGAGGGGAAAGAAGGACAGGGAGGAGGATCATGAGATCATTCATTCAGCTAAGAGAAGGGTGGTAAGAGCAGGCACGAGTAGACAGCACAGGAGCCCTCCTCCTGCCTCTGGGGGTCCTAGAGGCACTGCCCACTCAGCAACCCTCTGCTCCAGAGCCATTTGCCACAGACATCCTCTCCTCTAGAAGTCTTTCCCCAGAGCCTGGGGGATCCTGGGGTGGCTGGGAGGGCTCAGGGAGGCCAGGAGAGGTCCTAACTGGCTTTGGCCAAATGCAAATCAGGAAATTATCAAAGCCTGGAGTGGAAGCTGAAGAACCAAAGGGGTGATTCACCCAAATGGGCTGGACAGGCTCGGGGAGGATGACCCCACTCACAGCACCCAGGCATCCAGGGTCCTCACCTCCAGCCACAGTCGGCTCTGCCTCCGACCATCTGAGATCATTACAGCCATCATCTCTCACACATTCCTGTGAAAATGTCCCACACTAAGAATCAAGAGATTGCTGGGTTTGAGTTTGGCTCTACTTGCTACCCCACTGTGTGACCTTGGTTAAGTCACCCTGCCTCTCTGGGTCCCAGTTCCTTCATCTGCAGAGATGGTGGTGATAATGGTATATAAGGAATTAAAACTAGGCCCTGGCCGGCTCGCTCAGCAATAGAGCATCATCCTGGTGTGTGGAAGTCCCGGGTTCAATTCTGACTCAGGGCACACAGGAGAAGCGACCATCAGCTTCTCCACTTCACCCCCCTTCCTCTCCCCCCACCCCCTTCTCTCTCCTCTCTCTCTCTTTCCTCCCCTCCCGCAGCCATGGCTCAAATGATTGGTTAGAGCAATTTGGCCCCAGGCACTGAGGATGGCTCCATGGCCTCACCTCAGGCACTGAAATAGCTTGGTTGCCAAGCAACAGAGCAGCAACCCCAAATGGATAGAGCATTGCCCTGTAGGGAGCTTGCCAGGAAGTCAAGGCGCATGCAGGAGTCTGTCTCTGCCTTCTGGCCTCCCTCCTCTCACTTAATAAAAAAAAAAAAGAGAGAGAAGCAATTAAAAGTAATGGCTGTGAAATAAAACACAAAGTCCTATACAAATGTAGACAATTATTATTATAATCATCATCTTTATTATTACCATAACTCATAAAACGGTGACCTGGATCCCAGGTAGAGAGAGAATCAAGAGTCTAGGGCTATTCAAATGTCTCTGAAAACATTTCTGGCATCTCAACTAAGCACCAATTCTAGCCCCAGGGATCTACTCTCGGTATCATAACTGTCAGTTAATAATCAACAGGGAAAATACCCACCTCTCATCAGCTAGCTGTGGGGTTCAGGTGTAAGCCCTCCCTCTGGCAGAGAGTCCTCCCAAACCCCGTCAAACTCCCCCTGTCTGCAACTGCATCTCCCCCACACCAGTTCCCCAGCCATCTACCAACCCAGCTCTGCTCTCTCTTGCTTTCCAAATAGCCAAGCTATAGAATGCAGACGGTGGCCACCACAAAGAGCTTCTCAGGAAAACCAAACCAAAAGGAATGAAAAACATTATTCACAACAGCCAAAAGGTAGAAATAACCCAAGTGCCCATTAACCAATGAATGGATAAACAAAATGTGGTCCATCTACACGATGGACTATATAACTCAGCCATAAAAAGGAATGAAGTTGTGATACATGCTACAACCTGGATGAACCTCTAAAACATGCTTAAGAAGCCAGACACAAAATGCCATGTATTGTGCGATTCCATTTATACAAAATGCCCAGAGTAGGCAAATCAGGACACAGAAAACAGTGGCTGTCCAGAACTGCGGGGAGGAGGGAACAGGCAGTGACTGCTAATGGGTTCAAGGGTCATAGCATGAGGTGACAAAGACGTTTTGGAACTACACAGTGGTGATGGTTGTACCATTTTGTGATTATACTAAAAACCACTGCATTTATACACTTTAAAAGGGTGATTTTTTATTATATAAATTGTATCTCAATTTTCTTAAGGAATGAGAGGGGGGGGGCTGAATGAGCTCCACTTCTGTCATTCCTGCTGTTTAGTTTCTTCTCTGGCTGCCTTTTGGTGCCCACAGGGCCCCAGGCTGTGTGTGAGCTCTTGCTTTGTGGCAGCATTTAAGATGCTCAATAGGGTTTCCTTACTACTCCCACCTGTTGAAAGCAACATCTTATATGTGAATTACAGCTCAATGAAAATGAACGAAGAAATGAATGAAGAAAGGAGGATGGGAGGAAGGGAGGAAGGGAAAGAAGGAGGGAGAGAATAAGAGAGGGAGGGAGGGAGGGAGGGAGGGAGGGAGGGAGGAAGGAAGGAAGGAAGGAAGGAAGGAAGGAAGGAAGGAAGGAAGGAAGGAAGGAAGGAAGGAAGGAAGCAATGCCTTTCTTCCCCACTCCCAGCTTAAGTACTTGCAGCAGTCATTCACTTGGAGAGATATTTAGAGTTCTAACTTCATATTTCTACATCCTATGTGACCAACTAGACCATAAACAATAAGAAATAAAATAATATTAATATAATATAAAGAGCTTCAAGAGAGATCATCATAAGAAACCAACAGAACAGGAGGAAAGGAGATCAGAGGCCAGGACGATGACAAGCTGGACTGTCCGAGTCTTACATCTCTGCTTTCCCCTCTGCAGAATGGGCACACTAACTCACAACTCCTACTACTCACTTTCAACTTTCCTGCACAGGACTCAGAAAATTGTGTTCAACTTCCCAAAATGACTGAAGTCACAGACACTTTTCATGGTGATTGAGAATTATGTGATCTCAGGGTGGGCTGGGCCAGGGGAACAGATGAGTGGGACCAGGCTAGGCGGGGGCTGAGGGTCCATGCCTAGAGGAGCCTGCCTTACTGCCTACCGGCCCAGTGGCACAACCCCACAGCCCTCGTTCTATCAGCCAGCAGTGCTGGGGCATCCCCACGGGTGAGAAGCATTCCAGAAGTTCCACCCATGCATGGTAGGACACCCTGGCAGCAGGCTGAAGCAGAGGGCCAGGCTCTGGCCTCAAGGGAGGCAGGTGGGCAGTAAGCGTAACGGATCAAAAGCACCGGCTCAATGGTCCAGCAGGCTTGGATGTGGATTCCAGCGCCACCCCATAACCCTGATCAGGTTACTTTACCTCACTGCACCTCAGCTTCCTCTTCCGTTAAACACTATAATAACACCACCTCACTGAGTGCTGTGAATAAGGTCTGTAAAGCACTTAGCACAGTGCCTGGTACTCAGAAAAATGCAATGTCTGGTCGCCATTGTTATTGTTGCCAAGACTGCTGTCAAGTGAGCTGGAAGGAGTGGACGTGAAGGAGGGGCCAAAGCAGAGAGCCAATCAGAGGGTGGAGGGAAGGCAGGGATGGCTTATGATCTGGGGGAACTCTGATGCCCACATGCTTTGGACCCTCAGCCCGGTATGCAGGGACAGGCGAACACAGCCGTTGTGTGTGGACTGCGGGGTCCTGCACATGCACATGGTTAATTCCAAACCCCAAAGGGAATACCCAGAGGTGAAGACATTAATGTCCACCCTGTGTTGGGGCCCATGTGGAAGGGGAGAAGAACATGAGCCGAGCAGAGCTGGCGGAGGGGTGGAGGCAGGAAAGGGGTAACAGAGTCAGGAATGAGAGGCTCCAACAGGTGGAGGGAGTATCCTAATGCCCCGTAGAGAGCCCCTTGGAAGGAGCAGGTGTTGTTCACCTGTCAGCACCTACCACGGTGGACTCTGGTGTCACAGCCCATCCCCGTGCATGCTCCAAGTGGATCCCGGAGATTCGGAGCACATCCCTGGACCTTTAATAATTCAAAGCTCCCCAGGGGATGCAAAACAGCACCCCCACCACCACGCCCACCCAATCCCAGACTTCGTGGATGCGGAGACCAGCAACCCTGGGACAAATAATAGAAGCCATCAACAGAGCAAACACAAATACAAGAAGACTGAGGCCAGAGAGGCAGAGCTGCCCAAACCCCACTGCCAGCTTCTCTCCTGTTGTCCAGAGGAGAGGTAATGTTCCCAAGTCCCCTCCGCACGGCTGTACAGGAAGTGAGCTGGTCATGTATCAGAAAGCATAGCTGGTTTATAAACAAAGCATGAGTGCCAGGGCCCTGTATGAGAGGAGAAGAGAAGGCTATGGGTGCTTTCTCTATGGAGCAGACTGGCAGCAGAAGCCAGGGCTGCACAGGTGTGCCCACCACAGGCCACGGCCTGGGCATCGTGATGTGGCTGCAACAGGGACCAAGGGAAGCCCAGGCAGCAGTCCGTTCCGGCAACTTCAGGGCATGCTGGCTTCTCTCTGAGCGTAATGGCTGAGGACGTCATTGTCCTTCCCTGGAAGAGCCTGACTCCAACTGGGCCAGGCGTAGGAGAAAGGGCAGGTGCCAAGGGGAGCCAGGATACCAGATGGTGACCCAGCCAGGGAGACCGAACCATGTATTGTGGTTGGGGACAATGACGCCTCCTCCTGCATCACATCTCAGGGCTGGTGGACCATCCTACACACAGAGAGACAAATCTCTGCACTCCTAAGAAAATAAGGCTTTTCTGAAAAGGCAACTTTCAGAACCAACTGACACTGTACACTTCACACATGAGTAAGCAGAGACCCTGGGACCCAGTATGGGCCTGAGGGTCACAAAGCCAGAAAACTTGAGATCTGGCCCTGAAACCCTAAAATCTCCAACTCCCAATTCCATGGCTTTTCCCTTCACAATGACAAAGTCAGTTCTGCCTGACCCGAGTGCCACAGCAGGATATGAAGAGGGGACACTAAGCAGCACCTTCTCACGTCCTTTAAACTTGAGTTCCCAAAGACCAAGGTGGGCCATGTGTCCTGGCGCAGGGGATGACCCCTGTATTATGTTCAAGCATCTGAGGGGACAATGCAGGCAGGAGAAGTGAAAGTGCAAAAGCCATCCTGAAGGCACAGCACACGCATGTGCAAAACCCATTTCCCAAGCACTAAGAGTGGGTTATGACTTAAAACAGGGACAGAATACAGTGCCGGGAGCAGCTGGGGGAGGGAGGGCCAGGTCTCTTTGGGAGATCAGCTAAGCTCTCCCAAGGAGGTGACAGCTGAGCTACACCTGGAGGGAAAGGCCAGCATCTGCCTGGGAGAGGAAAGGGAAAGGGAGCGCACAGTGGCAGAGGCATGGGGGGAGGGGACCCTCTGGCATCGCCCATGCAGGAGGAACACATTACCGGCACTTAATCAGAAAGGAAAAGTGAAAACCAGCCACCAGTCCACAGGGCTTATCATGTGCTTATCCAGGGTACTGTCTGGAGTGATGCCCATATCCTGTGACAACCCTTTGCAGCAAGTACCATTAACCCTATTTTACAGATGGGGAAACTGAGGCTCAGAAAGCGAAGTTACTTGCCCAAGTTCCCAGAGCTGGAAAGTAGCAGAGCAAAGCTCGGACCCAGGCAGTGTGGCTCCAGAGTCCACAATGTACACCGTGGTGCGCACTGCCCGTGGGGAAGAGTGGGAGCCCGCCGGGAAGGGGCACCCACGCCACACTTTGCCAGAGTGAGGTGCGTGCTTCCCCGCAGGCAGCTGAGGTGGTCTAGGTTGTAATATTTATTGATCTTTTACAGTGACCTTCCATTTGTGACGAGGCCACTCTGATTTTCCTTTCATGGTAGTCTCATTGCCTTCTAAAACAAGTTTATTCCCGTTTTAAAAGCTGAACCAGTTAAAGGAAACTATTATATAACTAACACAGGTGGCACCCAGACATGACAGGAACAGTGAAGGTGGTTTTTAGACGGCTGAAATTTGGAAAACGCACTAAGCAATCTGAACTCGATCTCGTGGGCAAAGAGCAGCAGGGTTTGAAGGCAGGGCACGGCTGCCCTGCAGGGCTCTGCTGGCGAGCTCCGGACAGCAGAGAGGACAAAGGGGCCGGGAGAGGAGGAGGCGGAGGGAGGAGTGAATGCGAGGGGTCCCGCGTGCTTGTGGCCACAGAAGTGAAAGAAGAGGGTCAGATCCCCAAGGCATCTCAGAGGCAAAACGAAGAGCACTTGATGACTGAAGGTAAAGGGGGAAGAAAGCACTACACACGTGAAAAGACTTCGGGAAACTGAACGATCGATGCTTTAACCATGACACAGACTAAGGAGAATTGGGTTTAAGAGAGGCAGATGAGCCCTGGCCGGTTGGCTCAGCGGTAGAGCGTCGGCCTAGCATGCGGAGGACCCGGGTTCGATTCCCGGCCAGGGCACACAGGAGAAGCGCCCATTTGCTTCTCCACCCCTCCGCTGCGCTTTCCTCTCTGTCTCTCTCTTCCCCTCCCGCAGCCAAGGCTCCATTGGAGCAAAGATGGCCCGGGCGCTGGGGATGGCTCTGTGGCCTCTGCCTCAGGCGCTAGAGTGGCTCTGGTTGCAACATGGCGACGCCCAGGATGGGCAGAGCATCGCCCCCTGGTGGGCAGAGCATTGCCCCTGGTGGGCGTGCCGGGTGGATCCCGGTCGGGCGCATGCGGGAGTCTGTCTGTCTCTCCCTGTTTCCAGCTTCAGAAAAATGAAAAAAAAAAGAGAGAGAGAGGCAGATGATAACTCATTCATTCAGGACACACTACAAGGCCCCTGGGACACCCAGGTGGGTTCCAAAAAGAACTGAAGCCACAGCACAGAGATGAGTGCAGGGATAACCAAGGTGGAGGCTGAGGAGAGGCTCCAGGGAGAACAGGTTGGGCTGAAAAGACAGAAAGGAACAAGAGTGCTGCTTGTTGGGGACAGGAAAGGAGAAGGGAGGGAGGGAGGACCCCCGCCCAGATGAAGTGGAGTATGAAAGGAAGCCGAGGGAAGGGGGAGGGCCAGGGAGGGGGTGATGGGAGAGTCACCCCACTGTATGAGAGGCTCCCATTTTCCCAACACTGAGGAAATCACCAACCTCTGTGCGCGTCTCACCCAGCCCTGAATGCACCGCCTCCCTTGGAAATGGCCCTGGGAGCAGCTTCCCTCACGGGGTCAGCGTTCTGCTTGGCACTGCCTGGCCTCCGTTGAGGGAGCTACATCATGATTAGAGCAAAGGCAGCCAGCTCACAAGGTCACAGCCTCAGACAGCTTCAGAATCAAAATCACAAAACCATGGAGTCACAAAAGTGCAGAACGGCAGCATCTTCCCAGCCTGGTAGTATATATTTCTTGAACCGGATGGTAAGTTCAAACCCAATTCTCCTTATGCTATGGTTCAGTTTGGCTGTATCACAATGTGTATAATTGTAGTATACAATGTGAATCACAATGAAAAATAATCTTTAAGTAATTTTTCCTCACTTCTTTTAGGAGAGATGGATATAAATAGGGATATGCATATGGATGTGGATGGAGAGATAGAGACTGAAATAGATATAATCTAAAGCCTATTGAGACTTCCACAATGAATATATCAGACTGACTGCATGCATGTATTACGCTTCTCTGAAGCCCCTTATAAATAATAGTGTTTTTTTAATAAAGAAAAAAAAAGTGTAAACTGACAAGAGCAAAGGTAATAGAAAGGAAAATTCAGCCTACAAGAGCTCACAAGTGCCTGGAAGACGGACCAGAATGGATGACCTGGAGGAACGCTTGCGTGATACCTGAGACACTGGGCCTTTGAAGCCCCTCAGCACACCACCTCCTCACCAGCCAGAACATCTCTCCAGCCCTCATCGCTGAAATCTCTCCAGCCCTCATCGCTGAAATCTCTCCAGCCCTCATCGCTGAAATCTCTCCAGCCCTCATCGCTGAAATCTCTCCAGCCCTCATCGCTGAACAATCTCTCCAGCCCTCATCGCTGAACAATCTCTCAGAAAAGACAACGCCTGGGCGCCTCCAATGGAAAGGGCAGCCTGCTACCCAATCATCACCCTGCACGGAGGTCCCCAGGTGGAACACCAGCCCCAGCACGCAGAGCCCCCAGTTCACCTCCTAGTGCTTTGCTCTTGGGTACAGAGAGACAGCCAAGGGTGGCCAGCTATCAGGAGGAACCGGAAGAAAATAGACAATGCAAGGAACCAGTGGAAACTTCAAAAAAAATATTATAAATTCATATCCTCAGAGAGATAAGATTTTGTATCCATGACACAAAGAGAGGGTGCTATAAAAATAGACTGATCGGGAAAGAGAGAGATCTTAGAAAACAGAAACATGATTGGAAGACTAAGTTGGGAAAGTTTCCCAAAAGGTAGAACAAAAAAAACAAAGATATGAAATATGAAAGAGAAAAGATAAAAAACATCAGGGGATCTAATATCTGACCAATAAAGGTTCTAAAAGAAGTAACAGAGAAGAGAGGGAGTGTGGTCGTCTCCAAACTGGCTCCCCAATGAGCACATCTCCTGGTATGGATACCCTTCAACCCACGTTGCCTTGAATCTGGGCTGGCCCTGTGACTCAGTTTTGACCAACAGAATGGGACAAAGTAACATTATGTAACTTCTAAGGCAAAGTCATAAGAACCCTTGAAGCTTCTCCCTCAATGGCTAGGGATATTTGCTCTAGGAAAAGCAAGCCAGCATGTGAGAACTGACTATCCTGGGAGTGCTATGTTGTGGCTACAACATGGACAGGCTGCAGAAAAGGACACCCAGCCAACTCCCAGGTATTCCAGACATCCCAGTCCATGCACGTAAAGAAATCAGCTGGGACATTTCAGCAGCCGCCATGAGGAAAAGAACCAAACCAGAGCCAAGCCCCCAGCTAAGCATCCCAGCCATCTCCAGCCATTAGCACCCCCCAAAATGAGGTCTCAGACATTGCGAAGCAGAGATGAGCCATCCATTGTCAAAGTGACCAATAAAATGGCTGTTGTTTCACCATGATAGAAGTAAAATTATCAGAGAATCAGTACAAGAACACTTCCCAGAACTAAAATACCTGTGTCTGGGTCTACCAAGTACCCAGCACATGAATGACAAAAGATCCATCCCAAATATTGTCAGGAAATTTCAGAACACCTGGGTAAATGAAAAATGCTCAACAACTCCAGAGATAAAATATAAACACACATTATATGCAAAGAAATATAAACCATCTTATCATTATACTTTTCAACAGCAACTCTAGAATCTAATAGGCAATGATGTAATACCTTCAAAGTTCTGAAAGAAAATTATTTTCAACCTAGCATTTTATACCTAAGCAAACTATGAACCAAGCGTAAGAGTAAATAAAGATTTTCTGGAATATGCAAGAGCTCAAAAAATTTTATTCCCTGTACCCTCTCTCGAGTTCAAAAGCAACAGTCCAGTAGAGAAGAAAGGGCTCGAAAAGTGAGGTCTCCTGAAGGAAAGAATGGAACTGACAGGCTATCTAGGGGTGCAAACTTTGGGTAGAAAAAGATGTAAAGAATTATGGTAGAATAAATAAAAAATAGTAAAATAGAAAAATAGAGTACATAGAAAACAATGCTAATGGAATGAACATAAGTTAATCATCAACTCCATGAAAAATAAAAGGTTAGACAAGAAGAAACCCTAACTATAACACCCTCCTTGGCTCAACAATAAACAATATTTACATAGTCGTAATAGATAAACATTGACTCTTGAATCGAACCAAAAAATGGTGCTCCTGGAAGGACACACAGCTTACTAAGTAGTACCAAGTCCTCCTGGCTGAATTCCAAGGAGAGAAGGAGGACCCCAACCTTACAGTGCCCATCAGAGCAGTGTGTGAAACCATCCAGGCTAAGAAATCACCCAAAAGTCTATTGCAGTGGTTCTCCAAGTGTGCGTCAGGGCGCACTGGTGCACCCTAGAAGATTTCCAGGTGTGCCCTATGGTATTCCAGAGAAATATGTGCCTGTTGGGGGGTTTTTGGAGTTTAGAGTTATGGGAGACAGAAGTATGAGGAATTGGTTGTAAGCTGACAGTCTGCCCACCCCCCCACCTCATTTGCCTGATTAGGTTGCAAAAGGCTGTTACGCTGTGGTGCTGGATTGTTTACACTACGGTACCCCATGTTCCCCAGAAAGGCTGGAGGCAAGTTTCTTCTATCCTTTGTTTGGTGTAAAGTTAAGATGATATGTATGGTGGGGGTTTTCTGCACTCAACACAATTAAGAGTAAAAAGAGAGGAATTCTTCAATGTATTGATGAGGAAATGAGAGTTTGCCTTTCAAATATATGCCCAAACATTGAAGAAATCGCTAGGACACATGAGGCTCATGTTTCTCATAAACACAAGAATGAGAAAACACATTCATGCTGGGACCTGCCGAATTTACTAAATCTTATTAAGAATGTATCTATATATAAAAAGATAACTTTTTTGTCTTTTTTTATTTTTTTATTTATTTATTTATTTTTTTGTATTTTTCTGAAGCTGGAAACGGGGAGAGACAGTCAGACAGACTCCCGCATGTGCCCGACCGGGATCCACCCGGCACACCCACCAGGGGCGACGCTCTGCCCCTCCGGGGTGTCGCTCTGCTGCGACCAGAGCCACTCTAGCGCCTGGGGCAGAGGCCAAGGAGCCATCCCCAGCGCCCGGGCAATCTTTGCTCCAATGGAGCCTTGGCTGCGGGAGGGGAAGAGAGAGACAGAGAGGAAGGAGGGGGTGGGGGTGGAGAAGCAAATGGGCGCTTCTCCTATGTGCCCTGGCCAGGAATCGAACCCGGGTCCCCCTGCACGCCAGGCCGACGCTCTACCGCTGAGCCAACCGGCCAGGGCCTCTTTTTTTATTTTTTAACCCCTCTTTTTTATGAATTCTAAAAAGCATAACTCAAAAAATGTAACATAAAAATGTTTTTTAATGTCAGAATAAATTTAATTTTATTGTATTTATTATGTTTAATTACCGTAAAAGCATGACTGGACTTTATATTTTTTTCTTTAATATTTGACTTAATTGTTATAACATATTTCTCAGAAATTTGTATATAGTGCACCTACAATTATCTGTAGGATTTTAAATGCGCCCCGGCTTCAAAGAGTTTGAGGACCACTGGTCTATTGACATTGGGAGCACCCATCACAGCATAGACCGGCCTCCCAGCTAAGCCATCGTTCCACCCTACTCTAAGACTCTGCCTCTTAACTCTTGAAGCCTTCTGAATAAGTTATTACTTGGTGACATAACAGATTAGAGATTTTCACCATTAGTTCAAACTAAATGACAGCCTCCATGGGTTCAGATCATAGCGTTTCGGGACAACTCTGTCTGGTCTATTCAATTAATAATGCCTGGTCTATTCAATTTATAATGTCATTCCCTATCTGTTTCACTCATTAGAAAGACAAATGCTTGGAGATGCTTTCCAGTACTGAGACAGGGCACACGGCCCATCCTCACTCTAACATTACTCATCTGTCAGAGATGTGTGTCCAGGGCAATGGGGCCAAGCAACCAAGCGTATCTGACCCAGCCCCCAAGAACCATGGGGCTCCTCTTACCCACAACCTGCTCTGACCTAGCCTGCAGATGAACCAAACCCAGTCACATCAAACCCCCTTGCCTCCTCCCAGCACTGGCTTTTTTCTCAGGGACATTAGGAAAAGAGGGATAGGATAACTGTGAGAGCCTCTGGGGACATAACTGGAATCTGAGCATAACCCTTACAGTATATTCTATGGCTGGAAGGTTTAAAGAAAGGGCTTAGCAGCCTGGAGCACCACTGGATAACCAAGATCTCCAAGTGATGAGCAGAAACCTACGCCCCTGGCCAGGCCCACCTCCCGACTCAGTGAGAACAGATGGCCTTGATAAGCCACCCCATCTGGCCCCTTTACTGGTCTCTCATGTGTACCCTACCCACAGGCCCAGCTCCCGGAACAGTAGCTGACACTGAAGAACTGAAGTATGAAGAAGCGGATGAGGCGCTCATAAACCCTCAGAGGAGGGGACTGTTAGAGCCGGATGGGGCAGGCCCTTATCTCCACGGCTATTTGGTCTATTTGGTTGTTGCTCTGAATGACCTCAGCTCCCTGCTCAGGTGTCTGAGACAGAGTTAACCCATTCCCTACCAGTTTGATCTGTTTCTCAGCTCAGGTATGTCCCTGGTAGTTGATTCTGCTCCTGACCTTGTATTACTGCTCTGAACATCTAGTAGAGATAAAATAATTATCCTTCACCGTCATTAGCATCAAAGCAGCTAATATTTATTTAGCACTATGTGAAGCCCTTTATATGCACTATTTCATTTAATCTTTTCAACAACCCTATGATATAGAATTATTCTCCCATTTTGCAGGTGAAGAAACTGAGACTTAGAGAGGTTACATCATTTGTGGAAGGTCCCATACCAAGTAAGTGTCAAATCTGGGACACTAAGGGACCCTGGAGGGTGATTCTGGATGGCTCCTCTCTGTCACACTCCTGCTTTGGAGGCCTCAGCATCAATCGCACCCCACCCCACCCCAGCAGGCCTGGTCTCTGAGAGCTGGCAGCCGAGTCACTGGGATCATTTATTAAACCCGCTTTGAAGAAAGTGAAGTTCAGCTTGACCAGGTGGTAGTGCAGTGGATAAAGCATTGGCCTGGGATACTGAGGACCCAGGTTCAAAACCCCAAGGTTGCCGGCTTGAGCACGGGCTCATCCCGCTTGAGTGCAGGGTCACGAGCTTGAGCATGGGATCATAGACATGACCCGATGGCCACTGGATTGAACCAAAGGTCGCTGGCTTGAGCAAGAGGTCACTGGCTCAGCTGGAGCCCCCCGGTCAAGGCACATATGAGAAAGCAATCAGTGAACAACTAAAGTGCTTCAATTATGAGTTGATACTTCTCATCTTTCTCCCTTCTTGTCTGCCTGTCCCTGTCCATCACTCTATCATGCACGCTATTAAAAAAAAAAAAAAAAAAAAAGTGAAGTTCAAAGGTCTGGGAATGCCCTCCTAAGCCAATCTGAGGTCCAAAAACAATGCTGCTTGGGAAAGGGCTTGATGTGTGTTTTTGTTATTGTTGTTATTTTGGGGTATTTTTTAGAGAAAGTTACTTTTCATTTGCTAAATGCCTACAAAAATATCGTTTTAAGTACAAATAACCCATTCTGGATTGTTTCAAAAGGTATACTGAGTGAGATACCATCATTTGATTTCTGATTTTTACTTTTTTTTTTTAATTCAGTGAAAGAGGGGGAGGCAGAGACAGACTCCTACATGTGCCCAGACCAGGACCCTCCCAGCAAACCCACAAGGGGGTGATGCTCTGTCCATCTTGGGCATTGCTCCATTGCTCAGCAACAGACTTCTTAGCGCTTGAGGTGGAGGCCATGGAGCCATCCTTAGCGCCAAGGGCCAATTCGCTCCAATTGAGCCATGGCTACAGGAGGGGAAGAGAGAGAGAGAGAGAGAAGTGTGAGGGGGAGAGGAGGAGAAGCAGATGGGTGCTTATCCTGTGTGCCCTGACTGGGGAATTGAACCTGGGACATCCACATACCGGCTGACACTCTACCACTGATCCAACAAGCCAGGGCCCCAATTTTTACATTTTTTATTGTAAATATTAATACATATTCATTGGTTTATTTATATAGATATAGATATAGATATAGATATAGATATAGATACAGATATAGATAGAGAGACGAAATCCAGAGGCATCTAGTGAAGTGGATCGGGTGTGGGAGGGGCCTTGCCACATCTGCCTTCTGCTCGTCTAATGCAGCCCATCAAACCAGAGCACGCAAGGCCCCAGGGAGCAGGTGCAGCACCTGCCACAGGGAACCAGGGCTTAGAAAAGGCTGCCGTTTCAGCCTGCCCGCTGAATCATTTCCAGCTGCCTTGGTCAGTTAAGTGACAAGACGATGCATCAATGTCAATAAAGCTAGAAGGGTCTGTCCATGGACACAGCATTCTTCTCCCCAGGAGGCATGATGAAGTCAGTCTCTGCACGCAGCTGGGGCCACTGAGAATTAAGGGTCCCTGCTCAGGGCCTCTGTCACCCCCTCCCAGACCTACTCCCTGACCCAGTTGGCCAGACCAAACAGGGACAGAAAGAGGCCACTCCTAGGCCAGCCAGAAAATCAGCCAATAAACAGGTGCTCCTGGAGGCCCTGGCCTCAGAACTCAGTGAACGTGCTGGGACGAGAGGACACGGAGCCTTTCTGCAGAGGAGCCAAGCGCAGCTTAAAGACTTGATGGGGCACCCGGGCCCTTTGCCGCCTCCAACATTCCTGTGCGCACTCTGTAACTATTTGTTGAGTAAATTGAAGAGGTTGGTGGCAATACTGGATCAGTCCCTCCAGAGAAAGCATAAAGAGAACCTTCCAGCCAGAATCTCCAAGAAATGTGTCTACTTGCAGGCCAGACTGCAAGCGCTCTGAGGGCAGGCACTGTCTTAGCCATCTCAAACTGTTTTAGCCATCTCTGTATAGCTCATAGGGCCCAGGGCAGCACTCACACACCACTGGCCTTCAAAACTGCTCATTAAGACTAAGACCTTACACTGCATAACAATTTGCACTAAAAATGTTTATGATCACCATCTCTGCCAACCACAGTTCTGTGAACATGATCAGGACAAGGAGTGATGTTTTCATCTTACTTGCAGGTGAGTCAGCTGAGGCTTGGGGAAGGCTAAACGATTTGCCAAAGGAAGCACGGACAGTCAGTGGAGGGACTGGAACTCAAACGCCAGAATTGTGACTGCAAGACCTGCAGTTCAAGCTATCCCGTTTCTGTACGGAGTGAATGAGTGGATGAATGAGTGGACGAACGGAGGAAAGAATGAATGAAAGAATGGCTGTAGCCCCCTGACCTCCCCCACCTGCCTTCCCACAGCACACATCCCTCAGCCCTGCAGCAAGCATGGAGTTCATTCACTGCACTTAGGTTTCCTGCTCAATCAGGGTCCTGTCATTTGAGGACGGTTCTCACCTGCAGTGCAAACTTCAAGCTTCAGGGACCACACAGCCTGTGCTCCTGACATCCCTCCTGCACCTCCAACAGCGCTGAACAATAAATTCCTCTCTGGCAGAGCAAAGGACATGGCCATGACCTTGTTGGCATAGCACCTGGTGCCGTTGCTTGGTCACCTGAGTCTGCTTAGGCCAGGAACACAAGACACTAGGTGGATGTGGCCTCCAGAAACTCCTCCCTGTAGTCCCTGCGCTCTTCCTGAGGACAGGAGAGCAGGCAGAGGTTGAGTCTGCCAAGGAGCCCACTGTTCACATAGACAGGGGTGACTACGATAGTCTATCCGGCTTTGCTATTGCGCAAAGACTGGCTAAAGTCTCCCAGTCTCCAGCCTGTATTTCTGGGTCCCTCTCCAGTAAAAAAGGTGAGCAGAAAGTAGAGAAAAAGGGCTACCACCTGCCTATCTGGGTCAGAGACTTTGAGGCCTAGCTGACAAGGCCCCAGGCCACATGTTGGCGCCCTGGGACCCTCAGCCACCTGCCACAGGAGCAGAGCTGACGAAAGCTCAAAGCTCAAAAGCAAACTCCCAAGGGAGGCAGCAGCTTTACCCCGCTCCCAGCTGCAGATGGAATAGATGAATGAGATTTTTTTAATACATTTGTTTAACAGTTCTACAGAAAGTGGGGGGGGGGGGGGGTAAACAGGGGCAGAGAAGTAGAGGAGGAAAGGGAAAGAGAAAAGAGGAAAGACAGACAGGGTATAGAGAAGAGAGAAAATGGAAGCTTTTGAAAGCTTTTAGATCAAAGACATTTCCCTCCCCACAAAGGTCAAAATCTATCAGTTAAAAAGGCCACCAAGCTGAGAAGCCCCAGCAGGTAGAGTGGCACCCAGAGCCGAGGCCAATAGCAGTAACACCAATGGAACCACACCCAGGTCTTTCTGTGTCCTTCCGGAAATCTGCCAGGAATGTCAAGAGTGGAGGAAACCTTTGAGTGCTCCCTGGGCAGCCCCCTGGAGAAGCAATGGGGGGGGGGGGGCAATCCCAGCATGACCTGCACACAAGGGGGCTTTGACCCCAAGCCTAAGTAACTCAGAAGAGGCTTTGCTGTGCTCAAGACTGCAAGTTTAGCCACTGACTACCCCCCTCCTCCTCCCCATCCTGGCTCACGCCTGCATCCAAAAGGCCCTTCTCTCCAGCTCCCCAGCGCCATCCACACGATAACCTGGACGTGAAGAGAGGAAGGAGTGGTCCAGAGCAGGAGGCTGCTCTGCTGCCCACCCCCCACCTTACCATACTCCCACTGAGTAGCCTGCAGCCTCCCTCGGAGGAGGGGCCACCCCTCCAAGACCAAGGGCACTATTAGGGAGCAGTCATGGAAGGGGCCTTCCCGTGAGGGCCTGAAGAGTTTCGAAGCCCCCTCTTCTCCTCAGCAGGAATCTGACATTTATTCAGTGAGTACTTATGAAGCAGCCAGCAGGGATATGTAATGGAAATAAGTCATGCCTAAGCCCCCTCTTCCCTCACACAGGCCTCCAGCGTATCACTGAGTCCTCACCACCTCCCAAATAGATTCCGTTCCCCCCAGCCCACTGCCACTGTCATCCCATCACCTCTCAATCTCTCACCTGGACGATGGCACCACCATCCTAACCCACATCCATCCATTGCACCCCTCAATCTACTCTCCAGGCTGTGAAAACAACAAGGCCATGGCCAGACTGAATGAGCCTGGTGAGGAAAAGACCTGTGCCAAGTCCTGCCAAGGATCTGACAACTGTCCTTTCCTGGGCAGTGGACCTGTCGTGGCAGTAACACAGCTTCTGAGGGACGGGGGTCCTCACAGCCCCAACCTCCCTTGATGCATCCTCTCCCCACTCAGTCCCACCCACACCAGAGCGGCATCTGCCATCCCTACGAGGACTCCCATCTCTGTGTTCAGCTCAGGCCTCTCCTCTGAACTTCAGACTCCCCTGCCAACAAGACATCTCCACTTCGGATCTCACCGCTCCTCAAACTCAGCATGTCCAAAAGTAACCTCATCATTTCCTCCAACTTGTATCTCCTTCCAGATTCTGCCCCTCGACTACAAGTACCAAGCACTCCTGACCCTTCCTCCAGCCTTATTTTTGATTTCTCGCCCCAACATGCATCTGGGAAGCTCATTTAAGATGCAATTCTCAGCCTTCCCCAGACCCACCAATGGGAACCTGCACTCCAACAAGATGTCCAAGTGACCTACGTGCTCAGTCAAGTATGAGAAGCGCAGCCTAACGAAATGGTGGCACAGTGGATAGAGCATCAACCTGGGATGCTGAGGACCCAGGTTCGAAACCCCAAAGTTGCTAGCTTGAAAGCGGGCTCACCAGCTTGAGTGCTGGGTAGCTGGCTTCTGTGTGGGATCATTGACATGACCCATGGTGGCTAGCTTGAGCCCAAAAATCGCTGGCTTGAAGCCCAAGATCACTGACTTGAGGTCAAGATCACCAGTCACTGGCTTAGCTGGAACCCCCTCACATCAAGGCACACATGAGAAAACAATCAATGAACCACTAAAGTGCCGCAACTATGAGTCGATGCTTCTCATCTCTCTCCCTTCCTGTCTATCTGTCCCTGTCTCTCTCTCTCTCTCTCTCTCTCTCAAAAAAAAAAAAAAGGTATGAGAAGCACAGCTCTAATAATCAGCAATGCTTTCCTTCTGCCTCCTACAATTCTCTCAGATCCACCTCCCTCCCTCCAACCCCTCCACCATGTCCCACTGACATCTTCCTAACCAATCTCCATAATCCTACTTTTGTTCCACTCCAATACCTTCTCCCCCAGGAGCTAAAGTGACCCTTCAAAATGAAAATCTGAACATATGAGGCCCCCTACATAAAGCCTTGAAATGACTTCCCATTATCTTCACTATGAAGACCGAATTTCATGCATTCATTCAGGGCATTTTTACTAAGCACCCTCTATGTGCCAGGCACTGTTCTAGACAATGGAGAGAGAACAGTGACCAAAACAAACAAAAACTCCTTCCCTCATGAAGCTTATATACCAATGGGGAAAAGAGATAATAAGCCTGACCGATGGTGACACAGTGGATAAAGCATCTACCCGGAATTCTGACGTCAATGGTTCGAAACCCGAGGTCACCGGCTTGAGCAACAGGATTGCTAACTAGGCTTCAAACCAAGGTTGCTAGTCTGATCCCCTGGTCAAGGCATGTATGAGAAGCAATCAATGCACAACTAAGTGAATCAACAAATTGATGCTTCTCTATCTCCCTCCCTCTCTTTTTCCCTTCCTCTCTCAAAAAAAAATTAATAAAATCTTGAAAATATAATTTAATGATAAAAGAGATAAACACCTAATATAAAAACTTTAAATAATATTAAAACTTGGCATATTTAAAGGTATATCAAGTGATGACAAATGCTATGAAGAAAAATAAAGTGGAGAATAATTTGAAATTTTAAATAGGGTCATCAGAGAAGACCTCAATGAGAAAGTGACATTTGAGGAAAGACGTGATGGCAGAGAAGAAGCAAGTGATGAAGGTTCCTGGTAGAAAAACATTTCAGGTAGAAAAAATAGCAAGTGCAAAGGTCCTGAGGTAGGAGCATAGCTTAATTGGGCAACACATAGCAAAGGGGCCAGTGTGGCTGGTGCAGAGTGAGCAAAAAGTAAAGAATAGGAGCCGAAGGCAAAGAAATCACAGGGAAGGGGCTGATTATGTAGGGTCTAGGGCCACAGTAAGAACTTTGTCTTCTACTGCAGGAAACAGGAAGCCATGGCAGGGAGGGTTGTAACCAAAACAAGGATATGATTATGGTTTCAGAGGATCATTCTGGCTACAATATTGAGGACAGACTATAAGGCAGCAGAGCGGTAGCAGGTAAGCCATTAAAAAGTTGTTACCTCAATGACCCAGATGAGAGTTGTAGATGGATTGAATTAGACTGACAGTCTTGGCGACAGTGAGAAGTGGTCCAACTCTGGATACAATATAAAGGTAGAGCCAATAGGCTTTGCTGAAGGATTGAATGTGAGGAGTAAGAATACAGAAAAGTCAAGGATGATACTAAGAACTTCAGCCTAAGCAACTGAGATGGAAAAATCTACAGGAGGGATGAGTCTGAAGAGTTTCAGAGGAAGCAGAATAGAGACCAAGAACTCCACCTTGGGCCTGTTCACTTCAGAATGCCTTTCAGACAGCCACATGGAGATCGCTGAGGGAGACGGAGAAGAGGAAGTGGCCCGGTCGCAACACATCGAAATCAGAGAAGGAAGATGAGAGGGACATGGACCAGCCAGGAGATGGAGGAAAAGCAGTGGGAGGGTGCGTCTTCATGAGCAAAATAAAGAGTTTTAGGAAAGAGAGGGTATACGCTGTGTCAGACAACTCCGAGCTATGGGCAGAAAAGGTAACCACTGGATTTGGTAACCTGAGCAGTGACGGTGGCACGGTGGGGATCGAAGCTGAGGAAGTCTTCTAGAAGGTCTGCAGTAAAGCTGAGCCGAGAGAAGTAGCTGGGAACTGATAAGGGGCTCAGGGAGGTTGGGGTGGAAGGTTATTTCTTGGCTGCTCAACAGCTTGCTTGATTTCAAGGGATGTCTCGTTTTTTCTCTAGATTCAAACCTTCAGATGTGGACCTCTCCCTTCTCCTAGTCCATCCCCTCCCATTAGCAGGTCATTCATTCTTTGTTGTTGTTGTTGATTTAAGAGAGAGAGGGGGGAAGGGAGAGAGAGAGAAACAGAAACATGGATCTGTTCCTGTATGTGCCCTCTCTGAGAGGAGAAGGAGCCTGATTTGAATAGCCCTGGTAATACTCATCATTTTTTATTGAGAAAACATTGGTTTATAACATTATCAAGCTCCAAATGTACAACATTATAATTCGACATCTGTATATACTATATTATACTCAACACCTAGTCTAGTTTCTACCCATCAATAAACAATTGAAATCTTATTAACCAATGTCACCCCAATAAATTTAATTTTAAAAAACATACAATTAGCCCTGGCCAATTGGCTCAGTGGTAGAGTGTCGGCCTGGCGTGCAGGAGTCCTGGGTTCGATTCCCGGCCAGGGCACACAGGAGAAGCGCCCATCTGCTTTTCCACCCCTCCCCCTCTCCTTTCTCTCTGTCTCTCTCTTCCCCTCCCGCAGCCAAGGCTCCATTGGAGCAAAGTTGGCCTGGGCGCTGAGGATGGCTCTATGGCCTCTGCCTCAGGCACTAGAATGGCTCTGGTTGCAGCAGAGCAACACCTCAGATAGGCAGAGCATCGCCCCCTGGTGGGCATGCTGGGTGGATCCTGGTCAAGTGCATGCGGGAGTCTGTCTGACTGCCTCCCGGTATCCAACTTCGGAAAAAAAACAAAAAAATAATAAAAATAAATTTTAAAAAACCCATACAATTGACTCCCTTTATCTATTCTGCCCTCCCTCCACCCTTCTTTCTCTCTGCTAACCACTGATACCCAAAGAATACAAAAACACTAATTGGAAAACATATATGCACACCTATGTTCACTGCAGCATTATCTATGATAGCCAGATATGGAAATGTGATTTCGCTCACATGTGGAATATAAAAAAATAAGGACAACAACAACAAAAACAACTCAGAGGCAGACAACAGGTTGGTAGTCCTCATATTCCTTCACAGCTGATTGGACTGGTAATCCTCATATTCCTCCTCCACAGGAAGCCACTCCACCCCAGGCTCCGAGCTAAATCCTTCACCTCCCATTCAATCCTCAAATTACAGCTTATTATTCATACTTTACAGGTAACTAAACTGACTCTCCAAGACATCAAGTAAATAAAATTTTTTACACAGTCCTATAGCTAGAATGTGGCAATGTCAGGATCTGAAAATAGGCCACCTGACTCCAGGGCTCACACAACATATTTTTTTCAGTTTCTTCCACTTTTTTTTTTCTGGGGAGAGGCATCTAGTGACTTTCTTCACTTTTTAAAAATTATGGTAAGGCCCTGGCCAGTTGGCTCAGTGGTAGAGCATCAGCCCAGTATGAGGATGTTCCAAGTTTGATTCCTGGTCAGGGCACAGAGGAGAAGCAACCACCTGCTTCTCTACCCCTCCTCCTACCCCTCCCCCTTCTCTCCCTCCCTCTCTCTTCCCCTCCCACAGCTATGGTTCAATTGATTTGAGTGCATCGTCCCAGGCACTGAGGATGGCTCCATGGAGCCTCTGCCTCAGGCACTAAAAATAGCACAGTTGCAAGCATGGCCCAAGATGGGCAGAGCATCAGCCCCAGATGGGTTTGCCAGGGGGATCCTGGTCAGGGAGCAACATGAGTCTGTCTTTTCATCTCCCCTCCTCTCACTTGAAAAAGAAGAAAAATAAATAAATTTTTTAAATATTTTTTTAATTGTAGTAAAACAAACATAACAAAAAAATATAACAAAAGAAACATACATAACAAATTTTACCACCTTCACCATTTTAAGGTACACAATTCAGTGATTTTAATTTCATTCAAAATGTTGTACAAGGATCCACGATGGCAGCAGAGTAGGTAGAAGTTATACGCAACTCCTCCCAGGATCAAACTGGAATCACAGCTAAATTATAGAACAATCAACCTGAAGAACCAACTGAAGACTAGCTGAACAGAAGTCTTATAAACAAGGATTTACAGAAGTCACATCAACAAGACTGGCAGGAAGAACAAAGATGTGAAAGGGGCTGGCCCTAAACCCACAATTGGCAGCTGAGAATCTGAAGGGGTATCTCAGCTGCAAAAGTCCCACCTGGGGTAGAGGGCATGGGAATCTCAACCCGATGCTGAGCTCCCCAGACTGGAGCACCAGAGCCAGGAAGACAAGCCCACATAACATCTAGCTGTGAAAAATCAGCACAGATTCTGTTCACCAGGGAGAGAAAGGAGTCTGCTAGAAACCAAGGCACCCTTTTAAAGGGCCACAAAATCTTGATTATGACCACTCACCATGGGCTTCCATGAAGGGAGGGCAGCTCAGACAAGACGTTGGTCATGCAAGGATAAACTGGGTTGTGTGGCTCCAGGGAGAAGGATAAAAGGACAGCCACCAGGGTCCCCATTCTGAGCTCCTCTCCACATCACCCATATATGCTATCTTTCCTGGGTTGGAAACTCCCAACCACAGGGCATCAGCCTGGGAGAATGCACTAGCCCCGCCCTCCTCTCCAATTCCCTATTGCCCCAGCCTGCTGAGCTCATACCCTGCAAAGGAATCATCCGGCTGCCACCATCCTGAGCCTGTGGTGCAAACTCTTGGAAGGCTCTCAAGGAAGTCCGAGCAGATTTGGGGAGAGACTGAGTGGTGTGGCTCTAAGACAGGGGCCATTTTTTCCTTGTACACCTAACCGGCACCACCATTCCTGTGCAGAGCCCTCCCTTCGCACGGCCAAATCTTGGTCTGTTTAGGCCTGATGAACTCTGCTGCCCTCACCCTGATCATTCCCTGAGACCCCACCCCACCACAAAGGTCTGTAGGAACCTGGCAGGATAACTTGGTATACCCTACGGCTTTTGCTGAGTGGCCTCAGACCCAGTGCTAGCCAAGTTTGAACCTGTATCAAGCTAAGAACCAACCCTATACAACTTATTCTTTCAGTGACTGAGCCTAACAAGCAGCAGTAGCTCTCAGGGTGCCGTGGGCCTTTTGTTGATTTACCCCCAGGCTCAGTGGTGGTAGAAGGCAGACGTGGCGCACTTGCTGCCTCCAACATATATCCAGACCCAGCAGAGGCAGCTACAAATTGTGGATTACTTTGTAGCTCCAAACAGGTAGCCTAGGGTGAGTCCCAGGCAGCAGCTGACATTGACCTGGACCAGAGTCCCTCTCAAGAACCCCCCCATACCAACATACCTGGTGGAGGGCTTCAGATCACATCAGAACAAAACCCAATTAGATCCTCAAGGGGCACAACCAAAAGGAGATCTCAAAAGGCCCTAGACCCTGCTGAGGCGAATTATACTTCATGGGGCCAAGCCCTGCACAGCACCTTGTACACTATGGTCAGGGCTGACCTTTTTTTTTTTTTTTTTTTTTTGTATTTTTCTGAAGCTGGAAACGGGGAGAGACAGTCAGACAGACTCCCGCATGCACCCGGCACGCCCACGAGGGGCGACGCTCTGCCCACCAGGGGGCGATGCTCTGCCCCTCCGGGGCGTCGCTCTGTTGCGACCAGAGCCACTCTAGCACCTGGGGCAGAGGCCAAGGAGCCATCCCCAGCGCCCGGGCCATCTTTGCTCCAATGGAGCCTCGGCTGCGGGAGGGGAAGAGAGAGACAGAGAGGAAGGAGAGGGGGAGGGGTGGAGAAGCAGATGGGCACTTCTCCTGTGTGCCCTGGCCGGGAATCGAACCCGGGACTTCTGCACGCCAGGCCGACACTCTACCACTGAGCCAACCGGCCAGGGCCCAGGGCTGATCTTTACAGTCAGCCAGCCTCAGGGTCAACCCTACCCATGGGCAGGCTAACAGCAGCCAAGACTCCACTACAACAGGAGGGCCTAAATAACTCATAACCCACACAAGGAACATTCCTAGAGCACCCAGCTCACATGATCAGGAAGATAGTGCTACTGAGCATCATAAGATACCCACTGCATACAGGGACTCTACCAAGCCTGGAGACATAGCAGATCTACCTAATACCCAGAAACAAATACAGAGAGGCAGCCAAAATGGGGAGACAAAGAAATGTGCTCCAAATGAAAGAAAAAAAAAGGAGAAATCCCCCAGAAAAGAAACTAAATGAAATGAAGGCAAACAATCTACCAAACAATGGTTACAAAAATGCTCAAGGAACTTAGAGAAAAAATGGAATAGCTCTGTGAGAACTTAAACAAACAGATAGCGGGCATAAAAAAGGACATAAAAACCTGTTTTAAGAAGTCAGAAATTGCTTGACCAGGCGGTGGCGCAGTGGATAAAGCGTCGGACTGGGATGCAGAGGACCCAGGTTCGAGACCCCCAGGTCGCCAGCTTGAGCGTGGGCTCATCTGGTTTGAGCAAAAGCCCACCAGCTTGAACCCAAGGTCACTGGCTCCAGCAAGGGGTTACTCAGTCTGCTGAAGGCCCCTGGTCAAGGCACATATGAGAAAGCAATCAGTGAACAACTAAGGTGTTGCAACGCGCAATGAAAACTAATGATTGATGCTTCTCATCTCTCTCCATTCCTGTCTGTCTGTCCCTGTCTATCCCTCTCTCTGACTCACTCTGTCTCTGTAAAAAATAAATAAATAAATAAATAAATAAATAAATATTTTAAAAAGTCAGAAATTAAGAATCCACTAAAAATAATCAATAGTGGGCTAGATAAAGCAGAGGATCAAATCAACAATTTGGAAGACAAGGTCCTAGAAAATACCCACTCAGAGGGAAAAAAAATGAATTCTTAAAAATGAGGATAGTTTAAAAGGGACCTTGGGGAAAACATCAAGTATAACATCATCATCATCATCATAGAGGTCCAGAAGGAGAAAAGAGGGAGCAAGGGGTTGAAAACCTACTTAAAAAAATAATTACTGAAAACTTCCCTAACCCAGTGATACCCTAGATCAGATAAATTTAACTGATATTTTCAGAGCATTTCACCCTAAAGCAGAAGAATATACATTCTTTTCAAGTGTACATGGAACATTTTCTAGGATAAACCACATGTTCGGACACAAAACAAGCCTCAATAAATTTAAGAAGATTAAAACCATACCAAGCATCTTCTCTAACCATAATGGAATGAAATGAGAAATCAATCACATGAAACATACTGAAATATACACAAAGACATGAAGCCGAAATAATATGTTACTGAACAGTGAACAGGTTAAAAATGTGATCAAGGTAAAAAATCAAAAGATACCTTGAAACAAATGAAAATGAGAATACAACTCAAAATCTATGGGACACAGCGAAAGCTGTACTTAGAGGGAAATTCATAGCATTACAGACATATCTAATGAAACAAGAAAAATGCCAAATAAATAATCTAACTTTACACTTAAAGGAACCTGAAAATAAACAACAAACAAAGCCCAAAGTGCATAAAAGAAAAAATAATAATAAAGATTAAAGATTAGAGCAGAGCCTGACCAGGTGGTGGCACAGTGGATAGAGTATCAGCCTGAGACACTGAGAACCAAGGTTCGAAACTCCAGTGTTGCTGGCTTGAACATGGCCGCATCTGGCTTTAACACGGGCTCACCAGCTTGAGTTTAAGCATGAAATCATAGACATGACCCCATAGTCGCTAGCTTGACGCCCAATGTCACTGGCTTGAGCCCAAGGTTGCTGGCTTGAGCAAGGGGTCACTCACTCTGCTGTAGCCCCCCGGTCAAGTCACATATGAGAAAGCAATCAATGAACAGCTAAGGAGCTGCAATGAAGAACTGATGCTTCTCATCTCCCTTTCTGTCTGTCCCTATTTGTCCCTCTCTGACTCTCTCTCTGTCTCTTACAAAAAATAAATAAAATAAACAAATTGGAAAGAAGAAAATGTGTCTCTATTTGCAGATGACATGATACTATATAGAGAGAACCGTAAAGATTCCATCAAAAAACTCCTGGAACTGATCAATGAATTCAGTAAAGTAGCAGGATACAAAATAAATACTGAGAAATCAGTTGCATTTTTTACAACAATATTGAGCTATCAGAAGGGGAAACTAAGAAAAAAATCCCATTTACAATTGCTTTAATTCCTATAAATAAACTCAACCAAGAATGTAAAAGACCTGTATTCAGAAAATTACAAGACACTGAAGAAAGAAATTGGAGAAGCTATAAATATATAGAAGCATATATTGTGTTCATAGATAGTAAGAATTAACATAATTAACATCATTAAAATGTCCATATTACCCAAAGTAATCTGTAGATTCAATGCAATTCCTATCAAGATACCAATGGCATATTTCACAGAAGAACAAGAAATATTCCAAAAATTTATATGGAACCACAAAAGACCTCGAATAGCCACAGCAATCTTGAGAAAGAAGAACAAAGTTGAAGGAATCACTCTACCTGATATCAAACTATACTACACGGCCAGAGTAATCAAAACAGCATGATACTGGCATCAAAACAGACATGTAAATCAATGGACCAGAATAGAGAATACAGAAATAAATCCACTCCTATATGGTCAATTAATATAAAATATTTGATAAAGGAGGCAAGATCATGCGATGGGGTTAAGACAGTCTATTCAATAAATGGCACTGGGAAAATCAGACAGACATGCAAAAAAATGAAAATAGGTCATTTTCTTATACTATGTATAAGAATAAACTCAAACTACTATAGATAAAAGACTTAAATGTAAGACTCAAAACCATAAACCTCCTAGAAGAAAACATAAGCAGTAAAATATTTGATATTTCTTATAGCAATATTTTTTCTGATTTATATCCTTAGGCAAAGAAAACAAACAAATGGGACTATATCAAACTAAAAAGCTTTTGCACAGCCAAGGAAACCATCAACAAAACGAACACAATCTACTGAATCAGAGAAGATATTTGCCAATCATATATCTGATAAAGGGTTAATATCCAAAATTTATAAAGACCTTATACAACTCAACATCAAAAAAGCCAAATGTCTAATTGAAAAATGGACAGACGACCCAAACAGACACTTTCCCCAAAGAGGGCACACAGATGGCCAACAGACATATGAAAAAATGCTCAACTTCACTAATTATTACAGAAATGCAAATTAAAACCACAGTGAGATATCAACTCACACCTGTCAGAAAGGCTACCTTCAATAAATCAACAAATAACAAGTATTGGTGAGGATGTGAAGAAAAGAGAGGCCCTGTGCACTGTTGGTGGGAATGCAGATTGGTGCAGTGGCTATGAAAACCATATGGCGGGTTCTCAAAAAATTAAAAATGAAACTGCCTTATGACCCTGAAATTCCACTTCTGGGTATAAATCCAAAGAATCAATAGATGCCTGGATAAAAATGTTGTGGTACACAGATACAACGGAATATTACTCAGCCGTAAACAAGAATAAAATGTTAATTTGTGACAACATGGATGGACCTAGATGGTATTATGCTAAATGAAATAAGTCAAGGAAAGACAGTTATCACATATGATTTCACTTATATGTGGAATCTAAAGAACAAAATAAACAAACAAAATTGAAACAGACTCATAGATGCACAGAACAGACTGATGGTTGCCAGAGGGGAGGTGGTTTGGGGAACTGGGTAAACAGGGTGAAGGAATTAAGAAGTAAAAATTGGTTGCTACAGAATAGTCACAGGAATGTAAAGTACAGCATAGGGAATATAATCAATAATATTGTAATAACTGCATGGTGTCAGGTGGGTATTGGAAGTATCAAGGGGAACACTTTGTAAAGCATATGATTGCCCAACCACTACACTGTACACATGAAACTAATACAAAATAATACTGAATGTGAAGTGTAATTGAAAAATAATGTTTTGGGGGTTTTTTGTGGCAGAGACAGAGAGAGTCAGAGAGAGGGACAGACAGGGACAGAAAGACAGGGAGAGAGATGAGAAACATCAACTCCTCATTGCGGCTCCCTAGTTGTTCATTGATTGATTTCTCATATGTGCCCCGACCAGGGGCCACAGCAGACTGAGTAACCCCTTGCTCGAGCCAGCGACACAGGGCTCAAGCTGGTGAGCCCTGCTCAAACCAGATGAGCCTGCGCTCAAGCCAGCAACCTCGGGGTCTCGAACCTGGGTCCTCCACATCCCAGTCCGACGCTCCATCCACTGCCACCACCGCCTGGTCAGGCAAAAAATAAATTTTTTTAATGTGTATATCAATCACCACCACCAAAGTTCTAATTTCAGAACTCTTTCATCATCCTGAAAGGAAACTGATCTGTTGAGTTTTTAATGAGTACTAATACATTACTGTAGTTCAAAAGCCAAAAATTATCAGGCTTTGTCCTATTCTTTCCCAAGCTGTCCATTTCCCAGCTGGCCATGAAATGGTTCTAACACATCTTTCTGTAGCTTCTTTATACAAAAATAAGTCAATATAAAGACTAAGTCCTAGTTTCCCTTTTTTACACAAAAGGTAGTATATTGTCCATTTTATTCTATACCTACCTTTCTTTACCCAAAATATCTTGGAAGAACTTTCTATCTGTACGTAGAAAGTTCACCATTCTTTTTAAAGTATTTAAAGTAACATAATACATAGTCCAGGGCATAAATGTGAAATAATTCAGGTAACCAGTTCTCTATTGAGAGGCATTTGGTTGTTTTCAATGCTTTGCTATTTCAAATAGTATTGAAGTAAATGACCTTGACCTATGTCAGTCCATGTGTGTAGAAATATACATGCCGGATACATTCCCAAAAGTCACCCACCAGGTCAAAGAGGATATACGTAATGGTGACAGGTATAGCCGAATTGTACTGCTTATGAGATGGTACCAACTGATCTCCCATTAAATCAGTATGAGAATGAGGACCCAAGTGTCCACCCAACACACTGTGCTAGCCCACCATGGCTGGAAACTATATGCCAAAGCAGCTTTTCTCTATTGTTGTTGCCTGCCCAACTCACTTTCACCCCTTCCTCTGGTAATAAGACTCAATACCTTTACTTCAGGTATCTTTCCTCTCCCCCTGAAAAGGAATCTTGCAGTCACCATATTCACAGTGGTCACCAGAATAAGCCCCTCACTCAGGATGGGCCAATCCCAGCTTCCCGCCCGCACCCCATACAGGGATTCATGCAGAGATGAGCATGTAATCCAGGCTAATCAGAACTTCTCCTTGGGATCTATCTAACGAGAGCTAGTAGAAAGGAGCTTTTTTGCCTCTCTGGGGGAAAGGGGGTTAAAATGTTAAGCCCACAGCAGTCTGCAACCATGACTGCAATATCACGGGGAGAGATGACCCAGGAAAATGAAGACAATACCAATATATGTAGATAAGTCAACAGAGAGGAAGAGAGACTGCAATGGTCCTGGATCCAGCTGTTCCTGAGGCCCAGCCCTTTTCACAGATGGGCGATGCCAGTCAATACACCCACCTATTTTGTTTGGCTAATTCAACCTGGGCTTCTGTCATTTGCCCCCCAAGAGTCCAGACTAATATACTGTATATATGAAATATAATCCCAATTTTGTTATATAGAAACAGATGTAGATGCAGATGTAAATATTTTGTGTGGGAGAGAATGTATTTGAGTAGGAAAAAAAGACCAGAAGAAAATATATTAAATGTTAATAGTGATTATCTCTGCAATTCCCCATCTGGGATTGCAGATGATTTTTATTTTAGTCTTTGTACTTTTCTGTGTTTTCCAAATTCTCTGCAAAGAACATAATTTTTAAAAATATAATAAACATTTTTTTAAAAAATCAATTTGGCAGGAAGCAGCCCAGAGAGTGCTCAGTGGAAGGTTCTGAGCCCATGCCATGGTCAAGGACAACAGAGGTGTCTACCCCTGAAAGCTGCTCTGCATGGTCATACCCTGGGGTGGCTGCTGCTCGTCTCTCTCTAGAGACAGCTGGCAGGTTGCTGAGGACATCCACATTGTATGCAAGGACCCAAACCCTCCATCATGTGGCCATGGGCTCTGGTCTATGTCCATAGATTAGCACAGAGCCAAGACTCTTCTCTACACACTCCTGGAACCCATGCTGAGCCTCCACAATTCCCACCCACCAAAGTCCCCACCCACCACCAGTCCCCTGGGCCTCCAAGGAGAGCCACATAAGGCACTGGCATAGACATGTCCATGAGCCCACGACTGCAGGAAGGGAAATGTTGGCATAAAAGGAGAGCTCATAAAGGCCGCCCAGTCCTCCAGCACTTGCTCCCTGGGCCAACTTGCCCCAGCAACACAGGACAATTGGTGAGGGAAGTGAGCTTGGGAGGACAGAGGCGTTAGGGACCTTTAACTTCAGGACATGGGCTGATAGAGAAGAGAGGCATGTGACTTCCCTGAAATCCCCAAGGCACTCTGACTCCAAAAGCATCTCAGTTTCCATGGCGACCAGGCTATTGCCATCCCCACCTGCCCATCTCATCTTCAACCAGAGAAACTCTCTCACCTGTTTTACATATTCTAGGTACCTTTACTTAGGAGTAATCATACGATACCTGTCCTTTTGTGTCTGGCTTAGTTCACACAGACAATGTTTTCCAGGTTCATCCGTGTTGTATCAGAATTCCATCCCATCCTAGGCATACCATATTTTGTGTATCCAGCCATCTGCTGAAAGGCAGTAGGGTTGCTTCCACTTTTTAACTATTGTGAAATGTGCTGCTATGAGCATGGATGTACAAATATCTGTTCAAGTCCTGCTCGCAATTCTTCTGGGTATATACCCTAGGAGTGGAATTACTGAATAAGATTTCTGTTTACGCAAATATTCAATTAAAGAAAAAGTGAAAATCATCTGTTAATCCTGGTCCCATTTCACAGACAGGGAAACAGAGGGCCACAGTTTGAACACCACATACATTCAAGATCACATATGTAGTTGATTGCCTGGGTTTTTCTATGAGGCTTCAGGCTGCCCATCTGTAGTTATATTCTTGTTATCTAGGAGTCCCTACTTCTCATACATCTGAGACCTCTTCTGGGCCTGGGCCTCCAACAGAGGGATGGATCACAGAGCACCAACCCCACTCTCAGCCAGGGCCTTGTGGCTGGATGGCCAGTAACTGTATGCAAAGAATCCAGACTTTCAGGGTTGAAGAGCAACTGGGCCCCACTGGAGAATGCTTCCCCAACCCCAGAGCTGAGGGCCAACCCCGAGCAAGGCCAGTCTGTCTTACCAGGCAAAGCCCAGTGCAGTCACAGGTCTGACTGCCTCAATGTTCAGGATAGAGTCAGGAAAAGGGGGGCTTTTGGTGGTCCCTCCCCTCTTTTGCCTTGCAAGTCCCCTGGCACCTCTTCTCCAGGACCCACCCTCTTCTGTCTTGGGTTCACATTACATGTCTGGAGGAAAGGCTGCGTGAAGCATACAGCATGTCTTATTCCCACCCCAGACCCTGTTGTCGGATGCCCGGAACACATCTGGCGCTCCACAAATATTGATGGAAGTGAACTGAAACAGCACAACTGAACATTTGGAACACAACCCTTTTATAAGCAGGGCTGCCGTCCGCATTAGCATTTATAGAGGAGAAAGAGATGGCACAAGCTGGGGTGGGGGCAGCAGTTTCCAGAAAGGGGAGGGGGAGACCAGAAGAACAGAGACATGGAAGCCAGGTGTCCCTGTTCCCATTACTTGCGCCAATGCCTGCACCAGCGGCTGTGCCCTTGGGGGACCTTCTCAGCTATCATTAACTAACTAGCCTTTGTTGATGTCACACTCAAAAGTCCTCCCTGGCATATTGCCAGATCTAATTTTCAGACAGCTTGTGTCAGTGACCTCTTGATTTACACACTGTTTCTGCCTTTGCATCTCAGATGAAATATCTTATTAAAATAAATGTTCTATTAAAATACAGATGGCATGGATAATCCAGGCTCCAGCCCGGAACTTCCCATGCTCACTGAGAAGCGGGAATTTCTATTCTAATTAGTGAGTACTGCAGCTGGGAGACCTTTCAGCTTATCTGAAACCTGGTAGGACAGACCTTTCCCCCCACTCTAGGCTCCTCCGTCCCCACCCCCCTAGCTCAGGCCAGTATTCAAAAGAAGCCCAAGAGACCCATCCAGTGCCTTCTTTAAAAAATAATGAGAAATATGCTAAAGTGCGACAGTTCTTAGTGTTTTGAAGCTTTCTCATTCACGTGGGATGCATTTCCTACACCTGAACTGCCTGACAGTCCATGATACCAGCAGTGAAAGTCAAGGGCAGAGAGGTCAAGTAACTCAGCCAGGCTCATCAAGCAATGGGCAGTGGGAGAAAAGGCATTAAATTGGGCATCAAGACAGACAAGAGGAGACAGATTTGGGTTTAAATTCCAGCTCTGCTGTACAAGGTGAGTGACACTGGATATGTCACCACTTTTGAACCTCGACTATGAAAAATGAAGATGACGAGCCTGACCAGGCAGTGGCGCAGTGGATACAGCATTGTCCTGGGATGCTGAGGACCCAAGTTCAAAACCCTGAGCTCACCGGCTTGAGCATGGGTTCCTCTGGCTTGAGTATTGGCTCACCTGCTTGAGCATGGGATCATAGACATGACCCCATGGCCGCTGGCTTGAGCCCAAGGTTGCTGGCTTAAGCAAAGGGTCACCAATGGCTCAACTTGAGCCCCCAGTCAAGACACACATGAGAAAGCAATCAATGAACAACTAAGGTGACACACTATGAGTTGATGCTTCTCCTCTCTCTCTCTCTCTCTCTCTCTCTCTCTCACTCTCCCTTCCTCTCTCTCTCTCTCTCTCTCTCTCTCTCTCTTTCTCTCTCTCAGGAAAAAAAAAAGTATGTGGGGCCCTGGCTGGGTAATTCAGTTGGTTAGAATGTAGTCCTGATACACCAAGGTTGCAGTTCAATCCTGGTCAGTGAACATACAAGAATCAACCAATGCATGCAAAAATAAGTGGAACAACAAATCAATGTTTTTCTCCCTCATTCTCTCTCCCTTCCTCTTTCTCTAAAATCAATAAGTTAAAAAAAATTTTTTTAAGTTCATGGGGCTAACAAAGTGGAGACTGGGCAGGGCTTTGCTCCTGTGCTGTCCCCTGCTGTCCCCCCAGGGCTCTGAACAGTGTCCGATGCAGAGCAGCGGTTTCATGAAGACCTGAAGAATCTGCACAAGCCCATTTCCGACATCCACCTCAGACTGCAAACTTCCAGGTGTCAGGGGCACTGTTGTCCCCACTTTCTGTAGACAGGACAGTGTGCTATTATAGCAAAGGACAGTGGAACATGGGGGGAGGCGTCCTGCCTTCACCCTTCCTAGGGGTCTGTCTTGTACACCAGGTGCGAGTTGTGCCCTGCAGTGGGAGGAGGCCTGTTATGAGTTGTAAGCACTTGGACAATCACAGCGCCCTTATTCAACCACTCACATTCAGTGTGACTCAATGTCATTGGTAAAAATCTTTGCAGTAAAGAAACAGAAAGAGGGGGAGGTAGGGAAGGAAGGGAAAGGGGGGGGAGGGTACTCTAATCAATGGGCCTGCTCCCTCCTGCCTTTGGAGAACTGGACCGGGAGGCCCAGCACAAGCAGCCCACTCCCAAAGGGCTCTGGCAAGGACTTGGCTCGAGTTCCAGCTAGCACAAAAACAACGTTCATAACTGATAAGCTTAAAAGCAAGTGACAATTTTCAACCCACCCTTGCCCCAAGGACAGTAAATAAACACAGCAGCGACTCCAGGTTCCTGCTGAGTGTGTCTGAAAGGAGAGGGGAAGGTGAAACCAAGCTCACTCATCCCTGGACATCGGCGTGGGTTTTGTTCTTCCATCCTCTTCCGGGTTGAACTAGGGCTTCCCACTCAGAAATCCCACTCATGAAATCCCAGACACGTTCTTCCCTTTATCATGAGTGTCAAGGCTATCAGGTGCCACCCAGACACAAGGCAATGGACCTGACTCCACAGTGATTATAACCAGATTGTGGAGAGGCATGAGGGAGCCTGCCAGGGCGCTGCAAAGTTCTGTATCTTGATGCACGTGGTGCCTACACAGGTGGATACATAGATAGAAATTCACTGTGCTATGCTTTTCATTGTGTACTTAACTGTATGTAAGTTACACTTCAGTCATAAAAACAGAAGCGGCAGCATGTATCAAGCACTGGTGCTATAGGGTTATTTTAACAGATGAGAAATGTGCCCCCTTCCTTCCAACCAAGCTCCCTAAACTGCAAGCATCTCTGCACCATCTTCCCAATTTTTCCCAAATTCATGCACTACCTATTACTTTTCTTAACACTTTTCTTAAATTGACTCACAATTTTTCACTTAAACAAATTCACTTTTTAAAAATATTATGTAACTGTTGTTCAAGGAAAACCAGTATCACTTGCCAGAATTTATTTTTTAAAATAGCCATTAAAATAAAAAGTACTTATCCGCCTAAAATCATCTTGCTTATCTCATTTACTTTTTATGAATTTGGGAGGCAAGGAAAGTCAGTCTGTGGGGTAGGGTGGGGGAAGGGCCTCATCTGCATAAAACCACCGAGAAACTTCCTGAGACCCTTAGGCAAACCCCTCTGTGCACAGAAGTGGTTTTTCTTGGTTTAACTAAGCAGGCCTGGCACATCCTCTATTTGGCAACATCCTGGTAACCAGCCATCTGTGCACCACTCTGGCTTCACAGAGATAAAGCTGCACTTATAAAAATATATATATAGTCACTAATGGCGACTGTTCACTAATTCAGACACCCACTGGCCCCTCGTTGGCATGAATAATGGGTATCTGTCTCTGCCTATCTGAGAGCAGTTCCAGGACCCTAAATCTAGGAACCCAGGGTCAGGTGCCCAGCCCTAGCTTCCGGGTGGTCAGGACTGAGCCTGGCCCCTCACATCTATGCTTCCTAAACCGCACAGAGGCAAGGAAGGAATTTAAAAAATAACAATGGAATGACACGTGTGCAAGTGATCTGTTGCATTTCTCTCCAAAAATCTCTTCCAAAAAGGAAAGAGAGGGAAGGAAAAACTTCTCCGACCTCAGACAAGAAACGGGCACCTTGAAGCCTGTGTCAGAGGCATGCAGTATTAAGAGTATTTCCTCGGGGTGACAGGCAATGGGCACAATTCGCCTGGGGAGGCAGTGAGTCTCGTGAGCACCCATTCATTCATTCAGCAAATATTTACTGCGCATTTCTAATTCTGGGCAAGGGGAACCCAGAGGTGAAAAAGGCAAAGTCCTTGCTCTCAAAAAGCTCATATAGGGGATGGAACAGTCAATAAGCTGTTTATTATGTCAGCTAGGTAACACCAGTTCATGGTAGATGCCATGTTGAAAATAAATCAGGATGAAGTAACAATGGCTGGAGAGAGTGGCTCAGATTGGATGGTCAGGAGTCTTTTGGAGGAGATGATATTTGACTTAAAAGCCCAATGATGATGAAGCGGTCAATTAAGTCATTGTAAATAGCATGTGTAAAGGGCCTGGGGCAGGAACAAGCTTGATATGTTCCGGAAACAGTCTCAGGAGTACAACGATCATAGTAAGCGAGAGGAAAAGTGGTGGGAGATAAGGTCAGAGAACCAGGCAGCAGGTATAGGTCTGCAGCGAGTCAGAACTTCATTTAAAGTATAAAGGAAAGCCTATGGAGAGTTTTCTGTGGTAGAAAGACTTGATCTTATTTGAATTTTTAAAACTCCATTCTGGCCACCATAAGGAGAATAGATTAGGGAGACAAGAAGCTAGGACACCAAATAGGAGATTAAAATAGTGGCTCAAAAAGGATCAAATACACTCTGTCCCTTAACTCTAAAAGTCTAATTCCTCAGACTCTCAGTGAGGTAAAAAATGGAGAGCTGGTTAAAGGGAGATGTTTGTTCTTTAAAGCAATGACAGCCAACCAGGTGGCATTCAAACATCAGACAAAAGAGGGCAAGTGACAGGCCCTTCCACAAAGGGCAGGACCCAGCCACCTCCTATGAAGAGAACAAGCAGCCATCTGTTCTGGGGCCAGAGAGTAGATCAGCTCCCGCTGTGCCCCTTCCAGCCCTGGGATTCCAGGACTACAAGGCCAGGGCTCCTGGACAGCCGGCCTAATCAGAACCCATATCCAGACAGCTCACAGAGCTGTCAAGGGCAGGAACGCAAATATCCTCCCTGATACCAGCCTTCAAACCCTAAGGACAGATCAAGCAACAGCTGCCAACATCACAAAAACAGACAACTAGACAACCTACAGTGGCACAGTCTTGCCAGGGGGAAAAAAGAAGCCAAGAATCTGAGAAAGCCTCTAAAACTAAATACCAACTTAAGGTAACAGAGGGACAGCAGAATATGTTAAATGATACCAAATGGCCCTGGCCAGGTAGCTCAGTTGGTTAGAGCATCCTCCCAATACAACAAGATTGCCGGTTAAATCCCCGGTCAGGGAACATACAAGAATCAACCAATGAATGCATAAACAAGCAAAACAACAAATTGATCTATCTCTCTTTCTTTCTCTCTCTCTCTCTCTCCCTTCTTCTCTAAAATCAATAAATTTTTTTTTATTTTAATAATACCAGGAGACATCATCCACAAAATCTGGACAGTGGAAAACTCACTAAGATAAACAATTCAGTTTCTTCATCAATTATAAGGAACAAAAAGAGTTGGAGGAGAAAACTCACAGAGAGAACACCAATCAAACTTATTTGACACAACTAGGGAAATCTGAATACTGACTAAATATGATATTAACAAATTAGTGTTAATTTAGGGTATATGATAATGGCAGTGTTATATATTTTAGAAGAATTTTTATCTTTGAGATACATACTGAAATATTTAAGAAAGAAATGATATAATGTCTGGGATTTACTTCAAACTGGGTATTGTATTACACCATTCCCTTCCCTTTTGGGCACACTTGAAAATTTCTGCAGTAAAAGTTGTGGGGGGGGTTTAAATCTAGGAATGGTGGTGATTACAAGAGGGAACGGGGTTGGGGAAGACAGAAGAGGGGAAATGGTGATGGAGGGAGCCTTGACTTGGGGTGGTGAACACACAATGCAGTGTATCGGGGTCCCCAAACTTTTTACACAGGGGGCCAGTTCACTGTCCCTCAGACCGTTGGAGGGCCACCACATACAGTACTCCGCAAGTGTGGGGGAGGGGGCTGGATAAATGGCCCCAGGGGGCCGCATGCGGCCCACGGGCCGGGCTATAGTTTAGGGACGCCTGGTACAGATGATGTGCTGTAGAATTGTACACCCAAAACCTGTACAATTTTGTTAACCAGCATCACCCTAATAAAGTCAATTTAAAAGTAAAAAATATAAATATTCTAAGAATGAGCTTTTACTTATAACCTATCCAGGAATAATACACTAGACATCTTACCCCACAACAGAGGAAGCGGATTCAGCAGATTCACTGTTCTGCCCTCCAGAGCCTGCTGTTAGTGATTTGCTGAATGATCAGTGAGTTCAGATTCTCCTCCTCATAAACCTGATGGTGAGAGCTGTTCCAAAATAACTACCCCCAGTAAAGAACTGGAGTTCTTTTTCATTTATGCTAATTGGCCTTTGTCTAGTCCAGCATGCCACACCCGAGGCCACAGTGACTTTATCCACACCTTTCAGAACGTACACATTTCAACCGTGCTCCTGCCTCGGTCTTTCCTGCTACAAGTGCCCATTTCCCCCTCAGAGGGCACTACCCCCCACCAGCCTGTGGTTCTGTCATTCCTGAAGTGGTGCTCTCGGCCGATCTGCCCTGTCCACAAGAAAGCAGGCTGTGAAAGGGAGAACGCCCTGGGAGGCATTCTCTATGAGAGCAGTTTCCAAGGAAAGCTTCATTTAGGTGCCTCCTCTGAACCAGGCTCAAATCCAATTCCCCCTCAAACATACCATTGCTTTTACAGGATCCCAGGTGATGGCACCCCTGGAAAAGAGAAAGAAGCAGAACCTCCAGGTTGTCCCACAAGCCCCACAGAGAGTTGTCACATCAAGGCTGATGCGTATCACACTCATTTCTCCAGGAGGCAAACTGAGGCTGGAGCCTTGAGCACAGTTCTCAGGGCCTACCAAGAGTGCCTGGGAGTGTCCTGGTTCGGGGCCCTGAGGGGATACCTGTGTCATTACCTTCCTCCCTGGCACAGCTACTTGCCCCAATATATATTTCTAGGTAGCCCGGGGAGAGCAGGAAGATGACAAGGACTGTGGGCCATCACTGCAAGTCACAGACCATCCTATCCGTATGAACAACAACCAGTAGTGTTATCTGCACACGCCTGACAATTAGAAGTGCTAGACAGATTGATGGATGATCAAGCATTCTGGGGAAAATGAAGGAGCCTGAGTCTGACCTGACTCTGGGATGACAGGGGGTATGGAAGGAGGAACTCAGCAAATTTCACGCACAGCATGGAGTCTGGGGAGTGCTTAAGAGAGGTTGGCAGCTGCAGCCTGCTCTAGGCTCCCCATGCCTGGTGCCCACAGAGGAAGGGTCAGTAGTGTGCACTGAACTGACATCAGATGCTTAAAGAAAAAAAAAACACTCCAGATTACAGCAAGGGAAGCAAACATCACTTAGTACTAACATGAAATCAATCACTCTCTCTCCTTGCGTAGGTTAAGTTCATGGCCAAACCTAGCAGAATGAAGCAGCAGCGACAGAATGGGATGAACGCAGGGGCTGAGAGGGTCACCGATGTCTGCTGCATTGCAGGAAAGAGCACAGTGCACCCAGGAGGAAAGACAGATGCCATGAGCCTGAGGCATCCTCGCCTAGACCAATCCCTCCTGTCCCGTACCCAGGTCCCTGCCAGGGCCTGACTCCTCTCCCCACCAGGCCCACGCCTGCCTGGCTGCTTCCTGGATCATGCCTGGCTGGTCTTGACTACTAGTGGGGCTGTCATCATCAGACATCTTACCTTGGGTTCTAAGGACATGGGCCCAGAGAGAGGCAAATGAGAGCAGTTCTGATGAAACTTCTCCATCCTAACGCAGCGCTTCCTACCTTTTAGCTGCATCTTCCCCACCGTTATCCCAGAAGCCCTTTGTGAGGATGCAGAAAAAGAGGCTCAGGAAGATTAAATCTATACTGTCAGATCACAGGATGAGAACTGCCAGCTCCCAGGACAGGGATGTCCCCCTCCACCCTAACCACTCACCCTGTACTCAGAGATAGGTACTGGTCCGATGCATCTGCCTTTCTATCAAGTATACCTTCCATCTTTGCCCTCAAAAAGGCCCAAGTTGTCTTAGAACAGCCATCCATGTCCTCCTGCCTTTAGAGGGTTGACTTGTTCATTCCTCCTCTGCAGATAAAAAGCTAAAGGGCAGGGAATGGAGAAGCAGCAAAATCTAGAGAAGAATGGGACCCAGACCTGGAGTGGACTCCAGTCTTGCTGGCAGCTTTCTCTGCTAGACATGTGTGTCCTCAGCATCAGCCATTCCTAGATCCCCTGCAGGACTATTGCCATTTTCTATGCCGTTTGTACTATTACTACTATTTCTATTGAAGAGACACGTTCTTGTGACATATCTTCAATTAAGGGTGATGATTTATATCACCTGCACAAAGAGGAAAATCAGTACCACTGGGTTTAACTAGGGGAGAATTCTAAAAATAAGTAGTACAAAAACAGCCTAAATTGTAGGTCGGTACTGTTCCCCATTTAAAGGCCCTAAGCCAGAGGTCTGGTCTTTGTTATAATAGGGAGATTAACAAGTGTTTAAAAGTGTGAAAGCCAGACTAGCACCAACCAGAAACCTTCCCCTTGAAGAAATCACAAGGATTCACAGAAAACTGAAAAGGGAAGAACTTTCTCACTAGGTGACTCAATGTCATTTCATGCTTAACAACCTTAAGTCATTTTACTGGAGATTCATCCTATGCTGTGGGAAACATCAAATTATACTACATTATAGGACGGATATATCAGAGGAGCAACAGGAGACAACCACATGGGCCACCATGCCAGCTTCTCAAAGTGCTCCAGTTCACTGCCTGCCACCTCTGCCAGGCACACACGGTTTTTGCACAAGTTCAAGGGCCACCAGTCAACACCCAGGTGTCTCTGGCTCCTCTGTCTTTGTCTTAGCCATTGTCTGATGCAGAGCAAAGCACTAACCACTCCAAAACTCCTCTGGAAACTGGTAATCCAGCAGGGCCATCGGAAGTGACCCCCAACTCCACATGACATCTCTGTGAACCCCATTTGCTGGGAGGCTTGGGGCTCCTGCCCCCTAAAACAGAGGAGGGAAGGCTGTGCCAGCCTGTGTGGGGAGCTCCCTGGGGTCTTGCGGACATTTAGCGGCAGCGGGAGCTGGAACCCAGGAAGCTGCCCCCAGAAGCTTCTTTGCTCACCAGAAACCCACACCTCATCCCATAGGTCCTCCACCTGTATCGCTGAAATAACCTGTAAGAACGATCGAGGAGCAAACAATTAGGAGAGTAACCTCCCAAAAAAGTGAAGAGTTAAAGACAGAAAACCCGAAGACAGAGAGGCATGGGGAAGAGTGCACTGGGGGAGGGGTTGAAGCAACCTCTAAACTTGCTCCTTGCCTGCGGGAACCAAGCTCACAGCAAGTATGTCATGGCCTGGCGGGCACTTCGCGGCTCAGCCAAGTTGCAGAGAAGCAAATAGCATCCCCAGCGCATTGAGCCACTCGGGCTGAGCCCACGACTGTGTCGCCCGGGTCGGAGCAATGCCACCCGCGCTGCAGGCTTCAGCAAGGGCTCCGCGATCGCCAAATGCCGGGAATGGGGGCTTAGGACATCGTGCCCGTCTGTTGGGGGCGAAGCCCTAAGGGCCCTCTCAGCTGCCCTCCGACCCAGCCAGTGCGCTGCTTGGGCTTTCTCATAACAGCCAGTGTCTGGGGCCAAGCTCCGAACTTGCTCCCCCGACGGCGCCTGGAGTAGAGCATTTTCCCATTCAACTCGGAGCCAAACGTCCTTCTGAAAAAGTCGGCCCCAAAGAAAACGGGATTCTAGCACAAGCAGAGGGAAGGGGGAGATGGCGCTGCCAGCTTTACCTTTTCTCTTTATTCTGTTTTCGGGATTTGTGCAGGAGTCCGATGAGCACCACAGCGGCACGGATCCCCGCCTTTCGGCAATGCATCCTCCCCGCCGGCTGGGACATGGCTAGGCCGCCACCGGTGTCCGGCCGCGCCCTCGCCCGCCCGCCGCGCGCCCCCGCCGGCCCGGCTCCGCGCGCTCCGCGCCGCCTGCTCCCGGCCCCCGGCCGCCCGCCTCGCATGGACCCCGCTCCGCCTAGGTGCGTCCCGTGGGTCAGGTGACTCGGAGCTCACTTTCCGGCGACCTTCAGCGTCTCCTCGGGGCCCACCGGGAAGCGGGCGCCCGCTGCCCCAGCGCGGGCATTTCCAAGGCTCGCTCGGGGCGCGGCCTGGACGGGCGGCTCCGGGGCTCGGGCTCAGACACGCCGCCCGCGCTGGGACCCCGCCCTGGCCCCGCCTCCCGTTCACCGCCGGGGGCGCCGCGGCTGCTAGCGGATCCCGCGGCCCAGCAGCCGGCACAAGGAGGTGGTCCGCTCGCGCTCGGCGCTCTCAGGGTCTCGGCGCCCGCGTTCCCCCACTGCCCCGAGCCCGGGCTCCTGGCCTTCTCTCGCCTCTCCCTCCCCGTCTCCCGCCTCCGCTGTCCGGGTCCGGGCTCGCTCCCCGGGCAAAGACGGCTGACGTGCTTTCCCAGCCCGGCCCGCCAGGATAGTTCTCCGATGCTGTCACTGTCTTTAAACACAGGGAGTGAAAACATGCACCGAGAAGAAACGCGCATCCCCAGTCCAAGCGAAACTGCCTTCCCGCGCGGGCACTACCGCGGCCCCCTCCGCCCCAGGCCCAGACCACCGGACCGTGAGACCCGCACCCCAAGACAAGCGCCCACCACCCCTCCCCGCGACCGGAGGCTCCCTGCGGTTTTGGCTCAACCTAAGGCTACCTCTCCCCTCTCCCCAAGTACAGGAGATGGGGTGAGTGTGGTTCACTCCAGCGTGGGCGCCATAGTGGGTTGGGGTCAGCCCCCCGGTTAACATTTGTTTTCCCAGGCCTGGGAGTTTGACACAACAGAAGGTCCACGGTCAATTTCCCAGCGGTACACTTTCGCCTTGCGTCCCAGGTTGCCAGGGAGACGCAGGGGGTAGGACAGGGTAACATACCACCCCAGCAGCATCCCGGCGTTGCAGCGCTGGATGCTGCACGCACCCGGGGTCTTCACTGCCCCTGCGCACCGCCTGCAAGCTTCATCCTCACGAAAGTCACGCCAACTCGTGGGAAGAGGGCCCTGGCCTGGTCCCTGCCACGAGCGCAGAATATTCCTAAGCCCCACTTCCATCTGCTGCCAGGGAGTCTAGACCCCTCTCACCACCACCCTGAATTTAACTAATGGCTTTGCTTCTCCCTCTAACCCCTCATAGGAGTCCCCAAACTTTTTACACAGGGGGCCAGTTCACTGTCCCTCAGACCCTTGGAGGGCCACCACATACAGTACGCCAGTACACTGACCACCAATGAAAGAGGTGCCCCTTCCGTAAGTGCAAGGGGGGGGCAGATAAATGGCCTCAGGGGGCCGCATGCGGCCTGCGGGCTGTAGTTTGGGGATGCCTGCGAGGGCTGGAGGGAATTAAAACAAGCCAATTAGTACATCTTTGGAAACAGCCCTGTTGGGGCCATAGAGGTCCCTGGGGTAGTTTGCCTTGTTTTTTTTCATATAGTCTGGTGTTCAAGCAAGCACAAAAAATCCAGACAGGAGCACAGGGACCTGGCTGGAGAGGCAACACGAGCTACAGATAAATTCAAGGGCCTGAGGTCTCAACACCACTTTTCCTATGGGCATAGATTCTTGCTGGCATTGGAGTTGGGGTGGAGGAGAGGGAGCATCAGGCTAGTGCCAAAATGTGCCTAGCTTATTTATGAAACTTCCACTAACAATGGCCTCAGCCCTCCTGAGCCTACCTGGATGGTGGGGATCACAAATATTGCCATGGACATCTATTTATAGCCAGAGAGCAAATGACCCAGTCCCCACCCCTGGGACTGCAGCTAGGCCAGCTGCAAGGACTACACTAGTAGTGGCCTGAGAATCGATCTAGGAAAGAAATGGGCGAATGAGTGTCCTCAGTGGGAAAGAGGGCAGAGCCCAGCACAAGCAGCCCAGGGCCTGTCCTGCCTCCAGCAGTAGACCGAACTGACAGATTAGCTGACAGAGTACTTCAGCCAGATGGCAGGGAGGATGCTGGGGGCACTGCCCACAGGTCTAGCCCCAGCAAGGGGTATATTTCATCCACACACAAGAGTAGGCTGTTTGTCTCAAGGCAAGACCTGACTCCCTCTCAGGTGGGTGAGTGTGGGTGGCCCCCACACATCCCCCACTGTCTGGGAGATATTTCAGGTCAAATGCATCAGTGGGCAACAGGACCCTGGGATGAAGGTGAAAAAATTTTCCACCAAGCAGGTAACTTGATTTCATTGTGGTTCTGGGGTCCCAGGCCCTCTCAGCTCCTCTGCAACCAAGATTGTTTCCAGCCCTAACATGGCTAAAGATACAAAGTTGTTCCTAAATGACCATAACCTGATCTGATTCCTGGGGTGCTAAGAGATGGGAGTTCCCTGGGGTGGGGGAGCCCTTCCTTCTGCCCACATCTCATACAGAAAACACCACAGCATGAGGAACCCATCCATGGCAGAGAATATAAGGGCTGTGTATGTTAGACCTACTCGTTCCACCAGCGTTTATTAAACATTCAGGATATGCCCACTTTGTATAAGAGACTAGGGTAAGAAGGAAATAGAAGACCACCCTTGCACAGAACAAACCGGGCCTAACACACAAAACCACGAACAATCCCATTCCCACCTCGCTTGGGCAATGTGACCCCAGACACTTTTCCCCAGAATCAGGCCATTTGCATACCACTTTCACAAGTTGTTGTCCTAACACCATATAACTTGGTCATTTTCCTATTCCTCTGATTTAATTACATCAACTCATTCTTTACTTAATTTTAAAAGAAAACAGTTATTACCCTAAATGAAAGTCCTCTATCACTTGGCATTCACACCATGAAAACAAATACAAATTTCTTACATTTTAGCTCAATACTGTTGCCTGACAAAAGGAGGCTGAAGCACCTTCGTTAAAAGAAAAATAGACGAGTATTAGGTGTTGGCCACGTGCCTGCACCAAGCAAAAACACTGTTCTTGAAGAAATCACAAAGTTTGGAAGAGAACTGAAGGGAACAATTTTCACGTTAGTGATTCAAAGGTCTTCTAAGGCCTCATCCATGGGTCACTTTGGGGTGGACTGAGAAGACTGGACACTTCTAGTCCACAGGGAGCAAGGCTGGTGCGGACTGTAGCAGTCTGAGAAGAGATCTCCCATCCCAATCCACTCAGCAGAGCTTTTATCCCCAGCAGTGTCCCACATCCCAGGACCTCAAAGGCCCATATTAGCTCCCCCCCAAACCCACAGTCCCTGAGCACAAAGTGCCAGGCAGCTGTCAGCCTGGGTCTCTGCCCCAGTCTGGGGAAACCCAATGGCTCAGAGGGCCTGGCTGGGAGCAGAGGCGGAGGGGGACAGGGAAGTTAATCGTGAGCACAGGGCAGACAGCTGCACAGCTCTGTCCTTAGGGGCCAGTGGGGTGAGACAGGCAGACACGCATGTTTGGTCCTAAAGAAAAGGGCCTTCTGTGCCTGGGAACCCGCTCCAGGAGACACATCCATGTGAAACCAGGAATCAGCCTCACTGTGAGAGACTAAGTCTCAGAGAGGGCCTGGGGCCAGCGCTCCCTCCTTGCTCCACACCACCTCCAGCTCCCAGGGCCAGAGACCCTACAAAATGGATTGGGAGTAGATGTGGGGCAAGAGGGGCTTTGGAGCCAAGGGGTGGGGCCTTTTAGAAAACCAGATATCTTCAGATGCCTTACGCCTTCCCTTCTGCAGGGACAGTGCTTATAGCCATCTGTGCATGAATCAAACTTTGGAGCAATTCAAGAGTTATAAACATACAACATTAGATCTGCTAAGGACAAGCAGGCACCTGATTCTCTTGTGCTTTTGGAGGCACACTGACACAGCAACTGGGAGAAGTCACCCAGAAGATCCCCACATCTCTCACTTCTTTCTGCAGAGCACTCACACCTGTGCTTATAAGATTGCCTACCATTCATGCTTGGCTGGTACATCTGCGCCCCCTGCTGGGTTACATTACAGTTGCATTTCTGGAATACCTCCATAAGAGGAAAAGAAAGGGGAAGATGGGAGGGCAGAGTTTAAGGGGGGGGAGGAGAGAGAGAGAGAGAGAGAGAGTAAGCAAAAGATTGAAGAGGTCATTTGAGGTAGGGAAGCAGTTTCGCTTTTGAAAAGAGAGACAGAAATCTTTGCCGACACGTTGACTCCTCTCCCAGCTCCTAAACTTTTCTCTCACAGCCCATGACCACCCACAAAGGGGTCCATCGCACCCCAATAGAGTCCTTCAATGGCAGCAACAGGCCATGCCCAGAGCGGGCTGGGAGGCCTAAAAGCTTAGCTCGGGAATCACAGCTCAGACGAACTTTTCTGGAGCCACGCATATCGGACTGCACAGACATTCTGGCGAAAAACTGACAGTTTTTGGAAACAGATCTTGGTGACTTGTGTGGCATTTCCAAGCTCTGGGGAAAGGAAGCCATGCCCCAAGGAGACCCACAGATCCCACTCGATGGCAGGCACCCAGCCTGAGGACTGCACTTCACTTGGAACCCTGAGCCTGCAGGGCCAGTCAACCCGAACTTCGCTGGTTTCACCTTCAGGGGTTACAAACCCGGCTGCAGGAGAAAGAAAGGACTTCATCAATTTCTTGAGTTACCGGAGGTATTTTAAATATTTCTTTTTGGTTTATTTATAGAATTTTGAATCCGTGAATCTAGGCAGCATGACTATAATTTTTACCATAGTAGAAATATTCAAAAGGAATTTTCTGAGTATGAAATTTCTGATGAACATGAAGAAGTGAATTTTACATGGAGGCTGCCCAGGGGTCACTGCAGAGAATCAGGAGCCAATGGGGAAAAAAAAAAAAGGCTGAGTGACATGCAGCAGCCTCTCACACCCAGCGCCCCGCCCCGGCCGCCACCTCACTGACACCAAACTTCCCCAGCCTCTGCTGCCACAGAAGTCCTTCTAGAGCTAGGGTTCTGGGGCTGAGTGGAAAAGTGGGGAGGAAAGCTGTCTTTCCATAATATTAACAACATTGCTTAGCAACATCTTGCAAAGCAAAAACCAACCCTCTCCAAAAGTCCATTCTGTCTGGCTCTACAAAAAGCAGAGTGGTTTCTTATACATGTATTATTTATATACTATTTTATATACTCAGTAACACCTCTGTGCCTCTGTGCCTGGCCTCCCTTGGAGATGACATATTACACCTAAGTGTGATTTCTAGACAACAGAGCTTTCAGTAGCAAGACATTTGCTTGTTTGCTTGCTTGCTTTTATTGTAATGACTTGGCTACACATTTCTCTAAAATGTCTTCCATATTTTTGTCCTTTATAAAGACAGGTTTCATGTCACCTTTCCCTGACATCAGCAGGCAGGAGCATTGACCTGTTCCTGGAACCGAGCACCCAGTGGGCTCCTCCAGAAATGGGCTCCTCTGACCCAGTCATCACCCCCAAGCTGAGCATCTGTCACTGTTGGAAGCTTTGCATCTCTTTCATCTTTGCTAGCCGTTTTGCGGTGTAAAATGATTTCAGGAGGTTTTGGGTGGGAACACCTGCAGGAATAAAGGGCACTCTGCGTGGGCTATATTTTGTCTTATATCTAATAAATTTTATATTCTTCTTAAAAATTTTTTTTAAAAAAAGAGTTTTGAGAAGCACTGTGCTGCTGCTGTGTATGAGTTATTGACTGATACCCAGAAATCCACAGTGGGTGTGATCTAGGGCTTAGGTGGCCAGTGTGTGTGTGTTACCAAACAGAGCAGATCACTCATGACCCTAGTCAACCAGAACATTCAAAAGTTAGAGCACCATCTACCTGATCCCTTATCAATTATATTTATTGAATGAATCTTTTCCTTCTATGGGTCCCTAAAGAACTCTGGGTTGGATACTCCTTTCCAGGGGAAATTGCTCCTCTTGGTGGGCAGAATCAAAGCCTTTCTGCTTAGCCGCAAATGCAAGGAGTTTCCTTCACAATGGACTCTGGACTCATTGATGCATTAATGGCTCTTTCCCACCCTAACATTAAGTTCTTTTAGCCTTCAAGGCAAACACAAAGCTCATCTACTGTGTGGACACAGACTCCCCAGCTCAGAGTCTCCTGCTGAGCAGCTGTGCTTCTGCCATTTGCAAGCTTTTCACCAGGTCGGCTTTCTGGGACCTCTCTGCTCTTTCAATCAGGAAAGTTCTTCCAGCTGTCTAGCCTGCATCACTCTTGTTGTAATCTAAGCTCTCTTTGGTGAACAACTCCCCTCCACCCTTAGGGAAAACCCCAAGTCCAAGAGCAGCTTCAGAAACTGCACCCTTTTCCTTTCACCCTACAGCTCCAGAGTCTCTGCTTCCGTCTGTTTTCTCTCTTGCCCCAGCCCCCCTCACTCAGAGTCACAAAGCAGGGCAGGAGCAGCCCGGGTCACAAATGATGGGTCACAGCTAATAACTAAAGGACCAGAGTTTCTCAATTATCTCCTTCTTCTTAAGACATTAGAGCAGTTTCAAGGTTATGTGGAGCTGGACTCGGCAGCCAGCTTTGTGTGAAAACCATCCATCAAAACTGTCATGGCAGAGGGCATGTGGAGAAGGTGTCGTAAGACTGTCTCCAGGCAAGGCCAGCAGTGACCTTCGAGCGGCCTCGTGTCGGTTATGAAAGCACTTTCCTCACGATGCTGGGTGAGCGAGGGTGCTGCCCGTGGAGAACCTGGAGCAGAGAGTCTCAACACACCCGCCCCAAAGGGCACGGGGAGGTGCCCGGAAGTACAAGCAGGGAATTCATTGACAGCAAAAGGAAATTAAACAGTCAAGCTATCCAGACATGAGAGTGCTCCTTGCTGTCCTTCAAATCAGGAAAAGAATTTCTTACGGTTCCAAAGGACGACTGCAGAGAAACAGAAAACATAGCAACAAAAAGGGGAACCTTTGTCCCAGGTGAAAGGATGACTTGGACCCAATCAAACCAGTCTTGCCTATTAGGGTTTAATTACCTATGCTTTAAAGTGTACATAAGCTAACACATTAGGGTCTTACAAAGATGGTTTTGTAAAGTAAACAATATTATGCTATTTTAATTCCAAGTGTATAGCAAATATTCTATCTGTCTAAAATATAACCCTGGAAAATCATTCCATGGGTCTATTTGAAATATGGCAATTGGACTTTATCCATTTGTAGCCATTTCAGGGGTACAAATATACCCCTGAAATGATTTGTATGTTTTCTCGCTGGGTTGAGGCATTCCCTTGCAGGAGAGCTATATCCTTAATGGTAGGTAAATTATTGGGAAAAGTAAAAAAAAAAAAAATCCAAATGGGGGAATTCCCTCTAAGTTAGTGACTGGGGGACTCATTTTACTGAACAAATAATACAGTTTATTTGTAATTTTTGGCCTTTTCTATATAGTAAGCTTTTTGCTTTTTTTTTTTTTTTTTTTGTGACAGAGACTGAGAGAGCAACAGAGAGAGGGACAGGACAGACAGGAAGGAAGAGAGATGAGAAGCTGAGAAGCATCAATTCTTTGTTGCAGCACCTTAGTTGTTCATTGACTGCTTTCTCACATGTGCCTTGACCAGGGGGCTACAGCTGAACGAGTGACCCCTTGCTCAAGTCAGTGACCTTGGGCTCAAGCCAGCAACCTTGGGCTTCAAACCAGCGGCCTTTGGGCTCAAGCCAGCGACCATGGGGTCATGTCTATGATCCCACACTCAAGTCAACAACCCCGCCCTCAAGCTGGTGAGCCCCGCGCTCAAGCCGGGTGACCCCATATTCAATCCGGTGACCTCGGGGTTTTGAACCTGGGTCCTGGTCAGGCTACAGGAAGCTTTTAATTTCTCTTGGCCAAAAGCTCTCCCTACAGTGCTCCTCAACCTGAGATCTCCTTTTGGTAAATGTAAAACCTTCTTGACCAGTCACTGGCCACCCTATGCATCTGGATGAAGGGGCATATGAACAAACTTTGCTAAAGGGAGACATTCTACATTACTTTCGAAGGCTATTAAGCAGCCTAAAGAAATTAATTAATAAACAATTATTTCACAATGTGCTACTGGGAGATGAAGACTTGAAAGACTATAACTTACAACCAAAAAAACTTTCTCCATCGAAAAAAGACATTAAAGACTCTCCAACATTGTTTAAAAAGACCTTCTCAGGTGCTTAACCACAAATGTACATCTGCTCCTGTCTGACATTTGCCTTCACTTACAGCAGAGAATGAAAACCAGGTAATATTAGAGACAGATGACAGCTTTCCTAAGATATCGACAAGGCCTATATACCCAAAACTTAATGCGGAACTTAATATTTTGATTGTCTTTACCCATCTGCTAATATTAATCATTAATAATAATAGACTTGTTATTTAGGGGTTTTTTTCAAACCTTGTGTATATAATCCAACTGTTATTATAATTGCTAAAGGTGTACAAGATAACTTTTGTATTGTCAATAATGCTCTAATATAGTTTCTCTTTTGAAAGAAAAGCTATTGCTAAAAAAATTTAAAAAGAGGGATATGTGTTTTAAGAAGTTCAAACAACCTGACCAGGTGGTGGCACAGTGGATAGAGCATCAGACTGGGACACAGAGGACCCAGGTTCAAAACCCCGAGGTCGCTGGCTTGAGCATGGGCTCACCAGCTTGAACACAGGGTCGCTGGCTTGAGCTGGGCTCATAAACATGACACCATGGTCTCTGGCTTGAAGCTCAAGGTCGCTGGCTTGAGCAAGGTGTCACTGCTGGCTTGGCTGGAGCCCCCCCCCCCCCAGCCTCCATCAAGGTACATATGAGAAAGCAATCAATGAACAAATAAGGTTCATCAACTATGAGTTGATGCTTCTCATCTCTCTTCCTTCCTGTCTGTCCATATCTGTCTGTCTCTCTCTTGCTTAAAAAATAGTCTACTTTAAAAAGTAAATATGGCCCTGGCCGGTTGGCTCAGCGGTAGAGCGTCGGCCTAGCGTGCGGAGGACCCGGGTTCGATTCCCGGCCAGGGCACACAGGAGAAGCGTCCATTTGCTTCTCCACCCCTCCGCCGTGCTTTCCTCTCTGTCTCTCTCTTCCCCTCCCGCAGCCAAGGCTCCATTGGAGCAAAGATGGCCCGGGCGCTGGGGATGGCTCTGTGGCCTCTGCCTCAGGCGCTAGAGTGGCTCTGGTCGCAACATGGCGACGCCCAGGATGGGCAGAGCATCGCCCCCTGGTGGGCAGAGCGTCGCCCCTGGTGGGCGTGCCGGGTGGATCCCGGTCGGGCGCATGCGGGAGTCTGTCTGACTGTCTCTCCCTGTTTCTAGCTTCAGAAAAATGAAAGAAAAAAAAAAAAGTAAATATAATGACCTGGCCCTGGCCAGCTGGCTCAGTGGATAGAGCATCGGCCTAACATGTGGACATCCTGAGTTCAATCCTTGGTCAGGGCACACATGGAAAACAATCATCTGCTTCTCTTCCCCTCCCTCTCCCTCTTCTCTCTCTCTTCCCCCTCACAGCCAGTGGTTTGGTTGGTACAAGCATCAACCTCAGGCGCTGAGGATAGCTTGGTTGGTCCAAGCATCAGCCCCAGACAGGGGGGTTGCCAGGTGGATCCCAGTCAGGGCTCATGCGAGAATCTATTTCCCTTTCTCTCACTTAAAAATAAATAAGTAAATATAATGAAAATGAAAGAATGATATTATATTCCAGTTAGCTAGATACTGTCGCCTGCCCAAGGCCCTGAGCCTGAAACCCACTCTCTCCAGTGGCAGAATTCAGCCCATTTGCACCAGTTTGGCAGAACCAATAACTAATTTTTTGTTGAGTTCAGTGAACCAGTTATTAAAATGGCACTGTAATCAGGGTTTCTTTAAGGTGGGTGCCTGGGCTGAAGCCCAATGTGGAAATCAAATATTTACATTCCTGCCCTGGCCAGTTGGTTCAGCAGTAGAGTGTTGTTGGCCTGGCATGTAGAAGTCCCGGGTTCAATTCCCCGCCAGGGCACACAGGAGAAGTGCCCACCTGCTTCTCCACCCTTCCCCTTCTCCTTTCTATCTCTCTCTTCCCCTCCTGCAGCCAAGACTCCATTGGAGCAAAGTTGGCCTGGGCACGGAGGACGGCTCCATGGCCTCCGCCTCAGGCGCTAGAATGACTTCAATTACAACGGAGCAACACTCCAGAGGAGTCGAGCATCCACCAGGGGGTCATGCTGGGTGGATTCCAGTCGGGCGCATGTGGAAGTCTGTCTATCTGCCTCCCCCACACTCCACCCCCGCCACTTCTCACTTAGAAAAAATACCAACATTAATCTGTGCAACGGCCTATTCTAAGCGCCCGTAGTAATAATGTTCATTCAATACATAGATGAAAAAAATTTGATGAAACTATGCTTGTAATATTTATTTATTTATTTCATAAAACTCATTATACCTTTTATGAAATACCCTCTCATTTGTTACTTCAGTAAACAAACATATAACATAAAGAGAAAAAGTGTCAAACAACCGGGGGGGGGGGTGACAAGCTGTCATTTGTTTCAGCTTTGTGTTACACCTAAAATTCCCCCAAGATATTATGAGTACACTGGTGTTCCCCAGATGGTGAACCAATAGGAAGCTAGGACACAATGAACCAATAGAAATATAGATTTCAAGGATTATCTTATCGCCCATTTCGGAAGCCATGGAAGAATGTGCACAACTTTCCCTTGACAAACTAGTTTGTTGTACACATTGTTCAATCGTATTTAATCTGCATATCCTATACCATTTATTAATTCAGCCTAGAAATTTTCATTTGGTATTCATAAAATGAAGAAAATGTATGTTATGTTAATATTTGTTCATTAATATTATAAAGCTTTTATCATTTAGTTTTGTGTACCTCTTTTATTGTTCTTATTTAAGTATTAAATGCATGAAATAATAAACTACCTTTCGGTATGTTGTTTTTTTATACTTAAAATGGTCATTAGGGCAGAGAACCAGTTTAAATTAATTAAATCCCACCACTGACTCTCTCTATTAATAGGACTACTAGCCAATGTTACAGTGGTATTGAAGACATATGAACATCTGACTGGGATTTTCTTCTTGTGGATGTGAGGAGCATTGAAAGAGAATTTTAAAAGACATGGCTCTTTCTCTGGTGATCGGCCTCCAGCAATGTTGTGTCCTTATACCGTGTAATGTCACCTTACCCGTTTGGGAACCACTGTGCCAGTCCATGTGCTTCCACTTCCTCACCTGAAGCTCAGAGAATGAACAAAGGGCTCAAATGGTCCTCTGTGGGACAGTGCTCTGCCCCGTTCTATGGTCACCTGTGGAAAATTCACCAGACCCATTCTGAGGAGCCCATGGCCTGGCGTAGGTCACCATTCCCCGGGCTGGAGGAGCAGCTCCGAGCACAGGCTCTGCTTGCCCTGAAACAGAACTACCCAGAGGGTAATGGGCATCACCCCCTTGGTACAACATTGTAAAGCTGCAAGCACTTTCACAGCTATGACTCCATTGGAAAATCAAGGCTCTGCGGAGAAGGAATATCAATAGCATTCCCATTTGCAAAATGAGTAAACTGAGACCCAGAGAAGTTAACTCTTCTGCCGTGGATCACACAGCTACTAAAAAGCAGAGCCAGGACCCAGACACAAACAGTCCCCGTAGACACTGGCGCCAGCAAAATCCAGAATGAAGAGGACTGGAGACCCCAGGAGATGAAGAGATGACTCGTCCAGTCAGAAGCTCACCGTGCCTGTCATCAAATGAAATGGAGTCCACCTCTCTGCCTGCTCAGTACTCAAGCCCCTTCTGCTGGTTAACAGATCTTGACTTTCCCATGGGGAGCTCCCTGACACTACTGTTGGGTTTTGTAGTTCAGGTGGGACTGTCCCTCTCTCAACCTACCCATCCTGAGCTCTGGGGTGAGTATATGGGCCAGGCCACGGTGCTTGTTTCAGGGATGGGCATATCAACCTAGTTGGTCCAAACAGAATGAACACCGGAATTGTTGCTGGCACTGTTGGAGAAAGCTGAGCACTTTCTGGGGTTTCTAAAGTCCATGGCTATCTTATGAGAGGAGACTTGCCTGTGAGTACAGTGAGTGCAGAAAAAGCAGAGCCAAGAGCCAGGGGCAAACATTGTCTGATGGTATTTTCTGACCCACCTTGATCCAGCCATTCCTCAAGCCACATTTTTTTTTGACAGAAACAGAGAGAGAGAGTCAGAGAGAGGGACAGATAGGGACAGACAGACAGGAAGGGAGAGAGATGAGAAGCATCAATTCTTCGTTGCAGCACCTTAGTTGTTCATTGATTGCTTTCTCATATGTGCCTTGACCAGGGGGCTACAGCAGAGCAAGTGAACCCTTGCTCAAGTCAGTGACCTTGGGCTCAAGCCAGCGACCTTGGGCTTCAAGCCCACGACCGTTGGGCTCAAGCTAGCAACCATGGGGTCATGTCTGTGGCCCACACTCAAGCCAGTGACCCTGCGCCCAAGCTGGTGAGCCCATGCTCAAGCTGGCGACCTTGGGGTCTCGAACCTGGGTCCTGCCCATCCCAGTCCGACATTCTATCCACTGTGCCACCACCTGGTCAGGCCTGAAGCCACTTTTTTTAAATGTATCAATTACTAGAGTTTTCTTGGATTTGTTGTTTCTTGGGATATCTTTTATTTTTCTTAAGCCCTTTTGAGTTAGATTTCTGTCACTGGTAGTCCATTTAATCACCATACCAGATTCCCACCCAATGGGCAAGGAAACACATGAAAGAACAAGTGAGCGACTTGAGGGAAGTAAAACGGCCACATCACGCCTTCACCCCCACTGGGGACGATGGAGAAGCCTTCCCAGGAAGAGCCCCTGGAGCTATTTCCCCAACACCAGAAAGACTCAGATGGGTCAACCCGCCCCATGAGTGACAGGCTTGAGGAGAGGCCTCTCAGTCCTACTTCAAGAGGCAGGCAGGTAGCACAAATCTGACCTCACAAATACAACAGGAACTTCCCCCTTCCTCTCTGCTATTGGCATGTAGGTCACTCATTTCGTCTTTCTTTAGTAAAATCAAGGACTATTCAAGGAAAACTCTGGGGAAAAAAAGGAACATTCAAACAAATCTTAAATGTAGGATATTCTATAAAACAATTTTGCCAGCTCTGCTATTCTATACTTAAAGAGATGTGATGACCAAGTACAATGAGCGACCACTAATAATGCAGTAATAGCCCTGGTGGGTTGGCTCAGTGGTAGAGCGTCAGCCCAGTGTGTGGAAGTCCCAGGTTCAATTCCCGGCCAGGGCACACAGGAGAAGCGCCCATCTGTTTCCCCTCCCTTCCTCCTCTCCTTCCTATCTCTCTCTTCCCCTCCTGCAGCCAAGGCTCCATTGGAGCAAAAGTTGGCCTGGGCGCTGAGGATGGCTCCATGGCCTCACCTCAGGCACTAGAATGGCTCCAGTTACAACACAGCAATGCCCCAGATGAGCAGAGCATCGCCCCCTAGTGGGCTTTCTGGGTGGATCCAGGTATAGCACATGCGGGAATCTGTCTCTCTGCCTCCCCACTTCTCACTCACTTCAGAAAAATATAAAAAAAAGTAATAATAATATCAGTAATATAATCTAATATACAACCTATGCCTGACCTGTGGTGGCGCAGTGGATAAAGCGTCAACCTAGAACAATGAGGTCACCGGTTCAAAACCCTGTGCTTGCCTGGTCAAGGCACATATGGAAGTTGATGCTTCCTGCTCCTCACTCCCTTCTCTGTCTTTCTCTCTTGTGTCTCTTCTCTAAAATAAATAAATCTTAAAAAAAATAACAAAAAAATACAACCCATATTTAAGTTTAGGAGACATTTGAATATGGAATGTATATTAAGTAACAGTATTAAATTAACATTTTCTTCTATGCGATAATAGCATTGTGGTTATGCCAGGAAATAACATTATTTTTGGTAGGCACTTGCTGAAGTACTTAGGTATGAAGTATCACGATGTCTGCAACTCTCTCTACCCAGGGAAAGAGAGAGAACAACTGTGGCAAATCTTCATAAGTGGAGAATCTGGGTGAATACAGATGCTCATTACACTATTCTCATTTTTGCATAGGTTGGAAATTTCCAAAACAAAACGTTACCCTTGCCTGTACCTGCCCTCAGATCTACATATACATGTGTGCACGTGTACAGTGACCACAGGTGTGTACACACATGCATACATTCTGCACCCCAGCAGACTGGTAATGAAAAGAGCACTGGGCCAGCGTCAGCGGAACCAGCGTCTGGAGATCTGTCTTCTCCTTATCTGCATTGCCTAGTCTGTGTTCTTGGCTGTACAATGAGGCCGGAAGCAGCTATATGCACCATGTATGGGCATTTAGGTGGCTAGAAGAGTATAGTGAAGGGGTTAAGAACTGAAGGCAGAGGCTTAGAAGAGATAGTCTTTTCTATCTTAGGTCCTTTCTAAGAAGGTGGGTGTAGGTGACAGAAACTGTTTCCAAGGTCACTTCCTTCCCACACAACTGCGCAGTTCTAAACCTCTCCGGGGACCAAGTCCTTAGAAGTTGACCTTGAGTTTGAAATTGGCAGGCAGCACTCCTGGATTAGCCCAAAGAGAATTAGCCAGCCAGTTCAAATCAGCAAATGAAATGCATTTGGGCTCCAAGCTGTGGCTTCCCCAGGGACTCTCAGGGCAGAGCCTGTGACTTAGTAACCGTGAAAGGATGAAAAGCCAAGGTCAACCCCTCCAGTCAGTAAAGCGCTCAGGATTCCTGGGGCTGCTGCAAAGGGAGAGGTTGAGGATATTCTCAGCAAAAGCCCATTCTACAAAGATCCCAGACGAGTGCAGAAACTTCAGAGAGCAACAATCTACTGACTTCGGGGACTGTGCTGGAACAGGCAGAGGGTGTGCAGGCAATGAACAGCTGGAGAAACTCGGAGGGTGAGAAACCAGAGAGATGAGGTCACAGCGAAGGGGTTGGATGTTTCCCCCAGCAGACTGGCAGCATGTTCACACCCACTAGTGGTGGATGCAGAAACTGGAGGGCCACTTAGCAGTGTTATTAAAATAAAAAATCACCTACCCTATCACCCTGCAATATCACCTCTAAGATTTATTCAAGTCTGGAGAAACTCACACACGTGTGTAGAGACGAGTATCATAAGGATGTTCACTGAAGCACTTTCTATAAGGGTAAAAATACCAGAAACAAACATTTCAAGGGGGATACAGATAAATATATAGATGGGGGTATATTCATAAGCTATTCAACGGTTGGAAGGAATGAGCTAAGTCTATATGTATGGACATCTATGGTTACATAAGATGCATATAAAAATATATTTTAAATATCTTGAAAAATATGTACCAAACTCTGAATGGTGGCTACTCGGGAGGACAGAGAGGGACTGGCGTTGCTGGTCACAGGAGACTCCCCACCCAGCAGGCGGCCTGAAGAGACCAAGCTCTTCACCATCGTGCTCAACCAACAGCCTCACCCTGACCAATGCCAGCCGGGAGGTCAACAACAGGCTGCAGCCAGCTCAGTCCCCACTGTGAAAGCCCTCAAAAAGGATGTCTTAACAGCCAACTAAATGGGAAATGATATTTTCAAACAACAGCTCAGATAAGGGCCTAATATCCAAAATTTACAAAGAACTCATAAAACTCAACAACAAACAAACAAACAATCCAATAAAAAAATGGGAAGAGGACATGAATAGACACTTCTCCCAGGAAGAGATACAAATGGCCAACAGATATATGAAAAGATGCTCAGCTTCATTAGTTATTAGGGAAATGCAAATCAAAACTACAATGAGATACCACTTCACCCCTGTTAGATTAGCTATTATCAACAAGACGGGTAATAGCAAATGTTGGAGAGGCTGTGGAGAAAAAGGAACCCTCATTCACTGTTGGTGGGACTGTAAAGTAGTACAACCATTATGGAGGAAAGTATGGTGGTTCCTCAAAAAACTGCAAATAGAACTACCTTATGACCCAGCAATCCCTCTACTGGGTATATACCCCAAAACCTCAGAAACATTGATACGTGAAGACACATGTAGCCCCATGTTCATTGCAGCACTGTTCACAGTGGCCAAGACATGGAAACAACCAAAAAGCCCTTCAATAGAAGACTGGATAAAGAAGATGTGGCACATATACACTATGGAATACTACTCAGCCATAAGAAATGATGACATCAGATCATTTACAGCAAAATGGTGGGATCTTGATAACATTATAAGGAGTGAAATAAGTAAATCAGAAAAAAACAAGAACTACATGATTCCATACATTGGTGGAACATAAAAATGAGACTAAGAGACATGGACAAGAGTGTGGTGGTTACCAGGGGTGGGGGGAGGGAGGGCAGGGGGAGAGTTAGGGGGAGGGGGAGGGGCACAGAGAACTAGATAGAGGGTGGCGAAGGACAATCTGACTTTGGGCGAGGGGTATGCAACATAATTTAATGACAAAATAACCTAGACATGTTTTCTTTGAATATATGTACCCTGATTTATTAATGTCATCCCATTACCATTAATAAAAATTTATTTAAAAAAAAAAAAAAAAAAAAAAAAAAAAAGGATGTCCTAAACGTGAAGTGTGGCAGATGCTTTCTCTTTAAAAGTGAAAAGGACCCTTCCCTGGCCTGTGATGATGCAGTGGGTTAAGCATCCACCTGGAATGCTGAGGTCGCCAGTTCAAAGCCCTGGGCTTGCCCGTTCAAGGCGCATATGACAAGCAATCAATGAACAACTAAAGTGAAGAAAACTATGAGTTGATACTTCTCACTCCACCTCCCTCTGTCTCTCTCTTCTCTCTGTAAAATAAATAAATAAAATCTTTAAAAAGAAAAAAAAAGAAAAAGAAAATGACCCTTTCATAACAGTCCCTACAGTGAGCTCTTCTGCTGGTTCATGCCATATATTTTGCTGTCAAGTTCTTTTCTCAGTTAAATCCCTGGTCCCCACTCTAGGGAATGACATGAAGCCAAGACAGCTTGCTGGAGGGGCTGGAAGTGAGCAGGGCATGGCACTGGGAGGAGTGAGGGGCCCCTAGAAGTATCCTCTGCTGATTGGGGTCACTATAAGAACCCTGGCCTTTCATGGAGAAGCCCCAGGAAGGAGGAATAGGTAACTGAGATTTAAAAAAAAAAAAAAAAAGCAAAAACAAAGAACAGTATCTTCCTGACCCTCACTCACCGTGCCTTCCATCTGAGCTACATCAGAAAAGCAAGTAATTAATCTTTGAGACAGGAACCAGCTGTCCCAGGGAGCTACAGGAGACGAGCAGACAGAGGCTGAGACAGAACATGGCTGAAAAGCAGAGGGGGCAAGGATGTGTCTACCCAGTATCAGGGAGGGAACAGTCACCACTGAAAACAACAGAGCAAAGGGAGCCAAACAGTCAGAAGATCGTCACCTTCTCTTATGACCCTGGCCAGGGCTCCCACATGCGTTGACCTCATCTGCCCAGAGGACAGGAGCACACATCCCCAAGTTATAAACCTGAAGTCAAGCCACCTACACTCCCACTGGCAGTCCTGGACACATCCCAGAGCGGGCAATCCTGGGCTAACAGTGCCACCTGCTGGCACAGGAGGAGAACTGTCTATGTTCCCAGCTTGCCCACCACCTGGGATATGCCTGCCACCCTGCCATTTCATCCCTGCTCCTCCTTCTTCCTCATCTTCACACCTGCAAGGGCTGCTCCTGAGTCTAGGCCTTTTGTATCCTCATGGTTGGCTCCTTCTCTTCCTTCAAGTCTCCATTCAAATGTCACCTCTATGGAGAGGTTGTTCCTGACCACCCACCTACAGAGCCCCCTTCACCCCACACCCCACCGCCCTCACTGTTCTGTTTCCTTCATGGGGCTGGGCACTATCTGAGATCACCTGGGTTCTTTATTCTGTTCCTGTATACCTCCTCCATTAGAAAGTATCACCAGGCCCCTCCGAGTCTGAATGGTCCACTTTTGTACAACCGGAGCTCAGAACAGGCACGTGGTGAGCTCTGTTGAATAGATCGTTCCATACGCATTCAGTTGAGCTCTTCTGAGCTCCAGAACCAAACTTCAGACTCCACAGGAATGACACACAGCACTTCAAACTCACCTTGTTCAAGGCCAAAGTCATTATCTTTCCCTGCAGATTTTCTTCCCTCACTCCCCAGTGACCCACATGACAGCTTTGCAAATCCTCTGGGCATGAAACCCGTTTCTACAGGACTCCTTTCACACTCCCACGTGGATCAGACGCCCTATCTGAGGATTCCACCTTTACACAGCGCTGGCCCGGCCCCTCCCCTCCAGCCCCAGCCCCCCACCTCCAGGCTCCTCAGCAGCAAGTTTCTTCAACTCCCTAACCCCTCTCCAGAGCACCCAAAGTACCTTGGAGACAGGGGCTTCCATCCCACTCTCCCAAGGCACCCATCACCTCCTCAGCCCCACAGAGTGTGGAGAGCAGACTCCACACTCCCCTCAGTACCTCACTCACTGTTTCTCAAACGGCTCCACACTGTGCCTTTGCCCTTGCCATTCCCGAAGTCTGAAATGTCCCCTACAACCCTCCCCTCCTAGGGGATTTCTTGTCAACCTTCAAATGCCTCCTTCAGGAAGCCTTCCCTGTTTGCACCAGGAAGAGGTCACTGCTCAACCCCTATCTCAGCTGGAATTGGCTGTTAAATATCTGTCTCCCTCAGAGATTGTAAGTTCCCTGGGCACAGGGACCAGGCCCTGAATCACCTAACCACTCTCACTGTCTTCAGTAACAGCTATAATCGTGAGCACTGCGGACTGTGCTAAGTCTGCCTCTCTTATGAGCTCACTTAACCCTCACACATCCCTATAAGGTAAGGATTCGCACCATCTTCGCTTTCCCGATAAAGCTCAGAGAGGTTCAGGAGTCTGTCAAAGGAACCTCATTAGTGGGCGGCAGAGCCAGGATTCCCCAGCACCTAAAACAGTACCTGGCAAAGGTAGGTGCCCATTGACTATTCGTTAGATAAACAAACACCTTCGTTTCTCCTGCATCAGACCTTGGTGTTCGTAGCTCAGAGACAGGAACATCCTTTGTTCTTGTTTTCCCTATTCCAACTCTGACCCAGTTATAGCTGCAAAGTCTCTTCTTCTCTCTTCCTCTCCCTCCTGTCCAAACTGTGAGCCCAAAATGACCCTGCTGTGACAGGTGAGAGAAACTCTAGTGACAAACCAATGTTTAAAAGGGGTGGAGCATGGTAAGTTTTTAGGTGAAACTGGACACTATACCGAGGCATCTTCAAAGATTTCAGATGTTCCTTTCAGGATGGCCACAGGCTTCTGCATCCACCTCCTCTTCCTCTTCTCTGGCCAAACCGCATCTCTGCTCAGTCAACAATTCATGACCAATACTCGTTTCCCATTCATGTTGTTGTTTCCCGTTGTATTAAATCAGTAATTGCTCGCCTGACCTGTGGTGGCACAGTGGATAAAGCGTCGACCTGGAAATGCTGAGGTCGCCGGTTCGAAACACTGGGCTTGCCTGGTCAAGGCACATATGGGAGTTGCTGCTTCCAGCTCCTCCTCCCTTCTCTCTCTCTGTCTCTCCTCTCTCTCTCTCTCCCTCTCCTCTCTAAAATGAATAAAAAAATTAAAAAAAAATTAAATCAGTAATTGCTCTAGTATTACTTTGCACTCTTTCCAGCTGCCTCACGTATTACAAAACCATTCAGAAACATGACCACCTCTTTTGACCTTGACTCAATGGGCAGGTGAGCTGTGAGTCCTGGACGGCTAGCCCAGAGGGCACGTGCAGTGCTCAGCTCCTCGAGAGGCCACAGCCAGCCCCCACTGTCTGTTCACTCAAGGTCCCTCCACAGCAGACACAATAGTACCTACTCAACACTTACACTTGAATAGGAGTGGATTGTGAGACACCAAGAAAAAGACAGCTTTTAAACTGAATTATAATCCTAAGTGTTTCTTTCTCAGATACTTAGAAATTCCTAAACCCGTACCATGTGGCAGGCAGGGTGTGCAGACATTGCTGGGGCCCCTCTGACAAAGCCTGGGTCACAGCTCACGTCAAGGAGTTTAGGCTCCAGGGTAGGCGACCAAAACAAAGGCATAGTTGTCTTATGTGTTCTCTCAAACAAGCCCTCCCCATCCCACATGACTGGCATCCCGCTCCATCTCGTACTGGCTGTGTGACCAGACTGGTCACTTAGCAGCCCTGAGCCTCAGTTTCTTCCTTTTTAAAATGGGAAGAACATCACCAGCCACTTCACAGGACAGTTATGAGGATGAAGTGAGGTGACAGCCGGTGCTATTTTTGTTGCCGTCATGACAGAATGTGGCATCAGGCACACTGTGCCTTTTGGGGACTGTTTCTGAGAGTGGATGCGACCGTGTCTGTGACCCTAAGTGACAGGTGTGGTCATGCCTGAATGCATGTACCCGACTGCGGATGCAGGAGAAGCCAGGGCGCATGACTTACTACATTTGAACTAGATGTCCACCAGTTCTCTCTGCTCCTGTTCCCAGGCCCAGGGAGCTGTGTGTGTTCACAGGCTCAATTGTCCAAGATACCAGCTCCTGGCTGCCTCATCAGTACCAGCTAGTGGCCCTGGATTTGTGCAGCTCAGACCTCTTCTGGCCTGGAGGTTTGGGGATATCTCTGTAGCATGTGACAAGTCCCAGACCAGGTAGAATCTCTGGGCTTGTTCAGTCCTTAGAACAGGGGTCGGGAACCTATGGCTCACGAGCCAGATGTGGCTCTTTTGATGGCTGCATCTGGCTCGCAGACAAATCTTTAATAAAAAAAAAATAATAACATTAAAAATATAAAACATTCTCATGTATTACAATCCATTCATTTCCTACCGCTCATGTTCATGGTTGCGGGTGGCTGGAGCCAATCACAGCTGTCCTCCGGGACAACACCAAATGTTTATTGGATAATGCGTAAGGTACATGGGTCGTTGTATGGCTCTCACAGAATTACATTTCAAAATATGTGGCGTCCATGGCTGTCTCAGCCAAAAAGGTTCCCGACCCCTGACTTAGAAGACCGCCAGGGGTGTCTGGCCTTCGATGCTGATGATGGAAATGTCCTGCATCTGTGCTACCGAATACAGTAGCCATGAGCCACACGTGACTATGGAGCACCTGAAATGTGGGTCGTACAACTGGGGAACTGAATTTTAAACTGGACTTAATTTTAATTAATTTCTAGTTAAATTGACACACATGACCGTATTGAACAGCACTGGTCAGGAGGACTGTTTGAGTTCTGGGGACCAGCTATGCTTCAAGCCCGAGAGACCAACTCCCTGAACCTCAAAACACCTTTCATGTTGGCTGGTTTGACCTGGGTTCTGGCCACTTCTACAGAGTCCTGCCAGGTGATGACTAACTGGCTAATCAGGTCCTCTTCTAGGGCATATGAATACAAACCTCACTCAGAGAAGGCTGCAGAAAGAAATGTACACCTGCTACTGAAAGACGAGAGAAGCCAGGACCCCCAGTGGGCTGCACACTCCAACCTGGAAGGGGTAGGATGCTACATGACTGAAGAGCTAGCCAGGACCTTCCTGTGCCTCTTCCTACAGACGAAAGCATGGGTTTAGAGACACATAAACCTGGTTCAGTTCCCAGATTGCCAGTCACCACAACCTCTCTGAGGTTAATTTTCCACACCTGGGAAGTCAGAAACAGCATGTATCTCACAGGGACTTGGGGAGGATCAAGATAATGCCGATAAGAGCATTTCACGCAGTGCAGCTGCACAGTGTTTGCAAGCAGTGTTTTCTAAAATTCTTCATCCCATACAGCTTGGTATTAAACCATCATCGTGTAAGTTTTTACAACATGAAAAAGCCTAATTGATAGGACAGTTTTCTGTCTGACCTGTGGTGGCGCAGTGGATAAAGTGTCGAACTGGAAGTGCTGAGGTCGCTGGTTTGAAACCCTGGGCTTGCCTGGTCAAGGCACATATGGGAGTTGATGCTTCCAGCTCCTCCCCCCCTTCTCTCTCTGTCTCTCCTCTCTCTCTCTCTCTCTCTCTCCCTCTCCTCTCTAAAATGAAAAAATAAAAAAATAAATAATAATAATAATAAATAGGACAGTTTTCTGCGTCACCCAGATGCCATGTCTCGGGATCCCTTTCTCTCCAACCCAAGTCCGGCCAGTCTCCACTTTTTACAGATTCTAGCCTGTAGCATCTTGTAGTCATCTGTTTGTTTCCACATTTGAATCCACCTTCACCCCTCGCTTGAGCAGTTGCTGGTCCTGTCCATCCACTCCCACAGGGTCCCGCTGGGTCCCCCTAGCAGCACAGCAACCTTCCTATAAAGCTCAGATGGAGTCCCTCCACACCTCCACTCAAAACCTGCCACTATCTCCCCATACCTCAATGAACTGAACACATACTCTGAAGTCTGACCTTCAAGGCTCACCACCACAAGCCCAGCCCCTACCCACTGGACCCGAATTCTCACTCTTCTGAGACCCCAGCCTTACCCAATACTTAAGCAAACCTTGCTCCTTTTCCCCTCTGAGCCCGTACAAGATTCACAGATAGGTCAATGCAATCAAACAGAAGCCCAGATGCACGTCTTTGGATATGTAAGAATTCAGTGGCAGAAACTAAAATTAAAGCGCAGTGCTGGAACAGCCGACTGATAATTTGGAAAAATAAAATAAAATTAGTTTTATCTCTAATCTTACTCTACACTAAATTCCAAATAGATTAAACAGTTCAATGTAAAAAGGAAATGAAACTTAAAATAATATAAAAGGATATATAAGAAACCATCAACTTTCTGGGTAGAAAGGACTTTTCTAAGCATAAAAGTAACAAGAGAAGTTGTAAACGGAAAGACTGACAGATTTTACAATCTTAAAATTTTAAACTTTTGCATTAAAAACAGCAGAGTCTTTGTTGTTCCTAATTTTCAAGAGAAAAAGAAAATGGAGTCAAGTTAATTGGCAAAGGGTAAAGAGAAAGATTATTTGGAAATAAAAAGATAAATGACAAATGACAAAGGGTTCACAGCTTTAATTAAAAGACAGCTGTAATGAATCAACAAGAAAAATATAAACATCCCAATAGAAAAACAGGCAAGAGTCATGAAGAAATATTTTCTCAAAAAGTTTTAAAAATAAATGTGTGAAAACATATCTTTAATGGTGGCCAAAGGAAATAATCAGAGACCCATACAAAGATTTATAGTCAAGGATGTTTTTGAAGCATTCTTTTCTAATAGTTTAAAATTGAAAACAACTTTAAAAATAAAGCAATGTGCAAATAAATTAGGAAGCACCATAAGAATCAGATGCTATGCAATATTTTTTACATCACGTTTTTAATGAATATTTAATGCTGTTGAACATGTCATTATATAATACGTTTTAAAAGGAAACTAAAATACACAAAAAGACTCGTAAAGAAATATATCCAAATGATGACATTTTGGGTGGTGAGCTATAGCTTTTAATTTTTTCCTCTCAATAGTTGCTTGTATTTTCAAAATCTTCCCCGGAGAACATGCACTATTTTTTATAATCAGGAAAAAAGCTATTTTTAAAAGGGGGAAAGGGGACTGTCAATATGGGGAAACGCCTGTGCTATATGCAGAAAAAAGGAGAACAGAAGCCCATCCATCCGAGCCTGTGGGGAGAAACTGCAGGAGGCCACAGGGGCGATCATTCTCTTGTTCAGAGGGCCATGAATGTTTAGAATAAAGAATAATGTACCATGTGCTGTGGTCAGTCAAATCAATGTAAACACTAAATATCAGTAAGGACAAAAGGACGAGGACTCTAGTAGAATCTTCACACAGCCCGGGTGGGAGTAAAAGAGTCAACTGTATCTTGAGGGCGATCGGGCCACAGCTGTCAGAGCTACAACCCAACAGCCCCAGCTCCCAATCCCTCCCCACGTGACTTCTCAGGTGAATGCACGGAAAGTCACATGAGGAGACACTCGCTACAGCACTGTTTGCAATATAAGAAAATGAGAACAACCTAAGATTGTGTCGACAGGAGATACAAGAAGGGGTGATGGTCCAACTGTCAAATCTAGTGCACTCTATTCTGCACATTGTTCTAAACACTTGACAGCCTGACCTGTGGTGGCGCAGTGGATAAAGCGTCGACCTGGAAATGCTGAGGTCGCCGGTTCAAAACCCTGGGCTTGCCTGGTCAAGGCACATATGGGAGTTGATGCTTCCAGCTCCTCCCCTCTTCTCTCTGTCTCTCCTCTCTCTCTCTCTCTCTCTCTGTCTTTCCCTCTCCTCTCTAAAATGAATAAATAAAAATTTAAAAAAATAAAAATAAATAAACACTTGACATATGTAAGTTCATGTAATCCCCAAAACAACCTTACTAGGAGGTTTTAGGTTTTAGTATTATGCCCGTTTTACAGATGGCTAAACTGAGGCACAGAGAAATTAGCTGGTAAGTGGCAGAGCCAAGACCTGAACCCTGGCAGTCTAATGCCAGAACACCACCATGACATTTACATAGATTCAAAAGGACATCATGCATGTGGATTTTTAACACACAAAAAGCTATATAGTATTTCCAGATACCTCTCTGTAGATGCAAAAGCATTAAAAATATGGGCTGAGAAAATACACCAAATTCCTGTGCACCTCTATGGATGGGGGAGACAGGAGGGTCATGGGGGCAAAAATGAGCGGTCGCAGAAACTGAAATTTATGATGTTTTATTTCTTTTATTTAAAAATAAAGCTCAGGCCCTGGCCAGTTGACTCAATGGTAGAGTGTCAGCCCAGCATGTGGATGTCCCTGGTTCAATTCCTGGTCAGGGCACACAGGAGAAGTGACCATCTGCTTTTCCACCCCTTCCTCTCCCCCTTCTCTCTCTCTCTTCCCCTCCAGCAGCCATAGCTCAGTTGGTTTGAGTGCATTACCCCGGGCGCTGAGGTGGCTCCTTGGAGCCTCCGCCTCAGACACTAAATATATATAGCTCAGTTGCAAGCATGGCCCCAGATGGGCAGAGCATCAGCCCCAGACAGGGTCACCAGGTTGACCCCAGTGGGGCGCGTGCAGGAGTCTGTCTATCTACCTCCTCTCACTTAAAAAAAAGAAAAAAAAAAGGAAGGCAGGGCATTCTGACACCGGCTACAACACAGATAAACCTTGACACTATGCTAAGTAAAATAAGCCAGTCACAAAAGGGCAAGTGCTGCATGATTCCACTTATGTGAGGTTCCCAGAGTGGGCAGAGTCACAGAAACAGAAAGTAGAATGGTGGTTGCCAGGGGCAGGGATGGGAGAACGGGAGTTAGTGTTTAATGGGTACAAACTCATGAATAATGAAAAAGTTCTAGAAATGAATAGTGGTGACAGTTATGCAACATTATAAATATACTTAATGCCATGAAATGGTACACTTAAAATGCTTAAAATAGTAAGTTTTACATTATGTATATTTCACCACAATTTTTTAACAGGTTTGATGAAAATGCAACAGAATGCTAACAACTGTCACTTCTGAGTCATCAGTACTCGGAGGTTTGCAGTGTTGTTATTGTAAAACTCAAACAAACAAAACAAGAGCCTCAGTACTGCCGAGGTGTGGAAACAGGGCCCGTGGCAGGCGGGTCCCCGCCAGCCAGCTCAGCCTTCTTCCATCTCTTCCCTCTGCCTCCTATTTTTACTGCATTGTGGTTGCTATGGAAACAGGGGGCACCTTGGGCTCCCGGAGCTCAGCCCAGGTGCTGCTAACTCCAGGAATAATGTCAGAGTGTGAAAAAAATAAAAGCCCCTATTACCCAGGCTACACACACACACACACACACACACACCTGCCTTCCTGATACAGTTCTCGAGTGATCATGTGCTCCTGTGTGTGCCTACAGTCATACACCCACCTACACATGCCTGTCCTCAGCAGGCCTGGGTCTGGGTGCACATCATTCCAGTTTGCTGATGTGGGTAAGCTCGCATGCATGCAGACATGTCACATGGTTACATATGTCCACAGAGCCCAAGAATATTATTAATAATATCACAAATATTAAAGCAGGCAACACTTACCAAGCGCTACGTACCAGGCGCTGTGCTCCATGCTTCACCTGGATTACCCCCTTTAAACCTCGCAACAGCAGTATCTACATGTAGGTACTATTATTATCCCCAGATGGAAAAACGTAGGCACAGAAAGGTTGTGTAACTTGCGAAGGTCACCCAGACCACAGGAACCTAACCACTGAATCTATACTATGAGAGAGGGAGCTTTAAATGTCACTGGCTAACCAACAGCTGCAACCCCAGCTGCCTCGAGGTACCACCTCTGGCCCTGATAACATGCAGGTTTCCAGGCCCCGCCCAGGCCTGAGGAAGCTGAGTCCCTGGTGTGGGGCCCGCACTTGCAGCCTGGACGGGCAGTCACTGGGTCAGCCGAGCTTGCGCTGGCTGACCAGGTCTGTCCTTATGAGTTCTGTTCCTGGGCCCAGAACGGGCGTGGAGGAGTCGAGAGCCCAAAGTTCCTCAATTCCATTAGTGTCTGTTAGTGGCACGACAACTAAGAAAGAAGGTGGCAATGGCCGCTATTGCCATGTCACCTCCACCCCCACCCCCCGCCCAGGGCAGGGCTCCAAAAGTCAGTTATGTGGCTTTGTGGCCTGCCAGGCACGGATTTCCGCCCACTCCACCCTCTCAGAATGAGCTGCGTGTGGGGTGAAGAATGACACTGCGGTAACCTGCCGGTTCCCAGCACAGCCCAAGGGAGGGAGGGGTCAGCCACCTCACCTGAACAACAAAACAGTGACGCAGCCTGGACTGGGCACCCTGGAGGCTCTCACGGTCTCCGACTTCCAGCGGAGCAGGACACAAGCAGAAACCACCAACCACTACATGGCAGGAAGAGCTGACAGGACCCCTTGCTCCAGGAGCATGAGGAAAGAGGTGCTTGGTTCTCACGGGGAAGGAGGTGTTCCCAGAGGAAGCAGCTTTTAGCTGATCCTGGAAGGATGGGCATGATGCTGCGGATGGAGGAGGAAGAAGGAGAGGCATTTTGTGCCAGGGGAACAGCATACGCAAAGAAAGACATCCAGGCTGAAAAGTGTCAGAAAACAAAGCTCCAGAAAGCAAGTCATATCATCTAGCTGGAGCTAAAGGTCAAGAGGAGACACCGTTATAAGGAAAAAGAAAGAGAAAGAAAAGTAGAGATGTACTGAGGCACAGAGAGGTCAAATAACTTGCCCAAGGTCACCCAGTTGGTAGAGTCAGGATTTAAACATCGGCTGCCTGACTCCAAAGCCCACGACTTGACCACTAAGATGGGGTTCATGGGTCAGTAGCCTTTCCTTCTGTGCATATTTTAGAATGATGTCCAAGAGAGCCCGGCTGGGCTTGAAGCAGTAGTTGTCAGCAGGGTGGGGGAGTTTTTTATATTTGCCCCAGAAACTCGGCAATGTCTGGAGACATTTTTGATTATCACTACTAGTGGGGAGGTGTCTGGCATCTCCTCAGGGGCAGACAGGACTTAAAACAGCACGGCTGCCAGGTCCGACCCCAGACATTCTGCTATCCAGTTCTGGAACTGGGTGCAGTCTGGGCAGCAGAACTTTAAGAAAGCCTCCCGGATGATAAGGTACAGCAGCATTTGGGAACGGCTGCTTGGGGGGAGGGAGAGGAGAGGCTCAAACTACCTAGTGTGAACCGAAGACAGTGAGTGGATGCTAATGCCAGAAAGAGAAGTTGCTGGGGAGTCAACAAGACTGCCCAGCCCCCCCCCCCCCCACCGACAGGCAGTGGGGCCGTCCTCATACCAGGGTCTGAGGGACAAGCCTGGGTGGAATCAGCCCTAACGAGGTCTGCCATCGGCACAGCAGATCGGGCCTCCTTGGAGCAGGGAGGCCAGAGCCAGAGCCAGCTTTAGGGGTGATGAATTAGTCAGAGCTGGCAGAGCCCAGAGGAGGAAGTTAATTAGACTGCCTTTGTCACCATCTGGGCAGGAGATAATGGGCCTAAACCAGAAGGGGGAAGGAGAGGACCAAACCCTGTCATCGCAACCCGGTGACAGAGAGAGAACTGGACTTGGAAGGGAGAAAAGGTTAATTGAGAGTGAGTCCAGTCTGGGGATGGAGCAGGAAATGACCATCAGCAGCTGAGGGACAAGGCACCAGGGGAGGGGTGACCTGGGAGAGGGACCAGGGGCTCCGCCAGGGTAGACAGGAGCTGAGAGGGAGGACGCAGCGGAGCGAAGGTGGCACACTGATGGCCCTGGGGGCTGAATCCGGCCCACAGGATAGGTCACATATGGCTTTGTCTTTTTAAGTCCTGAGTTAACCGTCAAGAGTTGGCCTAAAACTCAAATTTTCAGCTTCTCTTGTGAAGTAGATCTAGTGAGACAGGTGACAGTCCAGCAGAGCCCCCAGGCCCCTCACCATGGTGGTATTCAGGCCTGACAGACCACTGCAGACATCAGGTCTGTCTTCAAAAGAAGAGGTGAGGTCCTCAAGCCAGAAAGCTGGGAAGATGCAGGACTTGATGGAGGAGCCGGATGGGCCAGGCATCACACAGAGACCGAGAGCTAACCTCTAGTGTCCTGATCCCCCACCCTCCACCTTCGCACTGTGCCATCTCAAGTTAGGCAGTTCCCACCTGGGGTCTCAGTGTACTGATCTGTAAAGAAAGAGGTTGAGGCCCATGACCTCTAAATGTCCATCCTCATGTCCACTGGCTCGCCAGACCCAGCAAGCCCTGCTGCCCACCCTGTCGCATCTCTGCCTCTCCCAGGGCCCCAGAGGCAGAGGGAGAAACTAGCTCCTGGGGGGGACCTGGCTGCATCCCCTCCTGACACTCCCCTCTCCACTCCCTGCTCCAAGCCCCAGAGGAGCCGGCCGGAGGAAGGGGATAGAAACCAGCACCGCGTGTGCGCATATACACACCCATTCCCAGACGCCTCTCAGTGCTGCATGGGCTCCTGTCCGGCAGGAGCCTCTCCCAAGGGGCTGGGGGGATCGTGACACACCCGGGGATCCACAGTGTGTGAACAGGAAGCACAAAGTATGCACATGTGGGGAGTCCGAGCCTCTCCCCAAAGCCCTGTGGGAACAATTCTTCCCAGCCCTGGCCAAATCCGGTTCCCGTGAGCTGGGCTGAGCCCTCTGGCTTCTTCTCCATGGGACCCTGAGTTTTCCCATCCAGACAAGGCCAGCAGGCCTCTGGGCCCAGTGAGAGCTATGAAGAAGCCAGGTGCAGGCCCAGAGACCCGGGGTCCACAGGGACTCTTTCAAGGAACTGAATATGTGAGGGATAGTTGACCCAGGGCAGTTGACCACAGGCTGGCAGGCCACAGGCTCCTTCCTCTTCTGCTCTCTTGCATCCCTGCCTCCATCTCCCACAGTAACACTTAGCCCTGTCCCACCGGAACAAGTCCCATTCAGCTCATCATACACATGAAAGCAATCTCACAGGGCTTTAGGAATAAACAGAGCCCCTCCTGCCTGCAGTTCCCACACCCATCTCAGAAAAGCCCCAATGCCCAGTACTTACTGGCCAGAGCGGCTAGCTGGCCCCCTGCCTACCCATCATCAGATACCCACCAGACCTGGTCAAGACCCAGGGAGCTGTCTGTCCACCAAGAAATCAGAACAGGGACTCACCAGGGTTTCCTGGGCATGTCGGGGACTAGCTGGGATGAGGGCCAGGAGCGCAGAAGTCCACGGAGTACGCAGACTTGCTGCCTGGCAGTGACAGCTCCAGGTGCTTCCCCAGAGCCTGGCAATAATCGAGCCGCAGCCTAGTTCCCAGCGAAGCACCCGCCCGCCTTGCTTCTCCCTGTAGCCACTCACACCCCACGACTCCAAATCCCAAAACAGACATGTTCGTGGTTACCATAGGAACTCACTAAAGCCAAAAAAAGGCACCACACAATCACCCACATGGGCCCTCAAAGCTCGTGTCCACCTGCACAGGCAAGCATACCACACGCCTACACACACCAACACTGTTCTCAGGCTCAAGGCCTAACCTAAAGAAATAGTGAACCGGGCCCTGATACTTGAGGCAGAAACAGTGCCTTTTCCTTGGCCCCACCTGCCATATGTCTGAGAGTGGGTTCCCTGAGAGCCCAGTCTGGCCAGCTGGCAGCTACAAGGGCAGCTACGACTTACCTGGAGCTCACCGGCCAAAGGCACTCTAGGAGCCAACTAGGGCGGGGGCTGGAGCCCAGACCACCACCAGCTCTGCCTGCAAGGCCAAGGAGAGAACACTGCCTGGCCTGCTTCCCTGGCCACAGACCAGCTCCTGCAGCCCGGGAGATGCTGTTATTTCTCCTCTCCTCTGTCCCCACTTATGGGACAGTGTGGAGGTAGGTACAAGGGTCAGGATCTAAGCCAGCCAAGAAAAGACAGTGCCAAAAATTCAGGCTCTGCTGATGGGACCAAGATCTCCACCCTAGGGCTCCCCTGAAACCTGATGGTCCTCACCTTGATCCCCCCCCCTTGCCCTTACCTCTCACATGCAAACTAGCTCCAGGTTGGGGAGTCCACTTCCTCTGATAGCTGCCCAGTCAGTCCACTCTGCCCGACCCCACTATCCATGCCCCAGCCTCTCCAACAAATTGGCTGAGGATAGTCAGGGGGACCCTCAGACTCAAATCTTCAAATCTAACCACATTATTCTCCAGCTTAAAACCCTTGGACAGCCCCCCATTACCCAGCGATGCACGCCCAGCCCTCCACACAGCCCTCCTACACTCCTAGACCTAGTCCACTCTGTCCCAGCACTCCCACCCGGTGCTCTGTCTGGGAGTCACTGCCGCACCCAGGCCCCGCCACCCCACTGTGTGCGCTGCTGCTGCCTGGAGCGCCTCTCTCCTCCAGCCTGACCTTACTCACCTCACTCACTCACAGCTCAGACATCACCAAGGCTCCAGGAAGCCCGCCTCCACCCTCTCCGAGAACATCTCTGTTAGGACCTGTCACATCCCACTGCGATCAGTCTCTATGTCTGTCTCCCTGTGGGGCTGTGAGCTCTCAGAGCAGAGACTATCTTTTTCATCTTTGCTTCTCTGCAATCCCAGGACCTACCACTGGGCTGGGAATGTAGGTGCCCCGTAAATGTGAGCTAAACTGATTCAGCCTTCTCACCCCCCCCCAAAAAAAAAGCTCCCCTGTCCTTAACAACCCCAACAAATTCTCAGCAGATGCCCCACACAGGCAAGAGCAGGCAGTCTGTCTCCCAGGGGTGAAAGGGAGGAGCTATGATGGAGCAGCCCCAGAAGGTCCTGGAATATTTTTGTGGTGCTGCAAGGATTCTTATAATCCACAGTAAACAAAGGGCTGGCCGAAGATGGGGAAATGGACGGTGTCCACGGCCCTCAACCAACAAACAAAGAAAAGCCATTGAATTGGAACCCAGGGGTAGACTGTAGAGGGGTGGGCTTTCAGGAAGGAGGCTGGAGAGCTGGGCACAGACTGGATGCACTGACTCCTGGGCCCGACTCTGCCGTCTCCAGGATGAGCACGTGGACTGGTTAACACCAGGAGAACCAGCAGGAGAGATGGCCATGTGGGCATAATTCTCATAGAATGGGGATGGAAGTCCTGAGCATAAAAGGGCTCCGACATGGCAAGAAATTTGAGCTTTCTAGATGCCATAGCGCCTACCCCTGTCCTGCCTGCATGGACAATGGCTCCAGCAGCTGCCATGAGGGACCCCAGGGGCCAAGGGAAACTACGCCGAGACACAGTGTGCCTGCTCCTGCCTGTGTGGGGACCTCACTTCAGATAGGGTTTTGAATTCTTAGCTGGGGAAATCTGAAGCCTAGACTAGGAGCGACCATGTGGTGTTTTCTGGCCAAAGCACAGCACAGCTGAAATGCTGCCCCAGTCAGGCTGCTGGGGACAGCTCCTCCAGCCCTCTCCAGCCTTCTCCTGAGGAAGGACTAAGTGGACACAGTCACCTCAAGTCTCCATCACAAGCTTTCTCTCTATTTAGAGATGTCATTTTTTTTTTCCTTTAGTGAGAGAGAGAGACGGACAGACCGACAGGGAGAGAGATGAGAAGCACCAATTCTTCATTGCAGCACCTTAGTTGTTCATTGACTGCTTTCTCATATGTGCCTTGACCGCGGGCACCAGCTGAGCCAGTGACCCCTTGCTCAAGCCAGCAACCCTACGCTCAAGCCAGTGAGCCCACACTTAAGCTGGATGAGCCCAAGCTCAAGCTGGCGACCTCGAGGCTTCGAACCTGGGTCCTCTGTGTCCCGGGCCAACACTCTATCCACTGCACCACCACCTGGTCAGGCCAGAGATGTCATTTCTAACGACCAAAAGTTGGATTCCTTTTCCTACAAGGCAAGAGGTTCTAGATTTGCCCACCATCAGGAGTGTGCATGATACTGCGCCTCCAGATGACACAGGCTGCAGTGAAGCTTCCCCATGCTCACCCAGTCCCCCAGAGGTCAGGCCCTGGGTGAGTCATCACAGATGGCTGCAGCATGGTTTACCAGCATGTGCAGCAGATGGACAGACACACGTATATTGCTTTCTTTAGCAAAGAAGCATGATCTCTGAGAGGGAGGGCCAAGAACAGCAAAAAGGAGTGGAGGAAAGAATCTGAGACTCCCAGCTCAGTCCTCGCTCCCTGGATGCTGCTTCAAGGAGCTCCCTGAGCAGACCCCACAGCTGGTCCTGCCAACCTGGGCTCTCCTCTGAGGGAAATCTGCTTTGACTACGGCTCAGCTATTGTAGACATGGACCTTGTCCCACGCTAATCCCAGAGCAGGCTGGAGAAAGGGGAGTCCTCCCTCCTGACCCTGCCTTCTCCACTCCTCCACCTGCATGTGATGGGCTAACTACGAGGACCCATGGCTCATTCAGCACATACAGACTCAGAGCCTGCTATGTGCCATGGCGTTAGATCCCTGGGACACAGAGATGAAGTGTGCAGAGCCCTGCTTTCAAAGACATGCACTCACATATTCAACAGCGAGCACCTACCATCATCAAGGTCCTGGGAGAAGTACACAAGGACCAAAGTCACGAAGGTAAACTCCTAGCACATCACCCCTAGAAGAGAGCAGGTCAGACACGAGTCCAAGCTGAGATTCAGAGAGGTTAACGATTTGCCCATTTGTTAGCCTGGCGCTGTAACCTGGCCCTCCCAACTCTTCCTACTGCATGTTCCGCCACCACCATCCCCTGTGTGGCTCCATACCCCCTGCAGCTGCTACCTCTGCGAGTCCTCGTCATTCAGGCACTGAAGACCCCTCTCCACCTGGGCCTCCAGCAGAGGGATGGGCATCTCACCCACAGCACTGTGGCGGCAGAGGCATAGTCCGTGGCCAAGTCACACAGACTCTCTATACTGTGGGAAAAAGTGGGCCATGTAGGTGCTGAGAACTGCTCAGATCCAGCCTGGACTAAACCAGCCAGGAAGTACACACCTGGATTCAAATCCTAACTCCATAACTTACTCGCTGATGACCTCGATCAAGTTTCCTAACCTCTCTGAGCCTCCATCTTCTCGTCTGTAAAATACAGAGAGCTTAATGGTAGCTGCCTCATGAGGTGGTTGTGAAACCTCAGGGAAACTGTGCGATGAAAACTTAGCACCTAGCAAGAACCCCCATCTTTAGAATTGCACAGCTCAGAGACACCTGCAGAAGCTGCATGGCTGTCTTAATGTCAAGGACACCACGTCCCTACAGAAGAAGCCAAGGCCACAAGGTAGCACGGGCCACAGCCCAGGGGTATCTAGTCAATGGGACATTTGCAAAGAGAAAGATGTCTTACCCAGCAGAGGTAGAAAAGAGGCGCCTCAGTGCCTGGGAGAGCCCTGGTGTGGGCACTGAGCCACGTAATGGACCTGTCAGTGAGCAGAGACATGTCCTGGGCACCAGGAGAGAATTCCGTATTAGCTACTGTCAATGGTGGAGGGGGAGAGGTGGGGGGAGCAGGCACTGATCTTCTTTTTAGTCCCAAAGGTAGGGGAGGTGGCTGAATAAAACCTCCTATGGTATCTGCCCAACCTACAATCCATCTTTCTTCTCTGAGCACTAACCCCTCCCACATAGAGAGGCGGCCTCAGTAGCCACATTTTATCCATAAAACCCCATCTCTCCAGCTAAACTGATGGGACCAGTGGTACACAACTGACCCAAGCTGGGACAATCAGAGTCTCTCTCTCTTTTTTAACAGCTGTGTTGAGATGTAATTTATATACCATACAAATCCCCATTTTAAGTGTACAGTTTGGCCCTGGCCAGAGGCCCAGTGGATAGAGCGTCGACCTGGCGTATGGATGTCCCAGGTTTGATTCCCAATCAGGGCACACATGAGAAGCAACCATCTGCTTCTCTCCCCTTCCCTCTCCCCCTATACCTCTCTTTCTCCCCTTCCCCCCTCCCTCTTCCCCTTTTCTGCCTCTTCTCCTCCCTCAGCCAATGGCTCAATTGGTTCAAGCATGGCCCTGGAGGCTGAGGATAGCTCCACTGGAGTGCCTTAGGCACTAAAAATAGCTTGGTATTGGAGCATTGGCCTTAGACAGGGTTTCCAGGTGGATACCGGTCAGGGTGCATGAGGGAGTCTGCCTCACTACCTCTCCTCCTCTCACCTAAAACAATAAATTAAATTTAAAAAAATAAAGTGTACAATTCAATGGTTTTGAATATATTCACAGGGTTGTGCAATAATTACCACTATCTAGTCCCAGAACATTTCATCACCCCAAAAAGGAAGCCTTTAGCATTCACCCCCCTCATTTCCCAACAACCACCCTAGACCTAGGAAACCACTAATCTATTCTCTGTCACTATGGATTTGCTTATTCTAGACATTTCGTATAAATGGAATCATACAATAGGTGCCTTCCTGTGACTTTCACATAGCATAATATTTTCAACCTCTATGTTGCAGCATGTATCATTACTTCATTCTTTTTTATGGTCAAATAATATGCCACTGTAAATATATGCCTCATTGTGTTTAACCATTCTTCTTTTCATTGACATTTGTTGATTGACATTTTCACTTTTGGCTATTAAAAATGCTGCTATTGCCTGACCAGGTAGGTGGTGACACAGTGGATAGAGTGTCAGACTGGGATGCAGAGGACCCAGGTTCAAAACCCCGAGGTCACAGGCTTGAACCCAAACGTTGCTGGCTTAAAGCCCAAGGTCATTGGCTAGAACTCAAGGTCATGGGCTTAAGCAAGGGGCCACTCGCTCTGCTGTAGTCCCCCAGTCAAGGCACATATGAGAAACAATCAATGAACAACTAAGGTGCTACAACGAAGAATTGATGCTTCTCATCTCTCTCTCTTCCTGTCTGTCCCTATCTGTCCCTCTCTCTGTCACTCTCTCTGTCTCTGTCACAAATAATAATAATAATAATCCTATGAACATCCATGTATAAATTTCTGCATGAAAATTTTTATTTCTCTTGAATATATTTTTAAGAATGGAATTGCTGGTCTCATGATAATTCTATGTTTAATCTTTTGATAAATATCTTATTATTTTCCAAGGCAGCTGCACCATTTAATATTCCCACTAGTAACGTACAAGTGTGCCCATTTCTACACATCCTCACCAACACTTGTTATTATGTCCTTTAGATTATAGTCATTTAAGCGGGTAGGAAGCAGTATCTCATTGTGGTTTTGATGTTCATGTCCCTGATGACTAATGTTGAACATCTTTGCATGTGCTTATTATCCATTTATATATCTTCTTCAGAAAAATATCTGTTCAGATCTTTGCTCTTTGTTTTTTTTTACAGAGACAGAGAGAGAGAGTCAGAGAGAGGGATAGATAGGAACAGACAGATAGGAACGGAGAGAGATGAGAAGCATCAATCATTAGTTTTTCATTGGGACACCTTAGTTGTTCATTGATCGCTTTCTCACATGTGCCTTGACCGTGGGGCTACAGCAGACCGAGTAACCCCTTGGTCGAGCCTGGGACCTTGGGTCCAAGCTGGTGAGCTTTTTGCTCAAACCAGATTAGTCGGCGCTCAAGCTGGCAACCTCGGGGTCTCGAACCTGGGTCCTCCGCATCCCAGTCCGACACTCTATCCACTGCGCCACCGCCTGGTCAGGCGATCTTTGCTCATTTTTTAATTGTGTTATCTTTGTATCACTGAGTTATAAGAGGTCTTTTATATTTTAGGTATGAGTTCCTATATGTGATTTGCAAATATTTTCTCCCATTCTGTGGGTTGTCTTTTCACCTTCTTAATGGTGTCCTTTGTAATACAAATTTTTTTATCTTGATGAAGTTTTATTTATCAATTTGTTATCATCGTTGCTGCTGTGCTTTTGGTGTCACATCTAAAAAAAAACATTGCCTTACCCGGGTTCGATTCCCGGCCAGGGCACACAGGAGAAGCGCCCATTTGCTTCTCCACCCCTCCGCCGCACTTTCCTCCCTGTCTCTCTCATCCCCTCCCGCAGCCAAGGCTCCATTGGAGCAAAGATGGCCCGGGCGCTGGGGATGGCTCTGTGGCCTCTGCCCCAGGCGCTAGAGTGGCTCTGGTCGCAATATGGCGACGCCCAGGATGGGCAGAGCATCGCCCCCTGGTGGGCAGAGCATCGCCCCCTGGTGGGCAGAGCATCGCCCCATGGTGGGCGTGCCGGGTGGATCCCGGTCGGGCGCATGCGGGAGTCTGTCTGACTGTCTCTCCCTGTTTCCAGCTTCAGAAAAATGAAAAAAATAAAAAAAACATTGCCTTATCTAAGGTCACAAAGATTTTCTTCAATGTTTCCTCTAAGAGTTTTATAGTTTTAACTCTTACATTTAGGTCTTTGATCCATTTTGAGTTAAATTTTGTGCCTGACCAGGCGGTGGTGCAGTGGATAGAGCATCAGTCTGGGACACTAAGGACCCAGGTTCAAAACCCTGAGGTCACCAGCTTGAGCATGGGCCTATCCAGCTTGATCATGGGCCTATGGGCTCACTAGTTTGAGCATGGGGTCGCATGCTTGAGCGTGGGATCATAGACATGACCCCAAGGTCACTGACTTGAGCCCAAGGTCGCTGGCTTGAGCAAGAGGTCAGTGGCTCAGCTGGAGCCTCCTAGTCAACATATATGAGAAAACAATCAATAAACAACTTGGGTGCCACAACAAAGAATTGATGCTTCTCATCTCTCCCTTCCTGTCTATCTGTTCCTATCTGTCTGTCTGTCTCTCTCTCTCTCTCTCTGAAAAAAAAAAAGAGTTAATTTTTGTATATAGTGTGAGAGAGGGGTTCGATTTCATTCTATTGCATGTGGATATCAGTTGTCCCAACACTATTTGTTGAAAGAATATTTTCCCCATTGAATTTCATGACACACTTGTTGAAAATCAAGAGACTACAAATGTGAGGGCTTCTTTCTGGACTTGGACTTCTATTCCATTGATCTCTATGTCTATTCTTATGCCAGTACCAAACGTCTTGATTACTGTGGCTTTGCAGTAAATTTCAAAATCATATTCTTCTTTGCCCTGGCCGGTGGTGCAGTAGATAAAGCATCATCCCAGAGCACTGAGGTCGCCAGTCACTGGCTTGAGCCCCAGTCAGGGCACATATGAGAAGCAATCAATGGGTGCACAACTAAGTGGAACAACAAGTTGATGCTGCTTTCTTTCTCTCTCTGTGCCTTTCTCTCAAATCAATGGAAAATTTAAAAAAAAATAAAATAAAATCAGACTGTTCCTTTTCAAGATTATCCTTGAATTTCCATATGAAGTTTAAGATCAGTTTATCAACTTCTGCAAAGGAGCCAGCTGGGATTTTGATGGGGACAGGGTCCCAGCCCCTGTTCAGCCCTTCCTGAGCTCCACTCTACCTCTGCACCTTGGGGTCCCTGAGGCACCTGGGAATGTTTTCATAAATTTCATCTTTTGCTTAACCAGATTAAACTAGATTTTGTTTCTTGCAATCAAAAGAATTCTAACCAAGTACAGTAGGAACATGGCCCTAACACACTGTCTCAAACAACCATCTCAACACCACCTCCCAGGGCCTAACCCAGGCGTCCCCAAACTACGGCCCGCGGGCCACAATGCGGCCCCCTGAGGCCATTTATCCAGCCCCCACTGCACTTCTGGAAGGGGCACCTCTTTCATTGGTGGTCAGTGAGAGGACCACTGTATTTGGCAGCCCTCCAATGGTCTGAGGGACAGTGAACTGGCCCCCTGTGTAAAAAGTTTGGAGACCCCTGGAACCCCTCAGACTGTCTCCCAAGTGCCCCACTTCCAAGACTCCGCCGAGGTCTCGATCTCAACACTGGCCCCTGACCTCAGCCCTTCACTGCACCTTGTCACTAGTTCCTTTCCAGACTACATATACTCTCTTTACCGGTTAAAACAAACAGGCCCTCAATATGTGCTTGAGAAATTGAACAAGATGCCCCAAGACAGCACGACAAGGTAGACTTATACCACTCCATGCCCTGTAGTATTTCTACTTCATGCCTCACATCTTATTTAATATGCAGATAAGAAGCTCTAGCCATCCATTCCTGCCCTGTGCACTGCCCACCCTCACCCTTCTGAACAAAACAGAGCAGACTAGGAAGCCTCTTATGCTGACCACCTCATATGCCAACTCTCAAGACTGGCTGTGCCTTGCCCAGCAACGTATACCCAGGGGACATACAGACAGTGCTGGCAACTGAATGGCACAGCAGAGGGAGGCCGGCCGGGGAGAACTTCCAGCTGAGACGGGGAGTTATAGGCAGAAGGAGCTGCCTCCGAAGGAGGAGTTTTTCAGGCATGAGCTAATTCACATGTGGCAGGATAATATTTGAGCTACTGACCAATGCCACTTTTCCTTCCTATAATTTCCCTTGCTTACAATTCACTCCATTGGAGTAGGTGATTGGTCAGTCCTCGTTGCTCAAAGGAAAGAGGCAGATAGAAGTTGACTTTTTGTTAGGTCTCAAGTGGGAAAGAGGACCAGGATGCGGACAAGATGGCCTGGCCAGAAATATAGAGGAAAAGGAAATAAAGATGGTGAGGACGGGCAGTTGGAGATTCTGAGAGAGAGAGGTGTCTGCTCAGGGCTTCCCAGACAGACAAGCAGACACACAGTAAACGGAGCAGATGATCCCCAGTCCCTGAATCTCATGTTGGAAGCCTCAGAGAGCCCCACGGCCAGGCTGGCCAGCATGATATATGACTGCTAACAGATGACTCAGTAACCTACTGATCACACACACACACTGAGGTGTTTTATGATGTCCTAGAATTATGAAACACAACTTTTAGGTAGGTGGGAATGTCAGAAAGACAGCCTACAGGACTACGGCTTCACATAAAAATTAAAGAGATAGAAAATGCATTTATCTTTCTTATGCTCCTAAGCCGTAGCCTAAAAGTCATACTGCTCTACACACTCCCACCATCCTGGTGCCTGCTGCTTCCGTCCCAGCATCTGCTTTCCCCAGCTTCCCCAGGAGCCAAGAGGCTGATCCAGCCTCCTCCGATCCAGAAGCACCCCCAGACTGAGAAGGAGAATCTGACAAATGCAACAGCCTCGCAACTTGAGGGGAAACAAGGGCCCCAGAAGAGCTCTGGTCTGCCATCGTCTCTGACCTCCACATAACGGGAAGTGGCTACTTACTTGACCTTCAGGCTTGCCAGCATGGTCTTGTCGATCCTGCCAAGAGAAAAGCAAGGGCGTGGTCAGTGCCAGAGCTGAGGGCTCCCAATTAGCATCTGTGGGGGGAAAGGTCCCTAGGCCAGTCCAGACCACCAGACCAACGGTGCTGCAGGGAGAGCTGCTACCGGGGGAAGCTCTCCTCCTGGGAAGACCAGGAGGGGAGAACAGTAAGCTCTGAGAGGGCTCCAGCCACACATACCCCTATGAGGCGCTACAGTTCTCCTTATTGTAGAGATGAGGAAACTGAGGCTCAGATGGGTAAAATCACTGGCCCAGTCTGAATCCAGGTATCTGACTCCAGACCCAGGGATCTTAAGCAGATTACGTGTAGCCTCTCCCTTCATTACCCCCATTCCACAAGAAGACTCTGAAACCTGGATTCATCAGTCACTGGAGGCTGGGTGTTCAACACATCAATACTTCCTGGGATTCTGCTTTGAAAAGATGCCCATACCCCAGCAACCCTCGCATGAAGGACCGCCTGTTCTGAGGGCTGTCTGTGCAGCCAAGGAGGCAGACCCCACTCCTGGGACAGAACCTGACAGCAGGTGGGACCTGTCAGGCCCAGGAGCTCAGAACAGAGAAGATCACGTTCGCGGCAGACTGTCTCGGCAGCCAGCTCCTCCGCCCCAGTCTCACTGGAAGACAAGGCAGCGCTGCTAGGCTGCTATTTTTTACCCTCCACATATGTCAGCTGTATTGCTGGTGAAAGAGGCCCTTTTCTCTCTCCGGAGACAGGAAGGTAGGCAAGATTCCCACTGTTGGTGTCTCCTCTTGTTTAGGGGTCACAACCACCAAAGTCTCATTCCAGTTTTAGTATATGTTCTGCCGAAGTGAACACACAGCCACCAAAGTCACCACCAGTGCCACCATCATTACCAGTATCACCATCACCACCACTGTGACCATCACCATCAGTGTCATAATTAGCCTCAGTGTCACCACCGTTGTCAGCATCGCCATAACCAATGTTGTCATCACCACCAGTGTCACCATCACTCTCAGTGTCACCACCATCAATGTCACCATCACCAGCATTGTCACCATCACAATCAGTATCACCACTACAATTTCACCATCACCAACAATGTCACCATCACAGTCAGTATCACCACTACAGTGTCACCATCATCACCAGTGTTACCATCACCATCAGTGTCCTCACCCATCAGTGTCACCATCACCAGCAGTCACCCCCATCCCTTTATCATCACCACCATCAGTGCCACCAAAATCTCCAGGATGCTTGAGACCCTGGAAAGTCCTTTCAGCCACCCTTGTCCAACCAGCTCAGACCTGCCACAAGCTTTCTTCCCAAACACTCAACTACTGGGGCCAGCAGGGGGAGGGGCGAGGAAGGGGTGGAGGAGGAGGGGAGGGGGTCAGGGGTCACGAGGTGAAAATGTGGAGCTGCTCCAGCACCAAGTCAGCACCAAGCCCTGAGCTGGTGAGGTGAGATCCTTTCACTCTCAGTAAACTCCTAGCACCTTTTTTTATTTTTTTGGAAGCAATCAAGTATTTAATAAGAAGGATTTCGGCCCTGGCCGGTTGGCTCAGCGGTAGAGCGTCGGCCTGGCGTGCGGGGGACCTGGGTTTGATTCCTGGCCAGGGCACATAGGAGAAGCGCCCATTTGCTTCTCCACCCCTACGCCCTCCTTCCTCTCTGTCTCTCTCTTCCCCTCCCGCAGCCAAGGCTCCATTGGAGCAAAGATGGCCCGGGCGCTGGGGATGGCTCCTTGGCCTCTGCCCCAGGCGCTAGAGTGGCTCTGGTCGCGGCAGAGCGACGGCCCGGAGGGGCAAAGCGTCGCCCCCTGGTGGGCAGAGCGTCGCCCCTGGTGGGCGTGCCGGGTGGATCCCGGTGGGGCGCATGCGGGAGTCTGTCTGACTGTCTCTCCCCGTTTCCAGCTTCGGAAAAATAAAAAATAATAATAATAATAATAAAAAGGATTTCTATGGAAACAAAAGAAAAACAAAGGTTAATGATTGAAGCAGACTATAATCTCAGTTTCTAAGTTATGAAGGCAGGCCATCAAGATTTCTAGATGTCTACTTCGAATCCTGCTCACATGGAATGAAGGCAGGCAGTGGCAGTCTGACAGATTCCCCTGGTGTAGTCTGAACGTCCCTGCTGATCTTTCTGCAGCAGGAACAAGGATTGTCCATGAGCTGTCGTGACTTCTCTGACGTCTACATCAAGCGGCCCACTTTAGCCTGCATGGCCTTGCGAACAGGCAGTCTCAGTTCCCAGTGATTCCAAGTCCGCAAATAGGAACATGAAAATGTGAGTTTGGAGGGCTAATGCCAAATATTTAAGAAAACTAGAAAAATTCAGGATTCGGTCCAGTTTATAGGTAGAAAAAAAAATTATTTTTTTTTTACAAAGACAGAGAGTCAGAGAGAGGGATAGACAGGGACAGACAGACAGGAACGGAGAAATGAGAAGCATCAATCATTAGTTTTTTGTTGCACATTACAACACCTTAGCTGTTCATTGATTGCAGGCCTTCAGCAGACCGAGTAACCCCTTGCTTGAGCCAGCGACCTTGGGTCCAAGCTGGTGAGCTTTTGCTCAAACCAGATGAGCCCACGCTCAAGCTGGCGACCTCGGGGTCTTGAACCTGGGTCCTCGGCATCCCAGTCCGATGCACTATCCCAGGGGTCCCCAAACTTTTTACACAGGAGGCCAGTTCACTGTCCCTCAGACCATTGGAGGGCTGGACTTAAAAAAGCTATGAACAAATCCCTATGCACACGGCACATATCTTATTTTAAAGTAAAGAAAAACAAAACAGAAACAAATACAACCATTTAAAATAACAGTAAATTTAAATCAACAAACTGACCAATATTTCAATGGGAACTACGCTCCTCTCACTGACCACCAATGAAAGAGGTGCCCCTTCCGGCCTTCGGGAAGTGCAGATAAATAGCCTCAGGGGGCCGCATGCCCACGGGCCATAGTTTGGGGACCCCTGCTCTATCCACTGCACCACCGCCTGGTCAGGCAAAAAAAATGTTTTTAACTGAAAAGATAATGAACAGCACTAGAACCTAGTATCCACAAAGATATCTTATAGTTTCTACTGAAACAATTTTCTCTCCCAAGTAACCCTCAGAAACAAAAAATAAAATTATCCTCATTTTTATCAAAGATAGCCAAATTAAGACTAATTTATTTGCAAAATAAGTCTACTTTCAATAAACTTAGCCTGATAATTTATATAAATCCAGCAAGGATAGTAATCAACCACATATGCTCTTTTAAATCTGCTTTACTGGAATTTTCCAGAAAGAAACTTCAGATTGAATTTTAAAAGTCCTCTGGAGGCTGAGAAGCCGAGTTGCATACTTGCCGTCAGACTTCAGGGCAGTACCGATAGATTTGGGGTGAATTCCTCTCTCCTCAAGCTCCCTAATATACTGTGGAGTTCTCTCTTTGCCTCTCCTAGGAAGCAACTTCCTTCTTTATCTTGAAAGACTACTGTGAACCAAGATAAGCAAGATATCAAAAGCAATCTGAAGCAAAATTAGAGTTTGGTTCTCACTGTCTGGTAAAAGGACTGTTGGTCTGCTACTGATACTGTGAAAGACTGTTCTGCCTAGAGAGCCGAGATGCTGTGTTTTATCAAAATAATTTCTGTTTTATGTTGTCTTAATCAGGTTCTTGATTACTTAAGAAAACTGAAACTCCTCAACAGTAAGAATTACGTTTTGCTAACAATTATGCAAACTTCTGTATTTTCCTTTAACTCTTTCATTGTCACTTTGGTTAAACGAATAATTAAGTATTGCTTCATAATGATTTATAATCCTGTTTGGTCAAAATGTAAATTATAAATAAGAGTCTTGACCTGGGAATAACTTTGGGGTGTTACAGAAGGGCCCCTGGAACACCTCAAAAGATTTGTTTTCCAAGAACCTTTTGATGTCCATTCTCAAGCAAAACAAGGCACACCTCAAGGCTCCTGGCCCAGTCCCTCCCAGCTTCTTCTCCACATGCCTCCTGGACCTCCCCCTCGGGACTTCCACAGCTGGTCTGTAAGGGTTTCGGCCTCCAAGCCCCTCTGGGATGCTGACCTTCCACTCCCATTTCACCCACCAGATGAGGGCAGGTTGGACCCAGGAGTCAGACCCCCACATTCTGCTGTAATATTGGTAACCCAGAGCAACTCAATTGTAACCCCAAGCAAAAAGCCTTTACATTTTATATTTTTCTCAAGGAATCTCCTTTTTTCTTTCTTTCTTTTTTAAATGGGTGCCCTGACCAGGGACCGAACCTGCAACCTTGAAGTATCAGTACAATGCTATAACCAACTGAGCTATCCAGCAGGGCCAAGGCATCTCTTTTAATCTTTTTTTTTTTTTTTTTTGAGAGAGAGAGAGAGTGAGGAAAGGAGAAAGAGAGAGGAGAGAGAGGAAGGGAGAGAGAAAGAAGCATCAACCATTGTTCCACCTCGTTGTGCAACCATTGATTGCCTCTCATACGTGCCCTGACCAGGGCTCAACCTGGCAACCTCAGGGTCCAGCTGGCAACACCAGGATCAAGCCAGGGACCCCAGCATTGAGCCGGCTACTCCGGGATCGAACCAGAGACCTCAGTGCTCCAGGACAATGCTATATCCACTATGCCACCAGCCAGGGCTCTTTTCATTTTTTTTTTTTTAAGTGAGAGGCGGGGAGGCAGAGACAGACTCCTGCATGCATCCCAACCGGGATCCATCTGGCAAGTCCCCTACTGGGCAATGCTCTGCCCATCTGGGGCCACTGCTCCATTGCTCAGCAACTGAGCTATTTTAGCACCTGAGGCTGAGGCCATAGAGCCATCCTCAGCATACAGGGCCAACTTTGCTCAAACCATTCGAGCCATGGCTGCGGGCGGGAAAGAGAGAGTGGAGAGGTGGAGAAACAGGTTGTCATTTCTCCTATGTGCCCTGACCAGGAATCAAACCTGGGACTTTCACATGCCAGGCCAATGCTCTACTGCTGAGCCAACCAGCCAGGGCCTCTTTTCATTCTTACAACATCCCTGTGTTGTGGGAAGGCAGAAATGCCCCACTTCCACATGGAGAAACTGAGACCCTAAGAGGGGAAGTGTTCCATCTGAGTTCCTCAGTGAGTCTGGGTGGAGTCAGCACTAGAGCCCTCCCAGCCCCACCACCACACTACCCACTAGCACACTGGGTCACAACCCCTCCAAATGCCCACATCCACTTCTACCCAGCAGCCTGTCCAACATTAGGTTCCCATGCTGGGGTGTGGCCTCAGCAAAATTAGAGTTTGGTTCTCACTCTCTGGTAAAAGGACTGTTGGTCTGCTACTGTGAAAAAGCGTTCTGCCTTTTCAGAGGCAGGAGGGCAGGGCCTATGGCTTTTGCAAAAGATAGGGCGGTGGCTGTAACATTGGACGTTTTCCCTTTCAGGAAGCCAAAGTCCCCAGGTTCTCCCCAGAGCCTTCTCCCTTCCTTTCCCCATTCCATTCATTCTCATCACCCTGTCTACCCTGGCATCCAATGGAGCTTTTAAAATAAATACCCATGCCTGATCAGGCGGTGGCACAGTGGATAGAGCGTTGAAGTGGGATGCGGAGGACCCAGGTTTGAAACCCCGAGGTCACCGGCTTGAGCGCTGGATCATTTGGTTTGAGCAAGGCTCAACAGCTTGAGTTCAAGGTCGCTGGCTTGAGCAAGGGGTCACTCGCTCTGCTATAGCTCCCCGGTCAAGGCACATATGAGAAAGTAATCAATGAATAACTAAGGTGCCACAACACCTTAGTTGATGCTTCTCATCTCTCTCCCTTCCTGTCTTTCCCTATCTGTCCTCTCTCTGTCTCTGTCACAAAAAATAATAATAATAATAAATAAATAAATAAATAAATAAAATTTAAAAAATAAACAAATAACCACCCCCAAGATTCTGCTCACTGTATGCAGTGGACCAGGGCTCCAGGAAGCTATAATTTAGTCCCCAACCCATTGATAGTCTTCCCAGCTGACCGCCATCCCCAGATGACACCCACCCTAAATCTCCCACCCTACAGGAAGCCTTGCCACTCCCTCAAGCTCAACAAGCCCCCACCCACACACTCACTGTGAACAAAGCACCACACTTAGTCATTCCATAAGCATCTCCTGAGCATGTATGACGTAATAAGCACAGTCCCTCTCCCTGCTCCACGCCCCCCACAGAATGGTAGACCTCAGAGGACACCATGTCACTGGCTGGGCCCTGCCCTACGTGCACCCCTGCCCAGCTTCGCATATCCTGACCAGCAAGCAAACTAGGTGACCTGAACCCAAACCCTACCTTCAGGATAGCAACCGCTTGGCCTGAGCATCAGGACAGGCCCATGAGCAGGCACTAGGCCACACTGTGCCACTCCTGACATCTTCTCATCCTCTCTGTCCTCATCGGCCAAACATGGGGCACCCCTAGGCCCGTCCCACCAGAGGAGGGGGAGCAAAGTGCTGCCCACGAGGAGAAAAGGGCAGAGGGAAACCTGCATGCATACGGGCCTGAGGAATCAGCCAAAGGCACAGAGCCTGCCTCTTCCCAGCCTCCTTTGCCTCCTTCATCTCTCTTGCTTCTGTGCCCCCCATTAGCCCAGCAGCTTCTACATCAGGACACGCCCCACCACCCTCTCTGCAAAGGCAGCAACCTGTCCTTTGACAATGCCCCTGGCCTAGAAGCTGAAAGGAAACTGATAATGAAAACCACTAGACCCCGTTCCCCAGCTGAGGAGAAGCTGTCAGCAGCTGGTAACCAGAGACAAGCAAGCTTCTGACCTCAGTCTCCCATGTCCTGGCCCCCGGGAGAGGAAAAAGTTTGTTCCTTGTCCTACACAGTAGCTTAGTGGCAAAGAGGCTGTAGCACAGACCCTGGCTCAGGCTGGGACAGAGCCAGGATTGGCTGCCTGAGGGGGTGGGGGTGGGGGTTGCAGGGGAGCAAGACTGGCCTGACCCCTCCTCTCACAGCTCACCCTCTGCAGAGAGGAGGCAGCCCCAAAGATCAGCAGGACACAGACTCCTCCTGCCACAAGTCACAAAATGACACAGACAGGAGCATAACACACATGCACAGACAAGAGCACACACAGGTACAGAAGACCAGAGATACAGACTGGCACCTACTCAGAAACTAAGCATGCACATGCGGTCACACACATAGGCACGCCCACCTGCCAGGCACACACTTCGCACACGGTCACACAGAGTGGCAGCTGCAGACATGCATACTACACACACCATCTCAGACATACACACATGCACAATCACCACAGAGGTGCCTATACATATATGGGGACACATGACAGACACACATATTTTACCACAGTCACCTATAGTCACACTCAGACTGGCTCCAGCTCTGACCTGAATTCCCTAGAAGATTAAACCCAGCGGACAGTGAGAAAAAGCTTACAGTGCCTGCTGCCTCCACCAGGACCCCTCATCTCCATCAGCAGAGGATCTAAAAGGGCCCCCTACTAACCCAGGGTTCAGGGACAACCTGAACTCCCTGTGCCCACAGGCACGCCCAGTGCTCAACAAGACTGCATGGCTAAGTCACCCCTATCCCTTCAACCACCTCCCCAACCCGTCACCCACCATCCGAAGCCCCCAAAGGACACGCTGCGCTTCCTGCCGAACATGATTGTGGTCGCAGGGCCCCAGGTCCCCGCAACGTCCCTGGGGCTCTTGGCGAAGGGTCCTCGGTGAACAGGGTCAGCAAGCCACCGGTGTAGGGCGGGGTGCCCAGCATGGCACCTCCCCCATGGCCTGCCCCCCAACCTGTACTTCCTGTGGGTGAGGCCACAGGGCCAGGAGGTGTGTCCTGCCTTCTGGAAGGCACCAAGACAAGCAGGGGAGGTCAAAAGAGGGCAGCTTCCCCACGCCCAGAGGAACCCGCAGCTCCGGAAGGGGCTCAGCTGGCAGATTACACCACAGCCCAAATTGACAGCTCAGCCCCAAAGAGCCCTGGCTTCCCAGAACCCAAAGGAGGGCTGAGGATTCCTACGCTGGGCCTGGCAGGGAGAGAAAAACCTGGCTGGGGGATTCAGGGCGGCCTGCAGACTAGGTTCCTCACACCCACTGCCCAAGAGGGCACCTTTGCCTTCCTGTCCCACCGTGGCTCAGCACACACCAGAAAAACCAGCCCTACACATGTAATGACACCTGCACATATGTGACACAGGGCACATACATATGCACAGGATCCACAGGTACACACGGGCACGTGCAAGCTCACATGTGTGTCATTAGATACCCACACACACAAGCACACAGGTATTGCACACTCACAGGCAGGTTCATATAGACATTAACAGACACCTGAGACACCTGTACGAATATCTCACATATATACAGAGGCCCACACGTGGATACATACGCATGTGCTCACACATACATATCAACACACATGTGCAACCTAGGCATACACTCAGATTGCACACATGCCTACAACGTACATTCACATGTACCGCACACAGGCACAGATCTGCCCTTCTCAGACCCCCTCAGTGTCTGGACTGAAGTCAGCAGTGCCACATTCCATGCCAACAGTGTGGGAGGTGGCACCGGTGTGTGAGTGGATTTGTCTTCCCAGCCGGAACTAAAGGTGAGCCCGACCTCTGCGTGCACCAGTGCGGACATGCCAGGCACACAGCAGACGCTCACTGGAGCAGCCCAAGAGGGCGGAGGCACATATGCTGCAACCAACTAGGGTAGGGGACACTCCCCTAAGCAGTGGAAAAGGGAAATAAAGCCGCTGTGGCTGCCGCCATTGGCCTCTCTCCCTGGCCCACCCTCCTCACAGCTTCCTGTTTGGGGCCTGCTGCCACTCGGGAGTCAGATCCTGGCTGGGTGCCACAGGGGCCATCCCCAGCTTATGGACAAATGGCAAGACATTTCTATTTTCTTGACTCCTCCAGGGCAAGGTGATCTTCAGGGGCCTTAGGCAGCAACCTGGATGGGCTGTGGGAGGAGCTTCATTTCCTAACCCAGCTCAGGGCTGTGGGTGACAATGGTAGGGCCCTTTCCTTCAAGACATCTGGCCTCTCAGCGGGAACCTGGTGGTCCTCAGCTCTGACCACACCTTCCACTTTCACCCACCAGGAAAGGAAAGATCATATGGTTCACCCTCTGGGTTTGCATCAGACCACTGGCTCCTTGCAAGATGCCCACTCCACACCCAGACCTCTCACCCCACTGTCCCCCACACCCAGGCAATGCCCAACAGGTACCGTAGACACCTTGGGTCCTGCCTGCCCTACATCCATTTGGCCACTCCATGAGCTCCATCTGCCCGAAGGAGCACCTGGCCGGGCCTAGGCAACCAGGACATCCACCCTCCTAGCCACAGAGAATGGTTCAGGAGTGGGCAAGAGATCTAAGCAGACTCAACAGAGCTCACTCCCAGCATACACCCCCACTCTCTTCCTTGGGGTTGCTAAACCACAGGATGGAGAGCACAGCCTGACCAGGCGGTGGCGCAGTGGATAGAGCGTTGGACTGGGATGCAGAGGACCCAGGTTCAAAACCCCAAGGTCGCCAGCTTGAGCACAGGCTCATCTGGTTTGAGCAAGGCTCACCAGCTTGGGCCCAAGGTCACTGGCTTGAGCAAGGGGTTACTCGGTCTGCTGAAGCCCCCTGGTCAAGGCACATATGAGAAATCAACCAATGAACAACTAAGGTGCCACAACGAAGAATTGATGCTTCTTATCTCTCTCCCTTCTTGTCTGTCTGTCCCTATCTGTCCCTCTCTCTGTCTCTGTCGCAAAAAAAAATGGATGGAGAGCACAGAAAATGCAACCAGCCCAGAGGAGGGCAGGGGAAAGGACCGACAGAGATGGGACACGTCAGAAAGATCGGGTTCTAAGGACATCATCTGGGCTCCGGGATCCAACTGTGTTGAAAGACAGTGGGAACCCCTTGGTCCCTCTATTTCTAAAGCCAATGAGTTGGATTTCTCTCACTCTCCACAGAGAAAGTCCAAACTAAGATAAAAAGCTTGATAAGTGAAAGAACAGCTCAGCCGGCTCCTGCACGCTGCCGACACCAGCTCCAGGCCACGCACTGCGCTGGGGGCACAGAGCACCAGGGGACTCAGACACAGCACACAGCCTCACCTGGGTGACTGAAGACAAAATTCCTCTTGCAAATTACTTTCTTTTTTATCCTTTAGAGGGAGTTCATGGCAAGCCCATTGCTGGAATGTATTACGATGTGCTTTCACATGGAGGAGAAAGAGGTGTGGTGACAGTTACATCAAGCCCGGGCACTTCTGACCACCCGCCTTATCTCTGCACACATGTGACCATGCATACATATTGTCCATCACATTCTACGGGAAGACACGGTCGAGAGATGCTCTGGTACAAGCCCTTAGAGTCTACAGAGACACCCAGGGCCAAGTGGTCACACGCCCAGGAAGGGCGCAGGCCCAGGCCCATGCACCTGAAGGTCAGCAGAGCGGCCCAGGGACCAGGCAGGGAGGAGCATATCAAGGCTTCAGGTGCTGCCGTCAAGGCTGAATTCTCTTGCCTCCCCCACACTCCTCTCCTCAGCGCTCAGTCTCCCAAGGGTGGATCCGTGTGACCTTCAGCAGCTTAGTTACCTAACTTCCCTGGGCCTCAGTTTCCTCCTATATAATATAGGGTGGCTGCCATGAACCTCACAAGATTATAAATGAATGTAAACACTTAGCACAGGGCTTGCACACTACTATTGGAGCCTTTATAATTATTATCCATCATGATTCCGCTCCCTCCCTCGGTACTCCTCAGCTTCCTGTCGCCCCTGCTCTGACTTCTCTTCTTGGCGGGGTGGGCAGTGAAGGGTCCACGGGCTCTCTGGGAGAGACTGTGAGTCAAGAGGAAAGAGAAGTACTCAGCCAGGCCCAGCCCTCCGGCTCCCAGCACACACAGCCCAGCTTCCTCCCAGACCTCGGCTGACTCAGCGTGCCGGAAGGTCAGAGTGGAGATGAAGACAAACTATGTGCAAAGAGGGGAGCCAGGGGCAGCGCCTGTGTCTGTGAGTGTCCTCTGGACCAGCACCAACCTAACAGCTTAGCTCATTTCAATCTCACAGCTGCATCTGAGATGGTACCACTGTTATCCTCATTTTACCAACAGGGACACTGTGGCTCAGACAGATTAAGGACCTGGACAAAATTTACCGGGCATGATGGCGGCACAGCTAGGTCTGACTCCAGAGCCCAAGTTCTCAACCGTTCTGTACAATGACCTGCTTCAGTAGGGGCGGATCAGCATACCAAACCTGCCCTACTGATTCTGAAGCCTGCAGAAACGCACAGCTGCTGCAGTGCCCCTTACCGATGGAAGAACTAAGTCCTGAAAAAGCAAAGCTCAGCCCAACAGCTGGAAGAAAACAATGATGAAGTGGGAAAGAGCAGGTGCCACATCCTCCCAACCCCTGGCAGACAGGCTCCTTCTCTCCCAGGGTTGCTCCTGGAGTCTTCTCCCACAGAGCCTACTTTGAATCACCCGGTCACAAGGCCCTGGCTTCTCTGGTGGAGGCCTGTGGGTGTTCTTAGTACCAGCTGAAGGGGCAAGTCCCAGCCAGAGTCCTGAACCCAAGACAAAGCTCCCAGAAACCCACCCAACTCTCTAGGCTTTAGAGCAGGGGTCGGGAACCTATGGCTCGCGAGCCAGGTGTGGCTCTTTTGATGGCTGCATCTGGCTCGCAGACAAATCTTTAATTAAAAAAAATAATAACACTAAAAATATAAAACATTCTCATGTATTACAATCCATTCATTTCCTACCACTCATGTTCATGGTTGCGGGTGGCTGGAGCCAATCACAGCTGTCCTCCGGGACAACACCAAATGTTTATTGGATAATGCATAAGGTACACGGGTTGTTGTATGGCTCTCACGGCATTACATTTTAAAATATCTGGTGTTCATGGCTCTCTCAGTCAGAAAGGTTCCCAACCCCTGCTTTAGAGGAACACAGAGACGAGAAATCTGGCTGGGATCAGAGACAAGCCAGCCCATACCCCTGCAGGCAGCCCCTCCATTGTGTCTGCAGGCCTTTGAAGGCAGGAGGGAAGAGAGAAAGTGATCTCCTCTGTTTGGGGAGCTCTGTCCTCACAACCACCAGCGGGAGCTGGAATACGAGACAAGCTCCCTTCCCAGGCATGGGGCTGAGGCAGTTACCGGAAGCTCAGGAAACAGATGCCCATAGTGAGGGGGGCACTGTGTCATTCGGCCTGGATCCTTCTCCACTCCAGACAGCGTGAATTCGCACCAGTGCTGACCAGCTGGGCCGTGGCTCTCCTCCCAGCTCGACTGCTGTGACACCTTGAGCGAGACATGTGCTCTTTGGGGGTTTCAGCTGAACTCTCATCAAAGGAGAGGCTAGATTAGCCTCTGCTTCTTTTACAAGCCAGGTGAGAACAGGGGACAACAGCAGAGGACACTCTGATCACCTGAAAAATGGCACAGTGGCATTTAGAGCCAGCAGACCCACACAGGTGAGGAATTCCTACCTCAGGATGGAGATAAAATGACACCCAATGTCGGCACTGTGATTTACAGCACATGAGTTTCCTATTGTACAAGTTCTAAGAAGAAAGACGATGGCAAAAATAAAACAAAAACTGCAAGACAGGTGCTTGTGAAAACTGGGCTCCAAGACCAGGACCCCAACACAGGATTGCACAGTTCATTCTGATATGTTCAGTAACACCAGCCTACAAAAGGACCTCGAGCAAGCAATGCATGACTGTGGACTAAAAAAGCTACAAAAGGTACCATAATTGTTTTTTAATTTTACATAAGAATGAGGTATCACATTTACTCACAAGACAATAAAGGTAAAAAAAAAAAAAACAACTTTGATAACATGGTGAGAGCACATGAGGAAACAGGTGCCCCATTGCTAGTGTGTAGATCAGGGGTCCCCAAACTTTTTACACAGGGGGCCAGTTCACTGTCCCTCAGACCATTGGAGGGCCGCCACATACTGTGCTCCTCTCACTGACCACCAATGAAAGAGGTGCCCCTTCCGGAAGTGCGGGTGGGGAGCCGGATAAATGGCCTCAGGATAAATGACCTCAGGGGGGCGCATGCTAGTTTGGGGATGCCTGGTGTAGATATTTGGCAATAGCAATCAAAATTTTAAGTGCACATACATTTTGTGCCAATATTTTTTTAGAAACTTATTCCACAGGTGAACTCTTAAGAGCTGACAAGATCTATGCACAAAGGTGTTAATTATAGCACTGTCTGTAACAGCAAAATACAAAAAACAATAACCTAAATGACTGCCATCTAACTCACATTGTGGAACAAGCATACAATGGAATACTATGGAGCTACTGAAAAGAAGGAGGTAGACTTCACATATGTTCTAGTATATAGATATCCTAAAAACTCATGAAAAAAAAAGACACAGAACAGCTCATATAGTAGAATCTTATGGGTTTAAATAAATATGTAAATGTTCATATCTGTCTAGACAATTTCTGGAAGAAAACATAAGCAATGGTCCAAGATTGGTTGGTTTCCTCTGAAGAATGGGACTGGAACTGGAAATCAGGGGGGAGGAACTTCTTACCCTATGCCCTTCTGTGCACTTGATGATTTGGGGCTTTTTTTAAACCATGAACATGTTACAATTATAGATTTAAAAGTTTTAATTATATGGACAGTTTGATCTTGAAGGTGGAAGAGGAGAAGCTACAAAGGTTCATTTCTTTAAAACCTTCTTTTCTTTTTTCTTTTTTCAAGTGAGAGGAGGGGAGATAGAGAGACAGACTCCCGCATGCGCCCCAACTGGGATTCACCCGGCAACCCCCATCTGGGGCTGATGCTCAAATCAACCAAGCTATCTTCAGCGCCCGGGGCTGATGCTCAAACCAATCAAGTCACTGTGAGAGAGAGGAAAAGGGAGAGAAGGGGAAGTGGAACGGGGGGAAAAGCAGATGGTGGCTTCTCATGTGAATCCTGACCAGGAATCAAACCCGAACGTCCATATGCTGGGCCAACACTCTATCCACTGAGCCACCGACCAGAGCCAATATGCATGCCTTTTGACCTGGCAATTCCATTTCCAATTCCACGCCATCCCACAGGGAAAAATTCAAAGATGTGTGCCAAGTTGTACTTTCAAGGGTCTCCATCACATTGTTGTAACAACCATAAAACAATGGGAACAACCCAAATATCCAACAGTAGGGGGTAGGTTAAAGACAGCATCTCCCAACAACAGAGTACCTCTCAGCCAGTACTAAGTGGGTGTGGAAGTACAGGTAATGATATGAGAAAAGCGTTACAGGAAATTTCTGAATGAAATGAAACAGGCTAATATGTTCAGGGCCATATTGTTCAAGGAGTGAGATTAAGAAGCATGATTTTTTTTTCTTCTTTGTGCTTTTCTAAATTTTATGTTTTCTGAAATAAGTAAGTCTTAGGCCCTGGCAGGTTGGCTCATCAGTAGACCATCTGCTCAGCATGTGAAAGTCCTGGGTTCGATTCCCAGTCAGGGAACACAGGAGAAGTGACCATCTGTTTCTTCATATCTTCCTCTCCCTCTTTTCTCTCTCTCTCTCTCTCTCTCTCTCTCTCTCTCTCTTCCCCTCCCACAGTCATGGCTCGACTTGAAGGGTTCAAGCAAGTTGGCCCCTGGCACTGAGGATGGCCCCATGGCCTTGCCTCAGGCACTAAAATAGCTCAGTTGCCAAGCAATGGAGCAGCAGTTCCAGATGGGCAGAGCATCACCACGTAGGGGGCTTGTGGGTAGATCCTGGTCAGTGCACATGTGGGAGTCTCTCTGCCTCCCTGCCTGTCACTTTATAAAAAAAAATAAAAATGAAAATAAGCAAGTCTTACTTTTATAACTAAAAAACCCACACCCCCTACTTAAAATGACAAATAAAATGGAGCAAAAGAAGACAAGAAAGGGGATGGGCCCATGTTATAAAACAGTGGCTGTAGCCTGACCAGGCAGTGGCGCAGTGGATAGAGCGTCTGACTGGGATGTGGAAGACCCAGGTTCAAAACCCTGAGGTTGCCGGCTTGAGCATGGGCTCATCTGGTTTGAGCAAAGCTCACCAGCTTGGACCCAAGGTCGCTGGCTCAAGCAAGGGGTTACTCGGTCTGCTGTAGCCCCACGGTCAAGGCACATAATGAGAAAGCAATCACTGAACAACTAAGGTGTCACAACGAAAAACTGATGATTGATGCTTCTCATCTCTCCGTTCCTGTCTGTCTGTCCCTATCTATCCCTCTCTCTGACTCTGTCTCTGTAAAAAAATAAAATAAAATAAAAAATAAAACAGTGGCTGTAAAATGCACTGGGCATGAGAACCATCTGGGTCTTAAACAGCATGGAGTCAAACCCCAGCCCTGCTGCGTGCCAGCAGTGTGATCTTGGGTGAGTTACTTAACCTTCCCATGTCTCAGCCCAGAATCCCTGCTGGGCAAACCAGTGTGTTACAAGTATTAGGTTTGCTTGCTTGCACTTTGCCTAATTGTTACATGAGCAGGGGCAGCGCCATGTGTGTGTAGTCTATGTAAGGCTGCGGGTGCTTGCCCTCAGGGTGGCAGACTGTGGATTGAGGACTGCCTGCTGCCATTTGGAGGGGCTATTGTTTGCGGGAGAAGGGGTTCCCCCCCTCAGCCTGTCTGGCTGGTGACTCCAGAGAGAGGTAAAAGCAGTTTTGCCCTGCTTGCTTGTTCATCCACCATTGTGAGACTCATAAATGGAATGGCCCATCATCCTTCACTCTACAGTTCCTTCACTGTCTGACCAAATCCAGTGTGAACCAGCATGGCCACTGGCCTTACACTCCCCATCTATACAATGGTTATGTTAACAGTACCTACCTTCTAGGGCTGTTGGAGGGGTAAATGAGTTAATACATGTTAGGCCTTCAAAGCAGGGCCTGGCACAGACCTATAATCATGTTAGCTAGTGGTACTGCTAAAATTCTGATTCCATTGTTCTGAAGTGGGGCCAGGAAATCTACATTTGTAACAAACTCCCCAGATGATTCTGGTCCAGGAAGAAATACTGGAATGAAATCTACTACAGTACTACCACTATTATTGGTGACCCTGGAGTTATCTGTAGAAAGGCTTAGGCACTAGTTGCTGTATGAAGGGAATTCTTACTAAGAGATCACAAAGCCAGCTCTTTGCTCTCCCTCCATCCAGCTAGGACACTCCCCTCCACTGCAGAGTCTCACCTGGGTCCTTTCCTCACCAGGATGGGCCAGAACATCAGCGCCCTCTATAGGCAAGTTTGGGTAGTGCAAGGAGGAGAAGGAATTTCTTGCTGTTTCAAGTTTCAAGGATGGCAGATACTTTGCCCTCTGGCAAAAGGGATTGAAGGATGGGGGAATTCTCTGCGTAGCAGGAGATAAGTAACAACCACTTGGTGTTAGAACACCTGGGTTTCAGCTCTGGTTCTGACATTTAACGCAGTTCTGGAGAAACCGCTTAAATTTCCTCTGCCTCGGTTTTTTTGTTCATCTGTAAAGAGTAACTATGATCATTACTTGAGAATCTCCCATAAAGCAAGTATACCATAATTTTTGTTTCATTTAATCCTTACCACAACCATGTCCTTCTTCCTGGACAGGAAATGGAGCCTTAGAGGGGTTAAGAGACCCACCCGAGGTCATAGGGCGGGTAGGTGGTGGCAACAGAATTAAAATCCAGAACCCCTGCCTTGAACCTTATTGCAGAGCAGGCCCCAATCAAGAGCAGTGCTAGATGTGAGACAGTCCCAGGCTGGGCTGGGGCAAACCCCAAGATTCTTCCTGGCCCCCCGCCATGCCCAGCTGAGGAGCAGCCCCAACTGGGCAGATGAACAAACCCTGAGATTCCTCCCTCATCCCTGGAAATCTGGGTTGAAGAGTCATACTTCTGGCAGATGAGCAGTGACTCAGGTGGAAGCAGGACTCAGAAAAGGCAGGGAACTTCCTCAGACACTTAAGAAAAAAAGGCCTCTATCCCCGGTGAGGGCATGTACGAGAAGCAATCAGTGAGTGCACAACTAAATGGAACTAAGTGGAACAACAAGTTGATGCTTTCCTGTCTCTCTCTCTCTCTCTCTCTCTCTCTCTCTCTCTCTCCCCCCCCTTCCCCCTCTCTTCCTTCCTCTCTCTTTCTCTCAAAGCAACAGAAAAAATTTATTTTTCAATTTTTAAAAAGCCCTAGCTAGGTGGCTCCGTGGATAAAAGTGTCATCCTGGCGTGCTGAGGTTGCGGGTTCAATCCCCACTCAGGACACTTATGAGAAGCAATCAATGAGTGCAAAACCAGATGGAACTAAGTGGAACAACGAGTTGATTCTTCTTTCTCTCTTTCTCCTTTCCTCTCTCTTTCTCTCTCTCAAATCAATGGGAAAATTTTTTAAATAAAATAAAATAAAAAAAGGTCTGCAGCTCAAAGCCAGTATGCTTCTGATTAATTTATCCTGATTTCCCTGGATAAAGATGGGGGTCATGGCAGGGTCCGCCACACCCCAGGCACAGAGGAATCCTGCTGGAACCCTAACATCATAGCATCTCTGTCAGCACTTGTCCCTTGCCCTCTGAAGGACTGACTGAGAATAACGGAATAATCTGAGAGAGAATAGAAAAGGCCTCTTCTCTGCCCATTACCGGCCCCACCCTCAGAAGGGCTCCGCACAATAAGGCCCCTCCTGTATGACTGACATGACAGTGGGTGAGGAGTTGGGGCTGGATCCTGTAGTTTGGTGAAAATCTGGACCAACACCTTACCTGTGGCCAGGGGGATCCACGAGTGGAAGTGTAGTCACTACTAAAGAAATAACCCATGAGGTACATACTGATGGTGTCCTCATTTTACAGATGAAGGAATTGGGGCACAGAGAGGCTAAGTAAGGTCATACTCCTAGAAAGTGACTGTGGCAGACTGCATTTCCCAAAGATGGCCACACCGTCCCACAACATCTCCCCATCCCACTTGCTCTTCTTACCACGTGAGTCCTCCAGTGAGAAGTGGGGGGTGGATCTGTGCGGATCTGTGACTGGGGTAGAAGTCGTGCTGCACCCTTTCTAAAGCTAGGTGAGAAACGGTGAAATAGCTTCTGCCTGGCTCTTTCTGGGGACTCCTCTTCTTAACCAGCCACCACACTGTGAGGAAGCCCAGAGAGAACACAGGGAGAGGCCCGTGTGGCAGGGAACTGAGGCCGCAAGCCAACAGCCAGCATCAAAATGCCGGTCATAAGAGCAACTGAGCCTTCAGGCAATTCCAGACCCCTCGACTTTGAGCCACCCAGATGACAATGGCCAAGCAGAGACAAGTATCACCACCTTGCCCTGCCCAAATCACAGATTATTGAGGTAAATAAACACCATCATCATTTTAGGCCATAAGCTTCTGGGTGGTTTATTACACAGCACTAGATACCAGGACAGTAGAAGAGCCAGAATTTAAATCCCGATGAGCTGGTCCCAGAGCCAGTGCAGTGGCCCCTGCTGTGTAAAAGACGCAGTAGAGGAGGGGTTTAAAGCACGGGCTTAGAGTCAGACACATCTTCATGCATTCATTCATTCTTTCACCATATGTTTATCACATCCTTACTGTGTTCCAGGCTCTCCACTGGGGCAGAAGCTATTTTGATGAACAAAACAGACAGATCTCTGCTCTGGCAGACTTAGAAAGAGGAAAAGTGGAGGATAAGAGAGGGATAACTTCACATGGGTATTTATCATAAGGCGATATAATTGAAGGAGACTGGGTAGGTTGGGAGCCCTGTTTAATTTTTTTTTTTTTTTTTTTTGGAAAGAGATAGAGAGAGACAGAAAGAGGGACAGAAAGGGATAGGAAGACAGGAAGGGAGAGAGATGAAAAGCATCCATTCTTCCTTGCAGCACCTTAGTTGTTCATTGATTGCTTTCTCATATGTGCCTTGACTGGGGGCTACAGCAGAGCGAGTGACCCCTTGCTCAAGCCAGCAACCTTTGGGCTCAAGCCAGAAACCATGGGGTCATGTCTATGATCCCACACTCAAGCCGGCAACCTCAGGGTTTCAAACCTGGGTCCTCCGCATCCCAGAGCATCGCCGCTCTATTCACTGCACCACAGCCTGGTCAGGCATAAATTTTTTTAAATTTGTCTGGCCTGTGGTGGCGCAGTGGATAAAGCTTTGACCTGGAACACTGAGAGTTGCTGGTTCGAAATCCTGGGCTTACCTGGTCAAGGCACATATGGGAGTTGATGCTTCCTGCTCCTCCCCCCTTCTCTCTGTCTCTCTGTCTTTCCCTCTCTAACGTCAAAAAATAAAATCTTTTAAAAAAATTTTTTTTAATTTATTGATTCTAGAGAGAAATAAAAGGGAGAAAGAGAAAAAACACATTGATTTGTTTTTCCACTTATTTATACATTCATTGTTTGATTCCTGTATGTGTCCTGACTTGGATCAAACCCACAACCTTCCCGTATCAGGACAATGCTCCAACCAACTGAGCTACCTGGCCAGGGTCTGGGGAGACCTCTCTGAAGGGGAGACTGCAAGGATGAGATGGACTCAACTTTATGAAGAGTGGAGGGAACAGCAGCATGTGTCAAGAATAGACTAGGGTCTGATCTGTGGTGGCGCAGTGAATAAAGCAGCGACATGGAATACTGAGGTCACCAGTTCAGAACCCCACCCAGGCTTGCCTGCTCAAGGCACATATAAGAAGCTACTACTATGAGTTGATGCTTCCTGCTCCTTTTCCATTTCTCTCTCTCCTCTCTCTAAAACCAATAAATGAAATCTTTTTTTTTTTTTTAATTTTTTTTTTTTTTTTTTTTTTTTTTCATTTTTCTGAAGCTGGAAACAGGGAGAGACAGTCAGACAGACTCCCGCATGCGCCCGACCGGGATCCACCCGGCACGCCCACCAGGGGCGACACTCTGCCCACCAGGGGGCGATGCTCTGCCCATCCTGGGCGTCGCCATGTTGCGACCAGAGCCACTCTAGCGCCTGGGGCAGAGGCCACAGAGCCATCCCCAGCGCCCGGGCCATCTTTGCTCCAATGGAGCCTTGGCTGCGGGAGGGGAAGAGAGAGACAGAGAGGAAAGCGCGGCGGAGGGGTGGAGAAGCAAATGGGCGCTTCTCCTGTGTGCCCTGGCCGGGAATCGAACCCGGGTCCTCCGCACGCTAGGCCGACGCTCTACCACTGAGCCAACCGGCCAGGGCTAAATGAAATCTTTTTTAAAAATAAATATATTTTTAAAAGAATAGACCTGGGTTCACTTACTGGCTGTATGACCTTGGAGAAGTAACCCGACTTCTCTGAGCTTCCACTTCTTTATAAGATGGGGATGCTTTCAGAACCTACCTCACAGGTTCTGAGGAACCAGTGAGCTAATCATGGGTGTGTGCAGTCCAGGGCCGGCACAGGAAGAGCTCCTTAGTTAACTGATTGTGGTGACAGGAATTATGCTGAGGCCCAGGCCCCCAATGGGATGCCCAGACCCCCAGAGACCACTCTGCTGCCCATCAGAACCCATGCCAGCTACGAGGGAAGAGTGCACAGATAGCAGGGGCAGGAAGCCTCCCCACTGCTGCACGGGTGCCCAAGCTTCGGAGCGTGGGTTGAGAGGGTGGGGGGTGTGCACATTTCCTGGAGCTTGCTGACATACAGTCCAGCTTCCACCCACCCCTGCAGCCAGCTGTGACTCATCTCCTCAACCCAGGGCTCACCCACCTGTCACCCTTAGCTCGGTACTCAAAGGATAGGCCTAGAGGCTTGACTGGTTTGCCCTCCCCATGCCCTGCCCCAATAGCTGTGAGTACCCACACAGCCACTAGGGGAGAAGCAACCTCCTCAAGGCACAGGGAGGGACAGGGACAATAAGCCCTGGAAAGAAGGTAGAACTGGATGGGGCATAAGACTTGGGGATTCCAGGAGGCCAGAAAATCCCGCTGGGGTCAAGTATCACCTACCATCCAACAGGCACACCCTTGAGGACCCTGGAGAGCGCCTAGTGGGTGGTCAACACACATACTCAAAGAAAAGAACAGGAACAACCCAGAGCACCCAACAGTGCACACAGACAGATGCTCATGCTCAAGGGACTCACACATAGCTACATACAGAGATGTGCAGACACAGCGATCCAGCAACACATCCTCTGGGACACATGTGCAAAGGCATGCACACACATGCAAGCGAACCTCACTGTGTTTGACATCCTGTCACTCCCCTCTGCTATTGCTCACTACCAGTCATCTATTCAGCAGGCCCCCCAGTGCCCATGCCTGATGCCATCTGTTGACCCAGACCTGGCAGAGCCCAGCCAGCATGCCCAGCATGATCCAGGAAGGCGTCTGACAGCCTTGGATCTGAACAAGGAAAAGGATGGGGCATCCGCCAGCCCTGAGAGCAAGCTGCAAGTCTAGAACTCAAGCATGAGCAGGGTGGGGTACTCAGCACTGCGTTATCTCAGGTCAGGTCCCGCAGAGCACAATCCTTGCCTTGGCATCCCATCGGCGTTGGGAGGCCCCTGAAACTGCTTCACATCTTGAGCAGATGGAGAGGAATCCCCTTATGAATCTTTAAAAGCCCTGAAGGGTTACAGCCAGCAGAGGAAAATAACAAGTGCAGCATGGCGAGCTGAGATTAGACATGAGGCAGAACTTCCCACTGGAAAAGCATCAAAACATTGAAGGAGGTGTGAGCAAGAAGAGAATGCCTTCTGGCTCCATAAAGATGTCCTCTTAAAAAGGGAAGAAGATAGGTAGGTTGGCATTACTGTTTTTGTTTTAACTAATCTTATTAAAAATAAAATGAGTCCCACATTGCAGAGGTCAGAGGAGTCTTTAAATGGCTGTAAATAAAGCCAGTGGCTGCTGTACCTCCTCAGCCCAGACTGCATATAATCTTGCCTGTAGGCCGAGGGATGGACGCAGTGACCTTTATAGCCAGCCTGAGCTGCCCATGCATGAGCAAGAGGCAGTTGGACACCTTCCCCACTGTGTAACATCTCCCCGAGGGGTGGCATATTGCTCAGAGATGGGAGGGGTAAGGAGACAAGGGCCACCATGGTACTATGGCAACAGGCCTCGGCAGAAACATGTCCACTCCTTCTCCAATCACTGCTCACAACAGAATATAAGTGTTTGCAAACAGTATCTCTCCTGCCAAAGGGGTTGGTGGACTAGAAGGGACAGGTCGACACATCAGGGAAAAGAAGAATGAGGAGGCTTATAGGTGCTGTCCCCTGAAATATGAAGCCTGCTTTGACATATGCTCCAGGAACTCCCCAACTAATCTTCAACCACTGTCTTCCCCTCTCTCACACAATGCTGTCACTTCCCCACGGGCCCAGCCTGTCTACACCATCCCAGATACCCCTCACTCCCTTGCACCAAGGCTGCCCAACTCACCCCAGGCCTATTTCCACCATCATTCTTGGTCACCCTCTGTCAGCCACTCTCTCCTCCCTTCCTGCCTTCCATTTTCTCTTGCCTTCTCTCCCATCTCCCTGCCCTGTCCTCCCCACTGATTGTAGCCCAGACCAGTGCCCACGACCATCTGCCAACCAAACGCCAGCATCCGCCCTCCCTCCACTCCTTCAAGCACCTGCTTCCAAGCTGCCTGCTCATCCCCTCTGCCCACTGCTGGGCTCCCATGTCCTCCTGGGACAAACCCCGGCAAGAGCATATCTGAGGAGCCAGCCCAGGGGCAGGGCATTGCTGGCTCCAATTCACAGACTGTGAAACAGAACCTCTCAGGAGGTCTGGGAGACGAGGCCATGGCTCCAGGAGGAACTGACTGAGTCAGGTTCCCGGGCCTGGAGCCCCATTCTACAACCAAGAGGAAGGTCTTTAGCAGTCAGTCCCCTTACCCAGCCTTCTCCTCCACTTAAACAAATGAATACCTGAGCCACCCATAACACATTGTCCTCCTTAATATACAGAAATGCTCCATTCATGGAGCTCTTGCTATGGACCCATCACCGTGTTCAAAAATTTAACAAATATCTTACTGTAATACTCACAACCGCCCGATAAGGAAACAGGCTCAGAGAAGTTAGGTAATTTGCCCAGTCATGCAGTGTGTTAGACACCTCAGTGTTTCACATCAGACCCTCTCGGCCCCCCCCCCGTTTCTTACCCCAGCCACCTCGCCAACAACCAGGTAGTTCTCGGTAGGCTTCAAGCAACAGCTACGGTGCCACGCAGCAAAGCTTCATCTAGGGCCACACCAGGCCTTCTTTGTAGCTACAGTGTGGAACGCCCACAGGGACCCACTTGGGCCTTACACATGTGCACCTGGAATCTCATAGGAATTCCGTCCATGGAGGAGTCCTTTTCCGTCGGGGAACAGAGTTAATGGGTGAATGCTCCCCTGCTTTTCTCTGACCAGGCGGCTCTGAAACGCATTCCATAGGCTACACAGGAGACTGGAATGTACTACTCAGGACACGGTGGTGGCGATCAAAACAGCACACCCTTGTGCTGCTTCCCTCTCTCTCCTCCTACCTCTTATCCCCATCCTTACTCCCTGAGATCACTTCCCAAGCATATCGCTCCGGTTCTGCTTTGGGGGAATACAGGTGAGACACAGTGAGTTAGGGTGTGGAGCTGGGATTTAAACCCAGGTCTGAGTGACAACACAGCCATTATGCCTAACCATTGTGCTGTGCTGCTGCCACTGCCATCCACGCTAGGGTCCCTTTCCCTCCAGGTTCAAGTCCTTCTGAACCACTGCAGTTAAGCCACACTTGGTTCAGACAGGGTCATGGGAGAGAGAAAGGGGTAGGTGTGCGCATGCCTGCAGCAGAAGGGTCATCTTCTCTAGAACTGAGGTCACCTCCCGCCAAACTGCTTCAATACCCTGTGCTGAGCGGCACTCCCAGCCAAACATGCCCTGACGACCCTACTGAAGTTTAGCATCTGCCTCTGCCCAGAAATTTCTGTGGCTCTTCATCTCCAGTCCCCATCCCACCCTCCATGAGGCCCCCAAGCCCCACCCCACACTATCTTGGAAGGGAAGGGGGACCTGAGGTAACTTTTTGAAGCCTGAATGGCCAGACCCAGCAGACACCCACCCTGACCCACCCTGGACTAAAAAAACCCACGATACAGCTCCTTGGAACAGAAGGCAGAGCCTCCCTGGAGCCCTGCCCAAGGGTTAAAAATGGGACTTCCTGGGGGAAATAACGGCTTGGTACCCCACAACCCCAGTAGCTGTGTGAGCTTTCTGCTTGCTCCTCACCCGTTGCAGGAGAAATGGGGGAGGGGTGCCTTCTCCCCTCTCCATGGGAAACTGAGGCCTGTGGGGCTAAGGGGCAGCCCCAGGGTCACAAAGCATGAAAAGAACCAGAGAGTCCTGGCGCTTAGCCCAGGACAACCCTATTATTCCATGTGGGGGCTGCTCTGGCGGGGGCCACTCAGAGGCAGATCCTGGGATTCAGAGCCCAAACCCCACTTGCATATAAATGCCCTTCAGTTTGTCAGGAAGGGTGTCGAGGGAGCTGTAGAAAACAGAACGATGCCCCCACTGCCAGCTCCCAGGTCCAGACACTCAGCGTCCAGTGGTGGCAAAGACACAGTGCTGAGGTCTCCTGAACACATACCTGTCCTGGGCCCCCCGCCAGGGCTGGCTCCCCCACACCCGCCCGCCCAAACGCCCCTCAGAGTGAGCATCAGGCTGGAGGCTGGCCCTGACCCAAAGGTTCATGAAGGCCTCTCAGCCAGCACCCCACCATCCTAGCTCCCCTGGCTGTGACAGGCACAGGTTGGAGTGAGGATGGGATGGTGTTTATGACCTTTAGGCTGGGAAGAAGGCAGCAGGGTTGGGAATGGGGGGCTGTAAACACACCAACACAGCCTAGCCACCGGGTCCTCTGAGGTTTCCGGCTTTTTCTTCTACCACCACCTGTAAACACCCACCTCTGACCTCCGCCTCAGTTTCTCTAGCTAGAGACTTTGACAGGGGCTGAGCAACATTTCCCTCAGGTACGCACGCCCCTCTGCACAGTGTGTGCGCAATGCCCCACCTGCATGGATTTCTGAGGACAGCCACCGCACCTCCCAGACAAAACCCATTAAGCTGAATTGCTCTGTGGAATCGCAGCACGGAGCTCGCACACGTCCATATGGGCTGGATTTCTCTTTGCAAACACACGCATTTACACTCACAACATACACCCCAATCCCACGTTCAGTCACACCCAGGACTCACGTCCTGATCCAAGCTGACCATAGAATTCACACCCAGCCCTGGACCTACTGGCCTTCTATGACGCCGGCGCCCAGGCTCACCCCACGACATGGACGAGTATCAACAGTCAGTCGCGACGGCTGTCTCCGCCGGCGCGCCCGCCACGGCGGCGGCCACAGTCTCCATCCAGACCCAGGCCCCCTCCTCCTCCCAGGCGGCGGGCTGCTCGCGCCGCCCGCCCCGCGCGTGCACCGTCACCGCGGCGCGCACACGCGCACCGGCGGCGGCTCGGAACGCAGCAGGCTGCGGCCGCCCGCAGCCGCTGTACACCTGGCGGCGGGCACGGGAAAGTCGCTCCGGGCCGGGGGCTGGGGTCTCCCAGCCGTGCCCAGCCTACTGCGGGCTGCGCTCACCTCGCTCTCCCGCTCCCAGCGACTCCGCCGCTCAGTTCCGGCCCTGGTCTCGGTGGTGCCGGCAATGCTTGCCGAGCGCTGCCGCCGCACAGCTATCTGCCCGCGTGGGCGCGGGAGGGAGGCACCTGGGCGGACGATGGCACCGGGGATTGAAAGGGGGACACCGCGGATCCGGAGCGCTGCAACCGCAGTTGGGACGCTCGCGTCGCCGCCGTCATGGGACTGCCTGAGGCAGCTCCTCGGAAACAAAGGCGCGGGGCGGGGCAGGCGCGTCCAAGGGACCCTGGGGATAAAGGAGTGCACAGCGCACCTGCCCACAGACGTTCCTGAAGGATGGGGCCCTGGGGTGGTGGGGAACCGAGGTGCGGAAAGATCCATGAGTTACTAGTCTATTGAAGACACCCTGGAGCCATCTCCATCTCTGGGAGGGGTGGGACTGAGGAGGGGATACAGTGTTGTCTGCACTTGAAAATGGGGGGCTTCAAGGGCTGCCCAAACACCTGAAATTGCCCCTGCCCTGAACCCGGCAGCCTGGAGCTTTCATTCATTAACTCCACACAAGTCTCAGCTTCTGCCACACCAAGGATAGTCATGAATTTGAAGGGGTTGAAGGAATGAAGAATCTTCTAGGCAGCCTTTGGGATGCCTAAGTCTTTTCCTGGGTAACGTCCACGGAGGGTGGCCTCAGAACATGGCTTGCACACCTCCTTATGTAATGGGAAGCTCACTCCTTAGGTGGCAACGTACACTGTCCCAGGCAGCTCTCAGTGCTAGAAAGCCTTTCCTTTCGTTGCCAGCAAATCAATTTTGCTTCTCTCCGTTGGCCACGTCCTCTCTGCTCTGGCCATGATGGCTTTCTGCTTCTAGAATGTACTTAGGGCCTTGTACTAACTGTTCCTCCTGCAGGAATACTCTTCCACCCCATCTCCTGAGCCCCTTCCCTCCACCCTCTCACCTCCATCCATTTAACACTCCTCATCAGCACCTTTTCCACATGGCTACCCCCTCATATCCTTCAGGACTCAGCTCACATGTCACCTTCTCAGAACAACCTTCCACCTCTTCCAAAGTCCCACACACACCCTGGTGATTCTTTATCTTGATGCCTTGTTTTAGTTTCTTCCGCACTCTGCAAAGTTCACTCTGAAATTTTCTTGTCTATGTGTCTATAGTCCACTAGAACATGAGCCCCATGGAGACAGGGCCCCTGTCTGCTTTGAGACAAGGCAGTGTAACCCCAGGGCCTTATCCACAGCAGGGTGGATGGAAGAGAGGAATCCAGGATGGCTAGCCCATGATCTGAGCCCCTTCAGCAGCCTGGTCCATCACCCTGAAAGGCAATCTGCTCAGCCATCCACTGGTGACATCAAGCACAGTGTTAGCATAGGAAAGGTGCTCTATCCCTGTCTACCAAATAAGTGAGCAAACAAAGGAACATTCCTCTGAAAGTCTGAGACTCAGAACAGCAGGTCCTTCCCTCCCTTGCTCTGGACTCTGCCTGAGCTCTTGCAGCTCCATGATGTGAACATTTTGTTAAAACCTAAAACAGGCCTGACCTGTGGTGGCGCAGTGGATAAAGCGTCGACCTGGAAATGCTGAGGTTGCCGGTTCGAAACCCTGGGCTTGCCTGGTCAAGGCACATATGGGAGTTGATGCTTCCAGCTCTTCCCCCTTGTCTCTCTCTCTTCTCTCTCCCTCTCTCTCTCCTCTCTAAAAATGAATAAATAAAATTAAAAAAAAAAAGCCCTAAAACACAGGACCATACCCAAGCTTCTAGTCTACTGGAACCACTCAGACAGCTCTGATTCTCTCACTTTGTTGTCCAGGGACAGACAGGATTAGAAGCCAAAATGGACTTTGCCTTTATCCCTGCTAAACTGTGCCTCTTAGACCTGAATCTGGAACCCAGCCTCCAGGGCAGTATGGATCTCAGTTCTGACATCTCGACTACTGGGATGATGCCCAGGTTCCTGCCTTCAGCAATGGCGTGAGTATGCTATCAACATCCTCTCTCACCAAGCCACTCATAAACACGTTAGGCAGGACTCAGCTAATGGCAGCTCACTTGTTAACCTCCCAGTTGTGCCATCTCCCAGTTCACATTCCTGTGTCACCTGCAAGGCTTTGCTGGGAAGAAAAGAACCATTTATTGCTGAAACTCACAACTCCTGCTCCAACACCCACAACATATGCTGCAGTCTGGAAAACTAATCAGAAAAGCAAATAAGCTTCCCCCAGCAGAGTGGATTCTCAGGGCATTCACTCGCAGCCATTTTCTAAGTGCTCCCAAACTATCTCTCTAATAACAGACTCTAAAACTTGGCCAGATTGCTTCTCAGCCTTTTGGCTAAGATCAAATGTAAAACTTGGCCAGGACTGAAGTTAGGTTCACTTATTTATGGTCTATGGACTTATTTCCTCTTTGTAAATTGCCTCCCCCATCTCCCACCTTTGGGCATGGGCCTTGTTCTCTAAGAAGCAGTGTGCAAGGGAGTAGTGGGCACTGCCACTTTCCAGCTGTTATTATTTAACCTCTGCACTTTGGTTTTGTCATCTAAAAAAATGAGGAAAACAATAGCGCCTAGATTATAACATTGTTATGAAGATTAAATCAATTTTTCCTGCAAAGCATTTACAACATGACATATAATAAGCACTCAAAAATTAACTATTAATATTCTATCATGCCCCTGGCCAGTTGGTTAAGTGGATAGAGTGTCAACCTGGCAAATGGACATCTGGGTTCGATTCCTGGTCAGGACACACATGAGAAGTGACCATCTGCTTCTCTTCTGATCCCTCTCCCCCTTCTCCTTCTCTCTCTCCTCCCCTCTCACAGCCAGTGGCTCAACTGGTTGGAGTGTCGGCCCCGGGCACTGAAATGGGCCTCAGGCACTGAGGATAACTCAGTTGATTCGAGCATTGGCCCCAGATGAAGGCTGCCATGTAGATCCCAGTCAGGGCACATGTGGGAGTCTGTCTCTCTATCTCCCCTCCTCTCACTTAAAAAAATTCTATCTCAAAAATTAGTACAGTCATGAAGCTATTGCAGCCTTCTCTTTAAGCGTCCTGGGTTGTTGTAGCCTTCCCAATATGAAAGCTGAAGTTATTTCAAATGGCTCCATCCTGTCTTATGATTGCTTTCCTCACCCACAGACACTGCTCTGCTCCTGTGATTCTGAAGAGCATCCTTGCTCTTTGGCTCAGAAAACAGAGCTCCGGCCCTGGCAGGTTGGCTCAGTGGTAGAGCATCAGCCTGGTGTGCGGAAGTCCCGGGTTCGATTCCTGGCCAGGGCACACAGGAGAGGCGCCCATCTGCTTCTCCACCCTTCCCCTTCTCCTTCCTCTCTGTCTCTCTCTTCTCCTCCCGCAGCTGAGGCTCCATTGGAGCAAAAGATGGCCTGGGCGCTGGGGATGGCTCCTTGGCCTCTGCCCCAGGCACTAGAATGGCTCTGGTCGCGACAGAGCGACACCCCGGATGGGCAGAGCATTGCCCCCTGGTGGGCATGCCGGGTGGATCCCGGTTGGGCGCATGCGGCAGTCTGACTGCCTCCCCGTTTCCAGCTTCAGAAAAATAAAAAAATAAAAATAAATAAAAAGAAAGAAAACAGAGCTCCAAGCCACTTGAATTGGCAGGCGGTCTCACCCTCCTTTTCTTTTCTTTTTTTTACAGAGACAGAGAGAGTCAGAAAGAGGGATAGATAGGGAGAAACAGACAGGAACAGAAAAAGAGATGAGAAGTACCAATCATTAGTTTTTCATTGCTCACTGATTGCATTCTCATATGTGCCTTGATTGTGGGGATACAGCAGACCGAGTAACCCCTTGCTTGAGCCAACGACCTTGGGTCCAAGCTGGTGAGCTTTTGCTCAAACCAGATGAGCCCGCGCTCAAGCTAGCGACCTCGGGGTCTCAAACCTGGGTCCCCCACATCCCAGTCCGACACACCATCCACTGTGCCACCACCTGGTTAAGGCCCTCCTCTTCTTTCTTCACTCTTATCTTGAGCAGGTATAGCTGGCCCACCTCAGTCTTGGGGCTAGCCTCACCAGCCTTCCTACAGGTTCTGAGCCTACATTATGTTTACTTATCATCCACCTGGTGCCGATATAATGAGCTCCTTTTCTGTGCTAAGACCTCAGGATACAAAGAAAAACAACATAGGAAACACCCTTGCCTTCATAGAGCTTACATCTCAGGAGGCCACAGGACAGTGAACAAATAAACAAGATAACGTCAGGTGGTGGTGACAGCTTTGAAGGAGAGGAAAGAAGTTAAGGGAGAAGCTACTTTATGTCAAATGGCATTTGGCAGATAATAGGTTTTGAATGTTGCCTGCAAATAAATCCCACCATGTACCCTTCATGTCCGAGTGTCACCAGGATGCTCCCAGTGCAGCCATACTGGCCTCTTTCCTTTTCCCTGCTAGCATTCACAACTGTACCCTCGGAATTTCATTCCTGCACCCTTCCCAATACTTTTATCTCAAGCTCTAGGGGCTTTTCCATCTTTTCTCTATGTTATTTGAAATCCACCTCTGAAGCTCAGGGCACCCACTCCCTAAACACAGATTTCCCAAGTGGCCTGAGTCACCTTTCCCAGGGTCCCTATCATTTCCATATTATCATCTAATTATTTCTTCCTCTTCAGACAGAACTGGGTCCATAGTACCCATCCACCTCACTGCTTCCTGTACCTTCTAAAATCATCAGTGAGATCAGAGGAAGCAGGTGCATTGTTCTTAGCTAAACAGGATTCCTGGCAGATGTCTGACGACATCACATCTACACTGACCCCTGAGGCCAGTTTGGGGAGCTGCAGTAGAAGTATCATCCCTGTTCTCCTGTTGGCCAGCCCATGGTGTACCCCCCAGATGACGTCACTTCCATTCCTCTGGAGAAGAGACCTCTTCATTCTTGACTTTAAAGGTCCCACTCATTTAGAATATGATGCAAAGAGGTATTGATGGGGAAAGTGGAGAGAAAGGTCCAGGATCAGGTCTAGCAGAAGCCTTGTGGAGGGTTGTAGCAGCAGCAGGGCCACCAGGATATCTCTGTTGAGACCGCTAGCGCTGATCACACCTCTCTACAGTATGAATGAAGAGTGGGCACGAGCCTGGGAGCGGGAATCTGGCCCAGGAAAAGCCCTCATCTCCCAGCCTGTCACCCAGACTTAGGGTCCCAGCTGTATTCTCTAGCATGGGGGAGAAAAAAGGACAAGGAAGGCAGGGCTGCCCCCACCCAAGTCAAAGCAGAGGCTGCCCAGCAAATTTAGCAGCTGTTCTCCCTTTTAGAGAGGAAGCTGATCTTCAGGCTTTGGGAATCTCTGCAGGCATTATTTCCCTTGAGACTCATGAGCTTCCTCATAGAAGGAAGAGAATATATGGCCATACCCATTTTACAGAGGAGAAAGCAGAGGCAGTGAGCTGCCTCAGATCATTTGGTGCATTCTAGGCTAGACAAACTTTTACAGTACCCTGGGAAGCTTCTCCACCACTGAGGGCAAGAGTTCCTTAATATAAGTTTATGGGCTGGTGTGACTGCATAAGTACCACCTGTGGGGGCCTGGACCCTGGCCAGAGAATGAGACTTAGGGCTGTGGGTCACTTTACCTGGAGGGAGATTCAAGGTCAGCACGGCTGAGGATGCGATGCTGCTGTGGGCTGTAGAGCCACTGGAAGGCTGTCAGCGTCCTCTCCTCGATTCGGAAACGCCCTTCCTGCACATACCTGCAGGACAAGAGAGAGTGAGGGGGTAGGGAAGCAGGGCTCTGCAGAGCTCTCTGGGGGAATTGGCCTAGCTTTCTGGAAAAAGATAGATGTGGGATACCTGTCCCCAATATAGTCCCTGTTCATCTGCCAGAAAGCCCTATTTCCAGAAGGCCACAATGAAAAGCCCCTGAGGAGGAGGCAGCTATAGGGAGGTTTCAACTCAGTAGATGGAAAAGCTTTCTGCAAGTTAGTTGTCTGAAGTTGAAAGGAGTCACTTGGCAGGAATGAGTTCTCTGTCGCTGGAGGTATGTAAGCTGAGAGTGGGCAGCAGATTCAAGCATCAGATAAGGGTCCATGCTCCAAGCTCCCTACAGTACTGAGACACTGGACTTCTTGATTTCGCAGCAGGAGAACACCTGCTCTGGAGAGGGGTCATGAGTCAAATGTCGGACTTAGGTCTTTCAGAACCTCAAGTGTCCCAGCTACCTTCCAGACAGACAGTCAGCCTAGAGTAAGAATGGGGGAAGCTGGGCTAGGCACAGTGAACACTAAAGGATCTCTCCCACTCTGGCCACCCCCTTAGTAAAACCATGAATCCATTAATTAGTAATTCAACATTTATTGAGTGCCTATAGTGCTGAACAGAAGAGACTTAATCTCTGCCCTCCTGGAGTTTACAGTTTTGTGAGAGAGAAATCATCAGACAACTACATAAACTAACGTATCATTACACACAGGCCCCTTTATACATTACCAGTGGGAGTGTCAGTGGTACAACCCTTCTGCAGGGCAACCTGACAACGTCTAAGTTCCAATTATACTTCCCTATTGCCCAACGATCCCCTTTTGGAGAATTAATCTAGATTCCAGCATGTGGACAAGGTTGTCTGTGGTGTTGTTTATAGTAACAAAAGACTGAAAACAAGCAAAGCTCTCGCAAGTAGGGGGCTGGTTAAATAAATTATGGTGTGCCCATATAGTAAAACAGTGTGTAGCCATTTTAAAAAATGTTTTCAATGAGGGCATTCTCTGTGTGCTATCATGCAAAGATCTCCAAGATACATTCTTTTTTAAAAATGTATTTATTGATTTGAGAGAGAGAGAGAGAGAGATATGGAGGAAGGAAGGGAGAGAGAAACACCACTTTGTTGTTCCACTTATGTATGCATTCAATAGTTTATTCTTTTTTTTTTTTAAGTGAGAGGAGGGGAGATAGTGAAACAAACTCCTGCATGAGCCCCGACTGGGATCCACCTGGCAACTACTCCACCACACCCATCTGTCGCTGATGCTGGAATCAACCAAGCTATGCTCAGTGCCCTCAGAGCCCAGGCCACACGCTGGAACCAATCAAGCCACCGGTTGCAGGGCGGGGAGAGAAGGGGAGAGGGAGTGGGGCAGAAGCAGATGGTCCCTTCTCCTGTGTGCCCTGACTGGGGATCAAACCCAGGATGTCCAAACACCAGGCCAACACTCTATCTACTGAGCCACCAGCCAGGGCCCAATATATTCTTAAGATTTAAAAACTCAGATACAGCTTGAGCAGGTGATGGTGCAGTGAATAGAGTATCGAACTGGGATGCGAAGGACCCAGGTTCGAAACCCCAAAGGCGCCAGTTTGAGCGCAGGCTCATCTGGTTTGAGCACGAGGTCACTGGCTTGAGTGTGGGATCATAGACATGACCCCATCGTCGCTGGCTTGAACCTACAGGTGGCTGGCTTGAAGCCCAAGGTTGCTGGCTTAAGCAAGGGGTTACTCATTCTGCTGCAGCCCCTCAGTCAAGGCACATACGAGAAAGCAATCAATGAACAACTAAGGTGCCACAAGGAAGAATTGATGCTTCTCATCTCTCTCCTTTCCTGTTTGTCCCTATCTGTCCCTCTCTCTGACTCTGTCTCTGTAAAAAAAAAAAAAAATCAGGTACAGAAAGAGTGATATGTGTAATTTATGTTAAAAAGGAATAAACTAAGCGGTAGAGCGTCGGCCTAGCGTGAGGAGGACCCAGGTTCGATTCCCGGCCAGGGCACATAGGAGAAGCGCCCATTTGCTTCTCCACCCCTCCGCCGCGCCTTCCTCTCTGTCTCTCTCTTCCCCTCCCGCAGCCAAGGCTCCATTGGAGCAAAGATGGCCCGGGCACTGGGGATGGCTCTGTGGCCTCTGCCCCAGGCGCTAGAGTGGCTCTGGTCGCAACATGGTGACGCCCAGGATGGGCAGAGCATCGCCCCTTGGTGGGCAGAGCATCGCCCCTGGTGGGCGTGCCGGGTGGATCCCGGTCGGGCACATGCGGGAGTCTGTCTGACTGTCTCTCCCTGTTTCCAGCTTCAGAAAAATGCAAAAAAAAAAAAAAAAGGAATAAACTATAAATTCCAATAGAAATTTATCTTTATATACAGAAGCTCTGGAGACACAAAAGCTAATAAATACAGTTACCTGGGTAAGAAGTGGAAACTGGGTGAACAGAAGTATAAGAGAGTAATCTTTTTCTCTTTTTTTAGATTTTCTTTATTCACTTTTTAGAGAGAGAAAAAGAGAAGGGGGGGAGCAGGAAGTATCAACTCCCATATGTGCTTGACCAGACACGCCCAGGGTTTCGAACTGGTGACCTCAGTGTTTCAGGTTGATGCTTTAGCCACTGTCCCCTCACAGGTCAGGCAGGAGAGTGACTCTTTAACAATATATCTTTTGCTTGACCAGGCAGTGAAACAGTGAATAGAGCATTGGCCTGGGAAGCTGAGGACCAAGGTTCAAAACCCCAAGGTTTCCAGCTTGAGCGTGGGTTCACCAACTTGAGTGTGGGCTCACCAGCTTGAGTGTGGGCTCACCAGCTGGAGTGTGTGATCACAGACATGACCCCATGGTCGCTGGCTTGAGCCCAAAGGTTACTGACTTGAAGCCCAAGGTCGTTTGGCATGAGCCCAAGTTTGCTGGCTTGAGCAAGGGGCCACAGTGAACACCAGTCCTGCACAGCCCCCCGGACAAGTAAACTCCTGGTGTGTGTGTGGTGGGGAGGAAGTCCTTGCATCCACCAGCTTTCAGGTGTTGAGCTGAATCATTAACCACCTGGACTTCTACATTTTCTTGGTAAGCATATGGACAAATGTTTGTATCTTTATCGCTGCCCTCCCTCCCAATTCCCATGAAGCCCTAACCCCCAATATGACTGTTCATGGAAATTAGGTCTTTGTGGAAGTAACTAAGGCAGAGGTCGGGAACCTTTCTGGCTGAGAGAGCCATGAACGCCACATATTTTAAAATGTAATTCCATGAGAGTCATACAATATGTTTAACACTAAATACAAGTAAGTGTATGCATTTTATGTAAGACCAACACTTTTAAAGTACAATAAGTCTCTGAATTCTTTTTAATAACATTGTTATGTTGTTGCTAACCAATGATGAATAAAGAACTTTTTACCATTAATACAACTTCTGGTGCTGCATGGTTTTGTAGTCTGGTTGATACGTGGTGAGGTTAAGCTTCATGCAGGCGTTGAGACTTCCATCCGTTAAACGTGATCGTAGGTTGGTCTTAACGTTCTTTAGACGTGAGAAAGACTGCTCACATGCATACAAAGAGCCAAACATTGTCAGTACAGCAATACTCACACGCTGCAGTGTGTGGTATGTGACGGGAAGAATGTTCCAAGTTTTGACAATCAGCTGGTCCGCGGGTTGAAGTTTTTTCATTTCTCCCCACTTGTGTTTGCTCGCCAACTCTGCTTGCTGTCGTGCAAGTCTTTCCAAATCTTCATTCAGTGACTTGAACTTATTCACCCACATGTCTGAGGCCTTCAGGTCAACAGCTCGTAGCTCAAAATCTCTGACGGAGACACCGGGGATGTAACTCAGATTGGCGCTGTCCCACTGCACACTTGTGTGGATGGGTGATGAGCTTAAAAAGATGAATGCGCTCACAAAATTCTCCAAATTCACAAAAATTCAAAGTGCTCTTTGAATGACTGCAGGAGATTAGATGTGAAGCCCGCTAGCTGCTGAGATCAAGATGTTGAGCAGGATCACTTGCTGTGCATGCATCTTTAAACTCTCCCAGTTTTTCAAAGTGTAGTAAACGACCTGTTTCAATGTCGGCCATGAAGAGTTCCAGCTTGTTTTCAAATGCAAACATTGCTTGTTGAAGGGATAAGACTGTATTTCCAACGCCTTGCATTTTCACATTGAGCTGTTTCAGATGTTCAGTCATGTCCACGAGATAGTAGAACTTCAGGAGCCACTCAGTGTTAGCTAACTCAGGATGCTCGATGTTTTTCATTTCAAGAAAAGTCCGGATTTTGCTCAGAGAAGCCACGAAAGGGCTGAGCACCTTCTCTCTTGACAACCAACGCACATTGCTGTGCAGAAGCAGACCAGGATAATTATTCCCAACTTCACCAGCAATGTTTTAAATTGGCGATCATTTAAAGCTCGGGCAACAATAAAGTTGACCACCCAAATGACCAGCTACATCACCTCACCAAGCTGCTCACCACACATCTGAGCACAAAGCACCTCCTGATGTAGGATGCAGTGAAAACTTAGGATGGGTCTCTTTTCATGTTCACGAAGAAGCGCCAGGAATCCTCTGTTTTTCCCCACCATGCACAGAGCACCATCAGTACACACCGAAATAAGTTTATCCATCAGTAGATTTTTTTCTTTAGTGAACTCAGTGAAAGACTTGAATAAATTCTCCCCTTTTGTCTCTTTCATAGGCAAAACAGCAAGACTTTCCTCACGTAGTGTGACACCAACAGCGTACCTTGCAATCATACTGAACTGGGATAAATGGCTTACATCTGTTGACTCATCCAAAGATAGAGAAAAGAATGGTGCTGCATTTATGTCTTTTACTTGTGTTGCCTCAATTTGATTTGCCATCATGATGGTACGATCATGAACAGTTCTTGCTAACAGAGGCATGTCTTTTATTCATTTGATTATCTTATCTTTATCTGAAAAGTTATCAAAAAGTTCATTGGCAACATCAAGCATGAATGTTTTGGCATACTCCCCATCTGTGAATGGCTTTCCATTTCTCACAATTGCTAAAGCACCAGCAAAGCTAGCAAATTCCAGTCACCTTGTTGGGTCCAAACATGGAGTCGCTGCTGACTAGCTTGCACTCTGCACAGTAGCTCTTGACATGCTTTTTTCCTGCTGTTCCCCACTGGATATTTCGATGCAAATGTAGTATGGCGTGTGCCGCTTTATATTTGACTGTTTCATCGATGCAGTTTTATCATTGCACATTAGACACACTGCAGAACCTGCTCTCTCCACAAAGGCGAATTCTTCTGTCCATTCCTGCTGAAAAGTACGATACTCCTCATCTTTTTTTCTTTTAGCCATCTTCTTCGTCAAAAGAGTTTTTGCAATTAGCTAGCTGACTACTTGATTAAAAGGAGAAAAATTTACTTCCTGACCTCACAACAACCCATGTACGTTAGGCATTATCCAATAAAAATTTGGTGTTGTCCCCGAGGACAGTTGTGATTGGCTCCAGCCACCCGCAACCATGAACATGAGCAGTAGGAAATGAATGGATTGTAATACATGAGAATGTTTTATATTTTTAACGTTATTATTTTTTTTATTAAAGATCTGTCTGCGAGCCAGATGCAGCCATCAAAAGAGCCACATCTGGCTCGTGAGCCATAGATTCTCGACTCCTGCTCTATCCACTGTGCCACCACCTGGTCAGGGGAAAGAGTGTCCTCTTAAGAGACACCAGAGAACTTGTGTACCCTCTCCTTATCATGTGAGGACACAATGAAAGAGTGGCTGCCTGCAAGCCAAGAAGACGGCTCTCTCCAGAACCCAACCATGCTGGCATCCTGATCTTGGACTTCCAGCCTCCAGAACTGTGAGAGATAAATTTCTTTTTTTATTTTCTTTCTTTTTTTATTATTATTTTTTTTTTTTTTTGTATTTTTCTGAAGCTGGAAACGGGGAGAGACAGTCAGACAGACTCCTGCATGCGCCCGACCGGGATCCACCCGGCACACCCACCAGGGGGCGACGCTCTGCCCACCAGGGCGCAATGCTCTGCCCCTCCGGGGCGTCGTTCTGTTGCGACCAGAGCCACTCTAGCGCCTGGGGCAGAGGCCAAGGAGCCATCCCCAGCGCCTGGGCCATCTTTGCTCCAATGGAGCCTCGCTGCGGGAGGGGAAGAGAGAGACAGAGAGGAAGGAGAGGGGGGGGGGTGGAGAAGCAGATGGGCGCTTCTCCTGTGTGCCCTGGCCGGGAATCAAACCCGGGACTTCCGCACGCCAGGCCAACACTCTACCACTGAGCCAACCGGCCAGGGCCTCCTTTTTTATTATTTTTTTACAGAGACAGAGAGAGAGTCAGAGAGAAGGATAGATAAGGACAGACAGACAGAACGGAGAGCGATGAGAAGCATCAATCATCAGTTTTTCGTTGCGACACCTTAGTTGTTCATTGATTGCTTTCTCATATGTGCCTTGACCGCGGGCCTTCAGCAGACCAAGTAACCCCTTGCTCAAGCCAGCGACCTTGGATCCAAGCTGGTGAGCTTTGCTCAAACCAGATGAGCCCGCGCTCAAGCTGGCGACCTTGGGTTCTTGAGCCTGAGTCCTCCACATCCCAGTCCGACGCTCTATCCACTGCACCACTGCCTGGTCAGGTGATAAATTTCTGTTGCTTAAGCCACCCAGTCTGCAGTATTTTTTTTATTATAAGAGTGTTTTTTATATTTCGGATATTACCTTTTAACCTGTTATGTGGAAATATTGCTCTCTAGCTTCTAGTTTGCCTTTTAACTTTATTGTAGGTTTGAATGAATTGGGGGTTTTTGCCCAATAATTCACCATCCATTACACTCTCTTTCACTAAGAAGTTCTGTGATTTGGATAGAGTTGATTCCAGCCCCAGCTCCATGGGTGGGCACATGACCCAGCCTGGCCAATATGAACAGTCCATCCCCCTTACCACAGTGATCGCTCAGAGATATCTATGTGATCCAAATCATGCCAATGAGATGACATCCTGAGACTTTGACTGGAACCACTGAGAAAGAAGAGCTCTTTTTCCATGCTGGTCACTAACCTGAGGACTGCCTGCAGCGAGAGCCACCTGCCTCCACAAAGGAATAAAAGCAGAACAGAGGAAAGCAGAGGGACAAAGAGAATAGAGTATTATTTGGTGATATTATTTGATCACCTGAGTACAGTTGTGCCTGAAACATAGAGAGTTCCTAGAATTTTACACTCTGTAAGAAAATAAATTCCCTCTGTCTCTTAAGCCATTTTGAGTTGAGTAAACTGACTCAATCTGAAATCTTGGAACCGGGGGCCAAGGTTGACCATGTTAGGAGCATGCTGTGGGATTCAGAGGGTTTCTTGCCCTCAAGAGTCCTCCCTGCCAGGCTCTCTCACCACTCAAGTCACATCTTCAGGACCATCTCAATCTGGGGAGTGTGGTGGGGGGTGAAAGGTGACCCAAAACCTAATTAGAGACCCCAACAATGATTCGTGCATCATCAGGTCCCCTCCAAGATTTAACCCAGCCTGGTAGTGCCAGGGCAGAGAGAGAGAGTCAGAGCAGAAATCCAAACTCTGCCTCTTTAAAACTTCTTGTCTTCTCCTACATTAAGTAAGGGAAGGAATTAAACTAAGCAAACTTAGCTTAGTCTGGGAAGTCCAGGGGTCCTGGAGTGATGTTTCCTTCACAGAGAGAGGACACTAAATAACTGCCAGCTCCCTACCAGATCTTCAAACAGATGAACTTTACTTTATCTGATTTATGCATTTGGGGGTTCATTTGAAGAGTGGTTCCCTGCTAAACAATAATTTTGAATATTTGAACTTTGATTCTTGGAATCTTCCCAGGATGGAGTGAATTATCAGGCTGCAAACCCAGTGACCCCTCCTGCTCTAACATGCTAGGATTTTCTGACAATGTGAACTTGGATGTGTGGCCAGGTAGGGTGGGATTAAGCAAAACATAGGATCGGTTCAGCAAGACCTGGGTTCAAACCCTGACTCTTCCACTTGCTTGCTACATGACTTTGACTAACCACTTTCCTTCTCTGAGCCCTGTCGGGATAACTCGGTTGGTTAGAGCATTGTCCCGAAGTGCAGGGGTTACTGGTTTGATCCTGGTCAGGGCACATACAGGAATAGATCGTGTTTCTCTCTCTCTCTCTCTCTCTCTCTCTCTCTCTCCGTTCCTCCCTTGCTAAAATCAATAAGTAAAAAAAAAAATTTAATTTTTAATGAGAGTGCTAAACCCTTGCTCTGAGTATCATTGTGAAGAGTAACTGAGTCAATGCCTGGGTTCTGATTATTGGTGGAGTCAGTAGGAAATGCTCCGGAAACCCAGGTTGCTATTATTGGTGATAATAGTGTTGTTATTTGTATTCAGACTACAAACTGTACCTGGTGAGATGTGTCTGGTGTGCTACCTCAGAGATGTCCCTTGGCCCTGATGTAGGTGGGATGATGTGGGATGGGGAGGCGTCCCAGCCAGATATTCTCATTTGATTCTTGGAGCCCTCCCAAGTCGTGGTGGGCTGAGCAGGCTGTCTTGCCTTCTAAGCTCCGCCAAGCAGAGGTCAGGTCCCTGGATGAAGTAGCCTTCAACATTCAGACACCCGGGACCTGGGCCCAACCCAGGTGACTGGGTTGGGATGCGTCTGAAATCACTCATCCTGCAGTCCCGTAACCTGACACCGGGAGGTTCTGATTTCCCAGCCTGGCAGGACTGCCGCGGGGGTCAGGACAGCCACCTCCTATAGTGGGACCTCTTCCCCTGCTTCTTAGGCTCCTTTCTCTAAGCCCCCAAAACCCAAAGCGCCCACCTCCCAGAGATCTCTGTTTAGGTGGACAAGGGCATCTCCTTAAACAGGGGCGCTGCGGGCTGTGGCTGTGCCCCGTCCAGGCCCAAGTCCTTGGCCCAACCCCAGCAGCAGAAGGAATGGAGGTAGGGGGGACCCTCACTGCAAAAACAGAAAAGCAAGGTGGGGGGAAAGGAAAGGAGGGTAGCCCTGCCAACGAGCCGGTGGAAGGAGGACCCGGGTTCCTCCTAAGCCTGACGTCAGGGACCGGGTCCGGGTCCGGGTCCGGGTCCAGGTCCCGAGTCCAGGTCCCGGGTCCCAGTGTCTGTATCTCTAGAGAGGCCCAAAGAGCTGGCGCGCGGACGCGGGATGGCTGTGAACAAGCAGCCCAGCGTCTCTCCTTCAACGCGGCCCCAAAGCCTCGGCTTGAAAGAAACTTTGGGCCAGTAGCCCGCTCCTTTCCGCGCCCGCCGCCACCCCGGCATCCCCGGTGCCCACTCACCAGCGCACCAGCTGCCAGCGCTTCTCCCCCGGCGCCCCGCGGCCCGCCATGCCTCCCCCGCCGCCACCCTCTCCCTGCCCACCGCGGGCCGCACAGCGGAGGCGGCTCCGGCTGCGGCAGGCCAGTGCGGAGGGCGCGCTCGCCGTCGCGGGGTGCGGCGCGGGGACCCGCGAGGGGGCGGGGCGGGCGGACGCCAGGCGACGCGGGCCGGGGCGCGGCTGCTGCGGGGGCCGCGCTCATCCCGGTCCCCGCCCCCTCCTCTCCAGTGCGCCGCCCGCCCCACCCCCGGAGCTGGCTGGGCTGGGTCACCCCACTCCTCTGCCGAAGCCGGAGAGACCGCACCCTGTCTCCTCGCTGTCTTCTCTCCCGACCCGCTAGCCCAGCGGCGCAGAAGAGCGGGTGTCTTTGGAGCACTGGGCGAGGAGTTAGGTTCTCCAAGTTCGGCTGTGAGGGAAACCTGACTTGCTGAGTGACGGAAGGTGATCAACTTAATCCATCTGTGCCTTACTGCCTATGACACCGGTTCTACCTACCAAAAAAGTGATGCATAAAAAATTAAACCACTCTTGCCTGACCTGACCAGGCAGTGGCACAGCGGATAGAGTGTCGAACTGGGATGCAGAAGACCCAGGTTCGAGACCCCGAGGTCGCCAGCTTGAGCGCAGGCTCATCTGGTTTGAGCAAAAGCCCACCAGCTTGAACCCAAGGTTGCTGGCTCCAGCAAGGGGCTACTCGGTCTGCTGAAGGCCCGCAGTCAAGGCACATACAAGAAAGCAATCAATGAACAACTAAGGTGTTGCAACGCGCAATGAAAAACTAATGATTGATGCTTCACATCTCTCTCCAATCCTATCTGTCCCTGTCTATCCCTCTCTCTGACTCACTCTCTGTCTCTGTAAAAAAAAAAAAAAAAAAAATTAAACCACTCTAAATGCCTAAAATAAAGACCGATGTGCCCTCACACATTATTAAAATATTTTAAGGTAATAGTCATTAAGACAGAATGGCATTTGCAGGGCACGTTGCCCAAACCTAGGACCAGCTCCTCCCATGCCTTCAACCCACTTCGCCCTGGGAACCCCTTCATTCCTACTGTTTAGCAGAGACCAGCCTGGCTCAGAGCATCATGGGACCATGCATGTGAAGGAGTTGTGTTTTAGAAATGTTTATGAATATAAACATTGGTCTGTACATTGCCCTTCCAGTCTACCTGCTTCCAATATCAAAACAATGCACATCATTTGTAAGAGGGAAACATGCAGAGAGGACAAAACCAGGCCCCAATGTGAAGATCCTGGGAGCTTACCTTCTTGGGGACTGTGAGCCATTCCCAGAAGCACTGGAAAAGTGTGCAAGGGAATCCAGATGCTAAGGACATTTGTCATTATATACTTAGGTGCCCTCCCCAGTGTTTGACAAACATCAAGATTACATGAATCCTGCCAGTTGGCTCAGCGGTAGAGCGTCGGCCCAGCATGTGGATGTCCCCGGTTCGATTCCTGACCAGGGCACACAGGAGAAACATCCATCTGCTTCTCCACCCTTCCTCCTCTTCTTTCTCTCTGTCTCTCTCTTCCCTTCCCGCAGCCAAGGCTCCACTGGAGCAAAGTTGGCTGGGGCTCTGATGACAGCTCCATGGTCTCCACCTCAGGTGCTAGAATGGCTCCAGTTGGAATGGAGCAACACCCCCAGATGACCAGAGCATTGCCCCCTAGTGGGTATGCCGGGTGGATCCCAGTCAGGTGCATGCTGGAATATGTCTCTGTCTCCCCGCTTCTCACTTCAGAAAAAAAAAATTACATGAATCTTAAGAATCCTCACCTGTGCTTTCCACAATGTCCCAACTAAAAAAGTGACAGGAAGCAACAGGGTGGTGGAGAATTTGTCCAACACAAAGGCATTCTGCAAAATAAAACTGAGAAGGAGATACAAACAAGGGAGGTTGTAAGCTTGCCTTTGAGCACTCAATGTAGTGTCTAGCTGGAAGCTAGCAATTGCCTGTGAGCATCCTTTCTTTTTAATTTTATTTGGTTTAGCATCTATTCTTTAAGTCCCCCCAACACAACACAGAGACCAAAAAAACAGAATATAAGGTCTGAAATCATCTCCCAAGAGGTGTGTGTGTGTGTGTGTTTAACATATGTATTTCAAGTTAGTGGGAGAAATGGTGATGGGACAATTAGTTAACCATTTATGGGGGTAAAGCAAGGTCTCCATTTCCCATGACAAAAAAATATTTCAGATGAATTATAAATATAAGTGCACAAATGATACATTAAAAACTAGAAAGATATATGGGTAAGTATTGACATTATATTAAAGTGGGGATAAATTTTTTAAGCTTGACATCAATAGCAGAAGCCATAAAGAAGAGATTAATGTATTTGACTAAAACAAAAAATATTTAACTTTAGTACAGTATACCAAAAAACACAATAAGCAAAATTAAAAGGCAATTGTCAAACTTTTTAAAAATGTATGTCTGTATGTATACATCCATGTTTATGGCAGCATTATTCACAATAGGTGAGGGGTGGAAGCAGTCCAAGTATCCATGGGCAAATGAATGAATAAACAAAAGCTAGTATGTACATACAATGGAGTATGATTGAGCTATAAAAAGGGAGGAAATTCTGACACATGCTACAACATAGTTGAACCTAGAGAACATTAGGCTAAGTGAAATAAGCCATTTACAAAAGGACAACGTATGACTCCACATATATAAAATGCCTAGAGTATGCAGTTTTTTATTTTTTTATGGATTTTAGCAAGAGAAGATGAGGAGAGAGACAGAGAGAGGGGGGGGAAATGTCAATCTGTTCCTGTATGTGCCCTGACTGAGGATCAAACAGGCAACCTTTGCACTTCGGGATGATGCTCCAGCTAATGGAGCCATCTGGCAAGGGCTAGAGTAGGCAAATTTATAGATACAGAAAGTGAAATGATGGTTACCAGCATCTGAAAAAGAAGCAAGGGGTACAGAAAAATGAGGATTTGCTGTTTAATGATCACAAAGTTTGTTTTACAAGATAAAAGGAATTCTGGAAATGGAAAATGTACATGCATTTAATGCCACTGATCTATATATTGATATTTAAAAATAATAAAAATAGACCTAGTGTGCGGAGGACCCAGGTTCGATTCCCGGCCAGGGCACACAGGAGAAGCGCCCATTTGCTTCTCCACCCCTCCGCCGCACTTTCCTCTCTGTCTCTCTCTTCCCCTCCCGCAGCCAAGGCTCCATTGGAGCAAAAAAAGATGGCCCGGGCGCTGGGGATGGCTCTGTGGCCTCTGCCTCAGGCGCTAGAGTGGCTCTGGTCGCAACATGGCGACACCCAGGATGGGCAGAGCATCGCCCCCTGGTGGGCAGAGCGTCGTCCCATGGTGGGCGTGCCGGGTGGATCCCGGTCGGGCGCATGCGGGAGTCTGTCTGACTGTCTCTCCCTGTTTCCAGCTTCAGAAAAATGAAAAAAAAAAAAAGAAAAATAATAAAAATAGTAAATTTTATGTTGTGTATTTTGCAATAAAAATTAAAATATTGAAAGTTTTATTGTAAAGGAATACAAAATGATAAAAACTCCAACAGAGAAATGGGTAGACATGAACAATTCACAAAAGCAATACTGTATAAATGACTAACATACATTTTAAAAAATTCAATCTTATTAAAAATTAAGCACTCAAGGCCCTGGTCGGTTGGCTCAGTGGTAGAGCATCGGCCTGGCGTGCAGGAGTCCCAGGTTTGATTCCCAGCCAGGGCACACGGGAGAAGCACCCATCTGCTTCTCCACCCTTCTCCTTCTCCTTCCTCTCTGTCTCTCTCTTCCCCTCCCGCAGCCGAGGCTCCATTGGAGCAAAAGATGGCCTGAGCGCTGGGGATGGCTCTGTGGCCTCTGCCTCAGGTGCTAGAGTGGCTTTGGTCAGGACAGAGCGACGCCCCAGATGGGCAGAGCATCGCCCCCTGGTGGGCGTGCCGGGTGGATCCCGGTCGGGCTCATGCGGGAGTCTGTCTGAATGCCTCCCGTTTCCAGCTTCGGAAAAATACAAAAAAAAAAAAAAAAATTAAGCACTCAAAATGTTAAATGTGATACCATTTTTTTACATGTCAAGTTTGGAACTACTGATTGTTTTTTAATTACCTCCCACCCCGGGTTTGTAAGAAGAAGGAAAGTGAATACTACTAATTGTAACTGAGATTGGAGTACAAATTGGTCCAACCCTTGTGTACGGCAATGTGACAGTATAATGGAAAGTCATCAAATGTGCATATCTCTTGATTTAGTAATTTTTCTTCTTGCAATTCATCCTAAGGATGTAATTAGAAATGTGAAAAAAGGTCTCTGTAGAAGAACATCCACTGCAGCATTGTTTATAATAGAGTAAAACTGGAAACAACATCAAAGTCAAACCGGAGATTAATTAAAGAAAGAAGCTTATCCATATGATGGGATATTACACAGCTGCTAAGACTTTATTAACATGAAAATGTCAAGATATATTTTGTTGTAAGCATGGTGACTATTGTTAATAATACCATATGACATATTTGAAATTTGTTAAGATCACGGTCCTGGCCAGTTGGCTCAGCGGCAGAACATCAGCTCAGCATGCAGAAGTCCCAGGTTTGATCACAGTCAGGGAACACAGGAGAAGTGACCATCTGCTTCTCCACTCCTCCTCCTCTTGCCTCTCTCTCTCTCTCTCTCTCTCTCTTCTCCTCCCACAACCATGTCTCAAATGGTTCAAGCAAGTTGGCCCCCGGCGATGAGTATGGCACCATGGCCTTGCCACAGGTACTAAAATAGCTCGGTTGTTTAATGATCACATTAAAAGCAACACAGCAGCAGCCCCAGATTGGCAGAGCTGCGCCGAGTAGGGGCCTTGCCAGGTGGATCCCAGTTGGGGTGCATGTGGGAATCTGTCTCTCTGCCTCCCCACCTCTCACTTAATAAAAAAAAGAGAGAGAGTAGATCACAAGAAAAAAATTTTAACTCTATATGATGATGGATGTTACCTGGACTTACTGTGGTTATCACTTTACAATATATACAAATATCAAATTATTATATTATACACTTGAAACACATATAATATTATTGTCCATTATATCTCAATTTTTATAAGAATATCTTTTTGAAATAATAAAAAAAGTTACCAAATAGAACTAGTATATTCATATATTCATTGAAAAATCTGGAAGAACTACAGGAACATATAAAAAATAATTTATCTCTAGGTAGATAAAGTGATATATATAGAGTCTAATTTTTCTGTTCTGGCCAGATAGCTCAGTTGGTTACAGTGTCATCCTGATGCACAGAGCTCACCAGTTCAATCCCCAGACCGGGCACATAGAGGAACAGATCTATGTTCCTGTCTCTCTCTCTCTTTCAATCTCTTCCTTCCTCTCTCTATAAAACCAATTAAATATAGTCTAATTTTTCTAAATAAACATATGAAATAAGAAAAAATACAGCCCTGGCCAGATAGCTCTGTTGGTTAGAACATTGTCCTAACGCACAGAGGTTGCTGGTTCAATCCCTAGTCAGGGCACATACAGAAATAGATTGATGTTCCTGTCTTTCTCTTTCACTAAAATTAATAAATAAATACAAAACAAAAAACGTTTGCCTGACTTGTGGCAGGAGAGTGGATAAAGTGTCTACCTGGAATGCTGAGGTCGCCGCACATAAGAGAAGCAACAATTACAAGTTGATGCTTCTCATTCCTCCCTACCTCTCTTTCTCTCTCTCTCCTCTCTCTAAAATTAATAAATATAATCTTTATAAAAAAGAAAAAATACAATAAAAGTAACTTTTTAAATGATTAAGTATCAGGATGTTTATTATACTATTTATGACATTAAAAAGTAAAAATAATCTAATTTTACACAATATGAAAATGTATAGACACAGTATACTGTGGTTTATCCACACAGTGGAACAACACTGCACCGGAAAAAAATAATGTATTTCTGGGTTAAAAAGAAGACTACAAAATAAGATGTTTAAAATATGTATAAAGCCCTGGCCAGTTGGCTCAGTGGTAGAGCACTGGTCTGGCGTGTGGAAGTCCTGGGTTTCCCAGTCAGGGCACACAGCAGAAGCAACCATCTGCTTCTCCACCCCCTCCCCCTTCTCTCTCTCTTTCTCTCTCCTCTCTCTCTCTCTTTCCCTCTCGCAGTCATGGCTTGGTTTGAAGTAAGTTGGCCCTGGGCACTGAGGATAGCTCCATGGCTTCACCTCAGCAGATACCGGCAACCTCAGCATTTCAGGTCGACGCTTTATCCACTGCGCCACCACAGGTCAGGCTCACCTCAGCAGATAAAATAGCTCTTGCCAAGCAACAGAGCAGTGGCCCCAGATGGGCAGAGCATCACCTGGTAGGGGGCTTGTCAGGTGGATCCTGGTCAGGGCGCATGCAGGAGTTTGTCTCTTTCTCCCCACTTCTCACTTAAAAAATAAACAAATTTAAAAAATAAAATATGCATAATGCTGCTCTGGCCAGATAGCTCAGCTGGTTAGAACATCCTCCTAAAGCTCAAAGGTGGCTGGTTCCATCCCAGTCAGGGCACATACAGGAACAGGCTGATACGCCTGTCTCTCTCTCGCTCTTTCCCTTTCTCTCTCACTAAAATCAATAAATTTTTTTTTCTGAAGTGAAAAATGGGGAGACAGAGAGACAGACTCCGCATGCACCTAACCGGGATCCACTCGGCATACCCACTGAGGGCTATGCTCTGCCCATCTGGGGTGTTGCTCCGCTGTAACCGGAGCCATTCTAGTGCCTGAGGCAGAGGCCATGGAGCCATCCTCAGCACCCAGGCCAACTTTGCTCCCATGGAGCCTTGGCTGCAGGAGGGGAAGAGAGAGACAGAGAGGAAGGAGAGGGGGAGGGGTGGAGAAGCAGATGGGCACTTCTCCTGTGTGCCCTGGCCAGGAATTGAACCCGGGACTTCCACATGCCGGGCTGGCACTCTACCGCTGAGCCAGCTGGCCAGGGCCAAATCAATAAATATTTTTTAAAAACTTTTAAGATATGTACAGTGTTTAGCCCTAGCCAGTTAGCTCAGTTAGTTGGAACGTCATCCCTATACACCATGGTTACAGGTTCAATCAGCATTCAGGGCACATGCAAGAATCAACCAATGAACACATGGACACGTGAAACAACAAATCAATGTTTCTCTCTATATATATATAAATATATATATATATATAATCAATAAAATAAATTAGAATTATCCCTGGCTGGATGGCTGGTTGGTTAGAGCATCATCCCAAAACACAGAGGTTGTAGGTTTAATCCCTGGTCAAGACACATATAGGAACAGATCTATATTGCTCTCTTTCTCTCCCCCTCCCACTTCTTCCTCTCTCTCTAAAATCAATAAAATAAACATTTAAAAAAATAAAAACTTAAAAATAAATTAAAATTAAAATGTATATGTTTATTTATAAGAAAAAGGGGTTTTTAATGAAAAATGTAGAAGATGTTATGACTGGGAGGTATAAATGGGCAATTTTGTTTTCATATCTTTGCTTATCTAGAATTCCTAATTTTTCTACAATAAATATTGAAAATATAATTTTTTAATACATAGGCATTGATTAGCAAATAAAACATATAACGATCTTAGGAGATCTCCAAGAAACAAGTGAAAAAAGCACAAGACAGAGAAAGGTATAGTGCTGCATGATCCTGTCAGTGCCTAACTTACAAATAAAAAACTGTGTGTGTGTGTGTGTGTGTGTGTACATAGAATTTGTTAATGGTGGAAAACTTTGGGCAGAAAAGTTGAGGATGAAAGATGAGGAGATTTTAACACGTTAAAGCATCAGCATATTTTATTTTCTGAAGTATTTTAAAGAACTGTCTGGATAATATGTATATAATTTTATATTATATGGATGGTGAGATATTTCAAACAATAAAAGACAAACAACAATCACAAATATCCAATTATCTTTAAGAAGTTTCAAGAATTGTTAAGACTATACAGAAACATTTTAAAAAGATATGATATAATATGGGTGAAAAAAATCAGATAGTTATGCCATGGAAACAACTATGTAAATCATCATGAGTATGAAAACAATAGAAAATAATTCACAAAAATAATGCTAGTCGCATTAGGACAGCAGGATTACAGGTATCCTTTTGTTATTGCATTTCCCAACCTTACTGAAGTGCAATTCTAATACTTTTCTAATAAAACATAGTGTTAAAAAGAACTGGCTACACAAAGTTGTACATTTAAGGTAAAATGTAGACTATCATGTCTGGCAAAGCTAAGGGGAAAATAAAAGGAAAAAGGAGACACAGTTATACCAGATCACCAAAGATTTGGGGAGCTAATTGCCCAAGATCATGGAAAGTGGTCTGAAATGGAGGGATTTCAGGCATGGGCAGTGATCCCTTTAATGATGCCTGTCAGGTGAGCTCCTGAGCACTTTACCCTAAACAAAGGAGGATGGGAGCAAGCTTAAGGCAGAGGCAGTGTATCTGAGGTCAGACTGTGGCCCAGTATACCCACACACAAGCACCTACAGCTCATTTCTCTTGCCATGACAGTTGTTTAGGAACAATCAGAAATTCTAAAAGTCAGAGCTGAGATTTTTAGGGACCATTTTGTCTAAATCAGGCATCTCACCACTAAAGAGCATGCAGCCTTGCCCTAGTCTGATCTTTCATTCAGAACATGTGCTGACCAAGAAGCTTATCCACAGTAACCCAAAGCTCCCAACACACCATCTCTCTAGCTACAGAATCCCAATGAACCCAGATTGGGTGGTCTTTGGGGTCCCAAGCTGAACTGAGGAGGCCAGGACAGAATGGCTAGACTCTCTAACTAGGCTACTCCTGCCTCTTTGTTGCATGGAGAAGGGTCTTGGTGCCCAGCAATACTGGAGCACTCAATGAGCCATAGTCTGGGAGAGAACAGCAAATGCAGCTCAAGCTGGTGAGGAAGATTGTACTAGATAAGTCATCCCTCCAGAAACTTTCCTACTTTTGTCCACCCTGCTGTGCCCTGGGAAGTTGGCCTATACAAACAATGTCAATGGGCTCCTTTTACCTCTGGTTCTGATTGGGATTGACTGGAGGAAGCACCCGTAGGGGATTGGGAGGCAAGAAGAGTGATGTTGGGTTATTTATTCCTCAGCTTCCTCCTTGACAACTCACTGTGGGTTAGTTACTTCCCTTTAGGTAAACCACAGCCCTCTCTCCAAATCTATCCTTTCTGAGTTCCCATAACTACCTTCTTCTCTGGCTCCTCCAGGCTTCAGGATGATATCAGCTCTGCCTATCCCTGTCCTTAAACTCTGCCTATCGCCTTGTAAATAGTCCTTTAACTCTCTTCAAATGATTTAATTGAATTGTCTGTTCCTTACAAGGACACTGACCCACACAGAGTTGTTACCCAAACAGAACTCAAAGAACTCAATATTACAAGCTGTCACAAAGAGATGGAGGGAGCCTCTAGGCTTTCTCTGCCATCCCTTCATTCTTTTTTCTAGTTTTTATTTTTATTTTATTTTATTTTTTTAATGAGAGGGACAGACAGGAACAGAGACAGATGAGAAGCATCAATTCTTCATTGCAGCTCCTTAGTCTCCTTAATTGCTCATTGATTACTTTCTCATATGTGCCTTGCTGGGTTGCGGGGGGGGGGGGGGGTGCAGCTACAGCAGAGTAAGTGACCCCTTGCTCAAGCCAGCGACCTTTGGGCTCAAGCCAGGACCATGGTATCATGTCTATGATCCCACACTCAAGCCAGATGAGCCTGCACTCAAGCTGGTGAACTTGGGGTTTTAAACCTGGGTCCTCTGGGTCCCAGGCCGATACTCTATCCACTGCGCCACCGCCTGGTCAGGCCTGAGCTCACTCTTTTAACTGGCATTTGGGGGTCTTGCCTTCCCCAAAAGTTCATGGCTGCTTTCTACCACAAGTGGATTCATCTCCTCACAGAGGGACCTGATGAATCCCACCTCTGGCCTTGACTGTACTGAGGTTTGAATCCTAGCTCCACTGCTTACAAACTGGGTGGTGTCAAATTTCTAACAAAATTTCTCTTAAATTTCAGTGAGATTAAAAGTGGGTAAAGTGCTCTGCTCAAAATTATGGTTACTCCTGAGGTAAAATGTATACTTTTTATACACTTTAGTTTGCATTGACATTGTTACAAGTTTAATGTTGAAAATAGTAAAAAAGATTTTTTTTTTTTAGGTGAGAGGAGGGGAGATAGCGAGGCAGATTCCCACATGTGCCTGGACTAGGATACACCCAGCAACCCTATCTGGGGCCAATGCTTGAATCAACTGAGCTATTTTTACCACCTGAGGCTGACGCTTGGACCAAGCAAGCTATCCTCAGTGCCTGGGGCCACACTCGAACCAATCCAGCCACTGGTTGCAGGAGAGGAAGAGAGAGAGATAGGGGAGGGGGAGGAAAGTAGATGGCTGCTTCTCCTGTGTGCCCTGACTGGGAATGAAACCCAGGATGTCCAAACACCAGGCCAACACTCTATCCACTGAGCCACCAGCCAGGACCAAATGATTTTTTAACAGTAGTTAGTAGATTGCCTGGTACATAGAAAGTACTTAATAAATGTCAATTATTATTATCATCATCTCCATATTTCGTAATTGTCTCTGGCTCTCCCCACAACTTCAGGCAGAGTGCCATGCAGTCAGCCTTGTTCAGTATTATTACTCTTTGTGTTGACTGACTGATTGTTAATTTCCTCTAAGTAGGAGTCCTTCAGTCCACTGCTCCCAAGTCCTTTCCCTAGCTCTCCCTTCCCACGGCCATCTCTCAGCTCTGCGTGCTCATCACTTTCAGCTGTGTGCTATGTGCACATCTTTTGTAGTTTCACCTGTGAATATTTTTCTGCCGAAGATGTTGCAAGAGTCCTGAGGACAGCCCTCGAGGCCTTTCATGCCCAGCTGTACACTTCCTGTGGCAAGGCTGGAACTCCTCCCATGAAAAGGCAGAGCTAACCCTCACACAGGCATCTGGAATTGTTCGTGTTAGGTGGTAAAAAGCCAGAGTGCCAGGACTCAGCTTGACACAGATCAAGGAGAATAACATTCAGGGCTTGGTCACAACAATCCCATTCACATGCACTTGACAAAATCCTTTCATTCTAACCTCTTGACATTCTCACAAAGGTCAAGGTGGCAGAGTCGAGGGTGCTTTTTCCTGAAGGCAAGGGTGGAAATGACACCCAGAGGGAGCTTGAGCCACCAGCCACTCACACAATGTCGCCTGGTCCCTTGCCATCATGAACATAAATGCCTAATGAGAATTCAACACTGTTTTAAGCAATATATATATTGCTGTTTAGAGTAGAAGCCACATACATGAAAGTGATAAATGGTGCAATGCTTGGGGAACACAGTGGCAGAAGAGAGTCATTTCAGATTGGTGCATATCAGGGAAGATTTCCTGAATTTGAGCAAGGTAGCATCCTTAAGGCAGAGGTAGGGTGGGAGGAATAGTAAATGAGGGATGTTCGTGGGTATGAGGAGAGTTTGTTGTGATAGCATATATATATATGTGTGTGTGTGTGTGTGTGTATGTGTGTGTGTATATATATATATATATATATATATATATATATATATTCATTTAATTCTCACAACAACCCAAAGATCTTATGAGCTGTATAGACCATCGTTATCCCATTTTATGTATGAGGAGACAGAGGCCCAGGAACAGTAAGCTATTAATAGAGCCAGGATTAGGAGGCAAGCAGTCTGGCTTCAATGTTCTGGACTTTAGAGTTTGTAAAGTATTTTCTTTTGGCTCTTAGGACCTTCACATAGAGGGAAAGAGGATGTCTTATCAACTGGGGCCCAGGGAGGTGCTGTGATTCGCCCAAGGTCATACAGCTAGTAAGAGCTCTGGGGCAACTTTGCTGCCAACTACTAAGCACAGTGTTGGTTTCCTGACCCCTGGTCAGTTTACCACCTACCCAACTCTTCCCTGAGCCAATGGGGGCGCTGTCTGTGTTTCCTATGCCAGGGGGCGGGCAGAGGGGACAAGCGGATTGCTGTCTGACAGCCCGGGCGCTGTCCGCGGTACTGATCCTCCCTTTCGCGCTTGCTCGCCAAGTGACAGACGGGTTCCCCAGGTTTCCCTTCCAGCTCCCCGCCAAAGCCAGCTCCGCGAGTTGGGTGGCCCTCCGGGGTCCTTAGACCCGGTTCCAGGGTTTCCCCTCCCCTCCCCCGACCATGCACCGCCAGCCTCCCTTCCCCCCAGCCCCGCCCACGGCCCCTCCCCGCCAGTCCCAGGTCCCTCCCCACCCTTATCTCTCCCGCCCCCTCAGCTCCCCCCTCCGTCTTGTTCGCCAGTTCCGGTCACGTTGCTGGGTGTTTACGCCTGGAGGCCGCCCCGGATCCCCCCTCGGCACCCCGGAGTACCCCTGGAGCTCCGGCCCCGCCGCCCCGCAGCTTCGAGGCAGCTGATGGCGCCGCAGCCAGGGCGGGCGCTGCGGAACCCCGGGCGCAGCTAGCTTGGGGAAGAAGAGCTCCTCCCCTCGCCCGGCCGGCAGACCCAGGACTCCCCTGGCCTGTCGCTCCCTCGGGTCCTGAAGGTAGGAGGCCGGTGGGCACGGGGCGGTGGGGAGGGAGCCGAGGTGGCCCCTGTTCGGGAGCAGCGCGGCTTGAGCTCCAGCTCCCCCGGGAGGGCTGGCGTGGGGCTGGGCACCGCAGCGCGCAGGGGGCGGACAGGACCTGCGGGCTGCCGGTAGAAGTTGTCCTCCACCACCCAGACGTGGGCCCTTCCAGCCCTGGCGGAGAGTCTAGAGCAGCCGAGGTCAGGCCACCGCCACCTCTTGCCACCTCCCAGGACACATATCTTTCTTTCTGCCCGCCTTTCCCTGCCTTCCCTGGTGCCTCTCTTCGCCGACCTCCTTAGTCTTATGCCCCCCCCTTCTCTGGGAGTCATACTGGAGGGGTAATCAGGGCAGAACATCAAGACTGAAGGCGGTGGAAGCTCCAGTTTCCCCTACATCCCAATCTCGTGTTCCTGGATCCACTGCTTTGCTGAGGTTGGGGGTACTGGGGTCTTCAGTAGAAGGGGGAACCATAACTTAGGGGTATTGGAAGAGGAGGGCCCTGGAGTGAAGAGGACCACAAGATCCCTAGAGAATGTGCCTCTACCACCAGCCAGCTGACCCCACCTTACGGAGAGTCTCAGATATTTGTCAAAAGCTGACTTCTTGTTCCCAACTCAAATCCACAGGAGAGCCAAGGACTTGGGGATAAGGGGAGTAATTATTCTTTTTTTTTTGGAGTAATTATTTTTTAATACATGCACTTACTTGCCCTGGTGATTGCCAATAACACTCAACTCATTCTCCCTGTTTCCCCAACATTCCTCGTGTTCCTGTTCCATGCAAAAAATTCCTGGAGACTAAGTCTTGCCCTCGGGAAGCTTACTGTTTAGAGTAGAAGCCACACACACAAACACGCATGAAAGTGATAAAGGGTGGAATGCTTGGGGAACACAGTGGCAGAAGAGTCATTTCAGATTGGTGCATATCAGGGAAGATTTCCTGAATTTGAGCAAGGTAGAGGTAGGGTGGGAGGAATAGTAAATGAGGGATGTTCGTGGGTATGAGGAGAGTTTGTTGTGAGAGCAGCAAGAGGTAGAATCCACAAGAGGAGGGGATCAAACTGCATGTGTTGGCTGCTTTTAGATAGTAAAGGGTGTTAAAGGCCAGGGTGAGCGCCCAGTGGCATGCTCCTAGTTGCCAGGCACTATCAGTCGTGTACATTGGGCAAACTACTTAACTCCTCTGAGCCTCTGAAGTGGATATCGATGTAGGGCTATTATGAAGATAAATGAGTGGGGTTTTTTGTTTGTTTGTTTGTTTTAGATTTTATTTATTCATTTTTAGAGGAGAGAGAGAGAGAGAAGGGTGAAGGAGCAGGAAGCATCAACTCCCATAGTGCCTTGACCAGGCAAGCTCAGGGTTTCAAACTGGCGACCTCAGCGTTCCAGGTCTATGCTTTATCCACTGTGCCACCATAGGTCAGGCAATAAATGAGTAAATATATATTAAAGTGCTAAAAACCGTGCCAACCATTTATTTTTGTTATTATTATATTAATGCCTGTACAGTGATAATTATTATAAGTATTATTACTTGTGCATCCATGTCTGAGAAAGATTTTTTGAGTTCCTGCTTTCTCTCCTACCCCAGCTCTCAGAGTCAGGGAGTTAAGAGGAATAACAACTAAGAAAAGTAAAGAACATTTTACTTCATTTATTTGTTCATTTATTACCATGACTGGCCTATCTAATATACCTCCCCTGGCAATTGGAATGATAAAAATAAGTTTAACATTCTCCTGGAAACAAGAAGGCATACTTAAAGACTTTTAACAAAATTTGAGTATTGAATGACTGAATAAATATTTTCAGTCCCAGAGAGAAAAGAAATACTACTAAGAATGAAACAGAAACTAGGACAAGAGTAGCAACCAAAGGTGAAAGGTGGCAGACATTGCAAACTCCGTGAAAGCAGAAAACAAGAGGCTTGAGCTCTGGTTCCTCTCCCAGGCACTACATCTGCCTGAGGGATGGGGGCAGCAGGGGCTCAGGGACATTGAGCAGACTAAGGGAGGGGAAGTAGCCACCCGAAGGAAGTGGTTTTCAAACTTTTGGTTAGCAGAAGCCTTTTCTCTAATGAATTTGTATACACAAGCCTGTCATATAAAAGAGGGGTAAAAACAGCAAAGTCTCAAAGCCTTCCCTTTTCCCTAACCCTTCTGGCAACATCTGAGACCACCCTGCAGAACTCTGGGGCTCTGTGGAGCAAGTTCAAAAATCACTGATTGAAATGACTCTGAAGGGCCTTCAGAGCCGAGTGCTCCGATTCTGTATTTTCAGTGGTTCTTCCAATCCAAAGAACTATAAGAAATGGAGAAGGGAGAGGACCACAATTTTCTCTTTTTCCCAATCACTTGTAGGAAGATAGCTGGGTAGGAGAGTGGTACCTAGAAGCTCCAAAGAGAGGAGCAGGAGGTGAAGTGTTTGTCAGGGATCAGGAGCTCAGGCCTTAGAGAGTCAGAATTGTGCCAGGATCAGAGGGTTCCTGCATGGATATTTTGTCTATGGTTGGAGATTTGAACACAGAAGGTTCCCCTTACCAACTTTCCAAAAGGCAAAAATATTTTAACTTTCTTTTTTATGAGTTTATTTGAGCCAAACAGATGACATACCAGGGAAGCAAGATCTCAAATGCTCCTATAACTTTCTTTCAGACAGATGAGAGGCAAGTACAAAGTACTTGGAATTAACTCTATAAATTGTGAACCCTGCTGAGCCAGGAATCTCGCATTCAAGCTAGCAACCTTGGGCATCAAACCAGCAACCTTTGGACTCAAGCCAGTGATCTCGGAGTTTCGAATCTGGGTCCTCAGCACCCCAGGTTGACACTCTATCCACTGTGACAGCTCTTTGAAATGAACATTTTTCATCAAGTTGGGAAATTAAAGAAGTAGGAGCATTGGGAGAAGGTGGACAGCCAAAACAATGCAGTTCCTGATGTAGTCAGGACAGAAGACAGAGGTGAAGGACCAAGCTCTTTTTAACCTGTGAGGCTGGGCATCTGAGGTTCAGTGTGGGGAGAAGATGGAGCTGATAGTCTTACTCCTTGGCTGCTGCTGCTGGCCTGAACCTTGTCCTCAGACATGAGGTCTGCATTTCTATGTGAAAATCTGACATTTTTCTAGGTTGGGTCTTCCAAAGTACATGTGACTCCCCAGCCACACACACACAGATCTGTGTTGTCCCTGGATCCCCCTTCCCACTCCTCCCACTCTTCTCCAAACAGACCAAACAATAATGTCTAAGAAAGAATATTTGCCGCCTGACCAGATAGTGGTACAATGGATAGAGCATCGGCCTGGGATGCTGACGACCCAGATTCAAAACCCAAGGTCGCTGGCTTGCGCATGGCCTCATCAGCTTGAGCATGGGGTCACCGGCTAGAGCGTGGGATCATAGACATGACCCCATGGTCACTGGCTGGAGCCCAAAGGTCACTGTCTTGAAGTCCAAGGTCGCTGGCTTGAGCAAGGGGTCACTTGGTCTGCTGTAGCTCCTGGTCAAGGCACATATGAGAAAGCATTCAATGAACAACTAAGGTGCTGCAACAAAGAATTGATGCTTCTCATCTCTCTCCCTTCCTGTCTGTCTGTACCTCTCTCTGTCTCTGTCTCTCTCACTTAAAAAAAAAGAAAATATTTGACAAGATCTTTTGTGACCCAAATTTCTGCCCTGAGAAGAGCAGCCTGCCTACTTGGAAGCAAATACTCAGATCCTTGTGGGAAGGCATAGAAACAGCTGGTTGGCTCGGTCTGTCCCTGTGGCCAGGGTCCAGTCTCCATCCAGGGCTGTGTGGAAAGGGCTTTGACTCTTCTGAAACATTTGCATTTCAGCAGCTGGGAGCAGACATTCTCTCTTCATCATAAGCACAAGCCCACACACCAACCTCCAGTTGCACACACAGCAGACACATAGGTTCAAGAGACACAACCCCCCAAACACACACACATGCATGTCCACATACATGCACTCCTTGAGGCATGGGCACAGGCTCAGGTACATGTACAGACACACAGGCCCACACATCTTGACATAGATAGACAAAAGCACAGATAAAGTAATGCACCAGTTTATTCAACTGCCTGCTTGACATCTATTTCTCCTTGGCTGAGTTCTCTTGAGTTTGTCAAATTTAACATGTCTCGGGCTGGATCTTACCTTCTCGGTAAGACCCTCCACATCAGCTCACCTTGGCTCCACAAACTCACTCACTTGTGCATTCTACAGATATTTACAGAGTATCTCCTATTTGCCAGATTCTGTTCTAGGTACTAGGGAACAAAATAATGCATCTTGTGTTGCCAACAATCTGGCAGGGAAACAGACAACAAACGAAAATGTAATATATGCATGTGGTGATAAATTCATGGAAGAAAAACAATGCCAATTAAGAGAGTGGAGCCCTGGCCAGATAGCTCGATTGTTAGAGCTTCGTCCCAAAGCACAGAGCTTGCTGGTTCGATCTCCAGTCAGGGCACATACAGGAACAGATGTTTCTCTATCCTGATCTTTCCCTCACCCTCCCTAAAATCAATAAAATAAATATTAAAAAAGAGAGAGTAGAGAGTGACAGAGGGGTCTATATTTTTTTCATTTTTATTTATTGATTTTAGTGAGAGAGGAAGGGAAAGAGAAGGAGAGACAGGAACATCGATCTGTTCCTTACGTGCCCTGACTGGGATCAAACTAGCAACCTCTGCACTTTAGGATGATGCTCTAACCAAGTGAGCTATCTGGCCAGGGCCAGAGAGTTCTATTTTAAATCATATAATCAGAGAAGGATCCTCATTATTTGATATTTGAACAGAGTCCTGAATCAAGAGAGAGATGGGTCATAAGAGCATCTTGGCAAAGGGCATTCCTGGCAGAGAGGACAGCACACACAAGGTCCTTGAAGCAAAGGTGTGCTTGGCATGTTCAAGAAACACTAAGGAGGCCAGAGTGGCTGTAATGGAGCCTACAATGGGAGAATGGTAGGAGATCAGGGTAAACAGAGCCAGCGGTGATTGTGTAGGGTCTAGTGAGAACTTTGGATTTGACTTTAAGTGTGACAGGAAACAATTGGAGAGTTGTGAGTGAGGGAGTGGGTGACCTGATTTGCTAAAAGAACTGTGGCTGCTGCATTTCAAGAAAACAAGGGGGCCTGACCTGTGGTGGCACAGTGGATAAAGCGTCGACCTGGAAATGCTGAGGTCGCCGGTTCGAAACCCTGGGCTTGCCTGGTCAAGGCACATATGGGAGTTGATGCTTCCAGCTCCTCCCCACCTTCTCTCTCTCTCTCTCTCCCTCTCTGTCTTTCTCTCTCTCTTCTCTAAAAATGAATAAATAAAATTAAAAAAAAAAAAAAAAAAGAAAACAAGGGCAAGAGTGGAAGCAAGAAGCCAGTTAGGAGGCTACTGCAGTGGAACCCCACAGGGATGGTAGTGACCGAGACTAGAGAAACACAGTGTCGCCATTGTGAGAACCAGTTGGGCTTTTTTTTTTTTTTTTTTTTTTTTTTTTTTTAGCGACAGACAGAAAGGGAGAGAGATAGATGAGAAGCATCAACTCGTAGTTGTGTCACTTTAGTTGTTCATTGATTGCTTCTCATACGTACTTTGACTGAGGGGCTCCAACTGAGCCAGTGACCCCTAGCTCAAGCCAGTGACCTTGGGCTCAAGCCAGCAACCATGGGATCATGTCGATGATCCCAAGCTCAAGCTGGTGACCCCTCACTCAAGCCAGATGAGCCTATGCTCAAGCCAGCGACCTTGGGGTTTCAAACCTGGGTCCTCGGTGTCCCAGGTCAATGATGTTCTATCCACTGTGCCACCACCGGTCAAGCAAGAACTGATTGGATTTAGGATGTTTTTTGAAGTTAGAGCCAACGGGATTTGCAGATGGATTGGCTATAGAATACAAAGAAAGGAATAAAATATGACTCCTAATCATTTGCCCTGGGCAACCAAGTGAAGAGACAAATAGCAGTGCTGTTCATCAAGATGGTGAACAGCAGGCGAAAGCAGGTTTGTAGGAGTTGATTACAAGAGTCTAGTACTGGTACTTACAAGTCTGAGGGACTTATTAGACATCCAAATGGGCATCAGTCGAGTGAGAGTGACAGAGGTAGCCAGTTGAGTGTTTGGGGGAGAGTTAGTTAACCAGCCAACATATAAATAGAACTTACAGCCTGACCTGTGGTGGCACAGTGGATAGAGCGTCGACCTGGAATGTTGAAATTGCTGCTTTGAAACCCCGGATTTGCCCAGTCAAGGCACACACGAGAAGTAACTACTGCACGGTGATGCTTCCTGCTCCTCCTCTTTCCTCTCTCTCTCTTCTCTCTCTAAAAATCAATAAATAAAATCTCAAAAACAAAACATTTTTAAAAATAGAATTCACAGCCATGAGATTGGACAAGATCACCTTAGGAGTAATTAGATATGAAAGATGAGGAAGTGGGGAAACTCCAACAAATGTGCCTTCATGCTGGAGTTGCCCAGGCTAGAGCACTGTAAACACCCTGGACATCCTCCGCCCCATCATGACCTAATACAGCTATTTCCAACTAGTGTGCTGCAAGAATTTTTTTTTTAATTTTATTCATTCATTTGAGAGATGTGAGAGAAAGAGAGAGAGAAGGGAGATACAAGGGGGGAGGAGCAGGAAGCATCAACTCCCATATGTGCCTTGACCAGGAAAGCCTGGGGTTTTGAACCGGCGACCTCAGTGTTCCAGGTCGAGGCTTTATGCACTGTGCCACCACAGGTCAGGCTGCAAGAATTTTTAAAACATACAATACCTGACCAAAACAATGACTACAGCCAAGACAACAATAGCCGTGTGGTGTGAACAAATCAAAATTATATCAATTTTTTTTGTAAAATTGACAAAAATATATTTTTTGGTGTGCCATGAGATGAAAAAGGTTGAAAACTGCTGACCTAACCCAATTCGTCCCCATGTCCTGCCAATTCTACCCCCTAAATACACCTGGAACTTCTCTCCATCTCCACCTCCATTATCTGGTCCAGGCCTCCATCATCTCTCACCTGGACCACTGCTACATTCTCCCCGCTGATGTCCCCAAGTCCACTTTGCTCCCTCTAATCTGCCCTTCCTACAGCAACCACAGTGACCTTTTAAAAATGCATAACATGGCTTGACCTGTGGTGGCTCAGTGGATAAAGCATTGATCTGGAACACGGAGGTTGCCGGTTCAAAACCCTGGGCTTGGCTGGTCACGGCACATATGGGAGTTGATGCTCCCTGCCCCCCCCCCAAATGAATAAATAAAATCTTTTAAAAAGGGGGGGGCATGCTGACCTGTGGTGGCGCAGTGGATAAAGCGTCGACCTGGAAATGCTGAGGTTGCCGGTCCGAAACCCTGGGCTTGCCCGGTCAAGGCACATATGGGAGTTGATGCTTCCAGCTCCTCCCCCCTTCTCTCTCTCTGTCTCTCCCTCTCCTCTCTAAAGTGAATAAATGAATAAAAAAAATTTAAAAAAAAGGGGGGGGCATGTCTCCCACTGCCTGAAATCTTTTAATAACTTCCTAGTTCACTTAGTGTTAATCCAAATTTTTTTTTTCTTTTTTTTTTTTCTTTTTTTTTTTTTTTTTTTCATTTTTCTGAAGCTGGAAACAGGGAGAGACAGTCTGACAGACTCCCGCATGCACCCGACCGGGATCCACCCGGCACGCCCACCATGGGGCGAAGCTCTGCCCACCAGGGGACGATGCTCTGCCCATCCTGGGCGTCGCCATGTTGCGACCAGAGCCACTCTAGCGCCTGAGGCAGAGGCCACAGAGCCATCCCCAGCGCCCGGGCCATCTTTGCTCCAATGGAGCCTCGGCTGCGGGAGGGGAAGAGAGAGACAGAGAGGAAAGCGCAGCAGAGGGGTGGAGAAGTAAATGGGCGCTTCTCCTGTGTGCCCTGGCCGGGAATCAAACCCGGGTCCTCCACACGCTAGGCCGACGCTCTACCGCTGAGCCAACCGGCCAGGGCTAATCCAAAATTTTTAACATAGATAACAAGACCCTGTGTGATCCCTCCCTTGCTAACCTCACTTCCTATAACCCTTCCCCCGTACCTTACACATTAGCCTTCATCAGCAGTTGGCAATGTCAGTGTTTCTCAAAAAGACCATGTGAAGCTCTTAGCACATAGGGCTTGGCACATAGTAAGTGCTCAGTAAATGTCAGCTGTCATTATCCTACCTCTGGGCCTTCACAAATGCTGTTCCTGTTTGGGTTGCTTCCTAGTAGTCTTCTAACTCCTGCACCTCCTTCAAATCTGTATTACTTTTCTGTTGCTGCATAGCAAATTACAAACTAAGTAGCTTACAACAACATAAATGTAGCTTCTCACAGTCTCCAAGGATCAGGAGCCTGGCACTTTTTACCTGGGTCTTCTGCTCCGGATCTCACAAGGCTCAAATCAAGACTAGCTGTATCCTCATCTGCAGGCTCAGCTAGTGAGAGATCCACTTCCAAGATCCCTTAGGTCAGGGGTTGGGAACCTTTTTGGCTGAGAGAGCCATGAACGCCACATATTTTAAAATGTAATTTTGTGAGAGCCATACAACGACCCGTGTACCTTACGCGTTATCCAATAAACATTTGGTGTTCCGGAGGACAGCTGTGATTGGCTCCAGCCACCAGCAACCATGAACATGAACGGTAGGAAGTGAATGGATTGTAATACATGAGAATGTTTTATATTTTTAGCGTTATTATTTTTTTATTAAAGACTTGTCTGCCAGCCAGATGCAGCCATCAAAAGAGCCACATCTGGCTCACGAGCCATAGGTTCCCGACCCCTGCCTTAGGTTGTTAGCAGAATTTACTTCCTTGTGGGTGTAGGACTGAAGGAAGCGCCATGGTCTTGCTAGCTGTCACCTAGGAACCCTCCACAGTTCCTAGAGGCCTCTTTCAGGTGCTTGTGTGTGGCTCCCGCCACAGGCCCTGTCACAGCAATGCAGCTTACCTGCCAAGGCCAGCAGCAGAATTCCTCTCAGGCTTCAAATCTCTTCCTTCAAGAAGGGCCCTTTGAACTGGCCTGCCCAGAATAATCTCTCTTTTGATTAACTGAAAAGCAACTGATTGGGGAGACCTTAATTACACCTGCACAATCCCTTCACTTCTGTCATAAACCCTAATCACAGGAGTGAAATCTGTCATGTTCACAGTCCCAGCCACACCCAAGGGGAGGGGATAATATAGGAGACTGTGACCACCAGGGACTGGGAATCCTGGGGACCTTCTTAGAATTCTGTCTGCCATGAGGTTCTCGGCCTAAAATCATTTCCTCAAAGAGACTTCCTCTGACCCCAAATCTAAAATAGGTCTCACTTTATATTTTTTCATATTAATTGTAGGTTTCTTTCATGTTACCTACCACAAACTGTAATTGTGAACTATTTGTATTATTATTTGTGTGATGCATTTTTAGTTTGTTTGATTCTCTCCCCTTAGCCCTGTGAGCTCCATGAGAGCAAGGATTTTGTTTTTATCATCAGTGCTGCCTGTCCCCAGCACAGCAGCTAGCAGTAGTCACTCACTGAATGAATGATGAAGAGATGAGCAAATCAAGACAGGGATTAACCTACTCACACATTTAACAGAGATGAGAAGGGATGTAGCATCTCGTCCTGTCATAAGTGCTCTACCCTTTTTTATCTCATTTAATCCTCACTCATACTATTAGTAGCCCCATTTTACAGACAAGGGGAAAAAAAGATTCAGAGAGGTTAACTTTCTTGCCAAAGTCACACAGCAGTTAACTGAAAGACCCAGAATTCAAAACCAAGATTGTCCTCAGTGTAAACATTGGGAAGCTTCTTTGAATTCAGAAGATTTGATTGGAGAATTGGGTCTGTCACCATTTGCCACATGAACTGGCATAAGTCACTTCAGCTCTGAGTCCAAGTCTGTGAAATGGGAATAGTCTTAGTAAGATAATGTGGATAAAGTTGTTTAAACATAGTAGATCAGGGGTCCCCAAACTATGGCCCGAGGGCTGCATCCGGCCCCTGAGGCCATTTATCCGGCCCCCGCCGCACTTCTGGAAGGGGCACCTCTTTCACTGGTGGTCAGTGAGAGGAGCATAGTTCCCATTGAAATACTGGTCAGTTTGTTGATTTAAATTTACTTGTTCTCTATTTTAAATACTGTATTTGTTCCCGTTTTGTTTTTTTACTTTAAAATAAGATATGTGCAGTGTGCATAGGGATTTGTTCATAGTTTTTTTTATAGTCCGGTCCTCCAACGGTCTGAGGGACAGTGAACTGGCCCCCTGTGTAAAAAGTTTGGGGACCCCTGGCCCTGGCCGGTTTGCTCAGTGGTAGAGCGTCGGCCTGGCGTGCAGAAGTCCCGGGTTCAATTCCCGGCCAGGGCACACAGGAGAGGCGCCTATCTGCTTCTCCACCCTTCCCCCTCTCCTTCCTCTCTGTCTCTCTCTTCCCCTCCCGCAGCGAGGCTCCATTGGAGCAAAGATGACCCGGGCACTGGGGATGGCTCCTCGGCCTCTGCCCCAGGCCCTAGAGTGGCTCTGGTTGCAACAGAGCGACGCCCCAGAGGGGCAGAGCATCGCCCCCTGGTGGGCAGAGCATCGCCCCCTGGTGGGTGTGCCGGGTGGATCCTGGTCGGGCGCATGCGGGAGTCTGTCTGACTGTCTCTCCCCGTTTCCAGCTTCAGAAAAATACAAAAAAAAAAAAAGTTTGGGGACCCCTGTAGTAGATGATCAGTAAGTATAACCAGTGATTCTCACAGGTCAAAGGGCCATCCTCTACTAAAATGAAAAGCCTGTTTGGTTGGACCAGTGGGTCAGGAGGGTAGGAGGGAAGGGAGCTCGGGAGGAGAAGCTCATGAACGTGAAGGTCTTCAGTGAACCTGCTTGGTGTGACCCTACGAATAAAATCTGGATTTGTAGAGACATACATAGAAGCCAGACTAGAGGGGACCATTTGCTGAACAGAGCCATCCATCAACTGGCCTCCCACTCCACTGCCCAGGGAATTCCTGGGACAGGAGGGGACAGGTCCTTCAAAAGCTTAGGGAGTCCCTGGCAGAGAAGGCATGAGCTCCGAGTCCTGGGCTCCAGAGCTCTGGGCCTCCACTCCCCTCTGCCTCTGCTCTTCCAGGAAGCTCATCGCCACGGAAAAGGCTCATTGTGAAAGGGGTGGGGCCGGAAGAGGGAGAGCTGAAAGGCCAGGCATCATTAGGATTCAGGGATGCAGATCTCCCCTTCCCATCAGTGTCTTAAATTCTACCGTAGATTCACCACATGGGTCTCCTGAGCACTCTCTCCCATCCCTCTCTTAAAAAGTGACTCTTCCACCTGCCTTCAGCCCACAAAGTCAGTGTTAGTAAAACATTCATGAGATCTTCCACCACCATGACATGGATGAGGGCAGAGCCCTGGCTTCAGATTAAGTCAGAAAAATGGAGTTGAACTGGGTAAGGGTGTGCTCAGAACCATCCTGCTGCCTGCCAGGTGATGGTCACCATGAGCTGGAATGGTAGAGCTGGAAGAGACCTCAGATTCTGCTACTGTACAATTCAGTTTGGCCGTGAGAAAACCAAGAGTCGAGAGGGAGAGGGCTTGCCCAAAGTCACACAGCTGTTTAAGAAGCAGGCTAGAACCGTTTCTCTTTACTGACTTTGCTGCTCCATTGATTTTCCTCTCTGAGAAGTAGAGGAGATCATGGGGCAGGGGAAGGAAGCCACTTCCCTCTGGGCCTCTGGTTCTTCACCAGTTCGATGGGAATAATTATACTTCCCTGTCAACGCCCCCAGTGGTGCATGAGGCTTTGGTGAGTAAATACAGGGGAAATGATCGTAGTAGCAGAATCGTCTACCTGGTGGCAATGACACCCCAGATTGGAGGAGACTGTGAGGTATCTGAGGGTGGGCGGGGCAGATGGGCCCAGAAGATGTGGGCTCACCTTGTCATCCTCCCCAGGTGAGGCCCAGGCCTGGGTTGCCATGGATATCGTGTCCCTAGAGCATCAGATCCAGAGCGTGCAACGCCACATCAGCTTCCTGAAAAAAGAGCAGATGGCCCTGCTGCGAGACCTGCACCTGGAAATCCTGAGGCTGCAGAAACGATGCTCAGGTGAGGCCAAGAGGGACGGCCGGGGCGGGGGTCAGGGCAACTGTCTGCATCACAGTCATTGTGTCTGACGGAGTGGGGGGGGGGGGGTCAGGGCAACTGTCTGCATCACAGTCATTGTGTCTGACGGAGTGGGGGGGGGCGGGGTCAGGGCAACTGTCTGCATCACAGTCATTGTGTCTGACGGAGTGGGGTGGGGCGGGGGGCGGGGCAACTGTCTGCATCACAGTCATAGGCTGCAGAAACGATGCTCAGGTGAGGCCAAGAGGGACGGCCGGGGCGGGGGTCAGGGCAACTGTCTGCATCACAGTCGTTGTGTCTGATGGAGTGGGGGGGGGGGGGGGGGCGGGGTCAGGGCAACTGTCTGCATCACAGTCATTGTGTCTGATGGAGTGCCCACCAGGAGCCTCTCAACCTTCACAACAACCCTGCCAGGTGAGTGTTCATCACCTGTTTTACTTTTCTTTTCTTTTTTCTTTTTTTTTTTTTTTAGCAAGAGAGAGACAGACAGAGATAGACAGACAGGAAGAGAGAGAGATGAGAGAGATGAGAAGCTTCAACTTATAGTTGTGGCCCCTTAGTTGTTCATTGATTGCTTTCTCATATGTGCCTTGACCGGGGGGGAGGGCTCCAGCTGAGCCAGCAACCGCTTGCTCAATCCAGCGACCTTGGGTTCAAGCCAGTGACCTTTGAGCTCAAGCCAGGAACTGTGGGGTCTTGTCTATGGTCCCACGCTCAAGCTGGCGACCCCGTGCTCAAGCTAGTGAGTTCATGCTCAAGCCAGTGACCTCGGGGTTTCGAACCTGGGTCCTCAGCGTCCCAGGTTGACACTCTGTCCACTGCACCACCACCTGGTCAGACCATCACCAGTTTTTCTAAGTGAGGAAACTGAGTCTTGGGGAGGTGAGTTTCAGCGCAAAGGGTTCCGGTTGGGTTGCAGAGGGAAACCTGGGCACCGTTCCTGGAAATTTCCTGTCCCTTTCTAATAAATGTTCATCAAGTACCTCCACGCTCCAAGAAGCCTTCAGTCTAGTTGAGGAGACACATACACACAGGGAGAGTGCTAAGGTATACAGAAAATAAAGAGGGAGGACTGATGGCAGTTCATGGGCAGGCTCATGTCCAGCTTGAGGCACAGGTGATGGAGGAGAGCAGGCATCCAGGCTCTCCAGAGGAGGCAAGCATTTCCACTCGCTCAAGGCTGAGTGAGATTTAGACATGCTGAGGTACTGGGGGATGAGGAAAGCATTCCCAGGGAAAGGAACAGCACGGCAGTGTCCATACATAGGAGAACAAAGCTTAGGAAAAGTTCTATTTGATGCATAAAGCTGAGCATAAAGGAGGCTGGTGAGAAATATGGCTGGAGCTAGATCATGGAAGATCTGACACATACCCGGACAACCAAGAAGTCTGGCCTGGCCTCCTGGGGAGCAGGGAGCCACGGAAGGTTTTTGAGCAGCACCATGCCACATTATGAAAGTCAACCTGGCGGTTGTATGGAAGATGACTTGGTGGGAGAAGGCAGCAAGGAGAGTAAGTAGTGACGGGGCTGATGAAATGGTCCAGAGGAGAGATGAAAGGGGTGGGCAGGGGAGGACCAGTGGGAAGCAGATGGAAGGAAAGCACTTTGCAACCAACTGGACTTGTGAGCAGGACAGGGGAAGGCAGCAGAGACAAAGTTAAATCCCAGGCCTGACCTTCCTCTTGGACCTCAGGCCTTGCCTGCCTGCCTGCCTGGCCCTCTCGGAGGCCTGGCTCTGGGCCAAGTGCTTACCCAGGCCAAGTCTCCAAGTGCAGGTTGTAGAGCCAGTGATTCACAGAAGGTCTCAGCGGGGACAGCCCAACCTCCTCATTGTGCAAGAAGATAAACTGAGCCCTCGAGAGAGAGTCACACAATATGTTAATAGCAGAACTAGGATTAGAACCCAGATCATCAGATTCTCAGTCCATTGTGCCTCTAAGCTTTCTGCACATTCTCCAAGAAGGTCAGACTTCTCTCTCCCTTCTAGCGCTTGCTCATGGGAGGCTGTTGATTCCCTAGAGGGAAACTGAGGCCCAGAGCATTTGAACAACCTGCCTGGCTTCTCACTTTGGCAGGAAGAACCGGTCCTCCTGACTCTCAGCCCCCACAGCCTCCTCCCACTCCGTGTGCAGGTTCAGCTGACACGGTCCAAGGCCAGGCTCCCTGAGATCTCCCCACAAAGCCTGCACGGCGGCAGAGTCAGCCCCGTACTGACTCACCCCTCCCCGATGCCACTGTTTCATTGCAATAATATTATAGGAAAATTGAGATGAGCAAACCCTAATGTTAGGCCAGCTGAAGGAGGGCCTGATGAGCTTTATAAGAAGTTTATTTATGCATTTGCAAAACAGACAGGCTGAGACTCTAGTGGCATCACAGAGAGATGCAGGAAGGGGGCGTCTGATATAGGGGTTGCTGCAGTAATCTGCTGGCATGGGGTTGGATATACCTGGACATGCTCAGATTAGCATATCCTGCTTTGTGGCCTTGGTCACACACTGTCTCTCCCTTTCCCAACTCTCAGGCACCTCCCGATGGCCTTGTCCCAAGGACACTTCCCAGAACCTTCCCAGGGTGGGGGGGAGTTGCTTAAGGGGAGGGGGAGGTTGGGTGAGGGAAATGCTTAATGAAGAAGTTGCCCTAGTGGGAGGCTGGGTGAGGGGAATTAGAGTTTAAAGGGGCTTTGAGTTTAAAGGAGCCCTGAACCCAAACCTAACACCTAAGTTTCTATAGCTCCTCCTCTCATTTCTTTTTGTTTTGCCCTAATTCTTTTTTTTAAGGGAGAAAAGGGGAGATAGGCAGGTTCCTACATGCACCCCAACTGGGATCCACCTAGCAACCCCCATCTGGGGCCTGAGGCCAATGCTCGGACCAACCGAGCCACTGGCTGTGAGAGGGGAAGAGACAGAGAAGGGGGAGACGGAGGGGAAGAGAAGCAGATGGTCACTTCTCTTGTGTGCCCTGACCTGGGATCGAAGCCGGGACGTCTGCATGCCGAGCCAATGCTCTATCCATTGAACAAACCGACCAGGGACTGTTTTGCCCTAATTCTAAAGACCTGGATCCTTTGTAAGGCCAGTGGCCGTGGCCATGCAGGTTCACATTGGATTTGGGCAGACGGTAAAGGAACTGTGGAGCCAGAAAATTGTGGCCCATTCCATTTATCAGAGCGGGGTTCCCCAAACTACAGCCCCCTGAGGCCATTTATCCGGCCCCCCGCCGCACTTCCGGAAGGGGCACCTCTTTCATTGGTGGTCAGTGAGAGGAGCATAGTTCTCATTGAAATACTGGTCAGTTTGTTAATTTAAATTTACTTGTTCTTTATTTTAAATATTGTATTTGTTCCCGTTTTGTTTTTTTACTTTAAAATAAGATATGTGCAGTGTGCGTAGGGATTTGTTCATAGTTTTTTTTTATAGTCCAGTCCTCCAATGGTCTGAGGGACAGTGAACTGGCCCCCTGTGTAAAAAGTTTGGGGACCCCTGTATTAGAGTCTCGTAACAGTGGAGGAGCAAGCAGGCAGGGAGAGTCACTTCCCTCTCTCAGAGCTGATGAGCAAACAGGCTGGGTTGAGGGGACCCTTTCTCCTGCAAACAAAAAAATGGCCCCTCCCAATGGCAGCGGGCAATGCATAATCTAAAGTCTGTGCCCTGAGGGCAAGCACCTGCAGCCTTTACATAGACTACACAAACATGGTGCTGCCCTGTGCTCATGCATCAATTTGGTAAAGTACAAGCAAGCAAGTCTAACACTCTTGTTTGCCCAACATCCTTCTACTCAGGACACAGACCAGGATCCGAAGAAAGTATGATAGGCAGGAACGGAGGACCTTGGCCCCATCACCCTTCTCAGATGTGTATGGGCCTGCAGCCGCTAGGTTATTGATTTACGATATAAAAACCAGCCACTCTTGGGGCTGAAATAACTGAATAAGACCCTTCCTCCAAGGGGTGGGGGAGTGAGGAGAAGAGAGCAGAACAAGAGAGATTATTGTTTTTGTTTGTTTTTTTGTGACAGAGACAGAGAGAGACTGAAGAAGGGACAGACAGACAGGAAGGGAAAGAGATGAGAAGCATCAATTCTTTGTTGCGGCACCTTAATTTCTCATTGATTGCTTTCTCATATGTGCCTTGGGGGTGGGGGTGGGGGGGCTACAGCAGACCGAGTGATCCCTTGCTCTAGCCAGAGACCTTGGTCTCAAGCTGGTGAGCCCGCGCTCAAGCTGGCAACCTCTGCGTTTCAAACCTGGGTCCTCCACGTCCCTGTCCGACGCTCTATCCACTACGCCACCAACGCCTGGTCAGGCCTGTTTTGTTTTTTAAGGAGATTCAAGAGGAAGCCAGAGGCTGCACAGGGGTGGGAGAGAGGAGGGGCCACGGGGCAGGGGGCTGGAAGAGCCTGCCAAAAAGAGGTCAAGACTGGGAATGAAGGGCGGGAGAGGTTCTGGGAGCGCAGGTTAGGTGGATGACAAGGACTGTCCCCGTGTTTCAGCACTGACTCAGCCCTGGACTGAACCCCTGTTTCTTTCTCGCATTTATTCTCAACAACAGCCCTATGTAAGGCAGCAGCAAGTTTGTCCCAATTTTGCAGATGAGAAAACTGAGGCTTAGAGAGGCACTGTCACTGGCCCAAGGTCACAGTGTATCTGACCTCACAGCATGCTCATCTAAACTGAGGGAATTCACACTGAAAGATGAACAGGGAGTTTTGATGGATGGATGAGTAGGGCCCAGCTGAGATTCATTTTCCCTCCCCCAACTCCTGTGGTTAAGGGCCAAGGAGAAACCAGTCCACAGGGAGTTAGTAGCAGAGCCAAAGTCCCTGGGCTACATACCTGAACCTACTCCAGGTTACCTTGAGCTGCAATGCAGGACCTCGGAGGAGAGGTCGAATTGGCCCCAGGAATCCCTGCAGGTGGAGGCATCAGAGTCCTCCCGGGGGCCCCCAGTAGATGGTTCAGGCTCAGGTCACAGCAAAGGCCCAGTCACCCCAGCTCTCTGTCTCCTAGCAACAGCTGGCCTCCCCTGGGGAGGCACCTCCAGCAAAGCCCCTGGTGTCTAGAAGAGCTGGGTGAGAGCGGAGAGTAGGAGCAGGCAGAGGACCCCCAGACTGCCTCTGTAGGTGCTGTCGCAGTGGTGGTGCCAGAGATGCGTAACCTTCTCCTACCCCCAGGCTCACACCTTCTCCCTCTGGGCACCCGTGCGCCCCTGCAGGTACATAAAGGCACTCCTGAGTAGGTCCCCTCACGCAGGCAGCTGTGGCTCCCAGTTTCCCCAACTACTTATGCTCCTTTCCTGGCTACTGGTGGAGTTGGAGGAGTAGGGGTAAGACCAGAAAAATGATCAAACTAAGCTGGCTGAGGGTTAGAGCTTTCTGGGCTGTAAGGAATGGGGCTGGGAAGACAGACAGGCAGAGAGGTGTCCCTGGGCTGCAAATGCCCGGGAGGAAACTGCTTCTGCACTAGCGCCCTTGGCGGGTTCTTTGCCAGTCCCGCCCCTCAGCGCCAAGCCACAGACAGTTCCAAGAGCCGTGCAGGCTTTTCATCACCAGGTGGCGCTGTCCTCCTTGGAGCCCCCAATCCCCTCCACTTGAAGCAAGGCAAACCGGCTGGGAAAGGGGCAGGGCTGAAGTTCAAAAAATAACATTGACACAGCAGTCAGTACTGGTTGTGAAAATAGTGAAATGCACGTGTCCTATTGGTAAATAGCCACTACCCTGAGTTCCCCTCCAGTGACCCCAAGCAGCCCAGGACATTCCAGCCTTCCTAGATCCATCAACTAATCACTAAAGGGTCTGTGCCCCGTGAAGTAGGGGGTCGGGGATGGGGGGGGGGGGGGTTCCTTCAGACCAACTCTGATTGGTTGGCATGTTAAATATGTGTACATCTCCGCTGGGAAGGAGCAAATACTCGCCCAGCCCTCAAAGCAAGCCAGGATCCTTACTCCCACCAAAGGTTGAACTAACACTCAAATCTAAGCCACAAAGCTTGTGCTAGAAAAATGTCTGGGCTTAGAATCAGGCAGATCAGGCTCAGGATGTGCCTTGGCACCTGTCTTCATCTCTCCCCCGTGCTGGGCTGTAGTAAAATGGGTATGGGGGTGATCTGGATGGTTTCTAAGGATCTTTATTGCCACTTTTACTAAGCCATGATTCCCTGATCACACACACACACAACTGCCTTTTTTCTCTTCCCTTAGAACTGACCCATGACCTGGAGATGAGAGAGGCCCAATCTCACCAGCAAGGTAAGAGGAGGGTGATTGGTTGGGAAGTACCACAGTAGCCCAACATGTCACCTTTCCCCACCAGTTAGTAGGACCCCAGACTTGGGGACAGCCACTGCTCAGCTTCTTGAGCATAGTGCCGGATGTCAGCCCCCTGCCCAGTCAGGTGTGTGACTTGTACAGTGAACAGCCTGCACCCCCATCCGTAGTGCCCTATACCCATGTTCCTGGAGAAAATAGGAAGATGGAAGCAGATAGGAGATGGTGTGCAGAAGGTCCACCTGGCTAAGCTTATTCCTCTCTCTGACTTACCTCCCCAATCCTTCCCGTCCTTGCACGAGTGATTCCCACCACTAGTGTCCATATCCTCCAAGATGCAACACGATGACAACATGGGGTCCTTGATTTCAAGGAACTTAGCCTAGAAGGGAAAAGAGATACATGTATATTAGCAAATCCTTCATGTTACAAAAGCATAACTTCTTGCCAATGTAACAATTCCACTAAAAGATATTATTTACAGATTATTACTTCACCCATAAAATGGCAGGTGAGATAGGAGATAGTCTTCAGTGGGTACAGAGTTTCAGTTTTGCAATATAAAAGTGTTCTAGCGAGCTGTTGCACAACATTGTGAGTATACTTAATGCTACCGAACTGTACGCTTAAAAATTGATAGGATGCTAAAACTTTTTCTTTTTTTCTTTTTAAGGGCCAAGGTTGTTTTTTTTTCTAAAGATTTTATTTATTCATTTTAGAGAGGAGAGAGAGAGAGAAGGGGGGAGGAGCAGGAAGCATCGACTAGGATGGTAAATTTTATGTTGTTATTTTTACCAGAAATAAAACTTTTTTATTTTTTAAAGTTATAAAGAATTTTATTGATTGCTTTTAAGCTTTTTTTTTTAATTTATTCATTTTAGAGAGGGGAGAGAGAGAGAGAGAGAGAGAGAGAGAAGGGGGGAGGAGCAGGAAGCATCAACTCCTCCCATATGTGCCTTGACCAGGCAAGCCCAGGGTTTCGAACCAGCGACCTCAGTGTTCCAGGTCGACGCTTTATCCACTGCGCCACCCCAGGTCAGGCTATTGATTGCTTTTAGAGAGAGAGAAACATTGATTTGTTGTTCCACTTATTTATGCATTTACTAGTTGATTCTTGTGCCCTGACTAGGAATTGAACCTGCAACCTTGGAGTATCAGGAGGACACTCTAACCAACTGAGCTACCCAGGCAGGGCCAAAAATAGTCTTTCTGAGCCAGGAGAGATTTAAGAATGGACTCTCTGTCATGTTGTTGTGCTACTTATCGATTAAGAGCTATATGACCAAGAGTTAGGGGTGGGAAAGATGGAAATTTAAGGAAAAATGTTAGGAACCCTTCAAATTGCTTTGGGTGGCCTGACCTGTGGTGGCACAGTGGATAAAGTATTGACCTGGAATGCTGAGGTCACCGGTTCAAAACCCTGGGCTTGCCTGGTCAAGGTGCATATGGGAGTCGAGACTTCCTGCTCCTCCCCCCTCCTCTCTCTCCCCTCTCTGAAATGAATAAATAAAATATTTTTTTAATTGCTTTGGGTTGCCTGACCTGTGGTGGCTCAGTGGATAAAGCGTCGACCTGGAAATGCTGAGGTCACCGGCTCAAAACCCTGGGCTTGCCTGGTCAAGGCACATATGGGAGTTGATGCTTCCAGCTCCTCCCCCCTTCTCTCTCTCTGTCTCTTTCTCTCCTCTCTAAAATGAATAAATAAAATTTAAAAAAATTAAAATTGCTTTGGGGGTGTGTGCACAAAGATCTAAATACTTATAGGCTTGAAGAAATTCTGCTCGCCTCTTTAGCAACTATGGGCAACCTCTTGGTGCTTAGGTAGTTGGAGGCAGTAAGGACAGTTCTGTGACAACAGCAGCTTTCATCCCACCTGCTATACTTACTCTGAAAAGGCTGTTGGGGTCATCTGGACTCAAGGCTCTGCCCCAGTGTCCTGGTTTTTATCTTCTCTCTCAGTGGGCTTGAGAGCTCTCTTTGTCCTCTGTGAAAATCACTAAGTGCTTTTCATATCCATCCCAGAGTCACCTTTTACCTACCTTTTGTCATGTTTCAAGTACCTATGTCTCTACACTCACTCACATGTGCCAATCCCAGGATACTGTTCCTGCTGAAATGGAGCTAATAATCCAGGAAGCAGGGGTCCTCAACTCTGAGGGTCCATTTAAATCAACTGGGAAGGGCCCTGGCTGCTTTGCTCAGTGGTAGAATGTCGGCCTGGTGTGTGGAAGTCCTGGATTCTATTCCTAGTCAGAGCACACAGGAGAAGCGACCCTCTGCTTCTTTCATCTTCCTCCTCCCTTTTCTCTCTTACTCTCTCTTCTCCTCCCTCAGCCATGGCTCAATTAATTCAAGCATGTTGGCCCTAGGCACTGAGGATGGCTCCATAAAGCCTCCACCTCAGGCACTAATACTAACTCAGTTGCAAGCATGTACCCGGATGGGCAGAGAGTGCATCAGCCCCAGAAGGGGGTTCCCAGGTGAATCCCGGTTGAGGCTCATGCAGGAGTCTTTCTATCTCCCCTCCTCGCACTTAAAAAAAAAATCAACAGGAAAGATTCAAGCAGTGCCAGTTCCCAGGTTCAATCCCAGAGAATTTGATTCAGCTATTCTTCAGTAGGGCCTGGGAAACTTTCAGAGCTCTCTGGACGGTTCCAGTGTAGTATCTCGGGTTGAAACCCAGTGCAGCCCTGGCCAGTGGCTCAGCAGAGTGTTGGCCTGGCATATGGACATCTTCAGTTTGATTCTGGGTCAGGGCACACATCACACAGGACAAGCGACCATCTGCTTCTCCCCCTACTCCCTCTCCCACTTCTCTCCCTCTTCCACTCCCACAGCCAGTGGTTCAAGTGTGGCCCCAGGTGCTGAGGATGGTTCTCTGGGAGCTGCAACAGCCTCAGACACTAAAAATAGCTCAGTAATGGAGCCTCAGCAGGGTGGATCCTGGTGAGGGCACGTGCGGGAGTCTGTCTATATCCCCTCCTCTCATCCCCGCCCCCCCAAATAAAGAAACCCAGTGCAGTGGACAAAGACAAACAACAAACAGGTAAAGAAAAAATTATAAAATGTTTTAAACTCTTTCTCTGTGAAACAAGGTTCTGGCACACTGACTCCCCTTTCCTACCCATATTTCCAGTCCTTCCCATCCCTTGCTTTGGCATGTCTCTCCTTCCTTTGTCCCAAACGCCCTCCTTTCCCGGCTTCACTACTTAACTACTGTCCATCCTTCAGATTCCAGCCCAAGTCGCTCTTCTGCTGAGAAGCCTTCCCTGACTCGGTCACATTCTCCTGTTAGTCAATGGCATTGGCACATGGCACATGTGACTCTCACCTTTATTTGTCATTATATCCTATACTCTATACATCTCCCACTATGCTTGTTATAACTTCATTAAGAATGTGTTCTTATGCCCAACCTGTGGTGGCACAGTGGGTAAAACATTGACCTGGAATGCTGAGGTTGCCGGTTCAAAACCCCGGGCTTGCATAGTCAAGGCACATATGGGAGTTGATGCTTTCTGCTCCTCCCCCCTTCTCTCTCTCTCTCTGTCTCCTCTTTCTAAAATTAATTTAAAAATCTAAAAAAAAAAAAAAAAAAAAAAAAGAACGTGTTCTTGCCTGACCAGGCAGTGGCACAGTGGATGGAGCGTCAGACTGGGATGCAGAGGACCCAGGATCGAGACCCCGACGTCACCAACTTGAGCGCAGGGTCAGTGGCTTGAGTGTGGGATCATAGACATGACCCTGTGGTCACTGGCTTGAACCCAAAAGTTGCTGGCATGAGGCCAAGGTCGCTGGCCCGAGCAAGGGGTCATTTGGTCTGTAGCCACCCCCCCATCAAGGCATATATGAGAAAGCAATCAATGAACAACTAAGAAGAAAAAAGAGCCGCAACGAAGAATTGATGCTTCTCATCTTTCTCCCTTCCTGTCTGTCTCTATCTGTACCTCTCTCTGTCTCTGTCACACACACACACACACACACACACACAGACACACACACACACACAGAATGTGTTCTTATCCACCATAGCCTCAATGCCTAACGAGTTGCACAGAGTAAGGGCTCAACAAATATTTGTGGGGCAAATAAACGGTCAGGGAAAGTTTTTCATTTAAGCTGAAACCTCAAGAATTAGAGGCGAGGCCTAACCTGTGGTGGCGCAGTGGATAAAGCGTGGGTCTGGAATGTTGAGGTAACCGGTTCAAAACCTGGGGCTTGCCTGGTCAAGGCGCATACCAGAAGCAACTACTATAAGTTGATGCTTCCTGCTCCTCACTGCCTTCTCTCTCTCCCCTCTCTCTAAAATCAATAAATAAAATCTAAAAGAAAGAAAAAGAGGCGAGGGCAAGCAAAGGCTAGGATAGGTGCAAAGGCCCCGAGGAAGAAAAAGGAAGGCCGATGTGGCCGTGGGGAGCGAGGGGAGAGGCAGGACGTGCAGCTAGGGGGTCGCAGAGCTTTGTTAGGAGGAGGGGTGAACTGTCTGTCCCATCACCTCTCCTGTCTATTTCCCTTTCCAGAGGCGGCGTCCCAGGAGCTGGAGAGCAAGTGCCGCGCGCTGGAGTCGCAGCTGGCGGCGCGGACGGCGGCCAACTCCGAGCTGCGGCGGGAGGTGGAGCAACGCGAGGCGCTGGTGTCCGCGCTGCGCTGCAGCCTGCGGGCGGAGGAGCGCCGCTTCCTGGAGCAGCTGCGTCGCCGCAGCCACCGCGCCACCGTGCTCGGCAACGAGCTGCAGAAGCACACGGAGGCGGCCGCGTACCTCTCGTGCCAGCTGCACGCGGCGCGCCAGAGACTGCAGGCGCCGCGCCCGGGCCCCGGCGGGGCTGCAGAGCCTCGGCTCCGCCGGCGCGCACCGCGGGCCCGGCGCCCGCCCGCTGCGGAGGCCGCCGCCAAGGGCCCCGGCCGGGACTGGGCCGCGTGGGACGGTGCCACCTGCTCCTTGGGCGACGCCGACCCCATGCCCGACCCCGCGCTCTTCCTCTACGCCCGGAGGCCTCCGCAGTCCAGCGGCCGCAGCCCGCGCCAGCCACCTCCCCTGGAGCCTCCGGACCAAGCCGACCCGCCGGTGGCCCTCAGTCCGCCCGGTGCGCCTGGTGCCCCGGAGTAGGCACGGGGCTGGCTGGCGGTGGGGAGTGGGGGAAGCTGGGCCCGGCCGAGGAACGCAGCCCGGGGCTTGCAGTCAAGCCCCGGGGGTGGGGGGCAGAAGAAGCTGTCCCTCGTCCAGGGAGGGGGTCGAGGCGGCCCCGGCTCCTCGATCCCTTCCAACCGCCCCTGCCTTTTTTGTATTTCCCAACGTAACGTTTCCGAAGCTTCGAGCTCTCTCCTCCCGCGAAGGAACTCCTCCGCCGGGGTTCCGCGAGTGCACCTTTTTTTTTGCACAGGACTCGCAACACTGATCCTTATCTGGTCCCCACCCTGCAACTGGGAGGGGAGGGGGCGGGGGACACCCTGTCCCCGGATAGCTGACAATCGTTTGGCGGGAGGGGGAAGGCTGGGCCAGCCTGTGGAAAGGAACCAGAGTGGCACTTACCACCCCTAAGCTTCCCAGCTCTACCCATCCCCGTCCCCCGCGGCCTCCCCCAGCCCCACGCGGCTGCCTTTCCCCCCGAGCCTGGGAGAGGCTCGGGTTCTGGGGCTAGAGGCTGGACCTTTTCCTCGGCGCCGTTTCTCCTCTCCCTCCCCCGCTGATAGGTCCTTACTGGTGAGCACCTAACACTTTAGATTCTGAAGAAGACACCTCCTCCCAGAGCCCCTGGTGGGGAAAGTACGACCTGATGGAAGTGTGAACTTCTGGAAGGTAGCACCCATAGACCTTTAGAGAGGATTACAGGTGGGCTTGATGGCAGACCCTAGTCCGGAGCTGTCCCCAATGCAGTTCCTCCACAGATTGCTAGCTGAGGGATTTAGACTGGGAGCTGTGCTGGGGAAATGAGGGACACTCAGGCCTATGGAGGGACAGACACTGCCTTCAGGGGGTAGCTGGGAACTTGAAGATGCCCTGGGAGTTTTCCTAGTCCTGTTTATTGGTGCTAATTTTGCCCAGCTTTCTAATTAGCTGGGTGCACCCAGAGGCTAGAAGAAGGGCCCCACTTCTTAGAAGTGGCAGTTGATAGAGGTTTGAGTTAGCTGAGGAGGAAGTCCCTAGCCTGCCCCCCCAAGGATGCCCCCAATGCTATCTGATCTGACACTAATGGGGTGCTCAGAGCCTTTCTGTCCAAGTTGGGGAGTAGCAAAATGGAAAGTTGAGGGCCCCACCTGCTAACTGCCTTTCTCCCCTGCTCCACTGTCATGACCAAAGGCAGTTTCCAGTCCAACTGGTGGCCTCGTCCCAAGCCTAGTCTAGAAAGACAAACCCTAAGAGCCCCCCACCCCCCGCAAGCCATCCCTCCTCTCTTGGTCCAGGTCCTGCATCAAGTCCTAAGTGCCTGTGAGGTCTTCCAGGGACTGTAGAGGGATGATATGTGGCCGGGAGAGGCCTTTACCTTACTCACAAACCCCATCCTGGCAGGTCCTGACACTGGCTGCGGCCAAGTATTCTGTGTGTCATCCACGGATCCACAAGGTGAGCAGAGCCGATCTCTAGGGGAGACAAACCCTTCTCCCATCACAGCCCCCATGAAGAAGAGGGGGAAACCCCCAGTCATACCTTCTTTCACTCTGTATGTTAGAGGAAGTAGGTAATTGGCAAGAAGCAAAGCCCATGAGCACACTCCCAGCCCACACAAACACAGTACCTTTCCCTACCACACTCAGCACTGTTCAGAGCACTAAGCAATAACCAGCCTGGTCTAGGTGTCCAGCCACTGGGATGCAGAGGCCAGGGTGTGGGCACATTTGGACCAGATTGCTCCCCAGTCTAACTTGGGCCACAGTAGTGGCCTAAGCATTGTTGCTCTGCCTGCCCCTGTCTACCCTCCGCAGTCTCTGTGGCTGTGCCTCTGCCCTGTGTCTCCTCTCCAGTATGTGTAACTCAGTGTGCCCTTGTCCTGTTACGTCCCTTTCGCAGTGTGACTGGGTGAGGAGGCCTCTCTCCTGTCTTGGCTGCATTCACCTGAAGGGGCCAGAGGACTGTGGAAAGGTGGGAAAGGGTGCCTTTCTGGAGGTGCCCATCCAAACCCTCATCTTCCACAAGCACACTTCAGGGGGTGAACAGGGTGACTTTGTGACATCAATTCTTCTACAGCAATGGTGAAGTACTTTATCCATCCAGCCACTAAAAGCCATAGCTATTCCCACCTGGCCTCCCCCCAGCTCTACAGCAATAGCCCTCTTCTCCCTTCCGGAACCCAAGGTGTCTAACTGGGGACCCCTACTAAACCCCCACCTTAGGGATCCTCAGATGACCTGCCTGCCTCTCCTCAAGTGACCCCCACCAGCACCTCCCAACTCCTGTCCGTCTTCCAACGACCAGAGATAATGACACTTAATTGTTTGTGGGGTGCTTGGAGATTCCCCCAGATGAAAGGCTCCGAGTGCTGGGGCGGCTGACTCAATGCTCAGCCTGGGAAAGGAAATAAGCCAACCCTTCCCACCCCACTCAGCAAGCTGGAGGAGGGGCGGAGGCAGATATAGGGTTCCAATTGGAACAGACATTCCCTTTCCCCACCCCTCTCCTGGACTGCAGACTTCCCCTCAGCCCTCTGCTTTGCCCAGATCCGGAACAAAACCTTCAGGGCAGCAGAATGGGACTGGGGTTCGTAGTTTGCCCTTGGCCTCAGGGGTCCAAAGCTTAGCCTCAGGGCCTGGGAGTGGCCCTTCCCCCCACCCCCAGCCTGGGGGACCCACCCTACCAAAGGAAGACCCTCTCCCACAAACCCCTGGATTGTTGCTCCTCACCCTTCTCCCCACAGATCCCCACTGGGGAGGGGCATGTTGACATGGACAGTCAGGGGCCCTAGTTGGAGCTTCAGCCACACCCCAAATGTGGACAGACAACAGGAAGAAAAGCTGCAAGTAGGCACCAGTAGGCAATGAGTGTGAGCATCTGTACCCATACCTCCCCATATCATGCGCACAGTGGACTATAGTTAGGGAACCAGTCCAGAGCTGAAATGGGATAGCTTTTCCCCAAATAAGCAGCACGGTGGAGACCTCTTTTGTAGAGAAGAAAGGTGGCCTAGGGGTGTTGAGCATCATTTCAGTACGGAGAGTTGGGGATCACTAAGCACTTACTTGCTGAGGTGCCAGCCTCGAATGGGGGACATGCAGGGCAGGGAGGGCAGAGGCATCCTGCTCCAAACTCTCTGTGGCTGTGCTTTTTTATCCAATGCTTTCAGAGTGCATTCATTCACCCACAGAAATAGAGCCTTGTGCTTTAGGGGTGACTGTCATATGCCTTATTCTTAATAAAATATCTGAAAAACATGCAAGCCAGACCTCTTCTGTGTGGGTACTCCACCCCACCACACCCCTGGATGTGGAGGAGATAAAGTGGTTTAGGAGTCAGCCAATGGGCTGGGTGAGACTGGGAGCTGTGTCTAGAGTCTTGTTAGTAGATACTTCTCACATAAGGCAGAAGGCACTCATCTGAGATGTCCTGATGGTTGGGCTAGCCCTCTCTCCATGCCACCCCAATTCAAATGAACAAATGAGACCTCAAATCAGAGGCTCCTGGCTGGGGTTGGGAAGGATAAATTGGAAGTACTCGGTACCTGGAATTAGTCACTGCGCTGACCCGGAAGGAATCCAGTATTCTGGCATCTTTGAGCGTGTTGGTCCTCTTCTCTGATTCCTACCCCACCCCCATCTGATCCAGCTGCAAGAAGCCAGCCTCCCAGAGAAGAGCCCTATTCTTATCCTCCACTAATGTGGTTATCCTGGCACTGCAGTTTGACAGGTCAGCATACCCAGCACCCACATGAATTCAAGCCTGTACATTTCAGTGCAGGTCTGTGTTGTGGATGGCTCTAGGACAACGATTTTCAACCAGCGCCGGCGACAGGCACACTGGTACACGGCAAGAATTTTAAAAACAGGCAATATCTGACTATTTAGTCAGGAGCATTAATCTCAAAATTTTAAAATGTCAATAGCCAATGCAATGTATCTGAATTGGACTTTGTAGACGGGATGGCCTCCACAGAAAAGCTGGCATAGAGAAAAGGTAAGTGACTTACTCACTCAAGGTCCACAGTGAAGAAGTCAGGGTGGAGCTAGACTTGAGGTCACATACCAGTGTTTCCCAGTGGAGCAGGCAGGCAGGCCGAGACTGCCCCATCTCAGTTCCTTGCTCCAGCCTCTGAGGATCGGATTTTAACCCAGGATGGGATGGGACCAGACCTGCAGCAAGCCCAGGAAGTATGGCCCAGGCCTCTACTTGTCCCTGATCTTTTGTCTCCTGGGGCAGCTAGGATGGGGAAGGCTGAGCCCTGAATAAACATCTACCTGGAACTCTGAGGTCCCATGTCCAATTTGAGAAAAAGATGAGAAGATGGGGAAGGAAGAGAAGGGATTGGTTTTAGGGGCCCCCCACAAACCCCTGGGGGTGCTTTGCTGAGCCAGGGCAGAATCACAGTGTGGGTTGAGGATATGAATTGTTAGCATCAGATAACCCAGAGATCTATACAACCCCCTCATTTTACAGATTGGGAGACTGAGGCCCAGGGCATCTTGCTGATTGTCATCCCTTTCCTCCTGGCAGTTCTGCCCACACAGGTTTGGGGTTGAGGGAGGTGGAACGTTTCCTCTCTTACAGGTCCCTAGAGTAAGGCCAATGAGGTGGGGGCTCCCTCCTGCTATCCAGGAGGCTGGGGAAATAGGAATGCCCAGCTGAGCGGGTACATCCATCATAACAATAATTAGGGAGGTGGGAGGCTCTAAGCAGGCTAATTATGTGGGCTAGGTCTCAGCCTTAATAAACCTCCCTCTGTACTCACTTAGCATCTTTACCCAGGGGCCCTAAAGATGGGGAAACTGAGGTGTCCAGGAATACCATCCAGGCAGCCCTGCAGATGGGGACTATGTAACCAGAACCTGCTAGGGAAGGGGAAGAGGACCCGTGGAAGTCAAGTCACGGGTTCTAAGGCTTCTGAGACTGCTTAGTTACCAGCACCCATGCTGACCAGTGAGCACTCACAGCTTCTGACCGTAAGGAGGACCGGGGAGGAAGGCCAGTGCCTTTCCAGCGTTCAGCCTGGTGGGTCTCAGCCAGGCATTGTGAAAATGACCTGATCCTTAGAATACAAAGGTCAAAGCATACAATACACAAAGGGGCTATCTGCAAGGAAAGCCCAGATATTATAAATAACGATGGGGATCAAAGGTGAAAGGCTGGGTTGCTAGAAACACTCCGCCTTCAGCATCCCATAGAGCCCTCGAAAGGACTTTGGCATTCCCTACCCAGGTCATCCATGCAACCAACAAATGAGCGTTAAACACCTACAATACATCTGGCTCTGGGAACCTACTGAGGATACCCAGATAAATAAGTTATGGTCCTTTTCTTCAAGAAGTCCCCTGGCCTATCAACTGAATTCCTCACATGAGAACCAGACATCCCTGTTTGACCAAGACAGTTATGGTTTATGCCCATTGATCCCCTGTCATTTTTTTCAAGATTTAAAAAAAAAATTATTCACTTTTAGGGGGGAAGAGAGAGTGAGAGAGAGAAGGGGGGAGGAGCAGGAAGCATCAACTCCCATATGTGCCTTGACCAGGTAGGTAATTTTGGGGTTTCAAACCAGTGACCTCGGCATTCTAGGTTGACACTTTGTCCACTGCGCCACCACAGGTCAGGCACCTAATGTCATTAGTAATAGTGTCCACTTTCACTCTCAGGAGTGTCCAGGTTTGGATGATAAATTATATGGTCACCTTAACCATAGCACAATATATAGGCAATGGTAGACATAGGGAAAGTAATAGGAGTAGTTTCTGTCAAGACTATGATGAAAAGACATTGATGGAGGCAGCTTGAAAGTAAGAAACAATCTGTTTAATATGTGATCAGAAAAAAATATATATATGTAATCAAAGGTCAGACCACCTGACCATAGAGAAAGTGGTTAGAAGATGACTATTTCTTTTTAAATGTATTGATTCATTTTTTAGAGAGACAGCGAGGGAGAGATGGATGGATAGATAGATAGATACATAGATAGATAGATAGATGCATTCATTTGTTGTTCTATTTAGTTGTGCATTCATTGATCACTTCTGATATGTGTCCTGACTGGGGATCAAACCCACAACCTTGGTGTTTCAGGATGACGCTCTAACCAATTGAACGAACCAGCCAGGGTAAGGATGACTCTCTTTATGTGTGTCTTATTAGGTCAGCCGAAAGAGGGATGAGGGACACACAAAGCCTGATGAGTTTCACAAGAAGTTTATTTATGCATTTATAAAACAGATGAGCTGAGGCCCTGGCCAGTTGGCTCAGCAGTAGAGCGTTGGCCCGGCGTGTGGAAGTTTCAGGTTCGATTCCTGGTCAGGGCACACAGGAGAAGCATCCATCTGCTTCTCCACCCTTCCCCCTCTCCTTTATCTCTCTTCCCCTCCCACAACCAAGGCTCCATGGGAGCAAAATTTGCCAGGGCGTTGAGGATGGCTGCTTGACCTCTGTCTAGGCACTAGAATGGCTCCTATTGCAGCGGAGCAACGCCCCAGGGGGGCCGAGCATCACCCCCTGGTGGGCCTGCCAGGTGGATCTCGGTGGGCGTATGCAGAAGTCTGTCTGTCTGCCTCCCCCGTTTCTCATTCTGGAAAAATACAACAACAACAAAAAAACCCAGATGGGCTGAGAACCTAGTGTGGCATCAGCAGAGAGCTGCAGGAAGGGGGTGTCTGATATGGGGGTTGCTACAGGCATTTGCTGACATAGGGGTTGGTGCACCTGGACAAGCTCAGATTAGCATATCCTGCTTTGTGGCCTTGGTCACAGACTGTCTCCCTTTCCCAACTCTCAGGCACCTCCCGAAGGTCTTATCCCAAGGACACTTCCCAGAACCTTCCCAGAGTGGGGGTAATTGCTTAAGGAGAGGGGGAGGACGAGGTCGGGAGGAGGAAGGTGCTTAATGAAGAAGCTGCCCCAGTGGGAGGCTGGGTGAGGGGAATTTGAGTTTTAAAAAGGCCTTGAGTTTAAAAGAGCCCTGGACCCAAACCCAAACCTATCTTTCCTCATCTCAAAGTTCACTGCCCCCAGTGTTAAAACTGAGCTATGCTTCTGGTTATGAGTAATATTACCAACATGAAGGAAACTTCCAACTTCAGCTGCACTGGACTTGGTACAATTCTCCCAATTCCTTCAGTTTCATGAATACAAACTAAGTACCCATCAGTCAAGAAACTGTTTCTGCCCTGGCCAGTTAGCTCAGTCGGTTAAGAGCATCCGGAAACAACAAGGTTGTGGGTTCAATTCCCTGGTCAGGGTACACATGGGAAGCAGCCAGTGAGTGCATGACTGAGTGGAACAACAAATAAATGCTTTCCTTCTCCCTCTCCTATTTCTCCCTTTCTCTCTCTGTCTCTCTGAAAATAAAAGAGAAATTAAGCCCTGGCCGGATTGGTTCATTGGAGTGTCATACTGGAGCATGGAGGTTGCGGTTCAATTCCCTGGTCAGGGCACATACAGGAGCAGCTTGATGTTCCTGTCTCTCTCTCCTGCATCTCTAAAAGGAGAAAAAAAATAAAGAAATTAGTTAAAATCCAGCCATAGAATGGAATGAGAAAGTTCTTTGTGTACTGATATGGAACAATCTCTGGAATATATTGTTATTAAATTTTTATTTATTTTTAATTAAATTAAAAAATCAGGGTGGTCTGACCAAGCGGTGGCCCAGTGGCTAGCGTGTCAGCCTGGGACGCTGAGGACCCAGGTTTGAAACCCTGTGGTCACTGGCTTGAGCACAAGCTTGAGCGCAAGCTCATCTGGCTTTAGCATGGGCTCACTAGCTTGAGCGCGGGGTCGCTGGCTTGAGTGTGGGATCATAGACATGATCCATGGTCGCTGGCTTGAACCCAAGGTCTCTGGCTTGAGCAAGGGATCACTGACTTGGCTGGAGCCCCCCAGTCAGGGCACATATGAGAAAGCAATCAATGAACAACTAAGGTGCTGCAACTATGAGTTGATGCTTCTCATCTCTCTCCCTTCCTGTTTGTCCTTGTCTGTTCCTCTCTCTCTCTCTCTTTCTCTCGCATTAAAAAAAAGAAAAGATCTGAGTGAAGACTACCAGGTATAGTATGTTACCATTGTGTAACTCAAGGGATATATATATATATATATATATATATATATATATATGCATACATACATACACATACACTTTTATATGTAAAGTATCTCTAGAAGAATATTAAAAAATTGATAATCTTGGACCAAGATTCTTGGTGGTCTGGGGAGGGAAATGAGGTGACTGGGGGTAGATAAGAAATTCCACTATATAACCTTTTATACTTAATGAAGTTTGAACTATGTGAATTTATTACTTATTCAAAATTATAAGTAAAATTAAGACGTTTCAAAAATAGAAATGAGTGAACAAATTCCCAGAGTTCCTCCTTCTATGTCTGCCCATATGAACCCTTTTTTACCCTTCAAAGCTTAGGTCAGAGCAGCCTCTTCCAAGAAGCCCTCCTGACTACCTCCTCTGCACATTTAGAACAGCCTCCTCTAAGGGTCTTGATTCTGCAGCCTTGTACATGAAGTTGCTGTGCACATGTCACTTCATCCACCACACTGAAACTTTTCCCGGCAGGGAGTGGTTCCAGTTCATCTCTGATCTTTCTGTAGCACTGAGCTCTTGCTAGTGCTATCACCTTCTCTTCCCAACAGCTAAGTGAGGTTAGACAGATGGGTACGTATTTTTATATGACAGAGGAAGCACCTGAAATTCAATGGGGTGAAAGTCAAGAGACTTGCTTAAGGTTATAAAAAGAGAAAAAGTAGTGGTTGCAGGATGCAGATTTCCAATTGAATCTAGTGTTAGGTTTATGCACTACCCTGGCTGTCTGCCTTCTGTGTACACCCAGTAGTTTGGTCTTGCTTTTATCTCCAGCCTTCTTGTGCATTAGTCCTATCTCATCTCATGTTAGTCTAGCTCAGTCTTCCTTACTTCCCGAACAGCAGCCAGAGCATTTTTCACTTCTCTTCCTCCTGCTTAAATGCTCAAAGCTTTTTACTGGCTCCCTTTCCCACCACCTGTACTCCAGGACTAAGTCCACTTTCCTTTGTCGTTTTTATGAGCCCCTAGGGCCTGCCCCAACCCACCTCTGCAGTTTCAGCTTCCTAATTCCCATAGGTCCTGGAAAATGACAGGAATATGCCTTAAATGCTTGCCAGTGGCTTCCTGGGTCTGTGCATGGAAGACCCTCACCACTCTCTGCTGCTGGAACATGTCAGTTCACTGGCAAGACCTGGTAAAATGTCACCTAGGCAGCCCCAAACACCTGAAAATAGGAACTGTCACGTGTCAGGCTGTTGATACCGAGCTCCATTTCTTGCTCTTTGTGCCAGTTTGGTCTCAGCTTCCTTCACTGTTATATTGGGATAATGTACCAGTCTGTAACTGAGGACTTATCTGGTGGGGATGTTGAGGCTTCTGGCAGGAAGGAGCCCTTTGTGGCTCAGAAGAAAGTTTGGTGGGTCCATTTCTGACATTTCATCACCACCCCTGCTTGTAGTGACCAAGCCCTTAGTTGCCCTCCACCCCTCTTCAAGAAGCCAGGCACCCCAGCCCCACCCCTTCGGCAGCAAAGGGCAAGCTTGAGGAGGAGGGCGCTGAGGGCCAAGCTAAAATCGCAGGTTGGACACCGCGAGGTCATTTGGCAGATTTGCAATTGGAAGCAGAGGACCATTGGGGGAGGAGACGGTTGGCAAACCCATTCTTAGAGGAGTCTCCACTCAAGGCCAAGGTGCCCGCCCAACGGGCAGCAAACTCAAGGACATCTCCTGGAAGTTCCGCCCCTATAGGGGGCCCGAAGGCTCTCTATCCTCCGAATCAGGGTACGTTCCCTTTAAGGCATTCAGGAAAGTCACCGCGTTGGTGGCGGGCCAACCAGGCGGCATGTTTTGTCCCTCGCGGGCCGCCGTGGGCCAGGTCGGGCGCGAAGGCGGTGCAGGGGAGCGGCGGTGGGGTCAAAGGTTACAGCGCGCACCACGTGGGCCGGTGACTCCGTCCTTCCCGCAGCGGCCGCGGTGAGCAGGGCACTAGGGTTAGTGGCGCGGCGGGCGGCGCGGACAGCCGAGTTGGACGCCGGATCCCGCCGCCATGGTCATCAAAACGGACGAGTTGCCGGCGGCCGCCCCGGCCGACAGCGCCCGGGATCCCAACTCGCAGGCTGGTGGCAAGGGGCGGCCGGGCGCAGCCGGTGAGTGGGGCCGGGACCAGCCGGGAGCCAGGCGGAGTAGGCTACATCCGGCCGAACTGGCGGACTGGTTCGGGGTTCGGCAGGGACTGCTGCCTTCTCTTCGCGCTGGGCCGGGTTGCATGTCGCCGGCCCGTCACTGGGCCGCCCCCGCCCTGAAGGTCACCTTCACTGTCGCCCCCGGCTGCGACCCGGACTTCGCACGTGGGGTCCCGAGGAGGGCAGAGGCGGCAGGCACACACGCGCGCCAGATCGCGGGGACACGTGCGCACACACGCGGTTTCGGGGTGCGCCGCCGCCGATGGATGGAATCGGCGGCCCCACCCCCTCTGTGCCCCAGCACTGGGGAACCCTCCAGGCTGGGGTCACTGACACTTGCTCCTTCAGGCACCCGTCCGTGTCGGGAAACCAAGTGTTCCCTGTGCACGGACTGCAGCCCTGCAAGGAAGGCTCCACTTGGGACTTCCCAGGGTTAGTCTGTGGGAAGAGCGCTAGTTAGGATGAGTATTGCGAGGAGTTTCTCCGGTTCTTTCTCAGAGGTAACGCTTTAACCCGGGTCTTCAGGCTCTGATCTCTGCCGTGTTAGAGATTGGCCTGGTCGGCAGACCAGAGGGTCTGCCTGTATATGGGGCCAAAGCCAAACTCCTTGGCAGGAAGAGGTGTTTGTGCCAGAACTTGATCATTAACCCGCCTTATTGCGAAAAATGGGTCAGCCCAGAGTTGGAGTTTTTAAGGCAAAGGTCATCAGTGTGGAGTGGAGCTCCCAGCTCTCCCCCATGGGGACTGTGTGGCCATGGCTTTGGGAGTGGATGCAGCATTCTGTGGTGGGGCCTGCTTCTCTCCGTTTCTCCTGGGCCACCTCTGTTCCCTTCCAGCACATCTCAAGAGTCCAACCTTGAGGCTGAAGCTCCTTCCCAGCCTATCAGTGTCATCTCCAAATCTTCCTCAGAGTCTCAGGGCTGGACTAGGGTCCCTTTCTGCCCTGGGTGGTGGTAGAAAGACAGAACTACATCCCACTGCTCCCAATTTCCCCTCAACAGGACTTGTCGTTTTCATTTCCCTTCTCAGCTTGGTGTGAGTTAGGATGGGAACAGTGTTAGGTAGGCTGTCTGACCCTGTCACCTGTCACAGTCAGTTTACCTTGTGATAGTGGATGGGCTTTGCTAATTGCCTAGACAAGGCCAAGGTTTGGGCTAAATGACAGATGCTGATGATTCCAACCTTCCAGGCTTTGCTCTGATGTGGCTCTGAATAGAGGCCAGATAAGAGGAGGTTGATAAGAGGGGCTGCCTGATTTCCCCTCTAACAAAAAGACCAGAAGAGATGAAGCGACTTGCCCAAGGTCACACAGCAGTTTAGCTGTTGAGAGCATTTGGATTTCCAGCTCAAGGCCAGCATGCCAAGGCTGCCCTGCCTGTCCCAGAAGAAGCTAGGACAGACATGTTGGTTGGGATCGTATGCTGAGAATGTGAGAACTAAGGGGGAATTGTCTGTTGGAGGATTTTTCTTAGGGTCTGAGTGAAGCCCCTCTTCAGCTATGTGCTGAGATGGTCTGTCTGGGGCTACCTGAGGCAGGGGAAGGGCTGTTCATTTTGGCGAAACTGGGAACATACTAGGAAGTGGAACATTTGTTCCTTACGTCTCTGGGAAGCCAGTATAGTTAGGTAGGACTTGATTTACAACCCTCCTGATTCTATTCAAAGAAGGAGGTAGCATTAACAGAGACCCCCAACAGACTCTCACCTAGGCTCCTGACCTCAGGATCCAGCTCTGCCTGGCTCCCCAGGCCCCTTGAGGAGGTGATCAAGGGGCCTTTTGTGTGTGAGGGGGGGAAGCAAAGGTCAGTTACTTTCTTGGGAATAAGTTTTTAGGGGTTAAGAGAACAGGCAGGTTTTTCAAGTTCACAGTGGTGTGTCTAGTTCTTTCTGCGTAGTGGAAGGCTCCTTGGACTTGGCGCCCAGAGCTGAGAAGGGGCTGGCAGTCTGGGGAGGAGCTTGGGGGCTTAGAGGAGCTCCCTGACAGGATCCCAAAGTTCTATTGGATAGGTCAGGGTAGAGTAGCTTGAGGAACCCTGGAAGGTCCCCAGACCCCACAGACCTGCTTCCGGCCTGGGGGCACAGGAAGGAGGAAACAGAAGTGCCCACATCTTTGGGGTCTTCCATAGGCTGCTTGCCAGCCCCCACCCCTTTCTCTTGAGGCCGTGGACTCCTGGGATGGGATGATGTGTCTGTGGGGCCTTACTTCCTGCTAGAGCTTCACCTGCTGAGGCCTTGGCTGGGGCGGGGCCTGGCCCTGGCACAGTCTATTGAGTGAGGCCATGCCATGCTGGGGAAGGCACACAGAGGCCACCTGAGATGGCCTAGTTTCTTTTCTAACCCCTCTTTTCTGCTGCACGTGGGGTCCCTGTGCTGCCAGTCTAGGTCAGGGCTACGCTTTATCTCTTCATTCTAATCTGGCCAGCGAAGATTGGGGCTGTATGTGTGTAGTGCTGTTTGGGCAACTCCTTCCCATTTGGCAGAGGACAACCTCTTCCCCTTTTTCCTAAAACCCAGATACCCAGGAATGCGCCCTGTGATGAGAAGAAGGGGTGCTGGCCTAGGAGTGTAGAGACTTGGGAGATCTTATGGCTAGAATAGATTTGCCTCCTGAGCTGAGTCCTGAGGCCTGGAGCAGGAGAGGGTTACCTGTGGGTGCTGCAGCCCCGGTGAGTTGCACTCAAGAGGCAGGAGCTTGGGCATCTGACGGGCCTACGGTGTTGTTTTTTGACCTGGCTTGGCTGCCCATTGCCTCTGTGACCTTGGGGCAGTTTGCTTACTAGCCATTTGGAACCTCAGTTTCATCAAGTAAGATGGGCTGGTCAAACTGAGTGAAGGAACTATTGTGGACTGGCTCTAGAGTGATCATTAGCTTTATGGTGACCAGAATGGAGGTGGTTGTCTCCACCACTCAGGGGTCATCACCTGCCCCACTCCCTTCTCCAGAGGGTTAGGGTGTGTTTGTGGAGGGTGTAGTATAAGAAGGGCTCTGCCAGCACCTTGCCCTCAGCACCATCTGGTGTGTGCAGGTTCAACCCTTGGTGGTGGCTGTGGAGAGTCTGAGGGCCTGGCCCAGCAGGTCCTCCTGGGACGGGACGGGACGGGACTGGACTGGAGAGGAGGGGGGCTGGAGTGAGCCTGGCTCCCCGCCCCCACCCTGGTTAGTATGGGTGCCAGAGCAGCCCTGGCTGGGCCATGGCAACAAGTCAGAGTCCCTGGGAAGGCGCCCTGGCGAGGCTGGGCATGTTCTTTCTCCACATGTTCCTTCTTCACAGCCGAACAGCCTTTAGCCTCTTGCTGCCAGTTCTGCTTCCCCCCCGGGGGACAGACTTGGTTTTCTCCTGGCAGAGCAGGGGCTGCTGGGAAGGGAAGGCAGAGCCTGCCAGCTTCTTAGTGGAGCTGGAGGCCTGGGGCACGGGTGCAGTTGTTCTCTGGGAGACTGGGGGCCCATCCCTCCTCCCACCAGGACCAGTGACTCTCAGGAAGGGTCACCTGCAGGGGGCAGCATGAAGAAGCTCCAGCCAACTCCTTGACCCAGGAGGCAGGCAAAGCGCTCAGCGTCTGCAACTGGTAGACAGGGGGCGGCCACCTCATGGCCTGGGTCTGGGTCTGCACTAGCTGTTGCCGGCAGCTGGCTGAAGCAGTCCTGCCCACCCCCACTGGGATTGGGGCCGAGGAGAGGACCCCCTTGCTGAACCCTACCCCTGCCAGCCTATCCCCAGGGCCCTCGTTCCTGAGGGTGCCAGGTATCCCAAACTCTGGGTTCTCCTGCCCCCCTAACAACTTTGTCAGTAGTGGCCCCCTTTCTGGGGGGTGCAGGGAAGTAGGTCTGAGTGTTGGTAGCGGGTCTACCTGGGATCCTGGAGCCACCAGGGCCTCCTGGCCCACAGCTGTCCTTCTGGCCGACCTTGAGCAGGATTCAAGGCAGGGGGAGTGTGCCCTTCCTGGGGCCGCCCCGGCAGGCCTGGCCCCACTGAAACCCGAAGCCAGCCAGAGCTCCAGCCCTGGGCCTACCAATTGCATGGGGGCAAGGGTAGTGGCAGAGGCCAGAATGAGGGACACGGACAGTGCCGGGCCTGAGCCGAAGAGCTGGCTGCCTCACTGCGATGGTGGTCAAGAGACTCCAGAGTCCGGGAGAGGTCAACTGCCGACTGTGCCAGGTGGGCTGTGGGCGCACTGAGCCAGATGGCCAGCCTCTTGTGGGGAGATCGCTTGACCTTTAATCCAGTGGTAGGGAGACCTTTAGGGTTCCTTAGAGGAAGTAGGAAAGGAAGGTATCAGCTGTTCTGGGGTTGGAGGCCCCTGGGAACCAGCCACATTCCTTTGAAATCTGATAAGGGTTTGGGTACCCCTCTGGGGTGGGAACCTGGTGCCAGGTGCCTTCTGGGCAGGCTCCCTAGGCCTCACAAGGGAGGATGGGAGATGTGGCCACCCTTGCCTTGTTTTCCCCGCCCTCCTCCCTGCCCTGCCCTGCCCTGCCCTGCCCAGACTCAGGATGTGCAGGCTGCCTGTTTGGGTTGGGTCCCTGATTTCCCACTTCTCAGACCTCAAAGCTGCTGCTCCACATTGGGCGGGGCCCTTCCTATATCTCGTCTCATCCATGGGGGGAGTGCTTCCTCATATCTTCTGCTATCCCTCTTTCTGTCTTTTGAAAGCTGACCAACCACTGTCCTTCTTCCCACCCTCCTGTCCGTGTCTACTTGGTCATAGAGTTGGCCAAGTTCTCCCTTTGGTTTGGCTGGTCACTTTCGAGGGCCTTGGGGTCTTGCTGTGCCGGACACTCCTTGAAAGGAGAGGTCCTAGTGCGTCCTTGTGGTTCTCCGGAGTTTCCTTTCTGGGTTGGAGAGGTGTGATGGGGATGGGGACTGGGGTGATGATGGTCATTGAAGGTCCATGGTGGCAGGTTGGAGGGCAGTGTGGTGGCATAGTGGTACAGGAATCCAGGGTTCAGTCTTTTGACCTCACAAAGGCTCTGAACTTTTCTGGACCTCATGTATCCTAATTTTGGGGAAGAGGAGGAAGGAGGGAACTCTGTCTAAGCTCCTAGCAGTCTTGTTTATCAATAATTTGAAGGGACTCAGGAAAGAGGGAATGGCTTCTCTCAATGTCCCCGTGGTCTTCTCTTCTGTGCTGGACTTATCTTCTTTCCCAGGGGCCCTGCTCCACATTTCTATGGGTCTTGGTAGGGCCCATACAGCCCTGGGGAAATGCATCCCAGCATCACTCCTAACAGCTGCGTGGGGAAGAAGAGGCAGGGTCTGGATGGGATGGGCTGAGTCCAGAGCATGACCTGTCTGAAGCTCCCAGGCATGCAAGGGGCTAGTTGGGTGGCCAGGCAGACCCTGGGTGAGAAGGCTTTGAGGACCAGATCAGCGTCCAGGCAGGCCTGGGCTTTGCTAGAAGGTTTCTGTAAAGAGGTCCTCCGCTCCCCAGGAGGAAGGAAGCTCTCCTTTGTTCTTTGTGCCTGGGTACACGTGGAAGGGCATGTCTCCTCTTTCCCCTCTCTCCACAGCATGTGAGTTGGCTGCTTGTCAGAAATATTGGACTTAACTACATGTTTATATATAGTGATTAATTCATTAATTCAGTGCCTTTCTATTGTGCCTGGGCAAGATAGAGGAGGAAGATAGGAGCGCGGGTGTGAGCAACCACCCAGAGTGCAGCCGAACAGGTGCTCAGGGAGGTGTCGCCATGTCACTGGGGACTGGAGGAGGCGGTGATTCTTTGGAAAAGAGGATTCATTTTACTGAGATCTTGTTGAATAGTAGGAGTTTATGCAATAGAATGTGATCTCTGGGGCAGAATAGACAAAAGCACAGGTGGGAAGAAAGGTGTGTGGCCTGTTCTCAGGCTCTGAGTAGTCGGGTGTAGCTATGCCTTGACAGGGAGAGCTGGTGGGAACTGAGCTGGGCTTAGGGATGCCTGAGAGTGATGCCTAAAAAGCTTGGGTCTTGTGAGCAGTGGGGAGTATTAGAAGGTGCTGAACAGTGCTCTTGAAATAGAGGAGATGGCCTGTACCAGAGCCGTGGCCACAGAGCCCCGGTCCCGTGGCCGGTGGGGATTAGGTTGGGTGACTATCTTGGGGCGGGTCTTCACTGAGCAGGGGCCAGGTTTTGAAGCAAGATGAATTCCATGCTGACAAGATGAGTCTTTGGTAATGTCTGAGGGATGGCCACTTGAAAGCGCTTGAGGTCCTGGCCGGTTGACTCAGTAGATAGAGCGTCAGCCTGGCGTGCAGGAGTCCTGGGTTCAATCCCCGGTCAGGGCACACATAAGAAGCAACTATTTGCTTTTCTTCCCCTCCCTCTCTCCCTTCTCTCTCTTCTTCTGCAGCCAATAGCTCGACTTGTTCGAGTGTCGGCCCGTGACACTGAGGATAGCTCAGTTAATTCAAGCATCAGCCCAAAATGGGGGTTACCAGGTAGATCCTGGTCGGGCGCATGCGAGAGTCTGTCTCCCTTACTCTCACTTAAGAAAAAGAGAAAAGCTTGAGTGAGGCCTAGACCAGCCATGTGAGCTGTGAGGCGTAAGGACATTTGAAGCCATGGGAGAGGGTGAGATGAGAATGAGGAGAGTCTGGGGCCCAGGGACACCCACAGCTCGGACTGCTGGAATAGGATGGAGCTGGAGCCGGGGGGGTGGGGGGTGGGCGGCAAGAGGATCGGCGTCCATCAGGGAAAAGGAGGAGGAAGAACTGGGAGGGCTGCTGCCGAGAAGCTGGCCACGTTAGGCCAGAGAAGAGCCGTGGCTGGTGCCCTCTAGGGTGGCACTGGTGACTCTGGGGAGAATGGTTAAGATATTGTGCTCAGGGCAAAGCTAGACTGAGGAGCGAATGGGAAGGGAGGGTCTGGGATGGGGAAGGGGCCTGGCAGTGGGCTGCAGGCAGAGTTTGTGTGCCCACGGTGAGGTGGCACTGTGGAGTCTGGGCTAGGGTGGAGTCTTGGGAGGACAGGTGGGTATCATCCTGTGGGTGCCACAACCTTATGAGTGAGGTGGATGCTGCACCTGATCAACTAGACCCATTTTACTCAGTTCCTTTCTTGTTGCCCACAGAGCTGCCGTCAGTCATGCTATTGAATGGGGACTGTCCAGAGAGCCTGAGGAAGGAAGAGGGGCCCACCGAACCACCCCGGGAAAATGGGCTGGATGAGGCTGAGCCTGGAGAGGAGACCACTGGGCAGGAAGTCATTGTCATTCAGGACACGGGCTTTTCTGTGAAGATCCTGGCCCCGGGGATTGAATCCTTCGCCCTACAGGTGAGCTGGGGGAAAGGTGCTGGGACTAAGGTCTAAGCCTCTTTGGGAGGATAGGAGTGGAAACCCACACCTTGCCCTTGCTTGTCCTAGCCCCATGTTGTGGGCAGGAAACCTATGTGTGCCTTGCACAAGGTCACTCAGCTGGCCTGGTGGCTGTGGGAGTCCAGGTTCAGGTCATTTTCCCATTGCTAGGGGACAGCTTCCAGCTGGGACTGCCACCTGTGTTGGGAAGAGGTATGGTAGAAGCAGGTGGTTTTGGGGTCCCAGGCCTCCCAGCCCTCTGTGCTGTTCTCTCAGAGAAGTCACCTCCCTCTGGCTTTGTTTTGTTTTGTTTGTTTCGGGGGGGGGGGGGGAGAGGGAGGGACAGACAGGCAGGAAGGGGGAGAGATGAGAGTTATCAACTTATAGTTGTAGCACCTTAGTTGTTCATTGATTGCTTTCTCATATGTGCCTTGATGGGGGGGGGGGCTCCAGCTGAGTCAGTGACCCCTTGCTCAGGCCAGTGACTTTGGGCTCAAGCCAGTGATCATGAGATGATGTCTATGATCCCACACTCAAGCCAGCAATCCTGTACTTTAGCTGGTGAGCCTGCGCTCAAGCCAAATGAGCCTGTACTTAAGCCAGTGACCTCAGTTTTGAACCTAGGTCCTCAGTGTCCCAGGCTGACACTATCCACTGCTCCACCTCTGGTCAGGCTGGCTGTGTTTTTACCATTTGCCTGAGAAGAGAGTGGGATTGGGTCGTCTCTGAGAGCAGAGACAACCCAGAGGTCTCGCAGACTGGTAACCCATTGGGGAGCCAGGCAATGCCCTCTTATGTCTTCTGTACCCATAGGCTTGGGCTCAGAGCACCCCCTCTTGAGGAGGGAAGCCATTTGTCCTGGAGACCCTGGCATTGAGCAAGGGAGAGGGCAGGCAGGATTGCTGTTTTCTTTCCCCCATTGTATCTGCTGCTCTGCTCAGTGCTGCTCTTAGTCTGAAGGAATAGTGCCCGAGGGCAATGGGGACAGACTCTACCCTGCACGGGTGTGTATACTCTACCCTGCACGCACACACACAGGTGTAGATGGGCATATGTGTATGGACAGGTCCTAAAATGTAAAAGCCAAAGTGGAACTGAGTATTTGGGGCGTTGATTCTAGGGATGTAGGTACTTTGGGCTGGGGAATGTGGTATTTCCTCATCAGGGTAGTTGAGGCCTTCTGTCTGGCAGGTGTCCCCCCAGGAGATGGTACAGGAGATCCACCAGGTGCTCATGGACCGTGAAGACACGTGTCATCGCACCTGCTTCTCACTGCATCTGGATGGCAACATGCTGGACCACTTTTCAGAGCTGCGCAGTGTTGAGGGTCTGCAGGAGGGCTCAGTGCTACGCGTGGTGGAAGGTTTGTCTGGGTGCTGGGTGACCTGCCAAGGGAGGGCACAGAGAGGCAGGGTCAGGCAGCTACGCGGGGTGGAAGGTTTGTCTGGATGCTGGGTGACCTGCCAAGGGAGGGCACAGAGAGGCAGGGTCAGGCAGCTACGCGGGGTGGAAGGTTTGTCTGGATGCTGGGTGACCTGCCAAGGGAGGGCACAGAGGGGCAGGGCCAGGCAGCACTCCACCCACTCTGACAGTCACCACTGAGCACTCAGAGATTGGAGTGGTATCGTACCTATGGAGGAGGTATTGGAGCACAGGTCTGCTTCTCATGCTATCACCTGTGCACCTTTCATATTCACGGGTTAAATATCAAAGTTGTGATTAAGGAAAACAAACAGACAATACCAAGCAAGGGCTTGAAATTGGCCCAATCAGATTCTATAGAGATAAAAGTGAAATCTTTTAAGGAAACTAAAGTTTCACAACTCTGGAGTAGGGGAGTCTGGCCCAGTGTGGAGTGAGTGATCCGCTCGTGTGGTAAGGCTGCTTTGGTCATAAAACAAAAGCTCCTGTGAATGGGGGTCTCCTGAGAAGTGGCTCAGAGGTTCCAGGCATGTCAGCTTATTAAGAGGAAATGTGGAAAAATGTAAACCAACTGTGTCCAAACATGCTTGACCATGGAACCTCTCTCCTCCCCCTAAAGAGCTCCCATTAATGTTTTATGAAACACATATTGGGGGCAGTGTTGTAATTTGGGTCCTGGTAGGTCCTCAGGGTGTCCCTGGACAAAGGCCAGCTGGGGCCCAGCAGCTCTGGAGGCCTGCTAACCCGTGAACAGCGCAGGGGGCTTTGTGGGTGCCCCAAGGCCTGTGTGTGCTTCCCAGAGGCATTTCTTGTGCCTTTTGGCAGAAGGTTCTTTGCAAACAAAGGTCCCTGCCAGCCAGCAGGCAGGTTTGTCTGTTGAAACCAGAACTTCAGCTTATGGGTTGGTAATGGAATTTGTAAATTGAAAGCCTAACATTGAAAAATCAAGACCACCCATGGTAGCGCCATGCCAGACTTCTCTATTCTGTGCAGGTTGTGGCAGGGAGCAGAGCCCTGGTAACACCCTGCCACTTCCGTCCCAACAGAGCCATACACAGTGCGCGAGGCCCGAATCCATGTGCGCCATGTCCGAGACCTGCTCAAGAGCCTAGACCCGTCTGATGCCTTCAACGGGGTTGACTGCAACTCCTTGTCCTTCCTGAGCGTCTTTACCGATGGCGACCTGGGAGGTGAACGAGGCACTGGGGCCACAGTTGAGCAGAAGAGCCAGGAGCAAGTTAGACAGGGGCCAGCAACGGGGCTGAGGGCCAGGCCATCTCACCTGGAGGGGGCAAAGTCAGAGGCACCTAGACTGGAGCCAGTTTAGGTGGGGAAGTGGTTGGCCCCTGGGCGGCCCTGTGCTGACCACCAGCCTCGGGTCCCTCAGACAGCGGGAAGCGGAAGAAGGGCTTGGAGATGGACCCCATTGACTGCACGCCGCCTGAGTACATCCTTCCAGGGAGCCGGGAGCGGCCATTGTGTCCCCTGCAGCCCCAGAACCGTGACTGGAAGGTGGGATTGCAGAGTAGAGCCGGGAACAGTCTCTGGTGGGGTGGGGAACTGCCACACCAGGAGGCCTGGCCCACTCATACTTGGTCATTCCTGCAGCCCCTGCAGTGCCTGAAAGTGCTCACCATGAGTGGCTGGAACCCGCCCCCTGGGAACCGCAAGATGCACGGGGACCTCATGTACCTGTTTGTGATCACAGCCGAGGACCGGCAAGTCAGCATCACGGCCTCCACACGGGGCTTTTACCTGAACCAGTGAGTCCTGGTGTGAGCCCATTCTGGGTCCGGGGCAGCCACTGGGGTGCCCCGCACAGTGACCACCCTCTCTGCAGGTCCACAGCGTATCACTTCAACCCCAAGCCCGCCAGCCCCCGCTTCCTCAGCCATTCCCTGGTGGAGCTGCTCAACCAGATCAGCCCGACCTTCAAAAAAAACTTTGCTGTGCTGCAGAAGAAAAGGTAGTGTCTTTGCCTCATTTCCGCCCCTCGTCTCTTGTCCCACCAGGGGATGGAGTGAATCAGCCAGCATCTTGGCCCTGAGCAGCGGTGCCCCCAGCACCCTAGAGGCTCCCTTAGGGAGTGTCAACCAGGCCCTGAGACAGCAATTCCAGGAGAGGTGCCCATGTGCTCCTCTGAGATTCTTCAGAAGCAGATCTCTGCGGGGAGACACCGGAGCTGCTGGGGGCTCAGAGAAGTGACCCAGGGCAGAGCTCTGAGCTTGGCGGGCTGCCCCATCTCCCTTCCTCTGCTTACCATAGGGTCCAGCGCCACCCATTCGAGAGGATTGCCACCCCGTTCCAGGTGTACAGCTGGACGGCCCCCCAGGCAGAGCACGCCATGGATTGCGTGCGCGCGGAGGATGCCTACACCTCAAGGCTGGGCTATGAGGAGCACATTCCTGGACAGGTGCCTGCGGCCTGGCCCTGCCCTCCTTGGGCGCCTCCCTCCCCTTCCCTTGGTGGGTGCCAGGCTGGGTTCTGTGCACCTTCCTCGAAGCTGCATCTGCTTGTGTGTTTGTTCACTTGGGAGTCTGTGGGGCTGTCCCCGGGGGGGTGGAGGAAGGGACTGCCTAGAGCAGGGTGCGGGACACAGGCTGAGCCAGTGTGTTCCTCCCGGTCCCTCTGCAGACCCGGGACTGGAACGAGGAGCTGCAGACCACGAGGGAACTGCCCCGCAAGAACCTACCTGAACGGCTGCTTCGAGAAAGAGCCATATTCAAGGTACCTGGGTCCCCTTGTGCCTACCTGGCAGCCCCAGCCCCGTCTGCAACTGTTCAGTCCTATGACTGGAGGGGAGCCGGGACAGTCTGTAGTGTGTTCTGCCAGCCTCTGCCTCCTGGCAGACCACCCCAACTCTTCTTTCTGGCCTCTCTGAGACTTGGAGTGCATGGGCAGGTGGGTGTGGGACCTGCCTCCACTGTGGGCTGAGTGACAAGGTCCGTTCTAGCTTTCTGCCTTCCACTAACTGCCATCAGGTCCTTGTGCCCACTGTGATGTTACTAGTACTTTAAGAAAAAATTTTTTTAATTTGAGAGGATATTCTGGTTTCTCTTCAGATCACATAAATCTTTTGCCTTTTAATTTGAGAGGAGGGAGATAGACTCCCACCTGCACCCTGACCAGGATCCACTTGGCGAGCCCTGTCTGGGGCTGATGCTCAGTTCATCTGGGGTCCCATGCTCACAACTGAGCTATTTTTAGTACCTGAACTAATGGCTCTGTGGAGCCATCAGTGCTCGTGGCCGAGGCACTTGAATCAATTGAGCCGTGGCTGGGGGGGAGGGGGGAAAGAGAGAGAAACGGGAGGGGGAGGAGTGGAGAAGCAAATAGTCACTGTTCCTGTGTGCCTTGACTGGGAATCAAACCCAGGACTTCCACATGCTGGGTTGATGCTCTGTACCACCGAGCCAACTGGCCAGGGCCATTATTAGTACTTTTAATGAGTAAGAGACCTGAGGAAAAAATAGTGTTTTCAAAAAATTTTTTAAATTTAAAATCTCCCATAATCTTGCAGCCTAGAGATGATAGTGGTAAAAATAAGATCTAAGTGTTTTGGGTGCTAACTTAGCCAGGGTCTGTGTCAGCTGTCACAGGTATTGTCTCCTGTAATCTCCGCCACCTTGTAAAGGTTGGTACTTCTGTTGTCACTGCTTTATAGACGAGGAAATGGGTCTGATAGGGGGACCTGTCCACATTCACCAGGCACATCCGTACCAGTCCTTCCACTCCTAGTGAATCACTTAGCTCTGCTGTCTCAGGTTATAAATGATAGGTTTTTTCAAAAAAGAGGTTTTTTGTCCTTTTCCAAATATGAGGAAAGCGAGGCTAGAGCCCTTGGCCTCCAAGGTATACCTGCTTGCCTCCACCAAATGGGTGAGTTTGGCCAGGTGGGACAGAACCCAGGGCTTTTGTGGATGGGGCCTTTCTTCTTTTCTTCCTTTTTTTTTTTTTTTTTTTTTTTTTTTAAGTGAGAGAGAGACAGACAGGAAGGGAGAGAGATGGAAAGCATCAACTCATAGTTGCGACACCTTAGTTGTTCATTGATTGCTTTCTCATATGTGCCTTGATTGGGGGGGGGGGGGGCTCCAGCCCAGCCATTGATCCCCTTGCTCAAGCCAGTGATTTTGGGCTTCAAGCCAGCAACTGTGTGGTCAGTGGTCAGTGTGTAGGATCACACGCTCAAGCTGGTGATGTCAGGGTCTCAAGCCTAGGTCCTCAGCTCCCAGGCTGATGATGCTCTATTCACTGTGCCACTGCCTGGTTAGGCTGGATGGGGCCTTTTGACCCTCCAAACCTTGGTCCTCCCCCCCCCAGGTACACAGTGACTTCACAGCAGCAGCCACACGGGGAGCCATGGCGGTCATCGATGGCAATGTGATGGCCATCAACCCCAGTGAGGAGACCAAGATGCAAATGTTCATCTGGAACAACATCTTCTTCAGCCTGGGTTTTGATGTCCGCGACCATTACAAGGACTTTGGTGGCGACGTGGCAGCCTATGTGGCACCTGCCAATGACCTGAACGGTGTGCGCACGTACAACGCGGTGGACGTGGAGGGGCTGTACACACTGGGAACAGTGGTAGTGGATTATCGCGGCTACCGCGTCACAGCCCAGTCCATAATCCCCGGCATCCTGGAGCGAGACCAGGAGCAGAGTGTCATCTATGGCTCTATAGACTTTGGCAAGACAGTGGTGTCGCACCCAAGATACCTGGAGCTGCTGGAACGCACCAGCCGGCCCTTGAAGATCCTGAGGCACCATGTGCTCAATGACCGCGATGAGGAGGTGGAGCTCTGCTCCTCTGTGGAGTGCAAGGGCATCATCGGCAACGATGGGCGCCACTACATCCTCGACTTGCTGCGCACCTTTCCCCCTGACCTCAACTTCCTCCCCGTGCCCGGCGAGCAGCTGCCCGAAGAGTGCACGCGCGCTGGCTTCCCCCGCAGCCACCGGCACAAGTTGAGCTGCCTGCGCCAGGAGCTGGTGGACGCTTTCGTGGAGCACAGGTGAGAAGCGAGGCCTGTGAGGGCGGCGTGGCCGGCTGCACCCAGCCAGTAGTTGCTTCTGAGCCTGATGTGAATGGGGGCAGCTTTGGAAAGTGGAGTGGAGCTGGCCTTTGCCACAGTCATTGCAGATTCCAGCCGTACCCGCTCTGATGTCAGGCTCAGAAACTAGTGAGTAGCGGGACCAGTGGCTCTCAACTGAAGTGGTGCTGTTTTCTTAAGGAGCACAGAGAAATCTGCTAGGTGTTTCTGAAAGTCCCAGGGCCAGGGCCGGGAGGAGGCGCAGGGGCGTCACGGACGGTAGCTTTTAGTGCTGAGGAGTCAGCCACATCAAATGTCTCACAGCACGAATAATTCGCCCTCTCACCGTGCCAGTGGGTTCCTGTCAGTCTTGAGAGCCCTGGCCTGCTTGGTGAGCCACACCCCGACCTGCACCCCACCCCAGCTGTCCTATCCTGTCTGGGAAGATCTTGGTTTTTCCTGTGACCCACTGTCACCTGGTAGAGTTGCTGGGTTGGCAGGTGCATGTGTCAGGGTGTCAAGCCTCAATATTCATTAACCTCAGCGTTCATTAACCAGTCTGGCTGTGGCGGGAAGGCCAGCGAAGCGGCCACAGATGCCTTTCCCATCCCCGTCTCTGCCCCATCTGCTGCACTCTAGGTACCTGCTCTTCATGAAGTTGGCTGCCCTGCAGCTGATGCAGCAGAAAGCCAGCAAGATAGAGAACTCCACCTCACTGGAAAATGGCAGCCCACCCTCTTTGGAGTCCAAGTCTGAGGACCCGCTGGGACCCGAGGCAGGAAGTGAGGAGGAGGGCAGTGGTGCTAGCGGCCTGGCCAAGGTGAAGGAACTGGCAGAGACCATCGCCTCTGACGACGGGACAGGTGGGCTGCTGCGGATGCTGGGGGTTCCCAGGCCTGTCCTGGCAGCTGGAGTTCGCCATGGGTGGCTCAAAACTCAGTCCCAGGAGAAGCAGGCAGACGTTTCTTTGAGGAGCTGGGGGAAGGCTGGGGGAAGGCTGGGGACAGCTGGCCCACCGTTGGTGGAGTGGGGCTGCTTCCCAGCGGGCCGTGTCTCCACAGCAGACCCGCGGAGCCGGGAGGTGATCCGCAACGCGTGCAAGGCGGTGGGCTCCATCAGCAGCACAGCCTTCGACGTGCGCTTCAACCCTGACATCTTCTCACCAGGCAGGTGGTACAGCAGGGAGGGCAGAACACCTCGGGGTCGCCTTGGGGCCTCCTCCCACCTCCCTTCACCTGGCTCAAGCCTCTGCTTTTCCTCACTCAGGGGTTCGATTCCCTGAGTCCTGCCAGGAGGAAGTGCGGGACCAGAAACAGCTGCTGAAAGATGCCGCTGCCTTCCTGCTCTCGTGCCAGATCCCCGGCTTGGTGAGGGCGGGGCCCCCGGTGGCGGGTGGGAAGCTGCGCAGAGGGCGCTGGTACAGGCCCTGGTGTCTCATGCATCACCGACTTCGGGGGCTTGTGGGTCCTTCACAGGAGTGACTTCCTTAGACCTGCTGACTTGGGCGGCAGGCAGGGTAGAGTGCTTGTCCCCATTTTACAGAGGGGCCGCTGACTCAGACCAGGGGAGGTGTTAGGCACAGGCTCTCCTCTGCGGTGCCCTCCATGTGGGTTGGCAGCTAGGGGTCTGCTCCTCTGAGCCGTTGTGTGACAGATGGCTGACAGGGCAGGGGACATCTGGGAGAAAAGGTGAGGGGCCCTGTGCTCCTCCGCCTCATAAACTTGTTATGCCAGCCCCACGGATGCCAGGGTGCTTGCTTCCTACTGAGACGCCTCTGTGATCCTCTGGCGAGCTCGTCACGATCTGTGAGCCAAGCCTGCCGTGCTGGCTCCCCTGGCCCCCTGCGCTACCCCTCTCCCTCCTGGTCAGAGGGGAGCCTGCGCTGCCCTTTGGTCTCTCAGCTCATCACCTTTGGGGCTCTCATCCCTACTTCCCCATCAAGTGAGCCTGGAAATCCCCCACTTTCCTCAGCTGTGTGGAAGGCTGGGGGACAAATTCTCATGTCCTTGCCACTGCTTTGTCTCCTTCCCTCTTCCTGACTGGGAGCTGGGGTCTTTGTCCCCTGCTGCCCCTTCGGATGGGCCTCCTGGTAGTGTGAGCTCCCCCAGGAAGACCCGAGGTGGAGGCGGCAGAGGGCCTGGGTTGGGGGTCTGACCTGCTGCAGCCTGCAGGTGAAGGACTGCACAGACCACGTGGTGCTGCCCATGGACGGGGCCACACTGTCGGAGGTGATGCGCCAGCGTGGCATCAACATGCGCTACCTGGGCAAGGTGCTGGACCTGGTGCTCCGGAGCCCAGCCCGAGACCAGCTGGACCACATCTACGTGAGTGGTGCTCGGGGCAGGCTGGGGGTGGTGGGATCGGCCGGAGGCCTGGGGCTGACCAAGACTTCCCTCTATGAACCTTTGTAGAAAATTGGCATTGGAGAGCTCATCACTCGCTCTGCCAAGCACATCTTCAAGACGTACTTACAGGTACACCATTCCCTCCCCAGCCCAGGTCGGGTGGGGTCTTGGGGGAGAGCCCTGGGTTGGCGCCCAAGGACCCTCATAACTCTGTCCAAACCTCCCTTGCAGGGAGTTGAGCTCTCAGGCCTCTCGGCTGCCATCAGCCACTTCCTGAACTGCTTCCTGAGCTCCTACCCCAACCCTGTGGCCCACCTGCCTGCTGACGAGCTGGTCTCCAAGAAGAGGAACAGGAGGAGGAGAAACCGGCCTCCAGGGGCAGCAGATAACACTGCCTGGGCCGTCATGACTCCCCAGGAGCTCTGGAAGAACATCTGCCAGGAGGCCAAGAACTACTTTGACTTCAGCCTTGAGTGGTATGTGAGAGGCGTGGTGGGGGCATGGCGGGCGTGGGACGTGGGGATGAGAGCTCTTAGCCCTGGCTGGAGGGCGAAGGGGGCTGGGAGGGCGCCTGGGCATGGCTCGTGTGGGTGGCCACTGATGAGAAGGGCAGCGATGGGAGCTGGGCTGCTCAGGCCCTCTGCCACTTCTCCTCCAGTGAGAGCGTGGACCAGGCTGTGGAGGCCTACGGCCTGCAGAAAATAACGCTGCTGCGGGAGATCTCCCTCAAAACTGGGATCCAGGTAGGCCGGGAGCATGTCCGTCCTGGGCCCAGCTCGCGTGATATCCATAGGGCTGGGGTGCGGAGGCTCTCCCCACACGTGGTGGTGCGCTAGGAGGTGTTGGCCATTTGAGCCTGGGGCTGAAGCTGCCTGTGGGTATGCGGGTGTTCTCTGTTCCCCCAGATCCTGCTGAAGGAGTACAGCTTCGACAGCCGCCATAAACCCGCATTCACTGAGGAGGATGTGCTCAACATCTTCCCCGTGGTCAAGCACGTCAACCCCAAGGCCTCAGACGCCTTCCACTTCTTCCAGAGCGGACAGGCCAAAGTACAGCAGGGTGCGTGGCCAGGTGTGGCTAGGGGGTGGGGGCTTCCCTGGCCCAGCCCTGACCTCACCACCCTTGGGATGTCCTGCAGGCTTCCTGAAGGAGGGCTGTGAGCTCATCAATGAGGCCCTGAACCTGTTTAACAACGTGTACGGAGCCATGCACGTGGAGATCTGCGCCTGCTTGCGCCTCCTTGCTCGTCTCCACTATATTATGGGTGACTACGCCGAGGTGGGCCTTGATCACACGCTGGGCTGTGTCAGCAGAGGCCTTGGGGCCTGGCCTGGCATTGGGGGCTGGCAAGCGAGGGCGCTTGGGCTGTGTTCTCACGCCCCACGGCAGCAGGAAATGGGGCCCCTGTCTAGGGGGCTTAGGATGCTGCCCGTTGGGGGTGGGGCAGGAGGGACATAGAGGAGCATGCAGAGATCCTGGGGGACCCCGCGAGTCACTTGTTTTGCCAGGGCTTCCTCGCCCCATCACCACCACTCAGTAGTTACGTTCCTGGGGGAGCCGCTGTGAAGGTGCAGTGGCGGCCAGGCCTCCCTTCACAGGGACGTTGGGAAGGGTGTGTTCTGAGACTCACCATGCTTTGTGCCTTGTAAGCACTGTGCGGAGCTGCTGGGAGTGTCCCCGCTGTTGTGGTTAACCACTATGTGGCCTGGTGGTGGTCATCTGCCTTGCCAGCCCAGGGCTTTAAGAGGCTGTTTCATGGAGCAGGTGCGCTGTGGACACCCCACTCCCCTGCAGTCACAGCAACTTCTGTCTCTTTGTTTTTTTGTTTTTTATTATTATTACTAACACGTTGTTTTATCACGATGTTAGATTTGTATATTTACGTAGATTTTGTTAGGAGAGAAAAAGGTTTAAGACAAGTTCTTTTAGAAGGTGAAACAGAGTGGGGCATGGATTTCCATGGTCACAACAGCTGAATTTTGACCTCTTCTCTGCTGCATTTGTGCAAAGTTAAAATAGAAAGTGCAGCCAGAGGGTCCGAGGCTAAGCTATTGTGGAGGCTTGAGGGTCCAGGGTCAGGCAGACTGGATGTGGGTCAGCACCCACCCCAGGATGACAGTCCCCCACCTCTCCAGGCCCTGAGTAACCAACAGAAGGCTGTGCTGATGAGCGAGCGAGTGATGGGCATCGAGCACCCCAACACCATCCAGGAATATGTGAGTAGCTAACACACAGGGGCTGCACAGTGGGGGGGGGGGGGCGTGGCTGCCCTGGCCTGATGTAGCTGCCCCCGCAGATGCACCTGGCCCTGTACTGCTTTGCCAGCAGCCAGCTGTCCACTGCTCTGAGCCTGTTGTACCGTGCTCGCTACCTCACGCTGCTCGTGTTTGGGGAAGACCACCCTGAGATGGCATTGCTGGACGTGAGTGCTGAGGAGGGGTGGCGGGATGAGCCTCAGCCCCAGGGGAGTGGGAGCTGACAGGGCCCTCAAAACTGCCCCCAGAACAACATCGGGCTGGTGCTGCATGGGGTGATGGAGTATGACCTCTCGCTGCGCTTCCTGGAGAATGCGCTGGATGTCAGCACCAAGTACCACGGGCCCAAGTCCCTCAAAGTGGCCCTCAGGTGAGGCTGCATTGGGTTAGGGGGCTGGGGGGCCCAGGCCCAAGTACCCAGGCCATAGGGATAAGGTCCCAGGAAACACTTGAATTGAGCACAGGCATGGGTCCTAGTGTTCTGTCTTTGATCTGATTTCTGAAGAAATTTCTCTCACTTTCCATTCCTTCTTTGAGTTGTGGGCTTGTTTGTTCCCCTTGGGTAGATTCTAGACCAGGATCTAGAATACCCCCCCAACAGGCCCCCAACTGTCCCGGCCCACTCATGTCCTTCCTTTGCGCCCCGTACCACACCTCCTGTAGCCACCACCTTGTTGCCCGGGTCTATGAGAGCAAAGCCGAGTTCCGGTCAGCCCTGCAGCATGAGAAAGAAGGCTACACCATCTACAAGACCCAGGTGGGCCACAGCAGGGGCTGAGGAGTGTAGCTGGGCCTGGGTGCTTGGGCAGCCCTGATCCCTTCCTGCCTATGCCACTCCTGTCCCCTGTAGCTGGGCGAGGACCACGAGAAGACCAAGGAGAGCTCCGAGTACCTCAAGTGCCTGACCCAGCAGGCTGTGGCCCTGCAGCGCACCATGAATGAGATCTACCGCAATGGCTCCAGCGCCAACATCCCGCCCCTCAAGGTGTGTCTGGGACAGAGCTGAGGGGCCCCACCCCAGCCTCCCAGCTCCCCCACAGTGGCTCACCTTCCCTGCCACCCCTCAGTTCACAGCCCCCAGCATGGCCAGTGTCTTGGAACAGCTCAATGTCATCAACGGCATCCTCTTCATTCCACTCAGGTGAGGCCCCTCCTCCACTGTTCCCCACTCCCAGTTGGAAATTGGCCTTTAGTTTTTTTGGTTTTTTTAACTGACATGACTCAAACCAGAGGTGAGAAGTTCCTTGTGAATCCTTCTGGAAATACTCCGCATGATGGAGCAAACAAGTAACCATTTTTTTCCCTCCTTTTTTGCACAAAATTGTAGCACACCATGCACATAGTTATTTTTTTCTTTATTGAATATATGTTGGCACTTCTTCAAATCAGTACATAAAGAGTGGCTTCATTCTTTCTCTGGCTTCCTGCTGTCCCAGCGTAGGCCTGTGCCTTATAAGTAGGCCCTGGGTCTCGGGTGTGGTTCTTACAGACACTGCCTTCGTGAGCCCCGCGGTTCTGTCTCCCTCCCAGAGGCGACACGGTACGGCCCGCCAGGAGCTAGGGAGTTAGTGGCTCTTCTGTGTGTTGCATACCCTCCCCACTCTTGTTTTCTGTGTGCAATCTGCTGTGGGAGCGACCACAGAATGCAGCAGGCTTGAACTGGATATAAAGGCTGAGTGGGAGCAATGCCTTACCTGAGGACTCTGGCAAGTGCATGGAGTTCTTAGTCTTTCAGCCCTCGGGGGCCTTTCTGCTCTGGGGAGGGAGGACGACTTGATCCACGCATCACTGAACGAAGCACAGAGCCTGCTCTTGTCCCATGTTTAAGTTAAAGCAAAGCCAGTGAGGTGGTGTAGGGCCCAGGCCTGCTCTGACACCCACCCTCACCTTCATCCTTCTACTCAGCCAAAAAGACTTGGAGAATCTGAAAGCTGAGGTGGCGCGGCGGCACCAACTCCAGGAGGCCAGCAAAAACAGGGATAAGGCTGAAGAGCCCATGGCCACCGAGCCTGAGCCAGCGGGGGGCCCAGAGGATGCGGCCTCCCAGCCCCAGGCTGCCAAGGATCCTCCTTCCCCGAGCTTGCAGGGGTAGAAAGGGGGAAACAAATGGACAGTTAGCTGCCCCGTTACCCAATGATTCAGACTCCAGGAGAAGGGGGGCACGCCCTGCAGATCGGGAGAGGAAGCAAATCCCTCTTCCACATTTCCAACCCCAACCCCACCCCAGCATCCTCCTGGGACCCCGGCCTGGCCTGCCTGCCCCCCGAGAGATGGTTTTGCACTGGTTCAATGAATATACCGATGCAGAGGCCTAATTGAAGACACATGAATGGAGTGTGTGGGTATCCGTTCCCAGCTGGGGGGCAGGTGCCCCTCGGGCCCCCCCATCCTCAAGCAGGTGTGTGTGAGTGTGTCCTTGCCCGTGAGCGTCTTGATCCGTCCTTCCTAACTTGTACATAGCCCGAGTCAGTTCAGAGTGGGTGATGTGCAGATGCAATTTCTCAGGTCATTTGTATGTTTAACATTACGGCTGCTGCTTCTGCTGCCACTGCCCCTGGACCCAATCTGGCTTGAAGCCAAAAAAGGGGAAGCTTTCCTGTGTCCTGGGATGGGGAGTCAGCTCTGTGGCAGGGCTGGAGAGCTGGGGTGCACTTTAGCTCTGTGGCAGAATGAGAGCTGCAGTAGCTTTATTAATCATGGTTGGGCCTGGCCTGGCTGTGCTTGGGGTGGGGAAGGGCAGGGTGGGCAGTGGTGGTTCCCCAGATAGTCCTGTGCCTAGCCTCCACCTGTCTGCCTCCCTGCTCCCCGCCCCCCAGCTGGGGATACCTGGGGGGCTGCAGTCTGAATGTATCCTCACTATTTGAACCTGAGCTGCCTAACGCACAGTGGGAGTGGGTAGGTCAAGGGCCTAGGGGAACCAGGGCTGAATCATGGATTCTGGGGCTAGGTTACCAGGTACAGGAGTGTCATTTGTGGAGCCCAGCTCCCTACCTGGTCCTTGCCACACAAGCACCTTCAACAGAGAGTACCTCTGGGGGTGGCATGTGGGGGTGGCATGGAAGGTGGTTGTTCGCACAGGCCCCGGCTGCTCCCTCTCCCGCCTGCCTGTGCTGCTTCTGTGCCTGCTGTTGGAGCTCCAATGGTGGGGGGAGACTGCCACCCTTGTGAGCTTGGGGGAGCTGTTCCAGGGGTGGGGCCCCTGCCTGGGGGGAGCTGCTTATGGGTATGGTCTGTCCAGACACCCTGTTTCAAAGGGAGTGGGTGTTAGCTAGCAATCGAAGCATCCCCACAGCTGATCAAGAACTTTTTCTTGTTTTTAAACCATCACGTCTTCATTTCACATTGGAATAAAGTGAGTTTTTGAAACCTATTGCCCCCGCCTCTCTTGTGTTCTGTATGTTTTATTTGTGAGGGTTGTTGTCAGAATTATTAGTAAGAGTTTAAAGCATGTGAATGTGTATAAATTAGGTCAAATTCAAGGTTACCATTACAATGTTTTGGGTTGTTTTGTTTTTTTTTAGAAAATTAAATTTAACAGGGTGACCTTGATCAACATACAATGTCATTTAAGTGGGAGGAAAGGGGTAGAGTCACAGGAACCTGGCTAGGGTTTACCTGGCTGCCAGTTACTAGACCCATGAGAGGCATATAGATGAATGTCACCTTGGTCACTAGGGAATAAAAGCTGAAAATCGCTCCTCTGTAGTTCTGTGTGGTCAAGTCCAGTGAAGTGTGCTACGAGGTGGGGGCCCAGGCCCTGGGCATGCTGACCCTGATAGGTCACTGAACCCTGGCCATCTGTCCTTGTCCCTTTGCTTAAGTAGGGAGGATTGGGTACACCCTCCAAGAGTCCAGGAATGCTAGAATGGAGGGCTGAAGTGCCATGCTAAGGTGGGTTTTAAGGCTAGCAAGACTGTCCTGAAGATCCAGTGAGGTTTGAAAGGAGAGCCCACCTGGGCTGGCTTGAGGGGCAGGGCCTGTGAAGTGAAAGTAGAGAGGGGAATAGAGGGTCTGGCTCTGAGAAGAGGCGAAGTCTTGTTTTATAGCTAATGGCTGCTGCTTGGCCTTCCCTCTCCTGAACAGGCAAGCCCTGGACTCATGCACTTTTAGTGCCTTTTTTGATTACTTGGAGAGTTGTGTCTGACATTCCAAAAAGAAAATTCCAATCCCTAAGATCTTAGTTTACCTGAGCTAACTGGAAAAATGGCCTCCTTGTCCTGAGGTTTTCTTTCAAGTGATGCTTAAAGATTGCCCAGGGAGGCCTGACCTATGGTGGCACAGTGGATAAAGCATCGACCTGGATGAGGTTGTCAGTTCGAAACCCTGGGCTTGCCTGGTCAAGGCACATATGGGAGTTGATGCTTCCTGCTCCTCCCCCTTCTCTCTCTCTCCTCCCTGAATTAATAAAATAAAAAAAGATTGCGCAGGGTATCTTGACACATGCTCCTTACCCCTCCCCCTTTTTCCTTTACAACCTGGTTGTGTTCCACACATGTATGTATGGCCTTTATCCTGTGAGCGATGGTCACGTGCTTCACAGCACTTCTAGAAATGGGAGCAGCATGTTGTAAAGCTGAGAATGGAAGTTGAGAATGGATCAGGTTTAATTAATATTGTACCTACTAGTCACCTGAGAAGCCCATTTTTCATGGTTGATCTCTTAAGCATATTAGTAGTGTCAGATACCTTTTGACAACCCAAAAGACAAGGGGCTGTTGTTTTATCAAGGAAATAAGAGGCTCTAGGTGTGAAATCAATGCTTTCTCTTTCATTTACCATATTTCCCCATGTTAAGTCGCACCTTAATTTTGGGGCCTGAAATCTGAAAAAAAAAATGGATTACATAAAGTTATTGAACTGGTTTTATTCATAAAATTCATACAAATCTGCACAAAAAAGCAGGAAATGCAAGTAAAATTTACAACCACTATAAGACACACCCAGTTTTTAGACCCCAAATTTTTCAAAAAAGGATGTGTTTTATACATGGGGAAATATGGTAGTTGATAGATTTCGATCTTTTTTTAAAAAGGGTGAGTGGTGGTGTCCATATAAAAGGTTAATATGAGAACTGGCATGTATTGGTCATGGTCTGTGTGAATGGGCAGCTGTTAAAGATTGAAATTGTCTAAATTGTGTGAGCCACACCCACCACATGGCTTTGTGGCCCTATGCTGATTTTTCACTTTCCACTCTGCTTCTATATTTGGATTTAACATACATTTATAACTTAAGAAGATACACATATACATACATACATATATTTTTTTTTCTTTTTTTTCCTTTTTCTGAAGCTGGAAACAGGGAGAGACAGTCAGACAGACTCCCGCATGCGCGCGACCGGGATCCACCCGGCACGCTCACCAGGGGCAATGCTCTGCCCACCAGGGGGCGATGCTCTGCCCATCCTGGGCGTCGCCATGTTGCGACCAGAGCCACTCTAGCGCCTGAGGCAGAGGCCACAGAGCCATCCCCAGCGCCCGGGCCATCTTTGCTCCAGTGGAGCCTTGGCTGCGGGAGGGGAAGAGAGAGACAGAGAGGAAGGCGCAGCGGAGGGGTGGAGAAGCAAATGGGCGCTTCTCCTGTGTGCCCTGGCCGGGAATCGAACCCGGGTCCTCCGCACGCTAGGCCGACGCTCTACCGCTGAGCCAACCGGCCAGGGCCCCCATACATATATATTTTTTAATTTAATTTTTTTTAAGTGAGAAGCGGGGAGGCCGAGACTTCCATATGTGCCTGACTGGGACCCGCCTGGCATGCCCACTAGGGGGCGATGCTTCCTTGCAACCAGAGCCATTCTAGTGCCCAGAGGCCATGGAGCCATCCTCAGTGCCCGGGCCAGCCAACTTTGCTCCAGTGGAGCCTTGGCTGCAGGAGGGGAAGACAGAGATAAAAGGGAGAGGAGGAAGGGTGGAGAAGCAGATTGGCACTTCTCCTGTGTGCCCTGACTGGGAATTGAACCCGGGACTTAAACATGCCAGGCCAATGCTCTACCACTGAGCAAACTGGCCAGGGCCAACTTAAGAATATTTTTAAGATTTAAACCAAATTAAACTTTTAAAGTATCTGCCTGCACTCTTACCCTCCAACTGTCTGTCTTTGTTCAATACAAGTATTGAGAAAACTGTCAAGACTTCATTGAGTAATTCTTATATATCCTGAAGCTGAGAATAAGGTATCTGGATGTGACCCATGTATTTTCTTGCCCCTAACAGAGTCTAAACTACTGGACCAAATAACACGCATAATCAGGACACCTGCAGAGGGCAGGTGTTTCTCCTCAATGGAAAGTAAAATAACACCATTTAGTAGGCAAAGCTATTGATTAAAATAGAGATGCGGACCATTGAAGACATGATTTCCACCCTGACCTAGTAGCTTAGAGCATCATTCCAATATGTTAATGTTGCTCTAGCCAACAACCTTGGGTTCAAGAAAATGACCATGGAATCATGTTGATGATTCCACACTCAAGCCAGTGACCCCGTGCTCAAGCTGGTGGGCCTGCGACCTTGGTTTTGAACCTGGGTCCTCAGCACCCCAGGCTGACGCTCCATCCACTGTGCCACCCACCAGGCTCCACCCCATTCTTAATGGGGACCCCACAATGGAGTTAGGAGTAGAGTCAAATGTGATAGAATGGTGCTCAGGGATGAGATGAAGCTAGGTCCTTCCCATGTCTAAGTATGAATGATGACCATACTAAATATTCACAAAGGAATAAACTCCACATATCCAAGTGATCCGAGTTAAAATCCCAGCTGTGGAGCCCAGGGACCAATGACTTTTGTCCAAATCTCTTCTTCAATGAGAAGTTAGCTGACTCATTTAGGCCAGTGGTTCTCAAACTTGAGCCTACATCAGAGTTGCCTGGATGGCTTGTGAAAATGGATTTGCTTGGTCCCACCCAAGTTTGGATACAGTAGGTGTGAGAGCCAAAGAACTTGCATTTCTAACAAATTCCCAGGTGATGCTGATACTGCTGGCCTGGGGAACAACACATTTGAGAATCACGATGCTAGAAGATTCTGGTATGTCACCAGTTGAGAATTGGGTCTGCATCAAAGTCACGTTTCACCAAAGACTAAACAAGGCCAGAGCTGTCACATAATGTACATAGATGGATGCAAAACCATCTCTCCACTAAGGCTTCCATTTTCCAATCCCTCATCCTCCATTGGGGGATCACATGATCTTGGAAGCATGCTTGATGTGTGTGACATAGTTACTCAAGTTTTGAACAGCTAAAAGCACTTCAGGATAGTGATAAGAACTGCACCCCTAGAGAAGTGATTGGCCTCATCATCTGATCTTAGCCCAAGGGAAGAGAAGTCTTGCAAGGAAATGGGAAAAGCTACAAAAATGCAGGAAGACTGTAACTTCAAGCAAATTACTTTGGTGCTCTTGGCCAGCTTCCCACATGGGGGGAGAGGTGACTCCCAGTACCAGGCTATAAGAAGACCCATCACATCATTCAAGTTGTTTATATATGAAAATGGCTGGAGAATTCTTGGTTGCCCTAAAGACACTCTGGACACTAGCTGAACAACAGTCTGGGATGAAAGGCAGGACATCCAACATGTTTCAAGCAAAGAGAAAGCCATTGAGTTCTGGGGCAAGGGTGAATACTTTTGGCACATTTCAACCAAAATTTGAAACAAAACCCGTCTCTGGTCCCTGACAACCACAAGAGGGTCAAATCTTTTTAAGAGGGGCCATAGGCCATTATAGGTCATTTCTGGCTTCAGCTCTCTGGCCTCAGCTTCAGAGACAATCAGAAAGGGCTGCTGGAGGGGAGGTTGGTTCCTTGGAAAACAGCCTGCAGCTGGCAAATCCCACAAGAGCCCCTACAACCAACCACTGCTCCTTCCTCCAAACAGGAAGTATAAAGCAAAGTGAGTCGAAAGGGGAAAAAGCCTTCCACCAAGGCACTGCTGCCTGGCACCAATCTGCACCTTACGCCAGGACTAGTGCTTAACAGTCCCACTTCCTATTAGGACTCAAGTCTTTAAACCTGTGCACAAAACAAACAAAAAAAAAAATCGCATCTAGTTTTATAGGCATTTAATAGTTTACCAATTGGTACAATAAGATTTTTTAATATGCAGAAAACATGAATAAATTTTGTTTTACACAGTCTGAGAGCAACAAATCTTACTGTAAAACACAAGAGCAATATTATATACATTCCTTTACTGATTTTTTAAAATTGTGTCAATATCTTCAGTTAACTCTTACAATTTGGGGAACTGTTTTCTCCAATCACCACCTCAGCAACGTTCATAAGAAATCAATGCTTGCCTTCACGTCAGTGTCAGAATCAACTTCTAACTCGAAGATTTTGTGTTTGTGTCTGTCATCTTCAGAGTGAGCTTTAGGGATGCCTGAAGGATAGGCAGGACAAGAAAGCAGCTACTTACATGATATAGTGGAAAGAAAAAAAGGCCAGTTCAGTCCAGTCGTGACTTGAAAATCCAGCTTGCCCTCCCCCCGCCCCACTGGAAAAAAACAAAAACAAAACCTTTTCCACCAATTTTGTACATGTTGCTTCTCTACCAGGAGATTCTTCTTTGCATCATCTAGATTAACACATTGAACTTATATACACCTGGACAGAAAGAGTAACCATTTTAAGTGCCTCGTCCTTCAATCCAATAATTTTAATGTCAGTTGCTTAAGGATTATCAAGCCACCACTGTCAACAAAACAAAATATCTTTTACTTTTAAATAGTTTTTCTTTAAATAAATTTACAAAAAACTATTTAATGAGTGATATTACCTGGAAGTTCACACAGAAACAAAAAGAGGCAAACAGGAGAGCAGGGCACTGACAGTAAGGAGACTGGGCTTGGTGATCTAGAGCCAAAGCTTCCAAAAACTACAGCAAGCGCCCCATAGCCCGGCCGACTTGCTAACACTAGTGATTTTAGAGCAGTGCTCTGGGCACACCATTGGTCACACCACACATGGAAAAAACTGGACGGTCTTAGTCTCCTAAAGTGCAAGATGCCATGTCAAAAAGCAACTATTCTCCAAGCCATTTCTAAACCAGTTTCTGTGGCTTGCACTTTCAAGAGTACAGCTAGGACTTCTTGGGCACATTATATTAGGGTGGCACTGGAATGTCTTTTCACACACACACAAAGTCAATAATCATCTGAGGATGCAATTCTACCAGCTCTTTATTTCTTAAATAAATGGCCAATTTGATTGAGAAAGTGACAAAGCAGCAGTGAACCTCTAAACCAATTAATAAATTCCTGTACTTACAATCCAAACCAGTAACCTCATCATTGTACTTATCCCAGGCAAGGCACAGGGTTAGACAGCAGACAGAGAAAACAAGAGGAAACAAGAAGAAAGGGCATCAACGGGGCAATTTCAAACAACAGTGCAGGAAACCTCTGAAAATCAGATTCTGGATTGATCACTCTCCCCTACCCCCTTCATTATTCAAACAGGGCTCCTTACATTTGGATCCAGTTGAGGACCATCCCTGAGATTCAATGTACGCTGCTTCTTAAATGGAGGATGTCTGGTAACTCAACTAAGCAGTAGGCTGTGGCAATCTCCCAAGTAAGGACAGCTTTGTTTATAGATAATAACATTTCTCCTTTGTCAACAAAGGTCACTGTATGCTGCAGGGGAAAAAACCCATCAAACAGCAGCTTTGTTTCCTCCTAAATCGGTACTGCTTTTTCTTTTATTGTTCATATCTATGAGTGATTTCTAGATGTTGTGGCTTACCCTTAAACAATTTGTGTTGCTACATGCTAAAAATGAATTAAAATACAAGACACTTATACATGTACAAACAAATGTTAAGATGCACCATTTCTATGTATATTTCTTAAAACAGGACATGAAATAGCAGCAAACAAGAACAAAGATTTTCCGTAGCTTTTGTTGAAAAATCCAGTCAGAACAGCTAAGGGGAAACAAAAATGAAGACTTCTCAATGTGAGCAGGGTTGTGAGGCAGTATTGTCCTGAAAGTTATTCTACTGTATTTAAGAATTACGGTAGCTTAAGTTGTAATTTTTGTCCTCAAAAATAGCCATTAGTTCTCAAAATACTTCTCCTTCCAGAGACATCTCTCAGGAATTAAAAACAAACAAGCAAACAAACAAAAAGACGCAAGCTAGACATAAAGCTGCTTTACTATATACAGCCTATTCTTTGTGTATCTACCGGATAGTAACTCTAACCCTTTGTATTCTCCAGAAACCAAATTTCCATTAAATACTAGAAGGAACATTTTATAAAATCACATATTATACAAAGGAATAAAATGAAGTTCAGAATAAATTTCTTTGTTAAACTGTCTTTGATATTTCATTGTTCTTTTAACTTTTCAAATGACCTTTAAAAAACCTATTGGTTAGCTAAGCAACTAATTAATTAATAATCTGTAATGGAATATTGTTTCCAAAGTCACAAAAATTCTATTCAACTTTGGATCACAATATACAATGTATCAGGGATGTGTAAAATGCTGAACAGCCAAACTGGGGATGGGGACAGATAATGGATGATTTTCCTTTAAGTGGGAAAAATTCCCAGACTCATACCTAGTTTTCAGAAGCTTTAGGATCAAAAAGGGTTTACTCTAAAAGCATGGCATTCCACAGCAAGATTTACTCTAATGTACGTTTTAGCACATCTTCAAAAACTCAGGACCCAAGGACATGGAGGTTGTATGTGTGTGATATACATATACAGACTTATCCACCTGATAGGTCCATATACTTATAAACATTTATATATAAACAAAAGGTGAAAACAGTACATTTTTATGCACACGCCATTAAACCCTGTCTTTTTTAACCTGTAAGTTAAATACAGTTCAAACTGGTATCAGATTCATGTAGAAAAAAAAAACTGCTGTATTTCTACCACTCCCTTAAAATGAGCATACATAAGCTTTTCCGTATTTCTGTGATTATGTAATGCACATTGCACATCTCTAAAAAACATCAAAAACAAAGTGATTTGTATCATGACACACTCAATGGGAAGATTAAATTCTACTTGGCAGTCACATCACTATACAGTCTAACAGTATGGAGAATACAACTAGAAGGGTGTCTAGTGTGGAAAATAGAAGCTTACAGTATTACAGTGATTTTTTTAACCTGCTTACAAAGCATTAAGACCCAAATGAAATAAATGATTTGCTATCAGCTGCTGAGATTTTTCTTATTTGAGATTTACAGTCATTTCCTTACATAAATATACCACTAGCCTCCGCTTGATAGGCTGCCAAAACAAAAGAATCCTATTGGTTTGGCAAATGTGTCATGACAAAAATTCCAATGTGTAATCCTCAATAATTACATAGATGGTTCAGAAGGTTTTGAATTGTAGCCTTATCATCTAACATCTTTAAAGAAGATTTATTAAGCACACTTAAGTGATGTTACATAGATACACATTTCAGAAAAAAGCCCTAATAACCACCACTTTCCCCCAAATGAGGCCATCAAGTCAGGCACCAACAGACAGCAGAAAGAAAAACAGGAATAATCCAACATAAAATGACACTGTCAATTATTCAGTTTAGTGCCCTAGTTCAATTTATTCAATTTCTGCCTTCTTAGTCCTGGTGTGACCAATGCCAGCCCAGGTTTTTAAACCCTATGGTACTTCTAGACAACGTATGTAAATTTACAGTATACAATTTGGATTCTCCATGCATGAATACTTTGTGTGTAACATTTAATAAGCTCAATCTACATCCAGAATAATTTACATGAAAGGACAATATTTATTTAAACAGAGCTCAATAGGATAACCATGGTATCATCAGAGTGCATCCAGAGGAAAAAAGGGAGGTGGGGCCAAATGAGACTCAATCAACGGCACTCCCACACCTTTACTGTTTGATCTACACTGCCAGTAACCACATATGGTGCCGTCTTATGGAAATCTGAAAGAAAAAGAAAAGGCTTATTTTAAAATCAGGTTGAGCCAGATACATTTTTTATTTTTATTTTTTTGTATTTTTCTGAAGTGAGAAGTGGGGAGGCAGAGAGACACACTCCTGCATGCACCCGGGACTGGGATCCACCAGGCAAGCCCACTAGGGGGCGATGCTCTGCCCATCTGGGGCGTTGCTCCATTGCAACCAGAGCCATCCTCAGCGCCCGGGCCAACTTTGCTCCAATGGAGCCTTGGCTGCGGGAGGGGAAGAGAGAGATAGAGAGGAAGAAGAGGGGGAAGGGTGGAGAAGCACCCTGTGTGCCCTGGCTCGGAATCAAATCCAGGACTTCCACATGCCGGGCCGACGCTCTACCGCTGAGCCAACCGGCCAGGGCCAGATACATTTTGTAATAAGCCACTAAACAAGCAAGTCTAGGAATACTCACTTTTTTTCTTTATATATACACCCATACATTTACCCCTAAAAGGTATCAAGGCAACCAACTAGATCAGAGAGACCGAGACTTATCTCCACTACCACCTTTCCTAGGAGGCTGAATACTCAAATCTTACAAGGACAGCCTCAATGTATCCATTTACTGAATAATTACTATGTTCCAAGCTAAATATTAATGCTTTATATTCATGTCAAATCCTTGTAACCATCCTGAGGTGGGTATTAGCCCTATTATGCTGAGGCTTTACTTTCACCATTAGATCCATCATGCCCTAGTGCAGTGGTCCCCAACCTTTTTTGGGCCACAGACCGGTTTAATGTCAGAAAATATTTTCACGGATCAGCCTTTAGGGTGGGACAGATAAATGTATCACGTGACCGAGACAAGCGTCAAGAGTAGTCTATTTTTTTTTTTTTTAATGACAAATTTTTTTTTAAATTTTTTTATTTATTTACTTTTTTAGATTTTATTTATTCATTTTTATTAGGGAGAGAGGGAAGAGAGAGAGGGAGAGATAGAGGGAGAGATAGAGAGAGAACAGGGGGAGGAGCAGGAAGCATCAACTCCCATATGTGCCTTGACCAGGCAAGCCCAGGGTTTTTGAACCGGCGACCTCAGCATTTCCAGGTCGACGCTTTATCCACTGCGCCACCACAGGTCAGGCAAGAGTAGTCTTCTTAGACGAATGTAACAGAGGGAATCTGGTCATTTTTTAAAAACAAAACATAGTTCAGACTTAAATATAAATAAAATGGAAATAATGTAAGTTATTTATTCTTTCTCTGCGGACTGGTACCAAATGGCCCACGGACCGGTACCGTTCTGAGGCCCAGGGGTTGGGGACCACTGCCCTAGTGTATTACATTTAAATATATTCACTATCTTCAATTATACTCCAGATGATAGTAAGGATGCTTATTAAACTGAAATAGAATTCTCTGGGCTTCCAGTACATGACAGCATATACCTGCCAGAGGAAAAAGGTTGAATAAGATTTCCTCTGAGAAATCTACAAACTAGTAGGAGAGAAAAATTATCCATTACAGTCATCAGTAAGCATCCTCTTCACAATTCTAGTCTTCAAAACCAAAGTTGTGCAATGGAGAAAGTAATTTTTATACCACAAGGCTGATGATGGTGAGAATGAGTTAAAGAATTTAAAACAATAATAAGAATTCACAAAAGTTTTTGATCAGTCTTCTCTACTCTGTCCTAAAAGCCATGGTCATTTCTTACCTGGAAAAGTCCACATGGTTACATAAAACTTGTTATATATGGCACTCCAAAATTTACCCAGAAACCTCGTAACTCATACATACCCAAGGAGGTAACAAAGTGTTCATGCGCATTGAGGGTCTTCATGCATCGCTTGTTCTTATAATCCCATACACGGAGGGTCTTGTCATCAGCACAACTCAAAATAAACTTCCCCCCAGAATGGAACAGAACTCCACGTACCCAGTTATCATGACCCACCTTAAGAACAAAAACATATCTGACTTAGTGAAGGGACAAATTATTTAAATAGCATCTATGAAAGTACTAAGCCTTAACTCAAAGCACAATGAAACTAATGTACCAAAAGTTCAATGCCAAAAAAGACAAACAGAAAAGAAAGTCTAGAAAATTCTTCTAGGTTAAAAAACTGGAAACTAAAAAATAAATGCAGTGAATGATGCTTGACTGACTCCTGAATAGAGGCTACATAAATTTATAAAAAACACTATTGAACAGTTGAAGAAATTATATGGCATATTGTTAAATTTATCTTTATATTGATTTTAGAGAGAGGGAGGGTAGGAGAGACAGAGACAGGCAGGGGGAGAGAGAAAAGCACTGATTTGTTGTTCCACTTAGTTGTGCATTCACTGGTAGCTTCCTATAAGTACCCTAACCAGGGATCAAACCCACAACCTTGGTGTTTGGGGATGACACTTCAACCGCCTGAGCAATCGGCCAGGGCCAATGTTAAATTCCATGGTTAACGGTAGAATACCCTTGTTCTCAGGTGATACATGTCATGATGTCTACAAGTAACCAATTGTTCAGCAAACTATACATAAACACAAACACACACACACACACAGGAAAATGTTAACAACTGGTGACTCTAGGTCAGCGATTCTCAACCTGTGGGTCGCGACCCACAGGTTGAGAACTGCTGCTCTAGGTGAAAGATATACAGATATTCGCTGCATCTAATCATCCACTCATCCAATCTCCTGTTCCAGCATTTCTATTTCTTGCAATTTAGCCTAAGAAATAATTAAGAATATGCTCAGAGATTTAGTTAACAAAGATGTTCATCAAAGCACTGCATGTAATCAATGTAGAGTGTATCTAATGACATGAGCAAGTGCTATATATCTTATAAATTAAAAGTTCACTACTGCAGGAGGTGGTGCAGTGAACAGAATGTTGGACTGGGATGCTGAGGACCCAGGTTCGAAACCCCGAGGTCATCAGCTTGAGTGCAGGCTCATCCGGTCTGAACACAGGTTCACCAGTGTGAGCACGAGGTGGGTAGCTTCAGTCCCCAGTCGCTTGCTTGAGAAAAGGGTCACTCACTCTGCTAAAATTCCCTCCACCCTGGGCTAGGCACATATGAGAAAGCAATTAAGCAATCAATCAATGAAGAACTAAGGCGCCACAATGAAGAGTTGATGCTTATCTCTCCCCCTTCCTGTCTACCCCTCTCTCTCGCTTTAAAAAAAAAAAATTCACTACAAAGTAGTATGTACATTTTTTTAAAAAAAAGATATTATTTATTCATTTTAGAGAGGAAAGAGAGAAAGAGAGAGAAGGGGGAGGAGCAGGAAGCACCAACTCTTATATGCGCTTTGACCAGACAAGCCCCGGGTTTCAAACTGGCGACCTCTGTGTTCCAGGTCGACACTTTATTCACTGCACTACCCCAGGTCAGGCCTGTACAGTACATTGTTATTTTATTTATTTATTTTTATTTATTTATTTTGTATTTTTCTGAAGCTGGAAACGGGGAGGCAGTCAGACAGACTCCCGCATGCGCCCGACCGGGATCCACCTGGCACGCCCATCAGGGGGCGATGCTCTGCCCATCCGGGGCATCGCTCTGTTGCGACCAGAGCCAGTCTAGTACCTGAGGCAGAGGCCATGGAGCCATCCCCAGCGCCCGGGCCATCTTTGCTCCAATGGAGCCTTGGCTGCAGGAGGGGAAGAGAGACAGAGAGGAAGGAGAGGGGGAGGGGTGGAGAAGCAGATGGGCGCTTCTCCTGTGTGCCCTGGCCGGAAATCGAACCCGGGACTTCCACACGCCAGGCCGACACTCTACCACTGAGCCAACCAGCCAGGGCCAGTACATTGTTATTTTTAAAAAATCCTATTCATCTACATAGTAACGTAAGAAAAAGGTTCAGAACTGTACAGTACAGCAGGGTAGCCATCACACATGGCTATATAAATATAAAATAGCTAAAATTAAACACAACAATTCAGTTCAGTCTCACTAGCACATTTCAAGAGCTCCACAGCTGCATGTGGCTAGTAGCAGATAAAAACAAACAAAAAAAAAACTTCAACAACCAAGGTGACATATTCTCTGTCTTGGTTTACTCTGTCCTTGCCCTTATTTATAAAACTTCATTCTATTATAGTGAACTATAAAAGTCACCAATCACTAGAGGGAGAAGTCTCAACAAAAGTCAAACCAGCCTGACCAGGCGGTGGCGCAGTGGATAGAGCGTCAGACTGGGATGCAGAGGACCCAGGTTCGAGACCCTGAGGTTTCCAGCCTGAGCGTGGGCTCATCTGGTTTGAGCAAAAAGCTCACCAGCTTGGACCCAAAGACACTGGCTCGAACAAGGGGTTACTCGATCTGCTGAAGGCCCATGTTCAAGGCACGTATGAGAAAGCAATCAATGAACAACTAAGGTATTGCAACACACAACGAAAAACTAATGATTGATGCTTCTCATCTCTCCATTCCTATCTGTCTGTCTCTGTTAAAAAAAAAAAGTCAAACCACATTTCATGTAGCCATACCAAAATAAAGCAGAAAAAATATATACCCACCCCCACTGACTTCAACTGAAAAATAGGAGCCAGAAACCTTCAGGGAAATTAATGGTGACCTGTGTTGTTACAAAAGAGGAGAGCACATGCTTTCTGACTTCAAATGTGGACCATCTTTTCTAACAGCAATATAGTATATCTGAACTAGGTTTAGTATACTACTAAAGGTCAATTGAATTTTCTAATTAATTCTTGATGATACTTCCATGTGTCTACCATCCTCTACAGAAATATAATCACTTGAAAGCACAGTTAGCACTTAAGGAATCTCTAAAACAAATATGGCTGCCAAATTACAAAAACTGCTACTGGATTAATATTCACAGATCCCTGTGGAAATCTCTTAGGCAAACAAAAATGTCCCCAATCTGTACTACCATTTATGTATCCACATGCTGAAATCTAGGTGATCCTAAAATGAGGTAAGTATTTCCAAGTCACAAAGCTACCACCATTAATTTCAGAATAGTAAAGTAAACCAAATAAACGAACATGTGAAAAAAACAGGTAACAGTTAAAGGACTCATATTAAAATGAAATTCTGTGAAACTGAAAAGGTAACAGCTTCAAAAAGAAATGAGTCTATACAAACTTCCCCTCCACAGGAGACAGTATATAATTTTTACAGCTATGATGATCCTTTATACAACATGACCTTGATTAAAAATAACTTTCATGTCATTGAAACAATGGAATAACAAAAGTTTAAGAAAAGGTATCTTCATAAAGATTTTTGTTTTAAGAAAGAGAAGAGAGGGACAGACAGGAAGAAAGAGAAATGAGAACCATCAACTCATAGTTGTGGCACCTTAGTTGTTCACTGATGCTTTCTCATATGTGACTTGACTGGAGGCTCCAGTAGAGCCAGTGATCCCTCACTCAAGCCACTGACCGGGGCCTCAAACCAGTAACCATGGGGTCATGTCTATGATCCCACACTCAAGCTGGAGACCTCGGGGTTTCAACCTGGGTCCTTAGCGTCTCAGGCTGACACTCTGTCCACTATGCCACTGCCTGGTCAGTCAATAAGTTATTTTAAAACCTGGACGTATTCAAATTAAATAAGTATCACAAGGTATCAAACTCAAGAAGACATAAACACAGTAAAGATACAAAAGCAGCAGTGAGATTACTCAAACTTACAAGGGTCATAAGGCACATGCCAGTACTGACATCCCACATCTTAATAGTCTTGTCTCTGGATCCAGACAGTAAGAATGGCCCAGGCTTGCCACTTTTTTTAGTCTAAAGAAAACACATAAAAATTAAGTTTCCCATACAAGAAGTTATGTAAGAACTTTAAATTACTTCTATCAATAATCTATATTTCCAATTTTATAAAAATGCAATTTTTTTAACAAGCAAAAATTGTTATCTATTTAAGGCATACAACTTGATGTTTTGAAATACATATACACTGTAAAATGATCATTATAACTAAGCTAATTATCATATACATCGCCTCACGTAACCTTCCCCTTTTATGGTGGTGAGCATACTTAAGAACTACCTTCTTAGCAAACTTCCAGTATGCTGTACATTACAGCTCCAGGACTTATTCATCCTGTTTTACTGTATCAAAATGCACAAGTCTTTTAACATACACAGACTACACAGGAAGGTCCCAGATAATATAAATATAGAAAATCTCTACTTAGGGTTAAGATTCAGTTTCTAAAATACCAAGATGATAAATTTAGTGGTCAAGACTAATGTAATCAGGAAGAATAAAAAAACATGTAATAAAACTTTTATATCTAAAGTCAAGCTAGAATCAAATTTATGACATATGGTATGTAACTACCACCAGAGGGCAGTAAAAGGATTTTGAAACTTCAACCAGCCAGCCAACAATAGAGATTTCAATAGCTTCATTTAGAAAAATAAGGGGGGGGGGGGGCCTCTATCTTCATTTGCTAAAATGTGATTTTTAAAAATCCATATTAGAAAGGTCTCAATACGGCCTAGCGTGCGGAGGACCCGGGTTCGATTCCCGGCCAGGGCACACAGGAGAAGCGCCCATTTGCTTCTCCACCCCTCCGCCGCACTTTCCTCTCTGTCTCTCTCTTCCCCTCCCGCAGCCAAGGCTCCATTGGAGCAAAGATGGCCCGGGCGCTGGGGATGGCTCTGTGGCCTCTGCCCCAGGCGCTAGAGTGGCTCTGGTCGCAATATGGCGACGCCCAGGATGGGCAGAGCATCGCCCCCTGGTGGGCAGAGCGTCGCCCCATGGTGGGCGTGCCGGGTGGATCCCGGTCGGGCGCATGCGGGAGTCTGTCTGACTGTCTCTCCCCGTTTCCAGCTTCAGAAAAATGAAAAAAAAAAAAAAAAAAAAAAAAAAAAAAAAAAGAAAGGTCTCAATAAAAAAAATATGTGGTTATTTTTGGCTTATAATAACTTACAAAAATGATATTCTTAATTTACTTTTAAGATATTAATCATATAAAATAATATCATGAAGAACACAAGTTAAGAATTATGAAGAAATATAGAACTCAAGACTTAGTGCTTCTAATGATCAAGGGTATCAGAGGCCTCCATTTGAAATATTCTTCATCTAAAACAAATATTCAAATACTAAACTGCATTCCACCAAAAATTTTTTTTAAATAAAATAATTATGTTCATTAAATAAGGGCTATTTTTCTAAAAGACAACTTTAACCTCTCTTGTAAGTTTTATTTTGCACTGGTATTTCTGATAAATTTGAATGACCACTTTTACTCTCTAGGAGAACCCCCATTACACATTAAGGGTCAGCTGATAGCAATAACAATCAATGGTTAAAAACATAAACACAAACACATCTGCAAGTTGAAAAGAGTAAAATATTTCAAGATTCAGAATTCTGGAATACATGTTTTCAAATGCCCAGAAATGGACAATCAGAAAAGTTATCTAAGGTTCTGAGATATCAGCAATAAAATCATGAAATGACACATAAATCACATTACCTCAGATCCTGTCGCTTCAGAGATGGAAGAATACGAGCTTTCTGGAGCCCAGGAAATGCATTCTACCACATGCTCATGTTCTCGAAGCTCAGCCTTGCATTCCTTTGTTGCTACGACCCATACGCGCACAGTCTGGTCATTGGAACAGCTGGCTATCAGAGTGCCGTCCTGATTTGGCCTCACCATACGTACCCATTCTCTATGTCCTGTGAATGTCTTCACACAGTAGCTGTCAAAATAAGCAATAATTTATGGTGTTAGTGGCAATTAATTGGGAAGCCTCCTAGAAGCAATACAAAACTTGCTATGTGTACTGGAATGGAGAAAATGGCACCAAGTTAGTAAAATCATATGCAAGTCAACAGAATAAATGTACATTCCTGGTTAATACAAGATAGGGACAGGCTAGAAAGTCAAACATCAGTTAAAATAGCTGATGGGAATATCATTAAGGAGCTAAACAAATCAACAAAATCTAGAAAGTAAAATATACAGAGAAAATCTTTTCAAAACTAACACACACAACACCTAACAAAAATATTTCTAGCCATGTTGGAAAAAAAGGCATGCTCTACTAATCTGGCTAAAACCAGTGGGTTAAAATTCTATTTTAACAATCGTATGATTCTAAGCACAACCAAATTAAACCTAATAGGGGCATACCTGCACAAATGTTATTTACATTTTATTTCAACCCAGAGAGATCACCTAAAAGAAGACCACAGAGAAAATAAGCCATTACACAGAAATGGCTCCCACCTGACCAGGTGGTGGTATAGTGGATACAGTGTCAGCCTGGGATGCTGAGGACCCTGGTTCAAAACCTCGAGGTTGCTGGCTTGAGTATGGGCTCACCAGCTTGAGCATGGGATCATAGACATGACCCCATGGTTGCTGGCTTGAGACCAAACATTGCTGGCTTGAAGCCCAAGGTCACTGACTTGGCTGGAGACCCCTGGTCAAGGCACATATGAGAAATCAATCAATGCAACTAAGGTACCACAACTATGAGTTGATGCTTCTCATAGCTCTCCTTTTCTGTCTGTCCCTCCATCTCTCTAAGAAAAAATAATAGGAAGGAAGGGAGGGAGGGAGGGAGGGAGGGAAGAGGCAGGCTCCCAAAGACATAGCGTTTCATTTATAATTTGTTCTTTTTTGGGATACATTTAGAGATCCAAACTTAAAATAGATAATTGTCATGGTGATCATTATGGGAGAAAGCCAAAATTACTGAAACACAATTTTGTTTAATATTCAACTAAATCTACTTACCCAGTTTGCACTTCCCACATTTTTATAGTTTTATCCCTTGAAGCTGACACTATATGATCTCCATTGGGCATGATGGCTACTGAAGAAACATTGTGGTCATGGCCTAAAACACACAACATAGCAACGTATTAAGTGATATACCACCAAGAGCAGTTAAACCTCAGTTTACCATGAGATTTTACTATGGAATTTCAAATAACGCAGCAACTTTAAATAAACCAGGCTTTATATAAATTTGATTTTTAAAACTTGAATTTACAGAAAACGTTAAGGAACTACTAGTACAATAAATAATCCACAATGAAATAAGTAGCTAACTCAATTTATGATTAAATTTCAACCTGTATAATTGTTTTAAAACCACAGGGCATCAGTGTTATCAGCATCTGAATATACAGGGGTGGGTAAAAGGAGCTTTATAGCTGTGAGTACATAAAACAGAGTTTATTCTTGTCTTATTTTTTATTTATTAATTATTATATTATTTATTGTATTATTTGTCTTAATATTATTTTGTATCCTTATGATTTATCTTTTAGGTAATGATGGCTGGTAATTTAACATACTTTTGTCCATCCTTGTATTAATCACTGAATGTTTATGCTGAAAAACAGAAAAAACACAAGTTTTTCTACTGTTGATATTTTAAGATATAAAATAGCAATAAAATCTACAAAGCTAAAAAGGATAGGAAAAAATGGGATTATGGTTCTGTATTTAAAATAGTGGTTCTTGCCCTGGCCAAATAAATAGCCCAGTTGGTTAGAGCGTCAGCCCAAGCAGAGATTGTTGGTTCAATCCCTGGCCAGGGCACATACAGGAACAGAGCAATGTTAATGTCTCTCTCTCTCTCCCTTTCTCTCTCTAAAATCAATAAAAATAATTTTTTAATTAAAAAAATAATAGTGGTTGAAAACTATTTTTTTGTTGATATTTATGGAGGTAAAAAAAAATGTATTATTCCATTTATATTATTCATAATCCTAATCAGCTATCCTTGAAGTAAAAAGCCTTAGAGAGTCAACAAAAATATATTATTTTAAGAAAAAGAAAAAGACAATGGTTGGAAAGAACGTCTTTCTTCTTAAGTTAAAGAGACAATATACAAGCTACTTTCACAAACATAAACATTACATTTTACAAAAGGATTCAACAGAATCTTTCCTTGGTAAGCTTCTTGAATTCATTTAATTTGGGAAGAAAAGACACCCTTCAAATTACACCCTCTATGTAATCACATAGCTTACTCATATGCTAACAACAGTAAATATAGTAATCTATTTAGAAAATAATTTTAATACTAATACAGTATGTGTTCCTTACATAAAATTCAAATATTCAAATTTCATCGTGTTTGAAAAAACAAAAATTCTTATTTACTGAGCACATTCTTTGTGCCAGATACGAAACCAAGATAATTAAGAACTTGCAGGCCTCCCACATTTCGCTGCACTTTGCTACAATGCACTGCACAGGTCCTGCACTTTCCTCAACATCAAGGCAAGACCCTCCCATCAGCAAAAACATTACAATCTGCTGAAAACTCAGATGATGATCAGTATTTTTTAGCAATAAAGTTTTTTTTAATTAAGGTATATACTTTTTTATATACATAATAATACTACTGCACACTCAATAGACTATAGTATAGTATAAACAACTTTTATATGCACTGGGAAAACAAAAATTTCGTGGCTCACTTTATTTTGATATTTGCTTTATTATGGTGGTCTGGAATTGAACCCACAATATCTCCAAGGTCTGTATGTGATTTCATTTTATCAGCACAACAAGCCTAAAACTTAGGTATTATTACCACTATCTTGCAAATGAAAGAGGTTAAAATTCCCTAATGCCGATAGTAAACAAGTAGGAATTTAAATCCAGATATCCGATTCAGAAGCTCTTTCCACAAAACCAAATTACCTCAGACAGTAGTCTCCATGATAAAACTCGGAACAAACACCTAACAATTAGACTATAGTATACGTGGAACATTAAAAGTGAAAAAGGGAATCTGGATTCCAGCTTTTACCATATCCACTCTCTCTGAACTTGTTTCCCAACTGAGAAAAGGGACCCTCCCCCAGTAGCTTCATTTTCTCAAAGACAGATAGATGTCCTAGCAGTTTTTCTTATGCAAAAATACTTGTGAAAACTAATTACTTTATATAAGCCACTAAAAGGTACTTAAAGCTTCATAACAAAAACAACTCTTAATTACTGTGGCTTATCCATGGACTGCCTGTATCATATGGTACTCCACCAACACAGAAAATTAAGAATTGAATGAAGAAAACCTGCACACTGTTAAGAAACAATATTCTTCTCTTTTGAATACCATGTTAGAAATCATTATCAAAATACTATCCTCTATCCCTTACCGTGCATGGTTCTGATGCATTCAAAACCCTGAAAATCCCATAGTTTAATGGTCATATCTGCAGAACAGGAAGCCAGAAGCTTGCCACTGTGGTCAAATGAAATATCCTGTACAGAGTCTGTATGCCCCTTAAGAGTTCGTTCAAAATCTCCAGTCTCATAATCCCACACCTGTCACGTGAACAGAAAATTGGTTAATACCAACCTATCACTTTCTCATTTCACATTTGTACTCAGCAGGCCAGTCTGACACCTCATTAAGTAACTGAGAAAGTGACAAAGGGTAACTGTCTTAGAAATGAGCACATTTTCAAGTAAAAATTGTTTTTTTCACTATAGAAAAAATTGATGGTGCAATTATTAAAATGAACTTCCAGTACCACATTATCTACCACATACCTAATTATGCTAGTAAGATTAGGTATATAAAGCTGTAAGACAAAGACCTTTCCCAGTCTGAGAGCAGGCAACAGACATGTAAAGAAGTACAAAAAAAGAGTTTCAGGGAGCTATGACAAGCATTTATATACATAGAATGAAAGGAACGATAAAGGAGTACTCAATATTACCAGACAAGGAGAGCTCAGATATCTAAGAGGCCAAGAAAAGACTTCATATGATATAACTGTCCAGGAATAATAGCACATTAACAAAAGAATGTCATTTTGATGTAAAAACAAAGTCCCAGTCACATATTTTAAAAATAACTTTTCTAAGAGAATAGAAACAATGAACTATCAAGAACAGATATTATTACAAACAGATCTCAACATAGTAAACTTTCATTCTGGTGGCCAAATACAAGTCTGAAGTTTAATCTTAAACCTACACTCGTTACACTGCTCTAAAATCAAATGACACAGCCATGTCAAATTCGGAGCCTGCCCTACACTTGGCAGGCACTGCCCAGAAGGCTGCCCTAGAAACATTGTGACTCATGGGCTCTGATTTCCCTTGCTGGGCTCTGGCAATAATTTGGTTAGACACCAAGAAAAATAAAAGAAAATGATTGATTTCACTCTTCCCATAATAAGTTCACATTTATCTATGATAGGGTATATATAAATCAATTTAGAGAAACTTGGAAATGCATTTTGAAAACTTGGTAACAATGTAAACATCCAATATTGGAGAATGGCTAAGATATAAAATTTGCAACTGTAAGAAATTTAGGAATACATACAATGTTATGTAAAAAAAAAAAGAACACAAATTTACACATATATGATCAAAACTACATAAAAAATAAACCTAAAAAAACCCCCAAACTAGCTTCTAAAACTATTAAACAAAAAACTTCAATACTCTTCCCAATATAAACAAAATTTTTTCCATTTAAATTTAAATGTTCATTTCTCCACATGAAAGTGATATCTATGTTTGATTTTGTGTAATTTTGTTAGATTTATCCTTAAGTATTTGTGGTTTCTTGATGCTACTATAAGTGGCATTTTTAATTTTTAATTTTCTATTCATTGCTAGTTTAGAGGAATAAAGTTACACTTGTAATATTTATTTTCTATCCTATGATTCTGTTAAATTCCATCATAGTTCTAGTAGCTTTTTTGTAAATTGAGATTTTTCTACATAGATCGTGTAATATGCAAATAAAGACAGTTTCATGTCTTCCTTTCAAATCTGTTTGCGTTTTATTTTTACTTCTTCCTTACTGCACTGTCTAGGCACTGCAGTACAAAGGTGAACATATGTGGCTGAGACTGGACATCCCCACCTGGCTTTGGTTTCTAATCTCAGAGTGAAAGCATTCAGTTTTCCACCATTAAATATTATGTCCACCATGGGTTTTTCAGATAGCTTTACTTTTTAATCAAGATTAAAGAAGTTGCCTGACCAGGTGGTGGCACAGTGGATAGAGCGCTGGACTGGGATGCGGAAGACCCAGGTTCAAGACCCGAGGTCGCCAGCTTGAGCACAGGCTCATCTGGTTTGAGCAAAAAGTTCACCAGCTTGAGCCAAAGGTTGCTGGCTCAAGCAAAGGGTTACTCGGTCTGCTGAAGGCCCACTGTCAAGGCACATATGAGAAAGCAATCAATGAACAACTAAGGTGTTGCAACGCGCAATGAAAAAACTGATGATTGATGCTTCTCATCTCTATCCGTTCCTCTCTGTCTGTCCCTGTCTATCCCTCTCTCTGACGCTCTCTATCTCTGTAAAAAAAAAAAAAAAAAAAAAGATTAAAGAAGTTCTCTTCCTAGCTCGATCAGTTTTTCTCAAGAATGGATATTGGAATTTTGTCAAATGCTTTTTCTGAAACTAATACATTTTTTTGTTGATATACACTGCATTGATTTTTCAAATGTGGAATCCATCTTGCATTCTGGGATATAAAGCCTATTTGGCTATGATAGAATTAGTATGAATTTCATATTATTTTATATATAATATTTCTAGATTCAATTTACTTGTAATATGTTAAGAATTTCACATCTGTGTTCAAAATGGTATTGTACTGGTCTATAGTTTTCTTTTGTAAAATCATTGTCTTCTTTTTTTTTGTGGCACAGAGAAAGAGACAGGGACAGATAAGGACAGATACGAAGGAAGAGATATGAGAAACATCAATTCTTCGTTGCAGCTCCTTAGTAGTTCATTGATTGTTTTCTCATATGTGCCTTGACTGGGGGACTCCAGCTGAGCGAGTGACCCCTTGCTCAAGCCAGCAACGTTGGGCTCAGGTCAGCAAACCATGGGGTCATGTCTATGATCCTACACTCAAGCCGGAGACCCCGTGCTCAAGTTGGTGAGCCCGCACTCAAGCCAGTGACTTCAGGGTTTCAAACGTGGGTCCTCTGCATCCCAGTCCAGTGCTCTATCCACTGTGCCATGGTCTGGTCAAGCTCTTTGTCTTATTTTATCTAAATGTTTAATTTTGAAATGAAGAGTTCAGATCAATATTTCACATATTGTGTGTCTTTTCATAAATGATGAGCAAACACATCATTTCAGTTTATAAATGTCAAGAATCAATAAGAATTACTTTTCTTTATATTTATCTTTTGAATGACTATAAAAGTAATAAATGCTCATAAAATATCCCTTATCCTAATAATGGTATAGTTTTTTTCCTTCAATTTTCTATGCCCTTCAAGGATAGTGACTGTGTATATTTCATTATCTTGTTTTCCTTTTGCTTGTAAGAAATTTTCCATGCTGTTAAAAACTTGGGTGTTCTTTTAAAATAATACCTATTGTTGTCTAAAATGTTTAATTATTACAGAAAACATAAGTAAAAAATCTTTGAAGACTGAAAAAATATCTGTTCTCATTTTGCAATATATAAGTCAAAGTGATGGGAGAAAAAGAAAATTTGAGTCAAAAGTATAAACTTTTTAAGCCCTTCATATATTGTGCTAAAATGTTCTCCCATTAGATTGTAACAAAGTAGTGAGAATGCTTCATCAATCATCAAATTCTTAGTAATTCTCATTTAAAAAGTAAAATATCTTGGCAGATTTGATATACATTGTTCTTTTAATTTGCACTTCCTCTATTAGCAGGAAGGCCAAAATTTTTACTATTGTTGATTAGCCATTTCTCTTCTTCTATGGATTATCTGTGCAAGTACTCCTATAGCTCATTTTCTCAGATACTTGTTTTTCATATTTGTTTGAACTCTTTACATATCATATATTTAAGTTGGCACTCCTAAATCTGCTTTATTACTCTAGCTGAATGTTATTTTTCAGTTGTTTGCTGTTCATTTTTTAAATATTTAAGAATTCTAGCCTGACCAAGTGGTGGGTAGCACAGTGGATAGAGCATTGGCCTGGGATTATGAGGACCCAGGTTCAAAACCCCCAAAGTCACTGGCTTGAGAGTGGGACCATCTGGCTTGAACATGGGATGACCCCATGGTTGCTGGCTAGATCCCAAAGGTCACTGGCTTGAAGCCCAAGGTTGCTGGCTTGAGTGCAGGCTTATCCAGCCTGAGTGAAGGCTTGCCAGCTTGCGCACTGGGTAGCAGACTTGAGCATAATCATCAACATGATCCCATGGTTATTAGCGTTAGCCCGAAGTCACTCGTTTGAGCAAGGCATCACTGGCTCAGCTTGAGCCCCTCATCAAGGCACATATGAGAAGCAATCAATGGACAACTAAAGTGATTCAACTAGGAGTTGATGCTTCTTATCTCTCTTCCTTCCTGTATCTTTCTCAAAAAAAAAAAAAAAAAAAAAAGAATTAGTTTTTAAAGACAACCAGAAATGTTTCAAAAATTTAAATGATGCAATTAAAAATACTGTCAAACTATTCCAAATATCTACCTGCTACCAGTTTTCCTAAATTATTATAGTGCAAATATTGATGATATAAATAAAAGGCTCTAAAAGGAAATTCCTGATATTAATAAACTAACACAAACCTGCCTTATTTACCAGATGCATAAGAGAAATCATTTAGTGTAATAAAAAATTTAAATTCTGGCCTGACCATGTGGTGGTACAGTGGACAGAGCATCGGATTGGGATGCAGAGGACCCAAATTTGAAACCCCAAGGACGCCAGCTTGAGTGCGGGCTCATCTGGCTTGAGCACGGCTCACCATCTTGAGCGCAGGATCGTAGACATGACCCCATGGTCGTTGGCTTGAGCAAGGAGTCACTTGGGACAGCTGGAGCTTCCCCCCATGTCAAAGCCCGATAAAGCAATCAATGAACTAAGGTGCCGCAGTGAAGAACTGATGCTTCTCATCTCTCTCCCTTCCTGTCTGTATGTCCTTATCTGTCCCTCTCTATGTCTGTACACACACACACAAATTTAATTTTGTTACTGATAACTGTAACACTGGCTACACCTTTTTGAGCCTTTACCATCTATTTAAATTTGCCAACTACTGTGCTGTTATCTACATTATACATTATATACATATTACTCCATTTTAAGAAAAATTATTTATGACATATTTTTAATCCCCCTTCCCAACAAACGGAAGAACTGAGCCTTTAACATAATCATTTTGCCCAACATAGTCACAAAATTACAAACAATTCTTTGTGTTCTTGAGTTTTTTAAAAAGTAGGTCTATTAAAACCATCTCTTAAAATCATCTAACTTTAGGATTTGGCCAGGTAGCACAGTGGATAAGACATTGTCCTGGCACACTGAGGTCTCAGGTTCGAATTCTATCAGGGCACAAAGGAGAAGCAATCATTGAGTACATAATTAAATGGAACAACTAAGTGGAATGAGTTGATGCTTCTCTTTCTCTCCCGTTTCTCTCTCAAATCAACAGAAAAAAAAATTTTTTTAATCACTTAACTATAATACAACTAAATAAAGAAAATGTAGAAGGGAAAATAGAAAATTTTCATTCCACAAAATATCAAAGGAAGTAATTTATGAGAACAAAAAAGTTTTATGTATAAAAATGAACAGAACAGGCACTGGGTCAGTTGGTTCAATGGATAGAGCGTCGACCTGACATATCAATGTCCTGGGTTCGATCCCTGGTCAGGGCACACAGGAGAAATGACCGTCTGCTTCTCTTCCTCTCCCTCTCCCTCTCCCCCTTCTCTCTTTCTTCCCATTTCGTAGCCAGTGGCTCAACTGGTTCCAGCATCAGCCCCAGCCCCAGGCACTGAGAATGGCTCGGTTGGTCCAAACATTGGCCCCAGACAGTTGTTGCCAGGTGGATCCTGTTTGGGGCGCATGTGGGAGTCTTTCTATTTCCCCTCCTCTCACTTAAAAAACAGAACAACGTTATTTATGATGGTAAAATACTAAAATTAACTTAAAATCCAAAGGAAGATTTGTTAGTGTGTTGAAACACTGCTGACACTAAGTACTCCCTTATCTGACCAGCACTGTGTTATGCAGTTTCCCTGCATTAACTCATTTAATCCTCCCAAAAGTCCTGAGATAGATATTAAATATTTTAATTTCACATAGGAGGAAAGGGAAACACTAAAGTTACTTTGCCCATGATCACATTAATTATTAAATGGCTGGATCAGCAGCTGAATCCAGAACCTGTGTTCTCGACGATTAACGACTATATAAAGACACCACATACAACTAAAACAATTATAGTGGTACCTTGAGATATGAATTCAATTCGTTCTGTAACGGAGCTCGTAAGTCAGTCAACTCATATATCAAATTGCCAATACTGAACCCTTGCGCCAACGTGCCAACTAGTGGCAGCTTCTCAAATCACAACTCGTATCTTGGAATTTTGCTTGGATCTCAAACAAAAATACAAACCGAGTCGCAGCTTGTATCTTAAAAAATTCGTATGTTGGTCTGTTCATATCTCAAGGTACCACTGTAGTTTTAAATCATTAAAAAATCATGATTCATTAGAGGCCCTGACCAGTTGGCTCAGTGGCAGAGCACTGGCCCGTGTGTTGATGTACCAGGTTCAATTCTGGGACACACTGGAGACGCGCCTGTCTGCTTCTCTACCTCTCCCCTTCTCCTTTCTCTGTTTTTTTCTTCCCCTCCCACAGCCAAGGCTCCACTGGAGCAGAGTTGGCCTGGGTGCTGAGGATGGTTCCATGGCCTCTGCCTCAGGCGCTAGAATGGCTCTGGTTGCAACACCCCAGATGGGCAGAGCATCACCCCCTAGTGGGCATGCCGGGTGGATCCAGGTTGGGCATATGCGGGAGTCTGTCTTCCTGCCTCTCTGCTTCTCACTTTAGAAAAATATAGATAGATAAACAAATAAATAAATAAATGTCATGATTCATTAGAAACAAAGAAAGGTGTTTCTAAAATAAGTTTAATCATAAAAGGAAATAAAACTAAATACAAATGCTTTTTATTAACAAAACTTTGTGCATATTAAATAAAGACTAAATAAAAGGGAAACTGAGTAGTTGCTGATATGTGGTATAATTATAGATATAAATTTCAAAACCTCTTTTTGTCATTTTTTTCGTAAGGTAAATGATGTTTATTGGTTCTCCATTTTTTTGAGAGAGAGAGACAGCTAGGGACAGACAGACAAAAGGGAGAGAGATGAGCGGCATCAATTTTTTGTTCATTGACTGCATCCTCATATGTACCTTGGCCAGGGGACTACAGCAGAGCGAGTGACCCTCTGCTCAAACCTTGGGCTTCAAGCCAGCAAACTTTGAGCTCATGCCAGTGACCATGAGGTCACGTCTATAAACCCTTGCTCAAGCCAGCGACCCTGCGCTAAAGCTGGTGAGCCTGCGCTCAAGCCGGACAAGCCCACACTCAAGCCGGCAACCTCGGTGTTTCAAACCTGGGTCCTCTGAGTACCAGTCTGATGCTCTATCACTGTACCACTGCCTGGTCAGGCTATTGGTTCTCCATTTTTATAATCAAAATATAGAAGGCCTTCCTGACCAGTGGTGGCACAAAGGATAGAGAGCGTCTCCCTGGAACGCTGAGGCCACCCAGTGAGTGTGGGCTCATCTGGCTTCAGCGCAGGTACCAGCTTGAGTGCAGGGTTGCTGGCTTGAGCGCGGGATCATTGAAATGATACCATGGTTACTGGCTTGAACCCAAAGGTCACTGGCTGGGCTTCAGCCCCTCCAACCCCCATCAAGGCATGTATGAGAAGCAATCAATGATCATCAAAAGTGACACAACTACGAACTGATGCTTCTCATCTCTTTCCCTTCCTATCTCTCGCTCACTTAAAAGGAGGGGGGGCACAGAAGACTTATTTACAATTATAAAACATATGTAAATAATAGAAATCTTGGCAATCTAAAAATAACAGAACTAATACAAAACTATCTGGTAAGTGGAAAGTAGTCAATATGTACCATTTGTAATAATTTAAAGTTGACTCCACAGTTATCTTTTTTTTTTTTTTTTTTTTTGTATTTTTCTGAAGCTGGAAACGGGGAGAGACAGTCAGACAGACTCCCACATGCGCCCAACCGGGATCCACCCGGCACGCCCACCAGGGGGCGATGCTCTGCCCCTCCGGGGCGTCGCTCTGCAGTGACCAGAGCCACTCCAGCGCCTGGGGCAGAGGCCAAGGAACCATCCCCAGCGCCCGGGCCATCTTTGCTCCAATGGAGCCTTGGCTGCAGGAGGGGAAGAAAGAGACAGAGAGGAAGGAGGGGGGGTGGAGAAGCAAATGGGCGCTTCTCCTATGTGCCCTGGCCAGGAATCGAACCCGGGTCCCCCCGCACGCCAGGCCGACGCTCTACCACTGAGCCAACCGGCCAGGGCCACAGTTATCATTTTAATAGGGCACATTTAGTTTTATTTATGCTTTTCAACCACCATTGCAAAATTAATAGTGAAGACTGGGTTTTCAATCAATTCAGGAATGTCTATCTTCACCCCTATGCCTCATGACAGCAGTCACGTTTTTTAGTGCACAAGACTATCATGAAATCAATCATTTGAAAACATGTCTAAATACATATGAAAAATAGCAGCATATTAAGATATTAGGAATGTGATCATCTTAGCCTACAGAAATACATGATACACATAGGAATTTAAGACTCTCTTCTGATCCTGGCCAGTTGGCTCAGTGAATAGAGCATTATCCTGGTGTGCCCAGGTCAGGAGTTTGATCCCTAGTCAAGGCAAATAGTTGAAGCAACCAATGAGTGCACAACTAAATGGAATTAACTAAGTGGAAAAGCTGAGGCTTCCCCTTCTCTCTCCCTCCCCTACCTTCCTCCACGGATCACCACAGCAGTGGTCCCCAAGCTTTTTTGGGCCACAGACTGGTTTAATGTCAGAAAATATATTCACGAACCGGCCTTTAGGGTAGGACAGATAAATGTATCATGCGACCAAGACAAGCGTCAAGAGTGAGTCTTAGATGAAGCAGAGAGAATCTGGTCATTTTTTAAAAACAAAACATCGTTCAGACTTAAATATAAATAAAATGGAAATAATATGTTATTTATTCTTTCTCTGCAGACCGGTACCAAATGGCCCACGGACCGGTACCGGTCCGCGGCCCAGGGTTTGGGGACCACTGACCTACAGGACAGAAGGAAGCCACTGATTTAGAAAACTAAAAAAAACACAAAAGGAAAACATAAAACTGTTTAATATGAAGAACAGGTTTAGTTGAGTCACAGTTAAAGTGTTTCCTACATTTTTATGCTAGACTGCTGCTATGTGGTATTTATAATCTCAACAATCTACTTACGTTTTCGTTCTTTCTTTCTTTAATTTTTATTTTTTTAGTGAGAGCAGGGGTGACAGAGACAGACTCCCACATGCACCCTGACCAGGATCCACCTAGCAAGCCCACCAAGGGGTGATGGCTGCCCATCTGGGGCCCTTGCTCTGTTGCAACTGGAGCCTTTTTTTAGTGCCTGAGGCAGAGGCCATGGAGCCATCCTCAGTGCCCGAGGCCAACTTGCTGCAATCAAGGTATGGTAGCAGGAGGGGAGGAGAAGAGAGAAAGAGACAGAAAAATAAGGGGGTGGAGTGTGGAAAAGCAGATGGTTGCTTCTCCTGTGTGCCCTGATTGGGAATCGAACCCAGGACATCCACATTCCAGGCTGATGCTCTACCAGTAAGCCAACCACCTAGGGCTACTTACATTTTCTTAATTAAACTGCTACAAATGAAACTTAAACTGAAATAAGCCTTAGGACACAGAAACCGACCTAAAACTTTTAACTATAGTTTACTTGTCTTTCTGCAGGTGGTTTATACAATTGCCACTATCTGGATCAAAGGAAATTATAAAAAACAACCTATTTTTCCTGATCAAAAAATAAAACATTAAAATGTATATGATTATGGGGAAAAAAACAAAAATGAAAGAAAGAAATATATAACTTATAGAGCTATAAACTCCTACATTCCTACAACCCTGGAGGGAACTACGTTTTAGTTTGGAATCAAAACCAAAATACATCAAGAAGAGTCCAATTCAAGTAGCTCCTCTATTAAATTTTTTTGCAGAATATATTCATCTGAATTACTGGTGTGTAATCCTGTATTTTCAACTATCAACTCTGCTTAAAATTAAGGTGCAGGCCCTGGCCGGTTGGCTCAGCGGTAGAGCGTCGGCCTGGTGTGCGGGGGACCCAGGTTCGATTCCCGGCCAGGGCACATAGGAGAAGCGCCCATTTGCTTCTCCACCCCCCCTCCTTCCTCTCTGTCTCTCTCTTCCCCTCCCGCAGCCAAGGCTCCATTGGAGCAAAGATGGCCCGGGCGCTGGGGATGGCTCCTTGGCCTCTGCCCCAGGCGCTAGAGTGGCTCTGGTCGCCACAGAGCGACGCCCCGGAGGGGCAGAGCATCGCCCCCTGTTGGGCGTGCCGGGTGGATCCCGGTTGGGCGCATGCGGGAGTCTGTCTGATTGTCTCTCCCCGTTTCCAGCTTCAGAAAAATACAAAAAAAAAAAAAAGGTGCACACTTAACATCTTCATTCTCCAATAACAATTATTTAAGTACTAGATAACCTATTGTACAATGCTAAATTATCAACACCCAATTCTCTCAAATTCATCAGTGAACTTATTTGGCAGCTTGCCTCCCAGGAGCTACAATTTTATTCTACAAATTTTTTTAAGAGATATTTTTACTTATTCATTTTAGAGAAGAGAGGGGGAGAAAGAGAGAGAAAGAGAAGGGGGGAGGAGCAGGAAACATCAACTCCCACATGTGCCTTGACCAGGCAAGCCCAGGGTTTTGAACTGACCACCTCAGCATTCCAGGTCAATGCTTTAACCACCATGCCACCACAGGTCAGTATTCTACAAATATTATTATTCTGTCTTTAAGGTTAAAAACCAATCACACAGTTTCAAAGAGTTTCTCCTTTCCCTCTTTTTAGGTCCTCATTTTTAGGACTTTTTTACTTCTTTCACCCAATTAAATTTAAATCTGCTTTTAACAATTATTGTGGCTCTGGCCAGTTGGCTCAGTGGTAGAGCAGCCTGGCATGTGGAGGTACTGGGTTCAACTCCTGGACAGGAAAAGCAACCACCTGCTTTTCTACCCCTCCCTCCTCCTCCCTTTCTCTATCTGTCTCTGTCTTCCTCTCCCAAGCCATAGCTCAATTGGTTCTAGGAGTTGGTCCTGGGCACTGAGGATGGCTCCATGGCCTCTACCTCAGGCATTAAAATAGCATGGTTGCCAAGCAACAGAGAAATGTCCCAGATGAGCAGAACATTGCCCCATTGGGGGCTTGCCGGGTGGATCCTGGTTGGGGTGCATGCAGAAGCCCATCTGTCTTTGCCTCCCCTCCTTCTCACTGAATAAAAAGCAGACAAACAAAAACAATTATCCTACTACACATCTTTCATTTTGAAAAAATTACCTTAATCGTAGCATCCTCTGAAGCTGAGACCATAACACTGAACACAGGGTGGAAAATGACTCGAGTGACTGGACTCCTATGACCACTCAATGCATATTTTTCTGGTGGACGGGGAATCCATTCTTTTGGGTCTCGTTTCTGACCAAGAGGTCCACCCGACGTAAATTCTTCTTTTGCTTCATTTAGTTTTGATTCTAATTCCATAACCTAAAGAATGAACATGGTTATGTACAGAGACTCCAATAAAAAACACATTTAATATTTTTTTTAAATGCTTTTATTTTGGCCCTGGCCGGTTGGCTCAGTGGTAGAGCATCGGCCTGGCGTGCAGGAGTCCCAGGTTCAATTCCTGGCCAGGGCACACAGGAGAAGCACCCATCTGCTTCTCCACCCCTCCTCCCCCTCTCCTTCCTCTGTCTCTCTCTTCCCCTCCCGCAGCCAAGGCTCCATTGGAGCAAAGTTGGCCCGGGTGCTGAGGATGGCTCTGTGGCCTCTGCCTCAGGCACTAGAATGGCTCTGGTTGCAACCAAGCGATGCCCCGGATGGGCAGAGCATCGCCCCCTGGTGGGCGTGCCGGGTGGATCCCAGTCGGGCACATGCGGGAGTCTGTCTGACTGCCTCCCTGTTTCCAACTTCAGGGGGAGAAAAAAAAAAAAAAAAAAAAAAAAAAAAAAAAAAAAAAAAAAAATATCATTAATTTACAAAGCATTCATCATTAAAAATTATTTACCAACAAAATTTTAGTGTTATGACAGAACTAAAAATTGAGAGAAACTCACTACAATTTTGTCTTAATTCAACTCAAAAAAATTTTTCAATTTATATCTACTATTTAGAGGAAGAGCAGTACACCTATCTATGTTGGTCCCTCTAAGTCTTTTATTCCTAGTAAATTCGTCCCAAACCAAGTTTACATTACCTGTATACATGCTAACAATATTTATAATAAAAATCAAGATTAATGTTTATGTGTTAGGTTCTTTCCTAAGAGCGGTTTTATGCATTAATTCATGTTATAACAATGTTACTTATTTATTCTAGCTTTGTCTACTAAAAATATAAATTTTAGGACCAGAATTTTATTGCCTTCATTTAAACATAAAAATAAAAGCTTCAGAAATAAAGTAACTTGTCTAAGCACACACTTTCATGCTCTTTCCCAGCATTATGTTGGCTCCACGGGTTCTTATCTAAATAAGTACACAGATAAGTTCTTCAGTATCAATTCCTTGATGTCAGGTTTATGTAGATTCAATCGAACTAGTACCCAGGTTGTGTAAATTAGCTTGCATCAGGAATGATCTGTCTGGGTCAGTTTTTTTAATGCATAAAAATGTATTCTTTTATGCCTTTTCAAGATTAAATATAATTAATTAATGCAGAAGAGTAATTTATGTTAATATTTTCAGAAAGTTTATATAATATTCCAAATACAACTTAAAATTTATTTACCTTCTTTTGTAATCTAATAACAGATGTCCATTTCTTTTCCAAAAGACCAGCATATTTCTTATCTAATTCTTCATTCTAGAAAAAAAAAATAACCTTTTAAAAAATGGCTCAATTCTAAAAGTTCAAGCCATACAGACCATTTATCCTTGAATCTAACTAACATTACTAAAAATCTTATACCAACAAAAGGGTGAAAACAAAGTTTAGTGCCAAGTAAATAACAAATGATAAGATCTGTGAATAACTGAAGTGACTATTAACTGACACTTGAGTATACTCCACTTACAATTGTAAAAGGCAAACATACCATATCTAATTCAGCTTCCTTTTTAAAAACTGAATATGCCTCTTCATAGCCATTTGAACGAAGATAATCTGCTATAGCTCGATTTCTGAAAGAAAACAAATTCAAATGACTCCTAACAAAATCCCACTTCTACTTTGATTAAATGTTTTATTTAAAATCTCATGACAGTATTCTCTTACAAAAAATACAAGCATTTCACAATAAAAGGGAACCCCCCCCACAAGCCTCTCAAACATTTAGCCCTTCATAGTATATCCATATATTATATTATTCTTGAACTTTTAGCTTAACTTTCCTTTTTTTGTTTATTTTATTGATTTTAGAGAGAGAGGAATGGGGAAAGAAAGGGGGGGGGCACACTGATATGTTCCTTTATGTGCCCTGACTGGGGATCAAACCAGCAACCTCTGTACTTCAGAACCAGGTTCTAAACCAACTGAGCTCTCCTACCATAGTTAGCTTGTTTCTAATGTGTTGCTCATCTTATAAGCTGTGGGCATTCTACATATGTAAAAATATGACATATAATTAGATCAATTTGTAACAGTAATTACCAATTTTGTTTATTTAGCCTTCCCTTACTACTTTTTTTTTTTTATAGGGACAGAGAGAGAGTCAGAGAGAGGGATAGATAGGGACAATCAGACAGGAATGGAGAGAGATGAGAAGCATCAATCATTAGTTTTTCATTGCGACACCTTAGTTGTTAATTGCTTTCTCATATGTGCCCTGACCGCGGGGCTACAGCAGACCGAGTAACCCCTTGCTCGAGCCAGCGACCTGGGGTCCAAGCTGGTGAGCGTTTTGCTCAAGCCAGATTAGCCCGTGCTCAAGCTAGCGACCTCGGTGTCTCGAACCTGGGTCCTCCACATCCCAGTCCAATGCTCTATCCACTGTGCCACCGCCTAGTCAGACCCCTTACTACTTGTTATGCTAATAAACACTCAAGGACTAGCAATTGAAATTTAGTTTTATAGAAAGACTTGTTTTAATAAAAATTGGTAAGTATTTTAGTATTAGAGACATCTTTAAACTATTAGAGTGGGTAAAAAGAGCACAAGCTGTAAACTTAGTATACTATCAAAGAATAAGACACTAATTTAGAATTAGAGAGAAACTGATGCTGAATCAGCAGATGCCTTTTCATGCTCTCCTTATATTCTTTCAAAGAGAAAATCAGCTATCTCCCTCCTAAGGCAACCTATTCCTCTCTCTCTCACTTTTTTTTAGTCTTTAAGGCCACTGTGATACAAAAAGTTGTTGCCTGAGATTTCCTTTAAAGCAATCTACATAAATTTAAAAATTAATATACACAAAAGGTTCAACAAATTTTACATATATAAGTACACAATAATGTGTCCTTTCCACTACTGACCCCCAATATTCCATCCCTGAGACCATCACTTTACCAGTGTTTTGTTTTCTTTCAGAGATAAATCTATCAACACACATTTCTGCATAGTCCTCTACAGATAACCAATACGTTTTTAAAACAAACTGCAATTCATTACATATGTCTTACAATGTCACATAAACTCACTTAATCTTAGCAATCATCTCTATCAGATGTAAACCTACCTTTTTTCTTTTATATTGTATTCCACTATGGGAACATGCTTTTATTACTACAAACAATACTGCTATGATTACACTGTATAAATATCAATGCCACTGCTCACCTAAAACTTTAGGAAATACAAGAACTCTAACAGCATTATAGAATTGGTGAGATTAAGTATTTTGTTGTTGTTGTTTTTTGACAGAGACAGAGAGTCAGAGAGAGGGACAGATAGGGTCAGACAGACAGGAGAGAGATGAGAAGGACCAATTCTTCAATGAAACACCTTAGTTGTTCAATGATTGCTTTCTCAGGCCCTGGCCAGTTGGCTCAGTGGTAGAATGTCAGCCCAGCGTGTAAATCCTGGGTTCAATTCCTGGTCAAGGCATATAGGAGAAGTGCCCATCTGCTTCTCCACCCTTCCCCCTCTCCTTCTTCTCTATCTCTTCTTTCTTCCCCTCCCGCAGCTGAGGCTCATTGGAGCAAAATTGGCCAGGGAGCTGAGGATGGCTCCATGGCCTCAGCCTCAAGCGCTAGAATGGCTCCAGCTGCAAAGAAGCAACGCCCCAGTTGGGTAAAGCATTGCCCCTGGTGGGCATGCCAGGTGGATCCTAGTCGGGCACATGCAGGAGTTCGTCTGACTGCCTCCCCGCTTCTTACTTCAGAAAAATACGAAAACAAACAAATAAAAACAATGATTGCTTTCTCATATGTGCCTTGACCTGGGGCGAGACTACAGGAGAGCAAGTGACCTCTTGCTCAAACCAGCAACCCTCAGCTCACGCCAGGGACCATGGGGGCAAGTCTATAATCCTATATTCAAGCCAGCGACTCCGTGCTCAAGCTGGATGAGCCCACACTCAAGCTGGCAACGAATGTGGGTCCTCTGTGTCCCAATTGGACACTCTATCCACTGCACCACCACCTGGTCGGGCAAGAGATTAAGTTTTAATTCAATGGCATATTACAAAAAAACAAAACATTGGAGAAATGCAATAGGGAATTATATCTTTCTTTATATTCCAGGCAATTATCAGCATAGCATAACAAAGATTAAAGCACAATAGCTAGTGAAAGACAAAGCCAGCACATCACACTCTGGCTAAGGGAGTTGAGGAAATGTAAATTCTTACTATTACTGTGAGTATGTGTCTATGTGCTGCTCATATCACAGCATATGGCCTACTCTACTAATGGTAACTTGCTTCATTAAGAAATATCTTCTTTAAACAGAGCTGAAATCTACTTAATTTCTACCAAGTAGTTTTACTTGGGCCTTCCAAAACAATATAAAATAGGAAGGCAAATTATCTCACCAAATATTGTGTTGTCAAAACCTGTATTACAAACCTTCAACAAAAATAAATTTTCCTTTTGGAAGAAAGAATTCTTTTCCCTTTTGTTAGAATATCCAAAATAATAAGATAAACAAGTGACATCTTTTTCCCTCCCCACATCCCTTTCCACATCAAATCAATGGGGAAAATAAATAAATAAGAATAGTGTAAGCTGCCTCTGTGTAATTCACATTATGGGGGTGCTGGAAGGAGAGGGGAGAGAGCAAGAAATTGAAAACCTATTTGAAAAAATGACAGAAAACTTCCCTAAGCTGGTAAAGGAAATAGACACACAAGTCCAGGAAGCATAGTCTTAAACAACATGAACTCGAAGTGGCCCACAACAAGACACATCATAATTAAAATGTCAAAGGTTAAAATAAAGACAAAGAGAGCCCGGCCAGATAGCTCAGTACGTAAGAGCATCGCTCCAAAACGCAGAGGTTGTCAGTTCAATCCAAGTCAGAGCACATATTAAAACAGATCTATGTTCCTGTCTCTCTCTCCCTTCAATAAAATAAATATTTTTTAAAAACCTCACACTTAAATAAATAAATACAGGCTCACACTTATAAACAAATAAATAAATACATACGGGGGGGGGGGGGAGCAGTTAGTTACCTACAAGGGAGCTCCCATAAAACTGTCAGCTGATTTCTCAACAGAAACTTTGCAGGTGGAAAAAATTAGCATGAAATAGTCAAAGGGATGAAAAGTAGGAATATACAACCAAGATTACTCTCCCCAGTAAAGCTATCATTTAGAATCAAAGGACAGATAAAGAGCTTCCCAGATAAGAAAAGGCTAAAGAAGTTCATTATCACCAAACCAGTATTACAAGAAATGTTGGAAGGGGGGGGGAGGAGAAAGAAAAAAGGAAATGTTAAAGTCTCTTCTTTAAGAAGAAAAACAAAGATAAAAAAATATGAATAATAGCTTGGTTGGTTGGAATGTCCCAAACGAAGCACAGAGGTTGTTGGTTCAGTCCTGGTCAGGGCACATACCAGGAAGAGATCGATATTTCTGTTTCTCTCCCCTCACCCTCCCTCTCTCTTCCTTCCTCTCTTACCAATATCAATAAATAAAAAATAAAAAGTAAAAATATGAATAATAATGTAGCAAAAATATGTACCTATTAACAATTACTTTAAATGGATTAAACAAAACTAAAAAATCTGGGGTAGCAATACTTATAATCGGACAAAGTAGACTCTAAAACAGAGGTCGGGAACCTATGGCTTGTGAGCCAGATGTGGCTCTTTTGAGGGCTACACCTGGCTCGCAGATAAATCTTTAATAAAAAATAATAATAACATTAAAAATATAAAACATTCTCATGTATTACAATCCATTCATTTCCTACTGCTCATGTTCATGGTTGCGGGTGGCTGGAGCCAATCACAGTTGTCCTCTGGGACAACACCAAATTTTTATTGGATAATGCGTAAGGTACATGGGTCGTTGTATGGCTCTCATGGAATTACATTTTAAAATGTGGCGTTCATGGCTCTCAGCCAAAAAGGTTCCCGACCCCTCCTCTAAAACAAAAACTGTAACAAGGAACAAAAAAGTACCCAGCAACTCCCTTTCTGGGTTTTACCTGAAGAAACCCAAAGAAGTAAATCAAAAAGAAATATATACATCCTTATGTTTATTACAGCATTACTTATAACAGGGAAGATATGGAAGCAACCTAAGTGGATAAATGGATAAAGAAGTGGTGTGTGTGTATATATATACAATATATACGCACACAATATGATATATGATTCAGCCATAAAAAAGAATAAAATCTTGCCATCTGCAACAACATGGATGGACCTAAAGGATATTATGCTCAGTGAAGTACGCCAGACAATTTCACTTACTTGTAGCATCTAAAAAACAAAATACAGGCCCTGGCCGGTTGGCTCAGTGGTAGGGCATCGGCCTGGCGTGCAGAAGTCCTGGGTTTGATTCCCGGCCAGGGCACACAGGAGAAGCGCCCATCTGCTTCTCCACCCCTCCCCCTCTCCTTCCTGTCTGTCTGTCTCTTCCCCTCCCGCAGTGAGGCTCCATTGGAGCAAAGATGGCACGGGTGCTGGGGATGGCTCCTTGGCCTCTGCCCCAGGCACTGGAGTGGCTCTGGTCGCAACAGAGCGATGCCCCGGAGGAGCAGAGCATTGCCCCCTGGTGGGCATGCCGGGTGGATCCCGGTCGGGCGCATGCGGGAGTCTGTCTGACTGGCTCTCCCCGTTTCCAGCTTCAGAAAAATACCAAAAACAAACAAACAAAAAACAAAAAAACAAAATACACAAACAAGCAGAACAGAAACAGAATCAAAGATACAGAACATTCTGACAGTTGCCAGATAGGAGAGAGGCTGGGGAAAAAGGTGAAATTTAGAAGTTTACAAAATGTCAGTTACAGAACAATCACGGGGATAATAAGTACAGCACAGGGAATACAGTCAATAATCTTGTAATAGCTATATATGGTGTCAGATGGGTAAAAGCTATTGTGGTGGTAAATTTCTAATCACAGAATTGTACACCTGAAACTAATATAATATTGTTGTCAACTGTAATTTAAAAATAAAAATAAAAAATACCAGTGATGGGATGTCTTAACACTATGACATGTTTGTTTAGAAAAAGAAGAGAGGCCCTGGCCAGTTGGCTCAGTGGTAGAGTGTCAGCCTAGCATGTGGATGTCCTGGCTTTGATTCCCAATCAGGGCACACAGGAGAAGCAACCATTTGCTTCCTCATCCTACTTCTTTCTCTCCCCACCACCCTCGTCACCTGCAGCCGTAATTTGTTTGGGTCTAGTGCATCAACCCCGGGCACTGAGGATAGCTCTGTGGAGCCTCTGCCTCAGGTGCTAAAAATAGCTCAGTTGCAAGCACTGGCCCAAGACGGAAGTTGCTGGGTAGATCCCAGTTGGGGCACGTGCAGGTGTCTGACTGTCTCCCCTCCTCTCAATTGAAAGAAAAAAAGAAAAGAAAGAAAAAGAAAAGAGGTATCACATGGCACCAATAATACAATACTGAACTCCCAAAAAGCAAGATATATATAGAAAATTATTGCAAATAAATTAGAATTGACGTTTAAATGAGTCTGATACCATTAGGGATAGTTGTATAACACATTGATGTCTACAACCTAGTCCCAGAAGAGTCTAGTCAATTCTATTTCCATAGTAAATACTATTTAGTCAGACTTCTTAGTCACATGTCAGGTTAGTGATGTTAAAAAGAGTCAAGAAACAGAAGTCAGGTTCCCATGAACAGATAATTTTGGCACCACCACTCTTAATTGCCTCACCACTCAATACCTAAGCCATCTACTGATCCAGTGAAGGAGTACCAGCTAACTCAGGCAGAGTACTTCCATCACTTAAGAATAAATAAGACTAAATCATCCCTTGGTTCTAAAAGCTTTTTAGTGTTTGCTACCCAATTTCAGTTGTTGACCTATTGTTGCCTTTCACCAGTTTTATTAAAGATAGAAGACCTATCTCTTTTGAAACAAATGGATATCAAGGCAAAAGTTTATAATAATCTCTACAAGCTTTAAATTAATGATTTAATCTATTAAGCTCAGGAGATGGAATAAAGCAACCAATTACTAGAATAAAAGAAAAATTCACACAGAAGTGTTTATGTCATTCTGAGTACACCAAAACCAGTAATCCTATATAGGATCAGAGAACATGATTAAAATCAAAAGAAAGTCCTTGAAAGCGATTAAAGGCTTTTATCCATGAACTGACTAGAAAGAGCTTAATTAAGCTTACATACGAAACAGCACCATACTGGAAATAGTCTATTGCTCCTTTGAAACTATTACAATAACAAAAGATTGTGTTTGTTTTCTAATCTATTCCAAGTTTATTAAAATATCAGGATTAAGTTTTAGGCATTTTAGCGGCTTTCTTACACTCTTTGTTGTTCCTGTATTCCCCAGGATAATTTTTTAGTTGGAATATCAGTCATAACACCACACCAGTACCAACCCATACATATCCTCACAATCTTATAAATGGAAATAAGATTTTTGTTACTCAAATTCTATGAACTGCTAATTAAACAACAACTCTAAAAAGACTGGACAGCACCAAAAATAAAAGCAGGCCACTTCAGGGTCCCCAGAATCTCTTACAAATTTAAGTTGGAGCAGAGGGAATGAATCATAGAGCTTGTGTTAAGAGGAGACTAAGGTAGAATCTGTTTTTCATAGGTAAAAAAAAATAGGTTCACAGAACTTAACTGACTTTTTAATAGCAAGTGATGCATGGCTGGGCATCAAATTTGGGTCTTTTGAAGCTAAAATGACAATAAAGGTGTTTTTTAAACTGTGTACTCTTGCGCTCTAAGATTGAATAAAAATGTTCTGGGAATTGTATATATATTTTAACTGATTACATGAGGAGAAACAAGGTTAAGTCAAAAGCTGAAAAACTGAGATGTTTTCTTACCAGAGCCATTAAAAAGAGATACATTGAATAAAAGATGATTTTACATATTCAAGAATTTGGAAAGCAATGGAGTTAAGGTTCATTATTCTAAAAGGCTGCAGTGGCCCAGTGAATCTGGAAGGATGACTGCAGGGTTATGAGGGCACATATAAAGGTAACAGAGAAGACCAGGCAAGATCATTCAAGTTCACACCACCAGGAACACATTGCTGCTATCTTTAGTAGACAATCCTCATACCATCAAAGGCTTCACCATTTTAGACAAACACAAAGACGATCTCCACAGTCCTGGGAAAGGTGTGAATAAAGTTTATTTTAAGCACAGAGACACTGAAGATGGTTGTCAAAGGACATTAACCAAGTCTCAGGTAATGACATCTTAAATATGCGTCAATAGCCCACTGAGTCTTTGCAGAAAGGACAGTACAGATGTGATGAGTTCCTAGCCACAGATTTTATACCTTTCTAACCCTGTGTGCTCTGAAAAAGAGGAACAACGGTCATCCTTCATTATCAAACCTGAAGACACCTACTTCAAAAGGGTAGTCCAGGATTCAACTACTACCAGTTTTGGAATAAGCACAGCAAGAGGTCACAATGAGACCATCCTAGCAATGCTGAAGAAAAGGAAAATGAAATTTTGACAAGTCAGTGTCAGTGGACCTTCATCTTTACCATTAAACAAAAGAACACGTGACTGGAACACTAGGCTATCAGTTACCATTATTCTTCAGTAGAGACCTGGGACTGAGGCATACCGTCTACCCCTCACTCTCCACACCACAGCAGCAACAAAATCTACCTACCAAATAGGTGCACCACGTTGCATTTTTAAAGCAAATCAAAACAAAACAAAAAAATGAACACAAAAAAGACATTATTGTTGTTCATTCTCCTATGTAGACAAAAATTTCTGAGTAATAGAACCACAAAGCAGAGGGTGGCACAATTCAGTTTTGATCCACCTCCTTATTTATATTTACTTCTTTACTTTTCTAAGCTTGTCACTAAAAATAAACATACTAAAAACTAAAATAAATGAAGATATGATTATAGGACTTCAACTGGCCAAGATTCCCAATTATGTTATTTCAGGTTAATGATACACACATGTATTATAATTGACTGACATTAAAAAAAAAGTTGCATAACTTGGTATCAGTTAAAGGTCAGGAGTGTCTCCAAAGAGACATTGTCTCAGAGTTCCTCAGTAAAATATGCAACTTTTTTTTTAAATTTTATTTATTTATTTTTTACAGAGACAGAGAGTGAGTTAGAGAGAGGGATAGACAAGGACAGACAGACAGGAACGGAGAGAGATGAGAAGCATCAATCATTACTTTTTCATTGCGCGTTGCAACACCTTATTTGTTTGCTTTCTCATATGTGCCTTGACCATGGGCCTTCAGCAGACCGAGTAACCCCTTGCTGGAGCCAGCGACCTTTGGTCCAAGCTGGTGAGCTTTTGCTCAAACCAGATGAGCCTGTGCTCAAGCTGGCGACCTCAGGGTCTCGAACCTGGGTCCTCTGCATCCCAGTCTGATGCTCTATCCACTGCGCCACTGCCTGGTCAGGCAAAATATGCAACTTTTAAAACTTATTCTCCCTGTCCTGGCTGGATAGCTCAGTTGGTTAGAGCGTCATCCCGAAACACAGAGGTGGTCAGTTCAATCCCTGGTCAGGACATGTACAGGAACAGATGTTCCTGTTTTTCTCTTGTTCTCTTCCTTTCTCTCTCTAAAATCAATAAAGTAAATTAAAAAAAAAACCAAAACATTATTCTTCCTTTTCCCCTAACTTTAATATAAGACTATTGTAATTATAAGGCATTTATTTCATTTAACTGTGAGATTCACTTGGAATACAGTAAAAAATTATTTTGCAGACTTAAGAAACCCGTAAAAGGCCCTGGCCGGTTGGATCAGCTGTGGAGCGTCGGCCTGGCGTGCGAGGAACCCGGGTTCGATTCCCGGCCAGGGCACATAGGAGAAGCGCCCATTTGCTTCTCCACCCCCCCCCCCCCACTCCTTCCTCTCTGTCTCTCTCTCTTCCCCTCCCGCAGCCAGGGCTCCATTGGAGCAGGGATGGCCCAGGCACTGGGGATGGCTCCTTGGCCCCTGCCCCAGGCGCTAGAGTGGCTCTGGTCGCTGCAGAGCAACGCTCGGAGGGGCAGAGCATCGCCCCCTGGTGGGCAGAGCGTCGCCCCCTGGTGGGCGTGCCAGGTGGATCCCGGTCGGGCGCATGCGGGAGTGTGTCTGACTGTCTCTCCCCAAAAAAAGAAACCCGTTAAGGGAAAGTCAGACTATATAATAACAAGAATAGCCAATATACTATTATGTACTAAGAATGATGAAACATTTACTTTTTGTTTTTAGAGAGACAGAGAGAGGGAGGGAAAAGGAGAGGAAGGGAAAGCAGAACAGCGAGAGAGAGAGAGACATACACACACACGGATAGAGAAGCACTCATTTGTTGTTCCACTTAGTTGTACATTGGTTGCTTCCTGGATGTGACCTAACTGGGGATCAAAGCAGCAACCTTGGTGTTTTGGGATAATGCTCTAACCAACTGAGCTAATCAGCCAGGGTAAAATTTACATTTTTTAAATGTAAAGTAAATTTTCACTATCAACAATGAAGGGGGAGCGATGAGTGTCTGTTATATTCCCAGCTTCATACCAGGCAATATAAAGAGGATTAGATTATGGTCCCTTGCCTTCCAGGAGGAACTTGTAAGTCGATCTGAGGAGCAAAAACCAATGCCACCAAACTGTGTGAGACCTAATTTAAAAAGAGAGAAATGAGATCGAATGGAAGAATCTTTTTATAAATGAAAGATGTGAATTGAACCTTAAAGAACATAGAAAAAGTACACAGTATAGGCAGGGGATACAGGGGAAAAGGGAATGAGAATGATGGAGATCTAAATGCATATTTAATCAAATTCTTCAACATTTTTTTTTTTTTTTTCCCATTTTTCTGAAGCTGGAAACAGGGAGAGACAGTCAGACTCCCGCATGCGCCCGACCGGGATCCACCCGGCACGCCCACCATGGGGCGAAGCTCTGCCTACCAGGGGGCGATGCTCTGCCCATCCTGGGCGTCGCCATGTTGCGACCAGAGCCACTCTAGCGCCTGAGGCAGAGGCCACAGAGCCATCCCCAGCGCCCGGGCCATCTTTGCTCCAATGGAGCCTTGGCTGCGGGAGGGGAAGAGAGAGACAGAGAGGAAAGCGCGGCGGAGGGGTGGAGAAGCAAATGGGCACTTCTCCTGTGTGCCCTGGCCGGGAATCGAACCCGGGTCCTCCGCACGCTAGGCCGACGCTCTACCGCTGAGCCAACCGGCCAGGGCTTCTTCAACATTCTTGAGTTTAAGATATTACTGGCCCTGGTCGGTTGGCTCAGCGGTACAATGTCGACCTTGCGTGTGGAAGTCCGGGTTCAATTTCCCCATCAGAGCATACAAGAGAAGTGACCATCTGTCATCCTCCCCACACACACTTTATCCTGCAGCTATGGCTCACATGGTTTGAGCAAGTTGGCCCTGGGCAATGAGAATGGTTCCATGGCCCTCGCTTCAGGTGCTAAAATTGGTTGCCAAGAAATGGAGCAGCAGCCCCACCCAGATGGGCATCGCTCTGTAGGGGGCTTGCCAGGTAGATTCTGGTCAGGGCCCAAGCCAGGGCGCATGCAGGAGCCTGTCTGCCTGCCTCCCCTACTCTCACTTAATTAAAAAAATTCCTTAACAATGGAAAGGTCTTCATTAATGTTAAAAATAATTTTAAAAGGATTATCTCTTATCCTGAACAGATAGAGTGTGGATCTGGGACACTGGGGTCTCAAGGTCAAAACCCTGAGGTCACCAGCTTAAGTGAGGGGCTCATCTGGCTCTTTGACTGAGTTGATTCTTCTCATCTCTTTCTCCCTCTCTATCTGTGTGTGTCTATAAATAAATAAATAAATAAATAATTTAAAAAGGAGAAATAAGGAAACCCATGTATTTGTTATCTTTATAAATGAATGAGGTTGGTTCTTATAAGGGGTAAGAGTAGGTAACTTAAGGGTATTCAGAAAAGAGTAACACTTCTGGTTCTACATATTTGTATAATCTACATATTCAAAATATTGTATCAAATTAAGAAGGCTGAGATGGGAAGGATGCAGAAAACTGAAAAACTAGAATAAATGAACCCAAATGTATTTTATGTAAATAATATAACCAAAGAGGGTAAAAAACAAAACAAAATTAATCTAAGTAACTTGCAAATATATAGTACAGTAAGCCCTCGCTTGATATCATCAATAGGTTCTTGGAACTGCAATGAAATGACACATAAGGAAACTACTTTTACCATAGGCTAATTGATATATGTAACACAAGAGTTAAGTTCCTATGGCACTTCCTCAATGTTGTAACGAAACGAGATGTCTCTAAATTAAACGACATTATTTGAGAACCTGCTGTATATGATTATATACTCTCTGTCTTGGGCAGGGTGACTGGGGAGAGAACTGCATACAATTTCTGAACTCTTTCCAGGAGGATTTTTTTGGAAGTGGCTATAAGTGTTGATTCTAAAACTATTTTAGAAGTATTACAGGATTGAGCAAATGAATTGACAATCAGGGTCTCACTATAAAAGAGGAGAGATATAAATACCGTAGTGGGGAAGAAAAAGAACTTGTGGAAACAGATTGGAATTAGAAGTATCAGTGTAGCCTAATAATTTCTAAAACAACTATGTGTACATGTGTATGTATGTAACAGTGGTCTCAATTGGGGGAGATTTTGCCCCCCAGAGGACAGTGACAATATCTGGAGACACTGTTGATTATGGCATCTAGTGTGTAGAGGCCAGGGATGTTGCTAAACAGCCAATAATGTACAGGACAGCTCCCATAGTAAAGAATTATTTAGCCCAAAATATCATTAGTGCTAAGATTGAGAAACCTTAGTACATGAAATATACCAGGTGTCTCTATGTGTGTTTATATATATATAATTCCCAGTTCTACCTAAAAGGCCCAGAAGCAAAGACAACCCAGTAGCAAAAAATACACTTCGTGCCCATATCTTGATCTCTGATACTATTCTCCACTAAGAGGAACCAGGGCTTGTTGAAGCAATGGCTGATTCTAGGGTTAGGCAAGATTAGTATGCAATAAGCCTGGAATACCTTGTTATGCCAGAAAGCAAAGAAGTGTACATAAAACATGACAGGGGCATATACAAGAGCCAACTGAAGAGTCTTCTATGGGACAAACTAGAACAATTCACCAAAGTAGTAAGAATAGTACTGGATGATGAAACTTGAAAATATGAGAATCAATGAGTTCACACCAATAAGGAAAAGACAAATTAAAAAAAAAAAAGAGAGAGAGAGAAGGTCCCCTGGTTACAGTAAAATGTTTAGTGCTAATAAATGTAGAAAGAATAAAAGTTAAAAATCATTACTTTACAACCACCTGGGGGAGGGAATGAAAAATAAGAATGTATGCATGGTCTTAAAGTGTCACCCACACTATTTGTTGAAAAGGATGTAACAGTAACTATACAGTAAAGAAATCAGGCACCTTAACTAAGGGATCAAAATTAACATCATCATTGAGGGGTGGATGAACATTATGGCTCTCCTGAGGATACAAATTACTTAGGCAATATATTGGCCAAAAGAGTTTGCTTAAAGGCTTTTAATCACTGTAAAAAAAAATAGAAGACTGGATAAAGAAGATGGGGCACAGATACACCATGGTATATACTATTCAGCTAGAAGAAATGATGACATCGGATCACTTACAGCAGAATGGTGGAATCTTGATAACATTATGCGGAGTGAAATAAGTGAATCAGAAAAAAACAAGAACTGCAGGATTCCATACATTGGTGGGACATAAAAACGAGACTAAGAGACATGGACAGGAGTGTGGTAGTTATGGGGGGTGGGGGGAGGGAAGGAGGGAGAGGGGGAGGAGGAGGGGTACAAAGAAAACTGGATAGAGGGTGACGGAGGACGATCTCTCTTTGGGTGATGGGTATGCAACAGAACTAAATGACAAGATAACCTGGAAATGTTTTCTTTGAATATATATACCCTGATTTATTGATGTCACCCCATTAAAATAAAAATTTATTTATAAAAAAATATATATATATATTGGCCAAGAATGCATAACCTGAATCTAACCATGAGGAAATATCAGACAAACGTAAAAATAAAGACACTCTATTTAAAAAAACGAGTGTGGGAAAGTGCTTCAAAAATATCGATGTCGCCTGACCAGGTGGTGGCGCAGTGGATAGAGCGTCGGACTGGGATGCGGAAGGACCCAGGTTCGAGACCCCGAGGTCGCCAGCTTGAGCGCGGGCTCATCTGGCTTGAGCAAAGAGCTCACCAGCTTAGACCCAAGGTCGCTGGCTCCAGCAGGGGGTTACTCGGTCTGCTGAAGGCCCGCGGTCAAGGCACATGTGAGAAAGCAATCAATGAACAACTAAGAAGTCGCAACGAGAAACTGATGATTGATGCTTCTCATCTCTCTCCGTTCCTGTCTGTCTGTCCCTGTCTATCTCTGCCTCTGTAAAAAAAAAAAAAATCGATGTCATAAAAGACAAAGGTTGAAGATATTGTTCCATAGCGTGCGGAGGACCCGGGTTCGATTCCCGGCCAGGGCACACAAGAGAAGCGCCCATTTGTTTCTCCACCCCTCCGCCGCGCCTTCCTCTCTGTCTCTCTCTTCCCCTCCCGCAGCCAAGGCTCCATTGGAGCAAAGATGGCCCGGGCGCTGGGGATGGCTCTGTGGCCTCTGCCCCAGGTGCTAGAGTGGCTCTGGTCGCAACATGGCGACGCCCAGGATGGGCAGAGCATCGCCCCCTGGTGGGCAGAGTGTCGCCCCATGGTGGGCGTGCCGGGTGGGTGCCGGGTGGATCCCGGTCGGGCGCATGCGGGAGTCTGTCTGACTATCTCTCCCTGTTTCCAGCTTCAGAAAAATGCAAAAAAAAAAAAAAAAAAAAAAGATATTGTTCCAAATTAAATGACACTTATGACAACTGAACACAAAACCTAATCTTGAACTGGATGGTATAATAGAGAGAATCAAAATATTGACATTAATGCAGGGGTCGGGAACCTTTTTGGCTGAGAGCCAGGAACGCCACATATTTTAAAATGTAATTCCATGAGAGCCATACAACGACCAGTGTACATTACGCATTATCCAATAAAAATTTGGTGGTGTCCCGGAAGACAGCTGTGATTGGCTCCAGCCACCCGCAACCATGAACATGAGCGGTAGGAAATGAATGGATTGTAATACATGAGAATGTTTTACATTTTTAAACATTTTTTTTTTTATCAAAGATTTGTCTGCAAGCCAAATGCAGCCATCAAAAGAGCCACATCTGGCTCACGAGCCATAGGTTCCCGACCCCCGCATCAGTGAGTCAACTGACAAAATTGAAATATGAGATGTAGATTAAATAAAAGTACTGTTTCAATGTTAAATTTACTAAAATTGCTAACTGTACTGTAGTTTTATAGAAAACTATCCTTACTCTTGAGAACTGTGTAGTATCTGGGAGAAAGGTCCTTTTTTTTTTTTTTTTTTTTTCGACAGAGACAAAAAGAGAGAGAGAGGAACAGATAGGGATAGACAGGAAGGGAGAGAGATGAGAAGCATCAATTCTTCATTGTGGCACCTTAGATGTTCATTGATTGCTTTCTCATATGTGCCTTGACCGGGGACTACAGCAGAGCGAGTGACCTCTTGGCTAAAGCCAGAGACCTTGGGAGCTCAAGCCAGCGACCATAGGGTCATGTCTATGATTCCATGCTCAAGCAAGCAACCCCATGCTCAAGCCGGATGAGCCGGTGCTCAAGCTGGCGACCTTAGGATTTCAAACCTGGGTCCTCTATGTCCCAGGCTGACACTCTATCCACTGTGACACTGCCTGGTCAGGTTGGAAGAAAGGTTCTTGATGTATACAACTTATTCTCAAATGATTCAGGAAAAAATATTTTCACACGTACATACATTTGAAGCTACAGAATGCAAATGATAAAGCAAATGGTACAAATTTAAACAGGTGATTTGGATAATATCTATATGGGGGTCCTCGGGTTAAACAGTCTTTTTTTTGGGGGGGTTAAACAGTCTTGACATAAAATGTTTCGAGTTTACGATGCTCACTACCATAAAAACTTTAAAAAATTGAGACGTGAGTGCTACAGCTTACGCTGTTAGCATCCTACTTACGCACTAAATGGGCAAACTAGCTTGGTTGCATGCAGCAAAAGAATATGCAGTATAGTATACAGTACAGTATATTTATGTCCTTTTCCTTTTTCTGTTGCTTAGTTGTGTTTAATGTCCTAGATTATGATTTTACTACTGTGTTAGGATAGGTAAGTAAGTTAGGCTAGGGTGTGTTTTGACTTACAACAATAATTGGGCTATGTCACTGTCATAGGAAAGGAATTGTAACCTGAGGACCCCCTGTATAAGTATTATTAGTACTAATCTTACAAATCTAAACATTTGGAATTATTCCTAAATATACATTAAAAAAAAAAGCCACAAGAGCCCACCCAGGCCAGATAGTTCAGTTGATAAGAATGTCGGCCCTAGCATAAAAGTTGCCAGTTCGATCTCTGGTCAGGGCACACACACAGGTCATTGTTCCTGTCTTTCTCTCTCTCTCTTCCCATCCTCCCTCTTCAAAACCAATCAATAAATAAAATTATTTAAAAAATAAGATAAGGCCCTGGCCAGTTGGCTCAGTGGTAGAGCGTCAGCCTGGCGTGCAGGAGTCCCGGGTTCGATTCCCGGCCAGGGCACACAGGAGAAGTGGCCATCTGCTTCTCCACCCCTCCCCCTCTCCTTCCTCTCTGTCTCTCTCTTCCCCTCCCGCAGTCAAGGCTCCATTGGAGCAAAGTTGGCCGGGCACTGAGGATGGCTCTGTGGCCTCTGCCTCAGGCGCTAGAATGGCTCTGGTTGCAACAGAGCGATGCCCCAGATGGGCAGAGCATCGCCCCCTGGTGGGCATGCTGGGTGGATCCCGGCTGGGTGCATGCGGGAGTCTGTCTGACTGCCTCCCTGTTTCCAACTCAGAAAAATACAAACAAATAAATAAATAAAATAAAATAAAAAGCCACAGAAGGCCCTGGCTGGGTAGAGTTCAGTTGGTTAGAACATCACCCCAAGATGCTAGTATTGAGGGTTCAAGCACCGACCAGTCAGGGCACATGCAAGAAGCCACCAAAGAATGAACAAGTAAGTGGAACAACAAATCAATGTATCCCTCTCTCTCTCTCACTGCTGCCTTTCCCCTCTCAATTAAATAAATAAATAAATAGAGCCACAGGAGGCCCGGATTCTGTGGCTCAGTGGACAGAGCATCGTACCAGTGCACCGAGGTAGCAGGTTCAATCCCTGGTGAGGGTGCGTAGGAGAAGTGATCAATGAGTACACAACTAAATGGAACAAGTAAGTGAAACGAGTTGATGCTTATCTCTCTTTCATATAAACAGAAAAAAATTTTCAAATAAAATTTTATTTATAAAACTTAAATTTTATTTATAAATCCTTTTTAAAAAGCCATAGGATATTAAAAATAAAACTATAACACAAAGTAAATTTTTTCCCTATATTCCTCACCTACAAAAATAGAATGCTATAAAGTCTATATAATAGCAGTGATCAAGTCATTTTCATGCCTATCTAATAAATGCATACTGTTCACATCATAATTTGAACACTTCTAACAATAATTTTAATCTGAGAATAGATCTCCCAAAGCTGTATTTTGATTTACTACTTTGTCCTTTATGTGAGAACATTAAAAAAACAACAACACATACACAAAACAGAGTAACTTACAGTTCATCTCGTTGTCTCTGAGACAGCACCATTTTGGCTGTGATGTCAAGCTTATTTGATATAGTGGTATGTCCCCTCCTTTGAAAAATCAAAAAGCTCTGCGACCCCTAAATTTGTAATTAAATATGCCACTAAAAGTGGCTTCCACGCAGGAGATGATGATTCTTTTACAAGTGAATTCAACCAGTAACCAGGAGACAGTCAGCAAGTTAGATTCATCCCACCTAAGGAAAAAGAGAGAAAAGATTATTTCTTTCACTCAGAATTTAAATTACATCTAAATTATTACTTACAGTAACACACATTCAAAGATGAGGTTTATTGATGCTAATCTGAATATGAAATGATATTTTCAACCTACTGTGAAAATCAACGCCGAAATATCTACCGCTTTACGTATTTTAAATTATCTTTAATAGTTTACAGTTATTTTAAATTCACCCACTCCCTACCATGTCACCCACCAGATATACATAATTTTTTATTAAATATCAAATATTAACGTATAACTTCTCCAAAAGACTATAATTCTCCCTTAAAGACAAAAAAATCAAAACTTCTAATTTACAAAAGTATCCTCTGAAAAAGGTATGAAAGATGATTTTATAAACTGTCCACAAGCCAAAAAGTGTCAACCATAACTGAAGCAACCTTCAAGATTAAATATTAGTCAATAATAATTTTAGAATAGCTAATATTTACAATGTAAATACATTATTTAGTAATCTAATACCCTCTTAACTGATGCATTTAATCAAGAAATAATTTTTTTAAATGAGAGGAGGAGAGATAGAGTGACAGATTCCCACATGCTTCCCGACAGGGATCTACCTGGTAACCACCATCTAGGGCTGACACTCGAATCAATCGAGTCATCCCCAGTGCCCAATGCTTGAAGTAACTGAGCTATCCACAGAGCCCGGGCTGAGCTCAAAGAGGGGGAGAGAAAGAGAAGTAGACTGTCGCTTCTGTGTGCCCTGACCAGGAATCAAACCCAGGATGTCCACATATTGGGCTGACACTTCATCCACTGAGTCAGCCAGCCAGGGCCAAGAAATAATATTATTTTGTTTTGTGTCCATTTGAAAAATGTGTCTTAAAAATAAGAAACTGAAGCTTGCCTAGGCAGTGGCACAGTGAACAGAGCATCCACCTGGAGCGCTGAGGACCCAAGTTTGAGAACCAAAGGTTGCTGTCTTGAGCACAGGCTCATCAGCTAGAGCACGGGATCAGGTACATGACCCCATGGTCACTGGCTTGAGCCAAAAGATCGCTGGCTTAAGCAAGGGATGAATGGCTCAGCTTGAGGCCCCACTCTCCACCCCAGTCAAGGCACATATGAGAAAGCAATCAATGAACAACTAAAGTGCTGCAACAAGTTGATGTTTCTCATCTTTCTCCCTTCCTGTCTGTCCATCTTTCTCTAAAAAAAAAAAAAAAAAAAAACCTGAATGAATTACCTCAGATATTATGTATGTACTCACGCAGTAATCGAATTCTCTAACCTAGCTTTAGATAATATTACTTAATATTTCAGAGCCCTTTCTTTCTTTTTTTTTTTTTGTGTATTTTTCTGAAGCTGGAAACAGGGAGAGACAGACAGACTCCCGCATGCGCCCGTCAGGATCCACCCGGCACACCCACCAGGGGCGACGCTCTGCCCACCAGGGGGCGATGCTCTGCCCATCCGGGGCGTCGCTCTGCCACGACCAAAGCCACTCTAGCGCCTGGGGCAGAGGCCAAGGAGCCATCCCCAGCGCCCAGGCCATCTTTGCTCCAATGGAGCCTTGGCTGTGGGAGGGGAAGAGAGACAGAGAGGAAGGAGGGGGCGGGGTGGAGAAGCAAATGGGCGCTTCTCCTATGTGCCCTGGCCGGAAATCGAACCCGGGTCCCCCGCATGCCAGGCCGACGCTCCACCACTGAGCCAACCGGCCAGGGCCAGAGCCCTTTCTTTATACTTATAACATTATAAAGTCAATTCCTATGCAATATCTAAAAAGTATCATGGATCAGCTCAATGAGAGTAAATATACATTAAAATAAAACACGCTTTCTTAAAATATTATTCTTCAAATCTCCCATTTTACACAAAAATTTAGTTTGTCTTATCACATTATACAAAAATAACTACATAGAATTTCTACTGTATTGAGGAAATATATCTAATTACTTTTTTATTTTATTTAGGAAATTAAATTTAACAGGGTGACACTGATCATTAAGAGTACATAGGTTTTAGCCTGACCTGTGGTGGCGCAGTGGATAGTGTCGACCTGGAAATGCTGAGGTCGCCGGTTCAAAACCCTGGGCTTGCCTGGTAAAGGCACATATGGGAGTTGATGCTTCCAGCTCCTCCTCCCTTCTCTTTCTCTCTCTCTCTCTCTCTCTCTCCCTCTCCTCTCTAAAATGAAGAAATAAAAAAAATTTTGAAAAAAAAAAAAGAGTACATAGGTTTTAGCCTGGCCAGGCAGTGGCGCAGTGATAGAGCGTTGGACTGGACACGAAGGGTCCAGGTTCAAAACCCCTAGGTCACCAGCTTGCACGCAGGCTCATTCAGTTTGAGCGCAGGGTTTCTGGCTTGAGCGTGGGACCATAGACATGACCCCATGGTTGCTGGCTTGAGCCCAAAGGTCGCTGGCTTGAGCAAGGGATCACTCGCTCTGCTGTAGCCCCCAGGTCAAGGCACACATGAGAAAGCAGTTAATGAACAACTAAGGTGCCGCAACAAAGAACTGATGCTTCTCATCTCTCTCCCTTCCTGCCTGTCTGTCCCTCTCTCTGTGTTTGTCACAAAAAAGAGTATATAAGTTTCAGGTAAACATTTCTATAGCATTTGAACTGTTGATCACCCATCACCTAAAGTCAAATCATTTTTAGTCATCTTATATTTGTCCCTCTGAGTAATCTTACTTATAATGCAGACTATTGGTTATATACAAATTCAATTAGAAGGGGCACTTTCAGGGGTCTCAAACTCGCGGCCCGCAGTAAACTGCATGTATGATTGTGCTTGTTGTACTGATTTTTTTTGTTTTCAACTGCAGTGAGAAAAGTGTTGCGTAACAGTTGCCTTTTGTAGACCTAGTGCGGCCCGCCGAACAGCTGTGATCTTGCTCTGCAGCCCACGTGCTGAGTTGAGTTTGAGACCCCTGTAGAAAATCATCCTTGACCCTGGCCTGTTGGCTCAGTGTTAGAGCATCAACCCAGCGTGTGGAAATTGAGGGTTTGATTCCTGGTCAGGGTACACAGGAAAGTGACCATCTGCTCTCCTCTTTTCCCTTCTCTCTCTCTCTCTCTCTCCTCCCTTCTGTCTCTCTTCCCCTCCCCCCCACAGCCATGACTCAATTGGTTCAGGTGCACTGGATCCCAGGAACTGAAGATGGCTCCATGGAGTCCCCACCTCAAGCACTAAAAACAGCTCGGTCGGGAGCATCGGTCCAAGACGGGGGTCACTGGGTGGATCCTGGTCAGGGCTCATGTGAAAATCTATCTTCCCCTCCTCTCAAATTAAATTTTTTAAAAATCATCCTCTGAATGGAATGAAATTAACATCTAATGAAGAGCCTATGGGACCACTGATATATCAAGAAACACAAAATAGACAAAGAACACTTCCCCGTTAGTACCTTTTTCATGCTTCAGCAGGCATTGTGCCAGGCACTGAAGATATAGTAGTAAATAAGCCAGGAAAAATGAGATAAGTAGTAAATAAGTACTTACATATCTTTACTTATAAGTAAATAAGTCCAGGAAAAATGAAAGAGCAAACCCTGGTTTTATTTTTTTTTGGTTGTGTGTGTGTGTGTGTGTGTGTGTGTGTGTGTTTAACGGAGACAGAGAGAGAGTCAGAGAGAGGGATAGAGAGGGACAGACAGGAACGGAGAGGGATGAGAAGCATCAATCATCAGTTTTTCGTGGTGACACCTTAGTTGTTCATTGATTGCTTTCTCATATATGCCTTTACCGCAGGCCTTCAGCAGACCAAGTAACCCCTTGCTCGAGCCAGCGACCTTGGGTCCAAGCTGGTGAGCTTTTTGCTCAAACCAGATGAACCCGCACTCAAGCTGACGACCTCGGGGTCTCGAACCTGGGTTCTTCCGCATCCCAGTCCGATGCTCCATCCATTGTGCCACCGCCTGGTCAGGCCAAACCCTGGTTTTAAATACTAGCCCTGACTCAATAAGTGAGCGCTCAGAAGTTCCCAATGGCAGCTGCCATTTTTATAGAGATCCGTCTCCATTGAACAATTGTATAAATATAATCAGGGACTTATTTTATGATCTTGAGTGATTCTACCAACCTGGGGATCAACTAGCTCAAAATGATAGGTGAAAACCATCAGTATCACTGTCTAAATCAGAAATATGATTGCCAGTAATAAATAGGGGATTGAGAACCAAACGCAATGGACAACCCAGAAAACTATCCCTCTTTGATATTTAACATTCCTAATTATTTAAGCCTCACTTTTCTAAGCTTTCCCTGTCACTAAGTTAAAGCATCTAATGACTCATACACTCTGACAAAGGTCATAGTAGGGTAAGGATTATTTGATGGTGGCGATGATCTGAACTGTCTACAGGTTTGTGTTAACTGGAACAATGGTAATCCACTGACAGAGAATTAATCGTGTAAGTCAAACTGAAAAAGGAACATGGCAAAGTCCATTTTAATCAGGAGAAAATCCACTATATTATGTACATTACAGGGTCTAATTTAATTATGGAGAGACTGCTTCTTGCCAAAACAGCAAAGCAATATACAAAAATAACAGTATTAGAATAAGATGATCTAATAAACAAAACATAAACAAATCATTAAATGTACAATGGAGTATTATATAAGTTATCCATTTCACAAACATTTAAAAGACACTGTAGCCTGACCAGACGGTGGCGCAGTGGATGGAGCGTCGGACTGGGATGCAGAGAACCCAGGTCCGAGATCCCGAGGTGGCCAGCTTGAGCACGGGCTCATCTGGTTTGAGCAAAATCTCACCAGCTTGGACCCAAGGTCGCCGGCTCAAGCAAGGGGTCACTCGGTCTGCTGAAGGCCCGCGGTCAAGGCACATATGAGAAAGCAATCAATGAACAACTAAGGTGTCGCAACGAAAAACGGATGATTAATGCTTCTCATCTCTCTCCGTTCCTGTCTGTCTGTTCCTATCTGTCCCTCTCTGACTCTCTCTCTCTGTCCCTGTAAAAAAAAAAAAAGAAAGAAAAAGAAAAGACACTATGTATGTGCCAGGCACTAGGGTTAATGAGGGGGAAAACTTGGTCTTTACATTCAAGAAGTTACAGTCTACTGGAAGAGTCATCCAAGAAACGGGCAATTGAAACTGTGAAAAGTATGACAAGTAGTATCACATAGTGGGTGATAACTCTGAATGAAGCTGAGTAGGTTAGCAGGGGCTTCATCAAAAAACAAGCTCAGGTTTTTACAATTTGTCCTAGGAGCAATGGGAGCCTTTAGGGAGGCTTTTTTTTTTTTTTTTAAACTAATCTTAGAGAGACAGAAGGGGAGGAAGAAAAACGGGGAGGGAGGGGGAGAGAAAGAGAAAGAGAGTGAGACAGAGAGAGAACATGCAAGATCATATTTGCTTCACCTTAGTTGCTCACTGATTGCTTATCGTATGTGCCATGACAGGGCAAGCCTGGGGTTTCGAACCAATGACCTCAGCACTCCAGATCAATGCTCTATACACTGCGCCACCCCAAGTCAAATCATTCTCACTTTTATAATTAAGAATGCACCAGAGCCTGACCTGTGGTGGCGCAGTGGATAAAGCGTCGACCTGGAAATGCTGAGGTTGCCGGTTCGAAACCCTGGGTTTGCCTGGTCAAGGTACATATGGGAGTTGATGCTTCCAGCTCCTCCCCCCTTCTCTCTCTCTGTCTCTCTCTCCTCTCTGTCTCTCTCTCCTCTCTGTCTCTCTCTCTTCTCTCTAAAAATGAATAAATAAAAAAACAAACAAACAAAAAAGATGACAAACAATTTAAAAAAAAAAAATGCACCAGAAAGACTGGAAAGGAAGAGACCAGATAGGAAACTTGCAGTAATGAAGGTGATACAACAATGGGGATTCACACTAGCATAGCAGCAGTAAATGAGAATTAGATGAATTTAAGTTATTTACCAGGAAAATTTTACAGGGTTGGTGACTTGGTGTGGACAGCAAGAAAGTGAGAGGGAGGTCATCCAAGGAGTCAAGGATAACTTTTAGAGATTTCTGGCTTAGAACTAAGTTGAACAGGAAATACGTGAGGAGATGAGAAAAGTATGATTTATTCCATTTTAGATATGTTAACTCCAAGGTGCCTGTACAATTTCTAGTAGAAATTTGTATAAACAAGTCATCTCTAAAGAGAACCAACCTACAGAAACAAAGGGTTGGTACTGATTAGCTTAGAGATGATATAATTAAAGCCATGACAATGGATAAGACTGACCCATGAAGAATGTGTAGAGCAAGAAAAGTAGAGCCAAGCAAAGCCAAGCAGAGCCAGGCGGAGCAACACCAACAAACACTCCAACTACTTAGCAAAATAAAGTCTGCGATGGGTCTGCTCCATTAAGTATAGAGTTCACTGATAACCTTGATGAGAATGGTTTCGGTAAAATGGTAGGGACACAGTTTTACAATGGCAAAAACCAAATTTAAATGAGTTGATGCATACAAGGAAATGAAGTAAAGATGGTATCATAAATAAATATCTTAGGAAGCAATAAAAATGTTGAAAAGCCATTTTTCTATTTTTGTATTTTTATTTCAACCAAGTGAGATACTTAAATGCTAACGATAGAGGAGGAAAAATAAATACAGGGAAAATGAAGAAAGGAGTTAAGAATTTTTTTTTAAATTTTTTTTTTATTTCATTTATTCATTTTAGAAAGGAGAGAGAGAGAGAGAGAAAGAAAGAGAGACAGAGAGAGAGAAAGGGGAGGAGCAGGAAGCATCAACTCCCATAGGTGCCTTGACCAGGCAAGCCCAGGGTTTCGAACCGGCAACCTCAGCATTTCCAGGTCGACGTTTTATCCACTGCGCCACCACAGGTCAGGCAGGAGTTACGAATTTTAACATCATCATTTTCACCCTCTAATCAGCCAAAGGCAGACAACTAGACATGATTTATCTATTCTTTGATAGAGTAACACTACACAACCTGTAAAATATTCTTGCTACAACATCAAATCTGAATCTCTTCAAGTCTCTGGCTCCAACTATCACTTTGCAAAAAGTGTAGCAGGCAGAAGAATATATTGTAGACACCATGGGATATAACCAGCAATATCCAGACTGTAAAAAGCCCTATAAAACAGATAACCAAATTTCTTTAACAAAAATTCCGAGAGAAAAAGAGTTAGGGAAACCTATATATTAAAAGAGACAAATGACATATCAAACAATTACAATTTATAAATTTATGTACATCTGGATTCAAAAAAATTTCCTGTAAAATAAACCAACGAGTATACATTTGTGGACATCTGAACACTGACTAAATGTCTGATATTAAAGAATAACTGTACACCAATGTTTTATCACTTGGGTAAGTACCTCACAACAGAAAGAAAAATAGAAAAAGTAAAACAGAAAAGATAAAGAAAATAATATCACGGCCCTGGCCGGTTGGTTCAGTGGTAGAGCGTCGGCCTGGTGTACAGAAGTCCCGGGTTCGATTCCCGGCCAGGGCACACAGGAGAAGCGCCCATCTGCTTCTCCACCACTCCCCCTCTCCTTCCTCTCTGTCTCTCTCTTCCCCTCCTACAGCCGAGGCTCCACTGGAGCAAAGATGGCCCGGGCGCTGGGGATGGCTCCTTGGCCTCTGCCCCAGGCGCTGGAGTGGCTCTGGTCGCAACTGAGCGACACCCCGGAGGGACAGAGCGTCGCCCCCTGGTGGGCGTGTCGGGTGGATCCTGGTCGGGCGCAGGCGGGAGTCTGTCTGACTGTCTCTCTCCATTTCCGGCTTCAGAAAAATACAGAAAAAAAAAAAGAAAATAATATCACATTAAAAATAATCTTATAGCCCTGGCCGGTTGGCTCAGTGGTAGAGTGTCGGCCTGGCGTGCAGAAGTCCCGGGTTCGATTCCCGGCCAGGGCACACAGGAGAAGCGCCCATCTGCTTCTCCACCCCTACCCCTCTCCTTCCTCTCTGTCTCTCTCTTCCCCTCCCGCAGCCGAGGCTCCACTGGAGCAAAGATGGCCCGGGCGCTGGGGATGGCTCCTTGGCCTCTGCCCCAGGCGCTAGAGTGGCTCTGGTCATGACAGAGCAACGCCCGGGAAGGGCAGAGCATCACCCCCTGGTGGGCCTGCCGGGTGGATCCCGGTTGGGCGCATGCAGGAGTCTGTCTGACTGTCTCTCCCCGTTTCCGGCTTCAGAAAAATACAGAAAAAAAAAAAAGAAAAAAAAAATCTTGTTGTTTTCTTGGGTGTTTTCTATACTGACTTTTAAAATCACCAAATTAAGGCTAAAAATTAAAAAAATAGTAATAATCTTATAAAACAGGATGGTGGCCTGACCAGGCACAGTGGATGAAGTATCAGACTGGGATGCGGAAGGACCCAGGTTTGAGACCCGGAGGTCTCCAGCTTGAGCGCGGGCTCATCTAGCTTGAGCAAAAATCTCGCCAGCTTGTGTTCAGAGTCGCTGGCTCAAGCAAGAGGTTACTAGGTCTGCTGAAGCCCCCCCAGTCAAGGCACATATAGAAAGCAATCAATGAAAAACTAAGGTGTCGCAACGAGAAACTGATGATTGATGCTTCTCATCTCTCTCCGTTCCTGTCTGTCCCTATCTATCCCTCTCTCTGACTCTCTCTCTGTTCCTGTAAAAATAAATTAATTTAAAAAATTTGAAAGAAAACCAGGATGGTGAATGATGTATTAATTTAAATTCTTCTCATTTTAACTCTCAATGTATTAACATAGGTTTCACACTTATAAAAACAAGCTTTACAAAATATTGTTTCATGGTCTTTGCCAACTGTTTTTTGAAATAAGGGAAAATAATACAATATATTAAAAAAAAAAAAAAGAATGCCTGAGGGAAAACAAATAGCAGAGGAGTATTAACATAAAAGATGAAATCATCTATTAGATGTAGAAGTAGGCATTTAAGAGTGTCACTAAAGACTTTGGATGAGCCTGACAAGGCGGTGGTGCAGTGGCTGGAGCATCGGACTGGAATGCAGAGGACCCAGGTTCGTGAACCTGAGGTCGCCAGCTTGAGTGCGGGCTCAACTGGTTTGAGCAAGGCTCACCAGCTTGAGCCCAAGGTCACTGGCTCGAGCAAGGGGTCACTCGGTCTGCTGTAGCTCCCCCCACCATCAAGGCACATATGAGAAATCAATCAATGAACTAAGGAACGACAACGAAGAATTGATATTTCTCATCTCTCTCCCTTCCTATTTGTCTGTCCCTATCTCTGTCTCTGTATCTGCCACAAAAGAAAAAAAAAAGACTTTGGATGATTACACTGGGTAACAAAATTTTTGCTGCACCCACAAAAACACTTGTTCTTACCTAATTCGAGTGTGCTGATCTCAAATCTGACATTCGTTTTTCTCTGTAAGTTACAGTTTTTTTGCAATTCAAGATTTTAGGTTGTCCCTATCTCTGTCTCTGTCTCTGTCTCTGCCACAAAAGAAAAAAAAAAGACTTTGGATGATTACACTGGGCAACAAAATTTTTGCTGCATCCACAAAAACACTTGTTCTTACCTAATTCGAGTGTGCTGATCTCAAATCTGACATTAGTTTTTCTCTGTAAGCTACAGTTTTTTTGCAATTCAAGATTTTAGGTTTTCATTTCATTGTAAAATTTTCAACATTTATAATAGTTTAACATAATGAAATAGAATGTCTTCTTGGTCATCATCTTTGTGAAAATATAATAATTTATATAATGCAGTAAATACACTAATACACTAAAAGATATGATTGTATCAGAATTTGTCTACAATTGTATCAGAATTTGTCTACAATTTCAAAACAGAACATATTAAAACACTTCATCATAAAATTTTCACAACTTATTTAAATTCTATTCAGGCAAAAATTTGCGTTTGCAGCTCTTGTGTTTGTGTACTTGTTGAGGACAATCTCCTTTGATGCTCCAGCAGTAGTCTGCTCATCACTAACAGCTCCAAGATTTTTGTGAAACTTATCAAGGTGACTGTTCATGAAGTGAATCTTAACGTTTATGTTACATCCAATGTCGCGGAAAGCCAACAGCATCCTTTGAACCAGAAGTTCATAGTTTTCTGATTTTTTGTTGCCAAGGAAGTTCTTTGTAACTGCCACAAAAGATTGCCATGCTGCTTTCTCCTCCTTATTCATCTTCCTGGTAAATTCTTCGTCACGTATGAGGGTTTGAATTTGAGGTCCATCGAATACACCTGCTTTTATCTTCTTGAAAGACAAGGCAGGAAAAGCAGAAATAATATGTTGAAAGCATTCACTTTCTCTATTCAAAGCCTGAACAAACTGCTTCATTAAGCCAAGTTTGATGTAAACTGGGGGAAAATGATCCTGTCTCGATTAACTACAGGTTCATTCACAATATTCTGCATCCCTACTTCAGAGCTTCATGTTTCGGCCACTCCTCTGTGTCCAGTGTTTCTCCCGAGCTCAGCTGTCCCACAAACACAGAAAGCAAGAATGCTTCGTGAAACCTCTCTGTAGTCCTAGCAGAAAATTGATCTTTTTTTAAAATTTTTTTATATTTTTCTGAAGCTGGAAATGGGGAGGCAGTCAGACAGACTCCCACATGTGCCCAACCGGGATCCACCAGGCATGCCCACTAGGGGGCGATGTTCTGCCCATCCAGGGCGTTGCTCTGTCTCGACCAGAGCCACTCTAGCGCCTGGGGCTAAGGCCAAGGAGCCATCCCCAGCGCCCAGGCCATCTTTTGCTCCAATGGAGCCTCGGCTGCAGGAGGGGAAGAGAGAAAGAGAGGAAGGAGAGGGGGAGGGGTGGAGAAGCAGATGGGCACCTCTCCTGTGTGCCCTGGCCAGGAATCGAACCCGGGACTCCTGCACGCCAGGCCGATGCTCTACCACTGAGCCAACCGGCCAGGGCAGAAATTGATCATTTTAAGATCCACACAAATGCCTGACCAGGCGGTGGCACAGTGAATAGAGCATTGGACTGGGATGCGGAGGACCCAGGTTCGAGACCCTGAGGTCGCCAGCTTGGACCCAAGGTCGCTGGCTTGAGCAAGGGGTCACTTGGTCTGCTGTGCCCCCCCCCCCCAGTCAAGGCACATATGAGAAATCAATCAATGGACAACTAAGGAACCACAAGGAAGAATTGATGTTTCTCATCTATCTCCCTTTCTATCTGTCTCTATCTGTCCCTCTGACTCTCTCTGCCACAAAAAAAAAAGTCACATTTTAAATTTGATGTCTAATATTTGTTCTATTTATAGACATGACCCCATGGGTTGCTGGCTTGAGCCCAAAGGTCTCTGGCTTGAGCCCAAGCTCACTGGTTTGAGCAAGGGGTCAGTGGCTTTGCTGGAACCGCCCAGTCAAGGCACATATGAGAAAGCAATCAATGAACAACTAAGGCAGGGGTCAGGAACCTTTTTGGCTGAGAGAGCCATGAACGCCATATATTTTAAAATGTAATTCTGTGAGAGCCATACAACGACCTGTGTACTTTACGCATTATCCAATAAAAATTTGGTGTTGTCCCGAAGGACAGCTGTGATTGGCTCCAGCCACCCGCAACCAAGAACATGAGCAGTAGGAAATGAATGGATTGTGATACATGAGAATGTTTTATATTTTTAACAATATTATTTTTATTATTAAAGATTTGTCTGTGAGCCAGATACAGCCATCAAAAGAGCCACATCTGGCTCATGAGCCATAGGTCCCCAACCCCTGAACTAAGGTGTAGCAACAAAGAATTGATGCTCCTCATCTCTCTCCCTTCCTGTTTGTTCTTTCTGTCCCTCTCTCTGTCTCTCTCATTAAAAAAAAAAAAATTAAACAAAAAGAACTGCATCACTAGCCTGACCAGGTGGTGGCGCAGTTTCTAGAGTGTTGACCTGGAACACTGAGGACTCAGGTTCGAAACCCCGAGACTGCCAGCTTGAGCATGGGCTCAGAGACATGACCGCATAATTTCTGGCTTGAGCAAGGGGTCACTCGCTCAGTTGGAGCCCCCAGTCAAGGCACATATGAGAAAGCAATCAATGAACAACTAAAGTGCCTCCAACTGTGACTTGATGCTTCTCATCTCTCTCCACTAAAACAAACAAACAAACAAAAACAGCAGCAGCAACAAAACAACTGCATCATAAGCCTGACCTGTGGTGGTGTAGTGGATAAAGCGTCAACCTGGAATGCTGAGGATGATGGTTCAAAACACCAGGCTTGCCTGGTCACAGCACATATAAGAAGCAACTCCTATAAGATGATGCTCCCTCACCTCCTCTCTCTAAGATCAATAAATGAAATCTTAAAAAAGAAAAAGAAAAAGACATAAATCCTAATAGGAACACTGACAAAACAAAATGGTCTTGAATGTCAACTATTTCTCATAAAAACGTTGGGTTTCCCATAAATTGTGTTGTACCTTATCAAATCTTTCATTTTCAGATTCAATGGGATTCTATAATACTAAACAAGTATTTCATAAATATAAATATTAAATTATACTACTTGTTCTCCAATGTAACTTCCAACTTGAATTCTATTATTCTACTAGTTAAGTTTCATCAAAAGAAAAAAAAACAAAATGTACCAAACTGATGATGCCGACCTCTGTATGTTTACATAAATTTAAGCAATGATTCTTTAGGTTGAAAAACACCAGTATAACCATTATGGAAGAAAGTATGGTAGTTCCTCAAAAAATTAAGAATAGAACTAATTACCTTATAATCCAGCAATTCCTCTACTGGTATCTACCCCCAAACTTGAAAACACTGGTTCATCGCAGCATGACACTTGTTCACAGTGGCCAAGACATGGAAACAACCAAAGTGTCCCTCAAAAGAGGACTGGATAAAGACCATGTGGTACATATATACTATGAAATACTACTCAGCCATAAGAAATGATGACATAGTGACATTTACAACAACATGGAAGGACCTTGAAAATATTATACTGAGTGAAATAAATCAGAAAAAGCTAAGGTGGGAATATAAAACTGAGACTCATGGACATATAGATAAAAAGTGAAGTGGTTACCGGAGGAGAGGGATATAGGAAAGGGAGAGAGGATGTAAAGAGGGACAGATAAAAGGTGATGGAAAATGATTTGACTTTAGGTCCGTGATGGTGAACCTTTTTATAAAAACCGCCTACTTTTGCAGCGCTGGTCACCTGGTCCCTCCTGCCCACTAGTGGGCGTTCCAGCTTTCATGGTGGGCGGTAGAGGAGCAACCAAACAGTGCCACAATTGGCCCACCATGAAAGCTAGAACGCCCACTAGTGGGCAGGAGGGACCAGGTGACCAGCACTGCAAAAGTGGGCAGTTTTATAAAAAGGTTCGCCATCACAACTTTAGGTGATGGGTATGCAACATAATTAACAGTTCAAATTCTATAGAAATGTTTACCTGAAATCTGTGTACTCATATTAATCAATGTCACCCTGATAAATTTAATTTTTTAAATGAAATTTTTTTTAGAAAAAGAAAAAAATGTAGGAAAATGGCTGAGAGATTAAACTGCAGCCTTGAGAAAAATCTTTCATGTGAACTTCGGAACACCAAGTCCTGCTGGGGCAGAACGCTGCTCCGGCAAGCACTACTATGATTGTTTATAGGAAGCAGCTGATCCCTATAGCCAATTAATAAATACGATGAGGCTGCAGAGATCTGGGCTCTCAGTCCTAGAGGCTGGGAGTCCCCTGTACCCATCTTTTCTCTATGTTCTGTCTTGTGTGTATTTTTTCTTAAGTCCTGCAGCGCCTTCCTTTTGTGCACACCCACAGCTGAGCTGGTCTCGGCAAAAAAGAAAACCACCTCTGAGAACATGTGTACCGTATTTCCCCATGTATAAGATGCAACTTAATTTTGGGGCCCAAAATTTGAAAAACAAAATAATGTATTACATAAAGTTATTGAACTCAAGTTTTATTGATCAAAAAATTCATACAACTCCTCATCACTGTCAAAACTCCCATCCATTAGCTTGTCCTCATCTGTGTCTGATGATAAATCACTGTTTCATATATTGCCTCGTCCTCAGTTCCATATATGGCATTTGTAACGCCACACTTCTTAAATGACAATGATCTCAATCTTGATATTATCCCAGGATGTTTTCACCCAGGTACAAACTTTCCCTATAGTTGGTTTCTTCACTCTTCCTGCTGGTGTCAAATTGTCCCCAGAAGACTTTATCCATTGGTTCCATTCGTCTCTCATGGCAGCTTTGAAGTGTTGGTTAATGCTGCTATCAAGTGGTTGGAGCTGGGATGTCAAGCCTCCAGGTATGATGGCAAGTTTTGTTTGTGCTTTGCAGCAATCCTCTTTCTGTTTTTTGTTATGTGTGCCCTGAACCGATCAAGCACCAATAGTGCAGGTTTGCGTAAGAGCCCACCTGGTCTCCTTCTCCAAACTTTCTCAAACCAGAACTTCATCCCATCCTGATCCAGCCAACCCTTGTCATGAACGTGGACAGTCACTCCTCAAGGAATGTCTTCTTTTGGCATTGTTTTGCATTTGAGAATCAGCATAGGAGGCAGCTTGGTTCCATCGGCACAACAAGCTAGAACATAATGGCTCTTTTCATGTCCACTTGTCTTCCTGGTTACAGTTTTCACCAACTTAACAGTTCTGCTACTTGGGACATCAAATTGAAGGGGGACTTCGTCCATATTTGTGATCTGTCCCAACTCAAATTGATGTGTCTTCCTACATTGAATGACAAAACAATGAAATTCAAGGACCTTCTGCTCATAGCTTTCAGGCATCTCTGGGACAAGTCTAGTGAATGTAAGCATGCTTAGTCCATTTTGTTTCATGAACCTGAAGCATCAATTGTGTCCTCTTTTGAAATCAGTAACTTCTTTTTCATCAGCAATTCTTCTTGCTTCATGCTGAACCATCTTTGTGGACACAAGAATTCCAATTGCCCTTTGCTCTTCAATCCGTATCTTCAATTCCCTCTCTCAATCAGGCCATTCTGCTGACTTGCCTCTCATAATGCCTCTCATACCATTCTACAATGGTATTTTCAGTAGGGTTTCTTTTTCCTGTAGCCAGTCTCTGATTGGTTACTCAGCTGGAGGAAGACCAAACTTACATTGAGCAGCACAGTTTCCATTCACTTTTGCAAACTGGATCACTTTTAACTTGAATTCAGCACTGTACAAAAATCTTTTTCTGAGCCATTTCTGGGAAAATGTGGCAAAATGTAACCTACCATAATATACCAGTAACAAGTGTGAAACAATGAGCACAAAGACAACAAGCACAAAAAAGTGGAAAATGCAAGAAAAAACAAAATCACCAACCACTGTATAAGATGCACCCAATTTTTAGACCCCAAATTTCTCGGAGGAAATGTGCGTCTTATACATGGGGAAATATGTTGATTTTTTTCAAACTGGATTTACTAAAATATCTTAAGATGAAAATAAGTATAGATCTTAGTTAGATGCATCCATTAAAACCATCTGAGTGCTTAAAGCTCTTTTTGAATTTATCTAGTAGATCTTTGGTTCTTACTGGAAGGACCCCTCCCCAAAAAATAATAATAAAATTTAAAAACCACCTGAGGAACTTCCAGCAAATAATCATGGCGAAGCATTATCCTCACAGATTCTGAGGAGGCATCTAAGTTTTTAAAATTTCTCCAGGTGATTTTGATGTACATCCTCAAATTATAGTTTTATATTGTAGTTAGTCCTAAAGGATCAAAAGAAAAATTACAAAGGGGCAATCAAGAAATTATCAGTGTCAGAAAATGTTAACTGGGCGCCATAGGCAAAAATCAACTTGTGTGGCTAAGCCTTAGCCGCTAAGGTACTCAGATTTCAATGGTAACTGCAACAACTGTCATTCAGATTCAAAGAAATATTTACAAAATCCTTCAGGTATATCTTAAAGAGATATGTTAACAGGAAAAAGAGGTCAATTCAACATTTTTAAATAAGTAAGCATTTTTCATTATAGTTAAGCTTTTATTGAAGATATTTTTAATCCTTCAAGAAGAAAATACAGGTGGCTTATTCATTATATAATTATCTAATCCTGATATATTCTAAGACACATTCTTGTACATATATATTAATTTTGTTGCTTTTTATCTTGATTTTATCTAGACCAAGAGTCAACAGACTTTCTATAAAAAAGACAGTAAATATTCCAAGTTTTGCCAATCTTAAGAGTTTTCATAGAAAGAAAACAATAAATAATATGTACAGTAACACGTAGCTCTGTTCCAATAAAACTTTATGGACACTGAAATTTAAATTTCATGTAATTTACACAAAGTATTAATAATTTTCATTTTAAGCCTGACCAGGCAGTGGCGCAATGGACAGAGTGTGGGCTGGGATGAGGAGGACCCAGGTTCGAGACCCCGAGGTCACCAGCTTGAGCGAGGCTCATCTGGTTTGAGCAAAAAGCTCACCAGCGTGGACCCAAGGTCACTGGCTTGAGCAAGGGGTTACTCGGTCTGCTGAAGGCCCACGGTCAATGCACATATGAGAAAACAATCAATGAACAACTAAGGTGTTGCAACGAAAAACTGATGAATGATGCTTCTCATCTCTCTCTCCATTCCTGTCTGTCCCTATCTATCCTTCTCTTTGTTTCTGTAAAAAAAATAAAATAAAAAACAATAATTTTAATTTTAGAAACTATTTTGCAAGGTAAATTTTATAAATATCTTTACAAAATAAAATGTGACAAAATATTACTCTTTTGCACCTGACCTCTGGTGGCGCAGTGGATAAAAAGTATCGACCTAGAATACTTGAGGTTGCTGGTTTGAAACTCTGGGCTTGTCCAGTCAAAGCACAAATGGAAGTTGATGTTTCCTGTTCGTCCCCACCTTCTCTCTCTCTCTCTCTCTCTCTCTCTCTTTCCTAAGAGTAATAAAAATAAAATCTTTAAAAAATATACATATATATTACTCTTTTGCTTTTTTTACTCAACCACTAACTGTAGAACTCATTCTTAGCTCTCAGGTGTACAAAAACAAGTTGGCAGGCAGGATTTGGCTTGCCAGCAATAGTTTGCAAGCCTCCCCAACTCTATAGACAAAGTTATCTTATACAGGCTTTTCTTTTAAAGATTTTATTTATTAATTTTTTTGGAGAGAGGGGAGAGAGGAGGAGAAAGAGAGGGAAAGTGAGAAAGAATGGGGAGAAGTGGGAAGCATCTACTTGCAGTAGTTGCTTCCTGTATGTATGTATGTACCTTGACTGGACAAGCCCAGGAGTTTGAACCAGTGACCTCAGCATTCCAGGTCAATGCTTTATTCACTCTGCCACCACAGGTCAGGCATAGGATACTTTTTAAAAGTTCTTTTGAGAATATGTTTACTAAAGCTGGGGACAGTGAAACAAGGAAGGGCCTGGAATAGAAGAGCAGGCAGGCGGGGCTGCTGAAAAGGGGGGTCTTAGGGATAGGTTCAGGGGTTAGCCCAAGATGAGCTGCTGCTGCCCACTCTTCCCCTGGTTACAAGTCTGATGGGGTCCTTTAGAGTTTAGGAGATGGACACCAATACGGGTTACTTTTAATAATATGTTGGGAAAACAGCTGTGTTAGGCTTGCTCACTTGTATTTTGCCTTATCAGTGCATGAGCACGTGGCAGTGTGTATAGTCTATCTACTAAGCCAAGAGGGCTTTCCCTCAGCGGGGATGGCGGATTATGTATTGCCTGGCTGGCGCTGTGAGGGTCCACTTTTGCTGTTTGTTTACCTGCTGCCGTGAGAAGTGGTCTTCCCCTACTGTTTGATCACCCATTGTTGGGAAACTCTATTAAACGGGAATGGCCCAACGCTTTCTGGCACAACAGCTTCTCAACCATTTGCCCAAATCCAATGTGGACCTACCTGGCCTCGGCCACCTGCATTACATAATAGTAGTATCTATTTAGCAGGGTTTGTCAGGCAGATTAAATGAATTGATATATGTGCTTATACGAGTGCCTGGTACACAGTTTAAGTGCTATATCATTTTATACATCTTTATCACTCTTAGCTTCTATATCGCCTCCATTTTACTTAGTACTCCTTCATGTGTTAGCGAGGGGTAGTCAACCTTTTTATACCTACCACCCACTTTTTGTATCTCTGTTAGTAGTAAATTTTCTAACCGCCCAAGGGTTCCACAGTAATGGTGATTCATAAAGCAGAGTTACAGCGAGTTAAAACATATACTAATACTTACCAAGTATTTTATGTCGGATTTTCGCTAAGTTTGGCAGAATAAATCTTTATAAAACAACTTACTATAGTTAAATCTATCTTTTTATTTATACTTTGGTTGCCCTGCTACCGCCCACCATGAAAGCTGGAACACCCACTAGTGGGCAGTAGGGACCAGGTTGACTTCCACTGTGTTAGCCTATCACATTGAAACATTTCGCCTAAAATCTGATTGTTATAAAAAGAAAAGCTCTTTCATTGTTAAGGAAGTAACTAATTCATTAGCTTTTCCTAGAAACTTTCTAGCTCTCTCAAAAATTAGAAGTAAATATATCCACGTGCAATTTATCATAGCAGTAGTCCCATAGCACTAAATCAGGCATTAAAAAAAAAACAGGTCCTGGCCTGTTGGCTCAGTGGTTGAGCGTCGGCCTGGCATGCAAAGTCCCGGGTTCGATTCCCGGCCAGGGCACGCAGGAGAAGCGCCCATCTGCTTCTCCACCCCTCCCGCAGCCAGCGAGGCTCCATTGGAGCAAAGACGGCCTGGGCGCTGAGGATGGCTCCTTGGCCTCTGCCCCAGGTGCTGGAGTGTCTCTGGTTGCAACAAAGCGACGCCCCGGAGGGGCAGAGCATCGCCCCCTGGTGGGCAGAGTGTCACCCCCTGGTGGGCGTGCTGGGTGGATCCCGGTCGGGCGCAGGAGAGAGTCTGACTGCCTCCCCGTTTCCAACTTCAGAAAAATACAAAAAAAAGAAAAAAACCCAGAAACTAACCTACTAAGACCTCAGAGGAGGACATAAAGATTCCTAGTTTTCAACACACTAATGCAAATGAAACTGAATTTAGGAAGGACTTGTCTATAAATGCATCATTACATTATAACCAAGACATCTTACATACTCTGGTTTTTTGTTTTTTGTTTTTTTTTTTACAGAGACAGAGAGAGAGTCAGAAGATAGACAGGGACACAGACAGGAACAGAGAGATGAGAAGCATCAATCATTAGTTTTGTGTTGTGCATTGCAACACCTTAGTTGTTCATTGATTGCTTTCTCATATTTGCCTTGACCGCGGGCCTTCAGCAGACCGAGTAACCCCTTGCTCAAGCCAGCAACCTTGGGTCCAAGATGGAGAGCTTTTGCTCAAACCAGATGAGCCCGCACTCAAGCTGGTGACCTCGGGGTCTCGAACCTGGGTCCTCGGCATCCCAGTCCAACACTCTATCCACTGCGCCACCACCTGGTCAGGCTACATACTCGGGTTTAAAGTACTTTTTCCTTTAGGTAAGTACGGAGTCAATTTAATTAGTCAAAGTAAATTACTAACTCTCAGCCTGGCCTAGCCCAGCCTAATACTAAAGTGGGAGTCAAAGAGTATTAAGGAAAAGCTAAGTAGAATGCGAGTGAGGACAATTATCTCCAGCAAGGTATAATGAAGTAGCATTCCACATGCCCAGATCTTCATTATTAAAGTGTTTTATTTTGGGTACACACCTCTCATTCGTATGTCTTGCAATTTTCCATCCCCTTTTACAATTCAGCCAAAGGCAGCCAATCACCATCTCTGTGAACCCCTTCCTGGCCAGCCATTCCCCTTGGCAGAGGTAGGTACCCTTTCCTTAAGTCTCATTGTGTAATGTACATATAAGCATAATAGCTTATACAGAATGCATTTACAGAATGCCATTACATCCCAGGTCCTCTCTTACAACATTCAATTCTTTCAACACCTAGACAAGAAACTAATATCCACATTTAACAGATGAGGAAACAAGTTCACTAGGTTTAGGTCACATATCCAAGGTCAAATAGCTAGACATTGGCAGAGCCCAGATTCAAACCAGGTTTGTTTTTGACTCCCACATCAATGGTTTCAAACAGCAGGAATGAGGACAGAGAGGAGGCCAAATAGGCAGGATTCCCTTTTTATCTGTTTATATATTGGATTTCCATGCAAGAGATTTTGGGTAAACGTTTCCAGTGCTAAGTTAAATTCGAAAAATCACTGATTCTACCCCGTGCTGCCTCCCACATTCTTTGTAACTAGATACATGATATCCCTAGTACCAGACTGACCTCCTTAGGGGAAAACATTGAACTGAATTTCTTTGTTTCTTTAGTATCAGGTATAGTGTATAGCACTCAACAAATGTTTATATGGAATCAAACTTTGAAAGCAAGACTTGCAAATAATTGTATTTCCAGTTATAGCCAATAATAAGTAACTTACAACTGCATAGCAATTTATAGTTAAATTCTTTCATATATAATCTCTTTTTAAATATTTTATTTATTCACTTTTAGAGAGAGAGGACAGAGAGAGAGAGAGAGAGAAGCATCAATTCCCATATGTGCCTTGACTAGGCAAGCCCAGGGTTTTGAACCAGCGACCTCAGCATTCCAGGTCAATGCCCTATCCACTGTGCAACCACAGGTCAAGCTTGTATATAATCTTCTTAAATATCGCTTCTCGGCCTTTTGGCTAAGATCAAGTGTAATCTTCTTAAATAAAGAAATCAAGCTGAACTTTTTAAAATGTTTTCCAAAAATGGCACATTTATTCAATACCAAAAGCTTTATTATTTTTTTTAAGATTTTATTTATCCATTTTTATTGGAGAGAGAGAGGGGAAAGAGATAGAGAGAACAAGGGGAGGAGCAGGAAGCATCAACTCCCATATGTGCCTTGACCAGGCAAGCCCAGGGTTTAGAACTGGCAACCTCAGCATTCCAGGTCTACGCTTTATCCACTGCGCCACCACAGGTCAGGCCCAAAGCTTTATTTTAATAAAATATAATCCAACAACTGTCATATAGTATTGGCAAAAGAAATTACCAATGTTTTATTTGTTTTAATTGCCATACAAAAATACTATTAGGGTTAAACCATATAAAACTGCCAATAATGGCAATTACACAAGTTCAACCTAATACTTATCAATAGTATTTAAACAGCATTAGCTTAGTTCTCAGCAGCTAACATAAACAGCAGAGCTGGGATTTATTTACATAGTTTTGACAAAAAAATAAAGCAAAGTAACTCCCTCCTCTGATTTCATAGTTCTTTATACATACATATCTTTAATACTTCTCACACGACACTGTAATTATCTGCCTTGATGGTGTCTCCTCAACAACTGTCCTCTAAAGCTACAACATATTTAGTTCTCAGTGTATCTTTACAAACATTATAGTAATTGACACATGGTAGGTATCTACTGTTTTTAACTTACTACAGGCATCATACTAAAACTAAAAATTTGTATTGTGCTCTCAAAACTGAATATGCACTATATCACCTTATTCTCATCCTCCATTTTTAAAAACTCCAAAAAAAAATCTAAATCTGAAATATGGACAAACATCCAAGTCCAGCTGGTTGGGGGTGGTATTGATAAAATTTTATCTTTTTTAAAGACTGTACACTAATTAACATATCAGAGAATATATACCAATTTTCAAATCCTGTAGAAAAATCAACTGGCTGTCTTAACTTTATATTGAAACTTTTTTTTATTTAAGTGAGATAGAGAAAGCATGTGCCCTCACTGGTTTAAGTTCTCATTATTTGACTGGCTAATATTCATAATTTAAACCAGCGGTTCTCAACCTGTGGGTCGCAACCCCGGCAGGGTCGCCTAAAGCCATTGGAAAATACATAATGCATATCAGGTATTTACATTCCGAATCATAACTGTAGCAAAATTACAGTTATGAAGTAGCCACCAAAATTATTTTTTGGTTTGAGGTCACCGCGACATGAGGAACTGTATTGCGGGGTCACGGCATTAGAAAGGTTGAGAACCGCTGATTTAAACATAGGTAAAAACAATGTTTAAAACTACATCATTAGCCTGACCAGGCGGTGGCACAGTGGACAGAGCAATGACCTGGGACACTGAGGTGCCAGGTCTGAAACTCCGAGGTCACAGGCTTGAGTGCGGGGTCACCAGCTTGAGTGTGGAATCACCGACATGATCCCATGGTCACTGGCTTCAAGCCCAAAGGTCACTGGCTTCAAGCCCAAGGACACTGGCTTGACCTCCGGGTCAAAGCACGGGTATGAGAAGCAATAAACAATTAAGGTGCTGCAACTATGAGTTGATGCTTCTCATCTCTATCCTTTCCTGTCTCTCCATAGCAAAAAAAAAAAAAAGTCAAATAGGTAATGTTTAAAGATTTCTATTTATTGACTTTATAGAGAGAAAGGGGGAGGGGAGTGAGAAGTATCAACTCAGCTGCTTCACTTTTTAATTGTTCATTGATTGCTGGTCAACCCAGCAAGCCCAGGGTTTCAAACTGGTGACCTCAGCATTCCAGGACGACACTTTATCCACTGTGCTACCTCAGGCAAGGCTTGAATAGCTAATTTTTAAATGCTGGCTCAAAAATTCTTAGTTTGGTTTTTTAGGGTGGGGGGGACAGACAGGAACGGACAAACAGGAAGGGAGATGAGAAGCATCACCTCTTCATAATGGCACCTTAGTTGCTCACAGATTGCTTTCTCATATGTGCCCTGACTGGGGGCTCCAGCCAAGCCAGCAACCTTGGGCTTCAAGTCAGCGACCATGGGGTCATGTCTATAATCCCACACTCAAGCCAGCGACCCCGTGCTCAAGCCAGTGACCTGAGGGTTTTGAACCTGGGTCCTCAGCATACAAGGCCAATGCTCTATCTACTGAGCCAACCGACTAGTCAGGCTCAAAAATTGTTTTAACTACACAAGGCTAAGAGAAATGCATCTACCGACTTAGTTTGGCCTTCAGGCTGCCAGTATAAATCCCTCTGGCTCAGCACTAATATGTATTAGTTTTGAATAGCCGAAGAGACTGAATTTATGGTCTAAAGCAGAGGTCCCCAAACTTTTTACTCAGGGGGCCAGTTCACTGTCCCTCAGACTGTTGGAGGGCCGGACTATAAAAAAAACTATGAACAAATCCCTATGCACACTGCACATATCCTATTTTAAAGTAAAAAAACAAAACAGGAACAAATACAATATTTAAAAATAAAGAACAAGTAAATTTAAATCAACAAACTGACCAGTATTTCAATGGAAACTATGGGCCTGCTTTTGGCTAATGAGATGGTCAATGTGCTCCTCTTACTGACCACCAATGAAAGAGGTGCCCCCTCCGGAGGTGTGGTGGGGGCCGGATAAATGACTTCAGGGGGCCGCATGCGGCCCGCGGGCCGTAGTTTGGGGACCCCTGGTCTAAAGTGATGCCAACAACATTATCCAGTCTATTTACTCAACTCAAAGCATAAAAATTACTAAAGAATATTTAACTAACCTTAGAATAAATATGGCAATGCAAAAATAAAGAGGCCCTGGCCAGATAGCTCAACTGGTTAGAATGTCATCTTGAGGTTGTGGGTTCAATCCCCAGTCAGGGCACATATAAAAATCAACCAACGAGTGCATAAATAGGTGGAAAAACAACAAGTCCATGTTTCTCTCTCACTCTGTCCCGCCTACCTCTTCCCTTTATCTCTAAAAATCAATAAATAAAAAATTTTAAAAAGAAATAAGTTGGCCATGGCTAGTTGGCTCAGCAGTAGAGCACCAGCCAAACTTGGGAAGTCCCAAGTTTGATTCCCAGTCATGGCACACAGGAGAAGCAACTACCTGCTTCTCCACTCCTCCCCCTTCTCTCCCTCTCTCTTTCTCTCTTCTCCTTCCACAGCAATGGCTCTAATGGGTTCAAGCAAGTTGGCCCCGGGCACTGAGGATGGCTACATGTCCTGCCTCAAGGCGCTAAAGTAGCTCGGCTGCTAAGCAACAGGGCAGCAGCCTCATCTGATCAGATCATCATCTGGTAGGGGGCTGGCCCAGGTGGATCCCAGCCTCTTACTTAATAAAAGAAAAGGCTCTGTCCAGTTGGTTCAGTGGTAGAGCGTCAATCGGTATGTAGAAGTCCTGGGTTTGTTTCCCGGTCAGGGAACACAGGAGAAGCGCCCATCTGCTTCTCCATTCTTCCCCCTCTCCTTCCTCTCTATCTCTCTCTTCCCCTCCCGCAACCAAGGCTCCATTGGAGCAAAGTTGGCCAGGGCCCTGAGGACAGCTCCACAACCTCTGCCTCAGGAGGTAGAATGGCTCCAGCCATAAAGGAACAACGCTCCAGCTGGGCAGAGCATCGCCCCCTGGTGGGCATGCCAGGTGGATCCCAGTAGAGTGCATGCAGGAGTCTGTCTGATTGCCAACCCGCTTCTAACTTTGGAAAAATACAAAAAATTAAATTAAAAAAATTTTTTTTATCTTTTCAGCAGATACCATCCTATTTACCTCAGCATCATCTGTAATAGTGAAAATGTGCAAGCAAACAAAATGCCCATTTCTGTAGTGTAGATAAAAAGTATAATATAACCATATATGAGACTATATAACACAAACTAGATCTACCATTATCAATACTGTATCTAGAAAATATTTTGTTAGGTGAAAACACCAAGTGGTAGAATTATATACAGTGCAGCATTCATGGCAATTTTAAGCATTAATATACACTGTTTGTGGATACATATGTATAGTAAAAAAAGTACAAAAACAGAAGGAATATATACAAATTTTAAGAGGAATTTTATATTGGGAAGAGGGAGGGGAATAGGATTAGAAAGAGGTTCAAAAGAACATCAACTGTAACTGTTTTGCTTCTAAGAACTCTTGACGTGGCCCTGACCTGGAAGAGCTCAGTTTGTTAAGAGTGTCGTTCGAATATGCCAAGGTTGCGGATTTGATCCCTGGTCAGTGCACATACAAGAATAAACCAATAAATGCATAAATAGGTGAAACAAATTGATATTTCTCTAGCAAAATCAATCAAAAATATTTTAAATCAATAAATAAAAACTAACAAATATGACAAATATTAACATCTGTCCATTCTGATAGCTAAATGGATTATTTTGTTATATTACTTGTGGGTTATTTTCCTGCATGTTCAACATATTCCATAATAAAAATTAATTAAAATGTAAATATGTAAAAATTTTTCAAAGAAAAAACTGTTCTGAATATAGGCCCCATGATAGGCCCTCTGACAGCGAGTTGAATATATAAATGATATATAAGCACTAAAAGAATAAATCCTATACTTCTGAGATCCTACTGAATAGAATTCTGGAATAGTGGAGGTTCAAATATCAAGTTGGATCACTTACAAAATATCAATATATATATGACCTTGGGCAAATTTTCCAACTTCTTAAACCGATAAGCCTATAAAAGGGCTAATGCTATCACCTACCTCAGTTACAGTGATGCTTGATGAGATAATCAGTGTTCAGGGCCTGTCTACTACTTTACTTCCCTCAATAGAGCTCAGAAATATCACTTTGAAGGTCATAATACAGTATGGTACCTTTTGCACTAGGTACATACATAAGCAAGTAAAAGACTGCTTTCCTAGTGTCCAAGGGCAGAAAACAAATTAGTTTTGCCATTACAAGAACAGAGAGTAAAGACAGACTGCCCTATTCCTATTATCATCAACTCATCTTAATCATTGTCACTATAATAACAACCAACATTAGGTCTGACCTGTGGTGGTGCAGTGGATAAGGCGTTGATCTGGAATGCTGAGGTCACCAGTTCGAAACCGTGGGCTTGCCTGGTCAAGGCACATATGGGAGTTGATGCTTCCTTGTCCCCTACCCTCTTACTCTTACTCTCTCCTCTCTAAAAATAAATTAAATTATTTTAATTAAAAATATTTTTAAATAACCAACATTTACTGAGCATCATGTGCTAGGACTGTTCTAGACTCTTACACTATAATAACTCATTTGATACCAAAGAAAATACGTTATACAAGCTATACAAGGCAAAAATGTGTGTTGATTACAAATTCAGAAAAAAAAAATTTTCTTTCAGGTGCAAAAAATTAGGGGAGATTGCGAACAAAAAAAAAATCTGGTATGCAGATCCAAAGGATAGATAGGCCAGCGTATACAAAATGTAATAGAGAAGGGATGGAATGGTAAAGAGTAACAGATAAGGCCCGGGCCAGTTGGCTCAGTGGTGGAGCATCAGCCCAGTGTGTGTATGTCCCCAGGTTTGATTCCTGGCCAGGGCACAACAGGAGAAGCGCCCATCTGCTTCTGTACCCTTCCCCCTCTCCTTTCTCTCTCTCTCTCTCTTCCCCTCCCACAGCCAAGGCTCCACTGGAGCAAAGTTGGCCCGGGCACTGACGATGGCTCTGTGGCCTCTGCCTCAGGCGCTAGAATGGTTCCGGTTGCAATGGAGCAACACCCCAGGTGGACGGAGCATCGCCCCCTAGTGGGCATGCCGGATGGATCCCGGTCAGGTGCATGTGGGTATCTGTCTCTCTGCTTCCCTGCTTCTCACTTTAAAAAAATTAAAATTAATTAATTAATTAATTAAAATCTAACAGATAAGGTCCAGAAAGTAACTTCATAAGGCTGAATTACCATATACATAGCAAGCAATAAGAAAAAGGATGGGCCCTGGCCAGTTGGCTCAGCAGTAGAGCATCGGCCTGGCGTGCAGGAGTCCCGGGTTTGATTCCTGGCCAGGGCACACAGAAGCGCCCATCTGCTTCTCCACCCCTCCCCCTCTCCTTCCTCTCTATTTCTCTCTTCCCCTCCCACAGTTGAGGCTCCATTGGAGCAAAGATGGCTCGGGTGCTGAGGATGGCTCTGTGGCCTCTGCCTCAGGCGCTAGAATGGCTCTGGATGCAACAGAGCGACACCCCAGAGGGGCAGAACATCGCCCCCTGGTGGGCGTGCCGGGTGGATCCCGGTCGGGCGCATGCAGGAGTCTGTCTGACTGCCTCCCGTTTCCAGCTTCGGAAAAAAGAAAGAAAAAGAAAGAAAAGAAAGAAAAGAAAGGAAAGAAAGGAAAGAAAGGAAAGAAAGGAAAGAAAGGAAAGAAAGGAAAGAAAGGAAAGAAAGGAAAGAAAGGAAAGAAAGGAAAGAAAGGAAAGAAAGGAAAGAAAGGAAAGAAAGGAAAGAAAGGAAAGAAAGGAAAGAAAGGAAAGAAAGGAAAGAAAGGAAAGAAAGGAAGAAAGGAAGAAAGGAAGAAAGAAAGAAAGAAAGAAAGAAAGAAAGAAAGAGGATGAAAATGTAAGCCAGGACACATTAAGACCTTGAGTGCCCATTTAGAATCAAACAACTATTGTATTAAATATCATGTTTCTAGCAACACATTCTTTGCATTTTCACATACACAGCTCACTAAAGATTGTAAAAAGCTGGCAATGGATTTTTGACAAGAAAGTGACTTTTCACAGCTATAATTCAGGAAAATTAATCTGGTCGCTTTATGTAAAATCCCACATAATTCCTCCCAAACTATAAATCTGAGATACTGTCCAATACTTCCCTCTCCCCAGCATACTACTCATTCACAATTTTTTTACCTTCCAAATCTTTCTCGAACTAACAACTTTGTTACTATCGTATTTCAAGCACTAATCATTCTTTACTAAAAAAGCCTCCTAAAATGACCTTCATATTCAAATCATATTAATCACTAGCACCCACATTAACTATCTAAAACACACATCTCATCATAATACTTACCTTTGCTAGAAACTGTTGTTGACTTCCAAATTGCCTACAAACTATACAGGATATAATTTTATAAATTCTATCAATCTTTACCTTTCCAGGATCATATCCATATGTACCCTTATAATAAGCTCTGCCAAACTACTTTCCAGCATATACGTAAGTTTTTTAAGTTTTATATGTTGCTGTTCTACCTAAAATGACCTTCTCACATGTCTACTCCAATTCATTCAAGATTCAGTTTAAATATCAACTTTCCCAACTGCCTTTAGGGAGGAGACCTGATGGTCCTGAAAAAGCCTAAGTGACAGATATCATACAATAATGTACACCATTATAATTCAGGACCTAGATTTAAAAACTACACTGAATTTCCTACTCATTTAATTATTTTTATTAAGAATCTAGAAAAAGCCTGACCAGGCGGTGGCGCAGTGGATAGAGCGTCGGACTGGGATGCGGAGGACCCAGGTTTGAGACCCCAAGGTCGCCAGCTTGAGCACAGGCTCATCTAGTTTCAGCAAAAAGCTCACCAGCGTGGACCCAAGGTCGCTGGCTTGAGCAAGGGCTACTTGGTCTGTAGCACCCCCAGGTCAAGGCACATATAAGGAAGCAATCAATGAACAACTAAAGTGCCAAAATGAAAAACTGATGATTGATGCTTCTCATCTCTCTCCGTTCCTATCTGTCTGTCCCTATCTATCCCTCTCTCTGACTCTCTGTCTCTGTTAAAAAAAATAGAATCTAGAAAAAATTCCTGGCCAGATAGCTCAGTTGGTTAGAGTATCATCTCAATATACAAAGGTTGCCAGTTCTACCTCCAGTGAGGACACATACACAAACATATTGATGCTTCTCTCTCTCTCTCTCTTTCTCTCTCTCTCTTTCTCTCCCTCTTCCTCTCTATAAAATCAATAAAATGAATTTTTTAAAAAAGAAATCTAGAAAAAATTCAAATTCAAGAAAGTCCTAATTTCAATCAAGATTTTTTCCCCTCTGAGGCCTGACCAGGCAGTGGTGCAGTGGATAGAGAGTCAAACTGGGACACAAAAGACCCAGTTTCAAAATCCCGAGGTCACTGGCTTAAGCATAGGATCACCAGGCTTGAGCGTGGGGTCGCTGGCTTGAGCGTGGGATCATAGACATGACTCCATGGTCACTGGCTTGAAGCCCAAGGCCACTGGCTTAAAGCCCAAGGGTCACTCACTCTGCTGTAGCCCCCCAGTCAAGGTACATATGAGAAAGTAATCAATGAACAACTAAGGTGCTGCAACAAAGAACTGATACTTCTCATCTTTCTCTCTTCTTGTATGTCTGTCCCTATCTGTCCTTCTCTCTGTCTCTGTCTCAAAACAAAAAGAATTTCCCCCTCTCAATGTCAAAAAGATCTTAAATTTGACAAATCTAGAAATAGGGAGAGGAGCTATCCAAGGAATGAAGAGGTGATGAAATATTCTGGCTATCAACATTTATTTATCACATATGAATAAGCAATGAAAAACTGGATATCACAGAATTAACAAAAACATTAATGTTATTAATGGGTTTTTTTATATTTATTACTGTATTTTTTATATGAACAATTGTAAACATACTTTTGTCCCACCTTGTATACATGTTAAGTGGTTGTTATGTTTTGTTTTGTTTTACAAGGACAGAGAGTCAGAGAGAAGGATAGATAGGGACAGATAGACGGGAACGGAGAGAGGTGAGAAGCATCAATCATCAGTTTTTCGTTGCGACACCTTAGTTGTTCATTGATTGCTTTCTCATATGTGCCTTGACTGCGGGCCTTCAGCAGACTGAGTAACCCCTTGCTTGAGCCAACAAAGCTGATGAGCTTTTTTTTTTTTTTTTCTCAAGCCAGATAAGCCCGCGCTCAAGCTGGCGACCTCGGGGTCTCGAACGTGGGTCCTTCCGCATCCCAGTCTGACGCTCTACCCACTGCGCCATCGCCTGGTCAGGCGTTATTAATGTTTTTAATGATTCATCAGTCCTTCAAATTTTTATAGTATTACCATGGTGCTACTTATAAGTCTATCTCAACATAAAGACATAAAAACAACATAAAATTGTTACCAGGATTTCTGGCTCTTTGGACTCAGGTTAAATTAAACTTTTCTGCATTACAGTGTATCCTTAAAGAAAAAGTTATTCCTACCTACTAAGAAAAATAGCAAAGGCTTATAAATTTAGAGAAACTAAAAACTACTTCAGGCTGTTAGTTCGCATTTTTATAGAAGCATCACAATATGAAACCAAATCCTCAAATATCACTAACATAAAAGACATCTAAGACCCAAAGTTTTTTAAATATCACTTTAAGCCTGACCAGTGATGATGCAGTGGACAAAAAGTCAACCTGGGGACACTGAGGTCCCAGGTTCAGAACCCTGAGGTCACCAGCTTGAGTGTGGGGTCAACATGATCCCATTGTCGCTGGATTGAGCAAGGGGTCACTGGCTCAGCTGGAGAGCCCTCACCCCCTCATCAAGGCACATATGAAAAGCAAACAATGAACAACTTAAGTGCTGCAATGAGTTGATGCTTCTCATCTCTCTCCCTTCCTGTCTCTTTCTCTTGCAAAATTTACATATATATGTATACCACTTTACATATATGTCACTGTATATACACACATATATAATACTTAAAAAATGTTTAGAAATCGCCCTGGCCAGATAGCGAGGTCGGTTGGAGCATCATTCCGATATGCAAGGATTGCTGGTTTGGTCCCCAGTCAGGGCACATGCAGATGGATGTTTCTGTCTCTCTTTTCCTCCCTTCCTCTCTCTCTAAAATCAGTAAAATAAAGTTCAAAAATAAAAGTAATGAAATAAAAATGTTAGAAATAATGCTTTATGTGGAAGTCAACCTTGACTCTTTTCTTTCTTCCTCTACATCAAATCAACTACTTTTATCTACCAAGTTTACTTCCTCAACATTTGTTGAATTGTTCTCTATTCTTACCACTCTCTATTACATCATCTCTCATTGGGACCAATGTTACTAAGTCTCCCAAAATCCAGTCTTGGTCCACTAACATCTATTCTCCAAACGGCTCCCACAGTCATCCATATATTTAAAATACAATCTTTCTCCACTTATAACAATGCTTCATGGGCTCCCTTTCTAAAAAATTTATTTAACAAATATTTATATAGCACTTACTATATGCTAGTCACTGCTCCAAGTATTTTACAATTGTTTATTTACTCCTCACAACTACCTACGAGAATTTAAACAAATAGCTTTTATATATATATTGTTGACCCTTAAAAACAAGTTTTAGGGCTGCTGACCCTACAATCAAAAGTTCACATGTAACTCTTTACCACAAAACTTAACTACAGTTGTCCCTCGGTCTCTGCAGGAGACTGATTTCAGCACTGTCCAAGTCCCTTATATAAAATGCCATAGAAAAATGCATACAATTGGCCCTCTGCATCTGAAGATTCCCAATGGCAGATGCAAAACCCAGATAGGGAGAGCCAAAGATGTATTTATTGAAAAAACACCACATGTAGTGGACCCAAGCAGTTCAAACCCCTGTTGGTCAAGGGTCAGTTGTATACATATACACATACACACATATATATATGTATGTATATATGTACACATGTATAGATACATATATATGTGTACATACACACACATATATAAATACATAACACAGCTATGTAAACAGCAGAGCTGGAAGGTGAATTCAGGCATCTTGGCTCAACAGCCAGGGCTCTTAATCACTATACTATGCTGTCTTCTCTCTATTTCCTAAAGCCCACATGCTTTTAACATAACATATAAAATCTTTGATTAGTATCTGGTCCCTGATCACATTTCAAGTCTCATTTCTAATCAAGGCCCACTTTGTTCATACTACAGTACACTGAGAACCTTGTAATGTATACTTCCCCTCTCCCTACTTTGTGACATTTATGACTCTACTACTGTCTGTCCCAACTGTAGCACCTAATAGTACCTCAGTACCGCTTCTATAACATAGTGCACTAAACAGATTCTGATAAAAAGAATGAGTTATAAAATGCCCCACAGGTTAGTGAGCAATAATAAACAAAAAAATGGTCTATTATTTCAGTAGTAGACATATAAAACACAAAAACATCCTATGTTTTAGAACTCAAGTCTTCAATACAAATAGTTATCCTGTCAACACACACATAAACATAAGCAAAAACTTTCCCCAAATTTGTTGCTCTCAACTATTTCTTGTTCCTTCATAATACCCACATCTAGATGGCCCAAACAAAAAACACCCAAATTCCTCATTTTCCTCATTCCTTGTCTCCTTCACTTCCCATATCCAACTGGTTACTAATTTTACATATACAATATATACTGCAATCTCTCTCAAATCCATTCTTTCAACCTGCACTGCTATTTAAATAGTCTCCTCACAGGTCTGTCTCCATCCACTCCATAGTTGCATCTTCCACAATGCAATTAGTGCCTTTCTAGAAGGGAAACCTAATGGTATCACTTATCATAACTTAAAATCCTCCACTGGCACCTTAAAGGGTAAAACCAGTGGTTCTCAAAAACAATCGACTAGGGAGCTTATTAAAACGCAGATACTGCCCTGGCCAGTTGGCTCAGCAGTAGAGCATCAACTTGGCGTGTGGAAGTCCCGGGTTCGATGCCCGGTTAGGGCACATAGGAGAGGCGCCCATATGTTTCTCCACCCTTCTCCCTCTCTCTCTTCCCCACCCACAGCCAAGGCTCCATTGGAGCAAATTTGGCCCGGGCAATGAGGAAGGCTCCATGGCCTCCACCTCAGGCACTAAAATTGTTCCAGCCACAACAGAGCAACGCCCCAGATGGGCAGAGCATCGCCCCCTGGTGGGGATGCCAGGTGGATCCCGGTCAGGCGTATGTGGGAGTCTGACTGCCTCCCCGCTTCTAACTTCAGAAAGAAAAACAAACAAACTACACAGATATCGCTTGACCAGGCGGTGGCAAAGTAGATAGAGCATTGGTCTGGGATGCAGAGGACCGAGATTAGAAACCCAGATGTGGCCCTGGCCGGTTGGCTCAGTGGTAGAGCATAGGCCTGGCATGCAGAAGTCCCGGGTTTGATTCCCGGCCAGGGCACACAGGAGAAGCGCCCATCTGCTTCTCCACCCCTCCCCCTCTCCTTCTTCTCTGTCTCTCTCTTCCCCTCCCGCAGCCAAGGCTCCATTGGAGCAAAGATGGTCCGGGTGCTGGGGATGGCTCCTTGGCCTCTGCCCCAGGCGCTAGAGTGGCTTTGGTCGCAACAGAGCATCGCCCCCTGGTGGGCAGAGCGGGTGGATCCCGGTCGGGCGCATGCGGGAGTCTGTCTGACTGTCTCTCCCCGTTTCCAGCTTCAGAAAAATACAAAAAAAAAAAAAGAAAAAAAAAAAAAAAAGAAACCCAGATGTCCCCAGCTTGAGCAAAAGCTCACAAGCTTGAGCATGGGATCACAGACATGACCCCATGGTCACTGGCTTGTCTGGAGCCTTCCCCCCCAACCCCCCCCCCCCCCGCCAAGGCACATATGAGAAGGCAATCAATGAAGAACTACAGTGCCGCAACAAGATGCTCCTCATCTTTTTCCCTTCCTGTCTGTCCCTCTGTCTCTCCCACTATAAAAATAAATAAAAATGCAGATTTCAGTGCTTGCGCACACTCTCGCTCTCTCTCTGGAGCACACAGGCACCTTTCTCCTTTCTTCTTCCCCCAGGTGCATTATCTTTGCCTCTCTCCTAAGCACCAAGACCCTTTCATTTGCCTGTGTTAACTTTTTTTCCTGAGCCCACAGAGCCCAGATGGCTCACGTCTTTCTACCTCTGTGGCTTCCTAAATAAACTTTCCCCTTTGATTTGAACTCCTTGGTTATGAATTCTTTCTTTGCCAAACTCAAGTACCAAGGCTGCTGAACTGAGGTCAGTCTAACTACACCAGTAACACCTGGTGACATTTCACTGCTAATAATCTTTCAGTAAAGGTTTTGTTGTTGATGCCATGTGTATTGACCTGGTAAATATCTGGAGCAGGACCATTTCTATGGCAACTCTAACAGTGACTCCTTGCTCTCTCATTTCAAAAAAAGAAAATCATGCAGGTATCCCAGATACCCTTCAATGAAATTTCTACAGCATATATGTCTAAGACGGAGCCTAGAAATCTGTATTTTTTAACAGGTTAAGATCCATATCTGATGAAGATGGGCCATGTACCACCTGTTTTACAGGCCAGATCAGGGTAATGTACTCACTTCTCTATACTTACCCATCATTTGAGCCACACTTAATGATATGGAACTTTCCTCACCAACCAACATGTACTTATGAGACTGGCTACAAATGTACTACAACCCCAATGTCACAAGATTTCTCCAAAAATGTTTAACCAATATCTTTGTGAAAACCTCCTTAAAAATTTTGGGCCCTTATATCACCAAGTACGTATTTTGATTATAACACTGTTATGTTACCTTTGCATATTAAAATGTTTTGCAACTTTAAGATCTTTGAGGGCAGTAGCTTACAATCGTGTTTGAATCCCCAATACTTGGGATATAATATACCTAAATAAATTTTTGCTAGACAGGAAAATTGATGAAAATTAGAGGACAAACAGCCCTGGCCCCGTGGCTGAATGAATAGTGTTCTCTTGGCATGCTGAGGTCACAGGTTCAACCCCAGGTTTGGACACTTACAAGAAGGAACCAATGACTGCACAACTAAATGGAGCAAGAAGTTGATGCTTCTTTCTTTCCCTCTCTCTCTCTCTCTCTTTCTCCCCAACCTCCCCAAATCAATAGGAAAAAAATAGAAGAGAAACAAAAATATATAAAATGTTAAATAACATTTTTTAAAGTAGAAACCCAATGAGATTCTCTATACCATATGTTATAATGAAAGCACAAGAACTGTATTGACTACAGTCCTCAATCTTACTCTCAAATAATAAGTTCTCTTTTATAAAATAAATAACTTTCACATCATGGGTCTACCAGTTCTGTTTTTAAAATAAGAGTCTAGCCAATCAAAATATTTTGTTTTCTGTTGTATTTATTTGATGGAAAGAATCAAGTATGTTCAAATACTAGATCTGAACCAATGAGTAAGATAATCAAAGCAGTCTCCCTCTAAACAAGCCCCAATATAGGGAGCTTTTTTCTAAAATCCTAACACTAAACTTGACTCTCAGAGTAATTTCTAGAGGGATATAAAATTCACTTAAATAGGTTTCTTCAGCCTGACCAGGCAGTGGAGCAGTGGATAGAGCGTAGGACTGGGATGAGGAGGACCCAGGTTCGAGATCCCGAGGTCGCCAGCTTGAGCGTGGGCTCATCTGGTTTGAGCAAAGCTCACCAGCTTAGACCCAAAGTCACTGGCTCGATCAAGGGGTTACTTGGTCTGCTGAAGGCCCACGGTCAAGGCACAGATGAGAAAGCAATCAATGAACAACTAGGGTGTCGCAACGAAAAACTGATGATTGATGCTTCTCGTCTCTCTCCATTCCTGTCTGTCTGTCCCTATCTATCCCTCTCTGACTGTTAAAAAAAAAAAAAAAAAAAAAAAAATTCTTCAGAAACCTTTTCTGATCTTTATTTTCCAAACTACTAAAAAAAAACAGAAAATGTTGGGGGTTGTTGAAATTAACATTTAAAATTCTAAGTGAAAATCTTCTAATAAAGATGTAAACTGTGTTAATAAATAGGGTATAAGAGATGATGCCTTACAGAAGAATTCCAAAAAATATATACAAACCCTGTCCACTCTGGGACATGAACTTGACTTACTTCCAAAGGGTAAAGTAGAAAAAAAAATAGTGCCTTTACAACTGAGAAAATGGCACACACTACATTAATCAAGTGATGAAAGTTAACACCACCAGTGATGTTCTGTGGGTATTATGTAGCCCTGACATAATATGAGAAGTGTGTTTCACCTCTGTTCTAGTTTTCCCAAAAAGCCCTAACCCCAGTCTAATCATGAAAAAATCATATGAACTCAGTTTAGGGGACATTTTACAAGATACCTAACCAGTATTACTCAAGACTGTTAAGGTAATGAAAAACAATACAGAAACTGTCACAGACCAGAAGAAACTGGAAGATATAACCAATGCAATGTGGTAGCCTGAACTGAATGTGGAAAAGAAAGAGGACAATAGAAAAACTAGTGAAATCCAAATAAAGCCTGGAGTTTAGCTAGTAGTAAATACTAAGATTAACAAATGTACCACAGAAATGTAAGATGGTAACAATGGGGGAAATTGGGTGCAGAAAATATAGAAGAACTACACTATCCTTACAACCTGTCTGTAAATCTAAAATTATTCCAAAATAGCCCTGGCCTGGTCGTCCAGTTGGTTAGAGCATTGTCCTGACAACCATAGTTGTGGATTTGATCCCTGGTCAGGGTACATATAAAAATCAACCAATGAATGCATAATTAAGCAAAACAAATCAATGATTTTAATTCTTTCTCTCGCCCCCTTCCTCCTTTAAAAATAAAATTTTAAAACTAAGTTTACTTTAAAAAGAAAATATGATTATTAAATTACAATATTTAATAACCAAAAATTTTCTGATTGCTAAAATAAATTGTCCTTTGCTGTTTAAATAAAATGCTTATCTGCAGTATAATTTTAAATTAAAATACTGGATTTTCGCATTTGGCATTGATTTACATAGCACTTCATGCCTACTAAGAAACTGGTTTCCCCTTACCAGGCAGGCGGTGGTGCAGTAGATAAGAGCGTCGGACAGGGACGAGGAAGACCCAGGTTACAAACCCCGGGGTCAATGGCTTGAGTATGGGTTCACCAGCTTGAGCCCAAAGGTGGTGGCTTGAAGCCCAAGGTTGCTGGCTTGAGCAAGGGGTCACTCACTATGCTGTAAGTCCCCCCTTCCCCTTCCCACCCCATCAAGGTACATATGAGAAAGTAAACAACTAAGGAGACTAAGGAGCCGCAAGGAAGAATTGATGCTTCTCATCTCTCTCCCTTCCTATCTGTCCCTATCTGTCCCTCTGTCTGTCTCTGTCACAAAAATAAACAAACAAAAAAACCTGGTTTCAGATACACATAATGGATACCAAAGGGGAAAGAATCCCCAATACTAATTCTTAAGAAATATACAGCGTCGTGGTGGCACAGTAAATAGAGCGTCGGCCTTGGACGCTGAGGACCCAGGTTCAAAACTCCAAAGTCACTGGCATGAGTAGGAGCTCACAAGCTCGAGCATGGGATCATGGACATGACCCCATAGTCATTGGCTTGAGCCCCCCTACCCCCCACCAAAGCACATACGAGAAAGCTATCAATGAACAATAACTAAAGTGCTACAACTGAGTTGATGCTTCTCATTCATCTTTTTCCCTTCCTGTCAGTCCCTATCTATCCCCCCCACACACTTAAAAAAATATATACATAAGGTCCTGGCCGGTTGGCTCAGTTGTAGAGCACCGGCCTGGCGTGCAGGAGTCTCGGGTTCGATTCCTGGCCAGGGCACACAGGAGAAGCGCCCATCTGCTTCTCCACCCCTCCCCCTCTCCTTCCTCTGTCTCTCTCTTCCCCTCCCACAGCCAAGGCTCCATTGGAGCTAGGATGGCTCTGTGGCCTCTGCCTCAGGCGCTAAAGTGGCTCTGGTCTCAATAGAGCAACGCCCCAGATGGGCAGAGCATCGCCCCCTGGTGGGCGTGCCTGGTGGATCCCGGTGGGGAGCATGCGGGAGTCTGTCTGACCGCCTCCCCATTTCCAACTTCGGAAAAATACAAAAAAAAAAAAAAGAAACTATATTTATATGCTTAAACTGTATGTTAAATTCTCTTCCTTAAAAAAAAAATCTCTGGCCTGACCTGTGGTGGCGCAGTGGATAAAGTGTCGACCTGGAAATGCTGAGGTCGCCGGTTCGAAACCCTGGGCTTTCCTAGTCAAGGCACATATGGGAGTTGACACTTCCAGCTCCTCCCCCTTCTCTCTCTCTCTTCTCTCTCCCTCTCTGTCTCTCTCTCTCTGTCTGTCTCTCTCTCTCAACTCTCTAAAAATGAATAAATAAAATTTAAAAAAAAATCTCTAACAATAAAGAACATTTACTGAAGGACTCGCAGGCCTTTTATCATTCGATAATAGTGACTATCTGAAAGTTAGATCCTGTCATCATTATCCATTTACAAATAAGGAAATTGAGGCGGCTTCTCCTCAAGGAACATAGCTGGTAAACTGCGGAGTCCGGATTAGAATCTAAAATATTCATAAGATTTTAGTCAACAGCTTTAATTTTTGCTGATAATGCTAAATGTATATATACCCTTTTCTCACCCTTAAAAATAAGTTAAACATGCCTGACCAGGCGGTGGTGCAGTGGATAGAGCGTCGCACTGGGATGCAGAGGACCTAGGTTCGAGACCCCAAGGTCGCCAGCTTGAACGTGGGCTCATCTGGTTTGAGCAAAAGCTCACCAGCTTGGACCCAAGGTCGCTGGCCCAAGCAAGGGGTTACTCTGTCTGCTGAAGGCCCGTGGTCAAGGCACATATGAGAAAGCAATCAATGAACAACTACGGTGTCGCAACGAAAAACTGATGACTGGTGCTTCTCATCTCTCTCCGTTCCTGTCTGTCTATCCCTCTCTCTGACTCTCTCTCTGTCCCTGTAAAAAAACAAACAAAAAAAAAAAACAAAAAAATAAGTTAACCAAAAAAAAAAATCAAAACAAACCAAACACTAAATAATCAACAAAACTGACTAATTAGCTATACCTTCTCTTCTTTTGCAATAAGCATGTTTTTGATAAAATAAAAAATATGGAAAGATGAATAGATAAAAATATATGCCTTGGCCCTGGCCGGTTGGCTCAGCGGTACAGCGTCGGCCTGGCGTGCGGGGGACCCGGGTTCGATTCCCGGCCAGGGCACACAGGAGAAAGCGCCCATTTGCTTCTCCACCCCCCCCCCCTCCTTCCTCTCTGTCTCTCTCTTCCCCGCCCGCAGCCAAGGCTCCATTGGAGCAAAGATGGCCCGGGCACTGGGGATGGCTCCTTGGCCTCTGCCCTAGGCGCTAGAGTGGCTCTGGTCGAGGCAGAGCGACGCCCCCGGAGGGGCAGAGCATCGCCCCCTGATGGGCAGAGCTTCGCCCCTGGTGGGCATGCCGGGTGGATCCCGGTCGGGTGCATGCGAGAGTCTGTCTGACTGTCTCTCCCCGTTTCCAGCTTCAGAAAAATACCAAAAAAAATAATAATAATAATATATATATATATGCTTTATGCACACAAAATACCAGTATCATAAAACATCCTTCCATCTTTGCCAGATTAAAAGTTAATTAATCAAAAACGTGCAATAAATATCTAAAGCATTTTCTCTTTTTTTTTAATTTTTTTTTACAAAGAGAGAAACTCAGAGACAGGAAGGGAGAGAGATGAGAAGTATCAATTCTTCATTGCAGCACCTTAGTTGTTCATTGACTGCTTTCTCATGTGTGCCTTGACCCAGGGGCTACAGCAGAACCAGTAACCCCTTGCTCATGCCAGCGACCTTGGGCTCATGCCAGCAACCATGGGGTCATGTCTATGATCCCACATTCAAGCCAGCAACCCAGGGCTCAAGCCAGATGAGCCCAGGCTCAAGCCATTGACCTCAGGGTTTTTTTTGTTTGTTTGTTTGTTTTTTCATTTTTCTGAAGCTGGAAACGGGGAGAGACAGTCAGACAGACTCCCGCATGCGCCCGACCGGGATCCACCCGGCACGCCCACCAGGGGCGACGCTCTGCCCACCAGGGGGCGATGCTCTGCCCATCCTGGGCATCGCCATGTTGCGACCAGAGCCACTCTAGCACCTGAGGCAGAGGCCACAGAGCCATCCCCAGCGCCCGGGCCATCTTTGCTTCAGTGGAGCCTTGGCTGCGGGAGGGGAAGAGAGAGACAGAGAGGAAAGCGCGGCGGAGGGGTGGAGAAGCAAATGGGCGCTTCTCCTGTGTGCCCTGGCCGGGAATCGAACCCGGGTCCTCCGCACGCTAGGCCGACGCTCTACCGCTGAGCCAACCGGCCAGGGCGACCTCAGGGTTTTGAACCTGGATCCTATGCGTCCCAAGGCTGACACTATCCACTGTACCACCGCCTAGTCAAGCCAAAACTTCTTAACAGCTTTACTTAACTGTCAATGATTTTTTTTTTGTTTTGTATTTTTTTTTTTTTGTATTTTTCTGAAGCTGGAAACGGGGAGAGACAGTCAGACAGACTCCCGCATGCGCCCGACCGGGATCCACCTGGCACACCCAACAGGGGCAACGCTCTGCCCACCAGGGGGCGATGCTCTGCCCCTCCGGGGCGTCGCTCTGCTGCGACCAGAGCCACTCTAGTGCCTGTGGCAGAGGCCAAGGAGCCATCCCCAGTGCCCGGGCCATCTTTGCTCCAATGGAGCCTTGGCTGCGGGAGGGGAAGAGAGAGATAGAGAGGAGGGGGGGGGGGTGGAGAAGCAAATGGGCGCTTCTCCTATGTGCCCTGGCCAGGAATCGAACCCGGGTCCCCCGCACACCAGGCCGATGCTCTACCGCTGAACCAACCGGCCAGGGCCAACTGTCAATGATTCTTGCAACATCTAAGACAGTAGTAGTCAACCTGGTCCCTACCGCCCCCTAGTGGGCATTCCAGCTTTCATGGTGGTTGGTAGCGGAGCAACCAAAGTATAAATATAAATAAAAAGATTTAATTAACTATAGTAAGATGTTTTATAAAGATTTATTCTGCCAAACTTAGCAAAAATCCGACATAAAGTACTTGGTAAGTAATTATTATTATATGCTTTAACTTGCTGTAACTCTGCTTTATAAATTTTATAAAGTAAAGTTACTTCCCTACTTTATAAATCACCATTACTGTGGAACTGGTGGGCGGTTAGAAAATTTTACTAACAGAGATACAAAAGTGGGCAGCAGCACCTGACCAGGCGGTGACGCAGTGGATAGAGCATCGGACTGGGATGTGGAGGACCCAGGTTCGAGACCCCAAGGCACCAGCTTGAGCGCGGGCTCATCTGGTTTGAGCAAGGCTCAACAGCTTGAACCCAAGGTCACTGGCTCGAGCAAGGGATCATTTGGTCTGCTGTAGCCCCCCAGTCAAGGCACATATGAAAAATCAATCAATGAACAACTAAAGAGCCGCAACAAAGAATTGATGTTTCTCATCTCTCTCCCTTCCTGTCTGTCTGTCCCTATCTGTCCCTCTCTCTGACTCTGTCCCAAAAAATAAAAATTTTAAAAAAAAGTGGGCAGTAGGTATAAAAAGGTTGACTACCCCTGACCTAAGAGCTCAAGAGCAAATAATCAAAATGCAAGGCGCAAGAGCAAATAATTATAAAATGCAAATGTAATCTGTCCAGTTGGATTAATTCACTTCTTACAGTTGAGAATTTTGTGGCCCTAATATTACATCAGAAGCTTGATGCTGTTCCCTCGGACAACATAAAATCTCTGTAAAGGAATAAACACATATCTCACCACCTTAATTCCCAGGAGATCATTGGAAGTTAGCTATTACAAAGAACTATAGAGTATTTCCTTTCCCATAACCCTGCACTCTATCAAATGCAACAAGTATCTTTTAATTAACACTACTTTTATTAAGTGTTTATTTAATACTTAATATTAATATTTAATTATTTATACTACCTGTATACCACTGTATGCGTGCAACAAGTGTTTACTTATTACCATAAAGCAATATTAGGTACTTCCTGGGAGTTCCTACTCAAATGCCTAAAGGCCTTATGCAGTCAAAAAACACAAGACCTTAAGTTTTAAAAATGCCAATTTAAATGATGCAGGCAATAAATGCTACTGATCTTCACCATTTTGTCAAAAGAAAGAAAGAATTCTTTGATCATATAAGGCAATACATATGTGGTTCAACATATATAATATCAACCTCATTCCAGCTACTAACCTAATGTGTGAACTTAGGAAATTTTTTTTTTTTTTGGAAAAGAAATTTTGAGTTTGTTTTCTCATCCATAAAAATACCAACCTACCTCAAAAGTAGCTGACAGAACACCTACCTCAAAAAGTAGCTAACAGAACAAATGAAAATTGAGTATCACATAAAATATATTTACAAAACTCTAAGAAAATGAAAATGTTTATCACAAAATTAAATGACAATTAACTTCAGAGGCTATCTTTCCAGAAATATCCTTGACAAATGCACATATCAATCCTAACTAGGTAAAGTTTTAACCAAAAGCCACTATCTTTTAAAGAGAAAAACAATAAATCAAAATAATAAATACTTATGAGGTATGAGGTCTATATCCAATGGGCATAAAACATTTCACAAATATCAATTAAAGCTGTAACTGCCATGGCAAATTTAAAAATTAGACCCAAAGTAGAAGCTAAACTAAGGTTCCATTTAAATGACTAGGTCCAAAGTGTCACACCAAACCAGCAAAAAAGCTAAAACAATACAAAAAGCCTTCACTGCAATTAACTATTTAGCTTATATAATATAATACAACATCTTTCTTCATGAGGAAACATCCTCAAAACATTTGACGTTCAGCAACTACTATTCACTCTATAAGCATCTTCAGGGAAACAGTCATTCTCTTCTTTTCAGAACTTAAGTTGTATACCATTAGTTTTGTTTTAAATAGAGCAACTTTTTAAGTGAAAACAATTTACAGTTACACTGTAGAAGAAAGAACAGTAGCAAGAATTTCCACTTCAAACTTATTTCTCTTTTCAAAGTACATGAAACAGGCTACCTGTCATTATGAAATATTTTCACAACAGATACTTAAGGCAAGTAAAACAAAATCTCTTTCAGAACCACAGCAGACATGTCCAACTCAGTTTAAAACCAAATCTCAAGTCCCTTTGGCAAAAGAGTACATGATTCATTGCTTCAGAACTCAATGGGAAGAACTGAAAAATTCACTGATTGCCCTAGTATTTTGTTTTCAGTTTTTTCAGATATCTCCATCTCCCCATCTCAATGCTGACAACTTCAGTTTCCATGACTTGTTGTTTTAAGATATTATAAATAATACAAATCACATATAAACAAAAGGTACTGTAGTCATATATATTTGATATATTTTTGTATTATATTTTTTGTAATTTAGTGCATAAAAAACATTTACATTGAAAAAATAAAGTACAGACTATGAAACATGGATGTTTTAGATAGAAAACCAAAAATTATGATACTGATTTTCCCCTTCCAGAAACATATTCAAATCTCTTATATAGCAAGAATTACTTTATCTGGAAAAATATATACAAAGTAATCCTACTAAAAAATAAAATTTATCCCAATCCCATTAAAAGTTTTATGTATATAGGATTATGAAGAAATTTTTTTAATTTTAAAGAATTTAAAAATGGATCTCCAAATTAAGCAAAACATTCCACCACAAGTATCAGAATCATACAGATACACATTGGAACTAAAGCTCTTAGTTAAGTCAAATTATTTTAAAAGCTCCTCATCAACTAATTATCTACTGAAAAAAAAAGAAAAGAAACAACACCGCCCTTAGTGCACTTCTATAGCTACAAATACTAGGGATGGGGATATGTCAGACACAGTGATTTGCCATTCCTAACCTTACTCCTTCCTCACTATGTGAACCCTCCTACTTTCTAATAACTTTAAAAATAACAAAAGCATGAAAAAATATATGGCATATACTGATAAACAGTTACAAGTTTAACTCAAAGTTATAACTCATCAAAATCAATTAGCACAGGGACTTGACATTCTTTTGAAGATGTCTATTCATATGGATGCTTGACACAAAACATTAAAGTAACCTACCCCTCTTTTACCTGTAGTCCTGTACCTTACAAAAAGGACCCTTTCAAGGGACAACACAAAAGCCTTTAACACAAATTATCCTTTTTTACTCATATTTGATGTTCTTTTTTTTTTTAATCACAGCTTTACTGTTTTAATGAAAACTTAAGTACAAAAAAACCATAGTATTCTTATTAGATTTCTGTAATATTTCTAGCCAAATATTTCTGGCATTAATTTACACTTAACTAAAACAATAAAAAACATTAAGAAGGGCATGTATTTATGTATGTGTGTACATATGTATGTAACATATACACACAGACAATAAGAGTCTATTAAAAAGCAGGGACATTGCTTTTTACCTCAATTATTCAATACCCACCTTGCAAAAAATGTGGAAACTAAAAACATAAGATTTTAAGATTTACTACAGGAAATTTCTTTGTGGTAGCTTACAAGACATAAAAAAGAAAAAAAAACATAAAAAAGAGAAAAAAGCGCTATGAAAGGACAATCTAAATCTAGCATTTCACAGCTCTGCTCTCTTACTCCACCCAGTCTCATCGGTTCAATGGCTGTTCACAGCATCCACAAATATTAGCTCATTAAAAAAAGGGGGAGGGGGTAGACCAAAATAAGGCTAGCTCCATCAAAATCAATCTATACATAAATATTTTAGGAAAATATGGGTTGTATTCCCTGATTTATAAAAAAATAACAGCTTCAAATTTGTTTTAGATCCTCCCTTCTGAACAATCCAAACGATCATTTATAATAGAACATGAAAGAATAAATCACCCTAAATACAAATTACTCTTCTGCTTTAGTAAAAAACTGCAATTTGCAACTGCCAATTATTTTTGCAAAACTGTGTCCTGAAAGATTCCCATGAGAGATTAAACGCTAGCTAATGCCTTACATCCAAATCAGAATTTAAGTAAAAGCTTCTTATATATTCAACATTATATCACTACCAATATACACAAGCAGGAAATTTTCCTGATTAAGAAACTAGACCCAAAGCAATCAAGCCCTGTTGTAAAAAATATATACAAATTTTAAAATTTAAGCAAATAACTACTGTGGCAAAAGGAAAGGAATGACATTACTGATCTGAAAGGCCCAAGCACTGTCTCTTCCGCCCTAACCTCAAAATGAAAATCACACAAAACAATTCACCTTCCGTCAAAAAACAGAATTACCAAAAATGGCACAAATTTTTTTGTTTAGCCTTTAAAACGTTATGAATCGCGAGACTGTGTGTTTAAGTAGCAGTTGGAATAACAGTAATACCTTTATTCTCTCCCCACTGCCTCTTAAGGAAAGAGAGGGGGGACCTTGGCATGACATCGCCCATTGAGAACCAGACCACAAATCTGGTTCTTCTCTTCAAAAACACAATTTCTTAACCAAGAGACTGATATAAATGGACCCAAACCCCAACTCTTCCAAAAGAAAATCTCCTGCCCTCCGACCAAGGAGTTTCTTGCTAAGTCACTGAAGAAAGGCAGGATAACAAATAAAGCTAAGGCACCTTGCACTTTCGTATCCTCCTCCTGTCCACTCAGATGCTTAGAGAGAAAGGGTAAAATTTGCCCACCATCTCAAAAGCATTTCTCACCTGAGAGGCTAAGGAAGGAGGTACTGCATTTCCTCAAGGAGTGGGGAGATGAGATGAAGGGGAACAGTTTAAGCTCAATGTTACAACGTCAAAAGGCAACTCCCGTTTGAGAAGCGGTGGCAGGGGGAAAAAAAAAACATCCTGCCTGATTTGGTGGGTGGATGCTGCAGATAGTTCGGTGGGTCGGGCCGCTCCTCCCTAGCAGATGTAAAGGCTGGACCACCGCACAGGAAGGCCGGGAAGGGCTTGGTCATCCTTCTCGGGTCAACCCCATCCTAAGGACAGGTGGGGGACGGAATTCCTGGAAGGCCTTTAAGTGCGGAGGCGACGCGGGGCTGAGAACGGTCCCCCGAGCCGCCAACCGCGCAGGTAGGGTGGGGAAAGCGGAGCTCGCTTTCCGTGGCTGGGGAAAGGAGGGCCGAACCCTTTCTCCAAGATCAGAGAGCGACCTGCTCTCCACGCCCTTCCTACCCAAGAATACTTTTCTTGCTAAGTCACCGAGGGAGGAGGGCGATCTCTTCTAACCTGGGAGGGCCGCGGGTGGAGCAGCGGCGGCCTGGGGGACCCCAAGTCCGGGCATGGGAGGAGGGGGGCAAGGGCAGCGCCCTCCCCTGCCTGTCCCCCTCCTCTCGTGTGTCTCACTCAACGGCCGTCGCGGCCGCCATTTTGAGAGCAAGGAGAGAAGAAGAAGGAGGCGGCGGCAGGGGGAGGGGAGAAGGAGAGGGAGGGGACCGGCGCAGCCACATCGTCAGGCCGCAGGGCTGGGCCCGCAGCCACCCCAGCGCGGTAGAGAAGACAGAGAAAAGGGCGTAGACCCTCATCACCTTACCGGAGCGCTGCACTGCCGCCTCCGCAGGGCCTCTTCCGTCCTTCACTCCCATTCACTGGCGGGGGAGGGGGAGAGGGAAGGGGAAGGGAGGAAGGAGGGAGGGAGGGAAGGAGGGAGGGGGAGGATGGCGCGCTGGGCCCGGGCCCGGGGAGGGGGAGGGGAGCAGACTGGCTCCTCAGCCGTTCCGGGGCTCGAACCCAAACCCGGCGCTCGCGGTTTCTCTCGCTCGCGCCCGAGCGCTCCCTTCCTTCTCTTTCTCGCTCTCTAGACCCCGAGGTCGATCGTTCGCTCGCTCACTCGCTATCTCGGCCGCCGGTCTCCGCCGCCGCCCCGCCGCTCTAGCTCCGTCTGTCACAGGAGCTGCCCCAACGCCCTGACGTCACCGCGCCGCCGCCGCCGCCGCCGCCCCAGACCCGCCGGGAAGAGGGAGGGGAGGGCGCCGGGACCAGAGGAGCGGCTGCGGCGCATGCGCCGGCCTAGGCCCGGCTCGGAGCCGCGCTGCCTTCCGCTTAGCGGGAGGGCGGCTGGCGGGTGCGGCTTGGCGGTACCCGGGACTCGGTGAGCGAGTTTGCGCAGGAGGCGCTTCTCGCGCACTGCACGCCTCTGTAACCTTGGAAATAGTCTCTTGGTTCCCTTTCCCTGGATCCTAGTCTGACTGTTCTGGCCTTTCACGAAATCCGGCTCAGCTCACCTCCCCACCCTACTCTTACCCACAAACGACGCTCTCCCCGCTTCTCCCAGCCAACAGCGGAACCCGTTGGCATCCGTGGATTCCAGGGGCACCCATAGGCTTCAGAATAAAGCCTAGCCAGGGCAAACTGTCAACTCTTGTACCTCCAGCCTTCGGGTTTATTACCCAGTTTGGGGGTGAAGGGTGGAAGTAGGTTGGGTTCGGTTGGGGTAAGGAGCTGTTGAGGTTAAAAGGCTGATGGAATGCCCAGTTGTCTTCATTTTTAATATAGATTTTTAATTGGGAGGATTTGCTTTTAGATGTGATTCAACGGTTCTTTTCCGTAGTCACACAGACACACATGCCTGAAACGCTGGAAGTGTCAAAACTGAAACCCAAAGAAAGATCAGGAACTTTATGCCTACAAGGTTTGTGTGTGTGTTTGCTAAATTATGGGTTGAAATACTGATGACAAAGAAGTCTGGGGCATTTGTAGTCAATTTATTCACACAGAGACAGTGGATTTAAAAGAGGCCAGATTGGAGGTTCTGAATCATGGGATTTTCTTTTAAAAAAGAACAGGTATCTAGTGAGATTATTTCATCATTAATCTGCATTGTCCAAGGAAATTTTTCCTGAAACATAAATTTAACATTAAGGTCATTGATTTTATTACTTCCCTTTATGTAGGTAAATACAAACACTACCTTTGAGAAGCAGCTAAATTAATGAAAGAGATAATTTCGGTATGAATCCTGGATCAGCCACTTAACAAAAATATGACCTTGGCTAAATTACTCTGGCCTTGGCTTCTCTATTAAATAAACTTAATAAATAACTAATTTCTTAGGCTCTTGTGACAATTAGAGAAGGGATGCTGTATGTGTGAAGTATATTGCCTCAGTGGGGAATCACTGATAACTGTGTAACCATTATGGTAGCTTGATATCAAAACAAGTTTACTTCCATCAGAAAAGCCTATCTCCATCCCTGAAGATGTTCAAGAGGAACATGAGCAAATTGTCTGGAGGGTTTGGGTTTTTTACTTCATGAAAGTAGAGAAAGAAATCAAATGATTTCTGGAAGGTCTTTTCAGGTTTACAGTTATGAGATTCTTTAGTTAGATGAGAACAAGATGAGGCACAGAGGTTTAGTCTGTGCTACATCCAGTAACAGTCAGTAAACATAAAATAAATTAACATTTCTTGTTCTAAGAATCTACCTTCATTTCTGTCTTTTAAAATATTATTGCCTGATACCACACTACTTTAATCAGCTGAGTAAAACAGTTCTTTATTTTTTTTACATGAATATTCTAAAAGCCAACAACATTGGCCTGACCTGTGGTGGCACAGTGGATCAAGTGTCAATCTGGAAGGCTGAGGTCTTCGATTTGAAGCCCTGGGCTTGCCTGGTTAAGGCACATGAGAGTTGATGCTTCTGGCTCCCTTTCCTCTTCTCTCTCTCTCTCTCCCATCCCCAAAATGAAAGAAAGAAAAAGTACCATATTTCCCCATGTATAAGACGCACTCTTACGAAAAATTTGGGGTCTAAAACTGGTATATCTTTTTTTTTTAATTTTTAAAAATAAGAAAACTAGTACATCTTATACAGTGGTTGTAGCTTTTTTTTACTTGCATTTCCTGCGTTTTCGCCCTTGTTTTTGCACTAATTGTTGTAGACAATTAGTCACCAGCAGGAAGAGTGAAGAAACCAACTATAGGAGAAGCCAACAACATTGCCTAGAAAGAAATCAGAATCACATTAGTAAACACTGATTTAATACAAATAGGTAACACTAACTCCTATAAACCTTGAGCTCATAGACTCATGTATTGAGAATATTTAAAAATCAGGCCCTGGCCAGTTGGCTCAGTGGTAGAGCATCAGCCCAACGTGTGGAAGTCCTGGGTTCAATTCCCAGTCAGGGTACAACAGGAGAAGCGACCATCTGCTCCTACTCCCCTTTTCCTTTCTTTCTCTTCTCCCACAGCCATGGCTCTAAAGCAGCGGTTCTCAACCTGTGGGTCACGACCCCGGCGGGTCATTTTTTAAAGAAATAGAACCAGGCCCTGGGCGGTTGGCTCAGTGGTAGAGCGTCGGCTTGGCGTGCGGAAGTCCCGGGTTCGATTCCAGCCAGGGCACACAGGAGAGGCGCCCATCTGCTTCTCCACCCCTCCCCCTCTCCTTCCTCTGTGTCTCTCTCTTCCCCTCCCGCAGCCGAGGCTCCATTGGAGCAAAAGATGGCCCGGGCGCTGGGGATGGCTCCTTGGCCTCTGCCCCAGGCGCTGGAGTGGCTCTGGTTGCGACAGAGCGACAGAGTGACGCCCCGCAAGGGCAGAGCGTCGCCCCCTGGTGGGTGTGCCGGGTGGATCCCGGTCAGGCGCATGCGGGAGTCTGTCTGACTGCCTCCCCGTTTCCAGCTTCAGAAAAATACAAAAACAAACAAACAAAAAAAAAAACACAAAGAAATAGAACCAAAAAATCATCAGATTTATATGGAACCACAACTGACCTGGTAGTGGCACAGTGGGTAGAACATCGACCTGGAACGCTGAGGTTGCCAGTTCAGATCCTGGGGCTTGCCTGCTCAGGGCACATACTAGAAATGACTATGAGTTGATGATTCCCATTTCTCCTTTCGTCCCCCACCCCTTTCTCTCTCTCCTCTCTCTAAAATCAATAAATAAAATCTTTAAAAAAAAAGACCCTGAATAACCTAAGCAATCCTGAGAAAAAAGAACAAAGCTGTAGTTACCACATTAACTGACTTCAAATTATGCTACAGAGCTATGATAATCAAAACAGCATGGTATTGGTAGAAAAACAAACACAGAGACCAATAGAACAGAGATCCCAAAAGTAAAACCACATGTATATGGACAAATAACTTTTGACAAAGGGGACAAAAACACTCAATGAAAAAAAGGAAACCTCTTCAATAAATAGTGCTGGAAAAATTGGAAAGACACATGCAAAATAATAAAAATTGACTATAGTTTGTCCCCATGCACGAAAATGAATTCAAGATGAATCAAAGACCTAAATATATGATCTGAAACTAAATTACATAGAAGAAAACACATATGCTAAACTTATAGATCTTGGCCGTAGAGAACATTATATAAATTTGACCCAAAAGGCAAGAAAAGGCAAAAATAAATGAATGGGGCTACATTAAACTAAAAAGCTTCTGCATAGCAAAAGAAACTGACAACAAAACAAAAAGTCAACCAACCAAATGGAAGATGATATTCGCAATAGCTCCAACAATGGGTTAATATCCAAAATATATAAAGAACTCACAAAGCTCAACAATAAACAAATAATCCAATTTTAAAATGTAGCCCTGGCCATTTGGCTCAGTGGTAGAGCATCATCAGCCCAGTGTGTGGAAGTCCCAGGTTCGATTTCCGGTCAGGTCACACAGGAGAAGTAACCATCTTCTCCAACCGTCCCCTTTCCTTTCTCTGTCTTTCTCTCTCTCTTCCCCTCTCCCATGGTTTGATAGGTTCAAGCGCATTGGTCCTGGGCACTCACTGAGAATGACTTCGTGGAGCCTCCACCTCAGGTGCTAAAAATAGCTCGGTTGCAAGTATGACCCAAAATGGGCAGAGCATCGGCCCCAGACAGGGGTTGCCGGGTGGGTACTGATTAGGATGCATGCGTGAGTCTGTCTCTCTCTCCTCTCTTCTCACTTGGAAAAGAAGAAGAAAAAAAATAGGGAGAGGCTTTTCGGCTGTAACCATCTTCCAGTAATTCTCCAAAATGACTAATACAAAGGGATAGAGAAGCACCCACTATCTGTTCTCTAGGCCTTTTAGAAAACATGGAGTTGTTCCTCTGGCTACATACATGCAAGTCTACATGATACTGTAGACATCAAGGGAATGGGCCCTATTCAAAAAGGAATGCCCCACAATGTTACCATGACAAAACTGGAAGAGTCTACAATGTTACCCAGGATGTGGTGAGCATTGTTGTGAACAAACAAGTTAAGGGCAAGATTCTTGCTAAGAGAATTAATGTACATATTGAGCATATTAAGCACTCTAAGAGCAGAGATAACTTCCTGAAATGTGTGAAGGAAAATGATCAGAAAAAGGGGAAAGCCAAAGTGAAAGGTACCTGGGTCAACTGAAGTGCCAGCCTATTTCACCCAGAGATGCCATTTTGTGAGAATCATGGAAAGGAGTCTGAGTTGCTACCACCCATTCCCTATAAATCTATGACATTATAAATGTAAATAAATAAATAAATAAATACATGAAAGACCCCACTGTATTGATTTAAAAAAATGAGGAGAAGACCTGAACAGACACTTCTCTCATGAAGACATACAAACAATAAATAAATATATAAAAAGATGCTCAGCCTAACCAGGCAGTGGTGCAGTAGATAGAGCATTGGCCTGGGACACAGAGGACCCAGGTTCAAAATCCTGAGGTTGCCAGTTTGAGCGCAGGCTCATCTGGTTTGAGTGCAGGCTCACTAACTTGAGTGTGGAGTCACTGGCTTAAGCGTGAAATCATAGACCTGACCCCATGGTCGCTGGCTTGAGCCCAAAGGTTGCTGGCTTGAGCCCAAGGTCACTGTCTTGAGCAAGGGGTTTACTGGCTGGGCTAAACACCCCACACCCGTCAAGGCACATATGGCAAAGCAATCAATGAACAACTAAGGTGCCACAACAAAGAATTGATGCTTCTCATCTCTCTCCCTTCCTGTCTGTCCCTCTCTCTGTCTCTCTGTTTGTCTCGCTAAAAAAATAAAAATAAAAATGCTAATCTTTACTAGCTATTAAAGAAATGCAAATCAAAACTACACACCCTCACACCTGTTAAATTGGCTGTTATCAACAAGACATAATAACAGTGTTGGAGAGGTGGGGGGGGAAGGAACCCTCATTCACTGCTAGTGTGAATGTAAACTGGTACAACCACTATGGAAGACAGTATGGCAGTTCCTCAAAAAATTAAAAATAGAGTTACCACATGAACCAAAAATTCCTCTATCGGGTATCTACCTGAAAAACTTGAAAACATATGTTCGCAAAGACATATGCACCTCCATGTTCACTGCAGCATTATTTACTGTGGCAAAGACATAGAAACAACCAAAGTGTCTCTCGATAGACGATTGAATGAAGATGATGTGGTGCATATATTCAATGGAATACTACTCAGCCATAAGAAATGATGAAATATTGTCACTTGCAACAATATATGGAAAAAATGGAATAGACCTTGAGAATATTAGGCTAAGTGAAATAAGTAAATCAGAAAAAGCTAAGAATTCTATGATTTCACACATAGGTGGGATATATGATAAAACTGAGATTCATAAACATAGACAAAAATGAAGGGCTTACCAGAGGGAGGTGAGTGGGGAGAAGGGGAGGAAAGGTGGCCAAATATATGGTGAGGAAAGTGGTTTGACTTAGGGAGAGAGGCACACAATGCAATGTATTCACATGGAGATGTACACCTGAAACCTATGTGCCCTGTGGCTCATTGTCACCCCATTAAATTTAACTTCTAAAATAAATTAAATAAACTGTGTATAGACAAACATATTGTGTGTGTATAGACAAACACATTATTGTGTGTATATATTTGATAGAAAACAATTAACAAATGGTGAGAAAGTAGCTTTCAGACCAACAAATTATATGTATCATTTGAAAGAGAACCATGACCCAACTATTAAGAGACTCTCATTTCAGATTTTTAGCTAATTAGTGTACTTGCATTTCCCCAAAGTATGGCCATGTCAATGAGGGTAAGTTGAACAAAACCAGCCATTCTTCTTTTCTTCTTTTCTTTCTTTTAGGTTTTTATTTATTCAATTTTTTAGAAAGGGAGAGAGAGATGGGGGGGTGGGGAGAAGCAGGAGAAAAATAGGAAGCATCAACTCTCATATGTGCCTTCACCAGGCAAGCTCAGGGTTTTGAACCGAACCGGCGACCTCAGCATTCCAGGTCGAGGCTTTATGCACACTGCGCCACCACAGGCCAGGCTAAACCAGTCATTCTTCATCTCAGCATCATGATATCCTCATGTGTCATAAACATTGGGAGGCCATAGAAACAAATTACAGACTATTAAAAGAGGCAAAACTCTCAGTCTGAATATAGAAGAAATACTTAGAAGCAGCACTTTGTAATCTAAAATCTTTAAATATATATCTAGAAGAATAATTTTAAACTTTTGTGCCTGTACACCTAGTAGAGTAAAAGACTAATTCTCATGTAGAGGACTTAAAGAAGGCTTTATGGAAAAAGTGATTTAAAGCAAGCCTTTTAAAATGGCTAGAATTTTCATTCATTTTATTCAACAAATGTTACTGAAAGCCTTCGATGTACCAGATCCTGTGCTGGGTGCTGAGTATAAACAATGACTAAACCAAACAGAATCCTTGAGCATGTCATGGACTTTATATTCTGGCAAAAGACAGGGGGGAAAAATGACAAAGCTATAAAGGCAATAGCAGTAATGAGAGGTAGAGAAAAACAGGAGAGACTATATTAGTGAGTGTGGTAAGAGAAGACATTTCTGAGGAGTGAGTGACCTTTAAGCTGAGACTTGAGTAGCCAATGGATTCTAGGATAAAAAAACAACAAATGCAAAGGCCCTGAGGCATGAAATGAAAGAATGTCCAGGCAGATAAGATGAAATGATGGTGACTGCACTAGTCCAGGGGACACCATTCATATTCTATTCTCTGAAAACCCCAGCAGAGAAAAAAGCAGGAGACAAGATCAGAGAGACAGGAAGGAACCAGATAATGCAGGACCTTGAGAACATAGTAGGGACTAAGGATTTCATTTTTGTAGTTGTAGATAAAGGTAGAAACAAGAGAGGAGGGAAGAAAGGAAAGAAAGAAAAGAAAGAAAGGAAGAAAGAAATAAAGGGTACATTTTGATACCTGACTTTTGATCTTAAGGACTTTGAACAAATAACATTCTATTATTTACCTTTTTAATATGGAAAATTTTCAAATATATACAAAATTACATAATAAAACCTCATATACCCATCATTAGGTTTCACAATTGTAAATTCATACTTAATCTTGTTTCTTCTATATTCCCACTCATTTCCCCTCATTATTTTGAAGCACATGCTGGATATCACATTATTTCACTTATTAATAGTTTAGTATGTATGTCTCTCTCTTTTTTTTTTTACAGTGACAGAGAGAGAGTCAGAGAGAGGGATAGACAGGGATAGACAGGAACGGAGAGATGAGAAGCATCAATCATTAGTTTTTCGTTGAGCATTACAACACCTTAGTTTTTCATTGATTGCTTTCTCAGACATGCCTTGACCGCGGGCCTTCAGCAGACCGAGTAACCCCTTGCTGGAGCCAGTGACCTTGGGCTCAAGCTGGTGAGCTTTAGCTCAAACCAGATGAGCCCTTGCTCAAGCTGGCAACCTTGGGGTCTAGAACCTGGGTCTTCCGCATCCCAGTACGATGCTCTATCCACTGCGCCACCGCCCAGTCAGGCATGTATCTCTTTTTAAAAAAAAACTTTTAGCCCTGGCCGGTTGGCTCAGCGGTAGAGCGTCGGCCTAGCGTGCGGAGGACCCGGGTTCGATTCCCGGCCAGGGCACACAGGAGAAGCGCCCATTTGCTTCTCCACCCCTCCGCCGCACTTTCCTCTCTGTCTCTCTCTTCCCCTCCCGCAGCCAAGGCTCCATTGGAGCAAAGATGGCCCGGGCGCTGGGGATGGCTCTGTGGCCTCTGCCCCAGGCGCTAGAGTGGCTCTGGTCGCAATATGGCGACGCCCAGGATGGGCAGAGCATCGCCCCCTGGTGGGCGTGCCGGGTGGATCCCGGTCGGGCGCATGCGGGAGTCTGTCTGACTGTCTCTCCCCGTTTCCAGCTTCAGAAAAATGAAAAAAAAAAAAGAAAAAAAAAAACTTTTAAAAACAATCACAACACCAAAACTACGCTAAAAGAAGAACAATAATTCTTTAAGGATATTTTGACTCTGCCCTTTGATCTTTGCCTCTCTAAAGACATTGAATGACCAGAAGTTAAGGGGAAATTGAACAAACAATACAATTAAGCAATCTTGGATAACAGAACTACCCTGGATTATTTGGGATTGGTCCACAATTTTCTAATGGATAAATTTAAAAGTGTATAGACCCTGGCCAAGTAGCTCAGTTGGTTAGAGCACTGTCCGAATATGCCAAGGTTGCAGGTATGATCCGCAGTCAGGGCACATACAAGAAACAATTAATGAATCCATAAATAAGTAGAACAACAAGTCAATGGTTTTCTCTCTCTCTTCCTCTCACCAATTTGTCTTTTATCCAATTAAAATTAATATTACCAGTAGAAATGATTTGCACTGCATATAAGTGTCAATGGATAAAATTTCACACAGGGCCTGACCTGTGGTGGCACAGTGGATAAAGCATCGACCTGGAAATGCTGAGGTCACCGGTTCGAAACCCTGGGCTTGCCTGGTCAAGGCACATATGGGAGTTGATGCTTCCAGCTCCTCCCCCCTCTCTCTTTCTGTCTCTCCTCTCTCTCTCTCTCTCTCTCTGTCTCTCCCTCTCCTCTCTAAAATGAATAAATAAAAAATTTTAAAAATTAAAAAAAAACCCTGATGATTGATGCTTCTTATCTCTCTCTGTTTCCGTCGGTCTGTCCCTATCTATCCCTCTCTCTGACTCTCGCTCTGTTTCCGTAAAAAAAAAAAAAAAAAAAAAATCACACAGTAAATATTTTATCTACAATACCTAACCCAGAAAAATTGCACATATAGTCAAAATCATGACCACAAAAGGATACACAGAGTAACAGAAACCATAAAAAAGAGATAAAACAAAAACACCCTAAGTCTGTCAAATTTCCTTTCTAAAATTGTTAGAAGAAAAAAACCAATACCAATAAAAACTAATTTCATTAAAATCAAAGTAAAAATAGAAAAACTGGAATGCTCTGCAATAAATACATTTTCCCCCAAAATTCACTGAAGTTAGTACAATCCTGATTAAAACACTTAGATTCACTAATGCTGAGTCAACATGTCCTTAAGGTCAATACATAACAGTAAAAATTCCTCAATCTAGGGCAGCACTGTCCAATAGGCATATATCATAAAACATGAATGTACTGTAATTTAAAATTTTGTAGTAGGTGTATTTTAAAAATGAAAAAAGTGAAATTAATTTTATTTTTTTCTTTCATACTCTGATATTCAATATACACATATAGTATATCCAAATCCATATTAGCCACATTTCAAGTGCTTAATAGCCCATGTGGCTAGTGTTTACCAAAGTGGATAGTATAGGTTGGCGGGAAAGGCAACCCAGGTAGAAAGAATAGTTTAAGCATACAAAATTAAAATGTGGAAGGCAAATTCTGGGAACAAGAAATTGTTCTAGCCTGACCAAGTGGTGGCGCAGTGGATAGAGCGTCAGACTGGGATGCGGAGGACCCAGGTTCGAGACCCCAAGGTCACCAGCTTGAGCGCAGTCTCATCAGGTTTGAGCAAAGCTCACCAGCTTGAACCCAAGGTCGCTGGCTCCAGCAAGAGGTCACTCGGTCTGCTGTAGCCCCCGTCAAGGAACATATGAGAAATTAATCAATGAACAACTAAGGAACCGCAACGAAGAATTGATGTTTAAAAAAAAACCAAACAAACCAAAAAAAGAAATTGTTCCAGTATAGCTTAAAAGGAAATGTTTGTGTATGAGAAAGCACTGGAAGTAGATGGAGGGTTGGGGAGGGGAGAAGAAAGAAAGAAATATGAACTGTAAGCAGTGGTGGGATTCAAATAATTTAACAACCAGTTCTCTGCCCTAATGGCTGTTTTAAGTATAAGAAAAGATATATCAAAAAGTAGCTTATTAGGCCCTGGCCGGTTGGCTCAGCGGTAGAGCGTCGGCCTGGCGTGCGGGGGACCCGGGTTCGATTCCCGGCCAGGGCACATAGGAGAAGCGCCCATTTGCTTCTCCATCCCACCCCCCTCCTCTCTGTCTCTCTCTTCCCCTCCCGCAGCCAAGGCTCCATTGGAGCAAAGATGGCCCAGACGCTGGGGATGGCTCCTTGGCCTCTGCCCCAGGCGCTAGAATGGCTCTGGTCGCAATAGAGCGACGCCCCGGAGGGGCAGAGCATCGCCCCCTGGTGGGCAGAGCGTTGCCCCTGGTGGGCGTGCCAGGTGGATCACGGTCCGGCGCATGCGGGAGTCTGTCTGACTGTCTCTCCCTGTTTCCAGCTTCAGAAAAATACAAAAAAAAAAAAAAAGCTTATTATTTTATGCATTTAATACTTAAATAAGAACAATAAAAGAGGTACACAAAACTAAATTATGTTATAAGAAAGAGTTGTAAAATATTAATGAAAAAATATTAAATAATACCTGACAAAAAAACAGTAAAACTGTTATTTACAATATTTCCATATTGCTTCTTTTTTTTTTTTCTAATTTTTCTGAAGTTGGAAACAGGGAAGCAGTCAGACAGACTCCCGCATATGCCTGACCGGAATCCATCTGGCATGCCCACCAGGGGTTGATGCTCTGCCCATCTGGGGCATTGCTCTATTGCAACCAGGGCCATTCTAGCACCTGAGGCAGAGGCCATAGAGCCATCCTCAGTGCCCAGGCCATCTTTGCTCCAATGGAGCCTTGGCTGCGGGAGGGGAAGAGAGAGACAGAGAAAAAGGAGAGGGGGAGGGGTGGAGAAGCAGATGAGCGCTTCTCCTGTGTGCCCTGGCCAGGAATCGAACCCGAGACTCCTGCACACCAGGCCTATGCTCTACCACTGAGCCAACTGGCCAGGGCCCATATTGCTTCTTGATTGGTGTTCTCACTTGCAATTTTTTTCACCTATGGATGGAATGAACATGACTATGGGCGCGTAGAATACAATGACCAGATGGTGGCACAGTGGATAGAGCATTGGCCTGGGATGCAGAGGACTGAGGTTCAAAACCACTAGGTTGCTGGCTTGAGCACAGGCTCACCAGTTTGAGCATGAGGTCCCTGGTTTAAGCATGGGATTATAGATGTGACCCATTGGTTGCTGACTTGAGCCCAAAGGTCACTGGCTTGAGTAAGGGGGACACTGGCCAGGCTGGAGCCGCTTTGTCAAGGCACTTCCGAAAAAGCAATCAACAAACAACTAAGGTGCCACAACAAAGAGTTGATGCTTCTTATCTCTCTCCCTTCCCATGTTGTCTCTCTAAAAAAATAAAATAAAATGGCCCATATGCCCCACAAACCATAGTCTGTTTATTTGTGAGACTGCCTCTTCGTTCTCATTGGGTATTTGTTTCATATTTTGATGACATAGCAAAAAATTTGTAAAATGCAGAACACGTAAAAAATGAAAATCACAAATAATTCCATAACTCAGTTATAACCAGGGTGAAAAAAATGTACAAGGCCATTCAATTTTTTGCTTATATGTATTTTTTAAAAAATCAGGATCTTAGTTGAAAAGCAGTTTTGGGCCCACTCACCCTCCCGGGAACACATCCATGCCTTTCCCTTTCCCCTCTTCTTCCCCTACAGGCATGCATCTCCTAAATTCTTAGGAACCCCAAGAGATTTGCAACCAGAGGAGCAATGGGCAGCAGCAGCTTATCCTGGGCTAACCCTCTGAACCTGTCTCCCCAGACCCCCTTTTCTCTGACTTCCAAGTGAGCCAAAGCAGCCTACCTATGCTCTCTCCTGTTGCTTCTATTTTGAGACCTTCCTTGTTTTATTGTCCCCAGCTTTAATAAACATACCCTGGGAAAAAAAATTTTAAAAGGCAGTTTTAAATCTTAATTTTTTTTTTTTGTATTTTTTTGAAGCTGGAAACGGGGAGGCAGTCAGACAGACTCCCGCATGCGCCCAACCGGGATCCACCCGGCATGCCCACCAGGGGGTATTGCTCCTCCCCTCTGGGGCGTTGCTCTGCTGCATCCAGAGCCACTCTAGCGCCTGGGGCAGAGGCCAAGGAGCCATCCCCAGCGCCCGGGCCATCTTTGCTCCAATGGAGCCTTGGCTGTGGGAGGGGAAGAGAGAGACAGAGAGGAAGGAGAGAGGGAGGGGTGGAGAAGCAGATGGGCACTTCTCCTGTGTGCCCTGGCCGGGAATCGAACCCGGGACTCCTGCACGTCAGGCCGACGCTCTACCACTGAGCCAACCGGCCAGGGACTAAATCTTAATATTTTTAACTGAAGGTTAAAAGTCAACATTTCAGCCCTGACTGGTTGGCTCAGCGGTAGAGTGTCAACCTGATGTGTGGATATCCCGGGTTTGATTCCTGGTCAGGGCACAGAGGAGACGACCATCTGCTTCTCCCTCCTTTCTCTATCCCTTCTCTCTCTCTCTCTCTCACTCTCTTGCTCTCTTCTCCTCCCACAGCCATGGCTCAATTGATTTGAGCATATTGGTCTAGGGCACTAAGGATGGCTCCCTCAAACCTCTGCCTCAGGCATTAAAAAAAAATCCCAGTTGCCAGCATTGCCCCAGATGGGGATTGCCAGGTGGATCCTAGTGGGATACAAGTGGGAGTCTATCTTCCCTACTCTCACTTAAAAAAAAAAAGTCAGTAGTTCCCTATGTCATTAAATAATCTTCAAAAGCATGATCTTTGTTTTTTGTTGTTGTTGTTGTTTTAATTAGTGAGAGGTGATAAGGCAGAGACAGAATACTGCATGTGCCCCGACTGGGATCCACCCAGCAAGCCCACTAGCTGGCGATGCTCTGCCCATTTGGGGCCCTTGCTCCATTGCAACCAGAACCATTTTTTTAGTGCCTGAGATGGAGGCCGTGGAGCCTGGGGCCAAATCACTCTAATCGAGCATGACTGCAGGAAGGGAGGAGAAGAGACAGAGAGAAATGATGGGGGAGGAGTGGAAAATCAGATGGACGCTTCTCCTGTGTGCCCTGATGTGTAATCGAACCCAGGACATCCACACACCAGGCCAAGGCTCTACCACTGAGCCAACCGGCCAGGGCATTTTTTTTTTCAATTTTTAATATTTTAATCTCTTATGGAGGGCATAAAATCCCTGTATAGAACATAAGGTCAATGATAAGATAAAAACAATTAGGATTTCCTATTTTTAAATCTGTGCAAAGACCCAATCATAAGCAAAATTAAAAGCACAATCATATTTTTCTTTTTTTTTTTAACACTTTATTCATTTTAGAAAGAAGAGAGACAGAAAGAGAGAGAGAGAGAGAGAGAGAGAGAAGGCAGGAGGAGCAGGAAGCATCAACTCCCATATGTGCTTTGACCAGCCCAGGGTTTCGAACTGGTGACCTCAGCCTTCCAGGTTGACACTTTATCCACTGCGCCACCACAGGTCAACAAGATTTTTTTTTCTTTTTTTTTGTGACAGGGACAGACAGAAAAGGAGAGAGATGAGAAGCATCAATTCTTCGTTGCTGCACCTTAGTTGTTCATGGATTGCTTTCTCATAGGTACCTTGATGGGGGAAGTAATGCTACAACCAAGTGACCCCCTTTTGCTCAAGCCAGCAACCTTGGGCTCAAGCTGGTGAGCTTTGCTTGAACCAGATGAGCCCGCATTCAAGCTAGCGACCTCGGGGTCTTGAACCTGGGTCCTCTGCATCCCAGTCTGATGCTTCATCCAATGCGCCACCACCTGGTCAGGTCTTTTCTTTCGTTTTTAATGACTTTGTTTGTTTGTTTGTTTGTTTGTTTTAAAGAGGGAAAGAGGAAGAGAGAAGAGGGGGAGCAGGAAGCATCAACTCCTATATGTGCCTTGACCAGACAAGCCCGGAGTTTCCAACCGGAGACCTCAGCCTTCCAGGTCCCTGCTTTATCCACTGTGCCACCACAGGTCAGGGGCCTTTATTTTTTCTTGCCTACTGCACTTCCAGTACTATGTTGAGTAAGAATGAAAAGAGCAGACATCCTTGACTTGTTCCCAATCATGGAGGAAAGTGCTGGGACTTTCCCTGTTAGCCACAGGCATTTTGCAGATGTTCTTTATCAAGCTGAGAAAATTCTTGTCTATTTCTGTTTTTGAAAGAGATTTTTTTTTTTTTATCATGAGAGGGAATTGAATTTTGTATATTGATTTTTCTACAGCAACTGTTATAATCATGTGATTTTTCTTCGTTAATATGTTAGGTTACATTGATTGATTTTCACACATTGAAACAGCCTTGCCCCTGGAATAAATCCTACTAGGGTCATGATGTATAATTATTTTAGAAATTGCTCAATTTTATTTGCTAATATTTTGTTGAAGATTTTTGTGTATATATTCATGAATAAAATTAGTCTATAGTTTTGTTTTGTTTTGTTTTTTTCTGAAGTGAGAAGCTGGGAAGCAGAGAGACAGATACCCATATGTGCCCAACTGAGATCCACCCGGCACACCCACTATGGGGCGATGCTCTGCCCATCTAGGGTGTTGGTCTGTTGTAACCAGAGCCATTCTAGTGCCTAAGGTGGAAGCCATGGAGCCATCCTCAGCACTTAGGCCAACTTTGCTCCAGTGGAGCCTTGCCTGCAGGAGGGGAAGAGAGAGACAGAGAGAAAGGAGAGGGGGAAAGGTGGAGAAGCAGATGGTTGCTTCTCCTGTATGCCCTGGCCTTGAATCGAACCCAGGACTTTCACACGCCGGGCCAACGCTCTACCGCTGAGCCAACTGGCCGGGGCCTATAATTGACATCTTAATTTTAGCATTCCAATCTATAAAAATGTCATGTCTCTCTATTTATTAATATATTTTATTTCTCTCAGTAGTTTTCAGCTAGAAGATCTCTCTCTCTCTCTCTCTCTCTCTCTCTCTCTATATATATATATATATATATATATATATATATATTTTTTTTTATTTTTTTTTATTTTAGTCAAGTAAGATGCAAGGAAGTGGAGAGAAAGATTCCTGCATACACCCCACTGGGATCCACCCAGCAACCCCTTTCTGGAGCTGATGTTCTGCCCATCTGGGGCTGCTGCTCTGTTGCTCAGCAACCGAGGTATTTTAGCACTTGAGGCAAGGCCATGGAGCCATCCTCAGTGCCTGGGGCCAACTTGCTCATTTAAGCCCTGGCTGCAGGAGGAGAAGAGTAGGGGTAGGGAAGGAGAAGCAGATGGTCGCTTCATCTGTGTGCACTGACCAGGAATCTAACCCAGGACTTCCACACACCGGCCAATGCTCTACCATCAAGACAACCGGCCAGGGCCTATTACATATATTTCTTTAGATTTATTCCTCCAGATGATATTTCTTGATGCTATTATAAATGATATTTTTATTTGGTTTTTCAATTGCTCTTGGTAGTATATAGAAATAGAACTAATTTGTGTATATTGACTTTATATGTTAGGACCTAGCTAAATTCACTTATTAATTCTAGTAGGGCTTTTTGAGGTAGATTTCATACAGTTTGCTATATGTATAATCATGTTATCTGCAAATAACAATAGTTTTACTTCTTCTGTTCTAATCATTATACCTTTTTTTCCTTGTCTTGTTACTCTGGCTAGGACTTCCAGTACAATGTTGTCTAGAAGAGATAACAGACACCTTGCTTTGTTTTTATTCTTAGGAGGAAATAGTTCACCACTAAGTACAATGTCAGCTGAGGTTTGTTTTAGATGACCTGTATCAGATTTTAAAGTTCCCTTCCTTTTCTAGTTTGCTGAGGTTTATTTTAATCATGAGCAATTTTGAATTTTGTCATTGTTTTTTATCATCTTTTGATATGATACATGATTTTTCTCCTTTATTCTGTTAATGAGATGAAATACAGTGATTGGTTTTTGAATGTTAAACCAAACTTGCATTCCTGGTAAAAATTCCATCTGGTATTCTAATCTTTTTGTTTTGTTTAAACTTTGTACCATGTGCATACATACTTGATAAAAATTAATTACTTAAAAATTGTAACGTATACACCAATAAGTGAGCAGGGCCATTCCTGGACATTTATCTTAAGGAAAAAAAGTGAACAAATGCACAAAAATGCATCTGTACAAATATGTTAATTGTTGCATTTTTATAATATCAAAAAAAGTTGTAAACAACCTACCTAAATATCCACCATTAAGAAAGATTAATTTATATTCAGACAATAGAATAGGAGTCAGCAGGTAAAACTTGTAATTTAGGTTCATGTATGAGCATAGAAAGATGATTTAAGATAGTTTATCAAATTTAAAAAAAAACAAGAGACAGCATATCTATAGAGCTACACAGTTTTTAAACACATACAAACACACATAAACCCACCAAGAAAGATATCTGAAAGGATGAGGTGTCAATAGATATATTGACATGGAGAAATCTCCAAGACCTGTAATTAAATGAAAAAAAAATCAAGTTGCAAAACAATGCATATTGTGTAATCCCATTCATGGCAAAAAAAAAAACACCTCAAAATCAAAAAATGTATACATACTTAGAGTTTTGTGTTCAGGGTTTGGTGGCAAGCAATACAATCTGACTGGCTAATTTAAGAAAAACAAAAAACAACAACAGAAAGAGTTTATTAGTGATTAGGGTCTCTCAGGAAATTAAGGAAAATGTGAGGAATCGGGTCTTAGAAAAACAGGAATCATGAAGCCCTGGGAAGCTGGAGAAAAGCAATGAATGGCAGGCTCTTTATGGTACTACTGTTAGAGTAAACACACTCCAATAGTTTTGGGGTTTTTTTTTTTTTTCATTTTCTAATTCAATATTCAAATTACAGGGAGAGAGATTTTTCCTTGTTTTATCTTGGGTCATGCATGTGCCCATCCTTTAATGACAACCCAAGAGAGAATCTCTCTAATATGATGGTAAAATTCAGAGACTATTTATGGACACAAAAACAAGAGATGATCTCCTTGGTTAATGATGAAATGGTACCTCCTAGGTTTGTGTAATTTGGCTGCTGTGGGAAGGGGATTTATACTATTTATTCCTGTACTCTCCATGTCAATAGAGCCCAGAAGTCCCTGTGACTCCAGTCCATGAAAAATGCCAATATTAGAAAATGAGCCTCATGCAGGAAGAATGGCAGAGACAAGAAACAAAGAGAGGAAAGAACCAAAAGCCAATATTAATTGCAAAATATTAAAGACATTACTATTAAAGTCAGGAACAAGACAAGGATATCATCCGTTACTACTCTTAGTTACCGTTGTTCTTAAAATTCTAAGCTAATATAAGAAAATTAAATAAAATATATAAAAATTGGGGGAAATAAAGCAAATTAATTTTCCCTTTTATAGAAGAATAAATGTTTATCAAAATATTTTAAAAACAGGCCCTGGCCGGTTGGCTTAGTAGAGCGTCGGCCTGGCGTGCAGAAGTCCTGGGTTCCATTCCCGGCCAGGGCACACGGGAGAAGCGCCCATCTGCTTCTCCACCCCTCCCCCTCTCCCTCCTCTCTGTCTCTCTCTTCCCCTCCCGCAGCTGAGGCTCCATTGGAGCAAAAGATGGCCCGGGCGCTGGGGATGGCTCCATGGCCTCTGCCCCAGGCGCTAGAGTGGCTCTGGTCGCAGCGGAGCGACACCCCGGATGGGCAGAGCATCGCCCCCTGGTGGGCATGCCGGGTGGATCCTGGTTGGGCGCATGCGGGAGTCTGTCTGACTGCCTCCCCGTTTCCAGCTTCAGAAAAATACCAAAAAAAATTTTTTTAAACATATAAAAGTAAAAAATAAACATTTCTTACTATTCTCTCAAGTCCCTTATTCAGAGATAATCAGTCACCTTCAACAAAAACGTTTCAATATATATTCAAGTATATATATTTCTGAACATATATACTTCGATTTTGAAAATTAAGTTGGGTTCATAATATATATTATGCTGCAAATTATTTTCTAAAATCAACAGAATAGCACGGATCGATTTCCAAGTTGGTACCAGAGATCTACTTTATTCTCTTTAATGGCTGCACATTATCTCATAGTGTAAATGTACCATAATTTACTTAACTATATCCTACTGATGAATTTTAGGCCATTTTATAGTATTTTGCTTTTATAAATAAAGTGCTTCAATGAATACTTTTATTCATATATCTTTGTTCACTTGTGAAAGATAGTCTTTTAGAATGGAAATAGCTCAGTGAAAGGGTATGAAACTTAAAATTTGTCACAGATACTCCCAAATTATCCTTCAAAAATACTTACCAATTTACATTCATAGTGTTTGAGAACATCTATGATATTTATCCATATTCTCACCAACAATGAAAATGTATAAATTCTTGCAGTTTTTGCCCATCTGATAAATGAAACTAAAACTAAAAGTCATTATTTGTCAGTTATATGATCACTTACCTGAAAAAAACAAGAAAATTTAAAAAGCAACAAAATTAAGTTTTGATTGAAGAGTTGGGTGTGTGTGAAGTAAAAAAATTTCATATGTAAACGAAGTATAAATTGTATTCTGGAGGCCAGTTTTGCAGTATGAGTGAAAAACATTAAAAATATGCATCTCTTCTGACCCAGCAACCAAAACTCAGGGTTTTTTTTCTGGGTAAATAAGGAAATGTGCAAAGATTTAGCTACAATAATTTTCTATTTTTATTAAATTTTTGTGTGTGACAGAGACAGAGAGAGACAGAGAAAGGGACAGATAGGGACAGACAGACAGGAAGTGAGAGAGATGAGAAGCATCAATTCTTTGCTGTGGCAACTTAGTTGTTCATTGATTGCTTTCTCATATGTGCCTTGATCAGGGGGCTACAGCAGAGCAAGTGACCCCTTGCTCAAGCCAGCGACTTTGGGCTCAAGCCTTGCTCAAACCAGATGAGCCCACACTCAAGCTGGCAACCTCAGGGTTTCGAACGTAGGTCCTTCCTCCGCACCCCAGTTCGACACTCTATCCACTGCACCACCACCTGGTCAGGCTAGCTACAATAATTTTTACTGAAGCATGGTTTATAGCTAAACAACCTAAATGCCCGACAAGGGAATAATTAAATGATGACTCATTCATGCAGTTACACACAACACATTCATTAGAAGTGATATTGTAGACATTGTAGCTCAATTGGATGGAGTGTTATCCCGATACTCCAAGATTGCAGGTTTGATCCCTAAACAGTGCATATACAATAATCAACCAATGAGTGCATAGGTGGATGGGAGCAACAAATCAATGTCTCTCTCTCTCTCTCTTTCTCCATTTATTTCTCTCTAAAATCAATACGTAAAAAATTTTAAAATCCCAAAGTAGTATATACAATATGACACCAATAAAAATGTACATAAATAGTTATAAATTACCTATCAAATTTATTTTGGGCAAATTCAGTCTGCTCTAAAGGTAAACTCTTTTTTGAAGCCCAAGCCAAAACACCCATCCAAATGTAAGCTTAGCACCTGGCATCCCAGCTAATCTACCAGGACTAGATGCAAATATAAAATTCAGAGATAATCCTGACATAAAAAGAAATGCCTCTTCTGGGACCTTAAAATGAGGCTTCTTAATGAAATTTACAGCTGTTTGAATAACCTCTCTCTGTTTATAAAGAGTGTAAGCTCTGCCAGCATATCTCAGGATTGTTTTAAGCACCCCCAGGGATGTTGGGAACCCCATATTGCTCCTGTCATTTAGATGCTTATCCACTGGTTGGACAAATCCAAACAAGATGCTTTCAGCTAAACATTGTAGTGCTCCCAGCAAAAAGGAGGTCCAGTGTTTGCTCCGAGACAATTCTCTATTTTCCCAAACCATGAATCAGCCCCATTGTCCCACCAGCTTCTGCGCATCATTTATTCTGCTCATCACAGTGAATGACAAAGGCAGGAACAAGGGAAAGAAACCGAGACTCTGGGTGAGGAGGAGAACACAAGACCGTAGTATTTAATCCTGCTTGTAAAGAGAGTCGGGATTTCACAGAGGCTGCTTCAGAGAAATGGCTGGAAATATGTCAGAAGGCTAATTTCATGGAGAGTATCTAATTAACAAAATAATACTTGGCACTTGATCAGTATTTTTTAAATTTAAAGGTGAAGGAGTCTCCAAATGCAATGTGTAAAAATTTTCTGGGCACCAGTCCATGTTAGACTTATCCTTTCTTCCTGCTCTGGCTTCTTTCACCCAGATTTCTTTTCTCCATCCTCCTCCTCCCTGCTCCTTCCCAGCTGGAAACAAATGATAGTTTAACCTGGATAACAGTCTCCTTTGTTCTCATTGTATGAGGTGATGTTCACTCAGCTGGCGTAAACATTTCACGCAATTTATTTTACAAAGAATGAAAGGGGAGTTTTTGTCTCCCAGTTATAGGGCCAAAAAGCAGCTCTCTTTTATAATCCCCATAAGGCAATTCAAGGCCATCTCTTTCTACTCCATGATAAGTCAATTTACCTTAATGTATTAGTTAGGACTCTTTGGTTGTAGGTAACAGAAACCCACTTGAGCTAGCTTTAAAAGGGAGTGGGGGGACAATTTTTAAAGGATAGAGAAGTGAAGCCTGACCAGGTGGTAGCACAGTGGATAGAGCATCAGAACTGGGATGCATAGGACTTAGGTTCGAAACCCCGAGGTCGCTAGCTTGAGCGCAGGCTCATCCGGCTAGAGCATGGGCTCACCAGCTTGAGCGTGGGATCATAGACATGATCCCATGGTCACTGGCTTGAGCCCAAAAGTCACTGGCTTGAAGCTCAAGGTCCCTGGCTTGAGCCCAGGGTTGCTGGTTTGAGCAAGGGGTCACTGGTTCAGCTATAGGGACCCCTGCTCCCCCCCAGTCAAGGCACATATGAGAAAGCAATCAATGAACAATTAAGATGCCACAATGAGGAATTGATGCTTCTCATCTCTCTCATTTCTGTCTGTCTATTCCTACCGTCCCTCTCTTTAAAAAAAATAAATAATAAATAAAGGATAGAGAAGTGCTTTCACAGTATCAAAGGCCAGGTATGAAGCAAGGCCACGGAAAAGTTCTGGAACCAAGAACAGTAAAGCGGTTTTGAATTCCTACTTCTCCCTCCCTGCTTCATTCCTTTTCTCTCTTCAAATCTTTTTTTTTTTTCTTTTGACAGAGACAGAGACAGAGAGATAGTCAGAGAGAGGGACAGCTAGGGACAGACAGACAGGAATGGAGAGAGATGAGAAGCATCAATTCTTCGTTGCAGCTCCTTAATTGTTCAGTGATTGCGTCCTCATGTGTGCCTTGACCAGGGGGCTACAGTAGAGCGAGTGACCCCTTGCTCAGCCAGCAACCTTGGGCTCAAGCCAGCGGCCTTTGGGCTTCAAGCCAGACACCATGGGCTCATGTCTATGATCCCACCCTCAAGCCAACGACCCCACGCTCAAGCTGGTGAGCCTGTCCTCAAGCCAGTGACCTCGGGATTTTGAACCTGGGTCCTCCAGTCCGACACTCTGTCCTCTGCACCACTGCCTGGTCAGGCCTTTGGTTGATTCTTGTATGTGCCCTGACTAGTGATAGAACCCGCAATCTTGGCATATTAGGATGATGCTCTAACCAACTGAGCTACTCAGCCAGAGCTAATTATCTATTTCAGTCCAATCTTAAATTTCCCAAAGAAATAATCTAATCATCAACCTGGGCAACATGTCCACCTCTGCTACAAAGAGCCATGGCCAGCAAGGCAGTCAGGTGGTAAAAACCGGCTCCCAAGAGCCCACTCCAATGATATGATATGTGGGTGTGCAACCCAGAGAAAGAGTGGCAAGTGGGCTAAAGAAATGACCAAAAACATAAATCAGTTTATTGCTTTGATATTTGGACTATTTGGTAACAGAGTTGTTTTTTTGTTGTTGTTGTTGAAGCTCAGGAACATTCTAAAGAAAAGATTTCTAGTTACACTTTTACAGAATAAAGTTTGCACAACCACGGCCAGTTCATGTAGGAGAGTTGAGACGTGTGACCACTTTTCATGGTTAGTCCAAATGACCAGCCTCTTGGATCCCAGGTGCACAAATCTCAGCTTTTTCAGTTTTCAAGGACCAGTAAGCTCAAAATTCATTAGTGAGAATTGACTTGTACTTTCAGTGATCCTGAGTATTAGACAGATTTATAAAAATAACTTGGATCTTGGATAAGGCAGCTCAATTTATTTTTGTTTTGTTTTGTTTTTATTTTAGAATTAGAAGGGAAGGTCCCTGGCCAGTTGGCTCAGTGGTAGAGTGTTGCCCAGCATGTGGATGTCCTGGGTTAGATTCCCAGTCAGGGTACACAGGAGAAGCACCTGTCTGTTTCTTCCCCCTTCCCCTCTTACTTCACTCTTCTATCTCTCTCTTCCCCTCCTGCAGCCATGGCTCAATTGGAGCAAGTTGTCCCTGGGTGCTGAGGATGACTCCATGGCCTCTGCCTCAAGCACTAGGAAGAGCTCGGTTACTGAGCAATGAAGCAATGCCCCAGATGGGCAGAGCATCACCCCCTAGTGGGTTTGCTAGGTGGATCCCAGTTGGGGCACATGCAGGAGTCTATCTCTGCCTCCCCTCCTCTCACTGAATTTAAAGAAGAAGAAGAAGAGGAGGAGGAGGAGGAAGAGGAGGAGGAGGAGGAAGAGGAGGAGGAGGAAAAAGAAGAAGAAGGAGGAAAGGGGGAGGGGGAGAGATAGAAAGATCTATTTATTGTTCTACTTATTTATGCATTCATTGGTTGATTTTTGTATGTGCCCTGTCTGTGGACTGAACCCACAACCTTGGCGTATGGGATAATGCTCTAGCCAACTGAGCTACTCCATCAGGGCCAAGGTAGTTTTCAATATTTATTGAAGATCAATAATGTATTGACAATAGCACTGAAAGTTTTGTCCTCTTGAACAAGTGCAAGCTTATCTTGGCCACTTCATCTGTAAAATAGGAGGAATAACATTTTTTTTGGTATTTTTCTGAAGTTGGAAACGGGAGGCAGTCAGACAGACTCCTGCATGCACCCAACCAGGATCCACCCAGCATGCCCACCAGGGGGCGATGCTCTGCTCATCTGGGGCGTAGCTCTGTCACAACCAGAGCCATTCTAGCGCCTGAAGCAGAGGCCACAGAGCCATCCCCAGCGCCCGGGCCAACTTTGCTCCAATGGAACCTTGGCTGCGGGAGGGGAAGAGAGAGACAGAGAGGAAGAAGAGGGGGAGGGGTGGAGAAGCAGATGGGCACTTCTCCTGTGTGCCCGGGACTCCTGCACGTCAGGCTGACGCTCTACCACTGAGCCAACCAGCCAGGGCCAGGAATAACATTTTTTTACATAGATTTTCTTTATTGATTTTAGAGAGATGAGGGAGAGAAAAAAAATCAATGGAGGTAGAGTGGGAAGGAGTGGGAAGCAGCAACTCATCCTTCCCGTATGTGCCCTGACCAGGCAAGCTCTAGGGTTTCGAACCAGTGACCTAAGCATTTCAGGTTAATGCTCCATCCACTGCACTACCACAGTCAGGCAGAATAACATTTTTATTTCTGCTTCACAAGGAGGATTGTGGTTCAAACAAGATTAAATAATAAAAATTTTGTAAACTATAAAGAATAGTATGTCACCTGTACATCCCATGCCCCACCAAACTTTGGAACAAAGAACTATTTTATGTACTACAATAGCAGTTAAGAACAGCTTTGTCTCAACAAATGGTGCTGAAACAATTGGCCATCAATATGCAAAAAATATACAAAAATGAACTTGAAATAAATTATAGACCTAAATATAAACCTAAAACTAAACCTAAAACTTAATTTTCTAGAATAAAATAGAAGAAAAAATATTTGTGGCTTAAGGTTAGACAAGAGTTTTATACATAAGACACATATAGCATGAACCATAAAAGAAAAAAGTTGATAGACTCATTAAAATAAAAACTTCTGTTTTTGAAGAGACACTGTTAAGAAAATGAAAAGACAAGACACAGACTAGAAGAAAATACTGCAAAACACACATCTGATAAAAGATTTGTATCCTGCCTGACCAGTGGTAGCACAGAGAATAGAACATCAACCCAGAACACTGAGGTCCTCAGCTTCAAATCTTCAGGTCTACAGCTTGAGCACAGGCTCATTGCCTTGGGCACGGGGTCACTGGCTTGAGCGCGGGATCATAGACATGATCCCATGATCGCTGGCTTGAGCCCAAAGGTCGCTGGCTTGAGCCCAAGGTTGCTGGCTTGAGCAAAGGGTTTTTGTCAGAGTAATTAAACTAATTTTGGAAACAAAAAGCAACAAAGGGGCAACTAGCTCAACATATCTGATGATACACTAAGAAGCCCTAGTCACAAAACAAGAATGATATGCTACAGGAATAAATACATAAATCAGAGGAAAAGAAAAGAGGGCTTATACATCTATGGGAATTTGATATAAGATGAAGATGACACCATATGTTGAGACATCTCTCAATATAGAGAGGATGAATTATTCAATAGGCGATGTCAGGAAAACTCTCTCACTATTTGTACTGTATTAAATAAATATATGTTATAAAAGCCTACTGTTTTAATTTGATACATGAAAAATGAGATTTTTAAAAAATCTTTTATTTTTAAAGACTTTATTCATTTTAGAGAGAGGGGATAGAAATAGAGAGAGAGAGGGAGGGAGAGAAGGGTCAGTGAGCAGAAAGCATCAACTCCCATATGTGCCTTGACCTGGCAAGCCCAGGGTTTCAAACTGGCAAACTCAACGTTCCAGGTCAACGCTTATCCACTGTGCCACCACAGGTCAGGCAAAAAATGGAATTTCATTCTAATTTGAATTCTTTATTAGGAAGGTTGAACATTTCCCCCTCTTTTTTTTTTTTTTTTAATATTTTTTTTAATTTTATTTATTCATTTTAGAGAGGGGGGAGAGAGAGAGAGAGAGAGAGAATGAGGGAGAAGCCGGAAGTATCAACTCCCATATGTGCCTTGACCAGGCAAGCCCAGGGTTTTGAACCGGCAACCTCAGTGTGTCCAAGTTGACACTTGATCCACTGCGCCACCACTGGTCAGGCTCCCCCTCTTTTTATTTGTAGTTACTTTTTTGCTTTTCTTTTTAAATTATTTCGTAATGTTCTTGGTGCATTTTTCTATTGCTGTATCTGTCTTTTCTTTGTTGATTAGTAAGAGATATTAACTCTATATTGCATGTATTGCAAATATTTTCCTCAGTTTGCCCTTTGTATTTTAACTTCCTGTGAGGTGGGATTTGGCATAGAAGTGTTTTGTTTGTTTTTTCAGCCAGACTGTGTTCTTTTTTTTTCTTTTTTTTTTAAGTCAGAACTGTTTTCTTTTCCTTCATGTTTTCTACCCTTAGGATCATATTTAAAAAGTCCTTCGGCTCCCCAAGATTATAATAATATTAATTTATTTTCTTTCTGGAACACTTATGGTTTCATTACTTTGCATGTGGTTTAGGGTAGAAATAATAATAGTTAATATTTATAGGGTACAGTTTGTGTGATAGGTAGCATGTTCTTATTTTTAAACATCTGTTATCTCTTTCAGTTCTCACAACAAATAATGTAGTCACTCTTCCTACTTTGTTTATAAATAGGGAAGAAATGAGGCTTAGGGAGGTTAAGTATCTTTCTTGCCTACAATTACATAGCTAACTAGTGCCAAAAATTACATTCAAACCCTAAGTCTGTTTACTCTCAGAGGTCTTAATTAATATATTTTCCACCTTCTTCCAAAAATCACTAGTCAATTTCTCAAGTATCATTCGTTGTAACATCCAGCATTTCCCTCGCTGATGAAAATGCCACTTTCATATCTAGTAGCTTTTGCTAAGTTTTTGGGTCTATTTCTGCCCTTTTTTGTTCCATTGATTCTGTTGTCTATTCATGTGCCAGTAATATACTGTTCTAGTGACTGTTGAATTATTTATACATCCTATTATCTGGAAGGCCAAGTCATCCCCAGACGCTCTTCTTTTCCAAAGTTTTCTGATCTTTTCTTCATTATTTATTCTTCCAGAAAACCTTTAGAACTTTGTTGCAAAGTCCTCAAGAAATTCCACTGAGATTTTTACTGAAAAAGGGGAGGGAGTGTCGGGGGTGCCGTGCATGCTGAGAACTGAGTTCGTCAGATTCCTCAGGTCATAGCATACATGGTCTGTGAAAGGCCCTTCACTTACCTTAACCCCTCCCTTATTCTTGGTCCTCATTCTCTTTCTCCTTCCTCATAAACACCCACTGTTAAGTGTTTCTAATGTACACTTGGATGTGTATGTATTCTTATAAAATACATACCTCTGTTTCCTGCCCCCCCCCTTTTTTTTTTAGTGAAAGAAAGAGAGACAAACAGGCAGGAAGGAAGAGAGATGAGAAGCATCAGCTCATAGTTGTGTCACTTTAGATGTTCACTTGTTCACTGATTGCTTCTCACACGTGCCTTAACTGGGTGCTGCAGCTGAGCCAGTGATCCTTTGCTCAAATCAGCAGCAACCTTGGGCTCAAGCTAGAGACCTTGGGGTTTCGAACCTGGAACCTCAGCATCCCACATCAACGCTCTATCCACTGTTCTACCACCGGTCAGGCTCCTGCCTACGTTTTAAATTTACATAAATTAGTCTAAGGATCTTTTCCTGTTTTTTTTTTTCCTTTTAATTCAATACTGTTTTTATGACCTATATATGCTCTTGCATGTAAAAATCTAGTTCATACTGCTGAGGAACATTATGCAGGATACACCCAAATATTCCACTAGTGATAGACACCTAGGAGTTCCTCATTTCCACAACAGAGCTGAAGCAAACATCCTTGTACATGATCCCTTATGGACCTGAGAAGTCTCTGGAGTACGTACTCCAGGTTGGGTTGCTGGTTGTTGGGTCTTTGTATTCCTGAGGACCTCAATTCCGCCAATTTCTTTCTAGAACATCTGTACAAGTTTGCACTACCATAATAATGCAAAAGAATTTTCTTTTTTTAAAATTTGTATTTTTTGATTTTAGCGAGAGAGGAATGGAGAGAGAGATAGGAACCTTGATCTGTTCCTGTATGTGCCCTGATCAGGAATTGAACTGGCAACCTCTCTGCTTTGGGACAATGCTCTAACCAACTGAGCCATCCAACCAGAGTGCAAAAGAATTTTTATTTCATTTCTTTTTTTAAATTTCTTCTTTTTTTTTTATAGTTCTTGAGAGAAAGAGAGACAGACAGATAGGAAGGGAGAGAGATGAGAAGCATCAATTCTTTGTTGTGTCACCTTAGTTGTTCATTGATTGCTTTCTCATATGTGCCTTGACCAGGGGGCTCCAGCCCAGCCAGTGACCCCTTGCTCAAGCTAGAGACCTTGGGCTCAAGCCAGCGACCTTAGGCTTCAAGCCACTGACCTTTGGGCACAAGCCAGTGACCATGGGGTCATGTTTATGATTCCACACTCAAGCCAGTGACTCTGTGCTCAAGCTAGTGGTTTTGAACCTGGGTCCTCTGCATCCCAGGCCAAAGCTTTATCACCACCGCCTGGTCACTTGCTATTTTCTAATTCTCTAATTTTTGCCCCTTTGATAGGTAAAAAATGGTATCTTATTTTTTTAATTTGCATTTACCTGTGAATTTGAACATTTCTTCTTATGCTAGTGAATCATTTGCCTTTCCTCTTCTGTGACTTACCTATTGATAGATAGCTTTTCCCCATTTCTCTAGTGGGCTTCCTGTTTTGTTTTGTTTTTTACATGTTCTTTTATCTCTTATATACAGGTATTTAATTCCTCTGGAAGTACAGACTAGCATATAGTAGGTGATAGGAATCATACTTTATTTTTCACCAAATAGTGATACAATTTTCCTGATATCATCTACTGAGTAATTCGTCCTCTCTATATTGACTTACGTTATCATCTTCATCTTATATCAAATTCTCATAGACCTATGAGCTCCCTATTCCGTTCCTCTGGTTTATGTATCTATTCCTGCGCATATCATTCTTGTTTTATGATTATGGCTTCATAGTATATCATCAAATCTGATTGAGCTTGTCTCCCCTTGTTGCTCTTTGTTTCCAAAATTAATTTACTTACTCTAACAAGAATAAGTTTGTCTAATTTCTCACAAAAAATCCTGATGACATTGCATTTAATTTATACATTTGAAGATAATTGACTTTTTAAATTAATTTAAGTGCATACATTTAAAAAATAAAATAGAAATATAAGGCTATAATCAAGTTCAGCAGCCCCTTGCTCTATGGCTCCCCAACTTCAAGCCCCACAGCTTAGAAGCCACCACTTGCAAAGTCTTAGCTCTTTCTTTTTTTTTTTTTTAATTTAATTTAATTTATTTATTTATTTATTTTTAGAGAGGAGAGAGAGAGGGAGAGAGAGAGACAGAGAGAGGGGGGGGAGCTAGAAGCATCAACTCCCATATGTGCCTTGACCAGGCAAGCCCAGGGTTTCAAACCAGCGATCTCAGCATTTCCAGGTCGATGCTTTATCCACTGCGCCACCACAGGTCAGGCCGTCTTAGCTCTTTCTTCTGGTATTTTTCCCCATACCTCTAAACAAGATATATACACTGTCATTTTAAGTGTCCTTATTTTAGATATTATCTAAAATTGACTTCTTACTACAGAAATATTTTTTTTCCATTTTGCAACAGACATAGACATACAGATACACTTACATACACATATTCCTTCATCCTCTCAGGATAGTTTTATTATTATTATACTTATTAAAAATTGATACTCAGTGCTTCTTATAAGCATGTTATATTGTTCACAGCTATACCATATAGTATTCCATGAGTATATGCTCTTTTTTAGACGACTATCTGTTTTTCCTGGTACTTAAAGTGACCTTGCTGGCCCTGGCCAGTTGGCTTAGTGGTAGAACGTCGACCCAGTGTGCAGAAGTCCTGGGTTCGATTCCCAGTCAAGGCACACAGAAGAAGTAACCATCCGCTTCTCCATCCCTCCCCATCTCTTTCTCTCTCTTCTCCTCCCGTAGCCATGGCTCAGATGGTTTGAGCAAAGTTGGCCACGGGTGTTGAGGATGGCTCCATGGTCTTGCCTCAGATGCTAAAATAGCTTGGTTGCTAAACAACAGAGCAGCGGTGGATCCTGGTCAGGGCACATGAGGGAGTCTGTCTCTGCCTCTCCATTTCTCACTTAATAAAAAAAAAATGACCTTGCTTTTTCCAGACAAGAAATAGCTAAAGGGCCTGACCAGGTGTTGGTGTAGTGGACAGAACATTAGACTGAAATATGGAAGACTCAGGTTCGAAACCCCAAGATCACTGGCTTGAGCACAGGCTCCTCCGGCTTGAGCGCGGGCTAACCCAGCTTGAGTGCAGGGCCGCTGGCTTGAGCGTGAGATCATAGACATGACTCCATGGTCGCTGGCTTGAGCCCAAAGGTTGCTGGCTTGAAGTCCAAGGTTGATGGCTTCAGCCCAAGGTCACTGGCTTCTGCAAGGGGTCACTCACTCTGCTGTAGCTCCCCGGTCAAGGCACATATGAGAAAGCAATCAATGAACAACTAAGGAGCTATAGCAAAGAGTTGATGCTTCTCAACTCTCTCCCTTACTGCCTATCTGACCCTCTCTCTGTCTGTCTGTCTGTCTCTCTCTGTTTCACACACACACACACACACACACACACACATACACACGTACACACGTACACACGTATACACACACCCACACACAGAGAAATAGCTTAAGGAGTTTATCACCCCCAACCAGTCTCACAAGAAATGTTAAAGAGACTTCTTTAAGAAGAAAAAGAAAAGATAAAAAATATGAATAATTAAATGCAGTAAGTGCATAACTATTAATAATTACTTAAATGTGGCCCTGGCCAGTTGGCTCAGTGGTAGAGCGTTGGCCTGGCATGCAGGAGTCTCGGGTTCGACTGCCAGCCAGGGCACACAGGAGAAGCACCCATCTGCTTCTCCGCCCCTCTCCCTCTCCTTCCTCTCTATCTCTCTCTTCTCCTCCCGCAGCCAAGGCTCCATTGGAGCAAAGTTGGCCCGGGCGCTGAGGATGTCTCTGTGGCCTCTGCCTCAGGCGCTAGAATGGCTCTGGTTGCGACAGAGCAACGCCCCAGATGGGCAGAGCATTGCCCCCTGGTGGGCATGCCGGGTGGATCCCAGTCGGGCACATGCAGGAGTCTGTCTGACTGCCTCCCCGTTTCCAACTTCAGAAAAATACAAAAAAAAAAAAAAAGACATAAGTAGCTGAATGGATAAAACAAGACCCACCTGACCTGTGGTGGCGCAGTAGATAGAAGCATGGACCTAGAATGCTGAGATCGCTGGTTCAAAATCCCAGGCTTGTCCCATCAAGGCACATGATAGAAGCAACTAGGCATTTCTCTTTCTCTCTCCTCTCTCTGTCTTTCTAAAATCAATAAATAAAATTTTAAGAAAAAGAGAAAGAAAGGTGAGTGACAGGGATGGAAAGAAAGTCAGAGCAAGATAGATAAGGAGGCAGAGATGGAGTTGGCTATGTAAGTGGAAACCAGATTGTGTGAATTTTACTCTTGTGCAACAGGAAGACCCTAGAAGAAATCAAGCAGAGCAGTGACATGATCTAATTTACATTTTTGCTTTTATTTTTTTTTTAAGTGAGAGGAGGGGAGATAGTGAGACAGATTCCTACATGCGCCACAACCAGGATCTACCTGGCAACCCTGTCTGGGGCCGATGCTCAAATCAATCAGAGTATGCTCATCGCTCAGGGCTGATGCTCCAAAACCAATTGAGCCACTGGCTGTGGAAGGGGAAGAGAGCGAGAAGGGGAAGCGAGAGGGGGAGAGAAGCAGATGGTTGCTTCTCATGTGTGCCCTAACCAGGAATCAAACCCAGGATGTTCATACATCTGGCCAATACTCTATCCACCAAGCCAACTGGCCAAGGCCTAATTTATATTTTTAAAGATCACTTTGGGAGGTATAAGTTTGGCAGAAGAGAGTATCAGTAAATCCAGTGGAAAAAAATAATGAAGGACACAAAGAAGTTTGGAAGAGGAGAGGACATTTTTTGTGACCACTATTGTGGCATGGAGGTCCCTGAATGGGGTGGGGAGAGCTTCTTATGTTTGGTCCCCCCAAGGGCAACTCTGTCTTCATCTTCCTTCTTTTATCTCCCCTACAGCCACCCCCACAGGAGAGGAAGCAAATCTGAGACCCAAAAGACCATAAAGAAAGAACTAGCAGAGTGAGAAGACCAAAGCATTAGAAGGGTAATGGCCTGTTGCCCTCTGTCTTCCTAACTACTGGCACGAAAGGTTGAGGCTCTTTCCAGCCACATCTTGGACCACCACTTGGACCTGGGAGGCGCCAGAGGCAGGATGAGTAGATGAGACAGGGAACGAAGTGTCAAGAGCCTGCAATCTCCTTCTCTTCCAGAAGAGAGACCCAAAAGAGAGGTGATCTTTGTTCAAAAGAAACAAGCTAGTATTGTAAGTTTAAAGATTTTGATAAAAGTCTGAAACGTAACCATCTGATACTATTCCTAACAGTAAAAATAACTCTTAGTGCATACTTGGTATGCACTAAGCATTTTATAAGTATTTATTTGCCTGGCCTGTGGTGGCACAGTGGATAAAGTGTTGACCTGGAATGTTGAAGTCACTAGTTCAAAACCCTGGGCTTGCCTAGTCAAAGCACATATGGGAGTTGATGCTTCCTGCTCCTCCCCTCCTTCTCTCTCTCTCCTCTCTAAAATGAACAAATAAAATCTTTTTTTTAAAAGTATTTAACACATAACTAACTCTGTGACTTGAGTACAATAACTTTTCTTGTTTTACAGATTAGGAAACCAAGACTCAGCTGGGTTGTATAATTTGTCCAAGGTGACACTGCTAAGATATGTCAGAGCAAGAGTTTGACTCTGGGTCATTTGGCTTCTTGAAAGCCCATTCATAATCACTATTCTATACCAAGATTCTACTATCAACAGGGAAAGGGGACAAATATTCCTGAAAATCTGAGAGTAAGGCCCAAAGCAGGAAACATAATTTCTTTAAAGTGCATTTTTTTTTTTACAGGGACAGAGAGAGATACAGAGAGAGGGATAGATAGGGACAGACAGACAGGAATGGAGAGAGATGAGAAGCATCAATCAGCCGTTTTTCGTTGGGACTCCTTAGTTGTTCATTGATTGCTTTCTCATATGTGCCTTGACCGTGGGCCTTCAGCAGACTGAGTAACCCCTTGCTCGAGCCAGTGACCTTGGGTCCAAGCTGGTGAGTTTTTTTTTGTTCAAGCCAGATGAGCCTGCGCTCAAGCTGGTGACCTTGGGGTCTCGAACCTGGGTCCTTCCGCATCCCAGTCCGACACTCTATCCACTGCGCCACCGACTTGTCAGGCTAAAGTGCATATTTTAACCTTAAACTTCCTTATAAGTTACTTTCTGTCTCATAATGTATGCACATTTGTCTGAAAAGAAAAGTGTGCAAGTTATTTCCCATCAAGTCAAATGAATGCTCCAGGAAGATGCCCTGGGTCTATCCTGGTGCTTCACGTCCTGGACACACCACTGTGTAGATCCAGAGAATTAAATGCCCCAGGTTGAGGAACACAGACAAAATCAGTTCTCCATTGCTTCTGGCATCCTCTGATAGATCAGATCAACTCGGGTAGAATGTTTTCCTAAGATCCTGAAAGAGATCAAGCATCAGTTAACTCCAGTCTCTACCCTGGTTCCAGGTCAGGGCATATGTTCTTCCTCTTAAGTAAAGCACACCAAATGACCTGTCTAGTGACAGCTGAACTGATTGGCAGGCCTGCTGGCCAGGGTATGACATTCCTCAGGCTGGCCCCAACTGACTCTGACTTGGTCAACTGTCCCTTACAGCAAAGAGCACACTTTCTAGGAATTCACACATAGTGACGGCTGCAGTGATACAGTCCAGTCCAATACTGCAGTTGTTAAATGTTTAGTGAGTGCCAAAGGTCATCCACAAAAAATAAAAATGGGAAATAGATAGTGCTGATGTTTACACAACATTGTAAGTGTAATCAAAGCTACTGAATTGCACACTTAAAAACAAAGTGGTGACCTATGGTGGCACAGTGGACAAAGCCTGGCCTTGGAATGCTGAGGTCGCTGATTTGAAACCCTGGGCTTGCCTGGTCAAGGCACATATGGGAATTGATGCTTCTGCTCCTCTCCCCTTCTCTCTCTCTCTCCTCTCTCCAAAAATCAACAAATAAAAAAATTTAGGCCCTGGCCGGTTGGCTCAGCAGTAGAGCCTGGCGTGCAGGGGACCCGGGTTCGATTCCCGGCCAGGGCACACAGGAGAAGTGCCCATTTGCTTCTCCACCCCCCCCCTTTCCTCTCTGTCTCTCTCTTCCCCTCCCGCAGCCAAGGCTCCATTGGAGCAAAGATGACCCAGGCGTTGGGGATGGCTCCTTGGCCCCTGCCCCAGGCGCTAGAGTGGCTCTGGTCGAGACAGAGCGATGCCCCTGAGGGGCAGAGCATCGCCCCCTGGTGGGCGTGCCAGGTGGATCCCGGTTGGGCGCATGCGGGAGTCTGTCTGACTGTCTCTCCCCGTTTCCAGCTTCAGAAAAATACACACACACAAAAAAAATTAAATATGTTAAAATAAAAACCAAAGTGGCAAATGTTATGTTACATATTTTACCACAGCAATAAAATAGTAAAAAAAAAATTATCTACAGATACTCAATATTTGATCTGGGCCTCCAGGATATTGTGGCATTGGGTGATGGTAACTGTTTCAGATGGATGGAATGGAACTATTAGCCAAAGGGAGAACAAATCTAATACTGTAACCCCTCACTGAAATGCCTTCAGTGGCTCCCCATTACTCTTGGGATAAAGACCAAAAGCCTTAACAGGCTTGTGAGGCCCTGGGTGGTCATCTTGTCGATCTTATTTTGTGCCACTTCTCTCCCTGCTGCTCCTGTCCCGGCACCTGGCTTTTCTTCTCCTCCTGTCAACACGCCCAGCTCCTTTCCACTTCCAGCCCATTGCTAAGGACGTCTTCCCTTTGCTTGAAAACCTTTACAGCCCATTCTATTCTTAGCTAACTCAATCCAAGCATCACTTCCTCAGAGAAGTCCCCCAATATGGGTCAGATTTCATGCTATATATGCTGATAAAACCACATTATCTTCTTATTGTAACTGGAAATCACAGGAAAACTCCAAATAACTGTGGCTTAAAACAAAACTAAAGCTCATTTCTCTTTCACATTCAGAAGGCCTGGGCTAATCCATGTGCCTGGAACCCAGGTTTCTTTTCTCTTGTTGTTCCACTACACTTGACTTTCATTCCCAAAGTCTCCTCATAATCCAAGACAGCAGCTGTAGCTCCAGCCATTATGTCCACATTCCCACAAACAAGAAGAAGAAAAAGGAGAAAACGGCAAGCCTTGTCCCTTTAAAGACATTTTCTGGAAGTTGTAAATACCATTTCTGTTTACATACCATTGTCCAGCATTTAACCACATATCACATCTAGTTGCAAGAAGGCTGATCAATGTATTTGTCACTCTAGGTATCCATATGTATACCTGGAAATGGACATTTACTTATGCTACTCATAAAGAAGGGGAGAATGGACATTGAGGAACTACTGGAGTATCTGCCACAATAGCATTTATCTTATTTTGTTACTATACATTCATTTAAGCTGATTATTCAGCCAAAGTCTTTTCCCTCACTAGATTATAACCTCTATGAGAGCTGGGCCTTGTCTGCTTTTGTTTATCATTGTATCCCCTGTGCCTAGCACGGCACTTGGTGCACAATAGGCATTTCATACAGATTTGTAGAAAATGTGGAAAGGAGGCGATCTTTTTTTTTTAATTTTTTAAAATTCATTTTAGAGAGGAGAGAGAAAGGGAGAGAGAGAGAGACAGAGAGAGAAGGTAGGGAGGAGCTGGAAGCATCAACTCCCATATGTGCCTTGACCAGGCAAGCCCAGGGTTTCGAACCAGCGACCTCAGCATTTCCAGGTCGACACTTTATCCACTGCACCACCACAGGTCAGGCGAAAGGAGGCTATCTTAATTAGTTTGGGTTGCTATAAAAAAAATACCTTAGGCTGGTTAGCTTATAAATTACTGAAATCTAGTCTTTACCTTAATGGGGGCTAGGAAGCCTGAGATCAAGATGTCAGCAGGTTAGGTGTCTGGTGAGAGCCTGCTTCTTGATTCCTGGAAGGCTGTCTTCTCACTGCATCCTCACATGGTGGAAGAGGAAAAGATATCTCTAGAATCTCTTCTTGTAAGGGTACTAGTCTCATTCAAGAGGGTTCCACCCTCAAGACTTAATTGTTTCCCAAAGACCTACCACCTAATGCCCTCACTTTGGGAGTTGGTTTCAGTGTTATCCCAGTTGTTGAGAGGATGAAGCTGCAGCTTACAGAGACTAATGCCTTGTGCAAGGTCACACTGCAAAGCAGAGGAGAAAAAGGGAGAGGCAGAGGCAGAGGCGGTGCTTGAACCTAGCTCTGCGGCTGGTGTCATTAACCATCACTCATCTGTTTCAGGACTAGGCTACAAGAGGGTAAATTTCACCTCCCTTCATCTTACCTACCAGCCCCAGGCTAGCTCAGTGTCCTCTAGTAAAGCCTTGGCTTCTCAGACCAGCTCAGCCTGATTCAACCTATAGTCTTTCTTTGTAACTAAACACTGTCACACTGAGAAAGACTAGAAAAGGAGAGGGTAAAAAATTTGGGTTCACACTATTATTTTAAAAAGGAGAAGAAATAACAAATGTTGGCATGGATATGGAGAAATTGAGAAACTCGTACATTGCTGGAAGGAATGTAGAGTGATACACACACTATGGAGAACAATATGACAATCCCTCAAAAAGTTAAACATAGAATTACCATATGATCCAGCAATTCTAATTCTGGATAATATTCAAAAGATGTGAAATCAGGATTGGAAAAGATATCTGTATACCCATGTTTACAGCAGCATTATTCATAATAGCCAAAAAGTGAAAGTACCCCAAGTGTCTATTAAAAAAATAAATGATCCTGACCTGTGGTGGCGCAGTGGATAAAGCATCAACCTGGAACATGGAGATCACCAGTTTGAAACCCTGGGCTTGCCTGGTCAAGGCACATATGGGAGTTGATGCTTCCTGCTCCTCCCCCTTTCTCTCTCTCTCTCTCTCTTCCCCTCTATAAAATGAAAAAAAAATGAATAAACAAAATGTGGTATATATGTACATAGGAATATTATTTAGTTTGAAAAAAAGGAAATTCTGACACATGCTACAACATGAATGAACCTTGAAAACATGTTAAGTGAAATAAGCCAGTCATGAAGGATAAACACTCTGATTCCACTTATATAAGATAGAGTAGTCATGTTTGTAGAGACAGAAAGTAGAATGTTGGTTGCCAGGGGCTGAGGGAGGGGTCAATAGGGAGGTAGTGTTTAATGGGTACAGAGTTAGGGCTGGGAGATGTTCTAGAGATAGATGGTGAAGATGGTTGCATAACAATGAGAATGTACTTAATGCTACTGATCTATCCATTCTGGTCAGGGCACATACAAGAATCAACCAGTGAATGTATAAATAAGTTGAACAACATATCAATGTTTCTTTCTCTCCTCCCTCTAAAATTCAATCAATAAAAAAATTTTTAAATGGTAAATTGTATGTTACACGTATTTTATCACATACATATGCACAAATTACTGTTTCCCATGGGACTCTGGCTGGGCTCCTAGGGGACCAGACAGTGGAAACGCAGGAACAGGGGATTTCCCTAGCAGCCTGTCCTGTCTTTCTTAGGCAGTCTGCCTCCAGTGGGGTTGGGTTGGGAGAAGGTCCTGAATTTCTAGAATAGATGTCATGAATTTGTCCTGGTCCCTGGACTCTTTAGCAGAGAGCCAAAGCAAAAACACCAGGTCCTGTCTGCCTCTTGTATCTCTCCCACCTCCAGCTGTGGTTAGCACACTGCTGGGCCCCAGGGGCATGTGCAGGGCCAGGAGAATGAATTGACAGAGCCATACCCTGGGCTCTTTCCCTTCTCTACACTCCTAGCTCCATCCTCTGGGCTTGGGGCTCCTCCCAAGGGTGACTGGCATGCTGCTACATCAGCTTCAGCAGATCAGTTTTCTTGTGGAAGAAACTTCTGCCACAAGATGAGACTGTCAAAGCCGAAGGACTGTGTAGAAGAGTCCTTTCCCAACCTCTTAGTCACTCAGCCTGTGTGGGCAAGGCATCCCATTCTGGTCATCATGCCTGACAAAAATGTAGCCCAACCAGGGCTAGGCCAGGAAGCAGGGATCCACTTGACATCACCAGGAAAACAGAAATCCAAGGTACTGCCACACTAGTTTTTTTGTCATTAAAAGGATTTTTAATTTTATTTAAAATGTTATATTTAATAAAATCATATAGGTACAGAGTTCCTTAAAAGTTAAAAAATCAAATAGAAGAGTCCCTGGCCGGTTGGCTCAGTGGTAGAGTGTCAGCCTGGCGTGCGGGAGTCCTGGGTTCGATTCCCAGCCAGGGCACACAGAAGAAGCGCCCATCTGCTTCTCCACCCCTCCCCCTCTCCTTCCTCTCTGTCTCTCTCTTCCCCTCCCACAGCCAAGGCTCCATTGGAGCAAAGTTGGCCCGGGCGCTGAGGATGGCTCTGTGGCCTTTGCCTCAGGCGCTAGAATGGCTCTGATTGCGGCAGAGCGACACCCCAGATGGGCAGAGCATCGCCTCCTGGTGGGCATGCCAGGTGGCTCCTGGTCGGGTGTATGTGGGAGTCTGTCTGACTGCCTCCCCATTTCCAATCTCAGAAAAATTAAAAAAAAAATCAAATAGAAGAAAAAGACTAAGGAAAAACAGTCACTCTATCTTCCCCCTATCCTAGCCCACATCCAGCTTCTCAGATTCAACACTTTTAATTCTTTTTTTGTAGCAGTTTTTTCTGTATTTACCCCCCACCCCATCTCTAATAACAAACTTATACCAGTATTTCTTAAATTTCCCATTGCAGATATTATCCATGGGCTTTCTATTTTGGACTTGGAGGGTTTAAGCCTTACTTTACCTTTTCTCTTCCCTTCTCAATGTATTTTTGTTTGTTTGTTTGTTTGTTTTTTAGGTGAGAGGAGGGGAGACAGTGAGACAGACTTCTGGATGCTATCCCATCAGAATCCACCCAGGAACCCCACCTGGGGACAGTACTTGAGTACAGAGCTATTTTTAGCACCTGGGGCTGATGCTTGGACCAATTGAGCTATCCTCAGTGCCCGGGGCCATGCTCCAACTGAACCACTGACTGTGGGAGGGGAAGAGGGAGAACAGGAGGAGAAAGAGGGAGGAGAAGCGGATGACTGCTTCTCCTGTGTGTCCTGACTGGTAATCGAAGCCAGGATTCCAGGCCAATGCTCTATCCACTGAGCCATCGGCCAGGGCCTCTCAACGTTTTTAACCCAAGTTTGATTAAAGCCACACTTCAAGTTTTTATTTTTTATTTTTTTGGATTTTTATTTATTAATTTTTAGAGAGAGAGAGAAAGGGGTAGGAGCAGGAAGCATCAACTTCCATGTGTGCCTTGACCAGGCAAGCCCAGGGTTTCGAACAGGCAACCTCAGTGTTCCAAGTCAATGCTTTATCCACTGTGCCACCACAGGTCAGCCAAGCTTCTATTATTATAACTGTGTAAATATCAATGAAGACAGATTCAAGTACATTCCCCTTTCTTTTTCTATATAGAGTTAATTTCCCCTTTTTGGCAAGTGCTCAGCTTTGTTTGAATCTATGAGCTTCTCACACCCTCCCAGGACTCTGTAAACCCCTCGCAATCCAATTTTCCGCACAGTCAAACTTGTCAGCTAATCCCTCAATTCCATTTTTCCCTGATGCTGCCTCTCCTCCCACTTGGACAGGTTGTTCTCGGGGCCTCTGCAAGGCTCCCTTCCTGTGACTTTCCTTTGCTGACCTCCAGGGAATTCAAGAAAACTGTTTTATAACTATTTTCATATGATTTCAAAATGTTATATGATTTCTACTTGTTCCCTGTAGAAAAAATTTAAAGGCACGAGAAAGAAAATTAGGTGAAGCCTGACCTGTGGTGGTGCAGTGAAAGCCTCGACCTGGCATTCTGAGGTCCCTGGTTTGAATCCCTGGGTTTGCCTGGTCAAGACACATACCAGGAAACAACTACTGTAAGTAGATGCTCCCTGCTTCTTCCCCCTCTTTCTCAGTCTCCCTTTCTTTCGCTCTCCCTCTCTCCCCTCTCTCCCCTCTCTCCCCTCTCTCCCCTCTCTCCCCTCTCTCCCCTCTCTCCTCTCTCTCCCCTCTCTCCCCTCTCTCCAAAAATCAATAAACAAAATCTTAAAAAGATTTGTTTAAATCAATAGATAAGAAAATTAGGTGATGTATTATGCTTCTACACAAACATAACCATTAACATTTCGGTATGTACCTTTCCAATCTTTTTAAATCTATATCCATACACATCGAAGAGGGGAAATGCTATCTGGAAAACACCCATGACTACTGCGTGTCTGCCCCTGGGAGAAAGCAGCATGATTCTTAGCAGAGCCACGATTCTGTGGAGGAAAATAGCTTGTTGGGCCCCTTGGGTCAATAAATATCAAAAGTTCACCCCTAGCACGTGGCTTAAAAAGACAGAGGGGACATCTTTTTAAAAAAGACAGGAGGGGACATATTTTTTAAAAAACAAAGATTACAGCCCTGGCCGGTTGGCTCAGTGGTAGAGCGTCGGCCTGGCGTGCAGGAGTCCCGGGTTCAATTCCTAGCCAGGGCACACAGGAGAAGTGCCCATCTGCTTCTCCACCCCTCCCCCTCTCCTTCCTCTCTGTCTCTCTCTCTTCCCCTCCCACAGCCAAGGCTTCGTTGGAGCAAAGTTGGCCCGGGCGCTGAGGATGGCTCCATGGCTTCCGCCTCAGGCGCTAGAATGGCCCATCCTCCCTCCAGATGGGTGGAGCATCGCCCCCTGGTGGGCATGCCGGATGGATCCTGGTCGGGCGCGTGCGGGAGTCTGTCTGACTGCCTCCCCATTTCCAACTTCAGAAAAATACAAAAAAAAAAAAAAGAGTACAATAAAACATTCTGCCAGTTGAAAGTGGTAGGAAGTAAGGCATTGAAAATTTAAATTTAAAAAGTTAAGGCATTGAAAAAACTGATATGAGAGAGAAGGCTCAGGTTCTATACCCACATTGTCCAATGTGATAGGCACCAGTCTAATGAAGCTTTGAATTTCATACAATTAAAAATTCAGTTCCTCAAATGCACTAGTCACATTTCAAGGACTCAACAGATGCATGTGGCTAGTGAGTACCTCACAGGACAGCGCAGAATAGAACATATCTATCATCTCAGAAAGCTCTATTGGATTGCACCGGTCTCTAAGACATCAAAAATATGCAATTCATGGGACCAAATTTAGCTCATAGCAGGAAAGCATGATGATTAAGAGAGTCGTCTCTAGAGCCAGATGCCTGAGTTCAAATCCTGCTCTGTCACTCATTAATCATATGACTTTAGACAACTTAATCTCTGTGCCTCTGTTTCCTCATCTGTAAAGTAGATATAATGACAGTAACTACTTTATAGGTTGTTATACAGACCAAATAATTGATACTTATAAAGTCCTTAGGAAAGTACCTGACATATAATAAGTACTTATTAAACACTTTGATTTGCCTGTCAGTTACTAACAAATGAAATTGAAATAAAAACTAAAGTATAGGTTTCTGGCTCTTTTTCTTCCTTTTGCAAGGCCTGGCAACCCTGACTCACATCATGCCTGTTACACTATGAATGGCCGGAAGAGTGGCAGCCGCCCAGTGGAGATGAGGCATAAACTCTTCAATTGCTCACATACTCTTTTGGGGTGGGTATTGCTTCAGCCCCGCTCAGACCAGGCACCTTTTTCTAATTTGCACAAAGGCACAGTGTAGGCTGATAGGCAGCCCTGGGGGAGGTGGCAAACACAGGGACATCAAGCAATGTTTTAAGGAGGGAGAATGGCAGGTGGTTATCTAGGGCACAGATATATATATATATATATTGTGTGTGTGTATGTGTGACAGACAGGAAGGGAGAGAAATAAGAAGAATCAACTCGTAATCAACTTGTAATTGCAGCACTTCAGTTGTTCACTGGTTGCTTTTCTTTTTTTTAATTTTTTAAAAATTTATTCATTTTTAGAGAGGAGAGAGAGAGACAGAGAGGGAGAAGTGGGGAGGAGCTGGAAGCATCAACTCCCATATGTGCCTTGACCAAGCAAGCCTAGGGTTTTGAACCGGTGACCTCAGCATTTCCAGGTCGACGCTTTATCCACTGCGCCTCCACAGGTCAGGCCACTGGTTGCTTTTCATACATGCCTTAACTGGGGGCCTCAAGCTGAGCCAGTGACCCCTTGCTCAAGCCAGTGACCTTTGGCTTACGCCAATGCACCAACAATGTTGATGATCCCATGCTCAAGCTGGCGATCCCGTGCTCAAGCTGGTGAGCCTGTGCTCAAGTCGGCAACCTCAGAGTTTCAAGCCTGGGACCTCCGCATCCCTGGTCAATGCTCTATCCACTGTGCCACCAACTGGTCAGGCCACCGCCAGTCAGGCCACCACCAGTCAGGCTAGAGCACTGATATCTAATGTTCAATTTTAAGAAATAACACAAACTGTAAAATGTTATGATTCTGATTCTGTATTTCAAATCTTCAATAAAGCCTGCTGCACACAAAGTCTGAGGTTAATAGTACAGCCTTTTTGGTGAAATGAAGGAATGAGGTGGTTCAGCAAGGAATGAAAAATGAAGACGAAAACATAGTGAAGCCCTGGCCAAAAAGCTTAGTTGGTTAGAGCAACATCCTGATATGCCAGGGTTGCCAGTTCGATCTGGGTAAGGGCACATACAGGAGCAGGTGGATATTTCTGTCTCCCTCCCTTCCTCTCTCTCTAAAATTAATAAATAAATTTAAAGAGAAAAAAAAAAGCCTGACTAGGCAGTGGTGCAGTGGATAGAGTGTCAGCTTGGGGTGCTTAGGATCCAGGTTAAAAACCCCGAGGTCACTGGCCTGAGTGTGGGCTCACCAGCTTGAGTGCGGACTCCCCAGCTTGATCATGGGGTCACTGGCTTGAGTGTGGAATCATAGACATGAGTCCATGGTCGCTAGCTTGAGCGAGGGGTCACTGGATTGGCTGGAGCCCCCCAGTCAAGGCACATATAAGAAAGCAGTCAATGAAAACCTAAGGTGCCACAACTATGAGTTGATGCTTCTCCTCTCTCTCCTTTCCTGTCTGTCTGTCTCTTGCAAAAGAAAGAAAGAAAGAAAGAAAGAAAGAAAGAAAGAAAGAAAGAAAGAAAGAAAGAAAGAAAGAAAGAGAGAGAAAAAGAAAAAACAGTGAAGACTGAAAATTTTGTAGTCTCTAGAACAACAACCCCTTGAAAAATCTTAGGAGCTTATTTGAGGATGGTAGTACTGTATGTGGAACAGAGACTAGAATTGTTGTACTTGAATAATTAGGAAAGCATGACTCTTTGAGGCTGGAAATATTGGCAATCTCCCGAGGCAAATATCTGGGTTATAGACTTATATACACCTTGAGGAAAGGGAGCAGAGAATCAGACAATTTCAACTCTGGTAATTTCCTTTTATTTCTTAGTATATCATGAACATCTTTTCATTCTTTTACACTAGTGATTCTCAAGGAGGAGCGAGGTCATAAGAGAATCAAACCACCCAGGTGCTTCTTCAAGCCACAAAGATGTGTCAGGAATCAGGTGAGACAACAGAATCACTTCCAGTATTTAAAAACAGAATGGATTCAACACAAAGATTAGGTGATGCCCAAAGCCCCGGAAGGGCGGGAGGAGCAGGCTCAAGGCTTGCTTTCCTGAATGACTCCCAGAACACTCCCAGGCAGTCATTCCCTTTGTTACCCTCAAGAAGGCTGAGTTACAGGACACGCGGCTCTAGTTATAATCCAGGTACCGGAAAGCTGAGACCAGGGGGCTGCTGCCACTAGCCCAACCTGGACACTGCAACGTTGAATTCTGCCATTGTTGCCCACAGAATTTCCTCTCAATGTCCTTGATCCTGGATATGGGACATTGACAAACTCATTTCAAGAATATGACATGGCCTGACCTGTGGTGGCGCAGTGGATAAAAGCGTCGACCTGGAAATGCTGAGGTTGCCGGTTCGAAACCCTGCGCTTGCCTGGTCAAGGCACATATAGGAGTTGAAGCTTCCAGCTCCTCCTCCTTCTCTCTCTCTGTTTCTCTCTCTCCCTCTCTCTCTCCTCTCTAAAAATGAATAAATTAAAAAAAATTAAAAAAAAAAACCTTTAAAAAAAAAAAAAAAAGAATATGACATGACCTCTACCTCACTTCCGCTATTAAAATCGTGCAGAACTGCGTCTCAGAGGCAGAACTTATTTTGCACCCAGAATCTTAGCTGCATGCAATTTGGAAAATAACTTTATTTTTTCCTCCTCTGTAGTACAGAAAGACCACTGGATCCAATGCTGAGGATACATCAACCGTATGCTGCACAGAGATTCTAGTACTATGTCACCTCTAGGAAATCATTGTCTCTGTTATACACAGACATGTACACAGAGCTATTTTTCCTTTTCTGTTACCCATCTCCCTTTTTTCTAATAATAGTCCCCTCAATTCCCTCTGGAGAACCATTCTTCCCACTTGCAAACCACATCATTGGATTAGGCTGACCGCAGGCCCCAGTCCCAAGGGAGGGCACATGTCCCAGCCCTGGGCAACTACTATACTCCACCTCCTATTCTTTTTGTATACTCCACCTCCTATTCCTTTTTTTAGTGAGAGAGAGAGAGAAAGAGAGACAGACAGGAAGGAAGAGAGATGAGAAGCTTCAATTCTTTGTTGTGACACCTTAGTTGTTCATTGATTGCTTTTCATATGTGCCTTGATTGAGAGGTTCCAGCCGAGCCTGTGACCCCTTGCTCAAGCCACTGACCTTGGGCTCAAAACAGCAACCTTGGGTTTCAATCCAGAGACCATGATTTCATGTCTATGATCCCATAGTCAAGCTGCCAGCAACCCTGTGCTCAAGCGAGTGAGCTCACATTCAAGCCGTCGACCTCGGGGTTTCAAACCTGGGTCCTCTGCGTCCCAGGCCGACGCTCTATCTCCTGTACCACCACCTGGTCAGGCTCCATCTCCTACTCTTGCTCAGCATGAAATCCCTCAGAGCACATGTGAAGAGATAGATATCATCCTCTTGTAGGCATCAAGAAGAGAAGGGACAGTCACTTATCTTGGATTGCTGAGACATTTAGCAACCTTGAAGCTGGGGGCAGGATACTATGATTCACTGTCACTTTCTGCTCTAAGATTTAGCAATTTCCTGGCTTGCATGATGCAGATAATAAACAAATCATTCATAAGTATCTTCCAGGAAACTATCTACAAAAAAATTCAACCCTGATTTAAAATATTCTGTCCTGTAATCAAATAAACCACTAGATCATGGTCAAAATGTTTTATTTGGAAAATATGGTCACCATAACACCTTCACACTCAGCCTAAATCTTTCCCCAACATACACACACACATACACACACACACACACACACACACACACACACACTCTCTCTCTCTCTCTCTCTCTCTCACTCTACCTCTCACTTTCATTTTATTTTATTTTATTTTATTTTATTTTATTTTATTTTATTTTATTTTATTTTATTTTATTTTATTTTATTTTATTTTATTTAGTGAGAGGAGGGGAGGCAGAGACAGACTTTCGCATGCTCCCCAACCAGGACCCACCTGGCAAGCCCCCTACCAGGCAATGCTCTGCCTGTCTGGGCCACTGCTCTGTTGCTCGGCAACCGGCAACTGAGCTTACCTCTCACTTTCTCTTAATCTGTTCTTTCTAGGTTGGGAGCTCTATTACTCAGCACCACATCCACAGATGTTAGGTCACTCATCTCTCCAGGAATTGAACACAAGAACACTCAACTATAAAAGGAGGAAAGAGAGGCAGCGAATAGTTATTTGCTTGAGAAGTTCCCGGTGACTGTGTGTGCCACTAGACACAAACCTGCTCTCCATGGTGTTCAGTCTTGCTTGGCTGAGGGCCTGGGCCACTTATAGTGAAAGTAGCTGTTTCCATAGTGTAATGCTTAGCACTCTGGACTCTGAAGTAGCTGGAAATGAGACCAGAGATCTGGCTCTGAACCTGGACAGCCAAGGGACCCTGGATAATCTCTCTGGGCCTCAGTTTCTCATTTGTAAAATAAATGGATTGGGCCCATTTGTTTTCTAGTTTTGATGGTTTATACATTGGGTTAGTGTTGATTTGAGGGTAAAATGACACAAGACATTTTAGAAGTACCCCATTTCTGAAGAAGATAAACAGTATTATATTAGAGAGCTCTGTGCTCAGAATCAGGAAAGCTGGGCTTTGGTACTTGCTGCATCACCAAGTCTGCATCAGTGGGCAAGTTGGTTGGGTTCTCTGTGCTATAAAGGAAAGGCTTGGAGTAGATGATATCTAATGGCCTTTCTGGCTCGCAGGTCCCATATAAGCCCACGATCCATAATGGTTTTTTTTTTATTATTCATTTAAAAATTTTTATTTATTCATTCATTTTTAGAGAGGAGAGAGAGACAGAGAGAGAGAAGGGAGGAGGAGCTGGAAGCATCAACTCCCATATGTGCCTTGACCAGTAAGGCCCAGGGTTTCAAACCGGTGACCTCAGCATTTCCAGGTTGACGCTTTACCCACTGCGCCACCACAGGTCAGGCCCCATAATGTTTTGATCAGGGAATAAATCATAGGAAAAAGTGAATGCCCTCAGTGGCTGAAGGGGCTGCACCTGAGAGGTTTTCTGACTCCTGCATTCATTGGAGTCTTCCCTGCCCTGTATGGCTCTCCCACTTCCAATGTCCAGGTTTAAGGGCAGGAGCTGGCACACCTGAGCCTAAACTGGCTAAATGAGCAGGACTTTGAGTTCTGCTGAGTCCTCCCATGGCTGCAGTCCAAGGGTTGAAGACCAGATTTTTCCAAGCAGCTTATCAGGGCATATTATTGGCCCAGCCCAGGTGACCACTTGGCAGTGAACTTTGAGCTATTAAGTGCCCCAGAAGTGCCACTTTGGCTGACACCCATATCCATACCAGGCCCCATGCTAATGTAATATAAGGTTAAAAAATATGGAAAAGCCTGGCCTGTGGTGGTGCAGTGGGTGGAGCATGGACTTGGAACACTGAGGTCACCGGTTCAAAGCCCTGTGCTTGCCCAGTCAAGGCACATATGGGAGTTGATGCTTCCTGCTCCACCCCGCTTCTCTCTCCCTCTTCTCTCTCTAAAATGAATAAAGAAGGTCTTTAAAATAAATAAATAAATAATGATTAAAATGGCAAATTAAAAAAATATGGAAAAGAGTAACTAAGAAAAGAGAAAGTTATAATTCCACCACCTACTGATAAACACTAATTAATATGTTGGTATTTATTCTTCTGGCCTTCTATGAATATGTTCACAAAACTTTTAAAATAAGTAATAGTGTATGTGTCTTATTTTAAAGGTTTTTAAAAAAATTATTGATTTTAGAGAGAGGAAGGGAGAGAGTGGGAAAGATGGGAACATTAATCTATTCCTGTTGACCAGGGATTGAACCAGCAACCTCTGCGCTTTGGGACAATATTCGAACCAACCAAGCTATCCAGCCAGGGTTATGTGTTGTTTTTTTGTTTGTTTGTTTTTAGTGAGAGGAGGGGAGGCAGAGACAGACTCCTGCATGTTCTCTGACCAGGATCCACCCAGCAAGCCCACTAGGGGGCGATGCTCTGCCCATCTGGGGCCCTTGCTCTGTTGCGACCAGAGCCATGGCGCCTAAGGCCGAGGCCATGGAGCCATCCTTAGCACCTGAGGTCAACTTGCTCCAATTGAGCCATGGCTGCAGGTAGGTAGGAGAAGAGAGAGAGAGAAAGAGAGAAGCAAGAGGGGGAGGGGTGGAGAAGCAGATGGGCACCTCTCTGTGTGCCCTGACTGGGAATCAAACCCGGGACATCTACACACTGGGCCAATGCTCTACCACTCAGCCAACTGACCAGGGCTATGCTGTGTGTGTGTGTGTGTGTGTGTGTGTGTGTGTGTGTGTGTGAGTGACAGGGACAGAAAGAGACAGAGAGAGACAGATAGGGATAGGGACAGACAGATAGGAAGGGAGAGAGGTGAGAAGCATCAATTCTTCTTTGCGGCACCTTAGTTGTTCACTGATTGCTTTCTCCTATGTGCCTTGACCAGGGGGCTACAGCAGAACGAGTAACCCCTTGCTCAAGCCAGTGACCTGGGCTCAAACTAGTGAGTTCTGCTCAAACCAGATGAGCCTGTACTCAAGCTGGTGACCTCAGAGTTTTGAACCTGGGTCCTCCATGTCCCAGTCCTCTGTTCTATCCATTTAGCCACCCTGCCTGGTCAGGCTACTTTTTTTTTTTAACCTGCTCTTTTCACTGAATAATTTTTTTCTTGGTCAACATTAATTCTTGTCATCATTTTTAATGACTGCATGATATTTGATCTATTTTTTAAAACTTAACAACTTTTATCATTAGATATTTAAATCATGTCTATTGTTAACCATTATAAGCATGCTTCCTTGAACCTCATGGCACATATACCCTTGTCCATAGCTCCAATTATTTCCTTCAGATAAATTTCCAAAAGTGAAGATGCTAGGTCAGTGTATTATACATGTTGACATATTGACAAATTTCCCTGCAGAAAGATTGCACCAATTTATTCTCTACCACCTGTGTCTGATGCTTGATCACCCTGAGTTAACAGCTTTGGCACTTTTTGTATTAAGACCATGGCTGTTCATTTCTTTTTTGATTTTTTTTTTACAGGGACAGAGAGAGAGTCAGAGAGAGGGATAGACAGGGACAGACAGACAGGAACAGAGAGAGATGAGAAGCATCAGTCATCAGTTTTTCGTTGTGACACCTTAGTTGTTCATTGATTGCTTTCTCATATGTGCCTTGACCGTAGGCCTTCAGTAGACCGAGTAACCCCTTGCTCAATCCAGCCACCTTGGGTCCAAGCTGGTGAGCTTTTGCTCAAACCAGATGAACCCGTGCTCAAGCTGGCGACCTTGGGGTCTCGAACCTGGGTCCTCTGCATCCCAGTCCTACACTCTATCCACTGCGCCACCACCTGGTCTGGCTGTACATTTCTTTTTTAACATCAAAATTATACAAAATTTATTCTTTGATGCAGTAATTCCACTTCTGGAAAAATGTTTAAAGAAAATATCTAAATTACACATACATAAAGGGGATAGATAGATAGAGAGTGATTGGGCAGGTGGGGCTGTGTCTGAGTAAGCGAATTGCTTTGAACAATCATTGTCCCTGTGGATTAGCAAGGGCACCCTTAGTTGTGTCAGGGCCTTCTCCCCATCTTTGCTCACTGAAAGAGGAGGGGCAGACAATTACTTTTAGTTCCTTGGACAGTGCCACTGTTGTACATAGGGTGGCTTACCTGGTTATCCCACTCTCTCCAGCCTCCAGAACTTCCCCTCACCTTCCTTAATAACATCAGGCCTTGGCTCATACATAGTTTTCAGCCCTGCCCTGTCTGTCAAAGGTCACTGGTGACATGTGCCTAAGTATTTTTGCAGCATTAGTTATGGTGCAGGAAAATGAGATGATAAGCAGCATGTTCTTTCCCCTTCTAATAATCCCTTTAGGCCCTGGCCGGTTGGCTCAGTGGTGGAGCGTCGGCCTGGCGTGCGGAAGTCCCGGGTTCGATTCCCGGCCAGGGCACACAGGAGAAGTGCCCATCTGCTTCTCCACTCCTCCCCCTCTCCTTCTTCTCTGTCTCTCTCTTCTCCTCCCGCAGCCGAGGCTCCATTGGAGCAAAGATGGCCCAGGCGCTGGGGATGGTTCCTTGGCCTCTGCCCCGGGTGCTAGAGTGGCTTTGGTTGTGACGGAGTGATGCCCCGGAGGGGTAGAGCATCGCCCTCTGGTGGGCGTGCCAGGTGGATCCCGGTCGGGCCCATGCGGGAGTCTGTCTGACTGTCTCCCTGTTTCCAGCTTCAGAAAAATACAAAAAAATAAAAATAAATAAAAAATAAAAATCCCTTTAAATCCAAGATCACCATCCCTTCTTTGGGATTGTGAGACTAGAGGCCACCTAGAAAAGTTGGTAGTATAGTACCAGAGGAGAAAGTCAACAAAATCCCAGCTTTTAAACCCATAGACTATGTATTCAAGTGTAAGACTGAATGATGTAGGAAAAGACATGTCAAAACAATAGTCAAAACAATTTTCCCCACCTCCACTCTAGAAAAGATAAGGCTTATTAGGGAGGGAAGACAGGTGGAGAGTTTGAAGAGGAAGCAAAACAGCAGGAACTGTGTACCCGGCTCCATCTGAAGTTTAATAAACCCCCTGTAATTGGGGATTGAAAAGACTGATTCCTAGGCAAGGTGTAGACAGGCAGCAAGGCTCATTAGGCAAATCTCTCTCCCACCTTTATGGTGCAGATTGTATGGAGTAGAAATGACAGCTTGGCATGTCTAGGCTTGAGATCAGAAACAGATTCTTCCAACTTCCAGGGGGTGGGAGGCAGGGGGATCTCCTGGCTGAGCTAGGAGGATGCCACATGGACAGATGAGGAGATGGCTACACATTATCAAGTTGTCAGCACAGAAGAGAGACCCTTCCCGGCTCCACTCACATACCACCACTGTGTCCTTTCTAGGAGCCAGACAGGGATGACTCACCTGTTATACTGGAACAGGTGGTTACCATGAGACAAAGCAGAGAAAGTTCAAGAAGTGGTTGTTCCCCTCCATTTACTCCCCCAGCAACAGAGAGGTGAAGAGCTGGGAAGAACAGAAAGATTCTGATTATAATTGAGTTTACCAGGAAGTACTTGATTATGTTTTTTGCTACTAGAAATCTGGGCTTAAGAAAGAAATGTATTGAGTTATAGAAAAATAAAGGAAGTTATTTTTTCCACACCTGAATTCATGCAACTGTGAAGTTTGAACCTTCTTTTTTTGCTGTTGTATTTTTCTGAAGTGAGAACTGGGGGGCAGCAGACAGACAGACTCTCACATGCGCCCAACCAGGATCCACTTGGCATGCCCACCAGGAGGCGATGCTCAGCCCATCTGGGGAGTTGCTCCACTGCAACCAGAGCCATTCTAGCACCTGAGGCGGAGGCTATGGAGCCATCCTCAGCACCCGGACCAACTTTGCTCCCATGAGCCTTGGCTGTGGGAGGGGAAGAGAGAGATAGAGAGAAAGGAGAGGATGAAGGGTGGAAAAGCAGATGGGCGCTTCTCCTGTATGCTCTGGCTAGGAATTGAACCCAGGACTTCCACATGCCAGGCCAACGCTCTACCACTGAGCCAACCAGCCAAGGCCTGAACCTTCTTTTACAATAGTAAAAACAGGAAAAACTGAAGCATCCAACAGGAGGGGAAAAGTTGCAGTGTTTACAATCGTTTAATGCTTACAAATACTATACAATAACACAAAAATGTTTATGATATAGTGTTAGGTGAAAAAAGAAGAATATAAAAACATATGTCCTTTTTTTTTTACAGAGACAGAGTCAGAGAGAGGGATAGACAGGAACGGAGAGATGAGAAGCATCAATCATTAGTTTTTCGTTGCGCATTGCAACACCTTAGTTGTTCATTGATTGCTTTCTCATACATGCCTTGACCACGGGCCTTCAGCAGACTAAGTAACCCCTTGCTGGAGCCAGCGACCTTGGGCTCAAGCTGGTGAGCTTTTGCTCAAACCAGATGAGCCCTCACTCAAGCTAGCAACCTCTGGGGTCTCGAACCTGGGTCTTCCACATCCCAGTCTGATGCTCTATCCACTGCGCCACCGCTCAGTCAGGCAAAACATTTTGATTACAATGTTTAAAAGAAAAACTCTTAAAAATTATAGTTGAAATAAAATTTGGGAAATAAATGTACAAAAATGTTAAGTGGTTGTCATTGGATGAAAAAGCTGTGGGAAACTTCTTTTTACTTTTTTCTTAATTCTCCTCCATAAGCATATTTATTTTCTTTCTTTCTTTCTTTCTTTCTTTCTTTCTTTCTTTCTTTCCCCCTCTCTTTTCTCCTTTTTTTCTTCCTTCTTTTCAAAGTGAGAGGAGGGAAGATAGAGAGTCAGGCTCCTGTATGCACCCCCACTGGGATCCACCCGGCAACCCCATCTGGGGCTGATGCTCTGCCCATCTGGGGCCATGGTTGCAACTGAGCTATTTTTAGCACCTGAGGTGGAACCTCCACAGAGCCATCTTCAGCCCCTGGGACCAATGTGCTATAACCAATCAAGCCATAGCTGTAGGAGAGGAAGAGGGGGCAGGGAGGAGGAGGGGAAGAGGTAGAGAAGCAGATGGTTGCTTCTCCTGTGTGTCCTAACTAGGAATCGAACCTGAGATGTCCACATGCCAGGCCAATGCTCTACCACTGAGCTATGCAGCCATGGCCATATATTTTCTTTGTAATAAAATTTATATATTTAGATATATATGTGTGTGTGTGTATTATTTTAAGCATGGCTTGAACCATGCTTTGAGCTTTGAAGAGGTTGGAGGAAAGTGGGAGGAAGGTAAAAGGGATTTTTCCAGGCCCTGTTGAACTCTGTTCTGCTGAGGGACTGAGTTGACCATCAGTTATCTCCTCCTTCCTGCCTGGTAAGTAAATATTGGGTGATGTCATGGACTGAATGAGCCATGAAATGAAGGGCCATGATGAATGGGAGCCTCTGTTCATGAGAAATACAGAAAAATTCATATAATTAAATTTTATGTCAGTAGTTTTCAAAGTATAATTCTCAAATCAGCAGTCTCAGCATTGCTTATTAGAAACGGAAGTTCTCTGGCCCCTTCCCAGACCTACTAGATCACAACTCTTGGAGTGAAACCAAGGAAGGTATATTCTTTTTTTACATTTATTTTATTAAGACTTTATGCATTTTAGCCTGACCTGTGGTGGCGCAGTGGATAAAGCATCGACCTGGAAATGCTGAGGTCGCCGGTTTGAAACCCTGGGCTTGCCTGGTCAAGGCACATATGGGAGTTGATGCTTCCAGCTCCTCTCCCCTTCTCTCTCTCTGTCTCTCTCTCTCTCCTCTCTAAAAATGAATAAATAAAATAAAAATATATATAAAATAAAATAAAATCCTATTTGTTTAAAAAAAAAAAGACTTTATGCATTTTAGAAAGAAAACAGAAGGGGGGAGGAGCAGGATGTATCAACACCCATATGTGCCTTGACCAGGCAAGCACAGGGTTTTTGTTTTGTTTTGTTTTTTGTATTTTTCTGAAGCTGGAAACGGGGAGAGACAGTCAGACAGACTCCTGCATGCGCCCGACCGGGATCCACCCGGCACACCCACCAGGGGCGACGCTCTGCCCACCAGTGGGCAATGCTCTGCCCCTCAGGGGCGTTGCTCTGCCGCGACCAGAGCCACTCTAGCGCCTGGGGCAGAGGCCAAGGAGCCATCCCCAGCGCCCGGGCCATCTTTGCTCCAATGGAGCCTTGGCTGTGGGAGGGGAAAGGAGAGACAGAGAGGAAGGGGGGGGGTGGAGAAGCAAATGGGCGCTTCTCCTATGTGCCCTGGCCAGGAATCGAACCGGGGTCCCCTGCAGGCCAGGCCGACGCTCTACCGCTGAGCCAGCCAGCCAGAGCCTCTTCTCTGATTTTTGAATTCTTGTCTCCCTTAAGAAAAAATCTCCCTACATTTCAGGCTGTTTGCAATCACTTTAGATAATATAAATATGTTTTCTTGCCCTGACCAGGTAATTCAGTTGGTTGGAGCATCGCCCTAATACACCAAGGTTGTGGGGTTTGATCCCTGGGACACATGCAGGAATCAATCACTGAATGCATGGCTGGGTGGAATGGCAAATCAATGTTTCTCTCTCTCTCTTCCTCAAATCAATTTTTTAAAAAAAGTGTTTTCTTTTTTTTGCATTTTTCTGAAGCTGGAAACAGGGAGAGACAGTCAGACAGACTCCCGCATGCGCCCGACCGGGATCCACCCGGCACGCCCACCAGGGGGCGACGCTCTGCCCACCCACCAGGGGGCGACGCTCCACCCATCCTGGGCGTCGCCATGTCGTGACCAGAGCCACCCCAGCGCCCAAGGCAGAGGCCACAGAGCCATCCCCAGCGCCTGGGCCATTTCTGCTCCAATGGAGCCTCGGCTGTGGGAGGGGAAGAGAGAGACAGAGAGGAAGGTGTGGCAGAGGGGTGGAGAAGCAAATGGGCGCCTCTCCTGTGTGCCCTGGCCGGGAATCGAACCGGGGTCCCCCGCACGCTAGGCCGACGCTCTACCGCTGAGCCAACCGGCCAGGGCCTAAAAAGTGTTTTCTTAGCAGCTGCAGATCCCTTTTCTAATGAGCTGCTTCTATTTTTCTATAAGTTACAAAGTATTATCAGGTATGTTAATTTTGTGTGCAAACTAGTAGTAAACAAACACCATTGAAGATTTCTTACAAAGTTATTTAGCTCTGACCACATAGCTTGGAGTGAACCACAGAGAGTGTAGGCCCAATATATCACGATACCCAAAGGTTGTGGGTTTGATACCAGGTCAGGGTACATATAAGAATCAACCAATGAATACACAGATGAGTGGAACAGCAAATCAATGTTTCTCTTTGTCTTTCTCTCCCCCTTCCTCTCTCTTTCAACTTAATAAATTTTTTAAAAGATTTATTTCGATATTAACCTGTGTAAACACTCTTTCCCCCTTCATGAATCAGATAACAGGTCTTGTGCTGCTGGTCTCAGGGAATATCTGTGGTACCTATTAAAGAAACAGGGATTAAAAGAGATGAATTTCGGCCTGACCTGTGGTGGCGCAGTGGATAAAACGTCGACCTGGAAATGCTGAGGTCGCCGGTTCGAAACCCTGGGCTTGCCTGGTCAAGGCACATATGGGAGTTGATGCTTCCAGCTCCTCCCCCCTTCTCTTTCTCTCTCTCTCCCTCTCTCTGTCCTCTCTAAAAATGAATAAATAAATTTAAAAAAATTTAAAAAAAAAAAAAAAAAAGAGATGAATTTCCTCTGACCAGAGGTTTGGTTTTTTTTTGGTGGGGGGGTATTTTTCTGAAGTTGGAAACGGGGAGGCAGTCAGACAGACTCCCACATGTGCCCGACCAGGATCCACCCAGCATGCCCACCAGGGGGCGATGCTCCGCCCATCTGGGGCGTTGCTCTGTTGCAACCAGAGCCATTCTAGCGCCTGAGGCAGAGGCCACAGAGCCATTCTCAGTGCCTGGGCCAACTTTGCTCCAATGGAGCCTTGGATGCGGAAGGGGAAGAGAGAGACAGAGAGGAAGGAGAGGGGCAGGGGTGGAGAAGCAGATGGGCGCTTCTCCTGTGTGCCCTGGGTGGGAATCGAACCTGGGACTCCTGCACGCCAGGCCGACGCTCTATCACTGAGCCAATCAACCAGGGCCTGACCAGGGGTTCTTATGATCTAGGCCGGGGTCCCCAAACTACGGCCTGTGGGCCGCATGCGGTCCCCTGAGGCCATTTATCTGGCTGCTGCCACATTTCCAGAAGGGGCAGCTCTTTCATTGGTGGTCAGTGAGAGGAGCATAGTTCCCATTGAAATACTGGTCAGTTTGTTGATTTAAATTTACTTGTTCGTTATTTTAAATATTGTATTTGTTCCGGTTTTGTTTTTTTTACTTTAAAATAAGATATGTGCAGTGTGCATAGGGATTTGTTCATAGTTTTTTTTATAGTCCGGCCCTCCAACGGTCTGAGGGACAGTGAACTGGCACACTGTGTAAAAAGCTTGGGGACCCCTGATCTAAGCCCTTGAACCTGGATGAGGAAAAAATGAATTCTTTATTTTCATTAAGTTGTATCTAAAATGTAGTATTTCCTTCATTGTGAATGTAGGCAACAAACCACTATTGTATTAACGAACTGTACCCATGCCTCCTTAGGGAGGGCACGGTTTCTCACTGTGTCCAAGGACTATGTCCCATGTCACCAAGTTGGGAATGGAAACAGTCAACAGAGCCACTGTGCTCTGTGGGGATCAATGCCTGAGAGCCTGATGTACGTCCCCCCAACAAAAAGCCCTCCCAATACTGTGCATAACTTATGGGAATCCCCCCCAAAAGCTAAGTTCTATTTCTCATAAGACTGAGTTTGAGGGCAGAAGTTTGTAACAGCTATAAAGGCTCCTTTAGAGACTAAAGGGCAGAGCTTCAATTACAGTATTTCTGTGCATTGTAAACATAAACAGTATGAAAAAGGTTAAACATCTGCATTCAGACTGTAAGGTCTAGCCTGGCCTTGCTGTGAATATTGTAAAGTTAAATGAGAAAAACTCCCCCTCTGTGTCATAGTCATGCAGTCTCAGATATGACAGTTGACTAATTAAAAAGCTCTAATTGGATTGCTCAGGGGCCTTGATGGAATTCCATAGTAGTGGCTATGTTGCGGATGGGGGCTGAGGTAGAGCACCCCGCAGTGTGCCAGAGCTGGGAGAGGCCAGGCGTAGTTTTGGTCTCTCCATTTGCTGCCTCACTGGCCAGGGTACAAAAATGGGAACCTAGACGTCTTTTTATTGAGTCCAGTCTCCACTGCCTCCACTAGAGTCTGCACTGGCAGCCTCACCGACCACCTCAGCTTCTCTGTCTTTCTCCCGTTTCTCATTTCAAAGATACATTCTCAACTCATGGGCTGAAAGAAGGACCAGGCCAAAGCTTCTTCCTCCTCCTTTCTACTTTGTCCACAAATTCCCTCCCCCAAATTAAATACCCATTTGGGGTGAGGAGGAAGACTAGCCCTGCTCCCCTCCAACTCTAGTGGGGAGCTTGCTTTCCCACCTTTGCATCCCCCTCCTCAGGCCTTCCTTACCTTCCCCACCCCCTGCAGGGAGGGGGGGGGGTCGGAGGGTCTGAGGGTGAGGTAGGGGTAGTGTCCTAGCGTCCCAATTTTTGTTATTCCCTGAACTCTGACCTTGTCCTTCTATAGCTGGGCCTAGTGTGAGGAGAAGTATCTCAGGCCTCAGCTTGCCAGATTGTGCAATGAACCAGCTGACAGGTGAGACAGGCTCCTCCGATGCCCCAGATATTGTCAGCAGTTTCAAAAGCAACATCTTCTAAAGTTGATTGTCGTGCCCCTTGGCTGAAGCTCAGGCAGGGCTAAGCTAGTGGCTGTAGGTCCTCCTCCCTCACCTCTGCCTCAGCATGAAAGGTGATGGAGAGATGAGAGACCTGGGTTCTAGTCCAATATCCCTAGCCCATTCAAGTCTCCTCACCAATCTAGACTTAATTGTTCCATCTCTAATACAAGTGGCTGAAACTAGATGAACTTTAACATCTTTTTCATCTTTTAATGGTCCTTGCACATTATCTACAACCCAAAAAACATTCCTCTGTTATCTCGTAGGCAAACCGATTGGCTCCACGGCAATGAGGGGCCTACGCCAAGCCACACAGTCAAGCAGGGTGAACAGGGGATTGGAACTCACCTAATTAAAATCCTAATCCACTCACCTACACTGGCCAAGGCTAAACCTCACCTCAGAAGCTCTGCCCCTCTTCTGAAGGTTGGGTGGTCTTTCAATTAAGATACATGCAAGAGAGAAAATGTTCAAGGCCCAGGAGAGCCCTAGTCCTGCTGCGGAGCTCACAATCAGTGAGGAAGGGAGCCAAAGAAGCTGGGATGCAGAAGGAAGTCTGGAGGCCTAGCCAGATGTGAGACTGGCGGATGGAAAAAAATGGGTGCTAGGGATGCACTAGGACAAGAACAAGTAGGTGCTAGAATGACATGCTTGTTCAGAAAACAATGTCCCAAACATAGTACTCTTGTTGTCAGAGAAAAATGCCATATTATCTAAACATGCAATCAGCTTGGCTGGGAAAAGAGGCCATTACTTAGTGACAGATACAGTCTATGAGAAACAAGTTGGAAAGGGACAGAACGGGGGCGTGGCCTTATCTCTGAATGGTGAGAGGAAGGTAGGTATGTACAAGCTTCCACTGGCTTCTTCAGGCCCGACATCTTCTTTCCTGGTCACAGTGTCTTCTGGAGGTGAGATAGGCTTCAGCTGATAAATAACTTTGAAAGACCACAATAGTGACTAGGAGTTTCAGCTTTCTTTTTTCTTTTTTTCCCTGAAGTTGGAAACGGGAGGCAGTCAGACAGACTCCTGCATGCGCCCGACTGGGATCCACCCGGCATGCCCACCAGGGGGCGATGCTCTGCCCATCTGGGGTGTTGCTCTGCCACGACCAGAGCCATTCCAGCACCTGAGGCAGAGGCCACGGAGCCATCCTCAGCGCCTGGGCAAACCTTGCTCCAATGGAGCCCGGCTGCGGGAGGGGAAGAGAGAGACAGAGAGGAAGGAGAGGGGGAGGGATGGAGAAGCAGATGGGCGCTTTTCCTGTGTGCCCTGGCCAGGAATTGAACCCAGGACTTCCGCACGCCAGGCCGACGCTCTACCACTGAGCCAACTGGCCAGGGCCCATCTTTCTATTTTTTAAGTTTTGAAATATTTGATATAGCCAAAAGAATATACACTATGTACATATAGTCACATGCATAATAATAAAACAAACATCTGTGAACTAACCACCCCTCTGAAGACTCAGGACACCTGTGCTCAAGATCCATCCCCTGCCTTAGCCAGAGGTGGCTGCTATGCTGTATTTGTCCCACAAACTTTTGCTTTTCTTTCTATTTTCCCAAACAGAAAGTACAAAACAATAAATTGTTTAGTTTGGCTTATATTTAAATTTAACAAGAATGTATTTTATGATTACTTTTTTCACTCACATTTCTCAAATTCATCCATGCTGATGTGTGTATCGTCATTCATATAGTATAGTATTTCAGTGTGTGAATATACCACAATTAATTTTTTTTTTGTATTTTTCGAAGTGAGAAGGGAGGGGGTGGAGGCAGACAGACTCCCGAATTCCTGAATGCACCCGACTGGGATCCACCAGGCATGCCCACCAGGGGGTGATGCTCTGCCCATCTGAGGCGTTGCTCTGCTGCAATTGGAGCCGTTCTAGCACCTGAGGCAGAGGCCATGGAGCCATCCTCAGCGCCTGGGCCAACTTTGCTCCCATGAAGCCTTGGTTGTGGGAGAGGAATAGAGAGACAGAGAGGAAGGAGAGGGGGAGGGGTGGAAAAGCAGAGGGTGCTTCTCCTATGTGCCCTGGCGGGGAGTCAAACCTGGGACTTTCACACACCAGCCGATGCTCTACCTCTGAGCCAATCGGCCAAGGCCATCACAATTAATTTTTTATGTTGTTCTTCTTTTCTTTTTTATTTTATTTTATTTTTTGTATTTTTCTGAAGCTGGAAACGGGGAGAGACAGTCAGACAGACTCCCGCATGCGTCCGACCGGGATCCACCAGGCACACCCACCAGGGGGCGATGCTCTGCCCACCAGGGGGCGACACTCCGCCCCTCCGGGAAGTTGCTCTGTTGCAACCAGAGCCACTCCAGCACCTGGGGCAGAGGCCAAGGAGCCATCCCCAGCGCCTGGGCCATCTTTGCTCCAATGGAGCCTTGGCTGCGGGAGGGGAAGAGAGAGACAGAGAGGAAGGAGAGGGGGAGGGGTGGAGAAGCAGATGGGCGCTTCTCCTGTGTGCCCTGGCCGGGAATCGAACCCGGGACCTCTGCACGCCAGGCCGACGCTCTACCACTGAGCTAACTAGCCAGGGCCTTGTTCTTCTTTTCTTGACTCTACACAGCCAATAGTTTCTTTATTATTATTATTATTATTATTATTTAAAATTTATTTTTAGGGGAGAGACAGAAACATCAATCTTTCCTGTATATGCCCTGACTAGGAATCGAACCCACAATGTTTGCTCTTCAGGACAAAGCTCTAACCAACTGAGTTACCCAGCCAGGGCCACCCCAGTTAACTTATCTATTTTTTTGTCTAAGAGTACTTGGATTCTTTCCAGTTTTTTGCTGTTTTGATGTCTATGTTTCCTGGAGCCCAAGTATGAGTTTCTCTGGGGTATATACCCTGAAGTAGAATTATTGGGTAAAACTGTTTTTCAGAGTGGCTGGACCAATTTATGTTCCACTCATCCGAGTTCCTGTTGTGCCATATCCTCATCAAGACTTTAATTGTTCTACTTTCCAGCAGTACTCCTAACCTTGGATATGTATCTCCGCTGGTGACCCTGTGGAAGGCCTCCCATCTTTCCCAGCCAGAGCCCATGGCTTTTTTTAATGCCCCAGTAAACACGTTGAGCTGTTTCTATATACCCGCATTCATAACTGAATAACATCGAGCACAAGGGAGAGAGGAAATGACAGTTTAAGGATAGACTAGGGGACTTGAGGTCTTCCTGTGTGACTATTAGAATCCCTGGATCCTTTTTAGAGAATGAAGGTAGATTAAAATTTTTTTAATTTAAAATTTTTTATTTTTCAAATACAGTTTACAGTCAATATTATTTTGTATTAGTTGAAGATAGATTTGTTAGTTTTGTCCTAGCCCAAAGCACACTGGAGCCTAGGTTGACTGAAGATGCCTAATTTTCTTCCTTATCAACCTCCCACTGTGTTTCTCAGGTGAATGCTATTTGTCTCCCTCTACTCTCTCTTCTACTAAGTCAGTATTTCACCACTCACCCACAGGAGAATCAGCTAGGTGCTTGTTAAAAATGCAGATTCTTGGCCCTGGCCGGTTGGCTCAGCGGTAGAGTGTCGGCCTGGCATGCGGGGGACCCGGGTTCGATTCCCGGCCAGGGCACATAGGAGAAGCGCCCATTTGCTTCTCCACCCCCCCTTCCTCTCTGTCTCTCTCTTCCCCTCCCACAGCCAAGGCTCCATTGGAGCAAAGATGGCCCGGGCGCTGGGGATGGCTCCTTGGCCTCTGCCCCAGGCGCTAGAGTGGCTCTGGTCACGGCAGAGCGACGCCCCGGAGGGGCAGAGCATCGCCCTCTGGTGGGCAGAGCGTCGCCCCTGGTGGGTGTGCTGGGTGGATCCCGGTCAGGCGCATGCAGGAGTCTGTCTGACTGTCTCTCCCCGTTTCCAGCTTCAGAAAAATACAAAAACAAAAAACAAAAAACAAAAAATGCAGATTCTTAAACCCCTCCTCAGACTAAATCTGACTCTCTAGGGCATAGCAGATAGCAGCAGAACCTGCTGCTTAACAAGGTCCCCAGATGATCCGTGTGCACATTGAGGTTTGAGAGCTGCTGCTCTAAACACTGCCATTAGGAAGGGCAGGTCAAGGTCATCTCCAGATACATTCAGACATTCTCCCAACAGCTTCTCCATAAGGAACAAGTCGGACCCATCTTCTCATGACCCTTCTCCGACTTCCACTGCCCTCCAGGACAGCAGGGATAAGAGGACCACTTAAATTGTAGCATCTATGTGTACAAGATGTACATCCTAGAACTGTTTAAAGGGAAACCAAAAACAGCTGCCTGTCAGTGTACTTCTGGTCAAATAATATAATGGTATATCTTTCCAATGGAATGCTATGCAACTATTAAAAGTGACTGTACGCCTGGTCTGTGATGGCACAGCGGATCAAGCGTCAACCTGAAATGCTGAAGTTGCCAGTCCAAAACCTGGGTTTGCCTGGTCAAGGCACATATGGGAGTTGATGCTTCCTGCTCCTTCCCCACTTCTCTCTCTCCTCTCTAAAATGAATAAATAAAATCTTTTTAAAAAGTGACTTTATGTTTTTATTATTGCATCTCCACTTTCTTTTATTTTATTTTATTTTATTTTATTTATTTATTTATTTATTTATTTTTCATTTTTCTGAAGCTAGAAACAGGGAGAGACAGTCAGACAGACTCCTGCATGCGCCCGACCGGGATCCACCCGGCACGCCCACCAGGGGCGGTGCTTTGCCCCCCAGGGGGCGATGCTCTGCCCATCCTGGGCATCGCCATATTGCGACCAGAGCCACTCTAGCGCCTGAGGCAGAGGCCACAGAGCCATGCCCAGCGCCCGGGCCATCTTTGCTCCAATGGAGCCTCGGCTGCGGGAGGGGAAGAGAGAGACAGAGAGGAAAGCGTGGCGGAGGGGTGGAGAAGCAAATGGGCGCTTCTCCTATGTGCCCTGGCCGGGAATCGAACCTGGGTCCTCCGCACGCTAGGCCGACGCTCTACCGCTGAGCCAACTGGCCAGGGCTGCATCTCCACTTTCATTGGATCTTTAAAAAGCATGTTAAATTTGCCTGACCAGTGGTGGCGCAGTGGATACAGCATTGACCTGGAATGCTGAGGTCCCAGGATTGAAAGCCCAAGGTGACTGGCTTGAGTGCGAGCTTGTTGGCTTGAGTGTGGGCTCGGCAGCTTGAGAGTGGTTACTGGCTGAGCAGGAGATCATTGACATGATCCCAAGGTCACTGGTGTGAGCCCAAAGATTGCTGGCTTGAGCAAGGGGTCACTGGTTCTGCTTGAGCCCCCTTGGTCAAGGCACCTATGAGAAATAATAAATGAACAACTAAAGTGAAGCAACTTCAAGTTGATGCTTCTCACTCTCTCTCCTCTTTCTCCCCTATCTTTTCTTTTTTTCTCTCATATCAATTAAAAATAAAGTTTTAAAAAGCATGTTAAATTATACAGTTTTTACTTCTGTTTGAGTTTTCTACATAAGTAGGCCTTACCTTTATAACCAGAAAAACACAAATGAAACACAAAATACAGAAACATCCAGAAGTATCTGCTGGATATTCTTTTTTTATTTTTATTTTTTATTTGTTTTAGAGAGGAGAGAGAGAGAGAGAGAGAGAGAGAGAGAGAGAAAGAGAGAGAGCAGGAAGCATCAACTCCCATAAGTGCCTTGACCGGGCAAGCCCAGGGATTTGAACTGGCGACCTCAGCATTCCAGGTCAATGCTTTATCCACTGCACCACCTCAGGTCAGCAATCTGCTGGATATTTTTGAAGGAGCTGGTTTAGATTATTCAACAAGTCCTGACAAGAAATACCTTTAAATTATCAGAGGAAATACTACAGGAAAAATTTCCAGATCAGAGGAACCTGAGTTTCCAGATTATAAGAGCTCATCAAAGGCTAGCACAATTGCCCTGGCCAGATAGCTCAGTTGGCAGAGCATCGTCCTAAAGCACAGATGTTGCCAGTTCAATCCCTAGTCAGGGCACATGCAGGAACGGGTTGATGTTCCTGTCTCGCTCTCTCTCCTATCTCTTTCACTAAAATCAATAAAATAAACCTAAAAAAAATAAATAAATGGCTAGCACAACAGCCCTGGCCAGGTAGCTTAGCTGGTTAGAACACTGTCCTGATATGCCAAGGTTGCTGGCTCAATCCTGGGTCAGGGAACATACAAGAATCAATGATGAAAGAGGGAACAAAACTTTGTAGGACAACAGCTATATACATTGTGGGGGAGGGGAAATTTTCTTCTCTTTTCCCACATAGTTCTTATGCTGGTCCAATACTCAAATTGATATGAGACAAATAAACAGTAGAAAAACAAATTTAATTACTTATGTACATACAGGGTTCCCATAAGAATAAGGGGCCCAAGGATAAATCAGCAGTTGAAGCTTGAAGCTTATATGTCATCTTGAGCTAAGGAGAGAGAGGGCAGAGTAATGATTTGGACTTCAAAGGGAGGTAGGCAATCACAGAAAGATGAGAAGGACAGACATTTGGTAAGCAAATTCTTGCTGGGCCTCCTAGAAACAATGGAACACAGAGAGGAGTCTCACAAATAGCCTTAAAGGTTCCTCCTGTACGCCACACTTATTCACGTTATGCTAAGGTGATAGTTCACATCCAGTAGGTTTCCTAGATGAATTTCATTAGGCAGGTAAGGGAGAGTAGGTGTTAAAGGTTCTTCTTGGGCCTATTGTTTCTTAAAAATAACCAGCTTAAAATAATCAATATAAAAAGTTCTATTTTGGGGTGGCAAATTCTATTCCCCCTCAAGGTACTTATAATATATTCAGGAGTTCATGACGTTTACCTAAAAACAGTGATTCACAACCAGAGTTCACAGAATACCTGTAGAGAATTTTAAGTCTGCACATGCAAAATACTGATGTTAGAGCCCCACCTCAGGCCTACTGAGTCAGGATTTCCTGGAGTGGGATCAAAACATGTGGATTTAAACATTTTTTATTTTGTAATTTTAAGATTTACTCATTTTAGAGAGGAGAGAGAGAGAGAAAGAGAGAGAAGGGGGGAGGAGCAGGAAGCATCAACTCCCATATGCACCCTGACCAGGGAAGCCCAGGAATTTAAACCAGCAACCTCAGCATTCCAGGTCGACGCTTTATCCACTGCGCCACCACAGGTCAGTCAAATGTTTCATCTTTATGTAGTAATTTTTAAAATTTTTATTTCATTTTATTAAGTGAGAGGCAAGGAAGCAGAGAGGTAGACTCCCTCATGCACCTTGACTAAGATCCATCCAACAAGCCCCCTACTGGGTGATGTTCTGCCCACCTGGGGCTGCTGCTCCATTGTTTGGCAACTGAGCTATTTTTAGCGCCTGAGGTGAGGCCATGGAGCCATCCTCAGGGCCTGGGGACAACTTGCTCAAACCATCTGAGCTATGGCTGCAAGAGAGGAAAGGGGAGAGAGAGAGAGAGAGAGAGAGAGAGAAGCGAGAGGGGGAGGATAGAGAAGCAGATGGTCACTTCTCCTGTGTGCTCTGACCAGGAATCAAACCTGAAACTTCCACATGCCAGGGCTCTACCACTGAGCCAACCAGGGCCTGAAGTAATTAAAAAAAAAAAAAGAAAAGTGACCAGAAATGTTACAAGGAATTATAGTAGTAGTAATAATAATAATAATAATAATAATAATAGCAGCTTACTATCTACCAGAAACTATGCTAAGTGTTTTATATCATTATCTGACTTAATTCTCACAACTCTATGAGGTTACTATTTGATTTGTTTGTTTTTTTGTGACAGAGAGAGAGAGACAGAAAAAGGTACAGATAGGGACCGACAGACAGGAAGGGAGAGTTGAGAAGCATCGATTCTTGGTGATTGCTTTCTCAGATGTGCTGTGACAGGGAGGGGTCAGCTGCAGCAGAGCGAGTGACCCCTTGCTTAAGCCAGCGACCTTGGGCTCAAGCTGGTGAGCTGTACTCAAACCAGATGAGCCCATGCTCAAGCCGGCAACCTTGGGGTTTTGAACCTGGGTCCTCAAGTCCCAGTCTGATGCTCTATCCACTGCACCACCGCCTGGTCAGGCTACTATTTGGTTTTACAATATTGAACAAACCAAGACTTGAATAGTTTAAGTAAATTGTCCCTAATCACAGGATTAGTAAGTGGTAGGGGTAAGATTAAAGTTCAGGAAAAGAAACAAAGAAATAAATAAAAACAAAACAGATTAAAGCCCAAATCCCCTGGCTGCAGAGCTATGGTCTCTCTGATTTGATCCATAGGGGAGCTGGCTCTCTGGAGCTAACAGAGAAATTCTCCAACGTTTTAAATACAATCCAACTAATCAACCCTACTAATCACACTTCCAAGGCCATTTTCGCTTTTGCCTTTCTAGAAGAAAGCACTAAATATCAAAAAATAACCAGTACCAAAGTCACTATCAACTGAAGACAGAAAACTTTCTGGGGCATTCTGCTACAATGGTAGATCCAGTAAACCATACCTTATGGCACTACTGGAAGGTACTCTAGCATTGTCCCTTCTTGAATCTGGGCTGGCCCTTTGACTTGCTTTAACAAATGGAATATGGTGAATGCACAAGTTCTGGGCCTAAGTCTCAAGAAAGCCTAGCAGCTTCCACGTTGGCCCTTTTGGGAGTCCTGAGCCACCATGTAAGAAGCCCAGCTACCCTGCTGGAGATATTATGTGGAAAGGTCACACTGAGAGGGAGAGAATTTGAGACTACAGGAAGAAAGGTCCAGTCATTTCAGCTGAACCAGTCCTCAGCAAGTATGGCAGAAGAATGGCAAGAGGAGGTTGCATGACTGGCTAATCCCAGCCCACACTGGGATGTTTTTAACTGTACATTTTGAGGTGGTGTGTTACATAATAGATAATGAAAACACCTCTTCATCTTTCATTGGGTGACCACTGGCACACTCAGTTCTGCATAAAGCTGAGGTCTCCCTTCCTTACTCCCTATGTTTCAATTTTATGACAATAGTTTGCCAAAAGCTTTCACATTAATTACTAGGACTAGGCAAGCTTTTTTCATGCAAAGAGGTACCAGGTGGGGTCCCAGAGACTTTAGCAGTAGTTTTGTTACTAGTTGTATACTCTTTGAAAGAAATTTACCTTTTTATCTCAACTGTAAAATGGGGACACTAATGCTCACTCTATTTACCAGAGGGCAAAAATTGGAATACGTAACTGAGTTGAAAAGAAAAATGAAACGCATTTAGCACTTCCAGCTCAAGAGGCAAGTGAAGAAATACCAAGAACATGGACTTGATGTCATCCGGATTTAAGGTCTTGAGTAAACGACCTCCAGTTCTTCCTCTGTACTCTTTCTTCCCTCACAGTTCATCTCTGATGTTTAAATGAGAGATCGCAGAAGAGACCTGTTGCACAATAAACGCTACTTGCCCGCCCTCAAATCCAAAAGCCTTCTACCCCGTCCCCCACCTCCCCGCCTTCCTCATATTTCCTGACCAGCCTCAGAGAGAGACTGATTTAGTAAGTATGGAGTGAGGCTCAGAAAGCAAAAACAAAACAAAACAAAACTACATTTGTAAAAAACAAGTTACCCAGCAGATTCTAAAGCAGGTGCCTTAATGCAAAGAACTCCGCTGGCTACCACGCCCCTTTTTCTGTCTGAAGGAACCGCAAACTCCAGGTCTCGCGACTGTTTCTTCTTTCTTCAGCCTCTACTACAGATCGCGCGAGGTGTGATTGTCCAATCACGAGGCTGGGTGGTTGCCCAAGATGGAGGCGCGCTGAGAGCGTATCATCTGCGCTTGTGGTTACTTGACTCTCTTAAGACTGGGGTGAGGCCCACTGCGTATTGGTGGTGTGGCTAGAATTTAGACCCTCGAGGTGAGTCACTTTTATTATCTTTCACACAGATTGCGAGTTCGCTTAACCTATGTATCAGCCAGGTTCCTAATTCTCGGTTCTGGGTCCGTGGGTTGCTTACTTTGGAGTCTAGGGAGAGAGACCCATTTGCGGATGGGGAGAAGGGAAGAGTTGATTAATAGAATGGAGACTAGGATTGAAGTAGTAAAGACCCCCAGAATTGAGGAGGTTTAGAGAGGTCCGAAACTGAGGCGGGAAGATAAACTGAATAGGTAAGATGAGGCTGTGGAAGGAGTGGAAGAGATGGAGAACTGGCAGTGGCGGGAATAGAAGAAAAAATCGGACTAATGAGGGAGGGCAACGAGGGAAAACGGAGATTAGGATTGAAGTGGGAGGGATATATTAGGAAGGAATTGGAAGTTCTGAAAGGAGAATTTAAACCGTGTTAAGGTAAGTGGTAGCTGAAGAAGATTATTTAAGGGTCGAGAGAAACCGAGGAAGTAGCTTCAAGGTTTTACTGCTTTGGCTTTTTGGACGGACTTTGATAACCCCGAAGAAAAAGCCCCAAGCCTCGGACTGAGGCTCTTTGAGATTCAAGGTAGGGGACTGTTTACCAAGAATGAGGGTGCTGTGTTTCAGTGGCCTGGACAATGAAAAAAAAGATTTACACATGGGTGTCTTCAGTCAACAAATAGTGCCTACTTTACGCATTGAACAAGGTAGACAAAAGATCTTCCCTCATAAAGCGTACTAGCAGGCCAGATTTTTAAAAAGTAAGTAAAATATATGGAATATATGGAATGTCAAATGAACAAGTTCTATGTGGGAGATTGAAGCTAGGAAGGGAGACCAAGAGTGTGTTCACTTAACTGCAATTTTAAGTAGAGGTACTTAGGAAGGGCATCAGTGAGATGATTCTTGGTTCAAAGACCTGAGTAATGCCAGGGTATGTTATATGTATGTATTTCTGGTGGAAGAGAAGTCCATGCATACCAAACAGCATACAAAAGTCCTGAGGCAGGAGTATAACAGAATTGATCAACAACAAGAAGGCCAACGTAGTTAGAACAGAATGAGCCAGGAAGAGAAAAGTAGATTAGGTTAGAGAGAAGGAAGCGACCATGCTGATGCCAGGTAAGAGTTGACACTCAGTTAAGTTGAAGAACAGGATAGATTTGGTTAAGAACCCATGGCCCGGCCTGACCTGTGGTGGCGTAGTGGATAAAGTGTCGACCTGGAAATGCTGAGGTCGCCAGTTCGAAACCCTGGGCTTGCCTGGTCAAGGCACATATGGGAGTTGATGCTTCCTGCTCCTCCCTCCCTTCTCTCTCTGTCTCTCTCCTCTCTCTCTTTCCCTCTCTCTCTCCTATCTAAAATGAATAAATAAATAAAAAATTAAAAAAAAAAAAAAAAAACCCATGGCCCATGTGAGGAGCTTGGTTAGCAAAGAAGTGGCTTTATTGGCTAATTATGTATCTTCTGACCAAAAAGGTTGAGTGTGAATCTACTACATGTGAATGAAAAGAGTCCTTATAATAAACCTGACAAGCTCATGGGGGCCACATGGCAGGCCTGACAAGCTCAGTGACCAAAAATAACCACACAAGATGGTCTGATCACAAATTCCAGTTGGGCAGGTCATAGTGGATAGTTACATACTAGGCCTTTAGCTTTCTTAAAGAGTCTTTGCTTTAAGGGAGCCCTGTCCATTGTTCTTAGGCATCTAAGATAACACACCTTTAAAATGTCAGTAAATGAAAGAAGAAAAAGGGAAAGAACAGTATGTCTGGCGCATGGTGCTGGAAGAGGGAAGTGGCTGGAGGGTTAGGCAAGGCCTAGATTAAGTTAATAATTTTGGAGTAATCTGTGTAAAGACCCTACTGCCAGAGCGGAGGGACAGAAAAATGAGCATGGGGGTGTGTGACTTAAGCTGATAGTGAAGAAACAGGCAAGCCCACACCAGGCTGAATCTTATTTGTATGCTGTAGTGATTTTTTTGTTTGTTTTTATCCTAAGCGTAACCTTTTGAGCAAGTGGACATCTGAGGAGGACACAATAAGATTTGTGTTTAGAAGTGATTACTGCAAGGTGGAAAAGGAATGGAGAGAATAAAAGTGGATTCAGGGAGACCGATTAAGAGACTTGTAGCAGTCTAGGTAACTTGTACTGGGTTTATATTGGTGTAGATAGGGTTGATTTCTTGGGATATGAGAGGGATAGAGAACTATTGGATGACTCCTAAGTTTCTGGCTTAAATAATGCTGTTTAGGTGAAGCTCATTATAAAAAAGAGTGGAAAATGCCCAATGGTATAAGTAAGAAAATAAAAATTACCTACCACCCAGAGATATATAGTATTCTAAAATGTTAAGTTATCAACTATATTAATGCTTGGAGATTTACTAAACCATTACCAATGGCTTTTTTTCCAGTTCTTATTTCTTGCTTTAAATGCATTAACTTTTTCCTCTTTGTAATCTGGTAGAAGACAAGTTAGGTTTGTTTTTATTTGGTTTTAGCTACCTGGGAATGACAAGACTGAAATTTATAAAGGGAGTTGTAATAGAAGATATTTTTTGAAACTTTAGTGATTTTTGGTACACTACAAAATGTTCAGTCCATACAAGGCCACTGTGTAAACTAACCTTTGATTATATTATAATATACTTGGCTGTAGATTATAGTACTTTCAGCCAGTTTGATGTTTTTAAAGAAATAATTTCCAATTTTTTTCCTTTGTTCATAAATAAAAAAGATTCATCTTATGTTGTGTACATTTTTTTATTGTGGCAAATATATGTAACAAAATTTACCACTTTAACCATTTTTAAATGTACCATTCACTGATAATGTTGTGTAAGCATCGCCACTCTCCATTTCTAGAAGTTTTTTATCCTAAACAGAAATTCTGTATCTGTTAAAGAATAACTCATCATTCCTCCCTCCCCAAACTTCTAGTAACCTCTGTTCTACTCTGTGTGAATTTGCCTAGTCTTGGTACCTCATAGAAGTGGGATAATATGATATTTAATATAATATCAAACAATATTCCCTTTCGGTGTGGCTTATTTCCCTTAGCATGATGTTTTTACCCTTTTTTTTTTTTTTTCATTTTTCTGAAGCTGGAAACAGGGAGAGACAGACAGACTCCCGCATGCGCCCGACCGGGATCCACCCGGCACGCCCACCATGGGACGACGCTCTGCCCACCAGGGGGCGATGCTCTGCCCATCCTGGGCGTTGCCATGTTGCGACCAGAGCCACTCTAGCGCCTGAGGCAGCGGCCACAGAGCCATCCCCAGCGCCCGGGCCATCTTTGCTCCAATGGAGCCTTGGTTGCGGGAGGGGAAGAGAGAGACAGAGAGGAAGGAGAGGGGGAGGGGTGGAGAAGCAGATGGGCGCTTCTCCTATGTGCCCTGGCCAGGAATCGAACCCGGGTCCTCCGCATGCTAGGCCGACACTCTACCGCTGAGCCAACCGGCCAGGGCAGCATGATGTTTTTAAGGTTTATTCATGTTGTAGGATGTATCAGAATTTCAGCTCTTTTTATGGCTGAATAATATTCCATGGTATGTATAGAGTAGATTCTGTTCACCTATTCATCCTTTATGGACACTGGGGTTGTTTCCATCTTATGGCTGTTGTGAGTAATGATGCTATGAATATTGGTAGGCAAATATATATTTGAAACCTTGCTTTCAGTTCTTTTGAGTATACTTTGGAGTAGAAATGCTGGATCATACGGTGATTCTGTGTTTTAACTTTTTAAAGAATCACCAAACTGTTTTCCATAATAGTTGTACCATTTCATGTTTCCACCTGCAGTACATGAGGGCTCTCTTAATTTCTTCAAATCCTTTCCAACATTTGTTATTTTCTTTTAAAAACTTTTAAATAATAGCTATCCTAATGTGTAGAATATGTGTGATATCTTATTGTGGTTCTGATTTTTATTTCTCTAATGACAGGTGATGTTGAACATCTTTTCATATTTTTATTTGTTGTGTACATTTAAAAAATATAACTTCTATTTCTCACTTGAATGGCAAGGATGTGTTGGCTGTAACTGTTGACAACCACAGCTTTTCCCCATTAATATATATATTTTAAACTAAATATGCTATTTATTTATTTTTTCTTTTTAAAGATGGCTCTGAGTAAATCAATGCATGCAAGAAATAGATACAAGGACAAACCTCCTGACTTTGCATATCTGGCTTCCAAATATCCAGATTTTAAACAACATGTTCAGATGAATCTGAATGGAAGAGTGAGGTAGGTAACAGATGAAGAATTCTTGTATTATTCTAGTGTGATCTGAATAGATACAGTATAATGGAAAGTGTACTGGACTGATAGTAGAACTGAATATATAATCCTAGACTTTTCATTAAACACCTCATCCAACCTTAGACAAATCACTTACCCTCTCTGGGTTTCAGCTTTTTAATCTATAAAATGAGAGGATTGGACTGAATGTTTTTTAAGTTTCCTCTGGCTCTAAATGTCTAAATTATTGTTTACCCAGGAAAGCTCTCAGAGTAACTGCCTTAGAATTGTGCTCCAAAACTTTTAAACATTGTGGCTGATGATGGTCAAGAGTCCTTTTTTTTCAAGTATGTGTTATTTTGAGGTAGGAAGATAATAATCATGACATCAAAACTGTGATTTCATAGATATTACTTAGGATGTTACTACATTTAAGTTCAAAAGTTGATTTTTAAAAATTAGGAAAATAGCCTGACCAGACAGTGGATGGAATATAGGCCTGGGATCCTGAGGACCCAGATTCGAGGCCTTGAGGTTGCCCGCTTGAGTGCGGGCTTATCTGGCTTGAGCGTGGGATCTTAGACATGACCCAATGGTCACTGGCTTGAGCCCAGAGGTTGCTGGCTTAAATCCCAGGGTCACTATCTTGAGTCTGGGGTTACTGGCTTGAGCAAGGGGTCACTCTGCTACCCTGGTCAAGGCACATATGAGAAAGCAATCAATGAACAACTAAGGTGCTGCAACAAAGAATTGATGCTTCTCATCTCTCTCCCTTCCTGTCTGTCCCTGTCTGTCTTGCTCATTTGCTAAAAAGAAAAAAGAAAAAAGAAAGAAAAGAAAAATAATAGTATGAGTGCTTTAGTAAATGGCCAAGATTGTGATAATGATACGGCAATAACTGATGTGCGCAGTAGACCCTTGAGAAGGAAACATTTGACTGCTTTCCTAAACTCTATGGGAGCTACAGAGGGAATGGACATTACAAACCTGTTTGGGACTAGGTGTGGAGATTTAACGATGGGGAAGAGGAGGAGTAGGATTTGTGGAGAAGAGGAAAGGTAAGGAATAACAGGATCATAGGGCTGACATCTTTCTTTCACCTTAGTAAGTCTTTTTATGACTTCAGAAATAGAAGGCCTAGGGCAGGACTTAACCTGAGGACCAAAATACCTTAGAAATTATAAAAAAGTATTTTTAAAATATATTTTTATTAATTTTTCTGGGAAATAATCCATAATTTTTGTTGGATTCTCAAAGTGATCTGTGACATTACTTCCAGCCCCAGTACACAATAGTTAAGATCAAATGCCCAGGACCATGGTTGCCAAACTTTTTGTCTACTTTATTCAGTAAAAAGTTGAGCATAGTCCCAATTATGAATGCTTGTACTACTTAATATTTATTGATTAGCCAATCTATGCTAAGTTTTAGGAAATCCATCAAGAAAGTTGTGGATGTGTTGCATGCTGTCACATGCCATTGAGTTGGCTCCAACTCCTGGAGGCCCTATGATTGAGTGATGTTCACAGTGTCCTTCCTCAATAGCCCTGCTTAGCTCCCATAGACTTAGGCCTATGACTTTTTTTTTTAATTTTTAAATTTAATTTTATTTATTCATTTTAGAGAGGAGAGGGAGAGGGAGAGAGAGAGAGAGAGAGAGAGTTGGGGGGAGGAGCTGGAAGCATCAACTCCCATATGTGCCTTGACCAGGCAAACCCAGGGTTTCAAACCGGCAACCTCAGCACTTCCAGGTCGACGCTTTATCCACTGCGCCACCACAGGTCAGGCCCCTATGACTTTTTTTATGGAGTCAGCCCATCTCATATTTGGTCTTCCCCTTTCCTGCTGCCTTTCATTTCCCCCAGCATTGTCTTTTCCAAAGAACCCTGCCTTCTTATGACGTGCCTGAAATGGGACTTCAGTTTTGTCATTTTTGCCTCTAGCAGTGTTTCAGACTTAATTTATGATGGAACCCACTTGTTTGTCTTTCTGGTGGTCTTATCTGTAGAGTTCTCCAACAACATATTTCAAAGGTATCCATTTTTTCCTATCAACCTTCTTCATTGTCCAACATTCACATCCTTACATAGTAATTGGGAATACGAGAGGGTCTCTAATGACACAACTTTACTCTTGGTGATCTTTCCTAATTCTTTTATTTCTGCCCTTCTGAGTCTCAGCCTTCTCTTGATTTGGCTCCAGTCTCCATTTGAATTGATGACTAAACCAAACAATGTAAGCAGAAACTGAACAATTTCAGCCCTGGCAGGGGTAGGTTAGTTGATTAGAGTGCCATCTGGATATGCTAAGGTTGCAGGTCCAATCCCTGGTCAGAGCACATACAAGAATCAACCAATAAATACATAAATAAGTGAAACAACAAATGAATGTTTCTCTCTCCTGCTCTCTCTCCATACCGCTGTCTGTAAAAATAAATAAAAAAATTAAAAAATATCTTTAATAATTTCAGTGTCTTCACTGGCATTGTTAAAGTTGTGTATTCTAAAGTTGTGATTTTTGTCTGGATGTTAAAATGCAGTTCTGTTTTGTCACTTTCTTTCACTTTCATTAGAAGTTGTTTCAAACATTGCTAATTTCTTTCTGCCAGTAAGATGGTGTCATCTGCATATCTTAAGTTATTGATTTTTCTTCCACCAATTTTAACTCTTGCTCTGAGTCTGGCCCATTTTTTTTATATATGTTGTGCCCACTGATTAGACTGGAAAAAGAAAGACAAAAATAAAAAATAAAAGAAAGGTATAGTCACTGCTGTATATGGAATATACACATTAGTAGGGGATGTACAAATAAACAAGCAGTTGACCTCGTTTGCCTCAGTGTGACAGAGTCTATCGGGTGTGCAGTGGAATCACACAGAAGCCTGATCTGACCTTGACTTTGGGATTTAGAGAGTCATATGAAACAGAAGTGATGTATAGGTTTAGTTCTGAGGGATGAGTAGGAGTTGGCCAGGTGGAAGAGTATTACAAGCAGGGAGCACTGAGTGGAGGGGAACTGCAAAGTGACTAGCAAGTGGTGGACAAATGGCAGGAGATGGGGCTGGGGAGGATTTTGCTGGTAGTACTTTATAAGGCCCAATGAGGAGTTTGGAATTTATCTTATGGGGATGGTGTGGAGAGTTCTTGTGTCTTCAGGGATACCCATCCCTGTCCTTATCCACTGAAGTTTTAAAATAGGGGAGTAACATGTTCAGAATTATGTTTAGACAGTTGTAGTCTAGAACAGCGGTCCCCAACCCCCGGGGCCGCGGACTGGTACCGGTCCGCAGAGAAAGAATAAATAACTTACATTATTTCCGTTTTATTTATATTTAAGTCTGAACAATGTTTTATTTTTAAAAAATGACCAGATTCCTTCTGTTACATCCATCTAAGACTCATTCTTGACGCTTGTCTCGGTCACGTGATACATTTATCCATCCCACCCTGAAGGCCAGTCCGTGAAAATATTTTCTGACATTAAACCTGTCCGTGGCCCAAAAAAGGTTGGGGACCACTGGTCTAGAACATTGTGGAGGATGAATTGCAGGGGAAACTAAGGCTGGAGGTAATAAGTAGAAAATGGTTTTAATAATCCAGATTAGATACATTCATGGCCTAAGGAAGTAGAAGCAGTAGAGATAGAGATCATTGGATTAATTTGAGAGAAATTCATGGGTAGAATTAGCAGGACATGTTGGAAATTAAAAAGTGAGAGCCAGATATGGTGCTTCGGATTTGGAATTAGCAAGAGGATAGGTGATAGTGCCATTTACTGAAGTAGGGCCCAGGGAGATGAGCTGGTTTGGAGGAGATTATGTGTTCAGTTTCTGGCATATAGAGTATGAGAAGTCCGGGATGTTTAAGTGGACTGTTTCGTAGGCACTTAAAAACAAGTCTAGAGGGACACAGCAGTGATGTAGGGGTGTTATCAGTGAAGACCCTGGGTCTTTGAACTGAATACTGAAGGATGAATAGAAGCAGGAGGAAGAATTCCAAGTGTAGAGAACAAAACTTTGTGAAAGACCCGGTAAATTTGGATAACTGCATTTATGTGGGGCTAAAGTGGATATAGGATAGCAGCTTGGGGAATGAAAGAAGATGGGACTGAAAGGAAAACAGAACAGGTCACAAAGAGCCCTTCATAGCATGCAGATAGAATGGACTTGATTGCTTAGCTATTGAGGAACCAGAGGAGGATTTTTAAGATGGTTTACAATTTACATTTTAAAAAAATCACTCAGTAAACCAAACAGAACTGTTACCACAACATTTCTGAATAGACATTCAATAAACATTTGTTGAATCATGAGGGTAGTTTCTTTACACAATCTATTTGCTGTTTACATACAGTACAGCAAACCTAAAAAAAATTATAGACAATGAAAAAGGGATGGGCAAAAATATACTAAGTAAATAAGAGTTTCCTCCAATCTGAAAAAATAAAATACAAGGCAAGAAAGCATGAAATTGGAAAAGATGCTTGTTCATATTGACAAAAGAAATTTCTTTTCTTTTTTTAATTTTTGACTTTAATTTGTGTTTACATAGATTCAGGTGTCCCACTGAATATATCTCTCCCCACCCCCTTATCCCCCCCCCGCCCCCTCCCTCCAATGCCTTCCCCCTTGCCCTCCAGGATGTGCTGTCCTGTTCTCTATAATGCTGTGTTATGTATATATAATTTAATTAATCTCTTTCCCTTCTCTGATCCCATCTTCTCTTCTACTTTTCCTCTGACTGCTTTCCCTCTGGTCCCTTTGATCCCGCCTCTGCCTCTGTTCCGTTGCTCAGTTCACATTGGTCATTGGATTCCTTAAACGAGTGAGGTCATATGATATTTTTCTTTCTCTGCCTGGCTTATTTCACTTAGCATAATAGTTTCCAGGTCCACCCATGTTGTCGTGAAAGATTTCCTTCTTCCTCACTGCCACGTAGCATTCCATTGTGTATATGTACCACTGCTTTTTAATCCGCTCGTCCACTGATGGACACTTGGGCTGTTTCCAGATCTTGGCTATTTATTGTAAACAATGCTGCATTAAACATGGGGTGCATTTCTTCTTTTGAATCAGTGATTTGGTATTCGTAGGATATATTCCTAGAAGTGGGTTAGCTGGGTCAAAAGGGAGTTCCATTTTTAATTTTTTGAGGAAACCTCATACAGTTCTCCACGGTGGCTGCACCAGTCTGTATTCCCACCAGCAGTGCAGGAGGGTTCCCTTTTCTCTGTACCCTAGCCAGCACTTATTATGTGTTGTTTTGTTGATGAGCTCCATTCGGACGGGTGTGAGGTGGTATCTCATTGTGGTTTTAATTTGCATTTCTCTAATGATTAGTGATGTTGAACATTTTTTTCATATGCCTATTGGCCATCTGTATGTTCTCTTTGGAGAAGTGTCTATTCATTTCTTTTGCCCATTTTTTTTTTTTTCTTTCATTTTTCTAAAGCTGGAAACAGGGAGAGACAGTCAGACAGACTCCCGCATGCGCCCGACCGGGATCCACCCGGCACGCCCACCAGGGGCGACACTCTGCCCACCAGGGGGCGATGCTCTGCCCATCCTGGGCGTCGCCATGTTGCGACCAGAGCCACTCTAGCGCCTGAGGCAGAGGCCACAGAGCCATCCCCAGCGCCCGGGCCATCTTTGCTCCAATGGAGCCTTGGCTGCGGGAGGGGAAGAGAGAGACAGAGAGGAAAGCGCGGCGGAGGGGTGGAGAAGCAAATGGGCGCTTCTCCTGTGTGCCCTGGCCGGGAATCGAACCAGGGTCCTCCGCACGCTAGGCCGACGTTCTACCGCTGAGCCAATCGGCCAGGGCCTTTTGCCCATTTTTTGATTGAATTGTTTGTCTTTCTGGTGTTGAGTTTTACAAGTTCTTTATAAATTTTGGTTATTAACCCCTTATCAGAGACGTATTGGCGAATATATTCTCCCATTGTGTGGGTTGTCTTTTTATTTTGTTAATGGTGTCTTTTGCTGTGCAAAAGCTTTTTAGTTTGATATAGTCCCATTTGTTCATCCTGTCCTTTATTTCACTTGCCCGTGGAGTGAAATAAAAAATATTGCTACGAGAGATATCGGAGAGTTTACTGCTTATGTTTTCTTCTTAAGATGTTTATGGTTTCATGACTTACATTTAAGTCTTTTATCCATTTTGAGTTTACTTTTGTGAATGGTGTAAGTTGGTGATCCAGTTTCATTTTTTTGCACGTACCTGAAATAATTTTCAGTGAAGATTTTAAGATGAAGACAATATTTTGAAAAGTATAATAGAAATATTTTTTTAAAAAATGTTTGACATAAGGCCCTGGCCGGTTGGCTCAGTGGTAGAGCGTTGGCCTGGCGTGCAGGAGTCCCAGGTTCGATTCCCGGCCAGGGCACACAGGAGAAGCGCTCATCTGCTTCTCCACCCCTCCCCCTCTCCTTCCTCTCTGTCTCTCTCTTCCCCTCCCGCAGCCAAGGCTCCACTGGAGCAAAGTTAGCCGGGGCGCTTAGGATGGCTCCATGGTCTCTGCCTCAGGCGCTAGAATGGCTCTGGTTGCGACAGAGCAATGCCCCAGATGGGCAGAGCATCACCCCCTGGTGGGCATGCCAGGTGGATCCCGGTCGGGCGCATGCAGGAGTCTGACTGCCTCCCCGTTTCCAGCTTCAGAAAAATACAAAAAAGATAAAAATTAAAATTAAAAAAAAAAAAAATGTTTGACATAATTCAGAGACATTTTTCTTTGTATTTTTAACCAAATAGAAATACTTGGTTAGAAATACTGTTAACTGTTAACCAAACAGTATCTTAGTTAATGCTAAAACAGTATTTTGGTTAATACCAAACAGTATTTGGTTAATACTGTAACCAAAAATAAAGAGCCATGACCTTAAGGGACTAACAGGATCAATGAATACTTTGAAGAAAATTAGATAAAAATACTTTTTGTGTATGTTCTTTTTCTTAAGGAGGTGGGATTCAAAGCTTTAACTTCTAATTTAGAACATCACTTTTAAAAGGGTCAGGGTCATTGACCCAAAAAAGGGGTCTAAATGATATGATCAAACTCCCCTTTAAATAAATTATTGGGGTGACACTGCTTAACAATTATATATATTTCAGGTGCCTAATTCTACAATAGATCATCTGTACACTATTGTGTGTTCACCCCCCCAAATCAAATCTTGGTCATTTGCCATTTGTCTCCTCCCCCCGTGCCCTTCTAAACCTGCAAAGTGCATGCATTTTTTTCTCCAGGTAACTTGTACAGGCTTATAACACTAGGAAGTGACTTGGCCAGAACACTCTCTGGCTCAGTCTACAGCTTTCCTTACTGAGTCATAAATATTAGAGGAAAAAGACAATTACAGTATTTTACTGATGACTTGATTATTGTCTACCTGAAAAAATATTTGAGAATCATGTAAAATATATTCAAATAAACAAGGTTGCTGAGTGAAATATGCATATAAATATTTTACAAATATAAAACATAGTAAATAAAAGTAAATTTATGGTTTTCCAAATACTAATTGGAAAATATAGTTGCAATAAAAGATTATATTCACAGTAGCCAAGGGAAATAGGTTTGGCAGGAAATATGTAAAGATCTATGTAAAACAGAATTACTCCAGGGGCCTGGGGAAGACATGAACAGTCTGGGCACAGAATGTTTTTCTGAATGGGAAGACTCAATGTTGTTAAAATGTCGAGTTTTCCCCCAATCAAAATCCCTATAAATTTTGGGCGAGAAAAAGTGGTGTAATGTTTCCAAATAAATGGGTGCTGGAAAAGTGCAAGGTTGTCAGCTTTCCTGGATGAAAATTTAAATATATTTTGAAGTTAGATAATTAAAATATTAGTATAATAATACTGGAATAAGAATGGGCTATCAGTATCCTTCACTCATGGCATTTGGTAACACACTTAAGTCTAAACTGCAAAACCGTTGCATAGGCACATTAAGTCACGATAATTTCTGTCAGTTATTCTACTCAATAGTGTACCTCTCAGAGGGAGAGCAAAGTGGGGAGGTTGAATCTTCCTTTCAGTCTCTACTCCTGTGTTTCTCAAAATGTGAATATCTCACAGTGCTATAAATGATTAGAGATTTTGCAGTGTAATTTTGACCATACTGGATTTTCACTTTATGTCTTTCCTTTAGAACTTGGCTTCAAAGAAAGAAACCACCCTACCACGTAAAGGCTAAAGTGTAGAATAAGGGTAGTAGTATTCAGGTCATTAGGGGTGGGAATGAGAGTAATGGATTTTTTTCAATAATATATATATTTTTAAAGATTTTATTGATTTTTACAGAGAGAGGAGAGTGGATAGAGCGAGAAGTACCAATTGCTTTACTTTAGTTGTTCATTGCTTGCTTGTTGTATGTGCCTTGATGGGGCAAGCCCAGGGTTTTGTTTTATTTTATTTTATTTTTTACAGGGACAGAGAGAGAGTCAGACAGAGGGATAGATAGGGACAGACAGACAGGAACGGAGAGAGATGAGAAGCATCAATCATCAGCTTTTTGTTGCGACACCGTAGTTGTTCATTGATTGCTTTCTCATATGTGCCATGACCGTGGGCCTTAAGCAGACTGAGTAACCCCCCGCTAGAGCCAGTGACCTTGGGTCCATGCTAGTGAGCTTTTTTGCTCAAGCCAGATGAGCCCATGCTCAAGCTGGCTATCATGGGGTCTCGAACCTGGGTCCTTCCGCGTCCCAGTCCGGCGCTCTATTCTCTGCGCCACCACCTGGTCAGGCAAGCCCAGGGTTTTGAACTGGTGACTTCAGTGTTCCAGGTTGATGCTTTATCCACTGCGACACCACAGGCCAGGCAAAAATCTAAAATGTAGGTTCGAATCCCACTGCTGCCACCAAAAAAAAAAATTAAAAAAAAAAATCTAAAATATAATTTTTTAATTTAATGAGAGACAGGCAGAAAGACAGGGACAGTCAGACAGGAAGGAAGGGAGATGAGAAGCATGTTCTTTGTTGCGGCACCCTAGTTGTTCATTGATTGCTTTCTTACACGCGCCTTGACTGGGAGACTGCTGAGCCAGTGACCCTTTGCTCAAGCCAGTGACCTTGGGCTTCAAGCTAGCTACCATGAGTTCATGTCTATGATCCCAAGCTCAAGCTGGCGACCTCACGGTTTTGAACCTGTTCCTCAGTGTCCCAGGCTGATGCTCTGTCCACTGTGCCACCACCTGGTTCAGGATCAATATGAATTTTAATAGATGCAGTTGGAGCAGCAATGGAAAGGGTATATTATACTCTCTTTTCTATATGTGATGCAAAAGAAATCCCTGATGGTTTAATTATTTCAATATATATTTTTTAAGTACTAGAAAAAAATATGGGTGAACGTCTCTATAACTTCGGGTGTAGGAATGGTCTTTTTAAACATATTTTAAGGGTAGAATTAATTTTTTAAAAAAGATGGATTTAACTACAAAGGAAGTAAAACTTACATATCAGGAAATACTAAAAGTAAAAGGTGATTAAGCAAATATTTACAGTGTATGACTAAGTATTAACTTCCTTTATGTATAGAACTCTTGTAAGACAATAAGAAACAATGCCTTAATAGGCATTGTTAAAGATAATAGGCAAGATTAAGGATAAGAGCAGGTAATTTACAAAAGATGGGATGGAGGAGTGGGGGAGAGCAAAGATAAAATATTACAGTATCCATCAATGGCAAAAATGTAGTCAAGTGACACTTATAAAATGCTGGTAGAATTGCAACCTTTGAAAGTTCTAAAAAAGCATACTTAAATTAAATATATACTGAGGGTGTTTATCCCAAGACTGTTTATCACAAGGAAGATTGGAAATAATCTAAATATCCAGTACGAAGGTTCTTAGAATGAAGTTCTGTACAGTGAAATACTATATAGCCTATAGAATGGATGTTGCAGATTATAAAACATAATTTTGTTTCAAACTAAAACCAACATTCTACACTGATATGCTGTGCAGAGCAAGGGACTGAAAGTTTATGGGCTATGGTGTGTTCAGAGTGGCAGTTTTGTAATAGGCCAACGTAATTAAACTTTTTTTTTTTTTCAGAAAGAAACCTTTGTAGGGATAGGAAGAGGGTGAGGCAAGCTTGAGGAGAACCTCCTCTTATTTTTTTTAAAGATAGGAGCAACATGAGCTTATTTATTTTTTGGCCTTATATTTAGGAGGTTAGGTGTAGGAGAGAGGAGATGTGCTTTTTTTAGTGTAAATCCCGAGCTGCTCCTAGACAGTATCCCTTACTTAGGTAGGAGATTTTTGTGATTGTCTGCTTTGATAGAATGTTCATTATTTTTATAATTGCTTTTTATTTAACTCCATAAAATGTATGAAAATGGCCAAAATATAAACCCCGCCAAATGATGGGAAAGGAATATCAGACAAAACATTAGATTTGAGATGGATTGAATTGTCATTTATTTGCTTAATTCTGAAGTGCTCTCTTAAGGAAAGCAGGTTGTGGTATGGGAAGAGGGGCATTCTTAGTCATCCTAAGGACCAGTCTTAAGGGTGCCACTAACCAGCTGTGAGGTTTTAGATAATTTTCTTAGCTTTATTGAGACTGAATTTCCTCATCTAAAAAGGAAGGAGAAAGGGCTATACTTTGGATTGCTGTCATACAGGTTAGCAATAATGCATGCTAAAAGTGACTGGCAAATTGTACACAGTAAATGATGGGTACTCTTACCATTATTAAGCCTGGTATAATTGATGATGAGGATTGCTGGTGTGATTGATATCATTCCTTTTCTTCTCTGTACCTGTCAGTGCTTTGTTATAATTGTATCTGACTGTTGCAATTAGATTTTTAGTTTGGGCTTTTTACAGTTACCAGCCCCATAGGGACATTGTGCAGTTTACTTGAGTCTTGTCAGTTGAATTTGAATAGAATATGACACTTAACTGATTTGTTTTAAAACCAAAGACCCAGCATTGAAGGGCTTTGTCATATCTTGTAACTATGCCATTTTTAGCATCTTGAGAAGATCTAATGAATAGAAATCAATGTTCGAGTAAAATTAGGAGGCTTCAGCCTTTGTTGTTCCATCAGGTTCAGCCTCAACAGTGTTAAAATGATTGATATTTTAACCGCGGGTCACAGCATATATCCTTCCAAACGCTGTCGAAATGGTGATACTCTCTACATCAAAAACAGTGCAGGAGTCATTTTGGGGAAATCTGACATGAGCCTGTTGACAATAGGCTATTTTGTGAAGCTGGATGTGTTAAACAAACAACAAAGACTGATAGAATAAATTACTAATTTCCACGTGAGAGCTAATTTTAGTTCTTGTGATCTCAGAAATTAGAATAAAAAAGACAGTTGCCTGTGTTCAGTATTTCTGAATGTCCCAGGATGTTAAAGTGACCTAGATATTTAACTAGTAAAGTTGGATGACTAGACTTGTCCTACAAAAAGATTTCTAACCCTCAGATTAGTGTATTTTTTTTAGAAGAAAATGAACACTTGTTTTGCTAACAAAGTCTAAGACTCAGCTTACTTTCTTCAATTAGACTAGCCACTGCTTGGTGTCTTGCACTTTTTGGTGATTACGATACACTGTATTTTACCATGTATAAGACGTACCATTTTGAAAAATTTGGGGTGTAAAAACTGGGCGCATCTTATACAGTGGTTGTAGGTTTTTTACTTGCATTTCCCACATTTTCGCACTTGTTTTTGTGCTCATTGTTGAAGACAGTGATTCGTCATCAGACACAGATGAAGACAAGCTAATGGATGGAAGTTTTGACAGTGATGAGGGGTTATATGAATTTTATGATGAATAAAACTTGAGTTCAATAACTTTATGTAATAGTTTTTTTTTTTCAAATTTCGGGTCCCAAAATTAAGGTGCATCTTATACATGGGAGTATCTTATACATGGGGAAATATGGTAATTGTTTATTAATACATTGTGTGCTCCATCAAAGTGAATACATATATATATTTTAGAACTGTTTCTATAAATAATAATTCTGTGTGAAGACACTTCAATTTCTCTTGTTCCAAATGTTTTATAAAGTTATGTAATTAATGCTTAAGCTGCAGTACTATTTTTTTGGTGATTGCTGTCACTATGGCAAATGCCCCCATTTAGTCTTCCAACAGAATTGTCCTGCTTTCATGGAAAACAACTACTGTGGAACCAACGAGCTGTTTTCCTTTTTTGAAAAAGCAAATTTTTTTTATTATATATATGGACATTATAGAGCCCTTAACGGGAAAATTACAGAAATAAATCCTTTCTAACTATATCTATAATGGAAATGTGTGCATAAAAGAAAAAAGTCACAGTTCTTCCACCCTAAAAGATCAATTTGTGTTGAAGCCCTTGTCCTTATATAGTAATTTTTGTGATTGTAATTTTGATAAAGATACAAGCATAGGACTTTTATCATCATTTGATGACACTATTATTATAAACACTTTTCATGTAGTTACAAAACGCTATTATGTTGTGTTTTTTTTGTTTTGTTTTTTTTACAGAGACAGAGAGTGAGTCAGAGAGAGGGATAGACAGGGACAGACAGACAGGAATGGAGAGAGATGAGAAGCATCAATCATTAGTTTTTCATTGTGCGTTGCAACACCTTAGTTGTTCATTGATTGCTCTCTCATATGTGCCCTGACCGTGGGCCTTCAGCAGACCGAGCAACCCCCTGCTGGAGCCAGCACCTTGGGTTCAAGCTGGTGGGCTTTTTGCTCAAACCAGATGAACCCGCGCTCAAGCTGGCGACCTCGGGGTCTTGAACCTGGGTCCTCTGCATCCCAGTCCGACGCTCTATCCACTGCGCCACCGCCTGGTCAGGCCAAAACGCTATTATGAAGGTGATATTATATAAAACGTATCAGATAATACAAAAATATGAGGAGAATGAAAGTCTCCACTCCTACTCATCTACCCACCCATTTCCACATCCAAAGGTGGTTCTAACTCTTCCAGACATTTTATGTGCATGTATACAAACAGGGTCTTCATTGCTTTATTTTTGTTTTATTTTTATAAGAATGTGATCATAATATATACATATGTGTTGGGCAGATAAAATATACTAGCCCTGGCCGGTTGGCTCAGCGGTAGAGCGTCGGCCTAGCGTGCGGAGGACCCGGGTTCGATTCCCGGCCAGGGCACACAGGAGAAGCGCCCATTTGCTTCTCCACTCCTCCGCTGCGCTTTTCTCTCTGTCTCTCTCTTCCCCTCCCGCAGCCAAGGCTCCATTGGAGCAAAGATGGCCCGGGCGCTGGGGATGGCTCTGTGGCCTCTGCCTCAGGCGCTAGAGTGGCTCTGGTCGCAATATGGCGACGCCCAGGATGGGCAGAGCATCGCCCCCTGGTGGGCAGAGCGTTGCCCCATGGTGGGCGTGCCGGGTGGATCCCGGTCGGGCGCATGCGGGAGTCTGTCTGACTGTCCCTCCCCGTTTCCAGCTTCAGAAAAATGGAAGAAAAAAAAAAAAAAAAATATATATATATATATTATACTCACTTTGTCAAAGATGGCTCTGCCCACTTGGAAGCCCGTCGCCCAGGTGATATTAGTTGCCCTTCTTGCTTGGAATGGGTGTGATTATATTAATGAGTGTTGGGGGTGGGCTGTGGGCAGGCAGGATCCTTGTAGCCTTTCCCACCCTTTTTTTTTTTTTTTTTTTCATTTTTCTGAAGCTGGAAACAGGGAGAGACAGTCAGACAGACTCCCGCATGCACCCGACCGGGATCCACCCGGCACGCCCACCAGGGGCGGTGCTCTGCCCCCCAGGGGGTGATGCTCTGCCCATCCTGGGCGTCGCCATATTGCGACCAGAGCCACTCTAGCGCCTGAGGCAGAGGCCACAGAGCCATGCCCAGCGCCCGGGCCATCTCTGCTCCAATGGAGCCTTGGCTGCGGGAGGGGAAGAGAGAGACAGAGAGGAAAGTGCGGCGGAGGGGTGGAGAAGCAAATGGGCGCTTCTCCTATGTGCCCTGGCCGGGAATCGAACCCGGGTCCTCCGCACGCTAGGCCGACGCTCTACCGCTGAGCCAACCGGCCAGGGCCTTTCCCACCCTTTTTAATGTGGGGTGATGCACTCTCATGAGGAATCCTGTTATGCCTCAGAGAAGTGACTGTGTCAGAGACTTCCTTGTTTGTATATTGGATTAAAGGTTTTGATTTTTACACTATAAATTGGGGCAGACTGGGAGCTTGCTCTCTCTCGGTTCCTGAGATTAGCATTAGAGGGGAGCAGAGAAAGGCCACGTGGAGGAGGCCAGGAGAAGCAGCCAAGATAGTGGAGGCTGAGGGAGAAGCCAGTTTGTGCAGAGTTTGTGTAGAGAGAAGGAGATGGGAAACAGAGGTGAATAAGTCTGGTGAGCTAGAAACCTTTGATTCTAGGAAAACTCAGATAAGTCAGCAGCTTTGTGAGCACTGAATGAGTAGGTTTTGAAGCCCAGTGTGTGTTTTTACTTGTCCGCTGGGTGCAAGCTAGGATTAAAGCTAATGGCCCACCAGTTCTTGGCTCCGTTGTTTCATTACCGACTGTCCGAATCAAATGCAAACCTGCATGGGCCAGGTGGCTGGCTGTAATGGTGGCTGTGGCTACTGGCTTTACAATATGCTTTTACTCAAACTTGTGGCTTTTTTTTTTTTTTAATCAAGGAACCCTCTTCATACAAGAATATTTAGTCAGCCCAAACTTATTCCTTTTAATGACTGCAGAGTAGTCTCTTGTGTGGCTGTATTAAAAACTTTTTCAAACAGCTCACTATTGTTCACTTTTAGGTCATTCCTAAATATTTTGTAATACAAAACAAACTTATTTAATGTTTTCTCTTACTGTGGACTTTTTTCTTTTCTTTTCTTTTTTTTCTGTATTTTTCTGAAGCCGGAAACGGGGAGAGACAGTCAGACAGACTCCCGCATGCACCCGACCGGGATCCACCCGGCACGCCCACCAGGGGGCAATGCTCTGCCCATCTGGGGCGTTGCTCCATTGCAACCAGAGCCATTCTAGCACCTGAGGCAGAGGCCATGGAGCCATCCTCGGTGACCGCGCCAGCTTTGCTCCAATGGAGCCTTGGCTGCGGGAGGGCAAGAGAGAGATAGAGAGAAAGGAGGGGGCGAAGGGTGGAGAAGCAGATGGGCACTTGTTCTGTTTGCCCTGACCGGGAATCAAACCCGGGATATCCACACCCCAGGCCAATGCTTTACCACTGAGCCAACTGACCAGGGTGACACAAGTTTCTTAAAAAGTTAAATTTACTATATGATTAGTTATTAGGTACCTACCCAAGAGAAACGAAAACTCATTTATATGAAGACTTGTATGTAAATGTTTATAGCAGCTTTGCTCATGATAGCCAAGAACTAGGAACAATCCAAATGTCCATCTAGTGGTGAATGGAAAAACAAAGCACAGGTGGGGTTATCTGTCCAATAAATGAACCCAAATGTGTATAACTATACAATGGGATATTATTTGGCTGTAAAAATGAAGTTCTGATATATGCTGCACCATGTGTGAACCTCATAAACAATGTGCTGAATCATCAGTTTTCCCCTGGTGTACCACAAAAAATTTTAAAACATTCAATATCTATTAATTCAGAGGCACTGACCTTTTTTCCTTTAGATTGTCAAATAAAAAGTGACAGTGGCCTGACCAGGCAGTGGCGCAGTGAATAGTATTGGCCTACCACTCAGAGGACCTAAGGTCAAAACCCTGAGGTCATTGACTAGAGTGCAGGCTCATCTGGCTTGAGTGAGGGCTCACCAGCTTGAGCACAGGGTCACCAGCTGGAGCATAGGATCATGGACATGACCCCATGGTCTCTGACTTGAGGCCAAAGGTCTTTGACTTGAAGCCCAAGGTTGCTGGCTTAAGCAAGGGGTCACTGGCTTTGCTGGAGCCCCCTGGTCAAGGCACATATGAGAATGCAATCAATGGATAACTAAAGTGCCACAGTGAAGAATTGATGCTTCTTGTCTCTCTCCCTGCCTGTGTATCCCTTGCTCTGTCTCTCTTGCTAAAAAAGAAAAGAAAAAATGACAGTAGCCATCACAACACTAACTGTCCTGTGGGAATGAATCAAAATCATACCTTTTTTCTTTGTCAGATTGGCAAAAAATATATGTTTTGGTGTGCCACTGAATTATAGTAATTAGTTTATGTGTGCCGTGAGATGAAAAAGGTTGAAAATCCCTGTGCTAAGTGAAGGAATCTAGGAAAAATAATAACAGTGTGATTTTATTTAAATGTAGTGTCGACAAAAGGCAAATCTCTGGAGACAAAATCCTCTGGTGGTTGCTTAGAGCTAAGAGTAGATACAAGGAATGACTTGCAGATAGGCATAAGGATTCTTTCTGGGGTGATGGAAGTGTTCTATAATTGTATTGTGGCAATGGTTGCATAACTTTCTGAATATACTAAAAGCTATTGCATTGTATACTCTAGGTGAATTTTATAGTGTGTAAATTGCACCTTAGTAAAGCTGCTAAAAATAGTCACATTTTAGCCTGACCAGGCAGTGGCACAGATAGAGCAGGGATCCCCAAACTTTTTACACAGGGGGCCAGTTCACTGTCCCTCAGACTGTTGGAGTGCCGGACTATAAAAAAAAAACTATGAACAAATCCCTATGCACATTGCACATATCTTTTAAAGTAAAAAAACAAAATGGGAACAAAGACAATATTTATTTATTTATTGATTGATTGATTGATTGTATTTTTCTGAAGTTGGAAATGGGGAAGCAGTCAGATAGGCTCCCACATGCGCCCGACCAGGATCCACCCGGCATGCCCACCAGGGGGCGATGCTCTGCCCATCTGGGGCGTCACCCTGTTGCAACCAGAGCCATTCTAGCGCCTGAGGCAGAGGCCACAGAGCCATCCCCAGTGCCCGGGCCAACTTTGCTCCAGTGGAGCCTCGGCTGCGGGAGCGGAGGAGAGAGACAGAGTGGAAGGAGAGGGAGAGGGTGGAGAAGCAGATGGGCACTTCTCCTGTGTGCCCTGGCTGAGAATCGAACCCAGGACTCCTGCACGCCAGGCCAACACTCTACCACTGAGCCAACCAGCCAGGGCCCAAAAAATATTTAAAATAAAGAACAAGTAAATTTAAATCAACAAACTGACCAGTATTTCAATGGAGACTATACTCCTCTCATTGACCACCAATGAAAGAGGTGCCCCTTCCGGAAGTGCGAAGGGGGCCGGATAAATGGCCTCAGGGGGCTGCAGTTTGGGGACCCCTGGGATAGCGCGTCAGACTGGGATGCGGAGGACCCGGGTTCGAGTACCCAAGGTCGCCAGCTTGAGCGCAGGCTCATCGGGTTTGAGCAAGGATCACCAGCTTGAGCCCAAGGTCGCTGACTCGAGCAAGGGGTCACTTGGTCTACTGTGGCCCCTGGTCAAGGCACATATGAGAAATCAGTCAGTGGACAACTAAGGAACCGCACAAATTGATGTTTCTCATCTTTCTCCCTTCCTGTCTGTCTGTCCCTATCAGTCCCTCTCTCTGACTCACTCTGTCTCTGCCACAAAAAAAAGTCACATTTTAAATTTGATGTCTAATATTTGTTCTATTTAAGGATAATATTCTATTTTCATTATTAAACATTTTTTTCTGCTTTCTACTAAGTTTAATTTTCAAAGAATGTTAATGTCAAATCATGTTAATTGATAATAGTAAAAATGGCCAGCATTTCCCTTTTTTTTTTTTAAACAAGACAGAGACAGAGTCAGAAAGAGGGACAGACAGACAGGAAGGGAGAAAGATGAAAAGCATCAATTCTTTGTTGCAGCTTTAGTTGTTCAATGATTACTTTCTCATATGTTCCTTGACCAGGGGGCTATAGCAGAGCAAGTGACCCCTTGCTCAAGCCAGTTAGTTCCTTGGGCTTCAAGCAAGCAACCATGGGGTCATGTCTACGATCCCTCGCTCAAGCCAGATGAGCCTTCACTCAAGCTGGTGACCTCGGGGTTTTGAACCTGGGTCCTCTGTGTCCCAGTCTGATGATCTATCCACTGCGCCATCGCCTGGTCAGGCTGGCCAGCATTTCTAAAATAACTACAATGGGCATTATGCTAAGTACTTTTCACAGATTCTCTCTCACAAGTACTATGCTATAGGTACTATTATCCCCATTTGATATCTGAGGAAACAGTGCTCAACTTGTCCTAAGTCACATAGCTTGGTAAGGAGTCAGTCGGGCAGGAATTGGAATAGAGGCACTCGCTCGTATCCTCTGTCTTTCATGTATGAAAATACAGTGTTTTTGGTGAAATTTATACTGCCATTTGTATACTATGAGTGTGTTAAACACCCTGGTGTGGATGCCACTGTGCTGAATACTCTACACAGCTATTTATGTGTGATATTAGGAAATTCCACTGGGTGTTTGTTACTGCCTGGCTGCCGTTGATCTCTTATAGCATAGCGAATCTTAACCAGTTTTACTTCTTTTTTTCACCCCACAGTCTTAATTTTAAAGATCCTGAAGCAGTCAGAGCTCTGACTTGTACTCTCCTAAAGGAAGATTTTGGACTTTCTATTGATATTCCATTGGAGAGACTAATTCCCACAGTTCCCTTAAGACTCAACTATATTCATTGGGTAGAAGATTTGATTGGTCATCAGGATTCTGACAAAAGTACTCTCCGAAGAGGAATTGACATAGGTATATATATGGTTTTAAATTATTCTGTTAACTAAATGTAAATTTCATAAATTATTTAAGGTCAAAATTTTTGTAAATTCTTTTGGATATTTGTTGTGTGAAAGAATCTGGCTTTAGATTATATACTATATACTACTGCTCTTACTTGCTACACCTGGGCTTTCCTACCATTGATTTCTCTTGAGAAGAGTTGTCAGCACCAAACAGGGAGCAAATGAGTAAGAGAGGCAAAATGAAAGTAATGCTCTTGTTTTCTTAGTTTTTCAGATTACCATGTTGGTGTCTGTCTATTGGGCATTATTTTTACTCTGAATTTTTTGGTATTAGTAACATAGTCTCCATATTGTGATTTTTTTGGTGATGGCCATTTGATAAAAGGACATGTGGGCATGGATACATCCAGGAACCTCTTGAATGATTACTTATAGAGGGTGTTTAATCCAAAATTGAAGGGAGAAAAAAAAGCATTGAGTTCAAGTAAGATTTATCTTAACTGTAAACTTGTACAATGAAGAAGACTGTCCAGTTTGAATCATGTAGGAGAGTAAGTGGATATACAGAAGGAAATACAGCCAGGGCATGTTTTGCAATTATAAGTATATGTTTGTCATGGCTGATATTTTTATTTGATAGGGTTTAAATTTTCTTTTTAATCCTGTGGCCTTTCGCAGTTCTTTATGACAAAAATTGAATTAAAAGCTTTGTGACTCTATTTTTAAATATAGTATAGTTAATAGCAAACACGATTTCTTAATAGTAGTAAATGTTTAACTTTGACATTTGCATGTATTTTCAGTCTTCATTGCTCATGACCTTTAACAGCATTTATTGACTCCTCCTTTCTCCTTTATCCACTGTCCTCCATGATAACACATTCCTGGTTTTCCTTTCACTTCTAGACTCTCTTCTCCTCTTTTCAGGCTCACTTTCCTGTTATAAATCCTTAAAGCTCAGTCTTTAGCACCCCTCCTCCTTTTTTTAAAGAGAGGAAGAGGACAGACCGACAGAAAGGGAGACAGATAAGAAGCATCAACTCATAGTTGTGGCACCTTAGTTATTCATTGATTGTTTTCTCATATGCGCCTTGACCAGGGGGCTCCAGCTGACCCTGTGACCCCTTACTCAAGCCAGTGACCTTGGGATTCAAGCCAGAGACCATGGGGTCATGTCTATGATCCCACACTCAAGCTGGTGACCCCTTGACTCATGCCAGATGAGCCTTCACTCAAGCCAGCGTCGTTGGAGTTTTGAACCTGGGTCCTCAGCATCCCAGGCTGATGCTTTACTGTGCCACCACCTCATCAGGCTTTAGCTCTTTTCTTATTTAGCACCCTACCAACTAGGCGACTCCATCCATATCTATGACTTTATTTTCCACTTCCATGAGAATAATGTACAGATTTATATATTTCTCCAACTCATTACTTTTCTAGTCCCATATGTATGATAAACTTGAATATCTCAAAAAACGTTTTAGAGTTGGCTACGTCCAAGACCAGTACCTGTTCTTTCTTTTGAATCTTGGTCGTCTCCCTTTGTTTCTCATTTCAGTGACTCTCCCACACTCCACCCTGCCATCCTTGATATTACTTCTCCCTGTCCTCACTGAAAATATCTATCACCATTTCCTTTTGGTTTTCTTTTTTTAGATTTTTATTTATTTATTCATTTTAGAGAGGAGAGAGAGAGATAGAAAGACAGACAGAGAGCGAGGGAGGGAGGGAGGGAGGGAGGGAGGGAGGGAGGGAGTAGGGAGGAGCTGGAAGCATCAATTCCTATATGTGCCTTGACCAGGCAAGCCCAGGGTTTCAAACCAGCAACCTCAGGGTTCCAGGTCGACACTTTATCTACTGTGCCACCACAGTTCTCCTGTTGCTTTTCTCTCAAAGAAAAAAAATAATAAATAAATAAATATATATATATATATGAGAGAGACAGAGAGAGGGGGACAGATAGGGACAGACAGGCAGGAAGGGAGAGATGAGAAGCATAAATTCTTCGTTGTGGCACCTTAGTTGTTCATTGATTGCTTTCTCATATGTGACTTGACCAGGAGGGGGCTACAGCAGAGTGAGTGACCCCTTGCTCAAGCCAGTGATCTTGGGCTTCAAGCTGGTGACCTTGGTGTTTCAAACCTGGGTTCTTTGCATCCCAGTCCAACACTCTATCCACTGTGCCACCACCTGGTCAGGCTCAAGTTTTTTGTTTTTTGGGTTTTTTTTTGTATTTTTTTTGAAGTGAGAAGCAGGGAGGCAGAGATAAAGACTCTCGCATGCACCCAACTGGGATCCATCTGGCAAGCCCACTAGGGGGTGATGCTCTGCCCATCTGAGGCGTTGCTCCATTGTAACCAGATCCATTCTAGCGCCTGAGATGGAGGCTATGGAGCCATCATCAGTATCCGGGCCAGCTTTGCTCCAGCGGAGCCTTGGCTGCGGTAGGAGAAGAGAGAGATAGAGAGAAAGGAAAGGGGGAGGGATGGAGAAGCAGATGGGCACTTGTTCTGTGTGCCCTGACTGGGAATCGAACCCGGGACATTCACATGCCACGCCGATGCTCTACCACTGAGTCAACTGGCCAGGGCCATGCTCAAGTATTTTTTAAGTCATCTGTTTATCTCTATCTTCACTGCCACCATCCTAGTTCAGATCATCATCAGTCCTGGTCTATAGAGCAACTTCTCAGCACTCTTCTCATCCAGTCTGCTACCTCTCTATTCCATTCTTCAGAAAGTATTTAGAAACCCACAACTGATCACATTTCTACTACTTTAATGGCTTCCTGTATAGTCTGACCAGGCAGTGGCGCAGTGGATAGAACGTCGGATTGGGATGCAGAGGATCCAGGTTTGAAACTCCGAGGTCGCCAGCTTTAGCGTGGGCTCACCCTGTTTGAGCATGGGGTCACTGGCTTGAGCATTGGGTCATAGACATGACCCCGTGGTAACTGGTTTGAGTCCAAAGGTCGCCGGCTTGAACAAGGGGTCACTTGCTCTGCTGTCCGCTCCCCCCCACTCAAGGCACATATGAGAAAACAATGAACAACTAAGGTACTACAACAAAGAATTTATGCTTTCATCTCTCTCACTTCTTGTCTATCCCTCTCTCTGCCTCTCTCTGCCTCTGCCCAAAAGAAAAAAAAAAAGGCTTGCTATTGCTTCTGTGATAAACACCCAAAACCTTGACTTGACCTATGAAAGTCAGTTGTCTGATCTCTGCCCTTTTCTGGGCCTCACTAAACTTCGCCTTAAGGTGCTTCTCTCTCTTGATTTCTGCACTCTTCTTTAGTTTTTCTGTTCAGGCATCATGCCTCCTTCCCTTTGTAAGCTTTGTTTTCTCTTTGTGGAACTTCCCCACCTTTACCATATAAAGCCTCATTTTTACTAGTTGCTAACTCAAGCCTTACTTTATCAGGAAAACCTCCTCTGACCTTTGAGCATAGGGTAAGTTTCCTGATTATGAATATGGAAACTATGTTTCTTCCTTGATGCCATTTTTATTAACTTGTCTGATTGATTAGTGTCCTTCTTTACCAGTTGCTTGCAAGATACAGAGCCTGTTACCTTTTTGCTTAGTACAGTATCCCAAGGCCCAACAAAGGTTTTGGCACATAGTAGGTATTCAATAAATAATGTGTTGAATATTGATAAATACACGTTTCTGTCAACATTTAAAAATCCGAAAACCTCACACAATCACTATATTAAAATAAATTCCCCACATACCTGTGAGTTGTTACTTGAAGGAAACCAGAAGGAAAAAAGAAACCTAAAGAGAAAATCCATTTCTTAGACGTGGAGACACAGAAACGCGTTTGATCTAGATCTGAAACATCAATCACTGGCTTGTCCCATCAAGGTTTCAAGAGAGACATTCAGAGACAAATGCTTCAGGCAAAGATCATTCTTTGACAGTGAGGGCTTGGTCCTAATTTTGTATATAGAACCCCTAACCATGGACTGGACTATACACTAACTTGTGACCTGTTATGTTCATGGCGGAAGATTGGCCAGTGGGTTATAGAAAGCTTAAAGAGCTTGAGAGCCTACTTGGTACTAATTTATTTTAATTATGCCCTAAACCTTCTAAAATAACACTTGGGGATATAGGAGGTTAATGGATTTAGCTCTTTATAAGGAGCATTGGTGCTGAAATCACATCCATTCTAATTAGGGTTTTATATAGACTCTTCCCCAAGACTCCATCAGTTTGCTCTAATTCTATGATTATACACTTTCCATTTATATTTATCATTACAAGGTTTTTTTTACCCATTTAAAAATGTCATTCAGCTTTCTGAGGGAATTAGGATGTTAGAATATAAGTCTTTTGGTCTTAGGAATTGAGAAACTGGATTTTGTTTTCTTTTTTTGGGGTAGAGGACAGGCCTTTTACCTGTGTTAATTGTTGGGCAATTGAAGAAAAGTGTGCTCTTTTTGCTTTTGCTTTTAAATAAAATTGAAATACGTAGAGAAAGGCAGTTGTGTAAGAATCAGGGCCTGCGATCTGGTCTGGATTTTTCCCCCCTCTGCAGAGATGAAATAGCTATGGGAAATTCCTTGTTCTGAGTGACTCGGGCTTACCAGAATGGCTAACAGGGCTATATGATTATGGCCTCTGAGAAGAGCTGTAGTACCCTTTACTGTCCTTTCCCTCATCGTGCCACACGTCCCCAAGGAGGTGTTTGCCCGGTAGCATCAGGCCCTGGATGCTATTAAGTAAACATGATGGAAGTTTAGCATTCAGTCAGTGTACTGTCAAAGAGCTTAAATGTTCTGGCCATCAGTTGTCCTGTCTTTCACTAGATTGTTCAGAATGCTTAAGGAGGAAGTGAGATGAGCCTGGGTTTCTTCCAGGGTAGGAGTACCTCGAGCCTCTATTCTTCCTGCATCAAGGTGAGACCAGTGGAAAGCTGGAGTGGCTGGTATGGGCTGACTACTTAGGCCGTTGGGAGAAACACTGGCTTTTCTTCTTTTTAAGATTTTAACGGCCAAGATTAGTCACTGGTTGTAAAAGCAGTATTTGAAGTTAGTGTATAGTCCAGTCCATGGTTAGGGGTTCTGTATACAAAATTAGGACCAAGTCTTCACTGTCAAAGAATGATCTTTGCCTGAAGTATTTGTCTCTGAATGTCTCTCTTGAAACTTTGATGGGACAAGCCAGTGACTGATGTTTCAGATCTAGATCAAACGTGTTTCTGTGTCTCCACGTCTAAGAAATGGATTTTCTCTTTAGGTTTCTTTTTTCCTTCTGGTTTCCTTCAAGTAACAACTCACAGGTATGTGGGGAATTGGGTTTAATATAAAAAAATTTTTTTAATATAAAACTTTTATACCTTATGTATTCTGCTTTGGGGGAACGCAGTGCGCACTGACCTATTTTAGTACTGTGGTGTTTTAACAATTAGCATTGATTTCTTTTTCGTTTAAAATTTTTTAAAATTGATTTTAGAGACAGGAAGGAAGGGAGAGAGAGAGACAAAAACATCGATTGGTTATTCCGCTTATTTTGAATTTTCATTTTACTAGGTACTGGGGCATCCTGCATCTATCCTTTACTTGGAAGTACCTTAAACGGCTGGTATTTCCTTGCAACAGAAGTAGATGATATGTGCTACAACTATGCAAAGAAAAATGTGGAACAGAATAACTTATCTGATCTTATAAAAGGTGAGCGCTGCAGAATAAATAACCCATTTAAGCTTTGTTTATTAATCATTTTCTAATTTAATATATTACATTATCTTTTGCTTTATATACAAACTTTGGTAATTTAAAAAATCTGGTGTATTGTAATTAGAGTTCCTGTTATCAGAAGTAATTCAGAAAAATAAATAGTAAGTACAGTTGATCCATGATTCAGTATTTGTGAAGTTGCCTACTTGCTAAAATTTGCCTATTCAGAGTTATTTTTTTAATCTCAATATCATTGCTCTGTGATACTTTGCTGGTTATCCGTAGACATGTTAGAAAGAGAAAAAAATTGAGTCATCCAACCTGCCTGGTCCCAGCTGTAGTTGGACAAGGTGATGTTCGGCCTTCTTGTTTCAGCTGTAAACTCTCCTATCATGGTCTATTTAGTGACATTTTTTTGCAGTTTTGTACTTTCTTGGTGATTTTGATGTTTTAAATGGCCCCTAACTATAGTACTTAAGTGCTATCTAGTGTTCCTAAGTACAAGAAGGCTGTGATGTGCCTTACAGAGAAAACACACGTTAGGTATTGTTCAGACATGAGTTAATAGTGCTTTTGACCATGAATTCAGTGCTAGCGTATCAACAATGTATATTAAGTAAGTGTCTTTAAACAGAATCATACATAAAATAGGGTTTACATTGTCTTTTGGGGTGTTTTTTGGCAAGAGATAGAGAGAGAGAGAGAGAGAGGAACACAGGGACAGACAGACAGATGAGAAGCATCAGTTCTTCGTTGCTATACCTTAGTTGTTCATGAATTGCTTTCTCATATGTGCCTTGATGGGGGTGCTATAGCCAAGCCAATGAGTGACCTTGGGCTTCAAGCCAGCGACCATGGGGTCATGTACACGATCCCATGCTCAAGCTGACGACCCCATGCTCAAGCTGGGTGAGCTAGCACTCAAGCCCACAACCTCAGGGTTTGGAATGTGGATCTTCTGCATTCCAGGCCGACACTCTATCCACTGCACCACTGCCTGGTCAGGCAGGTTTACATTGATTGGTTGATGAAAATGTTGGACCAGCCTGACCTGTGATGGCGCAGTGGATAAAGCCTCGACCTGGAATGCTGAGGTCGCCGGTTCGAAACCCTGTACTTGTCTGGTTAAGGCACATATGGGAGTTGATGCTTCCTGCTCCTTCCCCATTTCTCTCTCTTTCTTCTCTCTCTCTCTCTCTCTCTCTCTCTCTCTCTCTCTTGCTCTTTCTCCTCTCTAAAATGAATAAATAAATAAAACTCTGGGCTTGCCTGGTCAAGGCACATACAACAAGCTAGACTGAAGCAACTACTTGCACCCCCGCCACCTCTGTAAAATCAATGAAAAAAAAATTGACCAGAGGCTCACAGTTACCTAATCCACCCTGTGTTTCTTCTCAGAGCCAATGATTTAGTATTCACTAATTCAGTGGTTGTGATAACTTTATAGAACATATGTCCTATATATATGTGAAAATATATGTCATATACTGCAAATAGTGAGAATCACCTGTATATGAAGTAACCTACCATATTTCCCCATGTAGAAGACGTTCCCATGTATATGATGCACTTTAATTTTGGGGCCTGAAATTTGAAAAAAAAAATGTATTACATAAAGTTACTGAACTCAAGTTTTATTCATCATAAAATTCATACAACTCTAAATCACTGTCAAAACTCCTATCCAGGCCCTGGCCGGTTGGCTCAGTGGTAGAGCATTGGCCTGGCGTGCAGGAGTCCTGGGTTCGATTCCCGGCCAGGGACACAGGAGAAGTGCCCATCTGCTTCTCCACCCCTCCTCCTCTCCTTCCTCTCTATCTCTCTCTTCCCCTCCTGCAGCCAAGGCTCCATTGGAGCAAAGTTGGCCCGGGCGCTGAGGATGGCTCTGTGGCTCTGCCTCAGGTGCTAGAATGGCTCTGGTTGCAACAGAGTAACACCCCAGATGGGCAGAGCATCGCCCCCTGGTGGGCATGCCGGAGTCTGTCTGACTGCCTCCTCATTTCCAACTTCAGGAAAAAAAAAAAAAAAACTCCCATCCATTAGTTTGTTCTCATATGTGTCTGATGACGAATCACTGTCTTCAACAATGAGTGCAAGAACAAGTGCAAAACAGTGGGAAATGCAAGTAAAAAACCCTACAACCACTGTGTAAGACGCACCCAGGTTTTAGACCCCAAATTTTTTTGGAAAAGGGTGTATCTTATACGCGGGGAAATACAGTAATCATCAAGTTTTTAAAATGGAAAAAAGGATTTTAAAAGGAAGAAAACCCTACTGTTGATTAAACTATACCATCCTTTTTTTTTTTTAGCACCTGAAAATGTGTTACAATTGAATTACCTTAATAATCACGTTTTAACTTTGTGCTTATGCCTGACCTGCGCTTATGCTTGGCACAGTGGATAGAGCGTTAACCTGGAATGCTGAGGTCGCCAGTTCAAAACCCTGGGCTTGCCTGGTCAAGGCACATATGGGAGTTGATGCTTCTTGCTTTTCCTCCTTCTCTCTCTCTCTCTCCTTCTAAAATGAATTTAAAAAATTAATTTGCCTGACCAGGCGGTGGCGCAGTGGATAGAGCGTTGGACTGGGATGCGGAGGACCCAGGTTTGAGACCCTGAGGTTGCCAGCTTGAGCACGGGCTCATCTGGTTTGAGCAAAGCTTACCAGCTTGGACCCAAGGTCACTGGCTTGAGTAAGGGGTTTCTCGGTCTGCTGTAGCCCCACGGTCAAAGCACATATGAGAAAGCAATCAATGAACAACTAAGGTGTTGCAATGAAAAACTGATGATTGATGCTTCTCATCTCTCTGTGTTCCTCTGTCTGTCCCTATCTAACCCTCTCTCTGACTCTGTTAAAAAAAAATAAGAAGAAGATTAATTTTGTGGCCCTGGCCAGTTGGCTCAGTGGTAGAGTGTCGGCCCAGTGTGTGGAAGTCCCGGGTTCAATTCCCAGCCAGGGTACACAGAAGTGCCCATCTGCTTCTCCACCCTTCCCCCTCTACTTCTCTCTATTTCTCGCTTCCCTTCCCACAGCCAAGGCTCCACTGGAGCAAAGTTGGCCCAGGTGCTGAGGATGGATCCGTGGCCTCCGCCTCAGGTGCTAGAATGGCTCTGATTGCGGTGGAGCAACTCCCCAAAGGGGTGAAGCAACACCCCCTGGTGGGCATTCTGGGTGGATCTCGGTTGAGCACATGCGGGAGTCTGTCTGCCTACCCCTGCTTCTCACTTTGGAAAAATACCCCCCCCAAAATTAATTTTTTGCTTATTTTATATATAAAAAACACCATTTTTGTTTTATTAAAAAGACTATAAAGTCTTTTTATGGAAGAAATAGGCTTTACTTACTAGTGTTAAACATATCACTTTAAGAGAAGGTACTGATACTGTTAATGCACTTTTTAGTTATCCATTCCTATATTACAAATTACTGTAAAATCTAGCAGCATTCTACACTAAACATTTATTTTCTCATAGTTCCAACGCATCAGGAATTTGGGCATGGCCAACCTATGTGGTTCATGGGGTTGCCATCATTTGAAGGATTGACTAGGGGTAAAGATTTGCTTCCAAGTTGGCAGTTGGCTCACTTATATAGCTGTTGGCAGGAAGCCTTATGTTCATTGCCATATGGATCTCAGGGCTATTTGACATGGAGAAGAGCTGGCTTCTCCTAGAGCAAGTAATTCAAGAATAGGACAAGGAAGAAGCCATATTACTCTTTATGACCTAGCCTCAGAAGTGACACCCTGTCACTTCCATCATTTTCTATTTAATAAAAGCAAGTTAGTGAGGACAGCTTATACTTAAGGAGAGGGAACTTAAACTCCACCTTTTGTAGGGACTAGTGTCAAAGAATTTGTGGACATATTTGAAACTACCATAGCATTAATAAGGTTAACAGTTCCTGTTTTTCCTCCTAGTGGTAAAAGTACCACAGAAGACACTCCTGATGGATGCTCTTAAAGAAGAATCTGAGATAATCTATGACTTTTGCATGTGCAATCCTCCCTTTTTTGCCAATCAATTGGAAGCCAAGGTAAAATGTCTTCTTTAAAGTAATTAATGTTTATCTAAGTTCACCTTGTTTGCAAAAATAGGAGCAAAGAACAGCTTTTGTTTTAGAAGCTGTATCTGGATGCTTTTGTAATCAAGCACTTGAAAACCCAATTCAGATGGACTTAACAAGAAGGGAAATTTATTGGCTTACATATCCGAGAACTGCAGCACTGTTGTTGACCTTAGGAACAGTTTGGTTAAAGGGGTTCATAGTAGTCTCTCCAGGTTTCTCTTGGCTCTGACCTAGCTCTTGGTTTTGTTTTCAGGCTGGTTTACTTGTGGCAGAGTAATATTTGTGGAGAGGGAGAAAGGGAGGAGAGAACTTTCGGTTTCTTCTGATTGGACCAATTTAGGTCACCGTGTACTCCTGTATTGGGTTTATTGGCTGAGGGAGGAAGTTGCTATTTTCACTGGCACCTATCTTTTTTTTTTAATATATAATTTGTTTTATTATTTTTTTGACAGAGAGAGGGAGAGATAGGGACAGCCAGTCAGGAAGGGAGAGAAATGAGAAGCATCAGTTCTTTGTTCCAGCTCCTTAGTTGTTCATTGATTGCTTTCCCATATGTGCTTTGACTCCTCGCTCAGGCCAGCAACCTTGGGTTCAAGCCAGCGACCTTTGGGCTCAAGCCAGCAACCATGGGGTCATGTCTATATGTTCAAGCCAGCGACCCCGTGCTCAAGCTGGTGAGCCTGTGCTCCAGCCAGATGAGCTCATGCTCAAGCCGGTGACCTCAGGGCTTTGAACCTGAGTCCTCCGTGTCCCAGTCGCATGTTCTACCCTCTGAGCCACCGCCTAGTCAAGCATACACCTATAATTTGATATAAACAGATGTCCAATTAAATCTTTCCAACTTCAAATGGAAAATATATTTGCTAATGAATATGGAAACAGATACATTGAATTAAAAACAAAGAACCTATAAAAACCTCAGTACTGTAAAATATTGATTTAACCTGTTTTTCTTCATTTAGTTAATTCCCTATTAATAGGAAGTAAGTAATATTAATTAGAAGGAAATAAGGGAGTATATATGCTGAAAGCTTTAAGAGAACAAATTATTTTTAGAATCACTCAGGTACCCTAAACATACCACTTAGATACCTCATAAAGTAAATTCCAGATGGATGTAATTTTTTTGCAGGGGAAAGGAGGGAAATGGAAATAAACTTATTAACAATACCAACATTCTGGTTTGGAACATAAAATGAAGCAGGATTTAAGAAAATCTAAATTTTAGTCTTTGATGCAAATAAATCACAAGAACTAAAATAGCCACACCCTGGAGTACAGACAATTTGTGGTCTTTTGTGACTGACTTCTTTCATTAAGCATAATATATTTTTGAATTTCATCAATTTTGCATCTATCAACACTTCATGATTTTGTATTGACGATTAATTTTATACTGATTGGAAATACCACATTTTACTTTTTCATTAGTTGATAGACATTTGGGTTGTTTTCACTCTTGGCTATTGTGGAAATGCTGTGAGCATTTGTGTACGAGGGTTTGTATGGGCATGTTTTCATTTCTCTTGGATGTATACACTTAGGAAGGAGTAGAATTACTGAGTTACGTGTTATTTGCTCTATGTATAATTATTTGAGTAACTGCCAGACTTTTCCAAAGTGTCCGCACCATTTTTCATCCTACCACCAGCAGAGTATTAGGATTTTAGGTTTTAATCTCTTTACATCCTTCTTTTATTTATTTATTTTTAGCATGTGAGAGGCTGACAGGCAGACAGGAAGGGAGAGAGATGAGAAACATCAACTTAGTTGCAGCACTTTAGTTGTTCATTGATTGCTTCTCATATGTGCTTTGACCTGGGGGCTCCAGCTGAGCCAGTGACCCCTTGCTCAGGCCAGCAATCGTAGGGTCATGCCTATGATCCATGCTCAAGCAGGCGGCTATGCACTCAAGCTGCTGAGCTCGTGTTGTGCTCAATCCAGGACCTAAGGGTTTTGAACCTGGGTCCTCAGCCTCCCAGGCGAACACTCAATCCACTATGCCACCATCTGATCACGCTCCTCACATCCTTGTTAAATAATTATTTGTCTTCTTTCTCTTTTTTTGTATTTTCTGAAGCTGGAAACGGGGAAAGACAGTCAGAAAGACTCCCGCATGCGCCCGACCGGGATCCACCCGGCACGCCCACCAGGGGGCGATGCTCTGCCCCTTCGGGGCGTCGCTCTGTTGCTACCAGAGCCACTCTGGCGCCTGGGACAGAGGCCAAGGAGCCATCCCCAGCGCCCGGGCCATCCTTGCTCCAATGGAGCCTCGCTGCGGGAGGGGAAGAGAGAGACAGAGAGGAAGGAGAGGGGGAGGGGTGGAGAAGCAGATAGGCGCTTCTCCTGTGTGCCCTGGCCGGGAATCGAACCCGAGATTCTTTTTTTTTTTTAATTGATTTATTTCAGAGAGAGAGGAAGTGAGAGCAGGAGAGAGAAAGAGAGAAGCATTCATTTGTTGTTCCACTTAATTGTGTATTCATTGGTTGCTTCCTATATGTGTCCTGACCAGGGATCAACCTTGGTGTTTCCAGACAACAACAATGCTCTAACTGACTAAATCAGTGGTTCTCAAACTTTTTGAAGTTGGGGCGCATTTAAAATCCTACAAATAATTGTAGGCGCACTATATACAAATTTCTGAGAAATATGTTATAATAATTAAGTCAGCCTGACCTGTGGTGGCATAGTGGATAAAGCATCGACCTTGAATGCTGAGGATGCTGGTTCAAAACCCTGGGCTTGTCTGGTCAAGGCACATACAGGAGTTGATGCTTCTTGCTCCTCCCCTCTTTCTCTCTCTCTCTCCCTCTCTCTCTCTCTCTCTCTCTAGCTCTCTAAAAATGAATAAATAAAAAAATCTAAAAAATAAAATAAGTCAAATATTAAATAAAAAAATATAAAGTCTAAGTGCTTTTATGGTAATTAAATGAAATAAATATGACAAAATTATATTTATTCTGACATTAAAAAACATTTTTATGTTACATTTTTTGAGTTATGTTTTTTAGAATTCGTAAAAAAGAGGGGTTAAAAAATAAAAAAGAGGCCTGACCTGTGGTGGCGCAGTGGATAAAGCGTTGACCTGGAACACTGAGGTCACCGGTTCAAAACCCTGGGCTTGCCTGGTCAAGGCACATATGGGAGTTGATGCTTCCTGCTCCTCCCCCTTTCTCTCTCTCTCTCTCTCTTCTCTAAAATGAATAAATAAAAATAATTTAAAAAAAAAAAAAAAAGAAAAAAACAAAAAAGTTATTATATATATATATTCTTAGTAAGATTGAATAAATTCAGTAGGACCCAGCGTGAGTGTGTTAAGTTTTTTCATTCTTGTGTTTATGAGAAACATGAGCCTGATGTGTCCTAGCAATTTGTTCAGTGTTTGGGCATATATTTGAAAGGCAAACTCTCATTTCCTCGTCAATACATTGAAGGATTCCTCTCTTTTTACTCTTAATTGTGTTGAGGGTAGAAAATCCTAATTCACATAAATAGGATGTTGAAAATTGTAGTAAAATGTTCAAAGCTTTTTTAGATATTGCCACATATTCTTCTTTTATAGAAATCCAAAAGGCTTCAAGAGACAATTCCTTATGTTTAATCATCAATTCATGATCAGTGGATATAGCTGCCAGTTCTTCTTCTTCTGTTAACGTTAAACCAAAATCACTTGAAGCTTCCATGAGTGGGTTTCTAATCCAATTGTATAGTTCAGTGTTAAGTGATGGAAAATGCTATAAATTAAATTTGGCCCATCAGCCTTCAAGTCCTATTTTATTTACACTTAACTTTTGCTTACTTCCAGAATTGAATTCTTCAATATCACACTTCTTTTTGAGAAATCTATCCATTCTATTTGGGTGTATTTATCTAAAAATAATATAATGATGTATTAATAATAAATATAATAATGATGTGTTAACAAAAAGAGCTGTATTTCCGTAATGAAATGGTATAATAGAGTAACTATATTTATTTTTATATCTGGGCACATGCTGTGAACCAGCACAGCTAGTAATTCCAGGTCCCAAGTGGAAACAGTGTGGAATTAAGAAAATATGGTGTCAGGAGGGCCTGTAATTGCTGCTGGCAAGAACAAAGCATGCCCCAAAACCGCATCTTGCCTTTATTTATAGGGTAAAGTGAGGCCATTAGCAAATCAATGGTCTCTGATCACATTTCCAAGGCAACCCAAGAATTTTACCAAGTGCAGAAAACCTCCACCATACATAACTTCTTAACTTTACACCAAACAAAGGATAGAAGAAAATTGCGTCCAGTCTTTCCAGGGAACATGGGGGGTAGTGTAAACAATCTAGCACCACAGCTTAACAGCCTTTTGCAACCTAATCAAACAAGTGAGGTTGAGCAAACTGTCAACTTACAGCCAATTCCCCACACCTTTGTCCCCCAAAAATCTAAACCCAGTTGGTTTTTTGGTCCCCAACAGGCACATATTTCTCTGGAATACTGTAGGGCGCACCTGGAAGTCTTCTAGGGCACACACTTTGAGAACCACTGAACTAAGCTAACCAGGCAGGGCCTATTTTTCTTCTTAATTATAATATCCTGTAATATCCTTCTTATAAATATCCTAGTGGGTATGAAGCGGTACTTCCTTTTAGTTTTGGTGTGCCTTTTTCTGATGGCTAATGACATTGGATATCTTTTCATATGCTTATTGGACATTTGTATATTTTCTTTGGAGAAATGCGTATTTGGATCCTTTGCCCATTTAAAAATTGAGTTATTTATTATTATTGTTGTTGTAAGAGTTCTTTGTGTATTCTACATATAAGTCTCTTACTAGATTATTTTCATATTCTCCCATTCTGCAAATTGTCTTTTTACTTGCCTGATGATGTCCTTTGCAGCGCAAGTGTTTAATTTTTAGGCAGTCCAGTTTATGTGTTTTTGTTGTTGTTATGCATTTGATGTCATGTATAAGAAGCCATTGCCTAAGCTAAGGCCATGAAGGTATACCATTATGTGCTCTTCTAAGAGTTTTATAGTTTTAGCTTTTATATTTAGATCTTTGATTCATTTATTTTTTTATTATGGTGTGAAGTAGGAGTGGATTAAATTTTAAAAGTAAAATCCTGAGCCTGGCTGTATTGCTCGGCGGGTAGAGCATTGTCCTGATAAACCAAGGTTGTGGGATTGATCTGTAGGGCACATACAAGAATCAACCACTGTATAGTGTTTCTCTCTCTCTCTCAAAATCAATAAATTAAATTTTTTTTAAATGAATCAAAGTAAAACCATGAAAGTGCTAGATGAAAGCATAAGTAAATAGTTATATCAGGGAGTAGTCAACCTTTTTATACCTACCGACCACTTTTGTATCTCTGTTAGTAAAATTTTCTAACCACCCACCAGTTCCACAGTAATGGTGATTTATAAAGTAAGGAAGTAACTTTACTTTATAAAATTTATAAAAGCAGAGTTAAAGCAAGTTAAAGCATATAATAATTACTTACCAAGTACTTTATGTTGGATTTTTGCTAAGTTTGGCAGAATAAATCTTTTTAAAACAACTTATTATAGTTAAATCTATCTTTTTATTTATACTTTGGTTGCTCCACTACTGCCCACCATGAAAGCTGGAACGCCCACTGGGCAGTAGGGACCAGGTTGACTACCACTGAGTTATATAAATTATCTCTGGGCAGAATATTTTACTGTATGTGATACCAAGACAAAAAACAAAGAAAACATGACAAGTGGCTACATAAAAAGGTAACATTTTTGTATGTTTAATCTCAAACAAAGATAGAAGGTAAAAGATCCTCGGAATGAACATTTGCATGAATGCAGTTTTTAAAATGTGATATTGGAATAATATTATTATTTTTAAATCCTAAATCTTGAATGATACTTGGAAACAAAAATTATTGATGCATTCATTTAAAAAATTTTTAAGGCTTTATTGATTGACTTTTAAAGGGAAGAGGGGGCAAGAAATATTCATAGTTACTTCCCTTTAGTTGTTCATGGGTTGCTTGTTGTATATGCCTTGAACTGGGCAAGCCTGGACTTTAGAACTGGTGGGCCTCAGTGTTCCAGATCGGTGCACTGCCATAGGCCTGGCTGCATTCTTACTTAGAACTAGAGTACAGTCAAGGACTTGGTCTTAAGGTATATAATTTCTCACCAGGGTTTTCGTTGTCGTTGTTCAGGGAGTCAACTCTCGAAATCCTCGGAGACCTCCGCCTAGTTCTGTAAATACAGGAGGTATCACAGAGATCATGGCAGAAGGAGGTGAATTAGAATTTGTTAAAAGGATCATCCATGACAGTTTACAACTTAAAAAAAGATTAAGGTAAGTTGGTTATTATAATATGGGAGTATTTTCCCCTGTGTAATTCCAAAAGAAACCACGTCCCTTAGAGTTAATGTAATCACAGTGGTCTAAAGAACAAAGATAATAATTGAAAAGGGCTTGACCAGGCAGTCCAGTGGATAGACTGTCCAGTGGATAGACTGTCAGACTGAGACACAGACAACCCAGATTCGAAACTCCGAGGTCACTGGCTTGAGTGCAGGCTCATCCAGCTTGAGCACAGGATCTCTGGTTTGAGCCCATAGGTTGTTGGCTTGAAGCCCAAGGTTGCTGGCTTGAGCAAGGGCTCGATCAAGGCACATATGAGAAAGCAATCAATGAACAACTAAGGAGCTGCAATGAAGAATTGATGCTTCTCATCTCTCCCTTCCTGTCTGTCTGTCCCTGTGTATCCTTTTCTCTGTCTCTCTCAGTGTCTCTGTCACTCACACACCAAAAAAAAATGGAAAAGGTAGCAGATCCTACAGGTGGCAAAGACCCTGTTTCCGAGGATGCTCTCATGCTTTTAACTGATTTGTGTTTCCTGTAAGCATCTATACTACATGGATAGAAAGAAGGAAAATACCATATGATTGTATTGCTTTTATTTCAGTCCTGTGATGGTACAAAGCTGACTGAAATAAGGCTTCTGATTAGAAAACAGATGGGTTCAAATCTGTCCCATGAACCAGAATAAATTTGTTGCCTAGTCTTTGAAGCAATTTATGTTCTTGGAATCAGTCCCCCAAACAGGGACCCATGTGAGGACATTGAGTTGTCAGGAATTTAATGAAGGGAAACAGAGATGACTAACTAGTACCAGGGAAGATATAAGGCTATTCCTTTTCAAAACTAATTATTTTGGACAATACATCTGTCATTAGCAGCATAAAATACTCAAAAAGAGCCATTTGTCTCGCTTGACTTTTCGCCCTGCCAAGTGTTGTTGAAATGATGGATAATGCAACAGTTCCAAACTAAAAGGTTTTCAACCCTAGAATTTAGCTTTGGGACCTAGAAAAGATTTTTTTTTTAATTATGTTAAAATACACATAATAAAATTTACCATCTTAACTATTTTTAAAATGTACAGTTAAGTGCTGTTACATTCATATTGCTGTGCAAGTAATCTTCGGAACTCTTCTTGGAAAAGTAAAACTCTGTACTCATTAAACAACATCTTCCTATTTCCTTCTCCACCAAACTCCTGGCAACCACCGTTCTTTTTGTCTTTATGAATTTTTTTTTTTTTTAAATGGTGAGAGAGAGGGGTACAGATAGGGATGGACAGACAGGAAGGGAGAGAGATGAGAAGCATCAATTATTTGTTGCGGCTCTTTAGTTGTTCATTGATTGCTTCCTCATATGTGCCTTGATGGGGGGCTACAGCAGAGCGAGTGGCCCCTTGCTCAAGCCAGCGACCTTGGGCTTCAAGCTAGCAACCCCACACTTGAGCTGGTGAGCCCGGGCTCAAGCCAATGATCTCAGGGTTTCAACCTGGATCCTCTGCGCCCCAGTCTGATGCTCTATCTACTGCTCCACCAACTGGTCATTCTGTCTTTATGAATTTGACTATACTAGGTACTTTATATAAATGCAATCATATAGTTTTTGTCCTTTTGTGACTGGTTTCTTTTACTTAGCATCATGTCCTTAATGTTCATCCTGTGTGCCAGAATTTCCTTTTTAAGGCCGAATAGCCTAGGTGCTGGCGGGCACAGTGCCTGAGACGCAGAGGACTCATGCTTGAACCCTGAGGTTGCCGGCTTGAACCCTGAGGTTGCCGGCTTGAGCCTAAGGTCACTGGCTTGAGCAAGGGGTCACTGGCTTGGCTGCAGTTCCCCCTTGTCCCTCCCCACTCTGGTCAAGGCACATATGAGAAAGTAATCAATGAACAACTAAGGTGCTGCAGTGAATAATTGTTGCTTCTTATCTCTCTCCCTTTCTGTCTGTCCCTCTCTCTGTCTCTGTCTCACTCACTTAAAAAAAAAAAGCCAAATAATATTCCATTGTATGTGTACACCACATTTTTTTTTTATCCCATTCATTGTTGATGGATACTTGGGTTGCTTCCACTTTTTGGCTGTTATGGATAATGTTACTATGAACATGGGTGTCCAATTATCTCTTAAGATACTGTTTTCAGTTCTTTGGGGTATATTCCCAGAAGTGGAATTGAAGTATAGGAAAGACCTTTTTTCTTTTTCTTTTGGATTTATAGGTGTTTAAACCTGCTTATTTTAGTAAAAGGCCAGTTCCAAAGTCTAATATCCTGATTTGTTAAATGTGAGTTTATTTAAGTATTTGTAGCAAGCAACTGGATTATTAGATGGTCTGTCATAGAAAATGTACACATTGTTGAAGCCAAAAATTAATAAATTATTGCTTTAAACTGATTTATTCAAAGATTCATTAGGGTATGTAGAAAAAAGAGACTTAAGTAATACTGAGAAGAATCTGATTAAGTAAAATAAGGAAAGGTAGCAGAGCCTGTAACTCATGAAAAGGGGTAACGAGGGCCGTGTGGCCATTTCAGTATCTGTCAGTTTTGAGGGGACTGGCGCTGACTAGGAAAATGGGGACATTTGTTTTCAGGAGCTTTTAATCAGTAAATTTCTGTTATTTCCACAGTCCATTTGAAACACAAAAATATGTTGTAACGGAACACCACTCTAAGGGAGAGAAATTAGTCACTATGTTCCCAGCCTGCCTGTACCTGGGTCTGTGGTAGCCCCCAAATGGAATGAAAGGTATACATTTATTAGGAAGGATAAACTGCTAGAGCTTGTCATATATCTAGAGAATTGATTATTTTGAGGTTGGTATCACCTTACCTGGTGATAATTTATTTAAAAACAGGCTTCAGCCCTGGCCGGTTGGCTCAGCGGTAGAGCGTCGGCCTAGCGTGCGGAGGACCCGGGTTCGATTCCTGGCCAGGGCACACAGGAGAAGCGCCCATTTGCTTCTCCACCCCTCCGCCGCGCTTTCCTCTCTGTCTCTCTCTTCCCCTCCCGCAGCCAAGGCTCCATTGGAGCAAAGATGGCCCGGGCGCTGGGGATGGCTCTGTGGCCTCTGCCTCAGGTGCTAGAGTGGCTCTGGTCACAACATGGCGACGCCCAGGATGGGCAGAGCATCGCCCCCTGGTGGGCAGAGCGTTGCCCCATGGTGGGTGTGCCGGGTGGATCCCGGTCGGGCGCATGCGGGAGTCTGTCTGACTGTCTCTCCCTGTTTCCAGCTTCAGAAAAATGAAAATAAATAAATAAATAAATAAATAAATAAATAAATAAAAACAGGCTTCAGTCTTGTCTGCTTTGTTAATTCTCTGCTAAGTTGTGAGGGATGATAAAAGTGAGAAGGGAAGAAATGAAGTGCTTCTAATTGAAACGAGAACAGAGCAATGGTTTTTGAAAGTATTACTTGCAAATATTGTTTATAATTTCACATTGTACCATGACAACTTTCATTTTGTGTATATTACCTGTTCATGTCTTCTTGCATACTTTTATAGTTGACATACTGTTTATACTACTGTGCAATTCTCAAATTTTAGAATGCTATGGAAACTGCATATTTTGAAGCTCTGAAAAGTAAGGGATTAAAAACAAGTATTTTAACCCATCTGTTTCTTATCCCTCTAGATTTTTTCTTTTTGTTCCTGAAGAAGTGCAGAAACTAAGCAGAATTTATAACATTATGGGGTGAAATAATGTAAGTTCAGCTTACTAGCCTGATCTGTGTTGACATTCAAGCTACCTCACCTATAGCAACTATAGTTTTGTTTTGCATCTTAAGGAATTTTACAGCTGGGAGGCCCTTGGGAGGTCAAGTTATTACAGCCTTAGTTGTACAGATTAGAGACCTGGGACCCATATCTCCTGACTCTGGCTCAGTGCTCTTTCCACCTACCCACGCAGCCTCTGCAGCCTAGCCGACAATCCGACTTCTAGTTAGACAGCCTTTTTTTTTAATTGGTGTAATTGACATATGCCCTTCTATCATTGATGATTAGCAGGTGCTTGTCATCCTGACTTCACTTTTTGTGCCTGTGATTTGAGCTCACTTACTAACATTTTTTTTTTAGACTTTCTTTTTTTTTTTTTTTAAAGGCAGTTCGATTTTTTTTTTTTTAATTTTTATTTTATTCCTTTTTAGAGAGGAGAGAGAGAGTGAGAGAGAGAGACAGAGAGAGACAGAGAGAGAGAAGGGGGGAGGAGCTGGAAGCATCAACTCCCATATGTGCCTTGACCAGGCAAGCCCAGGGTTTTGAACCGGTGACCTCAGCATTTCTAGGTCTACGCTTTCTCCACTGCGCCACCACAGGTCAGGCCTAGAGACTTTCTTAATCTTTTATTTTTATTTTAAAAATTTTTGTTGATTGATTGAGTTTAGAATGAGAGGATGAGAGAGGGAAAGAGAAACACTGATTTGTTGTTCCACTTATTATGCATTCATTGATTGATTCTTGTACGTACCCTAGCAGGGAACAAACCGCATTCTTGGAGTATTGGAATGATGCCGCAGCCAACTGGGTTACCCAGCCAGGGTTCATCTCCTAAACCTTTTAAATAAATTAGCAGACTTTATCAAACTTTTTTTGTGACAGAGACAGAGAGAGACAGGTAGGGTCAGACAGACAGGAAGGGAAAGAGATGAGAAGCATCAATTATTTGTTGCGGCACCTTAGTTGTTCATTGATTGCTTTCTCATATATGCCTTGACCGGGGGCTACAGCAGACTGAGTGACTGCTCAAGCTGGTGAACTTTGCTCAAACCAGATGAGCCCATGCTCAAGCTGGTGACCTCAGGGTTTCAAACCTGGGTCCTCTGCATCCCAGTCTGACGCTCTATCCACTTACACCACCGCCTGGTTAGGCTATCGAACTTCTTACGGCCTGAATTCCAGTCTTGCATTGGTTAGTAGCTCTATAGCTGAAGTTCTTTATGGCTGTGATTTTTCGATTTTTCCAGGAACCAAAGATTTGTATGTGACAGAGTTCAAACTTTTTTTTTTTTTTTTTTTTTTTTTTTTCATTTTTCTGAAGCTGGAAACAGGGAGAGACAGTCAGACAGACTCCCGCATGCGCCCGACCGGGATCCACCCGGCACGCCCACCAGGGGCTACGCTCTGCCCACCAGGGGGCGATAATCTGCCCATCCTGGGCGTCGCCATGTTGCGACCAGAGCCACTCTAGCGCCTGAGGCAGAGGCCACAGAGCCATCCCCAGCGCCCGGGCCATCTTTGCTCCAGTGGAGCCTTGGCTGCGGGAGGGGAAGAGAGAGACAGAGAGGAAAGCGCGGCGGAGGGGTGGAGAAGCAAATGGGCGCTTCTCCTGTGTGCCCTGGCCGGGAATCGAACCCGGGTCCTCCGCACGCTAGGCCGACGCTCTACCGCTGAGCCAACCGGCCAGGGCACAGAGTTCAAACTTAATACTGGTTTCACCCATTCTCTCTTCTTGCTTCTGCCTTTTCATTCTCTACCCCTGCCAGGTAGTGGATACTTCTTGAATTTGAGTATAATCCCCATATTTGGTAAGGGGCAATAAATTTAATAATCTGGACCTTTTGAAATGTGCTTCTTTGACATATCTTTTTTTTTTTTTTTAAGTGAAAGAGAGAGACAGACAGGAAGGGAGAGAGTTGAGTCATAGTTGTGGCACCTTAGCTGTTCATTGATTGCTTCCTCATATGTGCCTTGACCATGGGGCTTCAGCCAAGCCAGTGACCACTTGCTCAAGCCAGCAACCCCACACTCAAGCCAGATGAGCCCACGCTTGAGCCGATGACCTCAGGGATTTGAACCTGGGGAGTCCCAGGTCAATGCTGTATCCACTGTGCCGCCACCCGTCAGGCTCATTTTAACTTTTTTTTTTTTTTTTAAGATTTTTTAATCTTTTTTTTTTTTTAAATACTTTATTGATTTTACAGAGACAGGAGAGAAAGGAGAGCATGGAATGGGAAGTAACAACTCATTGTTGTTTCAGGCTAGTTGTTCATTGCTTGCTTGCTGTATGTGCCTTGACCAGGGAAGCCCAGGGTTTCGAACCGGCAACCTTGACATTCCAGGCTGAAGGTTTATCCACTACGCCACCATAGGCCAGGCGATTTTTTTTTAAAGATTTTTATTTATTGATTTTACAGGTAGAAAGGAGGGAGATGAGAAGTATCAACCTATAGTTACTTTACTTTAGTTGTTCATTGATTGCTTGACATATGTGCCTAGACCGGCAAGCCCAGGGTTTTGAACTGGCAACCTCAGCGTTTCAGGTCAATGCTCTATCCATTGTTCTCTAACAGGTCAGGCCATTTTAACTCTTTAGGAATCAGTAAATTTAAATGCTATGGTCCACTATGTTGAAAGAAAATGTTATAAGTACTTTCTTTTTTTTTTTTTTTTTTTTTTTTTGAGAGAGAGAGAGGGACAGTGACAGACAGACAGGAAGGGAGAGAGATGAGAAGTATCAATTCTTCATTGTAGCACCTTAGTTGTTCATTGATTGCTTTCTCATATGTGCCCTGACCGGTGAGTTCCAGCTGAGCCAGGGACCCCTTGCTAAAGTCAACGACCTTGGGCTCACGCCAGCGACCTTTGGGCTCAAGCCAGCAACTGTGGGGTCATGTCTGTAATCCCACGCTCAAGCCAGTGACACTGCACTCAAGCTGGTGAGTCCCTGCTCAAGCTCTCAAGCTGGCGACCTTGGGGTTTCGAACCTGGGACCTCAGCATCCCAGTCCAACGCTCTATCCACTGCACCACCTCCCAGTCAGGCTATAAGTACTTTCTTATTTGATGTTAATGTAGAGCTTCCTCTCCCTTTCTATTTTTAAACGAGGTGCTAATATATATAGTTATGAGGTGCTATAAGTAATAGTTGCAGGGAACATTTGTAGATTTTATAACTGAGCTTTTAATTAATTCTTCAGCTCAAAAACTGTCTAGTTCTACTTTGAACATTGACTTGTCTTTATAATAGGGTAAGCCACTTTATTTTCCTTCTCTATAGGATTGGTGTAATATCTTTAATGGTATTAAATGTCAGAAGAACATAGGAGCCAGCTCAAGCCAAATATAGAATAACATGGATTCAGAATGAATGACAATAATAGATTATAACCCACTGAATAAAATAAACAAGTGAAATAAATAAGTGGGATAGAGGAAATATTCTTTGTTAACAGTAGAATTGCAACTAATAAATGTAGAAGAAATAATAAAATTAGCAGAATCATATTGTAATCATTATAGTAATAGTTGATTTGTGGAACAATCAACAATATAAGAATTGAAGAGGAACAAGATGTTTACATATGTAGTTTCAAATTATCTCCCCACAGATTACTTATAATTACAAAGAGAAATATGGTAGCTTTACAGTGGAGAAACCTGGGGGAATGCCACCTTGACCAGGTGATCACCTCCTGATATGAGACACCTAGAGGGCACAGCAGCACCTCTGCTCTTCATGCCCCAAATGTATAACCTGAATCCAACTATGAGGAAACTTTAAACAGACCAACTTGAGGTATTTTATAAGATAGTCTTCAAAAATACTAAGGTTGTGAAAGTAAAAAAAATTGACATGTAAATGAAATGTATAGTCTTAGATTGGGTCTTGGAATCGGGAGAAAACTGTTAGGAAAGATATTACTGGGATAATTAGTGCCATTTGATTATGGACTTTATTCCAGATAATAGTATTGTATGAGTGTTAAATTGTTAAATTTTCTCAGTTTGATAATTGTTCTGTAGTTATGAGAGACAATGCCCTCGTTTTTATTTATTTACTAAGGAAGAGACAGGAAGGGAGAGATGAGAAGCATCAACTTGTTGCAGCACCTTAGTTGTTTATTGATTGCTCTCTTATACATGCCTTGACTGGGGGGAGGGGCTCCAGCTGAGCCAGTGACTCTTTGCTCAAGCCAGTGACAATGGGGTCATGTCCAAGATCCCATGTTCAAGCCAGTGACCCTGTGCTTAAGCTGGTGAGCCTGCGGTCAAGCCAGTGACCTCTCAGCACCACCGCGTGGCAAAATGTCCTTGTTTTTAAAATGTACATGTCAGACAGCGGTAGAATGTCGGCCTGGCGTGCGGGGGACCCGGGTTCGATTCCCGGCCAGGGCACATAGGAGAAGCACCCATTTGCTTCTCTAACCCCCCCCTCCTTCCTCTCTGTCTCTCTCTTCCCCTCCTGCAGCCAAGGCTCCATTGGAGCAAAGATGGCCCGGGCGCTGGGGATGGCTCCTTGGCCTCTGCCCCAGGCGCTAGAGTGGCTCTGGTCGCAGCAGAGCGACGCCCCGGAGGGGCAGAGCATCGCCCCCTGGTGGGCATGCCGGGTGGATCCCGGTCGGGCGCATGTGGGAGTCTGACTGTCTCTCCCCGTTTCCAGCTTCAGAAAAATACAAAAAAAAAAAAATGTACATGCCAGAATATTTAGGATTAAAGGAGCATGATGACAGTCTGTAACTAAGACTTAAATGGTTTGGAAAGTAAGCAAACAGATGGAGGAAAATGTTAACTGGTGAATCTAGGTAAAGAGTATACCAGAATCCTTTGTACTAATCTTGCGGCTCCTATATGTTTGAATTTATTTCAAAATACTTTTTCTTGAAACTTGTTTTGTTCTGTGTGTGTGTGTGACAGAGAGGGACAGATAGGGACAGACAGGAAGGGAGAGGGATGAGAAGCATCAATTCTTTGTTGCTGCACCTTAGTTGTTCATTGATTGCTTTCTCATATGTGGTTTGATGGGGGAGGGGGGAGGCTATAGCAGAGCGAGTGACCTCTTGCTCAAGGCAATGACCCTGCGCTCAAGCTGGTGAGTCCACACTCAAGTTGGCAACCTCGGGGTTTTGAACCTGGGTCCTCAGCATCCCAGTCCGACGCTCTGTCCACTGTGCCACAGCCTGGTCAGGAGTACTGATGCTTTTAAGCTTTGGTAGGGTGCATATAGAATAGTCTCTAGCCCCATTACGGAACAGTATGCTTTCCAGAACTGTACTAGATATCTGTTTTGTAAACAAGAGAGTTCTACTGTTCCTGGTAGAATGACAAACTAGTCCCAGCTCCGTATAGACTCCAGGAATTTTTCAGTTTACTGCTGAGAGTTTTTTCCTTAGACTCACACAGTACCACCCCACATGTGCAGATATTTATTGTGTAAAATATTCCAGGGAACTCCTTTGCAGATGCCAAGAATTCTCTATGCTGCTCGCTCATCAGTTCAGCAAGATTATTGGGCTCTTTTGAGTTTCCTTTCCTTGCATTGCAGCTTGGAAATTTCCTTCAGGCAATAAGCTCTGGCAATTGTTGGACTCACCTTGTTTGTTTCTTTCTCTGAGATCATAGGTTTTCATTGCAGTTGTCCAATATCTGAAAAACAGTTGTTTAATATATTTCGTTTAGTTTCTGGTTGTTTTATGGTGAAAGGGCAATTCCCATAGTAGTTCATCCTTCATAGGCTAAAGACATATCCTGTATAAAGTTTATACTTTTAAAACTTTTTAGAATAATTGGATATTAGTTTCAGGTATACATGTTTTTACTGTTATATATTAACTAATTTCTTTCCTAATGCTAAATGACCTATATTCTGAGCATTACAGGTAAGACTTCTCTAGTTCATTCTCTTTACAAATATATAACAGCTTACAAATATATAAGGCTTATTTTCCTTAATTGTATTTGTTCTTTGTCTAAATACATTATATACAATTCTTATTGTTGTCATTTGTAACTTAACTCAGTATTTGTTTGCTACTGCTCTCATGTGTTCATTTGAATAATGCTTAACTTAAAGATGTAACCACAGGCCTTGGCCGGTTAGCTCAGTGGTAGAGCGTCGGCCTGGTGTGCAGGAGTCCTGGGTTCAATTCCCAGCCAGGGCACACAGGAGAAGCACCCATCTGCTTCTCCACCCCTCCCCCTCTCCTTCCTCTCTTTCTCTCTCTTCCCCTCCCACAGCCAAGGCTCTATTGGAGCACAGTTGGCCCTGGCGCTGAGGATGGCTCTGTGGTGTCTGTCTCAGATGCTAGAATGGCCCTGGTTGCAACAGAGCAACACCCCAGATGGGCAGAGCATCGCCCCCTGGTGGGCATGCTGGGTGGATCCCAGTCGGGCGTATGCAGGAGTCCTTCTGACTGCCTCTCTGTTTCCAGCTTCAGAAAAATACACACACAAAAAAAGTAACCACAGCCTGACCAGGCGGTGGTGCAGTGGATAGAGCGTCGGACTGGGATGCGGAAGACCCAGGTTTGAGACCCCGAGGTCACCAGCTTGAGCACAGGCTCATCTGGTTTGAGCAAAAGCTCACCAGCTTGGACCCAAGGTCGCTGGCTGCAGTAAGGGGTTACTCGGTCTGCTGAAGGCCTGAAGTCAAGGCACATATGAGAAAGCAATCAATGAACAACTAAGGTGTCGCAACGAAAAACTGATGATTGATGCTTCTCATCTCTCTATTCCTGTCTGTCCCTGTCTATTCCTCTCTCTCTGACTGTTTCTATAAAAAAAATGTAACCACATAAATAGTGTTTTACTTGTCTGATTTTTTTTCCTAGGTGGTATAGTTGTATGCTGGGCAAGAAATGCAGCCTGGCACCTCTGAAGGAAGAGCTTCGCATACAAGGGGTAGGCATTTGTCATTACTATTCTTACGTGTCTGCTTTTGCATTCTATAAAAGAGTATAGAATTATCTTTTATACCTTAAATCTCTAAATGGGTCCTGGCCGGTTGGCTCAGCGGTAGAGCGTTGGCCTGGCGTGCGGGGGACCCGGGTTCGATTCCCGGCCAGGGCACATAGGAGAAGCGCCCATTTGCTTCTCCACCCCCCTCCCCTCCTTCCTCTCTGTCTCTCTCTTCCCCTCCCGCAGCCAAGGCTCCATTGGAGCAAAGATGGCCCGGGCGCTGGGGATGGCTCCTTGGCCTCTGCCCCAGGCGCTAGAGTGGCTCTGGTCATGGCAGAGCGACGCCCCAGAGGGGCAGAGCATCGCCCCTGGTGGGCGTACCAGGTGGATCCCGGTAGGGCGCATGCGGGAGTCTGTCTGACTGTCTCTCCCCGTTTCCATCTTCAGAAAAAAAATACAAAAAAAACAAAAAAACAAAAAAAAAATCTCTAAATGGCATTTTTTTTGTTTTATTTTTGCTTATTTATTTATTTATTCATTTATTTATTTAGGTAAGAGGAGAGAAGGTAGTGAGGCAGACTCCCACATGCACCCTGACCAGGATCCACCCAGCAACCCTATCTGGGGCCGATGCTCGAGTACTGAGCTATTTTTAGTGCCTGAGGCTGATCATGCCAGTGGAGTTATCCTCAGTGCCCAGGGTCACACTCAAACCAATCAAGCCACTGGCTGCAGGAGGGGAAGAGGGAGAGAAAGGGGAGACTGAGGTGGGAAGAAACAGATGGTCGCTTTTCCTGTGTGCTCTGACTGGAAATGCTTGCTTATTTTTTAATTTTGTGATTTGGGGGCTAAAAGGGGACTTTTTATAAATCATTTACACGGAGCTTTGACAATTATAATAAAAAGTTGGAAAACAATGAATAGAATGTCAGAGAGAAACCAAAAATCCTAAAACCTCCTATCTACCTATACTGACCCCTACATCTGACTCCTTTGTAATTGCAGAAACTCAAGGCTACATGAGTTAAGAGATTTGTTTTGGATTACAGGTGTAGTTATCAAAGAACACCTAAAACCAGAACACTCCTCATCATCATTTGTTTCCCACTATGGTGCAATCCACACGAGTTCAGAGCCTTGCGTCTATTTTGAAAAGCATACTTACCATAGGCCCTCCCAGTTTGTGGTGTTTTGACATGAGTAGGCCTGAGCAGGATGACTTTTCAGAGAAAGAAATCATATAAAGGGTCAGTGGTAGAAGCCAAATTTCTGATATTTCTGGTTTCTATCTGATAGTCTACTTATCCTATGTTCTCTACCAAACCTTTTGTTTGTTACATTTATAACAGCTACAAAATAGTTTCATTTTCTTTCTTCAAATGTGAAAATCAATAGGGAGACTACAGAGCTGTGCCTAGCCATTTGGTGGCTTTCTCTCACAAAAAGAAAAACCAAAATCCTTTTGAATCATTTTACCAATGATTCTTTGAAGAGCTGTGTTTAGGGTGTTTCATATATTTGGATTTCAAACCAGAACTGTAAATTCTCTCTAATGTTTTATGGGAGGGGACAAAAATCCCACAACTTTGTTGAAAGTTAATTTATTCATTGATAATTAGGCAGCTATGCATAATTGTTTTTGGACAGTAGTATTTTGTCAACTGATAAAAAGAAGGACCAACACATAATATCACATGAGGCAGCAGCCAAAAACATATTGATAATGACTTCAGTTTGATGAAATGCTGTGTTTGTTGATTTCAGGTCCCTAAAGTTACCTACACTGAATTCTGTCAGGGTCGGACAATGAGGTGGGCCTTGGCTTGGAGTTTTTATGATGATGTAACAGTACCAGTAAGTAGAGACCTTGCTTCAGCTTCTCCACGCTGCTTTAGCTTCCCCAGCCAGCTCATGGTGGGGTTTAGTAGGTCATAAGTGAACTAAACCTGTACTGTCCTGTTCCCTGAAGTTTGGTCCAAATGCTTGCATCAGAGTGGAAAGTGGTTGTAAACAAGGCACAGTGCTGGATCACTGACTGTGGTAACCATGGAGCCTTTCTCATGGGTTGGTGCAACATTGATTCTTGCTCAGCAAATAAATGAATTGGAGCCTGATAGTGGCGCAGTGGATAAAGTGTCTGCCTGGAACTCTGAGGTCACGGGTTTGAAACCCTGTGTTTGCCTGGTCAAGGCACATATGGAAGTTGCTGTTGCCTGCTCCTCTCCCCCTTTTCTCTCTCTCTCTCTCTCTCTCTCTCTCTCTCTCTCTCTCTCCTCTCTAAAATGAATAAAAGAAAAAAAAACAAATGAATTGGAAATGCATTCTTTAGGAATTAAAAATTCAGATAACATAACTTGGAGAAACATCTTGAGGGTATAGTTATTCTGTTGGACATTCCTCAAGAATTGAAACGAAAATTTGTTTTCCTTTACATACTACTGCTTTCCTAGAGTAGCCATCTCCTGGGATTCCTGGTTGAATATAGAAATTTGCCATTTAGGGTTGCAGACTTCTTTTTTTTTTTTTTGTCTTTTTTTTCATTTTTCTGAAGCTGGAAACAGGGAGAGACAGTCAGACAGACTCCCGCATGCGCCCGACCGGGATCCACCCGGCACGCCCACCATGGGGCGACGCTCTGCCCACCAGGGGGCGATGCTCTGCCCATCCTGGGCGTCGCCATGTTGCGACCAGAGCCACTCTAGCGCCTGGGGCAGACGCCAAGGAGCCAACCCCAGCGCCTGGGCCATCTTTGCTCCAATGGAGCCTTGGCTGTGGGAGGGGAAGAGAGAGACAGAGAGGAAAGCGCGGCGGAGGGGTGGAGAAGCAAATGGGCGCTTCTCCTGTGTGCCCTGGCCGGGAATCGAACCCGGGTCCTCCGCACGCTAGTAGGGTTGCAGACTGCTGATGTGTATCACTTAGAACCTTTCACTAGGATGATCCCTATCTTGGCTTTAAGATTAGTACTAGAATATCGATCAGTTTTGAAGGTAGGTGATAAGTCTAGTGTGTAGATCCATGAGCATGAACATTTTCTGTAATAGAACATTTTACAAAATGATCTGTGGCCCTGGCTGGATTACTCAGTGGATAGAACATCGTCCCTGTGCACCGAGGTCACAGATTCTAACCCTGGTCAGGACACATATGAGAAGCAATCAATGGGTACACAACTAAATGGAATGAATTGATGCTTCTCTCTCTCCCTCCCTCCCTCAAAAATCAATGGGAAAAAAAATTTTTTTTAATGATTTGTTCGACAAACTTTTCCTTGTCTTCTGTGCTGCTATATGTGAAGGAAAAATCCTTATGAACTGGTGAGACTGAATAAATTTTCTGGGCTATACTGAGAAGTCATAATAGAATAGCATCTGTTTGTTCTCACATTTCCCTCATAAGAGTGATTGATTTATTGTTGCCCATAGCCTCCTGCCTTCAGTTTATGTACACTTTGCTCTGCCTGTGCTCCTTCTGCCAGTAGTATTGATGAAGGCTTAGTACCTGGTCCCTCGGGTTTCTAATCCCTTGCCCATACAATAGGGTCATTATAAGTGCTCCTCTCCAAAGACCTTGACTGCTAGTAGTCTCTAGAGTCATCTTAAATGTTGCTGTGTCTGTGATTCTCTGTCCTTCCTCTCATAGGGCAGACGAGTAGAGGCATGTGCAGAAGTACAACGGGACAGTTGGCAGGTGTTTCTGAATACATGAGCTCGAATTTGAAACTGAGCCTGTCCTTCATTCTGCAACTAGGGATGCTGCTGGGTTGAAGTAAGTTTCCTAATCAGGTTTGAATGGCCTCACCTATGGAAGCCTAGAACTGCCTCTGTATAATGACTGCAGTAGGTAGCTAGAGATTAGAGTTTGAAATATTCACTGGTTAAAAAGATGTTTCTGCTTTTTGGCACTCCCTCCTTTTTCTCCCATCTTCTAGAATACCAGGGTTTTCATACCAAATTGTTAAAACCATTAGTAATGCCCTCAGTTATTCTTATGTAGACACTAACAGCTGCAGGAAAGTGGACCTGCACCTGTTTTCAAATCTTTCTGTTTAACTTGATCCTGCAGTTGTTGGCACCATGAGTAGAAGAGCTAACAATGAGCTCTGACACTGTTCACATAATTTCATGGTCCAGAGTCGCCCTCTTAGATTAATAGCTATTTCAGATCAAAGTATCAAAGGACACTATGTTCCTGTGTTAGCAAAGTCAGCTTATTTGGAAAAGGAACCTTCTAGGCTTCCTTCCCTCTCTTTCTACCTTTTAGGCCATATTTGAGCCTTGTTCGTAGTTTCAGCCATCAAAGAATGTCTCTTACTAAAGGCCTCAGGTTTCTTCCATGCCTGAGTACTCATCCCTCCCCAGCACCAGCCCAAAGCTGTTAATAATGCATTCCCAAGTGTTCCATTAGGTGCACTTAAACTGCTACAGGGAAAACGGCGGCTTCTGATTTGTGGTAACCCAGCAACACTTTCTTAGCACTGGTGCCTGTGATCAGCAGCTGCTTTCCCAGGGGTAGTCCCAGGGCTCTCAGGAGGTTTGTCGCGAGCTGTCCTTTTGGTTCTCCTTCTGTTTTCCTGCACCTCTCCGCATCCCTTGCTTTTTGAAAGAGTGACTATTGCCTTAGTTTCCCCCTCCTGCTCCTTTTGGGGGTGGGGAGGGAGGAGGAGCTCCTATATAGGTGAGGAGAGAAAGCCAAGAGCTAGAGCTAGTTAGGCAGAAATATTGACCTACTTCCCCACTGCTATCCTCAGTCCAGCTTTTTTAGAGTAAATGTGCAAGTTACTATGGCAACTTCTGTTTTTACTTATCTTGGACTTGCCTGACTCCTTTCTGTTGGTGCTGAATGCTGAAAAATTCTAATTCATTGCTGATTCAAATCAATACTCTTGTTTAGATTTATTTTAGCAACAAAAAGATGAGTGCTAGTGTTGGTAGAAATTTTGTACAATCATATTTGACCGATGATAAATATAAGCAAACATCTTTTATGGACTGTTCTTTATAGAATTTTCACAAGCCACTTAGAATGCCTCTTTGTCCCAGTTTTTCTTCTAATTGCTCCAGGCATTATTTCAGCTTTGCTTTCAGAAGTTTGAGGATTGTTAAAAGAAAAAGGGAAAATAATGTGGCTCTAGCAAGTTGTGCACTATTGCTTTGAGCATTGCCCAGGAACTCTGGCTTTAAAAAATTGTTCCTCTGCATTTAAGACATTTCCTGGGGCTTTCCTGTCTAGGGAGTAATAACTAGAGGGCCTTTTAGAAAACAGATGGAGGGAAAGGGGCAAATTAATTAGGTGCCTTGTTAGTGTCAGAGTTTGGGGTCTCCTGATAGTGCCCTACTTACAGGTTTTCAAACTAGTTCCAGATAGATTAGGGATTACTTATAGCTGCCCCAGAGGGTGACAGTTAGGGGACAGACATCAGGTTGGTACTTCAGGCTTCACTCTTAATCAGAGCTGATCTGCTTTTAGCAATTTTATATATTGATTTTGTTTAAAGGATTCACTGTTAAATGGATTGAAAACCATGGTACTGTACCAAGTTATACATTAGAAAACAGATGTGATGATTAGGGAGCTGAGCTCTTGAGCAAAACCAAAACTAAGGACCCTCATCTTTTTTATTTTTCTTTCTTTCATAATTGAGATTTTATTGGCTGTTTTGAGGATAAGTACACAGACATTTCAATTTTTACACAATTCTTAACATATGTACCAAAAATATGAAGTTTTGTAGTTGTTATTCTTTTCAAAAAGGTTATTCCAGTTACTTTCCAGCTTAAAATTTAGGGGGTAATTTTTTTTTTTCAGAGACAGAGAGAGGGATAGATAGGGACAGACAGACAGGAACGGAGAGAGAGATGAGAAGCATCAATCATCAGTTTTTTGTTGCGACACCTTAGTTGTTCATTGACTGCTTTCTCATATGTGCCTTGACTGCGGGCCTTCAGCAGACTGAGTAACCCCTTGTTCGAGCCAGCAACCTTGGGTCCATGCTGGTGAGCTTTGCTCAAACCAGATGAGCCTGCACTCAAGCTGGCGACCTCGGGGTCTCGAACCTAGGTCTCCTGCATCCCAGTCCGACGCTCTATCCACTGTGCCACCGCCTGGTCAGGTGGTAATTTTTCTTAATAGAATATCAAGTACCAATATCTTGAAATGTTGATACACTGTTACATCAGCGTCCCACTAATTCACAATTTATTATCATATATACTACATAATCAGATTTTCAATCTTTTCACAGCAAATTAACAGTTACTAGAAACACTGGACTGCCACACCAAAGATGTTACAGAGTGCACAAAATTCTGACAGGGAGAGCCAAGATCAGGGAGTGGTTTTCTTTAGGAAACAGTTGTACCAAAAACATGAGAAGAGAAGAATTTCAAATGTTCAAGACATATAAAATGCACGACTGACTTCAAATTGCCATTTAGTATGCTTTGTATTATAGGATAGAGAAATTACTGCTGTCTACGGAATGTTAAGCTGACACTCAAGACAATCAAAGCCTCCCATATTCATATCCCATTATTTTCTGGTTGTACCAAAAAATAAACTACCAGCAAATTATTTCACCTCTTAAAAAAAAAGCATTTATGCCTGACCAGGTGGTGGCGCAGTAGATAGAGTGTTGGACTGGGACACAGAGGACCCAGGTTCAAAACCCCAAGGTTGCTGGCTTGAGTCCAAAGGTTGCTGGCTTGAAGCCCAAGGTCGCTGGCTTGAGCAAGGGGTCACTAGCTCTGCTGTAGCCATCCAGTCAAGGCACATATGAGAAAGCAATCAATGAACAACTAAGGTTCTGTAATGAAGAACTGATGCTTTTCATCTCTCTCCCTTCCTGTCTGTCCCTCTCTGTCTCTGTCACACACACACACACACACACACACACACACACACACACAAAGGCATTTATACTTTTAAAAATGGGATTAGATGGAATTCCCTCCTTAAAAATGTTTCTAGAGCTATTAAAAAACTTGCATTTACAATATAGTTGATAAAATATTCCTCTGGATTGTACAAGAGGGGAGTGAGGGACCGCTGATACAGATGTGGTGTGTGATATCAGTCAGACTTCACTTCTTACTCTCCTGCTTCATCCGAGGCTGGCTCTCCTCATTTTAGTTTCTCGCTTTCAGTAGGTAGGTCTTCAGGTTCCTGGTTAGCCACTTCAGCCTGTTTCCCTTTGCTCCCCTTTCCCCTTTGTTTGCACTTTTTTGTCTGCAGAGTTATCCTTTCCTGCTGCCTTTTTGGACTTTATTTCCACTTTTACAGGAGCAGATTTAGATGACAATCTCGCCGATCTCCTTGGGCTCCTCCTTCACTGTCCCCTCTTAGGCATCCTGGCGGCTAGGTGGGTGCATGCATGTGTGGGTTGCCTTCCTGAACTTGGGCTGCCTGGCCACTGTTGCTTCAGCAGCTGCTACTTCTTCCGCTGGGGCGGTGGGAGAACCAGATCCTAAGGACCCTCTTCTTATTTACTTTTTTTTTTTTTTTTTTTTTTTTAAGCAAGAGAGACAGAAAGAGGGACAGATAGACAGGGAGAGAGGGGAGAAGCATCAGTTCTTGATTGTAACACCTTAGTTGTTCATTGATTGCTTTCTCATATGTGCCTTGACTGGGAGGCTAGAGCCGAGCCAGTGACACCTTGCTCAAGCCAGCAACCTTGGGCTCAAGCCAGAGACTATGGGGTCGTGTCTATGATCCTGCACTCAAGCCGGTGATCCCGCACTCAGGCTGGGTGAGCCCACATTCAAGCCAAGAGACCTTAGGGTTTCAAACCTGGGTCCTCTGCGTCCCAGGCCAATGCTCTATCTACTGTGCCACCGCGGCTCATGCCCCTTAATTACTTTTCTTAATAAGTATGGTCTTCATTGTGATTATACCAAAGAAATGACACCATTTTCTATCCCTTATAATGATCAGTTTTATGGGAAAGAAAAACACAGGAAGCATTGATACACAATTGTATATGAGTAAGAGCTGAAATGAGCGGTATGGACTAGGGTGGTTGAGAGAACATTTAGAAAAGGCCGCGGCTTGGGCTAGGCTCATCAGAGATGACTTCTTAGAGGAGGAATTGTTATTGTCTGAACTTACAGTTGGTGCTCAGTAAGTATTTTCTGAATGTGGAAAGGAATGATGCAGGACTTGTATTAATACTAAGGTGCAACACTGTAAGCAAGACATTGATTCAGTAGATTTGAAACATTAGATATTGTCTTTGTTGTTTGAATGGTTCACTTCACAAACATTGTCATTTTATCTGAACCTGACAAGAATCAAGTGAATTAGATGGTATTATTCCCACTTACTGTTTGAGTACTGGAACTTTTAAAAATTCAGGTTGGGCCTGACTAGGCGGTGGCGCAGTGGATAGAGGATCGGACGCGGAGGACCCAGGTTCAAGACCCCGAGGTGGCCAGCTTGAGCATGGGCTCATCTGGTTTGAGCAAAGCTCACCAGCTTGGACCCAAGGTCACTGGCTTGAGCAAGGGGTTACTCAGTCTGCTGTAGCCCCCCGGTCAAGGCACATATGAGAAAGCAATCAGTGAACAACTAAAGTGCCACAACGAAAAACTGATGATTGATGCTTCTCATCTCTCTTCATTCCTGTCTATATGTCCCTATCTCTGACTCTCTGTCTCTGTAAAAAAAAAAAAGAATTTAGGTTGGGTGGGCCTGACCTGTGGTGACATAGTGGATAAAACCTCGACCCGAAATGCTGAGGTTGCCAGTTTGAAACCCTGGGCTTGCTTGGTTAAGGTACATACAACAAGCGATAAGGAAGCAATGAACAACTAAAGTGGAGGAACTATGAGTTGATACTTCTTGCCCCCCTCTGCCAAATCAGTAAATAAAATCTTAAAAAAAAAAATTTAGGCCCTGGCCGGTTGGTTCAGCGGTAGAGCGTCGGCCTGGCGTGCGGGGGACCGGGTTTGATTCCCGGCCAGGGCACATAGGAGAAGCACCCATTTGCTTCTCCACCCCCACCCCCTCCTTCCTCTCTTTCTCTCTCTTCCCCTCCCGCAGCAAAGGCTCCATTGGAGCAAAGATGGCCCGGGCGCTGGGGATGGCTCCTTGGCCTCTGCCCCAGGCGCTAGAGTGGCTCTGGTCGCGGCAGAGCGACGCCCCCTGGTGGGCAGAGCATCGCCCCTGGTGGGTGTGCCGGGTGGATCCCAGTCGGGCGCATGCGGGAGTCTGTCTGACTGTCTCTCCCCGTTTCCAGCTTCAGAAAAATACAAAAAAAAAAAAATTTATGTTGGAACCCAGATCAGTCTGATTGTACAGCCTATGTATAGTAATACTCACACTGATACTCTGCTTTCTAAAGTACTGCCTTTTGTTCCAGTCTGGCTCATGTAGGCTCTCATCCTCTTGTATGTAGCCTTTTCCAACAGCCTTTCTTCTTTTATAAGATTCACTTGGGCCTGACCAGGCAGTGGCACAGTGGATAGAGCATCAGACTGGGACACAGAAGACCCAATTTTGAAACCATGAGATCACTGGCTTGAGCGAGGGGTCACTCACTCAGCTGTAGCCCACTGGTCAAGGTACATATGAGAAAGCAATCAATGAACAACTAAGGAGCTGCAACGAATGATTGATGCTTCTCATCTCTCTCCCTTCCTGTCTGTCTGTCCTTCTCTCTCTCTCTCTCTCTCTCTTTCTGGCACCAAAAGAAAAGAAAACAGGAAAAAAAAGATTCACTTGAGCTCATCCTTAGCTCATCATTCTGCTCAAAAACTTCTAAGTGACTACCTCCTGCCAATGCCAGTAGGAAGTACAGCTCTTCAATTGGCCCGTTGGGCCTCCTAAATCTGTCCTTTACTTTCCCTTTTATCCTAATTCCTGTTTTTCCGACTGTACTGTCTTTTACCATATTGGCCTCCACAGACTTCTCAATACCAAAATCATAGCTGACTTTGTGCATCCTTTGCTCACAGTCTGCTCTTTGGTCCTTCCCTCGGACTTCCTCTACTGCAATCCTGTTCAATTCCAATTTCTGCATAAAGCCTTCCTAACCATTCAGCCCATAGAAATCTCTGGACTTGAACTTACCTTTTTCAGTCATTTATATTCTCCATAACCTTTTTTGTGACATATTTTGTTTTGGTATTTGTTTAACTATGGCATAGTGATTAACACCAAAACAACTGCATGGTGTATAGAAAATGCCTTTTGTGAGCTGGCCCCAGCCTACCTTTATGTTGAGCAGATTATTAACTTCTCTGAGCTTCAGTGTCCTCATTTGTATAATGGGAGGTAATAATAATACCTACCACATAGGGTTTTGAGGATTGAATGTACTTAACACAGTACCTACTATATAGTAAATGCTCAGTAAAATACATATATTGTATTATCATTTCCCACCATTCTTCTCACTCACTGCAGTATTTAATGCTCCAGTAACATGGAGCTACTGCTTGCTGAGATTCCTTTTTTTTTTTGGAAATAAAGAGAATATCCAAATGGTCACTAGAGAACTAAAAATTGCCAGGAGAATTCCTCTCTGACCATCAGACTTCCCATCTATCAAGTTAGTTACTATACTACCTTGTGTGAAGCTTGCCCTGACGCTTCCTAAGCTGATATTGGGATTCTTCTGTCTTCACTATAGCACTTGGTCCATATTCCTATTATTGTATCTTTTATGTGGCACCAACCTAGCATAGTGTCTGGTCCTCAAATAATAATCTTTTTTTTTTTTTTTTCATTTTTATGAAGCTGGAAACAGGGAGGCAGTCAGACAGACTCCCACATGCGCCCGACCGGGATCCACCCAGCATGCCCACCAGGGGGCGATGCTTTGCCCCTCTGGGGCGTTGCTCTGTTGCGTCCAGAGCCATTCTAGCGCCTGAGGCAGAGGCCACAGAGCCATCCCCAGCGCCTGGGCCATCCTTGCTCCAGTGGAGCCTCGCTGCGGGAGGGGAAGAAAGAGACAGAGAGGAAGGAGAGGGGGAGGGGTGGAGAAGCAAATGGGTGCCTCTCCTGTGTGCCCTGGCCGGGAATCGGACCCGGGACTTCTGCACGCCAGGCCGACACTCTACCGCTGAGCCAACCGGCCAGGGCCTTTTTTTTTTTTTTTTTTTTTTTTTTTTTAGAGGGACAGAGAGAGGGATAGGATAGACAGGGACAGATAGACAGGAACGGAGAGATGAGAAGCATCAATCATTAGTTTTTTGTTGTGACACCTTAGTTGTTCATTGATTGCTTTCTCATATGTGCCTTGACTGCTGGCCTTCAGCAGACCGAGTAACCCCTTGCTCGAGCCAGTGACCTTGGGTCCATGCTGGTGAGCTTTGCTCAAACCAGATGAGTCTGCACTCAAGCTGGCAACCTCAGGGTCTCGAACCTGGGTCTCCTGCATCCCAGTCCAATGCTCTGTCCACTGTGCGACCACCTGGTCAGGCTAATAATCATTAAATGAATGAAAATAAAGGAACAGATGATATGGTACAGTGATTATCAGACTTATCCACTGAAGTACCAGCTATAGCAGAAAATAGTTACTGATGAAACCTTGAGCATCAAGGTGACAATAAAGAAGTTCCCAGGGGCCCTGGCCAGTTAGCTCAGTGGTAGAGCGTCGGCCTGGCATGCAGGAGTCCCGGGTTCGATTCCTGGCCACGGCACACAGGAGAAGTGCCCATCTGCTTCTCCACCCCTCCCCCTCTCCTTTCTCTCTGTCTCTCTCTTCCCTTCCTACAGCCAAGGCTCCATTGGAGCAAAGTTTCCCCCGGTGCTGAGAATGGCTCTGTGGCCTCTGCCTCAGGCGCTAGAATGACTCTGGTTGCAACAGAGCGATTCCCCAGATGGGCAGAGCATTGCCCCCTGGTGGGCGTGCCAGGTGTATCCTGGTCGGGCACATGAGGGAGTCTGTCTGACTGCCTCCCCATTTCCAACTTCGGGGGGGGAAAAAAAAAAAAGAAGTTCCCAGGAAGCACTCTATGCTCATGAAGTCTCTTTTCTCTTTATGATGCATTTGAATTTTGTATTCTATTCTGTTACGTGTTTACTTTCATTTAGTTTTACCTTTCTATTCCCAAACTGCAGCTTACAGAATTAATTATTTTTGGATTGTCCCTTTTTACTGAGTTACAAGTTGCGATGTGCAGGTTTGGTGGCACCAGTCACCCCAAACATTCCTCACTAGGTTAGTAGGTCTTATATTTATTTATTTTATTGCTATTTATCAAAACATTTTATTTTATTTTTAGTTTCTAATTATTTTTGGAGTTTGGGATTTTGTTTAAATTGCTTTCAGAGCCCACATAGCTAATTTGGACTATTATCCAAAGTAGAATACCTCTGCGCTTTAAAAGTTAGTTGTTGTTTTTTAGTTTGGTTTTATTTATTTATTTATTTATTTATTTCAGAGATGGAGAGTCAGAGAGAGGGATAGATAGGGACAGACAGACAGGAACGGAGAGAGATGAGAAGCATCAATCATCAGTTTTTCGTTGCAACACCTTAGTTGTTCATTGATTGCTTTCTCATATGTGCCTTGACTGCGGGCCTTTAGCAGATTGAGTAACCCCTTGCTCAATCCAGCGACCTTGGGTCCAGGCTGGTGAGCTTTGCTCAAACCAGATGAGCCCATGCTCAAGCTGGCCACCTTGGGGTCTCAAACCTGGGTCCTCCGTGTCTGAGTTCGACACTCTATCTACTGCGCTACCGCCTGGTCAATCTAGTTTTGTTTGTTTTTAATTAGCTGGAAGGTATTTCTTAAAACTATTACATGACTTCTTAAAGTAATAGCTGATCCTCCAAGGTGACTTCATTGAGGAGATGGCCTTCCCTTGAATGTGAACATAGTGGTTGATTTAAATGTTTATTTAAAAATCAACTTTGAAGCCCTGGCCAGGTTGCTCAGTTGGTTAGAATGTCATCCTGATATACCAAGGTTGAGGGTTCACTCTCTGGCCAGACCACATACAACAATCAACCAGTGAATGCATAAATAAATGGAACAACAAACCAATGTTTCTCTTTCTCTCTCATTCCCTCCCTCCTTCTGCCCCCTTCCCTTCTCTCTAAAATCAATACATTTAAAAAAAAAAGTCAACCTTGTGTGATTTATGTTTACCACAGACATCTTGATTTATCCATTAATTTGGAAGATCTCTGAGGGCAGAAATTGTAACCCTTTTCTGAACAGTATGTGGTAGTTGTCACTTTATATCTACTGAACTAGGTGTATGTCTAAACTAGTATGCTTTTTCTCTACTTTCATTAGAGAACAGGGAATTATGTTTTATTCATTATATATTTTTAAGTTTTATCTCTCTCTCTCTTTCTATCTCTCTCTCCTCTAAAATGAATAAATAAATTTTTTTTTTTTTTTTTTTTTTTTCTGAAGCTGGAAACGGGGAGAGACAGTCAGACAGACTGCCGCATGCGCCTGACCGGGATCCACTCGCCACGCCCACCAGGGGCGATGCTCTGCCCCTCCGGGGCGTCGCTCTGTTGCGACCAGAGCAACTCTAGCACCTGGGGCAGAGGCCAAGGTGCCATCCCCAGCACCCGGGCCATCTTTGCTCCAATGCCTCGCTGCGGGAGGGGAAGAGAGAGACAGAGAGGAAGGAGAGGGGGAGGGGTGGAGAAGCAGATGGGCGCTTCTCCTGTGTGCCCTGGCTGGGAATCGAACCCGGGACTTCTGCACGCCAGTCCGACGCTCTACCACTGAGCCAACCGGCCAAGGCTAAAAATAATTTTTAAAAAAAGAAAGAAAGGGAAAGAAAGAGAAGAAGGAAGGAAGAAAGAGAGAGAGAGAGAGAGAAAAAGAGAGAGAGAGGGAGAAAGGAAGGGAGGGAGGGAGGGAGGAAGGAAGGAAAGGGAAAAAGAAAGGAATAAAGAAAGAATGAATTGCGGGCTGAGTGTAGCAAGACAGATGAGAAACATAGCAATATCTTCTCTTTTCTGGATGGAATCTATGAGCACAAATAATTACCACCTCTGTCAGAAGAGATAAAAGGCGCTATCCATTTACCATATTTGTAGATTATCTTTGGTGTGCTGGGGGGATCTGTCAAGGATGGCCCTGTTAGTGTGGTAACAGCCTCAGCTATTGGGAAGTGGAATAGGGAATCTGATTTTTTTTTTCCATTGATTTTAGAGTGAGGGAGGAAGGGAGGGAGGGATTGTAGTTGCTTCACTTTAACTGTTCACTGATTGTTTCCCGTGTGTGCCCTGACCGGGCAAGGCCGTGGTTTCAAACTGGTGACCTCAGCATTCCAGGTCAATGCTTTATCCAGTGTTCCACCACAGGTCAGGCTGATTAAAATATTTTATTTTTCAATTACGGTTTATATTCATGATTATTTTGTATGAGTTTCAGGTGTACAGCATACTGGTTAGACAATCATAAACTTTACAAAGTGTTTCCTTTGGTATTTCCAGTATCCACTTGGCACCGTATATAGTTACTATATTACAATATTGATTATATTCCCTATGCTGTACTTTACATCCTCGTGACTATTTTGTAGCTACCGATTTGTACTTAATCCCTTTGCCTTTTTCACCTAGTCCCCAACCCCCCTCCCCTCTGGCAACCATCAGTCTGTTCTCTGTATCTGAGTCTCTTTCAATTTTGTTTATTTTATTGGGGAATCTGAATTATTGTATCCCATTACCACCATCTTTATCCCTCCTCAGCTTAATATTTATATCTTAAGCTCCTTAGTACAAAGTGTTAGGCTCTCAGTAGACTAGAAATTATGTTTCTTATGCTGGGTGATTGAGTAATAACAATACTATCGTCTTAACATCAATATGAATTTGTCTCCTCTTGTCTGAAACATTAATTGAACAAGTTCAGACGTAGGACAGTAGAGTCCACTGTTCATTTCTTAGGAGCAGGTTCTTATTCATACACACATCCTTTGTTTTTTGGTCCTTTTTTCTAAGCTTGTTTTCTAGTGTTCTTTACTTTTTATTTTTATTAGTTAATATCTGTTATAAAGAGAAGCTACAGATTGTTTCTTAGAAATACTGTCTAAAACTTTTCTACCATGGAATAAACTATTTTGCTGTATAAGTATGAGGTTTGTAGATGCTGGTTAGGTCTCATAAGGCCTCACAATAATTAGACCTTTCTGTGTGTAAATGTATGTGCTCTGACACTGTTTCGGGTAGAATTTGAGTTAACAGCAGCACAATTATCAGGGGCTCCTTTCTGTAGGAAAAGATCTGCAAAGCTAGGTAGGCGTTCCTCTTTTTGAGCCTTTCTCTTTATAATCCTCACCTATTCATTTTGACCATGACCTAAGAGTTATCATAACTTGTTTAAGGTTTTGATAAGTCTTGTCAAAAAATATGAGTCTGTCTCTTAAAATAATACATCTGGTCTTAGTGGAGTCATTTTAAAGAAATGTTCAGTAAGTTTTTACTTTAAAGAAATAAATTTGAAATATAGCAGTGTTATCTGGTTTATAAAATGGATCTTGAGTCCCTCTAGTGGGTAGAATATAATTCACTTTCCAAGCTTGAAATAGAAAGATGGCAGTCTTGAATTATGTGGAACCAGCTTTCAAATCCACTGATCACATTGGCATCGGTGTCCCCTCTCCTCAGCTGGGAGGCAGCACTCAGCTAGACTCTGGATGGCTCTAACGTTAGGCAAGGTTCCTCAGGCCTTCTCTTCTGCCCATGTGATTCTAGCATCCTGGTCATTTTTAGCATGTGATTGTACAAGCTGTGGTTTACTAGCTTCTTTCTTTCAAGCCTCAGCTAGTATAAACTCAGACTGTAAATTGGTGGTTTAAAGCCATGCAGTTCTTTACAGAAAACAAAACAAAACTGTCTTCAGGGTCTCTGAGTTGCCATTAAGGAAATAATTACACAGGCCTGTTTGGGGCATAACAAGTAGATTAAGGATATTGAGTTATTGGAGGAGTTTTACATATTGATAGCAGAACACCAGAAGCATGGAATGGCAGAAAGAACTGAACCTGGGTCTAGGGTTCACGTCCTAACTTTGGTGTTACTACCTGTTTAACCTGAGCTGATTATGTAGCCTCTCTATATCTTGGTTTTCCCTTCTGTAAATTGGGCAGGTGATAAACCTATTTTCCAAGGTTAAATATTAAAAATAAACATACAAAGAAAGGCCTTTGTGTTTTTAGTGCTCTGTGATTGGTAGCAGAAGTCATAATTTCCCTGAGTTCATTATAATGTGTTATATTATTTGGATAACTTTCCTCTCTTCACCCATGCCTTCTTTTTCTTTCAGTCACCACCAACTAAGCGAAGAAAATTAGAGAAGCCAAGGAAACCCATTACATTTGTAGTGTTGGAGTCTGTGATGAAAGAATTATCCCTCAAAGCATCGCCTTTAGGCTCTGAGACAGTGGAAGGCATAGTAGTTGTGACAACATGTATTGAAAAAATTCTCACTGATCTGAAGGTACCTGACTAATAAGCACATTGAAGAAGTCCTCATAATCTCTTTTTTCTTTTCCTTTTTTAAAATTTGTTTTGAGAAAAGTGATTTCCTATAAAATTCCGGGTTTTTTTTCTCCGAATAGGTTCAGCACAGACGAGTTCCCTGTGGAAAGGAGGAAGTTAGCCTTTTCCTAACAGCCATAGAAAACTCCTGGATTCATTTAAGGAGAAAGAAAAGAGAACGAGTGAGACAATTAAGGGAAGTTCCTCGAGCTCCTGAGGACGTCATCCAAGCCTTGGAAGAGAAAAAGTTCACCCCCAAAGAGGCCGGCAATAGCCAAGATTTGGCCCAGAGCCCCCAGGAGAGCGCCCTGTGTGGGCCTGTTCTACGGGAGAGCGAGTCAGTCACTGTTGAGGGCTGTGGCCCAACCCAGGACTCCCTTTTCCAGGAAGAAAACTCAGAGCCCCTGGAGGATGAGAGGAATGAGGAAAAGGGAGAGGTGGAGGCTTTGGACAGTTGTAAAGGCTCTAGCAATGGAGCCCAGGACCGAGAGGCTTCCGAGCAGTCCGGCAACCCGCTGTCTGAAAAAGGGAACCGTCTCCAAGAAGTGGCTGGACGTTATCTATTCAAGTGTTTGATCAACGTTAAGAAGGAGGTAGATGATGCCTTAGTTGAAATGCATTGGGTTGAGGGTCAGAACAGGGATTTGATGAACCAGCTTTGTACCTATGTACGTAACCAAATTTTCAGGCTTGTTGCTAGTTAACTCCAAACTTCTTGCATAGTTGGGAAAGTTCTGTAATGCAACTTGCTTTGGAGTGGCCTATGGGGTTGTAAGAGGAATTCTACCATGGGCCTTTAGTAGCATTATGTTGAGTTATCCCTAAAACAGAAATTAATTCATTTTTATACCACCCCGTCCCGCCCCCCCCCCCCCGTGCCATTTTTTAAGTTACAGAGCATTGTAGTATCATAGTTCAGAAGGAAGAATTGTGGTTATCAGCATCAACAAAAAGCCATCAGAAGACTCATAAGGGATTTAAACCTGGTTTAAACTGATTGCCGTAGCTTTAGACTGCTTCTCTGAGGCCAGAAGGATTATTTATGGAATTTTGTCTTTGTCAGAACTGTTCAGATCATCGTACTTTCTTACCCCCTAGTGGAGGCAGTACATCAGGGCAGGTAGCTGTCTACCCTCTTCTAGCCACCTGGAAGACTGAAGACTTTCTCTGGGGCACACACAATGGTTTAGATTACCCCTCATTCAGTCCTAAGATAAGAACTGGCCTGAGGGCAGGTGCTGGGAGAGACAGGGAGAGAAAGCTTAGTGATGCCGGAAGGGCGGATCTGGGGAGCACCTGGAGACACTGCATTCCTGACTCCGGTCTGTTTTGATGTTGCTGATGTTGCTTATTTTAGAAACAATTAGGTAAGCAAAACTCCCAGACCTGACTGAGATACTACAGAATGAAGCCATCCCCTACCTGCATCCTGTCAAAAGTTCTGTTTTGTACCAGTGTTGCTAGTATATGCCATTTGAAATCGAGCCTTGTTTTGTTTTTAATATGAGTATTCAGAATTGAAAACTGTCCATCCTATTTGAATCCAGGGGTTGGGAGAACTATTTTCTTAGCTTTGAATGGGTAAATGATAGAAATAAGCAATGAAGTAAGATAGTTAGGTGCAGTAAACTGCTTAAGAAATTCTCACCTATTAGCAGGTAAGTTGTAGCTGATTAAATACCACTTTTTGTGGGTTCCTTTGCAATCCCCTGTGTTCTTACCTGTTAGCATAGGAGGATTCTGATTGAAATGTCAGGACTTAGCAGGACCACCTCTGGAAGAAGAGTTTCTTTTTTTGTTCTGGTGTTTTGGTTTCCCTGTGCCACACTTCACGTTCAGCAGCCTAGTGTTTCCTTAGACTGCGATTTTTGAGTGTGGTGCCAGAGCTCCTTGTTAATCTGCGAAGGAGACTGGAGCTGAGTAGTTAAGTCACACTTTTGAAAGGTGGCTATTGGTTAGGGCAGAAGACTGATGACCTTGGCATATTTTGGAAGTAGCTCAACCAGGCCCCTCAGCAAAGAAAGATACAGGAAATGAAAATAGGACTATATTATAGCTCCCTATGGCAGTGGAGACAGAGCTGCAGAAGATAACATATTAACCCATCAGTGTTCTGAACCTGGTCTGTGAACCTCTAGAGCAGCAGTCCTCAACCTGTGGGTCGCGACCCCGGTGGGGGTCGAACGACCAAAACACAGGGGTCGCCTAAAGCCATCAGAAAATACATATTTATTATACAATACATTTTTAAATAAAATATGTATTTCCGATGGCTTTAGGCGACCCCTGTGATTTGGTCGTTCGACCCCCGCCGGGGTCGCGACCCACAGGTTGAGAACCGCTGCTCTAGAGTATCCATAAACCTCATGGATTATGTTTAAAAGTTCTGTGAACATACGTATTTGTTTGCTTGTTTTCCTAGAGAGAAGGGTTCCTGACTTAGAGCAGTCAGTAAACCACTGAGGATTAGGACCACTATTCTAGTCCGGCCTCTCATTTGACAGGGTGAGGAGACCAGTCTTGGCCTAGGGTCACACAGAGCCAGGATATAATCCATGGCCTTGGATTCCTCCAGTCCAATAATCTGCCTCACCCACACTGTCTTGGCTGTACTTACCTCTGATGACATGTTGGAATTGTATGCCAGACCAAAACCTAATTTCTTATCTTGATAGAATTTTAGGGTAATTGAGTGGCAACTATTCATTTTATAAGTGGTTGATAAGTATTTATTGTTTGTGCTCATTAAAGATTTGGAAAAGTGAAAGAAAATGGCAGCATAGTCACCCCTAGTCTCAACCTTCTCTAACTACTGATATTTTAGTATTTCCTTCTAGTCTCTTTCTGTAGTTGAGGTGTATGATTACATGGGTTTAACCTTGGGTTGTACTCATGCTGGGTATTCAGTTTTATATTATGCTTTTTTCCATTTAATGCCTTATACGTATTTTCCCTGTTACAACAGTAGTGGATTTATTGACACCTTGCCTGTTCAAAATGTATTTTAGGCACAGTATTAGCCTTTGTTTAGGTATAGTACTTAGAGATTCCCAGAGAATACGCTCTGTAACTGGAAGCACAAAAGATGTGTCATGTGTCTGTGTGTTTCATGGTCCCAGGTTTAAGGCTTGTTGTGGTGGAGAAGGTTTTATAGGTGTTAATGCTCTTAGAGTTTAAAAAGCATGTAGCAAGGGGAGCTTCCCCTGCTGGAGCTGTGAGTGCTTTCTTTGCATTTGAACATCTTTAGTTCCTTCTCTGAGAAGAACAGTTTCTATCTAATGAGAGAATGCTGAAAACATTTTTAAAAGACATCTAAATATTTTTTTAGGTATTTATATACTGTAAAGGGAGGAAGGAATTTTCTTTAAAGAAATAAGTTGTTGACCCATGTATCATGTTGAGTGATAACTTGCCTTAAATGTCTGGAGGTCAGGTTCATGTTGATGAATTGGTATGAAATTAAATCTTTCTGGTATTATCTTAAATTCTTTTCTGGTCCCTGGCATTGGCTTCTAATTATCTATAACTCAAGTGGGAACAGAAGCTAAGCTTGTTTTGCAAGAGGGACTAAAGCTGCTTTTGTTCGTTGGAATCTGCTTTGCTTCCAGCATTTTGGCCCCTCTCCCCACAACCTTGCCTGACTCTTCACTGACTATTATGTCCTGGCAGCACTGGCATCTCGACGGCAGAGTGTCAGCTGATCTTAAGGGTTTATGTTAATTACTTAAAACTTGAGTGTGTGTGTGTATGCATGCGTGCATGTGTGTACATGTGAGTGTATGTATGTGTGTGTGTTTAAACCATGAAACTTCTCCTCTTGATAGAAATCAAAGCTTATAACGTGAACACCCAGCTTTTCTAAGAAATTAAACTACAAGGTGTAGAAAGGATGCAAAACTCTGGAAAACCTAAGACTTCCTAAAAGAAGGTAGTAGCCTTTCTGTCTTAAACCACAACATTTTCCTCTGTGGCCACACGGGGGCATCTTTGGCCCTTTTATCAAGTACCTTAACTGTACTGTGGGAGTGGATAAAATTGTGTCCTGGATATTTTCTTGAAATACCCATTTGCTACCCAGATAAATATTTTTATGTAAATAAAGTTTGAAAAAATAAAGGTAGAAAGAAGAAAAACCCCACTACCCCATGGCCTTTTTATCAACTATTTTATGTTTCTTTATGGTCCCAGTTAATTGTTTTTTCTTTCTTTTCCATCTGTCCTGCTACTCTCGAATATATCCAGGTTGAATCAGTCCTTTAGATCAAATTTTTATTAGTATCGAGTTAATAGGACCGGAGGGGGATGTTTAGTGATCTTAAACAGTAATTTTTCAAAAGCCATGTCTCAGGAAGAGTAATATGGAGAGCTCTAAGAAAGAAACTGTTTTCTTTTCTTTTCTTTTTTTTTTTTTGTATTTTTCAAGCTGGAAACGGGGAGAGACAGTCAGACAGACTCCCGCATGCGCCCACATGCGATCCACCCGGCACGCCCACCAGGGGCGAAGCTCTGCCCACCAGGGGGCGATGCTCTGCCCCTCCGGGGCGTTGCTCTGCCGCGACCAGAGCCACTCTAGCGCCTGGGGCAGAGGCCAAGGAGCCATCCCCAGCGCCCGGGCCATCTTTGCTCCAATGGAGCCTTGGCTGCGGGAGGGGAAGAGAGAGACAGAGAGGAAGGAGGGGGGAGGGGGGAGAAGCAAATGGGCGCTTCTCCTGTGTGCCCTGGCCGAGAATCGAACCCGGGACTTCCGCACGCCAGGCCAACGCTCTACCGCTGAGCCAACTGGCCAGGGCCTCTTTCTTTATTTTTTAACTTACTGATTTTAGCATGAGAGGCAGGAACATCAATCTGTTCCTGTATGTCCCCTGACTGGGGATTGCACTGGCAACCTCTGTGCTTCGGAACGATGCTCCAACCAACGGAGCTGTCTGGCCAGGGCAGATAACTGTTTTCAGTGTTCTTTTAATTCTTTTGGTTTGTCTTGCTGGTTGACTAGCATGCATGTAATGTGTTGTTTACATCAAAAGTTGGCATAGTTGCTTTTGTGTTGTGTGTATTTTATAGGCTACCTGGGCCTTCTTTTCCACAGGGGGTGTTTCTGGATAGAACATGTATATTCCTCACACTGGGGTCTGTGTGGCTCAAGGAGAAGTTCTGTCTACCCTTATTTTTATGGCACAGGATAAGATGTTATAGGCATCTAACAGATCTGCACATTAGGAGAAAGAAGGTCAATTTTGGAAAACGACGGAGCCCACTGAGAGTAGGCAAGTCTCAAAGGTACAGCAATTTTACAGCCATGCAGGAGGACACCTAGGAAGAAGACTTGACCTTTTGAGGGAAGTTGGTGCTTAAGAGAGTTGGTTTGCTGAATGAGCAGTAACCCTGGTGAAACCCAGGAGAGGCGTACCAATAGCATGAATTGGCTTCTGCCTCCTGGAGCAGGGTGTTGATGGTTTTGAACCTTTCTAATGCTCCCAAGTACAAATCTCTTGATGTTCGTGCCAGCACAGTATTGGGTCTAAACGGGGCTCACCCCACTAGCAGCAGGGCCTCGCACACATACCAGAGTTCCCACTCTGCTCTGTAAAGGCATTCAGACCCTCTGCTGTGACTCACCCAAGTGATTAAAACAGCAGCTTATTATTTTAATTGCTGGTTGGAACAGCTAATGCTGCCTTTTGGAGGCTATGCTTTTACTCCAAGGGACTATGTTGTGACTGAGTGAAGGCCTTGCTCACTGAATGCCCTTTGAAATGTAGCCTACCCAGCCATCTCAGCGCAAGCAGAAACACCAGGGACTCTGGGCCAGGGAAATGAGATAAGAAGGAATGAACCAGAAAGTACAGGTGAACTTGTCAGAATTGGCTTGTATATGATGTTTGTAAGAGGGCAAAGGAGGTTTAAATCCCAGGTGCTTTTTCGGCCACCTAAGGGAATTAGAAACAGAAAAGAGCACAGGCTTCACAGTTCATCAGACCTCAGTTCATGTTCCAGTTGCACTCACAGGGTCAGTCAGTTTCCCTAGCCTTGGCTTCCTCATTCAGAAGAGAAGGGCTTCTTGCTTCCCAGAGTTACAGCAGCAGTAAGTGAGAATACTGAAACATCTGGAAGTGTACATAAACAAAGGGTAGGCTTCACAACTTGTTCATTTCTTCTTATTCCTTGAGCTTTTGATTTCTAGTCAGAAGATACTCCAGTAAACTCAAGTGAAAAGGCCAAGGCCTCAAGTATGTAATTGTAGGTATAGGCTACCACTTTTGGACCAAGAGCAAAACGCAAACTTCCAGGTACTAGAGGTAAGAACAATATCAATTGGCCATTTTCTATATAAATTGTCTCATTTAGTAACCCTGCAAAGTGGTGTGGTGTGCCTGTGTGGTAACTTAAAGAAATGAAAACTCAGAGAACTTAGTGACTTATCCTAAGGTTACTCACAGAGCTAAGTCACAGAAATGGGGTTTGAACTTCGGCCCGGAGATCCAAGATACCAAGTCTCACGATTTGGAACAAGTGTTACACTTCAGATGTAAATAAGCTTCCAGGCTAATTTGATCTACTTCTAGGGAAGGAGATGTCAATTATTTGACACAGGGAGGAGAGGAAAAAAAGCATCCTCACAATTTAGCACCTTATGATAGTGTTATTTTTTAGCCTATGATCAATGAGCAGAATTTAATAAATGAAATTACTTGTAATTAGTGCTTAATTTATGCTATCAAGTCTCCACAGAATTTTGTATTTGGCAATAGTGCAGATAATTAAGTGGTTAGTGAAACCACAAAATAAAATATCTAGTGCATGTACGGTTGGATCAGAATCAATGTAAAATAACTGATAATTAGGTACTCTTAGACACTACCTAATTATATAATAATTGAAGAAAGGTTTTAAAAATATTTTAGTAGCACTAAATATTTCACATGCAGAACACAAAACTGATGTGCTTTTTAATCTTGTGGGAGAGGGTAGCAGTTCTCAGAAAAACAGCGAGTTATCTTCCCCAGGTAGGGTGAATGAACTCAAAATCTGGAGAAAAGAAGAGGCTGCCTGCCATCTGGTGGACCCATTCAGGGAATGTGGCCTGAGAGTCTAGAAACTAGAGCCTGGAAATTCTCAGCTGGGGCCCTTGGCTGACTCCAGCAGCCGGTCAGCCCCTCCTAAGTGCACTGATGCTGATGTCCAAAAGAAGACAGTCAAAGAGCAGTCATGGACTGGGCGAGGCAGGCCTCCTCCCATAGATCGGCTGGGAAAGGGGGGGTTCCCTGTCTGGTCTGACAGGATCTTTGATTCACACTTGTTTGTCCCACGATTCCTGCTTTTAGGGCCAAATGTGGGCAATATGGACCAAACTCTGGCCTGCATTTCAGTGATCCCTAAATGAGCACTAATAAGAACCTTGTTGTTCACAAAGGGAAGTATGGTACTTCCTCATCCTCTACACCAGGCGCCTGGCAAGGAGGATAGCTCATGATGACTAAAGGGAAGTAGCTTTTGTTCAATTCCTGCTGGTTATGGCCATGCAAAAATAAATGACCTATGTTGTTAGATCTTTTAAATGTTTTGAGGGAAGCCAGATATCTTGATTTTTGAGAAACTTACCTAATTGCAAGTCCTGATAACTAATTCAGTATTTTATAAAAACCTGGTAGACCAGTTTGTGACCTCTTCTTCCAGCAGGAAGAAGAGAAACTGCCTAAATATCTGCAGCTTTCACTTTCCTTTTTAAAAAAAAATATTTTATTTATTGATTTTAGGGGGGGGGAGGCAGATAGCAGGAAGCATCAGCTCTTAGTAGTTGCTTCTCTATGTGCCTTAACTTGGCAAGCCTGGGACTTCAGCCCAGCCAGCCCAGCACTCTAGGTCGAGTGCCACCACAGATCAGGTATCCTCCACTTTCCTAACATTTCCTCGGGTACTGGATGGAGTCTCCTTGCTGCCTGTCCATGAGCCATGTTTGCTCTTTTCTCCCACTTACGACTGACCTCGTCTGCTCCCATGACTTCAACTACTGCTCACCCATACATTCATCATGTTCAAATCTAGACTGCTTCTGAACTTCCTATATCCATATACCTAACCACCTATTGGACATTTCCTCCAGGACCATGGCTGTGTCAAGCTTAATTTATTGTCTATACCTGCTTTTCTCCTATTCTTTTTGTTTCCTGTTTTTTCTCCTCTATTGATCACTATCCATCCATCCAGCTGTCCAGTTATGTCTGCTTCTCCCTCTCCTTTACCAGCAGGAACTAAAACCTTTCACCTTAGAAATACCTTCTAAATCTATCCCAGCCTCTGTAGGGCCAGTGCCTTGCCGCTGTTCCTCCTCTCGCCTGGACTGGAGGGTAGCCTGAAACGTTTCTGGGGAACTTCAGAACTAGGCATCAGCAGAAAGAGCAGCTTCAGATGGGTTTGAGGGGGGAAAGTGAAACCTGCTTTGGGGATAAAATGGGAGAGCTTTCAGAATACAGACTATGATGGGAAGTAGAACCACAGCAACTGGTCAAAGTTAGTTGAGATAGAAAATTCTTCCTTGGCCTGACCTGTGATAAAGCGTCGACCTAGAATGCTGAGGTTGCAGGTTCGAAACCCCAGGCTTGCCCAGTCAAATCACATGGGAGTTGATGCTTCTGGCTCCTCCCCCCTTCTCTCTCTCTCTCTCTTTGTCTCTCTCTTGCCCTCTCTCCTTTCTCTCTCAAAAAATGAATAAATTTAAAAAACATAAAACAAAATCTTCCTGGTAAAGCACAGAATTTTTTCCCCATTGACATAATTTCATTTTACAAAAGTAATGCATTTTCATTATAAGAAATTTATAAAATAATAAAAATTTATATTTCTACTCAAATGGAGTTATTTTACATTTTATCTAAGTACTTTTTATATACATACACATTTTTAAACAGCAAATGTGAGATCATATTGTGTATTTCATATTTTTTTTTATTTAGTAGCATATTATAACCTTCTGATTATAAAATTTGTGTTAGAAAACTTGTGAAATTAAAAATTACAATTAATCCTACTGCTTAGAAATAACCATTGTTAATATTTTGGTTTATTAACAACCACCTTTTTTTATTTCATTTTTTTTGGTGAGAGAGACAGAGGAACAGATAGGGACAGACAGGAAGGGAGAGAGATGAGAAGCATCAGTTCTTTGTAGAGGCACCTTAGTTGTTCGTTGATTACTTTTTCACATGTGCTTGACTAGGGAGTTCCACCAGAGCCAGTCACCCTTTGCTCAAACCAGTGAGCTTGGGCTCAAGCCAGCGACCTTGGGATTTAGAACTGGATCTCAGCATCCGAAGCCTACACTCTGTCCTCTGCACCACCACCTGGTCAGGCAATGGATTGAGGTTTTCTTGTTGTTGTTGTTTTATAATTTTCTGAAGCTGGAAACGGGGAGAGACAGTCAGACAGACTCCCGCAAGCGCCCAACCGGGATCCACCCGGCACGCCCACCAGGGGTGATGCTCTGCCCCTCCCGGGCGTCGCTCTGCGCGATCAGAGCCACTCTAGCGCCTGGGGCAGAGGCCAAGGAGCCATCCCCAGCGCCCGGGCCATCTTTGCTCCAATGGAGCCTTGGCTGCGGGAGGGGAAGAGAGAGACAGAGAGGAAGGAGGGGGGGGTGGAGAAGCAAATGGGCGCTTCTCCTATGTGCCCTGGCCGAGAATCGAACCCGGGTCCCCCTCACGCCAGGCCGACTCTCTACCGCTGAGCCAATCGGCCAGGGCCGGATTGAGGGTTTTTTTTTGTTTTTTGGTTTTTTTTTAAATAATTTTAGAGAGGAGAGAGAGAAGATGGAGAGAGGAGCAGGAAGCATCAACTACTATATGTGCTTTGACCAGGCAAATTCAGGGTTTCAATCCAGTAACCTCAGCATTCCAGATTGACACTTTATCCACTGTGTCACCACAGACCAGGCTAGTTGATTCTTATATGTGCTCTGACCGGGGACCAAACCCACAATCTTGGTGTATTGGGACGACCTTTTAACTGAGCTACCTGGCCAGGGCCTTTTAAAGATATTACTATTTTAAAGGTTCTTTATTTACATAGCCAATTTGCTCACTAAAAAGGTTATGCTGCCCTTGTTAGTTGGCTCAGTGGTAGAGCGTTAGCCCAGCTTGTAGATGTCCCAGGTTTGATTCTCAATCAGGGCAATCTGCTTTTCAACCCTTCTCTCCCTACTCTGTCTCCTGTCTATTCCCCTCCTGCAGCTGTGGCTCCATTGGAGCAAGTTGGCCTGAGCGCTAAGGATAGTACGAACCATGGCCTCCCCTCAGGCCTTGAGATGGCTCTGGTTGCAACAGAGCAATGCCCCAGATGAGCAGAGCATCGCCCCCATGTGCCGGGTGGATCCCAGTCAGGTTCACGCGAGAGTCTGTCTCTCTGCCTCCCTGCCTCTCACTTAAGAAAAATACTCCCCCCTAAAAAAAAGTTATGCTAGTTTACCTTTCCCCAACTGCCTGTTTTACTACACCTTTGATAGCACTAGAAGACTAATGTTTAGAAACCCTTTATCAATTTATAAGCAATAATATTTTGTTTTAATTTTGTTATATTGATACAGTCAAACATTTTCATATATTTATACTTATTTAGGTTGTATATTTTATTTAATATATTGTTTTATAAATTTTAAATTATGTTCTATGTTCATTTTTCTATCCAGGTGTTCTTTTTGTTATTGAATTGTAAAGGCACATCTTGTCGGTATTTTTCCGTTTTGTCGTTTATCATTTTTTTAAATTTTATGGTAATTTGGTTTTGTTTTTACATATAAGGAGCTTTTAGAAGGTTTATATAATCAAATCTGTCACACTGTTGCTTTATATTTTCTTTGTTTGCCTCTATGGGTAAACACCTCCTTCACCTCCCTTGGAGTTTTATTATGGCTCTTTTTGGCATTATTCTTTACGCTTAAAATTTGAATTGGTATTGGTTTATGGCTCTTGTGTTTTATTATGGCTCTTTTTGGCATTATTCTTTACACTTAAAATTTGAATTGGTGTTGGCCCTGGCCAGTTGGCTCAGTGGTAGAGCGTCGGCCTGACGTGCAGGAATCCCAGGTTCGATTCCCAGCCAGGGCACACAGGAGAAGCGCCCATCTGCTTCTCCACCCCTCCCCCTCTCCTTCCTCTCTGTCTCTCTCTTCCCCTCCCGCAGCCAAGGCTCCATTGGAGCAAAGTTGGCCCGGGCGTTGAAGATAGCTCTGTGGCCTCCGCCTCAGGCGCTAGAATGGCTCTGGGTGCAACAGAGCGACGCCCCAGATGGGCAGAGCATCACCCCCTGGTGGGCATGATGGGTGGATCCCGGTCAGGCGCATGTGGGAGTCTGTCTGTCTGCCTCCCCGTTTCCAACTTCAGAAAAATACAAAAAAAAAAAAAAGTTTGAATTGGTGTTGGTTTATGGTGTGAGGTTTAAGGCCCTGTCTTTAACAAATGGTTCAGAATTATCACAGAATAACCCATCAGAGAGATGACTAGTAAGTTCTAGCTCTGCCGTCTGAGGTGTTCAATGGAAACAAGGACTTGAACAGACTGGGCGCTGGAGGTACATACTAACTATCCCAGCCTCCAGCCTGGAAGTGGTGGGAGGAGAGGCACAGGCTAAGTGTGGCTCCTGGAGTGTCCTGCACTATTCACAGCACTGCCCAGTATAGACTCTCCCAGTGGGCCTTGGGGCCTTGGGGCCTTGATAAGAATTCTGGTTGCAGGCATGGAGCTGAGCAGTCCAGTAGTGACAGGCCACTGTTCTGGGTCTTACATAGTCTTCTGAGAGGGCATCAGTTATAGCTCAGGTACAACTGATCTCTTGGGTTTTAAAGACTTGATCTGCAGCCTTACTTTCAGGCATGAGGTCGGATAGCTAGGACAGTAGACCTTAGTCCTTTCTGTCGGGCATCGATTGCGGTCCAGCACCTGTGCCCTGGGAGGGCCCTTTGCTATCATCAGCGTATCCCCACCCCCGCTGATCCAGCTGGCTGTTGACTCACATTGTCTCTCTCTTCTAACTTTGCCCAGTCTCACTCCCATTACCTGAATTAATTTACTCTAAAACTATATGTATATATTTTTTCACCCCCAGAGGAATAACTGAATCCCTCATCCTTTCCTTGTGCCTTTTTCCACTTTATCAGCTTCCTTAAGTCATCCATAGCCGCCATCTCTGTAGCTGCGTAGTGTGGCTAGCTTCTTTGGTTTCTCAGAAAAACTCCTAATGCTTGGCTCCTCCCTTTTTGCTTTTGAACTGCATTTCTTATTACTCAGTGTCCACACCCAGGGCGGTAGCCTGGATAAAAATCTGCCCCTTCCCCTAGTCACCTTTTTAGGCTAGCTTCCCCATAAGGAAGCGCTGTCTAGCCGGGCTCAGTTAGAAACTCTTAACTTCTCAGAGTGGTGAGAGGAGTGTGACGCGGTGCCGTGGCCTCTGAGGTCCTCTGCTGTGCCTTCTCACTCACCTGCTAAGCTTGTTTACTGAGCACCAGTAAGCCAAGTTAATGAGTATTCCTGTCTTTAGCCAGAAAGAGAGAGGTTATCTCCTTATCACCACCTATTTCTGTGAGGTCTTCAAGGACTCTGGACTCACTGACCCAGGCGGGACTGTTTCACACACAGTCAGAGGAGAACCAGGCCACTTCTCATCCCAGCTGACATAAAGCAGCTTTGTGACCTTGAATAAGACACCTTCTCTTGGTAGTTTGGACTAAGTGATCTCAACTCTTCCAGCTGTGACAATGAATGAGGCAATGAAGAGGGGAAAGTACATGAATGGGAAGGTAGAACTTGATTATACCTGTTTTGTAAGTTCAGGAGAGGTCCTTTGACAACTCCCCAGGACTGGAGGAAGATAGGTGAAGACTTAGATGGAAACTTCAGGCTCTGAAGAGCCCACTTTACAGATGGTTGAATGAGGATCCTGTAGCATACACCTCTATCAAAGGAATTGAAAATCCTGCTTATCATTTAGGGTGGGCTTATCAGGAATTAGGTTCAGTTGGCTACCCCAACTTTAAATATAATTTTTTTCTCATCCCTTACAAAAGTATGATTATCTGTTTGGGAACCTAACCTTCTAAAATGGCTATCTCAGTACTATTATGGGTCTTTGTATACTCATATGATGTCATGCTACATCCAGCATGGTGGTGGAGAGCAAAGCTAACCTTTTCCAGGTATTCTATGAAAATGAGTTCTGCTCTGTGACCTTTTACCCCACTCTGGCTTACCAAAGGGTTACCTGGCCTTGGCTACAAGGATACGTAGCCCAGTGCCTGGCACATGTTAGGCACACAGTAAATATTTGTTACATTGTTGTCTGGTGTGTCCCTGGGTATACTAGTCTTCTATACCTCTTCATCTTAGAGCTGACTTTCTCCTTCTGGTCTTGTTTTAATGATGATAGATGAAAAGTTCCCTGAAACCACTTACAAATTTGAGAGGCCAGGCCCGGAATGTTAGGACATCTGAATATAGTGTGAATAGCTATACTTCTGGCATCACACCTTTTCCCCATCTCATTATGCTTGTGAAGGGTCAGGGAACAGATTTTCATAGCTCTTGGTGTTGGGTATACATGTTAGGTATTTTGATCTGGGTATTGGTGTACACATTGGAAGAGGAAGACGAATATAGAAATCTCATGAGAAAATACACAATGATGGATGGCCGAGGTTTCTTCCTACCCAAAAGCTACTAAGCACCTAGAAGCCATAAAGAAACTTTAGAGGGCCCTGGCCAGTTGGCTCAGCGGTAGAGCGTCGGCCTGGTGTGCAGGGGACCTGGGTTCGATTCCCGGCCAGGGCACATAGAAGAAGCGCCCATTTGCTTCTCCACCTCCCCTCCTTCCTCTCTGTCTCTCTCTTTCCCTCCCACAGCCAAGGCTCCATTGGAGCAAAGATGGCCCGGGCGCTGGGGATGGCTCCTTGGCCTCTGCCCCAGGCGCTAGAGTGGCTCTGGTCGTGGCAGAGCGACGCCCCAGAGGGGCAGAGCATCACCCCCTGGTGGGCAGAGCGTCGCCCCTGGTGGGCGTGCGCATGCGGGAGTCTGTCTGACTGTCTCTCCCCATTTCCAGCTTCAGAAAAATACAAAAAAAAGAAAAAAGAAACTTTAGAGGCCCTGGCCAGTTGGCTCAGTGGTAGAGTGTCGGCCTGGCGTGCAGGAGACCTGGGTTCAATTCCCAGCCAGGGCACACAGGAGAAGCTCCCATCTGCTTCTTCACCCCTCCCTCTCTCCTTCCTCTCTGTCTCTCTCTTCCCCTCCCGCAGCCAGGGCTCCATTGGAGCAAAATTGGCCCAGGCGCTGAGGATGGCTCTGTGGCCTCCTCCTCAGGTGCTAGAATGGCTTTGGTTGCAACAGAGCAACACCCCCTGGTGGGTATGCCAGGTGGATCCCGGTCAGGCGCATGCGGGAGTCTGTCTGACTACCTCCCTGTTTCCAACTTCAGAAAGAAAATAAATAAATAAATAAATAAATAAATAATAGCTTTTTGGGGATGGCTGGGCTTTGGATCATTCCCAAAATGTACTAACCTTTCAACTAAAACATCAAAAAGATTTCTTTTTTCTTTTCTTGTAATGAATACAGCAATTGCCATCTTTTACCCTCGCTCTACCCCCTTGGAACAGGAAGCTGAGGCTAAAATGTTTAACAGCCCTTCTGTTCATTAACCTCTCTTATTCCCCGCCCATCCCCTTTACAGAGCTATCGGTCCATTCCCTGAGTGGGGGAGATTTAGTTGATGAAAAATTCTGTTTGACCATTTTCAGGCTTCTGTAGGCAAAACAGGCCCAGAAAAAGCCTCCTCTCTAAACCCTTGCTTTTGCCTAACATCCCCTGGCTGCTGTCCCCACATGACCCAAATAAACAGATGATCATGTGAAGCCAGTAAGGCTGTTTGTTTTAAATAGCAAGCATCTCCACTAAGCTCTGGAGCAGATGGGGTATTGGGGGCAAGGGAGAGGCTGGCGTTTGGATCATCTCACTCCACTTTTATCTCCTGCTTCCCTACACCTGAAGAAAATGGTGTCTTTAGAATATTACTTTTCAAAGTTGTGCCTTCTTAATATGATAGAGCTGGTTCCTAACAAGAAGAATCAGAAAAATTGGACATCAGCCTGACCAGGTGGTGGTGCAGTGGATAGAGCATCTGACTGGGACGCAGAGAACCCAGGTTCGAGACCCCAAGGTGGCCAGCTTGAGCACAGGCTCATCTGGTTTGAGCACAGCTCACCAGCTTGAATCCAAGGTCACTGGCTTGAGCAAGGGGTTACTCTGTCTGCTGTAGCCCCCTGGTCAAGGCACATATGAGAAAGCTATCAATCAACAACTAAGGTGCTGCAACAAAGAATTAATGCTTCTCATCTCTCTCCCTTCCTGTCTATCTGTTCCTCTCTCTGTCTCTGTTAAAAAAAAAATTGGACTTCAGTCTCTAGAAGAGACTTCAAGAGCTGTATGTGTGCCACAACAACTTGAAAGCAGAAGGGTATAGCTGGATGTAGCTCTCAGCATCCTGGGCCACTGGGCAGAATAGTGCTGACCCCAGATAAAATGAGAACTTGGTCAACAACATTATTCAGGCCACTATTATATATATTAATTATATATCCTGTTTACCTTTCCCCCTCCTCTGCTACACATACCTGTATATTGCCTTTAAACTTGCCATTTCTTTGGTTGTACAGTGGTCCAGGCCCAACCACACTGGTTAACAGGTTGCAGATACCTTAAAGAAAACTGTCAAAACTAGCACAACTGTAGCCTTTCCAGGAAAAGGGCATTCATCCATCCCATGGAAAAGAACTGAGCTGTTCTCTAATACCCTGGTGCTTTCCAGCTTTCATCATAACTGTAGATCATGGGACCCAGGCATTTTTGTGTGTAATGGCCTTTCCATGCTCAGGTATAGATGCTGGGGCATTAACTGTGCAAAGGTCAGAGCCCTTTGTAGACTGGTGCTGGCAAACAACCCCCTTCCTCCTGTTCTCTAGGGTTTTTTTGTTTTGTCTTGTTTTAAGATTTTATTTATTCATTTTGAGAGAGAGAAGAGAGGGTAGGAGCAGGAAGCATCAACTCCCATACATGCCTTGACCAGGCAAGCCGAGGGTTTCGAACGGGCAACCTCAGCATTCCAGGTCAATGCTTTATCCACTGTGCCACCACTATCAGGCTTCTAGGTTCTTGATTTCCAGGATCTGTGCAGATTTTCTGTCCCTAAGATGCGCTGTGCTCTCCAACGTAAGGAGCAAAGGCAGCAAACATGCATCTGTACCACTTTTCAATGTGTTTAGCTCTCTAGTCCCCAAACTAGGAACTTCTCCCTCTAGGGCACAATGAGTATGGCATGGGATGTATTGGCAGGGTGGTTGGCCACTGAGAGCCCTCTTCTTAAAGGTCTGCTTTCTGGCTGTGTATGACGGTGATGCCCAGGCCATGGAGTTTTAACCTAAATGGCATTGTCCCACTGCTCTGGTTTGCAAAGGAAGGAATTGGGGGCCAGGACAGGGAGGGCCCCAGGTCTTCTGGTATTGGAAAAACAGAGCTGGACATGCACCAGGGTGCCCCAAATATTCTTTAGCAGGTCTGTGTGCATCACTACAAACTGTAACAGGGTTTCAGGTAAAGATTTTGATGGTGCCAATCGCAATATACAGTGTGTCTGTAAAGTCATGGTGCACTTTTGACCGGTCACAGGAGAGCAACCAAAGACGATAGAAATGTGGCGCAGTGGATAGAGCGACGGACTGGGACGCAGAGGACCGAGGTTTGAGACCCCAGAGTCTTTGGCTTGAGCACAGGCTCATCGGGTTTGAGCAAGGTTCACCAGCTTGAGCCCAAGGTCCTTGAGCAAGGGGTCACTTGGTCTGCTGTAGCCCCCTGTCAAGGCACATATGAGAAATCAATCAATGAACAACTAAGGAACCACAACGAAGAATTGATGTCTTCCATCTCTCTCCCTTCCTGTTTCTGTCCCTCTCTCTGACTCTATCTCTGCTACAGGAAGAAAAAAAAAAGAAATGTGAAATCTGCACCAAATAAAAGGAAAACCCTCCCAGTTTCTGTGGGATGATGTGGCAGCTTGTGCGCATGCGCAGATGATGACATAACACCGTGTATACAGCGAAGCAGCCCACAGCCATGCCAGTGGAGATGTGGACGGTACAGAGGAAAGTTCAGTGTGTTCTGTGGCTTGCTAAATTCGAATCCATGACCAAAGTGCAACATGAATATTGGCGCATTTATAACGAAGTGCCACCACATAGGAATAATATTACTCGGTGGGATAAGCAGTTGAAGGAAACTGGCAGTTTGGTGGAGAAACCCCGTTCTGGTAGGCCATCAGTCAGTGATGAGTCTGTAGAGCAGGGGTCCCCAAACTGCGGCCCCCTGAGGGCATTTATCCGGCCCCTACCGCACTCCGGAAGGGGCACCTCTTTCATTGGTGGTCAGTGAGAGGAGCATAGTTCCCATTGGAATACTGGTCAGTTTGTTGATTTAAATTTACTTGTTCTTTATTTTAAATATTGTATTTGTTCCCGTTTTGTTTTTTTACTTTAAAATAAGGTATGTGCAGTGTGCATAGGGATTTGTTCAGTTTTTTTTTATAGTCCGGCCCTCCCAACGGTCTAAGGGACAGTGAACTGGCCCCCTGTGTAAAAAGTTTGGGGACCCCTGCTGTAGAGGCTATACAGGATAGCTACCTAAGGAGCCCTAAAATATCTGTGCATGAGCCCACATCGAACTGCACTGAATAGGTATGAAACTGGGAGAGTTTTCCTTTTATTTGGTGCAGATTTCACATTTCTATCGTCTTTCGTTGCTTTCCTGTGACCGGTCAAAAGTGCACCATGACTTTACAGACACACTGTATTAAATGGTCGAACTCCTTCACGTGCAAGCAATCTGATAATCCTCCAGGACTTTTTTCTAATTGGGGACCCTGTCCTAGAACTGCCTTCAAGAGTCATCCAGGAATAAGTGCTCCTTACGGAGAAACTAAAATATTGAGTGACCTCACGCAAGTCCTTTCTAGTCTCTGTGCCTGTTTCCTTATCTGCAAAATAAGTATTTACGCAAGCCCGTCTCAAAGTCCTAACGTTTTGCTTGGACCCCCATGTGCCCCAAACACCAGCGCAAGAGCGGCAGTGAAGACTGCTAGCCGGGGTCCGGTGCTCGGGGTGAGCCTAGTAGCGGCTCGGCGAAGAGGCCCCGCCCCCCTGCTCTGCCAGCGGCCTCAGTAGCTTAGCCACCGGGAGGGCCGGGCTTCCGCCCTCCACGTTGTTGTTCCCGATTTGGGCCACGCCCCCTCGGTCTAGGTAGTGGTTGCCTCGCCTTATCCGCCCCGCCCGAACCGGGGAATAAAGGGTGGGACAGTTTGAGCCTCCACCCACAACAGGCATGAGTGGACAAAGACTAGTTTAGGGGACGGAAAGAGAGGCTTTGTCTCAAAGGGAAGGTGGTGAAAAGTCAAGGATAAGCCAGGACACAACTGCGATATTTCCCCCTCCGCGTCCCACCCTCCGTCCATAGGGTGACCCTATCCGCACCCGCGAATGTGACCCTGCTAGACACTGGCCCTTTAAACAGAAGACTGGCGGTGCGGGGTGTCCATGTGGAGCTGCTCCATGCCGTGTTGTCCTGCCCGCCCATTGGCCCGTGGCCCGGTGACGTAGCCTAATAGGATGCTAACGCACTGCGGGGGGAGGAATGGAGACAAAATGCGGAATCGGATCGCCCACTCCGGTCCCTCCGCCGGCTCTTTGGCAGCTTCCCGCTGTCAGCTCCGCCCAGGGGCGGATCCCGGGGGAATTGCGACAGCCGGGTGGCTGCAGGAATTAGGTCACGTGTGAGTAGAGATCGGACACTCAGGGGTCAGGCCGGTCCCTACCATTCTAATATTTCCCTGCCCTAGAATGTCCTTATTTGAGCTAACTTAAGTGGTGAATTTTACACTCTTCCTTCCCTCCAGCAGGGCAGATTTCGTTGTGAATGACCCAAACACACGGCCCTTCCTCAACTTGTGGCATGCCATCGGGGCGGGGCGAGGCGGGAAAGCGGAAATGAAGGGCACGAACCCCGCTCGCGCTTCTCCCACCCCCACCCAGGCCACGTGTGCTCGCGCCTTATATATTGGGCGGGGACAGCTCGGTTTCGACCCCGCCCCTCCTTCCGTGAGACGCCGCGGCCCTGCGGGTGGGGGCTCCGGTCCAGGCTTTGGCTACGGCCCCGGTGTAGTAGCGGGGGTGGCGGCCGGGGGCATCACTGCTCCTTCCCTTGTTGTGTGTGTCGGTGCCTCCTCGCCATCTTGTTGCAAAGCCTTTTCTTGTCGGCGGGAGTCCCGGGGGCCGCGGGGCGGGATGCATTAGAAGGAAGGAAGAGAGGGAGGGGAAGGAGGGAGGCTGTGCCGCCTTTTTTTTTTTTTTTTTGCATCAAATTATTTTAAATTTAGAAATTATATTTTGCAAATATTTTGGGAGACATTGATTTTTCTCCCCGTGCTCCCCCGTTTTTCCCTGCGGAGTGCGCTGCGCCGCCCAGCCCTGTCGCCCCCCGGAGGTGATCCCTCCCTCCTGCCTGCCCGCCAGCCTGTCCTGTGCCTGGCTCGCGGGCCGCAGTCTTGGCCCCGGCGCGCCCCCGGCAGCTCTCGGCGCGATGAGCATAGAGACGCTACTGGAGGCGGCCCGCTTCCTGGAATGGCAAGCGCAGCAACAACAGAGAGCACGTGGTGAGCGGCCGGGCTGGGCCCCTGGGGCACCGGGAAAGGGGAGGCGAGCGACCCAGGTCCCTGAACCCACCCCGAAACTGCGGGCTGTACCCCTTCCCGGGTGGCCCACGAAGCCAGGCAACGCAAGGCTCGGTGCTAGAGCCGCCGCCCGGGGAGGGAGGAGTGTTGTGGGCAGTGAAATTAATTAATTACTTCATTAACATGCAGTGAGGGACCCGACTAGTGTAAGCGCCACTCCAGCTGCCTGCCATCCCCTATGCACCTTTCGTGGGGGCTCCTTTCGCAGGGTCAGCGGCGCCTGCAGTAGCTCTGAGGATGTGTGAGCCGGGGGTGGGGTAGGATGAGCTGTGGTGTTGCGTGGGGGTGGCAGACCCGCGTGTGCACAGGGGATGTGTGATGGGAGCCTCGAGAGGATGAACGGACGTGTGCACGGGCGAGTGTAGAGTGCACATGAGTGGGCGTGTGTGTAATGGAATAGGGGAGTAGGAATTACTCTACACGGAGCAACTCCCCGGCTTCCCTGGCCCTACGGGGAGTGTGCGGAGGGCGCTCCCGGCAGATCTACGCGCCACTTGGGGCGGAGGCGGCCTTTGCAGAATGAAATGACATCGCGTGTCTTATGATCCTGGACAGCCCCGCCTGACCCCGCCTCCCAGAGCTTGGGCTGGGTCGAGCGTCAGGGATTTGGGTGAGAGCAGACTGATTGGGTGTTTGAAAAACGGCCTGCAGCTCGCTGGGGGCAGCCGCCGAGCCCCCCTTTCTGCGCCCCACTTTAGCCGATGTGGTATGTAGCGTGTCTGCGCGTTCCATACCCGGTCCCGGCTGGAATGTTGCGTGTGTCTGCGTACCAAGCCCGTTGGTTACACCGGGTGGTGACGTGGATGGGACCCGCCCCCGACCACGTGCACGAGGGACACTCCCACTAGGGACCGCGGGGCCCAGCCCCTTCTTGCCGCCTGGAGCTCGGCCGGGGGCGGGGCCTGGGCGGCGCTGGCCCAGGGCCTGGCGCCGGGTTGGGCCCTGGCTCTTAGCGCTGGGCTTCTCTCCCGGAGATCCTTTGCCCTGTGAAGGAGGAGCCGAACTTACCTGTCGGTTCTCTCCCCAACCTCTTGTTTTTGATCTTGGGGTGAGAAAAACCCTCAGAATTGCAGAGCAGCAGGATGTTTAGAGCTCTCATATCTCCTCTGACTAAGAGGTTCTCACCAGGACCTCCTGCCAGCATCCCTGGTCACACTGTGGAATGAGCCGGGCTAAGAATGGGCAGACTTTGGCACTCCCTCAACACGGGGGAGACGAAGATTTCAGATGCCTGCTATCCCCAAAAGCGTTTGTTAATGGTCTCCAGCTTTAGGGTGCTGCAGAAATAGGGGCTGGGGAAAGACCTCGGTTTTCCGGACTGCTGCCAGGGGCTCAACCCTGGATTGGTTGATGTGTGTGCAGTATCCAGGGACTCCTAGCTCTCCAATCCTTCTCCTCCCAACCCTTCAGCCGGGTTGGTTGTGGTGATTTCGCTTCACCCTCCTTTCCTTTTTTTCTGCCTATTGTTGTTTCAATGATGAGTCATGCAGGAGGTAGTAGTGTGTGTTGTGTGTGTGCGCGCTCGCGCACGCGCCTGCTGCTGCTGTGACTGGTGGGGGGAGGTGGGGGAGTCGCAGTGGACCTGGGGCGGGGAGCGGCGGTCCGCTGGATTAGTTGGGAAGACCGGCCTCTCAAGGTCGAGTCACTCAAGATATGTGAAACCGTGTTGCTTGGGGTTTTTGGAACTGATAGACTGACACATCAGTCCACATGGCCCTCCCCCGTGTTTTTGGAGTCAGGCTATTGATTATACTGGTGGTGACCAAGATTTGCATGGCAGAGGGAGGAGTGTGCACAATATTTGGAGAGACTGAGTCACCTGCTGCCACCATCAACACAGTACAATTCAGGAAAACCTATTACTGTATGTCTCCATTGTACTGTACTAAAGGTGAACAGGATTGATGCTGACCCTGACTTTGTCCCAAGGAAACATTCACTTCACCTTTATTTTACCTGCAGGCTAGTTAGTTGGCTATATGGAGAAAGGGTGAAGGAACACACACACACACACACACACACACACACACACACACACACACTGTAATCTGTCTGCAGGCTAGTTAGTTGGCCATATGGAGAAAGGGAGAAGGAACACACACACACACACACACACACACACACACACACACACACACTGTAATCTGTCTGCCCTTCCCAAAATAAGTAAGTCCACAGCTGACCGACCAGTAAGAAGGACAGGTATGATGTGTGCAACACTGAAAGAACCTAGAAATGGTTTTCCTAAGAAGTTGCAGAGCCCTGCCCTCTCCCCTAGGTGGTGAGAACTGGGAACAGCGAGCTGCCTTGAGGCCTAGTTTAGCTGCCCAGTCACAGCTTGGTGGGGCAGGGTTCTTAGGGGATGGATGGATGGATGTTGGAAGGCCAGATCTACACCAAAAACTCCTGTACAGATGGCTAAATCTTGCCATGGCAATTTAATCTCCAGAATTCATTTCTTTTTTCTCCTTGAGGGACTGTCTTCCAACTGGGGACGGGAAGAATGAGAGAGAAGGGAGTGATGCATGAACCTCCTCTCCAGAACTGCTGTCCTGGGTTATGGTCCTGATGAGCAGCCCTGAACAGGGAGCCTCTTGTTCACACTCCCAGTTAACCTCAAGGGTCAGTTTCCTTCCTCAGAGTAGCCAGTTTGCTCACTTGATTAACCTGGGGATTTGGGTGAGTGTGTGAGAAAGAGAGCAGAGAGGGAAGGGCAAGGCCATCCTGGTGGTCAGCAGGAGGGCCTGGTCATTTTGCCATTTGTTCAGGTGGCTCCATTGGGAACCTCTTTTACCTTGATGTGAAGGAGCTGGCCGAGTGTCCACAGGCTCTTGACCTAGTTGCACCCTGGGCCTGCCTTATGTGCCAAGCTCCCTGTTAGCATTCAGAAGGGGAAATGACCCTGAACATTTGGGACCACCAGTTGTGGATACCTCAGGCCCCAGCCCTGTGCCTGCTGAGCTCCTCTCTGGGCATTTGGGACCACCAGTTGTGGATACCTCTGGGCCACAGTGACTGAGGATGGCCAAAGGGAGCACAGTGCCCATACTCTCCACTGTGGCCCCTGGATCACCCCGAAGGGGTCATTCTAAATTCCCCCTGGGGGCTGGGGGTTGGAGGGACAGCCTCTGGGTAGAGCCCAAGGAGGGTACCAGAGCATGTATGTGTATATGTGGGTGTGAGAAGGGAGTACACCAGCAGAGCATTATTTTAAAGTGTCTAAGCCATATGCTCCTGAGGGAGGCCCCAAGAGACTGCCAGCTTGCTCCCCCCCACTTTGTCTCCCCCTTTGCAGTGTACTGAGAGAGGGTAGCTGCTGGGCTGGGATCGAGTTAGACCTAGTAGGGAGGAGGCCGGAAACTTTGGTGGGCTGGATCTGGCCTGGGCCACCCCCTGTTCTTCATCACTAGTTCAGCTTTTTCATGCTGATATACATGTGATAGCCCTTGGCATTTCATCTGGATCCTTTCTGGCATCTGTGAGGCATACCTACCTCGCTCTACAAGAGAGAGGGTAGGTGAGGAAGTTGCAATTTACTAGAGCTTTGGAGTTGCTTTAAAATATGGAGAATAATACACTTACTTTTCAGGGTAGATACCATGATCATCACGAAGGTGGTTTTCCCAGGGCAAGGCTTATCCATTGCACTTCAGGTGTGTTGACCCCTGTGATTTCCCAAATGTAGGAAACTTGACTATATAATTTGAGGTAGTTGAGAGAGAAAAAAAAGGGGAATATGAATATGAAATTTGCCTTCAATCTGAGTTCCCAGGGTATCTATCCTTAGGGTTTGGGGCCCTGTCTCTCTTCCAGCTTATAGGAGAGTAGAACAGTTGACCCATGGCCAGTGAAAGTGTGGATCCTGGCTCAAAGGGATGGAGGTGGAGACTGTGTTGGGCTCTGGGTACCACGGCCTTGGCTTGAAGGTGGAGAAGGGTGGGGGATGAGGAGGGGGATAGGAAGCAAACTAGGCATGTCCCAGGCTGGACCTGAGAAGGGCTCCATAGTTGGAACTCAGCAGGTTTCTTTCCCATTGTGTTCTGTGGGAAACGAGTGGAGAGCTGGTTTTCTTTGGGACTGTAACATAAGTCAGTGCAGGCTGGAAAGGCCTAGGAAAGCAAAGCTTCCCTCACTGAAGTAGGCCTGTTCTGGCCTGGTAGCTCCCCTTCCTGAAGGGCAGGGGAGATACGGAAGAGGCCCGTGCTGACCTGTCCAGCCCCTGAGCTCTGGCTGCTGGGAAATCACCCAGTGCTTCCCTTCTCAAAGCTGGTCCCCCTCAACTTCCTCCTTTGCCTCTTCTCTGCAGGAGGGAGGGGCTAGGAGCAGGCCTGGCTCTTCTGAGTTGTTGATTGGCCAAAAGGCTCGAAGCCCAGCAGACTTGAAGAGGTTGATGCCCTCCTGCTGAGGGGGGGTGGCACCTAGCCAACCTCACCCCTTAGCCCCACCCCTCTTGGGTGCCCTGTTTGAGGCGTGGCCATACTGTCAGCTGGGTTAGTCAGCAGTGTGGTGACTCCAGGGCAGGATGGAGGGTGGGTAGACCAGCCTGCTCCCTGGCCTGGGGACTGCAGCTGCTTCTGAGGGCCCTGACCCAGCCCTCTAGCCTAGGAACCAGGATGGTGGGGTCCCCAAATAGGGCAGGGTGGCAATAGAGTGGGACCTCTGGAGTAGGAGGAGATGCTCCCCTTCCTGTACTGAGCAGGCCTCCCTTTCCTGCAGGGTGTTCTTTCAGCAGAGATGCTGGACTAATGATGCAAGCTTGCCGAGCTCATTGCCTTGCACAGCCTCTTATTAAAAAGCTTGACTTTCCTTTATGCCTGCCTTGTACCTTTCTAGTTTGTGCTTCTGAGGGTCGTGGTGAGATATTTGGGGAAAGTGAGTTCTCGCATAACAAAGGGCAGAGAAGGACCCAGTGTGTTTTGTATGATCCCTCAGGAAACCAGAGGTATTGGGACCTAGCTTAGAAGACCCGAGTCCTGGGCCTAGTTTCTTCATGTGTGAGCTGAAGGTGATGCCCTTGCCCTATCTGAGCTGAAAGGGCTCTTGTGAGAGAGTGTGTGTGTGTGTCGACACCTAGTGAGCATATGTTGGCGCAGTTACTACCAGGTATCCACCCCATGTCAGAGAGCTGTCTGGGTCTACCCACTTTACCTGTTACTTGCTGTGTGACCCTCAAAAAATCACTTTGCCTCTCTGCGCTAATTTATCTCAGTCTGTGAAATGAACGCACTGCCTGCCTTCTAGAAGGTACTTGGCAAATATTGTTGAAGGTCTTGCTCAGAATATATATGATTTGTCCATCATGGACTGGCTTCTGCCCACTTCATCTATCACTTTTGCTCCTGAACCTTGCTCAGCAGCTGCCTAACCCTTCAACCTTCATGTGGCTAGGTCTCCAGCATCCTCTGACAGCTACCACTCTGCCAAGGCCTGTCTTCTCCCCTAGCTTGGATTATTATCCCCTGTCACTTCTCCCTCCTCCCACCCCCTAGGCCTTGAGCTCCCCAAAGGCAGGGACTGGGTCTGTTTCATTGGCTCACTGCTGTGCCCCCTCACTTAACCCAGAGCCTAGCTGGGTGTGGATGGGTATTTGTGGCATCTCAAGCTGAGCAGAGCTATCACTGAGTCCTGACTGGGTCAAGGTCAGAGGATGAGTCATAGTTGGAGGGTAGGTAAAGCTGTGGCCCAGGACTATTGGCCCTTCTGAGACATCCCTTGTGTTCTCTCTGCATAGAGGAGCAGGAGCGGCTTCGCTTAGAGCGGGAGCAGGAGCAGAAGAAGGCCAGCAGCCTGGCTAGGCTGGCCCATGCCCTGCCTGTGGAGGAGCCCCGCATTGAGGCGCCGCCCCTGCCTCTGTCACCACCAGCACCCCCACCTGCACCCCCACCACCACTTGCCACCCCGACCCCACTGACTGTCATTCCTATTCCGGTAGTGACCAACTCCCCTCAGCCTCTGCCCCCACCCCCATCGCTGCCCCCTGTAGCCCAGCCTCTGCCCCTGGCACCTCGACAGCCAGCCCTGGGTAGTACCCAGGGACTCAGCATTAAGGATTCTGCTCCCCTCCCTGCCAGGCCACAGGTGCCTACTACCCCTGCTCCACTACTGTCCGACTCCAAGCCCACTGGCAGCCCTAAGCCTTTGCAGCCCCTCCCCACACCCATCTTGACCATAGCACCACATCCTGGAGTCCAGCCCCAGCTTGCCTCCCAGCAGCCACCCCCACCCACTCTTGGGACCCTGAAGTTGGCACCAGCTGAAGAAGTCAAATCCAGCGAACAGAAGAAGAGGCCTGGGGGGTGAGTGAGCTGTGGCAGAGCTGGCGATGATGAGATGTAAGGAACTGCCCGTTCCCTAGGCTTGTGCAAGAGAAAGCACCCTCTCAAGCTAGCCCCTTCAGAACCGTGCCCTCCCTGCCTCTCCAACCAAAAAAACATCCTCCTGTATTTGGACACATTTTCACTGTGCCTGTGCCCATCCCCACCCTAGGAGTGAGGAATGGCTATTGTCCTCCGTTTTCAGGCTTCTGTGTTCTCTGATCCCCTCCAAAGTTGAGGTTGATAGCGTTTGTAGGCCTTTGGAGAGGGTTGTATTATGGGCCTCTTGGGTGAGGGCTGGGGTCAGCTGGCTGTTTCACTAAGTTGTAGGAGCCCTTCTGTCCCAGAGAGTTGGGATGGAGAGTTAAAGAGATTGTGAATTATGAGCATACATTTGCCTTCCAAGGTGTGAATGCATCAGGGCAAGGGGTGAACATCTCCCCTTGCTGCTTTTATAGAAAGATAAAGTTGGGAACAAAAAAACCTGTGGTATCTGGAGGGTGGGGGCAGGGAGCAGGAAGGCCACCTAATAGGGCCCTCCTCCCTGAGCCTCTGTCTGTCTGGGTTGCAGGATCGGAACCAGAGAAGTCCACAACAAATTGGAGAAGAACAGGTGTGTGTGCATGCGTGTGTGATCTGTTTCTACCCTTGGCCTCCCAAGCTCTCCTTGGGCCTTCCCTCCCTCCATCCCCCAGCCCCGTGGCGCTGGCTGACCAGCCATGCTCCTCCTCCTCTCCTCAGGAGGGCCCATCTGAAGGAATGCTTTGAGACCCTGAAGCGCAATATCCCCAATGTGGACGACAAGAAGACATCAAATCTGAGCGTGTTGCGGACGGCGCTGCGGTACATCCAGGTATGGGGGAGGGAAGGCTTCAGCTAGGCAGCTGAAAGGAGGCGGGCGGTGGCGCGCCAGCCGCAGCACGGCACCAGCTTCCTCCCTACTCCTACCGCCCTCCGCCCCTTGCCAGGGCCCCGCCCGCCTCCACGCGGGCGCAGAGCACATGGCCGCCTGACGTCAGTGGGGCTCCCCGCCCGGGAGGAGGCGGGAGGACGCGTGCGCAGGGAAGGCGGTAGTGCTGCTCCTCTCTGCTCCCCTCCCCCGCCAACTGCAGCTCTCCCCCAGCTCAGTGTCAAACTCTGGTTCCAGTCCCGCTCTCCCGCCCGCCTCACCCTGTTAGTGCACCGGTGAAAAGGGCGTGGAGCAGACCGGACCGCGCCTCCCCCAGCCCGCAGGACCGGGAGGAATTGGATTTGGCCTGAGGCTGGCGGGTGGGGTCCCCTGGGCGTGGCTCCTTCCACTCGGCAGCTTGCGGTGAATCCCCCTACTGTCACCCCAAAAGGATTAAGATCCATTCATTCCAGGGAGTTCATTCAGGTGCCACGACCCGACCCGGTAAAGCTGGGGGTTGGAAATGTGGCGGTCTGACTGCGTGTTAAATAGCCCCTGTGACGCTGAACCTTTAAAAATTACTTTTGAAAATAACGCTCTCCTACCGCCTGGATTTTTAAAAAGCCTTGCTTAGGGGCCCTCCTAGCCGTGTGTCCCCTCCCTGTGGGCATTGGCTCTCCTCTGAAGTACCAGGAGAGGGGGGCGCCCGCCAGATAAGACTGTCGCCCTGTTGCCATGACGGCCTGGTTTTGGTTTCCCTGGAAACTGGCCGAAGGTTCCCAGTGCCGGGAAGGAGGCTGTGGGGGTGGGGCGGGCCGCCACGGACGGCTGCAGTGAGGCGGCCGCTGGAACAACGGAGGGAGCCGTTGGGTAGTGGGAGGAGCCTAGGGCTCACTACCAGCTCGGGGTGGGGGCGGAGGAGCCTAGGTCTCCCTGCGGCCTGCTTGGGAAGCTTGAAGGCCAGGCTAGGAGCCAGCGGCTGTGAGCCGCCCACCTCCCGCCCCCTACTCTGCGGGGTCACAGCCCGGAGGTAACCGCAGCCTGACTTGTGGAAGGGCCGAGGCCTCCAGCAAATGCGCGCCCCTACCCTGTGGCCGAGGGGGCGGGACTAATGCTCCTCCCATTTACTTCCCACCACCGGGGATTGGCGGGGCCAGGGCGGGCCTCAGGGCTGGGGGCGGGGGCGGGGCTCCTGAGCGAGCGGCGGGCCCTGGGGAGTGACGCAGCAAAGCCGGTCCGCGTGTGCGAGCGTGTGTCTCTGTAAGCAGCGGGGCGTCTCCTTCCTCCGGAACGTCCCCGAAGGGGGACGGGCCGAGGTTTGGATTTGGACCATTCCTGAGAGGCTTATTTCTGGGACATTTTTGCAGCTTATGAGCTGGAGTGTAAGTTTCTTTCAGTCATGTGGTCTGGGAGCAAATCCCTGTCCAAATGCTGTGACATTTCTGTGACTCAGTTTTTTCTCTCATACTATGATGATTTTAAATAGCAAAAAAATAGTACCTGCATCATGAGAATGTTAGGAGAATTGGTGCTCTATAAATATTAACTAAATAATAATCATTGAGAAATGGGAAGGTTCCTTTTTGTAGCTACATACTTAGGGAGAAGAGTCTTGCTTGCATGATGTGGAAGTTTGAAAATAGAAATAGAGATTCAGTGTACCCAGCAAACTGTGGATATGGGCTGGGGCTGAATAGGTAGCAAGGTGGACCCAGGCTGTCCATAGAGATACTTGTCCTCTGCTGACAATGGAAGCAGAAACTTACAAAGCTCTCTGTAAATTCTCAATTTCACTCATTTATTTATTGATATATAGGTACTTTTGGACAGCCCTGTATCTGGTTCTGAGGATAAAGAACGGACCAAAGGGAAAAGTATGCAGGTTATAAACAAGTAAACCAGAGGACTAAAGGCAGAATAGGGACAGGGATGGCAGGGATTTATTCTGGGCTGTTAGGAAAATTGTTGCTGAGAATGGAGCACTTGAGACCTGAAGGTCTCGGGGTGACCTAGGCCTAGGCAAAGTAGAGGGCAGAGAGCACAACACAGGCCGAAGTTTCTCCATCAGGAGGGAGCAGGATATATTTTTTGGAAGTTAAAGATTGTCAGCAGGGTTGCCATCCAGAGGCGGGTGGGCAGCAGACTTGAGAGGGAGTACTAAAGAGACCATGTAGGGCATATAGACGGAGAGTTTTGGTTGTGTGCTGACGCAGTAAGCTGTGGGAAGCCTGGAGCCCACAGCCAGACCCAGAGTGGCTTGGAGGTGGTAAAGGATTTGAAGAAAGCCACAGTTAAATGGACAGAGACAGAAAGGGGGAGGCAGGTACCAAACCACACAGCCAGGTAGTCTTAGGAAGGGAATGGTTTTAAAATGAAGCCACGTCGCCTGACCAGGCAGTGGCGCAGTGGATAGAGCGTCAGACTGGGATGCGGAAGACCCAGGTTCGAGACCCCGAGGTCACCAGCTTGAGTGCGGGCTCATCTGGTTTGAGCAAAAGCTCACCAGCTTGGACCCAAGGTCACTGGCTCGAGCAAGGGGTTACTCAGTCTGCTGAAGGCCCATGGTCAAGGCACATATGAGAGGGCAGTCAATGAACAACTAAGCTGTCGCAATGCGCAATGAAAAACTAATGATTGATGCTTCTCATCTCTCTGTTCCTGTCTGTCTGTCCCTCACTCTGACTCTCTCTCTGCCTCTGTAAAAAAATAAAATTAAATTAAAATTAAAAAAAAAAATTTTAAAATGAAGCCACGTGGATTAAAGTTAGACCCTCGGAAAACATTCCAGGGAGAACTGGTTAAGAGAAGAGGAGGTTTGGGGTCCCAATGTTCTCTCTCTCTGAGCCAGAAGTCTGCCTTCTCTGCTGGCAGGTGGAGTTCAGGACGGCTACTTCCAGGCCTCAGAAGCCAGATTAGAGTGAGGGTTGACTTGCTTGGGCCTTTTCTGATGTCATTTTTAGTACTAGCCTTTTGGTATGAGAAGCCAGACCAGGTATATGTGGATAAAGAGAGTGTTCTAGAAGAAATATGGGAAGAAGCAGGTTAATCTCAAAAGCCAAGGTGATGGGGGAGAGGCTCAGTGTGGCCTGGAACTGGAAATAGAAATGTAAAGCTACCCGGTTTCAGACTATTACAGAGCATGGCGTGGTATCTGGGTTTTGTGTTGCAGGCACTAAATGTTTTGAGGTATCTCTTACTGGTGAGGTCAGAAATGCAAGGAGTTAGGGGCTGCAAGAGGGAGTGGGGGAAGTTGGGCCTAGTTGGTCTATAGAGTTGAGGACGTTGCCATGCCTAAGAGGGGCAGGTGAATAATCAGGGGAGGCTGCTGCAAAACTGCCCGTAGAAAATGGAATTAGAGGCCCTGGCCAGTTGGCTCAGCGGTAGAGCGTCGGCCTGGCGTGCAGGAGTCCCGGGTTCGATTCCCAGCCAGGGCACACAGGAGAAGTGCCCATCTGCTTCTCCACCCCTCCCCCTCTCCTTCCTCTCTGTCTCTCTCTTCCCCTCCCGCAGCCGAGGCTCCATTGGAGCAAAGATGGCCCCGGCGCTGGGGATGGCTCTGTGGCCTCTGCCTCAGGCGCTAGAATGGCTCTGGATGCAACAGAGCGATGCCCCAGAGGGGCAGAACATCGCCCCCTGGTGGGCATGCTGGGTGGATCCCGGTCGGGCGTGTGCAGGAGTCTGACTGCCTTCCCGTTTCCAGCTTCGGAAAAATGAAAAGAAAAAGAAGGGAAAAAAAAAGAAAATGGAATTAGAGGAAGCTCAAGTCTGATAGGTGACTGTGATTCTCTGGTAATGAAGGGGAGAGATGGGATGGACGTGGGAAACAACATACTCATGTCCTCACAGGTTTTCCCCTGGGGCTGAGTGAAATGCTGTACATAACTATCCTAGCCACTGGTGGAGAAGAGTCCTTGCCTTCTCTTGAGGTTGGACAGAACTGTGTATTGAAGTGGAAAACAAAACGTGAAATATTTTGTGATATGGGCCATTGTCTGATTAAGTACAACCTGACAGTTTCATTAAATGCTCAGGTGTGTGGTGGAGGTCAGGAGGATGTACTGGTGAGGGTGTGGAGTAGGGAAGGACAGTGGAGGAGGTGGGCGCCAGAGTGTGGGTTTGGAGCAGAAGCAGATGAGACTGAGAAGGGTGAGGGGGAAGGATCCATATGTAAGCATGTGGGTACACAGATTTGGGAGAGGCAAGCTAAGACAAGCTGGGGTGTTTGGTATATGAAGAGCCAATGGGCTCTGCACCTGGCTGTGACCGACAGCCTTGGAAGCTAGCTGCTCAAGAGCAGGCTGGGTTATCTGTGTCATCTGGTTGATCCAACAGTTGAGGGGAAGCTGGCAACAGAGAGGCCTGTGAAATTTAGGTTGGTTTAATAGTGTCAGAATCAGGAGGACATGGAGGACAGGTGAGAGTTTTGGGGTGGAAGGAAGTCAAGAAATAAGGACATGAGCTGGTGGTACTTTGGAGCTGCTATTAAGCCTCATGCAAAGGGAAACTGGAAACCTTTCTCACAGAGGAGCAGTGCCACAGTCTGGGAGGCAGGACATCCTGCCCGTACAAGGTCACTTGTGGCCCTGGAGAATTTGAAGGGGAGATGGCACTGTACCTAAGGGAGCTCTCCCTAGGTGGCCTATTTTTTATTTTATTTTTTACAGAGATAGAGTCAGAGAGAGGGACAGATAGGGACAGACAGACAGGAATGCAGAGAGATGAGAAGCATCAATCATTAGTTTTTCGTTGTGACACCTTAGTTCATTGATTGCTTTCTCATATGTGCCTTGACCAAGGGCCTTCAGCAGACCAAGTAACCCTTTGCTCAAGCCAGCGACCTTGGGTCCAAGCTGGTAAGCTTTGCTCAAACCACATGAGCCCGTGCTCAAGCTGATGACCCTGGGGTCTCGAACCTGGGTCCTCCACATCCTAGTCCGGCGCTCTATCCACTGAGCCACCGCCTGGTCAGGCTAATTTATTTATTAACTTTAGGGAAGAAGGGAGAGAGACAAACATTGATTTGTTGTTCCACTTATTTATGCATTCATTGGATGATTCTCATATGTGCCCTAAGGATCAAACCCAGAACCTTGGTGTATCGGGACAACACTCAAACCAACTGAGCTACCCAGCCAGGGCCCTCCTGGTGTTCTTAGTGAGGTGGGAGACATCTGCTTCTTGGGGGCAGGAGTGATCTGGAACCTGTGGTGAAAGAAGCCTCTCCAGGGGTGCTTGGTCCAGCACCCCAAGAGCCATTTCTCATTGATCATTAGAACTCAGGTATAGGTGTTAAAAAAGGAGCACATTTCAGGGCTTGGGGGTTGTTCAGCAGCCTGGGGAGTCTGGAGGCTGTGGGCACTATGAAAATAGAGGCTCTGGGTAGGTGTCACAGGTGGGCACCGCAGGGAGTAACCCAGGAGATGGGGAGGAGGTACGGAGCCAGCAACTGCTGAGAACCAGGAGGCAGGTCAAGGAGATGAAATGGGCAGAGGGATGGTGATTTTACAGTGTCTACGGGGTCATTCTCTAAGGACGTTGAAATTAAATAGACTAGTTGATGAGGTGGAAAGAAGGGCTGAGCCATTTGAGGTTCTTTGCAGAATGAGTGTCGAGGATAGCTTGTGGCTGCATGAGTGACACAATGGTATGAAAGGTGGTATAGGCCTTGGGCAATACCTGAGAAACCTGTTACACCTTTTGTTGTCTGCAGAATGGAAGGAGCAGTTAGCCAGGAGGGTGGATGGGACAAGAAGCAGCACAGCCCCTCAGGACAGCTGATATGGAGGAGGGGGAGCCACTGACCTGAATCTGTGCTTTTTTTCAATGGCACCTGCTGGAGAGCCTGCAGTCCCTGAAACACTGGGCCTTACTGGGCAGAGTCATGGCCCAGGGGGCAGGTGTGGTCTCCAGCAGCCCCCATCAGTCTGGGCCCCCAGGTCACTGCAGACCTGCCCCCATGGACCAGGTGATCTGGAAGTATGGGTGGCTGTGGGGGGATGTTTGAGGTATTGTGGCCACGAGGTTGCTGCTCAGGGTATCCTGCTTTTCCTTGCCCTGCTCCAGTCCCTGAAAAGGAAGGAGAAGGAATATGAGCATGAGATGGAGCGACTGGCACGGGAGAAGATCGCCACGCAGCAGCGGTTGGCAGAGCTCAAACATGAGCTGAGCCAGTGGATGGATGTGCTAGAGATTGACCGTGTGCTCCGGCAGACGGGCCAGCCCGAGGACGACCAGGCTTCCACCTCTACTGCCTCTGGTGAGCCCCACCCCTCAAATGCCAGACTTCCTGGCCAGGCCTTTGCCTGCTGGAAAAAGTGCCCTCTTACCCTAGACCCATAATATCCCCAGACCCCAGGGGCATCTGTTTCTCCAGCCTCTTGTTACCAAGCCCTTCTGACCTGTCTGTGTCCTCATGTCCCCCCACAGAGGGTGAGGACAACATAGACGAGGATATGGAGGAGGACCAGGCCGGCCTGGGCCTACCTAAGCTGAGCCATCGCCCCCACCCGGAGCTGCCGAAGCCACCACCCAGCACCGCCCCTGCGCCTCTGCCTCCCCACCCACACCCCCACTCCCAGCCTGTGGCCCTGTCTCCTGCTCACCTCCCTGGGCAGCAGCCGCCGCCACAGCAGAAGACACCTTTACCGGCTCCACCTCCCCCATCAGCTGCCCCTGCCCAAACGCTGGTGCCCGCTCCAGCTCATTTGGTGGCTGCGGCTGGGGGAGGCTCCACAGTCATTGCCCACACAGCCACCACCCACGCCTCAGTCATCCAGACTGTGAACCACGTTCTCCAGGGGCCAGGCGGCAAACACATCGCCCACATTGCCCCCTCAGCCCCCAGCCCTGCTGTGCAGCTGGCACCTGCCACTCCCCCCATTGGCCACATCACAGTGCACCCTGCCACCCTTAACCACGTGGCCCACCTTGGTTCCCAGCTTCCCCTATACCCGCAGCCTGTGGCAGTGAGCCAGCCCGTGGCGGTGAGCCACATTGCCCACACCCTCTCACACCAGCAAGTGAATGGCACAGCCGGGCTGGGACCCCCCACCACCGTCATGGCAAAGCCAGCCGTGGGGGCTCAGGTGGTACACCACCCCCAGCTGGTGGGCCAGACAGTGCTCAACCCTGTGACCATGGTCACAATGCCCTCCTTCCCGGTCAGCACACTCAAGCTGGCTTGAGGATGAGGCCACTCAGAGGCCCCCAGTGGGGGCAAGGAGGGGGACCTGTCCCCGCACTCTCCCACCAGCTCCACACATTCCAGCCCAGGCCCACCCTACCCACACCCACCCCCAGGCCTCCTAGGGGAAGGGGGTGCAGAGACTCTGAGCCAGGGGAGGGAGGGACCACCCCAGGGAGCTGGACACAGGCAGGGGTCAACCCACTGCACTAGGACTTGATAAAGTGATGAGAGATGCTCTGGTGGACATGCTGCCTTCTCGGCCTGGTGCCATTCCCGCCTCCCCATCCTGTACCCTGCAACCAGTTCAATGTGGACTTTGTGTTCTCCATCTTCTCCCTCCCCTGCTGCCTTCCTGTGCTGCTGCTGCTGCTGCTATTGCTCTGTCTGGTGATGTGGCTGAGCATCCGGACCCACCCCTCCCAAGCCTCAGCCTTCTCTTCCCAGGCTTTTGGAGAGGAACGGGGGGAGCTGAACTAAAGTAACTTAGCCTAGAAAGTTGGGGACCGCTGTGGACACCCTGCTCTGAGGACAGGTTCAAGTCCTAAGAAGTGGCTGGTCTGCAGTCCTACCCAGACAGGTAGGTAGGGCTTTCCAACCCAGTTGCAGTTACTGTGATTCCTTACAGCAGAAACTGGATGATTTTCTACCAACAGTAAACCAAACCCAAGCTGTGGCCAAGCTTCTGAGCGTCTCACACCCCTTACTACTGGGCTCCTGACCTCAAAAGGGCAGGCTGATGGTGGGGTGGGAAAGGAGGGGCTTGGCGGTCCCCTATACTCCCCAGCCTGGGTCTGGACTCCTGTTCCCATCCCTGGGCATGGCTTTTGGCTTCCAGAATGCATTCACTCCCGATTCCCTGGGCTCTGCTCCTTGCTTTACACTCCCCTGGGGGATGGGTGTATGGGGTGCCACCTGGGAGACAGGGACTAGCGTCTGGTTTGGGTTCCAGGAGCCTGAAGCCACACTGTTGAGGCAATCAGGAAGTTAAAATCCAGGGGTTCCACTAGAGCCCCCAACCCTTTCCCAAGCAGGCCCTAGGGTCCTGGAGAGGGCATGGCCACAGTAGGACTGCAGCTCTGCCCCAGCTTCTCTGTCTCTAGCATCATCTCTTTCCCCTGAGTGTCTCCCTTTCTCCAGTGGGCTTTCCTTGGTGGGGGCTACTGTGTGCACTGCTTTCCTCTGAGGAAAGGCCCCCCTTACTTGAGCCAAGTGCAGGGCTGAACTAGGGTGCAGAGGAGTGAGGGGAGCTTACATGTAGGGGATGCTGCTTTCCCTGCCTCTGCCTTGGCAGACCTTGGCTGCTCTTTTAATGTGGGTATTTATTACAAGTGGCCTTGTGTCAGACACAATTACACTCGTACACACTTGGCTCCCCACCTGCTCACACTCACCAATGGCCTTTCAGTGTTGGGGGAGGAAGGGTGTCCCTAGTTGTGAAGTTTGCACTGACAGGCTGGGGGGTGGGGAAGTATTGGGGCCCAGGATCCTCCGGAGTGGCCCCAGCAGAGGTCTTGACTAGATCTATATGCCTAAGAACTCCCTTTCAGCTCCTGGTCCTGGAGACCTCCCAGGGGACATAATTCTTCTCATTTGTCTCCTGTGCGTGGGGAAAGGAAAGGCCTATCAGGCGCCTTAGAGACCTCCCAGAGGGAGCCCACACTGCCCTGTAGCCCCACACAGCGCCCACCTCACAAGCTTGCTGCCTTCCTGCACTTGCAGCCACTACCACCATCCTGGTTCTCCGGGGAGCCAGTTTGACGCCTCCCAGTGTGATTACAGTGGGAAGAGGGAGAAGGGCAGGCCTGGCAACCAGGGAACAGTCAGAAACAAACTGATGAACGGCCTCTCCTCAGCTCCCTTCACCTCCCTGCATCCTGAGGCCGGTCCAGAGTTAAAACTTGTGTCAGCCAGTTGCCCCTTGGGCCTGCACAGATACCTCATCCGCCTGCTGCCCATGCCCCTCCCTGCCCCCAGCCCTGGGGGCTCTGAATCTAGTGCCGAATGACTATGTCCAGATTGGTGAAGATGGGTGTTGTTGCTGTTTTTGTTGTTTGTGAATGCTGTGATGTGTGCCCAAGAGGGCAGCCGCCGCCCAGCCTTTCTTTGGGCATCTTCCCTCTGAGAGCTACCAGGACCACATCTGTCCTCACCCTGTGGGACCGCCTGCCCCTCCCCTCCCTCCTAGCCCTTCCAGCCTGGGGGACGCGCACACACACACATCTTACCTCTCATGCGTGTTTTACTTTTTGATGTTCAGAGTGGCTCACTGGCTGGGAATCTTTACCTCGGGGAGAGGGGGAGGTTGGTTCCTTGGGGGGCCAAAGAAGGGCAGGGAATGCCTGGAGGGAAATGGGGAGTCACCAGGACCCCTGTTCTCTCTAGGAACAGCTGCTTCTCCCCCATCCCAGGGTCCCACCCCCAACCCCAAAGAGGTGGCCCTTGTTTACAGTGAGGACTCGGTCACTGTGTCTCCGTTTCCTGAACTATAAATTGTAGTGACCCCAGACTGTAGAGATTTTTATGTGTTTGGATACATCTGCTGTGTGGGAAAAAAAAACTACGAAAACCCTACTTTTGTACATATTGTATTTTTACTATTGAACTGTATTCTAGTGGCTGTTCATGCTCCAAGACTTTAGGTATTGAGACATGAATACTATCCGTGTAATAAGCACTTGCCTGGAATAAAATATAAAATTGAAATAAACCTGCACTGAAACCTGAGATGGAGCTGCCAGCCTGCAGCATCTGGGTCCTTTTGTTGCAAAAGGAGGGACAGACCTCCAGCAAGAAGCAGCAGGTTCCTTTCCCTGTTGACTTGGGGGATTGTACTCCTGCAGCTTCTGTGCTGTTTAATTTTTTTAAAAAAAAGATGGCCTGACCTGTGGTGGTGCAGTGGATAAAGCATCGACCTGGAATGCTGAGGTCGCCGGTTCAAAGCCCTGGCCTTGCCTTGACAAGGCACATATTGGAGTTAATGCTTCCTGCTCCTCCCTCCCCCTTCTCTCTCTCTCTCTCTCCTCTCTAAAAATTAATAAAAGAAAAATTTTATAAAAAAAAAATGAAGGACCTTCTAGTTTGATCCCAGTGCTAAATCTTCAACAAGCTCTGACAACTACAGTTCTGATCTTCCTTATAGCTTTTGCAACACTTCCTCAAACCATTTTTACAAACACTATCTTGTTTTATCTCTTAACACAGTGAAGTAATAACCCAAGAACTAGCCCTGTGCTGGCAGAAAAGGAAATGGGTTTGAGGTGGCTAAGTGACTTGTTACAGTCACACAGCTAGCCTAGGACCTTGTGTAGCTTCAGACTTCCCAACTCGGCAGAGTTCTCTCTGAGCATGTGCCATCCTGCCCTGGGGCCTGTTGAATTGGATTCCTAGCTGGATACTTTGGTTAGATCATATGCAAAGGTTGCTGGTTCGATCCTCAGTCAAGGAACATCCAGGCACAGATTGATGGTTCTGTCTCTGCCTTCCTCTCAAAAATCAATAAATAAAAATAAAAAACGAGTAAGTTCCAATAAGTAAGATGGAGGATCTGTGCATAGAAGGTTAGAGGTCTGAGAGGGATGTGTTTGCGGGGTAGAGGTCAGGACAGGTCAACTGGGAAGCCCTATAGGGCTGTCATCAGGGAAAGGAACAAGAGGAAGACGTCAAAACCATGTCCTGGAAAACCTTTGTCTTTATAACTACATCTTCCAGTTTATGGGAAACTAGCCCTTTGGCAGGCTGTCTCAAGAATGAGTGGAGAGGTGAGGGAGGTTAGCTGGGCCTAGCTATAGACCAGGCAGCTGCCTCATCCTGCTTTTTTAACTCCCTCACTTGAACCTGCCCCACTCCCAGCCCCAGCCAGAGGAACTGACTCAGTTTCTCTTGCTAGGGTAGGTCTGGGGATGTAGGGTAGGGGTGGGGGTGGGGGAAGGGAGTGGTGGCCACAGATGTCTTGGGGTTCCATTTGAAAAGCCAGACTCAAAAGGCCAGATCTGGTGCCCCTCCCCATTGCCTCACAATTCCACCAGCCTGTTTCACTTGTGAGATGCTGGCTCCCTCTGCTGGTAGCTCAGGGAGAGATAGATGCCTTCAATTAGGGAAGGCTGATTGTTAGGCGGGTTATTTCCTGAGTGCATGCAGTGTTTGACACTGTGCCCAGCACTGAGGACAAAGATGATGACTGCTCCTGGCAGTGGTGACCCAATATCATCTGAGAGCTATCACTATATCATAAGGGTACACAGAAACTCCCATCCCTGCAAGCAAAGGACAACCCCCCCCCCACACACACACACACACACCCTCAGCTGGAGCCTGCAAGAGAGGGGCCTGTGGCCAGGGCAATGGAAAACAAGAATCCCAAGTAAGAATCCAGGAGCTTCCGTTTACCAGTTCTGTTCTGGGAAAGAGAGAGACTTTCAGAGTCAGAGGTTTCCCTGAGCTATTTCTTTTCTTTTTTTTTAATTTTATTTATTCATTCATCTTAGAGAGGTGGGGGGAGGAGCAGGAAGCATCAACTCTTATATGTGCCTTGACCAGGCAAGCCCAGGGTTTTGAACTGGTGACCTCAGCGTTCCCGGTCGACGCTTTATCCACTGCGCCACCACTGGTCAGGCTCCCTGAGCTATTTCTAATGCTGTCCTCACTCTTCCTGCTCCTCCTCCTCACACACACATTCGACTGACCCATCACTTTTGGGATTCCCTCTGCTCTCAGAGGCCCTTTCAGGGGCCTGTGGAGTGCCAGCACTTCTGGGTGAGTGTGTGAAGGAACAGGCCAATTCAGGCTAATCTGTCAGGGGCCTTCAGTGACTTTCAGGTGCAGTCAGAGCAGAGAGAATTCAGATTGCTTTAGGCGCCAGGCTCAACTTGTGTGTGGGGGTCCCTTGAGGGGCTTATAAGGTTCTCTGGCCCCAAACCTCCCTGTGTCAACTGGTTTCCTTGCCTGGGCAGCTAGCAGTGAACAGATAATAGGCCCTAATGCTCATAAAATAAGTGTCTTCTAGACCAGACCACATGCTGGTGATGGGAGCCCTCCACCTAAGACCATGGGTGACGGGGCAGTGGTCCTCCGGGGTAAGGCAAGGCAGGTAGGAACCTGCTGTTATGGCCAGGCCCTTTCCATGCTAGAGGCCGAGAGGCCCCTGTTCAGTCTGAGATGGGACGCTGGCCCTGAGAGCTCCCTGAATGCCTGGGGTCTGCCTATCGTCCTCATCCCAACCAGCCCATAGCCAAGGTCCCTCTCACTTGGAAAAGTGGTTCTCTTTACGCCATCCTTGCCTTGTGGGGCTGGCCTTCTTTACTGTTCCACTGTGGAGAGCATACTGAATTCCCCATCAGTCACTCGCTGCCCAGTGCCAGCCCGCAAGCAGCCCCCAGAGCCTCAAGCATTGCCAAATGCTGTTTATTGGTTTGTTACACTGAAGAGTACAGTTTTTGAGCCAGAATACATATACACTCTGCTCCTCACAAAACCACTGAGTCACTAAGGCAGGCACACAACAGCCACCGTGCTTGGTGGAGGCCAAGGACTCACAGACAAGGGTGGGCAATGGGGTGGGCTGGCCCCCAAACAGGCTGTGCAGTGCCCAGGACAGGGGGGGGGCTGGGGGGGCGCTGTGCTGGATGCAGAAGGGCTGCTGGGCCATTTTCATGTTTCTCAAATGCAGGAAGTCTCCAGACCTTAGTGATTGCTGGGCAGGCCCCAGCCTGTGGCAGAGTGGCCTCCTGGCCCTGGGGCAAGGCCTGGCTTGCATGTGTTGGCAAAAGGGGGTAGGAATGACAGAACAAGCAGCATGACCCCTCCCCATGAGAAGGCTCTTCCAAGGGGGTTTCTGGGTCTCAGGCCTCTTGACAGCATAGGGAAGGCAGAGCTAGCCTTGCTTCTCACCAGCGACAAACAACGGAGACCCAAGCACCCACCTCCCTCCACTCTCAGGGACTCAGTAGATGCTTGAGATAGATGATGTACTCCCCAAGTTTTGGGGCCACGTCTGAGAGGAGGCTGTAATAGTATCACTACCCTAAAGAATCACCCTAGGACTCCTCTTGATAGGAAGTGCTCCAACCACATTCTAGATTCTCTGGCTGGCAAATGTCATTGACACACGGTTGTTAAGGATGCATATAGTGCATAAAGCAAAAACAAGGTGGCAAGAGTGAGACTACAGACACACGTGGGTGCATTGTACCGGGGTGGGGGGCACGGGGTCACCTCAGGTGGCCAAAGGCAGTGGCAGTGCTGCTGAGGTGAGCTGCTCCCACCCAGGGCCCAGCTTCTGACTGCCTCCAGTCTCAGAGAGCCCGGAAGGCAGCCCCGGAGTGCTCCCACCCAGGGCCCAGCTTCTGACTGCCTCCAGTCTCAGAGAGCCCGGAAGGCAGCCCCGGAGTGTCAGCCAAACCTGCAGACATTCTGGCTGCCCTGATGGGTTGGTGCATGCACACACACACACACACACTCTCTCTCTCTCTCTCTCTCTCTCTCTCACACACACACACACACACACATACACACTCTCTCTCTCTCTCTCTCTCTCTCTCTCACACACACACACATACTCTCTCTCTCTCTCTCTCTCTCTCTCACACACACACACACACACACACACACACACACACACACACTCTGGACCTGCAAAGGGACTCTCAGATACAGCCAAGTCACCTTGCACCACATGATCCTCACCAGGAAGGGCCCAGGCAACTATAGCCCTGATAATTCTACAGGAGCCCAGGCTGACCCAGCAGACGGTATGGGAGGCAATCCAGGCTGAGGCTGCAGGTGGCAGTGGGGTTATTTCAGGTGTTTGAGAGGGGAGCAGAGTAGGTGTTCCCCAAGTCAGCTGCTCCCTGATGCCGCCCCTCCCCATCTGGCTCTGACCTGAGGGTACCCTGGCCCCTGACTTGCCCTGCAGGACCAGAACTGCCCTGAATCGGATCCCAGGCTCACAAGCACTTTATTAGGAACAGGTGGGCAGACAGGGTTGGCTGGGAGTTGGGGCAGTCTCTGCTGTGCTGCCCCTGCACCACTCCCTGTGGGGGCCCTGGGCCCAGAGCCCAGGCTCCAGCTGGCTGCTGCCTGCGGGTCACAGCCCTCACTTGTTCTCTATAAGCATCTGCACCTTGTGGACGAGGTCCCGGGCAATCCGCAGGATCTCCTGGGCATCGTGATGCTCAGCTCGTTCTGGAGGAAACATGGATAACTGCGGGAATGTGGAGTGAGGGCAGTAGCCTGGGAGGAGCCTGTGGCTGCCCACCCTGCTTCGTTCCTACTTGCTGGACTCCTGACAGCTGCTCATGAGGAAGGGACCCGGCATTTCTGCGCCCCTCCAACCCTGCCCAGGCCAGCAGTGGGAGCCCCTATGCCCCTGCTGGGGGTAGCCCGGATGGCTGGACAAGGTCCTACCATTGAAGAACTTGATGATATCGGTGAAGTCCATGTTGTTGTCACGGATAATCTCACGGTAGGCCTCCACCAGGGCCAGGGCAATGAATAGGACAAAGTGCTCTGATGAGATGTGCTGGGCCGCCCAGATCACCTCCCACACAGAAAACACATCCTCATACAGCAGCTCTGGGGACAGTAAGGGGTTAAGGCTGAGCCACATGTGGAGACAGAGCTCCAGGGGCCCAAGTCCTGGTGTTCTCTCCATTACAGCCAGCCCAGTCCATGGAGGGGGGTTCCCTGCCTCAGGCCAAGACCGTCCTTCTCCTCAGTAATTCCTGAACACTGGGCTCCTGCAGACTCCACACTGCCCTCTTCAACTAGAGCAGCTTGGTGCTCGGGGGAGATCTGGTTTGAAAACAGTTCCCCAAACCATTACCTGAGGGTGACTTTCCACCTGTCTTCACTTTGGATTCATGTAAGATTTTAAAATCTTGATGCCCAGGCAGCCAGCCATACTACATAGTCTGAAGTTGGGTGGGGCCCAGCGCACTGGTGTTTCTAAAAAAGTTACCCAAGTGGGCCTGACCTGTGGTGGCACAGTGGATAAAGCGTCGACCTGGAAATGCTGGGGTCGCCGGTTCAAAACCCTGGGCTTGCCTGGTCAAGGCACATATGGGAGTTGATGCTTCCTGCTCCTCCCTCCCTTCTCTCTCTCCTCTCTCTCCCCCTCTCTCTCTCCTTTCTAAAATGAATAAATAAAAATTAAAAATTAAAAAACTAAAAAGTTACCCAAGCGGTTTCAAAGTTGTTAGGGTCCAGAACCACTGACTTTGGGGAAAAGGATTTTCCGCTGCTCCTGACCCCAGGCCTACCATCCAATCTTCCCCTTACCTCTTTTAAAATCCAGCAGGAACCATCGGTAGCAGAAGTAGAAGTGGGTGTAGTCTCCATTCTGATGCATCAGTTCAAACAGCTCTGAGTCCAGGATCTTATGTGAGTGGAGAAAGGGAGAAGGACTGAGCCAGTGTCGCCTCTCCCTGCCACCCCGCCATCCACCAGGCCCCTGCTGCTGTGGCGCATGGTGGCTGCTCTCCAGCCCTCTCCCAGCACCTGGGCACTGTTCTGCGGCCCCACCCACCCCTCTGGGTTGTACTCTTTTTGGAGTTCTACCGTTTTCTGGGTGTTTGATTTCATCATTAACATTACTATTCACCAGAACTTTCATGAGCACAAGCATTCACATACTAACATTCCTCCTCAATTTATAACATTGAAAACTGTGTTTTTCAGAAACAAATGTACAGATACTGAGAAAAAACTGATGGGAGAAGGTCTGGGGGGATTGGGTGGAAGGTGGAAGGATTAAGATGTACAAACTTGTAGTTACAAAACAGTCACAAGGATGTAAAGTACAGCATAGGGAATATAGTCAATAACATTGTAATAACTATGTATGGCACCAGGTGGGTCCTAGACTTATGGAGGGATCACTTTGCCTCATAAGTTAGGAATATGTCTAATCACTGTGCTGTATACCTGAAACTAATATAATACTCAGTGTCAAGGGGAATCCCAAGATGGTGGCAGAGTAGGTGGAAGTTACACTCACCTCCTACCAGTTCCAAACTGGAATTACAACTAAGTTATAGAACAATTAACCTGAATAACCAACTGAAGAGAACTAGCTGAACTGAAGAGAACCAACTAGCTGAAGAGAAGTCTTACAACCAAATATTCACAGAAGAAGCCACATCGACTGGCAGAAAGGGCTGGCCCAGCTCCCATAGTGGCTGAGAATCTAGATTATTTTAGCTGCAAAGGTACCCCCTGAGAAGTGTGGGGTCTCAACCCCATGCTGTGCTCCCCACCCTGGAGTAGCAGAGCCAGAAATAGGAGTCCATATTAACATCTGGCTGTGAATGCCAACTGTAATTGGAAATAAATTTTTTTTGAAATGAAAGAAATTAAGCTTATACATAAAAAAATCTTGGAATGTTCCCTGGCCTCCCTGTGGAAGATGGACAAGCCCAATGGCACCTGGTCACGTGTCCACAGGTGGCTGCAGACCTCACCTGGATGAGGGAGCGCATGTTAGCAAAGTGGGTATCCATGGCGCCCCCATTGGGGAAATTCTGGCTCATCCTCTTCATGAGGTGGCTGAAACAGCTGTAGGCTAGCTGATCTGAGGAGAGACAGGAGTGAGGCCATAGGGCAGGACACCTCACTTCACAGGGGGTGTCCTGTGGCTCAGAGGACAGGGCTGGCTAATATCCCCACCCATCTAGACCTAGTAGCCTTCTTTCCTTCTCCAGCTTAGGTCAGCCCAACCCTGAGACCATTCCAGGAACACTCCTCCTTTCCCTGGCCCGGCCCTCACCGTTATCAAGGATGACCAGGAGCGGTGCCAGCAGATCACACATGCCCTGGACATAGCCCATGTCCAGGTGTTCCCACACGTAGCTGAAATGCCAGGGACAGAGTCACTGTGGGTGTATGCCATCCTCCCCTCCCCTCAGGAGTCCCCAGGGAGACGGCCCCTAGAGCGGCCAGCTACCCAGAAGTCAGCCTTCCCGTGACCCTACAGCACTGGGAGTGCAATGGTGACCAACCCACAGCCCCTGTCCCCAAGCCACTCAGGGTTCAGGGAAAGACAGTGCTGGGGTGGGGGAAGCCATGGAAAGAGGAAACAGATAGGGCTTCCTGAAGTGTGGCCGGGCTGCAGACCTCCAAGAGTGGAGGGGGCTGAGGCACGGCACTGCAGGGAAAAAGTGTTCCAGACAGAGGGAGTCCAGCGTGATTCCGTGCCGGGGAGGGAGCAGGGCACCTCAGACCTAACCTTTCACGGAGCAGGGTCCCTGCCTCCCACCCTGAGCCCTGCCCTACAATGGCACCTGCACATGATGTCTCTGAGCCTCTCGAGGTTGCAGGGTGTGAAGTACCAGTAGTTGCGGTCACATCGCAGCACGTCCTTGTCTATGCGGTGCAGATTTAAGGCCACGGTGTCCAGTAGTTCTATCTGAAAGAGGGGAGGGCCCTCAAGGCTGAGCTGGGAGCCAGAGGTGCTGCCCACAGGAGTGCAGCAAAGGCAGGCAGGGAGCCAAGGGACCCTGAGAACAAAGTCCTCTGGGGATGCTGAGAGATGGGCTCAGGACCCTCCAAGATAGTCAGGGCATCCCCCATCTTCCACCCGCCAGCTTGTCCCCACGCCTCGGGGACCAGCTGAGAACAGTGCCTGGAAACTTCCACGTACAGTGTAGGCAGTGGCGCACACAGCCGCGAGCTCCTCCCCCGCATCCAGCTCTCTGGCCCCAAAGGCCTTCTCCTGGCTGGGATCTTGGGGCTCGGAGAAAGCATGGACTGCAGGAACCAGCCCGTCGGAGCCTTCCTCCCCACTGCAGTCCTCCTCGAAGCCCACACTCGGCCCCTCATCTATGCTTGACTGGATGCCCGAGGCCACGGAGTAATTGCGAGATGAAGGCAGTCCCGAGTCTGGAGAATCAAACTCCACTGACTGCTGCTGCTCCACCATGGCAGTGCCCTGGGGCCCTGCTCCTGGTTCCTCCTCAGGCTCTGGTCTGGAATCCTTAGTGCCTGGGGGCTTTGGGGGCTCCAGGTCATCCACAGAGATAAATACCTGGGGGACAGAACAGATGGTGGGGCTCACACCTGCACTCCAGCACCTTCCACCACCTTCCCTCAGCTCAGTGTCTCCTTCCTGGGGTCAGAATGAGGGAGAGGGGTGCAGAGTTCTCTTCACACCTCCCACTTCCACCCCATGGCCTCCAACATGGCCAACTCTGGGCGCCAAGTCTCCCCTTTGAGCCAGCTGACCAGGTGGAGAGAAATCGGCTTCTAGGCAAACAGGAAGACTTCAGCCCTATCCAGTCCCCTCCTCTGGCTTCTTCCTAGGGCCTGAGGAAAAGCGAAACACTCTAGGCTTCTTGTGGCTGCTGCAGAGAAGGAGGGGGACCGGAGGCCTGGATACTCAATGGACCTCGATGGCCAGTGTGAGCAGTGTCATTCTCAAACACCTGAAGCCATGAGGCTGCCTCAGGTCAGGAGGGCTCCTCTGTGTTGGTGGGGCTGTGGGGCAGCCCGGCGGGAGAGCGGGCTGGAGGCGTTAGGAAAAACAAGTTCTTTCTTACTGTCTGTACTGACTGGTCAGCAGAATAAGGCAGGAAATTTTTCTAGCAAGTACCTGATTAGTTTTATTAGCCACAGACAAGCTGAGGAGAGGTAAGAAGTGAAAGGAAACAGTTTGCTGATTGGAAACAGGCCATCACCATGGACAAGTCACATGGAAAAGAAGAGAGACATATGCTGACTGGTTTTTACTTCTTTTTTTTTCTATTTGGACTATGTATGTCAGGGGTCCTCAAACTTTTTATACAGGGGGCCAGTTCACTATCCCTCAGACCGTTGGAGGGCTGGACTATAAAAAAACTATGAACAAATCCCTATGCAAGGCCCTGGCTGGTTGGCTCAGTGGTAGAGCGTTGGCCTGGCGTGCAGAAGTCCTGGGTTCGATTCCCGGCCAGGGCACACAGGAGAAGCGCCCATCTGCTTCTCCACCCCCCCCCCTCCTTCCTCTCTGTCTCTCTCTTCCCCTCCCGCAGCGAGGCTCCATTGGAGCAAAGATGGCCCGGGCACTGGGGATGGCTCCTTGGCCTCTGCCCCAGGCGCTGGAGTGGCTCTGGTCGTGACAGAGCGATGCCCCGGAGGGGCAGAGCATCGCCCCCTGGTGGGTGTGCTGGGTGGATCCCGGTCGGGCGCATGCGGGAGTCTGTCTGACTGTCTCTCCCCATTTCCAGCTTCAGAAAAATACAAAAAAAAAAAATCCCTATGCACACTGCACATATCTTATTTTAAAGTAAAAAAAAAACAAAACAAAAAAAAACAGGAACAAATACAATACTTAAAATAAAGAACAAGTAAATTTAAATCAACAAACTGACCAGTATTTCAATGCGAACTATGGGCCTGCTTTTGGCTAATGAGATGGTCAATGTCCAGTTCCATATTGTCACTGCTAGCCATGACAAGTGATATGAGGTGCTTCCGGAGCCGTGACACATACATCCCGTGTCACCAGAAGTAGTACTGTACGTGAGCAATGCCGTGCTTTACTCCTCTCACTGACCACCAATGAAAGAGGTACCCCTTCTGGAAGTGTGGCGGGGGCGGATAAATGGCCTCAGGGGGCCACATGCAGCCTGGGCCGTAGTTTGGGGACCCCTGATGTAAGTAAAGGGATGCTAAAAGTTTTCACTTTGTGCAAAAAGCATGAAATGCTGTTGGGTTAGGATCAGGTAAGGTCACGGTGTGGAAGCAATCCGAGGTCTCAGACCAGTGCTAGCGCTGCTCTCTGTGAGCCAAACAGCTGGTGGTGACCGGGCTACTATAGATCCACAGAGGAAAAATATGCTCATAAACAGGGGATTAAGAACAAAGCACACGAAAAGGAGATGAGCCTTGGTAGTTATATTTCTCACTCCAGCGTGAATTTTCTGTTAATATCAGTAAGGATTTAGAAAAAGTGGCAAGACTGTGTATTATCTAAATAAAGTGCCTCTTTTTTTTTTTTAAGTGAGAAGAGGGAAGACAGAGAGACTCCAGCATGTGCCCGACCAGATCCCCCTGGTGACCCCCATCTAGGGCTGATGCTCTGGCCATCTGGGGCCCATGCTTGCTGCTGAGCTATTTAGCACCTGAGGCAGAAAGCCATCCTCAGCACCTGGGGCCAATGCACTAGAACCAATCGAGCTATGGCTACAAGAGGAGAAGGGAGAGAGAGAAAGAGAAGGGGGAAAGGGAGGGCAGGAGAAGCAGATGATCTTCTCCTGTGTGCTGTGACCAGAAATCAAACCCAGGAGACCCATACGCTGGGCTGACACTCTAACACTAAGCCAACCGACCAGGGCCTAAAGCACCAATTTTAAAGAAAAAACTTAAGTTAATAAAAGAGTGTCCTTCAAACTGAGACTTCTTATCACTCCTGATTGGGCCCAGCAGCCACACTGTGGGACTTGTTCCTCTAACGGCAGGGGTGATGCCACAAGAACCAGGCAGGCTCTGAACCAGCTTTGCATAGTCAGCTGTGTAAGACAATGAAAATGCCACAGAGCTAGGGAGACCTCGCCAGGAGACACCAATAGCACCACTCTAAGTGCTGCCCTGGTCTCTAGCAACAGCTCTCAGTGAAGCCTCTGCAATCAAAGGATAGTAGAGTTGAAACTGGACACCGAGGTCCAGAGATGGGAAGACAAGTCACTCATCTTGTTAGCAGTGGACCTGGGACTAGAACCCAGGGCTGCCTATTCTAAGCCTTGAGGATTCTCTATGGGGAAGGCTTCCCTAATCCCTATAAATCCATTTTTCCCTGCTAGTCCACTAAAACAGGACACAATGCACACTGTCTCACACTATTCCTGCAACACCCAGAAAAGTGGGCAGCAGGAGATAGTCATCCTATTTTTCAGTGAAAGGGACACACAGACACATTAAGCCATTCTCCCCGGACTCCACTACCAGTGAGTGCTGGAGGCCGGGCTGGTGCCGGGACTCCTGCATGTCAAGCACTGGAGGCTCTCACCCCATCCCCTGCCCCGCCCCCCCCCTCCCGCCCCGTCTGGCTCACGTCATTGCTGATGGTGGAATCTCGGTGGATGAGGTGCTGCACGTGGCTGTCGATGCTGCTGCCCGAGGACAACTTGGTGAGTGTGGCTGGGTGAGCCTCCCGCTCCCGCTGCTTCACCACCACTTCGCAGGCTTTCCACTCTGCCAACACCTGCCGGTACCTCGCTGCCACCGCTGCGTCCACCTGTACTCGGACCACACCATGACCATGGGGGAGGGTGCACCGGCCCTCCTCTGCAGGGGCTGGGATGGCTTGGGCCTAGCAGTGAGGACAGTGGGTCATTGCTGCTAACATCTTCCTCTGCCATGTTTCTTTCCATCTGGGGAGGAACTAAGCCTTCTGAGACCCCCACCCTTGGGTCTTCTGGTCGCCCTCCCCATCTCCCTATCCCTACGGAATGGGCTCCCCTTACCTGCTCCATCTCCTTCTTGCTCATGCCAAACGTGTAGTGGCCGAGCAGAAAGGGCCAGACGTCCTTGCGGATCTCGTGCTCCACACCTCCGTAGTAAACCTGCCGCAGTAGCTCCAGCTCCTTATAGTTCTGAGGGACCCAAGGGAGGAAAGACTGTGCAGTCCCCACAGTCCCTGTGGCCCTGCTGGGTGACCCCACCCCGTGGAGAGCTGGGGCTGGGAGCTCTGCTGAAGTTCAGGGAAACCCTGCTTTGGGGCAGTCACATCCTCCCCACCCCAAGTTAGACCTGGATGAGACCTCCTCAACCCCCCTCCTTCCAAGGCAGAAATGGAACCTAGAATGGTGCAGATTTGTCCAAAGTTATGGAAGCAGAACGGACTTCCCCTCCAGTGCCCGTCCCATGGAAACCCACAGCCTCAGCTGTCTAAGATTCTACCATGGTCCGGGCCACTCCAAGGCCACCAGTCTGGGCCTTTCAACCCCGACAATGACTACATTTCGCCTGAATGCCCAGGTGGCCTGTGAAAGCTGCTCCCAGAGCAGACTTACGGCTCTCACTGCTGCCCGCCCCAGCCCCTGGTCCCGGTCCCTGGCCCCGGCACCCAGAGTGTGCACCTTTTCATCCTTCTGGTATTTGCTCCACACATCCTTGGTGAGACCCCCTGAGGCCCCTGGGGGCCGGGTGGGCGGGATGATGTTGTGATGCACCAGTGCTGACAGGTGGGTCCGCACTGTGGACAGGTGGCGGCAGTATGCCAGCCCTGGGGGCGGGAGGGAGCCATGAGGCTGTGACCATGGGGCCTCCCCCTGCCCCTGCCTCATGTGACCACACCTCACCCCACACTCACAGCCGTAGAAGGCCCGGGACACGATCTGCCTCTTCATGTTCTCACATAGTAGCCTGAGGGGCAACCTGTGGAATCAGTCTGGCTTAGAGAGCTGTGGCTCTCCTGGTGGGAGGAGGGCGGCGAGAAGTAAGGGCATTCGGGTGATGCGCAAGTAGGGTCCATAGCCTGGCAGCAGGTCAGTGGCCTCCAACTACCCAGCGGACCTTGGGCAACAAACTTCACTATATGTTAGTGAATTTTGGTTTCCCCAAGTGAAAAATAAAGAGATCCACCTGAGTCTTCAGAAGTAGCAGGTAAAAAGAAGTAACCAGTCCAATGAAGCAGCCGGCAAAAGCATCCAGCGCTGGCACGTGATCCTTACACAAACGCCGTTCCCATGCCATTCCGGCACATAGCCCATGCCCAGGTATCTGCTGTGTGTCCCCAGACATTCACCCCTCCCCTTTCACACTGGGAAGAGGAGCTCACAAGTACTGGGCACCTACTATGTGCCAGACAAGCTCCAGGTACTCATATGGGTTATACACCTCACTTAGTCCTCATAAGTACCTTAAGAAGCAGGTGGTATGACCCCAATTTCACAGATGAGGAAACTGAGGCTCATAGAAACTCAGTTACTTGCCAAAATCACATGGGTAGCAGAAATGAATATTGAACCCAGTTCTGACCAACTTGGGGCCACCATGTCAGGCAAGTGACACAGCCCCTAAAGACAGACTGGCACAGGCCTGACCTGTGGTGGCGCAGTGGATAAAGCGTCGACCTGGAATGCCGAGGTCGCCAGTTCAAAACCCTGGGCTTGCCTGGTCAAGGCACATATGGGAGTTGATGCTTCCTGCTCCTCCCTCCCCCTTCTCTCTCTCTCTCTCTCTCTCACTCTCTCTCCTCTCTAAAAATTAATAAAAAAGAAGAAATTAAAATAAAATAAAATAAAATAAATAGAATTTATTATAAAAAAAAAAAAAAAGACAGACTGGCACATACATGGATGTATACACTCACGCAGAGGTGTTCTCCCTGCCCACTCACCGGTCAGGGACACAGCTGCAGTGACTGGGAGTTGCATATGGGGAGCTCCTGGTGGAACAGGAGAGGCAGGAGGAGCCCTGGCTATACAGGGGTTCTAGGTGCCAGGATGGCGGGCTGGGCCCAAAGCCCTGCATCTCGATCATGTCACCAGCATCTGAGGACAGGAAGGGGGCCGTGGTCAGGACCTGGCAGGCCTTCTCCCCCAGCCACCCTGCAGCATGCCCACCTCTGTGCCCAGAGCTGCAGCATGAAGTCACCCTGGGGAGAACCACGGGGTGGTGCCTGCCTGGTTCAGAGCCCAGAGATGGCAATGGCGGAGAGGGAGTGCCTGACACTTCCCAGGCTCCACCTAACTTTTCTGCATGTGATAGAATGACTGAGTTGTGGATGATTGTGTCTGTTCACTCCATCTTGCTATCAGTGATGGAAAATACTTGCTTTTCTAGAGGAAAGGAAGTGAGAGAAGAAACAACAAAACCCTGAGCTCCTTAAAATGCCACCAGCTAGCTTGGCCTTTGATGATTCAGCCTGGTCCTTTTGGACAAACTCTGAGAGACACAGGAAGATGTCTAACCCGAAACACTGCAAACTGTGAACCTTCCTATGCCAAGAGTCTCCACTGATCAAAGTCCCGAGTACCCCTGAGGGTTCCAGATCTGGAAGCCAATGGCTGAGGAGGGTCAGGGCTTCCTGCCCAGGCCAGGCACCCCTGCTGCCAGCTCCTGTGGGTCCTTTCTGAGCTCTCCATCCTTGCCTAGCCTGGCTGCCAGGCCACCACAGGGATGAGGATGGTAGCTGGGCACACAGTTCCACCATCCAGAAGAATGTCCCCAGGTGCAGCCTTAGAAGACAGCTCCTCAGACACATCTACACCAAAAGTAGATGGAACCTTCTCAGCCAGCCCAGCTGGTCTGAATCAGAACTCAAGACATCGAGAGCTTCTAGGGCTCAAGTGGGACAGGGCACACTGCTCATGGGGGACTCTGGCAAGTCCAGGGAGCCACAGAGATGAAGCAAAGTGAGGGCAGGAAGTGGAAGGACAAGGAGATGGTGCTAGGAGGGAGGGAGGGAACAGAGGAGTAAAGAATAAGGAGAGGGAGCTGTGTGTGTGTGTGTGATGATGACTTCTTCAAGCAGCATTTCTTCCTGCAAACCATGGCCTGGGCCCTGGCCTGCTTGTGTGGAGCAGACCAAGGCCTGGTTTCTGTGGGAGCCAGACTCCAGCTCTGAGTGTGCCTTGGTGGGAGGCGCTGAGCTGAGCCCCCTCCAGTCCCCTCAGGGGCTGCCTGTCTTGGCTGGGAATCTCTTCCCAGATCCAAGGTGGGATTTTTGTAGAGATCTGGTCCTTCAGCTCCACCAGGAGGTAAATTAAGGGTATGTACTTGGTGTGGAGGGGCTGCAGCTCTGGGAATGAGGTGTTAGAAGCCATGCTGAAGACTGGGAAAAAGGAAGGGGGGACAAATGCAAGTGGGCGGGGCAGGAGCCCAGCTAGTGCCCTTAGAGCAGGCAGGAGAGAGGCCAGTTCTGAGAGGTGCTGGGGTGGGAGCAGGCCCAGCCAGGCAGGCAGCAGGCGGCAGGCGGGGGTGAGGGGGACAGGGGGATAGAGGGCAGAGGGTGGGCACACAGGGAAACGAGCTCATGCCCAGAAAGCAGGGCTCAGCCAAGGCAGGTCTCCTGGGTCAATGCTCTTCACCTTAATTCTCCAGGAAGGAGCTGAACCAGCCAGCATTGAACACTGCATCCCTGAATTAGCCCAGTGCAGACAGCCGGGGCTCTGGAGTGACTGGGCAAGGGGCAGCAGGCAGGACGGGGACTCTGCTGGGTCAGCTTTGACTCTGACTCTCTCCTCTGAGCTTGAGGAAAGTTTGAAGCAAAACAATCAAGGTGGTTGAACCCCACAGCCCCTAAGACTCCGAGTGAAAGGTGCTCGGCCTGGAGCAGAATTAGAGTGAACAGCATCTCTGCTCTGTGGGGAGGCAGCAGGAGAGGGAGGGGGGGAGGAGAGGAAAGTCTGGACACCCGCCACTCGATTCACATGCACAAGTCAAGCATGTTGCAGGCCTGGAAAGCAATGGCTAGCAGGACAGACTCAACAGTGTTGTCATTATGGACTGGAGGGGAGGCAGGGGCTCTCACACCACCTCCCCAGCCACCCGCTGATTCTACTCTCGTGCCTCCTCCTCTTTCCCAAGCACTGGAGTCCCAGGGGTTGCATACTGGCATACTGGGTAGGTCTGGCCCCCTAGTTCCCCAAGAGGATGCCCAGACAAGCCCTGGGGCCTCTGCACCCTGCAGGCCTGGAGATTTCTCTGACCCTGGAGTCCTCAGCATTAAAACTAGTCAAGGATGGGCTTCCTATCACTAAGTCTTCCAAGGCAGGGGCCTGGCGGGGAGCCCCCAATCTCTAGCCTGACTACCAGTTCGTGGGGGTAAGAAGGGTCAGCCTGGGCCCTCCTGACAGCCTTCCCACACTGCTTAAAGTCAGTTACCTATAATAAGCATCAGCCCAAGCTCAGGCTTGTAAGGAACCAGATGGCAGGCCGTGTGCAGGCAATCAACATCACAAGCGAAGTCTCCCCACGTTCCTGCCCGGGCTGCCTGCAGGTCCTACTGCAATGGCTGGGAGGGCAGACACGAAGGCTGGGACGTGGGAAGTAAGGGGGCAGCTAGCAGGGCTGGGCTGAGGGTGTGCTAGGTGTGTTCTAGGACATGGACGTGGTTGCCCAGGGACAGGGAGACCCCTTATTGGTGGCTGGGCTAAGGAACTGGACTCTTTGACAGAACTTTGGGGAAGCATAAGGGAAGTGTCACATATTCTTAGACAGCCTCTGTAGGGGCTGGGAAAAGGGAGGAGAAATTAATTCTGTGGTATGGGAATGGGGACATTCCCCTCAACTCCAAGAGAGCTGGCCCTTCATAGCCAAAATCCACTGAGCACCCCAGCCTAGCCCTCCAGGTTCCCAGGCTGGTCCCATTCCAAGAAGAGAGTGGGGTCCCCTTTCCACCAGCCTAGCTCTGTCCATGGGTGATGGACAGAGCAGCTGTGGGCACTGGGCTGTGTCATTCATAATTAAGGGACTCTACAACTATGTACTCTGGAGGGTGGAACACACCTGACTTACATCCCTGGCAGATATTTCTAGATTTCACACTAAAGCACCAGGCAGTGCCTGCTGGGTAAACTGAGCCTTGGATTTCATTCCATGGTGGCCCCAACCCTCAGCTGACGCACTGGTGACTTCTGTCTGCATGAGCTCTCCAGGCCCTACGCCTGCCCAGAGGGGCCTGGTGCTTCTGTCCTGTTTCCACTGAGTCAGGAGTCAGAGGCACAGGGCGCAGAGGCCGGTCTGCTCAGCCAGCAGGAAGGAAAGAAAGAAAGAAACACTGTCTTGGGTTTGCCTACATGACCCCCAGGAGTGGGAACAGGGCTCAGATAGCCACTCAGGGTTTCCAGGGGGCAGCCGGATCATCAGATCTTTCCCGAGTGGGTCTCTTCTCTCTCCTGACAGACTCAGTGGGGAGCCCAGAGGCAACTGCATTTTGTCCCAGCCCTTCTTCTTGCCAGCACCACCTTCTGCCCTCCCTGATCTGCCTCCGGATGAAAGGGGACCACCCTGGGTGCAAGTCCCATAATGCCAACACTGCCGTTTGAGCCCCTGCGGTGGGTGGCAGGTGGGCCCAGGGGGGTGGGGCAGAGGGATAGGGTGGGTCAGGGAGAAGGGGAGGGATAAAAACCTTTCATCGGATTGGGAGCTGTGAGGTTCCGCGAGCAGATCATTGAGAGCATCGCGTGCAGTTTATCCTCCTCTTCCTCATCATCGTCCACCGAGGCCGCGCGGCTGGCCGCTAGGTGGTGGTAGTTAATAGTGACTGCTCAAAGAGAACAGCGAGAGAGGCAAAGCATGAGAACCCAGTCCTGGGGCGAGATGACTGACTCGGTCCTCAGGGGGAGCAGAATGGAGTCTGCGTCACCTTGAGCCTGTGGGGCCTGGAAGGGGGGGAGGGGGGACCCGAGAGTCTGTTGAAGATTTACTGGGGAGAGTAGGGAAGAAAGTGGGGAGACGACAGCAGCTACAGAGCTCCACTCTTTGGATGAGGCCCTCTCTAGAAAGAACAGAAAAGAGAACTGATGGGGGGAAGTCAGGGTAGTGAAAGACCAGGCCAGCGGGACAAGGCCGGCGGCTCAGGGGCTCTTCAGCCCTGGCTCAGGCTGGGCACGACGGCTGGCAGATGGATCAGCCCTGGCTCAGGCTGGGCATGACGGCTGGCAGATGGAACCTGATCGTTCTTCAGCTTGTGTCAGGGTCAGGCTGGGGTCAGATCTGACGATTACCCCAAGTCCCCCTCCTCAGACTAGGAAGCCAACCTTCTCCATGGGTTTCCTAGAGCTGCCCTCGAGGAGCCCGAGTCACCCCCTGGGTTTCAGCTCCTTGGCACCCTGGCTTGCCCTTCAGGGAAGTCGATCTTGAAGTGAAGTGACCAGAAATGGGAAATGCCAAGGCTTGAAGCAAGTAAGTACAAACTGAGTCATCTAAACCAAGCAAGAGCCTGAGACTAAATACCGGGCTTGCAAATCCATTCTGGCAGTAGCTGTGTCTCCTAGTCAGGTACAACAGGGAGGGGAGGGGGTCCCCACGTCTTGGCCCTCCAAGCCTGTAGGGACTGCTTGTGCTGTGGCTGTGTGTTTGCAGTCTGGGTAATCGGTTAGTACAAAGACAACATGTTGACAACTTATTGGCACAAGTTAGAAAATTTAGGGAGCAGGTGGTCTGGCTGGCAAATGCTCTGGGCTGGCAAATTCCTTGACCTTCTTCCCAAGATTGGTGAGTCTGGCCCAGGGAAACCTGTGGGGAGCAGAGCACGCTGACCAGAAAGGGAACTCTGTTGGTAGATCCCTATTAGGGCCCAGAGGTGTACGTCCAGGAGGGACAGGACCCACGATCGCCAAGCCATCTTTCAGCGCCCCTCCCCCAGCTGCAAGTCTCACCCTCCTCAGATGCACTGCGACTGCAGTCACAGCTCCTCTCATCAGGAGCTGGTTTGAGAGGGTTCTGGTGGTAGCGCAGTCAGTGAAAGATTTGCACCACCCAGAAAGCAGCACTGATCCTGCAGGCCGGCCACCTTGTGCAGGCCAGGCAGCGGGCCGCGGTGGAACAGAGGTCTCACTTCCTGGATCTAGGCTCGTCACATTTTTTTCACTGAGGCAGGGCATGAAAGGATGACTAAGAGAATATTGTATAGAGACACCTGGATCAGCTGAGCCAAGAGTGTCGGCATGACAAGGGAAGGGCAAGAACAGGTAGAAGAGAAGCGAATTCTCAGGGGGACGATCTGCGGGAAAAAAGGTCCAACGAGAGGCTGAGTCCTCAACCGCTGATCTGAACCTGGCCTGGTCAGGGGACCTTGCCTGCTACCTCTCCTGGGTGATGCTGTGCCCCCCTAAACCTCCCTGAGCATCTCCCTCTTCCACAGAAGTGGGGGACACTCACTGTGCTCGTGCCTGTGTCCAGGGTAAATGATCCGAAACACATAGTCTGTGGCCCACCCTGTGCCCGTCTCGTCTACATCCGCGGACCGCATGCTGCCGCGTTTCCGGAGCCTGGGGAACACCTTCCCCTGGGGAGGAAGAGGTGGGCAGTCAGCCTGTCAGGGCAGAGTTCTGTTCCAGGTGCCCGCCCAAGGCTGCTCCCCAGAACTCCCTGTGGGGAGAGGGTGGGAGGAGGGCGGGGAACACACCGCATCTATCCCTTCACCTGAGCCTCCCAAGCCCTGAAATACCTTTCCCTGCTGGGTCCAGAGCGGGGGCTCCAGCTGTCCTTGAGGCAGAAGCCCATTCTCCAGGCAGGATAAAAAAGACAGCAGGTGTCCCCCCTGTGGGAAGTGCAGCGGTGGCCTCTGGATGCCGTCCTGGTTCACCAGGACGAGTGTGCCACCATTCCCTGTGGTGGGGGGTGAACATGGGTGAGGGAAGCTGGGCCTCTGAGGCCTCCTGGCCATCACTGTAGCCCAGCTGGCCAGGCCCCCAGACTGGGTGGGAGGACAGCGGGGCCAGAGTGGCCATCACTGTAGCCCAGCTGGCCAGGCCCCCAGACCGGGCGGGAGGACAGTGGGGCCAGAGTGGCCATCACTGTAGCCCAGCTGGCCAGGCCCCCAGACCGGGTGGGAGGACAGCGGGGCCAGAGTGGGAATGACGAAAGGAGGACAAGACATCCCGTGGGCCATGCACACATGTGACTGAGAAAAGGAAGTCTCTTTTCCCTCAGCCCCGATGCCCAGGACAAGGGAGGCTCACTTTGCTGGTGGCAGTGGATGCAGACAATCTGGCTGAAGGGCACAACCAAGGCATAGTCCCAATAAACACTGGAAAGAAACCAGATTGGGTCACTGTGTCCCAAGACCAGCCACCCTGCCTTCCTCAGCTCCCGGCCCCAATACCTGTGGAACTACCCTGAGGGCAGGATGGACATAGCCGAGAGGCGACCTCAGCCGGCCATGCCCCTCCGGGCTCCGTGCTGCCCTCATGGCACAGAGCCTGGCAGTCTCAGGTGCCTAGAGCTTGGCTCAGGCAAAGCTCCTGATTCCCAGGCCTGGCTGGATCTTAGAGAGCTCGGGAGTATCTCCAGCCAACCTCTCTCTGTAATTCTTGGCACAAGATAAAGTGTGAGGCCTGTCTCCTGGAACAGGCTAAGTGTCCCCATCACCTTGCCTGGTGGCAAGCCCTACAGTCCTTCCATTGCTCCTGGGAGTGCGTCCCAAAGCCCCCACCTCTTTTCCAGCTCGGAGTCCCCCAGAGTCCCATTCATGAGCTGGTTAGGAGTCCACTTCAGAGTCAGGCTCTCTGCAGACTGGTGCAGGGAGAGGTAGCCAGGAACAGCCTCCATGTCCTCCTTCTACAGGGAGGAGACACACAGAAGACAGATGATGAGGGACTGAGGCTCCCAGTGATGGCCTACGGAAAATGAGGTCCAGGTAGGAGTGCGGGAAGCCAAGCTAGCCCAACCACGGGACCCTGGGACGGGGGCCAGGAGGAAGTAGGGCAGAACGCGAGCCACACGCAGATGTGGGCATAGCTTCTTCCTCGCTTGCCTTGTGCCACTGGCTCTGCCCTTTCAGCCTCCTGGGTGCCAGGTGTGTCCTGGGCCAGCCATTTACAAGCTGGGTGTTCACCCTGCCTGCTGGCTGCCGTCCCTATCCCTGGATGGCCTGGTTCTCAGCCAGAGCAGATGTCATTTCTGGCTTCTACCGGATCAAGACTGGGCATGAAACAGTGAAGTGGGGCTGAGGCCATTCTCCCTTTTCTCTCTGGCCAAGCCCCTAAGAAAGGGAAGAACGTGGCTGGAAGGTTCCAGTCCTGGGGCCCTGGGAAGAGGGAGATGAGAGGTGAGCACTAGGCTTTCCTACCGGCTGCACCAGCACGTTGTTCTTGCCATAGAGCAGCCGTGTCCTGGAGTTCTGGTGCAGGGACTCCACGTACTCGCGGGCGCAGGCAGCGAGCCTGTCCTCCGATGTGCTGCCGCTCGAGTGCCGCTTCCGGATCTGCACGAAGCCCCAGCTCAGCCCCCGCCCTGAGAAGCCAGCCTTGAAGGTTGAGGACATGAGCTTCCATGCGGACCCTTTCTAGCTGACCCCGGGAGTCCTTCCTGCCCCCACTTTGCTCCCAGACACCCTCTGCTTTCCAGCCATGAACCAGTGTGCTCCTGGCATTAAGCGCCAGTGTGAGGAAAGGGCTCTTCAGCGGTGGCCACTACCTCAGGGCATCACCAAGGCCCAGCCTGTCTCTGTGAGGAGCAGAGAGGCCGGCTGCCCCTCCCTACAGACCTACAGGCATAACTGGGACGGGCACAAGCAGTGGGGAGAGGGATGCCTACTCCTAGGGCCGGGCGCTTCACAGGGGAGTCCTGGCGATTAGGGGGTCCCCGTATACGGTGCCTCTGGACCAGTTCATCAGCAGAAGGATCGGTCCAGTAGTGATCAGCTGTCTTGAGCTTGGTGTACTCCAAGGCACAGGGTCCCACTGTGGAGACAGAGACAGCCGCTCAGATGATGCCCCCCAGCACCTACCCCTCAGTCCCCGCTGGCCCAGAATGGGCCTCTCTGCTCTCTGGCTCACCTAGAAGAGAGGCCAAGATGGGGCCAAATACAGGGTCTGCCAGTAACGCCTCCTTCTCGTAGTACTTGCTGCCAGTGGGAGAGACAGACAGGTGGCTCCCACACTCATTCCTGGGCAAACTCACCAAGTAGAGATGTCCCCACAGAGACCACATTCATGTCAGTCACCAAGAAGAAATAAGCCCGTGAGAACTGAGCTGTGTAGGGTGCCTGGTGTGGTCTATGCTTTCGAGGTGCTACAGGGCAGATGGGGCATGCCTACAGACTGCGGTGGACAGCCCAGCATGCCGAGGGGCGAGGCTGAAGGCATGTTCCGGAGGCGGGCCCCGGGAGGGCATTCACCTGCAGTTCTCCACCAGGTACTGCACGACCCTGTCCAGCATCTTCTCGATGAGCGCTGTGCGTACCCATATGTGTTTCAAGGCCTGAGGACTGAGGGCTGGGGCCTTCCCGCTGGCAGAGCCCTGTCTCTGCAGGGCCTCCTGGTTACCCACCGAGGGTTTCCTGCAAAGAGGGTGTGGGCTTTAGGAGTGCAAGAGCCCAGGGCTAAGCCCCAGACTAGTGGCACTGGGAGTGAAGTTTGGTGCCATAAGACAAGAACCCAGAAGACTGACTAGGGTGGGGCTGCCGAAGGCTATGGGTTTAGGGCCTTGTGTCCAAAAGGGGCCAATGCCCACCCTTAGGCTGGTCCTGAGAGAACCTGTAGGAAACAAGCCCAAGAAGCCAACCTGGGAAGTAGCAAATACCAAATGGTAAGAGCAGAAGGGGGGGTGGGAGGTGCGGGCCCAGGGCTCACCTGCCCTCTACCTGTTGCTGTAGCTCCTGTACCTTGTGGCAAATCTCCCCAGCTACTGGGCACGTCTTCCCCACCTTGGTGAACAGAGCTGCCACCTTGTCACTGCGCAGGAATCCGGCGGCACGGCGTCTCAGCTGATGTAGGAGGCAAGCCTCCACCACACCTGGGCCACAAGGGAACCAGCACCTGAGCCTGGGCTAGGGGAAGAAGAGAGAACACTCCTCTTCCCTATACCTAGGGAGGGCAGAGGGGCAAGGGTAGACCTGACCCCATGCTATGACCAGGAGGTGGGATATCAGTTTTAGGGAGGCTGGAAAGATATACTGACCTCCTTCCAAAATCCCCCTCCCTGTCCATCTGCCCCTGTCCTGAATGAACCTGTGGGGACTTTAACATGCCACGGGGTCCCTCTCCCTCACCTGGTGTGCGAATGCCCCTGGGGCAGTGAGGACCAAAGTTACCAGTTCCCGTTGGCAAGGGTGGCTCCATCCCCTGACCACTTACAAGACTGGGGATACAGGGAGCATACAGCCCAGCAGCCCTCCTGGAGAGCATGGATGATATGGTTGCTAAGAAACGGGTTCTGAAGAAGGAGCTGAAATATTGATGAAGCCATTGCAGAGATCAGACCCGACAGCGGGCCCTGAATTATTGATGAGCCCAGCAGCCGAGAGTGAGGGATTTCTATTTCCCATGCAGGGAGAGCTTCCTTTCATTCATTCATGCTTTTTAGCAGTTAGGCTTCCTCTTTCTGTCTGGATACTGCTTCCTGCAGACAGACTCCACAGGAAGGAAAGAAGAGCTTGGTGGTGCAGAATGGGAAAGTATAGAATCTAAAAACGCTAGTGTGTATATGGGGAGGAGAAGGGGCTTGGCCATTCCTGAGGCCAAGCTCACTGTTTTACAAGCAAAGAGAGAAAAGCCCAGAACAGGGAAGGGATTTGATCAGACACACAGGGGCAGAAGGAGCCGGGGCCCCAACCCTTGGCCTGAGGTCCTGTTCACCTTCTCCAGGCGTGACCAGAGGGGAGGAAGAGGCAGGTAGGAGAAGTTGCTCCCTTTGCTTCACAGGTGCCCTTTTCATAAGGCTTGAAAACAGTGCTGTGCTGGAAGCAGGGAGTGAGCCTAACAGGGTCTGAAGCTGTGGCGGCCACTTGTACCGTGTCTGGGAAACTTGTGTAAGTGACTTCATGCTCTGAGCTTCCATTTTATCATCTATGAAATGTGGACTACTTTTCTTTTTTAAATGTTTATTTTATTGGTTTTAGAGAAAGACAGGAACATCGATCTGTCCTAGTATGTGCCTTGACTTGGGATTGAACCGGCCATCTCCACGCTTTGGGAGGGACAACACTCTAACCAACCGAGCTATCCAGCCAGGGCAGGGCTGCTTCTAAGGACTGGTGTGAAATGTTACATGAGATGAAGTATGTAAAATCTCTTGCACAGGGTCTTCAATGCAGGGGGCACTTAATCCCTGTTGGTTCCTGACTTCTCACCCCTTTTTGTTTTACAGCTAACGTGTAAGGGCTAGGATTGCACAAGCCCTCTCCCCAGCAGGGAGAGGGGAAGATGCATTGGAGACAGGGTCACCAGCTGCCCCAGAGGTGAGTGGAGATGCTGTTCTCTTAGAAAGAGAGGAAAAAAATGCCCATTATTTATTGTGACTAGTGTTATTAGAATTTGAAACCCAGCCTGCCCTGTGGTGGCGCAGTGGATAAAGCCTCAACCTGGAACACTGAGGTTGCTGGTTTGAAACCTTGGGCTTGCCTGGTTAAGGCACATATGGGAGTTGATGCTTCCTGCTCCTCCCCCTTTTCTCTCCCTTCTGTCTCTCTGTCTCTATCTCCCCTCTAAAATGAATAAATACAAATCTTAAAAAAAAAAAAAAAAAAGAACCTGAAACCCAGACTTGCCTGGTCTGCGGTGGTGCAGTGGATAAAGCATTGACCTGGAAATGCTGAGGTCACCAGTTTGAAACCATGGGCTTGCCCGGTGAAGGCACATAGGAGAAGCAACTACAATGAGTTGATGCTTTCTGCTCCTCCCTCCACCTCTTTTCCTCTCTCTCTAAAGTCAATAAATTAAAAAAAAAAAAGAAAGAAAGAAAAAGAAACCCAGACTTAGGACATAATTGCTGAAAATAGAGGTTCTCAGCTGTTTTTTGCTTTCATTTACAGTAACTGGTGGCAGTCTTTGCTGTTCTATACGTGAGTTTTGTTTGGCCCTCTCTTGTACTTAAGAAAAAAATTTGGAGAGGCCCTGGAGGCCCACCAGCTCAGGGAGAGCATCTCAGAGGAGGGGAAACAAGGTAGGACCCCTCCCTCTCCTGAGGGTTCCTGCTAGAGCTCCTCCCTGCTCAGGCCTCGGAGGACTTATTTTACAAGGTGCAGCCTTTCCTTCCCACGTGTTCATACATCTGTGTCCACATGTGCAAACACATAGATCTACCTATACGTCTGATGTGTGTATGGGGCATGTGGCTGAATCTTTGCATAAGTGTCCACATTCTCCTTTCCATAGCTAGTCCCCTTGGTCCCAGGAGGTCTTGTGTGGCTCTGGGCTGTACAGGGGAGAGACCCTTTTTGTCTCTTGATCCTGAGGCCACTGCAGCTACAAGTCCACACCTGTAGGAAGGTGGTGATTATTTTCTAAGGTTGCACTCCAGGTCCACAGCAGAGAGAAGCAGCACTGAACAGGTCAGAGTAGCAGCAGGTGGCATCGTCCCATCCCCCAGGGAATCAAGTGCCTTGATGGTGTGACTAATGGCTGGGATAATGAGTCATTAACCTTCCCACCTTCTCAGGAGACTGAATGCAGCCAGGCTGGGGAGCCTGGGAATGGCACTCCCATCCTGCTTGGCCTCACCCACCTTCCTAGGCAGCCTCTGAGCACAGGCAGCAGGGTTCTCTGAGGTGAGGGAAGGCATCCCTCAGCAATCACTCCAAACAGGGATATGGAGAGAAGCCCAAATATCATGCCCAGGCCCCCCTGCTCACCCCATGGCCCCTAAATTCCTTCTGCGAAAACCAGGGAAGGTGCCCAGGTGATGTCTGGGAAAGAAGAAACCCCTCTCACCCCTCTACTTTTCAAGCAAAGTAAACCACCCTCTGCCCTAGGTATTCCGATCCCAGTTCCATGGGCTGGCTCCTTGGCCAGTGATTGTTCAATCTGCCCTGTCCTTCCGCATTCCCACAGGGTTGTCTCCACAGAGAATCAGCACATGCTGTGAATGGAGGCAAAGGAATAATACAATAATAACACGAATAATAAGTAAGAACTCTTATGCTAAAAGGGCTTGTGGATGGGCTTCTGAGGCTTCAGGGACCCCCTGAAAGTGTGTGTAAAACTGTTGCTGTGCTCCAGCGTCCTTAAGGTGAGGGCTTTTACCTTCTAAAAGAGGTACTGGGCCCCAAAAAGTTTAAGAACCCTTGCTCTAAGGTTTTTAGGTTGAGCAGAAACACAGACATTCAAAACTCAGAGATGCAAATATAAAGTCTCTCTCTCTCTCTTTAATATGCGGTAAGCGCCATACCCAGTGCTGTATGTAGACTTCCCCAGGGAGAAGTCTGCACAAAGGCCCTTGCCTCTCTCCCCCTCCTGATTGAAGGCCCAGAGCACTAAGCAGGAGAGCGCGGCGCCTTACTCCTCTTTTTGCCCCAGACTGCCACCATGACTCATCCCCAGGGTGGAGGGCTGCAGCAGGAGACACCCATCACAGCTTAAGCATCCGCTGAGCAGAACCCATTCCCCTCTAACTGAACTGTCTGGGTACTGGTCACCCAGGGGCTTCAGAGCCCCTGTCCCAGTGTGTCCAGGTACCACCTACAGCCACTCTGGGTGCACTAGAACAGAGGTGAGATGGCCCTGACATCATTCAGCTTATTTCATATGGGAAAAGCTCAGTCTAATAAAAACCAATAGGTTTTGGTCATTAGTTGGGTGGAAAGAGTTGGGCAAATGAATCAAAACAGAGAAATTAGAGACATGACTGAAGCATGATCCTCTTATGTCCCCCTGCCCCCAGCCTTCTGGTGGCCTTCTGAGTTATGGTGCCACATGAGCCCAGGGTACGTACTCTGTCATCTCATCCCACTGACAGGAAGGCTCAAGGAACTGCAACTCTGGGCAGAAGCAGAACTAATTTTAACTCTAGCACCTTGCTGTGGACATGTCCTTTCCCCCGAAAGGTCTGGCACCATCTTCCCAGGGAAAGGCTAGGAACTATAGGCCCAGACTAGCTCTGTGACTCTCCCTCACCAGCCTCTGACGTGTGCCTAAAGCCTATAAAGTTATAGGGTTAACAAATACAAACTGGGTGGAGACCACAGTGCTGATGGTCTCTGATAGAACTCCTTTCCATAAACCCCTTACACACTGATTTAATCATTCCAAGGAGTCCAATTTGGAATGAAGGAGACACTGGTAGATAGAGATGGAAAGGACTTGGGAAGTTACTGAATTGTTTTTTTATTTTATTTTTAAAATTTATTGATTTCAGAGAGAGAGAAAGGAAGAGAAAGAGAGAAAGAGAAACATCAATTTTTTGTTCCCCTTATTTATGCATCCACTGGTTAATTCTTGTACGTGCCCTAACTGTGGTTCGAACCCAGCCTTGGTGTACTAGATCAATGTGCTAACCAACCGAGCTACCCAGCCAGGGCCTGAATCTTCTAATACCTTGCTGGAGGGAGGGCTGATTTGAACCACCCCTATGGAGGCAACGTGGCACTACCTTGTCAACATTGCAAATAACCTCTGACCCATAACTCCTTTTCAAGGAATCTAGTTTACAGGCTTAACTGCAAGGTTATCTATGCAGTTATAATAGCAAAAGGCTAAAAACCATCCACATGTCCATCAACAAAAGACAGGTTAAATAAATACGATACATTCACAGAGGAGAATATTATGCAGCTCTGAAAAAGAATGAGGATGCTCTCTAGAAACTAATAATGGAGAGGTCTCCAAGAGAAGATGAAGAGCAGTATGATGACATACCTTGATTACAAAAAGGGTGGGGTAAACAAAGAATACAATCTTTTTTTGTGTGTGACAGAGACAGAGAGAGACAGAGAGAGGGACAGATAAGGACAGACAGATAGGAAAGGAGAGAGATGAGAAGCATCAATTCTTTGTTGTTGCACCTTAGTTGTTCATTGATTGCTTTCCCACATGTGCCCTGACCAGTGGGCCACATCAGACCGAGTGACCCCCACTCAAGCTGGCGACCTTGGGGTTTCGAACCTGGGTCCTCCGCATACCAGTTTGACGCTCAATCCACTGTGCCACCACCTGGTCAGGCCAATCTTTTTATTAGTATAAAAATTTTTGGAAGAATACACAAGAAACAAAAGCGGTATTGGATACCAGTGTAGGAATTGGGGGCAGGGAAAAGAGTTAGATTTTTCACAGTATATCTTTTTTTTTTTTTTCAGCAGGAGAGAGAGAGAGACAGAGAGAGGGACAGACAAGGACAGATAGACAGGAAGGGAGAGAGATGAGAAGCATAAACTCATAGTCGTGGGACCTGTTGTTCACTGATTGCTTTTTCATATGTGCCTTGACTGGGGGGCTCCAGCCAAGCCAGTGATCCCTTGCTCAAGCCAGTGACGTTGGGCTCCAGCCAGAGACCATGAGGTCATGTCTATGATCCCATGCTTAAGCCAGCAACCCTGTGCTCAAGCTGGTGACCTCAGGGTTCAAACCTGGGTCCTCCGTGTCCCAGGTCGATGCTCTACCCACTGTGCCACAGCAGGCCACTGCTTATCTTTTGTATAGTTTTGATTTTTTTTTTATAGAGACAGAGAGAGAGAGTCAGAGAGAGGGATAGACAGGGACAGACAGACAGGAATGGAGAGATGAGAAGCATCAATCATTAGTTATTTGTTTCGCATTGTGACACCCTAGTTGTTCATCGATTGTTTTCCCATATGTGCCTTGACTGCAGACCTTCAGCAGACCAAGTAACTCCTTGCTCGAGCCAGAGACCTTGGGTCTAAGCTGGTGAGCTTTTTGCTCAAACCAGATGAGCCCGTGCTCAAGCTGGCGACCTTGGGGTCTCGAACCTGGGTCCTCGGCATCCCAGTCTAATGCTCTATCCACTGCGCCACTGCCCGGTCAGGCTGTACAGTTCTGATTTTTGAACCAAGTAAATATATTACCAACTCAACATAATAATTATAATAATTGAGTAGGCAACCATCCAAGTCAGATACTAGTATGCCATCATGAGATGATGCCAGAGACTCTCTCCAACCTGGAGGTGAATCAAAACTCAAAACACTCAGAAAGGCTGGGTCTGTCCAGGGGCACCTATTCCTTGACGACCTCTCTCAGCAAGCACGGTCTCCCAACTGGCCTGGTTTCCCATCCCCACAGGAGCATCTGGGCTCTGTGCAGGGAGGCCACAGTCCATCTGAGCTGGCAGAGACCAGAGAAACTATTCAGTGGGCTGGGTCAAACTTGGGATCCCACACGGATGGACAAAAGCTAAGGCTGCCCAGGAAGCACGGCAGTGGTTGAGAAGGGTCCTCCATCCGCCCAGGGAAGCTCAGAAACAACTCTGGCTTTCACCTGCATATCTGTGTTTAAAGCTGTGCTCAGGAGCCAAGGCGCCTGGATAAGCCCAGACTGGTAATGGGGGGGATTTGTTGAATAACCTTCAAGGAACTAGGCCAATTGATTGAAGTTTAGGGACACAGCACCCAGAGTTAGCTCAGCATGACATAAAGGCTGGGCGCAAGGCTCCGAGCCCGGAGGGGTTCGTAATGGGAGGAGCAGGTGCGGCAAGTGTGGCAAGTGTTCTCCGCTCCCCCACCTCCGCCAGCTGCTATCTATGCAACAAGGAGTTCGGCTGTAGTTGCCATAGAGAACCCCAATGAGGAAAGCACTGGCTGGAGCAGCCAGCCACTGGGGGCTGGTTTTGGTCCTGGAGTTGTTTTGTCTGTCCCTCTCATTCTCTCTCTCTCCCTCCCTCTCTCTCTGTCTCTCTGTCTCTCTCTCTCTGTCTCTCTCTCTCTCTTTCACACACACACACTAAAAAGATAAATAAATAAATAAATATTTTATATATTGATTTTACAGAGGTGGGGGGACAAGGAATATCAACTCAGAGTAGCTTCATTTTTAATTGTTCATTGATTGCTTGCTGTACGTACCTTGACCAGGCAAGCCCAGAGTTTCAGACAGTGGCCTGAGGGTTCCAGGTCAATATTCTCTCCACTGTGCCACCACAGGCCAGGCTATATGCACTATCTCTATCTCTTCCTTCTCCCTATCCTCACATCACCCTTCCCTCTTTAAAACAAACCCAAAAACATTTCATTATGGAAAATTCCAAACATATACAAAAGAGGACAATAAAACAAACCCTGTGTATCCTTCACCCTAACTAAGCAATGATCAAGTCGTGATTGTTCTTGTTTGTTATATCAACTCCAACCACTTTTTTGATTTTCCCAAGACTACTTTTTAGAAGGAAATCCTAGACATCAGATACTTTCATTTGTAAGTATTTCAGTATGTATCTCTAAAAGATGACTCTCTAAAAACATGCACATAATACCTATTTCCTGATTGAGTTCCTCCAAGTTCAAACTGACTGTCCAGATGCTTTAAGTTCCCAGAAACATGGATTTCCAGATAGAATTCTGGAGAAGGTTCTAGGAGGCTTCATGGGGAAGGTTGTAGAATCACTTTCAAGAACAAGGTGAATGCCACTGGTGAGGATGACAGCAACAATGCTGAGCACCTACTGCCTACATGGCTCCAAGCAGTGCACTTGACCTGCCTGGCTCCTTTAATCCTCACATCAACCTTCTGGGGGAAGTTCAGAGTTGCTGAAAAATGGGCACACACACTTAGTGACCGGGTCAGGGTGTGAACCCGCGTCTATTGGACTCCAAAGCCTCAGCTACAGACCCCCCCATATTCCCTTAGCCATGCCCCAAAACAGTGAGGAGAGCTAGTTCCCCAGAGAGCCTTCTCTCCTACTCATTCATTTCTGGAGGGAAGGCAGAAGCCAGCTATCCTAAAAATGAGCTGTTCATTCAGTGTGGGTGGGAAGGAGAGAAGGAATCCCTTGCACTGAAAAGAGACAGACTAAAAACTGCGTGGAGTCTGCATCTCAGAATGTGCTGAAATACTGAAATATCTTGGGCTGCAGTATCCCAGGTGGGACACAATCCTTCTGCAGCACCTGCTTCTCTCCCAGTTCATTAGCATTTCCTCGCCATTCCCCAGAGGAGCTCACTGCAGCCAAACTTCCTGGCTAATGACAGCTGCTTAGCAACAGGGAGTGGGTTAATAAAGCCATGATACCATTCCGGGCTCCACAGACTCCACCCCTGTCTCCCATTACAGCTCATCCTCAGCCTAAAGCAAGCCTCAGGTTGACAGATCTTTTTGATATGGGCAGGGAGGGCCAGGGACCTGGAGACTGAGGGGGCACTGCTGCCCAAGTCTAGCTTTAGGCCTACCTGCAATGCCTCCTGAGGAGAGGAGACATTTATGAGGCTGAGAATCAATGGTGCCAGGTCAGGAACCTCTGTGTGGACCTGGTAAATCCGCTCTACCACCAAAGGTTAAAATCCAACCTCAGCACCCAATCAGAATAGAGCAAACAGAAGTATAGTCACACCTCACTTTATTGAATTTTGCTTTATCACACTTCACAGATGTTGCATTTTTTACAAACTAAAGGCAAGTCCCTCCCCCAGCAAAAAGATCATAACTTGGTTTATTGTGAGTCAACTAAAACTGAACCCACAATATATTTGAGGTACTGTGGAGGCAAACACCTAGACCTGCAAGAAGGGCAGGCAGGTCCAGAGAAAACACCAGTACTAATGGGCTGATGTCTAAACTAAGTATGCCCTCTCTAAGCACATCCAATATTATTACAAATGCAGACTTCCAAAGTGAAACTTGGGGGACAATTTTCTGTTTAACCCTGACCTTGAGTTACCCATAAGCAATATTTAAAAGCATATTACTCTCTAGGGGAAGAGGGGGTAGGAGATATCTGCCTACACCTGTGGGTTCAACAAGCCACAGGGAAAACAAAAAGCATTATTTTGATTCAACAGTAAGTCTACATTAAGGTTTCGAAGACCGTATTATGAAACAAAATGCAAGCGTGACATGACATGACAAACCAGACAATGGTAGGTTTGGGCCTATTCTCCAAGCCGCAGCCTTCAGCAGTGGGAGGGAGCAGTCACCCAGGTCCTGGTCCTCTGGTTTGGGGGTTCAAAGGGGGCTGCCTCAGAGCAGCATTGCAGCCATGCTTTGTGGTCAGAGAACAGAACACAGAACCCCTCCCTGCCAGCTGGGGTTTGCCAGCAAAGATTCCTCATGGGGTGGGGTCTCTACCTGCAGGGGCCTGACCAGTTCCTGGACAGGCGGGTTTAGGAACAACCACAGCAAATGCACAACAAATGCACACTCCTCGCCAGTCCTGAGAGTCTCTCCCCTAAGGGTGAAAGGAACTGGGGTCTGGTGCAACTTTCCTGAGTTTTCCCAGGGCCAGGTCCTGCTTGACTCAAGGATTCTTCAGTTCCACTCCTAAGGCTCTCCAGGAAGGTTCTGTTTCCAGTTCAAATGTCCCTATTCTAAGGAAGGTCAGAGAAGCTCGTCTTGCCCAGGCCCTGCCCTCCTCAGTTACTCCATGGTCCTCCTCTGACAAGAACAAAGGGGCCCAGGGCCCCAACACTCCCCAAAGCCCTAGGGAACATGGTCGCTCCACGGTTAATCCAGCCTCCACTGTCTTCACTCTGCTCCCAATCTCTCAGCTCCTTCTCTGCACTCCCACTTCTCCCAGAACGAAACGGTGTTCTGGACAGAACTAGAACAGCAAGACCCAGTATAGGACTAAATCTGCTTCAGACTAAAAATGCATTCCTGAGCATTTTCCCGAGGGGAAGGAGACTGGCAGGTGAGAATCTCCAAAAAGCCAGAGGGGCGGAGTTTTCCCTCAGTGTGTATCTGTTCTTCCCTCTGCCTCCTCCCAAGAATCCCCAGTCACGATTCCATCATGATTCCATGTGATGCATGCAAATGGCTTGCAGATAGGGGAAAGATTTGATAATCACTGCTTTAAACCAACCTAGCTGAGCCCAGATTGAGATTTACCTCACCTCTGAGTACCAATTTTGCCAAAGTGTGAGGACTCCTTTTTCAGTGGGTCTCAGATGCCCCAGCTTGACTGAGCTTTATACTGTCAGCAGCCCCTCCTGCTAATGTTCCCCTTAGTGACTGTGCCCCAAACCCAAGGCAGAGGCAGCAAACTGGCAGAGCCTTGCAGATGCCTTTAGTGTGGCCCACACAATTTTTTAAAACAGGGAATTAGTTATCAGCATTTAAAAACTAGGAAATTTCGCCTGACCAGGCAGTGGCGCAGTGGATAGAGCATCGGACTGGGATTCAGAGGACCCAGGTTCGAGACCCCGAGCTTGCCAGCTTGAGTGCAGGCTCATCTGGTTTGAGGAAAAGCCCACTAGCTTGAACCCAAGGTCACTGGCTCCAGCAAGGGGTTACTCGGCCTGCTGAAGGCCCGTGGTCAAGGCACATATGAGAAAGCAATCAATGAACAACTAAGGTGTTGCAACGCGCAATGAAAAACCAATGATTGGCCTGACCTGTGGTGGCGCAGTGGATAAAGCGTCGACCTGGAAATGCTGAGGTCGCCGGTTCGAAACCCTGGGCTTGCCTGGTCAAGGCACATATGGGAGTTGATGCTTCCTGCTCCTCCCCCCTTCTCTCTCTCTCTCTCTCCCCCTCTCTCCCTCTGTCCTTTCTAAAATGAATAAAAAAAAAAACAAAACAAAAAAAAAAAAACCCTAATGATTGATGCTTCTCATCTCTCTCCATTCCTGTCTGTCTGTCCCTGTCTATCCCTCTCTCTGACTCACTCTGTCTCTGTAAAAAATAAATTAAAAAAAACAACAAAAAAACCCTGGGAAATTTCATATAAAATCCCAGACTTCTGGATTCTCGCAGTGGTCGGCAAACTCATTAGTCAACAGAGCCAAATATCAACAGTACAATGATGGAAATTTCTTTTGAGAGCCAATTTTTTTAAACTTAAACTATATAGGTAGGTACATTCCTTATCGAGGTAGCGCCCACATGTGGTATTTTGTGGAAGAGCCACACTCAAGGGGCCAAAAAGCTGCATGTGGCTTGCGAGCCCGTTTGCCGACCAAGGTCTTAGAGTAAAACAAAGGCCATGGCAAACTTGGGTTGGCATCCCTGCAGGAACTGAGTGGAGGTGTGATAAGGTGCCAAGGAACTGCAAAATTGTTAATATTAGTATTTTAAAAGGAAGAGTCAGCCCCCCTTACCCCTCCTTTCTGAGGGGGAAAAATAATAACAAGAAGAATGCAAGAAGAAGAGCTTGCAGGGGCAAAAGTCAGCTAGTCATAATTTACTTCCTATAGTTCTCTGGAAGGACGGACACCACTTGCTAGACAGAGCAAAGAAGATAGAACCTATTTGAAAACCCCTTCCTCTTCTTTCTTAAAAGCCTTTAGGAAACAATGTTTATGTACCTTAATTTAAAATTCCTACACTAATCCTGACTCACCCTCCCATTCTGGAGTCATAAGAGTGAGGTATACTTCTAGACAAAGGGACCACGAGCCCCCCCCCCCCTTGCATGAAAAACCTGTATTCTGTAACATTTTATATGCTTTCTAATAATCATCATTTTGAAATTCTTTGTATGTGCAAACCTGTAAACTAAGCAAGCGGGGACTAGCTTTAGATTTCCTAGTAAGCTAACCCCAACACTCTTAGCAAAAGTAACTTCATTTAGCTTCTCTCCTTATCCTAAACTAAACATTTCCTACTATTGTGGCTACAGGGATAGGCTGTAAATCCTAGAATGTTTGGGAATGTCTTTGCCAGGTATGTAAAACATTTATCACTACTGTGTTAAGATTAATGACTTTTGTACCATGCTCCCCCTCCTTTCCCCCCCAACCAGTATGTGATTTTGTCTATAAAAGCAGCCTCAGAACTGTATTCAGAACTGCATGATTTGGGATGATGCCTCATGCATGTCGCCAGCTTAATAAGAAAGCTCTTCCTAAAATTTCTTCTATAACCTACCTTGGTGTCTCTATGTAACTCACTGGATTACTTTATAACAGAGACTGCCCTCTTTAAACAGGGCAAGCACTATCCAGTGCAGCCCAGCCCCGCCCCCACCTCTGCCACCTGTCTCATCTGACCTTGTAGACATTTAAGTTTCTTCTCTTGGACCGAAGGCACCTCCTGAGATCCAGCAGAACAGGCTTCCTCCTGCTCCTGGGGCTGACTTTAGAACCCTGGAGACTTGGGTCTACTTTGTAAACCATTTTTCTATTTCAGCAATTGAAACTGATTGAAAGAGAAGAATCATTCTTCTTGAGGGTGACACCCTGCCTGCTGGAGAGCCCTAAGCTTCCAGGCAAAAGAAAAAAGCAAAAGCCCCACTGGTTCCTGGGGGCCTCCGGACTGATCAGAGGAGAGTTGATGTTTTTTTTTCTCACCTTAAGTGCCCTAATGTGAGATGCCAATAGCTTTTCTCCTTGCTTCTCTTCCCCCACTCTCCCATAGCCACCCACATGTGGCACCCACGCACAAGCTGTTTGTATTAATTTCTTTTGTTTTCTATGTTTGCTGTAGGTGCTCTACACAAAGCCTAGCACAAAACTATGCAAAATTGGGTTGCCAGCAGAGCACTTCTGGTGTCAATGACAGATAGTGGCTGACATCAGGGAAACACAGCACAAGTAGAAAGGAGTCGAGTTCTAATGTTCTTCAAAGCCACTTACTGCAAAACTAGCATGCTTTTTTCCCTAGCACAGGATCTACTCAAGAAAAGATGAGATCAGACCGCTCCTTGTAAACCTGGGAATCATTACCTCATCTCAAAGAACCGGGGCAGCTTAACCAAGAGGGAGTTGGTGGGAACTCAAATCCTGCAAACCTAGCTTCAGCCTCAACATCCAAAGGAGAAGTTAAGGCAGGCACTTTCTGAGCTTTTACAATGCTAGGAACCTTCACATGTATCATCTGAATCCCCACAAAAATTCCTTGAAGTGGGACTCATCACCTAGTTTATAGAGGAGCAAACTGGGGGTGACAGATGTTAAGAAACTTGTCCAAGATGACTTCAGAAGTAAGCAGAGCATCATGATTTGTGTGAATCCTCAGTCTGTCATTCAGGCTCTGCTCACAGGCTGCTTCTCACTGATTGTCCTCCCACATCTCTCTGCTTTCTTTTTCTTCATAGCAATTTTCATACCTGTTATTGCATGATGTATTTATGTGTATTTGTTTCCTGTCTGTCTCCCCACAGAATGTAAGCCTCTGTGGGGAGCTATCCATCTTGTTACTGCTGTTCCCCTCCCTGGAGAACAGCATCTGTGGACAGTATTGCTGGGCTGACAGGAAGGGCAGCTCTAGCTGCCTCACCATACTACTGTCAAAAAGTCTTCCCTTCCTTATTGGCCCTTTTCTTTGTGTGTGTGTGTGTGTGTGTGTGTGCGCACGCGTGTGACAACAACAAAGAGAGACAGAAAGAGGTATAGATAAGGACAGACAGGAAGGAAGAGAGAAACATCAATTCTTTGTTGTGGCATCTTAGTAGTTCATTGATTGCTTTCTCATATGTGCCTTGATGGGGGTGGGGGGCTACAGCAGACCGAGAGACCCCTTGCTCAAGCCAGCGACCTTGGGCTCAAGCCGGTGAGCTGTGCTCAAACCAGATGAGCCCGCACTCAAGCCAGTGACTTCTGGGTTTCAAACCTAGGTCTTCTGCATCCCAGTCAGATGCTCTATCCACTGCGCCACCGCCTGGTCAGGCTCGGCCCTTTTCTTTCCTTCCCCTCAGAAATGACCTCCCTTCCATAAACCTCTCATACCAATCTTGGAAGCCAAATAAAACAACATATAGATGGCAAATGGCTCTGTGTCCCTTTGGAAAGGGAGTTGCAAGGAAGGTTAAATCCCTGGAAATCTAAGAAAACTCCTGTGTGTAGAGATAGGCTTGCTCCCAGTAAAGCAAAAGTATTCACACTGAGGGGGAAGTGATGGTTTATTACTGACTTTCTCCCTTATGTCCTACACTCATGTTGTTTTCCATCCAATTAAGTGCCTGGAGATTTGGGATGCTGAAGCAACACAGGTGGGATCAGTTAGAAACTAGATGTGGCACAGAAAGCCTCCAAAAAGCACAAACCCTTCCCCAAAGTTAATGTAAGGATAAACCAGAACAGTGGTTCCCAAACCCAAATTATCTAGGGCAATGGTTCTTGAAGTGTAGCCCCTAGACCAGAAGCATTGGCATCATCTGTAAATTTGTTAGAAATGTAAATTCTCCTTTATTTTTTTTTAAAGATTTTACTTACTCATTATAGAGAGGGGAGAAAGAAGGGGGGAGGAGCAGAAAACATCAACTCCCATATGTGCCTTGACCAGGAAGCCCAGGGTTTTGAACCAGCAACCTCAGCGTTTCCAGGTTGACACTTTATCCACTGCGCCACCACAGGTCAGGCTAGAAATGTAAATTCTCAAGCGTACCCTACACCTGCTAGAATCGGAAACTCCATTGTTGGGATCCAGGAATATATTTTCTTTTCTTTTCTTTTCTTTCTTTCTCTCTCTCTCTTTCTTCTTCTTTTTTTTTTTAAAGAGGGATCTGTTTTATTTATTTATTTTTTTACAGAGACAGAGGGAGAGTTAGAGAGATGGATAGATAGGGACAGACAGACAGGAACGCAGAGAGATGAGAAGCATCAATTATCAGTTTTTCGTTGTGGCACTTAGTTGTTCATTGATTGCTTTCTCATATGTGCCTTGACCATGGGACTACAGCAGACCGAGTAACCCCTTGCTCAAGCCAGCGACCCTGGGTCCAAGCTGGTGAGCTTTGCTCAAACCAGATGAGACTGGCAACCTTGGGGTCTTGAACCTGGGTCCTTTGCATCCCAGTCTGACGCTCTATCCACTGCGCCACAGCTTGGTCAGACAAGAGGGATCTGTTTTAATAAGTCTTTCAGGTTACTCTGATGTATGCAAAAATTTGAACACTACTGTTTTAGGGGACTAAACATGTATAGGTCCTTGGGTCCTGAAGATCCAGATTCAGCAAGTCTGGGATGGGGCCCAAGATTTCAAAAGCTTCCAAGTTGACTCTGACTTGCATCCAGATTTAAAAACTATGAGGCCCTGGCTGGATGGTTCAGTGGTAGTGAGCATTGGCCTGGCATATGGACATTCCGGGTTCAATTTCCAGTCAGGGCACAGAGGAGAAGCGACCATCTGCTTCTCCAACCCTCTCCCTCTCCCCTTCTTTCTATGTCTATCTTCTCCTTCTGCAGTCATGGCTCCATTGGAGCAAGTTGGCCCAGAGTGCTGAGGATGGTTCCACGACCTCGCCTCAGGCACTAAAATAGCTCGGTTTCCAAGCAACAGAGCAGCGGCCCCAGATGGGCAGAGTACCCCCCTACACACACACACACATATGTAGGGATCTTGCCAGGTGGATCCCAGATGGGGCACATATTAGAGTCTGTTACTCTGCCTCTCCACTTCTCACTTAAGAAAAAAAAGAAAAAGGAGCCTGACCTGTGGTGGCACAGTGGATAAAGCGTTGACCTGGAAATGCTGAGGCTGCCGGTTCAAACCCTGGGCTTGCCTGGTCAAGGCACATATGGGAGTTGATGCTTTCTGCTCCTCCCCCTTTCCCTCTCTCTCTCTCTCTCTCTCTCTCTCTCTAAAATGAATAAAATCTAAAAAAAAAAAAAGTTGATAAATATAGCTGTATCATAAAAAATAAAAAAGGAAAGAAAAAGGAAAACTATGAACTGGAGGTCTCATCTTTCCCTGGCCCCAGGACAGTGTCTTCAGTTTTATTGATTGATTGATTTTATTTTGACATTTATTTATTGACTTTAGTGAGAGAGGAAGGGAGAGGGAGAGAGAGAGACAGGAACACCAATCTTTTCCTGTATATGCTCTGACTGGGTATCGAACCAGCAACCTCTGTGCTTCGGGACAGTGTTCTAACCAACTGAACTATCTGTCCAGGGAGAGTGCCTTCAGTTTTAAACCCATCTCCCACTATCCCCCAGTAACTCACTTACCACACAGAGCAATGATGTGGCTGCTATCTTCATGCACAAACTTCCTGGTGACAGCCTCTTCCATGATTTGCTTCACCTGTGGACAAGTGGGCAGTATTGTCTTTTATTTTTCTGATCAAAGGCCTATGGGCTATTAAATAGCTTGGTTCTACCCTCTTTTCAGACACTTGCAGAGTAGATCGTAAGATGGGAGGGGTGGGGAAACAAAGTTTCTTCGGAATAGACAGCTCCAAGCATCTTGGAAAGACAATCAGAAAAAGAGATACCACAAACCCACCAACCAACCAGTGCTGGTGTTCCGGCCAGAAGGAAGTGGTCTGCTGTGGAGAACAGAGATAGGATGCTGTTTGCTCATCTATACTTAGCTAAAGGGCTTCTGGGCAGATGCACTGTTCTTTAGGGACAAACTGTCTCAGTACAGGCTGCAGATAAACAACCTGCCTCTTTGCTCTCCTTCTCTGAGGTTAGGGGTAGGTCACAGGGACACTCTCCACATGCTCATAAGCCCAGTGTTCTTTCTATCTAGGTAAAACCCTGATGTTTGCCTGACCAGGCGGTGGTGCAGTGGATAGAGCATTGGACTGGGATGTGGAAGACCCAGGTTCGAGACCCCAAGGTCGCCAGCTTGAGTGCAGGCTCATCTGGTTTAAACATAAGCTCACCAGCTTGGACCCAAGGTCGCTGGCTCAAGCAAAGGGTTACTTGGTCTACTGAAGGCCCACGGTCAAGGCACATATGAGAAAGCAATCAATGAACAACTTTACTAAGGTGTCGCAATGTGCAACGAAAAACTAATGATTGATGCTTCTCATCTCTCCGTTCCTGTCTGTCTGTCCCTGTCTATCCCTCTCTCTGACTCTGTTAAAAAAAAAATCATTAAAAAAACAAAACAAAACAAAACACCCTGATGTTTGGGGTCCTACCCAGACATAAAAGCTTTCAAACACTTTGTAAGGTAAATAGTCACATCTTTAAGAAAAAACTTTAAAAAATACACAACTTCCTTCGTTGACATGTAGTGAACATACAGAAGAGGTTATATATCATAACTACATAGCTCAAGGAATTTTCATAAACTAAACACACCTGTGAAACCAGCTTCTCGATCTAGAAACAGGACATGTGACCCACACCTCAAAGCATCCCCTATTCTACCAAATTTCCTCTAGTTACTACTCCCCTCAAGGGTACCCACTACCTGACTTTTAACATCATAGAGTAGTGGTGTGGGTTTTTGAACTTTTACTAGATGGAATCACTTCAGTGTATAGTGCTTTGTGGCTATGTGTTTTTTGCTCCCCAGTGTGATTGTGAGATTTGTTCATGTTGTATGTAGTTGTGGATTGCTCATTCTCCATGTGTGAACACACTACAACTGACTGGCATTTGGGTAGCTTCCAATTTGGGGCCGTTATGAATAGTGTTCCTATGAACACTCTGGACATGTCTTTGGGGGAACATAGGTGCTCATTTCTTTGGATTAATTAGGAAAGGATAATTAGGGAAGAAATTTCTGATGCCTATTTCTACCTTACTAGATTTTGCCCAATTGTTTCCAAAATGGTTGTACCAATCTATACTCCCACCAGCAGCATATGAGGTTCTAGGTGCTCCCAACATTTAAGCCAAACACTTTTTTTTAGCAACAGAGAGAAAGAGAGAGAGAGAGAGACAGACAGACAGACAGAGAAATGAGAAGCATTAATTTGTAGTTGCATCTTAGTTGTTCACTGATTGCTTCTCATATGTGCCTTGACCGGGAGGCTGCAGCAGAGCCAGTGACCCCTTGTTCCAGCCAGTGACCTTGGGCGCTAGCCAGAAACCTTTGGGCTCAAGCCAGTGACCTTGGGATCATTTCAATGATTCCACACTCAAGCTGGTGACCCCGTGCTCAAGATGGTGACCTTGGGGGTTTCAAACCTGGGACCTTAGCGTCCCAGGTCAGTACTCTATTCATTGTGCCACCACTGGTCAGGTTAATCCAAGTACTTTTGATGTCCTGGGGGAACCTGCCAGGAGACGGGAGAGTAGAGCCCAGTGTAAAACCTTCCAGATAAAATAAGCTCTGGTAAGAGCTGGCTTTTGCCAGCCTTTGGACAGGCATGAAATGTCCTCATGCTGCTCTTGTTCCCAAGTCCCTCACCTAGGACTGTACAGTCAGAAGCATGGTAGAGCTCCTGAAGGCTGGGGAGTAGGAAGGAAGGAGATGGGGCTTCTCCTTGCTGGAAACTGCTCATGGTTAGCCGTCAGGTAAAGAGGGTTTAGATCAATCCTGTACTCTAAAGTCTTAAAAGCTTCTAGATTACTTACCAAGCAGTGTTTTCATAAACAGAGCTTAACGTCACAGCTCAAAGACCTGTTGGTATCTAGAGCAGGCTGGTAGGGCAGATTTTCAGGTTAGGAAAACCTACAGATGCCCTTAGAATTTGGATACCAGAGGTCCATTGTGAAAGGCCAGCCTTGCCTACAATTATCCCCACTGTCTCTATTTGTAGAAGAAAGGATACTGTTCTCTTGAAATCAAGTACTCAGCCTGGCCTGTGATGGTGCAGTGGATAAAGCGTCGACCTGGAATGCTGACGTTGCTGGTTCAAAAGCCTGAGCTTGCCTGGTCAAGGCACATATGGGAGTTGATGCTTCCTGCTCCACCCCCCCCCCAAAGTGAATAATTAGAAAATCTTAAAAATATAAAAAAAGAAATCGAGTACTCAAGGGGGAAGTGACTTAAGTTCAAAGCAGGTCAACTTTTGTCAGGCATTTGACACCAGCTAATAATGGCATATTCTGGACATTTCTCACATTTTGTTTAGGAATCACTCTTGGAGTTGTACATATAGCCTTCTAAGTATTGAAAAAAGAATCATTGTCTTCTCAAAATCTTTCCTATCGCCTGTCCAGGTGGTGGCGCAGTGGATAAGAGTGTCAGACTGGGATGTGGAGGACCCAGGTTCAAGACCCCGAGGTCACCAGCTTGAGTGCGGGCCCATCTAGTTTGAGCAAAGCTCACCAGCTTGTACCCAAGGTTGCTGGCTTGAGCTAGGGGTTACTCAGTCTGCTGTAGCCCCAACTGTCAAGGCATATATGAAAAAGCAATCAATGAACAACTAAAGTGCCACAATGAAAAACTGATAATTGATGCTTTTCATCTCTCTGCGTTTCTGTCTGTCCGTATCTATCCCTCTCTCTGACTCTTGCTCTGTCTTTGTAAAAAAAAAAAAAAAAATCTTTCCTGTCCATAGTTGGGTATGGCTACTTTTTTGTTCTTGTTTATACTGTTCCTATAAGTCTCTGTCACTAGACTGCTTGTTTCCTGAGGATAATCACTGAGATTTGAGATTTCTCTTTTCTTTGGGGAGACCAGAATTGGGGCTTAAGTGCTGATTTGATGTACTCCTGGCCTAAAAAACTCTTGGCCACTTCACAGCAAAGGCACAATGGAGCTTCTCATACACAGTTGGAAAGATGATGGCTTCAACCACTTCTTTGACAATGAGAGGGAAAGGAATAAATGTTAGGGCACAATAGCCAGCCCATACTAAATGCAGGAGAACCGGCTAGAGCCTTCCAGGATTGTATGAGAATCCAGAATCATCTCCAATCCTGAAACTCTAGGAAGGGGTAAAGGAACCAATATGGTCAATTTTTATATGTGGGGTAGATATCAGTATCTTATCTTAGAGATGAAGAAATTAAAATTCAGAGAGGTTAAGTAATTTATTCAAGATCACATAGAGCTAGGTCCAGACTATTCCAAAATTATGCATTCCCACCAGACTTTGCTGTCTTCAAGATCAGTAGATTTTAGTTACCAAATAGTCATTCAGTGCCTACTGTGCGCCAGGATACAGAGTGGTTGACAAAACACGGTTTTCCTGCCCTCATGGAGTGTACACATCTGGGAGATACGGAGGTAGTAGGTCAGAGTTGTTCATGGCTCCAGAGGCCTAATCTATTCTAATTCACTCTGCGGGTTTGAGCTCTCTAGCTCTCATGTGGGGGTGAGTCATTCATATGCACACCCCCACCCAAACAGAAATGGACTTTAGGGCAGAGTCAAGGCAAAGGACGTTAGTAGAGAAAAGGTTTCTTTTCTCTTTCTGACATGCGGGTAGGGTTGTCTTCAAAAGGGGAAAAATCTGACTTAAAAACCATTATCCAACTCGCCCCCCACCCGTCTCTGGGTAAGGAAGTGGGCGTGGATTGAGAAGCAGTGAGGTGTGCGGCGAGCCCTCCAGCAGCTGCCACTCAGTTCCCAGAGGGATACCAGAGTGGGGGATAGGGCAGACAGGAGCTATGTCCCCAAATCACTGGTTCAGCCGCTCTAGGAGGCCTGCGCGGGACGCCGCCCCCTCCCCAGTCAGCGCGGGCAATGAATGGGCAGCTTCAGTTCCCCAGAAATCGCTGCCACCCCTCCCCCGACCTCGGTCTCAGCGCATCTGCCGTCACAGGGCGGGTGGCTACAGAATAGCAGAGCAAACAAGCCCGGGAGCACCGGCCTAGCCCCTCGGGCCGAGGGGCGCTGACCCCAGATCCCGGAGAGGGTTGGTAGCCGCAGCTAGTCCAGGACCACGACCCCGCCCCCGCCTGGGGCCCGCGAGCGCCCGCGCCCGACACACGGACTTTTCCGCTCCCTGGGCCGCTCTGGCAGGGGCGCGAACCCCCCGGGGGTCCTTGCCCCTACTTTACCTCCTTTTTCACGTTCCACAACAGTTTCTCTTTGACTGCATCCTCCGCGCTGCCCATAGTGCTGCGGCTGGAGGAGAGGCTGCGCCAAGCGGCCCCCCAAACCCGCCACGCGCCCTCGCCGCCTCCGCGCCTCTCGGCTCAGCGCCCCGCGCGCAAGGCGGAGTCCCCGCCAGCTGTGCTCCCCGCCCGCCGCCGCCGCCGCAGCAGCAGCCACTGCCCGAAGCTCGGCTCCGCAGCCATCTTCCGAGCCCCGCACAGACGTCAGGCTGCTGGCCCGGCCCCTTCCCACAGCCCGTGGCGGGGGGGCTGGGGGGACGACGGGGGGGGGGCGACAGGGCGGGGTGAGCTCAGCGACAGGGGGCGGCTGGCCCGCGCGCGCCACGCTGGCCGCTGTCATGGCAACGCGGCGTCTCCAGTCCTCACGGCGCTAACCTGCATTGTGAACACCTGCAGCCAGGCCGGCGCAACGACAAGTGGGGAGGTGGTGTGCGCCCTGAACCCTGAGGCTGAGAAGTTGCTTGCGCGGGAGATGGTCTCAATCCAGCTAGACGCCCCCTTGATTTCTACCCGATCGTTTTCCGACAGGAAGGTCCTGCGTCTCGAGTGTGGCCACAGGGAAGGCAGTGGTCGTCCCCAGGCTGAAATCCCCTGTAGAGGAGTGGGAGCGCAAAAGACCTGAGCCTAGAAGGCTGGCTAGCCTTCCTCCTCCGTAGGGGTTGAAACGATCAGTCTGGCTCTTTTTGCAGCTACGTGGGCGGTGGGGGCGCGGGTTGGGGTAACGCGGACTTGCGGTAACTTGTACTGAGCCCATCATGGTCAAAGAAGCGAGTACCACGCCGTATGCCTTCAGTAGCAGCACAAGGGAAATGAGGGTGAGAAAGGTTGCTCAAAGTGAGAGCACATGCTGATGCAAAGTGAGGAGCGGCGTGTAAAGCACTAGGTGAGAGAGGCTCATCCCTCCCTCACGAATGGAGAATCTTCCATTGAACATTTTACTAAGTGATGCAACTGATAGAGCAAAACCTGAAAATACAGGGAGCAAAACAGCCCTCTGGGACTAAAAGCGCAAACCTAGAGTCTACATCCGGTGTTTTAAAGCCCCCAACCGCAGATAGCCGCGTGGGGAAAGTTTACTAAGCGGTTTCGTGGAGACGCGGGAGCAGCACTCTCAGAGGATAGTGGGAAGAACCCTCGCGAGAAGACAAGAGGAGCCCTTCCCCACCACGGAGAAGACACGCCTCCAAGGAGGGGACCGGAAGCGCTAAGTCGGGGCCGGAAGTAGTGCTGACTTGGTGCATGTGGGCGGCAGCATGGCGGCTCATCGTTCCGGGCCGCTCAAGCAGCAGAATAAAGCTCATAAAGGCGGGCGGCATCGACGCCGGGGATCCGCACAGCGGAACGAGAAGGGTGAGAATATAGGGTTGGAGGAGGAGGAGCTGCTTAGCCGATTTTTTTTTGCTTAGCCGATTTTGACTGCTTTTCTCCATGCCCTGACTCAACTCCTACTTTCGGCCTGGACCCGATGTAACGGCTCTAAGGTGGGCGGGAAGAGGTCCCTTTTCTTGACCTTCTGGTGCCCAGCACGAAAGCCCTTTATGATCTTACTCCAGGCCGTCTAGCAGTGAAAATCCTAAGCAAGAAGATGAGAAAGGAGCTCAGCAGAGTAGACCAGAGGCATCGTGCCAGCCAGCTCCGAAAGCAGAAGAAAGAGGCGGTGAGAGGAGCAAGGATTGGGGATGGTGTGGCTTCACAAACATTGTAGGCGGATAATGCCCCAACCTAGAAAATATGACTCTGGGAAGGGGCCAAAGATGGAGAATAACCCTAGAGCACATGCCAGTTGTGAGTGCTCATGCTAGAGCATTCTTTGCTTTGGTCCATTCTCACCCATTGATATACACGTCACTTTTTACAAGACAGATGCTGGGGGTAGGTCATTTATGCTGTTGGAAAGTCAGTACTGGCACGAAGTACTGAGACGTTGAGATGTACTCCGGTCCTTTCTAATTTCAGGTTCTGGCAGAAAAGAGGCATCTGGGCAGCAAGGATGGCCCTCCTCATCAGGTACTGGTGGTGCCCCTGCATAGCAGGATTTCCCTTCCAGAGGCCCTTCGGCTGCTTCAGGATAGGGACACTGGAACAGTACACGTGAACGAATGGGGAAGCACCCACAGCTTTATGCTGTTATGCCCAATCTTGAAACATCGGTGGTTTTTCACACCTGCAAGGCCAGGTTAGAGTATACAATGTTTTCTATCATGTTTTGAGTAGTGGTAATATTCTTTTAATATTACGTGCTGGTGCCAACCACCTCTTCCCAATGACTTTGTTTTCTGTCTTCAGGGGATCTGCACACTGTGCTAGACTTGGCTAAAGTGGCTGATACCATCCTGTTCCTCCTTGATCCACTAGAAGGCTGGGACAGCACTGGCGATTACTGCCTTTCTTGCCTCTTTGCTCAGGGCCTTCCCACCTATAGTAAGTGATTAGGGAATATTGGAGGCCATGAAGGAAATTAACTAGTATTTGTTATGCACCTATAATTTCCATTAAGGTGCCTTAAATTTTTTTAAAATTTTAGTTCACATTCAATATTATTTTGTACAACTTGCCTTTTTATTTCTGTGCCGCCTTTTCCCCAGAGGAAGAATATAAGGTTTGGTTTTACTGTGTAATTTATTTAAGGCAGCTGGATGTTGGGTTTCCCAATGATCTCTACGCTCACAACTGTTGAGTTTTTGTGAACTTGTTTATAAATCTGCTTGGAGGATTTTCATGTGGTGAATCAAGATGTCATGAAATCCTTTTCTCTTTTGCTCACAGCACTAGCTATCCAGGGAATTTCTGGCCTCCCACCGAAGAAACAAATAGATGCCAGAAAGAAGCTAAGTAAAGTAGTGGAGAAACGATTTCCTGATGACAAACTCCTTTTGTTAGACACTCAACAGGAGGCAGGGATGCTGCTCAGGCAGTTAGCTCACCAAAAGCAACGGCATATTGCCTTTCGAGATCGGCGGGCCTACCTCTTTGCTCACCATGTTGACTTTGTGCCTGATGAAGAGAGTAACTTGGTGGGGACCTTGAAAATCTCAGGCTATGTTCGTGGACAGACTATGAATGTAAATAACTTGCTGCACATCGTTGGACATGGTGATTTCCAGATAAAACAGATAGATGCTCCTACGGACCCTTTTCCTTTAAATCTTAGAGTGAACAAATCCCAGAAGGACCCCGGCATGGCAAGAGAGGTAAGATTGATGTTTTATTTTATTTTTTTTTAATGTTTATTGATTTTATAGAGAAAGGAAGGGAGAGAGCAGGAAAGAGACAATAACATCTGTTCCTGTATGTACCTGACTGTGGATCAAACCAGCAACATTGGTGCTTTCGGACCATGCTCTAGCCAACAGAGCTATCCGGCCAGGGCAATGTTTTCTTTTTTAAAACTTGATTTGAACCTGACCAGGTGGTGGCGCAGTGAATAGGGCATCGGACTAGGACGCAGAGAACCTAGGTTCAAAACCCTGAAGTTGTCAGCTTAAGTGTGGGCTCACCCAGCTTGAGCGTGGGGTTGCTGGCCTGAGTGTGGGATCATAGACGTGACCCCATGGTGGCTGGCTTCAGCCCAAAGGTCGCTTTTTTGAAGCCCAAGGTCACTGGCTTGAGCAAGGGGTCACTCACTCTGCTGTAGCCCTCCCCAACCCCATCAAGGCACATATGAGAAAGCAATCAATGAACAACTAAGGTGCTGCAACAAAGAATCGATGCTTCTTGTCTCTCTCCCTTCTTGTCTGTCTGTCCCTATCTGTTCTTCTCTCTGACTCTCTCTCTGTCTCTGTGAAGAAAAAAAAAAACTTGAGCCCTGGCAGGTTGGTTCAGTGGTAGAACATCGGCCTGACATGTGGAAATCCTGGGTTTCTGGTCAAGGCACACAGGCGAAGCCACCATCTGCTTCTCTTCCCCTCCCCCTCCCCCTTCTCCCTTTTTTCTCTTTTCCTCTCCCGCAGCCAGACTCAAACGGTTTGAGCAAGTTAGTTCTGGGCGCTGAGGATGGCTCTGTGGCCTGCTGAGCAACAGAACAGCAGCCCCAGGTGGGCAGAGCATCACCCAGTAGGGGACTTGCTGGCTGAATCCCAGTTGGGGCGCATACGGGAGTCTGTCTTTGCCTCCCTGCCTCTCACTTAATTAAAAAAAAAAAAAGACTTAGAAAAAATTGACTTGAGAGAGAGATCAATTTGTTGTTCTACTTACTGATGCATTCACTGTATGTTGTTCCCTGTATGTGCCCTGACTGGGGATTAAACCCACAATCTTGGTCCATTGGGACAATGTTCAAACCAACTGAGCTATCCAGCCAGGGCCAAGATTCTTAAAGACTGTGTAGATTTAAATGTAAACTAATGTAGGATGGGGATTAACTTCAGAGAAGGTCTATAACTTAGACAACTATCTTAGTCCCAGGAGGTGACTGCTAGTTCTAAGTAAGGCACTAGTTAAGTACAAAATTGGCTCTGTTTATAGAAGACAAAATGTAGTCTCTTTCCTCAGACAATTAGGAAAAAAAATGGCAAACACATGTAAAGTAAAGATTGAGGAAGTGTGGTTGAGGTACAGACCTATGGGACCTGAGAAAGTAGACCAACAAGCTTCACAGAGGAGATGAGACTTTAGCCAGATGTTGAGAAGGATGAATTTGATTTACATGTTTTAGAGAGGTGAAGGAATATCCAAGGCCTGACCAGATGGTGGCGTAGTGGATAGAGCATCAGGCTGGGATGCTGAAGACCCTGGTTTGAAATCCCAAGGTCGTCAGTTTGAGTGCAGGCTCATCCGGCTTGAGCACAGGCTCACCAGCTTGAGCACGGAGTCACTGGTTTGAGCATGGAATCAGACATGACCCATGGTTGCTGGCTTGAGTCCAAGGAGTCACTGGCTTGGCTGGAGCACCCCAGTCAAGGCACATAATGGGAAAGCAATCAATGAACAACTAAGGAGCTGCAGTGAAGAATTGATGCTTCTCATCTCTCTCCCTTCCTGTTCTCTGTGCCTATAATGCCCCCTCTTACTAAAAAAAAAAAATGTCTTAGAACATAGAGACAACATGAACCTAGCATAATGATGGATCAAAGGGTTTCTCTGAACTCTGAAGACATCAGCCTGATGGGAGTAGGGTATGTAATAAACATAGGAGTGGGGCCAGATTATGAAAAGCCTCAAGAACCAAGCAAAGGTATAGACTTAAAATGCTAGGAAATGGGCCCTGGCCGGTTGGCTCAGCGGTAGAGCGTCGGCCTGGTGTGTAGGAGTCCTGGGTTCAATTCCCGGCCAGGGCACACAGGAGAAGCACCCATCTGCTTCTCCACCCCTCCCCCTCTCCTTCCTCTCTGTCTCTCTCTTCCCCTCCCGCAGCGAGGCTCCATTGGAGCAAAGATGGCCCGGGCGCTGGGGATGGCTCTGTGGCCTCTGCCTCAGGTGCTAGAATGGCTCTGGATGCAACAGAGCGATGCCACAGAGGGGCAGAGCATCGCCCCCTGGTGGGCATGCTGGGTGGATCCCAGTTGGGTGCATGCGGGAGTCTGACTGCCTCCCCATTTCCAGCTTTGGAAAAATGAAAAAAAAAAAATGCTAGGAAATGGAATCATTTGAAAAAAATTTGATAAATTTTGGCTTTATGTTTCATTCTGTTTCATTGGTCTTCTACTTGAGGACTGTTATTTTTGGATCTTTCTAGTTACTATGTTAGATTTAGTACATTTTTTGTTAATGTTTGACTGACCATCACCTGCTTTTGATTTAGATTGGTTCTACGGATGCTGTAGCTGATATGGAGGAAGATATTAAGGTCCTAATGAAGGCAGACCCTGATAGACAAGAATCGTTGCAAACAGAGGTTATTCCAGATCCAATGGAGGGGGAGCAAACCTGGCCCACTGAAGAGGAACTGAGTGAGGCAAATGGTTGGTAATGGCAAGCTTGTTTGTAATTCATCTGGCCCAGAACTGTGGATTTTGTCTAGCTGCTCACAGTCAGGACCCTTTAAGGTAGAGTGGGTTGAGGATGTATTTGGAGGTCTATCCCTTCTCACCCCCAAATGCTATATGTTTGTATTAAGCAAACATTGAACACAGCTTTGCTCCTTTTCTCAAAATCACTTGTTTTATAACAAACAGATAAACAACTTTGGATTTATTGCAGGCTTTATTGTGTAATTATTGCTAGTTTTCAGGCAGCCAAATTAAATTTGGAAGTAGTTGTCTGTTTTGCACATAGTATCTGCTAGAGTTTCTGGTGTTGGCAGCAATATCTAGTGTCTTGCTGAAGTGAGAATACCTGAAGTAAAAGGGGAAAGAGGCCCTGGCCGGTTGGCTCAGTGGTAAAGCATCGGCCTGGTGTGCAGGAATCCCGGGTTTGATTCCCAACCAGGGCATACAGGAGAGGCCAATCTGCTTCTCCACTCCTCCCCCTCTCCTTCCTCTCTGTCTCTCTCTTCCCCTCCCGCAGCCAGGGCTCCATTGGAGCAGGGTTGGCCCGGGTGCTGAGGATGGCTCTATGGCCTCTGCCTCAGGTGCTAAGAATGGTTCTGGTAGCAACAGAGCAACACCCCAGATGGGCAGAGCGTCGCCCCCTGGTGGGCGTGCCGGGTGGATCCCAGTCGGGTGCATGTGGGAGTCTGTCTGACTGCCTCCCCGTTTCCAACTTTAGAAAAATACACACACACACACACACACACACACACACACACACACACACACACACACACACACGAAAGGGGAAAGAAAGTATATAATTTACTTACCTCATTTGGGTTTTTACAGACTTCTTGAAGAAAAGTTCCAAGATAGTAAAGAAGGTTCCCAAAGGAACATCCAGTTACCAAGCTGAATGGATTTTGGATGAGGATGGTGAAAGTGATAGGGAAGGAGATGAATATGACGATATAGAACATGAGGACTTTATGGAAGAGGAATCTCAGGTAAAAAAATGTTCTGAGGTCACTTTGTGTACAACCCCAAATGTAAGGCAAAGTGCAATCCTGACCTTGAGGTATGTGTATGGTCAGGTTTTTTTTTTTTTGTATGGTCAGTTTTTAAAGGACTTTGTCATTGTCAGGAATAAAACTTGTTTTATAACCGAGTCTCTTAGAATTGACATGGTTTGCCTGACCAGGAGGTGGTGCAGTGGATAGAGCGTCGGCCTGGGATACCGAGGACCCAGGTTTGAAACCCTAAGGTTGCTAGCTTAAGTATGGGCTCATCCAGCTTGAGCATGGGATCATAGACATGACCCCAGGTTGCTGGCTTGAGCAAGTGGTCACTGGCTCAGCTGGAGTCTCCTAGTCAAGACATGTATGAGAAAACCATCAGTGAACAACTAAGGTGCTGCAATTGTGAGTTGATGCTTCTCATCTCTCTCCTTTGCTGTCTGTCTCTCTTAAAAAAAAAAAAAAAGATAGAGAGAGAGAGAGAAAGAAAAGGAAATGACATGGTTTAGACTAAATGTCTAATAAAATTATTTTATTCTTAGCTTAATAGCTTTAAAGCTGTTATTCTGTGCTTTGGGACAGTGCTCCAACCAATCAAGCTATCCGGCCAGGGCCAAAGCTATTATTATTTATTCCACAGGATGAGAGTAGTGAAGAGGAAGAAGAGGAAGAATGTGAAGCTATGGCTATAGAAGAGTCTGTGCGTGATGATCTATATGATGAGAAAATGGATAAAGAGGTTGAGGAAAAAATGCTGGAGAAATATAAACAAGAAAGACTGGAAGAGATGTTTCCAGATGAAGTCGATACCCCTCGCGATGTGGCTGCTAGAGTTCGGTTAGTCAACAAGTCTGAAATCAGTCATTACTTTTTTTTTCCTTTAAGATTTTATTTTTTGCCTGACCTGTGGTGGCACAGTGGATAAACTGTTGACCTGGAACACTGAGGTCACTGGTTCAAAATCCCGGGCTTCCTGATCAAGGCACATACAAGAAACAACTACCTATGAATTGAAGCTTCCCATTCCTCCTTTCTCTCTTCCCTGCCCCCTTTCTGCCTTCTCTCCCCTCCCCCCTCCCCTCCCTTCCCCTTCCCTCTCTCTCCTCTTCTCTTCCCTCTCCTCCTCTCTCTAAAATCAATAAATAAAGTGTTGCCTGACCTGTGGTGGTGCAGTGGATAACCTGGAACACTGAGGTTGCCGGTTCTAAACCCTGGGCTTGCCTGGTTAAGGCACATATGGGAGTTGATGCTTCCTGCCCCCCCCCCCCCTTAAAATAAGTAAATAAATAAAAGAAAAGAAAAAAACATTGTTTCTGGTTCTGAAGGGCTAATGTTCTATATAGGAGGATAGGAAAGATGCTTTCCTTTTTTTTCTGTGTGTTTGTTTTTTGGTTTTTTTTGGTATCAGAAGTGGGATACGAACCCACGCCTCCATTCGGAGACCAGAAGTTGAGTAGCAGATGCTTTCTATGTAAACTTAATACTCAGTTGAAGTATGCAATATTTGGAGATTTTGGGGGAGTTTGGGTGGAACCACAGGATAAAAGCTTGAAGGTGTAAGTGGTCATTTTTGCTGTATGAGTCAGTCTGACTAAACCCAGAGGGTTTGTCAGATATTAGAGAAGTAAGGATTTTATCAAGGACCGTGTTCCTTAGGTTAAGGAGCCACTTCCTCATAGGCACCAGTGAGCCACTGTATATACTTTGTCTTTTGTTGGTGAGAAAGAAGCTTGGCTTTGGTTTTGAAATATTTGTTGAAAACAGTTTTGGAGTGTGGTTTTGGTGTTTTTTTTTTTTTTTTTTACAGAGAGAGGGATAGACAGGGACAGACAGGAATGGAGAGATGAGAAGCATCAATCATTAGTTTTTTGTTGCGCATTGCAACACCTTAGTTGTTCATTGATTGCTTTCTCATATGTGCCTTGACTGCAGGCCTTCAGCAGACTGAGTTACCCCTTGCTCGAGCCAGCGGCCTTGGGTCCAAGCTGGTGAGCTTTGCTCAAACCAGATGAGCCCGCGCTCAAGCCGGCGACCTCGGGGTCTCGAACCTGGTCTTCTGCATCCCAGTCCGACACTATCCACTGCGCCACCGCCTAGTCAGGCTGGAATGTGGTCTTGATTTAGGCTATGAAGTAATCTTGAGAGAGTGATAGGAGTTCTTTAACTTAGAGTCTTAGCTGTATTATTGACCAGAGTAAAAATAGTAGCACCGTATAAATTTGACTATTAATTTCTTTAAATTCTCCTGTATTCTAGATTTCAGAAATACAGAGGCCTCAAAAGCTTCCGGACATCTCCATGGGATCCTAAGGAAAACCTTCCTCAAGATTATGCTCGTATCTTTCAATTTCAGAACTTTACTAATACCAGGAAACGCATCTTTAAAGGAATCGAGGAAAATGAGGTTGAAGGAGCTGAGGTATCTGCCTTTCTTTATTGATCCCTATAAGTTGCTTTTATTTGCCAAGGTGCCCTATCCTTTACTCCTTCTCTTGGCAAGTGTACCTTTGTTTTGTGCTGCCCATAGCTGAATTAGAGGAGCTACTGAGTCACTGATAAGAGTGATATTGGGGACAAAGAGGTATCACAAATGTTAACAAAAAAATTTGCCTGACCTGTGGTGGTGCAGTGGATAGAGCATCGACCTAGAAATGCTAAGGTCGCCGGTTCGAAGCCTTGGGCTTGCCTGGTCAAGGCACATATGGGAGTTGATGCTTCCAGCTCCTCCCCCCTGTCTCTCTCTCCTCTCTCTCTCTCTCTCTCCTCTCTAAAATGAGTAAATAAAAAAAAAATTAAAAAAAAAATTTAATCTAGATAGTTGAAGCATTTGTGAAAGGCAATTTTGAAGGGTGAGGATTGGCTATATGGTAGTATGAGACGTTTAACATATTTGGAGAAACGTTTTATCATTATAGAGTCCTTAAGGGTAATTGTGTGATTGTTTTCTGCTTTCTTCTGGCAGGTTGGCTGGTATGTTACACTTCATGTCTCTGAAGTGCCTCTCTCTGTGATGGAGCATTTCAAGCAAGGGGCACCCTTGATTGCTTTTTCTTTACTGTCTCATGAACAGAAGGTTAGTATCTTGTGGGAAATGGGAGTTGTAAAACTTTCTGACCAGCCCTGGCCAGTTGGCTCAGTGGTAGAGTGTCGGCCTGGCGTGCAGAAGTCCCGGGTTCAATTCCCGGCCAGGGCACACAGGAGAAGCGCTCATCTGCTTCTCCACCCCTCCCCCTCTCCTTCCTCTCTGTCTCTCTCTTCCCCTTCCGCAGCTGAGGTTCCACTGGAGCAAAGATGGCCCGGGCGCTGGGGATGGCTCCTTGGCCTCTGCCCCAGGCGCTAGAGTGGCTCTGGTCTCAACAGAGCGACGCCCCGGAGGGGCAGAGCATCGCCCCCTGGTGGGCATGCCGGTGGATCCCGGTCGGGCGCATGCGGGAGTCTGTCTGACTGTCTCTCCGTTTCTGGCTTCAGAAAAATACAGGAAAAAAAAACAAAACAAAAAAAACTTTCTGACCAGGTCTGTGTGACAGTCTAGAACTTTATTATACTGACATTTTGCTCATTGGGATGTGAAAAACATGCCTTTAGGATTAAGAATTGCGATGATAGAGAAGTCAGTGATGGTTAAAACCTGTGTCTGAACCTGTCTGAAGCATCTCAGTGATGCAGCAACCCAAGTGGTTCTGAGACTTCTCTGAAATAAGTATATTTCTCAGATCAGAATTTTGTGTGTGTGTGACAGAGACGGATAGGGTCAGACAGGAAGGGAAAGATGGAAGCATCAGTTCTTCATTGCAGCACCTTAGTTGGTTATTCATTGATTGCTTTTTTATACGTGCCTTGACCAGGTGGCGGGGGGGGGGGGGGTGGCTACAGCAGAATGAGTGACCCCTTGCTCAAGCCAGCAACCATGGGGTCATGTCGATGATCCCACACTCAAGCCTGATGAGCCCGCACTCAAGCTGGCAACCTCGGGGTTTCGAACCTGGGTCCTCGGCATCCCAGTCCAATGCTAATCCACTGCCTGGGCAGGCTCAGATTAGATTTTAACCAGGGGTTGGCAGCCTTACAAATAAAGAGTGTTTATGCCAAGGTGTAGATCTCTTTTCTCTTGGTGGCCAGCAGTCATGTAGGTTGGAGTGTGTTGCGAGCTCTGGCCTTGGGTCAGTGAGTGAAGGTTGAGGAGCAGAAGGGGCTTGAATGAGTGTGGTTTGAGGTGTGTGGTGAGTGAGTGGCTTGAAGTCATTAACCATGTGACAGATGTTGAGCTCTTGCATGTTAGATGCAGGAATGTCAACTAGTATAGAAGGGTACATGAAAGCTCTGAAAACCTGCCTCTGTTTAGCTCAAATGCCAGTTAGAGGTAAAAGATGAATCTGTACTACATTATTAATTAGCACTGTCAGTTCTTAGAGTGAATCGGAATGTTAGTTTGGTTTGCCTTTTAGGTTAAAGTGTTCTAGATATAAAGTTCTGTTTTTCTTACTTGTTACTTAGATGTCAGTACTGAATATGGTAGTAAGCCGGCATCCCGACAACACTGAACCTGTGAAAGCTAAAGAGAAGCTGATCTTCCACTGTGGGTTCAGGCGCTTCCAAGCCTCACCTTTATTTTCTCAGCACACTGCAGGTAAGCAGTGAGGAGGTACAGAATACACAATTTCACATTCTAGAGGCGTTTTCGGTACTCTGGTTTAGGAGCTAATGATGCATTTATTCAAAATGTCTAAACCTGTCTGAAGCATTCCAGTGACGCAACCTCTGAGTGGTGCTGAGGCTTCTCTGCCGTATTTGACAGCGGCAGTGTTGGTGAAGGCTAGTGGGTTGCCCAAGGTGGAATAAAGCAAGAGATGTGTGGCTTCTGAGATGTGGAGACTTGGTGAGAGTTTGGAGAGTGGTGACCAGGGACACTTGTTTTTTTAATTTCAGATATTATTTATTGATTTTAGAGAACAAGAGAAGGGGGGAGGAGAGGGAAGCATCAACTTATAGTAGCTTCTCATATGTGCCTTAAATAGGCAAGGCCGGGGTTTTGAACCGGCAACTATAGCATTCCAGGTCGACACTTCATCCACTGCGCCACCACAGGTTAGGTGACCAGGGACACTATTGTGGCAAAAATTATTGTACTAAAATCTTGGTCTGATGGTTCAGTTGGTTAGAGCGTCCTTCTGAGCAGAGGTTGCTGGTTTGATCCCTGCTCTGGGTACTGCAGGAACAGAGCAGTGTTCTTGTCTCTCCCTCTCTTTCTTTCTCTCTCCCCCTTCCTCTCTTTCTAAAATCAATATATTTTAAATTTTATTTTATTTATTTACACTGCTCACAAAAATTAGGGGATATTTTATCACTTCATATTCATTTTTGAAATATTCCCTAATTTTTGTGAGCAGTATTTTTTTAAGAAAGAGAGAGGGACAGACAAGAAGGGAGAGAAATGAGAAGCATCCACTCATAGTTGTGGCACTTCAGTTCACTGATTGTTCCTCAGATGTGCCTTATCCGAGGGGCTCCAAATGAGCCAGTGACCCTTTGCTCAAGCCAGCGACCCCATGCTCAAGCTGGTGAGCCCGCACTCAAGCCGGTGACCTCTGAGTATGGAACCTGGGTCCAAGCCAATGCTCTATCCACTCACTGTGCCCACTGCCTGGTCAGGCTAAAATCAATACATTTTTTTAAAATTTAAAAATTTTATTGTGCTAAAGATTAGAAGTGAGAAGAGGTTTTGTACTAACTTGGGAATTTTTGAACATTACCTATATTCTCAGCTCATTAATGGCCAGAGGAAAGTGATGAAGGCAGTATTGATGAGAGCTCTGGATAATTTCTTTTTTCTTAAATTGTTCCATTGATTTGAGAGAGGGAGAGAGAAGCGTCAACTTGTTCACTTAGTTGTTCCATTTAGTTGGGTACTCAGTTAATGCTTCTTGTATGTGCCCTGATTGGGGGGGGGGTCAAACCCATGACCTCTGGCATGCTGGGTCAGTGCTTTATCCACTGAGCCACCCAGCCAGTGCCTGGATATTTTCTGTTCATTTCTCATACTTCATTATTAAAAAGGGAGGTCGGACGGTTTCACTGAAGGTAAAAACAGAAGCTCCAGATAGTCCTTAAGATTATAGATCAGAGCTTGACCTGTGGTGGCGCAATGGATAAAGCTTCGACCTGGAATGCTGAGGTTGCCAGTTCAAAACCTCAGGCTTGCCTGGTCAAGGCACATATGAGAAACAACTATGAGTTGATGTTTCCCACTCCTCCCTCACACCTCTCTCTCTCTCATCTCTCTAAAATCAATCAATAAATTTTAAAATAAAGAAAAAAAAATGTTTGCCAAGACTAAGAATTGTTGATTTAGTGGATATATTCTCTATAAAGCACTGATTCTCAAATAAGGGAAGATTGGTGTATATTAGAATCACTGGAGCCTGACTAGGTGATGGCATAGTGGAATTGAGCATCGGACTAGGACGCAGAGGACCCAGGTTTGAAACCCTGAGGTTGCCAGCTTGAGCACAGGCTCACCAGCTTGAGCAGGGGATTCGCTGGCCTGAATGTGTGATCATAGACATGACCCCATAGTCGCTGGCTTGAGCCCAAGGTTTCGGGCTTGAGCAAGGGATCAATCGCTCTGCTGTAGCTCCCCGGTCAAGGCACGTATGAGAAAGCAATCAGTGAACAACTAAGGTGCCACAGCAAAGAATTGATACTTCTCATCTATCTCCCTTCCTGTATGTCTGTCCTAATCTGTCCCTCTCTCTCTTTCTGTCATTAAAAAGAAAAAAAGAGGCCCTGGCCGGTTGGCTCAGTGGTAGAGCGTCAGCCTGGCGTGCAGGAGTCCCGGGTTCGATTCCCGGCCAGGGCACACAGGAGAAGCGCCCATCTGCTTCTCCACTCCTCCCCCTCCTTCCTCTCTGTCTCTCTCTTCCCCTCCCACAGCCAAGGCTCCATTGGAGCAAAGTTGGCCCGGGCACTGAGGATGGCTCTATGGCCTCTGCCTCAGGCACTAGAATGGCCCTGGTTGCAGCAGAGCGGCACCCCAGATGGGCAGAGCATTGCCCCCTGGTGGGCATGCCGGGTGGATCCCGGTTAGGCGCATGCAGGAGTCTGTCTGACTGCCTCCCCGTTTCCAACTTCAGAAAAATACAAAAAAACAAAACAAAACAACAACAACAAAAAGAATCACTGGAGAACTTTTCCAAACCCAAATAGAATCTAGGTTCTGAGATTCTGCCTCCAGTTGAAAAAAAACTGATAGGGTTGGGTTGTATCTATCAGGTGTGTTGAGGCAGGGATATACTTTGAGAACTAAGTAGGGTAAAAGAAACACAAGTTGCCTTGGATGTAAGAGCTGCACTTGATACACCTTTTCACAGGCCTCTGGATTCCTTATGAGTTCTCTAAATGTTTTTGGTTTGTATTTTTTAACCTTTATTATAACAGCGGATAAACATAAATTTCAGAGATTCTTGACTGCTGACACGGCCCTGGTGGTGACAGTATATGCCCCTATCACTTTTCCTCCTGCATCTGTGCTGCTTTTCAAACCAAATAGCAATGGTAAGTTGAGTTCACAGAGGTAAACAGATCTGCAGGGCCCTAATAGATGTAATACGGTTTTCTGTATTTAGATATGGGAGCCAAATGGTATGAAGAGGGTGGTGATGGTTTTTAGATTACAGGCAGTCCCAGGGTTACAAACAAGATAGGTTCTGTAGGTTTGTTCTTAAGTTGAATTTGTATGTAAGTTGGAATAGGTATATTTATCTATTAAATGCAACTTAGATGTTTGTCTTCACATAGTATTTATTTTTGCTTTTCTCTGTATGTATATACTTAAACATTTTCAAATAAAACGTTAAACAATCTTGGATGATAGAAAGCTGATGGACTTTTTGGAGAGGATGGGACTGGTGTTAGAGAGTCAGGGTTTGATTCTACTGCTGGAGTCAGTTTCTTACAGTAGGCATCAGGGGAGGTTTGTACAGAGCTATTCTTTCCCTCATTATAAATGGCCCTGTAGTAACTATGGTAAACCTCTCTATCAGGATCTTGCTTCTCTAACTTTGCCATTACTGCTTCAGTGAGTCAGAAAGCATCACCTAACTCTTGTAGAAAACTTGTTTATGGAGTTTCTAGGTCCCTGTTTTATTCCCTAATGCTATTATCTACTGTGCTAGTTCTATAAGGTCTTTATTAGTTCTTTGCCATGGGAGTCAAGTAACTATATAATTTTCACTGATGTCCAATTGCAATTGATTACCAATAGCTCTTATGATTACCAGTAGCTCTATTCATAAGTACAAGTTTTATGTAAGTTGGATGTTTGTAACTCAGGGACTTACTGTGTCCCAATATTAGGCTCACAGTGGGTCTAAGGCAGGGATGATGAATGGGGTTTGATCTTGCTTGCCAACTTGAGCTAATTGGTAGAGGATGCGCAGATTGTGATATTTAGGATAGGATCTAGGGTCAGGCTCAGCAGGAATATCACTTAGTAATTTTTGCTATGGACCCAGGAAAGCAGCATTGTACATCCCTACTTTAAGGTTTCTCTAAAAAGATTTTGCATAGGTCTTTAAGTGGACTAGAGCAATAAATGCTTTGGTCTGTAGACTCCTGCTGCTTTTCTTTTTGCCCCTTAGGAATGCATAACCTCATTGCCACAGGCCATCTTTTGTCAGTGGATCCAGACAGGATGGTCATCAAGAGAGTTGTTCTGAGTGGTCATCCTTTCAAAATTTTTACTAAGATGGCAGTAGTGCGTTACATGTTCTTCAGTAGAGGTATGTCTAAAGGATGGGATCTGACTGCCTTTGTGGGGTGAAGGTTGGGTTTACATTTTATGGGTAAATGTTGCATCTTGGTCTTCTGTGTGTTTCATTCTAAGAGGACGTGCTGTGGTTTAAACCGGTGGAACTGAGAACAAAGTGGGGCCGTAGGGGACACATCAAGGAGCCTTTAGGTAAGAGGATGTTGGATTTGGAATTTTATCTAGGTTCCCCCAGTGCTATTAAATGCTACTGGGGTAGAAGACCATTAAATTTGATGAACTTGCTGTGTTTTCTTTCTAGGTACTCATGGCCATATGAAATGCAGTTTTGATGGGAAGCTAAAATCTCAGGACACAGTACTGATGAACCTCTATAAACGAGTTTTCCCCAAATGGACTTATGATCCATATGTACCAGAACCAGTACCTTGGGTGAAATGTGAGATTTCTTCAGCAGTGCCAGAAACGGACATGGAGTGATGGATTCAGTGGAATTCTAATTGTCATTGCTACTGGTTAGCATCTGAGGGATGGGAAGCTACACCTTGTGATTGGGCAGTTTGTGTTGTCTACTTTAGCTTAGAAGTCTGCTGCCCCTTTTCGCAAAAGGCTTTTCTTGGCCTTGACAAGTTATCTCGGTTAAGTATGGATGTTTTTCGATTGCTACTTTGTCTAAAAAAAATCTGTAAATCTTAATGAAATAGCCACTCTCCATTAGGATTTTCAAAGCTGTTTAAGGGGGTAAGATAAGAAGTTAACAATGACTAGGAAACAAAATTTTCAAGTGTCTCGAGACATTGAATCCCATTTCTTCCTTATACATAAATTAAACAAAAGCAGATTGATAAGAAGCAGGCTTTTCAGCCTGCTTCAACCAAGTTACAGAGGTTAAATCTACATTTCCACCACTGAGCACAATACAAATGTTCCTTGCTTCTGGAGAAATTGTTTGAAAATGTTGAGACAGAACAGCAGCCACTCCGACACCAGCTGTAGGTTCAATAAGCAGTTTCATCCTCTCCCACACCAGCTGGGTTGCATACTGTTGGTATAGAAGGAAGTAAGAATTAGTGAAACTGGAGAAAAGCCTAGCCAGTGGGCCTTTACAATTAAAAGCTAAGTCGCACGCACGCACATGCGTGCATATACATACATATGCATATACATATACATATGCTTGCCAGTCTTCATCCTAGCTCTGCTTCTACTGTTGCAGTTGCCTCAATAGCTAGGGCATCCTGCAATACCAAATCATGAGTCACCAAGTCAAGTCCCCAGTGGATGAGTTGCTAACTTGTAAGAGAAGTAGTTTTTGCTTTAAAAATTGCCCCATTCTTTGGTTTTCTTTCTGCTTGGGAGCCTCACCTTAATTTCATCCTCTGTGACAGTGACAACATCATCTACAAGGTCCCTTATAATAGGCCAGGTGTTTAAGCCAATGCTGGATTTGACACCATCTGCTATGGTTTCTGGAGGATAGGGGTTGGGGGTCAGTTCCCCTTTCAGTTTGGACTGGTAGCAGTCGTCTGCATTCAAGGGTTCAGCAGCATATACCTTCACACTAGGTCTCAGAGCCTGGGAAGAGGAATATTAGATGTTTTACCACCAGCCACAGTGTAACACATCTGACCAAGTAAGAGCCTTCTCTGTGATGTTAGGAAATTTTGACCTTAAAGCACTTTAAATTGTATGCCTAATTCTGGCCTTCACTTGCCTAGATCACATCTGGTTTTGGTAACTGGGGAAAATAGTAGCCCCTGACTTGGATAGTAAGTTGGGGAGAGGGAATTCAGGGAAAGGACCATGATAGGGTGCCACTCATTCTAATGGCTTTTGTGCTGTAAAGTCATAGATTAGCCCAACCAGTGGTATCATAGTGGATAGAGCAGCGACCTGGGATGTTGAGTTCCCAAGTTTGATTGAAGTTGCCAGCTTGAGCGTGGGATCATCAGTGTCATCTCATGGTCGCTGACTTGAGCTCAAGGTCACTGGCTTGGTTGGAGTGCGCCCGCGCCCGCCCCCCCCCCCCCCCCCCCCCCCCCCGTCAAGGCACGTATGAGAAGCAGTCAGTAAACAACTAAAGTGCTATAACTACAACAAGCACCAGCTTCTCATCTCCTTTCCTGTCTGTATGTCTGTATCTTGCTTAAAAAAAAGTCATAGATACTATGATGTGAAATAAAATCTTCTATGCCTAAAGTGGGGAGTCCTTCGGAGTTATTTTTTCACCTTAACTGTAATTGCTATTCCAGCGACCATTCCTCCTCCTCCTACAGGTACTACCAGTGCGTCCACCAAGGGAACCTTGAGTGAAAAGAATATTATGTATAAATAGGTCTATTACTAACCAGTCTTATGTGTACATATTAAATAGCTGATTCTACAGCAAACATCAGATTTACCAGTAGCTCAGCAAGAACTGATGGATTTACCTGGTTCAGCACTTCCATGGCAATTGTCCCTTGCCCAGCTATCACTGCAGGCTCCTGGTTGGGATGTACCACGATGCCTTTTGTTTCTTCCATGATTCTTTTTGTAACATTTTCTCTGGACTGCAAGAGGACATTAATTGAGCTTACTTGGTTTCTATTTAATAGTTTCAATAACTCAGTCCTTTAACACTTGACCAACAACCTTTTTCTGAGACTTTGGGCAACAGGGATATAATTTAACAAAACAGTCTTCTGTGCTCAATTATGTTCTAATATGGTGGGGAGGAGTGGAATATAAGTAGGTGTGTGATATGTCTAAGTGCTGTGGAGAAAAATTAATTTACGCAGGGTACTTAGGAAGGGCCTCTGGTAAAGTGATACTTTAATACATGTTAACCAGTCTTGCGGATCTCCAGAATAGTCCAGGGAAGGTAATTCTAAGAGCAAAGCCTACAGCAGGGGTCCCCAAACTTTTTACACGGGGCCAGTTCACCGTCCCTCAGACCGTTGGAGGGCCGGACTACAAAAAAACTATGAACAAATCCCTATGCACACTGCACATATCTTATTTTAAAGTAAAAAAACAAAACGGGAAGAAATACAATATTTAAAATAACAAGTAAATTTAAATCAACAAACTGACCAGTATTTCAATGGGAACTATGCTCCTCCACTGACCACCTATGAAAGAGGTGCCCCTTCCAGAAGTGCGGCGGGGCCAGATAAATGCCCTCAGGGGGCCGCATGTGGCCTGCGGGCCGTAGTTTAGGGACCCCTGGCCTACAGAGTAGGAGCGCTTGACCTTTCTAAGAAACTGTTGGTGTGGAGTGTTTGGGGAAGAATAATATTGGGAGGTGAGATCAGAAAGATTGGGAGTGGGCTAGTTAATTTAGGCCTTACATGATTGGAAGAACTTTGGTTCCCACTGTCTATGAGATAAACCATTGGAGGATTTTGAGCTTATAACTAAGTGGGTAACTGGTTTCTCTTTGAAAATAAACTAGTGGCACAAGGGTGGGAGTAGAGATACCAGTTAGGATCTACAGAAGACGTGAGCACTGATGTGGGTTTGAATCAGGGTGGTAATGGTAGAGGCTGTTAGAAGTACATAGTTGGCCTGACCAGGCAGTGGCGCAGTGGATAGAGTGTCAGACTGGGATGCCGAGGACCCAGGTTCGAGACCCCGAGGTTGCCAGCTTGAACGTGGGCTCATCTGGTTTGAGCAAAAGCTCACCAACTTGGACCCAAGGTTGCTGGCTCGAGCAAGGGGTTACTCAGTCTGCTGAAGGCCCACGGTCAAGGCACACATGAGAGAGCAATCAATGAACAACTAAGGTGTTGCAATGCGCAACGAAAAACTAATGATTGATGCCTCTCATCTCTCCATTCCTGTCTGTCCTTGTCTATCCCTCTCTCTGACTCTCTCTCTGTCTCTGTTAAAAATAAATAAATTAATTTAAAAAAATTTTTAAAAGAAGTACATAGTTGGATTCCTGACCAGATGGTAGCGCAGCAGATAAAGCATCGACTTGGGACACTGAGCACCCACCCAGGTTTGAAACCCCGAGGTTGCCAGCTTGAGCATGGGATCATAGACAGAACCCCATCGTCACTGGCTTGAGCCCAAACTTGAGCAAGGGGTCACTGGCTCAGCTGCAGTCCCCTGGTCAAGGCTCATAATGAGAAAGCAATCAATGAACAACTAAGGTGCTGCAACAAAAAATTGACGCTTATCATCTCTCCCTTTCTGTCTGTCTGTCGTCCCTATTTTCTCTCTCTCTCTCTCACTAAAAATAAAAATAAAATAAATTACTAAATAATACAGTAGTTGGATTATGGAAATATATATATATTTTTTGTATTTTTCCAAAGCTGGAAACAGGGAGGCAGTCAGACAGACTCCCGCATGCGCCCGACCGGGATCCACCCGGCACGCCCACCAGGGGGCGATGCTCTGCCCATCTGGGGCGTCGCTCTGCTGCAATCAGAGCCATTCTAGCGCCTGAGGCAGAGGCCACAGAGCCATCCTCAGTGCCCGGGCCAATTTTGCTCCAATGGAGCCCTGGCTGCGGGAGGGGAAGAGAGAGACAGAGAGTACGGAGAGAGGGAGGGGTGGAGAAGCAGATGGGCGCTTCTCCTGTGTGCCCTGGCCGGGAATCGAACCCAGGACTCCTGCACGCCAGGTCGACGCTCTACCACTGAGCCAACCGGTCAGGGCCGATTATGAAAATATTTTGAAAGTTGGACTCAGATTTGGATATGAGGTGCAAGAGTTGTCAAGATGACTCGAACAATTTTTTGAGCAACTAGAAAGAAGACTGGAAGAGGAGCAGTATAAGGGGAATAAGATAAATTTGGTTTTAGACTTGCTCGGACATCCAAGTGGGAAAGGAAAAGGTCAGGGCTGGAGTTAGTATATAGGTGGGTGATACTTCAAACAGACTAAGAAGATCTGAGTGTAGATATAAAAAAGATTGGGCACAGATACAAAGGAAACAAGACTGGGGAGCACCCAGAAAGACAGAGAAGTTTCATTTGACAGTGAAAACTGTTAAGGTGTTACTGAGCAGTGCTCTCTTCCTTACCTCATCACTCTGTTCACTGAACACTAGAGAGCCTCCATAGGCTTGTATTGCTGATTTTTTACAGTTGGGAGCTGTTTGGGGCACCACAATATAAGCAGGAATTCCTGAGATGGAGAAACAGAGTACAAGTCAGAATTTAGGATAGAATTTTCTGTTCAGTTGCTTGTAATCAGGGACTCAGAAATTTACTTCCTAATCACCAATATCACCAAAAGTAAGGATACATTTTCACTCCCCTTATGATCCTACCCAGGACCTTGAGAGATCAATAAAGTACCTTCCAATTTGGCAGCATAGGCGAGAGCCTGGCCATGATTTCCACTGCTGTGAGTAACAACAGCTTTGGGCTTTTCTGAAGCGGCAGGAATCAAACCTCTGATTGCATTCAGGGCACCACGAATCTGGAAAAGACGGACAGTGAATTTATGCATTTGATTAAAGTTTCTTACCTGACCTGTGCTGGTGCAGTGGGTAAAACATCGACCTGGAATGCTGAGGTTGCCAGTTCGAGGGCCCCAGCTTGTGCAGTCAAGGCACACATGAGAAGCATCCATGAGTTGATGCTTCTTACCTCTTCCCCAAATCAATAAATAAAAGCTTCAAGGAAAAAAAAAAAAGATTAGAGATTTGTGGGTTTCTTTTCAAAAGAACTAAGGAGCTTTACTAAGTCTTACTGATTCTACCTCCTAAATCTCTCATGTGTCTTTATCACTACCTTGGTGAGGCCTCATTTCTCAATTTGTGTGTTACCAAACCTCAAGTGACCCTGCCTCAAGAGTCACTCTCATCTAATATTTACACTAGCTCAATGATTTTCAACCTTTTTACACTGGGGACCAGTGAAAATAGAATTATTTCAGGGACCGCTAAGGCAGAAATAACCTGGAGAAAAAGTGAATTCAGCTAAGATCATTGGGTCTATAATCTTCATACAACATCAGGGTGGTTAACTCTAGTGGACTGGTGGTTGAAAAACTGCACTAGATTATGAAAGTGATCTTTTAAAAACAAATGTTTTCTTTGCTGTCCTTTTGTGTGTGAGAAAAGTACAAGTTCCTTACAAGTTGCAGCCTTTCAAATAACTCCATCTCTCATTGTACCATCCTAAATTGCTTCTAGTTCCCCTCCTACCAGGTTAGCTCACACCCCTATACCTCTGAGCATACTCATACCTCTGCCTGCAGTTCTTTTCCACCACTCCTTGATCTGGCTAAAAGTACTCATCCTTTTTTTCTTTTTAAAAGAGAGAGGGACAGGAATAGACGGAGAGAGATGAGAAGCATCAACCTGTTGCACCACATTAGTTGTTCATTGATTGCTTTCTCATATGTGCCTTGACTAGGTGGCTCCAGCTGAGCCAGTGACCCTTGCTCAAGCCAGTGACCTTGGGATCAAGCCAGCAACCCCGTGGTTTCGAACCTGGGACTTCAGTGTCCCAGGTCGATACTCTATCCACTGGTCAGGCAAATTATAAAAAAGATATTCTACCTACCGCACTGGGTAGTCAAGAGGATCAAATAATTTTATTTTATTTCTTGTATTTTTCTGAAGTTGGAAACCGGGAGGCAGACAGACTACCGCATGCGCCCGACCGGGATCCACCCGGCACGCCCACCAGGGAGCGATGCTCTGCCCATCTGGGGCATTGCTCTGCCGCAATCAGAGCCATTCTAGCACCTGAGGCAGAGGCCGTGGAGCCATCCCCAGCGCCTGGGCCAACTTTGCTCCAATGGAGCCCTGGCTGTGGGAGGGGAAGAGAGAGAGAGAGGAAGGAGAGGGGGAGGGGTGGAGAAGCAAATGGGCACTTCTGTGTGCCCTGGCTGGGGATCGAACCTGGGACTCCTGCATACCAGGCCGACGCTCTACCACTGAGCCAACTGGCCAGGGCCAGAATCAAATAAATTTAATATGTGAAAAGCGGTTGAAAACATACATGCATGACACACTATCAAAAATAATTGTTACCTTAAAAGATCCAGTTTTCTGGAAGAGTTCACATTTGAAATAAAGATTGCGCCCTGTTACTTGATTCAAAATGGAGCTTGTTAGCACCGGTGTGAGCTGTATAAAATCTCGGATGTTGATATAAGCTTCTTCAACATCAGCAAAGGAGATGCAGTACTGAGCACACATTGTTCTGAAACCCAGGAATAAAAAAGGGTAAAAGCAAACAAATTCTGAGACAATGTGTTCAATGAAAAGGTTTTGAAAATGCAAAAACACAGACCCACAGAATATACAAGAGTGAACTACAATGAAAACCATGAACTTTGTGTAGTAATGTGTTAATAATGTTGGTGCAATTGATTGTACAACAAATGTATTTCTGGTGAGGGATGTTGACAATGGGAAAGACTATGCATGTATGGGGGTAGGGATTTATGGGAAATCTCTACCTTTGGATCAACTTCACTATGAACCTTAAATTATTCGTAAAAAATATTTAAACAAATATTTAAAAAGTAAAATGTGTAACACAGGAAAATAGTCTTGGAGCTTATGGTGTTAATGTGGGAACTGTCTCCATTACCCGGGCTTCAGAATCTTTGTATAGATGGAACTTGTCTTTTTAAAAAATATATTTTTAAAGACTTTATTCATTTTAAAGAGGAGAGAGAAAGAAAAGAAGTTTAGTTGCTTCAGTTTAGTTGTTCATTGCTTGCTTGCTACTTGTATGTGCCTTGACTGGGCAAGCCCAGGTTTTTTTTTATTTTTTTATTTATTCATTTCAGAGAGGAGAGAGAGAGAGAGAGAGAGAGAGAGAAGAGACAGAGAGAGAGAAGAGGGGAGGAGCTGGAAGCATCAACTCCCATATGTGCCTTGACCAGGCAAGCCCAGGGTTTCAAACCAGCGACCTCAGCATTTCCAGGTCGACGCTTTATGCACTGCGCCACCACAGGTCAGGCCGCCCAGGGTTTTGAATTACCAACATCAACATTCCAGGTTGATTCTCTATCCACTGAGGCACCACAGGCCAGGCAAATATGTTTTTTTCTGATGAAGCTTTATAGGAAGTAACTGGTGATTATGAAAGGTTTTTTTGTTTTGTTTTGTTTTGTTATTTTTGACAGAGACAGAGAGAGAGAGTCAGAGAGAGGGACAGACAGGAAGGGAGAGAGATAAGAAGCATCAATTCTTCCTTGTGGCACCTTAGTTGTTCATTGATTGCTTTCTCATATGTGCCTTGACTGGGGAGCTACAGCAGAGCGAATGACCCCTTGCTCAAGCCAGCGACCATGGGGTCATGTTTATGATCCCACACTCAAGCCAGCAACCCTGCACTCAAGCCGGATGATCCTGTGCTCAAGCCAGCAACCTTGGGGCTTCGAACATGGTTCCTCCGTGTCCCAGTCCAATGCTCTATGCATTGCGCCCCTGCCTGGTCAGACTGATTATGGAAGGGTTTTTTTTGTTTTTGTTTTTTTAATTTTTAAATTATTTTATTTATTTATTTATTCATTTTAGAGGAGAGAGAGAGAGAGAAAGAGAAAGAGGGGAGGAGCAGGAAGCATCAACTCCCATATGTGCCTTGACCAGGCAAGCCCAGGTTTTTTGTTTGTTTGTTTTTTTACAGAGACAGAGAGAGAGGGATAGATAGGGACAGACAGACAGGAACGGAAAGAGATGAGAAGCATTAATCATCAGTTTTTCATTGTGACACCTTAGTTGCTCATTGATTGCTCTCTCACACGTGCCTGACCATGGGCCTTCAGCATACTGAGTAACCCCTTGCTCAAGCCAGAGACCTTGGGTCCAAGCTTTGCTCAAACCAGATGAGCCTATACTTAAGCAGGGTCTCGAACCTGGGTCCTCCGCATCCCAGTCCGACGCTCTATCCACTGTGCCACTGCCTGGTCAGGCCAAGCCCAGGGTTTTGAACCAGCGACCTCAGCATTCCAGTTGATGCTTTACCCACTGCACCACCACAGGTCAGGCTGATTATGGAAGGTTTAAAGCTCCCCCTTACCCATTCCATCCATCCCTCTCTTTTTTTATAGAAAAAAAATTTATTTTGATGTTTATTTATTGACTTAAAAGGAGAGAAACAGGAATACCAATCTGTTCCTGTATGTGTCCTGGCCAGGGATCGAACTGACAACCTAGGTGATTTGGGACAATATTCTAACCAATTGAGCTATCTGACCAGGGCCTATCTATCTCTTGACTGCCACTGGTCTCTATATTTTCATCATTGTAATAAACTGTGTTCAAAATCTGTTATAAGGCCTGACCCGTGGTGGCACAGTGGAGAAAGCATCGACCTGGAATGCTGAGGTCGCCTGTTTGAAACCCTGGACTTGTCTGGTCAATGCACATATGGGAGTTGATGCTTCCAGCTCCTCCCTCCGTCCTGCTCTCTCTCTCTCTCTCTCTCTCTCCCCTTCCCTCACCACCTCTCTAAAATGAATAAGTGAAAAATATTTTTCTTTTTTTGTGACAGAGACAGAGAGAGAGACAGACAGGAAGAGACAGAGATGAGAAGCATCAATTCTTCATTGTGTACCATAGTTGTTCATTGACTGTTTCCTCATATGTGCCTTGACCAGGGGGTGAAAGCAGAGTGAGTGACCCCTTGCTCAAAGCAGTAACTGTGGGCTCAGGCCAGTAATCATGTGTCTATGATCTCATGCTCAAGTCAGCAACCCTGTGCTCAAGCTGGTGAACCTGCACTCAAGCTGGCAACCTCAGGGTTTCAAACCTGGGTCCTCCATGTTCCAGTCCAACACTCTATCCACTGTGCCACCACCTGGTCAGGCTGAATAAATGAATAAGTAAAATTTTTAAAAAATCTGCTATAAATTTTTATTTTAACAATGAGAAAAACTGCCTACAATCCTACCATCTTAATAAGTTATGCTAATTTTCTGTTCCCTTTTTTTAATATACATAGATTATATGACAGTTAAAATGAAAATTGGCCTGATCTGTGGTGGTGCAGTGGATAAAGCGTCGACCTGGAAATGCTGAGGTTGCCGATTCAAAACCCTGGGCTTGCCTGGTCAAGGCACATATGGGAGTTGATGCTTCCAGCTCCTCCCCCTTCTCTCTCTGTCTCTCTCTCCTCTCTCTCCCTCTCTCTCTCTCCTCTCTAAAAACGAATAAATAAAATAAAATTAAAAAAAAAAAGAAAAGAAAAATAACATTTTGTTTACTTCTCCATTTGGCTCAGTTTTTCAAAGTTTTCATAATTATAATTTTTTTTTGGATAGAGACAGAGAGAGTCAGAGAGAGGGACAGATAGAAACAGACAGGAAGAGAGAGATGAGAAGCATCAATTCTTCCTTGCGGCACCTTAGATGTTCACTGATTGCTTTCTCATATGTGCCTTGACCGGGGGGCTATAGCAGAGCAAGTGACCCCTTGCTTAAGCCAGTGACCTTAGGCTCAAGCCAGCAACCTCTGGGTTTCGAACCTGGGTCCTCCGTGTTCAGTCCAACACTATCCACTGCGCCACCGCCTGTTCAGGCCATAATTATAATTTTTAATAACTGCATTGTGCTTCCATTTTTCACTACTTAAAAAATTTTTTAGGCCCTGGCCGGTTGGCTCAGTGGTAGAGCGTCGGCCTGGAGTGCAGAAGTCCCGGGTTCGATTCCCGGCCAGAGCACACAGGAGAGGCGCCCATCTGCCTCTCCACCCCTCCCCCTCTCCTTCCTCTCTGTCTCTCTCTTCCCCTCCCGCAGCCAAGGCTCCATTGGAGCAAAGATGGCCTGGGCGCTGGGGATGGCTCCTTGGCCTCTGCCCCAGGCGCTAGAGTGGCTCTGGTCGCAACAGAGCGACGCCCCGGAGGGTCAGAGCATCGCCCCCTGGTGGGCAGAGCGTCGCCCCCTGGTGGGTGTGCCGGGTGGATCCTGGTCAGGCGCATGCGGGAGTCTGTCTGACTGTCTCTCCCAGTTTCCAGCTTCAGGAAAAAAAAAAAAAATTAAGATTTTATTTATTCATTATAGAGAGGGGGGAGAGAGAGAGAGAGAGAGTAGGGGGGAGGAGCAGGAAGCATCAACTCCCATATGTGCCTTGACCAGGCAAGCCCAGGGTTTTGAACCGGCAACCTCAGCGTTTCCAGGTTGATGCTTTATCCACTGCGCCACCACAGGTCAGGCTCACTACTTTTATTGTAAGATTTAAACAGAAAATTTCTCTTTATTTTTCCTTATTAATAAACAAAAGCAATTCATGTTCAATAGAAAAACAATTTAACCTGCTTCCTCCCAAAGATAATTGCTGCCTAAGATCCTTCCAGGCTCATATATCTAAGCAGAAAAACTTAAACAGGTTTGGGAACTTGCTATTTTTCAGATAATATCATGCATGTTTATGAATCTTTGCTTACCAATAGGTATATTTATGCAGTTTTTTAAATGGCTATATAGTACCTCTTTTTACAAAAATACCAGTTTTACATAACTCTATTGTTGAACACTTAGATTGTTTTTTTGGCTATAATAATGATGTAATGAATATTAATAAAGCCTTGTTGCAAGATCTTTGTGTGTATCTCCATACATGTTTTGGGTAGATACTACCAGATGGTATTTTGCATCAAAAGGCATGCACAGGCCTGACCTGTGGTGGCGCAGTGGGATAAAGTATAGATTTGGAACACTGAGGTTGCCGGTTCGAAACCCCAGGCTTACCTGGTCAAGGCACATATGGGAGTTGATGCTTCCTGCTCCTCCCCCTTCTCTCTCTCTCTCTCTCCCTCTTTCCCTCTCTCTCCTCTCTGAAAATTGAATAAAGTCTTTAAAAAACCCAAAAAACAAAAAGGCATGCACAGCCTGACCAGGCAGTGGCGCAGTGAATAGAGTGTCGGACTGGGATGCAGAAGGACCCAGGTGTGAGACCCCGAGGTCGCCAGCTTGAGCGCAGGCTCATCTGGTTTGAGCAAAAGCTCACCAGCTTGGACCCAAGGTTGCTGGCTGGAGCAAGGGGTTACTCAGTCTGCTGAACGCCCCACGGTCAAGGCACATATAAGAAAGCAATCAATGAACAACTAAGGTGTCGCAATGCGCAACGAAAAACTAATGATTGATTAGTTCCTGTCTGTCCCTGTCTATCCCTCTCTCTGACTCTGTCTCTGAAAAAAAAAAAAAAGGCATGCACACTTTTAAGACATTTTATACCCAATGCTAAACCAATCCCCAAAGAGTTGTAGATACCATTTACATTCCCAACAGCAGTTTTTAAGCAATGCCCATTTTCCTTCACCTTTTAATTTTTATTTATTTATTTTTTTAGATTTTATTTATTCATTTTTATTTTATTTATTTATTTATTTATTTATTTTTTTACAGAGGCAGAGATAGACAGGGACAGAGAGAGATGAGAAGCATCAATCATCAGTTTCTCGTTGTGCCTTGAGACTTCTTAGTTGTTCATTGATTGCTTTCTCACATGTGCCTTGACCGCAGGCCTTCAGCAGACCGAGTAACCCCCTGCTGGAGCCAGCGACCTTGCTCAAGCCAGATGAGCCCGCGCTCAAGCTGGCGACCTCGGGGTCTCGAACTGGGTCCTTCCGCATCCCAGTCCGACGCTCTATCCACTGCGCCACCACCTGGTCAGGCTATTTATTCATTTTTATTAGAGAGAGAGAAAGGGAGAGATAGAGAGAGAACAGAGGGAGGAGCAGGAAGCATCAACTCCCATATGTGCCTTGACCAGGCAAGCCCAGGGTTTTGTTTTTTTTTTTTTTACAGAGACAGAGAGTGAGTCAGAGAAGGATAGACAGGGACAGACAGACAGGAATGGCAGACAGACAGGAATGGAGAGAGATGAGAAACGTCAATCATTAGTTTTTCATTGCGCGTTGCAACACCTTAGTTGTTCATTGATTGCTTTCTCATATGTGCCTTGACCGCGGGCCTTCAGCAGACCGAGTAACCCCTTGCTGGAGCTAGCGACCTTGGGTTCAAGCTGGTGGGCTTTTTGCTCAAACCAGATGAGCCTGCGCTCAAGCTGGCAACCTCGGGGTCTCGAACCTGGGTCCTCTGCATCCCAGTCCGACGCTCTATCCATTGCGCCACTGCTTGGTCAGGCAAGCCCAGGGTTTTGAACCGGCGACCTCAGCATTCCAGGTCGATGCTTTATCCACTGCACCACCACAGGTCAGGCCTTCCTTCACCTTTTATATATAATGTTAACAAAATTTTTTTCCATTGATTTCAGAGAAAACGAAAGGGAGAGAGAGAGAGAAGCATTAGCTCGTTGTTCCACTTCTGATATGAAGTTTTTCTTTTTAGATTATATTTATTCTTTTTTAGAGAACGAGAGAGGGGAAAGAGAGAGAACAGAAGGAGGAACAGGAAGAATCAACTCCCATATGTGCTTTGCCCAGGCAAGCCAGGGTTTTGAACCATTGACCTCAGCATTCCAAGTCAACAGTTTAACCACTGCACCACCACAGGTCAGGCTCGTTGTTCCACTTCTAAGGTGACCAATCGTCCTCCTTCAGGGAGAACAGTCCTTTTGAAAGTTCCGTCTTCCCTCAAAAAGTGTCCTCCGGCCTGACCTGTGGTGGCGCAGTGGATAAAGTGTCCTGGAACTCTGAGGTCACCCGTTCGAAACCCTACACTTGTCTGGTCAAGGCACATATGGGAGTTGATGCTTCCTGCTCCTCCCTTCTTTCTCTCTCTCACTCTCCTCTCTAAAATGAATAAATAAATAAAAATCTTAAAAAAAAAAAAGTGTCCTCCTAGATGTCCTCCTTTTTGATATTGGAAGACTAATCTGTAAATGTCCGTATTCGATCGATGCAGAATTGATCCATTGCGTGTGATGTGATATATTTGTAACTAAATGAGTACTTTTTTCTTCAATTATTATTAAAAATTAATAGGCATGTAAGTGCCTGACCTGTGGTGGCGCAGTGGATAAAGCGTCAACCTGGAAACGCTGAGATTGCCGGTTCAAAACCCTGGGCTTGCCTGGTCAAGGCACATGTGGGAGTTGATCCTTCCTGCTCCTCCGCCCTTTTCTCTCTCTCCCCTCTCTATAATGAATAAATAAAATCTTTAAAAAAAAAAAAGGCATGTAAGCATAATTACAATATAAAACATTACAAATGTTTTTATTATGCATTTATATTATAGTGTTATTGTTGCAATGAATAAAATGTTTCTTTTATGATATCCTTTTCTTCTATTTACTTTTGTCCTTTTCATTGTAAAAAAGTTGGTCACCTTATCGTTACATTTTGTTGTGCACCCATCCATTGCTTCTCATGTATGCCTTGACTGGGATCAAAGCAGTAACCTCTGTAAGCTGGGACAATGCTCTATCTACCAAACCACCTGGCCAGGGCCACTGTATCTTTTTTTTGTACAGTTTTAAAGATTTCTTGATTTTAGAAAGAGAGAGAAATGGGGGGGGGGGACGACAGGAAATATCAACTTATAGTAGTTGCTTCTTCTATGTGTCTTGACTGGGCAAACCAGGGGTTTCAAACTGGTGACCTCAGCATTCTAGGCTGACGCTTTATCCACTGTGACACCACAGGTCAGGCTGATTTTTTTATTTGTTTTTTGAGAGAGAGAGAGAGACAGAGAGAGAGGGAGAGGAAGGGAGAGAGATGAGAAGAATCAACTTGTAGTTTACTTTAGTTGTCCCTTGACTGCTTCTCACACGTGCCTGACAAAGGGCTCCAGCTGAGCCAGTGACCCCTTGCTCAAGTCTGCAACTCTGGACTCAAACCAGTGACCTTCGGCTTTAAGTCAGTGATCTTTGGGCTCAAGTCAGTGACCTTGAGATCATTTGGATGATCCTATGCTTAAACAGGCAACCCTTGCACTCAAGCCAGATGAGCCCATGCTCAATAGGGCCCCTATATCACTTTTATCTGTCAATTCAATGAAATGTCTAGTAGCTTGAATTTACTTTTCTTTAAAGAGTAATTGGCACTGGCCGGTTGGCTCAGCGGTAGAGCGTCGACCTGGCGTGCAGGGGGACCCGGGTTCGATTCCCGGCCAGGGCACATAGGAGAAGCGCCCATTTGCTTCTCCACCCCCACCCCCTCCTTCCTCTCTGTCTCTCTCTTCCCCTCCAGCAGCCAAGGCTCCATTGGAGCAAAGATGGCCGGGGCGCTGGGGATGGCTCCTTGGCCTCTGCCCCAGGCGCTAGAGTGGCTCTGGTCTCAGCAGAGCGACACCCTGGAGGGGCAGAGCTTCGCCCCTGGTGGGCGTGCTGGGTAGATCCCGGTAGGGCGCATGCGGGAGTCTGTCTGACTGTCTCTCCCCGTTTCCGGCTTCAGAAAAATACAAAAAAAAAAAACAAAAAAAAAACAAAACAAAAAAAAACAAAACAAAACAAAAAAAAAAGAGTAATTGAACATATTTTGTATATTTGTTGGCCACTTATTTATTTATTTTTTTTTAGCGAGAGAGACAGAGACAGAGAGGGACAGATAGGGACCTTAGTTGTTCATTGATTGCTTTCTCATATGTGCCTTGATGGGGGGGGGGGGGGGCTACAGCAGACCGAATGACCCCTTGCTCAAGCCAGCGACCTTGAGCTCAAGCCAGCGACGTTGGGCTTCAAGCCAGCAAGCTTTGGCCTGGCTTGTGGTGGTGCAGTGGATAAAGCATCAACCTGGAAGGCTGAGGTCGCTGGTTAAAAACCCTGGGCTTGCCTGGTCAAGGCACATACAACAAGCAATGAGTAACTAAAGTGAAGCAACTATGAGTTGATACTTCTCACTTCCTGTCCCTTTTTCTCCTCTCCAAGTAAAATCAATCAATAAAATCTTAAAAAAAAAAAAAAAAGCCAGCAAGCTTTGGGCTCAAGCTAGCGACTATGGGGTCATGTCTACAATCCCACGGTTAAGCCAGTGACCCTGTGCTCAAGCTGGTGAGCCCGTGCTCAAGTCAGTGACCTTGAGGTTTCGAACCTGGGTCTTCTGCATCCCAGTCCGGTGCTCTATGCACTGTGCCACCACCTGGCCAGGCCAGCCACTTATTCCTTCATGAATCTTACACCCCTTACTGACTGAATCATCTTTTTCCTCTGAAATGTTACATTTATCAAAAATTTCTATTAATGCTTGGGACTTTTCTAGACCAATTATGAGACTGTCAATTCCAGTTGTTCATTTATTGTGTTCTTTCCCGATTACTCTAAAATGTACTGGCTTTTCTCACAAATAATTCTTCCAAAAAGACTTTAGAAATCTTTTATCAAGCTTGTCAGAAATTCCACTGTGAAATGAACAAATGAATTTGAGGCCTAATTGACGTTTTTTTTTCTTTTTGTATTTTTCTGAAGCTGGAAACGGGGAGGCAGTCAGACAGACTCCCGCATGTGCCCGACTGGGATCCACTCGGCATGCCCACCAGGGGGCAATGCTCTGCCCATCTGGGGCGTTGCTCTGCTGCAACCAGAGCCATCCTCAGCACCTGGGCCAACTTTGCTCCAATGGAGCCTTGGCTGCGGGAGGGGAAGAGAGAGACAGAGAAGAAGGAGAGGGGGAGGAGTGGAGAAGCAGACGGGCACTTCTCCTGTGTGCCCTGGCTGGGAATTGAACCTGGGACTGCTGCACGCCAGGCCGATACTCTACCACTGAGCCAACCGGCCAGGGTATATCTAAGTTTTATATAGTTCATTCTCCAAATAAATAATCATGCTGTCTGTAAATAATTTGTTTTTGCCTTATAAATATGCCTCTGGTAACTTTAAAATTTTGTATTGTTTTTTAATATTTTTGTTAATTATATATACATAGAGAGACAGGAACATCAAGCTGTTCTTTTATGTACCCCGACTGGGGATTGAACTGGCATCTCTGTGCTTCGGCGTGATGCTCTAACTGAGCTATCCAGCCAGGTCTCGTTCTGGTAACATTTTTAAAAAATTTTTATTTATTTATTTATTATTTTTTACAGAGACAGAGAGTAAATTAGAGAGAGGGATAGACAGGGACAGACAGATAGGAACGGAGAGAGATGAGAAGCATCAGTCATTAGTTTTTCATTGCACGTTGCAACACCTTAGTTGTTCATTGATTGCTTTCTCATATGTGCCTTGACTGCGGGCCTTCAGCAGACCAAGTAACCCCTTGCTGGAGCCAGCGACCTTGGGTTCAAGCTGGTGGACTTTTGCTCAAACCAGATGAGCCCACGCTCAAGCTGGCGACCTCGGGGTCTTGAACCTGGGTCCTCGGCATCCCAGTCCGACGCTCTATCCACTGCACCACTGCCTGGTCAGGCCATCTGGTAACATTTTCAGTGACTTCATAGTTATTGGTTTAATGTAGCTTTGCCAACTCCTCCTGAATTAATCTCAGTAAAATATTTTTGGCAAAGTCATACCTAATTTAAAGTTAGTATCAAATTAGTATAAAGTGCATTTTAAAAATGATTTTTAAAATTTATTGATTGGTTTTAGAGACAGAGGGAGAGAAAGAGAAGCATTCATTTGTTGTTCCACTTAGTTGTATATTCATTGGTTGTTTTCTAAAAGTGATATGATGGCCCTGGCCGGTTGGCTCAGCGGTAGAGTGTCGGCCTGGCATGCAGGAGTCTCGGATTCGATTCCCGGCCAGGGCACACAGGAGAAGCGTCCATCTGCTTCTCCACTCCTCCCCCTCTCCTTCCTCTCTGTCTCTCTCTTCCCCTCCCACAGCCGAGGCTCCATTGGAGCAAAGATGGCCCGGGCACTGAGGATGGCTCTGTGGCCTCTGCATCAGGTGCTAGAATGGCTCTGGATGCAACAGAGCGACGCCCCAGAGGGGCAGAGCATCGCCCCCTGGTGGGCATGCCGGGTGGATCCTGGTCGGGCACATGTGGAAGTCCGTCTGACTGCCTCCCCGTTTCTAGCTTCGGAAAAATTAAAAAAAACAACCAACCAAACAAACAATAAAAGTGATATGACTGGGGATCAAACCCACAACTTTGGTGTTCTGGGACAAAGTTCTAATTGACTAAGCTAACCAGCCAGGGCTTTAAAGTTGTACATATTAATATTTCAAAGTATTCTTCATATCTGTGGTATTAATTTATCCATTTATTCAGTCATGAAATATTGAGCATCCTCTATGTGTCAGATATTGTTTGGTTTGGGGATATAGTGTTAGATAAATAGACTTGAGTCTGCTCTCATAAAGCTTATAATCTAGTGGAGAGGTATGTAATAAGATCCCAAAATAAATATGTATTTACAAATAGTGATAGGTGATATTAGGGAGGTATGTTATGATAGGATACTATAATGTGGGGCCTTATTTAGATCAGGTAAGGTCTTCTATGGAGAAGTGAAATTTAAGTTATGACCTATAATATAAATAGGCAGAGTACAGAGAAAAGTGTTTCAAGTAGTGAAAATAAAATGTGTGAAGACTTTTTTTTTTTTTTTACAGGGACATAGAGAGAGTCAGAGAGAGGAATAGATAGGGACAGACAGATAGGAACGGAGAGAGATGAGAAGCATCAATCATCAGTTTTTTGTTGTGATACCTTAGTTGTTCATTGATTGCTTTCTCATATGTGCCATGACCGCGGGCCTTCAGCAGACCGAGTAACCCTTTGCTTGAGCCAGTGACCTTGGGTCCAAGCTGGTGAGAATTTTTTTTTTCTTTGCTCAAGCCAGATGAGCCTGTGCTCAAGCTGGAGGCCTCGGGGTCTCAACCTAGGTCCTTCCGCATCCAGTCCGACGCTCTAGCCACTGCGCTACTGCCTGGTCAGGCAATTGTGTGAAGACTTTAAGGAGAAAAAGAGTTTGGAATATTCCAGGAACTAAAAGGAGTCCAATGTATCTGAAAATTGGCCTGGGATTCTGAGACCCAGGTTCAAAACCCTGAGGTTTCTGCCTTGAGTGTGGACTCACCAGCTTGAGCATGGGGTCACCGGTTTGAGGCCAAAGGTTGCTGATTTGAAGCCCAAGGTTGCAGGCTTGAGCCCAAGGTCGCTGGCTTGAGCAAGAGGTCACTGGCTTGGCTTGAGCCCTTTGTCAGGCATGTATGAGAAGCTGTCAATAGACAACTGAAGTGAACTACGAGTTGATGCTTCTCATCTCTCTCCCTTCTTGTCTTAAAAAAAAAGGAATCAGGGAATTCAGTTAGAGTTGTCCACATGAAAGATAACAGGGACTTGGATGATGAAAGTGGAAGTAGAAAAAATAATCACTCAAGATACATTTTGAAAAAATAAACGATTATAAAATGTTTCCAAAGAAGATATACAAATGGCCAACAAGCACATGAAAAAATGCTCAGCATCACTAATCATTAGAGAAATGCAAGTCAAAACCATAATGAGATACCACCTTATACCTATTAGAATGACTATTATTTAATCAAACAAACAAACAAAAACCCCCCAGAAAATAAGTGTTGGCAAGGATGTGGAGAAACCGGAACCCTTGCACACTATGGTGGAAATGTTAATTGGTGCAGCTACCATGGAAAACAGTAAAGTAGTTCATCAAAAAATTAAACATTTGCCCTGGCCGGTTGGCTCAGTTGTAGTGTCGGCCTGGTGTGCAGGAGTCCCAAGTTCGATTCCTGGGCAGGGCACACAGGAGAAGCACCCATCTGCTTCTCCACCCCTCCCCCTCTCCTTCCTCTCTGTCTCTCTCTTCCCCTCCCGCAGCCAAGGCTACATTGGAGCAAAGTTTGCCCGGGCGCTGAGGATGGCTCTGTGGCCTCTGCCTCAGGCACTAGAATGGCTCTGTTTGCGGCAGAGCGACGCCCCAACATGGGCAGAGCATCACCCCCTGGTGGGCATGCCGGGTGGATCCCAGTCGGGCGCATGCAGGAGTCTGTCTGACTGCCTCCTCGTTTCCAACTTCAGAAAAATACAAAAAAAAAAAAAAAAAATTAAACATAGAATTATCAATGATCCAGCAATTCCACTTCTGGATATATACCCAAAAGAATTCAAAGAGGGTCTCAAAGACATATATGAATGAGGTTTATTTTTTAGATTTTACTTTTATTGATTTTAGAGAGAGGAGAGAGGGAGACAGAGAGAGAGAGAGAGAATGGAAGGGTAGGGAGAAGCAGGAACCATCAACTTGTAGTAGTTACTTCTTATATGTGCCTTGATCAGGAAACCTGTGGTTTCAAACCAGCAATCTCGGTGTGACAGGTCGATGCTTCATCCACCGTGCCACCATAGCTCAGGCTTTATTTTAATTTTTATTCATTAATTTTAGAGAGAGGAAGGGGAAGAGAGAGACAGAAGTGTCGATTTGTTGTTCCACACATTTATGCATTCGTTGGTTGATTCTTGTATGTGCCCTAACTGGGGGTTGAACCTGCAACCCCAGCACATTAGGATGACACTCCAAGCAACTGAGCAACCTAGCCAGGTCACAAAGACATATTTATACACCTATGTTCATAGTAGCATTAATTACAATAGCCAATAGTGGAAGAAACCCAAGTATCTCTTGACAGATGAATGGATAAACAAAATCTGTAATATACATACAATGGGATATTATTCATGTTACAACGTGGATGAATATTGGAGTTATGCTAAGCGAAATAAGCCAAACACAAAAAGACAAATACTTGGATTATACTTATGTAAGGTATCCAGAGCAGTCAAATTCATAGACAGTTGAATGTGGTTGCCAGAGGTTGGGAGAAAGGGAAGTTGTTTAATGGGTAGTTTCAATTTTGCAAGACGAAAAGAATTCTGGAGATTGGTTGTATAACAATGTGAATGTACTTAACACTACTGGACTCTACAGTTAAAAATGGTAATGATGATGTATTTCATGCTATGTGTATTTTACCGTATTAAAATAAAAACAGAAAAAAAAAAGAAAAAAAACAACAACAGAAAATGAGTTACATTTTGGAGACTAAGTTAAGCCCCTTTGCTGCAAGTGATAGAACCCCATTGTGAACTGGCTTAGGCACAAGATGGAGGTCATGAGTTTTACTACATGGAATCAAATGAAGAGTTAAACCATGGGAAGGGCAGGAATATGGACCTTCAGGAACTAGAACCAGGGATTTGAGATTTTCCAGGACTGTCTGATTGTTTCTCACCTCTGCTGCTTTCTGCATGTCAGCTTCATTCTTTTTCATTGCAGACCAGTTCCACATGGCAGGATGTGTGGCTGCTGACAGCTCCTGTGTTTTACATTTTATGGCTTCCACACTGGAGAGGGATTTTCTAAGTTTCAGTTTAAAAAATTCTGGGTAAGAACTCTGATTGGCCCATCTTGGCCCAGGACAAGTGGCCAAGAGTACAAACTCAGTTAAGACAATACTATGCAATAGTCAGAGGTATTTACAGAAACATGAACCAGAATATTTCTATAACACAAGGTCAATTATGTACACTTAAAACACATACATACATAAAACACTATGTACTATTCAAAGATATATGTATATCCAACGGTATATTTGAAACATATTAGAACAATGACCTAAGCAGGGAGAGTAGGATCATGAGTGGGAATTGGAATGAAGGGAAAAAAAGATAAAATGAGAAAGGTCTTGATGTAATGTGAACCAAATATGACTGCCTTAAATTTCTGCACCTGAGGAAAAACTAAGAACAAATGAAGGGAGTGAGAAGGAAAAAAGGAAACAGGAAGGCAAAAAGAAAAAGAGAAAGCACTTCTGAGTGAGGTGCAGTTTTCAAGAGGAAAGGGGAAAATGTTGAGGGGATGAATTGCATAGATGTCCACTACAGAGATAGAAGGGACATATCCTGATATTGTATTGAATGTGGGGAGTTAGAGAGACAAGGATAACTCCTGGGTTTTGACTTAAATAATATCTTTTATCTTTTTTTTTTTTTTTTTGTATTTTTCTGAAGCTGGAAACGGGGAGAGACAGTCAGACAGACTCCCTCATGCGTCCGACCGGGATCCACCCGGCATGCCCACCAGGGGCGATGCTCTGCCCCTCCGGGGCGTCGCTCTGCCGCGACCAGAGCCACTCTAGCGCCTGGGGCAGAGGCCAAGGAGCCATCCCCAGCGCGCTCGGGCCATCTTTGCTCCAATGGAGTCTGGGATCCACGAAAGTCAAGTAATTTTTCCAAGAATTCAGTGATACTGAAATTCCTAAACCTACTTGTAATACCTCCTGATTTACTTCCACACAACCCGTCCCCTCAGCAAGAGCCAAACACACTGCATCATCATCATGCTCATCATCATTATTATTTTAAGACAGGAGGCTTGGGGATGTACTCTGCCATAAAGAAAAAGACTTTGATTCTCTGGTACTTATCAATGGTGTCAGCCCCGGGAATTTACTAGGGTTCTCTGGGTTTCAGTTTCCTCATCTTTGGGGGGAAAAAATAGTGAGTGTACTAATAATTACTCTTACAAGATCTTTAAGCTCCCAAAATAAAGGCCTGGGGCACTAGTCTCGGCCTGTAGTGGGAGACCCTGGCCTAAGATGAATGGAGGAGGCCGGACTGTGGGGTGTCTCCGTTAACCCGACCCCCAGACCAGCACCAGTATCCTCGATGGGCACCACAGCAGCGACAGCAGACATCATCATCACTGCCCACCTGGCCTGGCCTCGCCTGGCATGGCCGGGCCTCACCTCACCTCACAGGGGCCGCGCCTCCAACTCCAGCTTCAGCTCACCTTCCCCCGACCACACCTCTGCGCACGCGCGGCGCCCGCCTCCCACGCCCAGACTCGCGTTTGTTCTCTTCTCCTCTTAAGCGGCTAAACGTCGGTTCAGTGCTTTTCCTCCCTGTGCGGCCACCGTCGTTTAGGGAGGAGGGCGGCAAGGGGCGGGGAAAAGGGTAGGAGGTGGGTGAGCGCGCGCATCGCCCGTCCGTCGTGGTTTCCTGGCTGCGCGCGGCGGTGGCGGAGGAGCTGCAGCTGTTGCAGCAGTGGCGAAGATGGCGGAAGGGTTGGAGCGTGTCCGGATCTCCGCCTCGGAGTTGCGAGGGATTCTGGCCACGCTGGCTCCGCAGGCCGGGAGCAGAGGTGAGTCGCACCGCCCAGCTCCTGGGCCGGGCCTGCCCGCTCCGCCTCCCTCTCTGCCTCCTCCCGCCTGGGTCCGCGGCGCTGTGGAGCCCCCGCCCCTTCCCCCAACAGTGGGGGCGGGGGCCGAGGGCGGGCCCCTTCGCCGCCTTACCAGCCCCAGGGCCTGTGTGGGGTCCTGCTCTGCCAGCGCTAGCCTTCTTCTGACGAGCACAACCCGAGTACCTGCCTCCGCCCCCTTTCTTACCGCGAAGGTGACTGGTCCTCCATTGCCCCAGTCCTCTCAGACCAGCCCGTGGTTTCCCAGCCGGCAGGAGACGCAAAAAGGAGTGGTGCTGGGGTCTGGTGGAGGCCCTGGGGTGTATGGTTCCCAGAGGAATCACCTGCAGGCGTGTCCCGCCATCTCTTCAGCGTGGGAGAGAAGGAATTGGGGAAGTTGAGGAGGAAGGGTTAACAGCTTGGGACTTCCTTGCTGAACTTTTTTCCCCCAAGGCAGGCTTCTGAAGCCTGCGCCACGGGGGGCGGTCCGGGACCTCAGGGAGCTGACTACTCTGGTTTGGCCTTGGCATCTATGGGAGCTGTTTTTAGCAGAGAGAGTGCTCAACTTGCAAGTTAAAGCCTTCAGCCACACCAGGAAAATTCCCAGGGAGATTCTAGTATCTCCCCTTGCCTTTGTTAGGCAGTGAAGTTGTGTAGAATGATATCTATGCTTTGGCAGACCTGTGGCCAAAGGCTGTGAAATTGGTTTTCATTGGTCAACTGAATTGGATTATTCAGGTTGTTTTCTCTCTCTGCTGTGGAAAGTAGTAGTAGTTCTTCTCTCTCCCTCCACTTCACCTAAGTTACAAAGGCTGCTGAGGGTGAGCAATTCTGGAGGTAAACTGCTTTACTTTATTGACACTTGATGCAGTGGTCTTCTAAACTGTAAATACTGGACCAGTATCTTCAACATAACAGGTTTTTTTTCTTCTGTTTTGTTACTGTTGAAGGTGTAAGTGCTTGAGCATACTATTCCTATTATGAGTTTGTTTACAGTAGTGTCTATAGATCATTACTAGGATTTTATGTAGCATTCTATTTTGTGCACTCTATTATCTCTCTAATACTTGTCACTTTCCCAATGAGATGTTGTGACTATTTGTAGTAGTCTCTCCCCTTAATAGATAAAGGTAACAGAAACAAAAAAATAGAGACTTGCGTATTTGTCATTAAATTCAGGGAGCCTAGAGAGTGGTTTCTGAAGTCCTGTACTCTTGTTATTGACTGCCCGTTTCTTTAGTGTTTTGAGAGGATATTGCAGTACTTACATCATCTTCCAGGGAAAACTCCCTTATGGAACTTTGTCCTCATACTCCATTATCATAGTAACAGTCTCAGTATTTCTTCTTCTTCTTTTTTTTAATGATTTTACTTATTGACTTTTTTAAAGAGAGGAAGCCAATGGGGGAGGAGCAGGAAGCATCAACTGGTAGTTGTTGCTCCTTATATGTTACTTGACCAGGCAAGCCTGGGGTGTAGAACTGGCAACCTCAGTATTCCAGGTCGATGGTTTATTTACTGCACCACCACAGGTTAGGCTAGTCTCAGTATTCTAATGATGATTGTCTGAGCAGTTTTTCCTTGGAATGATGCTGTTGGCTGCTGTTAGAGAGTTGGGAACATGAGTGTAGTTGAAGAATGTGAAAGGAGTTGCTTCTAGTTTGCTTCGACAGGAGGTATGTGATTGGGTAATTGGTACCCTAAAGAAGAGGATTGTTGTGGTCATTGTCAGAGACTGGACTTGCAGTTTTTTTTCTCCAGAGATGTATAGAACCGTGGGTTGCTCTGCATACCCTTTTCTCCTTTTTCCTATTAGTTTGTTAAAAGGAAAGACATTAGAGGCAGAAGAAGAGAAGATGAAGGTGGATCTGAAGGCTTGATAATAGAGAAGAGTCTGATGTTGAAATGGTTGGAGATCTTTTATTCTGATAGTGATGGTCTTGGGGATCTGAATATGACAAGGGTAACGCAGTGGGGTTTTTTGGTTTGTTTTCTTGTTTTTCTATTCCAGGTATAGGAAACTCCCAACAGAATTGAGTTAGCTTTGCTAGTTTTTGAAGAAATATTATAAACTTAGAATTTCTGCTTCTGCAGAAATTTTCTTCCTTGTCCATCAATTATAGCATTTTTTAAAAAATTTTTATTTATTCATTTTAGAGAGGAGAGGGAGAGACAGAGAGAGAGAGAGAGGAGAGGCAGAGAGAGAGAGAAGGGGGGAGGAGCTGGAAGCATCAACTCCCATATGTGCCTTGACCAGGCAAGCCCAGAGTTTCGAACCGGCGACCTCAGCATTTCCAGGTCGACGCTTTATCCACTGCGCCACCACAGGTCAGGCTTTTTTTTTTTTTTTTTTTAATTTTTTTAAATTTATTTATTCATTTTAGAGAGGAGAGAGAGAGAGAGAGAAAGGAGAGAGAGACAGGGGGAGGAGCTGGAAGTATCAACTCCCATATGTGCCTTGACCAGGCAAGCCCAGGGTTTCGAACTGGCGACCTCAGCATTTCCAGGTCGACACTTTATCCACTGCGCCACCACAGGTCAGAATTATAGCATTTTTAAAAAAAATGAGAGTAGGGGAGATACAGACACCCACATGCGCCCTGACTGTAATCCACCCAGCAACCCACGTCTGGGGCCGATGCTCTGCCCATCTGGGGCCGCTCACAACCAACATATTTATAGTGCCTGAGGTAGAGTTGCCACAGAGCCATCCTCAGTGTCTCGGGCCGATGCACTTGAACCAGTCGAGCCATGGCTGCGGAAGGAGAAGAGAGAGAGAGAAGGGGGATGAAGAAGGGAGGGATAAGCAGATGGTCACCTGTCATGTGTGCCCTGACTGGAAATCAAACCCGGGACTTCCACGTGCTGGGTTGATGCTTTACCAATGAACTAGCAAGCCAGAGTTCAATAGCATTTTGATGTGTAAGTCTTGTTTGATTTGTAATTCTGTTACTTTACCAGAGTGACATTTTCCCCCCTTCCCTTCTTTATTCTTCTACCCTTTCCTCTCCAACACATTGTCCAATATCACAGAAAACATGAAGGAATCCAGGCAACGCAAAGATAACAGGCGCCCAGATCTGGAAATCTATAAGCCTGGTCTTTCTCGACTAAGGAACAAACCTAAAATCAAGGAGCCCTCTGGGAATGACGAATTTAAGGATGAAATTGTTAACGACAGAGATTCTTCTGCTGTTGGAAATAGTACACAGCTCATTAAAGATGTCTGTAAGGAACTGGACAACCAACAGCAAAATGGTCCTATAGAAAATACTCGGGCACAGGAGTCCCTTCCTAGGACTACTGGACAAGAGGACCGAAGTCTAAGAATCATCAAAAGAACAAAGAAACCTGACATACAGATCTATCAGCCTGGAAGGCGTTTGCAGACTGTTACCAAAGAATCAACCAGCCGGATGGATGAGGAAGAAATCCTCAATCAGGTAGAAAAACTGAAAGTAGAGGAAGATGAGTGTAGGGGACATACGAAAGAGGAGGTTGAGAAGAAATCAGACAAAAATGAGGTACAAAAGAACCTAAATTGTGACGGAGTAAGGGCTGCAAAGGGAGAAAAAGGAAAGAGGATTGAAAAAGGGGAGGGGATGAAGAAAGTGAATGAAGACCCGGCACAGGGGAAGCCGGGTTCTGCAAAGCGCTATTCCCGCTCAGACAAACGAAGGAACCGCTACCGCACTTGCAGTACCAGTTCAGCTGGCAGCAACAACAGTGCTGAGGGGGCTGGCCTAACAGATAATGGATGTCGCCGGCGGCGGCAGGATAGGACCAAGTCGAGGCCACGGCTGAAGAAACAAGTGTCTATGTCCTCAACCGACTCCTTAGATGAGGACAGAATTGATGAATCTGATGCGACCAGGAGGAACTCAGAAAGGAAGAAACATTTAGAAAGAAACTGGTCTGGTCGTGGGGAAGGAGAACAGAAAAACAATGGTAAAGAAAATCGAGGTACTCTTCGTGTCACTTTTGATGCAGAAACCATGAACAAAGATTCCCTCTTGGTGAGGTCAGCCAGGGAGGATGTGGATAGGGTAAAGCCTGACAAAGGCTTGAGCAGTTCGGGCAAAGGCTCTGAGAAGCAGGAGTCCAAAAACCTGAAACGAGAACTTCGTGGCCGTGGCCGTGGCATTCTGATTCTGCCTGCCCACACTACCCTGTCTGTCAATTCAGTTGGTTCTCCAGAGTCCGCACCTTTGGGACCTCAGCTTTTGTTTGGATCTGGTAGTAAGGGATCCCGGAGTTGGGGCCGGGGAGGCACCACTCGACGATTGTGGGACCCAAACAATCCTGATCAGAAACCTGCTCTAAAGAGCCAGACACCCCAGCTACATTTCTTGGACACTGATGATGAAGTCAGTCCTACATCTTGGGGTGAGTCACGCCAGGCACAAGCATCTTACTATAAGTTTCAAAACTCTGATAACCCCTATTATTACCCCCGGACACCAGGCCCTGCCTCTCAGTATCCTTATACAGGCTATAACCCTCTGCAGTATCCAGTTGGCCCTACAAATAGTGTGTACCCAGGGCCTTATTACCCAGGTTACCCAACTCCATCGGGACAGTATGTTTGTAGTCCGCTCTCTGCTAGCACCATGAGTCCTGAGGAGATGGAGCAGCACATGAGGAACATGCAACAACAGGAACTACATAGGCTTCTCCGGGTGGCTGATAACCAGGAACTACAGCTCAGCAACCTGCTCTCCAGGGACCGCATCAGTCCTGAGGGTCTGGAAAAGATGACTCAGCTTAGGTATGGTGTGTTCCATCCTGGCTAGAGGGAAATAGGGATAAGCTGGGAGGTGTGTAGGCTCCTATGGCTGAGGAAGGTAGAAACCTTTTTAGGTTAACCACTGTGTGTTATCTCCTTTTCACATTGAATTTTGTAAGGGAAGGGCAGTTAAAAAAACAAAATTTTTGTTTTTTGTCTTAGAAATTATTATGCTTCCCACTTTAAGAAAAAAAAAGTATCTTTAAGAGAACACGGAATCTGGAAATGGAAAAGGAAAGACTTTTTAGAACACCAGGAAATGAACAGCATATAATTTGTGGTGAAGATATTATGTCAGCTGTTAAAATTAGGTGGAGGCATATGGGGGAAAGCTACTTTCCTAGACATAACTTTTTTGTTTTTGTATTTTTCTGAAGTTTGAAACGGGGAGGCAGTCAGACAGACTCCCGCATGTGCCCGACTGGGATCCACCCGGCATGCCCACCAGGGTGCTATGCTCTGCCCATCTGGGGCACCGCTCTGTTGCAACCAGAGCCACTCTAGCACCTGAGGCAGAGGCCATAGAGCCATCCTCAGCGCTCGGGCCAACTTTGCTCCAATGGAGCCTTGGCTGCGGGAGGGGAAGAGAGAGACAGAGAGAAAGGAGAGGGGGAGGGGTGGAGAAGCAGATGGGTGCCTCTCCTGTGTGCCCTGGCCGGGAATCGAACCCGGGACTCCTGCATGCCAGGCTGATGCTCTACCACTGAGCAAACCAGCCAGGGCTAGACATAACTGTATTTATTTTATTTTATTTTTTTGTATTTTTCTGAAGCTGGAAATGGGGAGGCAGTCAGACAGACTCCCACATGCGCCCCACTGGGATCCACCCGGCACGCCCACCAGGGAGCGATGCTCCTCCCATCCGGGGCGTAGCTCTGTCCCGACCAGAGCCACTCTAGCGCCTGGGCCAGAGGCCAAGGAGCCATCCCCAGTGCCTGGGCCATCTTTTGCTGCAGTGGAGCCTCAGCTGCAGGAGGGGAAGAGAGAGACAGAGAGGAAGGAGAGGGGGAGGGGTGGAGAAGCAGATGGGCGCTTCTCCTGTGTGCCCTGGCCGGGAATCGAACCTGGGACTTCTGCACGCCAGGCCGACGCTCTATCTCTGAGCCAACCGGCCAGGGCCAACATAACTGTCTTTAAAATGACATTCAGTTATGCAGAATGGAAGCCAGAATGAGTATTATACCTGGTGGCAGTATGGATTTTCTATCAAGGAAGATCTTTGATTTGCAGGAAGCTCAAATCTTGGGTATAGCCTTTTATGTGGTGTATTTGGAGCTAGAAGTTGTATGTATTTTATTCCAGAGCTGAACTGCTGCAGCTATATGAGCGCTGTATTCTATTAGATATTGAGTTCTCTGATAATCAGAATGTGGATCAGATCCTGTGGAAGAATGCTTTCTATCAGGTGATTGAGAAATTCAGGCAGCTTCTCAAGGATCCGAATGTTGATAACCCAGAACATATTCGGAACAGACTTTTGGAACTCTTGGATGAGGTAAACCATCATCTTTTTGTTCTCAGAAAAAAGGCTTCAGCATCCTGTAGTTGTGATGGATTTTTTACCACCTGAAATGCTATATTTTATAACAACATTGAGAAAAAATTGTATGCTCTTTTTTTGGGTTTAGGCCTACCCTACTCCTTTTGCTTCCTTGAGACCATAACTTAAAATTGAAATTAGTTCTGAGCTTGGAAGCTTTGTGAATGTCTTAGTCGGGGGTAGAAGGGTTGGAAGGGTGGGGAGAAGAGGGTGCGTGCAGGTGTTCATATCTTTAAAACTATGGAATGTCTTATGCTATTAATTTGTCTTTTGCTTAGTTGGTGGTCACTAAATGCTGTGTATGCCTTCCTTTACCTCAGATAGCTAAGCATTAACAGAACAGTGAAAAGGTCACTTTTCCCAGTTTCTGGTGGATAGATTGGGTCAGAACTGACTGTTCAACTTCTTATTTTTCAATTTCTTATTTTTTCTCTTTATAGGGTAGTGACTTCTTTGATAGTTTGCTTCAGAAGCTGCAGGTTACTTACAAGTTCAAACTGGAGGACTACATGGATGGTCTTGCCATTCGCAGCAAGCCATTACACAAGACAGTAAGCCAGTTTCTTTTTTTTTTTTTTTTTAATTTATTCATTTTAGAGAGGTGGGGGGTGGGGGGAGAGAAGGACCGGGGAAGGAGCAGGAAGCATCAACACCCATATGTGCCTTTACCAGGCAAGCCCAGGGTTTCAAACTGATGACCTCAGTGTTCCAGGCTGACGCTTATTCCACTGTGCCACCACAGATGAGGCCATGCCAGTTTCTTTATCTTAAATTTGTTCATTCATTTAGTAAGCATTTATGTAGTGTTAGTTATGTACTAGGCACTGTACTGGGTGTTAAGGATACAAAAATGAAAGATACAGTCCATTGGAGTACCAGGGCAAATAAGTCAGTAATTATAATGTAATGTTATAAATACTATGATGATATTGTATATAAAGTGTTGAAGGGGCATAGAGGGAAGTAGATCTGATTTAGATGGATGAGTTCAAGGAAAACTTCTCAGAGACTGTCAATGTGAGTTTTGAAACATGAATAGGAGCAGAAGGGGCAGTCTCAATACAGGGCATAGTGAGAATCAGGCCTTGTTGGAAAAGTGGAAGAAGTTCAGTATACTGTTGTCTATAATGTGGAGTTGGGCTGTATAGGAGATAAAGGTTAATGAAGTAGGAAGGAATAGATCATCAATTCTTTTTTTTTTTTTTTTTGTATTTTTCTGAAGCTAGAAACTGGGAGAGATAGTCGGACAGACTCCCGCATGCGCCCGACTGGGATCCACCCGGCACCCACCAGGGGGCAACGCTCTGCCCACCAGGGGGCGATGCTCTGCCCCTCTGGGGCGTCGCTCTGTTGTGACCAGAGCCACTCTAGTGCCTGGGGCAGAGGCCAAGGAGCCATCCCCAGCGCCCGGGCCATCTTTGCTCCAATGGAGCCTCGGCTGCGGGAGGGGAAGAAAGAGAGACAGAGAGGAAGGAGAGGGGGAGGGGTGGAGAAGCAGATGGGCGCTTCTCCTGTGTGCCCTGTCCGGGAATCGAACCCGGGACTTCTGCACGCCAGGCCGACGCTCTACCACTGAGCCAACCGGCCAGGGCCATCAACTCTTGTTGAAGAGTTTGAACTTTATTCTGAAAGCAATGAGGAACCTTTTATTTCCAACAAATGGATATCATAGCTTTGTTCTTACAACCAGTCATTCTGGGAAATGAATGAGTTTGGGCAAGAATGGAAATAGGAGAGTCGGTGTGTGGGTCTGACGGTAGAGGTGTGGTAGAAAAGAGAAGACAGATGGAAAAGATGTAAGGGAAATAACATTGAATTACTGGCATATTTGGGGTGAATGATGAGATTGATGAGATTGGATGCATGAGGAGTCTAGATCATCTTCCAGTTTGTGACCTAGGAGAGTGGCTGGGAAGGAAGAGGTTAGTCTAGTTTTGAACATGCTTAGGTGGAGGAACTTGAAAATGAACAAATGAATGGTCTGGTTAGTTTGGAGCTCAGGAGAAAGCTGGGCTGGTGATATATATTGCACAAAAATTAGGGGTATTTTATTGCTTCATATTCATTTTTGAAATATTCCCTAATTTTTGTGAGCAGTATAGATTGAGGAGTCATCAGTGTATAGGTGATAGTTGAAGCTGAAGTTGGGAGACTGGGAAGGCTGGACAGAGAGTGGGGTTATCAGATTTCAAGGTAGTGGGTAAAATTATCAAGTTTTATCAAATCATCAAATGCTAAGATTACTGAAAAGTGTTTATTGAACTGGATGACCTTATCACAAGTTATTTTAATTGAAGAGGATGGAAGCCAGACTAGTGAATGAGAAGTAGGGCTGTACATATAAAGAGAGAGTAGTAATACAGACTATTCTTTTTAGAATCTTGGCCCTGGCTGGTTTGCTCAATGGTAGAGCATTGGCTTGCCATGTGGATGTCCTGGGTTTGATTCCCGGTTAGGGCACACAGGAGGAGCGACCATCTGCTTCTGCTTCTTTCTCCCTCCTCCCTCTTCTCCCCCTCTCCTCTTGCTCTTTCTCTCTCTCTCATTTCCCCTCCTGCAGCCATGGCTTGATTGGTTTGAGCACATTGGGCCTGGACGCTGAGGATGGCTCCCTGAAGCCTCTGTCTGACTCAGGTGCTAAAAATAGCTTGGTTATGAGCATGGCCTCAGAGGGGTAGAGTATCAGCCCCAGATGGGGGTTGCTGGGTGGATCCAGTCAGGATGCATGCAGGAGTCTATATCTCCCCTCCTCTCACTTGGAAAAATAAGGGGAAAAAATAATCTTGGCTATGAAGGCAAAGAGGGGAAGTAGTACTTAAGAGAGAACTTTAGTGTCAAGAGAAGTTTTTAAGCTGTGAGAGACTTGAGCATATTTATAGGTTGAGAAAAAGGCCAGGGTAAAGGAAGGGGTTAAAGATTCAGTAGAGAAAGGGATGTGATTTATTTATTTATTTAATTATTTATTTTTTTAAAAGATTTTATTCATTTTAGAGAAGGGGGGAGAGAGGGGGGAGGAGCAGGAAGCATCAACTCCCATATATGCCTTGACTGGGCAAGCCCAGGGTTTCGAACTGGCGACCTCAGCGTTCCAAGTCGATGCTTTATCCACTGCGCCACCATAGGTCAGGCAAGGGGTGTGATTTATGGAGCAGAGGCTTCCTCTTGCCTTTCTGCTCCTTCTGATGAATTGTTATGCATAAGCTCTATTACTAATTGACAAGAATTTATTGAGTTCCTCTTACGTGTTAGGTGCCATTCTAGGCACACACAATAAATTCATTATGAAACAAGAAAGCCATGATCCCAGCTCTTGGAGTTTAGAGTTTTACTAGGGGTGAGTGCAGATGTTGAATTAGCAATTGCAGATGCAGGGACTTCTGCAAAGGATGTTGTGGGGCTATGTACTGTAAAAGGGTTTAGACGATCATGGAGGACTCAGAAAGTCACAGTTAAGCTGAGGCTGAAGACTGAGACATTAACCAAGCGAAGGTGTATGTGAAGATTCAAAAACTGTAACAGTGTAGGGAGAGGGAATTGTATATGTGAAGGTCCTGAAGTGGGAAAGAGCATGGTGTGTTAGGAAGACTGAGAAAAGTCTAATCTGACTGAGGCACAGAGAGTAAGAGGTAATGGTGCTGAAGAGAAGAGCAGAGGCTAGATCATGTAGGACTTCATTGTGAAGATAGTGGAGAGCCTTTGGCGGAATTTTTTTTTCTTCTCATTGAGTTGGCAGAGTGGCTGTAGTATGGTAACATAACTAGTTTTTGTGGTGCTTTATCAGTTAAATATCAAGGGTTCTTGGTGTTTATAGAATGTGTAGGATAGTCAGGACTCTGAAGGTGGATGAAGTAGTGACATGTAACTTTGCTGAGGCACCTGATTATGTCTTAGGAGGTTGATGTGCAGGAGCCAGTTATTTAGCTAGTAAGTGAGCCTTTCTGAGGAGTCATTATCTACTTTTCCTTGAAGCTTGTTCTTTGTTCAGGGACATGCTAATTTTATTTATTTATTTTGTGAGAGACCGAGACAGGCAGGAAGGGAGAGAGATGAGAAGCATAAACTTGTAGTTTTGGTACTTTAGTTGTTTGTTGATTGCTTTTCACATGTGCCTTGACGGGGGGATTCAAGCCAAGTCAATGACCCCTTGCTTAAGCCAGCGACCTTGGGCTTCATGTTGATGATCCCACGCTCAAGCTGGTGAGTCAGTGAGTCAGTGCTCAAGCCAGCAATGTCAGTGTTTTGAACCTGGGACATCAGTGTCCCAGATCGACACTATCCACTGTGCCACCACAGGTCCTGCAGAGACATGGTGATTTTTTTATGCGTGAGGTGGAGTGGAATTACATTTTATGAAGCGATTCCTCAGAGAGGTTTTTAGGTTGGGCAAATGTATTGGGATTTCTGAGGATTTATTTTATTGTTTTCTGAGTGACCGATGCCAAGCTCATCAGTGAGAATATGAATATATATTACTACACAGTCTTGGCACATTGTAGGTATTTGGTAAAGAGTAACTTACTGTTTTAGAGAATTACTATTTTGCAAAGGGGAAGTAATGCAGTAACACAATGCAATGATATTAACAGTTTGAGAAAAGACTATAATGATGGCAAGAAGGGAACAGTGAACAATTATCTTAATATTGGTATATCACTTTAAAATTTGTAAAGTATTTTATATTTATTCCCTCCACTTAACCTACTGAATAGGTATTTTTATGTTCAAATGAAGAAACTTGAGTCCCAAAGGCCTGCCTAAGAGCCCACAATGAAAACATGGAGGGTCAGGCTCTTAGTTTCAGAATGTTTTTTTCTATTTGCCTGGGACATGAAATAAGAATGACCCCTTTTCCTTCTGTCACTCTTTCTCAGTAAAGTTTTCATCACACTACTGGCTTTCTTTTTGTTTGCTAGTCAATATTAGATTGAAAACTTTTTTTACGTTGTTGAAGACTATTAATGCTTTATTAATGCTGCTCTGTCATTTTGATCTCATCCCGATACTTTGGGGTTGAAGCTAGAGTTTTTTGGGTATGCTATTAACTGATTGTTTTTTCTAAAGGTAAAATATGCCTTGATCAGTGCCCAGCGATGTATGATTTGTCAAGGAGATATCGCTAGGTATCGGGAGCAAGCCAATGACACAGCAAACTATGGGAAAGCACGCAGGTACTTTTGCCTCTTGTTTATTTGCTTCTCTTCCTGTGTAGCTTTTTTTTTAATTGATTATAGAGAGAGATAAAGAGGGAGAGAAACATCAATTTGTTTTTCACTAGTTTTTGCATTCATTGGTTGATTTCTGTGTGGGCCCTGCCCAGGGATCAAACCCACAACCTGTGACCGTAGCGCATTGGGACAGTGTTCTCTCCAACTGAGCTACCTGGCCAGGGCTTCTCCTTGTGTGGCTTTAAGCTCTTCCTGTTTAGAGCTATGGGCCACCTGAGCTGCCTCTCATATGGATGTCCTATACATGTCCTTATTGCTCTCTGTAGTCATTCACGCTTTACCACTCCAGGTTTACATCTAACACTCCAGCTTATGCCTTAAGTAGTAAGGACTCTCAGGTGATGAATTGGGAAAGAGTTGGTAAGGAGCTAGCATATTTTTATAAGATTTTAATCATTTTAGTGAGAGAAAGGAAGAAGGGAGAGAGGGAGGGAGGGGTGGTGGGGGAGAGCAGGAGCATCAACTTGTAATTGCTTCCCATACGTGCCTTGACCAGACAAGCCAGGGTTTTGAACTGGCAACCTCAGCGCTTCAGGTTACGCTTTATCCACTGTGCCATCACAGGTCAGGCAGGAACTAGCATTTTTTAAAGCTGTCTTTTCTCTTCCAGTTGGTACCTGAAGGCTCAGCACATTGCTCCCAAGAATGGCCGCCCCTATAACCAGTTGGCTCTGCTGGCAGTGTATACGGTAAGGAATCTTGTAGATGGGAAGACTTTTGCAGGCAGTATCCTAGAAATATGGATTTTGAGAGCATTTATTCTATTCATCTGGAATCCTCTGACCCAAAGTAGATCCCTTTATGTCTCCCATCCTCAAACCGCATTTTGTTTCTGTTACTTTTAGAAGTAAATGGCCAGAGATCTGTCTCTTCATTTGAATTTGCACTTCATTTTAAAAAAAAAATTTTATTTATTTATTTATTTATTTTACAGAGACAGAGAGAGTCAGAGAGAGGGATAAATAGGGCCAGAGAGACAGGAACAGAGAGAGATGAGAAGCATCAATCATCAGTTCTTTGTTGTGATGCCTTAGTTGTTCATTGATTGCTTTCTCATACGTGCCTTGACCGTGGGCCTTCAGCAGACCAAGTAACCCCTTGCTCAAGCCAGCAACCTTGGGTCTAAGCTTGTGAGCTTTGCTCAAACCGGATGAGCCCACGCTCAAGCTGGTGACCTCGAGGTCTTGAACCTGGGTCCTCTGCATCCCAGTCCGATGCTTATCCACTGCGCCACCGTCTGGTCAGGCCATTTTTTTTTTTTTTAAGTGAGAGTGAGAGATTGACTAGCAGGGACAGACAGGAAGGGAGAGAGATGAGAAGCATCAACTCATAGTTGCAGCACCTTAGTTCATTGATTGCTTTCTTATATGTGCCTTGACTGGGGAGTTCCAGCTGAGCCAGCAACCCCTTGCTCAAGCCAGAGACTATGCTTGGCAACAGAGCTATTTTTAGCACCTGGGGGCGGCCACAGAGCCATCCTCAGCACCTGGGCCATGGACCATGTGAAGAGAGAGGGGGGTAGGGAGGAGAAGCAGATGGTTACTTCTCCTGTATGCCCTGACTGGGAATTGAATCTGGGACATCCACATGCCAAGCTGATGCTCTACCACTGAGCAAATCAGCCAGGGCTAAATTATGGTTTTTGTTAATTAGATAATATAATTTAGCTCTTTCTCCTAGATGTACACCCATACCTTTTCCTTCTCCCTCTCCTTTATCCACAGGCTTGAATCTCCTAAAGTTTAAGGGACCCCATGAGACTTATAACTGAGAAAGCAATGGGCAGCGATAGCCTGTCCCATGCTACCCCCCGAACCAGAGCTGATGGAAGTCCCACCTAGGCTCATTTCTTTCCCATAATGTTTTCAGAGAACCAAAGCAGCTCCACCTAGCCTCTCCTGTTGCTTCTTTTATCCTAGGCTCTTCCTTGTTTCACTGTCCCCAGCTTTAATAAACATACTCTTAAAACCAAAAATAAGAAAATATAATTAAAAATTTTTCCTCAGTAGCTTTAAGAAAATTACAGAAAAATTCACATAATATAAAATTTATTTGTTAGTAGTTATCTGTAAAATCCAGAGGTATTTAGTACATCAACAGTATTTTATAACCATCAGCTCTGTCTAGTTCCAAGACATTTTATTACCTTAAAAGAAAGCCCCATGTCCATTACTCCCCATTTCTCCTGAGCCTCAGCCTCTGGCAACCACTAGTCTGCTTTCTGTCTCTGGATTGACCTATTATGGGTTTGTTTTTTTTTCTTTTGTATTTTTCTGAAGTGAGAAGCAGGGAGGCAGAGAGACTCCCACATGCGCCCGACTGGGATCCACCCGGCATGCCCACCAGGGGGCGATGCTCTGCCCATCTGGTGTGTTGCTCTGTTGCAACCAGAGCCATTCCAGCACCTGAAGTGGAGGCCATGGAGCCATCCTCAGTGCCCGGGCCAACTTTGCTCCAGTAGAGCCTTGACTGAGGGAGGGGATAAGAGAGATAGAGAGGAAGGAGAGGGAGAAGGGTGGAGATGGGCGCTTCTCCTGAGTGCCCTGACCGGGAATCAAATCTGGGACTTCCACATGCCGGGCTAAAGCTCTACCATTGAGCCAACCGGCCAGGGCCAATTATGGATGTTTTATGTAAGTAAAATCATATAATATGTGACCTTTCATATCTGGCTTCTTTTATTTAACATAAAGTATTTTATTTTAAAAAATTTTTTCGGGGCCCTGGCCGGTTGGCTCAGCGGTAGAGCGTCGGCCTGGCGTGCGGGGGACCCGGGTTCGATTCCCGGCCAGGGCACATAGGAGAAGCGCCCATTTGCTTCTCCACCCCCCCCCTTCCTCTCTGTCTCTCTCTTCCCCTCCCACAGCCAAGGCTCCATTGGAGCAAAGATGGCCCGGGCGCTGGGGATGGCTCCTTGGCCTCTGCCCCAGGCACTAGAGTGGCTCTGGTCGCGGCAGAGCGACGCCCCCTGGAGGACAGAGCGTTGCCCCTGGTGGGCGTGCCGGGTGGATCCCAGTCGGGCGCATGCGGGAGTCTGTCTGACTGTCTCTCCCCGTTTCCAGCTTCAGAAAAATACAAAAAAAAAAAAATTTTTTTTTGGGCCCTAACACGTTGGCTCAGTGGTAGCACGTCGGCCTGGCGTGCAGGAGTTCCGGGTTCAATTCCCGGCCAGGGCACACAGGAAAAGCTCCCATCTGCTTCTCCACCCCTCCCCCTCTCTTTCCTCTCTGTCTCTCTCTTCCCCTCTCGCAGCCAAGGCTCCATTGGAGCAAAGTTTGCCTGGGTGCTGAGGATGGCTCTGTGGTTTCTGCCTCAGGTGCTAGAATGGCTCTGGTTGCAACAGAGCAATGCCCCAGATGGGCAGAGCATTGCCCCCTGGTGGGCATGCCGGTTGGTCCCGATCGGGCGCATGTGGGAGTCTGACTGCCTCCCCGTTTCCAACTTAAGAAAAATACAAAAAAAAAAGATTTTTTTTTCATTGACATGAGAGAGAGAGAGGGAGAAAGGGAGGGGGAGAAGGTGAGAGGAGAAACAGAGAGAGAGCAGCATCAACTTGTTGTTTCACTTAAGTTCCATTTAGTTTTGCACTCAGTGATCGCTTCTCATACTTGCCTTGACCAGGGGTTGAACCTGTGGCCTCTGATGTGCTGGGTCAATGCTTTATACATTGAGCCACTCGAGCAGGGCCTATTATAAAGTTTTTGAGGTTCCATGTTGTAACATGTATCAAGACTTCATTTTTATGAATGAATAATATCCCATTGTACAGCTATAACACATTTATTCATCAGTTGGACATTTTGTTTTTTCCACATTTTAGCTGTTGTGAATAGTGCTTTTGTGCAGTATTTGTTTGAATATTTTCTTTTTATTTTATTCATTTAGCGGGGGGGGGGGGGGGAGGGGAGAGAAAGGGAGAAGGAACAGGAAGCATCAACTCCCATATGTGCCTTGACCAGTCAAGTCCAGGGCTTTGAACTGGTGACCTCAGCCATCCAGATTGATTCTTTACCCACTGCGCCACCACAGGTCTGGCTTGAATATCTATATTCAGTTTTTTTGGTTCTGTACCTAGGATGTAATTGCTGGGTCATGTGGTCATTTTCTGCTTAACTTTTGGAGGAACCACCAAACTTTTTCATAGTGGCTACACCTTTTTACATTCCCACCAACCTTGTATCAGATTTCTCCACATTCTTGCCATTTGTGACTTTTAAGTTTTGACCAACCTAGTGGGTATGAAGTAATATCTCATTGTGGGCTTATCCCCACTCCCATGTTGGGGACTCTTTTTTTTTTTCTCTTTAATATATATTTTTTAAAGGTTTTTAGTCAGTTTAGGTTTACATAAAAAGTGAACAGCCTGACTGGGCGGTGGCGCAGTAGATAGAGTGTCGGACTGGGATGCGGAGGACCCAGGTTTGAGACCCCAAGGTCTCCAGCTTGAGCGAGGGCTCATCTGGTTTGAGCAAAAGCTCACCAGCTTGAGCCCAAGGTCACTGGCTTGAGCAAGGGGTTACTTGGTCTGCTAAAGGCCTGCGGTCAAGGCACATATGAGAAAGCAATCAATGAACAATTAAGGTGTTGCAACATGCAACGAAAAACTAATGATTGATGCTTCTCATCTCTCTCTTTCTGTCTGTCTGTCCCTGTCTGTCCCTCTCTCTGACTCTCTCTCTGTCTCTGTAAAAAAAAAAAAAAAAAAAAAAAAGTGAACAAAGTCCAGAGTTCCCAGGTACTCTCTCATCTCACTTCTCCCCTCAGTTTTCCCACTATTAACATCTTAAATTAGTTTAGCATATTTGTTACAGTTGTTGAGCCAGTATTGATACATTATTATCAACTAAAGTTTATAGTTTACATTAAGTTTCACTTTTATTGTTGTACATTTTATAGCTTTGAACATATGTATGGTGACATATTTCTACCATTATAGTATCATACAGAATAGTGTTACTGTCCTAAAAATACCCTGTGCTCCATGTTCTACTTGTTGTTGCTCTTCCCTGACAGTCACTGATATTTGTCTTATTACTATGGTTTTCCCTTTTTCAGAATGCCGCATAATTGGAACCATATAGTATGTAGCCTTTGCAGATTGGCTTCTTTCACTTACCAATATGAATTTAAGGTTATTTTCATGGCTTGACAGCTCTTTTTTTATATGGATGTACCACACAGTTTGTTTATCCATTCCCTTAATTGAAGGACATCTTGAGTGATTCCAAGTTTTGGGTATTATAAATAGAAATGCTATAAACATCTGTGTGCAGGTTTTTGTGTGGGCGTAAGTTTTCAACTTATTTGGGTAAAACCAAGGAGTATGCTTGCTGGATCATATGGTAAGAATGTATATATGTAGTTTTGGAAGAAACTGCCAAACTTTTTTCCAAACTGTTTTCCAATGTGGCTGTACCATTTTGCATTCCCACCAACAGCAGATGAGAGTTCCTGTTGCTCTGCATCCTTGCCAGGTGTTGTCAGCATTCTGGAGTTTGGTCATTCTCATAGGTGTGTAGTGCTATCTCATTTTAATTTGCATTTTCCTAATGACAGGTGATGTGGAACATCTTTTCATATGCTTACTTGCCATTTGTGTGTCTTGGGAGATATTTGTTTAGTTATTTTGCTCGTTTTTAAATTGAGTCCTCCCTCCCTTGTTCCCTCCCTCTTCTCTCTCTCCCTCCCTTCTTTCCTTCCTTTTTTTTTTTTTAATTCAGTGAGAGGAAGGGAGGCAGAGAGACTCCTGCATGCATTCCAACCAGGGTTCACCTGGCAAGCCCACTAGGGAACGATGCTCTGCCTGTCTGGGGTGTTGCTCTGTTGTAACCGGAGCCATTCCAACACCTGAGGGGGAGGCCGTGGAGCCATCCTCAGCACCCGGGGCCAACTTGCTCCAATTGAGTCATGGCTGCAGGAGGGGAGGGAAGAGGGAGAGAGAGAAGTGAGAGGGGGAGGAGTGGAGAAGCAGATCGGCTCTTCTCTTGTGTGCTCTTACTAGGAATCGAACCTGGGATGTCCACACGCTAAGCTGACACTCTACCACTGAGCCAATCAGCCAGGATGGGTTGGTTTTCTTATTATTTTTTTTACTTGACTTTTTTTTTTTTTTAATTCATTTTGGGGGGGGGAGAGAGAGAGAAAGAGAGAGAGAAGGGGGAGGAGCAGGAAGCATCAACTCCCATATGTGCCTTGACCAGGCAAGCCAGGGTTTTGAACCGGCAACCTCAGTGTTTCCAGGTTGACGCTTTGTCCACTGCGCCACCACAGGTCAGGCTTTACTTGACTTTTTAAATTGATTTTCTTTTTTTTTAACAAGAAAGACAGAGCCCTGGCCGGTTGGCTCAGCGGTAGAGCGTCGGCCTAGCGTGCGGAGGACCCGGGTTCGATTCCCGGCCAGGGCACACAGGAGAAGCGCTCATTTGCTTCTCCACCCCTCCACCGCGCTTTCCTCTCTGTCTCTCTCTTCCCCTCCCACAGCCAAGGCTCCATTGGAGCAAAGATGGCCCGGGCGCTGGGGATGGCTCTGTGGCCTCTGCCTCAGGCGCTAGAGTGGCTCTGGTCGCAATATGGCGACGCCCAGGATGGGCAGAGCATCGCCCCCTGGTGGGCAGAGCGTCGCCCCTGGTGGGCATGCCGGGTGGATCCCGGTCGGGCACATGCGGGAGTCTGTCTGACTGTCTTTCCCTGTTTCCAGCTTCAGAAAAATGGAAAAAAAAAAAAAAAAAAAAAAAAAAAAAAAAAAAGAAAGACAGAGAGGGACAGATAGGGACAGACAGGAAAGGAGAGAGATAAGAAGCATCAATTCTTCATTGTGGCACCTTAATTGTTCATTGATTGCATTTTCATAAGTGCCTTGGGTTGCAGCTGAGCCAGTGACCCCTTGCTCAAGCCAGTGACTTTTGGGTTCAAGCCAGCAACCATGGGGTCATGTTTATGATCCCATGTTCCAGCCAGTGACCCTGGATTCAAGCTGGTGAGCCTGCGCTCAAGCCAGTGACCTTGGGGTTTCAAACCTTAGTCCTCTGCATCCCAAACTGACTTATCTACTCTGCTACCGCCTAGTCAGGCTTAAATTGATTTTTTAGAAAGAGACAGCATTGATTTTTTGTTCCGCTTATTTATTCATTCATTGGTTCATTCTTGTATGTTCCTTGACCAGGGATCAATCCCATAACTTTGGCATATAGGGACTGTGCTACCTGGCCAGGGTGAGTTTTAAGAGTTCATTGTACATTTCAGATACCAGTTCTTTATCAGGTGTGTTTGTAAATATTTTCTCAGTCTGTGCTTTGTTTTTATTTTCTTCTCTTTTTTCTAAAAAGGATTTTATTTATTTATTTGAGAGAGGTGAGAGAGAAAGAGAGAGAAGGGGGGAGGAGCAGGAAACATCAACTCCCACATGTGCCTTGACCAGGCAAGCCCAGGGCTTTGAACCAGCGACCTCAATGTTCCAGGTCGATGCCTTATCCACTACCATCACAGGTCAGGCTCTTTTCATTTTCTTAGCAGCGTCTTAGACCAGAAGTTTTTAGTTTTTATATTTAATTGATTTTAGAGAGAGGAGGGGGAGGAATGGGAAGCATGAACTCATAGTTGTTCCTTCTCATATGTGCCTTAACTGGGCTTCTAGGTAAGCTTAGTATTTCAAACTGACAACCACAGCATTCCAGGTCGATGCTTTATCCACTGCACCACCACAGGTCAGGCAGTATGCACTGTTTTATTTATTTTATTTTATTTATTGATTTTAAAGAGAGGAGAGAAAGAGAGAAGAAAGGTAGTAAGGAGCAGGAAGCATCAATTCATAGTAGTTACTTCTCATATGTGCCTTGACTGGGCAAGCCCGGGGTTTAGAAATGAGGACCTCAGCATTCCAGGTCGATGCTTGATCCACTGCGCCACCACAGGTCAGGCAATATGCAATATTTTGATTATTATAGCTTTATAGTAAATCCTGAAGTCAGGTGTTATTAATCTTTTGAATTTGTTTTTCTCCTTCCATAATGTGTGGGCTGTTAGGATCTTTTGCCTTTTCATATAAACTTTAGAACTAGTTTGTTGATATCTACAAATCTATTGGCTGTGAAATAGTATCTTGTTATGGTTTTGATTTGCATTCCCCCAAGAACTAATGATAGTATTTTTTTTATATGCTTATTGGCCTTTTGGAGAAATGTCTATTCAAGTCCTTTACCAAATTAAAAACTTTTTTTTTAATTAAAAAAATTTTAATTGTAGCCTTGGCTGGTTGGCTCAGCAGTAGAGCATCGACCCAGTGTGTGGAAGTCTTGGGTTCGATTACCAGCCAGGGCACACAGGAGAAGCACCCATCTTCTTCTCTACCCTTCCCCCTCTTTTTTTCTGTTTCTCTTCCCCTCCTGCAGCCAGCGCTCTATTGGAGCAAAGTTGGCCCGGGCGCTGAGGATGGCTCTGTGGCCTCTGCCTCAGGCGCTAGAATGGCCCTGATTGCAACAGAGTAATGCCCCAGTGGGCAGAGCGTTGCCCCCTAGTGGGCATGCGGGGTGGATCCCAATCGGGTGCATGCAAGAGTCTCTCTGCCTCCCCACTTCTCACTTAAAAAAAATACAAAAAAAAAAAGAAAAAGAAAAAAACATTTTTAATTGTAAAATACACAATTTACTCTCATGCTTTATTTATTTTTTTTGGACAGAGACAGAATCATAGAGAGTGACAGACAGAAAGGGAGAAAGATGAGAAGCATTAATTCTTCGTTGCAGCTCCTTAGTTTTTCAGTGATTGCTTTCTCAGATGTGCCTTGACCCAGGGGGGCTCCAGCAGAATGAGTGACCGCTTGCTCAAGCCAGCAACCTTGGGCTTCAAGCCAGTGACATTTGGGCTCAAGCCAGCAATCACGGGGTCATGTCTATGATCCCATGCTCAAGCCAGTGACCCCTCGGTCAAGCTGGATGAGCCCATGCCCAAGCTGGTGACCTCGTGGGTTTTGAACCTGGGTCCTCTGTGTTCCAGTTCGATGTTTTATCCATTGCGCCACTGCCTGGTCAGATCTCTTACCCTTTTTTAAAAGATTTTATTTATTGATTTTAGTAGGGGGGAGCAAGATCATAGTTGCTTCACTTTAGTTGTTCATTGATTGCTTCTTATATGTGCCTTGACCAGACAAGCTTAGGGTTTCTTTTTTTTTTTTACTTATTTATTTATTTATTTATTTTAACAGAGACAGAGAGTGAGTCAGAGAGAGGGATAGACAGGGACAGACAGACAGGAACGGAGAGAAATGAGAAGCATCAATTATTAGTTTTTCATTGCATGTTGCAACACCTTAGTTGTTCATTGATTGCTTTCTCATATGTGCCTTGACCGCGGGCCTTCAGCAGACCGAGTAACCCCTTGTTGGAGCCAGCGACCTTGGGTCCAAGCTGGTGGGCCTTTGCTCAAACCAGATGAGCCCACGTTCAAGCTGGCGACCTCGGGGTCTCGAATCTGGGTCCTCCACATCCCAGTCCGACGCTCCTTCCACTGCGCCACCGCCTGGTCAGGCAAGCTTAGGGTTTCAAACCAGTGACCTCAGCATTCCAGGTCGATGTTCTATCCACTGCTCTACCATAGATTAGGCCCCCACCCTTTTTTTTTAAGAGAGGAAGGGAGGGGGGAGAGAGAGAGAAACATCAAGTCATTCCACTTAGTTATGCTATTGATTGCTTCTCATAATGTACTCTGACCAGGGTTTGAACTTGTGGTTTTGGGGGTTGAGCCAGTGCCCTTGAGGTCAAGCTAGTGCCCTCAGGATTGACATCCCTGGCATAGAGACAATGAACCTAGGCTTGAGCTGGTGACCCTGGGATTGAACCAGTGACCTTGGTGCTCAGGGATGATTTTTTATCCACTGTACCAGTGGCCAGGGCCATTTTACCCATTTTTTTTTTTTTAAGATTTTGTTTACTGATTTTAGAGAGAGGATAGAGAGAAAGGGGGAGAGGAATGGGAAGCATCAACTAATAATAGTTCTTCCCTGTATATCGCTTGGGTTTCCAACCAGTGACTTAAGCATACCAGGTGGGTGCTTCATCCACTGCACCACCACAGGTCAGGCTCATTTTACTCATTTTTAAGTGTACTGTTCAGTAATGTTAAGTACACGCACCTTGTTGTTCAACCAATCTTCAGAACTCTCCTCATCTTATAAAACAGACTCTACACCCATAAAAGAACTCTCCCCTTTTTCTAGACATTGACAACTACTCTTCTACTTTCTGTTTCTATAAATTTGCCTAATCTAGATGCCTGATATAAGTGGAATCATATAGTGTTTGTCTTTTGTGATTGATTTATTTCACTTAATGTTATTTCTTCATGGTTTGTTCATGTTATATCTTGTATTAGAATTTCTTCTTTAAGGACAAATAATACTCAATTGTATGTATATACCACATTTTGTTTATCCATTCAGCTCTCAGTGGACAGTTCCACCTTTTAGACATTATGAATAATGCTATCTCTTCAAGATCCTGATTTTAATTCTTTTGGGTATATACCCAGGAGTGGAATTTCTGGTTTATATGATAATTCTTTTCAGTTTTTTGAAAAGCACTCCCATTTTCTCATCTTTAAATGGGACTAATAATAACTATATATGTGGCAGTGTTCTTAGGTTTAGAGATAATACCTATGAAGTGCTGATCACTTGCCTCATATTTAGTTATGTTTAATCAATGATATTGCCATTTTTAAAAACAATAAATTAGTAGGTGAGTTGAACGCTTTTTTTGCTAAAAACCAAACAGTTTTTGTATATTATGAGTTTCTTTATTCTTTTTAAAAAAATTTTATTTGTTGATTTTAGAGAGCGAGAGGAAAGGAGGGAGAAAAAAAGAGAGAAACATCAGTTTTTTTGTTCTACTTATTCATGCATTCATTGGTTGTTCTTGTATATGCCCTGACCAGGGATCAAATGTACAGTCATGGTGTATTGGGGTAATGCTCTGAGTTATATGGCCAGGGCAAGGTTCTTTATTCTTTTTTCCCCTTATGAGTACTTGGCTCTTAGAGTGCCTCTGCATATAAGATACAGTATTGTTCAAGAAGAGATCTCTCTGGTGTATTTGCCATGGCTTCTTACATGGATAACATTCTGGTTTTCTTATTGGAATTCCTCACAGCATGGGACACAGGTTGGGAGAGATAGTATGGTTTTTGGGTCAGCTGACTAAGACTGGACTCTGGAGGAAACTTGGTTGACTGACACTGGTCTCTTTCCACAGAGAAGAAAGCTTGATGCTGTGTATTACTATATGCGCAGTTTAGCTGCCAGCAACCCTATCCTGACTGCCAAGGAGAGTCTCATGAGTTTATTTGAAGAGACCAAACGAAAGGTGAGTGGGTATGCAGGCAGAATCATTCCTTCCTAGAAGAATGTTTCTCTTATTGGCTCTGTGTCCTTAAGGGGATGACTGATAATGTGCTCAAGGGGTCCCATTGGCTGTGCTGATGGGAATCAGTTCCTTTGCAGAACCAAACTCATCTTTAGGAAAGCTCTCTGGGGCTCTTGAGTGTGCATGTTCCATCTGCAGTAGTTTGTAGAATTAATAACATTTTATGAGACAAAGCAGATGGTATTCTAGTAGTATTGTGGATATTGGTTTTTTTGTTTGTTTTAACTCTGCTACTTTGGAACCCTGACAGTTTTTACTTGTTACAGTTTTGAGCAGTGAACTCAGGTGGTCTTTTTTTTTTTCTTTCTTTCATTTTTTAGAAAGGAGAGAGAGAGGGGGAGAGAGAGAGAAGAGAGAGAGAAGGGGGGGAGGAGCAGGAAGCATCAACTCCCATATGTGCCTTGACCAGGCAAGCCCAGGGTTTCGAACCAGCGACCTCAGCATTTCCAGGTCGACGCTTTATCCACTGCGCCACCACAGGTCAGGCCTGCACTGGTCTTTATTAGCTGAATTGCAGGAGAGTCTAAGCTTGTGTGTTTGTATGTTGTATAGGCAGAACAGATGGAAAAGAAGCAACATGAGGAATTGGAACTGAACCCTGACCAGTGGCGGAAAGGAAAGAAGTCTACTTTCCGGCATGTTGGAGATGACACTACTCGCCTGGAGATCTGGATTCATCCATCCCATCCCCGGGCCTCTCAGGGAATTGAGTCTGGAAAGGATTCTGAGCAGGAGAATGGGCTGGGTAGCCTGAGCCCCAGTGATGTAAGTTCTCAAGGATGATATAATGAACAAGATGAGCAAAGTAAGTGTGGTGTCCTGGTACAGGCAACTGTGAGAAACTGCAGTTATTGCATACTTCCCTTTATCTTTATTATGCACTTCCTTCTCTCACCACTATGTGGCACTGTAGAATTTAGTAAAAGTAATTTTTCTAAATGAAAATTTACTTAGTACAGTCAGTGGTGGGATTCAAATAATTTAACAGCTGGATCTCTACCCTAATGGCCATTTTAAATATAAAAATATGATATACCAAAAGGTAGTTTATTATTTCATGCATTTAATACTTAAATGAAAGACTATACTTTTAGGGATCATTTCTATAGTTTGTTAATACTTAAATGATAATAAAAGAGGTACATAAAATTAGATAAGAGCTTTAAAATATTAATGAAAAAATACTAAGTAATACTTGACAAAAAAATAGTAAACTGTTATTTAAGATATTTTCATTTTCTTTTTAAATTTTTTTCTTTTTCTTTTTTAAATTTTAACGTATGTGCAAAGCTTTACAAAGGATAAGAGTGAAGTAACATGTAGTTAACAAATTAGACAAATCACCTTTATTGAAAAGAATAGCTTGCCTGACCTATAGTGGCACAGTGGATAAAATGTTGACCTGGAGTGCTAAGGTCACTGGTTCAAAACCTCGGGCTTGCCTGGGGTAATGCTGGTGGTCGAGGCCAGGTAGGTTCACATTGGACTTGGGCAGATGGTAGAAAAAACTGCAGAGCCGGATAGGGTCAAGCCATACCCGTTTTTTTTGTTTGTTTGTTTTGTTTTTTTGTATTTTTCTGAAGCTGGAAACTGGGAGAGACAGACAGACTCCCGCATGTGCCCGACCGGGATCCACCCAGCACGCCCACCAGGGGCAACGCTCCGCCCACCAGGGGGCAATGCTCTGCCCCTCCGGGGCGTCGCTCTGCCGCGACCAAAGCCACTCTAGTACCTGGGGCAGAGGCCAAGGAGCCATCCCCAGCGCCCGAGCCATCTTTGCTCCAATGGAGCCTTTGCTGCGGGAGGGGAAGAGAGAGACAGAGAGGAAGGAGGGGGGGAGGTGTGGAGAAGCAAATGGGCGCTTCTCCTATGTGCCCTGGCCAGGAATCGAACCCAGGTTCCCCGCACGCCAGGCCGACGCTCTACCACTGAGCCAACCGGCCAGGGCCGCCATACCCGTTTAATAAAGTCTCATAACAGCAGAGAAGCACACAGGCAGAGGAAACCGCCTCTCATTTTTTAAATTTTTTTAATGAGAGAGACAGAGGGACAGATAGGAACAGACAGGTAGGAAGGGAGAGAGATGAGAAGCATCAATTCTTTGTTTGCTGCACCTTAGTTGTTCATTGATTGCTTTCCTTGACCGGGGTGGAGGTAGGGGTGGGGATGAGGAGACTGTAGCTGAGCCAGTGACGCCTTGCTCAAGCCAGTGACTTTGGGTTCAAGCCAGCGACCATGGGGTCATGTCTGTGACCCTGATCTCAAGCTGGTGAACCCATGCTCAAACCAAATGAGCCCACGCTCAAGCCTGTGACCTTGGGGTTTTGAACCTGGGTTCTTTGCCTCCCAGGGCAATGCTCTATCCACTGCGCCACTGCCTGGTCAGACTCCATATTGCTTCTTGACTGGTGTCCTCACTGGCAATTTTTCACCTATGGATGAAATGAACATTCCTATGAGTGCTTAGATGACGCTGTTGTGCAGATGAACGTTAAAAAAGAGTAAGGAATGCCTGACCAGGCAGTGACGCAGTGGATAGAGCGTCGGTTTGGGATGCGGAGGACCCAGGTTCGAGACCCCGAGGTCGCCAGCTTGAGCGCGGGCTCATCTGGCTTGAGCAAAAAGCTCACCAGCTTAGACCCAAGGTCGCTGGCTTGAGCAAGGGGTTACTTGGTCCGCTGAGGGCCCACGGTCAAGGCAGATACGAGAAAGCAATCAATGAACATCTAAGGTGTTGCAACGAAAAACTGATGATTGATGCTTCTCATCTCTCTTCGTTCCTGTCTGTCTGTCCCTATCTATCCCTCTCTCTGACTCTCTCTGTCCCTGAAAAAAAAAAAAAAAAAGAGTAAGGAGTAAGGAATGTAAATTTGTGATTTCCACAGTGGGTGGCTGCCCAGTCACCTACCTTAGAGAGAACTCTGATTACAAGTGCTAGTTAAACAACCAGTTCGCCGAAACTCAACAAAACATTAGGTACCGGTTCTATTGAACCTGTCTGAACCAGCTGAATCCCATCACTGAGTACAGTACAGTATTTTTTTGCTGCTTTGGTTTTGGGTCATCAATATGATGCTTTAGGATTCTGTGTGGGAGAGAGAGCATGGTAATTGGAAAACTACAAATGGCTGGTTCATTGTGCAGTGAGTGGTGAGGTATACTAGGACCAGATCTTGAATGGTCATGCAATAAATTATTTGACCATTATCCTGAAGGTGGTAGGAGGACTTATTGAATACTTTAAGTAGGGAAAAAACATGTCAGGTATGTATTGTAAAAGTATAACTCGGGCTGCTTGTGAAAAGTTTGGCGAAGAGTAAGACTAGAAATAAGAATAGTAGGAGGGTGCTGCAGTAATCCAAGATGTGAAAAGGATCTGAACCAGGAAATGGCTTTGGAGATGGGGAGAAATGAATGGATGTAAGGTATATTAAGGAGGTGGAATCCACAGGATTTGATTGGATATGAGAAAGTGGGGGAGAAGAGGGAGTCAAAAGTAGCCCCTGGGGTTTTGGCATAGAAACTGGGTGGGTGATGATGATCCGTTCTCTGAGATAGGAGATAAAGTTGGTTTTAGTGGAGTTGGTTTTAGGAGAAGGACGCTGAGTTTAGTTTTGGGCATGTGGAATTTCTTTTTTTTTTTTTTTTTTTGTATTTTTCTGAAGCTGGAAACGGGGAGAGACAGTCAGACTGACTCCCGCATGCGCCCACCGGGATCCACCCGGCACGCCCACCAGGGGCAACGCTCTGCCCACCAGGGGGCGATGCTCTGCCCCTCTGGGGTGTCGCTCTGCTGCAACCAGAGCCACTCTGGCGCCTGGGGCAGAGGCCAAGGAGCCATCCCCAGCGCCCGGACCATCTTTGCTCCAATGGAGCCTTTGCTGCGGGAGGGGAAGAGAGAGACAGAGAGGAAGGAGGGGGGGAGGTGTGGAGAAGCAAATGGGCGCTTCTCCTATGTGCCCTGGCCGGGAATCGAACCCAGGTCCCCCGCACGCCAGGCCGACGCTCTACCGCTGAGCCAACTGGCCAGGGCCTGGAATTTCTATAGTACATTGAAGTGGAGAGTTTTAGAGGCTAACCAGTATCTGAAGTTGAGGGGGAATAGTCTAAATCAGAGATGAAGATATTTGAAGATGTCCTCTTATAGATGATAATGAAGTCATGAGAGTTGATTCAGTCCTGTCAGGAGAAAACAATGATAAATAGGTGAAACATCTAAGAAAGAAAGGAAATAGATGGCAGAGAGAGTTCCTTGCAGAGGATAGGACGGAAGTAGGATTCAGAGCACAAGTGAAGGGATTAACCTGAAAGAAGGTGACAGATCCCTTTTTCTTATGCTTGAGGGAAAGGAAGAATATAGATCATTGGGTTCACAGATAGGTTTGTGGGTATTATAGGAGGAAGATGAGGGAGGCCCTTTTTTTTTTCTTTTTGTACTTTTCTGAAGCTGGAAACGGGAGAGACAGTCAGACAGACTCCCGCATGCTCCCGACCGGGATCCACCTGGCACGCCCACCAGGGGGCCATGCTCTGCCCCTCTGGGGTGTCGCTCTGTTGCGACAAGAGCCACTCCAGCGCCTGGGGCAGAGGCCAAGGAGCCATCCCCAGCGCCCAGGCCATCCTTGCTCCAATGGAGCCTCGGCTGCGGGAGGGGAAGAGAGAGACAGAGAGGAAGGAGAGGGGGAGGGGTGGAGAAGCAGATGGGCGCTTCTCCTGTGTGCCCTGGCCGGGAATCGAACCCGGGACTTCTGCACGCCAGGCCGACACTCTACCACTGAGCCAACCGGCCAGGGCCGAGGGAGGCCCTTTTTGATGTTTTCTGTTTTCTCTTTCATGTTGGAGGCTTGGTTGTCTGCTAACAATGAGTCAGAATGGGATAGTAGGACATTTCCTTTGTGTGTGGTTTAATTTAAAATTTCCATTTATCTTCCTATATTATTTTTGGTTTGTAGCAGTTTTCTGGATGGCTTGAAAAATAGTCATTGCATATAAATGAAATTACTAACTTTCTATGTCCCATAGAGTGGATGACTCCTGTATGTTAAGATGCTTCTAAGGAGTTGCTGCAGTAGAAGACTCCTTCACTGTTGCACTCTTTTAGTTTGGATATTACAGTTTCTAGACGCCTATTTCAGTAAGAGATAAATTGTTCTATTCAATTACACTTGATCTTAGCCAGAAGGCTGAGAAGCAGTGTTCTATTGGATTAGCTTCACTGTCAAACAACCTTTAAAATGAAAGCAATAGCCCTGACCACATGGTTCAGTTATTAGAGCATCATCCTGACAGGCAAAGTTTGTGGGTTCCATCCCATGTCAGGGCACATACAGGAACAGATCAGTATTTCTGCCTCTCTCTTCACCTCCTCCAGAATCAGTCAGTAAATAAAATGGATGCAATGACAATATGAGAAAGCATTTTATGGCTTTCTTTGGACTAGGCCTAAAGGTTGGGGAATATCCTTCATAAAGGTTATAACTAATCTTTTTTAGATCTTGCTCTTCTGTTAGGTTATTTATTTATTAGAGAAAGAGAGACAGGAAAGGAAAGAGATGAGAAGCATCAACTTGTAGTTGCGTCACTTTCGTTGTTCATTGATTGCTTCTTACTCGTGCCTTGACTGAAGGGTTCAAGCTGAGCCAGTGTCCGCTTGCTTAAGCCAGTGATCATTGGGCTTAAGCCAGTGACCTTGGGCTCAAGCCAGTGACCATTGGGCTCAAGCCAGAGACCACAGGATTATGTTGATGATTCCACACTTAAGCCGATATGCCCTCACTCAAGCTGGTGACCTTGGGGTTTCAAACCTGGGACCTCAGTGTCCTAGGTTGACACTCTTATCTACTGTGCCACCACCAGTCAGACTTATTTATCTATTTAAAATATTGGTTTTGCTATTTACTTGTATTTTTTTAAGATTTTATTTATTCATTTTAGAAAGAAGACAGAGAGAGAGAGAAGGGTGGAAGGAGCAGGAAACATCAACTTTCATATGTGCCTTGACCAGGCAAGCCCAGGGTTTCGAACCAGCAACCTCAGCATTCCAGGTTGACACTTTATCCACTGCACCAAGCCAGACTTACTTATTTGTGTGTGTGTGTGTGTGTGACAGACAGCGACAGAGGGACAGATAGGGACAGACAGACGGGAAGGGAGAGAGATGAGAAGCATCAATTCTTTGTTGTGGCACCTTAGTTGTTCATTGACTGCTTTTTCATGTGTGACTTGATGGAGGGTGGGGGGGTGGCTATAGCAGAGCGAGTGACCCCTTGCTCAAGGCAGCGACCTTGGGCTCAAGGCAGTGACCATGGAGTCATGTCTATGATTCCACGCTCAAGGCAGCGACCCCACGCTCAAGCTGGTGAGCCTCTGCTTGAGCCAGTGTCCTCAGGGTTTCGAACCTGAGTCCTCCACGTCCTAGTCTGACGCTCTATCCACTCCACTACTGCCTGGTCTGCCCAGACTTACTTATTTTTTAAGTAATGTGTTTATAAGCTTGAATTTTTGTTTATTTATTTTTTTGTGTGTGAGACAGGGAGACATAAGGGAGAGAGATGAGAAGCATCAACTTGTTGTTGTAGCACTTTAGTTATTTATTGATGGCTTTCTCATATGTGCCTTGCCCCCGGAGGGGAGTGGTCTCCAGCTGAGCCAGTGACCATAGGGTCATGTCCATGATCCCACGCTCAAGCCGGCGACCCTGCACTCAAGCTGGTAAGCCCACACTTGAGCCAGTGACCTCAGGGTTTCAAACCTGGGTTGTCAGCGTCCCAGGTTGATGTTCTATTTATTGTGTCACCACCTGGTCAGGATGTATTTTTTTTTATTCTCTGCGTCTCAGAGAAGACATTTCAACATGTGGGCTGTCATTGGATCCTTTATAATTTTATTTTATTTTATTTTATTTATTTTATTTTTTTTCATTTTTCTGAAGCTGGAAACAGGGAGAGACAGTCAGACAGACTCCCGCATGTGCCCGACCGGGATCCACCCGGCACGCCCACCATGGGGCTACGCTCTGCCCACCAGGGGGCGATGCTCTGCCCATCCTGGGCGTCGCCATGTTGCGACCAGAGCCACTCTAGCGCCTGAGGCAGAGGCCACAGAGCCATCCCCAGCGCCCGGGCCATCTTTGCTCCAATGGAGCCTTGGCTGCGGGAGGGGAAGAGAGAGACAGAGAGGAAAGCGCGGCGGAGGGGTGGAGAAGCAAATGGGTGCTTTTCCTGTGTGCCCTGGCCGGGAATCGAACCCGGGTCCTCCGCACGCTAGGCCGACGCTCTACCGCTGAGCCAACCGGCCAGGGCCTATAATTTTATTAATTAATTTTTTTTTCAGACAGAGGGACAGATAGGGACAGTCAAATAGGAAGGGAGAGAGGTGAGAAGCATCAATTCTTCATTGTGGCACCTTAGTTGTTCATTGATTGCTTTCTCATATGTGCCTTGACCGGGGGCTACAGCAGACTGAGTGACTCCTTGCTCGAGCCAGCGACCATGGGCTCAAGCTGGTGAGCCTTGCTCAAACCAGATGAGCCTGCACTAAGCTGGCGACCTTGGGGTCTCAAGTCTGGGTCTTCCGCGTCCCAATCCAATGCTCTATCCACTGCGCCATCACCTGGTCAGGCTATTAATTATTTTTAATCATACAAATACTATGTGAATATATTCTTAAATGAATCTTTTTAAAAAATTGATTTTAGGGAGACAGACAGGAAAGGGGCAGAGAAAGAAGCATTCATTTGTTTCACTTATTTGGGCATTCACTGGCTGCTTCTGTATGTGCCCTGACCTGGACTTAGAACCTGCAACCTTGGTGTTTTGGTACTGAGCTAACCGGCCAGGGTTGTGACTCCCTCTCTCTCTCTCTTTCTATACACACACACACACACACACACACATATGTATATATGTATATATATATATATATATTTTTTTAATTATTATTATTTTTTTTGTATTTTTCCAAAGCTGGAAACGGGGAGGCAGTCAGACAGACTCCCGCCAGGCATGCCCACCAGGGGGCGATGCTCTGCCCATCTGGGGCATTGCTCTGCTGCAACCAGAGCCATTTTAGTGCCTGAGGCAGAGGCCATGGAGCCAACCCCAGTGCCCGGGCCAACTTTGCTCCAATGGAGCCCTGGCTGCGGGAGGGGAAGAGAGAGACAGAGAAGAAGGAGAGGGGAGGGGTGGAGAAGCAGATGGGCGCTTTTCCTGTGTGCCCTGGCCGGGAATCGAACCCGGGACTCCTGCACGCCAGGCCGACGCTCTACCACTGAGCCAACTGGCCAAGGCTGTGACTATATTTTTAGTAAAAATTTCAAACAGCCTGCCCTGTGGTGGTGTAGTAGATAAAGCGTCAATCTGGAATGCTGAGGTCGCCATTTCAAAGCCCTGGGCTTGCCAGTCAAGGCACGTACGGGAAGCAACTATGAATTGACACTTCCCAGTCCTGCCCCCACCCCTTTCTCTCTTTCCTCTCCCTAAAAATGAATAAATAAAATATTTTTAAGAAGTTTCAAATAATTATAGTTGTATGTAGAGTAAAATGTAATTTTGCTTTCTGAACTATTTGTGAAATATATATATTTTCAGCCTATACATCGTTTTTGAGTAATTACTTCCTTTAATTTTTTTACATTTACATCTGTGGGTTTGGGCTTTTAGTTCTAGACTACCGGCACTTGAGGTAGGAGTCTGCAGTTTCATAGCTCTTCGCTTATCTAGTCAGGAAACCACACTGCCTTTATTCACCTGCTTTCCCAAGCCCAGCTCAGCTTTCCATCTTATTTTCATGTCTTACATTAGGCCCCAGGAAGTCAACTTGCTTTCTCTGTTCCTCAGAACATAGTTGTTGAGAGGGAATTTATTCACATATATTTGCATGATAGGCATTGGGGATATAGGAATTAAAACAACTAAAAATGATCTTTAACTTTAGGGAGCACACTCAGTCATATAGGGAAGACAGTAGAAACTTAAATATATGATTATAATGCAGTGTGCCAAGTGCTATGATAAAGGCAAACATGAGAGGTTATGGGAGCCTGCAATTAGAGCACCTAATCTGGGCACATTTATCATTTTGCAGCTGAAGGACGATATAAGGGCATTTCCACTCTGAGGCATGAAAGCATAGGGAACTTCAAGTAGTTCACTATGGCTGGAAGCTAGGATGTAACAAGTACTCTTGCTTAGAGACTTGAGTCATTCTTTGCCGCTTCCTTTTCTGGACCCCCACATCCAGTCAAGAGCTATTAAATTTATCTCCTAAACAGACTTGGAATCCATCTACTTTTTTTTTTTTAAATTTTTTAAAATTAATTTTTAGAGAGGAGAGTGAGAGAGAGAGGGAAAGAGAGAGAGAGAGAGAAGGGGGAGAGAGGAGCAGGAAGCATCAACCCCCATATATGCCTTGACCAGGCAAGCCCAGGGTTTTGAACCGGCAACCTCAGCGTTCCAGGTCGACGCTTTATCCACTGCACCACCACAGGTCAGGCCCATCTACTCTTTTCTATTTCCATTCCCACTATCCTAGTCCAAGCTGTTATTTTAGTAATCTACAGATTATTGAAAGAAGTTCTTTTTTTTTTTAATTTTTAAAATTAATTTATTTCAGAGACAGAGTGAGAGTCAGAGAGAGGGATAGACAGGGACAGACAGACAGGAACGGAAAGAGATGAGAAGCATCAATCATCAGTTTTTCATTGCAACACCTTAGTTGTTCATTGATTGCTTTCTCATATGTGCCCTGACCGCGGGCCTTCAGCAGACCGAGTAACCCCTTGCTCAAGTCAGCGACCTTGGGTCCAAGCTTTTTGTTCACACCAGATGAGCCCCGCGCTAAAGCTGGCAACCTCGGGGTCTCGAACCTGGGTCCTTCCGCGTCCCAGTCCGACGCTCTATCCACTGTGCCACCGCCTGGTCAGGCTGAAAGAAGTTCTTAATGGCCTTTCCTCATTTATTCCTCGTCCTCCGGAGACCTTTTTTTTTAGAGACAGTAACCCATGTGAGCTTCCAAGTACACATTTCTGATCATGTCACTTCCCTGCTTGAAAATCTTTTTCCTCGCTGATCTGTGGTGATGCACTGGATAAGGTGTTGACCTGGAATGCTGAGGTTGTCGGTTTGAGACCTGGGGCTTGCCTCATCGAGGCACATACAAGAAGCAACTGTGAGCTGATGCTTCCTGCTTCTCCCTCCCCCTGCCTTTCTCTCTTTCTCTCTCGTCTCTGTAAAATCAATAAATAAAATCTTAAAAAAAAAAAAAGAAAATCTCTCCCCCTGCACCTGAAAGTCTTTAGTTATATCTGTTTCCTCTTCAAATTAAGTCCAAAATCCTTAGATTTTTTTTGGCCCCACATGATTTATCTCCTGATTTTTCTAACTTTATTTTTTACTCTCTTCCACTCTTTGTTTTTATTCTCCAGCCATACTGGCTTCTTCCTTGAAGGGCCCAAGCTCTTTTCTGGCACTTTGGCTGTTGAACATTCTCTGTGTGCAATGTTCTGCTCTCTTTATCAGTCCCATTCTTTCTTACCCTTAAATCCTCAGCATAGCCCTGGCCGGTTGGCACAGCGGTAGAGTGTCGGCCTGGCGTGCAGAAGTCCCGGGTTCGATTCCCGGCCAGGGCACACAGGAGAGGCGCCCATCTGCTTCTCCACCCCTCCCCCTCTCCTTCCTCTCTGTCTCTCTCTTCCCTTCCGGCAGCGAGGCTCCATTTGGAGCAAAGATGGCCCGGGCGCTGGGGAAGGCTTTGTGGCTTCTGCCTCAGGCACTAGACTGGCCTGGATGCAACAGAGCGACGCCCCAGAGGGGCAGAGCATCGCCCCCTGGTGGGCATGGCGGGTGGATCCCGGTTGGGCGCATACGGGAGTCTGTCTGACTGCCTCCCAGTTTCCAGCTTCAGAAAAATGAAAAAAAAAAAAATCCTCAGCATAAATATCACTTCCAATTTCAGGGAAGCTTTTCTTAATCCCTGAGCCTGCCTGTGTCCCATTTCTAATATCACATTTCTTATTAAGTAATTTTAGGTGCTTTTATTGTTGATTAAGGTCTCTTCCTTGCTAGATTCAAAGTTCTGTGAGAGTGGGGTTTGTATCTACATAGTTTTCACTGCTTTATCCCCAGTGCCTACATATAGAATATTCTAAATAAATTTTAACTGAATATATAAGTGGGAAGAACAGTGAGGAATGAGGCTGGAGGATAGGAGGGGCCAGATCCTTTATAAATATTGAAAATTTTCAAGGATTGAGGATTTTAAGCAGGGGGATGACATAATCAGGTTGTGTAATGATCACTCTTTTCAGTACTTCTAATATTGGAAAGATTTTTTGTTTTTAAAGAGAATTTTAAAAATTGCAGAAGTAGCCTGACCAGGCGGTGGCACAGTGGATAGAGCATTGACCTGGGTCGCTAAGGACCCAGATTTGAAACCCTGGGGTTGCCAGCTTGAGTGCAGGCTCACCAGCCTCTCCTGTGTGCCCTGGCCGGGAATCAAACCCGGGACTTCTGCACGCCAGGCCGACACTCTACCGCTGTGCCAACCGGCCAGGGCTATGCTGAGGATTTAAGGGTAAGAAAGAATGGGACTGATAAAGAGAGCAGAACATTGCACACAGAGAATGTTCAACAGCCAAAGTGCCAGAAAAGAGCTTGGGCCCTTCAAGGAAGAAGCCAGTATGGCTGGAGAATAAAAACAAGCTGGATCACCGGCTTGAGTGTGGAATCATAGACATGACCCCATGGTCGCTGGCTTGAGCAAAGGTCACTGACTTGAAGCCCCAGGTTCCTGGCTTGAGCCCAAGGTCACTGGCTCGGCTGGAGCCCCTGGGTCAAGGCATCTACGAGAAAGCAACAAAAAACTAAGTTGCTGCTTCTCATCTTTATCCCTTCCTGTCTGTCTCTGTCTGTCTCTCAAAAAAAGAAGATTGCAGAAGTAATCCCAATTTATTATATCTCAAACAAAAATGTACTTAAAGTTTAAAGTTACAGTCACATGTTCTTGCCTTCAGAGACACTACTATTAACTATTTGATGTTCTTCCAGACCTTTTTGTAAGCATTTATACATGTGTATATATCCACATATATCTGTAGACACATGGAATACATTTTTAATAAAATGGGGTAATACTGTATATACTAATCTGCAGTTTGCTTTTTTAAATTATCAATTGGACTTACAGTCAGTTCTGTTATAATGTAACATATATTTTGAAAAATCACTGCACTGCAAAATCATACAATAAAAACCACAGAGCTTATGAGGAAAATGGGGTTAGGGGAACAACACTCAAAAACTTCTTCAGTGACATTAAAAAAAAGATATAAACCTATTAAAACAGTTGTACAATTTTATACATGTTCATTGGTTAAAAAAATAATGTAAATACTGTCTTGAAAAAATAAGAAGTTTACCTGTAGATGGGGGCTTAGAACGATTGCAGCTTCTGAGTTATGGAAGGGGTGAAAGGAGGTTTATTGGATGTTAGATGGGCAGGTGTAACACCAGATGTAGATAGGTGTGGCTCATAACATGAGTTCATGTGGCGAACTGTGGTAGCTGTTGTGTGTATTCCTGTGCAGCTCAGTTTAATTCAGTTGAGTACAGTTTTCTTTGTTCATCTGGTGTTTCGCATCAACAAAATTACACATAAACAAATGTAAAATTTGTGTGATGGTCATATTGTTCCCTAATATATTGATCATAAGAGAATAAATTCACATTTTCAAAACAAGCATTATAGCAGAACTGACTATATTTCTACTGTCTAAGAATATAGTTTCTTAGTATGTTTCTTTTTTTTTCTGAGAATAAGTTTATTAGAGCTGGGGACCGTGAAACAAGGAAGTGCTTAGAATAGAAGAAGCTACTGGAGAGAGACTACATAGGGCCACTTTGGCTCATTGGGAAGTCAGAAAAAGGACCCTTGGAGGCAGGTTCAGGGTGTTAGCCCAGGATGAAATGCCACTGCTCACTGCTTTCCTGGTTGCCAGTCTTCTGAAGACCCTTAGAGTGCAGGAAATGCACACCTGTGGGGGACAAAATGGGAGAGGGAAAGAGGCAGGCATACTCCCTGAGTAGTGAGTCTCTTAGTATGTTCTTAATATGGCTATATAATACTCCATTATAAAGATGTATATCATTTATTTAACTCGTGTGTAATTTAAATACTTGCTGTACAATGCTTGTTCATGTTAGCTGTCCTTTTTGGGTGATTAGCCTTAATAGGGATTGTTACTTTGACAACAACTAGAGAGTTTCTAGAATAAATTACTAAAATTCAGATTTATGGTTATTTTTTTAAATTTTTTATTGTTATTTTTTTACAGAGACAGAGAGTCAGAGAGAGGGACAGACAGGGACAGACAGGAACTGAGAGATGAGAAGCATCAATCATTAGTTTTTCGTTGCCCGTTGCAACACCTTAGTTGTTCATTGATTGCTTTCTCATATGTGCCTTGACCACGGGCCTTCAGTAGACCGAGTAACCCCTTGCTTGAGCCAGTGACCTTGGGCTCAAGCTGGTGAGCCTTAACCAGATGAGCCCGTGCTCAAGCTGGCGACCTCGAGGTGTCGAACCTGGGTCTTCCGCATCCCAGTCCGACGATCTATCCACTGTGCCACCGCCTGGTCAGGCTAAAATTCAGATTTATGAATAAGAAAAAGAAGTTTGGTTTCAGATGGTTGTTAGTAATGATAGTAAAGTTCCAACTAGTTTGTTATCTCTCTGTCAAGCATGGGCTTTGGATTTCTCACTCTGAATTTAAATGGCTACAGTAGGATAGCTTGTGGGTTGCTGGTTTTTAGCCTTGATATGTAGTTTAGGTTGAACATGCAACCTGGGGAGGGACTGCCATCCTCAACAGTAAGTGGCATCCTCTTAAACTATTAAGACTTACATTTAAACTCTTCCCCTACCAGTTAGGCCACTCAAATTTAATGTTATCAGGGTTCCAAGCATTCTTTTTTTAGTGGATGTGCTTTTCTGCTATGCCTCAGTTCCCTTTGGAAATCAGAAAAGAGTATTGCTGCCTGACTGGTGGTGGTGCAGTGGATCAAGCATCGACCTGGAATGCTGAGGTCACTGGTTCAAAACCCTGGGCTTGCCTGGTCAAGGCACATATGGGAGTTGATGCTTCCTGCTCCTCCCCCTCTTCTCTCTCTCTCATCTCTAAAATGAATGAATAAATAAAAAAAAAATAATAAAAAAAAGGAAAGAGTATTGCTTAGCAAATGAATTGTTGCTGATAGTACATTAAGGATATTAAAGTAGCATCAGGCTTGACCAGGTGGTGGTGCAGTGGATAGAGCATCAACCTGGGATGTGGAGGACCCAGGTTTGAAATCCTGAGGTTGCCAGCTTGAGTGTGGGCTAATCTGGCTTGAGGGCAGACTCACCAGCTTGACCATGGTATCATAGATGTGACCTCATGGTCATTGGTTTAACCCAGTGGTTGGCAAACTTATTAGTCAACAGAGCCAAATATCAACAGTACAACAATTGAAATATCTTTTGAGAGCTAAATTTTTTAAACTTAAACTATATAGGTAGGTATATTCCTTATTGAGGTAGTGCCCGCACATGGTATTTTGTGGAAGAGCCATACTCAAGGGGCCAAAGAGCTGCACTTTGTCGAGCAGGGGCTTAAACCAAAGGTCACTGGCTTGAAGTCCAGGGGTCACTGGCTTGAGCCCAAAACAGTTATCTACGTCTTGCTATTTATCAGAATAGCACAGTTAGAGTGACACCATAATGTCCTCCCTCTCGAGCATAAAGAGAAACTTCTCAAGCCATGTGAATAAGGAGGACTGAGTTCAAGAAAGGTTAGGTCCTGACCGATTGGCTCAGCGGTAGAGCTTAAGCCCGGCCTGTGGAGGTACTGGGTTCAATTTCAGTCAGAGCACACAGGAAAAGTGGCCATCTGCTTCTCCACTCCTCCACCTTCTCTTTGTGTCTGTCTGTCTGTCTCTCTCTTTCTTTCTCTCCTCTCCCTCTCCCTCTCCCGTAGCCATGGCTCGAATGGTTGGAACAAGTTTGCCCCTGGTGCTGAGCATGGCTTCATGGCCTTACTTCAGGTGCTGAAATAGCTTGGTTGCTGAGCAATGGAGCAACACCCAAGATGGCAAAGCATCGCCCTGTAAGGGGCTTGCCGGGTGGATTCTGGTTGGGGTACATGCCTGGAGTCTGCCTCCCTGCCTCCCGGCCTCTCACTTTAAAAAAAAAAGAAAAAGAAAGGTTAGACATGTAGGGCTGATTGATTTGAAAGATTGAGTCTGAAACGGTTCATTTGGTGAGGAAGCATCTTGGACTAGTGATAAATGGGGGCATGAGTGATTAATTTGAGGCCCTTTGGGCATAGAAAGTTTATGACTTTGTAAAGCTGGGTTCTAGTTGAAGTTTGTAGGCAGTAGTAATGTTGGAGCTGGCTGGAGTTGGTTAGTGGGAATAGAAATTGAAAGATCCAGTGGAGGAATGGTTGCTTTTTAAAACATTTATTTTTTTTGACAGAGACAAAGAGATATCAGAGTGATGGACAGACAGACAGGAAGAGAGAGAGATAAGAAGCATCAATTCTTCCTTGTGGCACCTTAGATGCTCACTGATTGCTTTCTTATATGTGCCTTGACCGGGATGAGGGGTACAGCAGAGTGAGTGACCCCTTGCTCAAGCCAATGACATTGAGCTTCAAGCCAGTGACTCCGCACTCAAGCTGGTGAGCTTGCACTTAAGCTGGTGACCTCGGGTTTTCGAACTCGGGTCCTCTGCGTCCCAGTCCAATGCTGTATCTACTGCACCATTGCTTGGTCAGGCTAAATGGACATTTTCTTATGTACCACACTGTCATTGTCATGCCTGTTTTGACATCATGCAGTACCTGATCCATAACTTCATTTTCCAGATTATCTAACAAATGTCCTCTAATAGTTGATTTGGTCAAATCAAGACCAACATATTATGTTTGATTGTTTTGTCTTCTGAGTCTCTCTCTTTTTTTTTTTTTTCCAGAGACAGAGTCAGAGAGAGGGATAGATAGGGACAGACAGACAGGAATGGAACGAAGGAGATGAGAAGCATCAATCATTAGTTTTTCGTTGCGACATCCTAGCCGTTCATTGATTGCTTTCTCATATGTGCCTTGACCGTGGGCCTTCAGCAGACCGAGTAACCCCTTGCTCAAGCCAGCAACCTTGGGTCCAAGCTGGTGAGCTCTGCTCAAACCAGATGAGCCCGCGCTCAAGCTGGCGACCTCGGGGTCTCGAACCTGAGTCCTCCGTATCCCAGTCCAACGCTCTATCTACTGCGCCACCGCCTGGTCAGGCTTCTGAGTCTCTTTTAATCAAGAAGAATTCCTGCCTTCCCTTTCTTCATGTCATTAGCTTGTTAAAGAAGTGGGTCAGTTGTCCTGTAGAATTCTCACATTCTGGATTTGTTTGTTTCTTTGGTGTCCTTCTCACCTCCATATTCCTGTGAGAGTTAGGTCTAGAAATTTTTGGTTAGATTCAATTACAGCCTTTTTGGCAAAACTGCTTTGTAGGTGGTGCTGTGTGCTTCATGTTGCACTGCATTAGGAGGTTCTTTCTTACTTTCAGTGGTACTAAAAATAATCAGATGGTCAGGTGGTACAAAGAGTGGTTTTTCTTTGTTGTATTCTAAAATTTGAGGCAGTTGCTAGCTAGTCACAAAGTAATCAAGATCTGGCAAAGATTTGACAGAGCTGAGCAGCAGCTTCCCCCTTCACTGGCCCCCACAGCTTTCCAGTACTTGCACATTGCTCATTTAACTTTACCTATGCAGGCATTTGATTTTGCGATCCATGTTCTAAGAGTGCCAACAAAAATGGTTATTTATTTATTTATTTTGTATTTTTCCAAAATGAGAGGGGGGGCGGCAGAGAGACAAGACTCCCGCATACGCCCGACCAGGATCCAACCTGCATGCCCATTAGGGGGAGATGCTCTGCCCATCTGGGGCATTGCTCCGATGCAATCGGAGCCATTCTAGCGCCTGAGGCGGAGGCCATGGAGCCGTCCTCAGCGCTCAGGCCAACTTTGCTCCAATGGAGCCTTGACTGCAGGAGGGGAAGAGAGAGACAGAGAGAAAGGAGAGGGGGAAGGGTGGAGAAGCAGATAGGCACTTCTCCTTTGTGCCCTGACTGGGAATTGAACCCAGGACTTCCACACATCGGGCCAATGCTCTACCTCTGAACCCACCAACCAGGGCTCAAAATGGTTATTTTCCACGTTTTTAAGATCTATTTAAGTTATTTCTCAGAGATTCTATTTAAGGTTGGCAATTCCCCCTTCTCCCAACAGGCCTGACTTTGGGCATAGGAAAGTGTCTTAATCATTGGACCATAGGTGTTTTGCTGGGCTTCATGTGACATTGTCATTGGTGTTGACCCAGAAACTAGTTAACAGTGTGCCCTGCTACCAGACTGGCTTAATCTTTGACTACTGACCAAGTAGTAAACCTAAGGAATCTGAAGGTACCACTCTTGTTTCCTAATGAAATTTTTACCTCTGGGAACTGAGGCCTGCACATAGAGCTCTGGGACAAGTTTCTTTTCTCAATATCCTGTTGTATCCAAGCTTGGTGAAAAGTGAGACATTATACTGCTTAACCCTTTAAGCAGTTTTTTTCATGCTCGCTGACTCCCAGCAGTGAGTTTTTTTTTTCAAAAAATGAAATATTTACCGTTTTAACTTAAAATGATATTTGTTTGAAAACCAATTTATGGAAACAAGAAGAACAAATATTTGTCTTTTCTTAATGTCCCCTTACCCATTTTTAAAATAAATCAATTATACTCTGGATGGTCAGGAGGCATGAGGACGTACATGAATTTCATACTAACTCAAAGGGTTACGCCTGTGAATTGAAAAGCTTCATGCTATATTCTGGTAAAGTCTGAATGCCACCCACCAAACCAATTGGTTAGAAATAAACTTATTTTGTCTCCTGTAATTTTCCTTATCTCCAGGCTCATTAGTAGTTACCTGAAATATTTGGCCGAGTGAGAACCTTACTTCCCTAGATTTGGGATTCATAATTTTGCCCGAAATTTTGCTTGCAGCTCTTGTCTGAATCTTGTGTTCCTGTTTCCATGTTTTGTTTTTGTTTTTGCTTTTTATTCTTTGAGGGTCTATTATAAATTGAGAATGATGATTTTCATCCTAACTCTGAGTACGTGGCTCTATGAGGCTGGATTATATATATATTTCTTGAATTTAATCAAGAGTACAGCAAAGTAAACATTTGCCAGCGAAGGAGCACAGTTTCACTGTGGGAAACCCATGTCAGGTGGCCTATAGCATAGAGCTTTTACATGCTCAACTTGTTATATTTGCTTAAAGGCAGTTTTTTTGTTTTTAGCGAGAAATACAGAAAGGGACAGATAGGAAGGGAAAGAGATGAGAAGCATCAATTCTTTGTTGCGGCTCCTTAGTTGTTCATCGATTGCTTTCTCATATGGCCCTTGACCGGGGGGCTACAGCAGAGTGACCTCTTGCCAGGGTCAAGCCAGTGATCTGGGGCTCAAGCCAGCAACCCTGGGCATCAAGGTAATGACTTTTGGGCTCAAGCCAGTGACTGTGGGGTTATGTCTATGATCTCATGCTCAAGCCAGAGACCCCACGCTCAAGCCGGTGAGCCCATATTCAAGCCAGCGACCTTGGGGTTTTGAACCTGTGTCCTCTGCATCCTAGTCCAACACTTTTACACCTTACCACCTAGTCAGGCTAAAGACTTTTTTTTGTTTTGTTACAGAGACAGAGAGAGGGACAGATAGGGACAGACAGGAAAGGCTCTCCGTAGTTGCAGCTCCTTTGTTGTTCATTGATTGCTTTTTCATATGTGCCTTGACTGAGGAGCTATAGCAGACTGAGTGACCCCTTGCTCAAGCCAGTGGCCTTGGGCTCATACTGGTGAGCTTTGCTCAAACTAGATGAACCTGTGCTCAAGTCAGCAACCTCAGGGTTTCGAATCTGAGTCCTCCGCATCCCAGTCCGATGCTTTACCCACTGCGCCACCGCCTGGTCAGTCAAAACATTTTTTTTTAAAGTGTGTTATGCACATGGCATTTTTTTCCAACCCACTGCTTGTCTTGCTTTTCAGTTCCCCTTGCATATTCTGTGCACCTGAGCTGCTTCTGCTGCTGCTGCCACTGCCACCACTACCACTGCCACCACTACCATTATGCTGAAAAGAAAGCTGTGATATGTGGGTCGTACACGTCTAATGTCTCCAGCTTCTTCTCACTTCCCCCCACCCCCTGTTCCATGAACACTACTGTAGGTCAAGCATGGTTTTAGAAGGCCTACTTCCTTAGGCAAGATGACTTGCCTTGTAGTAGAGTGAGTTCTGATTACTAGGGTTTTGAACCTTTAGGTTGACAGTTTCAGAACTAATGCCATCATAAAGCTCAAAAAAGCTTTTGGCCTGATTTTTTTCTGGATAGTATAAACATTGATTTAATCTATAGTAATAGAGAAGAATTCAGTTTCTATGCTAGGAGGTAAATGCTTTATCTGTGGTGATTCCATTATTTCATTGCCCTATATTATATCATCGTAGCAGAATAAGTTAGCTTAATTATTTGGCCTCATGAATGTAAAGATTTCATGTTTGTAAGGTGAGTACAATGCAGATTTTCAGGATTGTTCTGGGGGTTATACTAACTTGATGTCGTTTATATAGCTCTTTACTTAAAAATTTATTTATTCATATTGATTTTAGAGAGAAAGGAAGGAGGGAGAGAGAGAGAGAGAAACATTGAAACATTGATTTGTTGTTTCACTTATTTATGGTTCATTGGTTGATTCTTGTTTGTGCTCTGACTGGGGATCGAATCCATAACCTTGGTGTATCGAGATGACTAACCAACTGAGATACCCAGCCAGGACTTATAGCCCTTTACTTTTGTAAAGTAGTTTTCACTATGTACCTCATGTCATACTCTTCTGTCCTAGAAGCTATTTGAAAGTACTCTGTGAACTGAGATTTGGCAACATGGGATGACAGGAGTTCATATTCTCTCTATAGGAGGAGGCTACAGATTGGTTCTGTCTTCCTTAGGCCGTAGGAAGCAGCTTAGCGAGATTACTCTTAAAGAAAGTCGGGGCCAGGGCTAGATTTTTCAGCTATTGATTATGCGAAGTGTGCTGTGAGGAGTGGCCCCCGAATAGGCAAGCGCTGGGTCTACTTGTCTGGATCACTGCTGGACTCTCGGGCTGGTGTCTTTCTTTGTATCTTTGTGGTTGGCAGTGAGTGGAAGTTCTCAAAGTACATTGGCCCTACCTGCAAACCCAAACCCTAAACGCCCCACATGACCTCGGTCACCAAACCACTTCAGGGCTTTATTTTTATCGTAGCCGTTTTGTTTCAAGATGTGAGGTTGGTTTCTTTCCTCTAACAGAGCAGAGTTCTCTGAGGGAAGAAATAAGAGTGCCAGGGTGCAGTTGAGGCTGGTTAAACACCAAAACCACATTCTTTGTCTTTCTGGGCTTGAGACGTGACATAAGCTCTGCTGCAAACACCAGCTTCCACACTGGGAGGAAACCTCGTCAGATACTCATTTATTTTTTGTTTGTTTTGTTTGTATCTTTAGGCAAGTAAATGTGGAGAAAGAAGAGGTATGTCTGCCCATTCTGCTTTAGCCAGAAATGTAATTTCAAGAATGGACACTTTTTAAAAAATCCAGTATTTCCCAGTTGAAGGTTTTTCATCTTCCCCAAGGGTGTTGATGAGAACTCTCACAAATCATCAGGTCTCAGGAAACCAGATTACCAACATATCCTGTTCGCGTGCATGTGTGTATTCTGTGTTACCCACAGGCCACTTTCCATCCCATGTGACCTTTAGTTACCATCCGGAAATTCAGGACCCAGATACCAGTCAGAGTTTCCGGGCTTTGGTTTGGTTTAGACATTTTAGAAAATGATAATAGTAGTAATTTTTTAGAGACTTTTGAGTGGCATGCATGGTGAATAGGAAGTAATATATATCCTGCAAGGAGAGGGTAAGCCTACGTGTGTTCTTTCCAGTAACATTTGAAAATGAACAATCAGAAGAAGAGTTGCGACTGACATGCACAAGGGAGAAGAGGAGATGAGAGAACTATTGAATTGATTAAAAGTCAAATATATGTCCTAATTCTTAGATTTTAAGGCTAAATTCTAAAGCTTTTGTGTTCTTTAAAATTGTAGTATACATTTTCAGAGTTGCATATAACACACTCCATCATATTTTATTTATTTTATTTTAAGATTTTTTTTTTCTTTCATTTTTCCGAAGCTGGAAACGGGGAGACAGTCAGTAAAGATTTTATTTATTCATTATAGAGAGGGGGGTGAGAGAGAGAGAGAGAAGGGGGGAGGAGCAGAAAGCATCAACTCCCATATGTGCCTTGACCAGGCAAGCCCAGGGTTTTGAACCGGCAACCTCAGCATTTCCAGGTTGACACTTTATCCACTGCACCACCACAGGTCAGGCTCCATCATATTTTAATCAACATCTCAATATAAATAGACTATAATGAGGCAGGTAATGTTCTAGAATAGGGGTAAAGTCTACAAGTCTCCTATAAGCTAAGATTGATTTATTTCATTCTTACATAAGGAGTTGTTTAAAAAGAAGAACATGGCCCTGGGTAGTTGGCTTAGCAGTAGAGCATTGGCCTGGCGCGTGGAAGTCCTGGGTTCGATTCCCAGTCAGGGCACACAGGAAAAGTGACCATCTGCATCTGCTTCTCCATTTCTTCCCCTCTCTCTCTCTCTCTCTTCTCTCCCACAGCCGTGGCTCAAACAGTTTGAGCAAGTTGGCCACGGGTGCTAAGAATGGCTGGGAAGCCTTGTCTTAGGCACTAAAATAGCTTGGGTACTGAGCAATGGAGCAGTAGCCCCAGATGGGCAGAGCATCACCCGTAGGGTCTTGCCAGGTAGATCCCAGTCGGGGCACATGTGGGAGTCTGTTTCTGCCTTCCCACCTCTGACTTAATATGAATGAATGAATGAATGAATGAATGAACGAACGAACAAATGAATGAATAGCATGTAACAGATGTGTGTGGCCCACAAGGCCTACACTATTTACTGTCTGACCTTTTACGGAAAGTTTATCCACTACTGCTGTTGAAGCTGGGAAAGTTGAATATAATTTGGAGGTTCTTCATTTAGGATATTAATTATTTTATTTTATTTTATTTTATTTTTTTGTATTTTTCTGAAGCTGGAAATGGAGCCAGTCAGACAGACTCCCGCATGCGCCCGACCGGGATCCACCCGGCACGCCCACCAGGGGGTGATGCTCTGCCCATCCGGGGCGATGCTCTGCCCACCAGGGGGCAATGCTCTGCCCATCCGGGGTGTTGCTCTGTCGTGACCAGAGCCACTCCAGCGCCTGGGGCAGAGGCCAAGGAGCCATCCCCAGCGCCCAGGCCATCTTTTGCTCCAGTGGAGCCTTGGCTGCGGGAGGGGAAGAGAGAGAGAGGAAGGAGAGGGGGAGAGGTGGAGAAGCAAATGGGCGCCTCTCCTGTGTGCCCTGGCCAGAATCGAACCCGGGACTTCTGCACGCCAGGCCGACGCTCTACCACTGAGCCAACTGGCCAGGGCCTAGGATATTAATTGTTAATGAGAGTATAACTGCCTTTTGGGGGGACAGTTCTTTGTTTTGTGGACCTGTCACCTCAGATGTTTAGCATTCCTGACCCTACCCACTAGATGCCAGTGGTGGCTCACACACATTCCCAAGCACTTCCTGGGAGGGGTGATACTATTCTGGTTGAGAACTACCAAGTGAGGAGCTTGATGAGATAGAAAACACCTAGTTAAGATTTTCCTCTTTCATTTCCTCTCAGAGAACCAGACTTAGGATTTGGCTCTTCATGTCATAGGGATCAATCATGGTGGAGTGTTCAAGTAGCTAGTAGAATAGAGATGTTTCAGTAGGGTAGAATAAGAAGGTTTTAATGAGTATGTTTATTGCTTGTTCCCCCATTTCAAGAGTATTTGAGCTTGATGAAAAGTTTGTTTCATGTTGCCCATGCTTTTTTGTGTCTTCTTGTCCATGCTTAGGAAAGCATGTTCCTCTCTATGTGAGAGGCAGAGTGGTCATCTTTGGCCTTAATGACCAGATGATTTTGAGATCTGTGGGAATCTGTATGGTGTACTTGGGAGACTTGTTCAAAGCCAATGTAAAGACGTAGTTTTGGCATCTTGTGAATAACCTGATATCCAGACTTAAGCCAGAACTCTGGGGTTAGAGAATTTTCCAGCCTGGGAGAGTTGACTGAAAAAAGTCCTCCTTTGGCTCTTTACCAAGTTAGACAAGGGAGCAATCAGCTGCTGAGTTCCAGCCAACTGGAATGTATGTGAGGGTGTACTATAAATCGTCCCTTAGGATCCAGTTCCTAGTCTGTGAAGAGCCTTCCAAATAAGAATAAGTCCCTTACACTGGATCCTTGTTCAATCTGCAGCTGCCATAGGAAGGAGTAGAGTAGTGAGGTGATGTGTCTGTGGGAGCAGCTCATTTTAAATAGTAACATACTGCCTGTTGTGTGGGGTAAGAGACTGTACTGACCTTTTTGTTTTTCCCATGTTGCCTTTCTCACCAATTTCCTATATTGGTTTTTGTTTCTGACCGTACTCTTGAGGGAGATATGTTCATAGTTCTATCATTCTGCAGTCCCTCTCTACTCTTAAAGGTTCCACTGTTTTATCTGTCTACTCTGTTTCACTGTCTTGGACTTGATATTTGGGCTAAGATAGAGAATATGAAATAGTTGTTTTCTTGGCTTGTGATCTTCCCCTAGTCAGCAGACTGTTTGTTTGGCTCCAGGGGAAAACTTGGGTTTTTCCCCTCTTGGAAGCCTTTCACTTTGCTCATAAATATTTAATATTGAAGTTACTGCTCAGTTTTATTTTCCTGAGTATTGGTATATAGACTCTCTAGACTAGAAGGAGCTTAAATACTATGGAGACTCCTTTTGATGCTTGTGTCTCCATAAATGTATTTACCACACATTTTTATTTTTAAGAGTCTCAGTGATTTTTCCAGTTGCTTGTCTCCCATCTATCCACTGATCCAGAAATTTATTGAGCATTTACCATAGGAATCACTAGGTATCTCTCCTACAATTGTTCTTTTCATGCCATTCATGGCTGGAACCATCAGAAAGCTGCTTACCTAGCTGAAATATTGGCCCCTAGTAGTATTATTGCTTACTGAATTGTACTTTGGTGTAAGGTTATTAGCCTATATTAAGATGAATAATAATAAAGAGGACTAGGGAAGCATTGATATTTGCATTAATGGTGTCTTCTTTGTGGAAACGCATGGGAAAATTTTCTGTTTTTAGTATCAATGATAGTTGTGCACATTTATGAATTAGTTATTCAGAATAATTTTCTATTTTAATTGTTCCAGGGGTTAAAGTTGAATGTGTTACTTCTTTTAATAAGTGTGAAGAACTTCCTGGCACGCATTTTATGTTGTGTCCTTACTACTATTAAAATATCACTTTTTTGCCTGACCAGGCAGTGGCGCAGTGGATAGAGTATTGGACTGGGATGCAGAGGATCCAGGTTCGAGACCCTGAGGTCGCTAGCTTGAGTGCGGGCTCATCTGGTTTGAGGAAAAGCCCACCAGCTTGAACCCAAGGTCGCTGGCTCCAGCAAGGAGTTACTCGGTCTGCTGAAGGCCCGCAGTCAAGGCACATATGAGAAAGCAATCAATGAACAACTAAGGTGTTACAATGCGCAATGAAAAACTAATGGTTGATGCTTCTCATCTCTCTCCATTCCTGCCTGTCTGTCCCTGTCTATCCCTCTCTCTGAAAAAAAAAAAAAAATCACTTTTTAAAAAGATTTTATTTATTGATTTTACAGAGAGAGTAGGGGGGAGCGAGAAGCATAGTTGTCTCATTTCAGTTGCTCATTGCTTGCTTGCTGTATGTGCCTTGACAGAGCAAGCCCCAGGCCCAGGGTTTCGAACTAGAGACCTCATCATTCCAGGTCGGCACTTTATCTACTGCACCACCACAGGCCAGGCCTTATTACTATTGACCTCTAATCTTTTTCTTTTTGGCTCTTCTTTCTATTTTTAATTTATTTTACCTTGAAGTATAGTATATACCTTTGTATATTGCTTTAAGTGGTTTCACAGTTTTATATGGGCATTTCCTCTTTTCTCTTGTTGATTCAGTTGCAAAACCTCTTTCTCAGGGCAGCTGAGGGGATCAAGCTTTTTCTTGTGATTCAGGTCATTTCTTTTTTTAGGTGAAAGGTGGGGAGATTGTAAGGTGGTCTGCAGCATGTGCCCTGACTGGGATCCACCTATCAACTCCCATCTGGGACCAGTGCTCAAGTACTGAGCTATTTTTAGCACCTGAGACTGATCCAATCCAGTGGAGCTATCCTCAGTGTCTGGGGTCACTCTTGAACCAATTGAGTCACTGGCTGCGGGAGGGGAAGAAAGAGAGAAGGGGGAGAGAGGAGGGGGAAAGCTGATGATTGTTATTCCTGTGTGCCCTGACTGGGAATCGAACCTGGGACGTCCATACACTGGGCTGATATTCTGTCCACTGAGCCATTGCCCAGGGCCCTCAGGTCATTTTCGTAAATATTTAGTTACTACCTTTATATGTTAATCGTTATTCTATATAGTTACTGCACATAGAAAGGTAAATGATATGGGTTCTTCCCTCAAAGATATATAACTCACAGTCTAGTAGGAAAAATGGATATGTAAATAAATACTTGTAATAAAGTATTACAGGTATAATAATAGAAATAATGTACTCTGTACAGAAGTAATACAGAGAAAGATGTAACTCACGATGAACATGGAAAGCTACCTAGGAAGGTGATCTGACCTTAGTTTTGAAGTATGAAAGAAGTTCTTTAGGTAGATTGGGTAGCAAACTTTCTGGCAGACAGAACAACATAGATAAAACAATAGTGTGATTAGAAACTGCAAGTGGTTGCTTCTGAGATTCCTAGCCAAGAGTCTATCATTAGTATATCTTAGGCCATGGTACAGATGTCCATATTGATGCTGTCTAATTAGTCAGCTGGAACTGAAGATTTATCACAAAGTAGATACTTCTGGGCTTTTGATTTGGCCCAAACCTGGAAGTGGATCTTTCAAATAGTCCTTCTCTGCTTTATTTAATGCATTAGCAAAGGTTGAGTCATCTTAAAGTCATGCCTTCCATCATTCTGGGAAGTTTTCTGAGCCAAGCCCAGCTTGGCTTAGGAATAAGTTATGCTTTGTGTTGTAACCATTGGCAATAAGTCTTACTCTTGCCTTTCACATGCACAGTAGGTCTGCAGTTACTGAAGCTTTAGGAAAGAGGAGTTGGGATAATAACCCTTTGTAAATTTGCATTTTTCTAGGTTGTTACTTTTGTGGTAAAGATATAAAACCTTATTCTATCTAATGAGATTTGGAGCTGACTTGTGCTTCAAATCTTTGAGATGCTTGGTCCTGATTTGTAAAGCAAACTGTATAAGTCAGTTGACATTCTCTGAGGAATTTCTTTGGCAGATTTTCTTTTAGACTTCTGGACAGATCTATAAAACAGTATGGCTTTTAAAATACTTTGAAGTGACATATATCAAAATGTTGAATAAGGCAGTATTTGAATGTTGAATTAGACAGCATCTTGTCCCTAAAATGCTGTCCCTTGTGGCTATCGCAGACTAGGAGTCAGATATTCTAGATTATATTCCTTTTATTTCTGTGAACACATTTCTTAACCTCTTTTCTTGTTTTTACACTGTAAAACAGGGATATAGTCTATACCTCTGGTTGGCAAACTGCGGCTCGTGAGCCACATGTGGCTCTTTGGCCCCCTTGAGTGTGGCTCTTCCACAAATACCACGTGCGGGCGCTACCTCGATAAGGAATGTACCACCTATATAGTTAAGTTTAAAAAAATTTGGCTCTCAAGAAATTTCAATCGTTGTACTGTTGATATTTGGCTCTGTTGATTAATGAGTTTGCTGACCACTAGTCTATACCATCAAACAGATCTGATATTTAACATCGTTCTAGTTTTCTGCACCTAGATGGAGCTCCAAACTTTTAACACAATCACCTTCATTTTTAGCATCTGAAAGTTAGAATCTTAGTAGGGATTAGGGCACATATGGGGCAAAGGATGTTGGCTATAGAATAAAGACTTTTTGTGGGACAGCAGAAAAGATATGGTAATTAACAAAAAAAACCCTTTATTATAGTATACATATAGAAAAATATCAAAACCATACAGGTTGATAAATTGTCACAAACTGAGCATACTGTGTAACCAACAGAGTGATTGGTTTTTGAATTGTGTCATTTTTGTTCTTTTAACTTGAAACTTAAAGTTTTTCTATACATTAATGGTAATAGTGACAGGGATGGGGTATTGTTGTCCTGCTTTCTGGTATGCCTGAGATTGACTTTCATTGTTGAGAGAGGACAAGGAGAATGAGGAGCAGAATTGGAATTGGATCAAAGATAAGAGATTTGAAGGTGTTTGCTCTGTCTTTTGAACTAGGTATTTTGTGTCTGGGAACTAGCACAGAAAAGATATGACTGACAAAAAACTATAGATGGAAGCAGGCCTTGCCTCCATTTACAGTGAAACTGAGTCTCTCACCAAAAGTGCCATGGTTTTCAGCCTTAATGTTGAACTGTCTGGCTATTGGGGAGAAAGTAACATCATGGCCTACCTGCACCTGGAGATGCTTGGGTCTAGCTGGGGTTTGAAATTCCAGAAGTTCTTCATTGCCATGTTTATAGCCTTGTCTTTGGTGTCCAGGTAAATACCAGGCTGTACCAGGTTATGCTGTCCATATGTATTCTAGCAGTGTTCTCTTTCCGCTGCTAGCTAGCTAGCTGCCAGTGAAGTAGAGGTGCCTCTGTTGATAAAGAACAGATACAGAAGTTCACATCCAAACCTGAATAACCATTTTTAACTTGAAACACTTTTCTGAGGAGTTGATGGGCCAGAATCCTTCCCTTATTTGGTGCCTTGCTTAAATCTGAAGCTGTATGAGGTTGCCAGAGCTCCCTGTACTGGTTCTTTGCTTTTTGGTGCCCACAGCATAGTGGTTTGTGAAACTTTCTTTGTGACCACATCTCTCTTAAACTGAAGCTTTGTTCTCCTTTGGGTTCTTAGATTAGTTCTTACCCTGCCCCCCTTCCCTAAAAGATTCAGGGGTTTTCCGGTATTATAGGTGTGTAGGCAGGAGAGTAAATTTTCTGGACTGTGCATAGTTTTTTGATTATAGTGTGTGTGAATGCACACATATTCATTGACCCTGGAAGAGCAGTTTACTTCTGCTCACAGAAATTTGGGGATCAGGGAATGTGCAGATGCTCCCATACTTTCAGCCTTTTGTATAGTACATTTTCACCAATGAAATAAAAGTTGATTTTGCATCTCATTTGCATAATCGAACAACTCTCTTTGACTTGTTATTTGCTTTTCTGATCTTGTTTGATAAAAAAAAGCATTTGATTTTTTTTATCATGTCATTAATTTTGAAATATCCCCTAATTTTTATAAACAGTATGTTATTAATCAGGCAGATTGTAGATTTATCAAGAAAAATGTTAGGGATTTTACTTATTACTACCATTTTACTATTATGGAGAACAAACTTTTGTTCACTTTTCTCTTTTTTCTTTTCTGGCTGGCATTATCCTGGGGAGTAGTTGTTAAGTGTGCTTTCATCGACTTGCATGCTATGGCCTGGACTAGAAGTATCTGCAAGTCTTTTTTCAGTTGGTTTGGCCTACTGGTCTCTCAGTGAATGGTAGCTGGAACCATTCGTGGGGTTTTTGCTGGCGTTGCTTTAGTTTTTGGCCTTTATAAACATCCTCAGTGTCTTTCTTGGTTCTTTCAAAAAGTTTACCTTTTTTTTTAAATTTGTTGATTGATTTGAGAGAGAGAGGAAGGGAGAATTGATATGTTCCTGTATGTGCCGTGACCAGGGATCAAACTGGCAACCTCTGTGCTTTGAGATGATGCTCAGCTATCCAGCCAAGGCCAAGGTGCTTTTTTTTAGAGGTGAAAAATTAATAGCTCAGACTCTGGTGCCAGACTGCCTGGGTTGACCTTTAGCAAGTCACTGTGCTCAATTCCTCATCTGTAACATAGAAATACTAGTAGCTTTTTCTCACAGAATTGTTGTAAGGTTAAATGAGATAATAGACATAACATGCTTAGAATAGTGCCTTATGCATGGATGATGCTGTAGAAGTTTTTGTCTGTTATTAAAGTAGTGGAGTATGACTTATATTGTTCAGCTGGGAAGACTTGAGCTCTTAATGTCTGAATTTTGTCTTTTTAAAATTTTATTTTTTTTATTTTAATTTTATTTAAGGGAGAGAGAGAGACGGAAGGGAGAGAGATGAGAAGCATCAACTCATAGTTGCTTCACTTTAGTTGTTCATTGATTGCTTTTATTGTGTGTGTGTGTGTGTGTGTGTGTGTGTGTGTGTGTGTGTATGACAGAGAAAGGGACGGATAGGGACAGACAGAAAGGGGAGAGATGAGAAGCATCAATTCTTTGTTGTGGCACCTTAGTTGTTCATTGATTGCTTTCTCTTATGTGCCTTGACGGGGGGCTCCAGCAGAGTGAGTGACCCCTTGCTCAAGCCGGTGACCCCACGCTCAAGCTGGCAATTTTGGAGTTTCGAACCAGAGACCTCAGCATTCTGGATCGACTCTCTGTCCACTGAATCACCATTGGTCAGGTTGAATTGTGTCTTAATAGCTTGGGGTACTTTGAACTCCAAGAGCACAGAGCCAGCTCTGCAAATTCAACCTGTTTTTAGTTGGGGGCTGCCCCCAAGCTTCTGAAAAGTGTAGTCTAATAGTTAAAATCAGGTATTAGGCCACACTGCTCACATTATGTGGATTATATAGCTGGACAGAAGTGTAGAATACTGAATAGGTTTTTCAAGTCCTTTGTTCCTATTGGCTGCGTCTCATTTGTGCTTTAGACTGTTTTTTAAATTTAATTAATTAATTAATTTTTTACAGAGACAGAGAGTGAGTCAGAGAGAGGGGTAGACAAGGACACACAGACAGGAACGGAGAGAGATGAAAAGCATCAATCATTAGTTTTTCATTGCGCATTTCGACACCTTAGTTGTTCATTGATTGCTTTCTCATACGTGCCTTGACCGCAGGCCTTCAGCAGACCAAGTAACCCCTTGCTCGAGCCAGCGACCTTGGGTTCAAGCTGGTGGGCTTTTTGCTCAAACCAGATGAGCCCGCGCTCAAGCTGGCGACCTCGGGGTCTCGAACCTGGGTCCTCTGCATCCCAGTCCAACACTCTATCCACTGCACCACCACCTGGTCATGCTAGACTGTTTTTGTTCTCACCATAAGGCAAGCATAAATTGTAAAAGTGTAGGTACTGTAGTCTTTGGAGCCAGCTCTCTCACATTCATCCATTTCTTCATCTGCTCATCCATCACCTATTGATAATTCTTATGACCTGCCCTGTGACATCAGAATGAATTGTTCACTACAGGACATCACATATGGAGCTATGCTGATCAATATGGTGGCCATTAGCTATATGTGGCTACTTAAATTAATTAAAATGAAATAAGATGAAAAATTCAGTTCCTCAGTTACACTAACCACCTTTCAAATACTCATTATCCACACGTGGCTTGTGACTACTGTGCTGGTCTAAGGACAGACATGTATGTGTATAATTAAGATGTACACCCGGGTTCGATTCCCGGCCAGGGCACACAGGAGAAGCGCCCATTTGCTTCTCCACCCCTCCGCCGCGCTTTCCTCTCTGTCTCTCTCGTCCCCTCCCGCAGCCAAGGCTCCATTGGAGCAAAAGATGGCCCGGGCGCTGGGCATGGCTCTGTGGCCTCTGCCTCAGGCGCTACAGTGGCTCTGGTCGCAACATGGCGACGCCCAGGATGGGCAGAGCATCGCCCCCCTGGTGGGCAGAGCGTCGCCCCTGGTGGGCGTGCCGGGTGGATCCCTGTCGGGCGCATGCGGGAGTCTGTCTGACTGTCTCTCCCCGTTTCCAGCTTCAGAAAAATGAAAAAAAAAAAAAAAAAAAAAAAAGATGTACTGTGATACCCACTATCCCAGAGGTATATGAAATATTCTCTGAGCCTTGAAGATAAGGAGTCAGGCTCTGCTTGGAGGTAGAGGGTTGGGAGAGATTTAATCAAGGAAAGTAGGACTTTATTAGTATAGAAAGGAGTATAAGAGAAGGCACTAGGTGGAGATTGGGCATAGCAGTGGAAAAAACATGGTAAATTTAGGGCACCACGAATAATATTTTGTTGCTGAAGGATAGGTTGTACCAACAAGGGTGGAGGCAGGATGTCAGCCGAAGACTAGACTAGATAGGCTATTTGTTCACCAGGTATTTATTGGTTACCTTCCATGAGCTCACTGCAGTGAACAAAATACACAAGAGTTCTTGCTCTCATGGTATGTGTATGTGTGCTCACACATGTGAGTGTAAAAACAGGATAAACTAGAACAATGGTTCTCAAACTTTGCTGCGTAGTATAATCCACTGAGAGCTTTTAAAAATCATGGTGCCCAGGTTTTACCTTCATACCAGTTAAATCAGAATGTCTGGGGATGAAAGGCAGGCATATGTATTTTTAAGAGATTTGCAGACAAGTCCAATGTGGTGTGAAGTTTGGGAATCACTAGGCTAGAAAGTAAATACACAGGCCCTGAGTGGGAGCATGCTTAGAACATCTAGGGACTAGCAGGCAAAAGGAGTGGAGAATGATTATTACATAGGCTTTTTGCAGGCCATTGTAAGGACTTTGGCTTTTATTCAGATGTTATCTTATCCTATCTCTTGGGGTGGAATGTAGCAGATGTAACTGCTGTTACTCAAGATTTGAATCCTTAAGTCCTGTAGAACTCTCTTTTCCTTTGAATACCTTTGGATTTTGCCAAATTATCCTCCAAAAAGAGATAAATTTAAATTCTTATAATTACTGCTGAGTTTGTTATTTCCCTACAGCATTATTAATTTTAGTACTGCACTGTTTTTCTTGTGATTTTTGTATTATCTGGATCATCTATTTAAATACTTTTAAGTCTATAGATTTTAATACGTTCTTCAACAGTCACTTACTGAATATGTACTAAATACCAAACACCATGCTAGGCCGTTTAAAAATACCATTGAAAGGAAATAAAGACTATCCAAATTACCTCTAAAAATGAAATCAGTATTTTATTTAGTTTGAGTCTTTAGAAAAAGACTTGGTTCTGGGACACTCTTGGTCTCTGTAAATTGAGTTATTTAGAGTTATAACCACTGGTGTAGGAACAGGGATCCTACACTGTTAGGAACAAGGGTCATAATTGTCTGAGTGTGGAATAATAATTTCTTATTCTTCCCTTTCTTCTCTGCCCCCATTGCCACTGGACAATAGCAACAGCTTCTTCTTCTTCTTTCTTTCTTTATTTTTTTTAAGTGAGAGGAAGGGAAGCAGAGACAGACTCCCACATGTGCCCCCCACTGGCATCCACTCAGCAAGGCCACTAGGGGGCAATGCTCTGCCGTCTGGGGCCCTTGCTTTGTTGCAACTGGAGCGTTTTTTAGCACCTGAGGCAGAGGCCATGGAGCCATCCTCAGTACCTGGGGCCAACTCACTCTAATTGAACCTTGGCTGCAGAAGAGGAGGAAAAAGGGTGGGGGGAACAAGAGAGGGGGAGGGGTTGAGAAGCAGATGGGTACTTCTCCTGTGTGCCCTGACAGGCATTCAAACCCAGGATATCCACATGCTGGGCGGACGCTCTACCACTGAGCCTACTGGCCAGGGCCAGCAACAGCTTCTTAATTGGTTTCCTGGCCTCTACACATCTGCCACCCCCCCCCCCGCCCCAAATTTCTAAATTAGTAGCTAGGATGGCCTTTTCTTGGTGAGGGGTGAAGAAAGAAGCATCAATTCTGTTCCACTGAGTTTTGCACCATTGATTGCTTCTTATATGTACCCTGACGGAGGCTAGAACCAGCTACCCTTGGAGTTAAACCTGCAACCCTGAGATCGAACAAGCTACCTTGGTGTTCCAGGATAATGCTCTATTCAATGTGCCTCCTGCCAGGGCTAGAATGCCCTTTTAAAAATGGAGGTTTTCTTGTGTCACTTTCCTGCTTAAAACCTTTCAGTAGCTTTAAGAACAAACTGTTTAAGGACTTCCGCAACTTGGCCTAGTCCATTTCTCCAGCTTCCCTTTTGCAGAATAACTCATCTGTTCATGCCAGTCTCTAATGTACCACTATTAGGACCATCACACATACTATTCCCTTTGCTTATGACACTGGCATGACTCCCTACCCCCTCCAAAACCACCTAATTTATTCAACCGTCTGGTTTCAATTCAAGGGTCTCTTCCTTTGGCGATCTCTGATGCTCCTGTGGTGGAAATAAACAGCATCCTGTACTTCCCCAGTCATACTTTATAATTGTGTCCCCCATAGAGCAGGGGTTATTTCTGCCTTGCCCATAGATTATGCACAATGTCATATACATAGAAGATGGTAAGTTTTGGTTGAATAAATCATTGAATGAGTGGAAAGAGTGTGAGAAGGACCTCATCATGCTTACACTGTTGACGCATTTATTTATAAGATGAGTTTGAACTTTGTATATGTGCCTTTGGAGAATTAATTTCTTACTGTCCATCTGATAATTGAATGGGAGGTTCAACGATTTCTTCTTCTCTCTTATTTTGTACAGTACAGATACAGATATACAAGCTCCCCTACTTTTTGGATGGATGGGCATGAGAGTTCCCAGGCACCGAGAGCAATGAGTCAGAAAGAAGAGTCATTCAGAAAGTAACCCAGTCAGAGCAACAGTGTTGCCCTTTGTCTGAACTTTCTCTCTTTCTCTGTATACCTAGAGATGCTGGTGGCACTTATGAACTGGTTGCTATAGATTGTCAGACCACAGCACAGGGATTCATAAACCTTAATCTGGCACTTTCTTTTGATTAGGGATGTTTTGGGAGATGTCCAGGGCCCTCAGGCCTAAGTGGAGTCTTTATTGGGCTGGCTCTTTTCTGTTTCCATCTGGTCACTTAGCCCCAGAGTGGCTTCCAAAGGTGAAAACCTAGAGCATCCCGTTTATATTTCTTTGTAGCCTTTGAAGTATTTGGGTTCAAAAGCTTTGAGAGCAGCAGTCTGTTGGTGTGTGTGTGTGTGTGTGTGTGTGTGTGTGTGTGTGTGTGTGTTTTGAAGAAGCTGGCGAGAAAGGTTAGCTTTGTGGGCTTTTATAATTGGAGAGAACACTGTAGATTGGTGATTCTCCTGAGGTGGTTAGAGGTAGGTAGGTAGGAATCAGAATATCCAGGGAATTGGGGTTTCTGTTGAACCACACCCTTGAGAACCTTTGCTGTTTCTAACAAGCGTGTGGTAGGTCTCAAATGTTGTAAAGGTAGAAACATTTTTGAGGTACCAGTGTTAAAGATGATCTAGCCCAGGCATCTAAGCTTTTCTGTAAAGGTCCAGAAAGTAAATATTTTAAGCTTTTGGGAGATACATTCTATGCTGCAGCTACACATCTCTGCCTTTGTAAGGAGAAACAGCTACAATATGTAAACAAACAAGTGGCTTTATTTCAATAGCACTTTATTCATGGATACTGAAATGTATTCATGGGTCATGAAATGTTCTTTCTTTTTTACCGGTTTTTATGAACTGGTTGCTATAGATTGTCAGACCACAGTACAGGAATTCATAAACCTTAATCTGGCACTTTCTTTTGATTAGGGATGTTTTGGGAGATGTCCAGGGCCCTCAGGCCTAAGTGAAGTCTTTATTGGGCTGGCTCTTTTCTGTTTCCACCTGAGGAAGGTGGAAAATATATATTAAAAAATATATTGTATAATCCAGCCCTTGGCCAGTGGCTAAGTGGGTAGAGTGTCAGCCCAGCATGTGGACATTACAGGTTCGATTCTTGGTCAGGGCATCCAGGAGAAGCGACCATCTGCTTCTTCCCCACTCCCTCGTCCCCTTTTCTCCCTTTTCCTCTCCTGCAGCCAAGGCTCAATTGGTTCCAGTATGGCCCCTGGCGCTGAGGATGGCTCTGTTGGAGAATGTCAGCCTCAGGCGCTAGACGTGACTAAGGTCCATTCAAAATCCAGTGGCAGCTGGATTTAGCCCTTGAGCTCTGGTTTGCTGACCCATGATCTAGCCCAAATCTGCCTGTTTTTCAGGATTGCCTGGAGACCTTCTTTTTTTTTCTTCCAGAGACAGAGAGAAAGTCAGAGAGAGGGATAGATAGGGACAGACAGGAACAGAGAGAGATGAAAAGCATCAATTATCAGTTTTTCGTTGGGACACCTTAGTCGTTCATTGATTGCTTTCTCATATGTGCCTTGACCGTGGGCCTTCAGCAGACCGAGTAACCCCTTGCTCGAGCCAGCGACCTTGGGTCCTAGCTGGTGAACTTTGCTCAAACCAGATGAGCCCACGCTCAAGCTGGCGAGCTCGGGGTCTCGAACCTGGGTCCTCCGCATCCCAGTCCAACGCTCTATTCACTGCGCCACCGCCTGGTCAGGCTGGAGACCTTTTTTAAAATAGTAATTTGCAGTCCCTTTCCCTTTCCTCTTCCCTGAAGGTTTTAATTATATAAGATTGGGGAATTTATATTTTTTACAAAAGCTCTTGTGATGCACACACACTCAGAGTTGTGGAATCACTGATACTGGTCTCATTCAACCTTTTCATTTTTCCCCCCAAAGATATTGAGTGCTTCTCAAACTTGCGTCATCCTAGCGCGGGGCTATGCTAATCTCTGTATCGTTCAGATTTATGTGTTGCCAAAGCAAGAACCAGTCTTCTCATTTTTTTTATTTATTTATTTATTTATTTATTTATTTATTTATTTATTTATTTTACAGAGACAGAGAGTGAGTCAGAGAGAGGGATAGACTGGGATAGAGAGAGATGAGAAGTATCAATCACTAGTTTTGCATTGCGTGTTGCAACACTTTAGTTGTTCATTGATAGTTTTCTCATATGTGCCTTGACCGCGGGCCTTCAGCAGACCAAGCAGCCCCTTGTTGGAGCCAGCAACCTTGGGTTCAAGCTGGTGGGCTCTTGCTCAAACTAGATGAGCCCATGCTCAAGCTGGTGACCTCGGGGTCTCGAACCTGGGTCTTCTGCATCCCAGTCCGACGCTCTATCCACTGCGCCACCTCCTGGTTAGGCAGTCTTCTCATTTTATAGTTGAGTAAACAGCATTGTAAAGATGAGATGAACTTTTGATGGGGCACAGTATACAGGTAATGTATTATAGAATTGCATACCTGAAACCTGTATAATTTTTTTTTTTTTTTCTGAAGCTGGAAACGGGGAGAGACAGTCAGACAGACTCCCGCATGCGCCGACCGGGATCCACCCGGCACGCCCACCAGGGGCGACGCTCTGCCCACCAGGGGGTGATGCTCTGCCCCTCCTGGGCGTTGCTCTGCTGCGACCAGAGCCACTCCAGCGCCTGGGGCAGAGGCCAAGGAGCCATCCCCAGTGCCCGGGCCATCTTTGCTCCAATGGAGCCTTGGCTGCGGGAGGGGAAGAGAGAGACAGAGAGGAAGGAGGGGGGGTGGAGAAGCAAATGGGCGCCTCTCCTATGTGCCCTGGCCGGGAATCGAACCCGGGTCCCCCGCACGCCAGGCCTACGCTCTACCGCTGAGCCAACCGGCCAGGGCCAAACCTGTATAATTTTAACAACCAGTGTCACCCCAATAAATTCAGTTAAAAAAAAAAGATGAGATGACTTGCCAGTAGTTATATAGTAAATAAATGGCATAAACAAAATTTGAACCCAGATCTCTAAGATCAGTAGTCTTCATGACCATTCTAGCCTATTCTCTCCCTTGAAACAAACAAATGAGCAATAAATATAAAACAGTCACAAAATTGTGGTTCCTTCCTTTCTTTATGCCTAGTGCCAGTTTCCCTCCTGAGAGCTCAGCTGTCCCTCTACTTGCTGGCTGGGTTTTCTGAAGCCAACTGCTGATTTGACATTTAGCCCAATTTCCCTCCAGTCTGCTGGCTTTAAGTAGGAGAGATAATGAAATAATAGCCAGTAAATTGCTTTAATGTAAGACTTTGTTGAGGCAGCACTAAGCTGCCATGTGAGGGTGAGAGCCGTTGTTTCAAGGGGTGCATTAGTTGGAAGAGGTGGTTTTAAGAGGCATGTTTTACACTTAAATTCACATGGCTCAGATCCAGCAGTCTAAGTAGGACATCTCTACATGGAACTTGTGCTTAATTAGAACTAATTGAGCTGTCATCCTGCCCAGAACAATTCAGAGGTGGAGAAACTAAAGGTGAGGAGTAATCACCATGCTTGCTTTATTTACCTCATCGTCAGTGTGGCTTTCTATATCCTAGAAAGAGGAATACTGAAAGTCCTAATGAATAATTTTTATCTCTACTAAATGATTATTGCATTGACTTACTGATAAGGTTGCCACATTTCATGTGCCAGGCCGTCTCCCACCCCCTCTTTCTTTAAGGTCTCCTTAGAGCTCACCTCTCACAAAGACTTTCCTCAATGACAGTAAGGGAAACAGTGCTCCTGGCACCTTCATTGCCTACAGGCCTTGTCTTAAATTTTGGAGCATAAATGGGGAGTTGGCTAGTATGTTATTTATATTTTGTTCTTGGACTACAAGTTGCTTGACATTTGGGACCCTGTTTTGTCTTGCTGGTTTGGTCTTGAAGGTGAACAGCATACATTCTTCTCTGCCTTGTGACCTCAGTGCTTTAGGGAGATGGGCTTTGGTTGCATGGTCTGAGTCCTGGACATCTACTGATAGGTACCATTGAAATTTGAAATTTGGTCCCCACTTACGTTTTTGCATATCTAAAAATTTATTTATTGATTTTAGAGAGGTTGTGAGATCGCAGTTGCTTCGTTTTAAGTTGTTCATTCATTGTTTCTCATATGTACCTTGACTGGGCAAGCTGGGGGTTCCAAACTGGCAACCTCAGTGTTCCAGGTTGATACTCTATCCACTGTGCTATCACAGGTCAGGCAACAGAGTCCCCTTTTAAAAACACAACAAAGGTTTTTTTGGTATATAAAAGTAGAAACATTCCAGACAGATAAATTAGAGAATGATGCCTGACCAGGCAGTGGCGCAGTGGATAGAGCGTCAGACTGAGATGCGGAAGACTCAGGTTCGAGACCCCGAGGTCACCAGATGAGCTCGGGCTCATCTGGTTTGAGCAAAGCTCACCAGCTTGGACCCAAGGTTGCTGGCTTGAGCAAGGGGTTACTCGGTCAGCTGAAGGCCCGGGGTCAAGGCACATATGAGAAAGCAATCAATGAACAACTAAGATTTCACAACGAAAAACATGATTGATGCTCCTCATTTCTCTCCGTTCCCGTCTGTCTGTCCCTATCTATCCCTCTCTCTAACTCGCTGTCTCTGTAAAAAAAAAAAAAAAAATAGAGAATGATAATTTATATTCCTAAAACACTTTAAAAATGCATATTGGAATTCCTTTTAATACTGAGTGCTTTTTTTTTCTTTTCTAAGTAAGAGGAGGGGAGATAGTGTGATAGACTCCCTCATGCACTCCAACCAGGATCCACCCAGCAACCCCCGTCTGGGACCATGCTTGCAATTGAGCTGTTTTTAGCATCTGAGGTAGAGGTTCCATGGAGCCATCCTCAGTGTCTGGGCCGATGTGCTCAAACCAATCAAGCCCTGGATGTAGGAAGGGGTGGGTGAGAGAGCAAGAGAGGAAGGGGAGGGGTGGAGAAGCAGATGTTTGCTTCTCCTATGTGTCCTGGCCAGGAATCAAACCCGGGACATGTACATGCCAGGCCAACTCTCTACCACTGAGTCAACAGCCAGAGTCTGAGTACTCTTACTATCCTTAAAATGATTCACTTCTTAGAAATTTAGTTTTACACACGACTGTTCAGAAGCAGGAGCAACTGTTTAGAAATGGCACAGGCATATGTCAGAATCTTTTCTTGTGTTGTATTTTTTGCCTTTGAGCAGCTTCTATCCCCTTGTGCTACAGTTCAGAAAGCACTTCTGCAGTTTTGAGTGCTAATTACCAGGGCTTGCATATAACATTTACTCTTCAAAATACTCTGATTTGTATTATTTATTTTTGTCTTTCAGCTCTGAGTTAGGTAATATCAGTGGTGGAAATTACATTTTCCAATTGAGGAACAACCCAAACCATTTTACTCATAATCCTATAGTTAGTGACAGGCCAGACATTACTGTGAGTGTCTAGAGCCTTAGCTATTCAATTACTGCCATTAGTATCTTTTTGGGTCATTGTTTTTAGGTGATACAAGAGGCTCAGGAGACCATATGTAGTGACTTGTTTTTGGACTAGAGATAAAAAGTGAGGAGCCCTTTAATAATTATAACATTGTCTCTCAGGGCTGTACCTAAGAAGCATTTTTAGTTTCTGGTGAACAGTATGTAAATGTGCAAGAAAGATCTGGAGGCGGATAGTCTCATCATTTGAAGAGTAACAGTTCTTTCTCTACCTGAGTGACACCATCTAAGTGTATTGTTAAAATGTTAAAAAACAAAAAGGTGCAAAAATGAAAGCCAGTCCATGATGTGTTGGAGAGGGAAGGAGCTCAAACTACTTTCCTTACTATGGACTTGGTATTAGTTAGGTGTTCCAAAAGTTCTACCTTAGTACTAGCACAGACTTCATGTTGTTCCTTAGGCCCGTACTGATCATTGTGTAACAGACCTACTTTCTCAATATAACATGCCTATTACCTCTTTCTATAATGCATCTCCTACTTTAAGTGTTGGTGATGGTAATCAAAAGAAACTTTAGTTGATCCTTTAGCGATGTGGAGGGTTGGGCTGTGACGACCTGCAAGGTCAAAAATCTTCGTATAACTTTTGACTGCCCCAAAACTTAACTAATAGCCCTCTGTTGGCCTGAAACCTTACTGGTGACATAAAGTCAATTAATACCTATTTTGTATTTTATATGTATTAATACTGTATTCTTATACTAAAGTAATTTACTAGATAAAAAGTTATTAAGAAAAACCTAGCCTGACCAGGTGGTGGCACAGTGGATAGAGCATCAGACTGGGATGCGGAGGACCCAGGTTCGAGACCCCAGGGTCGCCGGCTTGAGCGTGGGCTCATCTGGCTTGAGCAAAAAGCTCACCAGCTTGGACCCAGGGTCACTGGCTCCAGCTGGGGGTTACTCGGTCGGCTGAAGGCATGCAGTCAAGGCACATATGAGAAAGCAATCAATGAACAACTAAGGTGTCACAATGAAGTACTGATGATTGATGCGTGTCTCATCTCTCTCCGTTCCTGTCTATCTATCCCTCTCTCTGACTCTCTCTGTCCCTGTAAAAAAAGAAAAAAAGAAAAACCTAAAGATGAGAAAATATATTTATAGAATTTATTGAAAAAATTTGGCCCTGGCCAGTTGGCTCAGTGATAGAGTGTCAGCCCAGTGTGTGGATGTCCTGGGTTCAAGTCCCAGTCAGGGCACATAGGAGAAGTACCAGCTGCCAGCTGCTTCTCCACCCTTCCCCCTTCTTGCTTCTCTCTCGCTCTCTTTTACTCTCTTGCAGCCATGGCTTAATTGGAGCAAGTTGGCCCCTGACACTGAGGATGGCTCCATGGCTGCCTCCTGAGGCACTAAGAAGAGCTTGGTTGCCAAGCAACAGAGCAATGCCCCAGATGGGAACAGCATCGCCCCCTAGTGGGCTTGCTGGGTAGATCCCTGTCAGGGCACATCTGGGAGTCTTTCTGCTTCCCCTCCTCTCACTGAATGAAAAAAAAAAAGGAAAGATTATAGTGCTGGGTCCACAAAGAGCAGAACTGGAGTGGACCAGCCATAGATTGCTATATCCCCATCAGCCTATTTCAAACTGGGCCCCTTAAAGTTTCAGCTCTAGACCTTGAACTTGAACTTTAGTCTGAAAAGATGAAGAAATATAATTGGATGAGCTATACTGCTCACAAGTATTAGAGTATCAGGGAATGTGCAGATACTCCAGTACTTTCAGCCTGTGCATTTTCACCAATGAAATAAAAGTTGGTTTTTTATCTCATTTGTATAATTGAACTTTCTTTGACTTGTCATTTGCTTTTTTTTTTTTTTTTTACAGGGACAGTGAGAGATAGATAGGGACAGACAGACAGGAACGGAGAGAGATGAGAAGCATCAATCATTAGTTTTTCGTTGTGACACCTTAGTTGTTCATTGATTGATTTCTCATATGTGCCTTGACCGTGGGGCTACAGCAGACCAAGTAACCCCTTGCTCGAGCCAGCGACTGTGGCTCCAAGCTGGTGAGCTTTTTGCTCAAACCAGATGAGCTTGTGCTCAAGCTGGCGACCTCAGGGTCTCGAACTTGGGTCCTCCACATCCCAGTCCAACGCTCTATCCACTGCTCCACCGCCTGGTCAGGTCTCGTTTGCTTTTCTGATGTTCTTGTTTAATAAAAAAATCAAATGCCTTTTTTATTTTATTGCTTCATATTCATTTTGAAATATCCCCTAATTTTTGTGAGCAGTATAGATAGTGGTGGGTTATTTTACCATTGTTGATCAAAAAAAAGTCCTGCTTTCTTGGATAGAAAAATAACTCATAAATAAGATTAGAGACTTATCCAAAATCGGTATTTTCCTTGTTCTTGTCAGTGTTTCATTTCCATCATTATGGGACAAGAGTGGCTCTTAGATCTCAGAGAGCTACAGGTATCTATCTGTCTTTCTACCCAGTTTAGTTGGGATTCAACACTTTGTTCCCTGCGCACAGGCACCACTGCCAGCAGAGGGTGCTGTCCACTCACTGAGCCTGCTGTCATTTGGCTCAGCTGAGCAGCTGTTGTTGGGCATGTGCCCTGGGTCTGTGTGAGACTTTGGGCATGTCCATTTGGTTCCCATCCCTAGTGCCCACCCCTTAGACCCTGGCCAGGTTATTGTGTCACTAGGGACTCTGTTCAGTAACAGGAAACTGGGGAAAGTTTAATTGTTTTCTCCTCTCTTTTTCCCATGCAGCTGAACAAAAGGTTCATCCTCAGTTTTCTTCATGCCCATGGGAAGCTGTTTACCCGGATTGGGTAAGTGTGCAGGATGTTTATTTTATTTTCCTACATTACAAGTCATTTTGGAATTTAATATTGTTAGCAACTAGACTGTGTTTGTAACTGAGGGCACAGGGTGTGAATTCTTAGAGGCCTCCACCTTCTCTTCCCTTCACTCACTTTCCTAGTTTGCTTATGAAGTTTGGGAAATATGACTCTCCATCCCTCTGTCTCTTCTGTCTCTACCTTTACTAAAGCCCCTTATAAACACAGTCTTTTCCCAACCCCCACTCCTAATCCCTCTGGGTTTCTCTCTCCTCCGCCTTCCAGCTCAGCCCCTAGTGAACTCCTCAAGGAAGTTATACTCATCTCCTGGGTACAGCTGTCAGGGGTCCTCCTTGGGGTGAATACTGTCCACTCATTTTCCCTTACAGAGAAGAGTAACATTTTTTTCCCTCCAACATTTTCTCTTCCTCCTGAACCATACCCCTTCCTTCCTGTACCATCCTGCTGATCTTGGTAAATGCTAAGACTTCTCTATGGTTTCACCATCTCCTGTGGATTTATGTGTAAATCTCAGTGGAAGTGGTGTATTTAAAACCCTGTTACTTCATTCATTAAATATCTGGATAGAGATCAAGTTTTGAATGTTTCTTTGGTGGAGTTTTTCTTCACTGTGTAAAACCTAGTGATCCTGAAGCCTGACTAATGCCTGCACCCAGAGCAGATATGTGCCCAGTCCGCCTTCAGTCAAGGGGAGGAGTAGGTGGCGTTGCTGTCGGCTCTCTGACAGCTCTTCTGCATATTAATGTTTTCTGATTGGAGGTTTTATTGTGAGCTGCCCTTTGAGGTGATTTGTTTTGAATTATAGATCCCACTATTGTCAGGGTTCCCCTTTTACTTTCTGTCATAACCTTGTAAGTTTATAATGCTCTAGAAGTTTTTCTTAGTGGGAGAGACTAAAAGGCTTTGTCCTGCTTTGAAGAAACATTGTTCTGTGGATGGTGAATTAGAAAGTGTGCTTATTAAATGCTCAGTTGTCATCAACGTGGGCAAGTGTGACAGTGATGGCCATCACAGGGATAGTCTTTATTTAAATGACTTGGAAAACTTGGAGTTCTGCCAATAGATGTATCTCTATTAGAACTAAGTGTGAGGAAATTCACCTAGGAAATGTAAACTAGGTACATTAGTAGCTCCCCTCGCACCACCTCCCCAACCCCCATGTAGGCTCCACTGGAACAGGAGTTTCTTTCTGCTTAAGTGTTGTATCCTTAGTGCCAGTCATATAGTAGAGGCTCAGTAAATATTTGTTGTATGAATGAGTCAATCATTACCGAAATGGAAAGATTGTGAAAGACTGAAGAGAAGGATTGGATATTCTTTCTAACAGGTTGTAGTAGCCCCAGGCCAATCATTAGTGAGTGTGGTAAAGCCGCAGGTATCATACAAGTGTGCAAGATAGCAATATCATTTTATAAAATAGCACATCATAGTAGGAAATACTATTGTGCTCGCACTAAAAATGGCTACTATGGTGTTTTATTTATTTTGACAGAGACAGAGAGAGAGAGTCAGGGAGAGGGATAGGTAGGGACAGACAGACAGGAACAGAGGGAGATGAGAAGCATCAATAATTAGTTTTTTGTTGCGACACTTGAGTTGATCGTTGATTGCTTTCTCATATGTGCCTTGACCATGGGGCTACAGCAGACCAAGTAATCCGTTGCTCAAGCCAGCAACCTTGGGTCCAAGCTGGTGAGCCTTGCTCAAACCAGTTGAGCCCGCACTCAAGCTGGCGACCTCGGGGTCTCAAACCTGAGTACTCCGCAACCTAGACCCACGCTCTATCCACTGCGCCACCGCCTGGTCAGGCTACTATGGTGTTTTTTAAATCTCTTTATTACCTTTTTTAGTTCTCAGTTTTAGAATCTTTCCCTTACTGCCTTTCACTCAGTTTTTCTCTCCTTTTCCCATGTTTGTTCCTTAAATTTTCATGTACCATGTTCCTGTAAGTCAGAATTTCTCAACCTCTATACTATTGATATTTTAAGCTTTATAATCTTTGCTGTCCTGTGCATTGTAGGATGTTTAACAACATCCCAGGCTTTTATCCACTACATGCCAGTTACGCCCCTTCATCTCCCCTCTAGTTGTGACAATTAAAAGTGTCCTCAGACATTGCCAAATGTTCTCTGAGGGGCAAAATTGCTCTTGGTTGAGAACCACTGCTTTAGGTATTTGTTAGCTCTTTTAGAGACTTTTGGGAATAAAGAAGTTATAAATCTTGGTCTAGAATTTAGGGATATTTAGGATATATTTTTATCAAGTTAGGTATTTTTATTTTTTCCCCTCTTTTAAAATTTTCTTGTTTAGATACATATATTTTGGAGGAGGTTTGGGAAAGAACCACAATAATGTTTAAAAAGCTAGAAAATTATTTCTTAGAGGAAAATTAATCATAAAAATTTAAGGTAAAAGTTTATTTAAAGACAGCTGTGGGTTCCCCTAACTGTGTTTAACTATAAAAGAGTTATAACCAGATAGTTTTGATTTCTGTGGGATGACAGCAAAAGATAATAGGCTTAAGTTGCAGCTGGAGAGATTTGGGTTAGGTGTAAGAAAACTTCACAGAGGGATATGTTCAGGAATTTTCTTCTCTGGAGCCCTTTAAAAAAAGAATAGATTATCTCATTTGTCAGAGGTGGTTTGCTGTGATCCAGATTATTTTTCAGTATCTCTTCCATTCCTGCATATAACATATTCTGTTGGCAAAAGATAAGGCCAATCTAGTTTCACCTTCATAAAAAATGAGTTATAGTAGTGTTCACATGAGGAAAACGTATGTAAATTCTAGGCACTGCAGCCCCTTGATGAGTATTCCTCCTATGCACTCCTGGAGGTAAAAGAGAATTGAGCCCCATATTTATTCTGGAAGGCAGAAACAGCAGTAACTTTTCTATTGAAAAAAACCAACAACATATAGAAGTCTGTAAGACTAGAAAAGCAATGAGCCCAAGCCCCACACAACAACATGGACTGTTGCCTAATTACCAAGAAGATGTGAAATGTGGGAGGCGTTAAAAACGAATTAAGAGTGCAGAGATTGTAATGGGGAGCAGCTGAAGACACATCCACTGTCCCGCCTACCTTTTGAGAGAAGCCCCAATGTTGCTCTCCAGTCCTTGTTTTCTCTGTGCCCAGCACTCCAAATTGCATTCGCTTATGCTTGAGTGCCTACTATGTGCAACTCAAGTCTTCTTACTCAGCAGTGAAAAAGAGGCTTGGAATGTTAGATGGAATCAAATGCCAAAAAAAGAGTTTGTTTTTCACCACTAATTAGTTGCAAGACCTTGAGAGTAAACAAGTCAAAGCCTCTTTAGTTGATATCCAAGGTCCACTCCAGTTCTTATGGTCTATAGCACTATGACTTTTTTCTCTCATTTCTACCCTTGTCACATGGCTTAGTTTTGTTTGTTTGTTTGTTGCCACTGGGTTGTTTTTCTCTTGTTCAGTTTTTTTTTTTTTAAATTTTAAAATTTATTTATTTTTAGAGAGGAGAGAGATAGGGAGAGAGAGAAACAGAGAGAGAGAAGGGGGGAGGAGCTGGAAGCATCAACTCCCATATGTGCCTTGACCAGGCAAGCCCAGGGTTTCGAACTGGCGACCTCAGGATTTCCAGGTTGACGCTTTATCCACTGCGCCACTATAGGTCAGGCCTCTCTTGTTCAGTTTTTAAAGTTAATTAGTTGTGAAGAGTTCAGAAGCCTGATTCTTCTGTGGAGACAGTATTGTCTAGCTCAGCTGTGTTCTTTAACATCTGAGAGGTGGGTCCTGCACCATTAGTCACTGTCTGACCCACTCCCAGGTTTAGGTCCCAGTGTTCTTTGAAAAATTGGTTTCTGAAAATCGCCATTTAAATGAGACAAGGTGTCTATAGAGATCGCTTCAGAAAGCAGTGCCTTAAGTCAATGAAATGCATATTCTGAAAATGATTGGATCGTCTGCAATTTTAAAGGATTGGGACAGAATCCCCCTCAGGCTGAGGAAGAGAAATCAGGGGGACCTAATGGCTCCTGACAGACACCTGCTTTCCTGGTGAGAGGCAGGCAGATCAGACCTGCACTTGGACTCCACTAAAGCAGATCAAGAAAAGAAGCAGGCAGCCTATCGACTTGATTTGTGATGAATAGTATAATTTTGCTTCCCATTATTGCCTTTGTCAAAGTTGCCAGTTTAGTTTTTTCTTGCTTGCCTAGTAATGCTATTTGCATAGCTTCAAGATCTCCTGGAATTCAAAGACTGATGTATTTATTTTGGATTTTGGATTGTTAAAAATATAATGTTTATATTTTGATTTACTTTTAAAATTATAAATGTTTTATATAAAAGCCAGTAGTATGCATTGTAGGAGAAATCTTTTTACTGTATACAGTGTTCCTAAAATATTTAGAAAACCCAGCAAAAAAAAGAAATAAAAAATTACCCATATTCTCACTATCCAGAGATCACTATCCCCTGTTAACACCACTTGATGTGTATTTTTATCTTTTTTTCTATACATTAGACACACATTTATTTTTACAAATAGTTCAAAAAGGTAAATTATTTTAAAAGTTTTCATTTATTATATGTTAGACTTTACCCACACAATTAAAAAATTTAATACAACGTTTAAAAGATAGAATTCAATTTTACAGATGTGCCATCTTAATTACCTGCTATTTTGGGGCATTTTAGGCAGCTTCCAATTTTTTGCTGTTGTAGATTACCATCTTTTTATGCTTTCTCTCCTCTGCTGCTATTGCTGTTGTTGCTTCTTAGCTAACAGTTATTACATAAGTAATATACAAAATTTCCTTATGAAAATGTGACATTACAGCTAAGGCTAAAATATCTTTTAACTCTCCCCCAGCCTATGCTCTCCATAGAAATAATATTAGACATCAGGTTATCTGTTCTTTCAGGTCTTTTTCCTGCATTTACATATATATGTATCCATAAAAAGCATAATTTTGTGGTTTTTTTCTAAACAATTTATGTTCTGTCATCATCTCACTTTTAGTATAATTTTTGTTCTATAATATGGGTTAGAGCAAAGTGGAAGACATAAAACTACTTAGAGGTAACTTAAAGCCAAAACCAGATAGCATTTTAGTTACGAAGTTGTGAACCAGAAACCCCGTTATTGAGCACTATGTGTCCCTCAGTTACTGCCTGACAAAGTTGATTTTTGTTCAAGTAGACCCACCTTCTCTCATATCTCAGAATTGAAGTTACTCTAATATATATTTATGTATTTTATTTTTGTTTTGTTGATGTTGAACTAGTTGAAAGGTGAAGGGAAGATTTTTCTAAAAAACAAAATAAAGAAGATGTGGACATTTGGCCTGGTGCTTGTTTCAGACCTCAGTCTGACCTGGGGAGTGTTAATGGATCTGTTTCAGTTCCCATCCCAAAGAAGAGGTTTCCGCAGACAGTTTCGAAGCAAGACTGTCCCACGTGACACTCTGTCATGTCGTTCTGTGTTGGCTCTCTACTGCCTTTCAACACGGAGACACATGGCTCTGAAACTTGCCCGGTGTGGCTGCTTTTCAAGCAGAGTGAACTCTGCTATTCTTGTAATGAGAAGTGCTAGCCCCCCTCCCCACCTTCGACCAGAAAGAGTGCTGCACAGTGTCAGGATTTAAAATGAAACCTTTGTTATAGCCCATGGGGAAAATGGATCCAATCCAGCCCCAAACATATCACTCTGCCATTCCAAACCTACCAAGAGTTTTAATGGTTCTGTAACATTTTAGAGAAGAAAAAAAAATGAGGGGTTTTTGGTGGGTTTTGCGGGTGTGTGTGTGTCTATATGTCTGTTTGCCGGAGATGAGGCACTTGAAATGGCATGGGGTGGGGGACAAATTCATGGCATGTTTTGTGCCAGTGAAAATGGAGACAGCTCAACAGAGAAGGAAACTGGAATATAAACTGTAATTGACTCATAGCTGTGGCTGATTTCTGGGTACCAGAAGGGCAGTAATGAGAGTTGCCATCCAAGAGCAAGGAATGAAGATTCCCAAGATGCCAGAAAGCTCTGGGGTTTCCTAACCTGGGGAGGGCACTAACTCAGTGGGGAAATGGTCATGGTTTGGGTTACACTAGAATATACCTTTTATAGGACTTGAAACTTTTTTTGAGAATTCCCTTTCCTGTGGCTTTTCAGAAGCTGTTTATTAATCCAGCCTGAAGCTCTTCCTCACCCCATTGGTGCACTATAAGTAGTTTGTTTGTTTTGGGGGGAGGGGATTGAGGATGGATAAAAGATACTTTGCTGACCACGAATTGTTCAGCATAGCCCTAAGGCCCAGTGTGCCTGGTTTCTCTCTGTAGCACCAAGTTTGAATTTGCGTTTTATTTCTGAGGACTTCAGCTGTGGTTTGTTCCTATTGCCAAAGGAGCTCCAGGCATGCATCACTGTTTGGGTTCCAGTAGCCACATTTGGCAAGCAGTGGTTTGAATGACCTCTCTTTAGGACCCCTAGGTCACTGGCTGAATTTCTACCTCCCTCCATAACAGGCTCTTCCTGTATTGGGAGTGGCAGTTGGCCAGGGCATTATATTTCCACTGGCCTGAAAACATACAGACCTTGATGAGCAGTCTTGTGAAAGCAAGAAGGACAGCAACACAGGGAAGGCTGAAACAGATCATTGGGGCCCTAGGTCTAAGGATTCTTCAAGGGGAAATTTGGAATCCTTAAGTGGAGCAGTTAGAGTGATAGTACCTGAGAAGTAAGCAGCAGAACAGAACTATTTCTGATTTCCTTAAGTAAAGTCTTGAGTAAAGAAATCTTTAGATTCATGAACCAGAGAGTTTGGGGAATACGTAGGTCTTAGAGCTTAAAGGCAATTTGTTTGCTGTTTAGAAAAACCGATTGTTTCAGAGAGAAACTTTGATTTCATTTCAGCTTGAATCTATTTCTTGCCAGGGGTTAGGAAATAGCATACCAAAGTATAATAACTCATAGCGATTTGTCCAAAATTGAGTTGATTCCATCTCCAAACGCCGAACACTTCTTTCTCTTAAATTTGTCCACAACCTTAGAATTGCAGGAAGGTTTGTGAAAGTAGCAAAGAGACATCCTAGGCATTGTCTGCTTTCTGAGGGGGGGAGGGGGAGGACGGGAAGAAGGGAGAAAGGGAGAGAAAGAGTGTGTGTATGTATGTATGTAAATGTATACCAAGTGCTCATGGGCTTGTGAGGATGTTCCTCATTGATGGACTGGCTGTATTTGTAGGATGGAGACATTCCCTGCAGTGGCTGAGAAGGTTCTCAAGGAGTTCAAGGTGTTGCTGCAGCATAGTCCTTCTCCTATTGGAAGTACTCGCATGTTGCAGCTTATGACCATCAACATGTTTGCTGTACACAACTCTCAGTTAAAAGGTAAGGCATGTCCAACTATCTAGACAGATAAAGATTAATGTAGTTTCTTTCCTATGCTACCATACTAACACACACACACATGCACACACTCTCTCTTTCCCACCATTGTCTCTCAGATACTTAAACTCTCTGAAGTCAGTATGAATCTCTAGTGCTTGGATGGGATGAAAGCAGGGAATCGTGGGTGTGGAGGTTAATTTGCAAACCGAGAGATGCTGTTGTACATCTGGCCATGCTAAAGGCCGTAAGTACTAAGGCCTCTTGGAGTCTGCAGACCCAGAGCCTTTCCCAGGGGAGAAGCATTGCTGAAATGTTTCATTGCAGAGACCATACGCTTGGCAGGGATTGGGAATAGCTGTTTCTGGACTCATGTACCCTGTTTGTTCAATATGGAAAAGTCTAGTTCCCTGTGGGATATCCCTTGTGGGAGCCTGCCAGGGAGTGAGAACAGAGAATTGATGAGCTTTGGTGATTCAAATTGGAAGCACAAAAATCACCGGGCCCAGAGTTTGGCTAATGTCCTGGTGTGCATTCTGAAATGATTTTTGAACACGGATTTTTTGAGGCATGGGTTGGGGATGGGGGGTGGATGGGGACGGGGGAATGCTGAGTGGCAGGATTTTAACTGTTCTGATGAGGCTGACCTGTGGTGGCGCAGTGGATAGAGCGTTGACCTGGAACACTAAGGTTGCTAGTTCAAAACCTGAGGCTTGCTGGTCAAGGTACATATGAGAAACAATGAACAGCTAAAATGAAGCAACTACAAATTGATGCTTCTTGCCTCACCACCACCCCCACTCTCACTAAAAAGAAAAAATTGTTCTGATGACCACGTCATAGCCAAAGGATGTTACCTGGATCCCTTCCTTTACCCCTTTCCCTTTCCCCTTTTCCCTTTCCCCTACCCTTTTCCTTCTCTTTCTCCCTTCCCCTTCCCCTTCCCCCTACCCTTCCCCTTCTTCCTCCACCCTTCTCCCCCTTCCCTTCCCCCTTTCCCCCTTTTCTTCCTCTCCTCTCTCCCCTTCCCCCCTCTTTTCTTCTTCTCCCCCCACCCCTTCCCCCTTCTCCCTTCTCCCTACCCCTTTCCCCTTTCTCCCTTCTCTTTCTTTTCTCTGCCCTTCTCACCATTTAAGTAGTGGTTTGACTTGATGGAAATATGTAGCATAGGGATGACATTATTTTGTGTGTTTGTTTGCAATTTGGTTCATGCTGCCAAAGAATTGTTTTAGAGCAGTGGTCCCCAACCCCCGGGCCAGGGACCGGTACCCTGGGCCATTTGGTACCGGTCCACAGAGAAAGAATAAATAACTTACATTATTTCCGTTTTATTTATATTTAAGTCTGAACGATGTTTTATTTTTAAAAAAATTTTTTTTATTATTATTTATTTATTCATTTTTAGAGAGGAGAGGGAGAGACAGAGAGAGAGAGGAGAGACAGAGAGAGAAGGGGGGGAGGAGCAGGAAGCATCAACTCCCATATGTGCCTTGACCAGGCAAGCCCAGGGTTTCGAACTGCTGACCTCAGCATTCCCAGGTCGACGCTTTATCCACTGAGCCATCACAGGTCAGGCGATGTTTTATTTTTAAAAAATGACCAGATTCCCTCTGTTACATCCGTCTAAGACTCACTCTTGACGCTTGTCTTGGTCACGTGATACATTTATCCGTCCCACCCTAAAGCCCGGTCCGTGAAGATATTTTCTGACATTAAACCGGTCCCGTGGCCCAAAAAAGGTTGGGGAACACTGTTTTAGAGCATTGATAAAGGGTAAAGTTTGGTCTCAGGGCTGGAAGGTTATTATCTGAAATGCCAAGAAGTGGCAATTGTCCCATGGAGACTCCATTGTGAAACAGACCTGGTGTTTCTGGACAGAGTGTCGCTAGTTCTCTTATTGCACCTTTACTTGGTGCTTTCTCTCACTCTGAAGTGGATTTATTTCCCTTTCCATTTATATTTGGGGAATCTACATCAGCTTGCTGATGAGTGAGGATGCCACAGTATCCCTTGAAACTTGGGTCTTCCTGGGACTCTGCAAGGCCCTCTGCTAGTCGCATGGGTTTTCAGTCACCTCTGAATCGTAGAGGATTATCTCCTTTCAAGCTGCTTGCTACAGCATTTAGAATTCCCAGCAGAAAGCAAGGTGTAGAAGCTGAGGTGCCATTTTGAACTTGGCTAATTATTCCCGAGAACAGCTCTGAGGATGCATGCAGTCCTGGGGGACAGTGATGGTTTCCGGGAAGGAGGAAATAAAGTTTGTAAAGTGCTGTCCTGGTGAGGCTGTGAAATCCAAAGGGGCAGGAGATTGATTCCTTCGTCATTACTATGCTGGGTCTACTACCAAGTGGGAAGCTCACTGGACTCAGGAAACGGGGCCTCCTGAGGTGCCCTCCTATTCGTTTCCCTGCCTTCCTCTAACCTCAGCCCCACAGATTTTAGTGAGCTGCCTGTCACAGAGCTGCAGCCTCTGCCAAGTTATTTTTCTAGCATCGAGTGACCTGTAATCTTGGGAGGTGTGAATGTATAGGACCTGCAGCTCTTGCCTGTGAAGTATCTGTTGTCAGCAGCTTCTGCTCCATGAAAGGGAATACCTTGGTCTTTTCATAGGCCACCAGTGAGTCCTTTTCTTATAGCTTTTGTTTAGTAAGGGTTGAAAAACACAGGTGAAAGGAAGGTGAGATGGTGAGAACAGAGAAAGAGGAAATGGATGGTTCCCCCATTTGAGGCCAAGGTACATTTTTTAGGACTCTTCACTATGGTTGGTTATGTGAAGACTGCTACCTGGGAAGAATATTTAAAATCCTGTGTTTGAGACCCTACTACTCATTTCTAGCCTTGTCCTGATGCTCACCTCCATGAGGCATCTGGGGCCAAGAGGAGGATGATATGAGGTGGTCAGAAGCTCCAAGGTTGTTTCAGGGAAAAACAACCTAGGCCACAGGATGTAACACTCAACTAGGACAGAGAGCTCTGTGGACATGCTGCCAAGTACCCGGTGTGCAGCTGGGGCGGTCGTCCAGACCCCACTGTGTGGGCTGCCATTGGGAGAGGGGTGAGCAGAGCACTCAGCGGGGCTGGTTGGTGGGAAGATGCACTTTTCCATTTCCCAGCATATGAGTCATCTTCTCTGGGCCCCTGTGCTGTGCTTGCATGGACAGTAGCAAGAAGGGGGTGTTGTGGCTGAGCAGCAGCATCTGTGCCGGGGGTGGAGAGGAAAGAGGGTTGGGGAGAGAGTAAAGGTTTAAATCCTTCACTAATCAGCAGCAGTTTGAATCACAATTTTATGAGTAAGGAAGTGATAAATCAGCCCTGAGTGGTCAGCCCCCAAGTCCTGTGAGCCGGTGGTGCCCTTCTAAAGTCTTCCTCCAGGCCACTCTGCTTGCTGTCAGAGTTGCCAGGCACCCAGCTGCAGGACCCTGGCTGTCTGAAACCAGGAAGCAAGGGCCTGATGCTGCCTGGCCCTCCCAGGTGCTTGGGGTCTGTGGTGATTTGGCAGTCACAGCAAGTTACAGAACATCTGGGCCATTCATTTTTCTTTTCATTCCTTCTTGGACATGTCCTCCTGGGTGGGTGTTTGCGTATGTCAGTTCCTGGACTCTGTGGAGAAGGAACATTCTAGCCTGAAGCAGAGGTGATCTGTGGCCCCTGAGGCAGTCGAGGTTCTTTCAGCCTGTGCCTGGGCCTTCCCTGTAGATGTGGACCTAAGGAGTACGATTTGGAGAGCAACTGGGGCGTCTTGAATAGAAAGTATGTCCTTTATGATACCTCTGATTCATTTTGTGTGCATGTGTTTTGTGTTACCCATGTATAACTGTCTTTTATTCAAAATACCTATAGTGTAGAGGAAGAAATGCTACTAACACTTTAGTGTGATTACTTTCCAGATGTGCTTTACTTGTTTGTGGTCAAGATAGACATAGAACTGTTAAAAGCTTTGAACACCTCACAAGACGAAGTGGAGTAAAAAACTTAACAGTGAGAGAGAGGCATCTTTTTCCTTTTCCTAGGTTATAGTTTTTTCCAGAGCTCAGCGAGGCAGAGGTTGTGAGGTCACATTTACCCCCTGTTCATAAGGCAAAATACATTGAGTTATGCCATATCATTTTACCAACTAAACTTTCTGGTCTCAGCAATGATCTTAACAATCAGGGCTATTGGTGGGAAGGCCATTATCTCTTCCTCTGATGGGCCCTATGCAAAAATTGTACAATAGTAGGACTACAGAGAGTCTAGAATCCTAGTACTCCATAATGAAGTGGTTGGGGACAGATAAATTTGATGGATGTTTGGGGTCCCTTAGCATAGTGCCTGGAATTTATTAGGCACTCAGTAATTGTTGAAAGTATGGATGAAGAAGGCAAGCCAGCTCTTATTGAACAGTGTTGTTGTTTTTTTTACCTGGCTTGTGTTCAAAACTGTCTTTTGGCAAGTGATGGGTGGCTGTAGTAGGTGGTTCCCAGAGTGATGTCACAATTGGTAATTGCTTCTATGGCATTCCCAAGCCTGAAGGGAGAAATGGGGCCTTCTCCACGTGCCTCAGCATTTAACACTTCAGTAGCCATCTGATTGGCTGACTGATGCTGCAGGATGAACTGTTGATCTTAAACCACAAGCACTCCAAGAATTTTAATTTTTTTTAAAATTCTGTAATTAAAGGAAATAAAACTCTAGTTTCTTGAAGAGGAATAATTGAAGCAGCATTTGTGGTAGGGCATCACCAAAACCCCTTGTATCCCCCATCTGTGCCCAATTTACTCCAATCTGGCCATTTTCCCCCCTTTCTTTTTCTCTCCAACTCTTGCTCTTGCTCTTTTTAAAAAATATGTTTTATAATTCCTGGAGTCAAAACCATCTCAGGCACACACTGTTTTATTTTACTGTATTATTGGATTATACTTCGTATAAATCACTGGATGTTATTCATTGGCCACCACTGGAATAACTTCCCTTTTCTGTGCCCTGGCCCCCTCTTTTTCTTCCTCTATCAATTCATAGAGTAGGCCTCCATTTCAGCCTTGCAGAAAAGCCCTGGTGGCAGCAAGAGGGCACCCAAGAGACACTTCTATGTGTGCCATTGGTGCTTTCTGCCTTTAGGGAACATTTAGGGCCTGGGATTGAGGCAGCGCTCGACTGGCATTCCTTTATTATTTATGCTTGCTTTTATGGTTTGTTAGTAATGCTGAATTGCAGGAGGTAGGGTGTCACATGTGCTCTGGAGATAGAGAGAGAGAGAGGATCATAGCTGTTTATATGGGACCAATAGAGCTTGAGTCAGATGTGTGGGATACTTGAGATGGGGACCTCACACCTTCATGACATTCTATATGCACGTTGACTCTAGTTGGGAAGTTTTGATTCACAACTAAAATACCTTTGTCTTTAGCATACAGTCACCTTTGAGACCTTCAGTAAAGCGATTTGCTCCTCTGTGGCAGTTTACTTCTGTATGAGTCTCTTACCCAAACAGAATGTATGAAGTACCTAATCCTCTGCTTGTCAGAACAGTTGTACAGGAAATCCACCTTTCATAAGGGGTTAAGCTTGAGTTTAGCTGTATAAACTGTCCCTCTCATTCCTCCTCCAATATCTCTGGTGGTAGAAGCCTTTGGGCTTTTTCTCCTCAAGAATCCATGGGTAGATTTCTACAGGTGATTGGCCTGACCTTCATTTTCAGGATCGCTCAGTTCAGAATAAATTAACAAAGAAAGAGCCAGCCTAGCCAACAAATTTTGTGAAAAATAGATTCAAAGATCAGAAGAGGCTAGGCTTTAGAAGGCAGGCCAGAGGAAGATGTATCCTTTAGCTATGCCCTCTATCCCTCTGGGGAAGATATAACTATCAACACGCTGCTTAGCATAGATGTTTTCCCTCAGAATTCTCTGGAAAAGAAGAAAAAGAAGTAAGTTTGTCAAGGGCCCTTCCCAGCTTGAATTCCAGGGTTCTTGTTGTTTTCAGAATGAATCTGTTACTTTTAGGCTGGAGGAGGAGAAGCAGTTATAAAAAGGTAAAGAAAGGAGAAAACTCATTTATACCAATAAAATTAAGCCTCTTATGTCAGTTGAAGAAATGTCTGTTTTTGCCCCAACTGAACTATGGTTTGATGTCCATGACTGCTGTGGTGTGGAGTATAGAAATGCAGTATCACATCCTTGCCCAATAGTTTCTGTTCCCATTTTATCGCTTCTCAATTTGATTTTTGTTGTTGTTGTTCCAAGATGGATTTATTCTGAAAAAGAGACATTATTGGGTGGATTGTTGGCAACAGGACTCTCAGCTGCCTTTTTAGTTCTCTTTCGGCTTTTTCTGAGGAATGTGTAGCTTACAGGGGACCTTAGGTCTGATAGGTTCATTGAATACACAGAGGAATCTAGGGATGAAGCTTGGGGGGAGTAAGTTGCACTTTGGACCCTGTCCAACTAAATGTTGGTCTTGGGAAGAACTGTAGCTTTTAGAGGTGGTGGCCAATAATGACAACAGAATAACGCTGTGATAATACCTAATGACATTTTATAGTTGCTACATATGAATTCTCATTTGATTTCTCTTATTACCGTTCTGAGACAGGCGAGATAGATATTTTGTGTCTGATTTTATAGATGATGAGAAACATATCAGAAAGGTTAAATTATATAAGCAAAGTCGCACAGCTAGTTAATTGCAGTTTAGGTCTCAAGTGTCCAGCCTTCTATATCAGAAGACTCAAAAACTTCTCAGGCCTGTGGTGGCACAGTGGATAGAGCTTCGACATGGAATTGCTGAGGCCACAGGTTCAGGACCCCAGGCTACCTGGTCAAGGCACATATGACAGTCAATGAAAAACTAAAATGAAGCAACCATGAGTTGATACTTCTCACCTTCCATCCCTCTCTCTGTAAAATCAATAAATAAAATCTTTAAAAAAACACACCAAACTTCTCTGGCTTTAGTGAGACAGCTAAACAAATGCAAGCATTCCTGCCCCCAAATCCCATATCTGAGCAGCTGCTGTTCTTTGATGAAGAAAGTGATCCTTGAATCTGATCTGAGACTAGAAGAGGAACTAAGTAGAGATGAGGAAGTCAGAATTCTCCTAAGTTGCTTGAGGCTCAAGTGAGGCCACAGGTAATAAGTGGGCAGAAGGATATGGTTTGGGCAAGTCAAGGTTATCTGGAGTTCATACTTACTATTGTCATGGGTGAAGGGGAATCTCCCTCTCACAGTGGAAAACATTTGTTTATGACCAATTGGTAAAAGAATTATTTGGTATTTCTCTTTCTTTGAGTTATGTAGTGTCTCTTAAAAGGGGGGGGGTTAGTAATATTGTTTCTTATTTTCACCATCTTTTCTAGTACCTTTACTTTTGCTTTTTAAAAAGAGACTTTCAGCCCTGGCCGGTTGGCTCAGTGGTAGAGCACACCCCTGGTGTGCGGGGTCCCAGGTTCGATTCCTGGCCAGGGCACACAGGAGAAGCGCCCATCTGCTTCTCCACCCCTCCCCCTCTCCTTCCTCTCTGTCTCTCTCTTCCCCTCCTGCAGCGAGGCTCCATTGGAGCAAAGATGGCCCGGGCGCTGGGGATGGCTCCTTGGCCTCTGCCCCAGGCGCTAGAGTGGCTCTGGTCACAACAGAGCGACGCCCTGGAGGGGCAGAGCATCGCCCCCTGGTGGGCAGAGCGTCGCCCCCTGGTGGGCGTGCCGGGTGGATCCCGGTCGGGCACATGCGGGAGTCTGTCTGACTGTCTCTCCCCGTTTCCAGCTTCGGAAAAATACAAAAAAAAAAAAAAAAAAAAAGACTTTCACATGCCATTCTTAGACAAGACTATGATTCTTTTTTTGGCATGGGGGTCGAGGGTGGGTATATCATTCATATAGAAAGGAGTATGAGAGTATAAAACATTTGAAAGAATGTCAAAGTGAATATATAAGGTCTACCGGAAAGTTCGGTCCGTTTCTATCACAACAAGTTTCGACACGTAAGCACGTTTATTTGGCGCATGTGTGCCTCTCTATTTTTATCACTTAATGTATACATACTGATGTAGCAAATTAACTAAAACAAAGTTGATTCACGTTAGTCTTATGTGTGAAGTGATAATGTACCCATGGCTACTGATAAAGTTCATTTACGCCACTGTAATTTTTACGAATTTCAACAAGGAAGAAATGCTACAGAAGCATGTCTGTCACATCCACCATATTCCCCAGACTTAGCACCCTCCGACTATCACTTGTTTTTGTCCTTACAAAAGTTTTTGAAGGGCAAAAAATTCAAAAATGAAGCAGATGTCAAACAAGCACTGGTTCAATTTTTCGCATCAAAAGATAAAACAGGCCCTGGCCGGTTGGCTCAGTGGTAGAGCGTCGGCCTGGCGTTCAGAAGTCCCAGGTTCAATTCCCAGCCAGGGCACACAGAAGCGCCCATCTGCTTCTCCACCCCTCCCCCTCTCCTTCCTCTCTGTCTTTCTCTTCCCCTCCCACAGCGAGGCTCCATTGGAGCAAAGATGGCCCGGGCGCTGGGGATGGCTCCTTGGCCTCTGCCCAAGGCACTAGAGTGGCTCTGGTCACGACAGAGCGACGCCCTGGAGGGGCAGAGCATCGCCCCCTGGTGGGCAGAGCGTCGCCCCCTGGTGGGCGTGCCGGGTGGATCCCGGTCGGGCACATGCGGGAGTCTGTCTGACTGTCTCTCCCCGTTTCCAGCTTCAGAAAAATACAAAAAAAAAAAAAAAAAAAAAAGATAAAACATTTTCCAAAAATGGGATATACAAATTGCCCTCACGCTGGCAAGAAATCATTAATAATAATGGCAATTATATTATTTAATAAAGTTTATTGACGGTAAGAAAAATTTGTATTTTGTTTTATTCCAAAAACGGACAGAACTTTCCGGTAAACCTTATATATGTAACCACCTCCCACGTTGAGAAATAGAATATTGTCAGTACCTTAAAAACTCCTTGTATGGCCTGACCAGGCAGTGGCACAGTGGATGGAGCATTGGACTGGGATGCGGAGGACCCGGGTTCGAGACCCCGAGGTCGCTAGCTTGAGCATGGGCTCATCTGGTTTGAGCAAAAATTCACCAGCTTAGACCCAAGGTTGCTGGCTTGAGCAAGGGGTTACTCGGTTTGCTGAAGGCCCATGGTCTGCTGAAGGCACATATGAGAAAGCAATCAATGAACAACTAAGGTGTCACAATGTGCAACGAAAAACTAATGATTGATGCTTTTCATCTCTCCGTTCCTATCTGCTAATTACCATCCTGATTTGTGGAATTCATTCACTTTTTAAAAAATTTTTTATTGAATTTACTGGGATGACATTGGTTAATAAAATGACATAGGTTTCAGGTGTATTTATTTATATGCTAATAAAATCACATAGGTTTCAGGTGTATTTTGTATATACCGCTAGTGCTCGACTTACGACCATGATTGGTTCCGACAGACCGGCCACAACACGATTTGGTCGTAAGTTGAGTAGGCTATCTGTACAGTACTGTGAAATGATGTTATAAAAATCTTTAAGTCATATTTTATCATAATTTTCTTTAATTATTGTTATATATCATAATTTTCTTTGTTCATTTTATGCCGTTTGTATAATCTCTACACCATTTTGTTTCTTATTTTTACATTTGTCAGGTTTTAGTAAAACACTGCATTACCAGTACAACTGGTTTAATATTTGCAAAGATAATTTCCTCTTGGTAGACATCTTGGGAGGGGTTTGATGAAAAATATCCAAGACACAAAACACAAATTGCTGTACTGAGTCTGGGATAACAGATGAAATAGTGCATGTGGAAATGGTAGTCTGCTGGAAGCTGGTCTGCACTGTCATACGCCAAGTTGGGCAACTCTTGCACTGCCAGACGCGGATCAGTCGTGGCTAGCGATTGTGGTCGTAAAGTCAAATGGTCGTAAGTTGCATAGGTTGTAAGTCGATCAATATTTGTACACCTTTAGAGTGTTATCATCTAAGTGTATACCCCCTAAGCAAAACAGTTTGGTTTTGCTTCCTTATCAGTGGAATCATGCTAATCATACTACTTATATTTATATTCTTTCTCTGTGGCTTATTTTGTTCCATGTAGTGTTTGACTTCTCTTTATGCTTATGTGTGTAGTACTCATTTTCATTGCTAGAATACTACATTTTATTCGTTTATTACAGTTTATCTTTTTTTGGACAGTTGAGTTTTCTTTTGGGGGCTTTTATAAGCATTGAGTCTATTGACAATTATTGTAATTATTGGTGTATTTGGATTTATATGCTATACTTTAAAGGTATGTTTCAATGAATTTGACCAATTTACATAGCTAAGTAACCATCATTATAATCCAGATACAGAACATTTCCATCATCCCCACAAGTTCTCTTTGTGGCTATCACAGTTTATCTCCATTCCTACCTCTGGCCCCAGGAAACCTGATTTGTGCTCTGTCACTATACATTGGTTGTGTCTTTTCTAGAATTTTATATGAATGGAATCATACAGTGTGTACTCTTTCTGTGTCTGGCTTCTTTTGCTTAGTGTGATGTTTCTGAGATTGATTCATGTTGTTATATGTTACCAGGATTGCATTCCTTTGTATTACTGTGTGATATCTATTGTATTGATACAGTATTCTATAGTTTTGTTTATCTAGTTACGTAACTGTTGATAGAACATTTGCGTTGTTTCTATTTTTGAATAAAACTGCCACAAACATCTGTATGAATGTCTTGTGAACATATGCTTTCATATCTCTTTGGTAAATACCTAGGAGTGGATTTCCTGGGTTATATGTTAAGTGTTTAACTTTACAAGAAACTGCTAAACTGATTTTCAAAGTGTTTGAACCATTTTATATACTCTCCATATACTCTCCAGCAGTGTCTGAGAATTCCAGTTTATTTGCATCCTTGTCAACATTTGGTATTGTTCATCATTTTTCCTTTAGCTATTCTAGTGGATATTCAGTGCTATTTTGGTTTTAATTTGTTTCGTAGATGACTTAAGTACGATGAGCAACTTTTCATGTACTTATTTGCCATTTGTATGTCTTCTTTGGCAAGTGTCTATTCAAATCTTTAAATAGACATTTTAAGATTTAAATCTTAAAATAAATTTAAAATAAATTGTCTTTATTAAGTTTTAAGAGTTCTTTATATAATTTTGATATCAAATTATACCCTTATTAGATAAATGTTTTGCAAAATTATTTCCCAGTGCTTTCCCAATTTGCTATTTTGTTTCTTTTTTTTTCTCCTTTCTTTCTTTCTTTTGGATTTTTTCCCATTCCTTCCCCCTGCCCCTCCCCCACTAGCTTCCTTTTACCCTAGGAATTCAAGGTTACATACCTTACCTTGCCAGTAGTCAAAAGTTGTTTAGCATTTTCACTCTTCTCCTAAATAATATAGGAACCATGGAGTGCTTAAGTTCTATGCATTCTCTTCCCAGTTTTTGTCCTAATTCATATGCTGCTGTTGCTGTATTTTAATTCTTCTTTTCCTTTTCAAACTCTACAAGACAAACTATTATTGTTTTTATTTTTGTTCTATTTGTTTTTGTCATGATTATTATTTCACTGGTAAATGTTTATTTAGACTTGCCCATATATTTACTACTTCCTTTTCATTTCCTTTTGTATTTCAGCCCCTCCACCTGACATCATTTTTTTCCTGCCTTAAGATGACAGACTTTTTTCGTTTTTATTTATCTGCAAAAGGCTTTATTTTTACTCTTTCTAAAAGATCTTTGGCAGGTATTCATGGTAATAGAACTCTAGGTGACAGTTATTTTCCTTTGGACCATTTAAGATATTTTACTTTCTTTGGGCTTTCACTGTTGATTAAAAGCCAGCCACCTACTCTTTTAAATATTTTTTTATTTTTATTAAATGTTTTTTTTTTAGAGAGGATTTGTTGCTCTACTTCTTTATGTGTTCATTGGTTGATTTGTGTGTGTGTGTGTGTGTGTGTGTGTGTGTGTGTGTGTGTGTGTGACAGACAGAGAGAGACATATAGGGACAGACAGATAGGAAAGGAGAAAAATAAAAGCATCAATTCCTTGTTGCAGCATTGTAGTTGCTCATTGATTGCTTTCTCATATGTGCCTTGACTGGGGGGCTACAGCAGACCGAGTGACGCCTTGCTCAAGCCAACGATCTTGGGCTCAAGCTGGCGACCTTGGGGTTTCGAACCTGGGTCATCTGCGTCCCAGTCCAATGCTCTATCCACTGCGCCACCACCTGGTTAGGCCTTTGGTTGATTCTTGTATGTGCCCTGATTGGTGGTCGAACCCACAATCTGACATGTGGGATGACACTCTAACCAACTGAGCTACCCAGCCAGGGGCTGATTGTTTCTCTTTTAAAAGTAATCTATCTTTGTTCTCTGGGTGCTTTATTTTTTGTTTGTTCATTTTTTTAGTTTTTCCATTTATTGGGGGGGGGGAAGGGGGAGGGGGGAGAGAGAGAAAGAAGCATCAACTTGTTGTTCTACTTAGTTGTACATTCATTGATTACTTCTTGTACATGTCATGACCAGGGATTGAACCCACGACCTTGGCACTCCAGGACAACACTCTATCCACTGAGCCATCTGCTCAGGGCTGCTTTCTAAGTCTTTTAAAAAAAACTCTTTGATGTCCTACAGTTTTAACGATTTGGCTAGGTTTATATTTATTATTTTTTCTGCTAAGGATTTATTAAAATTTATGTATCTGTAAGTTGATTTGAGCAGTTTTGAAAATTCTTAGCATCTGCATATTTTTTTTAAAGAGATACTACATCTGCTCCTGTTTTTTCTTCTCCATAATGACTTATTAGACTTACATTAGACCTTAATCTTTTCTTTTTTTTTGGTATTTTTTAGAAGTGAGAAGTGGGGAGGAGGCAGACCGACAGACACCCGCATGTGCCCAAACAGGGTCCACCCAGCATGTTCACCAGGGGACGATGCTTGGCCCCTGTGGTGCGTTGCTCCACTGCATTCGGAGCCATTCTAGCGCCTGAGGCAGAGGCCATGGAGCCATCCTCAGCGCCTGGGACAACTTTGCTCCAATGGAGCCTTGACTGCAGGAGGGGAAGAGAGAGACAGAGAGGAAGGAGAGGGGGAGGGGTGGAGAAGCAGATGGGCGCTTCTCCTGTGTGCCCTGGCTGGGAATTGAACCCGGGACTTCCACACACTGGGCCGACGCTCTACCACTGAGCCAACTAACCAGGGCTAGACTTTAATCTTTAATGTCTCTTAACTTTTCTTTCATTTTTCTGGCTCTCTATTTTTTTTGCTACATTTCAGATAACTTCTTTACTCTTTCAGTTCACTGAACCTTTCCTTGGTTATATCTACTCTGCTAAATATGCCCCACTAAGTTTGGTATTTTAATTATAAATTTTTATTTCCAGATGTTTTGTTTTATTCCTTCAAATCTACTCCCTCTTAATTTAATAGTTTCTTGTTCCCTGAACATGTTTGCAAGCAAGTCTTTTAAACATGATTATTTTGTAGACTGAAGAAGGGGTTTGTTTTGGTGAATTTCTGCTAATCTTTTGTATTTTGCTGGTTATTGCTCATGTGCCTTCTAAATTTTTTTCTGTGTAGTTTTAATTTTTTTCTGTAATCTGCTTATTTTTTGTGAGATTTCATTAGTGAGAATTCTTGGAGACCTGAGGTGAAAATGGGAAAGGTTGTCCACTAGCCTGGTGTTAGTCTGAAATAGTCACTCTAAATTAAAATATCTGGTTGAGGATTTTTAAAATTATTTTTATTTATTCATTTTAGAGGAGAGAGAGAGAGAGAGAGAGAGAGAGAGAGAGAGAGAAGGGGGTAGGAGCAGGAAGCTTCAACTCCCATATGTGCCTTGACAGGGCAAGCCCAGGGTTTTGAACCAGCAACTTCAGTGTTCCAGGTCGACGCTTTATCCACTGTGCCACCACAGGTCAGGCGGTTGAGGATTTTTAGATCACCCAGGTAATGTGAATTCAGACTGCACATTCATGTGAGAACTAGTATATAGCTTATATTTTCAGTGCAATATTTTTTCCTCTTCTAGTCAAGCCCAGAGTTTGACATAGTGAATTTCCCAAGTGTCTAAGAGTTATTTCTGATTCACCCCTATACTTTGGCTGGAGCTCTATGGGATCCCAGCTTTATTGCACAGATCTTGGGAATCCTCTTGTATTGGCCGTATCCCTGAAGCTTTGGAAACCAAAGCTCAAGTTTATCAGGTAGCAAACATACTTAGGATAAAGCCTGGCTACATTTTACACTTATATCTTTGATTCCTCATCTTTATTTAGTCCCTGACCAGAGGATTTCTTTTTCATTTACTAACTCATTAATGCTTTCTAAAAAGGATATTTAGCCTGACAAGGCAGTGGTGCAGTGGATAGAGCATCACCTGGGATGCTGAGGACTCAGGTTCAAAACCCTGAGGTCACCAGCTTGAGTGTGGGCTCATCCGGCTTGAGCATGAGATTACCAGCTTGAGTGTGGGGTCATAGATATGACCTCATGGTTACTGGCTTGAAAGCCCGAGGTCACTGGCTTGAGTCCAAGGTCACTGGCTTGAGCAAGGGGTCGCTCACTATGCTGGAGCCCCCTGGTCAAGGCACATATGAGAAAGCAATCAATGAACAACTAAGGAACTGCAACAAAGAATTGATGCTTCTCATCTCTCTCCCTTCCTGACTGTCTGTCCCCTACCTGCTAAGAAAAAGAAGAAGGAAGTGAGAAAAGGATACTTAAAGTACTTTTTCCAGGGTAATTAGTTCTTTCACTGGCAGAATAATTCTAGGTATCTAGTCTGCCTGCCTTTTTACTGGAGGAAATGCTATGATTCCTTTTTTCTATTTTACCATCAGACTGGCATTCTTTTTAGCTCTGCCCTTAAGCAATGTGATCAGGGCACAAGTATCTAGGGTGGTAAGGGCATGTAGGCCGCTCTTTTAACTCCTTTTTCAACTCCTAGTTTTATGGCAGGTGGTGTTATTGGCCTCGCATTTTTGGATTTTTCTAGGACATATTCAAGGTATAGACTACTTAGGGTAGTGGTTAGCAAACTCATTAGTCAGCAGAGCCAAATACCAACAGTACAATGATTGAAATTTCTTTTGAGAGCCAGATTTTTTAAACTTAAACTATATAGGTAGGTACATTCCTTATCGAGGTAGCTCTTGCACGTGGTATTTTGTGGAAGAGCCACACTCAAGGGGCCAAAGAGCCACATGTGGAGCCACAGTTTGCCAATCAGGGACTTAGGGGACTAGTTTGGTGGGGAAGGAAGGCAAAGAGAGTGGGGAGAGAGGCCTGCAGCTGAAATGATAGAAGCCATTTCTTACTAAGAGCAAATGAGCTGGAGATCTGGAAGGGAATGCTCTCTAGTTTCAGTCACATTACATTACATATCTGGTGAACCCTGTTGGCCCATAAAATCTTTTCCATTAGTCAGGGAGCTCTGTGCTTTTGTTCTTGACTACTGCTGTTCTTAAGGCTATTTGGTTTGCTTGTATGTCTCAGTTTCCTTTTTAGAAGGCAGACTGTCATATACTTAGGAATTTATTTACAGTAATTGGGGTTTTCTGGCTTCTTTAGTCCTCTCTTCAGATATCACACTCCCATCTTAAGCTTATTTCAGAAAATGCCCATGTGATCCCTTGCCCCAAGTGCCAACAGCAGATGCAGCAATTGACATGCTGCAGGGAATTTCCAACGGCTGGGCAGGTTTCTGAAATCCAGACACGTGCTGTTCACACTTTGGCTTCTGAAGCAAGGATCAGTGGTTGAAAGAGGGGAGAGGCTGGTAGGGGACTGGAGGGAGAAAGATCTTATAATGCCTGCCCAGGGCTTAAAGCTTTGTCAGCTTTCTTCATCCCTTCTCCAGCTGGCATTGGCAGCTGTACCAGTAAATCACTGCAGAGTGAACTCACTGGAGGCTTCTGAGGCATACCTCTGACGTCATCCTGTTATCACTGCTTGTTCTGTATAAACTCCTTTCACCTCTCCCCTGAGAGAGGGTGATGCCCAGAACTCATGTCAGGGCAATGAGAAGAGAGAAATCTTTGGTAATCATTATTTTGAGATGCTTGCTAAGGATGCAATTGCAGGCCATTGACACATTCTTCAAGATCCCATGTTGGAAGAGAAAACCTTCTTTGCAAACAGAGTCTGAATACGTCTTAAGGATAAAACTGCTTTTTAAACACGAAGAGAAAGATAATCCAGAAAGACTTGAAAGTCCTAGTAATATCTAAGTTACTTTGTCTCCCCACACTCCTAATACACAGACACATACACGCACATGCGCACACACTCTCTTTATACAGCAGTGATTCTTTTAAAAGCATGAGATAATGTCTTTCTGTTCAGAATCCTCATGTGGCATCCTACTTCCCTCAAAGTAAACGCAATAGGTCTTTACAAGTCCTTTTTATGTGGAACTCTCCCCCCCCCATTTCTCCTTTCTGACCTCGTTCACTGTTCTCCCTCTGGCTTGCCTTACTCTGCTTTAGGCACACTGGCAGGTCCTCTATTAAGCCAGGGATTCTGTCACCTTTGGACTTTTGCATTAGCAGTTTGCTTTACTTGGAGTGCTCTCCCTTCAGCTATCTGTAGGGCAAAATACCTTTACCTCCTATAAGTCTTTGCTTAAATGTTACCTTCATGAGTCCTACTCTGGTGATACTATGAACACTGCTGCACTCCCACCCTGTACTCCTGATCTCCCTTATCCTGCTCTACTTTCTTTTTTATAACACTTTCTAAATACTAGATAACTTCTTTTGTGCATGTTTATTATTTTCCCCTACTACTTCTTTACAAGAATGTAAGCTCCCTGAAGATAGGGATCCTTGAGCTGTTTTATTCACTGATGTGTTGTGAATATCTAGAAGAGTGTCTAGTGTGCTATAAGTTCTCATTATATGATATTTTGAATTGAATCCAAGTAATAAATTAAGTTTGTCAGCACATCAATCTGGGCAGTGACGTGAATGGCTGAATGGCAATGCCAGGGGTATCTGTTACTGTTATCTGGGTCATTGTTCATACACTTAATGTCTTTCCTTGTTTTTTTGTTAAGGTGATGTTTCTGAAAATATAATTTCCAAATGCATGTTTTGTATCCTGGCCTGAAATTAAAATATATTAACTGTGCTTTGGTATTTAGCATTAATCCTGGAGTCAGTGTCTTTGGGGCTCTGGAAAGCAAAAGTTTTTTGAGAATAGCTTAAGTTTTTTTTTTTTTCCTGGTCTCCTAAATCTTTCATCATTTATTCTCTGTCCTTTCTTCCTGCCCATAAATATTCTTTTATTTCTCCTTCTCTACTCATTTACCATATTTTTACTGTCCATACTGGAGTAACTGTCCTGTTTATGAAAACTAAATAATTTTTTAAAAAGATTTAACATTTTGGATTTTGTTGAGAGTACTAAAAATTAAAAAAAGGAAGAAACTAACTTCTTAGCAATGATATTTATTTCTATATATGTATTGCCTGACCTGTGGTGGCGCAGTGGGTAAAGCGTCGACCTGGAAATGCTGAAGTTGCCAGATTGAAACCCTGGGCTTGCCTGGTCAAGGCACATATGGGAGTTGATGCTATGAATATTTGTTTTATTATGTAGTTCAAAGGATACTGAAAATGTTTGATTCTGTTTTTATTTATTGTACGTATTCACTTATAAAATTTTTTGTAAACTTGTTTAACAGCTGAATAATGTTTACATATGAATTCTTTTTTTATTTTTTTTTTACAGAGACAGAGTCAGAGAGAGGGATAAATAGGGACAGACAGACAGGAATGGAGGGAGATGAGAAACATCAATCATCAGTTTTTCGTTGCGACACCTTAGTTCATTGATTGCTTTCTCATATGTGCTTTGACCGCGGGCCTTCAGCAGACCGAGTAACCCCTTGCTCAAGCCAGCGATGTTGGGTCCAAGCTGGTGAGCTTTTGCTCAAATTAGATGAGCCCGCTCTCAAGCTGGCGACCTCGGCATCTCGAACCTGGGTCCTTGGCATCCCAGTCCGACATTTATCCACTGTGCCACCGCCTGGTCAGGCTACATATGAATATTTTAACATGATTTAATCATTACCCTATTTTTGGATATTTCCCCCCACTTTTCTAGTGTTATAAATAATGCTGTAATTAACATCTTTGAATGTAAAACCTTTGTCTGTATTTCCTAGTGTTTTATTAGAATATTTTTAAAAGCTTAGTTTTTAGGTTAAAGAATTTGAAGTCTTAACACTTTTCATACATTGTACTGGAAAACAAATTCTTAAGTTGTGCCAGCTTACACTCTTACAGTGGTGTTTGGGAATGCCAGCTACAACCTCTTACTAGCATTGAATTTTATGTTTTATAATCCTTGGCACAATGACTACATTCATATATTTGTTAAGTAAGTGACAGACAAAAACCTATCTTTGTGTGTGTGACAGACAAGAGAGGGACAGATAGGTACAGAGAGACAGGAAGGGAGAGAAATGAGAAGCAACAACTCTTCGTTGCGGTTCCTTAGTTGTTCAGAGACTGCTTTCTCATATGTGCCTTGACAAGAGGAGGGGGTTCCAGCAGAGCAAGTGAGTGACCCCTTGCTCAAGCCAGTGACCTTGGGCTTAAGCCAGCGACCTTGGGCTTCAAACCAGCAACCTTTAGGCTCAAGCCACCGATCATGGGGTCATGTTTGTGATCCCATACTCAAGCCAGCAACCCTGCACTCAAGCTGGTGAGCCCGTGCTCAAGCTGACGACCTCAGGGTTTCAAACCTGGGTCCTCTGCCTCCCAGTTTGATGCTCTATCCACTGCGCCACCATCTGTTCAGGCAAAAAAAAACCTATCTTTTTTTTTTTTATCCATTTTTATTGGAGAGAGAGAGAAAGAGAGAGAGGAAAGAGAATAGAGAGAGCAGGGGGAGGAGCAGGAAGCATCAACTCCCATATGTGCCTTGACCAGGCAAGCCCAGGGTTTTGAACCGGCAACCTCAGCATTCCAAGTCAATGCTTTATCCACTGCGCACCACAGGTCAGGCTCAAGCTGGTGGACTTTTGCTCAAACCAGATGAGCCCGCGCTCAAGCTGGCAACCTCGGGGTCTCGCTGGGTCCTCTGCATCCCAGTCTAATGCTCTATCCACTGCGCCACCGCCTGGTCAGGCCAAAAACCTATCTGTTTTTAATGGATTTTACTTTGAGAAGTTTTAGGTTCATGGCAAAATTGAGTGGAAAGTACAGAGTTTTCATATATTGACTGCCCCCAAACATGTACAAACTCCCCCACTATTAACATCCAGAACTAGAGTAGTACATTTATTAGAATTGATAAACCTGTATTGACATGTCATTGTCACCTAAAGTTTATAGTTTACATGTGGTTCACTTTTGATATTGTAAATTCTGTGGGTTTTGACAAATATATGACACATATCCACCATTATGGTATCGTACAAGATAGTTTCATTGTCCTAAGAATCCTCTGTGCTCTGCCTATTTATCCCTCGCATGCCTTAACCTCTGGCAACCACTGATATTTTTACTGTTTCTGTAGTTTTGCCTTTTCCACAATGTCACATAATTGGAATCACATAGTCTGTAGCCTTTATAGATTGGCTTCTTTCACTTAGTAATATGCATTTAAGTTTTTTCCATGTCTTTTCATGGCTTGATAGTTTGTATCTTTTTTTTTTTTTTTTTTTACAGAGAGAGGAATAGATAGGGACAGACAATTAATCTACTGAAGGACAGCTTGGTAGCTTCTAAGTTTTAGCAATTTTGCATAAAACTGCTATTAACATCTCTGTGCGGCTTTTTGTGTGGATATCAGTTTTGAACTCATTTGGATAAATACCATTGAGTGTGATAGCTGGATCATATGATAAGGCTATGTTTAGTTTTGTAAGAAGCTGTCTATTTTCCAACCTATCTTGTTATAATTTCATTTCTTTTTTATTGGTCAGAATGGACACTTTTTTTCTGTTTTATTAACCATTTATAGTTTTGTGTAGTCTTGTCATTTTTCTATCTAGCCTAGTATCTTTTGTATCATTTTATTTGAGCTTTACAGAAGTAAATATAGTAAGTCCTTTCTATATTCATTGATAATTTTTAATTGTATTTGATTTTAATTATGTACATTTTTTTATGTAGAAAAGATTTTAGGTAGTTAAAAATGTCATTGTTTTTCATTGCAATTTATTCCATTATTCTTAAGCTTATAAAGGTCTTTCTTTTTTAAAAAAAAACAACAACATAAACTTTTTTCTTTTAAAGACTTTAATTTCTCAGAAAGGAGAGAGAACGAGAGAGAGAGAGAGAGAGAGAGGAAGGGAGGGAGGGAGAGAGAAGGGGGAGGAGCAGGAAGCATCAACTCCCATATGTGCCTTGACCAGGTAAGCCCAGGGTTTCGAACTGGCGACCTCAGTGTTCCAGGTTGATGCTTTATCCCACTGTGCCACCACATGTCAGGCTATAAAGGTCTTTCTACTGGAGAAATTTTTAAATAGTTCTGCAAATATATTTTCATTCCCATGAGCCGGAGGGAATTCCAGCACTATGTTAGGTATGAAATGTGAAGACTCGCTTCTACATGCTTAATTAATGCAACAAAATGCTGTGAGGGTAGATCGTTTTCATCAGATATAAAAGTTCCCAACCAACAGATTAGCTCATTTTTATACATTTGTTACTTTGAATGAGGTAAGATTGGAGTCATCCTGGACTGCACTGTCAGGGTCAGACCTCTCACCTTATCTCACCTCAGGTGAAAACTGGCCAACTGGAAATTGTTTAGGATTGGAAAGTTAACATGAGTATATATGTGAGTGGTCCTGTTGTTTTGCTATTCTGGGGAGGAAGGAGCATGGTTGCCTTTTGTGGCTGTCCTGCTTTTCACTAATGAATGAATGGTCTGTGTGAAACAGAATATTGCTGAGAAAGTGCATTTGTATTTTGGAGTAAAAACTCTGGAGTAAACCATCTACCTATTAGGCTGAGTATAGCAAGGGAGTAAAGGCCATGCCAGTAGCGAGCCCACAGCCGCCAGTGCTTGGGACTGTACTCAGAGACATTTGGATACAGGTATTTCCCATAATCTCTGATGGCCTCCATTGGTTAGTCTTGGCTTTGGAAACACTGTGGAAAGTGTACTGAGGGCAGCATTCCTGCTGAGTGAATCAGTGCACCTGACTATCTTGGACTCTGTGTTGTGGAGGCCAGAGTATAGTAAGATGTCTTTGAAATCCTTTGCTTAAGGAACTCAGAGAACGGTATAGGGATGAAACAGGGAGTCAGGTCATGATGTTTCTGTTTTCTGGGTGATTGACTCATGGGGTGGGATCTGCTGCCCAAAATGTGGTCTTTCCTTTCACTGAAGGCCATGGTTATGAATTTTGCAAATGATCAATTTTTTTTTTTTTTTTTACAAGGACAGAGAGAGAATCAGAGAGAGGGATAGATAGGGACAGACAGACAGGAATGGAGAGAGATGAGAAGCATCAATCATCAGTTTTTCATTGCGACACCTTAGTTGTTCATTGATTGCTTTCTCATATGTGCCTTGACCGGGGGCCTTCAGCAGACTGAGTAACTCCTTGCTGGAGCCAGTGACCTTGGGTCCAAGCTAGTGAGCTTTTTGTTCAAGCCAGATGAGCCCACGCTCAAGCTGGTGACCTCAGGGTCTCGAACCTGGGTCCTTTCACATCCCAGTCCGACTCTCTATCCACTGCACCACCACCTGGTCAGGCACAATTGATCACATTTTTGTAAAATAATACATATTATACATACATTCATAGAAAGACTGATGGATATTGATCAAAACAATCATGATTCTCTAGGATGTGGAATTATGAGTGTTTAAAATTTTTTTTTTTGTTTTCTCTGTATTTTTGTGGTTTTTTTGTATTATATATATAGTGTGTATGTATGTTTTTTGGGGTTTTTTTTAGCAAAAGAGGGGGGCAGACAGGGAAAGAGATGAGAAGCATCAATTTTTTTTTAATTATTTTATTTTTTTAATGGGGCGACATCAATAAATCAGGTTACATATATTCAAAGATCAACAAGTCCAGGTTATCTTGTCTTTCAATTATGTTGCATACCCATCACCCAAAGTCAGATTGTCCTCTGTCACCTTCTATCTAGTTTTCTTTGTGCCCCTCCCCCTCCCCCTTTCCCTCTCCCTTTCCCCCCTCCCCCCGTAACCACCACACTCTTATCAATGTCTCTTAGTTTCACTTTTATGTCCCACCTACGTATGAAATAATGTAGTTCCTGGTTTTTTCTGATTTACTTATTTCACTTTGTATAATGTTATCAAGATCCCACCATTTTGCTGTAAATGATCCGATGTCATCATTTCTTATGGCTGAGTAGTATTCCATAGTGTATATGTGCCACATCTTCTTTATCCAGTCGTCTATTGACGGGCTTTTTGGTTGTTTCCATGTCCTGGCCACTGTGAACAATGCTGCAATGAACATGGGGCTGCATGTGTCTTTATGTATCAATGTTTCTGAGTTTTTGGGGTATATACCCAGTAGAGGGATTGCTGGGTCATAAGGTAGTTCTATTTTCAGTTTTTTGAGGAACCACCATACTTTCTTCCATAATGGTTGTACTACTTTACATTCCCACCAACAGTGTATGAGGGTTCCTTTTTCTCCACAACCTCTCCAACATTTGCGGCGCCTTAGTTGTTCATTGATTGTTCATTGATTAGGGATAGAGTATCAGCCTGGAATGCTGCGGACCCAGGTTCAAACCCCGAGGTCACCTGCTTGAGCCAATGGCTCATCTGGCTTGAGTGTGGGGGTCACCAGCTTGAGCGTGGGCTGCTGGCTTGAGCATAGGATCATAGACATGACCCATGGTCAATGGCTTAAGCCCAAAAGGTGCTGGCTTGAAGCCCAAGGTCGCTGGTTTGAGTGAGGGGTCACTGGCTCGGTTGGAGCCCCTCAGTTAGTGCATATATGAGAAAGCAATCAATGAACAACTAAGATGCAACTATGAGTTGATGCTTCTCATCTCTCTCCCTTTCTGTCTGTCTGTCCCTGTCTGTCCATCTCTCTCCCTCCCTCTAAAAATAATAAAATAAAATAAAGAAATTCCTATTAACTGATGCTCTTTGGCCTATAGATGGTCCTTTCCAACAGAAACTGGGACAGCTCATTGAGCTATTATAGTACCTGCTGTCAGTTTCACCCTTAAAGGCAAAGAAACTCCTTTTGGAAAGTAGTGGAAAGGCCTCCACATATGTGTGCTATTTCTTTAAAAGAAAGTCTAGCGGAAGTGATGCTGTAGGGAACATCTGCACTTGGGGCTGAGTGGAGAGAGCGAGATGCGCTGCAGCTGGTGTAAGGCCCTGGCAGGCTGAGGTGCTGCTGTCTATTGGGGTTTACTTCTGTCTACATTGAAACATGGCTTGGGAGGGGGTTGGTGGCCTGCTGCCAGCCTCAGTTAGCCTGCCCTTCTCTTTCCTCTTTCTTCCTCACCCCCCGCCCCCAAAAAACTCCCCTCCCTCGTGCTTTAAAGTCACATTTCCAGGCCAGACGTAGAATTAATCTCTGGGCACTTCACATTGCTGGCAGCTGAAAGCAGGATGTGGGATCTTTTTTTTTTTTCTTTCTCTCTCTGCGTCTTGGCTGACTTTTTTACCTCTCGAAGAATTTGGAAGGCCGTGAGATCTCCCCCCCCCCCCAAGTACTGTGGAGTTTTTCAGCACGCTGATCACCCTGCTGCGGCTTCACCCTAATAGACTTCATATGTTGATGCAGTTGACATCAGTATCAAACTATTTTACATGTGATCTGGTGTATTTCCTGAGGAAATCTGCAAGATATTTATTAAGAACTAATAAAATAAACCTCTCCATGAGTTTTTAGGTAGTTTTCAATTTTTCATGTCTCTCTCGTTTCCTCTTATCAATGAGTTGCTATTTTCTCTTTACTCTGACCATTGCAAAAGGAAACAAAAATAAATGTTTTAAACTATTCCTGAAGGGACAGAGAGAGAGAATAGTTCTGCCATGATGTATCAGCCGGGGCTGTATTTTTAGTGCAGCATTGTAGAAACTAAAAATATCCTGTTATAGTGGATCCTTTTTATAGGTCTGAGTGTGTGTGTATGTGTGTGTTTATAATGTTGTACGCACAAGTGCCTTTGTGCATCGGCAGCCGCTCTTCCCATTACAGCTGGACTCCATTAGTCCTTGAAAATTAATGTAATCCCAGTTAAGAAAAAAATTAATTACTCTACCAGAGCTGCATTTTATCCAAAGCTAGTGTTAGCTCCCTAGCTGGCAGCTTAGTTTGAGAGGCTCCAGGGGCCCATGGAATTGTGGCTTTGGTATCACAGCATTTGCTGCTGTTTTTCCCGTTGAGAGCATTCCTCAGTTCTTTAGGGTTAAACATGTGGCATGCAGAGAATAACTGCAGACCTCTCTGCCTCAGTGAAATACCATGTTCCAGTCTGGTCATCCCCAAAAGGGATGTCTGCCCCAGGTTTAGCTCACCTGCTATAGTAGGCTTCTCCTATCAGAATTCTTTAGAAAAGAGATTCTTTGGCAGTGGTGTTCTTTGGAGGAGAAATACCGTTTATCAAAGTCCAAGGGATGCATGGGATTTGACTAGGAGGGTTCTTCGTGGACAATGAAGAATGACAGTCATGTTTTCTTTTTTCTTTCTTTTTTTTTTTACAGGGACAGGGAGAGAGAGAGCGGGATAGACAGGGACAGACAGACAAGAACGGAGAGATGGGAAGCATCAAAAGTTTTTTATTGCAACACCTTGGTTGTTCATTGATTGCTTTCTCATATGTGCCTTGACCGCGGGCCTTCAGCAAACCAAGTAACTCCTTGCTCAAGCCATTGACCTTCGGTCCAAGCTGATGAGCATTTTGCTTAAGCCAGATGAGCCCGCACTCAAGCTGGCGACCTCGGGGTCTCGAACCTGGGTCCTCTGCATCCCAGTTCGATGCTTTATCCACTGCGCCACCGCCTGGTCAGGCTCTTCTTTCTTTTTGTCTAAGGTTGGACTAGTTTGTTAAATACTCATCTTTTATTATAAATGAATGTGTCAGAGTTGACTTCTGGTTCCTAGTCAGACTTCTCAGCACCAGCCCTGGATGAGGGGCTGACTGGCTCAGCGTGTGAGTAACGTTTCCAGTTTTGTAATCAGTGTTCTGGGATGAAGTGTAGGGCACAGCCCAGAAGTTGTTGCAGTCAGCCTCGCCTTCATGATACAGCTCTTGTGCAATTGCCTGCATTTGTTATTGTTTTGTTTTTCCTCTATGGGGGCTGGGATTGGGTGGAAGGGTAGAGTGGGATGGGTAGGAAAGATGGCTGTTTGTTTCCTTACTGGTCAGACTCTCCCAGCTCTGCTGAGAACGCAGCCTGGATCCTCAGTCTTGGACTGCAGTTCTCTTTTTCTGCTGAGCTGGGGCGTGGGCAGCATAGGCCTGTGTAACTCGTGACAGGCTTCCCAAAATGCCATGATGGCATGAATCCTCACGGTGCTGTTTAGAACAAAAACAGGGTTAGTGCCCTTTTGTTTCTTTAGGGGCATGGGCTCTAAGGTCTGTGGACCTCATGTTCTCTCCCGCTGGTGACTCTCTCCCCAAGTCCCCTCCCCATCATCCCCTAGCTGACAACTGTTTGAGCCCTTGACTTCCTGTACTTGATCCCCAGGCAGTGTAGTTCAGTAAAAGTAGTAATTAGGCCTTTTACAAATTTATTTTATTAGTGAAGAGAGTTGGTAGGTAATGGGCTGTAATTCTAACACAGCCAGTTTGGAGATTAATAAAAAATTTAAAAAGACCAGTTTTTACCATAGGCTGTGGGCCTGTTATTTTGAGTTCTCAGCTGAGCCGAAATCAGAGCAGCGTGGGACCGATGGCGGACTGTACTGCTGGGAGGATGCAGAGCCACGTTCCTTGTTGTTACAGTCTGTGCAGTGCCCGTCCTTGAGGGTGTTTTACGCTGGCATTGGAAAAAAGGAAACCTTGTTTTCCAAGAACTCTGCTCTCTCTCAGCTTGATAAGCATTTAAAAATAAAAGCTGCACAATTGAAATTGGCAGTGCATCTTCATTCTTTTGTCTCTCTGTTTATTTTTTTCCCTCATCCCTCAACATGTGTGCTACAGCCCATGGTTATTACACCCTCAAGAATGATGGCCTGGAACTCAGCAAACTTGCACCAAGGTCTGCCTGCCCTCCCCTGTTTGGAGCTGGCTGAGGCATCAGGGCCTAGCACCAAGAGGCTTGGTGGATCAGCCTCAACAGCTCCATCTGTGGCACATTTTCCTTTCCCGCTGAAGCTGCTGCTTGGAATTTTAGCTTCTCGAGAATCTGATGGTCGGCCTAATCTTTCTTTATAGTTTTTGCAGTTAACTTAATTGATTTGTTTACCTGTTATTGGAAGAGCTCAAAAAAAAAGTGCTTTGGCAGTAATCAGGAGAAGTCCTGGATTTTTAAGATTCTTTTAAGCTAAAATTTAAAATACTGACCCAGGAAGTAGAAAAGCTACTATGGCTTAGGCTAGGGTGAAGGTAAGTCCTGGTTTGCCTAGGGATAGACCCTGTTTATGAGTTATTATAATATACCCTTTCACGCTCACGAGTAAATATTACAGTTTAGGAGATGAATTTTAGCATCACCCAGGCATAGATTAATTTAGAAAAAAAGGAAAAAGGAAAAAAACTCAAAACGGAAAAACAAACCCTCACTCACGACAACATGTTAATTCTTTGTTTAGAAATTGGCTTTGTAAGTCAGCACCAAACCCTGCTCTCAGTCTTGTATGCAAATTCCACAGGAGTTCTGCAGGACATATGTGACCTGAGAAACAATTGCTGTATCTCCTGGCTCTATGAGTGAGGACTGGCCTTCCTGTTTGAGTAGCTCCTGGTAAAGCCAACTTTGAAACACTTTCATTTACTTTAGCATTTCTGGTTATCATTGCCTAGTTGGTTGAGTCAGAACCTGGAGTTAGTTTTGGGTAGGGTATGGTTTCAGGTTTGTAGACTTCCCAGTTGATGGCTGTGAAGGGTTGGTGCCTGATGTAACTGAATAGGGTGTTACTTCAGGTTAGTAGTCCTTGTTTTTGCTTGGCTGGTTGGATTGAACCTGGTATTACTGTTTCTCAAAGAATATTTTTGGTTTCATAACTGAAGGTCAGCAGTTCGCAAGAGCTGAACTTAAAGCCAACACTGTGGTTTGTCTTGTGCCACTGGGCCAGCAGCACTGCATCCCTGATCGATTGATCTGCAACAATATGAGACCACGAACAGCAACTGCCAGACAAAACTCCATCTCACCCCATTTCCCTGTCCAACCCGTCTCTCTGCCCAGATCCCCTTTCTTTTTCCTTGTATGCCTGTCTCACTCTTGGTTATGTATTTCACTTTTTTGGGTCTATCTTTTTCCATCTCCCTGTCTCTTTCCATAACAGTTTTTAATAATGTTTTAGTTAGTTCCAGGCTTTTCCCTGAATGGATCCCATTGGAAAATGCATTTGAAAGGAAACAGTTATACACTTCCCTTCCTTTGAAACTCTGTTGGCACCTTTTCCAGTGCAGTAAACCATACAACATGTATTTTCAAAGTTTCCAAATACAGACACGCTGGCGTTAAATTTATGAAAAAATATTTTATTCAGCTGTATGGTAACTGTGACTTTCAGAGATGCTGATCAGATTTGAAATTGGTGCTGACTTTTGGAACCCCAACAGGTTTTCAGATCTCTGCAGGAAATATAGCCACATTAGGGAGTCTACAATGTTTTGTGCCTTAGCCTTTGTTTGCAGGCTGGGTGGGAGGAGTTGGGGCAAGAGCTGTAGATGTGGGGATCCCCCAGCCACACCCAGAAAAAAAAAAAACAGGGAAAGTCAATGAGTCATTGAAGAATATTGCATAGCTGTGTTCGGTACAGGAACAGAAAGTAAATTCTTTCTATTCACAGAAGGTAAATTCTTTTCTGTTTTCTCCAGACAAGGATTGGAGGTCAAGTAACACCTGTTCATGTGGTATACTATTTCCTTTAGGGTGCCATGGCTAAGAAGAGATTTTTGTTTGTATTCAGAGTAATGATGATGTCTGTAAATGATTACCTCACTCTCCCCTTTTTATATATACTATGGTCTGGTGCAGAAAAAAAAAAGTATGTTAGGATCAGTTCTATTTGAAAGTCTGTGGGTTTGACTCAGGTTTGAATTTGTTCAATAAAGACAGTGACTTTCTCAAGGATCCCAGCTGTTCAGAAGAGACTTGGGAATTCTCTTGAAAGAAGTCTTTAGAAGGGGTTTCTTCCAAATGGTTCAAGCAACTGACCTCTTTCTTGGCTCATTTAGATTTATATACTATGCCACTTCAGCTTTTCGTTGCTGACCAGCTTAGCAGTTGGGACACTTCAGGGCATTCTGAGAGATTCTTTGCCTGTTGTCTAGGCCAGAAGCTATTGAAGACAAACCAACTAAAGTTGAGCATCCTGTAGTAGGCCATATGTCCCATTCAATTCAGTTAATGTTAAGCATTCATTGGGTGTCTCATTCTTAGCTTTTTGGGTAGCATTTGCCTTTGCTGACTATAGACTTTCAGAAATGCATTCAGTGATCATAACAGTATCTTTCTCTGTTCTCCCCTTCCTTTCAAATGCTGCCCGTTTCTTGGGTCTTTCTTTCTCATCCAGTGTCTTAATATCAGCACTTACTAAAAATATTACCTTGGCTGCCTTCATTTCAGTCTCTCCCATTGATGTATTGTAAAATCGCATGGCTTTTTAATTTGTTTTTTGTTTTATTTTATTTTAGTGAGGGGAGGGGAGGCAGAGAGACAGACTCCCGCATGCTCCCTGACTGGGATCCTCCTAGCAAGCCCGCTAGGAAGTGATGCTCTGCCCATCTGGGCTGTTGCTCCATTGCAACTGGAGCCATTTTTTAGCACCTGAGGCGGAGACCATGGAGCCATCCTCAGTGCCTGGGGCCAACTCAAGCCAATTGAGCCATGGCTGCAGGAGGGGAAGAGAAAGAAAGAGAAGGGGGAGAGGTGTAGAAGCAGATGATCTCTTCTCCTGTGTGCCCTGACCAGAATCGAACTTGGCACATCCACACCCCAGGCTGGCTATCGTCTCTCTGTGAATTGCTTCTAAAGTTTTTTACTGCTCAGATCTTTTTTTTTTTCCAGGACTTTTTTTTTTTTAATCTTTAAAATTTTTTATTTTATATTTATTGTGTTTACATGGATTCAAGTGTCCCACTGAATATAACTCCCTCACCCCCCACCCCTGTGTCCCTTTTTATACCCCCTTTGCCCCCCTTCCCCTAACTCGTTCCCCCCTTCCCTCTAGGATTTGCTGGCCTGTTATCTATATCTCTGTGTTATGTATATATAGTTTCACTAATCCCTTTACCTTCTCTGATCCCATCCCCTCATCCCCTTTCCCTCTGAGAGCTGTCCCTCTGGTCCCTGTGACCCCACTCTGCCTCTATTTCATTCCTCAGTTCACTTTGTTCATTAGATTTCACATTTATGTGAGATCAAATGATATTTTTCTTTCTCTGCTTGGCTTATTTCACTTAGCATAATAGTCTCAGGTCCATCTATGCCATCGCAAAAGGTAAGATTTCCTTCTTTTTTACAGCCACGTAGTATTTCATTGTGTATATATACCACAGCTTTTTAATCCACTCGTCCACTGACGCATATTTGGGCTGTTTCCAGATCTTGACTATTGTAAGCAATGCTGTAATAAACATGGGGGTGCATATCTTTTTTTGAATCAGTGATTTGGTATTCTTGGGATATATTCCTAAAAGTGGGATAGCTGGGTCAAAATGCAGTTCCATTTTTAATTTTTTGAGGAAACCTCATACAGTTCGCCAAGGTGGCTGCACCAATCTGCATTCCCACCAGCAGTGCAGGAGGGTTCCCTTTCCTCCAAATCCTAGCCAGCGCTTATTATGTGTTGTTTTGTTAATGAGCGCCATTCTGACAGGTGTGAGGTGGTATCTCATTGTGGTTTTAATTTGCGTTTCTCTGATGATTAATGACCTTGAACATTTTTTCATATGCCTATTGGCCATCTGTATGTCCTCTTTGGAGAAGCGTCTATTCAGTTCTTTTGCCCATTTTTTAATTGGATTGTTTACCTTCCTGGTGTTGAGTTTTACAAGTTCTTTATAAATTTTGGTTATTAACCCCTTATCAGACGTATTGGCAAATATGTTCTCCCATTGTGTGGGTATTCTTTTTATTTTGTTAACAGTGTCTTTTGCTGTGCAAAAGCTTTTTAGTTTAATATAGTCCCATTTGTTCATCCTGTCCTTTATTTCACTTGCCCGTGGAGATAAATCAGCAAAAAATATTGCTACGAGAGATATCGGAGAGTTTACTGCTTATGTTTTCTTCCAAGATGTTTATGGTTTCACGACTTACATTTAAGTCTTTTATCCATTTTGAGTTTATTTTTGTGAATGGTGTAAGTTGGTGGTCTAGTTTCATTTTTTTGCAGGTAGCTGTCCAATTTTCCCAACATCATTTAACTGCTCAGATCTTTTTCCTGAGGTTTAGCCCATACTTCTAACTTCTTGTTGGACATTTTCACCTACAATCTGAAGCTTACTAAAAATGGACTCATTGTGTTTTTTATGCATTACAAATCAATTTCCCCAGTGGAGATTTGGATTCCCCAGAAAGTTGGTTGGGAATGCTCTCAGGGTTACTACCTGAGGGGACGTGAAAGAAGCAGGATGAGGCAGAAGAAGTTCAACTGCACTGCAGCTGTTAACAGAGGCCTTAGCAGTTCTACAGAGAGATATGGGGCTGGACTAACTCTTTAGAATAGTCCCAAATTGGATCAAAGGAGCTGACTCTTCGTACCCTCTCCTGCCCTCCATCTGTCGTCAGCCAGTGAATGATGTGAGTTATCCCTGGGAATGAGGAGTGACATTGGAGAGGTGCTTTTTTTCAGCTGAGAAAAAGGTTGGGAGAGGGATCAGTGGAGATTTGCTGCTGCCAACACTCTCAGCCATTGGGAGAATGAGTGCTTTAGTCCCGGAGGGGATCTGAGTGGTGCACCAGAGCATCTGCTGCCCCGCCCGAACTGTTCCTCCTATGTACAGTAGTTCTGTTATTGGTACCCATGTCCTCCTTTCTCCTGGGCTTTCCTGGCCTCACTGTTTCTATTTTTAAGTTGAGGTATAATTTACATAAAACATTAATACGCAGATTTAAAATGTTGTGTTTAATGAGTTTTGACAAATGCCAACCCCACTTTTTTTCTTCTTTACCCTGTATGTAAGGGGCGTTTGAAAATAATAAGAACCATCTTGAGCTAGCGTAAACAAGAAAGGAAATGTATTGCAAGGAATTTGAGGACAAGGATATAGCCAGGACTGCTACAGTAGAATGAAGAAAGGGATGGGAACTAATAAAGCCTTTTCTGCTCCTCTGTTTTTTGTTGTTCTTTTTTTGTGGGGGTTTTTTTTTTGTGTTTTTTTGCATATCGCTTGCCCCTCTATGCCCTCCCCTTCCTGACACATAGTAAGGGTTTTTGTAATTAGTAGCTTTAATTATTATTTTATTAAAGATTTTATTTATTTTATGGGGGGGGTAGGACAAGAAGTAATTGCTTCACTCTAGCTGTTCATTGGTTGCTTGTCATATGTGCCTTGACCAGGCAAGCCCAGGGTTTTGAACCAGTGACCTCAGTGTTCCAGGTTGACACTCTATTCACTGTGCAACCACAGGCCAGGCTATTATGTCATTTTTGTATAATATATTTTTATAAATAGAGTTATCTCACCATTTATTTATTTATTTATTTATTTATTTATTTATTTATTTATTTTACAGAGACAGAAAGTCGGAGAGAGGGATAGACAGGAACGGAGAGAGATGAGAAGCATCAATCATCCGTTTTTTGTTGCGACACCTTAGTTGTTCGTTGATTGCTTTCTCATATGTGCCTTGACTGCAGGCCTTCAGCAGACCGAGTAACCCCTTGCTCAAGCCAACAACCTTGGGTCCAAGCTGGTGAGCTTTGCTCAAACCGGATGAGCCCATGCTCAAGCTGGCGACCTTGGGGTCTCGAAACTGGGTCCTCTGCATCCCAGTCCAAGGCTCTATCCACTGCACCACTGCCTGGTCAGGCCTCACCCTTTTTAATGGCTATGTATTCCACTGTATATATGTCCCATAATTTATTTAATGTCCTCTACTGATGGAAATTTCAGTTGTTTGCAGTCTTTTCTTGTCCAAACTGTGTGGCAGTGAATTTCCTCATTCCTGTAATTTCACACATTATCTTTTTATTTATTTATTTATTAATGTTTATTGTATTGATTTTAGAGAGAGAGACAGGAAAATCAATCTGCTCCTGTATGTGTCCTGACCAGGGATCAAACTGGCAACCTCTGCGCTTCGGGATGATAGTAACCAACCGAGCTATCCAGCCAGGGCTACACATTATCTTTACCTCTGAAGATACTTTTCACTTTCTTCTTTGAGCGAATCCTATTAGGCTTTAGCTTCTTGAGGTCCAGTTTATATCTCATTTATTTTTGAAAGCTAAATGCCTAGTACAAGGTATGTAGTAGCTGCTTAGTAAATACTGACTGTGTGAATAAGAAAATGAATTAATCCAGCACTAAGTGAGGGACTATTTAGAATGGATCAGGTCTGATGACCAGGCACATTAGTTAGTGCTTGGAATTTATTGTACTCTGCACTGTAGACCCTGCTCTTGTGGGATTCTTACTTAGTAGGGGAAACTTGAGGGGTTGTAAATCCTGGGCTGGGGCAGCTTTGAGCAACATGCCTGGTGTATATTATGGATAGAAATATTTTAAGCCCAGAATAAGAAGGCCCATTAGGCAGCACAATACAGGCTTAATATTATGTTGGGGCCTGACCAGGTGGTGGCACAATGGATAGAGTGTCGGACTGATATGCCGAGGACCCAGGTTCGAGACCCCCAGGTTACCAGCTTGAGCATGGGCTCACCAGCTTGAGCCTAAAAGCACTGGCTTGAGCAAGGGGTCACTCGCTCTGCTGTAGCCCGCCAGTCAAGGCACATATGAGAAAGTAATTACTGAACAACCAAGGAGCCACAAAGAAGAATTGGTGCTTCTCATTTCTCTCCCTTCCTGTCTTTCCTTGTCTATTCCTCTCTCTGACTAATGTCTCTGTAAAAAAATAAATAAATAAAATAAAAAAATTGGGTCTTGAAGGAAGGACTTACTTAAATAATGGAGAGGAAAGAGATAGGTGTTGGGGAGTAGGGGTCGAAGAAGGTCATTCAGGGCCAGAGGCTGGTTTGCTACATATTTTATTTCTTCTTGGCTGTGGTCATTTACTATCTATCTTGTGGTGTGGACACTTTTTAAAAAGCAAGGTGGTGTTCTATAAATAAATCTCATAGGTCTTTTGAACCAAGCAGATGTAGGTCAATTCTGTCCTCCAAATGGAGGAAATCTCACCAAGAAAATGAAGTTGAGTTGGTGCTTAAAAACTGTTTGGCAGGGGATGCTAATCCCAGAATTATGGAGCTTTGTTCTCTGTACCAATATTCAAATATAAATTTAGCTTTTAAATCTCTTTGCTTTATAGCATGCTGTTGTACTTTTTGTTTTAGAAATATCCTCCAAATGTTCATAAATCAAATTATATAGTTTAGACCACTTCCCTTTAATATCCATACATCTATGTTTATGTGTATATTTTTAATAGCATATATTTTAAGATATCCTTTAGCATTTTTAAACAAGAATCTTTTAGATTGTATGTCATTTTCTCATTTATTGAGGGCTTTTCTTTAAGATTTTAGAATACTCTAGTCTTTAGTTATCGCACTTGCAGTTGGACTCTTAGTCTCTCTGTCACATACTGAATGTTGGGTAAACAAGTGCATTACCCATCAGGATCTCTCTGCTTAAAATCTTTATGGATTTTTTTTTTTAATTTTTTTTTTTTTTTTTTGTATTTTTTTCTGAAGCTGGAAACGGGAGAGACAGTCAGACAGACTCCCGCATGCGCCTGACCGGGATCCACCCGGCACGCCCACCAGGGGCAATGCTCTGCCCACCAGGGGGCGATGCTCCGCCCCTCCGGGGCGTTGCTCTGCCGCAACCAGAGCCACTCTAGAGCCTGGGGCAGAGGCCAAGGAGCCATCCCCAGCGCCTGGGCCATCTTTGCTCCAATGGAGCCTTGGCTGCGGGAGGGGAAGAGAGAGACAGAGAGGAAGGGGGGGGGGGGTGGAGAAGCAAATGGGCGCTTCTCCTATGTGCCCTGGCCGGGAATCGAACCCGGGTCCCCCGCATGCCAGACCGACGCTCTACCGCTGAGCCAACCGGCCAGGACCATATGGATTCTTTTGAACTAAGAATTATCTCCTAATTTTATTATTTTAACTTGGTTTTAAAAATTCTCTTAAGCCTGACTAAATGATGGTACAATGAATAGAGTGTTGACCTGGGACACTGAAGACCCAAGGTCAAGAAGCTCCAAGGTCACTGGCTTGAGCACGGGCACACCAGCTTGAGCACAGGGTCACCAACTTGAGCATGGGATCATAGACATGACCCCATGGTCGCTGGCTTGAGCCCAAGGTCTCTGTCTTGAGCAAGGGGTCACTGGCTCAGCTGGAGACCCCCCTCCCGCCCTGTCAAGGTACATATGAGAAGCAATGAACAACTAACTGAACTGCTGCAACTATGAGTTGATGCTTCTCATCTCTCTCCTTTCCTGTCTGTCCCTCACAAAAAAAAAAATTTTTTCCTTAAAGCATTATGTACCTATTACTGTATAAAATAGTCCTGTGTCTATGTTTTTGAAAAAACATTCTTAGATTGTGATACATATGTGTTTTGTCTGACCACACAGATAACATTGGGATCATATTTCTTGGGTATCTTTTAACAATATGTAGTATAAGGCCATGTAATACAAAGACCTTTTCAAGGTCATTGTTTATTTTTTTCATACACTATCCCTTGCATAAAGTCCATGTTAAAAAAATATTTTAGAACTCAGTGCTGAGAAAAGATTTGTTTTTCCTGAGGAACTGATATACTTATTTCTTTCCAATAATGACAACTATGCAGTTGTTAGTGTTTCCTTTTTTGCTTTGCCAGGAAATTCATAGGCAAGTTCTAAGTTCATTCATGGTAAACTGTTAATCCATGTGATTGACATACTTGTATTTTCTTTTTTCTTGGTTCTGATTTTCTGTATCTATTTTAATATTATTTCATTTTAGGTGAATTTTTCCTTAAGTTGTCAAATTTTTGTGGAATAGGTATAAAAAATAATATAAGTAAAAAATTTTAAATCTAGTTTAAAACAATACAGTGGTGCCTTGAGATACGAGCAGACCAACTTACGAATTTTTAAAGATACGAGCTGCGACTCGGTCCATACTTTTGTTTGAGATCCAAGCGAAATTCTGAGATATGAGTAGTGATTCGGGAAGCTGCCACTAGTTGGCGCGTTGGCACATGGGTCCAGTATTGGCAGCACAACACCAGCATCTTGTTATTTCTCATGTGTTTCCCGTAGAATCAAGTCGAATCTCATGCATTGTACTCATTCTTGCATCAGTTTTGCATATTTTACTAACTTTTTTTGTGTGCTATTATGGGGCCAAAGAAAGTGAGTGTAAAGGACAGTGTTGAGAAGAAGAGAATGATGTCGATAGAATTAAAGTAAATAATGGAAAAACACGAGCATGGTGGACGAGTGATTGAACTGGCAAGGCTGTACGACCGCAATACATCTACAATTTGTACCATCCTTAAACAAAAGGATGCCATCAAAAGCACAAATCCAGCAAAAGGGACTACAATTCTGTCCCAATTAAGGACAAATATCCATGAAGAAATGGAGAAACTTCTGCTGGTGTGGGTGATAGAGAAAGAGCTGGCAGGAGATACAGTGATGGAGACTATAATATGCAAAAGGCACGGCGACTTGAAAAAGAAAGAACCATCAACCTCAAAAGAGGCATCAACCTCAGAAGATACATTTAAGGCAAGTCATGGCTGGTTTGAAAATTTCAAGAAGAGATCTGGCATCCACTCAGTGGTGAGGCATGGTGAAGCTGCAAGTGCTGACATTAAGGCAGCTGAGGAGTACATTGCATGTTTTGCTGCACTTATCGCAAAGGAAGGCTATATCCCCCAACAAGTGTTCAACTCTGATGAAACAGGATTGTTTTGGAAAAAAATGCCCCAGAGGACTTTCATCACCGCAGAGAAGAAGCTGCCAGGCCATAAACCCATGAAGGACTGTCTGACCCTTTCATTGTGTGCAAATGCTAGCGGTGACTGTAAAGTAAAGCCACTGCTAGTGTATCATTCTGAAAATCCTTGAGCCTTTAAGACTCACAAGATTCTTAAAGAAAAAGTTCAGGTTATGTAGCACACCAATACTAGGGCATGGGTTACGCGGCAGTTTTTTATTAAATGGGTAAATCTGGTCTTTGGTCCTGCAGTGAAGAAATATCTTCAAGAAAATAAACTCCCGATGAAAGCATTACTAATCCTTGAAAATGCTCCAGCCCACCCACCTGGTCCTGAAGATGACATTCTCGATGAGTTCAAATTCATGAAAGTCCTCTACCTCCCACCCAGCACGACTTCAGTCTTGCAACCTATGGATCAGTAAGTCATTACCAACTTTAAAAAGCTTTACACAAAGCACTTGTTCTGCTGCTGCTTTGAGGTGACTGAGAATACAAATCTAACCCTTCGAGAGTTTTGGAAAGATCACTACAACATTGTGATATGTTTACGCATTATTGACTTAGCATGTCAAGAGCTTACAAGAAAAACCTTGAACTCGGCATGGAAAAAGTCATAGCCTGATGTTGCAGACAGGGACTTCGAAGGATTCGAATCAGGGACCGAGACCGAGGTAGAAGTGTTGGAGGAGATTGTGTCCCTCAGAAAGTCTATGGGTCTGGAGGTAGATGAGGGTGATGTAAATGAGCTTGTTGAGGAACATGAAGAGGAACTCAAGAGATTAGTAGTGAGGAAGAAGTAGAGTCGGAGGAAGTGATTTCTACAAGTGAAATTAAAGACATGCTGGCAATGTGGGAGAAGCTTTCAAGTTTCATTGAAAAGAAACACCCGGAAAAAGTGGAAAAGTTTCAACTGGTCGTGCTTCAGCACTTTTTAATGACGTTTGTTACATTTCCGTAACATTTTAAAAGGCAGACAAAAACAAAACTCTTTGGATAGATTTTTATTCAAAAGTCCTGCAAGTGAAAGTGCCAAAAGTGCAGCCAAAAAGGCAAAAACAGGTGATGATTAAATGAAAAATACGGAATGTTAAGCTTAGATTAAGTTTAAAGTTAAGAAAGTGCATTTTTTTACAATTAAGTTTTTGTGATTTCATTTTAAGTAAAGAAAGTGCAGTTTTAGTTTTGTTTAAAGTAAAGAATGCAGTTTTAGTTTACATTTAGTGTTAAGAAAGTGCAGTTTTAGTTTACGTGTCTACAGTGCCTGCATTCCTTCCTCCCTCCCTCTTCCTCTGCTATTCACCTCCGTTAGCCGCACTTGTCTGTCTCCAAGGTAAGAATACAGTACTAAATAACACTTTTTTCTTTTATTTCATATATTTGGTTATGCATTGGTAAAGTATACATGTGTGTTTCTTAATTAAAAACGTATTTTTTCATAATTTAGGATGGTTTGGGGATGTTTCACAGGGCTGGGACAGATTAAATCTATTTCAGTTATTTTATCCACTGTGCCACCCCCTTGTCAGTATTTCAGTTATTTTAAATGGGAGATATTTGATATACTAGTTGACTGACTTACAAGCTCAGTTACAGAATGAATTAAACTCATATCTCAAGGTATTACTGTATAAGATTTGAGTAAGTATTGCTGATGACTGATCATTCAGCAAACTGCATACAAATTTAGAAGACCCTTTACTAAAGGGGTTGTTCTTTCTAGAGCTCCTAAATCGGGGCTAGTTTGTGCCTCACTGGGTTTCTAGTCACCTTCATTGAATGCTGCCTTTCTTACTTTCTTCTTTGGCATAATTGATTTATTTAGCCATTATTTTGCTGAACTCTTTTCTTTTCTAAACTACATGTTACATGGTGGGTGGGGTTGGATGGAGTCATTACTCACTGTAGTTTGGGCATTGATTGTGGATTGTAAAGCTGTGAGGAACTTTTTAGGGTAAATTGCTAGAGCAGAGCCAGGTGAATATTCACAAGGAATCTTCCAAAGAATTATGACTTATTGTCCTCATTTTTCAGTACTGAATCCTCAAGATTTGAGTGATGGCATTCATGTTTGCATTCTGGAAGCTTGTCAGGAGTCCAAGTGACCCTTCCTATTCTGGTTACCTCTCTGCCATACCTATTTCATAACTTTTTTTGGGGGGGCATTATTTGCAAATGCTGTAAAACTCTTTTTAAAACTCTCCAGGTTGCCTGACCTGTGGTGGCGCAGTGGATAAAGCATCAACCTGGAACGCTGAGGTCGCCAGTTCAAAACCCTGGGCTTGCCTGGTCAAGGCACATATGGGAGTTGAAGCTTTCTGCTCCTCCCCCTCTTCTCTCTCTCTCTCTCTCTCTCTCTTAAAATGAATAAATAGAAATAATTAAAAAAATAAATAAAAATAAAACTCTCCAGGAAGCCATAAAATGAAAAGAACTTGATTCAATCTGTTAATATGGAAGCTGCACACTTTTCTGTCTCTCTGTTTCCCATGTCAAAAGAGCTTTCTCTGAATCTGTATGTCTACAGGCATTACCTCTCATTAACTCTTACTTTAAGTCCTAAGTGTTCCTAAAACTTCACACGTACCAGCAAAGGCGGGTTTCAAGCTCTTGGTCTGAATCAGCTGCCAAATTCTGCCTGCTCTATCAGAAGGAATGTAGCTGTATTAATTCCTTCTCACTGTTGCAGCAAAAACGTCCTTCTAGGTTGGCTAATGAGTATGCCTCCTTCCTTTTTCTTCTCCACAACCTCAAGTAACTTCTGATATAAGACATCCCAAGTCTGGTGATGGAATTTTCTAGAGCTTACCTGCTTGATGTAATTAATAAGCTGCCATTCTTGTCTATTCTTCCCTCAAATATTGGGAAGAAGGGAGACTTCCCAAAAATTCTGGCAGAGCAATGTAGAAGAAGAAATCTGTCCTACAAAATCTACTTGTAGCTTTCCAATGAGATGCTGGAATGGTAGGACCTCCTCTACTGGGGCCCATTCCTGAGGGACTCAGCTGATGCCAGCATGCCATTCTATTGTCAGCAGTTCAGGTTGCCCAAGAGGGGACATATTTTTTCAATAATCTTGGAATGAGGCAGGGAATTCTGAGCGACAAAAATAGCAATCCAGAGACACAGCTAAGGTGGAAATGGCCAATGTGCTTGGTAATTGATTGACTGATTGATTGATTTCCCAGGAAATCTGTAGGAGTGCCATTTCTAAAATGCATGGGTATTTTCTGGGAAAAGTTAAGCACTCATTTAGAAGTGTTTTCATTTTTCCCTGTAGAGAGTAGAAATGGTTTGTTGTCTGTCTTGCCAAGATGTATTGATAGAGCCCCCAGGACATTTCTTTTTTTTTTTATTGATTTTAAATTTAATTTATTTATTTTGTCACAATGACAGAGTCAGAGAGAGGGACAGACAGGAAGGGAGAGAGATGAGAAGCATCAATTCTTCATTGTGACACCTTAGTTGTTCGTTGATTGCATTCTCATATGTGCCTTGATGGGGAGGAGGGCGGGGGGAGGCTACAGCAGACCGAGTGGCCCCTAGCTCGAGCCAGCGACCTTGAGCTCAAGCTGGTGAGCTTTGCTCAAACCAGATGAGCCCGGTCTCAAGCAGGCGACCTTGGGGTCTCGAACCTGGGTCCTCCACATCCCAGTCCGACGCTCTATCCACTGCGCCGCCGCCCAGTCAGGCAGGACATTTCTTACTCTAGAGAGCCATATAAAGGTGGAGGGAAAGCAGAGCTCTCTTCTGGAGAAGGCCAAGCACTTCTGTAGATTGTTTTCTCATCTTCAGAAGATAGTAGTTGTGTTATAATGCTATAAAGAGCTTTGAAATCAACTCAAGAATCTGATCTCTCCGTTTAGTCATTTATCATCTGTTTGACCTTGGTGAAGAAAGTTAACTTATTCTCACTGAGGTTTAGCTTCCTTGTCTATAAAATGGGGAATGTCACTGCCAGTTCGCAGCATTTTTCTGAGTTTTAGATTAGAAAACATATGCAAAACATCTTGCACAGGGGCTTGGTATGTATTAGGTACGCAGTAGATGTCTAGTTTTCTTTATCAAATTAGCCTCTAAGTTACAAACTCTTAAAATCTAAAATGATGAGTCAAACTAGCCTATCAAATGCCATTCCTCTATTTAAAATTTTTTTAACAGTTTTGAGCTATATTGATGTATTTAACTACACATATTTTTTTAAATTATTTTTCTTTATTTATTCATTTTAGAGGAGAGAGAGAGAGAGAGAAGGGGGGGAGGAACAGGAAGCATCAACTCCCATGTGTGCCTTGACCAGGCAAGCCCAGGGTTTCGAACCGGCGACCTCAGCATTTCCAGGTCGACGCTTTATCCACTGTGCCACCACAGGTCAGGCTTAACTACACATATTTAAAGTGTACAATTTGCCCAGCCTGTGGTGGCACAGTTGTTAGAGCACCAACCTGGAATGCTGAGGTCCCTGGTTTGAAACCCTGGGCTTTTTTTGATCAATGCACATACGACAAGCAAGCAATGAACAACTAAAGTGAAGCAACTTTGAGTGGATACTTCTCGCTCCTCCCCCACACACCCTCCTGCCTCTTTCTTTAAAATCAGTAAAAAAAATCATACAATTTGGTGAATTTTGACATATCTATACATTTGTGAAACCATCACCACCATCAAGATAATAAACCTAACCCTCACCACCAAGTTCCTTGTGTCCCTTTGTAATCCATTCTTCCTTAACCTTCCCCTCCCAATCCCCAGGCAACCACTGGTATGCTTTCTGGCACTGTAGATTATTTTGCATTTTCTAGAGTTTGACAGTTTATTTGTGTCCTGACCCCCAGTCTGCCTGTCTTCTGTATTCCGCATTCCGCATAGTAATTTTGACGTTCATCCATGTTGTCGATAGATTCAGTACTTTGTTTCTTCTTGTAGTAGTCTTCCATTGTATGGATATGCTACAGTTTGTTTATTCCTTTGTTGATGGACATTTGGGTTTTTCTAGTTTCTGGCTGTTATGAATAAAACGGCTATAAACATTCAAGTGTAAGTCTTTGTGTGGATATATGACTTCATTTCTCTTGGGTAAATACATAGGAGTGGTATAGCTGGGTCATTTGGTAAATGTGTGTTTTAACTTTTTAAGAAACTTCCTAACTGTTTTCCAGAGTGCTTGTGTTATTTGTGTATGAGATTTCTCATTACTTCACATCCTCACCAACACTTTTTATTCTCTGTCTTTCTAATTCTGGCCATCTTAGTGGGGGTGGAGTTGTTTTTGTGGTTTTGATTTCCCTAATGATTAATAATATTGAGGGTCTTGTCATAAGCTTATGTACTTATTTGCCATCCATAAAGCTTTGCCTTTTTTTTTTTTTTAAAACTTAATAGGTTGAAAGAGTTCTTTGTATAGTCTAGGATCTAGGTATGAGTCCTTTGTCAGGTATATATTTTACAACTATTTTACCCAGTTAGGAAATTTTCTCTGGTTTCTCTTTTTATTTTTGTCTTTTGAAGAGCAAGTGGTTTTTATTTTAATAAAGTCTTTTTTTAAGTTTGATCTTTACAGATTTATTGGCAAAGGGGCAACTTAACATGGTATTGTAGTTTATGCTGCCAATTTTTAAAATTTCCTAATATCCATTTGATTAATGGTCCAAAGCAGTGCAGCACTGAAAACACATAGGCAATTTCATTTATGAAGAAAATATTTATGAAGAAAACAGCCTTACCTTAGCTCATGTTTTAAGCAACTTTTTTTCCCTGACTGCCCCTGTTAAAGAATGTACCTATCATTAGTTTGAGATTTATACGTTTACTTCTTTTTTGAGCAGCAAGAACATGTTTAAACAGCTCACTTAGCTTCTGCAATTCATTCTTCTTGTCGTCTTTCTTCACTTTCTCATCACCTTCACTTTGTGCTGCTTTGCATGGATTTTACTGATCCGATGAATCATAGCCTTAATGATGAAGTTCTCTTGCCTTGCTCCTTGTTCTTTAGACAGAAATTCTGTCTACAGTGAACTTTCCCCGTCTTTTTTTCAATTTTCATTTTGTTTGCCCCTGGCGGTTTCTTGCTCAGTCCAGATAAGGAGCCACACAGCGGGGCAGCTCCGGCAGCTCAGGCCAGGCAGCACAAGATGAGAACAGGAGCTGCAGCATCTGTATTCAGTGGTCGGCTAATTGAAAAAATGTCCCCAAAATGTCTAAGCAGCTCTTTTCTATATAAAAGAGTCTGGAATATTGTGTCAGATCTCTTTGGATTTTGTTCGTTTGTTACTTTTTTAAAATGTTTTGTTTTGAAATAATTATAGATTCACAAGAAGTTGAAAAAAATTTACAGGTAGGTCCTGTACACTCTTCATCCTTCCTTTTGTAACATTAGAGTCTTTTTTTTTTTTTTTACAGAGACAGAGAGTGAGTCAGAGAGAGGGATAGACAGGGACAGACAGACAGGATTGGAGAGAGATGAGAAGCATCAATCATTAGTTTTTCATTGCGCGTTGCAATACCTTAGTTGTTCATTGATTGCTTTCTCATATGTGCCTTGACCATGGGCCTTCAGCAGACCGAGTGACCCCTTGCTGGAGCCAGCGACCTTGGGTTCAAGCTGGTGGGCTTTTTGCTCAAGCCAGATGAGCCTGCGTTCAAGCTGGCAACCTTGGGGTCTCGAACCTGGCTCCTATGCATCCCAGTCCGACGCTCTATCCACTGTGCCACCGCCTGGTCAGGCTGTAACATTAGAGTCTTGCGTAACCATCGTTCAGTATCAACACCAAGAAGTTGACATTGGTACAATACACAGACCTTATTTAGGTTTTACGATTACACATGCACTTGTTTGTGTTTGCACATGTAGGTTCTATGCAATTTTATTATTACACAGGTAACTTCATGTAACTGCTACAACAATCAAGATGCATAACTCTTCTATCACTATAAAACTTCTTCATGTACCCCTTTAGAGCCGTCCCTGCCCTCTTTCATTCCCAAATCCTAACTCCTTTTTTCCATCTCTATAATTACATTATTTCAAGAATATTATATAAATATGATCATACAGTACATGACCTTTTGAAATTGACCTTTTTTACTCAGCATTATTCCCTGATGGCCTATCCCAGTTAACTGCATATATCAGTAGTTCCTTTCTTTTAATGGCCAAGTAATATCTCCTGATACAGATGTTCTACAGTTTGTTTAACCATTCATGCATTGAAGGACATTTGGGTTGTTTCCAGTTTCAGGTTATTATGAATATTTAGGCTATTATGAATAGAGCTGCTATGAATATTTATGTACAGGTTTACTTGTGCAAAAAATAAGTATTTCTCTGGGATAAATTCTCAAGAGTATAATTGTTGGGTCATATCATAAGAGCATTTTTTTTTAATATCACTCCAAAATATTGGTTTTGTTTGATATTTAGTTTTTTTAATAAATAAATTTTTATTTTAATGGGGTGACATCAATAAATCAGGGTATATATATTCAAAGAAAACATTTCCAGGTTATCTTGTCATTTAGTTCTGTTGCATACCCATCACCCAAAGAGAGATCGTCCTCCGTCACCCTCTATCCAGTTTTCTTTGTACCCCTCCCCCTCCCCCTCTCCTTCCTTCCCTCCCCCCAGCCCCCGTAACCACCACACTCCTGTCCATGTCTCTTAGTCTCGTTTTTATGTCCCACCAATGTATGGAATCCTGCAGTTCTTGTTTTTTTCTGATTCACTTATTTCACTCCGCATAATGTTATCAAGATTCCACCATTCTGCGTGCCCCCATAAGTGCATTTTTAAAGTGGCTATACCATTTTACATTGCATCAGCAGTGTATGTATGATCCAGTCTTTCTGCATCTTTTTGGTATTGTTACTATTTTTTATTTTAGCCAATCTGGTAAATGTTTAGTGATACTGCATTGTAGTTCTAATTTTCATTTCCCTAATGGCTAATGATAGTGAACATCTATTCATACGCTTATAATTCACCTTTATATCCCTTTTTTTCCTAAGCTTTTATATATTAATTTTTCAGAGAGAGGAGAGAGAAGGGGTGGGGAGCTAGAAATAGCAACTCAAGTTGCTTCACTTTAATTGTTGATTGATTGATTGAGTGATTGTTGTACGTGTCCTGACCAGGCAAGCCCAGGGTTTCGAACTGGTGACCTCAGCATTCCAGGTCGATGCTTTATCCATTGTGCTACCACAGACCAGGCTTACCTCTGTGTGTGTGTGTGTGTGTGTGTGTGTGTGTGTGTGTGTGTGTGTATTTGTAAAATATCCGTTTAGATCTTTTGCCCATTTTCTAATTGGATTGTTTGTTTTCTCCCATCCAAGTACTGCATTGTTTGTTTTCTTACTGTTGTGTTTTAAGAGTTTTTGTTTGGGGTTTTTTTTTGTATTTTTCTGAAGCTGGAAACAGGGAGACAGTCAGACAGACTCCCACATGTGCCCGACCGGGATCCTCCCGGCATGCCCACCAGGGGGCAGTGCTCTGCCCATCTGGGGCGTCGCTCTGTTGCAACCAGAGCCATTCTAGCGCTTGAGGCAGAGGCCATGGAGCCATCCTCAGCACCCGGGTCAACTTTGCTCCAGTGGAGCCTTGGCTGTGGGAGGGGAAGAGAGAGACAGAGAGGAAGGAGAGGGGGAGGGGTGGAGAAGCAGATGGACTCCTCTCCTGTGTGCCCTGGCCGGGAATCGAACCCGAGACTCCTGCATACCAGGCTGCTGCTCTACCACTGAGCCAACCGGCCAGGGCTGAGTTTTTTTTTAATATAGTCTAGATACTAGTTCTTTGTGAGATGTGTAGTTTGCTAATATATTTTGCCAGTCTGTAATTTGCTTTTTAATCCTTTTAGAGAGTCTTTTGCAGAGTAAAAGTTTTAAATTTTTATGATATTCAGTATATCAGTTTTTCCTTTTATAGATTACACTTGAAAATTTTTTTCTGTTCTTCTCCTGTAAGTTTAATAGTCTTATGCTTTACATCTAAGTCTTTGATTCAGTTTTAGTTCAGTTTTACATAAGGTATGAGATGTAAGTCAAAGTTCATATTTTTGTCTGTTGGATGTCTAGTTGCTCCAGCACCATCTATTGACAAGGCTGTCTTCTCTTCATTGACTTAACATGGGGAAGAATGATTTCTCCCGCTTTTTTCTTCTTTATCAGAATTGTTTTAGCAATTCTAGGTCCTTTGCCCTTTTGTAGAACCTTTAAAATAAGCTTGTCTTTGTCTACAAAACTTTTGCTGAGATTTTGGTAGTAACTGTGTTAAACCTATAACTCTGTGGGAAAAACTGACATCTCTACAGTGTTGAGTTTTCTAAATCATAAAGGTGGTAAGTTCAGATATTTAGGTCTTCTTTGATTTCTTTTATCAGCATTTTGTAATTTTCAGCATAGCGATTCTATACAATTTTGTTAGGTTTATCCCTAAGTATTTTATTTTCATTGGCCTTATTGTAAATGGTGTTGTGTTTTAAATTTTGGTTTTCACATAGTTGTTATCTCAGCTTTTTGTGCAGAATTGTGGTTTGGGTAGTCTGAAGTTTTCATGTTCATAGCAAAGGATGATAGAGCAGTTGGAGTTGGAGTTTGAAGCTGAATTTCAGGCTATGGATATTGAAAGCCAGCTATGGAAACTATAGCTATAAGCACGGACAGACTTGAATTCAAATTCTAGCTCTGACACTAACTGGCTCTATGTCCTTGGACAAGTCATTTAACTTCTTTGAGCCTGTTTCCTCAACTGTCAGAAAGGGAGAATAATACTTCTTTGCAATCTTTTGTAAAGCTTTGAGATAATATACATAAATGTTTTTGTGCCTAACACAGGTCTTAATATGTCTTAATTATTCTTTCTGGCCATAGTGGATTCATGTCGTTTATGGTTAGGATTCACAAATGAGATATCTCGGCAGGTATACTTACTGTTAAGAACAATAGACATTTCTTGAACCCACCCCTTCATAGTGCAAATTTTCAAGGACGTGAAGTCTTGACATAGCTCTTTTCCTCAAGGAGTTTATTATTTTGTTGGGAAACATGTTACATGTATAAAAATTCCAGGACAAGGTATTACTTGTTAAGTTTCTAATGCAAGGGGCAGACAGTGGGTATATCAAAGAACTTTCTCTTCCTGGGTTTTGGTTGCCCTTTTGGACCCTGTTCAGTGAGGTGGCTTCTGGATGTTGCCGATGGGAGAATGTGTGGGGGTTGGAGAGGTATGTATAGATTTAGGGGAAGGGAGTCATGTGGGAATATGTAATTAATTTTTATACTTTCCCCAGTAAACCATCTACCCTTTTTATGATGTCATGAGGGATTCCTTAATTTTGCAGCTGCTTCCTGATTACGTCAGAGAGGAGCCTCTCACCCCACAGCCTGGAGCTGCTCTCATACAAGAATTGAAAACAAATGAAGTGCTGAATATCTAATGGCTTCCACAGGGAGAGCCCGTTCAGACTTCCCAGGCCTCCTTATACAAGGTCTTCCTCAAGTATTTCTGACCCCGTGAAGTGTCTTTGTTCTGGAAAGACAGGACTGGCCCAGAGCCTAGTGGGCAGGAGCCTGGGGACTCCTTGATGCATACCTCCTTCCCTCCAGGTGTTCTGTAATCCCAAATTTCTGCCCCTTTCCTGGATCTCATTTGGTTGGTGTTACCATTTTTTTTAAGGTCTCAGGATCCTCTGCAACCTACTGAGATTATCAGTGAGTTTTTGACCTGTCCCATCATCCCTGTCCTCCCCTACATCATCTCCATATTCTCTTGAGTTTCTTTCTGCAGCATTTCTGACATCTGTGCACTCCTTTACAATCCATTTTCCACCTTTCTTATAAGAAAGATGTTACAGCTGTGGCTGAATGGCTCAGTTGGTTAGAGCGTCATCCCGAGGCACAGAGGTTGCTGGTTCGATCCCTGGTTAGGGCACGTACGGAAACAGATTGATGTTCCTGTCTCTGTCTCTCTCCTCCCCCTTCTCCCTCTGTCCCTCCTTCCCTCCCTCCCTCTCTCCCTTACTCTCTTGATAAAATCAATAAATAAAATTTTTTTAAAGAAAAATATTACATTTATTTGGCATTAAAAAGTGTATGTAGTACTATATATATAATTTTTTTTGTTTTTTGTTACAGAGACATAAAGACAGAGAGACAGATAGGGACAGACAGACAGGAAGGGAGAGAGATGAGAAGCATCAGTTCTTTGTTGTGGCACCTTAGTTGTTCACTGATTGCTTTCTCATATGTGCCTTGACCGGGGAGGGCTACGGTAGACCAAGTGACCCTTGCTCAAGCCAGCGACCTTGGGTTCAAGCTGGTGAGCTTTTGCTCAAACCAGATGAGCCCACACTCAAGCCAGCGACCTTGGGGTTTTGAACCTGGGTCCTCTGCATCCCAGTCTGACGCTCTATCCACTGCGCCACCGCCTGGTCAGGTCATATAATTCCTCTTAATTTAAACATGACCTTTTAGTTTTCCAACTAGTCTCCTTCCTTATTACCTTTTTCTAGCTATTCTAATCTGTCCTAAATGCTTTAACTAGGTGAATCTTCTTGAAATACTTCTGCTTCATTTATAAACCTTGAGCAAATCACTGCTTGTTGGGTCAAGTCTGTACTCCTTGCTTTGGTTTTGCTGACCTCGTGTTTTGTGATCCCCGTTACACAGCAGGCTGAGGACTGGGCTTGCTACCTGGGAACATGCCTGGTATGTTCCTACCTACATGTCTCCTTAGGACACACAGTCCCTCCTTTATCCTGAAAGTTCCTCATTGTTTATCTTTTGCAGTCCTACTCAGAAGTGCTCTCTCTTCCCTGAAACCTCTGATATACACTGATTTTTCTTTCCCTCTATGGACAGAAAACATCTCGCTTCCATCTTCCTTAGAGCATGTAATAGATCGTCTTGAATTATAGTTATTTTGATATCTGTGTGTTCTTTCTGTCTTCATTAGATTATCATCCTCTCATGGACAGGATCCTGTTTTCCTTTATAGCCTCCAAAATTGGGCACCCAAATAAATATTTTTGAAAATAATGGAAGAGGTCACTTTGTTAGGAGGTGGGATTTCCTTTGCCCCCATATCTACCTGCTAAAAGAAGTCAGATTTTTATAATCCTAGAAAATCCAAAGGAGATATAATAAGGGCTCTTAGGGAGGAAACATCCACATTCTTCTATCTTAGCTGTACCCTTTTTGGGGCTAGGTCGTGGCTTGCCTTCCACCCAGTCAGCCTTACTATGTTCTTCCATTATGCACAAATACTCTTCTTAGGTGTATTGGTTCTTGATTCTTCTGATTCATTTATTCTCCTCAGGTAATGAAATTATGCCCTGATAGCATGGACAGCTCTGCTTTTGCTCTGAGATTTTGTCTGGTTTGTATACAATGACTGCCTCCTCCACCTTCTCTGCAGCCAGCAACTGCCACAGAGATGTCTGTGGCTCAAACAGCAGCATTTGAAAGATGTTCTCTCTGCCCACTTCCTGTACACAGTGAGGTTTTGTTGGGCTGCTCAGGAACTGTGCCAGTCTTGGGTCTGACTGGTGATTAACTCATGAGAAAAGCAGCCTTATGTCTGAAAGATAAGAGCCAACAAATTGCTTCCAGGTGGTATTAGTTTGGAGGTGACTGACCATTCATTTCCTCTCCTTGGGAAGAGCTGGTCAAGAGGGAATTAGTGAATAAGTATTCTTGCCTGCATTCTTCTCCAGATGTTAGTGAAACAACGAAGCAAATAGTTGGTTCTTTCTGCTAGAATGGACCCCAGTGCCCTCTGAATTCCTTCTGCTGCTGTCAGGGTATCAGACTTATGTGTAATCCATCTTGTGTCTTCTCTTCATTATTCCTTTTCTCCTCTTGCCAGGAAGCTGGCTGTGTGTACCAGGGGAACTCTGCTTGTTCCATTGCTGCCAGATTTTTTTTTGACCAACCATACCTCATCCCTACTGATACTGATTTTCTCCAAATTTCTTCCTGACTCAGGACTTGATCAGAAGTGATGGTTCTGAACCACTGTCCCTTTGCGGGGCTTAAAGGGTCCAAGCAGGTGGGCCTGCCTCTCCTCCCCTCCTCTTCCTTCTCTACCCCTCGTGCCTCACTCCCATTTCCTGTAGGAGGATGCTTTGCCATCCTGGAGCCGTCAAGCACAGCTTTGCTTTGGCAGCGCTGTCGCACACACACTGGTTGGAGAGGGGACGTGTTTATCACTTTTCCTGGAGATTATCTGTTTAAGCACTTCTCTGACAGTTACAATAACAAGGGCAGTGTGTTGTGTTTCCCAGCAGAAGGACACTTGCTGTTGAAAGATGTATAGCACTAATTAGAAATACATAACATCCGGCCACATGGCAGCCTTCTCCCGGTCGCTCCATTTCCTGATTTCATACAACTTTGACGACAGTTGGTTTATGTTTTCCATGGATATGTTCTCAGAAAAATGAGAAAGTCTCCCTGTTACACAGGAGCGAGTAGACTGTTTTTGCCTGAGCAGGTATTAGGCCACAGGAGTAGTGGGAACAGTGGCCACCTGCCTATCTGAGAGCATGTGGGAAGGAGTAAAACAAAGATAGCCTCAGGTGACTTTCTTGGTAAGAAACATTTTCGTCTGACTTCCTTAGACCATCCCCCTAAGTCCTGAGCAAGCCTGGTTTTGGAAAGAAGGGGAAAGGCTGTTTCACAATGGTAATGAGTTCTTCAGCTCGTCAGGCTCTTGCTACCTGACATTAAGCCAGAGGAACCCAAGCAAATACCAAGGCGAACAATGCTTTTTCCTTCCCCACCCTACATCATTTGTTGGCCTGGCCCAGCCCAGCTCTAGGGATATATATGGGCATTCATCAGACTGGGGCCAGTTTCCCAGTTCTGGCCCCAAAGTGGGTGGACTCTGGGAATCTGGATGCTGTTTTTCTATCCATTTGTCTAAGAGTGAATACTTTTTTTTTCCTAAAGAAGCTCATGCTTTATTTATTTATTTATTTATTTTTTACAGAGACAGAGAAATAGTCAGAGAGAGGGATAGACAGGGACAGACAGGAACGAAGAGAGATGAGAAGTATCAATCATTAGTTTTTCATTGCGCATTGCAACACCTTAGTTGTTCATTGATTGCTTTCTCATATGTGCCTTGACCGCGGGCTTTCAGCAGACCGAGTAACCCCTTGCTGGAGCCAGCGACCTTGGGTTCAAGTTGGTGGGCTTTTGCTCAAACCAGATGAGCCTGCGCTCAAGCTGGTGACCTTGGGGTTTCAAACCTGGGTCCTCTGCATCCCAGTCCGCTGCTCTATCCACTGCGCCACCACCTGGTCAGGCAAGAGTGAATACTTTTCAAGGAGTGGCGTCATGGGGCTTTTTTTAGCCCACAGAGGCCCAGGTGAGGTGAGGAGCATCTCTTCAAGATACCATGGCACTTAATGTATCTCTTAATACACTGCTCACAAAAATTAAGGGATATTTCAAAATGAATATGAAGCGATACAAAAAAGCGTTTGATTTTTTTTTTATTAAACAAGAACATTAGAAAAGCAGACGACAGGCCAAAGAAAATTGTTCAATTATGCAAATGATGCAAAACCAACTTTTTTTTCATTGGTGAAAATGTACTATACAAAAGGCTGAAAGTACTGGAGTGTCTGCACGTTCCCCAATGCCCTAATTTTTGTGAGCAGTATATATAACCCAGTGGAGGCACTGGGTTCAAGTTGCCATAGTTACTTGAGTAAATAACTTTTTATTTCCACGTGATCGAAATGTCCTACTGTTGCAGAAACCCTGTTTTATTTGTAGCTGTGTTCTCCACAATACCCAGCACAGGGTCGAGTATATAATAGGTGCACAGTATGTGCTTGTGGTACCATTGAACCATGGAGATGGGCAGGCCTTTCAGAAAGAACTCCATATTAGGCTGTCAGATGGTTGGCTGAAATTTAGAAGTTCTTATCCTCAGATAACTGTGATATTACCACCTGCTTGATCAGAGCAGAAAAGCTTTAGTGGTCTGTATTTCCTCAATGGGGCAGACCAGGCACCCAGCAGGGAGTGCTGTCAGGCCCTTTCCTGGGAAGGTGGAAGGTGGGGAAAGGGCTGAAGTGATGTAATCATGGCCAGAGCGAAGCAGTCTTGAAGTTGCCTTTCAGCTGCTGCTCTGAGACACAGTTGAGCCCTTCCAGACCTCTACAGCAAAGAGGCTCCCCAGACCTTATTGCAGGAGACTTAAAAAGGAGCCAACCTGGACTCCTAGAGGCCACAGGTATCATTTATTCTTAAGCAGTTCATTCACCCCCTTGAGCCTTAGCCTCCACTTTGAATTCTGAGAAATAGCCTAGCCTGAGATTGACATTTGTTATGAAAGAAACAGGTTTGGTAAAAATCATTTCCCCCTGCCCCATCTTATTCTTACCCAGGCTAATGAGAGTATCTTACTGTAGCCTTGGGTTCCTCTAAATTCTAGTCTCTTGGAGCTACCCCTACCTTCTAAGGGTCTTCGGTGTGCAGGTTACTTCTGCCTAAATGTCCAGTTGATGAGGGGACACTAATGTGTACTTAATGTGTCATCCACCAGGATGTGATCTCCACTTGTCCTGTCCTCACTTCCTCTGGACTTATTCCTCCATTCCAGGTCTTGTTGCTCATTAGAGGCAGGCTGCTGGCAGTGCTTGGTGACAGCCAGGGCTGAGCTGGAATGGTATGTCTAGACAGTGCTGCTGCCTATCAAAGGGTGGAAGGGAGATGTTGCCAACTTTTCTTGGGATGTCTTATACCTCTTTCCCTATCCTGCTTTCTGTGCTCTTTCCTCTGGATTCTTTTTTTTTTTTTTTTTAATTCATTTTAGAGAGGCAGGGGGAAAGAGAGAGAGAAGGGCAGGAAAAGGAGCAGGAAGCATCAACTCCCATATGTGCCTTGACCAGGCAAGCCCGGGGGTTTAGAACCAGTGACAGCATTCCAGGTCAACGCTTTACTCACTGAGCCACCACAGGTCAGGCTCCTCTTGATTCTTAGATGCTTGTTTTCTGACTAACAGAGGTTTAGAGCCTTACCAGTGGTGATCTATTCTGATCACATGGATTGTTACCACTTCCTTATTGCCTGCCACAGTAGAGTTGGGAAGTTAGAGGGTGATATTTGGAACCAGTGGGCATATGGCAGGATGGCTGGAAAGCCACAAAAGAAGAATTGCTACACTAATGCTATTCATATACTATATTGGGACCTTCTGAGCAGTAAAAAGCTGCTCTTTTTACTTCCATGGCTTTCTAAAGTGGTTTGGGTCTGGATTTGTACGCTCCAGTCTTGTGTGCTTCTGAGGCAGAGACACTTAGGAATAACTATTTGTGTAGCATTTCCTGGATTGAAGGCCCCATTTGACAAGACTAATGTCAATGAGGAGAGTGGGGAGAGGGCTCCCCCATGGTTATCAAGGTTAAAATGCAGTCAGGGACAGAGATCAAACTTTTGGCTAATTATCCTTTTAACATTTGGAGATTCTGAGCATTCTCCTGTATTACAGAGGGAATTAACAGGTTAACTGCTGCCAGAGTGAGTCTGTCCCCTGAGTTCATCTCCTGTGTATATTGGGTGTCTCTTCCTCTGAGGCTGCAGATTGGACTGCTGCCTTCTGTTTGTTGCTGATTCCTCTTAAGTCTGGACGAAGTGACTGTTATGGAGGGCCACTCACAGGCAGCATATGCAGGCAGTGGTTTAGGGGTATATATGTAGCTTCTGCCAAATAATAGCTCTGGCCATCACCAAGGTGACTCCTCTCACTGAGCTATAGCCAGAGGAACTTAACCAGGCTGAGAAAGTGAGGGGGAAAAGATGCTAGTATTGGGTGCCAAACTTACTTTTTAGCCCTAGGGGAAATAATTTGTGAAAAGGAACACCAACACAGAAATTGTGCTTATTGTGTCCCATGCACTGTCCTATATAGAAGCAACTGATTCAGTGAAAATAGATTATTTGTGTTGTATAATCTCTTAGGAGGAAGAACATAGAGGAAGGAAGAAGGGAACCAAAGGTTGCTGATTAAGGAAGATAACTTTTAAATTTGTATTTTTGTGCTCTTAATTGGCAATTGTACTCCTGCTATGTATATATTAGACTGAGTTAATTAAATATGAGTTCTTGTTACTATGGCCTCACATTATCAGTAGCCAACTAACTAAAGGCAGAGAGCCTGCAGCTCCAACTTAGACTAACTGGTGCTGGGGAAGTGATGTGATGCAGGACTCACACAGTTGATCCCTGTAATAACCTTTCAAGTGCTTACCCATACACCAGATATTGTGGTAAGTGCTCCATGTGCATTTTTCTGTGTAGCATTAAACTACTCTGACAGAGGGACTGTTACTGCCCCTGGTGTTCACTGAGGAAAGGAGCTCAGTGAAGTGACCAAGGATGTGCCCCTAGTTAGATAGGAAAGCGTGGCCCCTTGGTCCCCAGCATACTGATGGAATTTCATTTGCCTCTCCTCAGACTGCTTCTCAGAGGAGTGTCGCTCTGTGATCCAGGAACAAGCTGCAGCCCTGGGTTTGGCCATGTTCTCTCTCTTGGTGCAGCGCTGCACCCACTTACTTAAGGAGACTGCCAAAGGTAAGCAGTTGAGGGGCCCCCTGACTGGTTGGCTTTCCAGATGCCTGGGCCCTGTTCTAGCAAACTCCGAATGCCATGCTGCTTTCTCAGTGTTTTCACCCTCTACTCAATTCTTCTACTTCCCAACATCCCCTCTTCCTTTTGCCTACCTATCTATGTAGTTCCGCCTCCTTTTCCAGCCTGATTGCCTTTATATCCCTCTTTCTTCATGGGGAACTATTTTCTCCCCCTCTTCTCCTTTAGTAGTTTGGATTTTCACTATACCTATGAGCTGCTGTGTGTTCCTGCCACTTTAAAAACCAGAAAAGTGAATTTCCCTTTTTGTTCCTGATGGATGTTTTGGTTTTCCCTCTTTATCTGTGTCTTTCTTTGTCTGGTACCTGGTGGCTGCTCTGATGGCTGTGGACCAGCTAACTTGGGAGACTCACTGGACCAGAGCAGGGACTATTTTTAACCCTTGGGTTGAGCAGTGTCCTGTATTTTTTAAGGCTGACCCTTTATTTCAGCTCCTGGATTAGTACTTGTGAATAGTTTGGCCCTCTGTTACCCTCCTGCACATCAACATTGTGAATGCCTCCAACCTCTGAAGCTGACTTTTTTTTTCTTCCCCTGGAAGGGAGGGTGGGGGTAACTTTTATTTTGGGAATAATTTCAAATTTATAGGAAAGTTGTAAATATTATACCGAGAACTCTTACATACCCTTCATCCAGATTCTTCGGTTGTTAGCATTTGACCATATTTGCTGTAAGTTTTTTCTCTTTCCATACACACACACATCTACTTATGTTTATTCTTTTTCTTCTGAACCATTTGATTGTAAGTTGCAGACATGGTAGCCCTTTACCCCCAAATACTTTATTGTGTACTTCCTAATAATAGAACATTCTTTTACATGATAGTGTAGTTATCAAAATCAGGAAGCCAAAATTGATATAGTACTATTATTGAATGTACAGACTTATTCAGTTTGTACCAATTGTTCTAAAAAATATGTTTTTATTCTGGTCTAGGATCCAGTCCAGGATCACACTTTGCTTTTAGATGTCATGTCTCTTTAGTGTCTTTCAATCTAGGATGCTTTCTCAATCTTTCTTTTTGTATGACCTTGACATTTTTAAGTGTACAGGTCATTTATGTTGTAGAATGTCCCACAGTTTGGGTTTCTCTGATATTTCCTCATGATCAAATTCAAGTTATGTAGTTTTGGCAGGAATTCTGATGCCATCTCAGTACTGTGCTGAAGGAAAGCTAAAACGGGTCTAGAGGCGAGAGTAGCAACTTCGGCCAGGCCACAGGTGCAGCAGAAACAGCTGTCTGCAGGGGCAGACCCAGTGCACTGGTTCTCTCTCTGTCCTGCTTTTCAGAATCCTCTTAGGTGCTGACACTTGTCCTTCACTCCTGGGCCCAGCTTTGCAGTTGACTTGGCCTCCCTTTTCTAAGAGCTTGCTGCCATCCCAGAGCCCTAGGCCTCACTCGGGCTATAGCAGACTTAGGCCCAGTTCTCACCCTTTGCTTCTGCAGCGCAGCAGTCCTCTCCTGAGGACGAGGATGACCAAGATGACATCAAGGTGTCTTCCTTCGTCCCAGACCTGAAGGAACTGCTCCCCAGTGTGAAAGTCTGGTCAGACTGGATGCTCGGCTACCCAGACACCTGGAATCCTCCGCCCACATCCCTGGATCTGCCCTCACAGTGAGTCAGCCTGCTCGTTCCTTCAGCACCGCTGGCCTTGGCCCACTTATGTTCTCACAGCCCCCCCTCCCAATTCTCTTCTTTGTTTCTCCCACCATGGCCCCTAGGTTCTCTCTTCCCTCCTCATTTGAACTTTGGTTTTCCCCTTCCTTGAACACCTTTCTTGCCTCCTGATGTCTTAGGTTATTTTTACCTGTGCTCTGGTCTGTTCCTCCTCTCTAAGTCTCTCTTTTTCCCACACTCCATAGCTTGCTTTGTTTTGTTCTTTTTCCTTGCTCTTGCTCTCATTCACTTTATGTTCACGCTCACTGTTTCTGCGGCTATCTCTTGATTGTCAGTGTATGTGAGAGACTTTGTCTCCTTTTCAGTTTATCTCTATGCATCTTTCAGACTATCTCTCACTGCCACTTGTGCTGTCTTATGCACTGTCTCCTCGCCTTCCTCCCACAACAACGTTGTAGTGTACAGGGCGGGGCGATGCATGCACCTTTTTATTTCATTCGCTTTCTTCTCTGTCTCATCAGCATACCCCACCCCCATCTCCCTGTCTCTCTGTTTCATTGTGGTGTCCATCAGAGCATTTGTTGGTCTGGAGAGTATATGTATATGCTTGGGTGTGTCTAGATAAATCTGTTTGTGTGTTTGTTTGACTTTTATTTTTTATTTTTTAAAATTGTGGTAAAAAAGCCCTGGTTGGGTAGCTCAGTTGGTTAGAGTATCATCACAATATGCAAATGTTGCAGCTTTGATCCCTAGTCAGGGCAGAGCAGATACAGGAACAGATCAATGTTCCTGTCTGTCTCTTCCTTATTCTCTTGCTAAATCAGTAAATAAAAGTTAAAAAATATATATATATATATGTATATATGGCTCAATGAGCTTGTCATTTTCTATCAAGATTTCTGTACAAGATTTTCCATTTTAAACAATTTTTTAATTTGTGTTTAGAGATAAGAGAGAGAGAGTGAGAGAGAGAGAGAGAGGGGGGAGGAGCAGGAAGCATCAACTCCCATATGTGCCTTGGCCAGGCAAGCCCAGGGTTTCAAACTGGTGACCTGTGTTCCAGGTCAACGCTTTATCCACTGTGCCACCACAGGTCGGGCCCCATCTTAAACAATTTTAAGTATAAAGTTCAGTGGCATTTTACATTTACATTGCTGTACAACCACATATGGTTATTTCCTTTGTCTGTATCTGTGTATGCATTTTTTTGTGTGTGATTTTTTATCTCTCCATGTGCCTGTTTGTGTCTGGTTGTTTCTGTGTGTCTGAGTATCTATCTATCTGTATATAAATGTGAGTGTCTGTTTGTCTCTGGGATCTATCTGAGGGTCTTTCAGTGTGCCTGTTCATGTCTATGTATGTGTCCATGTGCTGTGTTCATTCCTGTATCTGTGTTTATCCCTGGGTGTTTGGGTCTGTTTGTGGGGTTCATGTGTCCCAGGAGTCTGTTTCAGTGTGTGTGTGTGCCCATATCCATGTCTGTTTGTGTCTTATTCTGGGTCCATGTCAGTTCATGTCCTCTTTGGTCCTGCCCATGTCTCTGTGTGTGACTCTGTCCTGTGGGAGTGTGTATTTGTATGTGTGCCTGAATATCTCTCCAAGACTGCCTGTACTGTGTTCATGTTCATCTGTGAGTGGGTCTCTCTCTCGGAGGGGGTTATTTCTGTGTATGTGGATCTGCGTGTATAAACCTGCCTCTGCCTACTTCACCTGTCTCTCTTTGCCTGCCTCACCTACTACTGCCTGTTTGCCTCTACCTCTCCTTCTTGCCTGTCTCTGTCTGTCTTGGCTTGTCCCTACCTGCTTACCTTTGTCTCTTTGTCTGCCTCTGTTTGCCTCTGCTGCTTTTGTGTGTATATATCAGGGGTTAACAAACTATGGCCCATGAGCTAAGAATGGTTTACATTTTTTTCATGGTTGAAAAAAAATTTTTTTTAAATATTTCACGTGTTGCCTGACCAGGTGGTGGCGCAGTGGATAGAGCATCGGACTGGGACACAGAGGACCCAGGTTCAAGACCCCGAGGTTGCCAGCTTGAGCACATGTTCATCAGGTTTGAGCAAGGCTCACCAGCTTGAGCCCAAGGTTGCTGGCTCGAGCAAGGAGTCACTCTTTATAGTCCCCCCGGTCAAGGCACATATGAGAAATCAGTCAATGAACATAAGGAACCGCAACGAAGAATTGATGTTTCTCATCTCTCCCTTCCTGTCTTGTTTGTCCATGTCTGTCCCTCTCTCTGACTCTCTCTGTCTCTGCCACACACACACACACACAAATTAAAATAAATAAATAAATAAATAAATATTTCACACATGAAAATGATATGAAAGTCAGGTTTTAGTGTCCATAATGTCATAGTGGAATGCAGCTATGCTTATTTGCACTTTGTCTATGGCTGCTTTCACACTGCATCAGTAGAGTTGAGTAGTAGTTGTGACAGAGACCTTCCTTATGGACTGCAAAACCTAAAATATTTACTGTAGCCATTACTGAAAAAATTTGCTGACTCCTGATGTATATCCATGTTTCCATGTATCCCATTCTTCTCTGTTTTAGTATCACTGTCTGTGTGTATATTTGTTTTTGCACAATGTTGTTTTAATTTATGTGCATGTAAGCGCCTATCTGGTCGCCTGTTGACTGTCTGTCTCTTTTTCTCCCTTTTCTCTTTCCATCACTGTCTCTCTCTTGGTTTCTCTTTGTCTTTGCCTATTTCTACTTTCCTTCCCTCCCTTTTTCCATTCTTGATATTGTGGTGTCTGGCAGGGGTAGTGCACTCAGAGCTTCTGGCTCTCTTGGGTGTGTATGTATGCGTTTGGTAACGTGTATCCATACCCAGCATCTCCTCATTCTCCAGTGCTCTTCTGGGACAGAGAAAATATTGGAGGATACAGTGTGGAGACCTAGACTTCTACAGACAACACTTCTAAGGAGTGGGGAGGGATGCTTCCCTGGGCCAGGGCCAGCCATGTGAATCTCTTCCAGTAGGTGACCCACAGAGGGAACGCTGCAGCAGAGATTTCTAACCGGCACTTACTGATCTTTCTATGTGGACTGTGTGTGTAGTCTGACTTTCCCCCGGCTTTCCTTCCTCAAATTTCTTTCTTATTCTTCACCCCAGGATGCACTCCTGGACTGTTTGACCCTCTTCCCCTATGCCCCCTAGCTTTAACTCTGTAACTGTGTGAGTGATGCTCACAGCATCAAATAGTTCTCCGCATCCTTCCTGTATACCCTCCTAGGTTTCCAAAATGCACTCTAGGCTGAGGCCTTGTGAGTCAGGGGTAAGCCCTGAACTGGGCAACTGGGGCCACACAAAGGAACTGACAAGATCTTTCAGCTAGGGGTCAGCTGTTTCCCCTGCATGTTCCCCAAGGAGTTAACATATACAGCTTCAAACCTTTCAGACTGTTAATCTATAATACTGACTAGGCAGTTTGCAATTCTGGGTAGAAAATGACAAAGAAAAGCTCAGCTCTCTGCCTGACCTGTGGTGGCGCAGTGGATAAAGTGTCGACCTGGAAATGCTGAGGTCGCCGGTTCAAAACCCTGAGTTTGCCTGGTTAAGGCACATATGGGAGTTGATGCTTCCAGCTCTTCCCTCCTTCTCTCTCTCTGTCTCCCTCTTCTCTCTCTCTGTCTCTTTCTCTCCCTCTCTCTCTCATCTCTAAAAATGAATTAAAAAAAAAAAAAAAAAAAAAGCTCAGCTCTCTGAGCATGCACAGGAGTCACAGAGTGTTCCTCCCTTCCTTTCTAGCCGTTGGGAGGCAGGCTGCGTGTCCCTGAAGCCTGGGCCTTCTTGGGTCACCTTGCCTCACAACCTCTAGTCCCTTAGATATGGTCCATCGAGCCTGTTTACCCATATCCTGGACCATTAGGCATGTGAACTCTCTTCTGTGGCTGTCTCCTTTCATCCCACCTTCCTCTCTCATTCCCTTTGGCTTTTGTTTGAGGAAATGGAAAGCTCACACAGGAAGTGCTGGGCCTCATTTGCTTGAGGTGCTGAGTCTGTTTTTTCTTGGATGCCACAGCAAATGGCCCATTGCCGGCTAATGCAAGCTGCTGCCCATCTTTGGGCAAGAGCTCAATCAGCAGCTGGGCACGTGGTTCCGAGCTACAGCCATCCCCAGCTGGGCTTCACCTCCTGGGCTACAGAAAGGCAGAGGGGGATGGGACACTTAACAAATTTGCTTAGTTGTTTTTAGTTTTTTTCACAGGGGAGAAAATCTGACTAAATAATATATTGAATCTGATTGCCCAGTAAACAAGTTCATGTAGCTGTAGGCACCAGTTACTCTCTGATGAATCCAGTCTAGGTAGAGAAATCAGTATGGTGAAAAATAGAGTCCTCTTCTGCACTATCTGCCTCTGCAAGAGCAGCAGCTGGTTGTCCCTGGAATGCAAGTTTAAGTATAAGGGAGGGGCATTGTTGTCCTCCTGGTGCCTGACCACAGGCATGGTTTGAGGGCTGGTGCCACTGTTGAACAGAGCATACCTGGCATGACCACCACTGAGGGTAGTCCTACCTCGTTGCTTTCAGGTCCAAGCACTAGAAAAGTGGAATGTGAATTTATCTCCTTCCTTTCCATTTTCTCATATGGCTGCCTAATACTTACCTAGTAAATATAGTGGTTGAGAGATCGGCAAGGTATGGTGATTCTCCAGATTTCAAAGTTGTGTCTTACCCCTGCTGATCTACCATGTTATGGAGCCTTTTCTTTAAGGCCATAAAGAATGACATAATCCAGATAGTTCTATAGATGCCAGAATAGTAACCCCTCTGACACTTTTAAGGTCCTTTTGTGATCTTCATTTTGGAGGGTTTAGGAATACTCTCGAGAGTAGGAAGGAAAGGGCTTCCACTTAACACCTCTACTTTTTGCATGTTTTTATTGGTCTTTGCCTGCATTTATTCTTTGTGAAGACAAATTCTTCATTGATAAACTGGCCAGAGAGCCTACATTTTAGTTTGCTTCTCTTCCAGAAACCCCCACCCCCAAGTGTCTCCCTGACACACTTGGACCCTTAATTAATCTTTCTCCCTGTCTCTATTTTGTTACTGTCTTTCCTTCTTGTACAATTAGAGAATCATTTCAAAGCATCTTTCACTTCTTGGGGTTATTCCAAAGCTCATCATTAGTCTCCTTGGTTCTCTCCTCTTGCCCATATTCTTCTTCTTTCTGGTCAAATCTTTTCCTAGGCATAGCCACTTAGGCACACATGGAACACTTAGGATGATGATTACAGAACATCACTGATATTGCAGACTGATAAGAGCAGGATTTCAGAGCTATTTGTGTCTTCCCACACAGTGGCACTTACGTATTTGTGCTGGGTCAGCATGTAAATAGGTTGACTTCCCATTTGTACCTGTTGTAATAAGATAGCTTTATATCCCAGAAGATTTTGATACAGAGGATTATAGCAGGGTGTGAGGAAAGTTGCCTTGAGCCACACTGTAAGAGACTGTCGAGTGATTTGGTCTGTGTAGGACAGACCAGTGTTTGAAGGGGCCATCTACTTAGAGTGGTGGGAAAGGAGGGGGGAGCACAGTTTCTGTGCCAGGTCTCCTATTAGAGGGAAAGGCAGCTACTTCCCACTTTACCAAGTGAGCATGCATAAAGTTGTGAATGTCAGGTGATAGGATCAGAGCAACAGGCTTCCACAAACCTAAGCATAGTGACCTCTTGCATCCCAGGATCTTTGGCAAGGCTAGGGCATTAGGACAGCCTACCTCATATCATAGTCTCTGCTGAAGCCAAATCTTCCCTCATCTTGATCTCTAGTTCTCAGTAAGTGAAAGAGTCAGGGGACTTTGAGAACATCCAAACCTAGCCCAGCTGTGGCAGTTGGTTTATTGCTTTCAGCTGGTACTTGAACCCAGGTCCTGGTCTTGGAGGCTTTCCCAGGTTTAATCCCCAGAGCTTTCTCTGCAGCTGTATGACACTGCGCTGACCCCGAATGAGGATAGGAAAATAGAACCAGTGCCAAGCCAGAGTCTCTTTTTCATTTGGAGTCTGGCTGTCTGCCCATGACCAGGGTTACATAATGGGAAACATAGCTGGGGCTCTGGAGAGCCCGCGTTTCACCAGGCTGCCCAGACCTTCGCATTCTGATGCTATATATCTTCCTAATTGTAGCTCGGATGCATTTATCACACTGTTGGATTGGAGTACTGTTAAAAAAAAAATCTCCAGAAATTCCTGGACTTGCTGCTTTTCCATGGCTTGTCTTGTATAGTCTATAGAGCATGCTGGAAAAGGCTTATAGGAAGCCCTCTGGAGCACTGTCACAAAGGGAAACATAGGGAGTATACAGTAAGCTAATTTCCTCAGGGAGCCTACATGTGTTGACCCTCTAGGATGAAATAGAAATTCTTGCGTTAAAAAACAGCTACTTCACTCACCCTCGTAGGATAGCTCTGAAATAAGAACTAATCTCAAGTCTAATCGGCACCCCTTCAAGGACGCTTAATACATCTTCCCAAAAGGGCATTTTAGGAGGTCACTAAGTAATAGTCCATCAGCACTTCCCTGAAGGAAGTGGTGGTGACTGTGGGAAGCCCCTTTGCTACCCTGGCTCCCCACCCAGTCTCCCTGGCTCCGGGTTAGGGCGTCAGCACTACAGCCTGGCACCAGGGGGTTCCTCTTCCTCCAAGTGCTGAGAGTGGGGCACACGTGATCTCTTTCACGACAGGAGCCTCTGTCCTCTCCCCACTCTTCCCACAGGACTCCTTGTGAGAGGAAGGGGTGTTGGCCTAAGGCTCCAGTCTGACCCCAGCAGGGTACAGCAGCTGACCCCAGGGAGAGTACTTTCCAGCTCTGGGCTGAGGTTATTTGGGTCCAGTGTGTGCTAAACTAAGAAGACGTGTTGGAGTGGTTACAGCTAAAATTTAGAGAGGCAGGAACCGTGAGAATCCGCACCAGGGAGGCCACTGAGGGCTCTGCTCATGCCGTGGAGAAGTTGAGGTCCCCTGGGGGCTGCTGTTTCCCAAACACACAGTGCTGATGGGTTTAACACACCATAGTGATGTGATAGAGGCTATACATATGAATGTAACTTGGGAGAACTGAAATCAGATAAGGCACTGACCTACATAGAGGTTGAGGGAGGCATAGTAGAGGTACTTAAGAAGTCCTGGAATGAGGTTACTGTGACCTGTTGTTGGCTGTAGGGCTCCAGCTGCAGTTCTTAGAACATGGAGAAGTTTATATTCTTGGAGTAGCGTGGGGTGTCTGAATTTCAGAACTTGACTTGACACATTGGGCAAAATTAATTTGTTGGACACTCTCCCAAGGCCTTAAGTTGACTTGTTGGATTCACGTCCATTTCTGCTATTAGCTGCTCACCTCCTGAAGTTTCTCCATTTGGTCCAGAAGTTCTCCAGGGCTACAATGGACTTATGTTGACCATTGAACCCTAGGTGGAGAGTTGTAGGCTAGAGTATAGTGGTTCACAGGCAAACAAGTTTTTAAAAGAGAATATTGCATATTTTAAGACCTTTTCTCTTATGGCCTTTCCCCTTTGTGTCTATAGTCCATGGGCTTTTCTCTTTCTCAGCTTCCTTGTGCCTAGTTTCCATGCCATCTTGGCTGTATTTCCAGAGCTCCTCTCCCCAGGAACCAAAAGACCCAACTCGTTTCCCATCTGTACTGCTTCTCTGATCTTCCATAGCTCCGAAACACAATGCAGGGCTTCTTCTCACTCAACTCTTTCCGGGTTTGTTCTGCAGCTGTGGAGTTTGAATGTTAGTGTTTAAACAAGCTGGTATTACACAGGAAATGGCCACCTCCACAGGCCCCTGCAGGCTTGTAACATGGGGTCATTGTACTTGATATTAATCACTAGTCAGCCTGTTCCCCAGTAAAAAATATGAAGGGGTGTGTGAGGGCTTAGTCTCCCTTAGACTTGCCAGAAGGATGGCCTTAGCCTTGGTCAGTCAGGCCTTAGTACTCAACTCTCCAAACTGTCTCCCATCCTTGGTCCCATCCAGCTGGAGCTTGCAGAAAAGTTCCTACCTGACCTCTTCCCTATAAACCTGGCAGACCTGCCTTTTGTTCTAAGTCCTGGGAAGGAGATAGATTGTTGTGGTATAACTTGCCTCACATATCTCATACCTTAATCTTTCAGAGCATGTTGTAGTTGAATACCATCTTACATGAGAAAACTCCAAAACTGTAGCAACGTGAGACCAGAGCTTCTCAGTTCCTTGGATTGAAGCTACTTTTCTAATGTTGTTTGTAGAACTAACTCTAGCCTAAAGGGTTAATCTGATTCCCCAAGTCAATATCCCCTAAACAACCAGCCAAGAGTGTGTATTGGTTCATTTCTGTGAAATGTGTTTCCCCAGTCACCTGGGCTGGCCTGGGCTGCATTGTATCGGCCAGCAGCTGCACTGCACTCAAACTGACAGCTACATTAAACCTTGGAATTCTGAGGCAATAAAAAGTAAATTAACTCTTATTTTTTTCCTTTCCTGGTGGAGTAAGTGAATGCATGTCTGTGGAGAAGTGAGTGAGCCGTGGTCCTGAGTGCATACCTCTGACTAGCCACTGCTGGTCTGTCCCAAGCTAGGATCTGGTGTCCAGCCAGGGGTCTGCTTTCCTGGTGTGTGGTGTGTTCTGTAAGGTTGGGCCACTGGGTCACCCTACAACTGCTGATCCCTGCTCACTAATCACATCACAGCTGCTGAGAGGCTCCCTTGCCACCATTCTGAGGACCATAAACAGACTCATTGGATGCAGTTTTGTATTCTCTGGCTGCTTTGTGTCTACTAGGTGAAGAATGCACCCTAACTTTAGTAGGATTTTGTGGGCTGTGGGCACTTCCTGAAAATATGAATTGGGACCAGAATTAAGCCAGAGGGACATGGCCAAGCCTATAGCACTCAAGAGGGTTCATTTAGAACCAAAGGTGATTTGTGATTATCTGGAAAACCTTTTAGGGAGTCATTTCCAAAGATCGGGAGCTGTTTAAAGCTCCTCAAAGCCACTAGAATTTGACTTTGGACTACTCAGTCCAGGCTAACCTTGAATCTTTAGACTCCAAAGGCTGCTGTAGGGTGAAAGTGGGAGGACACTCCTAACTGGGATAAGGAACTAGAGCAGAAAAAAACTGAGCTTTCCCCCTTCTACTCAGGAAACCCTATGTTCACCCATGGAGGCTGATTGAGGTAAGCTGAGGTGATGTTGCCCAGGTTCCAGGAATTACCTCATCCTTTTGCAAATAACTTAAGTTTTGAGTTCAGGCATCTCACCTGTTTCTTTTAGTATTAGTTTCCTAACATTCCCCTCTTCCCTACTCTCTGTGGAGAGTCACCATATGGCCCATAGGTGCCTACTTAGTTGTATTCTTGTCTGTGGTGCCATTTTATATTTCTGAGTTGGGAACTCTGGACACATCCTATGCCTTTTGGCACCAGCTGCTGTCCTAAACATCAACATTGGGGTAGGAACTCTCATCCACTTCATTTTTGCAGTGAGTCTTAAGGTTTTGATAAAAGTTGGGTGGGTGATGATGGGCAAAACGCAGATGTGGGCAGAGGTCCCTAATGGTGGCTAGCAATCTGTGGGAGGAGTCAGTTTTGGTTTATCTGAGCCTTAGGGGACAGGGGAACATGGTAATGAGAACCACATGGTACCACATATTTCTTCATGTTGGATCCAAGGTGGTAGGGGTGGGAAGATGAGAGAGGGAAGTGGGGCCTCCCACTGTGGCAGCCATAGTAATTTTCTGCTGCCTCGCCCTGGTTGGGGTGCTGCTGCCCATACCTCCCACCCCCATCTACATCCTGAAGCAGCCTTGACCTACACAGCACCAACTAAGGCCCCTAAGCCAAGAATTCAGCTGGAAGACTTTTCACCTTCTTCCTTCTCACTGTCGTCTTTCCTGTTTATTTTCCAAATTGCTGCTCTGCAGCCGAGCAGTGCCTGTTGGCCAGAGCTTACCAGCACTGTGGGATCAGACTCAGGCACTGGGCTCATGTGGCCAGCAGGGCACTGGGGGAGGAAGCGGGGAGCTGGAAGAGCCTCCCTGTGCGTCTCCCATGGGCAGCGCTAACCTCGGAGGCGGCCCTGAGCAGCCCTATCACATCCGGTGCTTGTCTCTGCAGCCGGGACTGGAGGATAAACTATCAGAGCTGTGGGGCAGTGCATCATTCCTCTTATTATTTTCTTCTCTGCAGATGGGGTCGTGGAAAGTTCAGTTCCTTTTAACCCTCGAAGTTCTGTTTATTCTACAGCTGGTAGCCTGAATGTCGCGTTTCCCATTACATCACAAAGGGGCTCAGGCAGATCTCTGCACAGAAACGTGTTGCAACTGTTTATTTTTTTCCATATTTAAACATTTCTGACAGCCAAACCCAGCTGAGCCAAAAGATGGAGCTTTGTGAATGAGTCTGGTTGTTGGTGTCTGTGCAGAGAGAGGCTTTAAAAAACCCTTGTCCCTCCGGTGAGTCTTCCCAAACATGTTCTTTTTCTTGGGCAAAGCCTGTGAAGCGAGTTACTTCTGCTGTACACGTGTGTTGATTATGTGCCGTTGTGTGATTAATGGGGCTGTGTTCCGCCTGGTTCCCAGGACACTCTTGAAAACAAGATGTTTCATTTCATTGCCTTTTCCTAGTGCAGTGATTACAGTAAATAAACCAGTGCAGGCTCTTTCCACCTGGAGCCAGTCAGGGAGTCCCCACACCTCTGCTCCACTTTCTCTTCCAGCATCACCTTCAATGGCATGTCCCTTGAATGCCCTCTTTTCTGCCATCTCCCCAAGGTTCCTAGTCCCCAGCAGCAACAAATTGCTTAGGGTCCCTCCCTAGTAGTTTTGGCTCATGCGCGGTAATTCTTCTGGGAAGATTCTAGGATGTAGCTCATTCATATATCTCTTTGCTTCTTGCCTCTTGCCACTCCACCTCTTGAACCTAATTATAAACCATTTCTTTGTAATTCTTTTATGGGTCCCACTCCTTTTGTAGTACAGCTTAGCATCCATAGGGTGCTTGCTTGTTCCAGACTCCCTGGTTAAATGGTCCTCTGAGGAAGAAATCCAACTCTATAGAGTTGGCAGGCCCTGGAAATGACAACAGTTTGGCTATTTAGCTATGTCTTAGAGTGGCAGAAAGAAAGTTGTAAGGATTCTTAGCTCCCACCAAAAGGGATCTGAACCATAGTAGATTTTTGACAGATGATGGTGACAGAGAAATTAACCTTCTTTTTTTAAATTCTGCCCTGGAATTTGAACTGGAGAGAACCAGACTGCATTTTCAAAGTTTCTTCTCAGGTTCAGCCAGGACCTGGTGATAGGCAATTAGGATGACCATCAATTCCGGTTTGCCCAGGACTGAGGTGTTTCTGGGAACATGGAGCTTTCATTGCTAATACTGAGACAGTCCCAGGCAAACCATAATGGTTGATTACCCTATGTCTATCCTTCCACAAGTGAGGGAAAGGAGAGAGAATAGGATGGCCAAGATAGCGCTGAGAGTGGTTCATTTGCTAAAATGCATGGGAAACTTGGCAGGCTAGGAATGAGATTTTTCTTGGCTGTGTGTTTTAATTGTTTTTCTGCTTATGTATAGGAAGAGATTTTCTAAAGCATTACAGGAGTGGGGAAAAACCACATGACTCTTCATGGTGTGACTAGTCCCTCCGGCTGTGCAAGAGGAAGGGAGATTGGTGCTCTGTTGCTGTCTGTGTGGCATATACTTGGCTGGATAGGAATGGGGGAGTTCTGGGAGCTGCCTCAGGCACTGGGTGTGTAGAGTGTTTGAGTAAGTGTCTTAGGCACACTGTTTGGAAAGGTGACAGGACCTACATTAGGCAACTGAGTCTCTAAATTCTTTTCCCTCTCTGGTTAGGATTAAAAACTCCCCTAATCAGTTTTAACTTTACAAAGCTGGACACACGTACACACCAGATTGCTGCCATGGGTACAATTTTGTATCCTAGTTTTTTGGGTAATACTTCTTGGCAGATGCCAGCCATAGACAACAAGTATCTCCTGGTTCACAAGTGCTTAGAATACTTTAACTGGTCCCTCTTTAGAGCTACTACTCTTCTTTTCTTATCTTATTTCTCACAGGGTTGCTGTGGATGTGTGGTTGATGCTGGCTGATTTCTGTAACATACTGACTGCGGTGAATCAGTCTGAGGTGCCACTGTACAAGGACCCGGATGATGACCTCACCCTTCTTATTCTGGAAGAGGATCGGCTTCTCTCGGGCTTTGTCCCCTTGCTGGCTGCACCTCAGGACCCCTGCTACGTGGAGAAAACGTCGGATAAGGTCAGCCCCAGGCCAAACATCACTCCCCATTCACCCTTCCTCTTAATTCTCCAGACTTTTTTATTCTTGGGAAGTTTTCTGTGCAAACGGAACATGATTAAGTCATTGAGAAGGGTGTTAAGGGAAAATATCGACCTTTTAGCCGCTGACATCCAGCTCTGTGTCCTGAAAAAAAAAGCCCTCTCGACTTCCTTTGGTGTGTGTGTGTGTGCTTGCTGGCATGTTGTATATACGATCATTTCCTCACTTGTTTAAATAGTCCAGCTTGTGTTGGCAGTGCTCTCACTCAACTCCAAATGGTTTGCATCATGCTTAAAGCACCCTCCTTCCTCCCCCCTTACCTCCTTCCCCCCAGCCACAAAACTCTGCACTAGGAAAACAGCCAGGGCTTTTTCCCTTTTCTAAGGAGGAGAGTGATAAATAGGTGACTAGAGAGAAGCAGACACCATGTGTTAACTTACAAAAAAAGCTTTTAGGAATATGAAGCATTCCCCGCTGCCTGGTTTCTATTTTTCTTCCTCTGAGGGCTGTGTTTTAACCTCAACTTTTTTTCTTGTCTGTTTATAGAAAACAAAGTTCTTTGCCTGTTGCTCTGGTAGGGACTATGGAACTTAGTCTGCTTAACAGTTGTGTCTTTGGCCAGGTGCAAAGAGTAGGCAGTTCATTCTGCTTCACATTGCCGTGTGTAGCACTTGCTAGACTGGGCAAGTAGCCCCTGCAGACCCTGGGAGCAGAGGGATCCTGCTGTGCTGTGCAGGGGGATCCTGTGACTGAACTCTCTGTGGAGTTGTTATTAACATCAGGTCCCCTGGGAGAGAGGCCTTTGGAGAAGAGTCCACAAATGGCTTCTCAGAAAGAAGTATTTTGAGTTAGATGACATATGTACAGACATGTAGGTAGATTTTTTTTTTTAAATCGGATAGTAAAAACTGAATTCCAAAATAAACTACAAATATAAGAGATTTTATATTGAATATAAAATGTTTTAAAACTTTTTCTTAGGCCCTGGCCGGTTGGCTCAGCAGTAGAGCGTCGGCCTGGATTATGGGGGACCCGGGTTCGATTCCCGGCCAGGGCACATAGGAGAAGCGCCCGTTTGCTTCTCCACCCCCCCCCCCTCCTTCCTCTCTCTCTCTCTCTTCCCCTCCCGCAGCCAAGGCTCCATTGGAGCAAAGGTGGCCCGGGTTCTGGGGATGGCTCCTTGGCCTCTGCCCCAGGCGCTAGAGTGGCTCTGGTCGCGGCAGAGCAACGCCCTGGAGGGGCAGAGCATCGCCCCCTGGTGGGCAGAGCATCGCCCCTGGAGGGCGTGCCGGGTGGATCCTGGTTGGGCGCATGCGGGAATCTGTCTGACTGTCTCTCCCCGTTTCTAGCTTCAGAATAATACAAAACAACAACAACAACAAAAAACCTTTTTCTTAGTAGAGCCTGACCAGGCATTGGCACAGTGGATAGAGCATTGGACTGGGACACAGAGGAGCCAGGTTCAAAACCCTGAAGTGGCTGGTTTGAGCGTGGGATCATAGACATGACCCCATGGTCACTGGCTTGAGCCCACAGGTCGCTGGCTTGAGCAAGGCGTCACTCGCTCTGCTGTAGCCCCCCCAGTGAAGGCACATATGACAAAGCAATCAATGAACAACTAAGGAGCCGCAACAAAGAATTGATGCTTCTCATCTCTCTCCCTTCCTGTCTGTCTGTCTGTCCCTATCTGTCTCTCTCTCTGATTCTCTCTTTCTCTCACATACACACAACAAAAATAACTTTTTCTTAGTAGAAAACACCTTAAGTTCCTTGCAGACAAGTTCCTTGCAAAGAAGAAAATTTGTCTACAACCCCTCTACCCACAGGTCATATCATTGTTTTTTTGGGGTTTTTTTTGCTGATCATACATGATCATAGTTAACATCTAATATACACATATACTTTTTTAAAAACAAAACTGGGGGTCATATTATGCACACTATTTGTAATATTTTTTTACTTAATATTTTTAATGTATTTTTATATGGAATCATTTTTATGATTACTTAATATTTTTTATACACCAATATTTTTTAACCAATCTTTGCTTTATTAAACCAAAGGATTGTTCCCAATTTTTGCACAATCAATAGTGAAGTGCTTTCTTATAGCAAAATTTTTGTATATATTCTCTGGTTAAATGTATGTAAATAGATAAAGGTTTTAGACATCAATATACAAAAACTCATATTCTTTGGATGCATTTAATGTCTAATAGATTTTGGGAATGTGAGAGCAAGAGAAATACTCATTTTATGCTTTTCCAGTGAAAAGTTGTAATGAAATCTTGCTTTTCTAATTTCAGAACGGACTAAGAATGAGGAGTTGTAGTATGTGAGGCTGAGGACAGCTAACACAACATTTACACTTTGTAGAAGATGTTCAGTTAGAAGTGAAACTGGATATCCTTGGCTTGAATCAGGGGATCCTAGTCCTGTTCTTATGCAATCATGGAGTGATCTTGATTCCAGAGGGCACTTTAGAGAGTTGGTTCTTGGGTGAGCTATCTTTTAGTGGAAAACAAGGTAGGAGTCCTAACCAACTTCAAACTTCCTAAAACCTATGTTCTCATAACCTCTCTCAGTATTTGTGTCACTATATAAAATAGTATATGATACATGTACCTGAGAGAATACACTGTATGATAAGTATATGTAATCTGGCCAGAGAAGGACACAGAGCCAACAGTTCATGTCCTCAACCTATAGTAATGATTCACAGGCTACCCTGGCAGTTGTAGCTCATTAAGACTAAGCTAGGTCTCTCCTTGGCCAGGTATGAGCATTGTCCCAATATGCCAAGGTTGCTGATTAGATCCCTGTCGGGGCACATACAAAAATCAACTAGTGAATCCATAAGTAAGTGGAACAACAAATTAATGTTACGCTTTCTCTTTTCCTTCTTTTCTCTCTAAAACAAACAAATATACAAAGACTATGGTAAGTCTCTGCTTCAAGGACTGTGAAATAGGTGTGTCAAATGTAACATCTCCAAATCCAAACTCCTGAATTTTTTCAAAGACCCAAACCTGGTCTTTATTCAGTCTTTCCATCTTGGTAAACGTCAACTTTGACTTTTGGGTTGTTCATGTGGAAATTCTTAGGGTTTATTTTTGGTCCCACTCTTTTTCTCACACCTCCATAACTAATCTCTTAGCAACTCATGTCTTCTATACTTTCAAAATAAGTGTAGATACAATTTTTCCTTACCACTACACTCCAGTTCAATTTATCAGAATGCCTTCTAACTGGTTTCTCTAGTTCATCCTCCTTCTTACTCCCCAGTCTATTTTCAGCACAGCAACTGGAATGATGTTTTTAAAACATTGATAAGATCATGTCACGTCTCTGTTTAAAACCTTCTTATGGCTGTTCCTCTCACTTAGAATAAAAGCCAAAGTTTTAACAACAGCCTATAGTGCCCTCAAGAGTTGATTCCACCTAACCCTCTTAACTCTCTGACCTCAGTTCCTACTGCTCCTCATACCCAACATACTCTATAGTCACATTGGCATTCTTTCTGTTGCTCAAACAAGGCAAGCACTTATTCCTAAGAATCTTTGCATTTGCTTTTCTCTTAACCTGAAACAAACACTCTGTTCCCAGATAGCTGTGTGGCTCTCTCACTCCATTCTAAATGCCACCTTGTTCAAGAAGTCTTCCCTAGTTGTTACCCACCTGGCCCTGGCCGTTTGGCTCAGTGGATAGAGCATTGGCCCAGCATGCAGACATCCCGGGTTCAATCCTTGGTCAGGGTACACATGAGAAGTGACCATCTGCTTCTCTTCCCCTCCCTCTCCCCCTTCTCTCTTCCCCTCTCACAGGAAGTGGTTCAAGTGTCAGCCCCAGGCACTGAGGATAGTTCAGATGGTCTGAGCATCAGCCTCAGGTGCTGAGGATAGCTCAGTTGATTCATGCATCACCCCAGATGGGGGTTGCTGGGTGGATCCTGGTCAGGGCTCATGTGGGAGTCTTTCTATCCCCCTTCCTCTCCCTTTAAAAAAAAAAAGATGTTAGCCACCTGGCCCTGGCCAGTTAGTTTAGTCTTAGAATGTTGTTCCAAAACACCAAGACTGTGGTTTCAGTCCTGGTCAGGGCACATATAGGAAGCTACTAATAAATGCACAGTTAAGTGGAACAACAAATGAATGCTTTTCTCTCTCTCCTCCACCCTCTTCTCTCTCTAAAATAAATCAGTTAAAAAAAAAAGAAAGGTATTGCCCACCCTTATTATTTTTATTTTTTTTAGCGAGAGACAGAGAAAGGGACAGATAGGGATGGACAGACAGGAAGGGAGATAGATGAGAAGCATCAATTTTTTGTTGTGGTACCTTAGTTGTTCATTTATTGCTTTCTCATAGATGCCTTGACCAGGGGGCTACAGCCAAGCCAATGACCTTAGGTTCAAGCCAGAGACTATGGGGTCATGTCTATGATCCCATGCCCAGGCCAGCGACTTTGGAGTTTTGAACCTGGGTCTTCTGCATCACAGGCCGACACTCTGTCTGCTGTGCCACTGCCTGGTCGGGCCCACCTTCTCTTTCTTTTATTCTGCTTTATTTTTTATTCTTTTTTTTTTCTTTATACACACACGCACACACACAGAGCAAGAGAGAGAGAGAGATGAGAACCATCAACTTGTAGTTGTGGCACTTTAGTTCTTCATTGATGCTTCTCATACGTACCTTGACGGGGGGTGGGGGTGAGGGTGGGGTACCAGCCGAACCAGTGACCCCTTACTTAAGCCAGCGACCATGGGATCATGCTGATGACCCCACGCTCAAGCCAGCGATTCCACGCTGAAGCTGGTGAGCTTGCACTCAAGCCAGTGACCTCAGGGTTTTGAATCTGGGACCTCAGAGTCCCAGGTTGATGCTCTGTCCACTGTGCCACCACCTGACAGGCTGCTTTATTTTTCATACCAGGGAAATTAATATCTGTTGAATATCTAATGTGTATTAGCCTCTGACCTAAGTATTTCATTAAGTCTTCGCAATTAGCCTGCCAAATACGTACTAGTACCTTCATATTTAAGAAAAGAGATAACTGAAGCTCGGAAAGAATGAAGAATGATGATAAACTCATGGATTATTTCCATGGCTGACTTGAAGATTAGTATAGATTTGTCAGAGGGAATCTTTAGGAACTCTTGACTGTTTGTTTGTTTGTTAAGTGATAGTAGGGGAGATACCGAGACAGACTCCTACATTTGCCCCAACCAAAATTCACTGGGCAACCCCTGTCTGGGTCTGATGCTCTGCCCATCTGGGGCTGCTTGTAACTGAGCTATTTTTAGTGCCTGAGGCGAGGCCCCATGAAGCCATCCTCAACACCCAGGGGCTGATGTGCTCAAATCAGTTGAGCCATGGGTGCAAGAGAAGGGGAGATAGAGAGAGGGAAGGGGGAGAGGAGGAAAAGCAAATAGTTGCTTTTCCTGTGTGGCCTGACTGGGAATCAAACCCAGACTTCCACACACTGGGTCGACGCTCTCACTTACCCAACCAGCCAGGGCTAGGAACTCTTGACCTTTTAGAAATCTGAAAAATATAGACTCTTTTTCCAGCTTCTAGTGTTCACTCCCAAGAAATATAAAATATCTCAAGGACTTGTCAGTAGCAGCAACATGACCAATATCATTGCTGGTCAAGAATAATCACATGGTTGGTCCAGCTCTGATGTTCATTCAATGGATAATGACTGAGCGTAACTACATACACACACAATGTGAAAGATCCAAACATGTAAGGAAAAGATTTCCCTACTTTGGGAGGCAGTTTGTGGCATATATGAATATGAGAAGCAACATTAAGTTACAGAGGAATTCTTAAAATTTTGTTGAGCTTATCCTGTCCCAGTGAAGGTGTTTCTTGAGTACTGATTTCGGATTAACATGCATTGTATTTTTCAAACATGTTTTATGGAACTCTAATTTTGTAAGTTCTTAACTGTTGGGTGGAAGAGTTTCATGATCATTAAGTTAGGATACAACAATGTTAAATAGGACTCATTACTACAAGACTTCTTGGAGTTTTTTGTTTGTTTGTTTGTTTGTTTGTTTGTTTGTTTTTAGCAAAGGAGAGAGAGAGATGAGAAGCATCAACTCATAGTTGCACCACTTTAGTTGTACATTGATTGCTTTCTTATATGTGCCTTGACTGGGAGACTCCAGCTGAGCCAGCGACCTTGGGCTTCAAGCCAGCGACCTTTGCGCTCAAGCCAGTGACAATGAGGTCATGTCTATGATCACACGCTCAAGCCAGACCCCACACTGAAACTGGTGAGCCCACACTCAAGCCAGATAAGCTCGTTTTCAAGCCAGCGACCTCAGAGTTTTGAACCTGGGTCCTCAATGTCCCAGGCCAACACCCTGTTCACTGCACCATTGCCTGGTCAGGCTTGGAGCTTTTTAATATAGTGTACATTGTGAGAAAGATAGCCTTTGCACTCTCTTTTTTTTTTTTAATTGTGAGGCAGGGAGGCAGAGACAGATCCTTGCACATGCCCCAACCAGGATCTACCCAGCAAGCCACCTATCAGGTGACGCTCTGTCTGTCTGGGCTTCTCCATTGCTTATCAACCGAGCTATTTTAGTGCCTGAGGTGAGGCCATGGTGCCATCCTCAGCGCTCGGGCCAACTTTGCTCAAACCATTCAAGCCATGGCTGTGGGAGGAGAAGAGAATGAGAGAGAGAGATAAAGGGAGGGGGAGGGGGAGGAGTGGAGAAGCAGATGGTCACTTCTCCTGTGTGCCCTGACCAGGAATCTAACCTGGGACCTCCGTATGCCAGGCCAGTGCTCTACCATTGAGCCAACTGGCCAGGACCATACTCTTTTCCAAAGTTGCTTCACCCTTGATTTTTTTGATTTACTAAACATCTTGTAGGATTAGTATTCTGCCTAAAATAAACAAACCCCAGTATAAAATTCAGATGTGCGATGAGCGAGACAAGAGAAAACAGGTTGCTTATCACGATTATCCTGAAGTATGGTAAGAAGTACAGATTAGATTATAGGCAATAGAGTGGAACTGGTTATATTTTGAAAGAAGCATCATAAATGTTGAAACCAATTAAGGCCAACTGGGGAAAAGAAAGTAGTCTTAAATTACTTTAGTGACTGCTAAGCACCCAATTCCAGAGGTTAAGTAGCATACCCAAGGTCATGAGGCTAGTAAGGAAATATAAGATTAGATCCCTTATCTGTATGTCTTGAAAACCTCATGTTTTGATGAATGATGTCATTGAGTTCATTATGTTCTACTTTTGTATATGTATGAATTGTCCATTAAACAAGTTTTAAAAGAAGTAATAAATAGCCTGACCAGATGGTGGCACAGCGGATAGAGCGTTGGACTGGGACTGAGAGGACCAAGGTTCAAAACCTCAAGGTCACAGGCTTGAGCACGGGTTCATCCAGCTTGAGTGTGGGCTCACCAGCTTGAGCACAGGGTTGCTGTCTTGCGTGTGGGATCATAGACATGACCCCAGGGTCACTGGCTTGAGCAAGGGGTCACTCGCTCTGCTGTAGCCCCCCCACTTAAGGTCCATATGAGAAAGCAATCACTGAACAACTAAGGAGCAGCAACGAAGAACTGATGTTTCTCATCTCTTTTCCTTCCTGTCAGTCTATCCCTATCTGTCATTCTCTCTGTCCCTCTTTCTCTGTCACACACACACACAAAAAGAAGTAATAAATATCCATCCTAAGAGCAAAACAAGTAAAATCCTCTGTCCTTCCTGCCATATTTTAGTACTTAGTGATCAAAAAAGTAATCAAACCATAATAATATAAAGTTCTTTTCTTTTTATGGCTCACGGAATTACATTTTATTTATTTATTTATTTATGTTTATTAATTTTAATGGGGTGACATTGATAAATCAGGGTACATATGTTCAGAGAAAACGTCTCCAGATTATTGTGACATTTGATTATGTTGCATACCTTTCACCCAGTCAAATTGTCTTCCGTCACCATCTATCTGGTTTTCTTTGTGCCCCCCCCCCTCCCGTTACCATCACATTCTTGTCCATGTCTCTGAGTCTCATTTTTATGTCCCATCTATGTATGGAATCATATAGTTCTTAGTTTTTTCTGATTTACTTATTTCACGCTGTATAATGTTATCAAGGTCCATCCAGGTTGTTATAAATGATCCGATGTCATCATTTCTTATGGCTGAGTAGTATTCCATAGTATATATGTACCAAAGCTTTTTAATCCACTCGTCCACTGACGGACACTTGGGCTGTTTCCAGATCTTCGCTATTGTGAACAATGCTGCCATAAACATATGGGTGCATTTCTCCTTTTGGAACAGTGGTATGGTGTTCTTAGTGTATATTCCTAAAAGTGAGATAGCTGGGTCAAAGAGCAGTTCAATTTTTAATTTTTTGAGGAATCTCCATACTGTTTTCCACAGTGGCTGCACCAGTCTGCATTCCCACCAGCAGTGCAGGAGGGTTCCCTTTTCTCCACATCCTCGCCAGCACTTATTTTGTGTTGTTTTGTTGATGAGCGCCATTCTGACTGGTGTGAGGTGATATCTCATTGTGGTTTTAATTTGCATTTCTCTAATAATCTGATTAGTGATGTTGAGCATTTTTTTCATATGCCTATTGGCCATCTGTATGTCCTCTTTGGAGAAGTCTCTATTCATTTCTTTTTCCTATTTTTTTGATTGGATTGTTTGTCTTCCTGGTGCTGAGTTTTACAAGTTCTTTATAAATTTTGGTTATTACCTGACCAGGCAGTGGCGCAGTGGATAGAACGTTGGACTGGGACGCAGAGGACCCAGGTTCGAGACCCTGAGGTTGCCGGCTTGAGTGCGGGCGCATTGGGTTTGAGCAAGGCTCACCAGCTTGACCCCAAGGTCGCTGGCTTGAGCAAGGGGTCACTCGGTCTGCTGTAGATCCCCAGTCAAGGCACATATGAGAAAGCAATCAATGAACAACTAAGGAACCGCAGCGAAGAATTGATGTTTCTCATCTCTCTCCCTTACTGTCTGTCGGTCCCTATCTGTCTCTTTCTCTGACTCTCTCTGCCTCTGCCACAAAAAAAAAAAAATACAAATTTAAAATTTTTTTTTTCTTTTTTCTTTTTCTGAAGCCGGAAACAGGGAGAGACAGACAGACTCCCGCATGCGCCCGACCGGGATCCACCCGGCACGCCCACCAGGGGCGATGCTGTGCCCCTCCAAGGCGTCACTCTGCCGCGACCAGAGCCACTCTAGCACCTGGGGCAGAGGCCAAGGAGCCATCCCCAGCACCCGGGCCATCTTTGCTCCAATGGAGCCTTGGCTGCAGGAGGGGAAGAGAGAGAGAGGAAGGAGGGGGTGGGGGTGGAGAAGCAAATGGGCGCTTCTCCTATGTGCCCTGGCTGGGAATTGAACCCGGGTCCCCCGCACGCCAGGCCGACACTCTACCGCTGAGCCAACTGGCCAGGGCCCAAATTTTGGTTATTAACCCTTTACCAGACGTATTGTCGAATATGTTCTCACATTGTGTAGTTTGTCTTTTTATTCTGTTCTTATTGTCTTTAGCTGTGCAAAACCTTTTTAGTTTGATATAGTACCATTTGTTTATCCTGTCTTTTATTTCACTTCCCCGTGGAGATAAATCGGCAAATATATTGCTGTGAGAGATGTCGGAGAGCTTACTGCCTATGTTTTCTTCTAAGATGCTCATGGTTTCACGGCTTACATTTAAGTCTTTTATACATTTTGAGTTTATTTTTGTGAATGGTGTAAGTTGGTGGTCTAGTTTCATTTTATTGCAGGTAGATGTCCAATTTTCCCAACACCATTTATTAAAGAGGCTGTCTTTACTCCATTGTATGCTCTTACATCCTTTGTCAAATATCAGTTGTCCATAAAGCTGTGGGTTGAGTTCTGTTCCATTGATCTATATGCCTGTTCTTATGCCAGTACCAGGCTGTTTTGAGTACAGTGGCCTTGTAGTATAACTTGATATCAGGAAGTGTGATACCTCCCGCTTTATTCTTCCTTTTCAAGACTACTGAGGCTATTCATGTTTTTTTTTGGTTCCATATAAATTTTTGGAATATGTGTTCTATATCTTTGAAGCATGCCATTGGTATTTTAATTGGTATTGCATTGAATTTATAAATTGCTTTGGGTAATATAGACATTTTAATGATGTTTTATTCTTCCTAACCATGAGCATGGTATATGCTTCCACTTGTTTGTATCTTCCTTGATTTCTTTTATCAATGTTTTATAATTTTCCAAGTATAAGTCTTTAATCTCCTTGGTTAAATTTACTCCTAGGTACTTTTTTTTTTTTTTTTTTTTTTTTTTTGTATTTTTCTGAAGCTGGAAACGGGGAGAGACAGTCAGACAGACTCCCGCATGTGCCCGACCGGGATCCACCCGGCACGCCCACCAGGGGGCAATGCTCTGCCCACCAGGGGGCGATGCTCTGCCCCTCCGGGGCGTGGCTCTGTTGCGACCAGAGCCACTCCAGCGCCTGGGGCAGAGGCCGAGGAGCCATCCCCAGCGCCCGGGCCATCTTTGCTCCAATGGAGCCTTGCTGCGGGAGGGGAAGAGAGAGACAGAGAGGAAGGGGAGGGGGAGGGGTGGAGAAGCAGATCGGTGCCTCTCCTGTGTGCCCTGGCCGGGAATTGAACCCGGGACCCCTTGCACGCCAGGCCGACACTCTACCACTGAGCCAACCGGCCAGGGCCTACTCCTAGGTACTTTATATTTTTGGTTGCAATAGTGAAGGGGACTGTTTCCTTAATTTCTCTTTCTGATAGTTCATTGTTGGTGTGTAAAAATGCCTCTGATTTCTGAGTATTAATTTTATATCCTGCCACCTTGCTGAATTCATTTATCAGGCCCAGTAGTTTGTTTTTTTGTTTGTTTGTTTTTTGTATTTTTCTGAAGCTGGAAACGGGGAGGCAGTCAGACAGACCCCCGCATGCATCCAACCGGGATCCACCCAGCACGCCCACCAGGGAGCGATGCTCTGCCCATCCGGGGCGTCGCTCTGTTGTGACCAGAGCCACTCTAGCGCCTGAGGCAGAGGCCACAGAGCCATCCCCAGCGCCCGGGCAAACTTTGCTCCAATGGAGCCTTGGCTGCAGGAGGGGAAGAGAGAGACAGAGAGGAAGGAGAAGGGGAGGGGTGGAGAAGCAGATGAGCGCTTCTCCTGTGTGCCCTGGCCGGGAATCGAACCCGGGACTCCTGCACGCCAGGCCGATGCTCTACCACTGAGCCAACCGGCCAGGGCCCCCAATAGTTTTTTGAGACTTTAGGGTTTTCTATATACAGTATCATGTCATCTGCAAATAATGATAGTTTTACTTCTTCTTTTCCAATTTGGATGCCTTTATTTCTTCTGATTGCTGTGCTAGTACTTACAGGACTATGTTGAATAAGAGTGGTGAAAGGGTGCATCCCTGCCTTGTTCCTGATCTTAAGGAAATTACTTTTAATTTTTGCCTATTGAGTATGATGTTGGTTGTGGGTTTGTCATAGATGGCCTTTATCATGTTGAGGTATGTTCTCTGTATTCCCACTTTGCTAAGAGTTTTGATCATGAATGCGTGCTGGATTTTATCAAATGCTTTTTCTGCATCTATTGAAATTATCATGTGGTTTTTCTCCTTCCTTTTGTTTATGTGATGAATCACATTGATTGATTTGCAAATACTGTACCAGCCTTGCCTACACAGAATAAATCCCACTTGATCATGGTGTATGATTTTTTTTATTGCTGGATCTGGTTTGCTAATATTTTGTTGAGGATTTTACATCTATATTCATCAGGGATATTGGCCTATAATTTTCTTTCTTTGTGTTGTCTTTGCCTGGTTACGGAATCAGAATTATGCTCGCCTCATAAAAGGAGTTTAGAAGTCTTCCTTCCTCTTGAATTTTTTGAAATAGCTTGAGGAAGGATAGGAGTTAGTTCTTTGAATATTTGGTAGAATTCACTTGTGAAGCCATCAGGCCCAGGACTTTTCTTTTTTGGGAGTTTTTTTGATAACTCTTTCGATCTCATTTGTTGTAATCGGTCTGTTTAGGTCTTCTGATTCTTCCAAACTGATTTTTGGAAGATTATATGTTTCAAGGAATTTGTCCATTTCACCTAAATTGTCTAATTTTTTGGCATACAGTTCTTCATAGTATTTTCTTACAATATTTTGTATTTCTGTTGTGTCAGTTATTTCTCCACTCTCATTTTTAATTTTATTTGTTTGAGTCCTCTCTCTTTTTTTTTGGTGAGTTTAGTTAAAGGTTCATCAATCTTGTTTACCTTTTCAAAGAACCAGCTTCTGGTTTCATTGATCCTCTGTATTGTTTCTTTAGCCTCTATGTCATTTATTTCTGCTCTGATCTTTATTATTTCCTTCCTGTACTACCTCTGGGCTTTACTTGCTGTTCTTTTTCTAGTTCTTTTAGATGCATGGTTAAGTTGTTTATTTGAGCTTTTTCTAGCTTCTTAAAGTATGCCTGTAGTGCTATGAACTTCCCTCTCAGTACTGCTTTTGCTGTGTCCCATAAATTTTGAGTTGTTGTATGCTCATTATCATTCGTTTCTAGGAATTTTTTAATTTCTTCTTTGATCTCATTGGTAATCCATTTGTTATTTAACAACCTATTTAGTTTCCATGTGTTTGAGAATTTTTTAGTTTTTCTGTTGTGGTTGACTTCTAGTTTCATGCCATTGTGATCAGAGAAAATGCTTGATATGATTTCAAAATTGTTAAATTTGTTGAGACTGCTTTTGTGCCCCAACATGTTGTTTATCCTAGAGAATGTACCATGAGCACTTAAAAAGAATGTATATTCTGCTGCTTTAGGATGAAAGGTTCTAAAGATATCTATTAAATCGAGTTGATCTAGTGTGTCCTTTGTGTCTGCTGTTTCTTTGTTAATTTTCTTTCTTAAAGATCTATCTAGTAATGTTAGTGGGGTATTGAAATCTCCTACTATTATAGTATTGCTGTTGATTTTGCCCTTTATATCCAACAAAGTCTGCTTTATATATTTAGGTGCTCCTGTATTAGGTGTGTAGATATTTATAATGGTTATATCTTCCTGTTGGACTGCTCCCTTTATCATTATGTAGTGGCCTTCTTTATCTTTTATATATATATATATATATATATATATATATATATATATATATATATATTGCCTTTGTTTTAAAGTCCATTTTGTCTGATATAAGTATTGTTGCCCCAGCTTTTTTTTCATTACCATTTACATGAAATATTTTTTTTTCCATCCTTTTACCTTCAGTCTATGTGCATCTTTTGTTTTAAGGTGTGTCTCTTGTAGACAGCATATGTATGGGTCCTGTTTTCTTATCCATGCAGCTACCCTGTGTCTTTTGATTGGATCATTTAACTATTTACATTTAAGGTTATTATTGATATGTAGTTGTTTGTTGCCATTTTATTCTTTAAAGCTGTATTCCTCTTTGCTATATTATTTTCCTACTTGGATCTATTTACAACAGGCACCTTAACATTTCCTGCAGCATTGATTTGGTTGTAATGAATTACTTGAGGTTTTGGGGGGTTTTTTTGTCTGGGAAGCTTTTTATTTCTCCTTCAATTTTAAATGATAGCCTTGCTGGATAAAGTAGTCTTGGTTGTAGGTTCTTGTTCTGCATTACTTTGAATATATCTTGCTGTTCCCTTCTGGCCTCAAGTGTTTCTGTTGAGAAGTCGGATGTCATCCTTATGGGGGCTCCTTTGTAGGTGATAGCTATTATTTCTCTAGCAGCTTTTAATATTTTATCTTTATCATTTAGCTTTGGTATTTTAATTATGATGTATCTTGGTGTAGATTTCTTTGGGTTTTTTTTTTTAAGGAATTTGTGTATTCATTTTTTTATTTTTTTATTTTTGACAGAGTCAGAGAGAGGGATAGATAGGGACAGACAGACAAGAATGAAGCGAGATGAGAAGCATCAATCATCTATTTTTTTGTTGTGACACCTTAGTTCATTGATTGCTTTCTCATATGTGCCTTGACCGTGGGCCTTCAACAGACCAAGTAACCCCTTGCTGGAGCCAGCGACCTTGGGTCCAAGCTGGTGAGCATTGCTCACACCAGATGAGCCCTCGCTCAAGCTGGCGACCTCGGGGTCTCGAACCTGGGTTTTCTTTATCCCAGTCTGATGCTCTATCCCCTGCGCCACCGCCTGGTCAGGCCTTTCTTTTCTTCAGGAACTCCTATGATGCGGATGTTATTTCTCTTCATGTTGTCACAGAGCTCTCTTAGAGTTTCCTCAGACTTTTTGAGTCTCTTTTCTTTTTTCTGCTCTGCTTCCATGCCTTCGTTCAACTTGTCCTCCAACTCGCTGATTAGATCTTAGCTTCATCCATCCTGTTTTTAATTCCTTCCATTGTGGTCTTCATTTCTGATACTGTATTTGTCATCTCCGACTGATTCTTTTTTAATATTTCAATGTCCTTTTTTATATTTGCTATTTCTTTATTTACGTGTTCATAATGACCATCCATCGTTGTTCTAAGATCCCTAAGCATCCTAACAATCATTATTTTAAACTCTGCATCCAGAAGTTTGGTTATTTCCATATCACTCAGTTCATTTCCTGGAGGTTTCTCTTGTGGTTTCATTTGGATTGCACTTCTCTGTCTTCTCATTATGTCTGTGTTTCTCATTATGTCTGTGTGTATTGTTTGTAGAGCTGGTTGAGTCTAGGCTTGGTGTTGTCAGCCTCCAATTTTCAGTTGTGCTATTTCTAGGTCTCTGGAATTACATTTTAAAATATGTGGCGTTCATGACTCTCTCAGCCAAAAAGGTTTCCGACCCCCTGGTGTCAGCCGGGGAAAATGAGATGTGAGGGCGGCTGAGAGAACTGTCAGGATGAGCGCAGACGAGAAGAGCTTAATATAAAGTTCTTGTAATCATGTTTTAAGCTATTTCATGCATTTTCTCATTAAAACCCCAACAACCCTAGAGGCAGATGAGAAAAGTGATCTAAAGGAAACTGTTTTAGGAGAAAGGTGTTGGGTTCATGTTGTGCCTTAGTATCCAAAAAGCTTTATTATCATCTTTAAAATATATGCATGTGACTGTATATCTATAGGTGGTACTAAACAAGTATCTATTTAGTAACAGACTCTTTATTTTCTGAGGCTCTAAAGTTCTAGTTATTTAATGCAATGATTTTCAACCACTGGTCCATGGACCAGTGCCCAGTTCCGGTCTGCAAAAGAGTTAACTACCCTGATCTACCACCTGAAATTAACCAGTATTAATAGTTTAATATATGTCCTCCTATTTTTCTGCTATTGCTTATGTGTATACTTAATCTTTTCCTTTTATGAAACTAGAACCATATAATATATGCTTTATTCTCATTTTATTTTTTTATACCCTTGTTGCTTATCCATATAGTTTGGATGGAAATGTTACCTTTATTGTTTGGTTGTATGAAAAATATTTATTGTAAGTGCTAGCTACCAATAACTACTTTAAAAAAAAACAACTCAATTTACTAGTATTCTCAAAGTATCAACATCAAAAATAAAAACTGTTGACTATCCCATATTTAAAATGTGGAAATTAGGCCTGACCTGCGGTGGCGCAGTGTGTAAAAGCATCAACCTGGAACACTGAGGTCGCCAGTTCGAAACCCCGGGCTTCCCTGGTCAAGGCACATATGGGAGTTGATGCTTTCTGCTCCTCCCTCCCTTCTCTCTCTGTCTCTCTCTAAAAAAAATGAATAAATAAAATCTAAAAAAAAAAGTGTAGTATGTAAAAAAAAAAGTGGAAATTAGGACTGTTTACAATATGTATTTTATTTTTCACCAAATTGCATTGTTTCTAAATTTTCAGCAATTATTAAGAATTAATTTATGCCCTGGCTGAGTAGCTCAATTGGTTAGAGCTTTGTCCCAATGCACAGAGGCTGCTGGTTCGATCCCTGGTTAGGGCACATATCCTGTTCCTACAGATTAATGTTTCTCTCTCTCTCTCTCTCTCTCTCTCTCTCTCTCTCTCTCTCTCTCTTTCTCTCCTGTACTATCTCTCTAAAATCAATAAATAAAAGTGAAAAATATTTATAGTAAGTATTTTTAGTGCTCAGCACCATTCTTTTTATTCTATGGTTTTCCCATTTTTATGTTGTTAACTTTCATCCGTTATTCAGATGCAACATTGAGGAATTATTTTCAGCAAAAATGTCACGAATGCAAGCCTGACCTATGGTGGCGCAGTGGATAAAGTGTCAATCTGGAAATGCTGAGGTTGCCAGTTCGAAACCCTGGGCTTGCCTGGTCAAGGCATATATGAGAGTTGATGCTTCCTGCTCCTCCCCCCTTCTCTCTCTGTCTCTCTCTCCTCTCTCTCCCTCTCTGTCTCTCTCTCTCCCCTCTCTAAAAATAAATAAATAAAAATAAATAAATTTTAAAAAATTTAAAAGATTTAAAAATGTCATGAATACTTCTTTAAAATTAAGATGAGCCCTGGCTGGTTGGCTCAGCGGTAGAGCGTCGGCCTAGCGTGCGGAGGACCCGGGTTCGATTCCCGGCCAGGGCACACAGGAGAAGCGCCCATTTGCTTCTCCACCCCTCCGCCGCGCATTCCCTCTCTGTCTCTCTTCCCCTCCCGCAGCCAAGGCTCCATTGGAGCAAAGATGGCCCGGGCGCTGGGGATGGCTCTGTGGCCTCTGCCCCAGGCGCTAGAGTGGCTCTGGTCGCAACATGGCGACGCCCAGGATGGGCAGAGCATCACCCCCTAGTGGGCAGAGCATCACCCCTGGTGGGCGTGCCGGGTGGATCCCGGTCGGGCGCATGCGGGAGTCTGTCTGACTGTCTCTCCCTGTTTCCAGCTTCAGAAAAATGAAAAAAAAAAAATAATAAAATTAAGATGATTTTAAAAATTCAGTTTTAAGAATAAAAGAGATACTATCTTCTTCATTCAACATTTTTTCACCCAAAATACATTTCTCTGTTACTTTGTGTGCTATGTTTTTCCTTTTTTATGTTGCAGACTCTTCATAGGCCTCAACTTGGATTTCTACAATCTGATTTTGGCCATTTATATTTCTTCAAAGAAAGAAAGATTTGGTCAGGTCTGATAATTTCTCCAGAACAGGTTTCATAGATTCTCACTGGATTCCTTCATTATCTCCAAAAATTATTTAGAATTCCCTTCTCAGGTGTAAAGATGGTTGATATAAGTTTGTAATACTAAGTCACCACTCTGAAGGGGTGAAGAGGAAGCCAGGTGGCATATAATCTCAATAAATGAATTTATTTTTTGCATTTCCTGTTCTGTATATAGTACAGCTGCTACACCAGAGCTAGTTTACCATGTCTAGGCTTTGTTTCACTCACCTAAATGATAGGACAATTTCTGACCTTCCTGGGTCTGTGGCCTGCCATGTCAAGAAGATATTCTACTCTCTGGCCACTTCCCTTGGGCCTCTCGGAACTGCTGATTGTGAGTAGTACTGCTTTGTAGCATTGAAAAGGATTCCAATTAGTGTTCTTCATCTGCCCTATGTTCTCACACTTTGTGGTAGGCAGACTTTGTACAATAGTAGGTAGAGTAAAGATGTCTTAATTTCTGAAACCTATTAGCTATGTTACTTTGAAGGCAAACGGGTCTTTGCAGATGTGATTAAATTAAGGGTCTTGAGATAGGAAGGTGATCCTGGATTATTCATAGGTGGGTTTAGTGTAATCAAAGGGGGCCTTATGAGGAGGCAGGAGTGTCAGAGTCAGATAAAAGGAGTTGTGATGATAGACCAGAAGTCAGAGAGAAAGAGGAAGAGAGAGAGAGAGAGAGATTTACAGACACTGTGCTGCTCGCCTTGAAGATGGCGGAAGGGACCATGAGCCAAGGAATGCAGATGGCCTCAAGATGCTAGAAAAAGGCAAGGAAACAGATTCTCCTATAGAGCCTCCAGAAAGAACACAGTCCTCTTAACACCTTGGTTTTTAGGAATTCTGGCCTCCAGAACTGTAAAATAATAAATCGTATTGTTTTAAGCCATTAAATGTGTTGTAATTTACTACAGCAGCAGTATGAAACTAATATACCCCTTCAAACGGGAGAATTTTTCCATGCTCTTCATTGTTACTTCTAAGCTGCTTTTTCTTTTTTTAACCATTTTAATTATGAAATGTAAATATGAAAATACATAAAGACTCATCACAAAGTGGCAGCTATATAACCACCAAGCCGAACAAGAAATAGAACAAGACAAGGGTGATTAATTTCCAGTTCCATTCAACTTTTGTTATAGTTTCTAGCCGGTACAGTAAGACATATAAAAGATACAAAGCATGAAAAAGATGATTGGAGGCCCTGGCAGTGGTTAGGTGGATAGAGCGTTGGCCCGGGATGTATGGACATCCTGGTTCAATTTCCAGTTAGGGCATAAAGGAGAAGCAACTATCTGCTTCTGCCCCTTTCTGTCTCCTCCTCTGTTTCCTCTTCCCCTCCCACAGCCAGTGGCTTGATTGGTTCGAATATGGCCCCAAGCGCTAAGGATAGCTCTGTTGGAGTATATGGGACTCAGGTGCTGAAAATTGCTTGGTACTCGAGCATCGGCTCCAGATGAGGTTGCTAAGTAGATCCCAGTCAGGGCACATGCAGGAGTCTGCCTCTCTATCTCCCCTCCTCTCATGTTGAAAAATAAAAAGATTGGAAAGGAAAAAAATAAAACTATCTTTATTTGCAAATAACATACTTTTTTGCAAATAAGAGCATCAGCCTGGCGTGTGGAAGTCCCAGGTTCAATTCCCAGTCAGGACACACAGGAAGAAGGACCATCCGCTTCCTCACCCCTCTCCATCCCCCACCCCCTCTTCTCTTTCTCTTTCTTTCTCTTTCTCTTTCTCTTTCTCTTTCTCTTTCTCTTTCTCTTTCTCTTTCTCTTTCTCTGTCTCTTTCTCTTTCTCTTTCGCTTTCTCTCTCCTATGCACTCACAGCCATGGCTCAAATGGTTCGAGCAAGTTGGCCCCAGGCGCTGAGTATGGCTCCATGGCCTTGCATCAGGCACTGAAATGGCTCAGTTGCCAAGCAATAGAGCAGCAGCCCTAGACAGGCAGAGCATTGCCCTGTAGGGGGCTTGCCGGAAGTATCCCAGTCAGGGTACATGCAGGAATCTGTCTTGCTGCCTCCCTACCTCTCATTTAATAAAAAATAATTAAATAAAAAGAAAGAAAAAAAATTAATTAGAATTAATAAGTGAATTTAACAAAATTGCTGGATATAAAAGTCAGTATACCAAAATCAATTCCATATTTACAAACATCAAACAAAATGAAATTTTTTAAAAGTTACTTTCTTACGAAGGGAAGCTGTGAATTGGCTCTTAATAACCTTTCTAGCTATTTATCTATTTGGCAGTAATTCTTTATGTTGATGGCAGATGGATAGTATTTTTCCATTTAATAACTATTGACTTGTCTGCTGTGTGTCAGGCATTATTCTAGATAACACAGACATAGTAGTGAACACAGTAAACAAAGAAGAGATCATGGGCATGGGAAGTATACTCTGTGTATTCAGTTTGGTGACTTCACTTAGGATACTGGAAATAGAATTAACAGGGAAGTCTATGCCTTTTACCTGTTTTAATTAGAAAATAATCTTTGTAGTATAAAATAGATGTTCATTTTAGAAATACTAGGTTAGCAGTAAGGCAAATAAAAGATTCCTTGATCCTTGTATAATGCTTGTATAGATGGATGGACGAGTGTGAAGTTTTTTTGCTTTGTAACAGAAATAGAATCAAACTGTATAAACTGTTTTGTAATCTACCTTGTTCACTTAGCAATAAATATATCCAGAATATATTTCCATGTTCACCTATAACATTAAGTTTAATTGCCACATTATATCAACTTCTGTGGACATAACATAATACTTGTTTAGTCCCTAATCATTAGTTTAGGAAGTTACTGATTTTGCAGTTTTATAAATGATGCCATCTCAAGAGACCTTATACAGAAATCTTTACACATCTCTTATTTCTTCATTCAATAAATTTTCAAAGTACAATTAATCAAAAGTGTATAGGCCCTGGCTGGTTGGCTCAGTGGTAGAGCGTTGGTCTGGCATGCAGGAGTCCCGGGTTCGGTTCCCAGCCAGGGCACACAGGAGAAGCGCCCATCTGCTTCTCCATCCCTCCCCCTCTCCTTCCTCTCTGTCTCTCTCTTCCCCTCCTGCAGCCAAGGCTCCATTGGAGCAAAGTTGGCCCGGGCGCTGAGGATAGCTCAGTGGCCTCTGCCTCAGGCGCTAGAATGGCTCTGGTTGCAACAGAGCGGTACCCCAGATGGGCAGAGCATCACCCCCTGGTGGGCATGCCAGGTGGATCCCAGTCGGGCACATGCGGGAGTCTGTCTGACTGCCTTCCCGTTTCCAACTTCAGAAAAATACAAAAAAAAAAAATCAAAAGTGTATAGATTTTAAGACTTTTGATAGATAATGATGAATTGCTCTCCAGAAAAGGTTATAACCATTTGGCCCTGGCCAGTTGGCTCAGCGGTAGAACATTGGCTCAGCATGTGGAAGTCCCAGGTTCGATTCCCTGCCAGGGCACTCAGGAGAAGCACCCATCTCCTCTCCCCCCTCTCCTTTCTATCTCTCTCTTCCCCTCCCACAGCCCAGGCTTCATTGGAGCAAAGTTGGCCCGGGCACTGAGGATGGCTCCATGGCCTCCACCTCAGGCGCTAGAATGGCTCCAATTGCAATGGAGCAACGCCACCCCCAATGGGCAGAGCACCGCCCCCTAGTGGGCATGCCAGGTGGATCCCAGTCAGGCACATGTGGGAGTCTCTGCCTCCCCGCTTCTCACTTCACAGAAAGATAAAATAAAGTAAAATAAAATAAAATTTAGAAAAAAGGTTATAACCATTTAAGATGCAGTGTCTGTTTTCTAGCATTTTCACCAATCCTGAATGATTTTAATTTTTTTTGGTAACTTTGTCAGAGATACACAGAAATGTCATCTCACTGTTATGGTTTCGTTCTTTGATTACTAGTAGGGTTGATGTTTTTTTTTTACAGAGACAGAGAGTCAGAGAGAGGGATAGACAGACAGGAATGGAGAGATGAGAAGCATCAATTATTAGTTTTTCGTTGCGTGTTGCGACTTCTTAGTTGTTCATTGATTGCTTTCTCATATGTGCCTTGACCGCGGGCCTTCAGCAGACTGAGTAACCCCTTGCTGGAGCCAGCGACCCTGGGTCCAAGCTGGTGAGCTTTTTGCTCAAGCCAGCTGAGCCTGCGCTCAAGCTGGCGACCTCGGGGTCTCAAACCTGGGTCCTTCCACATCCCAGTCCAACGCTCTATCCACTGCGCCACCACCTGGTCAGGCGGGTTGATTTTTTTTTTTATAATGCCCCTGGCTAAATAGTGAGGTGTATTATGTTTTTAAACTCTTGCAGCAAACCAGTATGCCTTTTGTGACACACCAGTTGAAAATCTCTGGTCTAGAATATGAGTCTACGGAGAGAGAACGTGATTTATTTATTTATTTTTGTGTGTGACAGAGACAGAGAGATACAGAGAGAAGGACAGATAGGGACAGACAGACAAGAAAGGAGAGAGATGAGAGGCATCAATTTTTTGTGTTGGCACTGTAGTTGTTCATTGATTGCTTTTTCATATATGCCTTGACCGAAGGGCTACAGCAGACCGAGTAACCCCTTGCTGAAGCCAGTAACCTTGGGCTCAAGCTGGTGAGCCTTGCTCAAACCAGATGAGCCCGCGCTCAAGCCAGCGACCTCAGGGTTTCGAACCTAGGTCCTCCACGTCCCCATCTGAGGCTCCATCCACTGTGCCACCACCTGGTCAGGGAAAACTTGATTTATTTTTGTCAAACCCATAAGAGTACTCTAAGAGGGATTGAATGTATGTACAAGATGATATGCATCATTTTAGAAGTATGTCTAAGGGCAAAAGATCTAAGAGTCGTGTTAGTGAAACTTCTAAGAACCAGAAGATCAGGACAGTGCCCTGCACTTCAAACTTTGCAGACAGGATTTTCCCCCCATTGATTTGGGGAGCAGGGGCTCATCAACTATCAGCTCATTGTTTCATTTAGTTTGTTCCATTTAGTTGTGTACTCATTACCCTGACTGGTGTTTGAACCCACAACCTCTGGCGCACCAGGTCAACACTTGATTCATTGAGCCATCAAGCCAGGGCCACAGATAGGATTTCTTATAGATGAATAGTTGACTGTTGGAGTTGGCAGAAGGATACCTGATGCGTAAAAACCAGAAAGTCAGTGCTGTAACCATGACTACCTATTACATGTATACATACAAATAATTTTTGGCTCAAGACATAAATATTGGCCATAATGAAAAATGAATTGAAATTGGTAACATGAAGATATGTAACACTTAGAGAAAAGACTTAATTAACTATTGACATAAACTTCTGTCTCAGTACTTCTGTCCCACCTTTTTAAATTTTCTTTCCTAATCTGTCATATATATGAAAGAATATGTATTATATTTTTATTTTGTAACATTATTTGAAGAAATTAACCTTTATTTCAAGTTTATATCTACTGTATCAATTTATATATATTAACAATTTACATACAATAAAATCGATTTTTCAATTAACAGTAATCACGCCTTAGATAAACCTCATTGGCTAAGATACTGCCATTGTGCAAAGCTGGCTTTTTTTTTTTTAAACAGAATCTTGAAGAGCAGAGTTTTTAATTTTAATGAACTATAGTTTTTAAAATTTCTCTTTATGATTAGTGCCTTTTCTAAGAAATCTTTTCTTTTGTCTTCTTAACTATAGCCTTTTTAATTTTTTCCACTGGTGTTTTTAGGACTAACAATTTGCATTCTTAACTTTTCCAAATATATTTAGGGTCAGTATTGTATATTTTACACTTTCCACCTTATGCTTCCTGTTTGCTGCTTCACACTGCAAATGTAATAATCTTAAAACAGTATCATTCCATTTATCCATTCTTTTTTGTGCCATTGTCTTACCTTTTACTTTTTTTTTGTGACAGAGAGAGAGACAAAGAGAGGGACAGATAGGGTCAGACAGGAAGGGAGAGAGATGAGAAGCATCAATTTTTTGTTGCAGATCCTTAGTTTCCTTAGTTGTTCATTGATTGCTTTCTCATATGTGCCTTGACTGGGGGTGCTACAGCAGAGTGACCCTTAGCTCAAGCCAGCGACCATGGGCTCAAGCCAGTGACCTTTGGGCTCAAGCCAGCAACCATGGGGTCATGTCTATGAACCCACTCTCAAGCCACCGACCCCGTGCTCAAGCTGGTGAGCCCATGCTCTCAAGCCAGCGACCTTGGGGTTTTGAACCTGGGTCCTCTGTATCCTAGCCTGATGCTCTATCCACTGCGCCACCACCTGGTCAGGATAGGATCCTTTTATGTTTTATATGTTATAAACCCTAATATATCATGTTATTATTTCCATTTAACAGTTTAAGTCAGTGGTAGTCAACCTGGACCCTACCGCCCACTAGTGGGCGTTCCAGCTTTCATGATGGGCAGTAGCAGAGCAACCAAAGTATAAATAAAAAGATAGATTTAACTATAGTAAGTTTTATAAAGATTTATTCTGCCAAACTTAGCGAAAATCCGACGTAAAGTACTTGGTAAGTAATTATTATCATATGCTTTAACTTGCTGTAACTCTGCTTTATAAATTTTATAAAGTAAAGTTACTTCCCTACTTTATAAATCACCATTACTGTGGAACCGGTGGGCGGTTAGAAAATCTTACTAACAGAGATACAAAAGTGGGCGGTAGGTATGAAAAGGTTAACTACCCCTGGTTTAAGTAAATTATGAACAGAAAAAAAACATATACTTTTATATTTATCCAGTTTTCTTACTGATGCTCTTCATTCTCTTCAGTAGATCCAAGTTTCCATCTGGTATTGTTTCTTTTGAGCTTATAGGACATAAGCAGGTTGGCAGTTAACAAATTCCCATAGCCTTTGTTTATCTAAAAATGTCTCTATTTTTATTTTTGGTTTTAAAGGATTTTTTTTTAACTTATTAAAGAATTCTGTATTGAAGTGTTTTTTCTTTCAGATTGAGATGTGGTTCTGTTGTTACCTAGCACCCACTGTTTTCTCATGAGAAATCAATTTTCTTATGTCTCTGTGTAATGTATCATTTTGTGGGAGTTGCTTTGAATATTCTTTTTCTGTTGTTGGAGGGATTGGTTTTTCATTTTAAAAAAGACACTTGTCAATTTTCAGTATCAAAATGGTTTTGCTATTGGTTTCTCTTTTTCCCATTCAGTTTCCAAAGAGAACACACCTAAGGAGAGTACATTTTAAGCCAATAAGCTGCAGGATGTGCACCTAACAGTTCACAGCAGCCTCAACAAAACAGGGCAGAGGGTTATTGGGTAGGGAAAGAAACTTTTAAAGATTAGCACACTGCAAGCCCAGCTGTAGTGAGCTCTCACAGCCAGATGAGGTGGCCGGTGCACCCCATCCCCAAAGTAGCAAAGTTTCAAAATAACACAAAATTTAAGAACAGTTTTGTGTATAAATTATTCAAGATTTCTCCAGTACTGATACAAAGCACAATGAGGTGGCACTTTTAGAAATAGCTTCAGAGCCAGAAAAGGGCACTGAGTTTCATTTGCCTAAATCAATAGCAAAAACATAATTTTCTTCTTTTGAAGGAAGCAAAGGAGCAAATAAGTGGTTACTTCAACATAAGGGGCATATGATCCACTTTGTGATTCATTGGGAATGGGATAGAGATGAGACAAGGATTTGGTGTCAAATAGAGGTCTCAGCATTTTAATTTGGTCACTTCTGATAAAAATAAATTAAATTGCCCAAAGATATCTTAAAGCTGAAACCGGAACATCACTTTTTTTTTTTTTTTACTAACTTTTTCTGGAATCACCTTTCTGGTTTGGCTGGTATTCTGCACAAAGCAATGATTCCCTGTAGTGGGGTCTTTCCCTGGGCTGTGTTTGGCTCAGTAAGGCAGGCCCATATCTCTTTCTCTCCTCTATGGAGAAAGTAATGTGGAATAAGCTGAAAAATTACCTTTTAAAAGTGGGAAAAGGATTAGACTGCAGATTGAGAACTGGAATTATCTGGAATGTCTTAAAAATGGTTGCTACATCAACAACAAAAAAAGATAATTACAAAATATATACCTTGGCCCTGGCTGGCGGCTCAGTGGATGGAGCGACGGCCTGGCCTGGCTTATGGATGTACCAGATTCGATATCCGGTCAGGGCACACAAGAGAAGTGAGCATTTGCTTCTCCCACCTCCTTCTTTCTCTTTTCCCCTTCCACAGCCCGTGGCTCAGTTAATTTGAGCATGGCCCTGGCTCTGAGGATGGCTTGATTGGTCTGAGTGCATCAGCCTCAAGTGCTAAAAATAGCTCAGTTTATTCAAGCATTTGGCCCCAGATGGGGTTGGCAGGTGGATCCCGGTCGGGGCGCATGCGGGAGTCTGCCTCACTATTTCCCCTCCTCTCATCTAAAAAAAAAAAAAAATGTGTACATTAGTACATGCTTTGTTGTTTTTTGTTTGTTTTGCGAAAGTGAGAGAGAGGGAGACAGACAGACAAGAAGGGAGAGAGATGAGAAGCATCAGTTCATAGTTGCAGTGTCTTCGTTGTTCATTGATTGCTTTCTCATATGTGCCTTGACTGAGGGGCTCCAGCTGAGCCAGTGACCTTGGGCTTCAAGCAGCCATGGGATTCAGCCGATTCACATCAGTTCAACAGAACCGATACCTAATTTTTTGAGTTTGGAGAACCAGTTGTTAAAATGGCACTTGTAATGAGGATTCTCTCTAAGATGGGCACCTGGATAGCTAACCAATGAGGAAACCACAAAATTACATTCCTTATTCTTTTTTAATGTTCAGCTGTGCAACAGCATATTCTAAGCACCCATAGTAATGTTTATTCTGTCCATAGGTGAAAAAAATTACAAGTGAGAACACCAGTCAAGAAGCAATATGGAGCCTGACCTGTGGTGGCACAGTAGATAAAGCGTTGACCTGGAATGCTGAGGTCACCGGTTCAAAACCCTGGGCTTGCCTGGTCAAGGCACATATGGGAGTGGATGCTTCCTGCTCCTCCCCCTTTTCTCTCTCTCTCTCTCTCCCTCCCTCCCTCTCTTTCTCTCTTCTCCCTAATATGAATAAAAAATAAAAAAAGAAGCAATATCTTAAATAACAGTTTTATTGGTTTTTGTCAGGTATTATTATTTTTTCATTAATATTTTAAAACTCTTATAAGCTCGTTTTGTGTACCTCTTATTGTTCTTACTTAAGTCTTAGATGTATGAAATAATAAACTACTTTTTGGTATATCTTTTTTTTTCTTTTTTCTTTTTTAATTTTTTAACTTTTATTTATTCATTTTTAAAGAGGAGAGGGAGAGACAGAGAGAGAGAGAGAGAGAGGAGAGACAGAGAGAGAAGGGGGGAGAAGCTGGAAGCATCAACTCCCATATGTGCCCTGACCAGGCAAGCCCAGGGCTTCAAACCGGCAACCTCAGCATTTCCAAGTCGATGCCCCATCTACTGTGCCACCACAGGTCAGGTGTATATCATTTTTTATATACTTTAAATGGTCATTAGGGCAGAGATCTGGTTGCTAAATTATTTGAATCAAGCCAGCAACCCCACGCTCAAGCTGGTGAGCCCACACTCAAGCCAGATGAGCCCGTGTTCAAGCCAGCAACCTTGGGGTTTTACCTGATCAGGCCATCAGTACATGCTTTTAAAGACACTTTGCATTGTGCTCATCTTCCCTTAAATGTTGTTCTCAAAGGTGCTCAACCTTAGCCCAGCCAGAATCTATGGGGGGAGGCAGAGACAGTTTGACAAAAAAGATGAGCGAGGGCTGGGAGGCTGTGAAAGGAGAAAGCAGCTTTTCAGTTAAAGATCAGCCCTCAGTTTAAAGGTCAGCTTGAGGCAGACTGGCCTCAGGCAGAGTCAGGGTCAGAGGGAGGAGCAGCAGCAGGGCGGAACTGGGTTGCTCTACATCTCATTCAGGTCAAGCAGAATCTGGTCCAGCATCCTTTGTGTACAGAGGTGTTCCTCTTTGGTGCATTTCAGTTTATCTTCCAAACCACCGATTGTATTTTCCAGCTTGGCTGTTGGTCTCAGCAAACTCAGCTCGAGTCTCTGCCTCTTTGAGTTTATCAGTAAGAATCTTTATCTCTTCCTCATATTTGTCTTCTTTTTGAGAGTACTTTTCTTCAGCAGCATTCAGACACTTCCGGTTCTGGTCCATCAGTCTGATCTGTTCATCCATCTCTTGGCAATGGGACTCTGCCAGCTCAGCTCACTATCTATGTGTGTTCCAAGTCTCTCAGTAATCACCAGCTTACAAGCTACCCCTTCATACTTCCTGTCTACAGTCTGCTTTCTTTCTTTGAGTTGAATTTCCTAGAGTTTCATCTTTTCTTCATCTTTTAAAGCTTAGTTTTCAACAACCTTCATTACTTCTCTTGCTCTCATCAGCATCTTTCTCAGCTTCCTCCAGTTGTTACAGGGCAATGGAGAGGCGCTCCTGGAGCACAGACCAGCTCCTCTCCAATGAGCTGGCTCCTACAATTCAAGGAGGCCAACTCAGCCTCAGCTTGTTCCTAGACCTGCCTTTCTCCTTCCACTTCCTGCTGGAGGCGCTCAGCCCTCTCTGCATAATCTCGGCCTGCTGCTGCAGAATTTGGATCTTGTGTTTCACTGCCTCGAAGGTGGTGATCCTGGCCATGGTGCCCACCTAACACCTCTTCACTTTCGCTTTTCTGCCTCCTCCTCTTAGTGCTGCAGCCGCTTCTCCTTGAATATTTTCTTTTTATCTTTAGTGTTCAAAAGTTTGATTGGTACATGCATAGGTGTAGATCTTTATACATTTATCTTGCTTGATGTTCACTGATCCTCTTGGGTTTGTATGTTGATGTTTTTCATTAAATTTGGGATGTCTTTCAGACTTGATTCTTTTTTCTGCCTCAGTTACCCTCTCTTTTCTTTCTGGAATACCGATGATGAGTATGTTAGACAATTTGGTAGTCCTACAGATTCGTGAGACTTTGTTTATCTTGTGTTTTTCTCTCTATTCTCTGATAACTTAGTTTCTATTGACCTATCTTCAACTTAAACTTTTTATTTCATTATTTTACTTTTCAGTTCAAGAATTTCTTCTTGGTTCTTTCTTATAATTTCCTTTTCTCCGCTTACATTTCCTATTTGTTTGTTCATTCACATCTTACTTTCCTTTAAGTTTTTTGAACATCTTTCCCACTAATATTTCGGATATATTTATAATAGCTGCTTTAATGTCTTTGCCTGCCAGTTCTAACATCTGAGGCATCTCACATTTGATGTCTACTGAATATGGATAGCATTATCCTGTTTCTTTGTGTCTAGTGTTTTTTTTGAGAATTTTTATAAGCGTTTATTTGAGCCAAACTTACACATATGCCATGGAGCAAGCTCTCAAATGCTCTCTAGTGGTTTTAAACAAAAAATCACTAGAGATTGTAGGTAATTTGTTAGATTCTGGAGCTTGTTACCTTCCTCTAAGAAGAGAGAGAGAGTGTTTTCATGTTAACAAGCAGTTAAATTACTGCTTGATCATCTTTAACTTGGGTAGGCTTAGTTTTTACACATTATTAATGTAGCTGTGTAGAAACTTAGGATGTTTCTCTTCCCACTCCTCCCCTCTCCTTTCTCTCTCTCTCTCCTCTCTCTAAAATCAATAAATAAAATCTTTAAAAACAAAAGTCTGGCCTCTGGTGGTGCAGTGGATAAAGTGTGGACCTGGAATGCTGAGGTCATCAGTTTGAAACCCCTTGTATGGTCAAGGCACATACAAGAAGCAACTACTGCAAGTTGATTCTTCCTGCTCCTCCCTTCTTCCCTTCCCCTTATGCGCGCACGCTCTCTCTCTCTTTCTCCTCTTTCTAAAATCAATAAATAGCCTGACCTGGTGGTGGTGCAGTAGATAATCAGTCTAGGATGCTGAGGACCCAGGTTCGAAACCCTGAAGTCGCCAGTTTGAGCATGGGCTCATCACTTGAGTGCGGGGTCACCGGCTTGAGCGTGGGATCATAGACATGATCCCATGGTTGCTGACTTGAGTTCCAAAGGTCGCTGGCTTGAGCAAGGGGTCACTCGCTGTGCTGGAGCCCCTGGTCAAGGCACATATGAGAAAGCAATCAATGAGCAACTAAGGTGCCACAACGAAGAATTGATGCTTCTCATCTCCCTTCCTTTCTGTCTGTCTGTCTGTCTCTCTCTCTCACACACACACATACTAAAAATAAATACAATAGGCCTGACCTGTGGTGGCGCAGTGGGTAAAAGCATCGACCTGGAATGCTGAGGTCGCCGGTTTGAAACCCCAGGCTTGCCTGGTCAAGGCACATATGGGAGTTGATGCTTCCTGCTCCTCCCTCTGTTCTATTTCTTTCCTCTCTCTGTCGCTTTCTCTCTGTGTGTCTCCTCTCTCTAAAAAATGAATAAAATGTAAAAAAAAAAAATTGTAAAAATAAATAAAATCAATAATAAAATCTCTAAAAAAAACAAGGAAAGAAACTTAAGATTTTTCTCAAGCTCATTAACTTAAAGTGGTAGTCAACCTCCAAGCCCTGAGTCCTCTGAAGATTTTTGTTTTAGGCTGAGTTTTAGGTTCTACTAATGGAAATTTAGATTAGCTCTATTCTAGGGTGTGGTCTCTCTGAAATCTCAGATTTTAACTCAGAAGTGTTAAAATGTGTTCACTCTGGCAGGTTGGATTCCACCTCCTCCAACCTTAGGCAGTGTTCTTTCCCCAGCACTGCCAGCCGGCTGATATTCTCTGGGTTGTACTCTCAGCCCTGTAGCAGCTGCTGTCTTGGTAAGCCTTTGGTGGTTTTGGTCTGCATATGTACCATAATTTTCTTGGGATTCAACTTTCTGTGTCATGGTTGGAAAATTATTCCCAAGCAGAGGACTGTGATCAGTCATTTTATTTCTTCTGTCAGGGATCACAGTCTTGCATTGCCTGTTGTCTACTGCCTAAAACAATTGCCTCATGTATTTTATAGCTGTTTATGGTGGGAGGACTAGTCCAACACCAGTTACTCCATCATGGTCAGAAACAAGGAGGACTGTCTTTGCTTTGTGTACAAAAGTAATTCACATTCTTTGCAATAATATTATTTATTTATTTATTTTACAGGGACAGAGAGAGTCAGAGAGAGGGATAGATAGGGACAGACAGGAATGGAGAGAGATGAGAAGCATCAATCATCAGTTTTTCGTTGCGACACCTTAGTTGTTCATTGATTGCTTTCTCATATGTGCCTTGACTTCAGGCCTTCAGCAGACCGAGTAACCCCTTACTGCAGCCAGCGACCTTGGGTCCAAGCTGGTGAGCTTTTTGCTCAAGCCAGATGAGTCCGCGCTCAAGCTGGCGACCTCGGGTTCTCGAACCTGGGTCCTCCGCTTCCCAGTCCGATGCTCTATCCACTGCGCCACCGCCTGGTCAGGCAATATTAAAATAATAAAAAACTATAGAAAATAAGAGTACAAGTCCCTCCCTTCCAAAGGTGATTACTGTTAACAGTTTGGTAACCATCCTTGCAGACATACATACACAAGAGTATTGATTTTTCTAATAAAAATGCATGCTATCTACACATTACTTTTTTTTTTTTTTGTATTTTTCTAAAGCTAGAAACGGGGAGAGACAGTCAGACAGACTCCCGCATGTGCCCTACCGGGATCCACCCAGCACACCCACCAAGGGGCGACGCTCTGCCCACCAGGAGGCGATGCTCTGCCCCTCCGGGGCGTCGCTCTGTCACAACCAGAGCCACTCTAGCGCCTGAGGCAGAGGCCAAGGAGCCATCCCCAGCGCCCAGGCCTTCTTTGCTCCAATGGAGCCTTGGCTGCGGGAGGGGAAGAGAGAGACAGAGAGGAAGGAGAGGAAGGAGGGGTGGAGAAGCAGATGGGCGCTTCTCCTGTGTGCCCTGGCCTGGAATCGAACCCGGGACCCCTGCACGCCAGGCCGACACTCTACCACTGAGCCAACCAGCCAGGGCCTATTTTTTAAAGATTTTATTTATTCATTATAGAGGGGGGGGGGAGGAGCAGGAAGCATCAACTCCCATATGTGCCTTGGCCAGGCAAGCCCAGGGTTTTGAACCGGCAACCTCAGCGTTTCCAGATTGACGCTTTATCCACTACACCACCACAGGTCAGGCTACACATTACATTTTGTTTGTTTGATATACCTTGGAACAGTTTCTAAATCAGTGCATATAAATCTACACTATTTCTTTTCTTTATTTTTAACTTTTTTTTTAGATTTATTGATTTTTGGAGGGAGGAAGAGAGAAAGAGAGGGAGAGTGAGAAAGAGCAGGGAGAAGCAGGAAGCCTCTACTCGCAGTAGTTGCTTCCTGTATGTACCTTGACCAGGCAAGCCCAGGGATTCGAACTGGCAAGCCCAGGGATTCGAACCAGCAACCTCAGCATTCCAGATCAGTGCTTTATCCACTGCGCCACCACAGATCAGGCTACACTATTCTTTTTCAAGTTACATCATATTTTATTGTGTAGATAGAATTTTTCCATCTGTCTTTTAGGTGATACTTCGTCATGTCCGCCTTTTAGTATTACAAACAGTACTGAAATGAACTTCCTTGTTCCTACAAGTACTTATATCTTTGTATACTATAGGACTGTTTTTTTGTTTTTTTTTAATTTTTATTTATTTATTTATTTTTACAGGGACAGAGAGAGAGTCAGAGAGAGGGATAGATAGGGACAGACAGACAGGAACGGAGAGAGATGAGAAGCATCAATCATCAGTTTTTCGTTGGGACTCCTTAGTTGTTCATTGATTGCTTTCTCATATGTGCCTTGACCGTGGGCCTTCAGCAGACCGAGCAGTAACCCCTTGCTCGAGCCAGCGACCTTGGGTCCAAGCTGGTGAGCTTTTTTTTTTGGCTCAAGCCAGATGAGCCCGCGCTCAAGCTGGCAACCTCGGGGTCTCGAACCTGGGTTCTTCCACATCCCAGTCTGACGCTCTATTCACTGCGCCACCACCTGGTCAGGCTATAGGACTGTTTTTATAGAATGGATTCCTACTAGTGGAATTGCTTTGTCAAAAGATATTTATGTTTGCTATTTTGACAAAAACTGCCAACTGCCCTCCAAAAAAAACATACCAGTTTACACTCCTTTTAACAGTATGTGAATGTCTGGTTCTTCATACTCTCACTGTGTATTATCATCTCTATTTTCAATTTCTGCTAATTTTCTGAATTAAAAAAAATCTCATTTTAACCTATGTATGTTTACTAGTAGGATAAAGGATCTTTTTCTATATTTATTGTCTGATTATATTTCTTTCTCACTTGCATTTTGTTTTAAAGTGAGAAAAAGAGAGGGACAGACAGGAAGGGAGAGAGATGAGAAGCATTAATTCTTTTTTTTTTTTTTTTTTCATTTTTCTGAAGCTGGAAACAGGGAGAGACAGTCAGACAGACTCCCGCATGCGCCCGACCGGGATCCACCCGGCACGCCCACCATGGGGCGATGCTCTGCCCACCAGGGGGCGATGCTCTGCCCCTCCAGGGCGTCGCCATGTTGCGACCAGAGCCACTCTAGCGCCTGAGGCAGAGGCCACAGAGCCATCCCCAGCGCCCGGGCCATCTTTGCTCCAATGGAGCCTCAGCTGCGGGAGGGGAAGAGAGAGACAGAGAGGAAAGCGCGGCGGAGGGGTGGAGAAGCAAATGGGCGCTTCTCCTGTGTGCCCTGGCCGGGAATCGAACCCGGGTCCTCCGCACGCTAGGCCGACGCTCTACCGCTGGAGAAGCATTAATTCTTTGTTGTAGCACCTTAGTTCATTGATTCTTTTCTCTTATGTGTCTTTACCGGGGGCCTCCAACCAAGCCAGTGACCCCTTGCTCAAGTCAGCGACCATGTGGGATCATGTCTATGATCTCACACTCAAGCCAGCAACGCCATGCTCAAGCTGGTGAGCCCCACACTCAAGCCGGCAACTTTGGGATTTCTAACTGGATCCTCTGTGTCCCAGGATAACACTCTGTCCACTGTGCCACCAGCCAGGGCTTGTTATTTATTATTATTATTGACAGATATATTTTATTTTACATGTTGCAGAATTTTCTCCTGGTTTGTAGCTTGTTTTATAATCCTGTTTATATATTTTATAATGTACAACTTAAAATTTTTATAAAGCTTTTCTATATGATTTTTGGGTTTTCTTATTATGCTTTCCTCATCTTTGAACACACCTATTATTATTCTTGCTGATTGTTTAACTTGATTTCTCTAAAAAGAAAGGTTTGTTATTAACAAGAAATACTGTGATATTTTGGCTGTTAAAGTAGGGACTGCAAAAAAAAAAAAAAAAAAAAAGGAGGGACTGCCACTCTTAAGTATTCCAAGTATTCCAGAATTGTAATTGTTTGAAACAAAGGCTTATGGAGGTTTGATGATTTTGTGGACATTTTTTTGTGATATCATTATTGTCAGTGACAGGAAAAACTAATCTTTAGATGCCTAGGAGCAATCCAACTGTTTCTTAGCCACTAGTAAATTCAGAAATAACCAGATGAAATAATTGAAAGCCTCATTTGTAGTGAATGCTTATCTAGCAATAGATTTTTTTCCTCATGCAGATAGCCCCCTCTAAAGTGAAGAAGAGAAAAATGAGAAACTGTTCTTAATTCTAGAGTGCAGTGGAAAACGTGGTTTGCATATGTGCAGCAAAAGCTTTGGAAGGTTGGAATTGCACAATGAGTGTAGGTTGAGCAATTGCTTAACAAGGCATACACATTGGGGGGGGGGGGGTGCTGGTCTTTGCTCTTGTGCAATTAGGGAACTCCAGAGCTGCCTGAATAGGGGATTTCCTTTTATTTTTTACATGCCATTTTAAAAATTCACTTTTTTTCTCCTTTAAGGGAGGAGATTAATTAGCCAGACAGCCATATGTCCCCACCTCTGTGACTGTTATTAGAAATGAACCTGGGCTGGGTTCTACAGATGGTAAGAGGATGGCTGCTGATGGTTTAAGGATTTCTAGTTCAGCTTCTTCTTATAATTGCAAAATTCAGCTGGTTCTGAGTGTTAGAAATATGGGTTACTGATCAGCCAGCGTTCCTTGATTTCTTAGTACAGTACTAGAATTTTTCAGTCTTTGTCATGAGTTTTCTGAGGTTTTTGCCTGTTTTGCTTTTAATGGCAACTGACACCTCCTGATGAAGATCAGCTGCAGAACTTTACTAGAAAGTAAAGCCAAACTTTAAGCTGAAAGTATAGGAGCCAACCAGTTAGAGCCAGAGTTATACTGTATTTGTTTCTCTCTTGGCAAAAGAAAAGTTCTTGTTTTCTCCCTTCTTTCCTTTAGCCTGCTCAGTCATACTTATATTAGATGGTACTCAGTAAGCATGCTTCTGATTCTTTTCCCTTTACCTTTGTGCCGGGGGTCCTGGAATCTCTTCGCTGTCAACTTTGCTCTGTTCCAGAGGAACAGGAGAGGTAGTTGGGTCAGAGTGCCAAAAAGCAGAAGTTAAGTATGTGGATTTCATAGCCGCATGTATGAGTGTTTGTGGGGCAGGGAACTTCTAATGGAAAACATTTGTGTTGCATCGAAAACAGAATGAAGCCTGGTTACAGTCTGTCTGCTCTGTCTGTCAGTCTGTTCCCTACCAGCACTAGTCATTGTTCTCCTGGGAGTCTCAAGTGTATTGTGGTTTCTTCTGCTGTTGCTATCCCCTAATCATACCAGAGTTTCTGTGTCACGGGTGGCCCCATTCTCCTTTTGGAGTGAGACTGCAGTGGTGGTGAGTAATGGCTCTGAAGGCACTCAAGCCCACATACTGGCTTGGAGACCCTTTGAAGGATGAACCTGAGGAGAGGGAAGGGTCTCCAACACAGACCGTAGGAGAAGTATGCTTAGACACATACACTTTTTTAGCCCCTGCTTTTACTGCTAGAAAAGCATAAAACAGAAGAATGAAGACCAGAGGCAAAGGCTTACTGTTTGGGCTTGCCATTTCATTTGTAAATGCTCCTAAGGGATGCACCTGGATGCCCAAACTTGTCTCTGACAGGCTGATGTCAATCAGGTTGTGTGGCTGGATCCAGTTTGAGAAAGACAGAAGAGAAAGTGCTAATTTCCCTGGGGATAATGTCACTCCAAGAGGGACCTGTAACTTGAGCTGTTTCTTTTTTCTTCTCCAGACCCCCTGAAATTCACATTTGTTCATCATTTTAAAAAAAAGAAAGAAAACAATAAAAAAGCAACAGCTCAGAGTTTTCTGGGTCCCCAAGAAGGCACTTCACCAATGTGGTTTTCACATTTTCAGGTTTTTGGCTGGTGAGTAAGATTGAGCAGAAATGCTCCTTCCCCTGATAACAATACATTCAGATGCAGGATCAGGAGCGTGTGGATTAAAACCAGACGGTGGATGATTAATATTTTTGCTTATAGAGGTAGACATGGCAGCTTCCTCCATTTAAATGAAAAAGCCCTTTCTCTCCATTTGTATGTGTGCATATGCTTACATGCCTGTGCTCTTCGAAGGTGGGAGCTAATTGTTTCTAGCTTATAGTTTCCAAGTACCATTTCCTTCCCTCTCACTTGAAGCACCCAAGAAGTACTAGGAAGATTAAGCTGTGAAGCAGAGGTATGAAGATAAGCCACTAAAATGAGAGTGAGAATGAATATGTTCTCTTTTTCAAGCTAACTGCTTTCTCAGGTCTCCAGGTACTGCTGTTACACACATCTTTATTCACTCAACTGTCTTGCTCCCTATGTCCTGTGACCTCATTATAAGAGAGGGGTATAATTTTTCTTTCAAAATATTACATCTTTGGAGATGCTCATTCCCATCATTTCATTATTAGAAAATAATGATATTAAAAGAAATTTTATTTTACAGGTATACTTTCTTTTTTTGACCTTACTCACTGACAATATGACAGAGCTTTCTGGGAGAATACTTTTAATTAAAGGTCAGCAGGTGTTTACTATTTTTAAAAATATGTTTCCAGACTTATTTTTATTGGGTTCTATGCATATTAACCCATTCAGGCCAGGAGGACTTCAGTTAGCCTAGGCCTCTGGTTTCCCTCATGATTTTTAAACTTGCGCTTTATAAAAACGTAGACCTCTGCCTAAATGAAACAGAAACTGGGAGAAAGAAAACCAAGCTGGGAATTGGTATCTACTTATCTAGATGAAGAAGGTTGTACTGTCTCTGCAATAATGAAAAGTTTGGGAGACTTTGGGTGTAAAGGTCCTTTTATTCCAGAAGAAATCTGGGTCTGTTTTAATGTTGCTTCCAGTTTCAGAGAGAAAGTGGCCTCTGCGTCAGCCCTGTCACACTAGCTGTATGCATTCCAGGTATCCACAGTCACAGAACAGAGTCATGTTGCTTCAGTGCATCTCCTTCCCTAGAGATCAAGGTTTGTTTACATACATTAAAAATATGTATGTAATATCACCACAATTAAGATAGAGTGTTGGCGCAGTGGATAGAGAATCAGCCTGGGATGCTGAGGAACCAGGTTTGAAACCCCAAGGTCGCTGGCTGGAACATGGACTTATCCAGCTTGAGCTCAGGGTCACCAGCTTGAACATGGGATCATAGGCATGACCCTGTGGTCACTGGCTTGAGCCAAAAGGTCACTGGCTTGGCTGGAGCCCACTGGTCAAGGCATGTATGAGAAAGCAATCAATGAACATCTAAGGTGTTGCAACTATGAGTTGATGCTTCTCATCTCCCTTCCTGTCTGTCTGTCTGTCTGTCTCTCTCTTATTCTCTTGCTTAAAAAGAAAAAATGTATTTAGAGCATTTCTTTCACCCACAAATTCCCTCATGCAACCAACCCTTTCCTCTAATCCCAGTCTCTGGCAACCTCTGATCTGTTTTTTTTCCCTATGACTTTGCCTTTTCCAGAATGTCATATAAATAAAACCATATAGTAATTAGCTTTTTCTGGCTTCATTCAAATAGCATAAAACATTTGAGACCCATACGGTAATTATTTTTTGTTGCATTGTAGTATTCCATTGTACGGATATACCACAATTTGTTTATCCATTCACTAGTTGATGAATGTTTGGGTTGTTTACAGTTTGAGGTGATTATGTATAGAACTACTATAGACATCCTGTGTATGTTTTTATGTGAACTTTTTATTTCTCTTGTGTAAATCCCTAGGAATGAATGGGCGTGTCATTTGATATGTTGTGTTTAACTTTGTTAGAAACTGCCAAATTGTTTTCCAAAGTGGCTATACCTACCATTTTACATTCCCACCAGCAATGTATGAGAATTTCAGCCAGCACTTAGTACTGCAGTTTTGTTTGATTTTTAAAAATCATTATAATAGGTATCTCATTGCAGTTTTAATTTGCATTTCTCTCATGGCTAAGAGGGTGAGCGTCTTTTCATGTGTTTATTTGCCATTGTATATCTTTGGTGAAGTGTCTTCAGATCTTTTGCCTGTTTTTATATTGGATTGTTTTGATTTCTTACTGACTTTTGAGGGTCCTTTATATATTCTGGATGCAAGTCCTTTGTCAGATACATGGGTATTGCAAATATTTTCTCTCAGTCTGTGGCACGTCTTTTCACTTCAGAGACTAAGTTTTGACTGATTAAATGTTGAGAGCTAGAGGATTCAGGCTCTTTGGGTAGAGGAAAGTAAGGAAATTGAGACCTTAGTCAGCAGAAAGATGTGAGGACCACCCCTTTTGAAGCTGTTTATTTAAAATAAAAGAGGAGGGGAAGGGTGGGCCAAGATTGACTTATGGAGACAGATGGCTGAAGCTTTTTTAAATTCCTCTCTCTCCTGTCCCCACCTGTGATGAGGATTCTGGGCTCTTGCCTTTAACTGGGGTTCTTCAGTTTCTGCCATCACACCAGACTCATCGAGGCCTCTCCAGCTCTGCAAACGCCAGGGAAATACAGGAGAGGGCAGGCCAGCTTCTTGACCAGAGTGTACTCCAGACTGAAGTCGTTTTTGATAAGTAATCATTCCCAAGCCCCACAGTGATAGCCTCCAAGTTGTCACCCACTTTGAAGAGTTTCTTTCATCTCCAGCTGGACTCTTTTCTAAACAAGCATCAGCAGAACTAGTCAAGGACTGCCACACTAGATTCTGCCATGAGAAGCAAATTGGCAGCAACAGGCAGCCCCCTGAGGCAATGGAATTCAGTTCTCAGAACATACATTAAATGTGGGTGAGATATTTATTTATCATGGGACTCTTTCATGTTGCTTGGAATTCTTTCCATAGGACAGCCCACTTAGGTACAGGAAAGAAAATATGTTCTGTCTCATTGGACAAAAGTCAGGAAAGATAATATGTGCAACCTTGTCACTTTTTAATTGCTGACACTCTTAACGTATTTATCTTAAACAGCATTTGCCACTGGCTAGACACTTGCAGAGTTGTTGTTGTTTTTTCCAGCACATCACATGGATCACCAAACATTGCATGTGATGGTCAGAGGAGACCTGCTTTAGTCTTAGAGGTCTGTCCATTTCTCCAGGATATAATGCAGTCTGGGCAAGGCTCTCTGACTTCTGACCCCAGTAGGAGTGATGTGTACAGAGAAGAATTTCTGACTCTTTACTAATCTCAATTATTTAATGCCTTTTTGTAAACAAAGCATCTTTTAGGCCAGCTTAAATTTTTTTCTTGTCCATATAGGTACAAAATTCTCACTTTACTAAGGACAAATAAATGCAATTAAGATAAAACTGTAATGTGGAATAATAGTTCAGGCTTTAAAAACAAAGGGAGCGGTTAAAAACAAGTTCTGCAATAAATCTGCAAGTGTGAAATCTAAGGGAAATGATCCCATCTGGAAAACTCTACCAGTGGTGCCACGGCTGGTTTGTGGAGCAGTGAGGATCGTGGAGTAAAAAAAGACCCTGCAGTCTTGAAAGATGACAGGCTCCTTAATTGATGTCCATTTCAGCTGGTGCTGTGCCAGCTTATGTTGGCCCCAGTCCAGCGTTCCTGTAATTTGGGAGCCAGGTGTGAAGCATTTTTGTTCCATCTTGTTCCCCAGCATCTACAGAAGCCTCACGCATCTCACTTGAGGCAGCAGTACTCTGTAGGAAACAGATGTACAGGTATAGGTGGAAGGAAGTGTCACAGCTGGGTTATAGATATTTTTTAAAGATCTTCCCCCACAGTCATGAGATCTGGGCCTGAGAGATGGAGAAAGAATACTTCATCACCTAACATAAGGCTTAACTTTACCAAGAAGCTCCCTAATTACTCTGATACTCATTTGTGATTTTTTAAAAAACATATTTTACTACTTTAGAGTTATACTTCATATAGGCAGAGACCTTTAGTGGTTTGCCTTCTGTCTGACTCTGGGAACAAAAAGTGCAATATAAAGAATATTTCAAGATGGTCATCAAAGTTGAGTCTGATCACTTCCATAGCATTGATAAGAGTCAAGGGAATATAACCCTTTGGGAAATTAGATACCTCTGACTAGATCAGGGCATAACTGGGTTCTTTGGGGGATCTTGATAGACACAGTTGAAGGACACTAACATCATCTGTCCAATGCATTGATAGTAAGTCTTTAATGCCCAAGAGTCTGGATGTATTTGGCCCAGGAAGACATTCTTCCCAGAGTCCAACCTGTATTCTTTCTAGCCCTCAGGCTAAACTTGACCACCAAAGAACAAGCAGTTCTGCCTTTCAGGATTACAAAACATGAGCAGGATCCTCCCTGTGGGAACATTAAAGTCCTGGAGACATAGAATTTACATGTTGGAATTGGTGCTTTGCCACTGGCTTACATTTTGACAGAAGGCAAGTTTTAGACTTCTAGAACTAAGAATCAGCTCTGTTTCCTGAAGGGCCCAACCCATAAGCACACAACTGAAGGAATGCTTTGTTGTTCCTTCCTTTAACTTAGAATCTCATGCAGACAGAGCCGAGGATAGTTTTTGGCCTTGAGAATCAGACCATGAAGTCAATGAGTAATTTACAAGCCTGCCTAGGTTGCTTTTTGCTCCAAATGTGCCAGGGTCACAGGGCAGCGTTTGGTTCACTGTAAGTTTTTTTTCTTTGGTTTTGTTTTGTTTTGTTGATTGCTTCTAGAGAGACAGAGAGAAAAGGGGGCAGAGGGAGGCATTCATTTGTTGTTCCACTTAGTAATGCATTCATTGCTTGCCTCCTGTATGTGTCCTAAGGATCAAACTACTACCGTGGCATTTTGTGATGATCCTCCAGGCGACTGAGCTAACCAACCAGGGCTTGATAGTTTTAAACTGTTCTTTCTTATGTTATCAATACCAGAAGCTACCAGACATTTCAAGAGGGTGAGGAGTGAGGAAGGGTCCTTTTCCTCTAATTGAAGTCTTATTCTTTAAAAGAGGTTCATTCTTTTTTTTTTTAATTATAATTGTTAAAATATACAAAATATATAAATTTTACAGTTTTAGGTGTACAGTTCTATACATTAAGTATATTCACATTGTTTTGCAGCCATCACCACTATCCATCTACAGGCCTTCTTCATCTTTCCCAGCTAAAACTCTGTACCCATAAAACATCAACTCCCTATTTCCTCCCTTCCCCACAGCCTCTGGCAACCACCATTTTACTTCTCTCTCTGAATTTGACTACTCTGGGAACCTCATCTAAGTGGAATAGTAAAATATTTGCCTTGTTGTGACTGACTTATTTTACTTAGCATAACATCTTAAAGGTTCATTCTGTTGTAGTACATGTCAAAATGTCCTTCCTATTTAAGGCAGAATAACTCCGTTGCATATATCCTACATTTGTTTATCCATTCATCCATGGATGGACACTGGGTCACTTCCACCTTCTGGCTATTGTGAATAATGCTGCTATGAACAAATGTCTGTCCAAGTCCACAGATTCACTTTTTAAGGATATATCCATAAATGAAATTGCTGGATCATGTGGTAATTCTGTGTTTATTTTTTTGAGGAATTTTCATACTCTTTGCACAATAGCTATACCATTTTACATTCCTATCTGCAGTGCACAAAGGGTTCCAATTTCTCAGTGTTTTCACCAATACTTGTTATTTCCTGTTTTTTTTTTTAAATAGCCATCCTACTGGATGCGATATCATAGTGGTTTTGATTTGCATTTCCCTGGTGACTAATAATGTTAAGCATCTTTTCATGTACTTATTTATTGTGTACATTTAAAAGACAATTTCTGCTTTTCCATTTAATTGGTCTTGAGATGCCTGATCATTAACTTTTTCTTTATGGGGCAAAGGAAGGCAAGGTGAAAGAAAAGAATGTGTCAGGCCTGACCTGTGGTGGCATAGTAGAGAAAGCGTCAACCTGGAACGCTTACATCGCTGGTTCGAAACCCTGGGCTTGCCTGGTTAAGGCACTTATGGGAGTTGATGATTCCTGCTCCTTCCCCCTTATCTCTCCTTTCTCTCTCCCTCCCTCCCTCTCTCTCTCTCTCTCTCTCTCTCTCTCTCCTTTCTAAAATAAATAAAATCTTGAAAAGTGTCAGATGTGCTCTGATCCTGACTCTGCTGTAGGTTAGTTATGCTGCCTTAGACAATTCATATAACCTCTTTGGGTTTCTGTCTCTTTTCCAATAAAACTAGGAAATCTAGCCTGATCAGGCAGTGGTGCAGTGGATAGAGTGTTGGACTGGGATGCGGAGGACCTGGGTTCAAAACCCCAAGGTCGCTAGCTTAAGCGTGGGTTCATCCGGCTTGAGCGTAGGGTCACTGGCTTGAGCGTGGGATCATAGACATGACCCTATCGTCACTGGCTTGAAGCCCAAGATTGTTGGCTTGAGCCCAAGATCGCTGAATTGAGCAAGGGGTCGCTCACTCTGCTGTATCCCCCCCCATTCAAGGCATATATGAGAAAGCAATCAGTGAACAAGGTGCCACAATGAATTGATGCTTCTCATCTCTCTCCCTTCCTGTCTGTCTGTCACTATCTGTCCCTCTCTCTGTCACAAAAACAAAATAAAAACTAGGAAACTTATAAATGCCCTATCTAACTCAGGGGGCTTTTGTGAAGATAAAAGGAGATCAGGTCTGTGAAACTACTTTGTAAAGCTTTTATATAGAAGTGGAGAAATATGTATTTAAATAGTTTGCCTATTTAAAAATTGGTTTATTTATATTTTCTTGTTGAGTTGTAGGAGTTCCTTCTATATTCTGGATGAATGCCCATTAACAAATATATAGGTAGTTTTCTCCGTTCTGTGAGTTGTCTTTTCACTATCTTGAAATTTTAATGAAATCCAGTTTGTCTTTTTGTTGTTATTATTTGTGCTACTCTGTTGCAGACATTTTTTACAGTAAAAACTTGGAAGTTTATATATAAAAAAAAACTTGGAAGTTTATGACCAAAAATACCATTATAAAGGAAGTTTCTCCTACCTGAGGTACATTAGAAAACTATCCAGGATGCAAGAAGGGATTGTTTGCCATGACAGTAATTATAAAATTGTATCAGATTGGTTATAAAAGAATCATGGAGCTGGGACGCCCTTCAGAAGACATAATTAGCCTTCTACCTAATTAAGAAATAGTCGATAAGTGTTCTTGTAGCCTCTGCTTCAGATACTTCCCAGAGTTTACTATATCATGATATAGTCACTATTAAAAAGTTATTTCTGCCGGCCCTGGCCGGTTGGCTCAGCGGTCGAGCGTCAGCCTGGTGTGCGGGGGACCCGGGTTCGATTCCTGGCCAGGGCACATAGGAGAAGCGCCCATTTGCTTCTCCACCCCCACCCCCTCCTTCCTCTCTCTCTCTTCCCCTCCCGCAGCCAAGGCTCCTCCATTGGAGCAAAGATGGCCCGGACGCTGGGGATGGCTCCTTGGCCTCTGCCCCAGGCGCTAGAGTGGCTCTGGTTGCGGCAGAGCGACGCCCCGGAGGGGCAGAGCATCGCCCCCTGGTGGGCAGAGCGTCGCCCCTGGTGGGCGTGCCGGGTGGATCCCGGTAGGGCGCATGCGGGAGTCTGTCTGTCTCTCCCCGTTTCCAGCTTCAGAAAAATACAAAAAAAGTAAAAATAAAAAAAAATAAAAAGTTATTTCTGCCTGATTTGTGGTGAATAAAGCATCAGCCTGGAATGCTGAGGTTTCCAGTTTAAGACATGGGGCTTGCTTGGTCAAGGCACATACGAGAAGCAACTACTACGAATTGATGCTTCCTGCTCCTCCCCATTCCCTTTCTCTTTCTCTCCTCTCTCTAAAATCAGTAAATAAAATTGTTAAAAGAGATTTTTTCTGAAACTGAGCACAGTCTGCCTTTCTATAATTCCCATTTATTGGCTTTAGAGAGATTCTCTTAGAGTAACAGTCTTTTTCTTAATATCTGACACATCTTAGTATAGTTGAAATTCTTAAGTTTGCTTTTCTTTAAAGTAAACATTTCAACAGCACAACCAAATAAATTTTAACCAGTGCTATCAAATAGAACTCTCTTTGATGATTGAAATGTTCTTTTTTTTTTTTTTTAATTTATTCATTTTAGGAAAGAGAAGCAGGGAGGAGCAGGAAACATCAACTCCCCATATGTACCTTGTCCCAGGGTTTTGAACCAAGAAATTTCTATTTCTACATCATCCTATGTGGTAACCACTAGCAACATGTGAAATGTGGCTAGTGCACATTGGAAACAGAAATTTTAATTTAATTTTACTTGAAATGTCTACATGTGGCTAGTGGCTACTATATTGGACAGTCCAATTCTAGATCATTCTGCTGGCCAGATTCCGCTATACCAGTGGTTTTCAGGTGCAGGTCCTCCACAAAAATGTTAACCACCCTGATGGCTTATGAAGATTATAGTCTATAACCATTGGGTTGGTAATCTTTATACAACAAATCTTTTGCAGACCGGCACAAAATTTCTGCAGTGGAAAACTGCTCTGTACCTCTGGTTCTCAAATTGTGGTACTGGGACCAGCATCATGACATTCACCTGGGGAAATGATGACCTATGAATCAGAAACTCTGAAGGCGGAGCCCAGCAGTCTCTTTTTAACAAGCTCCCCTGGTGGTTCCAGTGCACTAACACTTGAAAGCTAAATTCTAGTTCAAGGTTCCTTTTACAAAGCAGTGCTCAGACATGGTCTGATGTGCATGGATTTCATCTGAAGAAAATTTCAATGGCTTTAAAAAAGTTTGAATACAACTACCTTATTTTATTTTATTTATTTATTTATTTTATAGAGACAGAGAGAGAGTCAGAGAGAGGGATAGACAGAGACAGACAGGAATGGAGAGAGATGAGAAGCATCAATCATCAGTTTTTCATTGTGACACCTTAGTTGTTCATTGATTGCTTTCTCATATGTGCCTTGACCACGGGCCTTCAGCAGACCGAGTAACCCCTAGCTCGAGCCAGTGACCTTGGGTCCAAGCTGGTGAGCTTTGTTCAAACCAGATGAGCCCGCACTCAAGCTGGTGACCTTGGGGTCTCGAACCTGGGTCCTCTGCATCCCAGTTCGACGCTCTATCCACTGCGCCACTGCCTGGTCAGGCAACTACCTTATTTTATAATATACTACAAGGTATATTATAAAACAAGTAAAATGTGGTTATGAATAGTTTTTTAAATATAAAGTGTCAGCCACAGTTAAAAATAAAGAGTTAATGAGAACTTGCCCCTAAATCTCATTTATAGCCTTATAGTACAGGAATTAGAACTCTGGGCTTTTGATTCTCCCAGGCTGGTATGCTTTCCATTTATCAGATGTTTCATGAAACAGGTCCCACTGTTTGTTTTGTTTGGTGTCTCCCAAAAGAAAAATATCTGGCATGTACTCCTTAGCATATATTTCATCCTACCCCTTTTGGAGGGTATGTCTGCATATTATACTACCCCAGTGTTAGGGTACCTCTTTAGTCATACCTAATGCTCAGGGAATATCTCCCTTTTTAGGGTTTAATAAACTTCACCAATATAGTTATCTTCTTTTAATATAATTTTTGTTCTATTATGCTTGAAACCTTGAAGAGGAGCTGGCTTGTTCTGTTGCTGGCCCTGAGCCAGCTGTCATAACTTTAGGCAGTGCCACGCTACACATCTCCAGCAGTTTGAAATGGAGAATGGAGTTAGAGATAAGATCAGCAGCTTTAGGTGATGGCATTGTTTCAAATAAACCATGCATGACCCAAAGCTTCCACTTCAAATGGGGAATGAAATTGCTTCATCCTTTGACAGCTTGCTCCATGAAAGAAATTTATCTTCATTTAATTGCTTTAGATCCCAAGAGGCTACATACAGTAATTTCTAGGAGATAATTATATCAAATATTTTGAATATGTGATTGTGAATGTGAGTATTCAACATAGTGGACCAGGAGGGAGAGCAGTGTGGGACCAAAGGGTCTGCTAAACTTTCTGGTAAGTTTCTGTTCTCACATGGGGAGTCTCCTTGGGTCCTAGACCACTTACTCTGTGGATCTACTGATCGAGATACAGGGCCCTATGCTGTTAGGGTTAAACTATTTTGTCTACTAATGTAGCTGGATAGCATTTTACTCAAACTCCTCCCAAAGCTGGGAGGGGTCGGGCTGGCTGGCCAACTTCCAACTGTATGTCTGCATCTCCTCTGGCTGGGCACAGTCTCCATACTGTGGGCCAGAGCCACTGGGGGTTCCGGTCAGTGGCAGCTGAAAACTAGCAAACTTGTTGATTTTAAAACATGACTATTTAGATGTTAGGGATAAACTTCCTGTAGGTTGAGACAGACTTCTTAATCTAGGCGTGTTTGAATTTCCAGGGAAACCTAGCCTTTATATTTGAAAGAGTCTCAAGCTTCCACTGTTATTTTCACTAATCCCAACTACAGCCTGCCTTTACCCAACATTTTTTCTCTCATGTTTAAAATTCCAGGTTTTTTTCTGCCATCCCATACTAAATAACTCAATATCTGTATTGTGATTTACCACCCCCTAGAAAGATCGGAGATAGCCTGACCAGGCAGTGGTGCAGTGGATAGAGCATCAGACCAGGATGCGGAGGACCCAGTTTCAAGACCCCAAGGTCACCAGCTTGAGCTCCGGCTCATCTGGTTTGAGCAAAGCTCACCAGCTTGGACCCAAAGTTGCTGGCTTGAGCAAGGGGCTACTCAGTCTGCTGTAGCCCCATGGTCAAGGCACATATGAGAAAGCAATCAGTGAACAACTAAAGTGCCACAACAAAAATCTGATAATTGATGCTTCTCATCTCTCTGCGTTCCTGTCTGTCTGTCCCTGTCTATCCCTCTCTCTGACTCTCACTCTGTTTCTGTAAAAAAAAATTTTTAAAATAAAGGACTCTTTCAAAACAAAAAGGGAAAGAAAAGAAAAGAAAGATCGGAGATATTTTTTGAGTATGGACAGTTCTCCTGGATCATCTCTCACCCCTTTCTGCCTGCATCTGCCTTTAAGACTACACACTGAACATTAGATTTTTAAAAAAATTATTTTAGAGAGAGGAGAGAGAGAGAAAAGGGAGAGGAACAGGAAGCATCAGTTCATAAAAGTTGCTTCTTGTATACACTTTGACCAGGCAAGCCTGGGGTTTCAAACCAGCAACCTCATCATCCCAGGTAGATGCTTGCTACACACTGAACATTAGATTGTGCTTTCCTTGAAGCTACTCTTACAGACATCCCCAAGTGTCTAGTGTGGTGCTGCTGTTCTCATGAGGGCTTGATAAATACTTCCTAAGTGAGTAAGAGCCAATGGGGCATAACTGGGTGACCTGTTTTATAGGCACTCCTGCCCTAAGGACAAGAGAGATGTGACTTAAGGTCTAGGGGACTTTGTGATTCTGTACTAAGATCAGTGACTACCAGAGCCAGCATAGGAAGGAGGGGAGCTGCCAAAATCAAAGTAATCCAAGTCAAACTAGAATCTTCAGAGCAGAGCCAGAGATTTCCATTTCCCATCAAATTCTATCCAGGCCGGTCCCATGGAGCCTTCTGCTCATATGGGTCATTCTCCAGGTGTCCTCTATCCCCACTTATCACTTAATCAAGGGCAGCTATACTCTAGATCAGTCAGAGGGTTTTCTTTTAAACTCCTCCCCAGCAACCTGACAGCTATAATAAGTAAGTCAATTTGCATTTGAAAAAGGTCATACTGGTATGCCTCTAAGGGAAATCTGCAGCAAGTACTGTCAGATCATTTCTTGGATTCACTTCAAGGAGTTTTGAAGGAATTATACTTTTGCTCACATCTAAAACATGAGCACCTGAGTAGCAGCCTGGAGGGGTCAGCAGGGTCATGTTGTTTGTTCTAGTGTGTATCTTTGGAGCTAGAAAAACATTTGTCTGTATTATTACCACCTCTGGTACCCTCTTCAATAGCTTTTTCTGTGTTTCTGTGTCCCACCTATCAACCTTATAGTAGACAACTAAGAGAGGCTGCCCAGTCCTGGGCTGAAATACCTATGTATCTTCATTAAAATATCTAGGGTAGTCCAGGCAGGTCGAGCAGGCCAGTAAATTGATGACCACTTCTCCTTTGTGGGAATGGGCTAGCATCAGTGGTGGGATTCAAGTAATTTAACAACTGGTTCTCTGTCCTAATGACTGTTTTAAGTACGGTATTAAAAAATGATACTGGAAGGAAGTTTATTATTTCATGCATTTACGGTAATCCTTAAATAAGAACAATAAAAGAGGTACACAAAACTAGATTATGTTAAAAGAATTTTAAAATATTAATGAGCCTGACCAGGCGGTGGCACAGTGGATAGAGCATTGGACTGGGATGCAGAAGACCAAGTTCAAAACCCTGAGGTCACCGGCTTGAGTGCCAGTTCATTGGCTTTAGCACAGGCTCACCGGCTTGAGCGTGGGGTTGCTGGCTTGAGCAAGGGGTCATGGCTCAGCTGTAGCCCCCCAGTCAAGGCACATATGAGAAAGCAATCAATGAACAACTAAGGAGGCGCAAGAAAGAATTGATGCTTCTCATCTCTCTCCCTTCCTGTCTGTCTGTCCTTATCTGTCCCTCTCTCTGTCTCACTAGAATATATATATATGAAAAATATTAAATAATACCTTAGTACAGAATCACAAAGTCCCCTAGACCTTAAGTCACATCTCTCTTGTCCTTAGGGCAGGAGTGCCTATAAAACAGGTCATCCAGTTATGCCCCATTGGCTCTTACTCACTTAGGAAGTATTTATCAAGCCCTCATGAGAACAGCAGCACCACACTAGACACTTGGGATGTCTGTAAGAGTAGCTTCAAGGAAAGCACAATCTAATGTTCAGTGTGTAGCAAGCATCGACAAAAAACAATAAAACTGTTATTTAAGATATTTCCATATTGCTTTATTTTTCTGTGACAGAGAAAGAGAGAGACAGAGAGAAGGACAGATAGAGACAAGCAGACAGGAAGGGAGATAAGAAGCATCAGTTCTTTGTTGCACCTCCTTAGTTTTTCATTGATTGCTTTCTCATACGTGCCTTGACTGGAGGGCTACAGCTGAGCCATGACCCCTTGCTCAAGCCAATGAGTTGGCACTCAAGCCAGCGACTTCGGGGTTTTGAACCTGGGTCCTCTGCATCGCAGTCCAATGCTCTGTCCACTGCGCCACCACCTGATCAGGCTCCATATTGCTTCTTGACTGGCATCCTTTCTTGCAATTTATTTCACCTGTGGAAGGAATGAACACTACTACCCCTGGAGGCTTGGATGACTAGAATACACTTGGTGATTACACTTGATGATTACACTAGAATATACTTGGGTGATTAGAATACACTGTTGCACAGATGAACGTTAAAAAAGAGTAAGGAGGCCTGACCTGTAGTGGCGCAGTGGATAAAGCATTGACCTGGGAACACTGAGGTCGCCGGTTCAAAACCCTGCACTTATCTGGTCAAGGCACATATGGGAGTTGATGCTTTTTGCTCCTCCCCCCCCCCTTTTCTCTCTCTCTCACTCTCTCCTCTCTAAAATGAATAAGTTTTTAAAAAATTTTTTTAAATAAAAAAATCAGTAAGGGTAACTCTTTTTTTAAAAAAAGAGTAAGGAATGTAAATTTGTGATTTCCACATAGACTGGCTGCCCAAGCACCCACCTTACCAAGAACCCTGATTACAAGTGCCATTTTAACAACTGGTTCGCTGAACTCTACAAAAAATTAGGTATCAGTTCTGCCAAACTGGTGCGAACCAGCGGAGTCCCACTACTGGACAGCATTATTGAGAGGTATCAGACCTTCATTAGGCCTTAAATCACCTGCAGTGTTATTTTAACCAACCTCCCATCCCCCATATGAAGATACTAATTCTCAAGTTGACAGATTGCTTATTGTGACAGCTTTATTTACTATACCAAGCTTTCCATAACCAGTAACCTTGCTTCAGGCCATTTCTTTTAGTTTTATCTTCTCTTAGTAGCAGAACTTGCCTCTTTCTCCTCCTATTTTATTTAATTAAAAGAGCATACTAGCCTGAGTGGTGGTGGCGTGGTGGATAGAGTGTCAGCCTGGGACATTGAGGTCCCAGGTTTGAAACCTTGAGGTCACTGGCTTGATTCCATGGTCACTGGCTTGAGCAAGGGGTCACAGGCTCGGCCTGAGCCAAGGCAATCAACAACAACTAAAGTTCATTGATACTTCTCATCTCTCTCCCTTCCTGTCTCTCTCAAAAAAAAAAAAAAAAAAAAAGAAAAAAAAGGCATACTAGACTGACATTGGATACATAGAGACTTGTCAAGAGTAACTGATCTTCTTATTTCTTTAGACCAAAAAGCCAAAAATGTGTTTGGCATTTTCAGGGAATTAACCATCTTTGGTGGGTTTTGTTTTTGTTTTAGTGGAGTCCGTGAACCCAATTATTCTGATGTGTTAAGTAAAGCTTTGCCCTAAGAGTGTCTGTCTCACTCAGCATTGAGTGTGGGTGTGTATGTGTGCATTGAACAAATATGTCTGTTCCTCTGGAGAGAAGATAATAAACCCAATTCCCAAATACCTGTACTGAAATGGGAACTCCCCATTTTAGTGTAAGTGTTTGTAAAGCCAGAAGCCATGGCCAGGGCCACCATCACAGCCGCCTGGCCCATGCAGGTTCACATTGGATTCGGACAGTCGGTAAAGAAACAGCGGAGCCAAAAACTGATGGGCCATAGTCTTTAATTCTAGTTTGCACCCGGCGGGCAAGTAAAAATACACACTGGGCTCCAAAACCCAGTCACATTCAGTGCTCACAAAGCCACTGATTTATCCGAGTTTCCTAGAATCAAAGGTTTCTAGCTCACCAGACTTATTCACCTCTGTTCCCCATCTCCTTCCTTATCCCATATACAAACTCTACACAAACTGGCATCTCACTCAGCACTGCGCCATCTTGGCTGCTTCTCCTGGCCTCCTCCACGTGGCCTTTCTCTGTTCTCCTCTGCTCTCTCTTGCTTATCTCAGGAATCAAGAGCGCAAGCTCCCGTTCTACCCCTATTTTATAGTGTAGATTCAAAACCCTTAATCCAATATACAAAACAGGGAAGTCTCTAATACAAAGTCACTTTCTGAGGCATGATTGGATTGTACCACCCCACATAAAAAAGGGTAGGAAAGGCTTAATCCCAAAACCAAGCCCCAGGCTACAAGGATTCTGCCTGTCTTTAGCCCACCCCAACACACATTAATATCACCTGGGCAACGGCCTCCTCGTGTTATCTTTAACAAAGTGAGCATAATACATTTTATCTGCCCAACAGTGTTAACAAGAAATGGGATAAATCAAATAGAATGAGGAAATGCCATATAATTTACTTCTCTTTCTTAGAGCTCATTCTATAGGCTGCACTGTCCAATAACAGTAGCAACTATTTGTGTGACCATTTAAATCAAAATTAAATAAAGTTTAAATGTGTTTCTTCAATCACACTAGCCATATTTCAAGTGATTAATAGCCATATGTGACTAATGGCTACCATATTGTCAAGAGTAGATATAGAAGACTTCCCTTATTGTTAGAAGTTGTTGGATATTTTTGTGGTAAAGTCAAAAAGTATGACTTAATTATTAAGGTTGAGGGTAATGACAGGAAGAACGTAGAAAGGAAGACATTGGGATTTGAAGGGCAAAGTCATCTAATTAAGAATGAGTCAGCCTAACCAGGTGGTGGTGCAGTGGATAGAGTGTCTGCCTGGGATGCTGAGGACCCAGGTTCTCGACACCAGGGTTGCGGGCTTGAACACGGGCTCATCCGGCTTGAGCAAGGGGTCACTGGCTTGAGCATGGGATCATAGACATGACCTCATGGTCGCTGGCTTGAGTCCAAGGTCACTGGCTTGAGCAACGGGTCACTGGCTCCGCTGGAGCTCCCCCTGCCCCATCATGGCACATACGAGAAAGCAATCAATGAACAGATAAGGTGCCACAACTATGAGTTTATGCTTATCTCTCTCTCTTCCTCTCTGTCTCTCTCTCTCAAAGAAAAAAGAGCATCAGAGATATTGAACTCCAAGGAGTGGAAAATTACAAGATTCCTATTGATAATTTAGTAGTATATTTAAGCAGCATTCAAGATACAGGGTATTATCTTACCTAAGTGATCAATTTTCATATTTGTAAGAAAGGTTTCTACTCTTAGAAGCACCTGTATTTTCCTAGATTCTTTTTTTTTTTTTTTTTTCTTCACTTGGCTTAAGGACATCAAAGCCTGATTGTGTTACTAACTTATGGGTCATTTCTTCTCAGTCTCATTGGCTTTCCTCTAGTCCCCCACACATTACTGTTGAAGAGCCTGAGCTTCGCTCCTCAGATATCCTTTCTGTGCTTTTTTTGTTTGTTTTTTAACAGAGACAGAGAGTCAGAGAGAGAGAGAGAGAGAGAGAGAGAGAGAGAGAGAGAGATAGGGACAGACAGGAATGGAGAGAGATGAGAAGCATCAATCATCAGTTTTTTGTTGTGACACCTTAGTTGTTCATTGATTGCTTTCTCATATGTGCCTTGACTATGGGCGTTCAGCAGACCGAGTAACCTCTTGCTCGAGCCAGTGACCTTGGGTCCAAGCTGGTGAGCTTTGCTCAAACCAGATGAGCCCACGTTCAAGCTGGCGACCTCAGGGTCTCGAACCTGGGTCCTCTGCATCCCAGTCCGGCATTCTATCCACTGCGCCACCGCCTGGTCAGGCCCTAGATTCTTTTTCTGATCCCTTTCTTAGTCTTTATCTTTGTGCCTCCCATCATTATCACCTGCTTTTCCTTTCTGAGTGCCTCTCTTGTTTTCATTGATAAAAATTACATCAGGATTTTACAGAGTACTGTTAAAATGTGTTATTTCACGTGATTCCCACAGCAACTCTCTGAGGTATTTATTATTCACGTTTTACAGGTGAGAAAACTAAGATTTGGAAAGACTAATTTGAGATTATATAATAACCTATAACCCATATTATTATTAAGTATTAAGTTTGAGTGAAAAAGGAGCCCAGCTACAGAGGTGTAATTACATAAGATTTTATGCTTTCACATCAGAGTGCAGAAATGGGCAGTCCAGGGTAATGTGGGGACTCCACCAAGTTCGCAGACACTGAGGCCTCTTCCAGCTCAATACAACATCCTAGAATCCCAGGGTGGCTGCTAGAGCATCAGCAGGCAGCATGATGGAAGAAGAGGACAGAAAAGGACCTCCTTATACTTTTAAAAAGATTTCTTTTAGGCTTTACCTAAAACTTCTACTCATATTTCAGTTACATACCTACTCTAGCTTCAGAGAAGGCTGGAAATATAGTCACCTAGTAAGACAGAAATGTACCCAGCTAAAAATAAAAGTTCTTTTACTAAAGGGGAGGAGACTGAGTAACTGGCGATCTCTGCTCAAACAGGGATTTTGATTTTTGGTTTAGTACTTTCCACTGTTTCATATTGTCTCTGTTTTATTAGCTAATGATTTAGTCATCCAAGCCTACAGGGGTAGTAGTTTTTCCAAAGAATTAAAAATATGTTCTCTCTCTCCCAGATGAATAATTATAATAAAAGCTACTCTTTACTGAGGACTTGCTATGTCCAAGGTATTATTCTAAGAGCTTTACATATACAAAAACACTTAATCCTCACAACAACCTATGTAGTAGGTACCATTATTAGCCTCCCTTTTGTATTTAAGGAAACTGAGATACAGAACTGTTAAGTGACTTGCTTGAGTTTTCACAGGTAATAAATGGCAGTCAGTTTAAGCCCAAGAAGTCTAGCCTCACAGCCCACCTTCTGAATCACTTCTACTCTACACAGTCTCATGGTGAAGTGCTGTAATTGCCTAAGAGTCAATGGTGGCCTTCACTGTGGCCCAATGGAAAAACCTTTCTAGATACTTCCCTCTGGGCATGCCATTCTCCTCAGGATTGTTCAGAAGCTGTATTAAAAACAATATATTTGGTGTGTCTTCTTGTTTTTCTATTCCCTGTCCTCTTCTTCTGATCTTCTCCCAAACCTGAAGTAGGGTGGAGATGAAATTATATGTTTTAGGTTTCTTAGAAAGTTCATATTCCTGAACTCATGTTGGAATTAACTCATGTCTATAGAGAATCCAAAGGTTCAAAGCTCCTATATCTTATTAGTAGAAATTTTGTTTCTAAACGTAATTTTTATTTTCTCTTTACTCCCACTTCCCCTGCTCCAGTGTTGAAGTTCTAGCTATAACTGGTAATAGCACCACCCATATTCATTCCACATCTCTTTCCTATGGACACGTCACAGAAATTAGTGCTTGAACTTACAGCCAATATGTAGCCTGAACTTCTCTGCATAGTTTGACATCTCCCCTTAGTTTATTCTGGTAGGCTTGACTCCTGGCATTCAATTAACATTAGCTGTTTATTAAGCACTTACTATTTGTGGTGCTAGGAATTCTGGGGTGAGTGAGACAAGACATGTTCTCTTCATGGACCTTGTGTTCCAGTTAAAGGGAGACAGACAGTACACAAGAAAAAAATAAGCAAAATAAATTCAGCTTTTGTTAAATACCGTGAAATAAAATGGGGCATTTGATAAAAGACTAACTGTGGGAGTTGATTTAGTCACATAACTTTATTCTAGCATCTACTACTTTGAGATACAAATTTACCACCATTAAAGTAGAAGAACTGACAGTGAATGATGGTCATAAATGGACGCTGAACTCCACTCTTGTGGCAAATTAAAGCTCTCTTGTAACTGATCCTAATCTCTACCTAGTTATTTGGGTTTTCTTTAAAAAAAAAAAAAGATCTGATGCTGCCTGACCGATGGTGGTTCAGTGGATAGTGTCGATCTGGGCGCTGAGGCCCCAGGTTCGAAACCCCAAGATCACTGACTTAAGCACAGGCTCATCGGTTTGAGTGTGGTCATCGGTATGGTCCCATGGTCGCTGGCTTGAGCCTAGAGGTTACTAACTTGAAGCCCAAGGTCACTGGCTTGAGCCCAAGACCACTGGCTTGAGCAAGGGGTCACTGTCTCGGCTGGAACCCCCTGGTCAAGGCACTTGTAGAAGCAATCATTGAACAACTAAGGTGTCGCAGTGAAGAACTGATGCTTCTCATCTCTCTCCTTTCCTGTCTGTCACTCTCTGGCTAAAAAAATAAAAAGAAAAAAAGATCTGATGCCTACATAAAAAAAATTAAATGGTTAACAAAGAGCTGGATACATTCCACCTAGCTTTAAAAGAATTGATATATTGCCTGACCAGGCGGTGGCGCAGTAGATAGAGCGTCGGACTGGGATACGGAGGACCCAGGTTCGAGACCCCGAGGTCACCAGCTTGAGAGCAGGATCATCTGTTTTGAGCAAAAGCTCACCAGCTTGAGCCCAAGGTCGCTGGCTCCAGCAAGGCGTTACTCGGTCTGCTGAAGGCCCATGGTCAAGGCACATATGAGAAAGCAATCAATGAACAACTAAGGTGTCGCAACAAAAAACTAATGATTGATGCTTCTCATCTCTTTCCGTTCCTGTCTGTCTGTCCCTAGCTATCCCTCTCTCTGACTCTGTCTCTGTAAAAAGATAAACAAAAAAATAAAAAGAAAAAAAGAATTGATATATTGTATATAGATGCAATTGAAACTCGTTCTATAACCCTGTTGTCTCCCATTTCTTTCTTCTTCCTTAAAGGTAATCACTATCCTGAAGTCTTTGTATTTATATATCTTTTTAACATATATATATATATATCCATAAGCTATATATAAAATTATTTTTCTTTATATTATTAAAGTTTAGACTTTATATACATGGTATCTGCTTTTCTTTTCTTACTCAGTGTTAGTTTTTAGATCTATCCATATTAATCTATATATGAATATATTACAATTTAGCAATCTCTTATAGATGCACAATTTTTTACCACTACCAACCATACTGCAGTCTTTTACAAATGTATGAGTTTCATTTTTTTCTTTTTTTTCTTTTTTTTTTGTAACAGAGACAGATAGGGACAGATAGGAAGTGAGAGAGATGAGAAGCATCAGTTCTTTGTTGCAGCACTTTAATTGTTCAGTGATTGCTTTCTCATATATGCCTTGACCAGGGGGGCTCCAGCAGAGCAAGTGACCCCTTGCTCAAGCCATCGACGTTTGAGCTCAAGCCGGTGACTCCACGCTGAAGCTGGTGAGCCCGTGGTCAGGCTGGCAACCTCAGGGCTTTGAACCTGGATCCCCTGCAACCCAGTCCGACTCTATCCACTGCGCCACCACCTGGTCAGGCTCAAATGTGTGAGTTCCCTTAAGAAATGTATCTAGAAGCAGCATTACTACACTGTAAGGTATACTCACCATCAATTTTACTAGCTGTTGCTAAATTGCTTTCCAAGGTGATCATACCAGTTTACATTCTGTATAAAAATATAAAAGTTTGGAGCAGTGGATAGAACATCAGACTGGGACGCGGAGGACCAGGTTTGAAACCCCGAGGTCACCAGCTTGAGCCCAAGGTCGCTGGCTGGAGCAAGGGGTCACTCAGTCTGCTGTAGCCCCCCCCAGTCAAGGCACATATGAGAAAGCAATCAATGAACAACTAAGGCACTGCAACAAAAAATTGGTGCTTCTCATCTCTCCTGTCTGTCTGTCCCTCTCTGTCCCTTTCTCTGTCTCTCTCTGTCTCTGTCATGCAAAAAAAATGAGTCCCTACTTTTCCACATTCTCACCAATACTAGACATTTCAGACTTAATTTTTACCAATTTAGTGTGATTTAATTAGATCTTATTTTTTATTCTCCTTATTACTAGAGGGGTTTCTTCATATTTTTAGTAGTCATTTGAGTTTTCTCTTTGAATTTCATGTTCATTTTATCTCCTTATTCTGATTGGTTCTTATTGATTTGTGAGTCTGGAAATGAATCCTTTGTCAACTATGTACATTAAAAATGTCTCAATCTTTAATTTATTTTAAAAATATATTTATAGTGTTTTCATTTGTGTAGAATTACTTTTTCTGATAAATTTATTATCTATTTCCTCTATGCTTTATATTTTATCTTATAGCTCATTTAAGAAATTGTTCCTGGGCCCTAGCCAACTGGCTCAGTGGATACATCGGCCCAGGATATGAATCTCCCGGGTTCGATCCCTGTTCAAGGTACACAAGACAAGCAACCATCTGCTTCTCCCCAATTCCTCTCCCCTTTCCCTCCCTTATCTCCTCCCGCAGCTAGTGGCTCAATTGTGATTATTTCGAGTGCTGACACTAGGCACTGAGGGATAGCTGGATTGGTCCAAGCACATCAGCCTCAAGTGCCAAAAATATATAGTTTGGTTGATTTGACCATAGGCCTCAAGGGGCAGGGAGGTGGTTCTAGGTGGATCCACATCAGGGAGCATGCTGTCTCACTATCTCCCCTCCTCTCACTTAAAAAAAGAAAAAGAAAGAAAGAAAAAGAAATTCTTCCTGGATCTGTGTACATTGGCCATGTACTGCTAATTGTTGAATTTGGGTTATGATAGATTTACTTATTATACTAGTCTCTACTTTTGTGTATGTTTGAAATGTTCTATGATAAAAAATGTTTAATTAAAGCAACTGTACTGGAATGCGTTTATTTATTTTTTTTAAGCAAATTTTTTTTTTTTTTTTTTTACGGAGACAGAGTGAGTCAGAGAGAGAGATAGACAGGGACAGACAGACAGGAACGCAGAGAGATGAGAAGCATCAATCATTAGTTTTTCATTGCGTGTTGCAACACCTTAGTTGTTCATTGATTGCTTTCTCATATGTGCCTTGACCGCGGGCCTTCAGCAGACTGAGTAACCCCTTGCTGGAGCCAGCGACTTTGGGTTCAAGCTGGTGGGCTTTTGCTCAAACCAGATAAGCCCGCACTCAAGCTGGCGACCTCGGGGTCTCAAACCTGGGTCCTCTGCATCCCAGTCCAACGCTCTATCCACTGCGCCACTACCTGGTCAGGCTGGAATGAGTTTATAAGTAGCAAATGTGCTTGCTTATTGTATAGAAAAATCAATTGCCCTAATAAGAAGCCAAAGTTCATAATTTGGTGGGTGTTACATTTATCTCCATAAGACTTTGGCATTTGATCTTTTTTTATATATATATAAATTTTATTTATTTATTTATTTATTTATTTATATTTTACAGAGACAGAGAGAGAGAGTCAGAGAGAGGGATAGATAGGGACAGACAGACAGAAACGGAGAGAGATGAGAAGCATCAATCATCAGTTTTTCGTTGCGACACCTTAGTTGTTCATTAATTGCTTTCTCATATGTGCCTTGACTGCTGGCCTTCAGCAGACCGAGTTACCCCTTGCTTGAGCCAGCGACCAGGGTCCAAGCTGGTGAGCCTGCACTCAAGCTGGTGACCTCGGGGTCTCGAACCTGGGTCCTCCGCATCCCGGTCTGACTCTCTATCCACTGCGCCACCGCCTGGTCAGGCGGCATGTTATCTTTTTTTTTTTTAGGTTAAAATGCTACCAAAAAGAATTGCAATTCTACCTGGAAAAAAGAAAGAAAGCCTTATTATCTACCCTGAGCTCTCAACAAACACATACATACCTACATATTTTTCTTCTAAAAGTATATTTAACTTTTTACATTTATGTCTTTGATATGTCTGGATTTATGTTTGTAAATCAAAATCTCTATATGTGGGTCAGTTTCATAGTTCTCTATTCTGTTCCACTGATCCAGTGGGCCAGTCTATACCATCATTCTGGTTTTATAAGTCTTTAAAACTAGTAGGATAGGTCTCCTCAATTTCTAATTGTTTTTACAGTAATGTCTTCACTCTTCCTACTCCTTCTTCCAGATGAGTTCAACTTTTTAAGTTCCACCAAAAACTCTTTAGGGATTTTGTTTGTAATTGTACTGAATTTAATTTAGAGAGAATTGCCATACTTACAATATTGAGTTCCCACTGGTCTTCTTTTATTCCCTTTGAAATCTTTTTATAAAATTCTTATTCAGCTTGTTGCCTGACCAGGCAGTAGCACAGTGGATAGAGCATCAGACTGGGACACGGAAGACTCAGGTTCTAAACACCAAGGTTGCTGGCTTGAGCCCAAAAGTTGCTGGCTTGAGCAAGGGGTCACTCGCTCAGCTGTAGCCCCCCTCAGTCAAAGCATGTATGAGAAAGCAGTCAGTGAATAACTAAGGTGTTGCAATGAAGAATTGATGCTTTCATCTCTCTCCCTTCCTGTCTGTTTGTCACTATCTGACCCTCTCTCTGACTCTGTCTCCATCAAAAAAAAAAAAAAATTCTGGCCCTGGCCGGTTGGCTCAGTGGTAGAGCGTCAGCCTGGTGTGCAGGAGTACCGGGTTCGATTCCCAGCCAGGGCACACAGGAGAAGCGCCCATCTGCCTCTCCATCCCTCCCCCTCTCCTTCCTCTCTGTCTCTCTCTTCCCCTCCCTCAACCAAGGCTCCACTGGAGCAAAGTTGGCCCGGGCACTGAGGATAGCTCCATGGCCTCTGCCTCAGGCGCTAGAATGGCCCTGCTTGCAACAGAGCAATGCCCCAGATGGGCAGAGCATCACTCCCTGGTGGGCATGCTGGGTGGATCCCAGTCGGGCGCATGCGAGAGTCTGTCTGACTGCCTCCCCATTTCCAACTTCAGAAAAATACAAAAAAAAAAGTTTTACACAGCTTTTATTGCTAATTTGAATACTGGATTTTCTAGTTGATATAAATATGAGCACTATTTTTTTCTGTTGGTCTTCTATCTACCAATCCTAGTATTATTAGTTCTAATAGTGGCAATAATAACAGCAATTCTTATTTTATTTCTGACTTCAATAACAATGTGTCTAGAGTTACATCATTAGATCTGTTTGCCATACATTTCTAATTGTGTGTGTGTGTGTGTGACAGAGAGAGAGAGGGACAGACAGACAGGGAGGGAGATGAGAAGCATCAGTTCTTCCTTGCCTCTCCTTAGTTGTTCATTTATTGCTTTCTCATGTGTGCCTTGATAGGGTAGAGGGGCACTACAACAGAGCAAGTTACTTACCCCTTGCTCAAGTCAGAGACCTTGGGCTTCAAGCCAGCCACTTTTGGGCTCAAGCTAGCGACCATGGGGTCATGTCTGTGATCCCATGTTTAAGCCGATGACCTCGGGGTTTTGAACCTGGGCCCTCTGTATCCCAGTCCAGTGTTCTATCCACTGCACCACTGCTTGGTCAGGCTATGATAAATATTTTTTATCAGGTTAAGGATGGTCCCTTCTATTTCTATGTTGCTCAGTTATTTAATATTTAATATTTTTTATTTGTATGTTGATGATCATGTGGTCTTTCTTTTTTGACCTGTTAATGATGAGATATACATTAATAAATACCTAGTATAAGGCCCTGGTCCGTTGGCTCAGCAGTAGAGCGTCGACCCGGCATGTGGAAGTCCCGGGTTCAGTTCTCGGCCATGGCACACTGGAGAAGCACTCATCTGCTTTCCCCTCTCCTTTCTCTTTCTTCCCCTCCTGCAACCAAGGCTCTATTGGAGCAAAGTTGGCCTGGGTGCTAAGGTTGGCTCCATGGCCTCCGCCTCAGACGCTAGAATGTCTCTGGTTGGAACCAAATGGGGAGGGCATCGCCCCCTAGTGGACTAACCAGGTGGATCCCTGTCAGGCGCATGCGGGAGTCTGTCTCTCTGCCTTCCTGCTTCTCACTTCAGAAAAATACAAAAATAAATAAATAAATAGATTCCTAGTGTAAAACTATAATTTTCTTCCTCAACTAGCTTAGTGTGTTCTTATCCTTTCTCTCTACTCAAAATGAACATATACTTCACCATTCTTATTTCATGAGAGAGATATCTTATTTTTCATTTATTTTCTTAAATGTTTTTCTGCTACCTGCATGCCACTTATTCTTTCTGTACATAATATTTAAGCAACAGCTATGTGTTTTATGTCTTTAATTTGGGAGGGGAATATAGAGAAGAAACCTGGAATCAAAGCTGAGTATGATACACTAAAAGGACAGATGACCTTACTTTAATGGACAGTTGTAGAAAATAAAAATTTTTAAGTATAAAAAATACATTATATTTTAATATAATGAGTAAAATATTATGACAGAATTGGAGATAGGACTATTCTGGGGCAATATTTAGGAGGGAGAAACAAGTAGCAGTATAAGAGCTAAGACTGTAGTGGTGAGAATCTAGCTCAGAGCAGCAGCAGCAACCAAAGGAAAGGATGGATATGAGAGTAGCACTATAGTATGACTTGGTATTTCTTATAAAGGAGGGAAGAATTAAATATTTTCACAACATTTTGAATCTAAATAACTAGAAAATTTGAGCTACTGTTTATTAAAATGGGAAAGTTGGAGAAGGAAGCCTTTGGGAATACAATATGTTTTGAGGTTGGAAATATGAAGATTTTTCCGCAGTGTTTTCTTCTAAGGGTTTTCTAGTTTTACCTCTTCCATTTAGGTCTTTGATTTATTTTATGATATATTTTTGTAATATGTTGTAAGGTAAAGGTCCAGTTTTTTCTTTTGCATGGTGATATTCAGCTTTACCAACACCATTTGTTGAAAACTGACTTTTCTTTATTGAATGGCCTTTGCACCTTTGTTGAAAATCAATTGACTATATATGTGAAGGTTCCTCTCTATTTTATTCTACTAGTCTGTATGTCCTTATGCCAGTACCACACTGTTTGATTACTATAGCTTTGTGTTATAAGTTTTAGAATTGGGAAATATGAGTCCTCCAATTCTTGTTCTTTTTCAAGATTGTTTTGGCTATCTGGGGATATGTTGAGATTTCATATGAATTTTAGTGTCTGTTTTTCTGTTTCTGCAAAAAATATATATATCATTGGGATTTTGATAGGGATTACATAGTAGTCTTGTTACCTTAACAATAGTAAGTCTTCCAATCCATGAACATGGGCTGTCTTTCTGTGTATTGAAACCGTGTTTTTAATTATATTTTATTTTAGGTAATTTAAACTTAAATTTAAATATTCACATGTGGCTAATGACTACCATATTGGGCCGCATAGCCCTAGAGAATTGTCCTCAGATTGGCTTTTCTTTCTAACACATTGGACTATGGTGACCTCTGCAGAGGCTTCATAGTACCTGAATCGTCATTGGCCTCAGAATGACTACACCATAAGGAAAGTATAGTTAGAGACACCTGTATACAGGAAGGTTTAGGTCCCTCCAAGCAATATAGTTCTGTGTCCCTCTCCTCCCTGAGAAATGATATACAAGTCATGTGTCACCAGATCTTGTTTCTGTTTTTCTTTTAGCAATGCCTGGCTTCCTTCAGAACCAAAGGGAGCCTATTGCTTTCAAAAAATTAGGAAAAGACTCATTGCCTCTGGCTGAAAGGGACCTCATTTTGGCTTTTCTCATTTTCATATAAGCAGAGATCTTGGTGCCCAAAATGGGGCAAATGTTTTAAAAGAAATTTCCTCTCTAAATGAAGATGGTGATTATTTTAAAGCACTTACACACTTTGTTCATCACTCTGATGCTGTTTTCATGGGAATAACAACAAAAGGTGCCCTTGAGTGCAAAGAACTGTTCTGTTTTTAATTCCGTTTATGTTGAGGGTCAAGAGTCTAAGAGATCCCTGCACACCAGAAACAAAAAATAAAGAATGAACATTAAAATTAATTAACTAGGAAACTCCCTTTCTGTGTCTATTCTCACTTCCTTGCCAGGTAAAAAAGTAATACAGGATGTAAAAGAGCTGTGTCCTTAATCCTGTTAACAAGTTTCCCTGCTGCCCCCTTCCCTAGCATCTCTCTAAAGACTATAGAGAGGGGCCCTGGCCGGTTGGCTCAGTGGTAGAGTGTCGGCCTGGCGTGCGGAAGTCCCGGGTTCGATTCCCAGCCAGGGCACACAGGAGAAGCGCCCATCTGCTTCTCCACCCCTCCCCCTTTCCTTCCTCTCTGTCTCTCTCTTCCCCTCCCGCAGCCGAGGCTCCATTGGAGCAAAAGATGGCCCAGGCACTGGGGATGGCTCCTTGGCCTCTGCCCCAGGCGCTAGAGTGGCTCTGGTCACCACAGAGCAACGCCCTGGATGGGCAGAGCATCGCCCCCTGGTGGGCGTGCCGGGTGAATCCCGGTCGGGCGCATGGGGGAGTCTGTCTGACTGCCTCCCCGTTTCCAGCTTCAGAAAAATACAAAAAAAATAAATAAATAAAGACTGTAGAGAGAGCTGCAGATCTTCTCAGAGTAAACAGGAAAACTTAAATAAAATTGGAAGTCTTAGAGGCTACCAAGACACGGCCCTCCAAGAAGAATATGGCTTTAGCCTTGGACAGCGAGGAGCAGTGGGTTTGTGATATTTTGTATAAACATTTTGTCTTGACCCCCCTGCAGAGGAGAGTTCCAGTCAACTTCTAGACCAGAAATGTAGCTTGTATGTCCTAACCTGCCTATAACCACTCTATATCAGCCTCTCCCAAAAAGAGGCTTGGAACTTATATATTTAGAATTGGACTAGCTCATTAGCTACCCGGTTCTCTCAAAATGATTTCTCCACCTTACTACACTATAGCCTATACCCTAGTCTCATTCCCACCTCTCTCCTTTTATAGAAATAACTACTTTTTTAAATTGAATCTATTGGAGTTAGAGATAACATTTTAGAAATTTTTTGTTGATTGATTGATTTGAGAGAGAAAAACATCATTTTGTTTCTCTATGCATTCATTGGTTGATTCTCATATGTGCCTTGACCAGAGACCAAACCTGCAACCTTGGCCTATCAGGATGAGGCTCTAAACAACTGAGCCACCCAGCCAGAGCAGAGAGATAACTTCTTAATTATAATATTTGGGTTGTCCCACACTACAGTTCATCTGCTACCACTTCACCAAAATGCGCAAACCACTTGGGTGTTCTGTGTCAGAACTTAGAAGTGTCCCAACTGTCCCACCCAGCTTCCTCAGTTCTCTTTCTCTTCAGGATTGTTGTGCTGGAATGATATTCCTCTTGGATTTCAGTATGTACTTGGGTGGAGTCTTGGGCTGTTCATAGGAGTGCTGGTAATGTCTGGCCTTCAGTGCTGCCAGAGGCAAAAGCTGGCCTCTTCTCAGTTTAAAGCACATAGTTGGATCGCTGGGGCAGTGTTAGATGGAGGGTGGGGTGAGCAAATACCACTCTCTTCCTACTGTGTTTTCAGGAAATAATTATAAAGCAGCTATAAGTGTGAATGAAGTCAAAAGACTAGATTGGCATCTCCTCCAAACCCCCCTCAAAAAAAAAGGATGAACCCCCCCATCCTCTTTCACTCCTACACTCCTCCTTTAGGTTCCATTTCAGATCCACACCCTTATTGTTCTGCGTGGCTTAACTTGGGTACTATTTCAGTGCAAAAAAACCTTGTTAAACTATCTCTGTTCTCTTCCCTGGGAGAGAATTCAACCATAGTGTGATGAACGAGAGCTGAACTTTCCCTTTAGACAAACTGTGGGTTCTCCTTCCCTGTCCTCTCCCTTCCCAAGAGGAATGTGGGTCTTAGAGGCATATAAATGGGAGGAATAACCAGTACCAAGATTTAATCCTTCAATTAAGGAGTGGGCTTTTCAGAACTAGTAGTAAAATTGTTTGCAGAGGAAGTTGTCATGAAAGGAGTCTCTGCCATCAACACACCTCCATCCTTTCTTCCAGCTGTCTCTTTCCCTTGTACAGCTCTTTGACCTGGTATCTCTCTGGGGTTTAAGTCATACGGCTCTTAGGAACCTTGTCTGGAGTCTCCTAAAATGGCAGATTTTGCTCTGCAGAGCACAGCACCGCTGGATCTGCCCCTCCCCTCTCAGCAGCTGTTTGTCACTGACTGAGGTGGCAGTTGAGCCTGTGTGTGTGGCCGAAGTCGGTGACGAGCCTCCCACCCAGGCCTGGGGAAGCCCTCAGCCAATGTGGTTCCTGTGGCAGCAGCCAAACACGCCAGAGCTCCTCATACCTTCAGGGCTATGGTGTAACAGCCAGCTTCATGCAGGAGCATTGTTTAGTATTGCTTGACTTGACTTCTCTGTCCCCCACCCTCTGTGTTTAAGGAAATATGACCATTGCCCAGTAGAGAATAAGTTGGCATTTGCAGATTGGCTTCCTGCTGCCTCTCTTGTAGTGGGAGCCAGGACCACCTTCCATTTCTGCCTTTCTACCCGTGTGGCAAAGGAAAAGGGCTCCTCTGTGCCCAGCCTCCCGTTGTGGGGTTTCAAGTTGCCTAAGCTCAGGATGCGGCCATCTGCCAGGATATCTGCCCACATAAACATTTATTGTTTATAGGGACGTGTTTCAGCTGCTCTGGCTGATCCCACTAATGAGATCTTCTAGTTTCTTGAAGTTTTCATTTTAAGCCAGTATATAGGGCTGACATCCAGATGCAGAACTTCTGGAGCTTGAGAGGCAGGCTCTATGTGACTGTCCACTTCTAATTTAGCCTAGCCATTGCCTGCTTCCCACCCGGTGGCAGAGCCAAATTTTTATCTCTGAGTTCCCAGTCCTGCCTCTACATTTGCAACATTTCTGGCTGTAGAATTTGGAGATTTATATAAGACGTGATATTATGACACAAGCGGCTGGAGACTTCATTTTGGTGGCAAAACCAGCATTTTGACGAGATAAAGATTTTCTTTTTTTAATTCAAACAACCATGTCCACTGCATCCAAATGTACATTGTCTTTTTTTTGTTGTTGGTATTTTTCTGAAGTTGGAAACGGTGAGGCAGTCAGACAGACTCCCGCATGTGCCTGACTGGGATCCACCCGGCATGCCCACCAGGGGGTGATGCTCTGCCCATCTGGGGCGTTGCTCTGTTGCAACCAGGGCCATTCTAGCGCCTGAGGCAGAGGCCATGGAGCCATCCCCAGCGCCCGGGCCAACTTTGCTCTAATGGAGCCTTGGCTGTGGGAGGGGAAGAGAGAGACAGAGAGGAAAGAGGGGGGTGGAGAGGCAGATGGGTGCTTCTCCTGTGTGCCCTAGCTGGGAATCGAACCTGGGACTCCTGCACACCAGGCTGACGCTCTACCACTGAGCCAACCAGCCAGGACCTTTTTATTTTTTAGAAATATAATTTATTTCCAACATTTTATTATAATGCAGAGTTGGAAGGATTTTACAGTGGGCTCACTTATCCTCAGCATCTATATTCTCTCATTCTCATTTTATTATATACTATACGCTTTATCATGTATCTATCAGTTTATTTTTTATCTAAGCCATCAATACAATTTCTCTAAATCCTTCAACACACACACACGTCATTAACTAGAGTTCAATATTTGCTTATTGTTTTTTCTTTTGATATTAAATTTACATACAATAAAATGGGCAAATATTAATTATAACTTTGTGATTCCTCTGTGTTGTTAAACATTTATCATTGGTTTATTCTTTTTTATTGTTGAGAAATATTCCATTTTATGAATGTCACAGTTTATCCATTCTTTGATTGATGGATTCATGGCCATCTAGATTATTTCCAGTTCAGAGCTATTATGAATAAAGTTGCTACGAATAGTTGTACAGATATATTTTTATGTTTTTTCTTGGGTAAATGCCTAGGATTGGAATTACTGAGTCATAGGGTAGATCAGCAGTTTTCAACTGGTGTGCCGCAAAAAATTTTAAAACATGCAGTACCTGACCAGTCAGGGCACTGACCTTTTTTCCTTTAGATTGTTAAATTTTAAGAAATGACAACAGCCGCCTGACCAGGTGGTGGCACAGTGGCTAGAGCATTGGACGGGGACGCAGAGGACCCAGGTTCGAGACCCCGAGGTCGCCCACTTGAGTGCAGGCTCATCTGGTTTGAGCAAGGCTCACCAGTTTGAGCCCAAGGTCGCTGGCTTGAGCGGAGGGTCATTCGGTCTGCTGTAGCCCCACGGTCAAGGCACATATGGAAAAGCAATCAATGAACAACTAAGGTGCCACAACAAAGAATTGATGCTTCTCCTCTTTCTTCTCTCCTATCTGTCCCTCTCTGTCCCTCTCTCTGTCTCTCTCTGTCCCTGTCACAAAAAAAAAAAAAGAAATGACAACAGCCAACACAACAATAGCCATCCTGTATGAATGAATCAAAATTATACCTATTTTTTTGTCAGATCAGGAAAAAATGTATTTTTGGGGTGTGCCACAGAGTTTTAGTAATTAGTTTATGTGTGCCAAGAGATGAAAAAGGTTGAAAATCACTGGGTTAGACATACATGTTTTTTATTGGAGATCGCTGACCTATTTCCAAAGGTGATTGCATCTTATTATACGCCAACAAAGTATACGTTCCAATTGCTCTGCCTTCTCACTGTGGGGGAGAGGTAATATATCATTTTAGTTTTAATTTACATTTTCCTGATGACTAATAATAGAAATTATAAACTTTCTGATGTGCTTATTGGCCATTTTTATATCTTTTTATGAAGGTTTTATTCAGATTTTTGCCTATTTTCTTTAATTGAGTTGTCTTTTATGTTGATGTTGATTTATGAGATTTCTTTATGTATTCTGGATGCAAGTACTTTGTCAGATACATGTTTCTGAATATTTTTACTCAATCCATGGCTTGCCTGTTTATTTTCTTAGTATACGTGCTGGCAAAGCAAACACATGCCTGTTTATTTTCTTAACAGTGTCTTGGTTGAGCAGAAGTTTTTAATTTTGATAAAATATAATTTATCCTGTTTTCCTTTTATGGCTATTACTTTATAAGATCTAAAAAAGCCAAGTCATATACACTCTCTCCCCTGCTACTCCCCTTCCACAGTTTCTCTTGTTAATATCTTGCATTAATGTAGTACATTTGTTAAAACTGATGAGTGGATATTGATACACTGTTATTTAACTAAAGTCCATAGTTTACATTGGTTTCACTCTTTGCATTATACAGTTCTGTTGATTTTGACAAATGTATATGTATCCACCATTACAGTATCATACAGAATAGTTTTACTGCCAATGCTCCACCTATTCATCCATTTTTCCGTTTTCTCTAGGCCCTGGCAACCAGTGATCTTATTACTGTCTCGATAGTTCTGCCTTTTCCAGAATGTCTTATAGTTGAAATCATACAGTATGATTTGAGAGAGAAAGAGAGAGAGTGAGAGAGGTGGGGGGAGAAGCAAGAAGCATCAGCTCATAGTAGTTGCTTCTCGTAAGTGCCTTGATCAGGCAAGTCTGGGGTATTGAACTGACAACCTCAGCGTTCCACGTTGACACTTGATTCACTGTGCCACCACAGGTGAGGCAAACATCTGTTCATATATCTGTTGGTCATTTGTATGTCTTCCTGGGAGAAGTGTCTGTCCAGGTCCTTCGCCCATTTTTTAATTGGATTGTTTGTTTGGTGTTGGGTTGTATGAGTTCTTTATGTATTCTGAATATTAACCCCCTTTCAGAGCTGTTGTTTGTAAATATCTCCCATTCAGTTGGTTGCTTTTTTGTTTTGTTGGTTGGTGGTTTCTTTCGCTGTTCAGAAGCTTTTTAGTTTGATGTAATCCCATTTGTTTATTTTAGTCTTTACTTCCTTGCCTTTGGGGTCAAATTCATCAAACCTTCTCTAAGACCAAGGTCCATAAGTTTAGTATGTATGTTTTCTTCAATGTAATTTATTGTTTCTTATGTTATATTTAGGTCTTTGATCCATTTTGAATTAATTTTTGTACACGGGTACAAACCGTAATCTAGTTTCATTCTTTCGCATGTGGCTTTTCTATTATCTCAGCACCATTTATTTATTTATTTATTTATTGTAAATGTTTATTTTATTGATTTTAGAGAGAGGAAGGGAGTGAGAGAGAGACAGGAACATTGGTCTGTTCCTATATGTGCTCTGACTGGGGATCGAACCAGCAACCTCTATGCTTTGGCCAACTAGCTATCTGGCCAGGTCCCCAGCACCATTTATTGAAGAGGCTTTCTTTTCTCCATTGTGTGTTTTTGGCTCTTTGTCAAAAATTATTTGCTCATATACATGTGCTTTTATTTCCGGGCTCTCAATTCTATTTTCTTGGTCTGTGTGTCTTTTTTTCTGCAGTACCATGCTATTTTGATTATTGTAGCTCTGTAGTGTAATTTGAAGTCAGCTAGTTTGATACCTCTGTGGCTTTGTTCTTTCTGATGGGGTGGCTTTTTTATTGTTTTGTTTCTTTAAAAAATGACATTGGGGCCTGACCTGTGGTGGCGCAGTGGATAAAGCGTCGACCTGGAAATGCTGAGGTTGCCGGTTCAAAACCCTGGGCTTGCCTGGTCAAGGCACATATGGGAGTTGATGCTTCCAGCTCCTCCCCCCCCTTCTCTCTCTCTATCTCTCCTCTCTCTCTCTCTCTCTCTCTCTCTCTCTCTCTCTCTCTCTCTGTCTCTCTCTCTCATCTCTAAAATGAATAAATAAATAAATAATTTTTTTTAAAAATTACATTGGGATTTTGATAGGGATTGCATTAAATCTCTATATTGCTTTGGGTAATATGGACATTTTAACTATGTTGATTCTTCTATTCCATGAACGCAGAATGTCTATTTCATTGTGTACATTTGTTAATGTAGTACATGTTTTTCCATTTTTTTCTTTTTCTTTTTTTTTTAGCCAGAGGCTTAGGCAGAGAGAGAAACAGACAAGAAGGGAGAGAGATGAGAAGCATCAACTTGTAATTGCATCACTTTAGTTGTTCATTGATTGCTTCTCCTTTTTCAGTTTCTTTTAATAATGCTTATAGTTTTCAGTATATAAGTCTCTCACATTCTTTTGTTAAGTTATTCCTAGTTGTTTTATTCTTATTGTTGCAATTGTAGAAGGAATTAGGGGTGTTTTTATTTTCTTTTCTGAAATTTCATTGTTAGTATATAGAAATGTAGTGGATTTGTATACATTGATTTTATATCTTGAAACTTTGTTTATTGTTTCTAATAGTTTTCTGGAAGAATCTTTAGGATTTTCTATACACAGAATCTTGTCTTCTGCGAAAAGTGACATTTTTACTTTTTCATTCCTAATTTGGATGACTTTTATTTCTTTTCTTATCCAATTGCTCTGGCTTGGACTCCCAGAACTATATTGAATAAGAGTGGACATCCTTGTCCTACTCCTGATTTTTTTAAATTTATTCATTTTTAGAGAGGAGAGAGAGAGAGAGGAAGAGAGAGAGAGAGGAGGGAGGAGCAGAAAGCATCAACTCCCATATATGCCTTGACCAGACAAGTGCAGGGTTTTGAACCGGCGACCTCAGTGTTCCCAGGTCAACGCTTTATCCACTGCACCACCAGAGATCAGGTCCTACTCCTGATTTTAGTGGAAAAGCTTTCATTTTTCACCGAGTATGATATTAGCTGAAGCTTTGTCATGTATGGCTTTTATTATGTTGAGGTACTTTTCTTCTATACCCATTTTTTTTTAGTGTTTTAATCATAAATTGGTATATCTTTTTTTTTTTCATTTTAGAGAGGAGAGGGAGAGACAGAGAGTGAGAGAGAGGAGAGACAGAGAGAGAGAAGGTGGGGAGGAGCTGGAAGCATCAACTCCCATATGTGCCTTGACCAGGCAAGCCCAGGGTTTCGAATCGGCGACCTCAGCATTTCCAGGTTGACGCTTTATCCACTGTGCCACCACAGGTCAGACACTGGTATATCTTATAAAATGCTTTTTTGCGTGTATTGAGATCATACGATTTTTTTATCCTTTGTTTTGTTAATGTGGTGTATTGTGACTTTTTTTAAGCTTTTTTCTTTTATATATTTTTTATTTTTAAGTTATAGTTGACATACACTATTATATTAGTTTCTGGTGTACAACCCCGTGATTAGACATTTATATAATTTACAAAGTGATTACCCTAATCTAGTGCCCATCTGACACAATACATTGTTATTACAATATTATTGACTATATTTTTTGTACTATACTTTACATCCTCATGACTATTCTGTAACTACCAATTGGTACTTCTTAATCCCTTCACTTTTTCACCCAGTCCCCCAGCCTCCCTTCCATCTGGCAACTGTCAAAATGTTCTATCTATTTATGTCTGTTTCTGTTCTACTCGTCCATTTATTTTGTTTTTTAGATTGTACATATAGGTGAAATGATCTGGCATTTGTCTTTCTCTGACTTATTTCACTCAGCACAGTACTATCTAGGTCCGTCTATGTTGTTACAGATGGCAAGATATCATTCTTTTTTATGGCTGCATCATATACCATTGTATATATGCACTACTTCTTTATCAATTCATCTATTGATGAACACTTAGAAGTTTGCTTCTATATCTTGGCTATTGTAAATAATGCTGCATTAAACATATGGAATTTTTTTTTCAATTTTGGGTTTCTTCAGATAAATACTCAGAGGTATTTGCTGGATTCTTCTTTGTCTCGTGTTATAGCTTTTGTTTTAAAGTCTCTTTTGTCTGATGTAAGTATTGCTTCCCCCAGCTTTTTCTTTTTTTCTGTTTCTTTTTTTTTTTTTTTTTTTTACAAAGACAGAGAGTGAATCAGAGAGAGGAATAGACAGGGACAGACAGGAACGGAGAGAGATGAGAAGCATCAATCATTAGTTTTTCATTGCGTGTTGCAACACCTTAGTTGTTCATTAATTGCTTTCTCATATGTGCCTTGACCGCAGGCCTTCAACAGACCGAGTAACCCCTTGCTGGAGCCAGCAACCTTGGGTCCAAGCTGGTGGGCTTTTGCTCAAACCAGATGAGCCCGCGCTCAAGCTGGCGACCTCGGGGTCTCGAACCTGGGTCCTCTGCATCCCAGTCCGACGCTCTATACACTGCGCCACCACCTGGTCAGGCGTGTTTCCATTTTCATGAAATATCATTTTCCATCTCTTTTCTTTAGTCTGTGTGTGTCTTTAGATCTGAAGTGAATCTCTTGTAGACAGCATATTTAAGGGTCTGTTTTGTTATCCATTCAGCCACCATGTCTTTTGATTGGAGTATTTAATTCATTTACATTGAAAGTAATTGTTGACCGATATGTATTTATTGCCATTTTATTATTCATATTTTTTATTTTTTTTTCTTCTTTTTTGTGGCAGAGACAGAGTCAGAGAGCGGGACAGACAGGAAGAGAGATGAGAAACATCAATTCTTCGTTGTGGCTCCTTAGTTGTTCATTGATTGATTTCTCATCTGTGCCTTGACCTGGGGGGGAGGTACAGCAGACCTAGTGACCCCTTTCTCAAGCCAGCAACCTTGAGCTCAAGCTGGCAACCTCGGGGTCTCAAACCTGGGTCCTCAAATCCCAGTCCGACACTCTAGTCACTGTGCCACCACCTGGTCAGGCTAATTTTTTTTCTTCTTAAAGATAACCCATTAGCCTAACCAGGCGGTAGTGCAGTTTATAGAGCCTCGGACTAGGACGGGAGGACCCAGGTTCCGAACCCTGAAGTTACTGTCTTGAATGCAGGGCTCACCAGCTTAAGCACGAGGTCACTGGCTTGAGCAAAGGTCACTTTCTTTGCTGGAGCCCCCTACTCTCATCAAGGCACATATAAGAAAGCACTCACTGAACAACTAAGGTGCCACAGCGTAGAATTGATGCTTCTCATCTCTCTCCCTTCTCTCTCCCTTCCTGTCTGACTGTCTTTGTCTCTCTCTCTGTCTCTGTCAAAATAAATAAGTAAAAATCAAAAAAGAAGATCCTTTAACATTTTTTGTAATACTGGTTTGGTGGTGATGAACTCCTTTAGCTTCTTATTATCTGGGAAGCTCTTTATCTGTCTTTCAATTCTAAAGGATAGCTTTTCTGGGTAGAGAAATCTTGGTTGTAAGTCCTTGCTTTTCATCACTGTTTTGTGCCAGTCCCTTCTGGCCTGCAGAGTTTCTGTTGAGAAATAAGTTGACAGTTATGGGAGCTCCCTTGTAGGTACCTAACTGCTTTTTTCTTGCTTCTTTTAAGATTCTCTCATTGTGCCCTGGCCGAATAGCTCAGTTGGTTTGAGTGTCATCCCAATACACAGAGGTTGCAGGTTTAATCTTTGGTCAGGGAGCATAATAGGAACAGATTGATGTTTCCCTCCCTCCCTTCTTCTCTTCCTTCTTCCCTCCCTCCCTCCTCCCTTTTCCCTTCCCCTTCCCCTTTCTTCCTCTCCCTCCCTAAAATCAATAAATAAAGTTTTTTTAAAAGAAGATCTCTCTTTATCTTTAACCGTTGGCATTTTTTTCCTAATTTTTTTTACCAAGACAGAGAAAAAGTCAGTGAGGGACAGACAGGCAGGAGGGGAGAGAGATGAGACCCATCAATTTTTCGTCTCAGCGCCTTAGTTGTTCAGTGATTGCTTGACCAGGGGGCTACAGCAGAGCGAGTGACCCCTTGCTCAAGCCAGCAACCATGGGCTCAAGCCAGCGACCTTGGGCTTCAAGCCAGTGACCTTTGGGCTCAAGCCAGTTAACATGGGGTCATGTCTATAATCTTACACTCAAACCAGGAAGCCCTTGCTCAAGCTGATGGCCCCGTTGTCAAGCTGGCGACCTTGAGGTTTCAAACCTGGGTCCTCTGCGTCCCCCTCTGACACTCTATCTACTGGGCCACCGCTTGGTCAGGCTAACCTTTGGCATTTTAATTATGATATGTCTTAGTGTGGACCCTTTTGGATTCAATTTGTTTGGGACTCTGCACTTTCTGGATTTGTATATTTCCTTCACCAGGTTAGGAAAGTTTTCCATTATTATTTTTTCAAATAGGTTTTCAATTTCTTGCTGTCTCTCTTCTCCTTCCAACACCTCCATGATGCAAAATTTGGTACACTTGAAGTTGTCCCAGAATCTCCTTACACTATCCTATGTCTTTGGATTTTTTTTTTCTTTTTGTTCTGGTTGGGTGGTTTCTGCTTCCTTATCTTCCAAATCATTGATTTGATCATATGCTTTATCTACTCTACTGCTGATTCCCTGTAATGTATTCTTCATCTCAGTTAGTGTATTCTTCATTTCTGAATGGTTCTTTTTAATGTTATCTTTGTTTTTTTATTTTCTATTTCTTTGTTGAAGTTCTCAGTAAGTTACTCTACTCTTCCCCTAAGTTCCTTGAGCATCCTTATAACCAGTGTTTTGAACTCTTCATCTGGTAGATTGCTTGTCTCCATTTTGTTTAGCTCTTTTTCTGGAGTTTGTTTTGTTCGTTCATTTGTGACGTGTTTGTCTCCTCATTTTGTCTTATCTCCCTATGTACTAGGTAGAGATGCTACATCTCCCAATTTTGGTAGAGTAGCTTTATGTAGTAGGTGTCCTGTAGGGCCCAGTGGCACATCACCCCCCGTCACCAGAGCTGGGCACTCCAGGTGTACCCCCTCCTCCTGTGTGGGCTGTGTACACCCTCCTGTTGTAGTTGAGCCTTGATTGTTGTTGCCATGTCAGTGAGAGGGATTTACCTCCAGGCTGGTTAGCTGCAAGTACTGGCCACAACCACCATGGATGGTCTGATCTGCAGGGGCTCACCCCATGGAGCAGAACTCATTTCAGTGGTGATCAGGTAGCCACTGAGTGTAACCCTAGAGTGTGTTACTCATAGAAGTGATTGGTGGTGCTTCAGTGTGGTCTGAAGCTCTCTACTGGGTGCAATGGCTCTGGGCTTCCTGGGTGGTGCAGGCCAAGTTAGATGCTGCCTCTTTTCTGCCCAGGGCCAAGCAGCTTGAGCTACAAAGTGATCTGCAGATGGTTGCTACTTATGCTGGGCTTGGAGGTGCCCACGAGAGGCCAAGGTGCAAGCCAACGCCAGCTGCCACTAGTGCCCAGCCTAGGGCCACTTAGCAAGAAGTATAGGGTACTGAGAGGCCAGATACTCCTTATTTGAGAAATTTAGGAAAGTCTGTAGCATGAGCCAAAACAGGCCATTTGTATGGAGAAGCCACTAGAAAGGGTTTGAGTATGCCCTTCATTTGGGTGAGACAGGGTATATATTAGGGAATCACTAGGGCAGGGCTAACATTATTAGCCAGGTTGATAGACTTAGACATGGCACCTGCCTGCCAGCTCTGTGAGGAGAGGGCTGAGCAAGGAAACACTGACCTTTGCCAACATTTATGTCTGGGAAAATTTTACCCCTCCAGCCTTTGATGCTAGACAGTTCAGTTCTTCCCCAAACTTCCCTGGAGCTGTTTGAGCTGCTGCCCTAGTGCTGGAGCTCAGAGTAAGTGAGTCTGTGTAAGTCTATGCGTGGGCCCTTTAAGAAGAACACCAGGGATTCCAGAGCCCTTAGTGTCACTCAACCACAATCTTCTCTGGTTCTTACCACCAGAAGTTATGGGGACTTTTCTTCCTGGCACTGTAACCCTAGGCTGGGGAGCCTGTGTGGTGCTGGGAGCCCTGGCTCTTCAGAGGGGACCTCTGCAGCTGAGATATCCCTCCCAAGTTTTAACTGCTGTACATGGTTGTGGGACCAGCCTGTTCCATGTCTTCACCCCTTCTACCGGTCTTGACATGGCTTCTTCTTTATATCTTTAGTTATAGGACCTTTATTCAGCTAGTTACAATTTTGATGTGTTTGTGGAAGAGTCTGAGTACCATGTTTACTTAGACTAGCATCTTGACCTAGAGCCCTTTGTGACTCTGATGTTGAGCATTTTTTCATATGCTTATTTACCATGTGTATATCTAGTTTAGTGAGGTATATAGAGCTTTTGCCTATTTTTAAATTAGGTATGTTTGTTTTCTTGTTAAGTTTTGAGATTGATTTTTACATATTAAAACATACTGTATTGGATTTGTCAATATTTTGGTAAGGATCTTTTTATCTGTGTTCATGAGGGATATTTATAATTTTGGTGTTGTTATAACTTGTCAGGTTTTGGCATTAGAGTTATACTGACCTCATTAAATGACTTGAAGTATAACCGCGTCTGTTTTCTGAAAGGATTCATGAAATATTGATGTCGATTTTTCTTTAAATGTTTGATAGAAAAAACCATCTTGGCCTAGAGTTTCTGTGGGAAACTTTAATATACTATATAGTTATTCATTATTTTCTGTTTTATCTCATGAATTTGTGTAAGCTATCATGTTTTTTTTTTAACTATTGTTTTCAAGGAATTTGTTTTATGTAAAACCTATCAAACTCAGACCAGTGACCTCAGGGTTTCAAACCTGGGTCCTCAGCATCCTAGGCTGATGATCTATCCACTGCGCAACCACATGGTCAGGCGACATGGATTATTTAGAAATGTGTTTAATTTTTAAATATCTGAGGTTTCCTGGATATCTTATTGTTACTGATTCTTGATTTAATTCCACTGTGATCAGAGAGCATACTCTACCTTATTTCCGTCCGTTTAAATGTGTTGAGACTTGCTTTATGGCTTACACATGTCTCTCAAAGAATGTAACTGTATGTACTTGAAAAGAATGTATTCTGTATTTGTTGGGTGTTACATTTTATAAATATCAAAGTTAATAGTATTGTTCAGATCCTTTGTATATGTACTAATATTTTGTCTAGGAGCTTACTTGGTCATATAAGAAGCAGAACTCTTGCGCTGGCTACCTTGGGAATTTACACACATTTATATTAGTGCTATTTCTGTCACTTAGAATTTTGGGACCTCTGTTTTCTGAACCCATGACACATTCTTTTGATATCCTTAAGGATGTCAGATCTTTAGACTTTTTAAGTGTAGCTTTTAGATAGATAGATTTTATTTATTCATTTAACTTTCCTAATTTTAATTATTATTAAGTGAGAGTCAGGGAGGCAGACAGGCAGACTCCTGCATGCAACCAGACCAGGATCCACCCAGCAAGATCCTCCACTGAGGGATGCTCTGCCCATCTGGGGCCACTGCCTCACTGCTAGTCAACCGAGCTATTTTAGTGCCTGAGGCTAGGCTACGGAGCCATCCTCAGTTTCTAGGGCCTACTTGTTCGAACCATTTGAGCCAAGGCTGTGGGAGGGGAAGAGAGAGAAAAAGAGAAGGGGGAAGGAAAAGGGTGGAGAAGCAGATGGTCACTTCTCCTGTGTGCACTGATCGAGAATTGAACCTGAGACTTGCACATGCCAGGCCGTCACTCTACTGCTAAGCCAACCGGCCAGGGCCTTTATTATTATTTTTAAGATTTTATTTATTGATTTTGCAGAGGCGGGGGAGTGAGAAGTATCAACTCATAGTTGCTTCTCTCTAGTAGTCCATTGCTTGTTTATTGCTTGTTGTATTTGCCTTAATGGGGCAAGCCCAGGGTTTTGAATTAGCAACCTCGGCATTCCAGATCAACACTTTATCCACTGTGCCAACACCAATCAGGCTGTATTTGTCTGTTCTTGAAACAACTTTACTGTTTTAGTTATTATAGCTTTGTAATATGTTTTAATACTAGTGATGTGAGTTTATATATTTTTCCCTTTATATATTTTATTGAAATATACCTTTGACTTTTTCCACCTATTTATGCTTTCAGCAAAGTTCAGAGTAATTTTAAGTCCCTTTAACTCTCCCCTTCATCAAAAAAGGAAATCCTGCCTGACCAGGTGGTGGCGCAGTGGATAGAGCGTCGGACTGGGATGCAGAAGGACCCAGGTTCGAGACCCCGAGGTCGCCAGCTTGAGCGCTGGCTCATCTGGCTTGAGCAAAGAGCTCACCAGCTTGGACCCAAGGTCGCTGGCTCCAGCAGGGGGTTACTCAGTCTGCTGTAGGCCCGCGATCAAGGCACATGTGAGAAACCAATCAATGAACAACTAAGAACTCGCAACGCGCAACGAGAAACTGATGATTGATGCTTCTCATCTCTCTCCGTTCCTGTCTGTCTGTCCCTGTCTATCTCTGCCTCTGTTAAAAAGAAGAAAAAAAAAAAAAAAGGAAATCCTTATGGTAATTTTTTTTTTTTTTTTTTTTGTATTTTTCCGAAGCTGGAAACGGGGAGAGACAGTCAGACAGACTCCCACATGCGCCCGACCGGGATCCACCCAGCACGCCCAACTGGGGCGACGCTCTGCCCACCAGGGGGCGATGCTCTGCCCCTCCGGGGCGTCGCTCTGCCACGACCAGAGCCACTCCAGCGCCTGGGGCAGAGGCCAAGGAGCCATCCCCAGCGCCCGGGCCATCCTTGCTCCAATGGAGCCCCGGCTGTGGGAGGGGAAGAGAGAGACAGACAGGAAGGACTGGGAGGGGGTAGAGAAGCAAATGGGCGCTTCTCCTATGTGCCCTGGCCGGGAATCGAACCCGGGTCCCCCGCACGCCAGGCTGATGCTCTACCGCTGAGCCAACCGGCCAGGGCCCCTTATGGTAATTTTTGTTTCAGGTGTACAACATAATGATTTTTTGGGGGGAGGGACAGACAAGGATAGACTGACAGGACGGAAAAGAGATGAGAAGCATCAGTTCTTTGTTGTGGCACCTTAGTTCATTGTTTGCCTTCTCATATGTGCCTTGACCAGGGGACTTCAGCTGAGCCAGCAACCTTGGGCTCAAGCCAGCAACCATGCTCTATGATTCCATGCTCAAGCTGGTGAACCAGTGCTCAAGCCCAGCAACCCTGGGGTTTCAAACCACGGTCTTCAGCATCCCAGGCTGACTCTATCCACTGAGGGACCTGTGTAGGTAGTCATAATGATTTGATATATGTATATATTCCAAAATGATCACCACAATAAGTCTAGTTAACAACTATCACTACACAGTTGCAATTTTTTTTTTTTTTGTATTTTTCTGAAGCTGGAAACGGGGAGAGACAGTCAGACAGACTCCCGCATGCGCCCGACTGGGATCCACCCGGCACGCCCACCAGGGGCGAAGCTCTGCCCACCAGGGGGCGATGCTCTGCCCCTCCGGGGCGTCGCTCTGCCGCGACCAGAGCCACTCTAGCGCCTGGGGCAGAGGCCAAGGAGCCATCCCCAGCGCCCGGGCCATCTTTGCTCCAATGGAGCCTTGGCTGCGGGAGGGGAAGAGAGAGGAAGGAGGGGGGGGGGTGGAGAAGCAAATGGGCGCTTCTCCTATGTGCCCTGGCCGGGAATCGAACCCGGGTCCCCCGCACGCCAGGCCGACGCTCTACCGCTGAGCCAACCGGCCAGGGCCTGCAATTATTTTTATGATGGGAACTTTTTTTTTTTTTTGTATTTTTCTGAAGTTGGAAATGGGGAGGCAGTCAGACAGACTCCCACATGCGCCCAACCGGGATCCACCCGCACACCCACCAGAGGGCAATGCTCTGCCCATCTGGGGCATCGCTCTGTTGCAACCAGAGCCACTCGAACGCCTGAGGCAGAGGCCACAGAGCCATCCTCAGCGCCCAGGCCAACTTTGCTCCAATGGAGCCTTTGCTGCAGGAGGGGAAGAAAGAGACAGAGAGGAAGGAGAGGGGGAGGGGTGGAGAAGCAGATGGGCGCTTCTCCTGTGTGCCCTGGCCGGGAATTGAACCCGGGACTCCTACACACCAGACCGATGCTCTGCCACTGAGCCAACCGGCCAGGGCCTATGATAGGAACTTTTAAGATCTGCTCTCGCCTAACCTGTGGTGGCACAGTGAATAAAGCATCGACCTGGAGGGAATGCTGAAGTTGCCGGTTCAAAACCCTGGTCTTGCCTGGTCAAGGCACATATAATGCTTCCTGCTCCTCCCCCTCGTTTTTCTCTCTCTCTCTCCTCTGTAAAATGAATAAATGTCTTTAAAAAAACAGATCTGCTCCTGAGCAGTTCTCAAATACACAATAAAACACATGGCACACTTCACAAATATGTGTGTTTCAGTTTTGTGCAGTACATGTTAATCTCTGTATTGTTCCAGTTTCAGTATATGTGCTGCAGATGTGACCACTCCTCATGGTGTTTTGATTGGAATTGCATTCACAATGTCTTTGAAAAAATTTGACATTGTTAAATATTTTCTTATTAGAACAAAGTATTCTCTGCATATCAGGTTTTATGTCTCACATTTTTTTATTAATTTTTTTACTGTAATTAATGGGATTTTAAAAAAAGATTTTATTTATTTATTTTAGAGAGGAAAGAGAGAATGAGAAGTGAGGACTAGGAAGCATCAACTCTTATATGTGCCTTGACCAGGAAAGCCCAGAGTTTTGAACCGGCAATCTCAGCATTCTAGGTCGATGGTTTATTCACTGTGCCACCACATGTCAGGTTAACGGGATTTTTTTTTATTATTACGCCTTCTAAATTGTACTTAGAAAATGCTAACTTACGTGTATATATCCAGCCATCACAAACTCTTTTATGAATTCTATTTTTTTTAAGATTTTATTTATTCATTTTAGAGAGAGGAGACAGAGAGAGAGACAGAGACAGAGAGGAGAGAAGGGAGAGAGGAGCAGGAAGCATCAACTCCCGTATGTGCCTTGACCAGGGAAGCCCGGGGTTTCGAACCAGTGACCTCAGTGTTCCAGGTCGACGCTTTTACCCACTGCGCCACCACAGGTCAGGCCTCTTTTATGAATTCTAATAAATTTTTTTTAGCTGACCATTTTGGATTTTCTGAGTATATTCATTACAGATAAAGTTAATATAATCTCTTTTTCAGTAGTCATATATCTGCTGATTTCTCCCTCATTGCTTTGACTGAAACTTTTAGAAACATTAAATAATGCTGAAAGTAGGAATTCTTTTCTTGTTTTTTTTTAATAGGAATACTTAGTATTTTAAGCATTTCTATAATGTTTCTATTGTTTTAGGGGTTTTTTTTTAGGTTTTTTAAAATTTACTCATTTTAGAGAGAGGAGAGAATAAAAGGGGAGGAGCAGGAAGCATCAACTCCTGTATATACCTTAAACAGGAAACCCAGAGCTTTTTTATTTTTATTTATTTATTTATTTTACAGAGACAGAGAGAGAGTCAGAGAGAGAGATAGATAGGGACAGACAGGAATGAAGAGAGATGAGAAGCATCAATCATTAGTTTTTCTTGCGACACCTTAGTGTTCATTGACTGCTTTCTCATATGTGCCTTGACCGTGGGCCTTCAGCAAACCGAGTAACCCCTTGCTTGAGCCAGCGACCTTGGGTCCAAGCTGGCGACCTCAGGGTCTCAAACCTGGGTCCTCCGCATCCCAGTCCAATGCTCTATCCACTGCACCACCTCCTGGTCAGGCAAAACCCAGGGCTTTGAACCAGCAACCTCAGCGGTCTAGGATGACACTTAATCCACTGCACCACCACAGATCAGGTTGTTTCTGTTGTTTTAGAAGGCATAGATATATAGCCTGACCAGGCAGTGGTGCAGTGGATAGAGCATCGGACTGGGATGCAGGGGACCCAGGTTTGAAACCCCAGGGTTGCCAGCTTGAGCGCGGGCTCACCAGCTTGAGTGCAGGGTCACTAGCTTGAGCGTGGGGTCATAGACATGGCCCCAAGGTTGCTGGCTTGATCAAGGGGTCACTCACTCTGCTGTAGCCCCCTGGTCAAGGCATATATGAGAAAGCAGTCAATGAACAACTAAAGGAGCACAGTGAAGAATTGATGCTTCTCATCTCTCTCCATTCCTGCCTGTCTGTCCCTATCTGTCCATCTCTCTGACTCTCTGTCTTTGTCACACACACACACACACACAAAAGGCATAGATATTAAGATAGTATTTTCCAATTTTAATTTACTGAGTCTCTACTTAAAATAAAAAGTATGGGCCCTGGCCAGTTGGCTGGCTCAGTGGTAGAGTGTCAACCTAGCATGTGGAAATCCTGGGTTTGATTCCCAGTCAGGGCACACTGCTTCTCCCCCACCACCACCATTTTCCCCTCTCTCTCTTCACCTCCCGCAGCCATGGCTTGATTGATTCTAGTGTGTTGGCCCTGGGCATTGAGCATGGCTCCATGGAGCCTCTACCTCAGGCACTAAAAATAGCTCAGTTTTGAGTTTGGACTCCAGATGAGCAGAGCATCAGCCCCAGATGGGGGTTGCTGGGTGGATCTTGGTCAGGGCACATGCAGGAGTCTGTCTTTCTAGCTCCCCTCTTCTCACTTAAATAAAAAAAATAAAAATAAAAAAACCCACAAGAATAAAATATATGCTCAAGTTTTAAGAAATGCCTTTCAACAAATCTTAATCATTATTCTTTAATTTATGTTATATTATAAATTAATACATTTTCTAAACTACTTTTCTTTTTTTAGTGTGGTAAACCCTATTTGGACTCAGTATAGTTGTATTTTAATGGTCTGCTAATTTATTTATTTTTTTTTAGAGAGAGAGAAAGAGAAAGACAGGAAGGGAGAGATGAGAGGCATCAACTCCTAGTTGCTTCATTTTAGTTGTTTATTGATTGCTTCTCATATATGCCATGACCAAGGGGCTCAAGCTGAGCCAGTGATGCATTATTCAAACCAGTGGCCATAGAGTCATGTCTATGATCCCACACTCAAGCTGGTGAGCCCATGCTCAAGCCAGCGAGCTCAGGTTTTCCAACCTGGGTGCTCAGCATCCCAGGTCAACACTCCATCTACTGTGCCACCACCTGGTGAGGCAACCTACTACTTAACTTTAAAAGATGTTTAATGAGTCTTGAGAATATATTTTTAGTATACAAAATTCAACATATAGCTATTAAATAATTATACTGTTCTAATAGTCTGTATAATTATTTTTACCTGTTTGATATGTTAAAGAATGAAAGTGGTAGTAGTCTGCCACTGCAGTTGTTTTTATGTCAGTTTCTCCTTTTATTTCAAAGGTATTTTTGTGTTGTGTTTTGTTTTATTTGGTTTTGTTTTTAATTCCGTTCACTTTTACCTTGGATCCTACTTTGGTTTTTTATTTTGTTTTGGTGTTTATCTTTGTCTAATAGATTTTTGCATATCCTCCTCCCACCCCCTTTTTAAATTTTATTGTTAAGGTATATCTCTTCTAAACTGTATCTACACATTGCACTTAAAAGTTTTTTTTGCCTGACCAGGCAGTGGCATAGTGGATAGAGCGTGGGACTGGGCTGCGGAGAACCCAGGTTTGAGACCCCAAGGTCGCCAGCTTGAGCCCAAGGTCACTGGCTCGAGCAAGGGGTCACTTGGTCTGCTGTAGCCCCACGGTCAAGGCACATATGAGAAATCAATCAATGAACTAAGGTGCTGCAACGAAGAATTGATGTTTCTCATCTCCCTCCCTTCCTGTCTGTCCCTATCTGTTCCTCTGACTCTCTCTCCATCTCTGCCACACACACACAAAAAATTTTTTTTTGAAGTGATATTTGTATAGCATGAATTTAACCATTTAAAGTGAACAATTCATTGGCACTTAGAACATTTACAGTATTGTGCAGCTACCACCTGGATACTCATTAAGTGTTTGTTTCTTCTTTTCCAAGTGACAGTAGGGGAAAGAGAGAGAGACTGACTCCCGCACATGCCCCATCCAGGATCCCTCATTTGGGGCTTATGCTCTGCTCTTCTGGGACCAATGTTTGCAAACAAGCTATTTTTAGTCCTTGAGGCAGAGGCACCACAGAGCCATGCTCAGCTCCCGGGGTCAACGTGCTTGAATCAAGCAAGCCGTGGCTGTGGGAGCTGAAGAGAGAGAGAAAGAGAAGGGAGGGGGGGGGAACAGATGGTCACTTCTCCTGTGTGCCCTGACCAGGAATCAAACCCGGGACATCCACATGCCAAGCCGATGCTCTACCACTGAGCCAGTCAGCCAGGACCTTATTGCATTTTAATTCCACTCTTTTATCTTTAATTTTTAAAATAAAACACTTTTAATTATTTTTATTTCTTTGTCCAATAGAAAAAATAAACAAGCCTGACCAGGCGGTGGCACACTGGATAGAGCATTGGACTGGGACACAGAGGGCCTAGGTCCAAAACCCCAAGGTTGCCACCTCAAGCGCAGGCTCATCTGGCTTGAGCGTGGGCTTACCAGCTTGAGCACGGGATCACTGGCTTGAGTATGAGATCATAGACATGACCCCATCATCACTGGCTTGAGTCCAAGGTCACTGGCTTGAGTCCAGGGGTCACTTGCTGTACTGTAGCCTCCCTCCTTCCATCAAGGCACATATGAGAAAACAATCAGTGAACAACTAAAGTGCCACAATGAAGAACTGATGCTTTTCATCTTTATTCCTTTCTGTTGGTCTGATCCTATCTGTCCCTCTCTCTGTCTCTGTCATGCGAACAAAAGAAAAGAAAAACAATATAATATAATATTATTTTACTTAAGATTATGTTCAGCTGTAAGAAATATAAAATCCTAAAATAATACTAACTTAAATAGAGATAGATTTCCCTCTCAAATGAAACAAGCCGAAAGATTTTTTGGTTTGGTACTCCATGGTGTCATGGACCAAGGTTCTTTCTGTTTTATTGCTCTGCTGTATGGTTTTTATTTCCAAGGACCTTTCAAAGTCTAAGTAAGATAGCTTTTGGAATGCCAGCCATTTAAGCTGCATACAAGCCTATGGAGAGTAGGAAAAGTTAAGGAATGCAATTTTTAAAATAATTTAAGGCACCTCTCTCTTTAAGGACCTATTCTGGGAGCTCATACACACTCCTGACTACATTCTCTTGGCCAGAACTAAGTCGCATGGCCAAACTTAGCTACAATGTAGACTGGGATTTATTTTTACTCTAGGTAGCCAAAGGCACAGCTAAAATCAAGCGTTTTATATTACAGAGGAAGAGAAGGAAAACAAATAATGGGAAACAACTAGTAGTTTCTGCCTTACCTCCCCATGCATAAATGAAGGATGCTCTACTTTCTTCTTCTTTCACTACTCTTTCAGTTTCTTAGTTTTTATAGATAGCAGTGAGTAGCTATTACAGGCTTACAGTGTGCCAGTATTTAATCTTCACAACAGTTCTACCTGGAGTAAGTACCTGTGTTGTTTGTTATTTTCCCCATTTACAGCTATAGAAACTGAGACGCAGAAAGATTAAGCACTTTACCTAAAGTCACACATCTGGTGATTCAAATTCATGCTGTAGAGTCTAAATCAATCACTGTACACTCTCAACCCTATTATCATGAAATGTATTTACGCTGTGATATGTACATTGTTTACCTTTTCTTTGAAGAATAATTTTTTGACATTTTCACTGTTTCAGAATACTATTAAATTACTTATATAGAATTAGATATCTTTTACTCTTCTTTGCTTTTGCCATTTGTTTAATATAATTGATCTGTTTTTTATTTCTGGGTTTTGTCTTTGCTGTTTTTTTGTTGTTTTGTCATCTTTTTTTTTTCTTACTGTTGGAATTTTCAAAAATACAAGAAAAGTTAAAAGAATAGTATAATGAATCACTGCTTGAGCAGTGATCAACATTTTGCCAATTAAAATTTTTTCATTGCTTAAGGGGGGAAGAGAGAGAGAGTAAGGGAGGAGGGAAAGGAGAGAAAGAGAAACATCAACCTGTTGTTCCACTTAGTCGTGCCATTTGGATGTACATTCATCGGTTGGGTTGCTTCTCCTACATGCCCTGACAGGGAATTGAACCTGCAACCTTGGGGTGCTCAGAGGATGCTTTATCTTCTACATTACTCTGTCAGAGCCGCCAATATTCTTTTTTTTTTCCCCCGAAGTTAGAAGAAGGGAGGCAGACAGACTTCCACATGCGCCCAACAGGGATCCACCCGGCATGCCCACCGGGGTGATGCTCTGCCCATCTGGGGCATTGCTCCAATGTGGCTAGAGCCATTCTAGCACCTGAAGCGGAGGCCATGGAGCCATCCTCAGTGCCCAGGCCAACCCTTCTCCAATGGAGCCTTGACTGCAGCAGGGGAAGAGAGAGATAGAGAGGAAGGAGATGGGAAAGAGGTGATGGGCGCTTCTCCTGTGTGCCCTGACTGGAAATCGAACCTGGTACTTCCACATGCCGGGCTGATGCCACTGAGCCAAACGGCTAGGACCCCAATATTCTTTGTAATCATTCTTCTTGTCCCCCAGCCAGATTTTTTTGTGGAGGTGTTAATCAGATTACAATCATCATATTGAAAATATTTCAGTAGATATCTCTAATTTGTAAGGTTTTTTGGGCCTGCATGACCTCCATAACATAATCACACATGTCAAAATTAATAAGTTATTAATATCGTATAGTCCATTTTAAAATTCTCTAGCTTGCCTGGCCTGTGGTGGCGCAGTGGATAAAGTGTCGACCTGGAACGCTGAGTTGATGCCCCTTTCTCTCTCTCTCTCTCCCTCCCTCCCTCTCTCTCTCCCGCTTTCTCTCCTCTCTAAAATGAATAAATAAATAAATTAAAAAAAATAATAAAATTCTCTAGCTTACCTCAGAAATGCCATTTCTCAATGGATTCATCAGAATTAACATCTAAGCAATGTCCATATTTTGTATTTGGTTGATACGTGTCTTAAGACTTTTTTAATATAGCACCCCATCTCCCTAATTTTTATGCCATTTATTTGTTGGAGATATACTTGCTCTTCCCTCCCCCCCCCCCCACCTCCAGTGATATGAGAGAGAAATGCATCAACTCATTTCACTTAATTTGTTCCATTTATTTGTGCACTCATTGATTGCTTCTTGTATGTGCCATGACCTGGGATCAAATCTATGACTTCAGTCTGTTAAGGTGCCACACAGGGCCATATTCTTACTTTTTTTTTTTTTTTAACAGGGACAGAGAGAGAGTCAGATAGAGGGATAGATAGGGACAAACAGGAACGGAGAGAGATGAGAAGCATCAATCATCAGTTTTTCGTTGCGACACCATAGTTGTTCATTGATTGCCTTCTCATATGTGCCATGACCGCGGGCCTTCAGCAGACTGAGTAACCCCCCGCTCGAGCCAGTGACCTGGGGTCCATGCTAGTGAGCTTTTTGCTCAAGCCAGATGAGCCCGCGCTCAAGCTGGCAACCCCAGGGTCTTGAACCTGGGTCCTTCCGCATCCCAGTCGGACGCTCTGTCCACTGTGCCACCGCCTGGTCAGGCTATTCTTGCTTTTTTAAAACAAAAATGTTCTCCCCCCCCCCTTTTTTTTTTTTACACTAATGCCTTGTTTGACTGGAATACTGGTTTTTTTTTTCTTTTGTATTTTCCCAAAGTTAGAAGTGGGAAGGCAGTCAGACAGACTCCCACATGCACCTGACCAGGATCCACCCAGCATGCCCACCAGGGGGTGATGCTCTGCCCATCTGGGGTGTTGCTTCGTTGCGGCTAGAGCCATTTTAGCACCTGAGGCGGAGGCCATGGAGCCATCCTCAGTTCCCTGGGCCAACTTTGCTCCAATGGAGCCTTTGGTTGTGGGAGGGGAAGAGAGAGATAGAGAAGAAGGAGAGGGGGAAGGGTAGAGAAGCAGATGGGTGCTTCTCCTGTGTGCCCTGACTGGGAATCGAACCTGGGACTTCCACCCGCCGGGCCAACACTCTATTGCTGAACCGACTGGCCAGGGCTACTTTTTTTTCTTTTTTTTTTCTTTTTTCTTTTTTCTTTTTTTTTTTTAGTGAGAGAGAGAGAGAGAGAGAGAGAGAGAGAGAGAGACAGATAGGGACAGACAAACAGGAAGAGAGAAAGATGAGAAGCATCTATTTATTGTGGCACCTTAGTTGTTCATTGATTGCTTTCTCATATGTGCCTTGATTGGGGAGTGACCCCTTGCTCAAGCCAGTGACCTTGGGCTTTAAGCCAATGACCTTTGGGATCAAGCCAGTGACCCTACAGTCGTGTCTATGATCCCACGCTTAAGCCAGCAACCCCATGCTCAAACTGGTCAGCCCATGCTCAGGCCAGCAACCTCAGGGTTTCAAACCTGGGTCCTCTGCATCCTAGGCTGATGCTCTATCTGCTTTGCCACTGCCTGGGCATTCTTTTTTCTTTTTTCTTTTTTTTTTAGAGAAAGAGAAAGAAAGGCAGATGAGAAGCATCAACTCATAATTGCATCACCCTGAGACCTCAACGTTCCAGGTGGATGCTGTATCCACTACACTACCACTGGTCTCGCATATTTCTTTACTTTTTGAAAATTGTGTTGTGTTGCCTGACCTGTGGTGGCGCAGTAGATAAAGCGTCGACCTGGAACGCTGAGATAACCGGTTCAAATCCTGGGCTTGCCTGGTCAAGGCACATATGTGAGTTGATGGTTCTTGCTCCTCCCCCCACCTTTCTCACTCTCTCCCCCCCCAACCTCTCTAAAATGAATACATAAAAATAAAAAATTGTGTTATGTATTTTTTCTGTGTTGTAGAAGATGCTTAAGCATGTCATCTATTTGACTAATTCTGTTTTCTATTGTATTTAACTGCTGCTTACTGCCTTACCTATAGTTTTTCCTGACCATTTTCTGATATGACTGTCTTAAGCTAGATTGAAATGAAGTTTACTGGGGTTTTTTCAACATTTTTTATTGAGATTGAACCTTTATAAAGTAATGTTTACTACTCTTTTATGTTTAAGCTCAGTACATTTTAATATATGGTTATAGTCATGCTAACTGCCACCCATTTTAAGGTACAGAATATTAGTGACATCCCTTCTTTAATACTGTTCTTTGCACAGGCAACCATTATTCTAACCTCATTCACTATCAGTTTGCCTGTTTTTGAATTGTATACAGGGGTTGGCAAAAGTAGGTTTTCAGTTGTTTGTATGGAAAAAGACATAGGTTATTATTACAATAGCTTTATTAACTGTGTTATAAATGTAATCACAATTTTATGTACTCATAATTGTAAGCCTACTTTTCCCCACCTCTGTGTAAATGGAATCATATAGTACATACCCTTTGTAATTGGCCTGTCTTGTTCAACATAGTGTGAAAGATTCATCCATGTTGTTGCATGTAAGAGTAGTTTATTCTTCATTATTGCTGTATAATATTTTGCTGTGTGAACATACCACAATTTATTCATTATACTATTAGTGAAAGTTTGTCTCTTTTACCAGTCTTGGCTATTATGAATAAAGCTGCCATGAACAATTTTTTATACATCTTTTGGTGGACACATGCTCATTTCTTTTTGATATATTCCTAGGAATGAGACTGTTAGATCATAAGGTAGGTACATGTTTAACTTCAATAGACAGTGCCAAACAGATTTCCAAGGTGGTTGTACCGATACATGACCATCTGCAGTATATGAAAGTTTCACTTGTTCCACATCTTTATCAACATTTAGTTTTAATTTTCATTTTATCTATTCTGGTGGGTGTGTAGAAGTATCTCATTGTGATTTTATTCCCCATTTCCCTGGTGAATAATATTGTTGAGTACCTTTTCTTGTGCTATTGGCCATTGGGAAATCCTCATTTGTGGAGTGCCCTTTTCTGACTTTTGTTTACTGTTTTTTTTTGGGGGGGGGTGATTTGTCTTCCTTGATTTATAGAATTTTTAAAAAATATTCTGGATATATATGCCCTGGCCAGTTGGCTCAGTGGTAGAGTGTCGGCCTGGCGTGCAGAAGTCCCAGGTTCGATTCCCGGCCAGGGCACACAGGAGAAGCGCCCATCTGCTTCTCCACCCCTCCCCCTCTCCTTCCTCTCTGTCTCTCTCTTCCCGTCCCGCAGCCGAGGCTCCATTGGAGCAAAGATGGCCCGGGCGCTGGGGATGGCTCCTTGGCCTCTGCCCCAGGCGCTAGAGTGGCTCTGGTCACAACAGAGCGACGCCCCGGAGGGGCAGAGCATCGCCCCCTGTCTCTCCCCGTTTCCAGCTTCAGAAAAATACAAAAAAAAAAAAAATATATATATATATATATATATATAAATATATATATATATATATATATTCTGGATATATAGATTGAAAAGATTATAAGTCTATGGCTCATATTTTCCCTCCTAATGATATCTTAGATGAACCCAAGGTCTTACTTCAATGAAGTCAAATTTATCAATATTTTTCTATTATAATTAGTGTTTTATGTGTCCTAGTTAAGAAAGATATTCTACTTTTTATTCTAGAAATTATTTTTCCTTTCACATTTAGGTCTGTAGTCCATCTCAAATTAATTTTTGTTTATGTCATGAGGTACAGGCAAGTTTAACTTTTTCCCATTCAGACAGCCATTTGATCAAGCACCATTTATTTGAAAGGTCAGTTTTACCCACTGAACTGCTGTTATAAGTCACGTGATTATATATGTTTGGGTCTATTTCTAGACTTTCTGTTCCAGTGATCTATTTATCTGTCTTTGTTTCATTACTGTTGAGTATTAGCTTAAAATTTTCCAAACTTTTCTCAGTGACTCTCCTAGAGAAAAATTTACTTTTTTCTTAAATTAGTATTCTAATACTCTTCTGATCAATTGTAATAACCTTTTCATATGCTAGGTGATTTTTTTTTATCCTAATTCAGTCAGTCTGTACTGTTGTATTGAGAGCTCAAATGTGTCTTTGTTAAAATTTTCAGGTGTAAATAAAGGGGAAAGAGGAACATTTGATTTACATTGCTGATATTAAACTCTCCTAGAGGAAGGTAGACAGGAAACTAGAGCTAGAGATAGTCATGGCAAGGAGCTATACTCTCTATTTGCTGGAGTAAACCAAGTTTCTTGCCTTAGTTCTTATTTGGGGGGGGGGGGTTAGCAGCCAGCCTCAGTCAGCATTGTCTTTCTTCTGCCTCATGTAGCCACCCACACCAATTACAAGCCAGTAATCGCTACATTTCTTCTGATATCCTGGTGGGATCCTGTTGTGCCCTTCTAAATGCGCCACAACCCACTTTGATTCTTGCCCTAGTTGCTCTGAGATAAGAACATTAATGTGGTTCTGCTGCCAACAGTCTTGTCCACATACTTATCAGGCAGGCAAATGTTGAACATGAGTTGTCATTTTCCTCATTCCAGTCCCATCTGCAGTTTGTCTTGTAGAAAATTCTTTATAGTTTCTGGTATGTGGTTGCCTTGTACCAATATATGCTTTCTTCATTTTTTTCCTCAGTCATTTCAGTGGAAAGCTGGAAGAGTAAACAGAATAGCTAGAAGCATGTTCTTAAAGCCATTTTAATTACCAGTCAATGCTAGTTTTTAAAAAATGGGTGTCTAATCTTCCAAATTGAATACTTTGAAAGTCATTATTTATTTTATTATTTATTCTTTTTTTTTTTTTTTTGTATTTTTCTGAAGCTGGAAATGGGGAGAGACAGTCAGACAGACTCCCGCATGAGCCCGACCGGGATCCACCTGGCACGCCCACCAGGGGGCAACGCTCTGCCCACCAGGGGGCGATGCTCTGCCCCTCCGGGGCGTCGCTCTGCTGCGACCAGAGCCACCCCAGCGCCTGGGGCAGAGGCCAAGGAGCCATCCCCAGCGCCCGGGCCATCTTTGCTCCAATGGAGCCTCGGCTGCGGGACGGGAAGAGAGAGACAGAGAGGAAGGAGAGGGGGAGGGGTGGAGAAGCAGATGGGCGCTTCTCCTGTGTGCCCTGGCCGGGAATTGAACCCGGGACCTCTGCACGCCAGGCCGACGCTCTACCACTGAGCCAACTGGCCAGGGCCTTATTATTTATTCTTAAAATGTGCTTGCATGGATTTATATCTGTATGACTTGTTATTTCATAACAAGTAGCTCTGTTACTCTCCTATAAACTCAGGAAATCCAATGTTCATGAAGATACCCCACAGATCTTTAAGTCTGAACTCTGCAGCTAGGTATCTCCCTCTACTCTCACCCTGGGAGCCTGAATATGAGTAGAACCATAGCCCAAAGAAAAGACAATGACAGATGTCCAGAATGGGGTAGGAGTAATTGTTTTTAATGCCTTTATTTTAAAAAAAAAAAAAAACAGCCACATGGCTCTCTTGCCACCGGGGAAGAGAAACTGACTCTGGGATTAGGGATGACCCAGTTTGTCCTCTTGAGCCAAAGCCCTTTCCCAGTTTAGCTTGTTGAAGACCCAGTTGGGGAGTAGGGACTGTTTTCTATATTTGTTATAACTCCAATGCTGGTTATAATTCTCAGGAATTAGTAAGTAGTAAATAAGAGTACACCTTTAGAAGTTTGGGACTCATTACACCTGGCATTTCGTTGTTGTTTACTTGACTTGCTTTTTAATGTAGCTAAGGTATATAGAGTTCTGAGTTTTATTTTTTTATTCTCTAGTGGAGAAAACAAATTTTTACATTGTAATTCAAATAAAAGAACTTGGAACAGACCCTCAAATGACATTTTTTAAATAGGAAATCAGTAATAGGAAATTTAACTAGGAAGACCCTAAGCTCCAAATGTAAAGATACCTCCTTTCTCCAAGAATTAGGCCTGATAAGGGTTCAGATCCACTAATACAGAGTGGGAGGGGATAAATCACAACTAAAGACCTTGGCAGTTCTGTAAGAAATTTAAATAACAGGCAGACATATAGAGATTCGTAAATATGTACTTGCTGCCAGCTAAACCACAGAGAAGATACTGCATTTGTGGTCCAAAGAAGTTAAATATTTGTGGTCAACTTAAAATTCAACATAAAACTCTCATCTGTGATGGAAAATATCCAGAAACTGCATGGAGGCCATGCAGACTACATACAGTCTCAAAGGTCTCTTCTTTCACCCGCTGGGCTAGAAGAGCCTTTCTCTTTTCTTCACACTGCGCATAGCTGACCAGCCCTTCTAGGGGAGAAAGGGCTCCGCAGCACTCCGGTTACCCACTTTAGAAGGCCCTCTTTGCTTTGTGGCTGGCTCATTCCTTCACATCTGATCAAATGGCATGTTATCCAAGAGTCTTTCCCTATCCATCTTATGTAAAATAGCAGTATTCACCCTGTTAACGCTCTGTCCCTCTTACCCTAGCTTTTGTTTTTTTTCTTTTGTTTTGTTTTGTTTTGTAGTACCTCCCACTACTTGTCCTGTTGTATTTATTTGCTTACTTGTTTCTCAGTCTCACAAGAATGTTAAGTTCCATGACATCAGGAGCATTATTTTAGCTATTGCTATATTCCTATTTTCTTAAATAAGGCCTGCCACACATAGCAAGTGCTTAATAAATATTTATTGAATGAGTTCAGTGGAATACCTTAAAATGTTTCAGAAAGTACAGTCTAGGAAGCAAAAAGTTTACCCTGCTCTGGAATAGGGTACTATTACATGGTAGAACCTCACACTGTGAGATCAGCTTGAAACAGCTGAGATACTTTGTTTTCTATTCCATGGTAGTTGCATATGGTTCCAGAGAGGGGGACTGGCATTTGCAGATGGTGCCAAAACCTTCAGATCTACAAGGCACCTCTTGCCATCACACCTGGCTTACACATAGTGATGAAATTAACACAGTTTAATTTTCATGCTGCAATGTTTGTTTCTGGCCTTCAAATTTGTTAAAGAACCTTTGGTGTGGGAGCTTTTTCTGGGCAGCAAGTAGCCTAGAGCACATACATATACTTTTCATATATATATATTTTTTTTTTTTTTACAGAGAGAGAGAGAGTCAGAGAGAGGGACAGACAGGGACAGACAGACAGGAACGGAGAGAGATGAGAAACATCAATCATCAGTTTTTTGTTGCGACACCTTAGTTGTTCATTAATTACTTTCTCATATGTGCCTTGACCGCGGGCCTTCAGCAGACCGAGTCCCTCTTGCCCAGCTTTTTGTCATTTGAGACCCTGCCTGGTTGAGGGGACCCTTGTTGCTGACCACTCCTAGGCCTGTTGGACCTGATGATATGTGACAGACTTGATTGATTTGCTCCTGTCGGCTTTTTTGTGTTGCCTTTCTCAGGTTGTCCAATCCCCCGAACACAGAGAAACACTGTTACATTAAACACATTAGGTTTCTGTTCCAGAGCCTTATTGTTGATGACTTTTAGCATTTGGTATGAAGTGTGCTTCACAGATGATCTCTAATATACACTGTCAAGATTTTTAAAATGCAATGTGTGCCTGACCTGTGGTGATGCCATAGATAAAGCATCTACCTGGAATGCTGAGGTTGCCAGTTCAAAACCCTGGGTTTGCCCAGTCAAGGCACATACGAGAAGCAACTACTGAGAATTGATGCTTCTTGCTCCTCCCTTCTTTTCTCTCTCTCTCTCTCTCCTCTCTCTAAAATCAATAAATAAAACCTCTTTAAAAAATGGCAGTATATAAGGATATTTATAAAAGGTATAGGAAGAACTCATAGTTAATGGTTTATGGTAGTATATGCATAAATATATCTGGACATACCAGAAACTGGCAACAGGGCTGGGGAACAAAGGTTCTAGAAACCAGATGTGAGAAGATACTGTTTTTAAAAGTCAGCCTTTTTGACCAGGCGGTGGCACAGTGGAGAGAGCGTCAGACTGGGACACGGAGGACCCAGGTTCAAAACCCTGAAGTCATCGGCCTGAGCGCAGGGTCACTTGCTTGAGCCCAAAGGTCTCTGGCTTGAAGCCCAAGTTCGCTGGCTTAAGCCCAAGGTCTCTGGCTTGAGCAAGGGGTCACTCGCTCGGCTGTAGTTCCCCCCCCCCGCCCCATCAAGGCACATAAGAGAAAGCAATCAATGAACAACTAAGGAGCCGCAATGAAAAATTGATGCATCTTGTCTCTCTCCCTTCCTGTCTCTCTGTCTCTGTCACCCAAAAAATAAAACTCATCAGCCTTTTGCATTGGACTGGGATGCTGAGGGCCCAGGTTCAAGGCCCTGAGGTCACTGGCTTGGGCGTGGGCTCAGGCTCATCCAGGGTCACTGGCTTGAGTGTGGGATCATAGACATGACCCCATGGTCACTGACTTGAGCCCACGGTTGCTGGCTTGAGCAAGGGGGTCACTTGCTCTGCTGGAGGCCCCCTAGTCAAGACACACATGTCCCTATCTGTTCCTCTCTCACTAAATAAAAAAAAGTCAGCCTTTTGTGCTGTTTGTTTTTTTGTTGATTGCTTTCTCATATGTGCCTTAACTGGGGGGCTACAGCAGAGTGAGTGACCCCTTCCTAAAGCCAGAGATCTTGGGCTCAAGCAAACGACCTTGGGCTTTAAGCCAGTGACCTTTGGGCTCAAGCCAGCTACCATGGGGTCATGTCTATGATCCCATGCTCAAGCCGGTGACATCAGATTTTCAAACCTGGGTCTTCTTAGTCCCAGTCTGATGCTCTATCCACTGCGCCACCGCCTGGCCAGACTGTTTATTTGTTTTTAACATGTGCGATGTGTTTAAACTGCACATTTATAGGCAGCTTCAGCTTGGCCTGATACTTAAAGCCAAAATAACACCATATCTTCAGATGCTGTCATTGAACTTTTCTGCTTTGTCAGCAGTAGGAGTGGCTTTAGCCTAAATAACAATTCAGTGGCAGCTTTTAGCTCTGTGTTGTCAATTAAAGAAAAAGTCTAGGGTGTGTGTAGGTTTCTCTGGTACAGAAATTTTCTCTCTCTTTCTTTGTTAATATGAAGCACTGACACTGTACTTTTTTTTTGGTTTTTTTTTTACAGAGACAGAGTCAGAGAGAGGCACAGACAGGGACAGACAGACAGGAACGGAGAGAGATGAGAAGCATCAATCATCAGTTTTTTGTTGCAACACCTTAGTTGTTCATTGATTACTTTCTCATATGTGCCTTGACCGCGGGCCTTCAGCAGACTGAGTAACCCCTTGCTCAAGCCAGCGACCTTGGGTCCAAGCTGGTGAGCTTTGCTCAAACCAGATGAGCCCGCAACTCAAGCTGGCGACCGTGGGGTCTCAAACCTGGGTTCTCTGCATCCCAGTCCGACGCTCTATCCCCTGTACCACCGCCTGGTCAGGCGACACTGTACTTTTAACTAGTTCATACAGTAGTGTCTCATTATCCACAGGAGAGTCATTCTAAGACCCCCAGTAGATGCCTGAAAGTGAAGATTCTACTTAGCCCTATGTATACTAGTTTTTTTTCTATACAAACATATCTATGATAAAATTTAAATCACTCTTGTACTTTTGAGTCATTATTAAGTTAAAATAAGGGTTACTTGTACAGAAACACTGTGATACCGGACAGTCAATCCGATAACTGGGATAACTACTAAGTGAATAACAAGTGGATAAGGGTATGTGGCATGGATATGCTGGACAAAGGGATGATTCACACCCCAGGCAGGACATAGAACAGCATGAGATTCTATCATGCTACTCAGAACGGTGCATAATTTAAAACTTATGAATTGTTTATTTCTAGAATTTTCTGTGTAATATTTTTGGACCACGGTTGATGAAGGGTAACTAAAACTGCAGTAAGTGAAACCATGGATAAAGGAAGACTAATGTAATTATTTGCATGCCATTCTATGTGTGTGCTTCAAAGTAGAGTAAGCAGCAGCATTCACAGTTACCGGCTTGTTGTCGCTACCTCTGTTCTTCTAATAATTTGGAAAGAATTAATCAGAAATATATTCTTTTTTATTATTATTATTGTTAGTTTTATAGAAAGACGGAGGGAGAGAAAGAAACATTGATTTGTTGTTCCACTTATGCATTCATTGGTTGATTTTTTGTCCAATGATTTGAGAGAGAGAGAGAGGGAGGGAGGGAGGGAGAGCAGAATTGGGGGGAGGGGAGGGGGAGAGGAGAGGGAAGAGAGAGAGAGAGAGAAGTATGAACACATTGTTTCATTTAGTTGTGTACTCATTGATTGCTTCTCGTACATGCCCTGACCAGGGATCAAACCCATGACCCTAGTACGCAAAGATGATGCTCTATCCATTAAGAAACCCCACCAGGGCCTGACCTGTGGTGGCGCAGTGGATAAAGCATCAACCTGGAAATGCTGAGGTCGCCGGTTCGAAACCCTGGGCTTGCCTGGTCAAGGCACATATGGGAGATGATGCTTCCAGCTCCTCCCCCCTGTCTCTCTCTCCTCTCTCTCTCTCTGTCTCTCTCTCTCCCTCTTTCTCCTCTCTAAAATGAATAAATAAAATTTTTAAAAAAATAAAAAGAAACCCCACCAGAACCTCATTGGTTGAATCTTGTATGTGCCCTTACTGGGGATGGAACTCACAACCTTGGTGTATCGAGATGACTCTCTAACCAACTGTTCTACCCAGCCAGAGCCAGAAATATATTCTAACAACAGCTTTTTAAAAATACTTTATTCATTTTAGAGGAGAGAGAGAAAGAGAAGGGGTGATGAGCAGAAAGCATCAACTCCCATATGTGCCTTGACCGGGCAAGCCAGGGTTTCAAACCAGGTTGACACTTGATCTACTACTACACCACCACCGTTCAGGCTAACAGCAGCTTTATATATATATATATTTGGTGATCAGGAATGGATCAGATGAGATATCATCAACTCTAATGCCATTTTGCCAGAATGCCCTGCAGGAAAATATATCTCCCTGATCTAAATAAAAAGCATAGCCTTTATTAGACACTGTTCTGGTCATAAGAAAAGTCCATGTAAGTTATTCTGTTTGGGCTTGTGTTTACTCTTTGTAAAATGGGGATGACAGCAGTCCCTTTATAATATATAAACAAGGATTAAATGAGGTAATATATGTGAAAATGCCTAGATTATGAAAAAATAAAAGTCTCTATCAACATATATGTTCTTCAAAATAAGTGCAGGTAGCAGTTAAGACTGCAAAGACCTGGCTGGTTGGCTAAGTGGTAGAACATCGGCCCGGTGTGTGGAAGTCCTGGGTTCGATTCCTGGCCAGGCCACACAAGAGAAGCGCCCATCTGCTTTCTCTTTATCTCTCTCTTCCCCTCCCGCAGCCAAAGCTCCTATGGAGCAAAGTTGGCCCAGGTGCTGAAGTTTGCTCCATGGCCTCCGCCTCAGGCTCTAGAATGGTTCTGGTTAGAACAGAGCAATGCCCCAGATGGGCAGAGCATCACCCCCTAATGGGCTTGCCGGGTGGATCTCGGTTGGGCGCATGCGGGAGTCTGTCTCTCTGCCTCCCACTTCTCACTTCAGAAAAATAGGAGAAAAAAAAAGAAAACTGCAAAGAGCCTGACCAAGCAGTGGCACAATGGATAGAGCATCATCATGGGATACAGAGGACCCAGGTTTGAAACCCCAAGGTCACTGACTTGAGCATGGGCTCATCTGGCTTAGGTGCAGGCTCACTGGCTTGAGTGCAGGGTCGCTGGCTTGAGCAGGGAGTAACTAGCTGTGCTGTAGCCCCCAGTCAAGGCACATAGTAGAAAGTAATCAATGAACAACTAAGGTGCTGCAACAAAGAATTGATGCTTAGCCTGACCAGGCAGTGGCGCAGTGGATAGAGCATCGGACTTAGATGCGGAGGACCCAAGTTCGAGACCCCGAGGTCACCAGCTTGAGCACGGGCTCATCTGGTTTGAGCAAAAGCTCACCAGCTTGAGCCCAAGGTCGCTGGCTCGAGCAAGGGGTTACTCAGTCTGCTGAAGGCCTGCGGTCGAGACACATATGAGAAAGCAATCAATGAACAACTAAGGTGTCGCAACGGAAAACTGATGATTGATGCTTCTCATCTCTCTCCATTCCTGTCTGTCTTTCCCTATCTATCCCTCTCACTGGCTCTCTCTGTAAAAAAAAAAAAAAAAAGAATTGATGCTTTTCATCTCTCTTTCTATCTGTTCTCTCTCTCTCTTGCGTGCGCACACACCCTTAAAAAAAAAGTACAAAGAAACAACCAGTTATAATTCAGTCCTACACCAAATTCCCATTTATCTTTGTAGATCAGGGGTTGGGAACCTTTTTGGCTGAGAAAGCCATGAACGCCACATATTTTAAAATGTAATTCCGTGAGAGCCATACAATATGTTTAACACTAAATACAAGTAAGTGTGTGCATTTTATGTAAGACCAACACTTTTAAAGTACAATAAGTCTCTGAATTCTTTTTAATAACATTGTCATGCTGTTGCTAACCAATGATGGATAAAGTACTTCTTACCATTAATGCGACTTCTGGTGCTGCATGGTTTTGCTGATGGCTTTGTAGTCTGGTTGATACATGGTGAGGTTAAGCTTCATGCAGGTATTGAGACTTCCATCCGTTAAACGTGATCGTAGGTTGGTCTTAACTTCTTTAGACGTGAGAAAGACTGCTCACATGCATATGTAGAGCCAAACATTGTCAGTACAGCAATACTCACACGCTGCAGTGTGTGGTATGTGTCGGGAAGCACGTTCCAAGTTTTGACAATCAGCTGGTCCGCGGGTTGAAGTTTTTTCATTTCTCCCCACTTGTGTTTGCTTGCCAGCTCTGCTTGCTGTTGTGCAAGTCTTTCCAAATCTTCATTCAGTGACTAGAACTTATTCACCCACATGTCTGAGGCCTTCAGGTCAGCAGCTTATAGCTCAAAATCTCTGACGGAGACACTGGGGATGTAACTCAGGTTGGCACTGTCCACTGCACACTCTTGTGGATGAGTGATGAACCTAAAAAGACGAGTGCGCTCACGAAATTCTCCAGAGCGCGCTTTGAATGACTGCAGGAGATTAGATGTGAAGCCCACTAGCTGCTGGAGATCAAGATGTTGAGCAGGGTCACCTGCTGTGCATGCATCTTTAAACTCTCCCAGTTTTTCAAAGTGTAGTAAACGACCTGTTTCAATGTCTGTAATGAAGAGTTCCAGCTTGTTTTCAAATGCAAACACTGCTTGTTGAAGGGATAAGACTGTATTTCCAACGCCTTGCATTTTCACATTGAGCTGGTTCAGATGTTCAGTCATGTCCACGAGCTAGAACTTCAGGAGCCACTCAGTGTTAGCTAACTCAGGATGCTCGACTCTTTTCATTTCCAGAAAAGTCCAGATTTCACTCAGACAAGCCACGGAACGGTTGAGCACCTTCCCTCTTGACAACCAATGCACATTGCTGTGAGGAAGCAGACCAGGATAATTATTCCCAACTTCATCCAGCAGTGTTTTAAACTGGCAATCATTTAAAGCTCGGGCAACAATAAAGTTGACCACCCGAATGACCAGCGACATCACCCCACCAAGCTGCTCACCACACATCTGAGCACAAAGTGCCTCCTGATGTAAGATGCAGTGAAAACTTAGGATGGGTTTATTTTCACGTTCACGAAGAAGCGCTACGAATCCTCTGTTTTTCCCCACCATGCACGGAGCACCATCAGTACACACTGAAATAAGTTTATCCATTGGTAGATTTTTTTCTTCTGTGAACTCAGTGAAAGACTTGAATAAATCCTCCTCTCTTGTTGTCTCTTTCATAGGCAAGACAGCAAGACTTTCCTCACGCAGTGTGTCACCAACAGCATACCTTGCAATCACACTGAACTGGGATAAATGGCTTACATCTGTTGACTCATCCAAAGCGAGAGAAAAGAATGGTGCTGCATTTATGTTCTTCACTTGTGTTGCCTCAATTTGATTTGCCATCATGATGGTACAATCTTGAACAGTTCTTGCTGACAGAGGCATGTCTTTTATTTGTTTGATTATCTTGTCTTTATCCAAAAAGTCGTCAAAGAGTTCATTGGCAACATCAAGCATGAATGTTTTGGCATACTCCCATCTGTGAATGGCTTTCTGTTTCTCACAATTGCTAAAGCACCAGCAAAGCTAGCCGAATTCCAGTCACCTTGTTGGGTCCAAACACGGAGTTGCTGCTGACTGGCTTGCACTCTGCACAGTAGCTCTTGACACGCTTTCTTCCTGCTGTCCCCCGCTGGATATTTCGATGCAAATGTAGTATGGCGTATGTCAAAGTGCTGCTTTATATTTGACCATTTCATCGATGCAGTTTTATCATTGCATATTAGACACATTGCAGAACCTGCTCTTTCCACAAAGGTGAATTCCTCTGTCCATTCTGCTGAAAAGTATGATACTCCTCATCTTTTTTTCTTTTAGCCATTATCTTCATCAAAAGGGTTTCTGCAATTAGCTTGCTGACTACTTAATTAAAAGGAGGGAAGTTTACTTCCTGACCTCACAACAACCCATGTACATTATGCATTATCCAATAAAAATTTGGTGTTGTCCCGAAGGACAGCTGTGATTGGCTTCAGCCACCCGCAACCATGAACATGAGCGGTAGGAATTGAATGGATTGTAATACATGAGAATGTTTTATATTTTTAACATTTTTTTATTAAAGATTTGTCTGCGAGCCAGATGCAGCCATCAAAAGAGCCGCATCTGGCTCGTGAGCCGTAGGTTCCCGACCCCTGTTATATATTATCCTGTAGTTTCAGTGTGGTTTTTTTTTTCTGAAATTCATTAGGATTTTTCAGATTCTCTATCATCTTCATTTTTTACCCTTTCAAAAGCTGTTGCTGTTATCTTATGTCTTTGGATGTTAAAAAAACAAACTTGTTAGATTTACCTTTTAGGCTATGATTCATGCCCAGCAGAAATTAGGCAGGCTTTGGACAGTTTTCAGAAGGCAAGGCATTATCCCAGGATTCTCCTATAATGGAAACCCTCAAGTGAGAATTTGTGTGCCCTTGAAGGAGAAAGCAAAACACTTTGTAAATAAAATCATGCTGTCCTGGGCATTCCAGTGCTTCCCATGCTGGCCTCCTTTCAGCACCTTCCTTTCTGCAATCCCACCCCACTCAGCCCTGGCACATAGTCCCATAAACATGCCACCTGCCTTCTCTCTCTCTGGCCCTATCCTTTGGCTGCTTGGTTTACTTTTTCCACATCCTCACCCTATTCCAGTTCCAAGCTAAATAACCTTCACAGATGGCTTGTTCCATCAGAGCTGTTTAAGAACACAGGACAGTGAAAAGGGGTCCAGAAGGAGCTGCCAAAGCCTGAGGCTGCCCTTCCTACAGAGGCCCAAGACAACTTTGTCATCAGCTCCCTAGAAGTCCATGGATAGTGAGCAGAGAGGCTGGCAGATTGGGTGGCGGAATGTCTCTTTAACACTATAATCCTCTAGCAGCTAGCAACCAGTTCTCACTTAGATTTACAAGTCAAAACCTGGAGTTGGATACATTTCATACTCCATTTTCCACAGAAGACAGAGCACTTTGTAGTTGGCATCTCCCCCACTATTTTACAGCATGGAAACCCAACAGGAAATGGCAGTCCCATTTGTGTTTTGGATCTTGGTTTGAGTCCTTACTGAACTTCTTTGTGAACTTCTGGAGAGGTCTAGAGCCCTGACCTGAAGGACAGTACTCCCAGCTGTCAGCACATCCTTGGGAAGAGGGTGAACTTCAGTCGCCTATTAGAAATCCTGCAGATGAGAGAAGACCCAGAATTTTACTCTTTCTTTCCTGTCAGCAAGGACATGTAAGTTTCCTGTCTGCCTTGTCATCAGCTTTGAAATATTTTTCTCTTACATACCCCCATGTAGGCAGTGGTCTATAAGCTCTGCCCCCATTCATTATCCCAGCACCCTCCTTCCCTCTGTTATAATCAGATGGGTCTGGCTAATTTTACCCTTGTGACAAGACAGCCTTTTTCTTGTCCTCACAGTTATTTCTGTGGGACTTAAGACCTCTCTGGTCATGGCCTCCCTCTCTTTCCCTTCCTTCTCACTTGTCTGTCTCTGACTATAGGCTCTGTAAGGAGATTCCTCCGAGGTTACTGAGGAAAGGCAGTATGTGCCATTTGCTACAAATGTGGTCGTCTCCTTTTCTGTAGGCAGAGTTCCCTTGAAAGACCCCCTTTCCACCTCCATTGCTTTTCATCGTGGCGGCTTAGCCTGCTTGGATGCTGGCATAACTGGGCAGGGAATAATGGTATGTATGGAGTGGTCTGGCCAGACAAGGGGAAGTTAACTCTAAGAGAGAGCAGACAGTTGAAGAAGCTTCCCCCAGAAGAACAGAGGAGAGAAGGAAAGAATATTCTGTGGCAAGAAAGTAAACTTTCTCTTCTCTACCTTCTTATCTCCTCCAAGGGTTTTCAGGTGAACAACATACTGTTGTTTGCTCAGTAAGTTTCTTGGATTGATGGATTTGTGTAGCCTTGTGCCAGGTGGAAGAAGGAAGCTTTGATTTCCTGTGTCTTGCCTCCATGCTCTCTGATGGACCTTCTTACAGTACATCCAAAGGTCAAGACTGTAGTGCACACAGCTGTGTGGGGACACTCATACATGAGTCTTTTTTTTTTTTTTTTTTTTTACTGAGACAGAGAGTGAGTCAGAGAGAGGGATAGATAGAGACAGACAGGAAGGGAGAGAGATGAGAATCATCAATTTTTTTCGTTGTGGCACTTTAGTTTTTCACTGATTGCTTTCTGATATGTGCCTTGACCAAGGGGGCACAGCAGACCGAGTAACCCCTTGCTCAAGCCAGTGACCTTGGGCTCAAGTTGGTGAGCTTTGCTCAAACCTGATGAACCTGCGCTCAAGCTGGCGACCTCGGGGTCTCGAACCTGGGTCCTTCGCATTCCAGTCCGACACTCGATCCACTGCGCCACCGCCTGGTCAGGCGATACATGGGTTTTAACTTGGCATCCAACCATGACTAGTTTCCTGTATTCATTCAGCTCATCATCTGACTAGCTGAGGTCTTGCCCATACTGTGTCCCCAGGAAATGAAATGAATCTGAGTGATAGAACTCCTTTTAGGGCAGGTGCTCTGAGAAATTTTTGATTATAGTATCTCTGTTCTTGCCTGTAATTTAGCCAGGTACCCATTTGGTTTCTGTTAATCAGTACAAAATTATCATGTGTTTATTTTGTCCTAGGGGCAGACCTTTGGACTGTTGCTGGTGTGTGTGTTGGGGTGGGGGATTTCTCGTAGTCCTTGAATGAAAAGGACTTGAAGTAGGTCCCTGTCTCCAAAATTATCATTACCTTCCTAAGAGGCTAAAAGTATAGCAGACTCTGTAATAAAACAAGTCCCAGCTTCAGCCCTTACTGGTTATTTCTTTCCTCAGAGCTTCTGTTTCCTCTTCCTCTTTCTATCTCACGAGATTTCTGTGATAATCAAATGAAATAACAATGCTTAGCTACCATCAGTCACCACTTCATCTTCATCACAGCTTTCCCAGTAAAATGGGATATGTCAGCCATTGAGAAGCTGTGACCAGTGAAAACATCAGAGGAAGTAAAATGTTGGCTTGTTCTACTTGCCACTGCCCTGAACCTCTGTATGAACTTCTTGCATGCTCATGAATTTTTTTCTAGAACGTGTTCAACCTTAGTTTGTTGTTCGGTCTTGTTTTTCACTTGGGAGAACTTCTTTCATGATCAATACCCCCAGGGCTTTAGAATGAATGTCTAGATGGTGGTTCTCCTAGGAGGCAAAGGCAGTCCTGTTTCCTCTGTGCCACCACAAAGGTGTTGCTGGCAGACTGGTTTCCAGAGACCACTCTTTACCTCTTTGCACTTGGGCTTTTCTTTTTTTTTTTTTTTTTAATTAATTAATTAATTTTTTACAGAGACAGAGAGAGAGTCAGAGAGAGGGATAGACAGGGACAGACAGGAACGAAGAGAGATGAGAAGCATAAATCATTAGTTTTTCATTGCGCGTTGCAACACCTTAGTTGTTCATTGATTGCTTTCTCATATGTGCCTTGCCTGTGGGCCTTCAGCAGACCAAGTAACCCCTTGCTGGAGCCAGCAACCTTGGGTTCAAGCTGGTGGGCTTTTTTTTTTCCTCAAAGCAGATGAGCCCACGCTCAAGCTGGCGAGCTCAGGGTCTCGAACCTGGGTCTTCTGCATCCCAGTCTGACGCTCTATCCACTGCGCCACCACCTGGTCAGGCCACTTGGGCTTTTCTTAAAGAGACTTTCCTGGCTTCAGATCTGGTGTGAAGTTATCCAGAGAGTTTGTCCTCAGCCTCCTATAGGACTCACAGGTTTGGCTTGTACCCTCAAGTGGCCTGGAGGGAGCCACAGGGTGTTGGAGATGGCCATGGGAAAGAAACGCTCACAAAAAGAGCATGGTGCGTGAGCCAGCAGCTCCCCACTGCCTGCTGGAGCAGGCTCAGTGAGGCCTCTGACAAGAGTCTTCAGAACACTAAACAGGTGATTAAAACATCAGGACAAGTCTTTCCAAACCTCACAGAAAGCCAGAAACTTAGTTTGGAAACCAACAGAAATTTTCCACTCTGGAGCTTTATAAACTGGTCTGCTGTTTCTTCCTCTGCTCTGTGGCCAGAGGGGAGCTCTGTGCTAATGATTCCGTAAAATCCTCCAAGTCTTCCTTAGTGGCTTATCATAGGAGAAGAATCTATACCACCTTTTTCTATCAGGAATTATCTCCAGCCTCACTGTTAGTTCAGATCCTGAATCATTAGTCCTTCTGAAAAGGCCAAACCCAGCTCTTGGCACTGTCCCCTGTGACAGAACTGAGCTCCTTTACCAAGATCAGTGGCAGAACTGAACTGTCTTTCCTCTCCTCCCTTCCAAGATGACTGCCCAGAATCATAGAAACCTTTAAGAATGGAAAGAGATCTTCAGAATAATCTGCATTTTACAAACAAGGTTTAGTAACTCGCCCAAATTAGAGCATGAAGTGAACTTTCCTCTAGACTCTGCTTTCCCTAGACCTGTGGCATGTCAGCTGCCCAAGAGAATTATACCTAGCCCAAAGAAGTTCAGCCTCCAGAAATCAGCAATGATAGACTGCCCTGTTTGAATTCCTCTTCTAGATCTGAACATTCCCCTTGTGGGGGTTGTGAGTAGCTCTTCCTGAAGCACAGGTAAATGGTCCAGATCTATTGTGAACTGTGGCAGTTGAAAAATGATTAAGAAAAGAGGCACAACTTGACCAGGCGGTGGCGCAGTGAATAGAGCGTCGGACTGGGATACGGAGGACCCAGGTTCGAGACCCCGAGGTTGCCAGCTTGAGCGTGGGCTCATCCAGTTTGAGCAAAAGCTCACCAGCTTGGACCCAAGGTCGCTGGCTCGAGCAAGGGGTTACTTGGTCCGCTGTAGCCCCACGGTCAAGGCACATATGAGAAAGTAATCAATGAACAACTAAGGTGTTACAACAAAAAACTAATGATTGATGCTTCTCATCTCTCTCCGTTCCTGTCTGTCTGTCCCTGTCTATCCCTCTCTCTGACTCTCTCTCTCTGTCTCCGTAAAAAAAAAGAAAGAAAGAAAGAAAGAAAAGAGGCACATTCCAGCTCCTCTACGTATTAGCTGCATAACCTTGAGCAAGTCACTTAATCTGTGCCTTGATTTCCTCATCTGTAAAGTTGAGATAATGACAGTACCTATTTCATGGTGGTGTTGTCGAGGTTAGATGAGTTGATGCATGTAAAGCATTTGGCACAGTGCCTAACATGTAGTAGCCACTTATTGTTACTGGTAACCATCAAGAGCTAGTGAAGCACACAGCAGGTTTGTTATGCCTTAGAATGCCCAATGGTACTTTCCCAGAAAGTGGCTCTAATGAGGTGGCAAGAACATTGGACTAGGAAGTCGTTGCAGCTGGCTTTAGATCTCATTTAAATTACTCAAATTTTTATTTTCTCACCTCCGTTATCATTATCTGAATGTAATAGCTAACTGCTTCATAGGGTGCTGAAGATTTTCTAGATCCTTAAGTGTTTTGTACCTTAGCTAAAGCAGAGTTGCATTTTAAGCACTGACCAAAATTGTGACCACCTGTCCTTTAAAACAGTGATTATCAGACTTCAGTGTTCTTAAATACCAGGAAGAGTTGTTTAAAGTGTGCAATCCAGGCCCTGGCCGGTTGGCTCAGCAGTAGAGCGTCGGCCCGGCATGTGGAAGTCCCAGGTTTGATTCCCGTCCAGTGCTCACAGAAGTGCCCATCTGCTTCTCCACCCTTCCCCCTCTCCTTCCTCTCTGTCTCTTTCTTCCCCTCCCACAGCCAAAGCTCCATTGGAGCAAAGTTGGCCCGGGGGCTGAGGATGGCTCCATGTCTTCTGCCTCAAGCTCTAGAATGACTCCAATTGCAGTGGAGCAGTGCCCCAGATGGGCAGAGCATCACCCTCTGGTAGGCATGCCAGGTGGATCCCTGTTGGGCACATGTGGGAGTCTGTCCATCTGCCTCCCCCCTGCTTCTTCTCACTTCGGAAAAATACAAAAAAAATAATAATAAATAAATAAATTGCATGATCTAAGGCCCTATCCCCAGAAATGCTCATTTATTTAGTCTAAAATAGAGTCTGTGAATATATATTTTTTTCTACAAATTTAATTATTTATTTATTTATTTTTTTTTACAGAGACAGAGAGAGGGATAGATAGGGACAGGCAGACAGGAATGGAGAGAGATGAGAAACATCAATCATCAGTATTTTGTTGCGACTCCTTAGTTGTTCATTGATTGCTTTCTCATATGTGCCTTAACCACGGTCCTTCAGCAGACCGAGTAACCCGTTCTTAAGCCAGTGACCTCGGGTCTCGAACCTGGGTCTTCTGCATCCCAGTTTGACACTTTATCCACTGCGCCATCACCTGGTCAGGCTGTGAATATACATTTTTAACAAGCTCACTATGTAATTCTTATTCAGGTGGTTTGAGGGGGAAAATGCTTTTTAGTGTTTAGAGGTGAAGGGAACTTACACTTATTTAGCTCCTTCAATGTGCCAAATATTTGCTTTACTTATACCTCATTTTAAACTATGAATAATCTTTAGTTAGTTTTAATTAGCAAAGCTTGTCGTGTCTTTAACTGTGAGGCACTATTAGCCACATTGAACATTCAAGACTCTAGATCAGGGGTCCCCAAACTTTTTACACAGGGGGCCAGTTTACTGTCCCTCAGACCATTGGAGGGCTAGAGTATAAAAAAAAAAAAACTATGAACAAATCCCTATGCACACTGCACATATCTTATTTTAAAGTAAAAAAACAAAACGGGAACAAATACAATATTTAAAATAAAGAACAAGTAAATTTAAATCAACAAACTGACCAGTATTTCAATGGGAACTATGCTCCTCTCACTGACCACCAGTGCGGTAGGGCTGGATAAATGGCCTCAGGGGCCCGCAGTTTGGGGACCCCTGCTCTAGATGTAAGACCTGCAGATTCAACTTAAAGTGACCTTATACCTCAGCCCTAACCTCAGAGAATTTCTATACTTTTTTATATTTTTTATATTTTTAATTTGCTGTGAGGATTCTCAAACTATGGACTTAATTTTTTTCCAAGGGCAGTAACACCAGTCAGTGCTTTGAAGAGCATTAAGTCTCACTTCTTGCTGAGATGTGTTGTACCTTGCCCTGGGGCAAGAGCCTCCACTTAAGGCAAGGTGTGATATGCTCAGAGTTTGGCTTTCTGTGGTATCTTATTTCAAACTAGAAACTCTATAAGCAGCTTGCCAAAAGAGAGCACCAACCCCTTACTGAGCCCAAACTTCATGGGGAACACTACCCAAAGCATAAAGTAGCATCTCTGAGTCTGTCTAGGGTGTCTGTGTTGTGTAACAGAAGGAGCATGATTCACATACTAGATAATGTGGATAGCACCCCCTCCATGATCATGTCTTACGGAATTGTCCTAAGGCTGCCATCTGCCTCCCATGATGAGTCAGCCATGTTGTTCAGTAGTAGTGTATGTTGTTCAGGCCATAGTGTATGCTGCAGATAGATTTTCTGTGTGTGTGTATACATGCAAATTATAGTGCCTGCCCTCAGGAAATTTACCGTACTTAGGAGAGGAAATAGGACCGATATTGAGAAGCATAAACAAATCAACATCAAATTTATGGATGTCATGAACTTGAGAGGAAATACATTCTCAGATGACAAATTTAGGATCCAAAGAGAACTTGACAGGCTACAATAAAAGAAGTAAATAACAAAATAAAATCAAATAAGATTAAATGCATAATCTTAACCTTATTCAGAAAGTCAGATACACATAGCAAGTAACATGCAGCATAATACTAAATAATAGGGTTTCTTATAGTGTCAAACAACCTCAGTGAAGGAAACTTATAAAAGAGAATAGTGTTCTTGCGCTCAATGGGGAGATGTTATTTAGTTACATATGTGAAAACATTTTGGGGGATTTGTTGATTAAAAGCTCACAATGTGGCCCTGGCCAGTTGGCTCAGCGGTAGAGCGACGGCCTGGCGTGCGGGGGACCCGGGTTCGATTCCCGGCCAGGGCACATGGGGGAAGCGCCCATTTGCTTCTCCACCCCCACCCCCTCCTTCCTCTCTGTCTCTCTCTTCCCCTCCCGCAGCCGAGGCTCCATCGGAGCAAGGATGGCCCGGGCGCTGGGGATGGCTCCTTGGCCTCTGCCCCAGGCGCTAGAGTGGCTCTGGTCGCGGCAGAGCGATGCCCCGGAGGGGCAGAGCATCGCCCTCTGGTGGGCAGAGCATCGCCCCTGGTGGGAGTGCCGGGTGGATCCCGGTCGGGCGCATGCGGGAGTCTGTCTGACTGTCTCTCCCCGTTTCCAGCTTCAGAAAAATACAAAAAAAAAAAAAAAAAAGCTCACAATGTGTAGTGTACAAGGTGATGAACAACAAAACCAGTTCCATTTTAGCCTATTCATAGAGTTGAGGTATCCAGAATAGAACAGGAGATGTTCTACTTCGTTCTCTGCTGCTAGATCACATGTGGGCACTCACTCTGGGAGACACAGTAGTCTCAGTGAAAGTTTTAGTGAAAATAAGCAGGATGTTGAGACAGTTGAAGTGAGAAACAGTTGAAGAAAGTGGAACTGTTTAGCTTAGAGAAGGTATAACACAGCAGGCTTCAAATAATTTGAGGCCACTCATGTAGGAAGCAGAATTAGAGTTTTTTATGTGGCCCCAGAGAACAGAATTAGAAGCACTGGGATACAGATTTGAGATTAAAAGGGACAGACATTTCTACCAATTAGAAAAGTCCAAAAATGGAATATGTTCCCTGGTAGGAAATGAGCCCCTTCGGAGATTCAAGACAGTAACAGATCTCTCATGCAGCATGGTCTGGACTGAAAGTTAACAGGAAAAAAACAGTCTGTTACATAAGAATAAAAATTATAAATGTTTCTTAAACATTAATAGTGGTTTTAAAAAGCTTCCCCAGTGTCTTGAATCCTTTCCATCTGAAATATTCAAGAAAGGGTTGGATCATTGGAGATGATATTGAGGAGGTTCAAGTGTGGTTATGAATGATCAGTCACTCACTTTGCAACATGCAAGTAATACAGATGTTGAGTGCTGCTAATGAAGTCAGAGAAAGAAGTGTAAGCCTAGCCCATAGATGGTGAAGAGACCTCTGTGCATTTGGAAGAGGTTAGTGTCACCTGACAAAGTTACTACAGAATCCCTCTCTGGACTGAAAATTCTTTTATTTATTATTTATTTATTTATTTATTCAATTTAGAGAGAGCGAGAAGGGGGAGGAGCAGCAGGAAGCATTAACTTCCATATGTGCCTTGACCAGGCAAGCCCAGGGTTTCAAATCAGAGACCTCAGCATTCCAGGTCTACATTTTATGCACTGCATCTGTCTTGTTCTCTCTTACATGCCCAGGATGTCTAGTATAGTCCCTGTCACATATTAGGGCCTAAGGAAAAATTTGTGGACAATGGGCTGACAGTCTAGACAAAGGTTTCTTGAAAAAAAAAAAAAAAAGTCTTTTTATTAAACTTAAAGGAAGATAAGAGAGTGAATTGATTACATAAAGGTAAAGTAACTGTAGGTTGGGGGAATAATCTGTAAAGTCTCAGGGATACAAAGGAGAGCAAATGGTATGCAGGGGAATCTCTATCAGGGTTGTCTGGGACCTAGAGTTGAGGATTAGGGAATAATAGCAAGAAATGAGAATGGTAATATACAGTAGGGAGGGGTGGATAAGAGGTAGAGGGCTTGCCCAGATCATGAAAAGCATTGAGAAAGATTGAGATTTCATCTTGCAGCAAGACTGAGCCCAGGGTAATTCCCCATCCTGACTTCCTGAGAACCCTTCTGCCTAAAAGGGATAAAGGAGCAGTACGCCACATCTCTGCAAGCCAGTGGTAGTTGTTGCATCCACCAAGCGCGAGAACAAATGGAGACTTTCAGGGGTTTAGATCTTACTTTATTGGCCAAGTTTAACCTGCGCAGGGACGAACTCTCAAGGCGTCCGGAGACACCGTACCCACAAGGGGCTGCAAATGAGAGTCACGCCTGGCGCTTACAACTAGGTCCTTATATATCCTAAGTGAGCAAGCATTATACAGAAGCAGATGTGGCAGTTCGCTATTCGCTAGGGGGGTCATGCGCAACATAGCAACAGGGGAAGGGTTTAGCTCAGTGGCGAATTTCAAACATAAACTTCTGATAAGGGTCTCTGACCAATAGAATGCAGATTGTTTGCCCAACTTTGTGCTGATCTCTTTGTTCTCAGCCTCACAGGGGTCCTGTCAGCACTTCCCTGTTCCTGCTCCTCCAAGAGTGAGACTCTGGCAGCCACAGCATACCTCCCGAACCTAACAGTAGTCAACCTGGTCCCTACCGCCCACTAATGGGCGTTCCAGCTTTCATGGTGGGCGGTAGCGGAGCAACCAAAGTATAAATAAAAAGATAGATTTAACTATAGTAAGTTATTTTATTTTGGGGGTTTTTTGTTTGTTTGTTTGTTTTACAGAGGCAGAGATAGACAGGGACAGACAGGAACGGAGGGAGATGAGAAGCATCAATCATTAGTTTTTCGTTGCGTGTTGCGACTTCTTAGTTGATATTGATTGCTTTCTCATATGTGCCTTGACCGCGGGCCTTCAGCAGACCAAGTAACCCCTTGCTGGAGCCAGTGACCTTGGGTCCAAGCTGGTGAGCTTTTTGCTCAAGCCAGATGAGCCCGCGCTCAAGCTGGCGACCTCGGGGTCTCAAACCTGGGTCCTTCACATCCCAGTCCAATGCTCTATCCACTGCGCCACCACCTGGTCAGGCTATAGTAAGTTATTTTATAAAGATTTATTCTGCCAAACTTACCGAAAATCCCACAAAGTACTTGGTAAGTAATTATTATTATATACTTTAACTTGCTGTAACTCTGTTTTATAAATCTTACAAAGTAAAGTTACTTCCCTACTTTATAAATCACCATTACTGTGGAACCGGTGGGTAGTTAGAAAATTTTACTACTAACAGAGATACAAAAGTGGGTGGTAGGTATAAAAAGGTTGACTACTCCTACAAGCTTTTCTTCACCTCAGGCTGCCTCTTCCTTTTCCTTAAAGAAAGGAATGAGAAGTCTGCCCTCCTGAGTGCTTTTGGTAATGCATAGGTGTGGAGAGGAGTTATTTATTAATTCTGCCCGGAGTCTTCAAGGTCCGAATGTGACACCCACCACCATCATTTCCCCTCACTGGAACAAGGGCTTTGTTCTCTGCTGAATCCTCAGGGTCTAGAATAGTGTCTAGTGCACACAGTATGCACTTTGCAAGTTGTTGAATTGAATGTTAACTAAATGTGTTGAATGCTACTGATGTCTCAGAAAAGGCAGTCTCGCCTACACACATAAAATAAATAAAACCAAGAACAAATTTGAAGGATCCTGAATACAAACCTAAGAGATGGTCCTAATCTGGCCCATCTAGAGGCAAATAAGAATGTGGCTCAGAGCAACTAGAGCCCAAAATACAGTGCTCCTGGCCCATAACTAACTGGCAATTATAGAAACAGACTGTGTGTGGATATTTGCAAACTGAGACAGACGCTAGGACTTTCCTCCCCAGGGGCTGAGCTTGTAGCCTCCCCTGCTGGTTCAGTGAGTGAGGGCCCCAGTGCCTGTGTTCCAGGTTTCAGAACCGCTGAAGCCAGCCAGACCTGAAAGGCTTGTGTTGGCAGTGCCAGTATCCGCCCCTAACCCCTGCCAATTTGGGTGGCTGCTCCCAGAGCGGTCTGCAAGAGAAGCGGATTGGACTGCAGCCCGAGCTACTGCTGCCTATAGTTTGCTCTCTGTGGTACACTCACTGTTAAGATTGTACCTTGCTTGTACAGCCAGAGCTCAGAGTTCTAGAAAAGAATAGTTTCTTTCCATGAGGGAACAGTTCAAGAAGAGCAAGCTATACTCTGCCCAGGAGAGCTCAGACTCCTATCTGGCTTTGTTCAGAATGTCCAAGCTCAGGAAATATAGGTAGGTAGAAAATGCCTCATTGGGAATTTTTCCATCATTTTTCTTCTATTGAGAGACCTGTAGCAAGGATCCAGCAAGGTCTTGTTTAAGGAAGGTACCATTAACAAAGACAAAGTCACCACCCAGCACCCTCCAATATGAAGTGACCAAATGAGCAAGGCAGTTGTGATGTTCACTACAGAATTTTATTTCTGATGTGTGCAACTGGGCTTGTCCTAAAGCCCAGACCCTTAAGGCTTCTCTAGAGTCCTATAGCATGTATGCATGCTTCTGGCTAAGTCCAAGAATATTTTAAAAGAATTAGGAAGAGGGACAGCTAGAGAGACAGACCTTCCCTCCACCAGTAGCCTAGATCTAGCAGTTTAGTTCGGGACAGAATATTTCAGCAGCTTCAACATCTAGGTGAGCATGTGAGGGTCTCTCCCCTAAAGCCCTAGCCTATGTGCCAGCCCTTGCTTCCCTCCTTACTTCTGAGTCTGGCTTCTACAAGCATCAGTGGTATTAAGCAGAATGCCCCTCTCACATCTGAGCAGAGTGAGGCAGCAAGAAGGAAAACAAATAACAGCCACTTTTTTACTGAGTGCTTACTGGGCCTAGGCACCTTGCTAAATATTTGATATGCATTATCTCTTTTAAACATCACAAACAACTTGAGAGAACAGAATCTTGGAGACATTAAGTAACTGTAGTCCTCCAGCCCGCTGGGAACTACAATACAAGTGTCACATGGAAAAACTGCTCAAGACATAAACTTGTCAAGAGAAGAGGGAGAGGCAGTCAAGAGCTTTTGTGGATCAGAAGCAGAACAAAAGTAACAGGATTGTAGGAAAGGGATATCAGGTGATAGAGGGATTAACAAACACTAGGGGAGGGGCAATCTATAAACCTCTAGGCTAATTTCCTAAAACCCATTCTCATGCATACCTTTGTGTTTGCACAAAGGTCATTCACACAGTTTCTTGGTGTTTACATTCAAGAAACCTATATCCTATATGTTAGCAGCAGGGGTGCATATTCACATCACCATTCATACTCTGGGCTTCTGTATGGCCAGGGGCTGCCATCATGGCCATTCACATGCAGGTTCTTATTGAATTTGGGCAAACAGTAAAGAAATGGCAGATCGGAGGATGGTGGGCCATTCTATTTATTGGTGCCTCACCAAGACAGGCAAGCCACAGAAAACCTGCTTTTCCCATGGAGGGCAAGGGATCAGCGAGGAGAGAAAAAGAAATCCTCCAGTGCCTCTCAGTGGTGGGGGCAGAATCTCCCTTCTAGTAAATATCAGCATAACAATGGCCCTTCCCAAGCAGGAAGGTACTTAGCCCTTTCACTGGGGCAGCAGACATTTTTAACAATAAAAGTGAGCAAAACCAGAAAATACAGATTTTACAAACTTATTTGTCCAACAGCTTTTTAACTACAGTTCTCCAAATTATAGAGGGTCCAAGATCAGATAGGTGATTCCCTACAAGTAACTTGTTTAAGTAAACACAGCTAGGAAGTGGCAGTTAAAACTTGAACTCAGGTTTAAGCCTTTTGACCTCAGGTTCAAGTCTCATAGCCTGACTATGAAGCCCAGGCTCTTGCCAACTCTCTACATTGCCTCAACCTACCTCTTCCCAAAATGGATCCATTTTTCCTACTGTACTTATCTTCTAACTGCAAGTGTATGCGCCACAACTCTGTTCTCCCAACTCTCTCCAATGTGAACATACCCTCTTGGTAGCCAAGTTCTGTATCTTTTGAATCTTCAGTAAAACTATTGGCATATTCTCTCCTTCAACCCCCGAGTCTTCCCATCTAACCATTTGTGAGTTCCCATGCACCTCTCTCTAAGAAACTTAAGGCTAGTGTATGTGTGCGTGTGTGCACACGCACACATACACAGTGGTTATGGGTGGGGCGACCAGACTGCCATACCACTCTGAACAGGCATCTGAGCATTGCCAGCTGATTGGTAACAACCCACATTGCCTCTGCTAAGAAGGAAACACAGGTGTTGGAACCAGACACATGGAATGGTGTGGCTGCTCTGGGTTAGCCAATGATGATAGCATTTCATCTTGTGACCCACTGACCCCTCAGCTAGCATGGACCAACCGTAGAATTAGATAAGGCTGGGTCTGGACATTGGGATCAAAAGGGACTTATCTTACATAGCCAGTTGTCTTACATAGAAATGAGGTCCTGCTACAGCAGGGGTAGGGAAAGAGTGAAATGCTGATTGAGTTGATCTCCTTGGATAGTATGTCAGAACATGCGTCTGTCACAAGGACCCATATATTTCCTCCCTTTTACCCCTTCGTCTTTCAACTCCTGCATTGGTTCTTCCTTTCTCTGTCCTTCTGACCGTCTCTCACAATTCAATACCAGTTTGTCCTGATTTAGATAGGCTGTGAATATCTGCGTCCCTGTGGTAAACTATTGCCTCTGTCTTCAGAGTGTGCATCCTTGTGGCCAGCTTCCCTCCTGCCTCTGGATTCTGCTCCCTGCCTGGAAGCCCCTCCCCCCAGGAAAGTGAATAAACCATTTCCTCTGTCCTCCCAGCTCCAGAGGATTCCTGGGTCTGAACTTTCATTGGCAGGACTCTTCTTAGGTTGACCAACCCTTGGCCACTACAGAAATGTCCTACCCACCCTTCAGTCTCCTGTGAGGATGAGTCGTGCATAACTAGAGGTTCCCAGTTTGTGAAAACACTTTAGTCTGAGTTCAGTTTCTTGTAGCCAATCCTGTCGGCTTGGCTCATTAAAGATGATAATTAATCCATTGCTAATTGATTTCAGAAGCCAGCCAAGCAGGCTGTATTTTACCAGCCTTACTGGTGGATTTGTAGGCTATTTTGAGGTTTCTTAATATTCTCAGCAAGACTTCACTTTACTGTCTGCATCTTATTTGCTCTAAGGACATTCTGTAAAATTAACAAGCTATAAAGTTTGATTGAAGGTTTCAACAAATGTGAGAATAATTGACTTCATTTAGAGAAACCAGAAAAACAACCTGTAAACTTAAGTTTGTAGGGGAAAACCCATATGATTTTTCTCTTTAATCAGAGGAGCAATAGCAGGCAGCACTTTTTAAGACAAGAAAAGAAAATACAGAACGCTGATGGTGCAAGTTTAAATTCTGAAAGTTCAGAAAAAGAAAATTTTCAAAATCTAGCCAGCCACAAGAGTGCTCATGACTTCCAAGAGGTCTGTATAGAGAAAACTGGGACCCAGTAAAGATGGAGGAGCTCCTCATTTTCTGGAGTTTGCACCCAGAGAATCCTGGGTCAGCTCTCTGACCCCTCCTCTTCCCTAGCTAGACTGAAGTTTTCTCCCTTCCCTGTAAGTGCTCTGAGGTATGTTAAATCTCTGCACTCAGAGTATATCAGACTCTGCTGCCTGGTACTCGTTTTCTTTTCTCTCTGTTGCCTTCCCTATCTTCTATAAGACAGTTTAGATCTCTTTTTCTGTTTCTACCTGGATATCTCCACCCAGGCTAGGCATGTCCCCTGCTGAGTGTCTATGTAGAGGCATCAGTTTTCAGAGAACTTCATTCTTTGCTTGTTTTTCATTCCTGTAAGGTACCCTTGATTGGTAACTCAGTCTGCCTTCCCTTTTCTCTCTTGACCTAGAAGTTTCTTCCTTCTTTCCTCAAGACCTAACCTTCCTCTTACTCGAGCCTCCCCTGACCCCTGTACATACTCACATTACCTCTTTCTAAGGAACTGAGCCTGGGGCTGCCAGGCTCCTGTATCGCTTGGCCACATCTCACTTTCACTTTTCCTTTCTGCTTGGTTCTTTGCGTGTGGACTTGACCGTGTGACAACTGGAGCCCCAAAGCTGGAGGTTTCAGTTCTCACTGATGGGGCACACTGCATCTGACGGTCTTCAGAAGGGAAAGGGGCTTTCTCTGGATGCCCTTCTTTCAGTTCTTCTCTGACATAAAGCCCCAGTTCTGTTTTCAAAGTTGACTGGAATGATTTGTGTGAGACATTTTGTCCATTAACTTTGGAGTTCCCAATAATCTATGCAGTGAGTCCCCCTCCCAGAAGGGCCATGACTGCCACTGAAAAGGTTCCTGGGTTATCCCCTGGCCAGGAGCCCTTTTCCCCACCTTTAGCCCCAGTCCAGCCCAACCTGTTAACAGCCGGGCAAGGAACGCTCTCCTGCCAGCTCTTTCCCCTCAGAGAATCTAGAGTTTGCCCAGAGCTACAATGTACATACCACTTACATTCTCTGTTTTTCATTGATACAGAATGGAAAAATGTACTCACAAACAGAACTGTTGTGGAGATTATGTCATAGACTTCATCTGGACTCCTTCCTCTCCAAGCAGGGAGCCTAGCTTTAACCCCTCTTCTACCAGGAAGTCCTCCTTGGCCAGCCAGAGATTATCTTGGCGTTGGCTCATTGTGAGTGGTTTGAAGGGCTTCTTTCATCATGATGTCCCTTATTAACCATATTTAAACTTTCCCCCCCAACTCAAGTGCTGGAGGCTTTTGTCTAGGAGAGTATTCCCATAAACCTGTGATACTCCAGGGACAAGAGAACTGTGGTCCTTACCCCTCTGGCTCATTCCTCCTACCATAAAGCAGAATGCTTTCGCTGATAGGCCAGCAGACTAGACACGGATTGCTTTTCTGTGCCCCTGGGCAAGCCCTAGACTTTCTGCCTTTTAGTTCCCTGTCTACCAAAAAGATGGAACCCCATTTCTCACCCCCACAATGCACTATGGAAAGCTAAGGAGACTGAGTACAACCTTGGCTGTCTCCCTACTAGTTGTTTGCAGAGAAGCAGGGACACTCTTCTAAAAGACTGGGTGACTTTTGTCTCTCCAAATAGATAGTCTTTTTCAGGCCTCTTAGCACCAGCTCAGAGACCCCACTGGATCAAAGCCCCTTTGACAGTCAGCCAGGAGTGCCCTTGCCCTAGAGCATGGACTAATGGCCATAGTAAACAAAATCTCAGGGAAACCAGGTGCCTTCTAAACTGGGTGAAAATGAAAAAGGGAGCCTTGGCCAGGTAGATCAGTTGATTAGCACGTCATCCCAATATACCAAAGTTGAGGGTTCCATCCCCAGTCAGGGCAGATATAAGAATCAACCAATGCTCTGGCCGGTTGGCTTTGTGGTGGAGCGCTGGTCCATTGTGTGGAGGTCCCAGGTTCAATTCCTGGCCGGGGCACATAGGAGAGGCGCCCATCTGCTTCTCCATCCTCCCCCCTTTCTTCTATCTCTCTCTTCCCCTCCTGCAGCCAGGGCTCCACTGGAGCAGGGTTGGCCTGGGCACTGGGGATGGCTCCATGGCATCTGCCTCAGGTGTTGGAATGGCTCAGGTTGCAGTGGAGCGGTACCCCAGATGGGTGGAGCATCGCCTCCTGGTGGGCATGCTGGGTGGATCCCGGTGGGGCGCATGCAGGAGTCTGTCTGTGTCTCCCCCCCCCCCCCGCCCCCGCTTCTCACTTTGGAAGAATACAAGGAAAAAAAATTATTAAAAAACCCTGGCCCTGGCCAATTGGCTCAGTGGTGGAGCGTTGGCCTGGCGTGCGGGAGTCCCGGGTTCGATTCCCGGCCAGGGCACACAGGAGGGGCGTCCATCTGCTTCTCCACCCCTCCCCCTCTCCTTCCTCTCTGTCTCTCTCTTCCCCTCCTGCAGCCGGGGCTCCATTGGAGCAAAGATGGCCCGGGTGCTGAGGATGGCTCTGTGGCCTCTGCCTCAGGTGCTAGAATGGCTCTGGTTGCAACAGAGCAACGCCCCAGATGGGCAGAGCATCGCCCCCTGGTGGGCGTGCCAGGTGGATCCCGGTCGGGCGCATGCGGGAGTCTGTCTGACTGCCTCCCCATTTCTAACTTCAGAAAAAAACAAAAAAAACAAACAATGAATGCATATAAGTGGAACAAAAAATTGATGTCTCTGTCTCTCTTCCCCCCTCCACTCTCTCTCTTCATCTCTCTTTCTAAAATCAATAAATAAATTTTTTTTAAAAGAAAGAAAATGATAAAGGGAGTGGGAGTGGGTCCATTTTGCTTTTGAGTCCCTATGAATGGCATTTCCCACTGATCTTCCAAGGATGTGCTGTAGGCAGGCTCAGGATGTCTGCATCCCTAAGTCCCGCTGTGCCCTGGAAATCCCCATCTCCAGGAGTCCCATGTCCACACATGCGGCCTTTCTCCCTCTTGGCCAGGAATCACATACTTCCTGAGCCATGCAGCATGCCACCCAGCCTATGCTCTAACAACAGGAGTTTTCCTGCCCTCCTAGCAGTGCGCACACACCCAAAAGCACACTCTCCTCTTCTGGGCAGATTCCTGCTGCACATTATAGGAAAGAGAGTGCCAGCATAACCTCTCACCATCCAGGTGATGGCAAGGTTCCTGGCAACCTTTTTCTCTCTCCTCTTTCCACCCCTTAACCCCCACCTCCTAACCATTCAACAGTAGCAGCCTCACACCGAAAAGGAAAGTCCTGAACCCATTACATAATTCTCCATAGTGCAAGCAGTAGCTGGGGCATAAGGTCAGAGGTCATAGTGGGGTCAGGTGGCTGACACACACTATAATGACAAGGTGGTTAAAATTAGACCACAGAGAGGAAACTGGCAGTCTTGTGGAAATGCAGAAGTTTCCTCTGCAAGTGTGAGACTGGGGATGCAGGGAGGCCACTGTGCGTGCTGCCTGCCAGGCTATTACTCATTTCAGCTCTGTTCTTTAATGCCTTTTAGCCCCTGCTTCTGTATTTCTAGCCTTCCTCATCACATGTTTGAATACACATGATGGAATCCATGGTTACCTGCCCTGGTTCAAGGAATGCTTCCTTCCTCCTTCAAGGAAGTGTAAGCCTAGGACCTGGCATGCCAAGCTCAAGACAGCTATTCTTTCCAAAGCCTTTCCTGGGTAGCTGAACACCTTTTAGGTCTGCCTCTCAGGTGGAGGTGGTTGAAGTACTTAGCCTGAGATTCAGGCCTGTAATGACTCCAGGGCCATTGGTGAGGATGAGCAGGGGTCTCTCCTAGGCAAGACAGTAGCATGTGTTGCTGGGAAAGGTGGTAGAGCATGGAGTTACATAGCACCAGCTGGCACAGTGGTGCACTTTTCCACAGTGTTCTAGACTCTAGAACCTCTAGAATCTAGAGGTTATGGATCATGCCTGCCTCATCTGCTCCTGTGGTACCCAGCCAAGTTTCCCTGTGCCTGTCAGTCCTTAATGTGAGCCTCCTATGTGCCCCACTCCCTGGCAAGGTGTGCTAAGGACAGGTGCTAAGAAGATATGTAGTTTTGCCACCAATGGGGTTATTGTCTACGTGAGGGTATAGCAAATGCACCTGTAAAGCAGTGAGCAAACAATCAAAGACAGCCTCCAAGTTAATACTTTACTATGTGGTAGAGACGTAGAATTCTCTTTCACATTGTGGAATGGAAAAGCATTGGGGGGCAGAGGACATTCAGTATGGGCTAACGTTAGTGATGATGAGAATGGGCTGCCACCCTGTGGCATATCTGGCCACTGAAGTGTGTTTCCATGTGTGGATTGGCCTTTCTTAGCTTCCGAGCTCCAGATCAAGCAGAGCCTTTTCCTCTGCCTTGGTGAGTGCCCTGTCATACGGAGGAGAGGACCCCAGAGGTCAGATGAAGAAAAGGGCACGAGAGGGCGCAAGCAAAGTAGATGGGTCTGCAGGTGAGGCCATGCGTGTGTGGTCTCAGGAGAAGGACCCCAGACAGGGTGACTATGGAAACTTCATCTGAGACACTTACAAATTTGATGATTGCTCAAGGTATTGAATTTCATTTCAGCTAAATCAGCCCCAGCTTCTCTAACAGCACTGACTTATGTGCTCATGTGGCCACATGGGACCGGGATGGCATGAACTCCTAGAGGAACAGAGCTTTGGTGAAACACCCCCCACCTGCCTTGCCTGTCTCCCTTCTCCTGACAACAATTTCCTGCCTGACCCCAGTCTCTTGAGTATAAGAAGCTCTTAGGTGGGGCAGGAACCCGTCAGGAGAAGCCCAAAATGATCTGACTGAAATGAAACAGCCAAGAAAGCCCTCATCATTCATTTTGCACTCAGGATGAACGTTCTCTATTTGGGAGTCTGGGGAGAGGGTAGCTGGGAGAAGAATGGAGATGAGCAGTGAGGGGGACCAGAAAGCTGTGTTCTCTGAAAGCCAGTGATTTGCACTCCACCCTTCTATCAGAAACCAAACTTAAAAGAACTTAATTTAGTCTTTTTAAATATCAGGACTTCAGGGGAAGAAAGGCAAACCCCCAAAGAATGACTGTCATTGGTCCCAGGGTTGTCTGCTACCCTAGAGATGACCCCAGGAGAGATGGTGGTGACTTTCTTCCCTCAGAAGAACTTGGTCCTCACCACCTTTGGCCCTCGCTGACATACACTCCCACGCGCATGTGCTCATTCTGTCTCCCTTGCCCAGCAACTTCGACACATTTCTTATGTGCCCCACAGCCAACAGTGTCTCTCATCTTCATCTTCCCTTTCAGAAAATGCTGTTTTTCTTCTCTCCCTTTTGCCCTGTAGGTTATTGCAGCCGACTGCAAAAGGGTCACAGTGCTGAAGTATTTTCTGGAAGCCCTTTGTGGACAAGAAGAGCCTCTGCTGGCATTCAAGGGTGGAAAATATGTGTCAGTGGCACCCGTCCCAGACACCATGGGAAAGGAAATGGGAAGCCAAGAGGGAAAACAACTGGAAGATGAGGTACTATGCGGGAAGAGCCCGCTGTGGCAGAGGGAAGGCTCCCTTCCCTCCCCCTCCAGTCCTGCTCTGCCCATGGCTTCAGCTTCTACCCCTGGTTATTTATAACCACCGCTCAAAGCAGTGTCGATGTTAACGTGACCAGCCAACTTCTCAAGAGTGCACTCTGCTGGTGCCCCTTCCTGCCAGTCCCACCCCAGTGCCTCCATCTCTGCTACAAGTTCCAGATGCTTCTTTTTAATGTTGCATTGGAGGAGAAGGGAGGGAAAGAAAGAGTTTAATAATGTGCAGCTCTGGAGGCTTAGGAAAGAGAGTTGGGGGGGGGGGGTGTTAGGGTTCAGGCTGAGGATCAAGTTTATAGATGTGTGGAGCTCAGCGCAGCACAGGCCCGAACTCCAGCCTCTAGCACACGTACAGGAAGAGCTGACATTGCTGGCCCCGTGTGGAAAATCACCCCCTCCCCCAGCCTACCCTCCCTCCCTAATTCCCTCCCTCCCTCCCTCCTGCACATCCTGATGTGATTAAGGAATTCTCCTCTTGTTTGTTTGCCCTTGGTTGTTCCTGTAGCCCTTGCTTCACTCCAGACTGTGTGTGCGTGCCCTAGTGTGTGCACGCATGAGCCTGTGTGTACCCACCCCTGCTAAACCCACTGGCAGTGGCCCTGCCATGCATATATGTATCTTTTCTGGGGGTGATTGTTGTCATGGGTGTGTATGTGCTGGGCTTGTGTGTCAGTTTAAGTTGAACACTGCTGCCAGCTTCCCTGCTGTCTGCGGGTTCTGAGTAAATGTGAGTGTGTAACAGTTGGCGTGTATGCGTGTTTAATATCACTGCCAGCCGCCCTGCTGTGTGTCTGGGTGTGGGTAACTCTGTCTGAGTGTGTGTACACACAGCTCACTTTTCCTGGTGGTTGATTCTTACCTTCTTTTTTACCCCACAGTGTTAAAGACAGAGGGGACTTAGGTGGGAAGGAACGTGGGACTTAAGGAAGGGACGGAAGCAATTCTAGCCAGAGGCCAGGTCACCCATAGGCCAACACAGTCATTTGGCCCGCAACAGTCTCAAGCGCCTGGTGGAGCAGGGTGGGGTACAGGGATGAAATCAGCAACAGGCCAGGGAAGCCAGATGTCAGCTGGAAGCTGTCATTTGTGATTTGAAGCAGTGATAGAGTAGCCACCTTTGGTTCAGAGTCTTCAGAGCAGCAAAGTCTTGGATGGCTTCATTAGAATTGCTGGAGAACCCCACCCCACCCCTGATGATACAGGGCTCAGCTTCCAGGACAGAGGTAGTTCCAGGGATAAAGCTGAGCCCATGATTCCAGACTCTCCAGATGAAAACGGGGCAGGGAATAACGGGAAAGAATGAGCTGTCGGCATGGGAGGAGACAGTGGATTGCTAAAGCCATCGAGATGTCCAGGCATTGGCAGGACAGAGCAGTGCCACCCAAGCCCTGGGTACTGTGTAGGGAAGCATGGGTGGGGCAGTGCTCAGTCAGTTATCTCACCCACACAGTAACACTGAGGCAGGCAGTGGAAGGTCAGAAAGACTAGTTCTCCAGGATTGCTATAAAGAGATGTCCTCTGGCCAGTGGATCCTGCAGTGCCAAAGCAAGTTAGACAAGTGAGGCCCAGAGAAGACTAAGGAGGGGATCTTACAAGGAACAGACCAGCTCTCTGGTCCCAGTTCTTGGCTGTGCCACACTCTTTCTCTCTCCTTCTTCTAAGTCTTATTAACCAGACAAAGGTTGTGACCCATGCCACGCTGCCCACTTCTTCCTTTTCCCACGAGCCTCCTGAGTTCCTTTATGTTAGTGGCCCCTGGGAAACCCTACTTACCCTGGTCTGTGTAATTTCATAACCCGGCACTTCCTCGTTTGCTGTGAGAGCTGAGCCCTGAGCAAACCTCAGACGGGCCTTGCTGACCCTCTTTTTTTTTTTTTTTTTTTTTTTTTTTTGCTGCTGACCCTCTTTTGACCTCAGTTAAGCTCACTCTGAGCCCCATGATAACCCAGTATATTCCTGATCAGAGTAGGCAGACTCTCATAGCCTAGTCAGGCATCCTGTTCCACTCACTCCAGTCCAGGTTAACCCTACAAACAAGGAAGTAAATACGTAGTGTCTTCCTCCTTCCCAGGGCCGGGGCGTCTCTGGAAGTGAACCATGTGAACATTATAGCCTGTGGGTTGTCAAATGAGTGGTGACTGTAGACAGCAGCCCAGACCCTTGAGATCTCTTAGGATAGTGGAGTTCTGGTCCCATCCTGATATCTCATCTCTCCCCAGACTATAAGACTGAGTCACATAAGTTGACTTGAGAAAGAAGAGGTAGATGTTTCTTTAGCCATCATTTTTCATGAAGAGATCATAACCTAGTTCTTTATGGATGCTACCAAAACACCTGTCTTACCACCTTAGATTCTGCTCCCTAAGACATAGCATCACCTACTCACCCACACACTTTTACCAGCCACTTTCAGCCAAGAGAATCCATTAGAATATCATCTTGAGTTGGACAGTTAGTGGACATAGCAGCATGTACTGAACAGGACGTGGGTGGGCCTTTGGGAGATCTGGTGCAGCTGAGCTACTAAAGGATGGGTCTGGGCTTACTGTCTAGATTCAGATCCCCACCGCTGTGCTGTTTGGTGGTATTGACAAGAGCACAGACTTTGGAGTTGGACTCATTGGAGTTCAAATCCCTGCTCTGCCACTTACTAGTTTTGTGACCTTGAGCAAATTGTTTAACTCTAAACCTTTTCATTTAGAGTTTGTTCATTTGTAAAATAGGGATTTTAATAGCATCTGTTTTACAGGCCATGGTGAGTATTACATGAGTTAACACATGAAAAACAGCCCTGTCCTTGGCCAGTACTAAGCTCTCAGTAAATGGTAGCCGTTATTGTCATAATCATTGTCATTATCATCCAGTTAGAAACACAGGAATCTTCTACTAAATCACTCCTATTTCCCATGCTAACCCTGTTCCTCAAAGGAAGTTTCTTGGGCAGCTGCATGTTCTCTACTGACCAAGGCCAAAAGTGAGAGAGTGAGGAATGGAGCCTAGGACCACCCGGGGAGCAGTGGCTTCTGAGAGCTGAAGCTGCAAGCAGGGAGGTGCCATCCCTGGGGAGGGCCCCACCAGCCTGGCAGAGACTCCTTAAGCTAGCCAGCCATCTCCCAGGCTGCCAGTAGGGCAGCTGAGCAAGGTCATGTCATGTGAATTCCTATAAGGGGTCCAGCAGCCATGACACCACCAGGATGGAGTCTTATAAAGAAACCAGGGCAAGGTCTGCTGAGCTACACCATCTGCTCCCTGACGCCATCTGGGGCAAGGGAGCTTCTACGCCTAACTCCCAGCTATTGGCCAGAATTTATTCCTATCAGATCATTAGTAAGAACTAGATTTAAACTGGGTGGTTTAACTTTCTCTGTTGTTTTTCCCTTTGGTGATTTCAAAATGAAAATAGACCCAAAGTTTGACTGTGAGTGTGTGCAAAAGAGAATGGAGAACTGTGAGTATAAGCATGAAAATATGTGTATGAGAGGGACTCATGGTATGGGTCTATAACTATGAGATTCAGAAAGAGCCATAGAGTACCAAAGGGAGCAATTGGTGGGTGGAGAGAGTGACAGCTTCTCTTTACCCTTTTACACCTTGGGGCCCTTTGCAAGAAATGGTCTGAATAAGCGTGCCATGGGGGTGCTGGAAGAACAGAAGTGTCATGGGCTCACAGTCTCCTCTCTTCCCTGGCCTGTTCTACCACCCAAAGGAGGAAGATGTGGTGATTGAAGACTTTGAAGAAGACTCAGAGGCTGAAGGCAGCGGGGGCGAGGATGACATCAGGGAACTTCGGGCTAAGAAGCTGGCTCTGGCCAGGAAGATAGCTGAGCAGCAGCGTCGCCAAGAAAAGATCCAGGTGGGGCCTGCCTAGGGCAGGTGGTTCCCATCAGGGCATCAGGGTGGTGTGGGACAGGGCAAGAGGGAGATGTAAGCAGGGAGTAGGGATGAGCAGCTTCATCTCAGGAAGAGTTCACATGACTGCTTCCACCCCTGTTTTCTTTTTTTGTCACTAAACTCTGGTAGCACATTTGGTGTCTGTAGGCTTCCTCCTCCTAGGCTCCAGGCAGGAGCAAGTTCTTAGAGAATCTGTTGAAAACTTCTCCCCCAGCTAGTATCTGTGAATACACGATCTTCCACTCAATTTCAGAGGTTTTGAAGATACCCTGAACTTACCCATGTACTCCCAGAGAGGTCAGGGATTCTCTGTTAAGAACACCTGTTCTCAGAGGGAAGGATGTCATGGCCACAGTCTGCTTATCTAGATTACCAGTGTGATGGCCAAGCCCTTCTGCAGACACTAAACCTTCCTAGAGAGAAAATACTTGATCTCCACACAAGGACTCTTCTACCATCAGTCCTCTTGTGGACCCATACCTCCACTTGCAGTAAGTTTTTCTTTGTGGCTCTTCCAGGTCTGCCCTCTTACCCTATAAGCTTACTTCCTCTTAGCTAGGACTCAGGAAAGACGGGGAACAACCAGTCACACTCCCCCATTTAACTGTATGCATGGGGAAGCATCAGGGATCTTTAGAAATGTCTTATTTTCAGCTCTTTTTAGATGCCCCTAACCCTTGGCAGTCCTCAGCACATGTGGTCAAGCAGACCTGGGCTCCAACGCTTACTAGCTTTGTGATTTTAGGCATATTGTTTAATTCCTCAAAGCCTGTTCTCATCTTTAAAGTGAAAGTGCTTTCAGCACTACATCTGAGAATTGCTGTGAGACCTACAGAAACTGGCCCCTATAAAGTGCTTAGCACAATGCATGGCACACAATATGTGCTCCATAAATGGTCATTGTGGTCTGGTGCTACTCTAATCACCTAACAGAGCCCTGGCTGGGAAGGGAATAAATACCATTTGGGATTCGTTGTTCTTTAGACATATTCATGTCCCCCTGACACTGGAGTCAAGTGTGTGATACCTGTACCGGCATCACCCACCCTGGTATGACTGCCTCTTTAGCCTCCTGTGGCCCACAAAGCAACTTTATCCCACACTGTCTTTCTTCCTGTCCTGTGGGTTTTTTTCTTTTCTTTTTTCTTTTTTTTTAAGTGAGAGATGGGGAGGCAGAGAGACTCCCACATGAGTCCTGTCCAGGATCCACCCAGCAAGCCCCCGACCAGGGGATGTTCTGCCTTTTGGGACAGCTGCTCCATTGCTTGGCAACTGAGCTATTTTAGTGCCTGGAGCAAGGCCATGGAGCCATCCTCAGTGCCCAGGGTCAGCTTTGCTCAAACCATTCAAGCCATGGCTGTGAGAGGGTAAGAGAGAGATAGAGAGGGGTGGGGAGGGGGTTGGAGAAGCAGATGGTCGCTTCTCCTGTGTGCCCTGACTGGGAATCAAATCCAGGACTTCCATATGCCAGGCTGATGCTCTACCACTGAGCAAATGACTAGAGCCTCTATGGCTCTTTTTTTCCTTTTTCTTTACCAGCAGTCTTTCCAAAAGTTCTGCCTAGACTCACCACCTCTATTTCTTGACTCTCAACCTAGCAATTATATAATCTGTTATGTCATAAGTCACCAAGAACCTGTCTATCAAGTCTCAGTTCCCATCATAGTTGACTTTCTTTTAGCTTTGGACTTTGAAGTAACCTTCCTCCAGCCTCAATTTAACACATGTGAACCCTCATCCTCTCTCTCCCTCTGTTGACATAGGCCTCCTCACTACTGTTCTTTGTTTGGTCTCCTCTTTTCTTTCTGTTACTGCTTAGTCTCAGCACATGAGTGGCCACTCAGCAAATATTTGTTCAGTGACTTATTAGATGATCACAACTAGAGTATCATCTTTTTTTTTTTTTTTTAGATTTAATTGATTTTAGCCTGACCAGCATCGGACTGGGATGCAGAGGACCCAGGTTCAAAACCCCAAGGTCACCGGCTTCAGCACAGGCTCACCAGCTTGAGCACAGGGTTGCTGGCTTGAGCATGGGATCATAGACATGACCCCATGGTTGCTGGCTTGAGCTCAAAGGTCACTGGTTTGAAGCCTAAGGTCGCTGCCTTGAGCAAGGGGTCACTCGCTCTGCTGTAGCCCCCCAGTCAAGGCACATATGAGAAAGCAATAAAAGATAAAAGAACAACTAAGGTGCTACAACAAAGAATTGATGCTTCTCATCTCTATTTTTCCTGTCTGTCTCTCACTCTGTCTCTGTCACACACACACACAAACCCGATTTTATTGCTTTTAAAGAGGAGAGAGAGAGAAAGGTCATGCTAGAGCATTATCTTAAATTACTCGCTAGGTTTTAAGCTTTGAGGTCTGATTTTTTTTTTAATTAAATCTTATCGCCTGACCAGTGGTGGCACAGTGGATAAAGCATCGACCTAGAATACTGAGGTTGCCAGTTCGAAACCCTGGTCAAGGCACATATGGGAGTTGATGCTTCCTGCTCCTCCCCTACTTCTTTCTCTTTCCTCTCTAAAATAAATAAAATCTTTAAAAATTTTTTAAATATATCTCTTTACTCATTTATTCCCTTCTCTCCTCTCTGCTCAATGCTACTATTGTGAGTCTAGTCCAGATACTGACTTGGGTTATAGCAGTCAAGACTTCTGTATTGCAAACTCCCGGGGGTGCCGTTACCTTGTAGTCTGAATGGGACCTCTTGGAGTTGTGTGGTACATAGTCTGCATGCCAGGTTCACTGCCTCCAATGCATCTTACATGTTTTCATCCTTCTCTTCCCAAAAGAGATATTCCCCTACTCAGAAATCATCAGTGCCTTTGCTTGGCTAATACAGTGTGTCCGTAAAGTCATGGTGCACTTTTAACCGATCACAGGAAAGCAACAAAAGATGATAGAAATGTGAAATCTGCACCAAATAAAAGGAAAACTCTCCCAGTTTCATACCTATTCAGTGCAGTTCGATGTGGGCTCACACACAGATTTTTTTAGGGCTCCTTAGGTAGCTATCCCGTATAACCTCTACAGACTCGTCACTGACTGATGGCCTACCAGAACAGGGTTTCTCCACCAAACTGCTGGTTTCCTTCAACTGCTTATCCCACCAAGTAATGTTATTCCTATGTGGTGGCGCTTCGTCATAAACGCGCCAATATTCACGTTGCACTTTGGTCATGGATTTGAATTTAGCGAGCCACAGAACACACTGAACTTTCCTCTGTACCGTATCATCTGTGCATGCGCGCATGCTGCCACGTCATCCTACAGAAACTGGGAGAGTTTTCCTTTTTATTTGGCGCAGATTTCACATTTCTATCGTCTTTTGTTGCTTTCCTGTGACCGGTCAAAAGTGCACCTTGAGGCCCTGGCCGGTTGGCTCAGTGGTAGAGCGTCGGACTGGCGTGCGGGGGACCCAGGTTCGATTCCCGGCCAGGGCACATAGGAGAAGCGCCCATTTGCTTCTCCACCCCCACCCCCCTCCTTCCTCTCTGTCTCTCTCTTCCCCTCCCGCAGCAAAGGCTCCACTGGAGCAAAGATGGCCCGGGCGCTGGGGATGGCTCCTTGGCCTCTGCCCCAGGCGCTGGAGTGGCTCTGGTCGCGGCAGAGCGACGCCCTGGAGGGGCAGAGCATCGCCCCCTGGTGGGCAGAGCGTCACCCCTGGTGGGCGTGCCGGGTGGATCCTGGTCGGGCGCATGCGGGAGTCTGTCTGACTGTCTCTCCCCGTTTCCAGCTTCAGAAAAATGCAAAAAATAAAAATAAAAAAAGTGCACCTTGACTTTACGGACACACTGTATAATGAAATCTAATTCCTTATTATGGCATTCAAGGCTTTCTTGTGTGCTCCCAACCTCTTTTCCCAAACCCAGTGAATTCTTACATTGGGCAAATTATTTAATTTCTCCGAGCCTGTTGCCTTATCTATAAGATGAAAGTGGTAACACCACCTACCTCAGACTTGAGAACTACAGTGCCTATAAAGTGCCTGTCCAGACAAGGCCCTCCTGCCTGGACAGCAGTACTACCACCCTTCCTCTCCTTTCCCACTCTAGTCTTTGTTCACGCTGTTCCCTTTTTTCTGCTCCACATTTCCTGTTACCTGTTGAAATTCTATTCCTCCTTCAATCCCCAGATGAAACTCCATCTCCCCAGTGAAGCTTTCTCTGATTCCCCCCAGGAGGAATTAATCTCTCTCTGCTCAGTGTTCCTGTAGCACTGATTTATACTTCATGTGTGAAACTTATATCACCTCTCATATTACATTTATTTCTGGACTTGTTCCCCCACTGTACTGTGAACTTCTTGGAATCAGGTACTCTTGTCTTCAGCTCAGTTTAGTAAGTGTTGGTGCACATCTACTATACTAGTAGTCAGGGGACACAGGAGTGAGCAAAAAAGCCCCATCCCAGAGTGTACAGTGGAGTGGTAAAGTCAGTGATTTGAAGTGTGAATGGGTTGTTACAAAAGGGAAGGACAGGATGCTGTGGGAACATGTGCTGCAGGGATGTGAACTTGTGTAGAGCGCTGTGTTCAGTTCTGCCTCTCCAGGACAAACTGTACCTTACAGGTAGGAGGTCTTGTATCAGGCTTGACTTCTGGTACCAGTGGCTGTCTGTCTGAAAGCCTGTTCTTCCCATCTCCTGCTTTAGAGCAGACTGCTCAGGCCCGGGCACCGAGGACCTGCTGTGGTTTGGCCAGGGCTTGGGTTGTTGTGGCCCCTTTAAGAACAGGCCCCACATGAACCGCTGCTGGCGGCCCTGCCTCCTGTCAGCCTTCTTCCTCCAGCCTCACAGCCACAGGAGGATTTCTCAGCAGAGGAAAAATTCCCCCCTTCCCTTCTCCCCCCTTCCCTTTAATGCCCGGGGCCCTTCACTTCCATAATTCTTCATTTTCCAGCCTTGAACGTAAGCCAGACACATCTGTCTGGCCATATGCGTGAACCCTGGAGTCTGTGCCGAGGTGGCTGTAAAACAGGGCCGGTGAAGGCCCTTCTGGGAGAGCACACACATGTGTGTGCCCTCGGGCCATTGGCTCCCTGCCCAGAACCACGGGGCTGCAGTGCTCCAAACCCATGTTAACCTTTTCTTATTTTTCCTCTTTTTGTTTACTTTAAAGGGGGGAAAATCCCAAGGAAAAGGTATAAATTGTCCTGGGAGTGGGGGAGAGGCTCCTAGCTAGAGAGGCCATTATTGTTGGCAGGTACCTGGGTCATACTAATACAATAAGGAAGAGAAGAGCATCGAATGAATTAAGATTGGAAAGATGGGCTGTAAATTACACTGCTCTGAACTCCATCAGTCTCCAGGGGTGTTAACCAAGAGGTGTAAGGCAGTCCCCAGCTCCCAGAGTCTTTTACAGATGCAGCAAAACAGGAACCACACATGTTTGGGGAATGGTATATGAAGATGGGGTTGAAAAAAATCCTCCTGGCCCCCACGATGGCTATAAAATCCAACCAAGATTTGGAGCCGTAGCCACACCCCCACTTCCCTGCTTGCACCTAGAGCCCTGGGACCAAGCTCATCTGTGGGGCTGGGGGAGGTGGGGCCCGGCCTCCCTCTGCAGCCTGTCCTTCCCTGCTTCCGCAGTTGCACAGAGGCTGGTGAGTGGGGCCGACTAGAGGTCAGAAAAGGGGTGTGGGCAGCTCTCAGGGCCTGTGCAGCTGGAACCCCGGCTCCCAGGCAGGCTCATGGATGTTAGGGGGCCAAATCCGCCCACCTGGGGCTTTGAGTCCACGCTCTCTAGCTTAGCCTAGGCTTTGCCTGTTGCCTGAGACAGTTGTCTTCATATTGAGTTGGTCCTGCCCACCTTGCTGCTTTCCACCTTTCCAGTTCTCTTCATTCCCATTGCCTTTCTTGGGAGGTATCCAGAGACCACAGCAGGGTACATGGTTTGTCTGGGAAGTTCGTCAGAAGTGTTTCATTCCAGACCAGGCCCCCAGGGCAAAGCAGTCACTGAAAATCCTCTCCAGGCATGAGGCGTGGCCTCTTGGCACCTCATACTGGCCCTGTGAATCCCCCCCCCCCCCCACCTCTTCTCTGCCTCCATGAGGCTTTGCTGTGATTTGTGCTGCTGTCGGGCGGGGTCAGGTTTCCTGAGCAGTTGCAAACATCCCACCTGAAACATAACAGGCTCTTCCTCTGGCCACAGCTATTGTTTCCCTCCACATTATGGCCACAGTCTTGCTCTGTAGCCAGCAATGACATGTGTTCTGAAAATAGCTTCACTCCCCTGTCCCCTTCCCGCCCGCCCACCCACCCAGCCTCCTGAAGATGCAGTCACTCCTTTGTGGTGGCCCCAGGAGTTTCACTCTAAATATAGCTACAATCCATTCACACTGCCACCCAGCTGGGGGAGGGGGGGACTGTGGAACAATGGGGCACGCACAGAGCCCCCCACACCTGTATGGAAGCTAGCGGAAGACAGACACTCAGCCCTGGCTCCTAGCTGTCGGAGGCAGGGTGGGAGCCAATGCGCTACCAGGCCGGGGGCACGTTCACGCCAGGGCAGGAAAGCACATCAGCTTGTGGAGCCGGGCACCCACCCTCCACTCTCGAGCCTGTTTCAGAACCTGTTCCAGCTTCTCCACACACTGTGGCACTGGGCCTCGGTTTGCTGAACTTCTCCCTCCTCCCAGGCTCCAGCAGCATCCACAAGGTTCTGTCCTCTTACAGAAGGGTCAGGCTATTGGCTGCAGGACCTTTAGGGTGCTGCTTGGACCAAGTCGGAGGTGTCATGCTCGGCCCTGTCACTCCCTTTCTATCATGAACATACTTCTTGGGTGTTCTCAGAACAAAGTTATCAGGTAAAATCCAATCTGGTTTTTTGGGGGTTTTTTGTTTGTTTGTTTTTTGAGATTTTGTTTTATTGATTTCAGCCTGACCTGTAGTGGCGCAGTGGATAAAGTGTCAACCTGGAACGCTGAGGTCACCAGTTTAAAACCCTGGACTTGCCTGGTCAAGGTACATACAGGAAGAAACTACTATGAGTTGATGCTTCCCACTTCTCTCTCCTCTTTTGCTCTCCCCCTTTCTCTTTCTTTCTCCTCTCTCTAAAATTAATAATTTTTTTAAACTAAAAAAAACACACCATTTTATTGATTTTAGAAAGAGAGAGAGAGAGAGAGAGAGAGAGAGAAGGGGTGGGGGAACAGGAAACATCAACTTATAGTAGTTGCTTCTCATATGTGCCTTGACCGGGCAAGCCTGGGGTTTCCAACCAGCAGCCTCAGCATTTCAGGGCGACACTTTATCCACTGCGTCACCACAGGTCAGACTAATTTGATTATTTTTAAAGTGCCCTTCAGCCCTGAGATTCTGTGATTTAAGCTCATTGGGTTCCTATGATATATCAGATTCTATGCTAGGTATTGTAAAAGAAACTATAAGAAAAGGTAGTTCTACTTGAGCTCTTTATAGTCTATTTTGAAATTAAGATCAGTCATCGTAAAGCATTCAGAAGTAGCAAGCAAACCATTATACTTATAATTTCAAAAAAGAAAGCAAGTGCATGGTAAGCTCTGTGGTACTGACCTTGGGCCTCCAGAGAAGGGTTCCTAAGCACAGCTTCCCCTTGGGCAACCCAAATGAAGAGGCTAAGTGTACTGCTCCCAGGGCAGGCTGGTGGCTCGGCCTGCTCTCTGTAGCAAATGCAGTATCCACTCCCTTTGGTTTCTGCAGCTCTGGAAGGAATTGCTTCCTGTGCTGTTGGTGGTTATCTTACCAACTATCCCTATTTTTTATTTCATTTCCATTTTTCATTTGAAAAAAATACACATAGTTTTTAAGAAAAAAAAAAAGTACCATGAGTCTTATAATAGAAATCAAAAGTTTTCAGCCTGGGCCCTCCCCGTCTCCCATTCTGCTCCCTGGTGGTTTCCCCAGATATCTACCCTCCTGGATATACAGACCTTGAAGAAAGGAGCTGGGCAGGAAGAAAGGAAACTGATATTTGTTAGGTTACTAATTCATGTATCAGGCACTTTTTGCTAGATACTTTCACATACAAGGTAACTGTGGAAATTTGCTGTGTTAACAAAACTTCTGGTTTCTGGTGAAGGCAGGGAGGCCCAGGGAGAGATGATTCAGTCACTCTGTAAAAGGGAGGAAGCAGCACACTCCCTGTGGAGACCTAAGGAGAAGGAAAACCTGAGGCCTTGTCGCGTGGGTCTTCACGTTCCACACCTTCTGCGCAAACTAATTGCATTACCTTTATTTGTAATTTGCGGTGTCTCAATTTTCGATGGGTTAGCATCCCCAAGTCTTCGTCAGTGTCTAGAAGAAGGAATTTAGCCTATAAAAGAGCCCCTCCTGGGGACCCAGGTCTGTTAACTTCCTCGTTAAATGTTCCTGTGGATTATCTCCCCACCAGCTTGCGGAAGGGTTGCTCTCATGCTTCAGAGAAAGTTGGTTACTTAGCACCTTCCAGAAACAGAATTAAGTTCTTTGTCTCTTGCACACTTTAAGACAGGGGTCTCAAACTCGCGGCCCACGGGCCGCATGTGGCCCGCCGAACAATTTTGTGCGGCCCGCAGACTAATCCACGAAGTTCAAAATATTTTGGATAAAATTAAGTAAGCCTGTGGATTAGTCTGCGGGCCGTGAGTTTGAGACCCCTGCTTTAAGACAACTTGGTCCTTGTTGCCATTGGTCTTATTCAAAGTGTCTGTGTTTTCCCTGATTCCAGTTCACTGTCCTAGGACCGCTGTGGCCCAGTCTTAGCTGCAGTAAGAAGGGTTCCTATGAGCTCTCCTTCCGGGTCAGCACACTTGATTCCAGGCCAGGGCCAGTCTGTCTGAATCACAGCATTCCAGTTGCACATCCCCTCTCACCCCCACCAGAGGCTTCTGCAGCTTTTTACTCATACAAACAAAAATAAATCTCACTACCGGCCCCTGAACTCTACAGCAGCATGCTTCCCCCTTCTCCCCGAGCGTCCCATGGCTATGAGTGGGGACTTGGCACTCTCCCACCGACATCACTTTTTCACTCCCTGCGCATCCTGTGTCCTTCTCTCACCGTGCGACCCAGAGATCGGAATGGGACGTGACGGCCGGCACAGGCGCCGTGCACAGCTGCCAGGAATCTGACGGGTAAAATCTGGAAAAGTTGGGAGGGCAAATGCTAAACACAGACACACACACACACACACACACACACACACACACACACAGCACCACTCAGAGAGGGCCGGAAACAGAGACACCCACAGAAAAGGGCTTGCGGACTCCCAATCCTTTCTCAGTCTGCTATTCTTTGGAGGGGACTGAGACAGTCTCATGACCCATGTATGACCCCCCTCAGAGGCCCACTGGTACCCCAGGAGCAGCTTCATTTTATCTCCTGAGACTCACGAGGGCATGTGGGGAACAGGAAGCAGTTGTATGGTGACTCACTGGGCAGAGCCAGGTTAAGGGAAGTTGTCTGCGGGTGTCCCTGGGACCGGATGATGGCAGCACAAATCTGACCACCCTCATACAGCTTGACCCCACCCTGCCCCTGGGGAACCAACCAAGCTGTCACCTCCCTAAGAAGCTATGGCCCTTATTCACCTTTCTGGCCCTGAGCCAGAACTTAACTCAGAGCTTCACACAAGTAGGCTCAGTTAGCCCCCAGCCTCCCCTGTCCAATTATCTTAAAGGCTTTCTTGCCTGTTGCCAGCTCTAAAGGTATGATGGGGTATGAGGTCTTAGGTGATCTTGTTCACACAGGGTCAAAATAGGCAGCCAGTTCCACTTCCTTAGAGACAAACCAGGGCTGGAACGTCATTTCTGGGGGCAGTAAAGCTGAGCTGTGAAGGGAGTTAGTGGGGCAGTGCTTAGATGCACCACTCAGTTAGGGCCCTGAGGCCCTGTCCCCACAGACCTCAGTTAGGACCCTGAGGCCTTGTCTCCACAGACACCAGTGCTCCCTGCCTTTCCTCACCAGTGTCAGTGCTTGTTCTGTTTCCTCTCACCCAGAAAGAGATTTCAGGGCCTCTGATACCAGGAAAAACGTTCCTGGCTGTGGAAACGCTGGCTAGAGATCACCAAGAGCTAGGAAAAGGAGGAACAGAAATGCCGATGCTCCCTCGGTATAAGGAGAAACAGTAGAGCGCTGTTCATGAACTTGAGTTGGGACTGTGTCCTGTTCTTAAAAAATTCCCAAGCCATTACACAATGTTATATGTCAATTATGTTTCAATAAAAAATTAAATTAAAAAAAAATGCCTACACTGAGCTAGATAAATATATGTCACCCCCATGGAGAGGGACAGTGACCCAAGTCCCTTGAGATGGTGGCCAGCAGCAGTGGCACTTTCCCCAAATGAGGTGAGAGCAATAGGAAGACCAGCACACTGGGCCTCAGCTGCATCTCATGCCTGCCAGCGTCCTGTGGCTTGTGCCTTCCATCTGCTGTGGTGGCAGTGGCAGTAACAACTTACTCATAGGAAGAGGTCCCCAGCAGGTCACAGAGAACCACCCCCAGCATTCAAAGGCATGCCCTTTCAGTTTTACTGTCATTGCCAGTGAAACCTGATCGCCTTCCTCACTGACTGTTAGTGGCCAGGGCCCAGCACTGGGGGCCCCATTTCACTTGGCACGCACATCTACCCCGCGGCCCTGAGCCTGTGTTTGTGGCCTTGCAAGCTGGTGTGCGGTAGAAGGCCATGAGAGGGCGTGACAGAACTGGGACCTGCCTGCCTGGCCCTTGCCAGGTTTGTGTGAGTGCCCTCCAGCTCTGAATGTCAGGAGCACACATCTGAGTAGATGCCAGCAAATCAGTGTGCTGCTTGGCCATGGCCCCCAGAAGAGGAAGCCACACAATAGTGACCTTGCTCTACAGTGACAGGCATACCCAGAGCCATTGCCACACATAAGGCTTTGTCAGACTGAAGAAAACTGGGCTTTCTCAGATGTGCATGGAGCTTCCCTGAACTATGTGACCAGCTGTGAGGCAAGCAGGCACTCGGCCATGTGCTTTCCAAGGTGTGATGCGTAGGCAGCTGGGTGCTACGTAAGGTGGTTTTTTAATGGTCATGCCTAGGAGACACTTTGACTTTTCCTTATGGAAATTGGGCTTGTACTAGTAAATATGACTTGGCTATCAAACCCTTGATACCATGGATATCATTGCTTGAGAGGAGGCTAAGCAAAAAAATGAGTTGACTTAAAGTCAATTTAAAGGGAAAAAAATCAAGTAATAATAGTACACATTGTACAGAGTTGTGGCAGAAGAATGCAAGTAGAACACAAAAGACTAACATTAGGAAACACTGCTGGTGGGGTTGGGGGAAGGTGGCAGTTCCTACAGGTCTGAGTGTTGCTCTGCTCAGACCTGCAAATTGGGTCCTAATCCATCACACCCTGCCGACTCCTGCTGCTGTGGGAGACTTTGCTTTTATTAGTTGTCAGCATTACTTTTTTGGTAGTCTTTGAATTTAACTTTTTTAACTACACAGTGAAGTAAATTGAGATACAAATTCTGTTTGAAATATATATATACATATATAAAGTGTCTATTTAAAAGTACCCCTCTATATGCTGCTTAGATAATATATGTGAAACTTCTTTCATATCTAAGGAACCTAACTTGCCCTTAGAGATTTTTAGCTCAGGGTCTTACTTTCAGAGACCTGCTATTTTTAATACCATCCGATCCTTTCTCAGTCTTAACGCAGAATTTTAGTCACGCCCCATTCCCTGGGCCATTTGGTCTATGTTGATTTTTATTGCAGTGCCTTGCCCAGCCCTTGAGCCTGTCTCTCAGGCCTGATGGGGGCTGGCTGTTCCTCTGGAGGGGAAAGAGGTTCAGGGGCAGGATGCTGACACACTGTGGAGTCAGGGCTCTGCTCACCCACCCACTTGCCTGCTCACTCTTTGGCTCACTCACCATTCTCTGCCCCCTCTAGGCTGTCCTGGAGGACCAGAGTCAGATGAGGCAGATGGAGCTCGAGATCAGACCCTTATTCCTTGTACCAGACACCAACGGCTTCATTGACCACCTGGCCAGTCTGGCACGGCTTCTGGAGAGCAGGAAGTACATCCTGGTGGTGCCCCTCATTGGTGAGTCAGGCCACAGCAGCCCTGCACGTACACAGCAGCTCCTCTACACAAATGTCCCCTGCCCGTGGCCCGGCAGGCAGAGCCCTGCTGTGTATGTAAGACAGGATTTGCAGGGAAGTAGGGAATGTGTGGGGCAAGGAAAATTGTTTAATAATCAAAGCATTTCAAATTATTATGGCTGATCCATGGCTTAAACTGCTTGAGCAAATGGACTCCTGTGTCCCAGCAACCAGAGGCTGCATGAGCCCAGCCCTTGTTTTTATCCTTATAAAGCTTGCAGTAAAACAGCAAAGCTGGTTCCCGTTATTGGTAAACAGTCAGCCCTGGCAGATAACGGCAGTGCTGCTGGGTGGTCTGGCAGGGAGGCTGGGAGGATTTTGAAGTGGTTAGATGCCTTTGGTCTGATTGTCTTGTAGCTTTTCATGATCATTCTATTGGTTCGAGGTAGCATTCTTCTGGCCAGTGTCACCCTAAGGCCAGGCCGACAGAAACCCTCCAGAGCAAGCCCTTGGCTCATGCCTGTGGATTCCTGCCACTTGGGCCCTTACCACTGTCTGGTCATTGGTGCTGGTGCAGGGTCAGCATCTCATGACCAGCTAGCTTGCTTCCATCCTCAGGCCAAAGGGGCCCAGCTGGGCTGTCTCCAGGAGACTGTCTAGGCACCCTTAGTTCTTGGAGCTCTGTGGTAGGTCAGCCTCAGCATGGGCTTTGGGCTGTGGGCTCCTGCCTCATCTAGCTGATGTAGCTAATGTAGCTGAGGGCTGTTCTGTGGAAGGAGAGTGTCTGGGAGAAGATTGGGAAGCCCAGGCTTTTTATTGTCCCCCTCTCAGCAGCCACTTGGAGCAAGTTTGGGAGCCCTGTCCTCTGGAAAAGCCGCCAGACTGGCAGTCTGCCTGCCAAGCCACCTCTGACATCTATGCCAAGATGTTCCATTGGGCCTTCCCTCCCAGTCCCAAGTGTCTTAGTGCCAGATGAGGGTGGAAACAAAGGGCAGGAAACATCCGCCCCTGCAGAGGCTGTAGAACCCTGGGGGGTTGTGGGAAACACGTTAGCACCACCTGAGAATGTTGGCACTGAAGCAGCCCTCGTCCCGCCTCCACCCTCCCTGTCTTCCTTCCCCCTCCCCATGTGGCCTGGCCAGAACCTCTTAAACCCATGCTCTTAGACCTAAGAGAAGGTTTTCTGTTTTCAAACATAGAGCAGCTTTTCTCCCCAAGGCAGAGCAACAATATCATCATGTTGTTCCAACTTCCTTTTTCCCCTCACTAGGTCCTGGGGTAGGGTGGCTTTCAGGATTACAGGTCTCTGTGCTTTCCTACCAGGAGATTTTCAGGGGAAGAAAGTAAATTGGACTTTTTTTTTTTTTTTTTTTTGCTATAGTCAGGAAATGGTATAACTAAGAGAGGTGACATCTCAGGAGCCCCCTAAGACTTAGAAGGAGCCTCAGACACCATCCCAAGATAGTAGGGTTCTTGTTCACCAGCATGGATTGTACCTCTACTGTGTACATAGTCTCCTTGTTCCTGGGTGTTCCAATGAATGGCAGAACTGCAGCCCCTTGGTCTTGAGGAGCTGTGGTTCAGTGGAGAAAGCCAGATTTGGTGTGGAGAGATAAAATATATAAGAAAACCCATAGGATGCATGCCAAATAAATAGATGACCCCCAGGGCGTTGGGAAATGACAACTCTGTTAAAAGAGGCCAGCCTCTTTGAACCTTTCTCAGCTGGGCAGGGCCTTGGGCCATCAGGAACTATAGAGGGAGCTCCTGTTTAATGAGGCTCCCTCAGTGGACTCCTGTCTTATGTCCAGAGCACAAAGGGTTAAACCAACAGCCTTTCCTGCTTGTTTCTTGTGCTCTTTAACCTGCTCCATGCTCCTTAGGCCTGACCCCAGCATTGAGAAGCCCCGCCTGGTGCAGAAGCACAAACAAGCTTCCCTTTTGAAGCCTGTTTAGTTTGGAAGCAGGAAAGCAGATTTTGGGATGGAATACCAGTTTTTTGTGTTTGATGTTCTCTTTGTTGTACCATATACTCATCCACCACTACTCTCCAACCTCGACAATACAGTATGTGGACACTGGAGCCTCAGGTTGCTGAAAGCATGATCATGTGTGTGGTGTGTGTGTGTGTGGGTGTGTGTTCCCACGTGGGCCTTTTCCAGAAAGTGTCTCTGAATACCCAGACAGTGAGTGCCAGGCTCACCATGGAACAGCATGCTCATGCTGATTCCCTAAGCCATGAATCATTGCACCGAGGAGAGGCCTCAGACCCCAAACTCTCCCGGAGCCCCCAAGGAGTGCATATTTCCCACTTGACCTCAGGCTTTGGCTGGAATTTTGGAAAGAATCTTCACCAGAAAATGAAGCCGTGTCCCAGACACATAGGCAGGCAGGCAGACAGGCATACACACACACATGCACACGCACACACACGTGCAGTATCAGAGGAGGTAGATGTGCCAAGGGCATGGTTTTGGGGAATACCAGGGCTCTTGCAAGTTAGGCCATGACAGCTGATTCTGACTTGGTGACCTCCCTGCCCTCTGCCGAGGCATGGGGTGTAGAACTTTGCTCTTTCTTGAACTGTTGTGGTTGGGGGCCCAAGGGGATGAAGGCGAGTGCCTCTCTCCCTTTAGCTGCTGCATACCCTTACCTCTCCTGAGAGACCCTTTCAATTTGATCCTATAACTAAGGAATGTGATGGAGGGGCCAGGTTTCTTCCTCTGAATACAGCAGCTCCTGAAAATCCCTGTAAGTTCCTCCCAGAAGTGCAGGGCCTGGAGGACGAGGCAGAAAGAGGAGCGAGCACTGTGGAAAGTCTGGGATGCTTCTTTCTCCCCATCATCCCCTACTTTCACTGGAACACTTCTGTGGGGCAGGGTGGATTCTGTGTTCTGGGGAGGGGCTGGCTGGGAAAGTGAGGCCTAGGGTGCAGACTGACACAATTGCTGATTGCTGAGGCTGATACCTTGTGGCACTGTGTCTCACCAGTGATCAATGAGCTGGACGGCCTGGCCAAGGGTCAAGAGACGGACCACCGGGCTGGGGGCTATGCTCGAGTGGTACAAGAAAAGGCCCGGAAGTCCATCGAGTTCCTTGAGCGGCGATTTGAGAGTCGGGACCCTTGCCTACGGGCGCTGACCAGCCGTGGCAACGAACTTGAATCCATTGCCTTCCGCAGTGAGGACATCACTGGCCAGCTGGTGAGACCCCCAGCAGAAGTCATGCCTATAGTCAGCCTTCAGAACAGGTTCTTCAGGCGTGGGGGTTAAAAAAAGGTCAGTCAACCTGGGCAGCCACCATCGAAGCCTAGGAATGGGAGTTTCGTGTCACACATGGCACAGGTGAACTCAGCCAAGTAGGGCCAGGGCATGTATGGGAGGGACTCTGGGAGGTGACCCTTCCCAGCACCCCAGAGGCAGAGTGTACCTGTGCCTCCACCTCCTCCACATGGCGCCCCCTCCTGCCCAGTAGCACTTCTCACACTCTCTTCTTCCAGGGTAACAATGATGACCTGATCCTCTCCTGCTGCCTTCACTACTGCAAAGACAAGGCTAAGGACTTCATGCCCACCAGCAAAGGTACAGTTCTGCCTCTGCCTCAGGATTATCTGTTCCCTCCCCTACCTTGTTCTGCCATCCTCGGCTGGGGACAAGTTTGAGGAATTGGGGGTCAGTCCTCAGGCAAGCTCAGTCTCCTGCCCTTCTGGAAGTCAGACCCTCCTATCACAGCTCCGCACCGCCCGGGAAATGTCAGAGGACCCTGGGCCAACTAGGGATGGGCCTAGCCCAGGAAGCCAGGCTTCAGGCCGCGAGCTTTCCCGCTCGGCGTGTATCCATTTCCTTTCTTGGGTCCTCAGTGAGTTCTCTTGACAGCAAGAATGTCTTTATGATTCAGTGTAGCTTATTCTGGCCCTAGTCTCCTGAGCCCGGCCCTCTGCAGCTCTGAGAGGACAGTCCCCAGTGGTCCCTGCTCAGAGCCATGCTCATCCTCTTAGTTCATCCTTGATGTTTACCCTGTATCAGGCTGGGGGTGGAGGGACTTCCCCAGTGAGTAGTGGGCTTTTTTCTTCCTGTCTCTATGTTGGTAAGCTACAGGACTTCACAGGCTGGCTGGAATTGGAGGCAAGGGAGGGCTGGGGCACCTCATTCAACCCGGAACTTTCCTGCACAGCCCCTTGGAGTCAATGAAGCTCAGGTGTTTTCTGCTCTTGACTCCCAGGAATATGACATTTCTCTTTTTTTTGGAAGGAATTCCTAAGACCTCCTAGTTCAGTGTCATCTGCAGAACTTACCATTCTCACCATTTGGCTTCTGTCTACATATATTTACTATCTTGCCATTGTCTTTTAGTCATTGTCACTCACTTCCTCTGCTTATTTTCCTGGGTCTGGCTTCCAGGCTGGTCTGGGGATTGACTTCTCTGCTGCTGTTTCTCCCACCCACACTAGTGCAGCCCCTCACTCCTGCTCAGTCTCTGTGCCTGCTTCTGGTAATGAGTCCATAACTGCTCTTCTTCAGGCAGGTCCTACCATGTGGCTTGCACATACTGTCCTTTAGAACCAGATCTAGAGCATTCGAGTGGTAAAAAGGAGTCCTCGCTGAGCCAGAGGAGCTTGGGCTCTGCTCCCAGGCAGCTTCCTAGAGGGTCACCTTCTGAGGGAGAGGTAGGCAGGCGTGCAGAAGGCCTTGTTGGGAAGTATGGTTCAGATACTGCTGTGGCCCCACCCAGCCTCAGAGCTGTTTCGTTCTTAGCAGAGACACATTTTGGCTTTGGCCCTACTAGTCTCCCCACCCCCACCCCACTTCACCCCAAACAGCCTACAGGAACCCATTGCCATCCTAGGGACCGCCCCTATCAGAATTACATCAGCAACGGCTGGTGTAATCAAACCCCATTTGTCAGTGTGAATTCTTAGCAGATTAACTTGTCAGATTCACAGAGAAACTGTCACCAAATGTTTATGTGTAAACGATGTTGAATTTTAAAATCATGTGGATTATGGCGGATAGGGCCTGACAAGATGACAGTCTCTGGTTTCTAACAAAGTGAAGTTACCAGTGTCAAAACAGAGGATGTTTATTGTTAAAAATGTCTCAAAGTATCCACAGAAACCCCTGCAGACCCCTGCCAGCAGTGCTGGGCCTTGGTTGGCTGACCTAAAGCCTGGGACTCTCCTGGTCTGAGTCCCAGGGCAGGAATGGCGAGGCTGTGGACAGACTTGGGCAGCCAGCTGGGAGCCGCACACAGCACAGCACTCACACTCCCCAGAGGGTCAGGCCCAGGCAGTTAAGTGGTCACAGAGCAGCCCCTGTACCCATGGCTACCTCCTTTTTCCTCTGCCCACCACAGCCCCTCACTTCCCTTCACACCCTCTTCCACCTCTCCCTACCACCAGCCCCACGTGCCTCTCCCTCCTTCTTCCCCCAGACTCCTCCCAAGGCTGACAGCCAGTCTCAGCCTCCCTGCTTGGAGCTGGAAAGCCTGAAACTTCTCAGGTTCAACATGGACATTTGCAATCTCCCAGCCCAGGCAGCGCCGGCAGGCAGTAGGCCCTACAGGATGTTTCCTGTGCCTTCTGTCTGCTGGCCTGGCCCCAGCCTGGGACTAAGGAGTGAACTTGCCACCTGAGGGGCTTTGCCAGGGGTGGGGATGTCCCTTGTGTGAGTACTTGGCCCTAGTTTAAATTTTCCCCAATACATTAAAAGGTTAGGGAGTTAGGGGAAGAGAGGTGGTAGAAGGCATCTTCCTACTCTAAAAAGAATGAAAGCTGTCTGTGCCAATATAGAAAGATCTTAAAAACATATAAAATTTGAATAAAATAAGTATGGCTAGTATGATGATAATATTGTAGGAGGGAAAGTTTATATAACAAGTATATATACTTGTACATGTGCATAAAGAAATCTGGAAGATCTACCCTGGAGAACAAGGCCAGGGACACATGAGGGAGAAAACTGGGAGGATGGGCCTAACTTGATCTTTCTTTTTTTGTCTCCCCTGTGCTGTAGAGATTGTCACCATGGATTACTTTTATTTAATAGAGGAAATCATTTGGCTATAGCCTCAGGGCCACTTGGTATGGCCTCCTCCCCTCAGACCTGCATTGAGCTAACCGCTCTGCTTACATCTGGCAGTCTATAGACACTCTATATTCCATCTTTCATTTTCTACCTCTTAATACCTGAAGCATCAACCTGCTAGTGTTGGAGGGAGAGGATGCATAATAAGATGAGTATTCTGAGTTGGGGGCCAGCCGTGCAGTAACTAGAAGCTTCCAGGCCAGAAACTGGAAGAGAGCAATGCTTAGCCGGGAGTTTTCATCCTTTTTCTAGCTTTGCCCGAGAACTCAACACAGTGCCTTTGAGTTTGGAAGGAGTGGTAGGAAAGGGGCTTCTGCTCCCTCAGTTCAGAGTATGTGTACTGGGAGAGGGGTGTGTAGAGGCCAGTGGTCTGGGCAGCTCTCAAGACACAAAGCAGCACAATCCCATGCAGGAGGCAGGGGTCCAAAGCAGAAGGGCAGCCTTGGCCCAGCTTGGCCCTCTGTAAGCCAGAGGGAAGGGGCATCCTTAGCCTATCATCTGCATGAGGGCAAGGATTTGTGGAAGGGCCAAGAAATGCCTGGCCTTGACCTCCAGGACCATATTCACTTCCAGAGAGAGGAGAGGCAGCCAGTGCCTCTGCCTCCTGCCCTCAGTGCAGTTCTTCCCCTCTCTTGTGCCAACAGAAGAGCCAATCCGGCTACTGCGGGAGGTGGTGCTGCTGACTGATGACCGGAACCTGCGTGTGAAAGCGCTGACGAGGAATGTGCCTGTGCGGGACATCCCGGCCTTCCTCACGTGGGCGCAGGTGGGCTGAGCGGGCCACACCAGGGCTCATCCCCCATGGAACCGTTCCTGAGAGGCCACCAGGTGCCCAGTGCAGCACGGAAGATGGCCACATGCCTGAGCCACCAATCACCCAGACAATAAACCATCCTCTTCCAACCCACACTGTGGCCGTGCTGTGGGGGAGCTAGTCCTCACAGAGCCCCTCCCAAGGGTTGGGCAGAAGCTGCTGGGACCCTCCTGGGCTGTGGAGATTTAGTAGGGAAGTGGCTGGCTGCAGCGACAGCAGGTGGGACTGCAGGTGGGCAAGCTAGACAGGCTGCCCATGCTCGCAGCCTTTCTCCCTCCCCCTGCCTACTTCAAGGGCTAGGGGAAGGCCTCCTCTGCCTGTGAACTCAGCCACTTTCTCAGGTGGTGATAGGGCAAAGGGGTTAGTGTTTCCATCAGATGCCAGTGAAATCACAGGTCCCATTACTCTGCTTCAGACCCCTGTCCTGAATGTATCCAAGCTTGGTCATGCCATGGAAAGCATGCCCAGGGTGTGTCTTTCTCCTTGAGGCCTGGATTTCCACATGGACCCAAGTTGGGCTCTCGACACCACCTTCCAAACAGCAGCCCTTGACTCCCACGTCTATCCACCCCCACCCCAAACATACACATCCATCCTGCTGTTCTTCCTTCCCTTATCAATCTGGGTCCATTATACTTTGCCACCTGTTTTCCCCATGGATGGTCATGGGTCTATAGAGGGAAGGAGCATCTGGTCTCAGGCCCATACTTCCTGGGTGGCCTTTGCCTGCTTCCTTTCCTGTCTTTGGCCTTCCTTTTGCTCTAGTTCCCACTGAAGAAAATTTCCTCAGATTTTTCTCACTTCTCTCCTCCCCTCTCCTTGTCTTCCCTCCTACCCCCTGAATCATCCCCACCCTCCTCCTCCTCCTAGTTGATCCCTCACACCTCTCTCCCCTCCTTGGTCCCCTCAATTTCCTCACCTCAGCTCCTTGCTATGGGGGTTCTCACTCTGAATCTCCCTCTTCCTCCAGTACCTGTCTAATTGAGCTTTCCCACCCCACACCTCCTTTCCCAGGCCCCAGTGCTCTGAGAAGCTTCCAGGCCAGTAACTGGAAGAGAGCAATACCTAGCCAGGAGTTTTCATCCTTTTTCTAGCTTTGCCCGAGATCTCAACACAGCACCTTTGAGTATTTTGTTGCCTCTTTATCTGGCACCTGAATTCAAAGCCTCACTCAAGAGGCTTCCTACTAGGAATGTGTTCTCTCAACCCAGAGACAGTGATGAGGGGAAGACAAGGTTTTGAGGTGGAGCCAACAGTAAATTTTGATGGGACCAATGGAGGTAACCCCCAGAACCCCTGTCTGACTTTATAGCCTGCCTAGAGTATGGGAGTAAGGCTGTGCCCTTCTGAGGCCCAAAAGGAGGAGGGGCTGTACAGGAGAGCCATGGCCAATGGATTTGAGGGTGTGAGTCCCTGTGGCCTCAGAAGACTGGGCTCTTTGGGAAAGTGTCCCCAGCCTCTCCTTGAGATCCTCTCCTCTGGATGAAGGCTAATGACTGGGTGGGTGGGAGAGAGACCCAGCTCTCCTTTCTGTCCTGTTCGCAGCATTGGTTTTGTTTCCTTAATAAATTTTTAGTTATGAAACATACCTGACCTCTTGCTGATCTGTCTGTGGGGCTGGGGAGGAAGGAAGGTCCAAGCTTCTACACCTGTGGAAGGGCCCTGTGACTGGTCCCGCCACCCACTCTGTTCCTAGTGCAGGGTGGAAGAGAGCTACAGGGTCCAGGGTCCTTGATTACTGCTTTATTGCTGTTTGGTTCGAGTATAGAAAATGGAAGCGGCTCTGAAAGAGCCTGTGTACAAGGTAGAAAATATACAAAAAAGTAGGAGGGAGCTAAAGAGACCACGTTCCAGCCCAGCCCAACCTGGGCTCGGGATTTGGGGCTGCCCTGGGCGCATGCAATAAATATGGTCCGGGGCCTCAGGGAGGGAGAAGGGGACACCGCAGGAGTGGGAGACCAGGTAGGCCGGGCTGTGTCAGCCCTCTGACTTAAGAGGGGGAAGGGTTGGCCCTGGGGCTAGTGCCGCTTGTGCAAAATGAGGAACTTCACATTATCAGTCCCGGGGCGGGCGGGAGCGGGGGGCAGGGGGCCCTCCGGCCGGCTCAGTCCCCTCCCAGCTCCCCAAATCTGCCCGACGCTCCGACCCCAGCGGGGAGATTCACAGTGAGAATGGGTGTGGTCGCAAGGGCCGGAGGTAGGGCTGGAAGCGCCCCAATAGTGACACCCCTACCCCCAAGAGCATCACGGAGCTGGGTGAGGGGGCCAACGAACCACAGGAAGAGACGGAGAAGGGCCGGGGTCTCCTTTGGTCAAAGCTGATATCAAAAATATAAATCTCCCTTCCCCCAACCCACCCCCGTCCCGGGTTTTCCTCTCGACCCCATCCCCCGGGCTAAGGCACAAAGCAGTGAGGCCAGGCTAGCCCATAGAGGGGTGGGGCCGCCGCCACTGCAGTGACACTGCTGCTTCTACTATAGTTGTCCGAGTGCGGTTTGCCTGATCGCTGCTATTCCGTGGGGGCACGGGCCGAGGGCCACGCGGCGGTGGCGGCGGCAGCGACAAGGCAAGCTGGCAAGGGGCGCTCTAGGTGGGTGAGAAACGGTCGATGGTCCGACCGTCAGGCCCGGCAGCCAGGTGAGCTCCCTGGCTCAGCACCTCGGCCGCCTTGTCCGGGCTGAGACCCAGCTCCGCGGTGAACTTAGCCAGCGGGTACAGGCTCTCGAGCGCCACCTTGGGGTCGTGCAGGAAGTGCGTGGTCTGCGCCAGCAGCTCGGCCGCGGCTGCCTTATCCTGCTGCTTCAGGCTCAGCTGTTCAGCCGTGAGGCGGGCCACAGCAAAGACCCCCTCGGGGAAGTCGAGTTTGCCCTTGCCATCCGGGCCGGGGACGCCGGGAAGGCCCCCCAGCCCCGCCAGCGCCCCGGCTGCGCCAGCTGCGCCACCCACGGCATGCATCTTCATGTGGCTGATGAGGTTGCGTTGCTGTGCGAACTTGCCACCGCACACCTGGCACTCGTAGGGCTTCTCGCCCGAGTGGATGCGCATGTGCTCGGTGAGGCGGTACTGTCGTGTGAAACGCATGCCACACGCGTCGCATGCGAAGGGCTTGAGGCCCAGGTGGCTGCGCATGTGGCGCGTCATGGTCCCGCGCTGCGTGAACTTCTTCCCGCAGATGGTGCATGGATAGGGCCGGGTAAGCCAGTGCGTCTTCTCGTGCTGCCGCAGCGTGGCAGGGTCCTTGTAGCTCTTGTCGCATGACGCACAGCGGTATGGCCGCAGCAGTTCGCCCAGTCCGCCAGGAGCCCCAGCTACCTTGTCCCCACTGCCTCCGAAAGGGGGCCCCAGGCCGGCGGCTCCCGCTGCTACCTCAGCCGCCTCGGCCCTGCCATATAGCGCCTCCTCCTCCTCCACGTGCGCTTCCACATGAGCGTTCAGCTGCTCTGAGCTGGGAAAGCCCTTGCCGCACGGGATGCACACATACAGGTTGTCACCGAAGCTCTCAGGCTCACCATAAGCCAGGTGTGGACATGGGTAGCCCTCGAGGTGGCCGCCAGGCGGGCTGGGGTCCTCGCTGCTGCCAGTCTCCTCGCTGCTGCTTTTATAGTCGTCGCCGTCGCCGCCTGCGCCAGGCCCGTCCAGGCTGCCCGGGTAGCGCGGCGGCGGCGCTAGCCCAGGGGAAGTGGCTGGGTCCCCGCCGCGCTCCTCGCAGCGATCTCCGGGAGAACCGCGCTCCCGGCCTAGCTCATCGCCGTAACTGCCCAGGCCTGGCTCGTGCTTCATCCAGCGGTAGAGAAGACTGGGCCCGTCAGGGCGGCCGGGGGGCTCGGGTCCCGGACTGCCGCCGCCACGGAACGGATCCGGAGGCGGTATGGCCTCCTCCAGCTTCTGGAAGGGCAGTGGCGGCAGCGGCGGCAGGACAAGCGGTGGTTCCTTGTAGACTGCGGGGCCGGCGCTGGGAGGGCTGTCTGGGCGCGGAGGCAGCTCGCGCTCGCCCAGCGGCCGCTCGGGAGGCAGGGAGCCCGGCGGGCTTTTCTTGGACAGGTCCAGGCCGCAAAGTGGAGAGCAGCGGCGCTCCGAGGCGCAGAGTGCAGCGGCTGGGCCGGGGCCCGAGGCGTACAACTCGGCACAGTGCGTGTTCACTGCGGCCTCGGGGCCCGAGGGCGGCTCCGCGCTGGGCGGCGGCGGAGGCCCCGCTGGGGATGAGTAGCAAGCCTGGATGACGGGCGTGGCGGCCCGCAGGCCCCGGCCTGGCCGCCCATAGGGTGCATAGCCACCGCCTCCACCGCCGCCTCCCCGCAGGTGGCAGTACTTGCCGTGGCGCTTGAGGCGCTTCTTGCACAGCGCCACGAGGTCGGGGATCTGCAGGTAGCTGGCAGCGGCCAGCACGGCTCCTAGGCTCGGCTCGGTCCCCGGAGCAACGGCCGCTGCTGCCGCGGCCTCGGCGCCATCAGCCAGACGGCCTGTGTAGATGAAGTCCAGCACCAGACGGAACACCGCAGGGCTCACCATGTCATGGTCCAGGTTGAGCAGGTTGTCGTGCACCACCAGGGACTTGAGGTAGGCGCTGCTGGCTGCCAGCACGTTTTTGTGCGCGCGGAAGAGGGCGTTCTGCACCACGATGATCACGTCGCACAAGAAGCCCTTGGTGCGCTGGTTGTTGAGCTGCAGCAGCAGCTGCCTCGAGTGGCCGGGCGCCTCCATCGTGTCCAGCATTGTCTGCCCAGCACAATCTCCTGCGGGGACAGACACCAGTCTGGTCAGGGCCACAGGAGCCCTCGCCGCCGGTTCCCAGCCCTGCGCCTCTCCCCTCCACTTCCCCTTCCCCTCAGCTAGGCAGGGGCATCGAGCACCGGCCTGGGCACTGGTGGAGGATGAGTGGCCTCCGAGTGTGGAAGCCTAGGCCGGCAGCTCGGACCAGAAGGAAGAAAGTGGCTGTGGAGAGGAGGTCAAGCAGGCCTGCACCCCCTTGCCTGGAGGCACTGGCACACAGGCTGGGTTCTGGGGACTTCGACGGAGAAAACTGTTTAGGCGAAGTGACCCTTTCGGAGACAGTTACCCGATTTGAGGAAAATGTCCGCTTCAGGAAAAGTCATTCAGGGCCGAGAAGTTTGCCCAAGTGGGATCTAAGGGAGCCGAATGAAAAGCGCCTCCCGGCTCGGGAGAAGTTGCCTCAGTTGGGGGAAGTGATCCGGAGGAGGGGAGCGCCGTGGCTGCCGTGGCGCCGCCTGGCTGGGGGCTGTCAGGCCCTAGATGGGGCCCGGACGGCGGCCGTGGCGCGGGAAGCGGAGGCAGCCGCTGCGGTGGCGGGCAGAGCACGAAGGCCGGGCCCCGGCGCGGGGAGGGCGTTATATCGGGGCAGGAGGCTGAGGCAGGAAGCAGGTGGGGGGGAGGGGGGAGCCACGCAGCTCCCAGGGGAGGGAGGGGGCAGCGCCCCGGGCGGGCACGGCGCAGCCGGCTGCGGCCCTGACCCCGGCCTGCGCCCCACCCGAGTCCCGGCCCGGCGTCGGCCTTAGGGCTGCATTCACGGCCTGGCACCTACTCTCCGCAGCTCCCCTCGGCCCCTTTTCCATGGGAACTCCGCCGCCCCAAACTTAGGGAAAAGTTTCCCAACTTCAGACATGCCGGGAGGGCGCGCCAGTCCCAGTCCCTTGGCTCCCAGCTTTTTTCCTCGCCCCTCATTTCAGCAGCCGGGCAGCAGTGGGGCCTGAGCTGAGCCCTGAGGTGCCCTACCCGCCCGCTCGCCGGCCCGATACTGTTCCCCGCCTGGCCCGCAGGGCCTCGCGGCCCGTTACCTGCGGCCGCAGTCGGGCCGGGCTTCCCTCCCCGCGGTGATGGCAGCTCCTAGCCGGCGCCCCACCCGCCCCGCTGCCAGGCGCCGAGCTGTGCCAGGACAGCGCCCCTGCCAGCCCCGCCCGTCAGCTCTCCCCTTCCCTTCCCCTCGCCTCTCCAGCCCATGTGCAGGCAGACCCGGCCCGGCCGCTGACCCCGCCGTGAACCCGGCGCAGAGTAGCGACCCGGTGGTCTTGAGTCTTCCAGGGGCGACACCCGTAGTTCCCAACGCCAGCCGCATTGGGACGCTTGCATCGGATGATGCACCCAAGACGTCCAGAGCGCGAGGACCGGGCTGTCCGGGTCCCCTGTCCCTCCCGGTCCCCAGCCCGAGACCCACCTGGGGGGCATGTCGAAAGCCCCGGGCCCGGCTGCCAGCGGATCCGGGGGGACGTGGCTGCGCTGCGCTGCCCTCCGCCCGCCGGGCCCCCGGTCGGTCTGTCCTGTTGCTCCGTCCTCCCCGCGTCCCGGTCGCGTCTCAGCCCCGCCGCGCTTTCCGCACACTCTTATCTGGAGCGCCCTGGGCGGGCAGGCTCTGCTGCAGCTATGGCGCCACCTCGTGGCTTCTCCGGGCTTTGCCTTGAACAGCCGCGACCTCCCTCCTGCGCACCTGGGCTAGAGGCTCGCAGATGCGCAGCTGGATCGGGGAGGAGGGGCCTATTCGCAGGTTAATCCTCCTAGATATGCCCACCTGGGGACCCAAGCCCTGGACCTGCGAGCCCACAGCCCCCCGGGGTTTTGAGCTAAACGCTTCCGTATACATGTCTTCGGTTTCTCACGTTGCCCCAATTCGGAGAGATCCTTGCCCTCAAGGAGGGCACTCTCGTGACAGTAGATGTTGGGAGGGAGATGTAGATGTCGTGACAGTAGATGTTACGGAAATCCTAAGGGAGAAAGAAGAAAATAGGATCCTTGAAACTCTTCTTAGACATTCTTGGATGTCTAAGCACACCTACCCTCATTCAGATACATGTGTTAGGTGTGCACAGAATAAGTCCGTTTGCATTCAGATGCCCTCGAAGTATCAACACCCGTGGGCGCGTATATTTTTGCACAAACACACACCTGCCCCCTTCTGGGAGTCCAAGTCCCGGGCCCTCCGTGAACCTGAGCAGAGGGTTTACCCAAACAGCTCTCCTTGAACTTGGTCTCTGGAGGGACCCCAGGATATTCGACTTGGAATAGCTGGACAACGCCTCTTAGGGTTCCTGCAGAAACAAATCCAGTCCCCAGATTCCCAAGGGAGCCGTTTTGAGGGATCCGATTGGAAGACCCTGTCTCCAAACTACAGACCCGAGAGAAACGGGCCTAGAGGGCCTGCAGCCTGGGATCCCCCGCAAGGTCCTGCGCCCCACTTGAAAGACCGGTTTTTGCAGGTGACTCCCCTTCTGGGAGGGAGGGGAGCCGGCACTGACGCGCAGGCACTCGCTGGGCTACTCCGGAAGTGTTCCCACGCCGCCCAGCATCAGGCTGGTGGGGGGCATCAGATCTCGCCGCGGTCCACGCTCCGCCTCCTCCCCGCACCTCCTGACCCCCGCCCACACGTGAGGGTGGGAGTGGGTTCCCAGGAACGCCTGCAGCTTCTGATTGGCTGCACTTCCCTCAGCGCCCAGCTGGGGCGCAGAGTTACCATAGTAACCGGTGAGGTTCGCCGAGATCGCGTCTCTCCTAAGCCTTGGAGAACTTAACAACCACGCAGGGCCACTGGGCAGATGGGGGGCCGCCGTTGCGGCCCACGAGTCCTCAGCCCCCAAGTCCCTTCCAGAAGTAATGGCTGAGTCACTCATTGAGGAGATGCCGGCGCGGCCACTCTCAGTCCCAGACAGACAATGAGGGCTCGGTCGCCCCCAAGAGGCTCCCTTTCCTCCGCAGGCGACTTCATATCATAACCTCGGGGCCAGGAGGCGGCTCCTGGTCCCTGCACGCTCTTCTCACTCACACTGCGTACTGAGGCCACCCTCACCCTGTTTCCACTCAGTGTTCTGTGTCAATCTTATGCCAATCCTCTCTTCTGTCTCTCTATGGTATCATCACTGGGGAAGTGATGAGATTCCAAGAATGAAAATGGTTATCTCCTGAGCTGCCAGCCATTATGGGCAGAGACGGTCATGCTGTGCGGTGAGAGGGAAAAGTGAACAGAGTGATGGAGGGAGGCGGGAAGTCTCAGATGTACTCTTAGAGCTGGGCTTTGATGGATGAATAGGAGTTCTCCCCCCAGGCAGGAAGGCATTCCTGGAGAAGATAACCTCTGAGACAAAAACCTGGAGGCAAAAAAAAAAAAAAAAGAAAATTAAATTTAAAAAATAAATTAAAATTAAAAAAAAAAAACTCACAGTGGCCAGATCCTAAAGGTTCTGGAGAATCTCTCTGACCTCATTTCTTTTTTTTTTTTTTAATTTTATTTATTCATTTTTAGAGAGGAGAGAGAGAGGGAGAGAGAGAGAGACAGAGAGGGAGAAAGGGGGGAGGAGCTGGAAGCATCAACTCCCATATGTGCCTTGACCAGGCAAGCCCAGGGTTTCAAACCGGCAACCTCAGCATTTCCAGATCAACGCTTTATCCACTGCACCACCACAGGTCAGGCTCTCTGACCTCATTTCTGCTGTAATCTTTTATCCTCTTGATGGGGCCAGATCCTACACCCACAAGGAGCCGCCCTTCAGGTCTCTGTCTCTTTTGTGCAGGAGTAGACTCTGTCCACTGTGAACTCATCCCGGTATCTGCTGTGCCCATTGTCCTTGTTTTTAACACTCTTCTCCAATACCCACTTTCCAAGTTAATTCACACCCCAGCCCCTACCTTCAAGTTGTCCTTACACCTATTGTATATAGGAGTGTCTCAGAGACCTGGCCCCAGTCTATTTGCCCTCCTGTGGCCTTCATTCTTCTTCAATTGTTCACCTTCCCCGCCCTCTCTAGTTCCTCCTGCTCTGGCCTGGCGCTGCCTCCTCCCCACCCCAACCCAACTCTGCTCTCTGAACACACTCCCTTCCTACATTTAGAACTCACCTCAATTGATGGAGTTAGGCTGGGGCCAGGATCATTCATTTCCCTGCTCCTGTCCAGGGGAACTTTGCCCCACATAGCATGTCCTCTTCCTGCCAATTCTAACCTCTAGGAACTCATAACTCTGCCAGGAAGTGGTCTCTGCCACCCCCTTGAGAACCGTCTCTGCCAAGCTGCTGAGTCCCTGGTCTCCTTCATTCATCACCATCATACGGGCTCTGCCAATGCCCATCATCCCACAGATGGGTCCTAAACTCGGTCTGCTGGGTGCCCGGGTCTGAAACTGACTTTGCTGACCTGTCCTCCCCCTCTTCCACTTACTGAGGATCCTCTTCCTCTCACCCCTCTTCTCCTGCCACCTTTTGCCCAATTCCCCCACAAAGGACCCTCCCTTGCTCATTTTATGGGAGTCCAAGCCACCCTACTCAATTTTTCTGCCTTGCCTCGGGTCTCCAGCTCTCGACTGAAACCTGGATCCGCACTGGGAACTCTTTCCATGCCCAGCTTCCTCCTGCAAAGTCTTCCAACACTCCTGAGCTCCCCCCCCCCACTCTTTCCCACTATTCCCCTACATCAGCGCTCTAGATGCTGCTCTCCAAGGGCCCAGCTTCCTCCCCTGCCCCCCCTCCGGGGTGACAACACCTCCTGGTCAAGAGTATAACGCCGCCGCTGGGCATCTTGCGACGTCTCAGAGCTGTCGGGTTCAGGAGCTGAGGTGTGGGAGTGGAGACTACCGGGTGAGGAGGACCTTGGGAGACTGGGGGAGGGGGAGGTTGCGCTCCAGGTGTCCCAGAGTGAATGAACACGTAAGAATCTCGTTCGACCTCCCGACACTATCCCACGGCCCCAGCCAGCAGTTCCGGAAAGTTAACCCCTTGTAGACTGGTACGGGGGGCACAAGCTCCCCCCCTGTTTCTGCTTCCGGGCGCCCTGCTCCTGCTCCCAGCTCCCCAACGCCTAGGTCCCCACCCCCATCCCTTCGTTACTATAAATAGCCCCTCTTCCCGTTTCCTAAATTCCCTGCTGACGTCGGCAGCGCGTCAGTGTGTAGGAGCCGCGGCCGCATGAATGAGCCGCCGCACGAGTACTACGCGCGACTATAAAAGCCGCCGCGCCAGCCGGGCTGCAGGAGGCGAGCGGGCGCGGGCGCGGGCGCGACGCGGCTGGACAGGTAAGCAGGACCGCCCGCCTGACGGGCGGCAGAAACGGACAGGAGGGCAATGAAGAGGACGGTAGGCGGCAGGTTGGAGGGCCCCTTCTGGGTGGAGTTGGGGATAGGGTGCGGGGCGCGGGTTCCCTCGCAGCTGGTGGAGCCCGGGCCGGAGGCGTACGCAGAATTGTGTGCAGCACCTGCCCGCACCCGGATGGAGACGCAACCACTTCGGAGGAGCATCGAACAGAGGACGGACCCCAGAGTCCCAGCCGCTTTTCCTGGGGCTCCTGCGCCATCCTCCCAAGAAAGTGGGGCGAAGATGCTTGCGCCTTAGGAGACGCGCCCCCTCCTTCCCTTCCCCGCAACGCAGTGACTCAGCCTCGCTGCCCCCGGCCGGCAGAGGCGGACAGCAGCTGCTGCTCTCTTGGGCCCCCGCCCTGCATTCAGCCTGGGCGCCCCCACCCCGTCTCGTCGGTCGGGCTGCTCCCTCTGTGTCCCTCTACATCACACCGGCGGGCCCACACGAACATCGACAGCATCCTGCCGCTGCGCGAGGAGCTGTCCTCTCAGGACCGGGGGCGGGGCCTCGTCGGGACAGCCCGCCCCACCCCCACTGACATCCCCCACCGCCGGAACCGTCTTTTAGCTGGGACATCTTTGACGTCACGGGGCTTTGACGTCAAGGTCCGCGTGCCTGTCCGCGGGAGACGCAGGGGAGAAAGAGCAGCAGCGCCCCCAGCTCCACTACGGGCGATGGAGGCACTCCCCTAACCCCCCTATCCTCTGCTCCCCGGCCACCCCCTTGCCCCCGGGCAGCGCGCCGCCACCTTGGCTGTAGACTGCTTACTGCCCGGGCCACCCTCAGTAACAGTCTCCAGTCACGGCCACCGACGCCTGGCCCCGCCCCAGGACCGCGGACCCTGCCACCTGCCGCGCCCCCCGGGCCCTCTGTCCCCTAGGGTTCTCAGCCCCGCGCTTGAGCTCGTGCCGCCGCTGTCCGCGGTACTGATCCAGCACAAGCTCCGCCATCAGGCGGTCCTTTCCCTGGTCTCCAGGGACCGCGAGGGGCGGCGGGCCCACACGCACACGGTTCAGCCGCGTAGCAGTCCTGCGCCGGGTCCCCGCGCGCCGCCCCCGCGCCCCCACCCGCGGTCCTGACGTCAGCCTGACTGGAGCTGCAGCGCACCCCGCCCCCGCGTCTCCAGGGCAACCGTGGCTTTCGATTGTTACTGTGGGAACCGGAGGTAACAGTCTACAGCCATGGTCGCCCCGCAGCACGCCCACGCGCCGCGCCACGCTGCACCGCTCAATGCCAGCGGAGCAAGGGAGAGACTGAGAGCAGGAGGAAGCGGGGGCGGTGAGTCAAGATTCGAGGTGTCTGAGGGGTGGCGGGAGGTCTGACGCAGACAGGCAGGCAAGCTCCTCCCGCGTCTAATTGGCGCGCTTCCACCGAGGAAAAGAAGGAAGTAGAGTGTGCGGAGTATGTCTGACCATCCGCTTGAGTGACCGTCCTGTTCTCTTAGCCAAGATATTGCAGCCAAGAGATGCTGAGAAAAGGGTAGTTATGAGATTTGGGTTCTTTTTATCGCTTTATGGGAGAGAGGCTGCTGGGACCTGGAAGCAAGAAAAAATGTTTGCTTCCTGGGGACAGAAGTGGGTAGACAGAAAAGTTTTTTTTGTTTTTTGTAGGAAGAGACAGGAAGGGAGAGAGATGAGAAGCATCAACTCATAATAGCAGCACTTTGGTTGTTCATTGATTGCCTTGGTGTGGGGGTGGCTCAAGTCAAGCCAGAGACCCCTTGCTCAAGCCAATCACCTTGGGCTTCAAGCCAACGACCATGGGGTCATGTGCATGATCCCACGCTCAGGCCCAGGAGCCCGCGCTCAAGCTGGGGACCTTTGGGCTTTAAACCTAGGTCTTCAGCGTCCCAGGCCAAAGCTCCATGCACCATGCCACCACCACTGTGCAACAGCTTTTAGAAACCCTTAGCTGAGTATGCAAAGGGCAAAGAGTAATTCTTGAACCCATTTTCTGATGGAGTTGCAGCCTCCTCCTACTCCTCTCCCTGTTCTCAGATCCTCTGAACCATGTAGGATAAGGGAGATTCCCAATCCTCAGGAAGCCAGTGGGCTTGTGAAGTTAACCAGGTCCCTAAAGCACTGTCTGAACATGTCAGCATCCTCCCCTCAGTCTATCTCTATGCATGTTATCATTTTTTTATTCATTTTTAGAGAGGAGAGAGAGAGAGACAGAGAGAGGAGAGACAGAGAGAGAGAAGGAGGGAGGAGCTGGAAGCATCAACTCCCATATGTGCCTTGACCAGGCAAGCCCAGGGTTTCGAACCGGTGACCTCAGCATTTCCAGGTCAACGCTTTATCCACTGCGCCACCACAGGTCAGGCAGTCTATCTCTAGATGTTAGATTCCAATTTGACACATTATCCAAATTAGCCCTAAAGAGGGGGAGTGAATCAGAGGGACTGAAGTCCTATTATGTCAGTGAAGTGTGAGCAATGACCTCTTTAAAAACAGTGTACAACCTGACCTGTGGTGGCGCAGTGGATAACGTATTGACCTGGAAATGCTGAGGTCACTGGTTCGAAACCCTGGGCTTGCCTGGTCAAGGCACATATGGGAGTTGATGCTTCCAGCTCCTCCCCCCTTCTCTCTCTCTGTCTCTCCCCCTCTCTCTCTCCTCTCTAAAAATGAATAAAGAAAAAAAGAAAGAAAAAAAAAAAAAACAGTGTACAGGTCATCTGCCGCCACCAACACCACCTACAGCAGCAACTGACTGTTGGATATTGGGTGTAAGACTTCCTTAGGGACAGCGTGGGGAATGGTTAATGCAGGCCAGACCTGCCACCCATTAATCCAGGTTTTCTTTACTTGCCCATACCCCTCCTTTTCTAAACCTCTAAGACAACTGGTGCTGGTTTCACAGCTAATCAATGTCCACATGCTGCATTTCTCTCACCCAGGGACTTTGAGTTCTTTTTTTTTTTTTTAATTTTTAATTATTTATTTATTTATTTTATTTATTCATATTTAGAGAGGAGAGAGACAGAGGGAGAGAGAGAGGAGAGAGAGAAGGGGGGAGGAGCTGGAAGCATCAACTCCCATATGTGCCCTGACCAGGAAAGCCCAGGGTTTCGAACCAGCGACCTCAGTATTTCCAGGTCGACGCTCTATCCACTGCGCCACCACAGGTCAGGCCGGGACCTTGAGTTCTTGTATTAAAATGCACTCAATTGCCTGACCAGACAGTGGCGCAGTGGATAGAGCGTCGGACTGGGATGCAGAGGACCCAGGTTCGAGACCCCGAGGTTGCCAGCTTGAGCGCAGGCTCATCTGGTTTGAGCAAAAGCCCACCAGCTTGAACGCAAGGTTGCTGGCTCCAGCAAGGGGTTGCTCATATGAGAAAGCAATGAACAACTAAGGTGTTGCAATGCACAATGAAAAACTAATGATTGATACTTCTCATCTCCGTTCCTGTCTGTCTGTCCCTGTCTATCCCTCTCTCTGACTCATTCTGTCTCTGTAAAAAATAAATAAATTTAAAAAAATTTTTTTAAAAATGCTCTCAGGCCCTGGCCGGTTGGCTCAGCGGTAGAGCGTCGGCCTGGTGTGCGGGGGACCCGGGTTCTATTCCCGGCCAGGGCACATAGGAGAAGCACCCATTTGCTTCTCCACCCACCCCCCTCCTTCCTCTCTGTCTCTCTCTTCCCCTCCCGCAGCCAAGGCTTCATTGGAGCAAAGATGGCCCGGGCGCTGGGGATGGCTCCTTGGCCTCTGCCCCAGGCGCTAGAGTGGCTCTGGTCGTGGCAGAGCGACGCCCCGGAGGGACAGAGCATCACCCCCTGGTGGGCAGAGCTTTGCCCCTGGTGGGCGTGCCGGGTGGATCCCGGTCGGGCGCATGCGGGAGTCTGTCTGACAGTCTCTCCCCGTTTCCAGCTTCAGAAAAATACAAAAAAAAAAAAAAAGAAAAAAGAAAAAAAAAAGCGCATTCAATTCTGGAATCCAGTGGACATCTGTAGTGTATGTAGATGGGAGCAGTGCATTGAGATGCAGGATGGCTAACCAGGTTTCATCAACTAGTTGTTACTTAGGAGGGCATGTTGTTTCTGAGCTTTCTGCAAAATGGAATAACCCTTCTTTCGGGCAAGCCTGATGTGAGGATCAAATAGGATCATGTAAGTAAAAACCTTTAAAAACTGCATAATGCTAATTTGCTATTTTAAGAACTATTAGGCTAGTGCCTGACCAGGCGGTGGCGCAGTGGATACAGCGTCAGACTGGGACGCAGAGGACCGAGGTTCGAAACTCGAGGTCACCAGCTTGAGCGCGGGCTCACCAGCTTTAGCGTGGGGTTGCTGGCTTGAGTGTGGGGCCACTCGCTCTACTGTAGCCCCCCTACTCTGGTCAAGGCACACATGAGAAAGCAATCAATGAAGAACTAAGGTGCCGCAACAAAGAATTGATGCTTCTCATCTCTCTCCCTTCCTGTCTCTATCCCTAGCTGTCCCTCTCTCTGTCGCTCTGTCAAAAAAAAAAAAAAAAAAAAGAGCCATTAGGCTTCTGTCTTTGTGAGGGGGTGGCCCAGCCCTGGGCACTTAAGCAGAATGGACAGGGGAGGGGGCACATCTCTTTGAACAGAACCTCTGGGACTAGGATTGTTGAGAGGTTGTTATGCTAACAGACTCTTTCAATCACTTTAGGAATCTAAAGTGGAATGAGAGGTAGAAAAGGGAAAATGTAGGGATATTCTAAATTAAAGGGACTTTTGCAGTTGGAACCCATCTGGACAAGATGGTCACAGTGGGACAATAACTGTACAATGTTGAGATTTTTAGTATTTTGGAAATCATTTAATGCATCCTACCTCAACTTATTTTATGGATTAGGAAGGTGAGGTCCAAACAGGACATTTAGCCCATCATGTAGTGAGTGGTGGCCTCTGCTTACCTTCTATGAGATAGCAGAGAAAACAATGACCAGTAAGTCAAGAATGCAAGTTCTTGGATCTGAACCAACTACGTGACTTTTTCCTTAGTTGTTAAATTAGGTTAACAATAGTTATCTACCTCTTGAAGTTGTAGGATTAAATTAGGCAGCTATAAAGCTCTGCTTATCACAATGTCTGGCATAGTTAACACTCAATAAATGGTATTATTCTATCCTCTGGATCTCATTTTCCTTAGTTATAAATTGAAAGTGTTAGATCAGTGGTTCCTAAAAACTTATTCCCTCTCCCTAGTGGAGTGCATGGGAATCACATAGGGGGCTTTGATCAAATAATTAATATTAACAGACTTATATTCTATTCTCTAAGTAGTGGTTTTCAAGTATTATGTTGCCTGGAAATTACCAGGGATAGCTTGTCAAAATGCAGATTCCTAGGTTCCAGTGATTGACCCAGTGGACCTAGAGTTTGGCGCCAGTAACCCGTTTGTTTTCTGTTTTTTAATGCATTGATTTTAGACAGAAATATTGATTTGTTCCTGTATGTGCCCTGACTGGGGATTGAAGTGGCAACCTCTGCACATCAAGATGATACTCTAACAAATTGAGCTATCCCGCCAGGGCCAGGACCCCAAATTTTAACATGACTCTGATGCACGTGATCCATAGAATATTTGTGTGTGTGTGTGTGAGGGCACAGCCCATGCCAGGTAACGTTTCTTATCGTTGGAACCAGTGGACCACATGATCTATCCCCTTTTGGGGGAACTTGGATTCTCTGGGGGAATTCTCTTCATCCCAAGGATGAGTTCTGCTGCGCCTAATACCGCTCTGCTCTACCTTCACCCTTTTAACTTTAAGCCCTGGTTTAAAATTCATTCCCCGATATATCCTCCCTTCTCTCCTTTAATCTTCAAGTAGCAGTTGCTTTGGTACATAATCCATTATTTTCAACTCTTGGGACCTTGCTAAAGGGGGCAGCCTATGATTGCCGTGAGAGCTTGAGCCCTAACTGCAGAACCACTGCATTCCATTCTGAACTGCTTATTTCCAGAGAAGCCAAGAATCTGCATTTTTGTGTGAAATTCCTAAAACTCTAAACTACCATAAATCTAATGTTTTCCCTAAAATTCTTTTAAATTCTAGAGAGGGAGAAACATCTATTTGTTGTTCCAGCCATTCATGCATTCATTGGTTATTTATTTTTTAACTTAAGTGAGAGGAGGGGAGATAGACTCCTGCATGCACCTCAATCAAGATCCACCCAGCAACCCGTCTGGGGCCAATGCTCTGCCCATCTGAGGCCATGCTTGCAACTGAGCTGTTTATTTTTTTGTGACAGAGAGAGGGACAGATCGGGACAGACAGGAAGGGAGAGAGATGAGAAGCATCAATTCTTCATTGTAGCATCTTAGTAGTTCATTGATTGCCTTCTCATGTGCCTTGACGGGAGGGGGGGGGCTACAGCAGACTGAGTGACCCCTTGCTCAAGCCAGCAACCTTGGGGTTTCAAACCTGGGTCCTCTGCATCCCAGTCCAACGTTCTCTTCACTGTGCCACCACCTGGTCTTTTCTTTGCAACTGAGCTATCTTTAGTGCCTGAGGCTCCACAGAGCCATCTTCAGCATCCTGGGCCAATGCACTCAAATCAATTCATCCACTGCTGCGAGAGGAGAAGAGATAGAGAAGGGGGAAGGGAGAGGAGGGGAAGCAGATGGTCGCTTCTCCTATGTGCCCTGACCAGGAGAGAAGGAAGCAATGGTGAGAGAGGATGAGAAGCACCAATTCATAGCTGCTTTCACTTTAGTTGTACATTGAACTTCTCATACATGCTTTGACTGGGGCCATACCAATGACCCTTTGCTCAAGCCAGCAACCTTTTGGCTCAAGCTGATGAGGTTTGGGATCGTGTAGATCATTCTCCTACTCAAGCCAATGACCTCAGGATTTTGAACCAGTGATTTCAGCATTCCAGATTGATGCTTGATCCACTGTACCACCACTGGTCAGGCCATTGGTTGATTGTTGTATGTGGTCTGACTGGGATTAAACCCACAACCTTGATGTATCAGGACAGCACTCTTAACCAAATAAGCTAACCAGCCAGGCTTTCATTTTTCCTAAAATTCTACAGGCCAAATCCAACAGGTCTGTAGGAGTAATTCAGTTCATTTCAGAGCCTTCACCTTTTGCCAAGGAAGAGACCCCTTTAAACAGCAATGCAGAGGATGACTATAGCAAAGCACTTTCTCCCCACCCCCACTTTCTGCTGTAATTGTCCTAAACCCAGTTAATTGGGTCTATCTAGACAGGTAATCCAAACTTAAAAAAAAAAAAATCTTAGCTCCTATCTATGGTCAACAACTCAAAATTGGGGGTAATTTAAGGACTATTAGTTTGGCTGTCTCAGAATGGGCTGGAGTATTTGTGCTGCATCCCCAAACCCTAATTTCTGCTCCATTATTTAAGTCACTGGAAGCAACTATGCTTGAGCTAGATAGGGTCTATTGTGATCTAGAAGAGGAACAAGTTGGTTAAGCCTGCAGAGATAGGGCTGAAGTCAGAGAGCAGCGAGGGCCGAGGGTGGAAGTAGGGGGAGTGGCTAAAGTGGGCAGGCTTGAGTGCCTAGAAACGACGCAAACCAGATGGGCTGCTTAGGCCTTGGCTGTGATCACTACATTGTAGCATCAATTTCAGAAATTCTGCAAATGGGGCATTTGGAAAAGGATTTCTTCTGTGCTGCCTTTGGCCTCCATCCAAGATTTATCACCCTCCCACCTCTTGAGCTCACAGTTCAGAGGAGCTAAGGCAGTTATGGAGAAAGCATAGAATCCAAGCCAAGGTTTGACAAAAGGCTAGCAGTGTCTCAGAGACTAGGATGGAGGAAGCCTCCTCTCAACTCAGCGTGGCTCAGAGCCTTGTCAAGTATAGTCTCTTCCCAGAGGTTCTCAGATACAAATTCTCTCACTCAGCCACCAAGGCCTTTCCTTCCGTTTGGGACTTAAGACTTCCACCAAAAATGTGAGTATATACATGCACACATACATGCAATAGCCTCTCCTGGGGATGCTAACTGGAAACACTTCCCTGCTTGTGCTGCTCTGGAGACTGTGTGGATAACGAGATGCTATAAAATGAAATGGGCTTCTTCTTTCTGTATCAGAAAAAGATGCTTAAAATCCAAATCACCACTTGATTGTGTGGCAGTCACAGTGGTGCCAGCCTTTGCTTTTCCCATGTCACCTTCCACTCATTCAGGGCTCCACTGGCCTTTTCCATGTTTAAGTACCAGATGTCAAGGTCAAAATCCATTAAAGCCTCCTGCTCCCCATTTTCTTTCTTTTTTTTAAATTTTTTTATTAAGAGGCAGGGAGGCAAACAGACAAACTCCTGCATGTGCCCCAACCGGGATGCTCTTGAGGCCACTGCTCCATTGCTTGGGCAACCAAGCTATTTTAGCATCTGAGGTGAGGCCATGGAACCATCCTTGGTGCCAGGGCCAACTTGCTTGAACCATTCAATCCACAGCTACAGGAGAAGAGAGAGAGAGAAAGGAAGAGGAGTGGAAAAGCAGATGGTCATTTCTGTGTGCCCTGACCGGGAACTGACCCTGGGACTTCCATATGACAGGCCAATGCTCTACTGCTGAGCCAACTAGCCAAGGCCATTTCCAATTTTCTTGAGTGCAGAGCTGGGCTTATATAATCTGATTTTTAAGAACTGATATTTGGCCTGACCAGGCAGTGTCGCAGTGGATAGAGCGTCGGACTGGAATGCAGAGGACCCAGGTTCGAGACCCCGAGGTCACCAGCTTGAGCATGGGCTCATTTGGCTTAAGCAAAAAATTCACCAGCTTGGACCCAAGGTTGCTGGCTCGAGCAAGGGGTCACTCAGTCTGCTGAAGGCCCATGGTCAAGGCACATATGAGAAAGCAATCAATGAACAACTGGCCCTGGCTGGTTGGCTCAGTGGTAGAGCGTTGGCCTGGCGTGCGGGAGTCCCGGGTTCGATTCCCGGCCAGGGCACACAAGAGAAGCGCCCATCTGCTTCTCCACCCCCCCTCTCCTTCCTCTCTGTCTCTCTTCCAATCCCGCAGCCAAGGCTCTATTGGAGCAAAGTTGGCCCGGGCGCTGAGGATGGCTCTGTGGCCTCTGCCTCAGGCACTAGAGTGGCTCTGGTTGCAGCAGAGTGACGCCCCAGATACACAGAGCATCGCCCCCTGGTGGGCGTGCCGAGTGGGTCCTGGTAGGGCGCATGCGGGAGTCTGTCTGACTGCCTCCCCATTTCCAGCTTCAGAAAAATACAAAAAAGAAAAAAAAAATCAATGAACTAAGGTATCGCAACGAGAAACTGATGACTGATGCTTCTCATCTCTCTCCATTCCTGTCTGTCCCTATCTATCCCTCTCTCTCTCTCCCTATAAAAGAAAAAGAAAAAAAAAAGGACTGATATTTGTCTCTTAATTGGTGACAGTGAGGAGTATTAACAACAGTGAAGGTCCCAGGGAAGGGAAAAGGAGAGGGCAGGAATCATAGAGGCTGCCCCAAAGTCAGTCCCCCAAAGGCAGGGGGATATAAGGGTCCAGGCATTTGTTGATCTTTCACTCTGCAAACTGGTCCAAGAACTTGAGGTAGGCCTGACGCTGGGGTGCAGCAGCTGGAATGAAGTGGCCACCAGAATGGGTGAGAGTGATACATCCAGTGAATCGGCTAGCCAGTTGCACACTCTCCTGAGAGGGGATGACACGGTCAGTGTCCCCAAAAACGTGGAGTGAAGGTAGAGCCAAGGGGCCCTGCAGGATAGTTTCTGGAAGACCAAGGCCCCGAGGACAGAAACCAGATACCAGGATGATAAACTTTGGCAAGGAGAAGCGGGAATCACCTGCTTGGCCAAGGGCACACACCAGGGCTGCTAGTGCAGCCCCCTGGCTGAAACCAAGAAGCCCATCGAAAGGTCCCAATTTGTTCAGAGCCTGTGCCACCGTTTCCAGGGCTTCCTCCAGACCTCTGCACACCGTGGGCTCTTGCAGTGCGGAGAAAACGTCTGCTTCCTGTTCTGAAAACCACCAGCCCCGAAGCTGCTCCTCCGGAGGGCAGGACCCTATGGCGATATGGGAGATATGAGGGGATTAGGCTAAGGGGGAATGCAAGGGGAAAGAAATATGAAAGGGAGGGTTTGGGAATAACAAGGAGAGAAGAAAGTTTGGAGGAAATGAGACTGGGAACAGATTGGCGGGGGGGGGGGAGCCGGAATGAATCAAGGTGGAAACTTGGGAGGCTGGGATGGAAGAAAGGAAGGGTATAGACAAAACAAAGGGAGGGAGGAATGAGTGAGGGATACAGGATGGGCGTAGGCTGTAAGGTGGTATGGAGACAAAGCAAGATGACTCGGAGCGCACTTCCCGGAGCCTGATTCGTCTCACCAGACTCCGGCCCAGAGCCCGCGGCGTCCACGATCGGGTGAGGGCCGCTGAGGCACACGAGTTCGGCGCGGCCCCGCAGCGCCTTCCTTAGCGCTCCCGTTTTCTCGCGGAAGCCCCGCTCACTCTGCCGGAAGCCCGCCAAGCACAACACCCGCAGAAGTTGACGCCCTGCCATAGTGCCGCGAAGCATGCCAAGGAAACGGAAGTGGATTTTCCCCGAGAGGAAGTTGAATTACGCAAGGGGCGGAGACAAATGTCGGCACCACCCCTAAGGCGGGCCTTAGAGCTAGTGGGCGTCCCAAAGATAACGCACTGGGAGGAAGTGCGACTACAGCAAGGCTGATACCTGAGACCCAGGAGCGTCTCAAGGAACGAGTGGCACCACCTTCTGCCCTGTGCAGCTGCAACTCTCGCAAGTCAAGGCTGGAGAAGGGCGCGTGGACCCCTCCTGCACCTGAGGTCGCACACTTTGGTCAGGATAATCTGCGACGTCCTCCGAAGCGGCCACTCCTCCCTCCTTAGAGTTCCTGCCTACCTTCCCCAGTGCAGGCTGGCGGGGGGCCTGGGAGGACCGGTCCCGTCCATGGTTCACGGTCCAAGGCCCCAAGGAACTGCTGGCATAAAAGTCCATGGGGTAGGGCTGCTGCCAGGAAATGTTCCCCAGAGCCACCGCCGCCTAGGGGAGGAAAAAGGGACAGTAACACTTGCCAACATTTTTCTAAACAGGATTATTTAATCCAGTCTTCACAATGGCCTACGAAGGTCCTTATTATGAACATACCACAGAGGAAATGTGAGGCTCAAAGAGGTTAAGAGACTTGCCCCAAACTAAGAAGTGGCTCAGCTGTAACTAAGTGCTGCCCACCCACCCCACTCCACTTCAGGTCCCACCTTTGACAGAACCAGGTGTAAAGCTCACTCTTAAATGTTGTTACCTCATAGGGTGTCAGCAGCGGCTTGGGGAAGGCTGTGCCCCAGTCAATGGAGAGGCGTGGACATGCCACCTGTACCCACCTGGGAAGGGAAGTCAGATCAGGCCCAAGGGAAGCAGGTCTTCCTCCACTCCTGGGCAACATAATGAAGAAAATGACTGTGTCCCCAACACACTCAATGAATGCTTACTATGAGTTCTAAAATAAAAGACTAACTTACTGCTGTTTAGAATAACACTATCAAAGGTATGGATAGGATGAGGGCTAATGGAGAGGGTGAGGAGGGTTAAGAGCAATGCCCCAACAGCCCTGAGGTGACCATGACAAAATCAGCACAGTTCCTTTGGATATTGGTGCTCCTGACCTACACTGGGGTGGCCCTGACCATGGCATGGCCCTGAACCTGGAGCTCTCTTCATCATACCAGGAGGTCCTGTGGCCCCTGCCCATCTACTTGCTGGTGTTTGCCAGCTGCTCTGCCCTTGGCACTGTGGGCTATCATGTGGCTCATTTTTACGATTGTAAGGATGCCACCCATGAGCTGCAGAGCCAGATCCTGGGGGCCAGAGCCAACTTATCCCACAGAGATGTGCTTCTGACACCCTTACCCCATTCCCACCTGGACAGCTACCATTAAAGAGTAAGTGTACTTTATTTAAAAAAAAAAAAAAAAGGAATAACACTACAGCATTGCTTGTCTTCTTTTGTTTCTGCCACTGATTACAAGCTTTCTGAGGGTAGGGCCTGGGCAGCTCTTTTGTGATGGCATTCCCGTATCAAATTTAGTGCCTGGTACAATGCAGGTGCCAACCTCCCCTCGAATTCATCTCACACAGAACCCCTCTGATGTTGCAGTTGCCTTTGAGCCCCAAGACAGGTGTGGTCCAGAGGGTAGTCCCTGCTGGATGAGTGCTCTGTAAACTGTACAATTTCATGATCATGAAAGCAATTCCCATTGATTCCAGCCTCAATATGTGCTGGGCAGTACCCAGATTCTAAACCTATTCTTTTTTCTTTAATCAGTGAGAGGAGGGGGGCAGAGACAGACTCCTACATGTGCCTTAACCCTGGATCCACCCCAGCAAGCCCATCTGGGGCATTTTTCCATTGCTCTGCAACAGTGCTCTTCTTAGCGCCTAGGTAGAGGCCATGAGGCCATCCTCAGTGCCCAGGCCAACTTGCTCCAATTGAGCCATGGCTGCAAAAGAGGAAGAGACAGAGCAAGCGAGAGAAAGAGTGAGCGAGAGAGAAAGAGCAAGCAAGAGAGAGAGAAGCAAGAGGGGAAGGGGTGGAGAAGCAGATGGGTGCTTCTCCTGTGTGCCCTGACCAGGAATTGAACCTGGGACATCCATACACCAGCCAATGCTCTACCACTGAACCAACTGGCCAGGGCCAAATTCTAAACTTCTTTAGCCAGTCATAGCTAGGTAGGTAAGGTGGGGACACTTACACATCAACCAGAGGAAGTAGGCTAAGCTTGCTGGGGAAGATCTCAGAGAGCAGCAGCCTCACAAAGGGAAGTCCCAAGGCTTGGAGCCTAGATTCCAGGTGCTGTTGATAGAGGAAGGCAGAGCTGGAGTTACCATGATCAAACTGTCCAGGCTAAATTCCTTAGTGATTTTTTCCTGCTGAGTTTTGCAGTTAATCCTCAATTCCAGAGGCCATCCCAAGCCCTCTGACCTCCAAGATCTTGGGGCTGCCCTGGCGGCCCAAAGTGCCCAGGATAAGGCCCCAGAATTTAGCTGAACGGGCAGTGGCTATGGCTTCTTGGCGGTTAGTCTGCATTTGTTGGTGGTCATAGTGCTCTCTGGATAGGACTTTGCTGTATGGGTCGTATCTGGAAAAAAAGTTGTCAGGGTCATGGTGATAGCCACTTTGGGACTTGGGCTGTACACACAGCTCCTTGACTCAGCCCCCTTGGTCTCCTGAACCGTCAGGTTCCACGCAGGTATGGAGTGTCATTGGGAAGATTAGTCCCACAGCCAGAGCAGGCAAGAGTGGGAGAGGGTTTTAGGATCTCTATGTGAATCCCAGGGGATGGGTGGGTACTGTGCAGCAGCAGCAGTCCTGGATTTGATACTCAGATTCAGGACCCAAGTACCTCAGATCTTTAGGGCTGGGGCTGTTAAGTGGCCAGAGAACGAGGAAGTTTTGGCTGATTAAGGGCCTCAGTGGCAGAGAATCCCACCCTCTCCCCAACTGGTTGCTCCAGCTCAGCCCATACCGGTAAGCAGGGACATTGGGGTTGGCAATCATGACAGACTCCAGATGGAAGCGGCCATCTCCAAGATATCTGCAGGGGGGTAAAAAAGGGGCGGTGGTGTGGGTGGGGCAGCAGCAGAAGCAGGCACAGACCTGGGGTACAGAGGATGGAGTTCCTGGTTGGGTATGCTACTGACTGTAAGTGAACTGGGACAAGTCATTTACCTCCCAAAGTCTTGGTTTTCCAACATGTAAAACAAAGAGCTTGAAATGGATGACCATAAAGCCCCTTTAGTTATAAATGCAGAATCTAAGAATGACCCCACCCTCAAGCTTCTGGGGGAAGAGTGAAGGTGCAGCTGAGCTAGGTAAGGCTGCTCCAGGCTATAGAGATCCTAACTTGGAGGTGGGGGACAGCTTCTCCCTTGCTCAAGGGAAGTAGTGTTCAGGGAGGTGCTGTAAATGAGATTTCAGGGTCTATACTGGCTACTCTCTGCCCTAACTTACTCTTGGGTCCAGTTACTGAGTTATAACCACAGCTACTGTCTATTGCACTTACTCCTTCTGTGCACTGGGCCTGGGTTAAAAACCTGGCACATGACTTCACTCCATTCCTGCCAATGATCCTCCATGCTACCGATAGTACTTCCATTTTATAAGATACAGTTGATGTTCAGGGATGTTAAGAAACTTGCCCAAGGCACATAGCTATTAAGCAGTATCCTTAGGACTCAACTCTAAGCCTAACTACCAGGAGGCTGTACCCAGCATGCCCTAGGACAGTGGTAGTCAACCTGGTCCCTACCGCCCACTAGTGGGCGTTCCAGCTTTCATGGTGGGCAGTAGTGGAGCAACCAAAGTATAACTAAAAAGATAGATTTAACTATAGTAAGTTGTTTTATAAAGATTTATTCTGCCAAACTTAGCAAAAATCCGACATAAAGTACTTGGTAAGTAATTATTATTATATACTTTAACTTGCTGTAACTCTGCTTTATAAATCTTATAAAGTAAAGTTACTTCCCTACTTTATAAATCACCATTACTGTGGAACCGGTGAGCGGTTAGAAAATTTTACTACTAACAGAGATACAAAAGTGGGCGGTAGGTATAAAAAGGTTGACTACCCCTGGTCTAGGAGATGCTACTTCTAACAGTACATTCTCAGAACATGAAGAACCCGAGGCCAGAGCATGGAAGACAACTGGCCATGGCAGCTCCTTCTCTGGGAGGCCATACCAAATTCTGAGAAATGGCCAACACTCAGGGTGTCCCTCCAACACACACATCAAAGCCCCCAAGGGCAGGCATCTGCGAGCTCAGCTGTGCAGGCACAGGCACAAGGGAAGTGTCGCTAAGGAAGCAGGCCTTCCAGGTCTGAGCTGGGGAAGGCCTGTCTATGGGCAGGGGTGTCGGTACGGGTGCAGCAAGGCCTGTGGAACCAGCGTCTGCAGCCCCAGAGGTGGGGCTGAGTCCAGGGAGTGCCCCTGCTTCCTTTCCTACCATTAGATGGGAAACGGGGCTCCCTTCCCCAGTCACAGCCGGGAGCTGTCGGCTCTGAGGTTGGCTGCATTCACACAACATTAAGCATTTCCATTACCTAAAATAATTAGGCAGCAGGAGACACGCTGCTCCTGCTTGTTAGCTGTCCGGATGCTAAATTAATGGGGCTACAGCCTGGATGTGCCCATCCATCTTCTCCAATTATATTCCCACCATTTCTAGCCCACCAGCGTTCCCCCATCAGGCCCTCGGATTCCTGCCCCACCTGGACACAGACTTCTGGACAGTGGACAGAGCACTGGAAAGGGAGATAGAAAACCTGAAACCCCATTTGGTCCCCATCTTGTAGAGTGACCTTGAGCAAACGGCTAAGGAGTTTTAGACTCCCAGGATATATTTCTTATGTCTCTACAACTGGCGCCCCCTTTTTTCACTTACACAACAGCTTCGACCTCTTTGGGCAGGTAGGGGGATGTGCAGCCCAGAATCTCCCCAGGGGACAGGGGCTTGCACTGTGGGACACTCACACGATACTCAGCTTTCAGCTCCTGGGCAACTGCCTACAGGGAAAATAAGAGGAGGAAAGCAAATGGATGGGGAGGGAGAGCCAGGGCCCAAAGCCCAGCCTGCCGCACCTGGCACGGGGACCCAAAAATAGCCTGGAGACTGGCTGCTAGCTGCCCACTCACCTGCAAGCTTGACACAAACTGGATGGTGCTGACCAGGGCAAGGGCACTGGCTGGGGGAAAGGTGAGACGGATAGAGTCCAGTAGGTGGGCAGTGTCTATCCGGATGTCCACGAAGACATACAGCACCCCAAAGTCTTGGGCAGAGGTGTCCATGGGAACTGGGAGGAGGGAAGAGTTCAGGAGACTTTGTGTTGGAAGTCAGGAGGGACAGAGGGTGTGGCCCAGGCCGAGGTCTCTGCGCAGCCAGGACCCATGGCTTCAGGCTGGGTGTAGAAGGAAGTGGTAGGCTAGGAGAGGTGGGGGCACATCACAGGTCCATTGGAAGCTCTTTCTCGGTCACTCAGCCAGGGGCCCAGCCTGCCATACAACTAATAGCCTTTCAGACACCTGCATTTGGGACAGCAGCATGGTTTCCAAGGTAACCAAATCCAAAGGAAAGATCCACCTGCAGAGCAGGAAAGCTGAGGCTATCTCAGAAACCAGGAGGGACCTCATGCCTACAAGCAAGACAGGGCACTGTGATGGAGTTCAGTGTGCAGTCCTGCTTCCCTCCCAGCTCTGCCGGGGTCCAGCTGTCCTAGTCCACCATACCCAGGCAGCTGTGGCCATAGTGCACCAGGAAGTCAGCTCCCAGGGCCCTTGCAGTAAAGTCATCCACACAGCAAGCCCCATAGGTCACGTCGCCCATCACCATCACTTCAGCCTCTGTGAACCTGGGAGGGGGACGACAATAGCACAGTGACACAAGAATGAGGTGAGAGACCTAACCCTGTGGAGGTATCTTGGGGCCCAGCTCCTCTCTCTCTACCTCTCCCAATCCCTTGGGTAAGCAGCTGCCACTTTTGCCAATAAGAGTAGGAGGGGCCCAGCTGCCACCTCCTCCAGCCCTGGCAGCAGCTCCTAGAACTACAGCTGCACGAGGATGGTCTCTATAGCACCCCAATTCCTCTGCTCAGGCTCCGACTGCAAGAGGGACCCCCAAATCTCAGACTGGCATACACGGGGTCAAACAGAGACCTCAGATGGCCTGATTCATCCCACCCAGAGCAGTGAGCATGCACACATGTGCAAAGGCCCCCGCCCCCAAGTCCTGGAACTGTGCAGTGTGTGGGCATGTATGTGTGGGTACACACAGCCTCCCTGATACCCAGACCCCCTGCTACCTCCTCACCCTTAGTCAGGGCCCTCTGTGCTCAGGATGGGGGACCCATGCACAACTCCCCCACAGCACATGGCACTGCCCACATGCCCGATGCGTCAGGAAGAGTGGGCTCTGGCCAGCACAGCGCCATGTAATCTGCTGCCAGGACTGAATCACTGTGGGATGGGGGTGGATAGGGAAGACCCTTCACCCCCTGAACTCACTACGGGAATGCAGCAGAGGACCAGCTCTTCCCTGAGAGCCCCACACTTGGGGCATGTATCCTGGCTCAGTGACTGAGTCTCCCCACTCCTCCCCTGGGGGAGTAGTGGGAAAAGCTGAACTGCTGCCAGTCGGCCCCCAACCCCTCCTCCCCTTCCCCAAATCAGGTTGTGCACAAGAGCAGATTATTCAACTTCTTAGAATGCAGCCCAAGAATCTGAGTCAGCCTGAGCACTTAATTTTTTATAGATTAAAATGTACGCAAATTGGCCCAAGCCCCAGAGAGCATCCCTAAGGGGCAAGAGGGTGGGAGCTGAAAAGTGAGTCTGTAGCAGCAGAACCAGGAGCAGGGTGGGGGAGGGCAGCAGCAGGGATGAGGAAGGTTCTCACCATGAGATGACCTCCCCTTTCTCCATTCCCCCACCCTGTTCCTGAGATGGTTCCAGATGGCTGAGCACTATCCCCCACTCCCCAAGTACGGCTCATTGTATTGAAGAAATTTAGAGAAGGGGGTAGAGGAATTGAATACCATCTCCAAGGCACTTCTCCCCTGCCAAGCCCCTCCTTGCCCTACTCCCCAAGATATGCCAGAAAAAAGGTCGTCCCCCCCAGTCACACCCGATGCCGCCTACTGAGCCCATTCCAGTATCAGCTCTGAGGATTCTCGGGTTCCTTCTCAGGCCCCGCCACCTGCTCTGCCCTAATTTTGGGTTTTTCTCTTTGTGTGTACATGGTTGTAAGGCAGAGGTCCAGAACAAAAAAATGATATCAAAAGGCAAAGCTGCCTGACCGGGCGGTGGCACAGTGGATAGAGCGTCGGACTGGGATGCTGAAGACCCAGGTTCGAGACCCCGAGGTCGCCAGCTTGAGCGCGGGCTCATCTGGTTTGAGCAAAAGCTCACCAGCTTGAGCCCAAGGTCGCTGGCTCAAGCAAGGGGTTACTCGGTCTGCTGAAGGCCCGCGGTCAAGGCACGTATGAGAAGGCAATCAATGAACAATTAAGGTGTTGCAATGCGCAACGAAAAACTAATGATTGATGCTTCTCATCTCTCTGTTCCTGTCTGTCTATCCCTCTCTCTGACTCTCTGTAAAAAAAAAAAAAGAAAAGAAAAAAAAAGGCAAAGCTGTAATGGGCATGGGGTGTTGGCGCAGCTCCCTCTTCAGTGCCCCAAGCCTTACCTTTCCAAGATGTCCACAATGGTGCAGGCAAAGAGGAGGAGACCTTCAGGCATTTGCAGGGCCACTACGAGACAAAGCAGACATGAGAGCAGAGGATGGGAAAAGGTTGGAATAGAACACTGCCTCTGGCCCTGGCTGGTTGGCTCAGTGGTAGAGCGTCGGCCTGGCGTGCAGAAGTCCCGGGTTTGATTCCCGGCCAGGGCACACAGGAGAAGCGCCCATCTGCTTCTCCACCCCTCCCCCTCTCCTTCCTCTCTGTCTCTCTCTTCCCCTCCCGCAGCCAAGGCTCCATTGGAGCAAAGATGGCCCGGGTGCTGGGGATGGCTCCTTGGCCTCTGCCCCAAGCGCTAGAATGGCTCTGGTCGCAACAAAGCGACGCCCCGGAGGGGCAGAGCATTGCCCCTGGTGGGCATGCCGGGTGGATCCCCGGGCGCATGCAGGAGTCTGTCTGACTGTCTCTCCCCGTGTCCAGCTTCAGAAAAATACAAAAAAAAAAAAAGAAGAAGAACACTGCCTCTAACTGCACCAGGCAACCTTTCTACCCCCATCCCAGCTCAAATCTTGGGGGCTCACCCTTCTTGGCCTTGGCCCGCTGAATTCTCCAGATTGTCTTGGGGATCTCAAAGTTATAGTTGGAAGGCAGGACTTCAATGGCTGCCTGCAGCTGAGAGTTGTTCAGGATCTCAGAAGGGATTTGATTGGCCAAGCGGCCCCGAGAGGCTCTGCCTAGGATGAATGTAGGGCCTGAGTCAGTACCCAGCTGAAAGTACACCCAGACCCAGCTAAGCTTTTAGCTCCACTCAAGCATCAGCCCCAGATTGCAGATCCCTTAGGGCTTGGCCCAGCCATCTTCACCATCAAGTTCGTCCTGAAGCTGGAAAGAAAACGCATTAAGCTAGGAAGAAACCTGCACAATTAATTTCCATACTTTGAGATTATTGGGAATCAAAGACTTGAGCCCATGAATGGGGATTGGCTCACCTCTTACCTCAGGAGAGTAGAAGTGACAGCAGGAGACTGAACTGAGAGGCAAATGGAAAAATAGGCATACAACTGCTCCTTGATAGAGAATAATCCCGAGGAAAACCCAGGAGCCAAGGCACCCCAAGTATTCTGGGGAAATGTCCCTTCTCCCCCAACCTGCAAACACCTTGAAGTTCTGATATCCTAGATAAGAGATCTTTAAGCAAACTGTTATAAATGCTAATTTAAAAGACTGCTCTCCTTACTTGAGTACACTATGTCTACACTGGTAAATTCCTGCACTCTTTTCCCTCTCCTCATTTTAAATAAACACCATACATTTAACAGATTTAACAAATTCCCTAGTCCCACTGTTCCACTCCACCTCCCACTCCAGGAAGGATGAAAAGAACACACTCTAGTCAGGACTAAGGGCAAATAGGTATGGGGAAAAGACCTTTAGGGAACAGTAATCTGGTGGGGACAAATGTAGATGCACAAATAAGTACAACCCCTGATTAAAGGAGAAAACACTGTAGCCCCTTAGCAAAGCTGAAACCCTTAATCTGCATCCTACTCCCCACAATTCAGCTCAGCTCAACTCCCCAGTTACCTCTTTAGGAGCCACAGTTGGGAATGTGATAAGGCAAGAAATTATTTTACTATTAAACAGATTCTCCAATGTTAACTGAACCTGTACTATGTGTCAGAACTTCTGTTAGGGCTTCTTACTCTGATAGGCAGGATCCTGCCAGACCTGCTTCTTCACCCCGTGTGTGTGTGTGGGGGGGGGGTAGGTGGGTGGCTGGGTGGTGGTGGTGATGGTGTTGGTGCAGTGGAGAACTAACTAGCATGGCCGCGGGGATCCTGAGATCAGATTCCCCCCCCCCCCCCCCCACTGTGCGACCCACTTCAGTGCCTGCAGCCTATGGGCAGAGGCCAGGCAATGGTTCAGGGCCAGTTTACTCTGGCAGGGGGCACTGAGATCAGATTTGAATGTTGCCACTGCTATAGTTTTGTTCAGTTGTTTCAAAGTCCCTGGGCCCACTCACAGAAGCTACTCTGACGGGCCCAGTGGTTGTTGGGGTGTAGGAGCTGGTAGTAGCAACTCAGTTTGTCCCAAGGGCCATTTTCACATGGCCAAATCGTCTGTCTATGTCAGTATTCCCCAAAGAGTATGAGGTTCGAGGGCAGGGCTGTAGTCTAGTTCTTGCACCTTGCACGGGCCTGGTATTGAGTGGGCGCTCAGTAAATGTCGGGTGAATGAAACTATGTCGGGTGCCCTTTTCCTGAAAGCATTCCCTGCGGGCCCACGCGCCTGGGTCCTTCCCTCCCAGTAGGGTCCATCTGTCCCGTTGAGCCTCCATGCATCCGTCTGACCGCCAAGGCACGGGGCGGCGTTTCCGCCTTAAGGACCACAGCTCTTAGGAGGGGCTGCTCACGACTGCGCCCTAAGGCCACAAAAGAATGGTACCCCCAGGCTCCAGAGCGAATGACGGCGGGGCCTTCCAGGTCTGGCGGGGAAAGGGGACTGGTTCTGTCTCTGACTTGGGTACCCTACCCCGAGATGCGAGGTCCGGAGGCCGGAGTATTGTGGCACCCACCTCTGCCAGGGCCGTTTTGGCTGCCCAGCTCCGCCGCCTCGGATACAACCAAAGCCGCCATCACTGGCCTGCCCACGTGAGGATCAAAAAGACAGCTCTAGAAGAACGCGGAGAGCACAGACATGGCGATCGCTCGCCGATTAGCCAGCAAGGGGCGGGGATTTGGTGGGCGGGGATCGTGAAAGAAAGAAAGGGGCGGGGCTATTGTGGGCCCCTTTCGGCCCGCAAGGTCGGGACTCGCGAGAGCCCCTAGTGGTCCAGGACCGCCGCGATTGCACTTTCCCCGCGACCTGGTCCCCTCTTCCTCCTCGCTGACGCGAACCCGGCGCTCCCAGACCAGAGCTCGCCTATCTGCCGACTCCCTGCCCAACTTCTGCGGGCTGAGTCCTGTAAATAGGGACACCATCAGGTCTTCCTTCTGCTCTCCTCGTCTCTCCCCTCCTGGTAAAAGCAGTGGACCCGTGTGAGTAGGGCCGCACTGCCTGCCTCGGAGGACAGAACTCCGTGCCCAGCTCCACATGGAGTCTTCGCGCTGATTTCTAGAGCGCCGAGATGCCTTTATCACCTTTAGAACCCACAGTGTAGAAAGTTCACATGTGAAAAACTGCTACAAGGGGAAGGTCCTGAACCTGAGGGTACTTTCCTGTGAGGATGGGGCAGTCCAAGGACTTATATTCCCTAAACCTTTTGGATTCTAGTCAACATTTTCCCTGCCTAAGCTGCCCCTGGGGTCTGGAATAGACTTTCTTCTGCTCAGTGGTCTGAGCTCCTGGGATTCCAAAGGGAAGGCAGAGTAGCCAATTGAGACAGCCTTGACCTTTGGAAGAGCAAAGTACCTTCAGGATTGGCCTTCAGCAATGGTTCCCTAGGGCCGTTTGCCCACCTAGCCTTCTGGAACCATCTTCCCCTCTCTGCAGTGGTGATGTGAGCACAGCTGGCCCTTTAAGACAGCTCCGTGGCCTCAGGCTCCCCTGGAGGCCCTCCCAGCTTGGAAACTCCTAATTAGGGTGCAGAGAGAGTGAAAACAAGCAGCCAGGGACTGGCCCTGCCTGGAGGCTGCCCAGAGAAGAGGGAAGGCTAGGCAGGTCAGGAGTGAACAGCCAAGGGGAGGACCAGAAGGGGTCAATGCTCTGCCCCTCAGGCCACTGATACGTGTTCTTACAACAATCACAACTCTGAACAGAAATGTGGTCAACATGGGTCTCAGGAGCACACCTCTCACCTTGAGCTGAATCCAGCCTGGACTTGCCCATCTTCCTCAGTTTCTCTAGATCCCCAGAGATCAGGATATCAATTCTAGGGATTCCCTGAGTCCAGCTCCTCCCCCTTCACAACACTAAGGTTTAGCCTGTGGGTAGCCTTAGCCCTGGCTTGAAGCTATAATTTCCAAAGGGGAAAGATTGGCTCCAGCAAAGCAATGGCTTCTCCCTAACAGGCACCCTCACCCTTTAGGGCTTTCTCTGAACTAGAGGTGGGCCTGTTGATAATGGAAGATCCCCATCCTCTTATAATGTCTTCCACAGCCTCTGTGCTAAATGAAGTGCCCTGGCCCCTACAGGGAAACCAGGTGATGTCCAGGAGAACTAGACATCAAGGACAGATGTAAGCATGTCCCCCAAATCCTGCAGTGCAAAATGTTGGGAGCTTCCATTTAATTTGGTCCAAGAACACATCCATCTGTCTGTGGGGGGTCTCCCTGCCTGAGTTACTCAGCAGTTTGAGTAATTATTGCCTGACAAGAAGGCAGGCACAGTGTACCCCCACATTATACCACAACACCCACTTACTGTCACCTCCACCCTTGGCTGGACTCCAAAGCAGCACCCAGCCCTCCTGAGGCTGAAATAACTCTGCTTCTCACACTCACGCCCAGCTCCAGTCAACTTTGCCTAAGATGCTGGAGTTTGTGGGGCAGGATTCATGGGGAGGTGGCTTGGGGAGGTGGTAAGAAGAGCAACATACCCTGATTCAAGCTGACAGTTTGGCCCTGATTTCCTGTATGACACTGAGCAAGTTTTTTAACCTTCCTGGGCCTCAATTTACTTGTGGAGGGCTTCTGCAAGTTCTTAGTGTCACTGGGTTCAACTTTAGGGTCAATTTGGCAGGGCTCAGCAGGGTGTGGGGCAAGCTCAGCCCTGCAGCTGGTCAAGGCTAAGAGAAAGAAGGCCTCACCTTCCGTTCTCACCCCAAGATGGGCCAATCTTCAATCTTTGGAACAAGGTTACTTTCTCACCTCCAAGCATTTGTATATTCCAGGGGTCCCCAAACTTTTTACACAGGGGGTCAGTTTACTGTCCCTCAGACTGTTGGAGGGCCGGACTATAAAAAAAAACTATGAACAAATCCCTATGCATACTGCACATATCTTATTTTAAAGTAAAAAAACAAACAAAAAAACAAAAAAACGGGAACAAATACAATATTTAAAATAAAGAACAAGTAAATTTAAATCAACAAACTGACCAGTATTTCGATGGGAACTATGGGCCTCCTTTTGGCTAATGAGATGGTCAATGTGCTCCTCTCACTGACCACCAATGAAAGAGGTGCCCCTTCCAGAAGTGTGGCAGGGGCCAGATAAATGGCCTCAGGGGGCCGCATGCGGCCCGCGGGCCGTAGTTTGGGGACCCCTGGTATATTCTCTCCTGCCTGGAATGGCCTTTCTCCTTCTCAGCCTGTTGAACACAGCCCTGAAGGCCTAATCCAAATGGTGCTTCTTCTGTGAAGCCTTCCCTGACAATCCTTCACTCCCCAAGAGAGCCTGCAGAGACCCCTCCCATACTTTGTATCTCCTCTAACATTCTAAGACCTCTTGTGGGTTTTTCTTTCCAAAGCTTCTGGAAACCCAAGCCTATTAGCTCACACCAGAGCTTCAGTGCTCTGAATGCATGTATAAGCACTGTCTCATTTAGACTTTCCTCATTAGGTCCCTATTAGACTGTAAACTCCACAAAGGCAAGGATCTTATCTTTCAATTGGCTTAAGTCCCAAGACTAGTTGTGCCCTCGACATGATAGACCCTCAATAAATGTGTCTTGAATGAGTGACTGAGCCCACTCTTTTTCCTCTCCCAGGATCCCTCTTATCCCAGGCCAGTAGGGGGTGCCGGCCTCCACCCAGGATCTTGGCTAGCCTGACCTTCTCAACACTCTGCTCAACCTGCCCCAGATGGCATCTACTTTCTAGGCGGTGCCTTCTCCATTTCCTAATGGAAGCCCCGGGCGGGGGTCTATGTAGACCGAGGGAAATCAGAGTCTCCCCCGCCCCCTTACAGGCGGAGATAGCCCACTAGCCCCTCGTAGATTCTTCCATCTCTCTGGGGTTTGCAACTGTGCCTCCTAGAATGCTTGCTGCCAGGTCTAGACCCGCCTGGGGGCTCCTCTCCAAAAGAATAGTGTCCTGGGATGCGGGAACCGCGTCGTCAGGGTCGGTCGGAGCTGTCCTGGGCTGGGAGGAGCCGTCGAGCCTCCAAGGAGGAAGCGGAGCCGACCAAAGAGGAGATGTCCAGGGGTGCGGACTTGTGATCGGAGCCCTGGGCGGCGGTCGTCTCGTCCCAGCCTGTCAGCAGAGCGCACGCTTCCAGCCGCCTGGCTGGGTGACCTCCATCCGCGAAGGGCGAACAGGCGGGGGTTGGGCTGCGGGTGCGAGCTCTGGGGAGCCCACGGGCCGGGAGGGGCTTTCAAGTGGTCTGACGACCGGCCCGGGTTTGGGGCTGGTACCGGGACGGACGCGGGTGGAGGATCGCCCCTGGGGGCGGGCACAGCGCAAACACCTTGGGAGGCGGCGCCGCGCGGCTGAGCGCCACTGCCCTGGGAATAGGACGGCGCTCGGCACCGAGAGCTGAGAGCACTTTCATAAATTTTGTATGGGAGGCGCTCCGTGAGCGGGGGCGGGGAGCGGAGCGAGGGGGAGGGAGCTAGCGAGCCAGAGAGGGAGGGAGAAAGGAGGAGAGGTGGGGGAAGCCGGGGGAGGAAGGGAGGCGCCCCGCTCCGCGGATCGCTCAGTCTTGCAAACGCGCGCAGGGCGCTTTTCCCCGAGCTCCGCGTTGTGCGCGAGCGCCCTTTTGCAGCAGCCGCGGTGGCGGCGGCCCGAGGGGGCGGAAAGAAGGGGGCTGGGGTCGGGGGGGGGGGGCGGCGGCCCCCCTCAAAACCGCCTGCAAAGTGCTCTGGGCTGCAGAAGCAGGCCGCCGGCTTCGCGGAGCAAGCCGCTTGTCCCGGGGCTGAGCGAGCGCGCGAGGCTGCCGGACAGCGCCGCGGTTGTTGGTGGGCGCCGGTGCCCTCTGCGCGGGGCTGGAGCTCACCATGCCCCTTCGGGGCCGGGCCGCCAGGCACAAGCGGATCCCCGGCTTGCCCCCGCCTCGACGCGCTCGGATTAGCTGCAGCCAGCGCCCAAGGATTTGAATCCAAACCCTGGAAGGGAGCGCGCCTTGGCCGACCTCGGAGTGGGGGCTCCTCGGCCAACATGTTTCGAAAAGGTGAGTTAGAACCGCAGGGGCAAGTTGGAGTTGGATGCGCACCGGGCAGAGAGCCGCTAGCCCGTGGGCTGCCCGAGAGCTGCTGGCGCCGGGGCTCCAGCCGGGGAAGCAGCACCTGGCCGGGTGGCAGGCTTGCAGAGACGCACCCGTGGAGGGGTTGCTGCTGGAGCTCAGCACGGGTCGGTGCTGAGTTGGGAGACACGGGATTTGCCCCATAGATCAAGCGACCGGGCCTTGGGATCAGGCTCGGCGAGGTCATTTCGAGACCACGGTGAGCAGCCCATGATGGAAAGGAATCTGGCCTCCTGGGACCTTTGCTTTGCCATTACAAAGTTTTACACTTGCAGGCTCGGTCCCCTGCGCGGGCACGCGTCGCAGGCTTCTGCCGCTTTGTGGGGAGTGGGGGCAGGTCCATCCCGCGCTCCAGTGCAGCCATCGGTCAGTCACCGCGCGGCCCAGGCACTCACTGCGCGCTTTAGATTCCCAAGTGGGGCCCGGACGCGGACACTCTCCCGGGAGCCCAGCTTTGCTGTCCACCGACTGGCTCTGGGAACCCAACGGTCGAGGGGGAGGGCTAGCGCTTACGGTCTGGTTCCTCAAACTTTCCCTATGCCTGGTGCGGAGGTACGCGAAGGCAGAGGCCGCGCCGGCTGCTTGCACCGCCTCTGCCAGGCTCAACTTGAGATCTGGCCCTGTTACCACCTCACCACGACCGTCCAGCAGCCTGGCTCATTGCCAAGCGCTGCAAAGTTGGCTGGCGCCGGGGAAGTCCCGCCGCGCCCCCACGTGGCTGCTGCGCGGGGAGCGGTTCCCGGGCCCAGGGAGGGCAGGTGACCTAGTCGTGAGCCCGTGGACCCCACCACCCGCTACCCCGACCTCTGCTTCTGCCTCTGTTCCCTCTCAAATCCGGTGGGCTGCGACGCCCGACCGGGAGCCGCCCCCCCCCCCCCGCCCGATTCCTGGCCGAGAGGGGCCGTGGGCGAGCCACCGCGCCAACGGCGGGTAGTCCCGGCCCTGCGGGAACCGGTTGAAGCGGGAGCTCAGGTAGAGTAGGGGCCTGATCCCTGCGCTCCACGCGCCAGCCTTAATCCGCCCCTGTTTCCATGGCAACAGACCGAGGTGTCGTAAGCACAGGATTCTGACCTCACAGTAGGATGGAGAAGGAGAAAACGGGCAGGGAGAGGTGGCCGAGAAGGGGAATGTGTAGTCTCAAGGTGGGCGGAGAGGAGCAGATGTAGCGGTGAAGAAAGAGACCCCATAAGCAGATGGACAGGTGGGGGAAGAAGCCACGCCCTCGCTGGGAGTGGTAAAGGCTTCGTGATGGTCCCCATTCACTTGTGTGTGACTTGTGCCCTCCACGTGGGTCGGTGCAGTGCCCGGGAAATGATGAGCTTTCACTCCGATATGGGGGGGAAAAAGTCTGGCTGGTTGGAGAAACCACCTCATAGATACACCACAGTTCCTTGTCCCTGAAAAAAGGGACTAAAAGTCCTCTCAGCAACCAGTGTGCTGGCCAGAATGTCTCTACACAAAGAAGGTGCTTTTTACAGAGCTGAACACAGGCCCAGATCTGAGAAACTGGGCCTGAGGCATGCAAACTTGCCCCAGTGGGTAAGATTTCTCCAGCAGTTTTAAAAGTCCACCATGTCTGGCTGCAGGTCTGTGATGGAGATAGTAGAGAGGACTTGACATCTTATTTTCTTTTTGGTTTTTTGTCGTTTTGCAGTTTGCCGTTAGAAATGAGCCATGAACCAGTCCATGCACTTTGTTTGGATGGTTTAGGTGCCCAGGGAGGCTTGAGCAGCATCCAGGAACCTTTTTCTCCCATCTTTGCTAGCCAGAGCTCCAGCTTGGGATGAGCCTAGTCATTCAGGGGGGCTGCTCCCTAGGGAAGGCTCTTACCCTGCTCAAGAGGTGGCCTTGGGAGTCAGCAGTCACGTGTGTTTCCTCTAAGGCTATTTCCCCTTCCTGCAGACTTGATTGGTGGGGAGACCTTGTACCAACAAATAGGTTTCCACCTGGATTGGTCTGAGGGAAATAGAGGAGAGAAGGCTCTGCTCCATGGCTTGGAGCCTGCTGATGGGACACTGTGTGGGCAAAGGACTTTTATTTTGGGTTTTTCCTGGGCAGTTTTCTCCGTTGGCCCAGATCTGATCCCTAGGACTTGTCTGTTTTACACACATGCTGGACACTCAGATTCTCGGTGTGGAATCTAGGTATGTGCCCAAAGCCAAAGGTGTGCCTGAGGCTAATGTCAAGGGAGGTGGCTATTGAAGTTTTCTGCTTCTCAAACTGTTCCTAAAGGTTCCAATCAAAAATGTTTTGAGAGCCTGACCTGTGGTGGCGCAGTGGATAAAGCGTCGACCTGGAAATGCTGAGGTCGCCGGTTCGAAACCCTGGGCTTGCCTGGTCAGGGCACATATGGGAGTTGATGCTTCCAGCTCCTCCCCCCTTTTCTCTCTCTGTCTCTCCCTCTCCTCTGTAAAAAAAAAAAAAAAAGTGTTTTGAGATAGGTTACAGTTTCCCTGCTTATCAAATGCAAAGCCCTACATGGGGTCCTGGTTCTGAGGGAGTTTCATAGTTTAATTATGTTTTGGATAAGGATTTGAAAGATGAAAAAAAAAAGTCATTCTTCCTAAGTCCTGGAGGGGAGGAGACGAGAAAAAACCCTTACTTTTCTGCAAAGGGTAGGGCTCATGGTCTTGACAATGGAGTGCTTTGTGGTCTGAAGCCGGAAAGGAAGAAGATGAGAGTAGGTATTGGATCCTGAGGGTCATCTCTCTGATTTCTAGTTGTCTTATTACAGTGAGCAGGGTGCCATCCCCTGGCAGGACATTTTAGGGGGTGCTGCCTTGCATTTCTTATTGAACAGACTCTACTGGGCATAACCCTATCTTGGTGAACCAGAACAGCCCTGAGTGCTCAGTGGATCTTGCTGCTACAGTGCTGGTAGCTGACAGCTTTGGCAGCTGCCCTGCCAGCTTTTCCATAACCTGGTGTACCCTGCTAGAACCAGTGATATTAAAAGCAAACCTGTGGTCAGAGATGAGAGGCAGACAGGGCAAGCAAGGTCCCAAGCCACCTAGTATCATCCAGGAAGAAAGGGAAGCCTGCTATGAAATTTGCTTTCCCAGAAGTGGCTTGCTTAAGGTCAGAATCTATGGTTTTCATTTTTAGAGCTACAAAAACAATGCAAATCAACAGCCTCTGGGCTAATACAGAACCTTAAAGTTTTTGTCTTGTTAAGCAGGGAAATAGAGTGCCAAATAGGCTTTGTTAAGTGGCAGTCTAATTAATAATTTAAAATCTTGTAGCTGTCTTTCATTAGAATTTATCTGTACATCAACCACAAAATCAGTCAAACACACTCATTTATAAGTTAATGCCATCCCTGAATAATTCAGCAAGAGCTAGATGAAGGCCTGCAACCCAGTGAGATGCATCTTGTCCTTTTGGTTTCCATGGCCAGATGGGTTGGCCTGGTGGCTAGATTGCGTCTCCTTTGTGGGAAGAAGGGAAGGCACAGGGTGGACAGGACCACAGCGTAGTCAGGTGCTTGCTTGATTTGAATCCAGTTAGATGATCACAGAATCTCGAGGTGTGAGCAGGCTCCCTCTCTGGGAGCTTTTGGTGACATGGTCCACTTTACCCCAGTGGAGAGGGGAGAAGAAGAGAGTTCCATGGACAGCCAAGACACTTTTCTTTCTGCTGCAGAGGAAGTAGAGAGGGAACATATAAGAGCCCTGCTTGAGAGGGTTGAGATATGAGGCTTCTTAGCCCAAATCCATGTGCAGAAGTGGAATTGCAGTCTTCCCAGACCAATTCTGTCATACTCAAGAAATGTATCCTAGTGAAACCAATGTCACCAAAACAGCTTCTTCTTTTTTTAAAATTAAGTGAGAGGCTGGGGGGTGAAGAGACAGACTCCCACATGTTCCCTGACCAGGATCTACCTGGTGACCCCTGTCTGGGGCTGGTGCTCTGCCCATCTGGGGCCACTTCTCTGTTGCTCGGCAATTGAGCTATTTTAGTGCCTGAGGTGAGGCCATGGAGCCATCCTCAGTGCAGGGGCCAACTCTTTGGAGTCAATCTAGCCATGGCTGTGGGGTACGAGGAGAACGAGGAGAGGGCAGGGTAGAGAAGTAGATGGTTGCTTCTCCTGTGTGCCCTGACCAGGAATTGAACCTGGGACTTCCACACACCAGGCCAATGCTCTACTGCTGAGCCAACTAACTGTCCAGGGCCCAAAACAGCTTCTTTAATTGGGAGTTTCTGGGTTGCTTCTTTTCTCAAAGATCATGGTCCTTCTGCCAGAAAAGAGAAGCCAAGGGGAGGAGGAATTTTCTAGGAGTAACCAGACCCTCAAAAGAAAGGAGAGGCAGAGTAAGTAGCTAACTAAAGCCTATGCATGTGTTTTCTTACTGATAGCCAGAATAAAGACAAGGAAAGCAGTGCAGTATTCCCTTTGTGAGCTCAGACAGCGTAGAAAATGTGTTTTGGTTTGGTTCTTGCTATGCCAATACCTCACTACAGTTCACAGGTCCATTTTCTACAGAGAAACTGTTCAGGACCCAAACTCCCAGCATAGGTACACCAGTCCCTCCACTACAAGAATGAATGACTCCCAGAGTTTTTGGCCTCTGTCTCAGGCTGCCAACCCTGAGCCCTCTGGAGGGTTGAACAGCTGTGTGTATGGAGACCAGGTAGATCAATGGAGCAGACAGTGGACTTGATGCAAGGAGAGGTTCTTGGCCAAGGTTGAAAAGAAGTCTCATTAGGAAAAGGAAAAAGCACAGGAAAGGGTAAGTGTGTGCCCTCTGATCTGTGGCACAGTTGACAGCAGATGGGACAAAAGAGGGAGGCTTGTCGGGTGAATCCAGCTCCAGCTTTGGCGTCGGGGCCTGAAAAAGGACAGAGCATAAGTTCACTTGCTGGAGGTGAGAAGGAGGGGCAGGCATCATGAAGGATGGCAAGAACGGATCTGTTTGGTACCATCTGCAGCGAAGTAGTGGTTAAGGTTAAAGCAGAGAGGAGATGACAGGGAGGGAACAGATGGCCGAGCAAGCAAAATAGCTGGCGAAACAGGAACAGAGTCTCCAGGGACAGCAGAAGGCAGGACCTCCACACAGAGTGCCGGAAGCAGCCCTTTCTTTGGGGGGCGGGCCAGACTACTCTGGGTAGAAGTGAATTAGAGAGAGGAGTGGGGTAGGGAACTCAGGGTGAGGGATCTTTGGAGCTGGTTAGGGGGCCCAGGAGCAGGGACCTCCTTAGATGTCATTAACTTGGAAGAGGAGGCAGAGCTGACTTGGTGTTCATCACTGGAGTGAGGGAAAGCCACCTCGGGACTCAGAGCTTGCCTGGCTGAGCCTGCTGGGCAGGGGTACGGATGTTGGGAGGAGGTATGGATGCTAGCTGGAAACAGGGGCGGCAGGGATTAGACTCATCTTCCCAACTTGCCTTGGATTTTTTCATGCTAGGAGTGGATCCCTTATGTCAATCCCTGTCCACATGCTGACAATAACTGTGTGTAATTACTGATGGGCCAAGCTAAGTGTGCTCCACACCTTATATCATCTGCACCGTCACCCTTCAAGATCAGTCTGTGCTTGTCCCTGCTATACCGATAAGGAAACTGAGGCACAGACAAATGCAGTCCCTTGCTCTGGGTCACTCAGCTAACATATTGTTGACTCAGAATGCAATCCCAGCTCTGTCTGCTACCACACTCTCTCCATGCTCTCTCAACCTCTACGCTCACTGTCTCACATGCCCATCTGCCTCGATTTATATGACATTTGTTTTGCAGGGTGTTGGGCACTGCTGAATCATTTGTATCTTGTTACAGAGCTCCCTGGTTGTTCCCATGCACTCCCTTTCTGGTTTCCCTCCAGCGGGGTATCTGGGTAGGACCTGGGACTTCTGGGACCCTGAGCCACTGTCCCATGTATCTCTTCTCCTCTGCCCCCCTTTATGTCTGAGTAGACACACCCATCATCTGCTTTCTCCTGCTCTGGTTTCTTCAGAGAGAGGGGACGGTGGGCCAGCACTCTTCCTGCTTTCATGCCCTTGAGAAGGACCTAGCCGCGGTTTATTTGGGGGCTGGACCTTCCACGTTCATTGCTCTCCCTAGCTTCCCATTCCAGCCTGGCTGGGTGGATTTGTTAACAGCCATATCCCAGACTGATTGGTGGTTGTCTGGGGAGCAGTAGCCCCAGAACACGCCGGCCCAAATGGGTGGCAGTCGGCGGGCTGAATGAGGCAGGGCCCCCACCTGTGCCTGCCCCCCTCCTACTCTGTAGTGCTTCTCGCTCCTGGCCTGTGCCTGCCCCCCGCCCCTACTCTGTAGTGCTTCTCGCTCCTGGCGGGCTTTCCCACGGCCCAGCCCTGGCCTGTTAGTGGGATGGTAACAGCAGCACTCAGGGCTGTATTCCAGGAAGACTTCCGTCCTCTTCTATCCATGGTTGAGTTCTAGAGAGGCCAGTTCTTCCTGTGGTTTAGAAAAGATAGAAGATGAAGTAAGGGGGAGAGTCTAGCTGATCGAAGGGGGTAGAAGAGCAGACCTTCGCCTCTGAGCAAGGAGCCCGTTCCACCTCAGCGAGGCAGGGTGTCTGATCGAACAGATATGGTGGATGATACTGGGTCTAATCAGCCAGCCAAGTTGGGATCCAAAACTGCAAACAACCCTTCTATCTGATTCGGTGCTGGCACAACAAGAGGGTTGGCACACACACACACAGAGAAACACACCTGGTAAGGTCACAACAGGCTCCAGGAGTGTGTATGCCAGAGGTTTGCTAGTGTAGAGTGGAGCTCTGCACCCGAGTGCACGCTTCTGGCCTGCTGGCCCGGGATCCCACGTCGGCACTCACTCTCTGGGTCCAGCATGGCCTTGGTGTCATAGGTGGGCTGTGAGTCACTCGGTGGGGAGCCCCCAGGACTGGGCAGGCCTGGGCTGTGTGTGCCGCATGTGAACAAAGCTTGTCGAGTGTGTGTGTAGCTCATCCACGTAGGGGTGGGTGGACATGAGTCATTACACAGACCACTGCAGTCCCTGGAGATGGGGCCTATTGGCAGCTTCCTGGGCCGATTTCAGAGGGCAGTGGCACCATGGTTTGGCGAATCTGCAAGAAATTGAGCAAAAGTTTTCTCTAGGTCAGGAGAAAAGCGGAGCTCTCAACTCTCAGCCAAGTGGGGTGGTGTGAAAGTTTGCTTCTGCCTCTGAAACTATCCTAGCAGAGTTTGCCATCTCTCTCTCTGGGCACCCGAGCCAACACAGAGTGAAGGGGCCTTTACCTATGCTTCTATAGAGAGATTCATGAGGCCCTAGGGGGGAAATCAGCATTCTTCTTACAATGACTTATTTATAGGGTGATTGCATGATGGGGGTCTGAAGGCTAAGGTGCCCCCATTAGTGAGAAGCACACAAGGCAAGAAGCCTTGCTCTGCGTTTTTTTTTTAATTTGTTGTTATTTATTTATTTATTTATTTATTTATTTCAGAGACAGAGAGTGAGTCAGAGAGAGGGATAGACAGGGACAGAAAGATAGGAACGAAGAAAGATAAGCATCAATCATTAGTTTTTCATTGCGCGTTGCAACACCTTAGTTGTTCATTGATTGCTTTCTCATACGTGCCTTGACCGCGGGCCTTCAGTAGACCGAGTAACCCCTTGCTGGAGCCAGCGACCTTGGGTTCAAGCTGGTGGGCATTTGCTCAAACCAGATGAGCTCGCGCTCAAGCTGGCAACTTCGGGATCTCGAACCTGGGTCCTCTGCATCCCAGTCTGACGCTCTATCCACTGTACCACCGCCTGGTCAGGCCTTGCTCTGCATTTGACATTTAGTGGGGCAACTCCTACCAGGGAGCTAGCTGCCTTTTCTTTTAGAAGGTTTTGCCTTTAATGTTCTATTCATGGGCTTGTCTGAGCAGGCTGGGAGAAGGAAGGAGCCTGTTGTGTAGTGGGCATCGAGGCTGAGGCCGGCCTGCCCTGAGGGAGGCAGGGCCCACGTAGGACATGGGTGGCCAGCGTGGGGCGGCCTGGGCAGGCCCAACTCTGGGAAAAGCAGCTGTACTCCTGTGCGGCGGGCAGCCTGTCACCCGGTCGCCGCCTCTCCCATTGGTGTGCACTGTAGGTATCACACTGCGTGCTGTTCACTCTCCTGTCTGTGTCCTCACTGGCTGCCAGGCTGTGCCTCTGACAGCAGCCCTGTCTGACCCTGGCTTTGGCCTGGCCACAGCCCTTTTCTTCCCGGGGACTCTGGAATTGTGGAAAGAATGCCAAACTTGGAGTCCTGGGGCTGTGTTTGGTTCCATCTTTGTGGTTGACTCACTAGATGCCTCTCTCGGCCTCAGTTTCCTCATCTGTAATATGACACAATTAGTGGTTTTTTAAATGTTTTTCAACAGAAGTGTTTCTTCAAGTGATATCAGAGCTCAGAATACAAAACAGACAAGCACAGAGCTGGGGCAAGAGTCCTCCTCTGTCCTCACTGCCACCCCAGAAGACTCCCCTGTGGTCCCCCCTAATAAGACAGTGCACCCAGGAAAGCCACCGGGTGTGATGTGTGTGTGCTAACAAAGAGACACTGCACTGTCCCCAGGGCCCGAGTTTGAGTTCCCTCTTGCAGTGGAGGTCAGTGGCTTCTTTCTCCCTTTTGGACACCTTGTGACCATTTTGCTCCCTGGGAGAAATCGTCTATACTTGCAGTCTCCCTGCCCTCCCTGCCCTCTCACTCCTCAGCTGGGATGTTCAGCCATCTCCTCCATCACTCCACTGGCACCACTCTGGCTTGACGCTGACCTTACCAGACATTTTTCTTGTCTCACCTGACCTTCTGGTGGTATTTGGCTCTGGCGGCCACAGTTTCCCCTTGGCTTCCCTGCTAGCAGCTCCCTGGTCCTCTTACTTCTGTGGGTGCTACTTCTAAGCCTCTATGGCTTCAGCTCTTCTCGCCATCCTTCAAATATGGTGCCTCCCTGGGCTGTACCCTGGGCGTCTCTCCTCCACACGCAGCCTGGGGGGATTTCAGCAACACTGACTGCCGCGCCCACTTGCTGGCTCCCCCACACCCCCCTCCAGTTGAGATGTTGCTTCTGATGTACAGAGCCATTATTTCAGCTGAGCCGCGATGCTCCGCCAGCTCACTACAAACCTGCTCCCTCCCCGTTTCCCCCATCTCAGGCATCTGGCGCTGTCATCCTCCCAGGTACCAGCAGCAACTGGACCCATGGAGGAGCCTGGCCGCCACCTCTCCTCGTTAGTCCACCGGGAAGTGCTGCCATTCTCCCTTGGAGTCCTTCACATCTCCTCCTCTCCCTGCCTCTACCCTAGCTTAGGCCACTGTCTTCTCCCAGACCATGTCAGCAACCTCCCTGCCTCTACTCTTGCCTTCACCCAATCCAGGCTTTACATTGTGGCCAGACTCTCCAATGCTACACAGTCTCATCCCTTGCTTAAAAACCTTCGGTGCTTCCTTTTTCTCTGGAGGACAGTCCAGACTTCCCAGCTCGGCTGTCAAGTCCTTCCCCCTTGCCCTTGCTCCGCCTAAGCTCTACCCTCCCCTCTCCCGATGCCCACTTTGACCTCTGAGGCCCAGGTCTAATGAACTTCTTTCCCTTCCACCGAATCATGCTCTCCTGTGTGTAAGGATCTGCACAAGCAGCCCAATCTGCCCAGGACACCTTGCTGTCTCTTCACTTTCAGTCCTATGCTTCAGGACTCAGCTTACATATTACCGTCTCTGGGATACCTGCCTGCACCTTCTGGACAAGGGGTGGGGTCCTGGAATTCCCAGAATACCTTATACTTTCCCATCATCCTACTCAACCAATTTTATTGCAGTTACTTATATATTATCTGCCTTCCCCAGTGGATGGCAAGTTCCACGAGAAGACTCTTTACCCCTTGCCCCTCCAGACCTGCTCTCCTCCCTTCTGCTGTCTGTCTCAGGAGGTTGGCCCGTCTCACTTCAACAGCGGACTAACATGCCCTCTCACTTCCAGTTGGGTTCAACCAATGGTGAGTGACCATGGCTCCTCATGTCCCTCCTCCATCAACCAAAGTTTCTCCCAGAAGTACAGCCTGAGACAAGGACTCAAGGACAAGTGGTTTAGTTGGAAGGCACTTGAGGAAATGCAGTAGGCAAGTAGGAAAGTGAGACAGAGAAGGGAAGAAGCCGACAATGGGCACTGGTCGAGCAGACACCCACTGTGGGCGACCATAGCTTCACCCCACTGGGGAACTTCGGGATGAAGTCTAGAACATGCACCTCAATGCTAGCTCACCCAAAGGGGAGGGAGCTGGTGTTTATACACAATTCCCACTTTCATTGGCTAAGTGTTGTGTCTATGGGGAGATTAATTCCCAGGCTCTGTGGGTGAGCAAAGGCGCTCTGCTACTAAAGAAAGCCCTCAGGCAAAGAAATGCAGGTTTGACAGTTGGAAGTTAGGCTGGTGTGTGCTGAAAAGGTAAAAGCGGCCCTGGCCGGTTGGCTCAGTGATAGAGCATCAGCCTACTGTGTGGATGTCCTAGGTTTGATTCCCGGTCAGGGCACACAGGAAAAGTGATCATCTGCTTCTCCACCTCTCCCCCTTCTCCTTCTCTCTCTCTCTCTCTCTCTCTCTCTCTCTCTCTCTCTTCCCTAGGCGCTAAAAATAGCTTGTTTGGGCCTGACCTGTGGTGGCGCAGTGGATAAAGCGTCAACCTGGAAACGCTGAGGTTGCCGGTTCAAAACCCTGGGCTTGCCTGGTCAAGGCACATATGGGAGGTGATGCTTCCTGCTCCTCCTCCTCTCTCTCTCTCTCTCTCCCCTCTCTATAATGAATAAATAAAATCTTTAAAAAAAAATAGCTTGTTTGCAAGCATGGCCCCAAATGGGCAGAGCATTGGCCCAGATGGGTGTTGCCAGGTGGATCCTGCTCAGGGCACATGCAGGAGTCTGTCTTTCTATCTTCCCTCCTCTCTCTTGGAAAAAGAAGGAAAAAAGGGTCAAAGCAAGGACTGTGGGCAGGCCCTCAAAGCAGTCTGTGCAGCTCCTGCTGGTGTACCTCTCCAGGTCCAGCGAGAGCTCCTGCCCCTGGTGGGGGTGATGGTGGTGGTGGTCTCTTCGCGTTTCCCTACCCCCGTACACACCTTTATTATGGAGTCATCAAATTACTCAATCTGAGAGTGCTCTGTTTTTCTTACCGTGACCCTACTAAAACAGCCTTCTGCACCAAATATTTATAAAATGCAGCACCTAGTGTAGACATTGAGTAGATCGTGTTGGATTAATAACTAATGTCATCTTTATGAGTTGGCTAGAAATGTTGATTGAGTGATTGTGTGTTTAAGTTGGAACCCAAGAAACTTTCTACCAAAACCTAATTTTTAAATTGTTCTCTAACAGTAAGAAAAATTAAATCATAATTACTTAGGGCTCAAGAAGAAAGGAAAGAAGGAAGGAAGGAAGGAGGGAGGGAGGAAGGGAGGGAGGAAGGGAGGGAGGAAGGAAGGAAGGGGAAAAGAAAGAAAAAAGAAAAGAAAAACAAAAAACTTAGTGCCAGGAACCAGCAGGAAACAGTTGTGTGTGTGTGTGTGTGTGTGTGTGTGTGTGTGTGTGTGTGTTAGCGAGGAGGAGGCAGAACTCATTAAGAGCAGAAAAGGAAGGTCTTACTAGCCCCAAGTTACAGATGAGGACAGTGAGGCTCAGAGAGGCTGCATAGCTCACCCAGGACCTAGGGCTGCTGCCTGACACCCCAGCCCTACTCTGTTTCTCCAGGCCCAGCCGAGGCCCAGCTGAAGCCATGGCTGCAGGAAGCTAGGCCGCACAAAAAGACTGGTCTACTGGACCACAGAGGATGCACAGTGGGGCAGGAACTGTGTTGGGAAGAGAAACAGGACTCTCAGAAAAGTTCAGGGTTGTACTTGGCAGATTTTTATGGAACAAAATTTGCACTATTGATTCCGTGGCAAATGGAAACCTCTGGTGGACACTCTGGGCCTCAGAGATCTGAAATGTTTAAATGAGGCCAGACCGAACACGAGGAGATAAAATTGCCAGGCGAAGTTGAACTTGGGGGTCGCCTGGGATGAGAATACTCTGCCTCTTTTACCTTCTCTCCCATCTGTGAACATGACTTGTTACTTGAACTCCTTGCAGGAAGGGCTCCCTGGTTGTTGCCCAGGCCTGTGGTTGAAGTAGAATCTCTGAGCAGAGGGAGAGAGGCCAGGATTTAGGAGAAAGTACCAGCCAAAGGGGAAATTTTACCATCAAATGTGGGGTGGCGATTTGCCCTGGCGCTGCCTTGAAGTAGCAGAGGTTATTATTTCCCTGTAATTGGGCCACTGTCTGCAGTGGGCTGGTATTTCTGCCTTAATGGACTAATCTGATTGCAGAGATTGAATGAAGCTTGTTGGGAAATGGGGGATTGTTGCAAGGAGATGTGTCACCTGGACTCCAGACACTTCCCAAATAAAGAGTGACTCTAGCAAGTGGCAGCCTCTCTGTGGTCCCTCTCATACCCTCTCCTTCCACCCAGCCCAGCTGCGCCTGTGCCTGCCCCACTGTCTGCACCCAGGACTTGCCATTCTTCACAAGGCCCACTATGGCCACCAGGGTTACTTGTTTTTACTTCCTCTTTCCACTGTTATTTGCCCAACATTCTTGGTATTCCCAGCTTTATCTCCCCGAAGGAAGACCCCCATTGAGCCAGCTATGTTTTTCCATGTCAGACCTGTTATAGAGCACAGTCACCTATGGATTATCTATCCATGGCTGAGCTGGCCGCCTTTTATCCTGTCAGCCAGAGGGGTGTGGGAGGGCTGCCTTCATCTGCCGAACATTGAACTTATTGAGTGCCTGCCTACTGCTGGCTTGGCAGTGAGGATGAAGCAATGAATACAAACCAAGTCCCCTGTTCCTATGGAGCTTACATTCTAGCAGGGAGAACGGGCAATAAATGACTAGCTATATTCTGTCAGGTGGGGGTAGGTGCTTAGGTGAAAATTAACAGAGAGTTAATTAAGAGGGTGATGAGAGAGCTATTATTTTAGAGAGACTCGCCAGGAAATTTTTCTGATAAGGTGACATTTGAATAGAGGCCTAAGTGAAGAGAGGGCAAGTTCTCTGCAGCCATCAGGAGCTCTCTGCCTCTGCTTGGGAAGAGCTCTGCTTGTTCCAGCCTGAGGGAACAGGTGCAAAGGCACTGGGGCAGGAGTGTGCTTTATACAATACCTCACTGCCTGTGGGCAGGGCAGGTATTCTGAGGGTTACCAGAGGCGGATTTAGGTTGGTTGAGGCCCTGAGCGCAGAAGAAAATATTGGGCCCCTTAAAAAAAAGAGAGCGACAGGGAAAATAAAAATACATGTAAAGTTGGGGTTTTGCAGGCCCCTCAGAAGTCAGGGCCCAAGGCATGCACCTGTTGCGCCCGCCGTTAAAATCCGCCTCTGGGGGTAGCCCATGCTCAAGTTCCTTTGAAGAAGACCAGAACTTGGGGTCAGCCCTCAGTCTATCAGCCACTTGGCCATGGGGAGGAGCCAAAGCACAGACCAAAGCAACAGCAATAATGGGGGTGGGAGAGGGGGTGATAGGGCTGAGGTTTCCTCCTCCCATTGGGGTCAGACACCTCTCCTCCTTGGCTGTTAATGTGGCCCAGTCTACAGCCTTAGTACAAGGACAGAGCTCAGTTCCCAGAAGCCTGTCCCTTTTACATCAAAGAAACATAGAACTTAGTTCTGCATATGGTCTTGTTTTTTTAACCTACTGCCTCATTTATACATCAGCCTTTTCTCCCAGAGTAAATTTTTTGAACTTCTCAAATAATGCATACACATGGCAGAAACATTGGAAAACCACAGCTTGGCACAAAGAAGAAAATTGCTATACTCCCGCAACCCAGAGATTGGAAAGCGCATTCCTCCCGGGATATTTGGTGCATCCTTTCTTCTGTGCTTCTTAACTACATTCGTGCAAATGTGCCCTGTTTTGTTGAATTAACAGTATCTCTCACCCTGGCTGAGTGGCTCAGTGGATAGAGAGTGCGTTGTCCCAGTGCCTGAAGTCACAGTCTGATTCCGGTCAGGGCACATACAAGAACAGTGAGTGCACAACTAAATGGAACAACTAAGTGGAACAATGAATTGATGCTCCCCCCCGCATTCCCCTTCTCCTTTCCCACTCTTCCTCTCTCTCAAATCAATGGAAGAATAAAAAACACAGCATATCTCAAATGTTGGTAATTCTAAACATGTTGTTTTTTTGACAGAGACAGAGAGAGGGACAAATAGGGACAGACAGACATGAAAGGAGAGAGATGAGAAGCATCAGTTCTTTGTTGTAGCACCTTAGTTGTTCATTGATTGCTTTTTCATATGTGCCTTGACCAGGGGGCTACAGCAGACAAGTGACCCCTTGCTCAAGCCAGCGACCATGGGGTCATGTCTGTGGTCCCACGCTCAAGCTGGTGAGCCCATGCTCAAGCTGGATGAGCCCGCACTCAAGCAGGCTACCTCGGGGTTTCAAACCTGGGTTCTCTGCGTCCCACTCCGACACTCTATCCAATGTGCCACCATCTGGTAAGACTAAACTTGTTTTAATGGTTACAAAATGTCCATCGTGTGATTGCCAGTGTCCTTGAATTGTGCACAGAGGCTGTTTCCAGGTTTTTGCTGTTAGGAACCATGCCACAGCCAACACCTGTGTACATGCCTTGGCCTATGTGCTGTGTGGACTTCTGGGCAGGGGGAGGAGAGGAGGGTGAAGAGGCTGGTGGGTGGAAGCCATGGTGGGAGGTCAGTGATGCACGTTAGCTCTGGGGACTTTACACTACCCCAAGCAGCAGCCAGACAGATCTGAAGCTTTCTGGAGGGTCATGCATGTGCGTGTGTGTTGAGGCTGTGAACATGGCCTAGGTCCCAGGGCAGCAGCCTGTGGGTGCACCAGAGGGGAAGAGGCACAGAGGCATTAGTAGTCTTCCTTGGGGTTGGAGTGGCTTGTGGCACCCACAGCTCTTGAAAATGGAGCATGAGAAAGAACACACTCCTTCTGGTTTGGACCAGGGGATTTGTGTGATTTTGACAGATTTGTAGATTCTTTGGTGCTAAAAGGGACCTTACAGCTCACTTGAGAAAACCAAAGCCTAGAGAGCTCTGGTGGTTTGCCCAACATCTCACAGCATTAGGAGTGGTTGGCTGATGTGTTCCATAGAATATCCAAGACGCACTGGCTGATAACATTGGCAGCATGCCTCTTATGTGTCCAAAACCCCTCCCCTGCCTCTCCCTGCATCTCTACCCAAGCAGAGCCCACACTGGTGGCCTCTCTGGCTGTGCTAGGTGGCTGTCTTGCTCGGTGGAGGCTTTCTCTCATAAGAGCAGAGGGTCTTGTAGGGAGATCTCATCCCAGGGATCAGTGGTCAAGCCCTTCACTCCCCAGAGGGGTGGTTCAGCTTGCAGGATCCGGCTAGAGCCAGGTTCAAGTCCTGGGATTGACCTTATTTCTCTGAACTTGAGTTACTCAATCTGTAAAATGGGGCTAATGAGAGTGCCTATCTTGTAGGGTTGTGAAGACTAAGTGAGATGATGCTGATAAAGTCCTCGGGACCCAGAACAGGAGCTCAGTGCATCCCACCCTCAGCAGTAGTAGTAGCACCAGTAACTTCCTGTGCCATCCCTCCTGCTGACCAGAACTGGCTGCCCCTTGAAGGTTTGCTTCTCTGTCTCCAGGACTGAGTCCCACGTGAATGGTCAGATAGACACAGGACATACTTGGCTCAGGGCAGAAGTCTCAGGACCAACAGGTCACCTTGGGTGGAGGGGGCTGTCTTTGGGAAGGACTAGTTCTGTCCTGAACTCTCTGCCGCCTCCACCAAGGGCCAGGGAGAAGTCTCCGAAGGCAGTACAGGGGGAGCTGTAGGGAACATTCCTAAGTGGTTTTCATTGGCTTAGAAAAGTGAGATGAAGCTGAAAGCCTTCCCAGAAAATGGTGTGTCGCCACTAATGGCCGGCCCACAACCCTCTTCCTTCTCAACAGGGTGCCCTTAGCAGAAAGGAAAACCCAGCTCCAGCCCTGTGCCTTGGGCTCTTGGCCTGGGGAATGGACACTGCTTCTTGCCTCCTTCCTCTCCTACTTATTTCTGGTCTGCTGGGAGGTTTTCCTGCCACCTCCATATATGGAGCCAAGCAGCTGAAAGCAGGGGCCAGGAGCCAGACAGCCGGGAATCAGGGCCCTGGTCTGCCACTTACCAGCTAGCTGCCTGACCTCAGGCAAATGCTTTTAATTCTTTGGGTATCAGTTTGATCATCTGAAAGTGGGGCTAATACCACCCAGCTCTTCGGTCCTGAGATTTGTGATAAAATGGATAGGAAGTGCTCTCCTGGCATGTAGCAAAGCCTCAGTGAGACATTGCTGCTGTTCTACCTTCATCATCCCTATCTGTTCTTCAGCAGCCCTGTGCCAAGGCCTACTGTGCACCAGGCTCTGTGGGGACCCCAGGTACCAAAATGAATGTCACAGTCCTCTTCCTGGTAGCCTTGCCTCCCTGGCTTTTAAACTCATGGTAGATCCCTCTATTTTTTGTTCTAAGATCCATAACAAAGGAGGCTGGGGTGTTGCCTTCCTGCCTTCCAGATCTGGCCTCAGTGGGCCTCAGGACCCTGCAGGATGCCTCCCCATCTTTGCATAAACTGACAACCTGCCCCCTTTCCAACAGGCTGATACAATTCTGGGAGGTGAAGGGTGTGTCTGAGGATCTGGCAGTGCCCCTGGGTGAAGCCCTCAGAAGTTGGGGTGAGAGCTGTCACCTCCTCTACAGAGGGAGCTGGATCAATTTCACTCTCACCACTCCCTTGAAAAGGGCAGCAACATGGGGAAGGCCTGTTATTGGTGGAGGGTTTGTCCTGGAGGAGTGGGAGAAGCAGCTGGTATTCGTGCCTCCCATGGGCTCGGACTGTGCAGCCCAACTGGGGGCACAGACCTTTCCTGCCCAAACCCCCTCCTCCACTGAGATGGGGTCCAGGTGCCCCCTGTGCCGAGTGTGAAGGCTCCCTGGTGGTGGGCTCTGCTCACCTCTCTAGTGCCCATTCTTCCTTCCACCCTGCTGAGAACTGGCCCGAGTGTTTTTACTAACAAGCTAGCCACATTACAATCTCAGCAGAATTAATCTAAATAAATAAATAAATAAAATTTTTGAAAAGGGAAAGAAAAGAAAATAGTCCTTGCACACATGCTGCTGCAGTGTCTGCCAGGACCTACGATCTGGTACTATTTTTTAATAATTGAGGGTAATAAATATGTATTTCTTTCTCCTCCTCCCTGCCCCCCCATCTTCCGCAGCTTGTCAGCTCCCTGCCTCTCTCCTCTGATCAGACCAAGTCTTCCCCAAGCAAAAAAAAAATTCCTTTAAGCAAAAAGGATTAAAGCCTTGAAAGTAGGTCTGCCTAAGCTTTCCCCCCTCCTTTCCGCTTCCCCAGTGTTGGTGAAGAGGGGCCCCTGGGAGAGCTAGGGACGGAGTGGGTGGGGGTGGGCTGGTGCAGCAAGTCCCTGGTGGGGGCCTCAGGAGCAGAGGCCCAGCGGACTCCTGTCCTACAGCCCCCAGTTCCAGTCCTAGGCTATCCTGGGGAGGCAGCCAAGAGGGGCTAACCTGAGAACCAGGGGCCCCCTGCCTCACACAGTAGCCTACAAGAGGTAGGAAGGAGGGCTTTGGTTTCAGTCTCGGCTTGGCTTTGCAAGCTGGCTTTGTGCTTTAGGGGCCTTTGTGACTTTGGGGTAAGCATCTGAACCTCAGTTTACCCAGTTCTTGTCAGACACACAGGGCAGTCTGTAATCTCCCCCATCCCACAGCCCTCCACAGTTTCCAGCGGGCTGCCAGGTGCACCTGTTTTTCATGCAGCATTCCCTACATCCTGAAAGAGAAGGTTGAACCTGGGTGAAGCCCTCAGAAGTTGGGGTGAGAGCTGTCACCTCCTCTATAGAGGAGCCTTGCCCGAGGCTGGTGGACCAGTCGGTGTTAGAACTAGAACTCCAAGTAGGACTTGCACCCTCTCCCTCATTTCTGTCCTCCACCCCATGTGGCTTCCTGACAGGGCACCCAACATCACCAACCCTAAGCCCAGAGCCAACCCAGCGAAGGGTTGGCCTGACTGGGAAGGGAGCACCAGGGCAGCCATGGTTGCTGCTTGGCAAACCTACCTTCGCCCTCCCCCGCAGCTGCCAGCCTTGCGGCTCTGCTGAAGCAGCAGCTCTGGCCTAAGTGGGCCTCCCTCCCTCTGAGCTGGGCACACGCATGCAGCACTGGCTGCAGGTGGCTGGCCCTGTGCCCCTGCACCCACCGGGGCCCAGAGTTCCTGGCCTGTCCCAGTGGACAGTGCTTGGCCACAGGGCTTCTAGGGCCCTGCTGCTTGCCCCTGGGGACCAGCCTGCCCTGGCTGCTCTGGGCCCGAGGCTAGGCGGGAGAGGAGAGGCTAGGCCATGAAGGCCGGAGGGCAGGAAAAGCGAGGAGGGAGGTGTCTATTTATAGCTGGCTTTGCTTTTGTTCCTTTTCCAGCAATGCTTCTCTTTAAATAGGAGCAGGGCTGGAGGCTGCAGCTCTTCCCCAGCCGCCTATAGTCAGTGCGCAAGTGCGTGTGTGTATGTGTGTGTGTTTAGGGGGCAATGTATAGGGATGGGATGGGGGTGGATACTAGTGCATGCGTGTGCATGTGTGGCAGGGATGGGATGAGGTAATTGTCATCTCTTTGTGTGTGTGTGTGTACACTAACAGGTACAGAGGTGGAGATGGGTGTTCTTTGTGTGTGAATGTGCTGTGCACCAGCATATACACATGCTTGTGTAGGGATGGGGCAGTTTTTAGTATTTATGTGCATGTGTGTGTTTATATTAGTGGGTGGGGAAGCTGCTCCTTTGTTGATGTATGTATATGGGCACATGCATACATATATATAAAGATGGGGTCAGGGTGGGCAAATGTGTGTATCTATCTCCACATGTAGAATGTGACGTTAGCAGTGTTCAGGATGAGTGCATCCATGTAATGGGATCATTGGAGAGTAGTTACCCATGTGTGCTTGTGTGTGTCATAGTATGCATTTGAATACTGTGAGTACACCAGACTGTACGCATGGTGAGGACGGCCCTGTCTCTCCTGTCCTCTGCCCCCAACAACGCTTGTTCCGAATGAGTATGGATGGCTAGTTGTGTGCGTGCCCCATAAAAGGGACTCCAGGGTCTCCTGACTGCAGGGAAACTTCCCATCCACCAGGGTTGTTAGAGCTCTCCTAGACGCAGTTCCTGAAAGACTGAGATCACTCCACTTGTCACACACACACACCCCCCCAGGGCATTGGCAGCAGGGCCACCTCGGGTAGAAAAGTGCGACCGGATGCAGGGCAAGCCTGGTGAGGAAGTCCTGGGCTTTAGGGGTATGCCTGTGCCTAACTGGCCTTGCATCTATACACCTCTGCTTCTGCTGGTTGGTTTCACGTCTGTAAAATGAGAGCGTGGAGCCCTCCGGGGGCTGCTGTTGGAATCGAGATGGCGCAAGTAACGAGGCCTAGGGCAGCCTGGGCGCTCGGACCCACCGTAGGTCAGGACTGGGGTCGCGTGGGGCAGGGCTCGGGCTCCAGGTCTGCGTGCAGGACCGGGTGCCGGCCAGAGGGAGCGGGGCTACTGAGAGCGCGCCGCAGGTGAGGGGAGTCGTTTCCCGGGCAGCAGCGGCTCCCCGCGGCGCAGCGCGGTAACCCAGATCTGTCAGAGCGGCCGGCTCGCCGCGAGCAGTTCCCGCCCGGGAGGGTCGGGCCCAGGGGTGCTTGGGGGCCGGCCCGCCGGGGAGGCTCCGGGGGCACCCGGCTTTGGACCCTGCCCTTGCCCCTGGGCCGGGCCTGGCCTCGCCGGCAGCTCCGGATCGATGCGACAGCCCTTCCCTCCCTTCCTCCAAAGGCCAAACAAAACATAGTAAATATTTAATCTGGGCCAGGGAGCCAAAGAGGCCTCCCCGCCCCCTCCTCAGCCGTCTGGCTCCTCTGCCAACCCCAGCAGCTCTCCTCGGTAACGAGGCCGGAGCAGCAGGGATCGATCGCGGCCGGGGCGGGGTGAGGATGGGGTGCCTGAGCCCTCGGGTTGTGTCGTTCACCCGTGGCTCGGGACCCTGGAGGCCCCAGCAGATCAGGGCCTGTGAAGAGAGCGTAAGGACTCAGCTCCCCCATCACTCCTGCAGACTCATATCTAGAGGCTACCTATGAGTTTGGGTCTGGTGAGGGGAGGAGAGGAGGAGGCAGCCCAGGGGAAGGGGAGCAGTGCAAGTAGGGTAGGGGGCATCTGAGTCTAATTTGGCGCCTGAGCTCCTTCCCCCAAGCTAGACCACCAGGCCCTGGTGGCCTAAAGCCTGCATGCGCCTTGGGTGAGGCCTGGGTGGGGCAGGGACAACCAGGGAGGCCGAGAGGCTGGAAAATGTTTCTGTGGCGCTGTACTCTAGGCCTCCTGGGCACTGCCCTGGAGGATACCTAGAGGGGTGATGACATTCTTGCTGTTCATTCATTCATTCATGCAGCAGACAATTATTGAGCACCTACTCTGCCTGTTTTAGGCTGCCAGCAAGGAGACACACAAGTCTGGGCCTGCAGGGAGATTGATTACATTCCAAAGGAGGAAACAGTAAACAAAGTAAACAGATGTAGTGATTTCAGATAGTGGTTGATTTTAGTGTAAAAAATAAACTGTAATGTGTTACTGTGTTTGGCCAGGATGAGGAACAGCACTAGTAAGGGAGATGAACCATGACAGTGGGTTGTGGCAGAAGTATACCAGCCAGTTTACATACAGCAAGTCCAAAGGCCCAGCGGCAGGAAAGAGACTGGTGTTCCAGGACTGGAAGCTAGAGTGGAGTGAGTGGGAGAGAAGTAGGCAGCTGCACGCTGCAGATCCTGTAGGGTTTTGTAGGTTATGGGAGGAGTTTAGATTTTGTTCTAAGTGCAGTGCAAAGGTATTAGAGGTTTTAAGTAAAGGAATGGCATGATCTGATTTACATTTTAAAAAACTGTTGGCTGCAGTACAGAGAATAGAAGGTAGGGAGTTAAGAGTGGGAGGGAGGCCAGGTTTGGGGGGTCTAGGGGCTGCAGCAGTGTATGAAAGGGAGGCTGGTGCCCTGCCGGACTTGGGCAAAGTGGCCATTCAGGCTTCTGCAGTTGGCAGACACCCCTGCCCCACACCCACCCCACCTAGCCAGATCAGCCTGCTCCTAGGCTCCTGGCTCACAAAGTTTCATGACACTCTGAGACCTGGGGTTGCCCCTGTCCTATCTCCCCAATCCAGACTCCGCAGTGGGCAGCTCAGGAAGTTTTTTAGGGAGCATTAGAAAATGTTGACATGTTTTTTGAAACAATTTCAGATCTGATATCTCTGCCAGATTGAGTTTGTAACTAGCTTTATTGTTTAAGCCTGCTGGGATTTCATCAAAGGCGTCTGCTGTTTACCCAGAACTATTTCATTGGAGAAAACAGCAAACAGACCTGCATTTCTATCTGATTTTGCTTTTTCCCTTTTCTCATGAATTTAAGTGCTTGTGAAAAGCAAGGCTGATAAGGCAAAGCAGTGACAATCAAACCCTTAGGAGGGGGCTCAGAAGGGTCTCAGCTGAGGTTTATGAATAAAGCAGAGGGGTGCCCTGGCAATATAGCTGAATTGGTTAGAGCAGTGGTCCCCAACCCCCGGACCGCGGGCCAGTACCGGTCCGTGGGCCATTTGGTACTGGTCTGCAGAGAAAGAATAAATAACTTACATTATTTCTGTTTTATTTATATTTAAGTCTGAACAATGTTTTATTTTTTAAAAATGACCAGATTCCCTCTGTTACATCCATCTAAGACTCACTCTTGACGCTTGTCTCGGTCACATGATACATTTATCCGTTCCACCCTAAAGGCCGGTCCGTGAAAATATTTTCTGACATTAAATCGGTCCGTGGCCCAAAAATGGTTGGGGACCACTGGGTTAGAGTGTCCTCCTGAAGTGCAGAGGTTGTGGGTTTGGTCCCTCATCAGGGCACAGACAGGAACAGATTGATGTTCCTGTGTCTCTCTAGCTGTCTCTCCCTTCCTCTCTCTCTAGTCAGTAAAAATAAAAATAAATAATAAAGCAGAGGGAAGTGAGGGTTGGCTGGCCGGGGCTCTGGCCAGTGGAGGGGCGCTCCAGGCCAGCACCAAGCCCTCCAGCGGGGTACTGGGGAGGAGCGGAAGTGCAGAAGGCTGCCATTTGCCTCCATCAGGCCAAGATTTTTAGGCCATCTCCTGGTGTCTGCTGTCTTTATCAGTTTCCAGACCATTTCAGGCACTGGCACAATAAAAAACATCAGCTCCGCTTGAAAAGTAGTGGTGACCCAACCCAGGAGACGGGTTCAGTGAGATAGACCCAAGCTTTTCTGGGAACAGGCCCGGTGAGGAAACAGATCAAAAGACCAGTGGAAGCCAGATCACGAGAACGCCAGGAACACTGCCTTCCTGCTCCTCCTCTGCCAACGCTTGGGATGCAGCCCCTTCTCTTGCCAGGTGGCCCTCGCCAGGGCTGGACCCAGGGACTCCTGTCACAGGCCCAGCCCTCCTTCCACCTCCCTGAAGAATCTACACTAGTGTTGTCACCACCCGCCTAATAGGATCTGGAGCCTTTGAGCAGGCCTGTGGAACCAGCAGGTGTTTTACCCCAACGGGAAATGTGGGCTCTGTAGCCTGTTGGGAGACGGTGTTCTGAGAAATTTGGGTTAATGTGCTTTATTTAGTTGCTTAAGCGACAGCTAGTTAAGTGCAATGGTTGCTTGACACACAGGTCATCTTTTACCAGTTTTATAGTAGATCCACTTGTAAGGTCAACTGATTTGAACCAATTAGCAAGAGGACAAGGACTTGTTTGTCTTTAACTGACTAGAGATCTTGCAGCAAGCCATCTAAGAGGGATAAAAAAGTTACAGAGGTTTTTTTCAGTGCTGAGTGCCAGGCATAACCTCCTGGCTGATATGGTGTCTCTGCTGACAGCAAGAGTCAACCCGCTCCTCTCTGGACTGAGCCAAGGAGCAGAGGGTAGGAAGGTCAAAGGTCTTGTCCAGGCCCCCCTGCTTGTGCAGGTGTCCTTCCCCTGCCCTCCTTTCATAGCCGCAGAGTGTCAGCTCAGTGGGCTGCGGGGGCCGCCATGACACCTTCCATCTCTGCTGGCTCGGGACATGGTCCCAGGCCTCCCGCGAGAGCAGAGGAGCCGCACATTCTAGATACAGGCTTATACCAGAGGCGAGTGTTTGCTGCTTCTGTGGAGGGCCTTCATCCTCTCATTTCATCGTTGCGAGCCCCCTCCCTGACCCGACCCCTCACCCCAAGTAGGTATCGTCCCCTTTTTAGGGAGTGGGAGTTGGCAGAGCCTGCCTGTGCTGTCCGAGCAATTTGAACGCAACCAGCTGATCTGGAGGCTAGGGTCCTTCACGTGGCCCATTGCCTGCAGCCTTCTCCGAGGGTTGACAGGGGCAGGGGCTTCTTCCAAATTGTGGGTTTGGGAGGAACAAGCTCACAAGCTGGCAGGGAGAGGATGGAATGGGGCCTTGAGCGTATTTGGGGACAAAGCTGAGGAAGTTTGGACCATGGGCAATATTTTCCCTGCCACATGTTGCTGAGTCCTTTGTAATACAGTGGGTGTGGGCACAGGGGACACACTGCTCTCTGAGGCATCCCATCTCCCACCCAGTGTCCCTGTGCTCCTCTCTCAGTGCCCCCATAAAAGATGGAAGGAAGGACACTCTATCCTCTCAAACTTGCCTGCCACTTTCCGCACCCTATCCTCATACCCAGTGTCTGAATTCCACACGAGCCCATACTTCTCAGAGGCAGCAGACCAGCTTCCCCCCAGAGGTGGAAATGTGATCCACAGGGGAGCCAGGGCGCAGGGAGCTAGGTTTTCCCACAGAGAAGCTTTGAATGTAAGTGTCCTCTGTGGGGGATCGGGTGGGGGCTGGGAGGCTGTGCTCTGATTCCAGTTCTGCTGGGCAGGTCTTGGGAAATTGCTGCAAATCTCACAGCTTTTTCCTCTTAATAGCCTCGGCCAGCGGTGAATCCTTGACCTTTGAGGGTGGGTTTGATTTTTTTTTTTTTGAAAAGGCCAAAAGTAATTTGAAGCTGCATGTTGTGTCTAAAGGAGATGAGCAATCTGCAGAATGTGTTTTGTTTGGTTGTTGGGATTTTATTTTTTTTAGGTTAGAAACAAGATGGGATTCAAGAATTGTGCCTGTTTTCCCACAAGGAAGTTCCAAAAGTGCTTCAAGTGATGGAGGCACCTTGAAATGGGGGGCGTGATCCAACGGTGACCACTTTGATAGAAGGGCAGGGAAAGGAAGTTGGTGCTTTATTGAGCTGCTACTATGTGCCAGGTGCTTTACATACATTATCTAACTGCCTGAAATCATGTTTGGAATAAGCCTAGTCTATAAAAAAATTCATAAATAATCCATTATCTTGTTTACTCCTCACAGTAATCCTATTAGAACAAATGCTTTGCCCATGTCACAGGTGAGAAAATTAAGTTTCAAGGAAGTTAAATTGACTTCCCAAGGCCAGTTCTTTTTTAGGTCGGTAAGTTCTGGTGTAGTACCCCACCTCCTCCTTGTCCCCCAATAACACACAAATTTTGTTTCATTGTGTCACGGTGACATCATTCAGGCTGCAGTCACCACTTTAAAAAGAAAGCAGGTCATGAAGGAGTCATGTGCCAGGGTGAAATGCTGACTGTGTGCGGTGGCAGACGTCATCAGCAGGCATCAGGGGACGCGTGGGTGACAATGGCAAGGCATGAAGTATGGTGTTTATTAGGCACTGGCAAAGGCCCGGGAGTTCCAGATGCCAAGCAGTGATAAGTGGGAACTGCCTGTCTCAGCGCTCGCCCAGCTCCAAATGCTGAGCAGGCTCCCAGTTCGCTGCCTTTGAATAACTGGACTCTTGGACAGGCCTACCCTGAGAGCTTTCCTGGCCACTGACAAGATGGGCTCTCTCTGAATAATAATAATAATAAACACCAATAATAGCTTATGCTGATGGAGCTCTCACTGTGTGCCAGGCATTGTACTAACTAAATGCCTTACTGTTTTGATCCCTCTATATACTTTTTTGTTGTTGTTGTTAGAGAGAGAGAGAGAGGGACAGACAGGGACAGACAGGCGGGAAGGGAGAGAGATGAGAAGCATCAGTCCTTCATTGTGGCATCTGAGTTGTTCATTGATTGCTTTCTCATATGTGCCCTGACCAGGGGGCCCCAGCTGAGCCAGTGACCCTTGCTCAAGCCAGCGACCTTGCACTTCAAGCCAATGACCTTTGGGCTCACGCCAGCAACCATGGGGTCATGTCTATGATCCCATGCTCAAGCTGGCAACCTTGTGCTTAAGCTGGTGACCCTGCTCTCAAGCTGATGAGCCTGCACTCAAGCCGGATGAGCCTGCGCTCAAACTGGGAACCTAGGGGTTTCCTACCTGGGTCCTATGCTTCCCAGGCTGATGCTCTATCTGTGGCACCACTGCCTGATCAGGCCCTCTATATACTTGTTAAAAATATTTTTATTTATTGATTTGAGAGAGAAAAACATCTGTTTGTTGTTCCACTTATTTATGTCTTCATTGGTTAATTCCTGTATACGTCTTGACTGGGAATTGAACCTGCAACCTTGGTGTATCAGAGTGACACTCTAATAACCAACTGAGCTGCCCAGCCAAGGCCCCTCTTAGCTCCCAGCTGGGCTGCAGCCACACGGGTGGGCTCTCACTGAACCCAGAGAGGGACTCCTTCCTTGCATGCAGTCCAAATCCTTGCTCTGATGTGGCCACATGTCAGGGAGAGAACTGGGGGCCTGTGAGCGCAAGGAAGGAAGGCGGCTGAGGCTCGGTACACACCACTCCCTCTCCTGGAGACAGCTCTAGCCAGATTTAACAGCCACGGTCCCAATCCGGTTTATAGCAGCTGTTCCACTTCCAGGAATTTATCTGATACCCTGGCACCCGTGGGCAGACATGCACATATAGGGACATGCATATTTTCACTGGAAACAACCTAAATGTCCATCAGTAGGGCACCAAGTGGGTAGATTACAACAACCTTTGCAATGGGATTCCGCACTCCAAGGAACGGGTGATTCTATATGTGCCGATATGGGATGGATGCCAAGGTGTATTGCTAAGTGAAAACGAAGTGGTAATACACTGCACTACCATTTGAGTTTTAAAAAGAAAGATACACTTGTACATGATAGAAATTTTTTGGAAAGACACAAAAGAAACTGTTAACAGTGGGATGCCTCTGAAGAAAGATCCTAGGGACTGGAGCTATGGGAGAGGAAAGGAGACTTATTTTTCATTGCATACTCTTTTGTGTTCTTTAGAAAAAATGTTTCTTTTTTTACTATGTGGATGCATTATCTTTTCAATTAAAAAGAAAGTGGGGGGAGGTTTTACCCCCCCCCCCCCCCCACACACACACACAGGCTTTATCTGGCTTCACTGTCTACTTTTTCTCCCAGTTTGCAGCCAGGTCCTGCTGCACTGACTCACCGGCCATTTCTCAGCTCCTCTTCCTCCACCCCACCCCGTGCCCACCCCCCTCAAGGCACCCATTACTGCCTCTTACAGGTACTTAAAACCTACCCTTTTTGCCTTGAAATACGAATAACTCTAATCTAGAGAGAAGTCTGAGCTCCATCTTACTTACAGAACAAACGGAAATCAGCTGGTGCTGAGATGCTCTAGGAATGTTTGCTGAATCGAATTGAATCTGTGACTTGGTTGGTTACACCGAGCAAGGTACTAATTGGCCAAGGTCAGACACCAAATCCCACCCAGGTGAGCTCTCTCTGAACCCAGAGAAGGACTCCTCTTGCGTGCAGTCCAAACCCTTGCTCCGTCCAATGTGGCTGCACTTCACAAGGGAGTGGGGGCCTATGTGTGGAAGGAATGGGGGCGAGTGCAGGCGTGGTGCCCACCATCTCACCTCCTGGACACCTTTAGGAAGCGGGACAGAACAGAAGTCCCAGCTCTGGGAAGATTCTGACTCCGAAGAGCATCTATAGTGGGCTCCAAAAGCTCCATGATGACTTTTTTTTTAAAAAAAATATTACTTGGTTTAATTTTATTCCAAGAACTTTGAAATAGAAATATAAAAGATGGAGTTCTCGCCTGACCAGGCGGTGGCGCAGTGGATAGAGCATCGAACTGGGATGCAGAGGACCCGGGTTCGAGATCCCGAGGTTGCCGGCTTGAGTACGGGCTCATCTGGATTGAAGAAAAGCCCACCAGCTTGAACCCAAGGTCGCTGGTTCCAGCAAAGGTTTACTCGGTCTGCTGAAGGCCCGCAGTCAGGGCACATATGAGAGAGCAATCAATGAACAACTAAGGTGTTGCAACGCGCAATGAAAAACTAATGATTGATGCTTCTCATCTCTCTCCATTCCTGTCTGTCTGTCCCTGTCTATCCCTCTCTCTGACTCACTCTGTCTCTGTAAAAAATAAATAAATAAATAAAAATTAAAAAGATGGAGTTCCCTGTTAAGCATGGTAGCGAACTGCCTGTTGTATGTGTTCAGCTGTGGACTGGAAGACAACCTCACAGGAGAAATTGAAGCATGAGGTAGTGCGTTATTTCAGTGGACTATAATGTATCTTTATTTATTTATTTTACATTCTGCACAACATGAAATTTACTATTTTAATCATTTTAACTGTGTAGTTTTGTGGCATTAAGTGCAGTCACATTGGTGTGTAACCCATGATGACTTTTCTTTTTTTTTTTTTAGAGAGTCAGAGAGAGGGATAGATAGGGACAGACAGGCAGGAACGGAGAGAGATGAGAAGCATCAATCATTAGTTTTTTGTTGCAACACTTTAGTTGTTCATTGATTGCTTTCTCATATGTGCCTTGACCGTGGGCCTTCAGCAGACCGAGTAACCCCTTGCTCGAGCCAGAGACCTTGGGTCCAAGCTGGTGAGCTTTGCTCAAACCAGATGAGCCCGCTCTCAAGCTGGCGACCACAGGGTCTTGAACCTGGGTTCTTCGCATCCCAGTCCGACGCTCTATCCACTGCGCCACCGCCTGGTCAGGCCCATGATGACCATTTTTAATGGTACCACTAGCACTGTTGTTAAAAGTTAGAGGAAGCCTGAGGAAATGCCTGTCCCTGGCCACCTGAGTTCTGCCCAAGGAGGCATTCTAAACCAGCCTTGTCCTGTGTCACACTTATGCATCCCAGACACTAACTCTGGAGCCGCTACCGAGGTGGGCCCTTCTCTGGTCCCTGAAGTCGTGCACAGGCCTTGGCAGTCCAGAAGAGCATAGGTATTGGTCATGGAAGCCTCTAGAGACGGAGATGTAGGTAGTATAGTGTGGTGACATTTCTCCTACTATTTTTTCCTGTCTCAAACCTTCACTTGCATAGAGGAAGGAAAGAATGTGTACTCCTCGCCCATGACCACTTTTTCTTTCTTTTTATTTATTTATTTATTTTTTACAGAGACAGAGAGTGAGTCAGAGAGAGGGATAGACAGGGACAGACAGACAGGAACAGAGAGAGATGAGAAGCATCAATCATTAGTTTTTCATTGCACGTTGCAACACCTTAGTTGTTCATTGATTGCTTTCTCATGTGTGCCTTGACCGCGGGCCTTCAGCAGACCGAGTAACCCCTTGCTGGAGCCAGTGACCTTGGGTTCAAGCTGGTGGGCTTTTCCTCAAACCAGATGAGCCCGCACTCAAGCTGGTGACCTCAGGGTCTCGAACCTGGGTCCTCTGCATCCCAGTCCGATGCTCTATCCACTGCGCCACCGCCTGGTCAGGCCACTTTTTCTTTCTTGAAATGAGCCCTCCCCCGCCCCGTGGTTCTCTGGCCTTAGCCAGTGTATGGTGCCCTGGCACCGTTCTCAAGGCTGTGGTCCAGGACTCCAGCTCTCCCACAGTAGAGCCTTCTCATCTTTGCAAGGGTTGTTGTGATGAGGAAGCATTTGCCTGTGAGCACAGTGAGTCAAAGTTTGATGTGCCTTCCCCCCCAAAAAAGATCTATAATTCTTGGCCACATTAATAGAAGTGTCCAAATCTAGGACGGCTGCTTCACTCTCAGCTGAGCACCCCCTGAGTCATCCTGTTGTCATCATCCACCAATCCAGTCCATCGCCTCCACGTTGCTTAAATTCACCCCTTTCTTTCTTAAACCAGGGTCCCGCATCTCTTGCTTGGACAGTTGCAGTAGCCTCCTGATTGGTGCTCTAGCTTCTCATCTCCAGGCTCCACACTGCAGACAGGTGATATTAGGGAACACAGTCTAATCACATCACTTTGCTTAAAATCATTTAGTGTGTTCTCACAGCTCTGGGGCTAGAGGCCCAGATTTTAAACAAGGCTTTCAAGGCCTCATGTGAGCTGGCCCCTGCTTATCCCTCCGATCTTGCCTGGTGCCACTTGTGCCTCATGTGTACTGATGTTCTGTTCCTCGCATGTGCCAGTCTCCCTTCACATCCAAGTCTTCCCACAAGCAATTGTGCTGCCCCAGCCTCACTCCGCTCGCCCAGATAATCCCTTCTCTGTCTTCAGAGCTCAGTTCAAATGACGCTTCCTCAGAAAAGGCCAGGCTACATCAGGCCTTCCATTTACATGTGCCTACAGCATTCAACAGTCATTCATTCATTGAGCAAACAGCTAATGACACCAGCTGGGTGCTAAGGACACAGTGGTGAGTGAGAGGCACAGCCCTGCCTCCAGAGCTCGCACTTCGGGGGGTCAGAGACTAGAAAGCAATGGCAGGACTGAGGAGTACTGGGAACGTGAGCGCACAGAAAGTGAGGGGTGGTGTTTGGGGTAGCGTGCTCAAGGAAGCTCTCAAGGAGGTGGACGCCGGGCCAGGAGAGGGCTAAGGATGCAAGGTCCCTGCGAAGGACTGTGCTCCGTGCATTCTGAGAACAGCATAATGGCCTCAAGGGACCTGGAACACAGAGATGGGGGGTGGGCAAGGGAGGCGGCAGGGGGGACAGGTCACACAGGTCCTTGTGGGCCATGGTGAGGTTGCTGAATTTTATTCTCAGAGTGATTGGGAGCTATAGGAGGTACTGGGTTCCATTTTTAAAGGATTAATATTTTTGGAAGATTGCTCTGACTGCCGTGTGAGGAATAGACTTTGGGGGGGGGGGTGAAGGGAAGGGGACAGAGAAATTAAGAGACACTACCATGCCAGAGGAGAGTGGCCACTTGGACTAGGGTGGCATCTAGGAGTTGACTAGCTGTGTTAGTTAATCATTTAGTGCCGTCATTAGTCACGTGTGTCCCTGGACTGTGAGCTGCGTGAGGACGCGGTTGTGTCCACTCTTTGGTTTGTATCCCAGCTCTCACCTGCTTATTGAATGATGGCAAAGTGTGAAGTAGTGCAGATGCTAAAAAACCAGGTCATGTGAGGAACTCCGAAGGAGCCGTGCAGTGGCTGGTCTGAAGAAGAGATTTGCAGAAACTGTCCTCAGATGCATAAAGGATTGACTCCGAGGCTTTAGAGTTTAACCTGGACGTTCCTTGGAAGAACCCAGGAAGAGTGTGGTGAGGCTTGGCCTGGATCCCCAATGGACCACCAGCTTTCTAAAGGAGGCGTCAAGCAGTGGAGGTGTAATGATCTCTTGTCAGAGATGGGGGAGGGGGTCCTGCAAAGAAAGTGCGCTTGTGCAGGCATGTCTGTGAACTCATACACATATGCATCATAGGCAAATGCACACATGGGGTTTTCTGGCCCTGAAATCACCTGCTTCAGAGCTAGTAAGACCCTTAGAAATGGTGGTACCTGCCTGACCTGTGGTGGCGCAGTGGATAAAGCATTGACCTGGAAATGCTGAGGTCGCCGGTTCGAAGCCCCGGGCTTGCCTGGTCAAGGCACATATGGGAGTTGATGCTTCCAGCTCCTCCCCCTTTCTCTCTCTCCCTCTCTCTCTCCTCTCTAAAAATTAATAAATAAAATTAAAAAAAAAAAAAAAACCTTTAAAAAAAAATCCATAAAATAACTCCAAGTTTAAAAAAAAAAAAAAAAAAAAAAGAAATGGTGGTACCTGATGACCTAAGAGTTAGGACACTGTGGTTATAAATGATAGAAACCCAAGCCATTGGGAACAAAAAAAGGAATCTCACAGGCTCCTAAAACAAATATTCCTCTTCGGGTATAACTTGGTCACACAGTGTCGTCAGGACTGGGTGTCTTGGTGTGGCTTCCCCTGAGTTGGCTTCATGCTCAGAAGGCTTCAGCAGCCCTTGGGTTGCATCTTCCTTCCCTCCCCTCAGAAAGAGAGAGCTGCTCCTCCCCCAACAGTCTGCACAGAAGCGGTGGGCCTGAGTCACAGGCCCATATTCAGCCCTGATCCAGTCACTGAGACCTGGGAGTAGTGCCAGTTGGGTGCAGGCCCACCTGAAGGTGGGGGCTGGGGTAGGCTCCAGCGAAGCGCCTGGGTGCAGAGTTGGGGAGGACCAGTTCTCCCAAAGGAAAACCAATGTACTGTGTCCAGACAATTGGGAAGATACTGTGAGTGGCCAGAAATCACACAAATTGTAGTCTGCAGGTGGTTTGCTAAGCTTTTTCCCTTTCCACACCTACTGTGTTACTTAGAACTCCCTTTGTCCTGCTCTTCCCGGGGCAGCCCCGAGCACCCCACTTGTTCTGTCCAATCCCTCCATTTTGCAGATGAGTAGGCTGAGGCTTAGCAACTTTCTCCAGGTCACACAGCTCAATTGCAGTGCAAACCAGGCCTGGCACCCAATCCTCGGGGCCTGGCAGCATTACCTGAGTCTGGGGTGAGCCCACCAGATTTGAATCCTGGCTCTGCCATTTGTTACCTGTGGCGCTGTATTCATGTCCTAGGGATGCTGTAACAAATTGCCACACACCTATTGGCTAAAACAGCAGAAATTTGTTCTCACAGTTCATGAGGCCAGAAATCTGAAAGCAAGGTGTTGGCAGGGCTGTGCTCCCTCTGCAGGTGCCTGGGGACAGTCTGTTCCTTGCTGCTCCCAACTTCTGGTGGTGGTTGGCATTCCGTGTGGCTGCCTCACTCCCGTCTCTGCCTCTGTCTTCACAAGGCTCTTCCTTCTCTGTCTTCTCTTTTCTTTAAGAACATGTAGCATTAAATTTAGGGCCCATCTGCATAATTCAGGATGATGTCATTTCAAGATTCTTAATTATACCTACAGAGACCCTTTTTCTAAATAAGGTCACATTCACAGATTCCAGGTTTTGGACTTGGACAGGCCTTTTTGGGGGCTACCATTCAGTCCATTCCAGGGACTTTGGGAAAATCACTTAACCTCTCTGAACCTCAGCTTGTCATCTGTAAAGTGGGCATAATAACAGTACCTACTCCATAGGGTTGTCATCAGCTTGACAATACGAGATAATACACATTGAGTCATTCACAGAGTGCTAAGCCCATAGTTAGTACTGAATAAATGTTAGTTGTTATTATTATTTATTATCCTGACCCCAGATCCAGCCTGGTCTTCCTGTGGCCCTATGCCAGGTGGCTTTCTTAATTATTTTTATTTATTTATTCATTTAGAAGAGAGAGAGAGAGACAGACAGACAGAGAGAGAGAGAGAGAGAGAGAGAAGGGGGGGAGGAGCAGGAAGCATCAACTCCCATATGTGCCTTGACCAGGCAAGCCCAGGGTTCTGAACCGGCGACCTCAGCATTCCAGGTCGACGCTTGATCCACTGCGCCACCACAGGTCAGGCTTCAGGTGGCTTTCTTCACAGGTAGGCTTAGCTCCCTTCAGCTAGTAGTAGAGGTAAGACAGGTAGGTAGTCGATGTCTTGGTGGAGACAGAGCTGCCAAGGTTATGGTGTCTTCCTGCCTGCTCCTCAGCTGGGGACTGTCCTATGGTCCTGGCAGGCTCGGTTCCTGAGGCCTGCTGCTGAGAGGCAGGGTGGTCTGAGAAAGTCTCCTGCCAATCAAACTCTCACCCTGGCTCCGGGAGCCAGCATCGGAGCCCTATGATTTAGAGTGATGGAATGTAAATTACAGAGAGTCCACACTTCCCATCCGGCTGAGATCCCATCAGCATCTCATTCAGTTTACCTGGGGCTCCTCCAGGTCTCATTTGGTGGATTCTGTCGGCAGAGCACCTCCTCAGTGACCACGACGGCTGGCTTCCTACATCTATCACACCTGTACTGTGACAATGTAATTTTTATCTCTGGTTGTTTATTTCTCAGGTGGAACTACTTGTAAATTCCAAGAAGAAAATATATCCCTGTGTGTGACAGAACCAGCCTAGGGCAATTAATCTGGGCTTTTAAGATGAGAATGCAAACCTGGTTGATATAGCTTCATGCCTAAGCGTCCAGTAATCAAGCACAGCCATTAATTGTCCCTCAACAAGGCAGTGGCCCCAGGAGGGGTCAAACCAGTAGGATTTCATCCAGCTGGATGGGAATGGGGTCCTCTTTCCCATCTGCCAGGTGGCTAGCAGGCCCTGGGGACAGAGAGTGGGAGGCAGGTGGCTTGAGGCCAAGAGGTGCAAGTGTTGAAAGGAAAGACTCATATTTCAAGGCAGAGCTGACGGTAGATGTGGAAAGAAGGAGGGGACCAAGGGTGTTGGTACAAACCATGATAAAGGCATAGGCTTGTGCAGTCCAGCAGACCCAGGATCGAATCTGAGCCCTACCACTTACCATAACTTTGGGGTGTTCCTTTACCCGTCATCCTAACAGAGAGATTTCTTGATCTGTAAAAAGGACCAAAGTATATTTGCTCCATTGGGTAAGTGAAAGAATTAAATGAGCAAAGTATGAAAAATGCTTGTTGCATATCATAGCTGTTTTTCCTCGGAAGGTCTAGGGCCAGTGCTCAGACAGACCTGCAGAAGATGGAAGCCACAGAAATCATCAGGATTGTAGAGTTGGAAGGAATTTAGAGAACACCTAATGCAAAGCCCAGTGGAGGTCTGGGGAAGTAAAGAGACTTAGAAGCTGGGATGTGTAAGGCCGGTGGTTGTGGCCACGCAGGTTCCCATTGGATTCGGGCGGACGGTAAGGGAACTAACTGTAGAGCCGAAGGATGATGGGTCATTCCGTTTATTAGAGTCTCGCAACGGGGGGCAAGCAAGCAGGCAGGGTAAACTGCTTCTTTCTCTCTCAGCACTCGCAAGCAAACAGGCGGGGGCGGGGTGGGGACGACCCCTTCTCCTGCGAACAATAGCAAAAAATGACCCCTCCCAATGGTGGCAGGCAGTCCTCAATCTACAGTCTGCCGCCCTGAAGGCAAGTACCTGCAGCCTTACATAGACTACACACACTTGTGTGCTGCCCGTGCTCATGCATCAGTCATGCAGAGTACAAGTGAGCAAGCCTAACACTTGTTTGCCCAACATTCCACCCTTTTAGGGTTGCTCGCTTCACAATCTACACAACAGGTCTCTTCCGCAGTGGTCCCTGTGCGAGGAGTGAGGAACATTACATAAACAGACTACAGCAACAGCACAAGTTATACGATTACAATATCTATAGGTGCCCTACACAATGTCCCCCTGAGCACTATGCCCAAGGCACTAACTGGAGGCCCACCTCCAGCCCCCTACCCCACGGTAGGTGGGAGGGCCTGTATAGTCCAGGGCTGTGTCCATGGAAACCATCAAGTGTCTGGTGCACCTCTGCAACTGGATGAGAGCAGCCTCCCGGTGCAGGAGGGCTTCTACCGGAGCTGGGCACCCCCCATCAGGGTCTCTCATACTGTCCAAAAGCAGCATGTCCATCCAACAAGGGAGCTGGTGCCCCGCTCTGGTCACAGTCCAAGAGTCCATTGCACCACTCAATGATCAGTCCATGGTAGACAGCCCAGCTGTCTGTGCAAATCACCAAGGTAAAGAAAGGTCCATTACAGGCAACTAGGCATATAGCTTGTTATTAACGGGCCTCAGCACCTGTTCATAAGCGCTCTGTCCATTGCCACAAGCCCCATCCTAACCCCTCAGCCAGCTTACAGGCCTGGCGGGGTCAAACACATTCAAGCACTATTCAAACAGGAACAATGGGTCTTGGGGAGGATCCTCCTCTCCCACAACTGTCTCCAACAAGTAATCCTGCAACTGTGCTGCCTGCGCACCAACCATTTTATTGGTAGCTGCTGGGCCTTTCATCTCGAGTGTCTGGAACCTCTGTTCCAGCTCAAGCTGCTACCAAAGCTCCAAAAGAACTTTATTAGACCTGCCATCCAATTTCTCCCTATCTGCCCAGCTGCAATCAAATCTGCCCACATCTGTGTTCAGGTAACTTTTACAGGCCCATTTCCCTTGTTAGTTGTGGGGACAGCATGGGCAGCAGCCCGCACAGCCTTATGGTCCAGAGCTTTCTCCAGCTCCCCCAAATCTTCTACCATCTGCGTAACTGCACTGATGGGCTGCCCCACGTAGGGGCCCAAGAGAGCCACTAGTGACCCAAAAAGGGCTGATGGGGCACTACAGGGAATAAGGTCCCTCATCCCTGCCATAAACATTTCCTCACCTGGCCCACGGCACCTCGGGTTGAGCATTCTTTATACCTAGTTCCCGAAGGACCTTTACTAGCTCACTATAGCATTGCCACCTACTAATTCTCCTGGCAAGTCTCCAGCATTCTGCCAGATCATATGAATGACACCCATCACCCATTCTAATAGGTTATGGTTTCCTAGGTTGCCATAGCAGCTCTGAAGATGCTTCCCTAAGGAGGACTGTGTGGTAATGTTGGCCAATTTCTCCATCTCTGTTCTGGAGAGCATGATGCCATCCACCCCCTATGTCCCACAACTGCAGCAACCAGGCTGCCAGGGCTTGGTAGGTTTCTGCCTAAATTGCACCCCTAACTCCATCAGCTCTGCCTGGGAGTAGGGCTGGACCACAGAGTGCTTCACTACCTACAGAGGGGGCTGTGGCTGCCCCTGAGGGACTCTTAGCTGCTGGGTCTTTACCTTCTGGGTAACCACTGGCCAGGCTCTGAGTCTGCAGACAGCAGCTTCAGCCTGGACCTCCTCATCCTCAGAAGATGAGCAGCTGAAAATGCCTGCTCCCGCCTACTCGGAGACACTTTGCCAGCACGGATGCTGCTTCCACGACTGTTTCTGCTCCTGTGGCTACCAGCTCTCAGCCTGAAGCTGAGACTCGAGCTCTTGAACCCTCCATTGTTTCTCTAACTGCTGTCACTGCCAGCTTCCAAAGCAAATTGCAACTTGTGAACCTCTAACTCCTCCCCAGGGACCGTTTCAGTTCCAGGTACCATTGGTGCTCAGCCTGCAATCTCACACTGCAGCTCTCAAACCCGGTTGGCCTCCTTTTCCAGTGCTTGCTCTAGTTCAAGCCATTGTTGCCACTTGGTCTGCAGCTTATCCTGTAGCCCTCGACCTCAGGCAGCTTCTCGCACAGAGCTCTTGGTTTCCTCTTGCAGGGTTATAAAAACACCCAGCCCATGGTCCCCAAAAGGAGAGCCATGGGGAACCATACACTGGATAGCAACACCATTCCTCTACCCAACCCTTCAAGGGTGTTGGCAGCTCCGTACCGGTCTGATCCGAATCCTGCTGGCTGTAATAGATGTAAGGCTGGTGGTTGTGGCCATGCAGGTTCCCATTGGATTTGGGCAGATGGTAAAGGAACTGTGGAGCCAGAGGATGGTGGCCATTCCATTTATTAGAGTCTCACAATGGCAGACGAGCAAGCGGGCAGGGCAAATTGCTTCTCTCTCTCAGCACTGATGAGCACAGGCTGTGGGGAAAAACCCCTTCTCCCACAAACAATAGCAAAAAAAAAAAAAAAGGCCCCTCCCAATGGTAGCAGGCAATCCACAATCTACACTCTGCTGCCCTGAGGTCAAGCACCTGCAGCCTTACATAGACTACATGGGCCATGCTCATGCATCAAGCAGACAAAGTGCAAGTGAGCAAGCCTGACACACTTGTTTGCCCAACAGGATGGAACGCATTCTCCTGACTGCCAGCATTTTACTTTGTGATATCATGCTGTCTCCATAGCAGGGACCTCAACCTTGGCCTTTCTGCCTCCTACAGGGCCAGCCCATGGGCCTCAGGCCTCCATAACTCCCTGAAATGATGTGCTGTTCTGTATATGGGAGCAATTTAGTGCACCCAGGGCTTTCACAGATTCTCAAAAGGACCTTCTCATTAAAAAAAAAATTAAGACTTTTTGGATTCTGTGATAGTGTGACTTAATGGGGGAATGGGGAGGATGGATACAGACCAGCCCTCCTGCCTGCATCTGATATATATGCAGCCTTCATTGTGATCAAGACCTGGCTGTTGGGGGTTTCCTTGGCCTCAGGGCCCTGCCAATCCTCATTCTAGCCTGGTTTCCACTTTTCTTCCTCAGAAAACCAGTGTACATGTGCCAGCTGGGAGCAGGCTGGAGGGAGTTTCTAGGTTTTGGCATTCTGAGCTGGATTCAGATTTTGTGGAGCCTAAAGTTTATTCAATCTGGGGGCCCCCTTCTGTGAAAAAGCATAACAAGTCATGAATACAGAATTAGGTGCATTGCTGTGGATGCTTCATTAGCATCCTTGTAAATCTGCCTCTACTGGTGTCCTTACTGGACAAGTCCTTGGAAGAAGGTGAGGTATCAGCATAGCTCACTCACTGAACGGCCTCCTAGGGTCTGTTGCCCACCCCACCCCCTTCCGAGATGTTTGCCCAGTTCTCTGGTTGCTGCCCTGCTGGGTACTTGATCTAGAACTGTGAGAAAACAGCCAGCCCTCAAGGAACTCCCAGCAAAGGGACACCCAGTTTCCCTGTAAACCATGACCTGTCTGCTGTTGCCCTTCCTCTGCTTTCACTGTGCTGCCTGCCGAGCCACTGCCTTCCTCATTTCCCCAGCCCAGGAAGTTGCTCAGCCCCTCTCTTCGTTCCGTTTTCAGGGGTACCCAGAAGGCATCATATCCGGTGAGCCCTGGCAGTCTACCTCTGAGCAGGAAGAGGCAAGGGCTGCCTGCAGGGCATCTGAGGAGGGGACCTGGTGTTTGTGGCACTGCCCCTTCCCTTGGTTTCTGTTGAGATGAGCAGAACGTGATGCTTTCTTTGTGCAGGCCCAGGCTTTGGGCAGGTCCATCGAAAGAGGGAGGGTCAGGGACAGGGAAGCTGTGAGCTACCTCCATCCCTGCCTTAGTCATTCAACAAGTATTTGTTGGGCATCAGCCACATGCCAGGCACTGCACTGGACATATGATGGCAAGAAAGATGCTGCCATGAGCAAGAGGCTGACCACAGAATACCTGCATTTGAGTCTTGCTCTGTCACTTTCTACTTGTGAGTATTTTGGGAACCTCTGAACCTCTTTAAGTTTCAAGTTTGTCATCTAGAAAATGGATAATAACACCTGCCTTGCTGAAATGTTGGGAAAAATTAGGATTTCACACATGCGGGGCTGAGCACAGTGCCTGCCCTGTGGGCAGCACCTGTAAATTCTCACCTACTGTTATTATTTTAGAAGAGCCATTCTTTCCTGTCCAGGAGGTGGCACAGTGGATAGAGCATTGCCCTGGGACACAGAGGACCCAGGTTCAAAACGTGGGCTCATCTGGCTTTAGTGCAGGGTCTCTGGCTTATGCGTGGGATCATGGACATGACCCCATGGTCTCTGGTTTGAGTCCATAGGTCACTGACTTGAAGCCCAAGTTTGTTGGCTTGAACCCAAGGTCACTGGCTCTGCTGTAGCCCCTGGTCAAGGCACATATGAGAAAGCAATCAATAAACAACTAAGGTGCCACAGTGAAGACTTGATGCTTTTCATTTTGTTCCCTTCCTGTCTGTCTGTCTGTCTGTCTCTGTCTGTCTCTCTCTCTCTCTTGCTAAAAAAAAAAAAAAAAAGCCATTCCTGTGCACCTTGAAGTTTACACCCTTTCCTCTCCAGCTTCCCGGTGAGTCTCCTTTTCTGTCTGGTCCTAGTGCTTTCTGGGAGCACAGTGGTCAAGGCCGAGACACAGAGCTCCTGGGGCAATGCCTAGGACACCATCACAGCATCAGGCTGGAGGCAGGCCAAGATGAAAGGGACAGTGACTTGTGCCAGGCTGGTTCAGGGTGGGCAGATGAGGCAGCTGCCAGGATGAAGAAGGGACATCTCCTGTAGCACCTCAAACCCATTTCCCCAACGTCACTAGAGAGATAGCTGAGCAAGGGGGAAATACCAGGATGGAGTTAGCTTTGTTTCTAGGCCTCACAAAAGGCAGTTTCTGGCGGTGCTCTGGGAAGCTGCTGGCCTCTTGCTGCCCACTATGACCACAGCTGCTCGCCAGCAGGGTCACAGGGGGCTCATCGGAAACACTTTGTCCCATCAGTGCCTCCCTGCCCTTCTTTCCCAACGTGGCTCCCAAAAGCAGCCTGGAACCAGGGACAGGGGCCAGTCCTGTCCCCTAGGGAAACCCTGCTACGTTTCCGATAAGAACTTAAACAGATTGCTGAACAGCCCCATTAATCTTTTGTTTTTGTTTATTTTTATTTTTATTTTTTACTATAAAAGTAAAACATGGCATCTGTGGAAAATTTGAAAAATATAAAAAAACTATAAAGAAGCAAGTGGGGAGAGGAGCCCAAACACCAAAGCAGAGTCAAGCACAACTGTTTACATATTAATATGTTAGCTTTCACTGGAAGAAGCCTTTAAAAACCCCATGTAAACATTAATGTCAAAGACTGCCTGGGAGTCCATGGAATTAATCTTTACTTTTATTTATTTATCTATTTTTTATTCAGTGAGAGGACGGGAGGCAGAGATAAGCGACTCCCCCACATCCACCCCCACCGGGATCCACCTGGCAAACCCACTAAGGGGTGATGCTCTGCCCATCTGGGGTGTTGCTCTGTTGCTCAGCAACCAAGCTCCTCTTAGGCTTGAGGTGGAGGTCCTGGAGCTAGCCTCAGAGCCAGAGGCCAACAATAGAGCCATGCCTGCAGGAGTGGGGGTGGGGGGAGAGAGAGAGAGAGAGAGAGAGGAGTGAGAGGGAGAGAGAAGCAGATGGGTGTTTCTTCTGTGTACCCTGACCGAGAATTGAACCCGGGATATCCACATGCTCTACCATTGAGCCAACCAGGGAAAAATTAATCTTTTTAAGAAAGCACATTTGAGCCAAGTGGATTTGGAATACAGGGATTTGGAGGAACCCCCAGGCCTGAGAGTATGGGACGAATTCAGCTTCTGAAGCTCATAAAGGCTTCCCAGGAGCCTACCAGAGGCTGGATGGGGTTTGCCTCAGTCACAGAGATTTCCTGCTTCACATATGTCCCAGCAGGAGTGACAGGAATCGCAGGATCACTTTCACACTTGGCCTGCCTGCTTGACTACTTGCCTTGGAAGTGGAAGGCCGAGAAGGTAGAGGATGGAAGAAGGAGGTGTGGAGGAAGGAGGTGTACTGTCCAAAGAGAAGGGCTGCCCCATTGAACAAAAGGCTGGAATGGGCTGGCCTGCTTCCCTCTCCATATTTTTTTCCTGAAGGGTGTGTGTGTGTGTGTGTGTGTGTGTGTGTTTGGGGGGAATGCCCTGCCTTGCTGAATTGCATGTAAGTAACCACTGACCTGGGAAGGCAAGTCCTTAGTGCAGGCTGATGAGGACCACGTGGAAAATGCTACCTTAGAAGGAGAGAGAAAAGGCAGGGCCTGGCCAGGAGAGTGTGAACATTGATTGTCCCCACCAGCTGCTCCCTCACTCGTTTCTTTAGGATGGTTGTAAATGGTGCCAGTAGGCTACACCTTCTGCTGGCTGGGTCTGGCCACCACATGGGTAGCAGGGTACCCACCATCCTTCACTGCATCCCACCTCTAAGAGGCCATCTGTACAGGTTACTGGAAGGAGGGGTGGTTGGGACATGATATGCTCTGGGTGGGCATCTACTCAGCAATTCTGTGACTCTGTGACTTGTGCCTGGTGGAAATAGCAGGCCCTAATGGAACTATTTCTTTTTCTGAGATTAAGGACCAAAAATTTGCCAAGCACTGCACTAAATGTTCTATGTGTATTATGTAATTCCCACAGCAGCCCTATATAGTGGGTTCTGCCCCCCCCCCCCATTTTACAGATGTGAAAACTGAGGTTACTTGACTTGCTCAAAGTTACAGTCAGCCAGTCAGGGGCTGGAATTCAAATGCAGGCCTAATTCCAATCCAGCCCTCTCAGCCACTATTCCTGGCGGCAGAACCCACCTGAATGCTTCCACTTGGATGGCTATTGCAGGAGTCCACTGAATTCCTCCACTGAATGCTTCTCCGCTCCATTAGCACCATCTCTGGGGACAGAAGAAAGGGTATTTGTGTGCCAAAGGAGAGCCCAGATACCAGACAGAAGGTGCCACCCATCCCCATTCCTGAGTTTCTCTGAAATAATGGGTTTAGTCCGAAGTGATGGGGGAGCCTTATAAGAGGGTCGGGCTCTAGGACTTCGATTCCGAAGCCAATGACCCAACACCGGCTAAAGACAGCAGTGGAGGTAGAAGCACGAGTGCCAGCGCCTGGAAACCGCCCAAACCTCGACCCTCAGAGGCAAAGGTGGTTCCTCCCTCTCCGAGAGGGGCAGGAAGAGCAGCAGGAGGGTGGCGGGACGCACTAGCGGACGCGGGAAGCGGGGTGCGGGATGCAGGATGCGGTGCGGCTGCGGTTGCAGACCCGTCGCCTCCCGCCCCCCTCCCCGCCCCAGCGCCCACCTGGGCCTGCCCGGAGGGCCCTGGTTGGCTCCCTGGGAACGCCGTTCGCCCTATCACACACCTGCACGGTTGCCAGGCAACTGGGACCGAGTTGTAACACCTCGGCAGCGAGAGCCAGGATGGTGTTTATTTCCTAGCTGCTCCAAGCCTTTCCTTGAAGCCGTGGAAGGATTTAGTTTTCCTTCCCGGGCCGGTTTCCCCCTCCCCCAGCTCAGCCCCCGAGAGGAGCGGTCTCCGGCCAGACCGGCCTCAGGATCCGTGGTTCTCTCCGGGGGCCCCCAGCGAGGCAGGCAGCAGGGGGCCTGGCCAGCTCTTCTCAGCGTCCTCATTTTGGAAAACTCATCAGTGGAGCTGGGGACTAACGCCTGAGACAAGATGGTGGATCCAGGGAGAGCCCCGAAGGTTGGGAAGGACAGGCTCGAAGGTCGCTGGCCTCTGAACAACTTTGGAATGGCCATGGGGTGGGTGTGGGCAGTGGTGGGATTCAAATAATTTAACAACGGGTTCTCTGCCCTAATAACTGTTTTAAGTATAAAAAAGGATATACCAAAAGGTAATTTATTATTTCATGCACTTAATTCTTAAATAAGGACCATAAAAGAGGTACACAAAACTAAATTGTTATAAGATTTTAAAAATATTAATGAAAAGATATTTAATACATGACAAAAAACAATAAAATTGTTATTTAAGATATTTCCATTTTGCTTTTTAATTGGTGCCCTCACTTGCAATTTTTTCACCTATGGACACAATGAACATTATTATGGGTACTTAGAATACACTGTTCAGCAGATGAACGTTAAAAAAAGAGTAAGGAATGTATATTTGTGATGTCCACATTGGACAGCTGCCCAGCTGCCCACCTTAGAGAGAACCCTGATTAAAAGTGCCATTTTAACAATCGGTTAGTGCCTGACCAGGCAGTGGTGCAGTGGATAGAGTGTCAGACTGGGATATAGAGGACCCAGGTTCGAAACCCTGAGGCCACCGGTTTGAGTGTGGGATCATAGACATGACCTCATGGTTGCTGGCTTGAGTCCAAGATCACTGGCTCGCTGGAAGCAATCAATAAAAAACTAAGATGCCACAAGGAAGAATTGACGCTTCTCATCTCTCTCCCTTCCTGTCTTTCTCTCCCTATCTGTCTGTCCCTCTCTCTCTGTCACAAAAACCAAACAAACAACCAGTTTGCTGAACTCAACAAAAAAGGTATCAGTTCTATGGAACTAAATGCGAACCGACTCAATCCCCCCACTGATGTGGGGCACCATTTGGGCCTGGATTCTGGCTTTACGCACAGGTTATTACCTGGGTGTTTCCCAAACTTTGGTCTCTGCCTCATACCTTCCCAGTGTCTCACCCATGTGTGAGTCACTGTACTATTTTTTCACTTTTTCTTCTATTATATTGACCCACTTTAAGCTTAAATAAATGTATTTTAAAAGGAAAGTTGGTAACACTCCTGTAAATGGAGATTCAGTATCACTTGCCATAAATAGAAAGTAACTGCAGAAATAAATACAAAGAAACAAAATGTTATTATTAATACATTTTAGCCCATGGAGTCTGATCTGGGAGGGCATTATGATAACAAAATAACTGCTTATTAAGCACTCACTCTGTGCCAGGTGCTAGCTAAGCACTTTATGTAGATTGGCTCATTTGATCTGGTATTAATGTTCCCATTTCACAGATGGGAAAACTGAGGTTCAGAGAAGCTAGGGGCTTTGGCCAAGGCGCATATGCACACTAAATGATGCATCCCATCCAAAAGTTGAGCTTTCAGCTGTAAACTGTGCTGTTTCTCTGCATGGTGGCACCTCTGGCTCCGTGTTCTGGTTACTGGGTGGTGGCATTTTCCAGACTAAGGTGATGATTTGAGCCCTAGCTGCAGTGGTTTTTGCCTTCCTCCCAGGGAATATAACTTACCAGGTGCTCTTATATATAAACCACACATTCCCCCCTAAAGCCCTGTAAAGTGTCTCATTTCATAGCTCAAGGAGGCCAAGCCACCTGCCCAGAGTCACACTGTTGCTGTGTGCACGGTCTGTCCCACTGCAGTGTTGACTCTATCTTGTACCTCCTTGTAGCTCACTGAACCCCAGGGAGAAAGAGGAATTTTTAATTCTTAGCAGCCCTTACAGCAGAAGGAGCCTTCCCCCACTCACAGGGAATCAAATCTCCATCTGGGGAAGAGGACGTTTGTCAAAACCAGCCTTGGCTGTGGATCAACACCTCCTCAGAGCCAAGTCCCATCTCTGGAACTGTGTCCTTCTATGGATGGGTGAAGTACCCCAGGGCCAGCCCCCCGCCCCTGGCGCTTCCCACACTACAGGAGGATTCCACCGGTGGGCAGGAATGCTTGGCTTTCTTATTTTTTCTTTTTTTCCAGGGACAGAGAGAGAGGGATAGACAAGGACAGACAGACAGGAACGGAGAGAGATGAGAAGCATCAATCATCAGTTTTTGTTGCGACACCTTAGTTGTTCATTGATTGCTTTCTCATATGTGCCTTGACTGCGGGCCTTCAGCAGACTGAGTAAGCCCTTGCTCGGGCCAGCGACCTTGGGTCCAAGCTGGTGAGCTTTTGCTCAAACCAGATGAGCCCGTGCTCAAACTGGTGACCTCGGGGTCTCGAACCTGGTCCTCTGCCTCTCAGTTCGACGCTCTATCCGCTGCGCCACCGCCTGGTCAGGCTTCTTGGCTTTCTTATCTGCCTTTGTGGAATTATGGTCCCTCGTCCGCTATCTAAATGAGCGACTACATTTCTCACTCCAGAGCTGGCTTGCTCTTACCTGGAAGAGGAAGAACAAGGGAGCCGTTGGAGAGGGAAGAAAATCATATGTTATTTTTAAAAAGCATTTTGAGTGAATGCTGAATAGAGTTCAAGAAAATTGCCTTAAAGACTTGCTCTCTGTGGAGCTGGCATTGCTCATGGCTCCTAAGTATTTGGAAACTTAATTGCACATTTGTACGGGCTACTGTTTTTATTTCTTTCTGGTCTCAGAGGTGGGCTTTGAAGATTGTGCTCTCTCTGTAATTTCTTTTTAATCTCAAATAAATTTCGCACACCTGCAAGGTAGAACCACTTGAAAGAAACTGTGTCAGAATTGGCTCTCGGTTTAATAAATCTGCAAATGGAGCAGGGTTCGGTGAGATGATGTGGCATTAGCTCAGCCTGAGCCTCTTGCCACAGGGGTGCAGCCTAACCCTGCCACCCAAAGGGGCTGTGCTCTTTGCTGATGCTCTGAATTGCAGAGCCTTAGCTCGCTCCAAGCTGGAAGCCAGGTGGCATGAGGAAGGCCCAATTCTGTGTGGGTGTTTGGGGCCTCTTAGGCCAAGATGCTAATAAGAGCTTTTAAGTTAATTGTAGACCCATAATTCCCCTCTGCTGGCGATTTCCTCAAACCTCCCACCCCATATCTCAAAGAACCAGAAGGTCCATTTGGGGCTCAGAACTGTGTAGACCACAATGCTTGGAGTTGACAGGGATGCCAATACTCAGGGCTGTGGGGGGCCCCAGACTTAAGTGTAAACCCCTCTGGGACTCTGGCTTCCACCCATGGGAATATGGTCATGGAAGGGCTACATGCCTGCCTCCAAACCTGAGTTTGAATGCAGGCTCTGCCACTTTCAAGCTGGTGAAAGTGCTAGGGAAGTCTGCTTGTAATTCCCACCCCCTACTTTTGACACTGTGCCCAAAGGCTGACCTGGATGTCACACCTGTGGGCTCTTGCCCTTGGGCTTTGGGTTCTGCCAATGAGGGGCACTGGCACGTGATCAGGGGAGAGAGGAGAGTGATTGCTGGGTATACAGCTCCCTCCCTAAAGGCTGGTTTCATCCCTGACTGAGGTCTCAGCTCTTGTTTGGGGTCCTCTCCTCACAGCTTCTGTTAGGGTTCTGATTTCTCATCTCTTCCCTCCCCTTTCATGCTAAGGGCTGTTAGCATTGGTGGTTTCTTGCCTGTTCATTACTGTCCTTGTGCATTCTCTGGACCCTGCATACACCTTTGTCAATTGTCCTTAAATTACCTAATGACCCCTGACAGACAGCAGTCCTAAGTAAGTCTTTTACCTCTCAGAGCTTTGGTGCCCTCACCTTTAAAATGAATTTTACTATCGAGCAGTTTGCTTGGATGGTTGAAAGTGCGTGCAAAGTGCTTGACCCAGGGCCTGGAGGACAGTAACCTTAGCCTGCAGGGATAGAAATGGGGTTTTTTTGGGGGGGGGGAGGGGTGCTGGTCAACTCTGTCCTTGGGCCTAAGGCAGCCTTGCATCCTACTCTCTGCTTTCTGTCCATGAGCTAGGCACTGCTGACCGGGAATACCAGGAGAATAAAATCACGTGAGACTCAAGAAGTTCGTGTTTCTTTTGTCCTGTGAGATCCCAGAGAAGCTGCCCATCCCACTGATAGATGCACGTTCTTTTTCATCCTTATTGATTGTTATTGGGAAACAAAGCAACCACAGATTTCACACAACATTGTGTCCCCTGAGAATGCAAAAGAAACCAATGACAGGGGATATCCCAGCTGGAGCAGCCAAGGGGTGGGACCCTGGGCTTGATTGTGAAACCGCTTCAGCTGCTGCTTCTCTGCATAAAGCAGACACATCCAGCGCCAGCCCCTTTTAGGCCTGCTCTCCTCTGGAGTCTCATTTAGTTTTTTGGTTTGAAGGTCCAGGAACCAAAAGGATAACAGAGAAAATGGGCCTGGGGAAGAGTGTGAACCGTTAGTGTTTACTGTGAGTGTCTGTCTAGGAAGTTGAGAAGGACACAGGGTAGGGTCTCTGCTCCCAAGGGGATCACAGCTAAGTTGGGAAGTGATGAGAGCCCAAGTGAGAGAGGGATAAACAGACACTGGTCTGGGGCAGTCTGTCAGGAAAACTCCAGGGGGAAGCCTTGACCTTTGGGTGAAGACAGAGTAGAGAGGGCATTTCAGGAGGAGGACCTCAAGGTGAGAAGGGTCAGAGGTGGCCAGGCTGAAGGGGGTAATAGGTGTGGTCTGGGAATAGCCGGAAATCCAGGGGAAGAGCTTAGGGTGGCTCTTGCTTATTTGAAGTGTTGAAGCCAGGTAAGGTACTTAGATTCAGAAGCAGGACTTTGAAAGCCCTTATAGAATAAGTTCTTTTTTTTTTTTTTCATTGATTCTATAGAGAGAGGAAGAAAGAGATAGAAAGAGAAACATCAATTTGTTATTTCACTTATTTATGCATTTATGGGTTGATTCTTATATGGACCATGACCAGGGATTGAACCCACAACCTTGACATATTTGGATGATGCTCTAACCATTTGAGCTACCCGGCCAGGGCAAAGAGGGAATTCTTATGCTGAGGTTCACAGGCAAACTTCAGAGCATGCTGGAACCACCTGAAGTTGTATGGAGCAGTGGCTGGGAGAGAATGGGCTTTGCAGTCGGTCAGAACTGCCTACTCTGGATTCGAGAGCCACTTTCTAGTTATTCCTTAATCCTTTTGAGCCTCAGCCTTCTCATCTATAAAATAGAACTAAACGGCAGTGTTTACCTGCAGCGTGTTTTGGGGTAATACGTAGGCAGTGGGTTGCTGCACTGCACACAGTCCCTGGTAGCTGTCATTGAATTCTGCAGAATTGTGAGTGATTATACAGAGTCACACTTCTTTAGAGAGAGGGTCTCCTGTAGCTTTCATGAGATTCCCTAAGGGTCCCTGATTCAAAAAATGTTAAGCACCACTCGCTGCTTGAGAGGTTTAAAAATAGAGATGTGTTAAGCAGCAGAGAGCGGTGTTTATGTGAAAAAAAACATGGTGGTGTGGACCTGGGGGCAGGGAAGCCAGCATGGAACCTTTCTCTCCATCTGTTTGACCCACCATCCTTTCATTCATTCACTGGCTCATCAAGCATGCTGAGCACTGGCTCAGCCAGGCCCCTGCTAGTGGCTGAGGACCCAGAGACCAAGCCTAGTGTCAGTGGGAAGGAAGATGTGCACAGCCAGTCTTCAGAGATGGCCTGCAAGCCTCCTGCTCTCCTGCCCTTGTGAGCTTCCCTCCCACATGGAATCGGGCTGGCCACGTTGATTAACTCAGAGAGATTGAGCAGAAGTGAGGCTGTGCCGGTTCCAGTCCCAAGCCTGAAGGAAGCCAGCAGGCTCACTTTTGTGGTATTGGGAGAACTGAGACATTATGTAAGAAGTCTGGCTAGTCCTGGCTGGGAAGCTCAGATGGTTAGAGTGTTGTCCTGATATGCCAAGGTTGGGGGTTCGATCCCCACCACATATATAAGCATCAACCAATAAATGTATGGATAAGTGGAACAAGTCAATCTCTCTCTTTCCCTTCCTCTCTCTCTCTCTAAAAAAAAAAAACAAAAAACAAAAATTAAAAAATTTTTTTTAAAAGATGGATCCGATACCTTGCTAGACAGATCATATCAGAGTCCCATAGAGACTGAGACAGGCTCAGGCCTTCCAGCGTCTTAGTTCAGATGACCCCGGCACCTGCCACGGTCTGGCTGGAACCACAGGAGAAACCCCAAATGAGAACAACAGAAGAACCACCCTGTGGAACCCATTGGTCCACTGAGCCATGAGGGTATGAAATGGTTTTGACTTAAGCCCTCAAGTTTAGAATGGCTGTTACCAGTGTGGAAAGAAATGGAGACGAACTAAATGAGAACAGGTAAAAGCTATTCAGAGCTTGCTGTTCCGATGGAATCAGCCATTGTCACTTACATTTGGCAGGGGCTCAAAGGCAGGTGGAGGAGTGGGCACATCTAATAGTAGAAAAAAGGATGTTCAGGGAATACGGGGGAGGGCGGGTGCAATCGGGGCAACACTAGAATCTATGTAAACACAATAAATTAAATTTTAAAAAAAAAGAAAGAAAAAAGGAAAGGCTCCCTGATTGGAGTCTGCTGGCAGGGGGAAGCCGGAGGCTGGCTAACTAGGAAGGGAGGGAGGGAGTCCTCTGCGATCAGTTAGGGGTGCATTTTTGTTTTGTTCTGGTTGGTACTAAGTTGGAAGTGGGAACAAAATTTAGGGAAGCTAATTAAGTCCTGAACATTTGGGGCTGATTGTGACAGGGTTACTATTTGGCATCTTGGACTATTTGCTAGAGATGTGCTCTGATTTCCTACAAGGAGCAGGCTGGCTTCTTTTGTTGGTTATTGTAGATAATGGGATGGTTTCTTGGGCTGGTTAACACAGAATAGGGTGTCAGAGTTCTATTTTTATATGTGGTCTGGAATTGTTGTATCTATCATGTAACAATAGAAACCTACATGCAAACTGATAGTTATGATTCCATGTTGAATGAACAGAGTGGTCTAGGTAAGTCCAAAGTGGGGAGGATCCTTCTCTAGCCTTTGCCAAGTTTGAAGAACATGCGAGAAGTAGCAAGTAGATGAAGGAAGGTGGAGTATCCCAGGTGGAGGGGACAGCATGACCCTGGGGCCCCAGGACGGAAGAGAATAAGGCATGTATGAGAGACTGCAACAGGCTGACCTGGCTGGACTCGTGACAGGTGGTGAGTGTTGGCTTAGGACCCAGGGTACTAGACAGAGTCAGATGTCCTCCCAAAAGAAGGATCACAGACACCTGAAGTGATATAATCAAAGCTGAGTTTAACAAAAACTCCTCAGCCCTGGCTGGTTTGCTCAGTGGATAGAGCATTGGCCCAGCATATGGATGGATGTCCTGGGTTCGATTCCTGGTTAGGGCACACAAGAGAAGCTACCATCTGCCTCTCACCCCCTCCCTCTTTCCCTTCTCTCCCTCTTCCTCTCCTGCAGCCAGTGGCTTGATTGGTTTGAGCATTGGCCCAGTCACTGAGGATAACTCAGTTGGCCTGAGCATGTCAGCCTCAGGTGCTAAAAATAGCTTGGTTGATTTGAGTATTGGTCCAAGATGGGGTTGCCAGGTGGACCCCTGTTGGGGAGCATGCAGGAATCTGTCTCTTTATTTCTCCTCCTCTCACTTAAAAAAAGAAAAAGAAAAAAGAACTCTTCAGATGGAGAAGATGAGGAGTGGGGGGCAAGGGTGAGCACAGGATTGCTGAGGAGGCAGCTGTAGCATCGATGGAGAGTTCCAGAGGCAGAAAGTATAGGACCTGTGAATTGGACTCCAGAGGAGAGAAGGCAGAGCCCAGGTTTTCTGCAGGCCGAGGAAGTGACCCAGGAAGAGGGGAGCAGGTTTGGAGGGGGATGGTGGTTTTGGGGATGTTGAGTGGGAAGAGTCTGGGAATCCCAGGGAACACATGCAGGGAGTCACTAGAGATTTGGATTTGGAGCTGGGAGGGCACTAGGAGGAGGATCAGTATGCCTGGTTCATGGTGGCCCCCAAGGACTGTGGGTAGAAGGACAAGAGGTAGAGGTGTCTGTGAGAAGCTGAAGAGGAATGTAAAGTAGACCCACAGTGGAGTCCATCCAGGAGGGAGTTGTGTCAGGGAAATTGAGGGAGGAAATTTCAAGGGATGCCCTGCCCCTAGGAGCAGTTGAGTCATTAATGACTGGAAACTGTTGGATTTGGACCCATGCAAGGAGTTTGCACATGAGAAAGGGGTGGAATTCCAGGTGCAGGGGCTTGAGGAGTTGAGAGAAGGGAGAAGAAGTGGGCCTGCTGCATGGAGACAGGCCTTCAAGCAGTTTGCCTATGAGGGAGGAAAGAGGTGGTAGCTGCAGGGAGGTTGTGGTAGGTGAGATTTGTTCTTCAATGGGAGACTTGACTGGCAGAGAGGGAGCAGTCGATAGTATGGGCGGGGAACTGGAGATGCTGGAGACAGACTGAGACGACACAGCAGACAAGGGAGGCAACTGTCAGAAACCTTGGCCTTGGGTGGAATCAGGCTGTAGGTAGAGCTATTTTGGCTCACACGGTGTGTGTGGGGTTTCGTTGTCTTTTTTTAATTTGCTATCAACTAATTGCATATAAAAATCCTGATTCCCAGTCTTTGGCAAAATCTAAATATCTGCTAACCCAGGGTCCTCCTCTGTGCAGAGCAGCAGTGGCTGGAGCCTGGGGCCTTCAGGACTGATGGGCCTGACTTCCAGGACACCACCTGCCCCACCCTACCTTCCCATCTCACCCATTCCTGTTTCCCACTTGGTCCCTATAGGCATCTGAATTGAAACTCCGGGGTAAGGAACAGTGAGAGGGCAGGACCAGAGCCAGCCTCAGGCCGAAGGCTTTGAGAGGATGCTGAGAGGTGAAGAATTAGGCCTGGAGACCAACCATAGGGCTTTTAGGAAGGAGGGGAATGGCCATTGAGGGGGATTGGAGAGGAAGCTCTAAAGTAACACAAAGAATAATGCTGGGGCAGCCACAGTGCTGAGACCAGCTTCGATTGTGAGCCAGGGACCTGCGGCCGCACCCATACCAGTGGGTGGACAGAACAGGGATTGGAGGGACAGGAGGGGGCAAAGGAGTCTGCTCTGTCTTCCAGGAGCTTCTAAACTCAACTCAGTGTCCCTTGACTCCGTTAGTGGGTGTGTACAGTCTGTGAGACTTGGAGCCAGCCAGACAGAGGCCCCGAAGACAGAGCCTGCCCTCCTCCATCCCAGGGACTCTCCCAAGCTGGGAACATGCAAAGAAGCTCCAGGGATGAAATCCTTCTAGGGGGTCCCTGTGTGAAGGTGACAGGCTCCTGAGACTCTGGCTCCTGTTCCTTGGGGCAGGCCATCCGGAAGCACACTTTCTTGCACACTGCTCCCCCAAGTCCTCCCTCTGAAGCCTCCTCTATCTGCCCCTCTGGCCTCGGGGCTAGTTCTCAGTCACCGGAATGGGGCTTGCTCCAGACAGGGGTGTGGGAGAGTCCTCAAATGGCACAACAGCTCTCCAAGCACACCTCAGGATTAACACTTCCCACACTCACCGTGAACCTTCTCCTCTCTGTCTCACCGGGAGTCTGTGCAGCTTGGACACATGTCACTGTATCAGTAGAGCTGGAATGTAATTAGGCAATGTTGGGGAAAATTCCACCTGTCACCTGGGACTGCTGGAATAATGAGCCATCACGAGGACTGAGGAGGCTGGTGAGGGCTGCTGACCTGAGCGGAAGGCTCCGGTCATTCATTAGTTCTGGAGGAGCCCTGATTTGTTCCTCGTCGTAGCTGCATCAGCAAGCTGGCCCTGTCCTGCAGCAGGAAGTGGGAGCTTTAACGGAGAGTCTGAAAGGATGATCTGGGCTTTGAAGCAGGAGAGTGAACAAGTTATCCCTTTCTGGGGTGGGGAGAAGACAGAAGCCACAGTCCTCTATGGTGACATGTGTCCCTTGAGGCCTGAACACACAGAGTGGCCGGGCCTTTACCAGGAGAGCCACTGGGAGAGGCCCCAGGCCAGCTCTACCCTGAGCAGCCTTGAGGGTCAGCCAGATGCACTCAGAAGTGCTCCCAACCCGCCCTCCTCCTCCACGGTAAACACGCTGTTTACTGTTCAGGGTGCTCCGGGGAGGTATAGGAGAAGACGAGTGGCCCCAGCCCGGCCTGCCCAGCAGTCCCATGACAGCCTCCTCCCTCTTCAGGCTCCTGGCTTGTCCCCGTGTGGTTCCACCCGTGGCTCCCTGCTTCAGGGATGGCATGTTAACCTGGGAAGCCTCCTACTACCTTTACCCCCTTCCCGTTCCCAGGCAGAAGCCTCCAATCAGCTCCTTCAGCCCCATTCCGGTCATCCTTCCACCAGCCACTCAGACCCTTCTCCTAATGGAACCTCGTCAGTTCCTTGGCACAAGAGCCCACACCCCAAAAAGGCACCTTGCTTTCTTTGGGCCCCCCATCTCTCTCTCTCTCCCTGTCTTGCCTCTTTCTTGTCTTCCTTTATTTCTTCTTCCTCTCCTCTTTCCTTTCTCAGGTCTGTCGCATTTCGGGTTGGGCATCTGCTGCAACGGCCTTCTCATACAGTTCTGTTTGCTCTCTACTCAGAACTGCCTCCTGGGCTCTCAAATTCCTGGGTACACCCCGGCCACTGGCCCTCTTCCTTGGAGGCCACAGCTGTCTGTGGGCCTGCCACCGCTATGAAAGCCCTCTAAGGCAGCCACCAGGGCTGTCCTGCCACAGCAGTGTCCTCAGTGCCCATGCTGCACCTGGCACCAGGTAGGTGCTCCAGCTGTGCAGTGCTGGAGCAGTGAATGACAGCAAAGCCTCCCCTGCTTCCGCTCCTGCCCTGCCCCTTTCTGGGAGCTGTCTGCAGGACCTTTCAGGGCACATCCTTGGTACCACTGGTCTTCCAGCTGCACTCACGCAGGAGAGCCCTTTGAGGGATGTGGAGATGTTTCCTCTAAGCAACAAGACCCTGCGGACATCCCTGCTTTGCCCTCTTTCTGTTGTTTTTCTGCCCAAAGGGCAAGAACCCATGTGCCCACCTGGAGCCTGTGTCCATCATTCCAGACCAGTTCTGTCCAGTAGAAGTGTGAGCTGTATGTACTTAAAAAAAAAATTTTTTTTTAAGTGAGAGGAGGGGAGATAGTGAGACCGACTCCTGCATGCGGCCGGACTGGGATCCATCCAGCAACCTGTCTGGGGCCGATGTCAAATCAACTGAGCTATCCTCAGCACCTGAGGCCAATGCTTGAACCAGTTGAGCCACTGCCTGCAGGAAGGGAAGAGGGAGAGAAGGGGGAGAGGGAAAGGAAGAGAAGCAGATGGTCACTTCTCCTGTGTGCCCTGACTGGGAATCGAACCTGGGATGTCCTTATGCCGGGCTGATGCTCTATCCACTGTGCAAACTGGCCAGGGCCTACTTTAAATTTTCTAATAACCATGCTAAAAAAATTAAAAGTTACAGATGAAATTATTTTAAAATATTTTTATTTAACCTGATATATTCAAAATTTATCATTTCAACACGTAATCAGTATGACAAGCATTCTCTTTCATACTAAGTCTTTGAGATAACCACATTTCAAGTGTTCAGAAGCCGTAATGGGTTGTGGCTACCACACTGGATGGCGCAGCTCTAGACCACACCCTCAGTATTTGAGGTCTCAGACTTCTTTGCTCAAATGGTCCTGCTGGCTTTCAAGGTCTCTTCCTCATTAGGATTCCTAAGGTCCAATTGTACCCGAAAGTTGAGAGGTGGGAATGGCCAAGAGCCAGACTTACCTCCGAGAAGGGAACAAATTCCCCACACATTTGTTTTCCTTCCTAACTCAAAATCTACTCTGATCTGGAGGCAGAGGTGATGGAACCTATGAGCACTGAGAGACAGCAGGCTGGGCACAGCTCAGGAGCAGCAGGGGGCCCTTGGGATGGTAGGAGTCTGGGATCCCACAGAGCAGCCTAGATAGGCCAGGCTGGAAGAGCGGAGAGAGGGTGGGAACAGGTCCACAGACAGGTTAATGGTTCCTGCCTTGCACACAATTGAGTTTGCCCTCCTGAGCCTCCCAGCTTTGGGGAAAGGCCTCTCCTCCTGGAAGCTGAGCTGACTCCCAGAGCCACAGGGCCTGGGTCAGCCAGGACTGATTCAATCAGGAGAAATGAAGGACACAGGGCTCACAGGCAGCCTGGTGCCCAGAGGGGCCGGTGGCTCAGCTCAGAAAGGTAAGGCCAAGGAGGGGGGTGGGGGGCACAAGTCTATCCTAGCTCTGCCCCCTCCTGAGAGCCCCACCCCTGCACTCAAAACACAATGGACAATTATCTGTAATGTACATCATCATCCCCACCCACTGTCCCATCTCTCTTAAAGGTGGTTGCAGGATGACAAAATTAGAAAACTTGGAACCAGTCTGTTTTCCTTTGTGTCTGTGGGGTGGGTATCCAGCTCACTCTAATACCAGGGTTGCGGATGTGGGGGATGGGGGTAGAAACACATAAAAAGACTATTCTTTTTTTCCTCTCAGTACTTAACATCTTATATCAAACCCAGACATATCCTGTGTTTCTTCTCCATGAACGTCTGGGGAAACAATTAGCGGACAATTTGCAAACTAGAGAAGACAGCCTAGGAGGCTTGTCCTCTCATGCCTCCAGGCCTCTGGCCATGCACTTCCTGCCACCTGGAGTGCCCCCACCTTTTCCCTGTAGAATGCCAGGGGTGCTCCCATTCACTCTTGGAGGCTGCCTTCCCTTGGTGACTCCGAGGGAAGCACGGCTTGCTTCCTCCCTCACTCCCGTTTCCATAGCGCTGTGGTTGGCTCCATCACAGAGTGCACTTGCTCATTCAATCTGCGAATAATTGTTGAGCGCCTCCCAGGTGCCTGGCACTGTCCTGGGGGCTGGGGACATCACAGGGAACTGAGCAGACAAGGGAAAAACGATAAACATGTAAACAAATAATTAAACAAGATACACTCAGGGAGTGTTATGTGCTAACGGGGAAATAGAGCAGGGTACTTAAGTAATCAAGAGTGACTGGGGTGGATGGGTGGGGCTTCCGCTTTAGGCAGAGAGGTGGTGCTCCAGCTGAGGCCTGAACACTAAGGAGGAGGTGGTCCTACGAGGGCCTGGGGCAGAGTGCTCCAGTCAGTGCAAACATATTGTATCATTCCATTTGTGTGAAATATCTAGACTAGGCAAATCCGCAGAGACAGAAAGCAGATTAATGATTGCCAGGGGCTGGGCTGGGGTGGGGGAAGAATACTGAGTGACTGCTAATGGCTACGGGGTTTTCCTTTGGGGTGATGAAAATGTTCTAGGACTAGATAGTGGTGATGGTTGCACAACATTGTGAATGTACTAAATGCCACTGAATTGAATGTTTAAAATGCTTAAAATGGTACCTTTTATGTTATGTGTATTTTATTGTAAAACAGAAAACGCAAGGCAGGAATGAGCTTGCCGTGGTCTAAGAGAAAAGCTGAAGCGGCAGCTGATGGAGAGAATGGTCAAGAACGGGGTTGGAGAGGTGGTGGGGCTGGTTATGGGGACATTGGGGGTTGCCAAGGAATTTGCATTGTGTTCTGATGCCATGGGGAAGCCACTAGAAGGTTTCAAGCAGGAAAGCAACACGATAGCACTTACTGTTTTTGAAGGTCCTTGCAGCTGTGGTGTGGGCACAGGTAGTGATGACAGGTTGTGGGCAGTGGGGATGGAGTGATATGGACAGATTTAGGATCTGTTTTGAAGGTATAATTATGGGACTTGATGGATTAAAGGAAATGAAGGAAGGAAAAGGAGGAGTGGAGAATGCTGTATACATTTTCAGCTTGAGCGACCAAAGAGATGCAGTCAGTTACTGAGATGGGGAAGTCTGTGTGGGAATCACCTTTGGGACACATTGAGTTTGAGCTGCTTATTAGATAGTCACACCGCAATGTCAGGTGGACAGTTGGGTGGGCTGGTCTGGAGTTTAAGACTGAGAAACACATCTGATGCGCCTCCCTGCCCGGTGGAGATAGTATTTAAAACGTAGGCTGGGTGAGCTGCGCTGGGGAGGGGAGTGGCTATGAAAGAGAGAAGGTCCAGGGGCTGAGCCCTGGGGAATCAGGCCTTAGACATCAAGCAGAGGAAGACTCTCAGAAAGGCAGGGGAAGCACAGAAGAGCCCTGCCTGGGAAGGGAAAAAAGTGTTTCCAGAACGGAGGGCTAACTGTGTCCAGTGCTGCTAAGAGTGAGTAGATGAGGACAAAGAAGTCACTGTTAGATTTATTTTTATTTTTATTTTATTTTATTTTATTTTATTTTATTTTATTTTTTTTTAATGTTGACCTGTAGTCATCAATCTTGGTGAATTCACTTTTTTTTTTTTTTTTTTCTTCTTCCATTTTTCTGAAGCTGGAAACAGGGAGAGACAGTCAGACAGACTCCCGCATGCGCCCGACCGGGATCCACCCGGCACGCCCACCAGGGGGCGACGCTCTGCCCACCAGGGGGCGATGCTCTGCCCATCCTGGGCGTCGCCATATTGCGACCAGAGCCACTCTAGCACCTGGGGCAGAGGCCACAGAGCCATCCCCAGCGCCCGGGCCATCTTTGCTCCAATGGAGCCTCGGCTGCGGGAGGGGAAGAGAGAGACAGAGAGGAAAGCGCGGCGGAGGGGTGGAGAAGCAAATGGGCGCTTCTCCTGTGTGCCCTGGCCGGGAATCGAACCCGGGTCCTCCGCACGCTAGGCCGACGCTCTACCGCTGAGCCAACCGGCCAGGGCCTATTTTATTTTATTTTATTTTATTTTATTTTCATTTTTCTGAAGCTGGAAACAGGGAGAGACAGTCTGACAGACTCCCGCATGCGCCCGACCGGGATCCACCCGGCACGCCCACCAGGGGCGATGCTCTGCCCACCAGGGGGCGATGCTCTGCCCATCCTGGGCGTCGCCATGTTGCGACCAGAGCCACTCTAGCGCCTGGGGCAGAGGCCACAGAGCCATCCCCAGCGCCCGGGCCATCTTTGCTCCAATGGAGCCTTGGCTGCGGGAGGGGAAGAGAGAGACAGAGAGGAAAGCGCGGCGGAGGGGTGGAGAAGCAAATGGGCGCTTCTCCTGTGTGCCCTGGTCGGGAATCGATCCCGGGTCCTCCGCACGCTAGGCCGACGCTCTACCACTGAGCCAACCGGCCAGGGCGTCACTGTTAGATTTAACAGTATGATTAGAGGTCAGCCTCTCTGTGAGTCTAGCACCCAGCACATAGTAGGTGCTTAGGGAAAAGGCTGGTGGACTTGAAATCATCGTGTTCTGCACAGTGTGATATAGACTGGCCAGAGCACAGGGGTTTGAGCTAGAAACTGGGTATCAAAGGGAAGTTGCTGAGGGGCTTGGGGTCCCGAAGAGCGTTTGTTGGAGGGAGACTGGGAGAGGCTGGGGGAGGCTGGGAAGCCCAGGATTCTAGTTCGCCCACTGGCCCATTTGGAGAGGTTCTTCCCTCCGCTTCTTTCCCCTTCTTCCTCTCAGGAGGTGATTCATATTTCAATGTATTCCAGCTGAAAAGGATCAGATTTTGAGCAGGTGGTAAGTCAGTACATGGAAATTTGATATATTTTGACTAATGCAGTTTGAAATTTGAAAACTGCAGACAATCTTATTCAAGATCCATTTTTATACCAACTCATTACTGGGGGAAAAAGACAAGATTTCAGGTTTCTGGGGGAGGACATGTGAACCCAGGCCTGTCACCACCAAGCCCCACTGAGCAGCTTGACCTAGCCACCGGCCTGTGTGCCGCCCGCTGCCCTTCTCAGCCGCCCAGCGTTTCTGCCGGAGAAGCTTTCTTTAGCAAGCTCTTTCAAGTATCCCCCTGGGGTTACTAGTCCAATTTAATCTGACCTTCAGCCCCACCTCTGTCGCACCAACTCCAGCAAACCCCTGGGACTGGCACTTAAGACAAGTTTTGTGGTACAGACAATGGTATTACACAGAATTTCCACTTCCTTCCCCATCTGCCTTGTCCATTTCCCCAGCCTCAGGAGTGTGAGGCACAAGAGGAGGAAAAAAATAATGGAGACAGGGAGGAATGGCGTTGTTGGCAGCAAAGGGAGTGAGGAAACAGTTCACGGGCAGCAGAGAAGCCACCTGTTGGGATGCTGGAGGCAAGAGACTGGAAGAGGGACTTTGAGGGGCAGTGGCCTTAAAGGAGAGAGAGCTCTCCTCTTGTTGTTGGATGCCAGATCCGTGTTGGTTTTAATCCTGGCTCCACCATCTTGGGCAAATCACTACACTCTGTGAAGTCTTACTTTCCTCAACTACAAAATGGGGATGTGATTTTTTTGGGAACATTCAATGAGTGGTATGAATGTGCCCCCCCCCCCCCCCCCCCACGCCATAGGTAGGTCTAGCTCACAGGAGGGATTTGACACGTTGGTCTCCTTTGCTTCTCCACCCCAAAGACTTCCTCTTCATTTGAGGCACATAGCTCTTGGTCCTGGGTATCTTGCGGTCTAGCTGGGAAGGCAAACAGAGACAGGGTTGAGCCTCTGAAAGCCCCCACAGGTGGAGATGTTCTGGGTGTTGAACTTAAGGCTTGATAGACTGAACTTTCTAGAAGGTGACTTGTCATTTTGCCTCAAGAGAAGTTTTAATCAGTGAATCTCTGGTACAGGGAAAAAGAAATTGACAAAACTTTATGCATAAAGACATTAATTCCAACATCATTTAGTTTTACTTTAACTGACTCTTAAAAGAATTGATAGATACATTCACGTGGTAATAAATCAAAAGTTCCGGGCCCTGGCTGGTTGGCTCAGTGGATAGAGCGTCGGGCTGGCATATGGATGTCCACAGTTCAATTCCCGGTCAGGGTACACAGAAGTGACCATCTGCTTCTTTCCCTCTTCTCTTCCTCTGCCCCTTTGGCAGCCACTGGCTCTATTGGTTCGAGGGTTGGCCCAGGCACTGAGGATAGCTCAGTTGGTCTGAGTATCAGCCTCAGGTGCTTAAAATAGCTCAGTTGATTCGAACATCAGCCCAAGACAGGGGTTGCCAGATGGATCCTGGTCAGGGTACATGTGGGAGTCTGTCTCACTGTCTCCCCTCCTCCTCTCAAAAAAAAAAGTTTCTGAGAGCCCTACTGTGAGTCCCAGAGCTTCTAGTAGCTCTCCCAGGAGGCAACCAATATTACCAATTTTTCTATGCTAATTTAGAACAATGAAAAATGAGAAATACCCTGGCCAGTTAGCTCAATCAGTTGTATTCGGGTGTCATCCCCAATACACCCAGGTTGTGGGTTTAGTACCCAGTCAGGTCACATACAAGAATCAACCAATGAATGAATAAATAAGTGGAACAACAAATTGATGTTTCTCTCACTCACTTTCTCTCTTGCTCTTTCAAATCAATACATAAAAAATGAGAAACAATCTAAATGTTTCACAGATAAATTATGGTCTGTCCATAATACTGTCCATAGGTATATACTTTGCAGTCTCTAAAGATCATGCCTGTTACCACACAGTTCTTTTGTTATTTAACTGTGTGTTGCCTCTGGCCTCAGGCCCTCAGCATATGCTGTTCCCTCTGCCTGGAATCCCCATCTGCCCCAATGGAGTCCTCAATTTTCATACTCCCAGCCTTCCCACCCCCTCTAGCCAGAAGAGCCCTCTAGTTCTCACAGCTACCTGGATCTCTCCCTTTACTCTTCCTTATGGGGTGCAATTTAGGATGTGGCTGTTTGGTGAGTGTGTTTCCTCATCAGACTGTACTCTCCTGGAGGATGGGGTCACTCCGCCTGCTGGGCCCCCCTGGCTGCCTCAGCGCAGAGAGCTGCCGAATGAATGAATGAATGGTCTGAGTTAAGCAGAAAACACAAACTACAGAGCTGTATATATCGCATGATCCCAATTTTATTGCTTCAAATAAAATTTTTATTTAGATTTTATGTATCTCTACATAAGTAAAGGAAGTATTAAAAGAAAGCACAGCAAGGCACTGTTGCTGGTTGTCAGGGGTAATGGGATTCTGGTGATTTTTCTTCCTTTATACTTCTGTACTTTTTACATTTTTCACAATTGGCAAGTATTATTTTAAAATTAAAATAAACCATTAAGCCTGACCAGGCGGTGGCGCAGTGGATAGAGCGTCTGACTGGGATGCGGAGGACCCAGGTTTGAGACCCCGAGGTCGCCAGCTTGAGCGTGAGCTCATCTGGCTTGAGCAAAAGCTCACCAGCTTGAACCCAAGGTCTCTGGCTAGAGCAAGGGGTTACTTGGTCTGCTGAAGGCCCATGGTCAAGGCACATATGAGAAAGCAATCAATGAACAATTAAGGTGTCGCAACGAAAAACTAATGATTGATGCTTCTCATCTCTCTATTCCTGTCTGTCCCTATCTATCCCTCTCTCTGACTCTCTCTTTGTCTCTGTAAAAAACAAACAAAAAACCATGAAGAGTAAATTTAAAGAAAACAAACTTGTGGGGGAAAGAGGGTTTGGGCACCACACAGGCGAGCTTGTGCTGCTACCTGGGCCCCCACCCCTTGGCTCGGGGCCAGAGGCTGGCATGTGCTGGTGGCTGGTCAGAGGTGGCCCCTGGAGGAAGCGCAGGGCTCAGGCCAGCAGGGAGGAGGAAGCCGGTCAAGGCCTGGGACCTAGATCCTCAGCTCTCTCTGCAGGTGTTTTAGTTAGGACACTTTAGGCTGTAAGAAATTGAAAACCCTACTCAAAATGGCTAAAACAAGAAGAGGACTTATTACATAATATCCCAAGAACTTGGTAGATCCCAGGATTCATTGGCTCAATAATGTCATTTACACGTTTTTCTTTTACACGATTTATTTCTTGTATTACATAGTAAATGCATACATCAACATGTATGTATAAGGCATAAAGAATAAGAAAATTAACATCCCTGAGTCCCCTGCTCAGTTTAAGACAAAGAACACCAGACATTTATTCTCTGCAGAGGGCTCAAAAAAGGAAGGGCTGGGAGGTAAGGCCTAAAATGCCTGGTAAATTCATTTATCCTCTTAGACATGAGATACCTACTCTGGGGTCCTCTGTTGGCTAAAACTTGTTGTATATCTGCATTTACCCACAAGAAGGCCACCTCGGCTAACTAAAGCTCTTGTTTTCATTGCTTTTGGCTAGAATTACATTAGCTAAATTATTTTTTTTAAATACTTTATTGATTTTACAGAGACAGGAGAGAAAGGGGAGCATGGAATGGGAAGTAACAACTCATAGTTGCTTCATGCTAGTTGTTCATTGCTTGCTTATTGTATGTGCCTTGACCAGGGAAGTCCAGGGTTTCGAACCGGCAACATTCCAGGCCGAAGGTTTATCCACTGTGCCACCACAGGCCAGGCCGTTAGCTAAATTATTTATTTATTCATTCATTCATTCATTCATTCACCAGACATGCATGGGTGAGCTCTATGTACCAGGCACCACTGGACACCCCAGCAGTTCTGCACCTCTGGTGGCGGAGACAGATGACTTTGAGTGGTGAATATTTTGAGAGGAGAGAGCGCTGAGGAGGGTGAAGGTTCTAGTACAGAAGGAAGGGTCTAGAGAGTCTTCCTGGAGCAGGTTCTGTCTGAGCCAAGTCATGCAGTTACCATCTAACGTCAGCTAGATTTCTTTGATTGTAAGCAAGGAGAAATCTAGTCTGGCTGATTAAACAAAGGAGTACATCATTGGAAGGTGTTTTAGTTAGGACACTTTAGGCTGTAAGAAATTGAAAACCCTACTCAAAATGGCTAAAACAAGAAGAGGACTTATTACATAATATCCCAAGAACTTGGTAGATCCCAGGATTCATTGGCTCAATAATGTCATTATGGACCCGTTCTCTCCATCTTTTTGCTCTGCAGTCCTTGCCAAGCTGCTCTTGGCCTTTAGGTCACTCCCCTCATGGTCAAACAATGGTGCCTCAGCAGACTTTGTGTCTCATTGGTCGGAATGGAGTCACAGGCTCCTGTCTAAACTAACCACCAGTAATAGAATAAAGACCCACTCTCTGGGTTGGGGAGGAGCCTAGCTCCTCTAGAGCACATGGCTGCCTGTTAGATGAAGAAAATTTGGGTTCTAAAAGTCAAGAAGAAGGGTGTTGAGTGGACCTCTGCAGAGAGAAAATGTGACCCAAAAGAGAAGCTGAACAGTCTAACCCCGGGGAGGGCAGAAACCAAGGTGGCTTTGTAGGTCTTGATGGGAACAACTACTGGGGCAGTGTCCTTAGAAGAGGCGACAGGGGTGAGATATTTCCAGTTGAGCCACTCTGCTTCAAGTTCAGGTTCACATTCTCAGAGGAGTATCTCACTGGCTGAGTCTAGCCACTGATTGATAGACCTGCTTCCTGAATCACCTGCGGGATGTGTGTGTGTGTTGGGGGTGTTGCTTCCCTTTCGGGAATTTGGGGAGCTGCTCCCTCAAGAAGGCAAGGAAAGGGGAGGGGGAAGCCCTGAGACAAGATGAGTAGGGGAGAGCAGAATGGGGGGAGCAGGACCAGACCATGGATGGACTTGTAAGCCATCCTCAGCTGGAGGGACCTCACATCAGTGAGGACTCTTTTTTTTTTTTTTTTTTTTTGTATTTTTCTGAAGCTGGAAATGGGGAGAGACAGTCAGACAGACTCCCGCATGCTCCCGACCGGGATCCACCAACACGCCCACCAGGGGTGATGCTCTGCCCCTCCGGGGCGTCACTCTGCCGTGACCAGAGCCACTCTAGCGCCTGGGACAGAGGCCAAGGAGCCATCCCCAGCGCCCGGGCATCTTTGCTCCAATGGAGCCTTGGATGCGGGAGGGGAAGAGAGAGACAGAGAGGAAGGAGGGGGGGTGGAGAAGCAAATGGGCGCTTCTCCTATGTGCCCTGGCCGGAAATCGAACCCGGGTCCCCCACACGCCAGGCCGACACTCTACCGCTGAGCCAACCGGCCAGGGCCTGAGGACTCTTTTTTGCAAACGACACAAGCTTTGACTAATTGAAACAAAAAGATTTATTTAAAGGATATTGGATAGCCTGATCAGGTGGTGGTGTAATGGATACAGCGTCAATCTGGGACGCTGAGGACCCAGGTTCATAACTCTGAGGTTGCCGGTTGAGTGAGGGCTCATCTGGCTAGAGCACAGGGCCGCCGGTTTGAGCGTGGTATCATAGACATGACCCCATGGTCACTGGGTTAAACCCAAAGGTCGCTGGCTTGAAACCCAAAGATCACTAGCTTGGGCTTCTCATCTCTTTCCCTTCCTGTCTGTCTGTCTCTGTCTCTGTCTCTTGCTTAAAAAAAAAGGGGGGGGGATATTGGGTAATTCACAAACTCTCCAGAAGATTGGGGGCCTCCCAGGCAGGAGCAATTGTCCCAAATGAAGGCAAAGATACCTCCAAGCTCCCACCACAGCCACTACCCCTGCTCTGCCACTGCCACCGTCCTTGCAAGCATGGATCCTGCTTGGTCTCTGCTTATTTGCATTATTGACTCTCAGTTCTGGGTCTGAGTCCAGGTCAAGGGTCTTGCTCCAAATGAGAGGGCTTGACCTTTTTAGGTTCTATAGGGAGGGAAGGGCTCATTTACATAAACTGAGAGAGCTCTCACAATACAGGAAGAGGCGTTAGTGGCTGGGTAGTAAAAAAATAAAAATAAATAAAAAACCCACTATGCTGAAGGCATTTGGGAAAGACTGTCAGCTTGTGGAAGCCAGAAACTGGGTCTTTTGTCCCCAGAGCCCTCTTGGCATGGTACCTGGCCCAGAGAAGGGGTGGAGTAAATACTTGCTGAGCTAATGCTCTGTCAGCAGAGAAGTGACATGAGCAGACTTAATTGGAGGGGCCAGATAGCCCCAACCATCGAGCAAGAGGGAAGGGGAACTTGGGCAGAGGCTGGGGCGGTGGGTGTTTGCAAACACCTCCTACTTCCTTGTCCCCACAAACCCCCGCTGTGACAGGGGAGCTCGATTTCCCAGCACAGGGAATGCCTGTTTCACTCTGTTCTTCCTCCACGAACTCCCAGCCTCTTCCCTACCTTCACTCTCAGCTGATGACACCTTCTGACTTCATGGAGGAAATAGGAGCTCTTGGAGGTCGCTCCATCATCTCATCTGCATGTACAAATTCCCGCCCGTGACAGGGCAGGTGTTCCTTCGGAGCCCTTGGTCTTGGTGTCCTGGCCCTCTCATTCCTACTGCATCAGCCCCCCCCCCCCCCTTCTGCTCCTGAATCATGCTCATGAGCATGCAAATGGGCTCTCATTTCTTCCATCGTAAAACAAAACAAAATAAAAACCTCCCCGGACCCTCTGCCCCTCTAGGTCCTCTTCTGTTTCTCTGCCTCCTTCCCAGCAAAACTTGTGCTCACAAACACTGGTCCCTGATGCCAGTGGGAGTCTTCTTCCCCATCCCAGACAGGTTGGGCATGTGACTGATTTTGCCCAGTGAAACACGAGGAGGAATGGCGAGTATCACTTGAAACCAAAGCTGTGAAAGCCAGGAAGTAGTTAGCAAGGTTCCGTTTCCTCTGCCAGGAGAACAAGCAGAGCCTCACCTGTCCTCCCTGAGCGAGGAACCAGCCTTTGTTTTAGCCACTGAGATTCTGGGGTCGCTTGTTACGTCAGCACACCCTAGCCTGTCCTAACTGATGACAGTGCTGTTTCCCCTTCCTCGTATGCCGTTCCCTTTATTTTACATTTAAAAATTTTTTATTTTTTAATTATAGTTGACACACAATATTATATTAGTTTTGGGTGTACAACATAGTGATTAAACATTTATGTAACTTATAAAATGATAACCTCGGTAAGTCTAGTACCCACTTGGCACCGTACACCGTTATTACAATATTACTGACTATATTCTCTATGCTGCACTTGACATCCCATGCCTGTTTTTAGAACTGGCAATTCAAACTTCTTAATCCTTTTCACCTTTTTCAGCCATCCCCCAACCTCCCTCCTCCCATCTGGCGATCATCAATTTGTTCTCTGTATCTATGAGTTTGTTTCTGTTGTGTTTGTTCATTTACTTTGTTTTTTAGATTCAACATATGAGTGAAACCATATGGTACTTGTCATTCTCTAGCTGACTTATTTCACTTAGTATAATACCCTCTCCCATTCACTCTTCATCCCATTTGGTATGCCTTCTGCTCCCACCTGTCTACCAGAAATGAACTTGCCGGCCTCACTAATTACCTCCATGATGCAAATCAACTGGACACTTCTCTGTCCCCACATAAACCCTCCTTAGCAGCCCTCCTCATGGCCAATCCCTCCTTCCTTCTTGAAGCACTCTTAGCTTTAGTCACATCACACTTCCTGGCTTTCCTCTGACCTCATTGGCCAGCCCTTCAGAATGTTGTGCCAGAAACCTCAATCCTGTATCTTCTTTCTTGACTCTCCACGGATTGAAATACCATCTCTACACGCATGACTGCCCAGTGTGTGGCTTGCCTCTGGGCTCTGGTTTTATACACCTTGCTGCCACCAAGTAAATATCCTTATAAGGCTTCCCAGGGCTTTGGCCGCTTGGCTCAGTGGCTAGAGCATCGGCCTGGCATGTAGATGTCCTGGGTTTGATTCCCGGTCAGGGTGCACAAAAGAAGCGAGCATCTGTTTCTTTCCCTCTCCCTCTCCCCTTCTCTTCCTCTTTCTCTTCCAAAGCCAGTGGCTCTATTGGTTTGTCGGCCCCGGGTACTGATAATAGCTCAGGTTGATCCGAGTGTGTCAGCTTCAGGCACTAAAAATAGTTCTGTTGATTAAAGCATCAGTCCTAGTCAGGGGTTGCCAAGTGGATCCCATTCAGGGCACATGCGAGAGTCTTTCTCACTATCTCCCCTCTCTTACCTAGAAAAAAAAAAGGCGTCTCAGACTTTATACATCCTAAACTGAGCTCTTGTCTGCTTTCCTAGCCTCCTCCAGTCTCACTGTATCCTCATCCTCTCAGAACCAGCCCACAGACCTCCCATCCCCTTTCTCTCACACTAGTTTACCTATGTGTCCTGTCAATTCTAGATCCCAGACATTTCTCAATCTGTCCGCAGCTCCAGGTCTACCTGCTCCATCCTCAATCCATGCTCTAATAGGAGCCCCCCAAATCCATTCATGTCACTTCTACTTCAAGCTCTTCAGTGGCTTCTTGCCATACCCAGAATTAAATCCAAACTCTTTTTTTTTTTTTAAGCGAGAGACAGAGAGATAGACAGAGAGAGGGACAGATAGGGACAGACAGGAAGGAAGAGAGATAAGAAGTATTAATTTTTCATCGTGGCACCTTAGTTGTTCATTGATTGCCTTCTAATATGTGCCTTGACTGGGAGACTACAGCAGAGCGAGTGACCCCTTGCTCAAGCCAGCGACCTTTGAGCCAGAGACTTTGGGCTTCAATCCAGCAACCATGGGTTATGTCTATGGTCCCACATTCAGGCCAGTGATCCCGCACTCAACCTGGTGAGCCCAGGCTCAATACAGACGAGCCGCACTCAAGCCGGTGACCTCTGGGTTTCAAACCTGGGTCCTCTGTGTCCCAGGCTGATGCTCTATCCACTGCGCCACCACCTGGTCAGGCAATCCAGACTCTTTACTGGGGGTTTTAAGGCCCTGGGAGGCCTGCCTTGTGCATTTCTGACTTCATCTCTGGCCCCTCTTTCCTCATCCACACCAAGTTCAGTCCAGTCCCATGGCCGTTGCACCTGCTGTTCTTTCGGGAAAGCTGTTCCTTGGCTCCTTCTTTTCCTTTAGGTTTCAACTCACGTGTCACTTGCCTCCACAAGCACACACACTAATGTCAGTCCCTTCATTTGTCTCAATCTTAACGCCCTCCTTGTGTCCTGAGTGCCTACTACCCACTGTGAGCTGGGGCCTGTCTGGTTCCTTCTGCCTCCCTAGAGTGTAGGCTCTGTCAGAGGAGCCCTGACTCTCACTGCTGCAGCATCAAGCACGGAGCCATTTCTCGAATGAGGGAAGGAGTTATGGGACAGATGCAGAGCGGGGTGATCGATCTCCAGGCCCGAGTTCCGAATGCCTTTCACTGACAGTGAGGAAAGAGGGGCTACCTGGGGACTAAAAACAAGGGCTTCTGGCAGAGGGTTCTGCACCTGCTTCTCAAAGCCTGGTTTTCAGCTCCTGTTGTGTGCTGCCCGATGCCAGGGCCTTCAGGATTTGGCAGATCCCACCCCACCCCTTCCACCTCATACCCCTTCAGGACCCCCAGGCTGGCATCTCAGTGCCCCTGAGGATTGTCCCACCCCCACAGAGGTTTTCTGCCCACTAGAATCACCTAACATAGCACTCTGGTTTCAGTGGGCCTGTCTCTTCGCGGGTATGTCCACAGTTTGCTGAGGTGTTGGGGGGAGGACAGTGGGCTCTACAGGTTTCGGAGGGGTTGGACTCAGAGCCATCTCAAAACCTTCCAAGGAGAGCTGGTTCTCAGAGGCGCTCAGCCCTCAGTATTAGAGTCTGGGCTGCCATAGCCCAGGTTCTGGGGCTCCCAGACAGAGAAGCAAATTTGAGTAACATGGGGAACATTTTATGAGCCCATAAGGGGCTTTGCAAGGTGAAGGTTAGAGTCCCCATTCCTGGGCTCCCTACAGAGAGCTGGCAGCTCCAGACTGGAATGGATGGACTGGGAGAGAGAACAAAGTAGATTCAAGACCCCATCTCCACCTGCTGTGCCCTTGAGGCAGCCGAAGCCTGAGCCAGAACTTGAACTTGGGGTTGAGCTTTGACTCTACTCGTGTTCTGATCTCTCGGGTCTGGGAGCACCAGGTGGATGGGGCAAAAGCCTGGGTTCTCTGGGGGTTGAGGAGAGCCCTAAAGGGTGGGCGGCAGCTCCCTTTGATAATAGTAGCAGGAAAACAAATCATCACCCTTGGGGACTACCTTCCTGCAGCCTCCCTGGACTAACAGTTCAGGAGCACAGGCTCACTGCATGCTTTCAGTACCCAGTAGGCAGTTGCTCTGACCGCAGTGCCAGACTAAGAAACTGAGGCATTGGAGATTTAGTGATGTGCCTGAGATTTAGTGAGGTGGCCCAGCTGAAATGTGTTCCTTCTGGGGTTGGTCCCAAGCCCAGGCAGAGCCAGGTGCCCTCACTTGCCTCCAGTCCCCCTCTTCCCACGCAGGGACCCCCGCAGCAAGGAGGTGGTAGTCACAGGCAGAGGACACAGGAGCCCGAGGTTGCTCCCACACGGCCCACCACATGGCCCACTGAGAGCTTGGCAGCCCAGTTAGCATGGCATGCCTGGCCAGGCCCGCTGGGGGGACTGGGCACAGCAGAGGAAAGCTGAGAGGTTGTTTCAATACTGGCCTCCCACTTGTCACCTGAAAGTGATTCTGGAGTGCTGGAGGGACTGGAATGGGTATGTGATTCAGCATTTTGGGAAAATAGTGGGAGCTAGAGGCAAAGCCCGGGTGAGTGCAGAGATAAGACACATAAGACAGGACATCACAGGCTGGGGGTGTGCCTCTCCTCAGAGACAGCCCTGCCCCCTCTCAGGGACCAGGTTTAGGGATGTTGCGAGATGAATGGTTTTAGCTGTCAGCCCCTTTAATGGTCTCCAGTCACAGGCATGTATATACATATGCACATGTGTGTGCTCAGATCTATGCATACACGTGTGCGCATGGCATGTACACACACAGTTAAACCCACACAAATGCAAATGCATAAATGTACACATGCACACACAGGCCCCAGCCGAGCCCAGGACTGCCTCTGGGCTGCAGGCACCGGGCTTGAGGTGCAGGCATCTGGAGAAAGCTCATGCTTCATGCCTGCCTGTCTGTCTGTCCTCTTATGCCCAGAGATGTTTTATGGCTATGGTTGGGACCCAGTCCTGGCCTCCAGGTAGGGTGACTAACTTGTCCTTGTTTGTTTGGGACTTTTCAGTTTTAACACTGAAAGTTTCACGTGGTGGGAAACCCCTGAGTCCCTGACAAACCTGCGCTAGTCACCTGCCCCCCCCCTCAGGCAGGCTCTCCTGTTTGTCACCTCTGCAGTGGCCAGGGGCCCTCAGGAGAGAGCCACAGTTGTGTCTGCTCTCACCCCCAGGCCTCAGCACTGATAAGATCCACCATGTTCACTGAGCACCTGTGATGAGCCAGGCCCAAGGGTTTTCTTCTTGAGCACCTACTGGGTGCCAGGCACTATTCTAGGCCCTGAGACTATAGCAGGGAACACAGCAGACAGAATCATTGTCTTCATGGAGTTGACTATCAGTAGGGGGATACAGAAAATAAACAGGATACCTAAATGGTATCATTCATTAGAAGAGGATGAATGTTATGGGAAAAAGTAAACAGAGAAGGGTCCCTTTTAAGTAGGCTGCTGGGAAGGTGGTGTGGGGAGAGACCAGAATGGGGCGGCGAGGAGCCCTGCAGATGTCCGGGAAGTGTTCCAGGCAGCGGGAACAGCGTGTGCTCAGGGCTGGAGACCTGCCTAGCCTGGGAGAGAGCAGCAAGGAGCAGAGTGAGGCTGGGGAAGGGGAAGGAGAAGGAGGCGAGGATGTGTGCTACCTCTGGGCCCAGTAAGAACTCGGGGTGAGGTAAGGATGGCTGAGTGTGACGGGAGCCTTGGAGGGGTGGAGCAGAGGAGCCACATGGCCACTCGCACTTTTGCTGCTGCGTTGGCAAAGCTGTCGGGTGGGGGTGGTGGAGTGGGGACCACTGTTGAGATAGTCTAGGCGAGGTGCCATGGTGGCCCAGACCAAGGTGGTGGCTGGGAAAGTAGGTGAATTCCGGGGAGGTTCTCAAGTTGAGCTGACAGGATTTCTGACGAAGTGGGTGAGAGAGAAAGAGGAGGAGATATGGCTCTGAGGGCCTCAGCATGGCAGCCGGAATGAAGGAGCTGCCTTCCCCTGAGACAGAGGAGGTTTGTGGGGGGACAGCGACAGCTCAGTTTTGGGTGCACTGCGTTTGACAGATGGGGATATGGAGGTGGCGGGTGCATACAGGCATCTCCAGATAGAGAGGGCCAGGCTGTAGCTTAGAAGTAGAATGCCTATTTTACAGGTGAGGAAAAGGAGGCTCACACATGCAAGGGGACACACTTGTTAGCTGGGGAACCAAGACCCAGGTCTGTCTGGCTCCAAAGCCCGTGATCGTTTCACTGCCCTGTGCTGTGAGAGCTGGCCACCCTGTCCAGAGCCCCACATCTGGCAGTGGGGGCTGAGAAGGGAAGCCCAGCTCTACCCTGGCTGGCTTCCTTCTCCAGGGCGAGGCCAGGCTGAGGTGGGGGGATGCCCACCAGAAAGTGGCCTGTGTGTGGGTGCGGCAGAGGGACAGTGCCAAGTGCCCCGAGGCGCCAGCAGCTCTGTTTGCATAGCCGGCTGGCCTGAGGCCATTATCTGACCAGCTGAGCCATTCAGTTAGCATCGATTGGCTCAGAGAGGGGCCCCTGGCAAAGATGGGTTGGGAGGGAATTCTGCCCTGTTCACGGGAAGGGAAGGTGCAGAGCCAGAAGAATTGACCGCGTGGCTATCAGTCTCCAAGACTCAGGGAGCCCCATGGACCTGTCTGGGGACCATGGGAATGCCAGTCCTTCAGGCCGTTCTTGTGTAGGTGTGTGGAGGGGGAGTCCCTTTGGGGCCAGATGGTGTCAGATTCAGGTCAAAATGAGCCCTGAAACCTTGGGGCCAGAAAGGGTTGACCAGCACTTAGCTGGGGCTGCCCTGCCCTCCCATGCAACATGGAGCCTGTGGATGCAGAGTCAGCTGGGTGAGGTCTGCCCCCTTGGCTGGCTCACCAGCTGGGTGGCCTTGACCATCCACTTCCCTCTGGATGCTACGTGTCCTCATCTACGAAATGGCACAGCACCCATGGGGTGAGGATTCCATGTAAAAACCCTGGCACAGGCTGAGGGCTAGGTCTTCCTTGCTTAGCTCCTTCCTGCAGGTAGGAGTGGGGGAGGTGCAGGGCCCCTGCTGCACTGGCCGTCTAGTCTGAGACTAGATTAGAAGTTCTGTTTGTGCTGGTTCTGGTGGGGAGCTGTCTGGCTTCCCAAGCCAAGCTGATCTGATATTACAGCTTCTTTGGGAGCTCTGGCTACTTAGAGGATGAGAGAGGGGCCAGGGTAAAATGGCGGCCTGCCACCTGCTTCTCTACCTCAGTACCTTTGCACATGCCCTTCCCACCCATCCCACCAGGGCCAGCACCCATGGGACTGTTCATAAACACATTTTAGGAATGGGCTGCTGAATGAACTGGGTGAGGTACTTGACCATGCTCAGGCCACTCACCTCTGCCCAACAAGTCCTTCTCCAGCAGCTGAGGGGCTTTGGGGTTTGCAGGAAGGAGGACATGAAGACAATACCAGCTCTCATTCCTGCATATCTTCTATGCTGGCAGGGGAGCAGAGAGCTTCATGGAGGAGGTGACATAAGGACAGCAGGAGCCTTCCCTGAACTTCTCCACTCCCCCTGCACACCCCTAGGTGCCTACTTTGGGCCCAGCACCTGGCCAGACTGCCTACCTAGTATTGTGAGACCCCTTATCTGCTAGTCTACGAGGACCCACTCAGTTCACCATGGCCCCTCCCTGCCTTGGCATCCTGGATACTCCAGGACTCTGGCAACAATTGTTGAATGGAGGCAAGAATGAATGAGGCTGCAGAGATGCAGGAAAGCTCAGATATATGGGGGCCGGGAGGTTTGGGAGTAGCTAAGCAGAGCAGTCAGTCAGGAGCACACCCCTGGAGGAAGAGGAGAAGGAGAGGCTGAGGAAGGACAAAGAGTGGGGGAGATTCAGCCTTGCTTGAGTTCTCTCAAGCAGAGCAACCCTTGCCTTACCCAGGAGGAGGCTGAGGAGTCTGATGGGAGGAGGTGCAAGGCTCCTCCATGGAGACTTGGATCCCTGCTAATTTGCAATCTTAAAATGCACAGCAAAGACACCAGCTTCCTTGTTAGTGCATTAATCAGTAATCAGTGGGTTGGGGCTCCCATGGGCCACATGGAGGGGGCACAAGAGGAGTCTCAGCAATGCAGTGCCAGCCTCCCTGGGAAGGAACCCAGCAGGATGACAGTCTAGGGCCAGGGCACCTGCTGGCTCAAACAGGGGGTGCCAGATGCAGGTGGGGTTGGCAGGGAAGGCTGGCCCAGGGTCTTGGAAAAGGAACCACCTTCCAGAGTGGAGAGGCAGACTCAACTGAGACCCACTCCTGTGCCCAGTGGGAGGGAGCGGCTTCCATGGCATGGGACCGCTGGCATCTGGGCAATAATAAAGGATGAACAGGAGCTCTAAGTGTTGGCTGGACTCCCTGCCTCCTTCTGGGCCCCTCTCAAGAGGATGGGCGTGGTGGCTCCTGCCCTGGGTCCTGCCTTCACCCACTCCCTGCTTCTGACCCCCTCCCACCTGCCAAAGTGTGTTCACATGCCAGCTGCTAATAGCGCACACCTAGATTTCTGGGCAGTTGGCTTTTTCACCCAAGTCGGGTCTTCACCCGGTTTCCCCCGTCCCCCCACATCCCCTGGAGGCACCTGTCTTGAGGAAGGGGTGTTGCTCTCTGTGATCCTCTCAGCTTCTCTGGGGATCATTTCAGAGAGCCTCCTCCCAGAACCTTAAAGAGATAGAGCCACAAGAGCAGGCAGAGGGCTGTCTGCCCCCACCCCAGGTCATGGGGCAGGAAAATGCCTCACCCCCCACCCACAGGGTAATTCTGAGGATCAGAGGAGCTTGAGAAGAGGTGCTATGTCAACCCCGTAAGCTGCACAAATGTCAAGTGGCATTAGCACTGAGCCTGCCCCAGCTCACCCCTGTCCCCATGGTGAGCAGCTTAAGGGAAGGAATGCCTTTGTCTTTGCAGGACTCTAGAGGTGGAGTGGTTCGTGTGGCCCACAAACACAGGCCATGGCCACGGCCCTGTGCTTTCAGCACAGCGAGCATCATGAACTCCCTTAAGTTAAGAGGGGACCTTGGGCTCCCTCAGAGTGCGGGTAGGGCCGCCTCCGTGGGGAGGGCTCCTGGCAGACAGCAGCCTGGGCAGGGGTGAGGAGTGGAGCTGAGCGAAGGGAAAGGGAGTGCTGGGCTCTGGAAGTTGTGGCCAGTGTGGGTTGGGCCCTCCTCCCAGCCCTGGCTGTTGGAGGCTCAAGGCAGCAGGCAGGCTCTGCAAGAGTCAGCTGGGGTTTGGGGTCCAGTTTCCTATCCCCTCACACTCCTGCCTCTCCCTGTGGGGCTGGGTCCCCTGGCCAGACTGAGGTGGGCCGTGGGAGGCTGGGGGTCAGACCGAAGCCTTCACATGGGTGGCATGGCAACCATCTACTCGTCACAGAAGGGAAACAGGCCGAGGAGGCACACCAGCCAGGGGCCAGGCCTGCAGGCTGCAGGCTCTCCAGGGGTCACGATGATGGAAGGCACAGCGAGGGCTGTGTGGCCTGGCCCGAGAAGGGTCCCTACAGCTGCACTACCGCCACCACCACTACTACCGAGGTCATAATTGCTCTGAAATCGTAATCGAACCCATTATGCAAAAACCAAATTATGTGCAATGATTTTTATATGTTGGAAACGTTAGGTCGAAACAGGGTGATTACAGGGGGACGGGAAGCAGCTGCCACTCTCTGCGAGTCCATAACTCCCAACAGCTGGGAGCTGTCACTTATTTATGACACTGTTTCTGCCAGAAATGAGGAGTGGCAGTGGTGGAGAGGCCCTGCCTGAGCCTGGGCAGGCGGCCGGGGCAGAGGCAGTCCTGGGCGCCTGGCTGGGTGGCCAGCGTGAGGCTGGCAGCAGGACCTGCTGCAAAGTGGCTGCGGAGGGGCTGGTTCTCTCATTCTGCACACTCTGGACACAGCTGGCACCAGGACGAATGGCAGAGCTGCCCTGGGCCCCCAGCTCTCCTGAGAGGCCCGGCTGGCCAAGCTGGAAGGGAAGGGCAGGAGGCCAATTCAGGCAGTTACAAGCCTGGAGCCTGTCCCCCCAACACCGGCGCGCCTGCTGGGCTGCCAGGGGCAGCTGCGACCCTGGAAAAAAGCAGGTAATGACTATCGTCCATAATGAGGCTGCTCCGATAATGAGCATGGGGCTATTATCCGACCACAGGCTGGACACATCCGAAAATAAATTATTTTAAGAATCTATTAACGAATCCCTAATTAATGCCCAATTAGAGGGAAGCTACAGAGGAAACGCTCCGGACAGTCTCAAGGCAAGCCTGGTTTGCAACCACAGCCTGGGAGCTCATGTGAGGAGGAGGCGAAGGAGGGGCCAGCGGTGGACCTGAATGGGTGCAGCCTCCGTCTGGCACCTTCATGGGCCCCAGAGCCCTGCCAGCCCGAAGGGTTTCATACCTGTGCCCTGTCGGTACCTCTTCACAGCTGAACGAGGAACAACTATTACTATTTAGAAATGAGGATACTGAGGCACACATTTGAGGACATGGGAGGAACTATAAATGAGACAGTTTTTGAGATGAACTTTGGTGTCATGCCTGCATTCTTTGATTGTTTTGGGAAATAATTTAAAGAGACTCCTCAGAACTCCATATGAGAAACTCACTTGGTTAAAACAGGGGTCTGCACCCCATTGTATTCACACAGGTAACAGTGAGAAAGTGGCAGAGCGGGGGACAGGAAGCAGGTGCTGGCTGCTGTGTGACTCTCACCCCAGCAGTGCCAGCAGAGCCCGAGGAGGTGGGGCTAAGAGGTTGGGGCAGGGCTAGGGGGTTTGCGGGAATCTGAGCCTTCACCCCACGCTCATCTCACAGCCCAAGCTGGTGACAGAACCCCCAGTAGAGGCGGGGTGCCACGGTGTGGGGAGCAGTCTCTAGCCCCAGATGGGGGCCTGACCCCTGCTTTCGTCCCATCAGGAGCCGGGCCCTCAGGGGTCCACCATCCTAGACAACTGAGCACAGCAGACAGGACAGAGCCCCAGCTGGCCAAGGAGGGTCGCATGCCGTCCAAGTCCTCCCTTCCCTCACCCCGCCGGTCTCTCCCCTCCCGGGCAGCCCCTGACCTGGCTGTGCTCTCTCCCCATCAGGGTGCTGTGTGGAGCTGCTGCTGCTGCTGCTGCTGCTGGCTGGGCAGCTGCCCCTGGGCAGCGGCTGCCCGCGGGACTGTGTGTGCTACCCAGCACCCATGACAGTCAGCTGCCAGGCGCACAACTTCGCAGCCATCCCCGAGGGCATCCCGGAGGACAGCGAGCGCATCTTCCTGCAGAACAACCGCATCACCCTCCTCCAGCAGGGACACTTCAGCCCCGCTATCGTCACCCTGTGGATCTACTCCAACAACATCACCTTCATCGACCCCAACACCTTCGAGGGCTTTGTGCACCTGGAGGAACTGGACCTCGGTGACAACCGGCAGCTGCGGACGCTGGCGCCGGAGACCTTCCAGGGCCTGGTGAAGCTGCACGCCCTCTACCTCTATAAGTGCAGGCTCAGCGCCCTGCCCGCGGGCATCTTCGGCGGCCTACACAGCCTGCAGTACCTCTACCTGCAGGACAACCACATTGAGTACCTGCAGGATGACATCTTTGTAGACCTGGTCAACCTCAGCCACCTGTTTCTCCATGGCAACAAGCTGTGGAGTCTGGGCCAGGACACCTTCCGGGGGCTGGTGAACCTGGACCGGCTGCTGCTGCATGAGAACCAGCTGCAGTGGGTCCACCACAAGGCTTTTCACGACCTCCGCCGGCTCACCACCCTCTTCCTCTTTAACAACAGCCTCTCTGAGCTGCAGGGCGACTGCCTGGCACCCCTGGGGGCCCTGGAGTTCCTCCGCCTCAACGGGAACTCCTGGGACTGTGGTTGCCGGGCCCGGTCCCTGTGGGAATGGCTTCGGAGGTTCCGTGGCTCCAGCTCCGCTGTCCCTTGCGTGTCCCCAGAGCAGCGGCAGGGCCAGGACCTGAAGCTGCTGAGTGCTGAGGACTTCCGGAATTGCACCGGGCCAGCATCCCCGCACCAGATCAAGTCACACACGCTTACCACCACCGACAGGGCCGCCCGAAAGGAACATCACCCAGCCCGTGGCCCCACCAGGGACAATGGCCACCCACATGGCCATCTGCCTGGCTCCCGGACGGGCTCTAGAAAGCCAGGCAAGAACTGCACCAACCACAGGAATCGCAACCAGGTCTCCAAGGCAGGCACTGGGAAGCAGGCCCACGAGCTGCAGGACTACGCCCCTGACTACCAGCACAAGTTCAGCTTTGACATCATGCCCACAGTGCGGCCCAAGAGGAAGGGCAAGTGTGCCCGCAGGACCCCCATCCGAGCCCCCAGCGGGGTGCAGCAAGCTTCCTCCAGCCATTCTCTGGGGGCTTCCGTGCTGGCCTGGATACTGGGGCTGGCGGTCACTCTCCGCTGAGGACCCAGGGCACCAGCACCCAGCACTGCCACATGTCCACCAAGGAACAGAATTACTTTTTTTTATAAGTGGAGGATCTGCTGGGTTTCAGGCAGTCTGGTAAAGGCTTCGGCTGCTGTCTGGGCCCTACCCAGTGGATTACAAATCCGAAGTGTACAGCCCCGAGTGGGAGGGGATTACCACACCTTACCCAGCTGTTCCAGCCAGCCCCCGCCGACCAGCCACGGACAGCATCCATGCGGCAAGGCGGTTAGAGCGCTCAGAGAGAATCTTTTATTAGCAACATTGGTCCAGTGCCCCATGGGAGCTGAGTTCTGTGGAATCCCGGTTATTTGGAGAGGTCTGAAGGGCCCCTGCCATTCTTGGAGGAAGCAGGACTCAGGAACAGATGATGCTCACCCAAGAGGTCAGGTTGACCATCCGTCCGGGAGCACATGAGCAGGTAGCATTTAGTCAACTGGCCCTGAATCCAACAATGTGCCACCTTCAGTCCCTTCCCTGAGGTGACGCCTCTCATTCTTGATGTCTCAGGCAACATTCAGCCCAGACCCTGGGCTCCAAGAACCAGTTACCAAAGGAAAGATCATCAGAGGCTGAAATTCAGAACTTCATCATGTGCAATGAGGTTCTCACAGGAGGTGCAGTTTTATAACTATGTCCACTTATATATATACACACTCTACATATATATATATATATACACACACACAGAGGCACAGGTCCCTTGCCCCACTCCTTACCAAACTGTATGTCTTATCATGTTTATAAACTATACGGAAAACTATGTTGAATTAAGGATTGTATTGGTGATTTCTAGCAAGAAAAGAGTCATAGGATTTTTCTCTAGAATCCCAACCTGCAACAACAGTCCTGATTTAACCTGGGCGTGCCAGGGGCATGGGCAAATGGTCAGTGGGGAGGGTCAGAGAGAAGGGGAGGCAGCAAGAATCACTTCAGAGGACCAATATTCTTAGATATTTAGAGCATCACCTTGTTTTTATATGCAACACATGTCCATCTGCCACCCTGGAACCCTGTCATCCCTACTGTAGTAAGTATTGGCAGCAGGGTGAGAAACGAGAAGAAGCTTGTTAGACATCAGGGAGCCAGGTCCTGGGGACAGGCTGGACTGAGAAGGGGAGGGAAGGATCTTTGGGTTTCTTAGGCCATTGGGTGAGGTTCACAGTGTTAGTTCAATAGGCTGGGCAGTGTCGTCAGCCTAACGTTTTGCCAGCTATGGTCTGGACAGGCTAGGGAGACTTTGGGCATGAGCCTAGGCCTCTGGCACAGCTCAGCTGCTGAATTTTCCTTGGGGCTCTTTGCTGGGCATCCTAGCAGGGGCCCTGTGTAGGGTGACAGGAGGAAAAGCATCAGGAGGCCTTAGCAGAAGAGGAACATTGAGGGCATTTCAAGAACCATCTCAGGCACTTCTGCATTATGGCGGCCCTGTCCTTACTGGCTCTTCTGAAGATGCCCGGAGATGGGCAGAGATCAGGAGGCCAGATTCAGGGGTCAGGAGTACGGACATGCAGGGAATAAAACAGGCAAGCCCGACAGGGGCTAGGGGCTGTGGTCAAGGTCAGCCATGCTACTGGCTGGGGACCCGAGTGGGCACAATCTCCTTGGCGCTTTGCACAAACCTGAATTCCCCACAAGAGAAAAGATGTACATGAGGCGCAAGAAACACTGAATCCAATTAAGAGAGAAAAATAATAATAAAAAAATTTTCTCTTGGACAAGAACCCTGCTTCTCATTTCCTAGCCCCACATTCCTGAAGAGATGGCAGATCCCAAGCTTTTGTGGGGTGGGCGAGCCTGGCTGGGCACAGCTCTGAGAGCACAGCATGTTCGTTGGCGGGAGGAGCTGATGGGGCAGGGGCACACTGACTCACTGGATGTGTGCACATGCGTACACACACACACATACACACACACACACACACACACACACACACACACGTTCTTCACTCCATGGTTCTTTTCTCGCCCGCACAGAACATGACTCACTTCCCACACTCTGGCTGCACTGGGTTAGCCCCATCTCTGCGGCTCTCCCGAGAGCAGGCTAGCTGGATCCCTCCCGGCCTGTTCCCAAGGGTCAAGGGCCTCACCAACAGCAGCTGAACTATTGATAGGGAGCTTGGGGTGACTGGAAAGGAACTGCCAGTTCCTGGGGTCCAGAGGGGTTTCCAGGAGTCCAGGGACCGACCCAGACAGCAATGGACTGGGTTGAGGTTGCACCTGCCTCTCTGACCTCAGAAAAAGAAGAGAGTTTCCAAGTAGAGGGAAGATGTGTTTTCAGGTCTGGACAAATCCTCCTCTGTACAAGGCTTGAAATGGGCACTAAAGGGAGTCCAGCAAGGGCAAAACAAATTGCCTTTGGCCTGCAGTTGTTCCCTGATGGCCTGCCTGCCAAAGCCTAGCTGTCCCTTAGAACCCGAGGATGTTGTTGGCTTGTTGATTTCATTTCCAACTTTAGATAACAAAGCTCTCAGTGGGAAAATCAAGAGTCCAAGCACTTTATTAAAAATTTTTTTAAAGACTTAGTAAGTCCCTGTAATATGAAAGTGAAATGTCAGAACAACAAATGCTAATATCCCGGCCGGTTTGCTCGGTGGTAGAACATCAGCCTGGCATGTGGAAGTCCTGGGTTTGATTCTCAGTTGGGGCATACAGGAGAAATGACCATTTGCTTCTCCACCCCTTCCTATCCCCCTTCTCTCTCTCTCTCTCTCTTCCCTGCCTTAAAGTGCATCAGCTCCAGGCACTGAGAATGGCTCCGTGGAGCCCTCACCTCAGGCACTAAAGATAGCTCAGTTGTGAGCAGGGCCCCCCATGGGCAGAGCATCGGCCCCAGATGGGGGTTGCTGGGTAGATTCCACTCAGGGCACATGCGGAAGTTTGTCTCTCTATCTCCTCTCTTCTCACTTGGAAAAGAAGGAGGAGGAAGAGGAGAATAAGAATAAGGAGAAGAAGAAGAGGAAGAGGAAGAAGAAAGAAGAAGAAGGAGGAAGAGGAAGAAGGGGAAGAAGAAAATGCTAATATTCTATAAATGATCCACTTCTGTCAAGCACGGTGTGGCCTCTGGTTACCGACAGTTATTAGAGGCAAGGCGGAGGGGCCCAGGATGCCACGTGTATTTTTAGCAGCTTTCTCTAACAGGTAGAGCGAATAAAAACAGCTCTATTGTGGATGACATCAAGTGTCACTCAGCAGGTCACATGCTACCCAGTTATGACACCATTGCCCAAAACATCAGAGCAAGTTGACAAGTCAGGGGCTAAGGGGAGGACCCAGTGTCCCTCCTGGGCAGTTGAGGACATGGAGGTGTAGGTCCCCTGCCCCGGGACTCTGTCCTCCCAGGAAGTGGAGGCCACTATTTGACCCTGATGGGGTCGACTTTGGTGACATCTTTACTCAGCACTTGCCCTGAGCCCTGGAAGGAGGTCATCTCCACTTCCTCTCTTCCTTCCAGCCACAGTCCTCTACTCTGAAGGATGAGCTGCAGGAGAGGCTGAGTGGTCACTGAAGGTCTGGATCTCTCCACACAAGCTCCTCCTATGACCTCAGAGCTCTGCTGGCCCCCTACCCTTCATTCAGCAAGCATTGATCAAAGGCCTATGTGTGCCAACCATTGGTCCAGGCTCTGGGGACCTAAAAATAAGAAGACCTAGGTCTCTTTCAAGGAGCTCAAAGCCTAAATGTGGGGAAAAGTATGGGATTGGTGAAACTAATGTGGGATTGTTGCTTCCGTTAGTGTCTATCCCACTCCATCGCCTACAGTGAGAAACTCACCTGGGGCGGAGGCAGTCAGGGAGAGCTTCCAGGAGGAGGTGATACTCCGTGGTTATCAGGGGATAAGATGGCCAGAGAAGAGTGTAGGGCAGAGGGCTGGAGGCATGCAATAGCATCAGCAAAGAACTATGAGTTGAAGAGTGGGAACACTGTTTGGGGAGGTACAGGAGGAAGGTCTGGCAAGGGGAAGGCCCGGGGAGCCTACGCAGGGGCTTGGACTCTGGAAGTGGAGGTGTGTCCCCCACTTGGGGTCCTCTTCCCTACTCTGCACACCGATTCCCTCTCCAAGCACATGGTCCCCACCAGTGTCATGCTTGCCTATGTTCCTCAACAGTGGGTTTCATCGTCACAACTTGCCTCGCTCGTCTGCTCAGTGAGATCCTTCCCTCACGCCAGCAAGCTGGAACACTCCTTGGAAATCTGCCTGGGCCAGACTCCCATTCGCAGACACCTGCTGCTCCAAGCTGGGAAAGTATCCCATAGCCATAGCCGTCCTGTCTCCTGTGCTCCCTCCTTTCCCATCCAAGTAGGGTTCAGCCCTCAGCTCCTCTCCTTGCTTCCAAGCACAGCTGCCCAGAACCCCCTCGCCTGCCTTTAATGTGCCTGCTCCGGCTGACTATCAGCGATCCCTGAATCTGCCAAACTGCATCTCCCCCCTTTACTCTCCTGCTAGGGCGGTTCATTACCAGAGAGCCAAGAAGCCCATTTAGCAAATGTTTACTCATCACCTAACTAATCACCCAGCGCTCTGCCGCCATGGCAAATGGGGTTCCAGAAGGCCTGCCGGCAGGTTTGAGGGGCAGTGGAACAGAAAGTCTTCTCGGAGGATGAGCCGTCGGCCCTGCGTCAGGTAGAACGCACTTGCTGGGAAGGCTCCCTGGAGCTCGCTGGGCGCCTCAGGGCTTCGGGAGCTCTCAGAAAGTCCTTCCTGGTATTGTTAGCAACCTCCCAGGCTGCCCCCGCCTCTGGGACCCAGCTCCTCAGGGCCCTACGCAGCACTGACCTAGAGGACGCCAGCTTTTCTCAGTGCAGTCTTTGATTGACCAGCGGCAACTGTACTCGGTCCTTGCCCACTTCTACTGTAAAACCTCCTGACCTGGCTGTGATTGACTTCTGGCTCATGTCCTCCCAGCCTGGCTCTCTGGCCTCACCTTCCTCTAAGTAGGAGTTCAGCCCATCCGCCATTATTCCACCTCCTGTCACCAATACCCCCACTCTCAGCTCGTAATACACCAATTTTCTTTTACCTTCTGTCTACTTGGAAAATATCTCAAGAACCTTTGATTGTGCATTAAAATATCATTTACAATTCTATGCTCAGTATCTCTTTCTGCTCCTCAAATTGTCCCATTAACTGCGTTTTTTGGTATAACTCTACTGGTCTCCCCCTTTGCAGGCTGTTAATAAATACAAGCTCTAAAAAAAATATACATAAACATCTATTGTGGGCTAAATAACTCATAACACAATCGAAAAGCCAGGGAAGAAAGGGAGGCTTAGAGCAATGCGCACCCACCTGTTCTTGCTCAGGTGTTCTCGTTTGTCTTTTTGAAGAGGGCTGCTGGACTCTGGGTAGTTTATGGCTCTAAAAAGCCCACTGGATGAAGGGACCAAGGAAGCCCCAGGGAAGAGAGAGAGCAGCGACAGTGCCATGTTGACAGGTTCCCTCTGAGAGCAATGAGGGAGGAGTGAGGACAGGGGGCCCCTGTGTAGGGAACACTGGCTAATTCAAGTGGCATTTCAGTGGGCTGGTCCACAAAGCCCCTCACCAACGAGAAAATGGGTCACCCTCCTCCTAAATCCAGCACTAGCCTGCACTGATGCAGCCTGCCCCACATCTCTCCTTTCAGCTCTCATTTCTCATTAGAGCCGTTAGTTTCTAAGCACCGGGAGGGTGGGAAGGCTGTGCCTTTTGTCACCGATTTCTGTGGCAGCATGCACACTAATGGCATGCCTGAACGGCAGAATTTGACACTGCTGCTGCAAAATGTGCTTGGGTCATGGTGCTTTCCAAATTGGCTGAGGCTCCACGCCACCCCCTCTTCCTTTCACCCAGGCATCTGGGGCGGGGGGGTGGGGGTGGGCCTGCCAGCAACAGCTTCTGCTGCTCCCACTCAGGGCCTCAGAAAAGAGAGAGGAAACAAGAGCTGTATTAAACTCTTCAATCTCTGTAAGTACCATTTCCCAGGGGATAGACTCTAAGGAAGAAGGAAAGGAAATGCTCAGGACCTAAACAGGTAGGAGGCCGGAGACAACCAGCTTCACCCCTCCCCCCACACACACAGCCTCAGGGACCATCAGGGAAGACATGGTGCCCTCTGAATGGCCGCTGACTGGAGGCTGAGGAATCTAGGTGGCTGCTCACCGCTCCAGCCAGAGAGAGATATAAGATATCGCCAGATAAGCCTCTCTCTGCGACGAAGGGCCAGTGAGCCAGCCCCGCCGAGGAAGGGCTGCAAGGGGCAAGGCCAGGCATGGACTGGCTGGGCAAGGACCACTGGAGTTTGAACGAGGCCCCAAAGAAGGCACACAGACAGTGTCACTTGGAGAGAGGAAGCACGGCCCTCCAGGGCAGTTATGTAGCCAGAGGGCGAGGCGGGGAAAGATGCAGACCAACAGACAGGAGGGTGTGATCAGGAGAGAGAGCCATTTTGCACACGTGAGCATGCACATCTCTCAGGCACTTTGTCCTGTCACTGTCCCTCATGCAGCTGAGTGTGGGAAGTTCACACAGTCCACAGATTCAATCACCCGTCGTGTGCGTGGCCCTGGCCGGTCCCTGGAATGCAAGGTTTAATGAATGCCCAGCCTCAAAGAGCTTACCTCCCAGTCAAGATCAGCCCCTTTATTTGATAAAATGGGTGGGTGGGGGGTCAGAAGAGGGACAGAGAGTCTGTCACACAGATACCCCCCAGGGAGAGTGAAGGGTGGAGCCAGTCCCACCCTCCCCACGTGCTGGTCACCATCCATCAGGAATACCGGTGTGTGATGAGAGGCAGACTCTTGTCCGAGGCCCGGGCCCTCCGCCTTTCCCTCTGAGCCCTGTTCCTGACAGGGTTGGTCCAGCTCCCAGCAGTGTGGAGGCTCCAGGAGACCTTGAGCCCTGAATCCCCAGGCACTGTCCCTCGAGCTTGTGCCTCTTGGCCACAGTGAGGCTACATTGTCATTCTCCCCCTAAGCTCTGGGTCACATGGGTGTTCAGGATGTTTTTATTCTTTGTCTGAACCTCAGAGGCCCGGAGGTCCCTGACCTCTTGTGTCACCTGCCTGCCGCCTGGAGAGTCTGTCACTGTTTTATCTGTGGCATTTAAAGTGTCATCAAGTGTCTGACACTTTGCAAGTCTAAAGTGCAGGCTCTATTGAATTTCCACACCAGCCCCCCCTCCAGAAGCCCCCAAGGCTCCCGTCCCTGCCTGGGCCTCTGCTGGCTGTCACCAGTGTCCATCAGAGAAGAGGCTTAGACCCACCCCTGTAGATCCTACTTCAGTCTCTGAATGGGGGGGGCACCAGGAGGAGACTAGGTGTTCTGATGGAAAGTTGTGGTGGACACAGCTGCTGTGAACCCCCTGCCTCTGAGCTGCCCCCCAATCCCAGGCTTGTCCTGATGTGTCTTTCCTGTCTCTTCTTCACCATCCCACAGACCAGCATCCCTCCCCTTCCAGCCTCAGAGGTGATACTTACAGGTGAAGTTCTCACTGCAACCCCTCCTGGGCCTTACTAGCTCTTCTCTCCTCCCCCACCAACCTCACACTGGCCCCAGTGCCTGCCTCGGCCTCCCCAGCATCCACCGTACGCCATCACGAGCTTCTTCTGGCCCACGTGGCTTCCTGCTCAGAGATAGCTTCATCTCTCAGAGTCGTTGATGCACTTCAGCCCCTGGGACTGGCTGCAGCCAGGCCATGGCCCTGTCTTCTTACAGATCTTTGCTCCTCATCCATGAGGTCAGCGACGAGTGAAAATGAAAATGTAACTTAGAATTGGGTAGTATTTCACATTTTTAAGGTCCCCTCATAGACACAACCTCATATTAAACCGGGAAGTGTCACCTCTGAGGAGATTTGATTTTAATTTCCTTTTTACAGTTGAAGAAATGGACCTCCTGGTTATTCATACCCAAGCTGCTGAGTCCAAGACAGGGCTCTGTGCTTCCGTCCCCTGAAGGGAAGGAATCCAAAGGCTTTGGGGCAGTCCCAGGCTCCGGCTGTCACGAGTGGAGACTCCATCCCACACAACACATGGCTCAGAATGGGACCATCCCAGGGAGCCAACCTTTCTTTGCCACCCCCAGGAATTTCAGGCTTAGAAGAATTTATTTGCAAAAGCCCCAGAGAAGAAATCAGAAGCTTTTCCTAGAGGGTCTCTTTGCTCTTCTGACCCTTTATTAAAGCTTTCCCAAACTAGGTCACTGGAGTCACCACCACGGTGGCAGAAAGAGCTGGCAGAGCCCTTGTTCTCTGCTTTTCTTCCCACCAAGAATGGAAACTCCCAGCTGGCCAGGGTTGTTTCTCTGGTCTCTTGACATCTGTAGCTGGGTCTCCATTTCTGAAAAGATCTCACATGAAGTGCAGTAGACTTCCATCATGAGGCAGAGAAGGAAGACCTGGCCCCACGGTCCTTCTTCCTGCAAGACACCGTGAGGGGCATTCCTCTCACATGTGAAAGGAAGATAGTGGTTAAACGGTAAGTCAAAGCTGACAATAAGGCCTGCGAGAACTACATGGCGTTTCTCATGTACAAACATAAGGTATACTTCCAAGCTGCCCACCTCAAGTGGCTGCATTTTTACAACTCTTTGTGCTTCAAGCTTTTTTTTTTTTTTGACGGAGAGTCAGAGAGAGAAGGATAGGGACAGACAGGAAGGGAGAGAGATGAGAAGCATCAACTCATAGCTGAGGCTCCTTAGTTGTTAATTGATTGCTTTCCCATATGTGCCTTGACCGGGGAGCTACAGCAGAGCGAGTGACCCCTTGCTCAAGCCAGCGACCTTGGGCTCAAACCAGTGACCTTTGGGTTCAAGCCAGTGACCATGGGGTCATGTCTATGATCCTATGCTGAAGCCAGCAACCCTGCACTCAAGCTGGTGAGCCCCTGCTCAAGCCGGATGGGTTCGTACCCAAGCCGGTGACCTCAGGGTTTCCAACCTGGGTCCTCCGCGTCCCAGTCCGACACTCTATCCACTGCGCCACCTCCTGGTCAGGCTCAAACATTTCTGATTATCGAGTTTTGGCCTCACTTCAAAGCTTTTTGTGAACCCTAAGACTATGCTGGGAATCTGTATTTTCTTTTTGTTGGTTTTGTTCACTTGGAAAATTAACTTAAAATTGTCGTAATAATTTTCAGACAAATATATCTGCCTGTTTGAAATATTTTCATGAATTTTTACATTTTGTTTCCAATTTTAAATTGAGTTTTAAAAATGAACAGGCAGCCCTGGCTGGGTGGCTCAGCACACCAGAGCTTGCAGATTCGACCCCTGGTCAGGGCATGTACAAGAAGCAATCAATGAGTACACAACTAACTGCAACAACAAGTTAATGCTTCTTTTGCCTGACCAGGCAGTGGCACAGTGGATAGAGCATCAGCCTGTGACTCTGAGGACCCAGGTTCGAAAACCCGAGGTTACCAGCTTGAGCACAGGTTCATCTGGATTGAGCACGGGGTTACCAGCTTGAGCATGGGGTCATGTATATAACCTCATAGTTGCTGGCTTGAGCCCAAGGTCGCTTGCCTGGGCAAGGGGTCACTGGCTTGGCTGGAGCCCCCTAGTCAAGGTACATATGAGAAAGAAATCAAGGAACAACTAAAGTGCCGCAATCATGAGTTGATGGTTCTCATTTCTCTCCTGTCCAGTCTGTCTGTCTGTCTCTCAAATCAATGAAAAAACAATAACAACAACAAAAAACAAACAGGCAACCAGAGTTAAGGGGAAAATGAGGGAGGAGTATGTCCACCAACTTCTGGGAGTTTGATGCAAGACCTTCTGGAAATGTGCAGGTTTCTAGAGAAAGCTTTTTCTCAGATCTTCAAAAAAAGTTAAGAACTGCTGGTCTAGACTCACTCTAATGAAACCTGGTAATCCTAGGCATTGCTACACCTCCTCACCCTGACCCATAGGTGGCGTTCTGCCTTTGGTCTGACACCATTGGCTGGCTATGAGGGCATCATTGGCAGAAAAAATTATGACTGTGGTGGAAATAGCCATTCTTGACCAATATGTGACCAAATACCTACTTCCTCACTCTTTCACACAAGGAAAATGTGTGAGAAAAGGATTAAGAGGCTACCAGAAGAAGACAGCAACAGCATTTTAAACCCAGGCTCCTCTGCTTCCTCTTCATTCCAAAAGCTATGGCCGCTGGCAGAAGCATAGCTTTCCAGGAACAGGGGTTTCCAAATGCCAGTTTGAAAACCAGGGGAGCTTGTAATTGAGATTTTACCGATTTTCAATGAAACATTAATGTTGGGAGCTTTTCACTGAGCCAAATTTATTCAACATAAAGATAAAGATAATCCTTTATTCTGAAATTGTGTCCCTATTTTTGGTTGGGGAAGGGTATCCTAAAAGGAGCTTTTCTTTTTTCTTCTTTTATTAAATGAATTGAATGTACGGGTGCATAGCAGTTTGTTGTTTCTCAATGTCTCTAGTTGATGAAATAAAATGTTGGCCACTCCAGATTCCTTATGGAACTTTACTGATCTGGGGAATGCCAAAGCTCCGGGAACAGTGGTTTGGGAGGAGCCGGACAGTGCCGTCCTTGCCTATACCCTCCTGGCCCTAACCCCGCCCCATCCAGGCCAAGGGGCCAGCTTACCTGTGCCAGCCCCTTCACATAGCATTCTTCCTCTGTATTACCTGCCTCTCTGATATTTGCAGATAATTATCTGCAATAATTAGCCAATTATCCTTAAAGACAATTATACTCTTCCATAAGCAAACATTGATGTTCTTTTCTTGGGTCTTTTAATGAAGCCGGTATTAAGAAGACCCTTTACTTACGTAAAGCCAAAAGGTTTGCCCTGGCCGGTTGGCTCAGTGGTAGAGCGTTGGCCTGGCATGCAGGAGTCCCGGGTTCAATTCCCAGCCAGGGCACACAGGAGAAGCGCCCATCTGCTTCTCCACCCCTCCCCCTCTCCTTCCTCTCTGTCTCTCTCTTCCTCTCCCGCAGCCAAGGCTCCATTGGAGCAAAGTTGGCCCGGGCGCTGAGGATGGCTCTGTGGCCTCTGCCTCAGGTGCTAGAATGGCGCTGGTTGCAATAGAGCAATGCCCCGGATGGGCAGAGCATCGCCCCCTGGTGGGCATGCTGGGTGGATCCCTGTCGGGCGCATGCGGGAGTCTGTCTGACTGCCTCCCCGTTTCCAACTTCAGAAAAATAAAAAAGTAAAAAAGCCAAAAGGTTCATTGTAAGGAAGGTTTGGGTTCAATATTAAAATTTGAAAATCTTAACCAAGTGGCTGGTGCTTGGGGCTGATGGTCGGAGTAGAAAAGGAGTTGGGAGGATTCTTTTCCTTCTTGAAACAAGAAGAGCTGCTTTAAAAGGTAAGAGGCCCAGGGGACCTGGTACTATGTGCACAGCCCTCCCCAAGCTAATGAGGTCTAAAAGTATCAATGTGATGAGCTCAGCCCTGCAAGTAAAGTCATTCAGAAGTGCTGCCCTCATTGCTGCGCCAGCCTCTTACTGACCACAGCTTCAATCTCCCCTCCCAGTCACCTCTGGGGACCTCCGGAGCTAATCGCTTCAGGGAGCTTGATTGAAATGTGCTCCTCACTCTTGGCTGCTCATAAAAGCCTTATCCTAGGCAGAGGCTGACCCAGAATGAGTGGAGGCCTCTCATAAGTCAGGAGGCCAAAGGTGCCGGCTGAGGCAGAATCTAGGCTTGCAGACGTAACGCCATGATGGCCGTTGTACTAAAAGGAGGGGGGAGCTACAGTTTCACCTCTCCGCTGTCTTTATGGTTCAGGCCCTACCTGGTGGCTATTTGTACTTGACTTGTCGTGGGAAGAACAACAGTTAGAAGCAGTTTCTTTCAAAATTAGTGGGGGAAGAAAACCCTAAAGTCTGCTCCTGCTGGGTTTGTAAAGAGCAATTTTCTTCCTGCGCTCTACGGCATGGTGGCTCTAATCTGAAATTTCTTTTTAATCATAGCAGGAGTCCCAATTAGCATGTTGGGTAATCTTTCAAGTAGAAATGGGAGTTCCGTGACCGTGGAGAGCAGAGGAAACATTATGTGTGAAACCCCCGAGAAACAGGGCCGAGAAGGCAGAACTGTCAGGCCTGTGCACACATATGTGTGAATAAACATGTATTTGCAGGCTGGATTCCCATTCACAAGACTGGGTGTGTGCAGCCCAGGTCCCTGGACCCCAGCACTGGACCAGGACCGGAAGCAGAGCAAATGTGTGGAGCATTGCCCTCGGTGCAGGAACCCCGACCTGTCCCCTCCGTGAGCCAGGTACAAGCACACAGTACACGTGCTCACGCCTACCCTCCGCCTTAAGAATATGGGGGGGGGGGGGGGAGCCAAGCTCCACTTGTAAGGCAGTGGGCGCAGAATTTGGGACATCCCTCTGCTCTCAGTGAGATGGGCTGCACCCCCGACTCAGCTGGCACCAGGACCCAGCTCCAGCCTGGAACTGCCAGTGACCTACTTTCCTTTGTTGTTGTTTTTGGAAGTGCTGATGTCAATGCAGAATTCATCAGAGAGACTGAGAAAGGGAGAGAGAGTAGGGGGGAGGAAGGGAAGGGAGAGAATGAAGGGGAGGGATGGAGAGGGGTCAAGAGCATGTCAGGTAGCTATAATGGTGCGGGTACCTGCAACAGCGCTAAGCACATATTATGCTGTCCCCACAGGCCTGCTCAATATAGCTGGGATCAGTCTGGGCCCTGCAGCTTTGGGCTGCGTGAATAGCTTCCTGCAGCTTCCTGCAGCTTCCTCAACAGGCCAAGGTGACATCCAGGCAGGTGTGCCCCGGTGTGCGCCTTCCTTGGGAGAAGGAGCCACTCGCTCTCCCCAGGGGCCTAGAGGTGCTGGGTTTACATACATCAGCTATGCCGTCAGTGAGATGCCACGCTGGCCACCCTGCCCTGTGGGACTTGGTGCAGTCTCTGAGCACTTGCTGGCACTGGAGGAAATTGGCCTTTGGGGATGCGAAAGACAGCTTCCTCTGTTCACTTGCTCCTTGGTAACGCACATGACAGAGCTCTGCAGGCACTGGCCTGTTCTCACCTTGCGCTCTCGGGGCCCCAGGAGACCTGCAGCGTTTGGGATGAGAAGCCCCTGGATGGTCTAGTGTGGGGCAGCAGAGCTGCAGAGAAATTTTCCAAGGTGTCGCTCTTCCAGGTTCTGAATCTCACCCCTTCTTCACTGCCTGGCTTTCCCATCCTACAGTTAGGGTTGAACTTCAAACTGGGGATGACAAAGACTCCTGCCCTTTCCGCCCCTCTGCAAACCCCAGCTCTTGCTCCATCGTCTCAGCACGGCTGCTAAGCAGAACCCATGGTCTGGCCCTTCCTTAGGACACTCGGCCAACAGATTCTTAATGAGAAAATGATTCTAGGTCCACATTTTCATGAAACCTAAGGCCATAAGTCTCATAATTTCACACACAAAACACATTTCCTTTTCCCAGTTTTCATCCATGTGCCAAAGGGACTCCATTCAGGTGGGCCTAGGGGCTAGGGTGGGTCATTCCTCCTGCTCCCTCTCCCTTGGCCCCCTGTCCCCCAGACAAGTATGACTCATCATTAAAGTCTTTCTTTCTTGCTCTGTTAGCTCCTACATCTTTCAGGTAAAGAAATATAGCAAGGAGACAAAACCCTCATATGCTGAAATTAGCCCCGGAAAAATAGGTTACCTGACAATTACTTGCTTCTAAATGGAGCATGATCTAGTGGCGGAAGCACTGGATGGGCTACTGGGACTGTCACCTTCCACTCCCAACTTACTGCCTCTTAACCTCTCCCAGTCACTTGGTTTAGAGAAGAGATAATAATTCTCTTCATCTCCCGCCCTCAGTGGGCTGGTGGAAGGTGTAACGAATCAACTTCTGAAGCGCTCTCGAGTCTAGGTTCAGGACACCATATAAGTACACAGCCTCACCAGGCACCTCTTGAATCTACATCCAGCTGATTTATTTACTTCCCGTGAAAGAGACAACAGTCATTATATTTACACTTCATGCTGCAGCTTCCTGCCTCCCCCTCTGGCACCCCTCCCTGTGACCACTAAGGACTCCACTGAAGACGCTGCCTTCCGGCAGAAGCGACCCTCCCTCCCCCAGCAGCTCTCTTGCCTTATGTATCACAACCGTGTTCCCCAGATCACAATCTGTTGCCACACAAATGCACCGCCCCACTGTGCACGTGAGACCACAGCATCTCCACGGGAGGAGGAGGAAATTGTTTCCATGGGCAAAAGAGACTTCCTTGGAAGTCAAACTCTGCTGATAATTAAGAAGCAAAGCGGAGGTAAACGGATGTTGTATCAATGTGGCGTCCTTGGAAGACTACCCTGGTGCTTGAGTTCCTTGGACCGTGCAGGGCCACAGGCTGGTGGCAGGCAGGCTGGCACGGGCTCTCCACTGCTGAGGAATGGAGGCTGGTTGTGACGCACGACCTTTCCACTGCTGCTGTTGGGGGTGACATTGGATTTTCCCCTTCCTTTCTGAATTTTGACAACTCCCTTCATTTTCAGCAGCATTTAGTGCTTGCTGCTTTCACACAGACAGAAAAAGAATATTAAAAGGGGAGGAAAAAGAAGAAAGAAAGAGAAGAAAAGGATTGAAAGGTTCTTATTCATCCCGAGAGTTAGAAAGACCACTGCTCCTTAGACATCTGAGCCTGGGAGACTGCAATGGCCAGAATGTTTGACATTCTGTGGCGACAGGGTACAATGCAAGAGCTCCTTGGTACCACCTGCCAGGAGGCAGGATGAATGTATCCTCTCTCCTCAGAGCACAGCCCAGGGACCGATTCCCCAATACTGATGTGTGAGGGAGATGTCAACAGAGGTCCCCTAAAGAATGATGTCTCTATTTCCATGCTAATTCCGGGCCACACAAAGCAGAAACGTGTCTTTCTGAAAAGCCAGATGGGCCACCAGCTCCAAGAAGCACACCCAGGGGTTCAAGGGTTCTCCCGGGAGGGAGCAGGGGGCTGGGTAGGTGGGGGGCTTGGCGAGTGGGATGGAAAAACCCAGCCTTCTTGCCCCTCCTGCATGGTCAGATCTGCAACTTTTGGAAACAGCATTGCCTCATGCTTGTCTCCAAAAGAATGTCACTGTGGGGTCTTCCAGCTTATCTCCCTAGTGCTCTCGAGATCCAAACCCCTAAACTCCTTAACTGGGAACTGTGCCGAGGGAACAGTACCCACTGAGGTGCAGAAGGTGGTGCCCATTCTCTCATTAAAGTGTTTTTCAACATGAACACTCACAATGACAGTGGGCACTTAGCCATTGCCAGTTCAAAATAAGATGCTGAAGAAAGGAGAGGAAAACAGTTGTGTCCAGGTCAAAACAGATTCAATTTATGGCTGGCAGACTGGCTGAAAGTCGTTTATTGCATGCTTGGTGCCACTTTTTCTTTTTAGATGATTTTCAAAACCGTTCTTCCTGTGGGTGATGTGTCTTTTTTTTTTTGCATGGGGCCTGGGCCTCGTGCCTACGGCCCTGTGTTTTCCCATGCTGTGACTTAGATGTCATTAAGCACTCAGAATACCACACCACTGTACCTGCTGCAGGAGAAAGCAGACACCAGGAAGCATTAGGGGACAGAGGGGAGTGAGTACCGAGCTCAGGAGCCTGACAGAAGAACCCAGGAAAGAGAAACCCCAGTTGTTCCTGGAAAACAGCGGAATCTTGGGTGAGCCCATGGCTGCCCTCACTGACCCAGCTGAAACAGCATGACAGACTTCAAGATGGCAGAACAACAGCTGTCCTGGTTTCCTACAGTTGCCAAAACAGAGGGCCGCAAACAGGACGGTTGACAATGACAGAAATTTATTCTCGCCAGTTCTGGATGCCAGAAATCTGAAATCAAGGCAACGACAGGGCTGTTTTCTTCCGGAGGCTGTGCGGGAGAATGTGTTCCAGGCCTCGCAGTTGCCGGGAGCTGCCAGCAGCCCTTGGTAGGGCCTGGCTTGCAGAAGCAGCGCTCCCCTCGCTGTGTCTGTCTTCACATAGCTTTCGCCTTTGTGTGTCCTCTCCTCCCTTCTCTTCTAAGGACACTTATCAGTGGGTAGAAGGTCCCCCCTAATTCAGGGAGGTCTTATCTTCAGATCTTTAATATAATTACATCTGCAAAGGCCTTCTTCCCAAATAAGGTCATGTTTACTGGTTCTGTTAAACATATCTTTTGGAGTCACCATTCATGCCACTGTGACAGCCAAAGCCATCTGGAGAACTGCGTCCAGGGCAAAGCCTTCTCCCGCTGGACACTCTGCCTGCCCTTGAGGCTCCTAGGGTTCAGGCTCTGTCACAAAGCCCCAGAGTCACTGAGCCTCTCCTCAAAGTCAGGTTACGCCCTTCCAAACCATGTCCCCATCTCAGAGGTCACTCAGCCCCGAGAACCTCCTCTCTGGGGCAGTGTCTGAGATGGCAGACCGCCACAGGGCAGCTTCCCCACAAGGCATCCAAGGGCACCGAGGGGAAGATGTTAAGCTGAACGCTGAAGCTAAGCTGCTCCTCTCCTCCTCAGGTCTGGCCTCACCGCAGTTCTGAGTTGCAAGGTCCAAGCACAGGGCTCCTCTTCTTCAGGGGCTTTGCAGATGTTGACCAGCCTTTTCGTAATGGAAAAAGGATGGAAGCTCATTATATTCTGAAGTGACCTATTATGTCATTGGTCATTCTAATAATTAGAAAACACTCTCTTTGGTTGAGTCAGAACAGACTCACCTGGCCCTGGCCAGGTAGCTTAGTTGGTAAGAGCATCGTCCAGAGACACCAAGGTTATAGGTTTGATCCCCAATCAGTACACCTACAAGAATCAATTAATGAATGTATAAGTGGAACAATAAATTAATGTTTCTCTCTCTCTCTCTCTCTCTCTCTCCCCCACCCCCTTTCTCTCTCTTGATAATCAATAAATATAAAAAAAAGAACTGACCTACCTGTAATGCCAGTCACCCACTGTCCCAGGTTGACCTCTGGGAGATCTAGAAATGAAGGTCACCACTGGGCTCCCAGAAAGCTGCCTTATTCTAATCAGTTGAGGGGATGAAAATGTGCCCTCAGAGGGTACAGAGTACTGGCAGCTGAGCCAGACTGAGCAAAGGAACTTCAGTCTTTCTATAAGAATAGATAGCAGCTATTATTATAATATTTTTAAATTGAGCCCATTATATATAATATTAAATGCTTTATGTATATTACTTCTAAATCTCACAACAGGCCTGAAAGGTATGCATTGTCATTCATGCTTCATCTAGAAGGGAACGAATTCTCAGGTCAGATAAGTGGGAGACGTGAGATTGAAACTGAGAGCTGCCCACCGAGTGGTCGTATCGTCCGTCCTCCACATGGCTCTCCACGGTGAAGGAGCAGTCCGCTTCCTGTGCCTGGGGGCCAAAAAGTGGAGGAAGGACGGAAGTCCTCGAAGGAGTTGAGGATGAAGCAGAAACTCCAGTTTCACGTCTAAACCAAGCAATAATATTTTATTTCAATTTCCCTGAACATATAGTTCAGTTACACTCGGTTAAAAAAACAACAACACAACTGGTGCTTGAGAAATGTCAAGTATTACATTTTAGCAGACGTGTAGAGAACAATCAGAATGTTGAGCACCCCAAACAGATGCAAACCTTCACCACAGTCTCTTCCAGAAGCATGTCACCGAGATTTGAAAAGAGCAGCTCAGATTGCCAGCCCAGCCAATTTTTCTAGAGTGTAAGTGTCACACCTCCGGTCTGGTTCACCCAGAGGAGGAAACATAACTACTCCTTGCATACCTGTGGAATCTTGCATGTGTTCTCTTTCCCACTCTCATTGCATTTGATCCTCACTTCCGCCCTGTGACGTGTATGTGTGGGGCAGACATTACACTCACTGCAAAGGTAAGGACATAGGAGGGTGAGGTGGGCTGACCAGGGATGAGACCCCCCAGGGAAGCAGGACAGCAATTGGGTCTCCTCATTCTCTACTATCCTCCTAACAGGAGTCCCACTGTCTCTTCGGGAGCATCAGAGTCCCAGAAAAGATGGGACAATTTGAGATCCCATCAAAGAGAGTTAAGGTAGGGAGAGAAAAGATGGGAGAGGGAGAGTAAAGATCATGACAAGACCCTGGAAGAGAAGCTGTGGGCACTGGTGGTGGGGCCATTGGAGGCTTACTTACAGCTTCCACCAGGGACACGGAGACGAGCAACAACACCCAGGCTCTTTTGAGGAGATGAGACCAGAAGTCTTTCAAAATTCCATGTTCGTCCCACTCTCAAGAGCTTTCCCTTGCGACCACAAGCCTGCCCACAGCAATGTTGCCTCCAGAGAGGCGGGCAGCAACATGTCCCCTCTGGTGTATGTGTGACCAGAAGAGATCTTAGATACAGGTGGCTTGTCTGAGGTCATATTGTCTAATAAATTAAGGTTAACAGTCAATCAGAGGAAGAACAGGCACTGAATTTTATTCTGCTCCCGCTTGGCTTCTAAGTAAATTCTTTGGGGATTGCCTCACTCAGTCTCAAATGCCAGTAATTTCAATGAACGACAAGTTGATGGTAGCCAACAGGCCTTCAGAAGACACGAGTGGACACGTGCCTTCTTCAGAGGGTCAGGCGGGTCTTTGTCTTAGGCAAAGCCTTAGGACAAAGAAAACAGAACAGTTGCACTCCAAAAAATTATCTTGGTTTAATAATTCCTACCAGAAACCAGAAGGGTACTGGCTGTGGCAACAAGGGATGTCTAGACGTTGGCCCTTTTCTATCATGGCCTGGGAGAGACTTCCATGCAGAAGAGGTCCCGATAGCCCACATTTCTATTTGGAGAGGCTGCTCTGCTCCTCTACATGGAAGAAGGAAGAGTTGATCTTTATATGGTCATTTTTGTTACAGTAATAGAAGCCTTGAAATGATCACAAAGAAAAATAGAAAAATATGCCTCCTAAAAAGAGCTAAGGCAAATTATTATAGCAACCGAATCCTAAAAGGAATTTTCAAGTAAAAATATGGCTCATGTGAAGTTGTTATGGCAACTGACATTTAAAAGTAACTGGATTTGGGCAAGTTTCTTCCTCCACCCTCTCTGCAAAGTCTTGCAGGAACTTCACGCTAAAATTATGCTTTAATTTTAATTAGCCAAATAGGTCATAAATATAGCTTATTCCCAAATCCTTGCAAGCAGCTGATCTACTAATGAGGAAATATTTCTATAAAATCCCACTTACCATTAAAAAATCCTAATATTTTTCTAATATAATTCATCAATTTAAACACATTGCATGTGATATTCTGTAGCATTCCATTAAGATGATAAATAACAGTGAGTGTGATGGTGAGGGGGAACCAAGAGATTAAACATATTGCAAGCAGTGTAACTGTATTTAAATAACCCTGGCCACTGCCAAGAAAAACAGTCTCTTCCTCAAATACAGTCTACACTGAGCTGCATATCCCTGACTATAAGGGTATTAATAGGACAAAAGAAGGGGGGCAATAAGAAATGACAGGCAACTTCAGAAGAAATAAAATTTCTATTAGGCTTTGTTATAAGATTACATCAAAGCAATTCATATGTTTTAATCTGGAAAGAGGAAAAGCAACTACTTGGGGTTTGTGCCTGGGGGCCGCCTCTGTGCATTGAACCAGACAGTTTGCATAATGAACAATTTTCATTCAATCAGGATCTCAGCACAGATATAGCTCCCTTTCCAGGGTCCTAGGCACTGGCTCAGTTTTTATTCTCCCGGCTCCCCCTGCTGGAGAAACAGCACTCAACAGGGAGAAAAGGATGCAGGGCAGTTTTTCCAAGCCTCTATGCCAAATTTAGGTCCATAAAGTTAGAGACCTGACTATCTATACACACCCTTTCCCAAGGCGGAAAGGTCGTTTATAAGATACCAGAGGGTACCTTCTTTAAAAACTCTCGCAGGAGGCAGGAAGGCTTGAGGGGGTGAAACATGAAAACCTTTGCCCCTTCCACTGTTTACTGAATTTAGGATTTTAGAAATTGGTTTGCATTCTGCTGTTGCTGCAAGGCAATTTGCCCTGAATGACTGGTGGACATATCACTATTTTAAAACACCATGTGTTGTTCTTACCTGGCTAATCATCTTTCAAGTTTCCCAGCTTTCAGATCTTCATAAAATAAAATGGGGGAAAAAAAACCTACCCAAATAGAATTGGATTTTCATGCACAATGGAAAACTTGAAAGCTGAACAAGTCGTTCTGAAAAACTGGCACAACCGACATTAGCTTGGAGAAAAGAGTCCTGGGCGAGCCGGCTGCGCCAGGACCTAGGGCTACGGCCTAATCCCCCTTTATCCAAGGGTTTAGTTCAGCCTTTGCTGAAGCCGCAGAATGGCTATGCTCCACCTGGCTCCATCCGGAGCAGCCACGCCAGCTGCTTCCCCGTGGGGAGGCCACGCCAGGAGGGGAAGGGACATGAAGTCACGTGAAACTGTTTTTGAAAACCTGGGATGATCATTTAAATGTTTAAAATATGCACATGGTAACTCAAAACTAATTACCCTGAGCACACTTGAAACATTGATGCTATCTTCTCTGGCTCATGCCTACAGACTGCACCGCAGCTCACTCCGCGGTTGCTATAAACTGCTCCAGCGATTTCAACTTCCCGGCTAAATCAGGCAGCCACAGGCCCTGCCTCCAGCCCCTGGTTGGTGGAGACAACCCTCCCCCCACTTCCAGGACAGAAGCTGCACCCTGTTTCCCAGGAGAGCCATTTGTCATGGTCATGTAGTTCTGGCTGCCAAATGATTGCTCTCATTGCTGTTCATAATTGTCATTTCCATTAGTTAATTTAGGTTAAAATGACCTCTCTCCCCACCTATGCTTTTCCTTCCAGTCCCTCCCCATTTCCCTTTCCTCTGTCTCAGCTTGTGGCCTCGTTTCCAATGGATTAGGGCACATCAAAAAGTTGCCTTGGCCCTGGCCGGTTGGCTCAGCGGTAGAGCGTCGGCCTGGCGTGTGGGGGACCCAGGTTCGATTCCCGGCCAGGGCACATAGGAGAAGCGCCCATTTGCTTCTCCACCCCCCCCCTTCCTCTCTGTCTCTCTCTTCCCCTCCCACAGCGGGGGCTCCATTGGAGCAAAGATGGCCCGGGCGCTGGGGATGGCTCCTTGGCCTCTGCCCCAGGCGCTAGAGTGGCTCTGGTCGCGGCAGAGCATCGCCCCCTGGTGGGCAGAGCGTCGCCCCTGGTGGGCGTGCCGGGTGGATCCCGGTCGGGCGCATGCGGGAGTCTGTCTGACTGTCTCTCCCCATTTCCAGCTTCAGAAAAATACAAAAAAAAAAGTTGCCTTGACATTTACATCCCACCTAGCTCTTCTCCATTTGGGGGTGAATATGGGAAATTTTCAAGAAGGCAGAGGGTGGTAGGGTGGCCATATCCACCAGCTCTCTGGAGAACAGGACTGAAGTGGGCCACCCTGAATGAACAGCAGCCATTGCTGAGTCTGTTATCTTAGCCAAGGGCACACATATGCACATGGCACACGCATGTGCACACACAGGCCTTACACACACACCTCATACACAGAGCAAACCCTGCTTACAGACTGGACTAATTAGACATAGGCAAATTCTAAAGCAAATTCATTTCCCCATTTTCCAGAAATGAGTTCTCTTCCTTTGGGGGTACTAACCCAATATGCTGGTAGCTAAGGGTGATGTGGTGGCTGAAATAACTTCAACTTCCCAAGTTTATCCAAGGACACTGACCTCAGGCTGGGGAGCTGGGATTGCAAGAGACAATTCCGGAGTTAAGAAATTAGCACCGGCTTATAAACATGATCCAGGAAACAGAGGAGTGACGGCTGGCTCCTTATGAGCACTTTGAAGATGCCAGGGGCAGGTTTTACACGTTCAGGAATATGAAACTGGGTTACATTCCCACAGCCAGCTGAAGGTTGATAGAGTGATATTACCGGGTTTAACTAGAGCCGTTAAGAGACTCTTCATTATCCCCACACCACTGCGACCAAAGTTATCATATGAGCCATAATGCAAGAGAGAGTCTCATTCCATCAACCAGAGAGGGAGCCAGTCTATCTTTGTCCAAGGAAAATGAGCAGCCCAGCATGAAGCTTGTGAGGAATTAAGTATACAATACTCCAATAACATCCCTGCAGGATTCCCTCCGCTGTCTGGTGGGCTAAGCAGAGCAGGCTGCATCGGGGCGTCTTCCTGGGTCCCTGCTTGCTTGCCAGATCACCCGCTCATGGAGTGGCTCTAAGAGCAACCAAAAGGTCAGTTACAGACTACAAACACACACACGCTGAGACTGTACTTCTAAGGGCTTGAGTATTAAGCCCCAAGAAAATCAAGGCCTGGGCCACTTTCCTGATGTTCAGCAACTTCATTTATTATTTCTCTACAAAAATCTACTGCTTGAACCAAGCTAAGTCCCTTGATGTCACCTGCACCCAGTTTCTTTTCTTATACTCCCGTGCCTACAGCGTGAGCCATTCCTTCAGCTTGTATCGGACTCTTCTCCCTGCCTATCCATCCTTCTCACCTTTACGACTACAGCTCACGGGGTTTGTGGCTGCCCCCGCCAGGTGCTGTCCCCTCCTCCCTACCGGGCTCCTTCCCCACGCCACACGCTCTATCTGCTCTATATCACTTCTCTTGTTTATGAAGTGTTCTTGCATTTGGTAGGGCTTTCCCCTCTCAGATTAAAATTTAGGGAAGGAACCAAGTCCTATATTTGCTTTGCATTTCTTGTGACATCTCAGACAGGGTTTTGCATTAGAGACACCCAGGTTAGATATACTGACTGACCTAGTAGTTTTATAGCTGGAGTTAGAAGATCTGTAAATGATCCAGCATACCTCCTCCCAACACCGAGCAGAAACTGCACCCCTCATTCAGATGTTCCTGGCATCATATAACTTGCCCAAAGCCAGATTTATTGCTCCCGTTGTAAAGTGTATCTTCTCTAAGCCTCACTTAAAAGCTACCACTTGGCAGAAGATCAAGTTGGAAGTGCAGGATAGCAGGTGATGGTGAGGGTAGGAGGGGGTAGGGAGGGCGGGGTGGAGCAAATCACTGAAGCTCTGAGAACTACCAGCTCAATATTTAACCTAACTGGTAATTTGCTGTGACAATTATGCCATGAACAGAACACTACTACTATGCGAGAATGTCGCTCTCTAATTAAGAGGGCTCTGCTTTTCCTAGTCGCCCGCACTTTAATAACACACACAAAATGAGACTTGGCTCCTGGAGCTAAAGGTTCTATTAGGAGGCATGTGCAACACACGGCTGGGGCATGTGTATCCACCTGTGAGTGATGCCACCCAGGTAAGCCTGCTAACACCGTCAATTCGCCCTCAGATGAGAAGGGAAGAGAGCCGTTCAGGCCTCTCTCAGCCCTTCTGATTGACAGGCATCTTCCCTGAACGCCTGTGCGTGCCTCCACTGCAAATCGACCAGCTTTCCCACAGCACTGCTCTCCAACCAGGAAGGTTCTGCGTGGCCTTGATCCTTAAAGAGTAACTTTAATAAGGGTTTTCATAAAAATAAAAGTCCACAGAAACAAAATTTCCTCTTAAAGATGGAGAGGAAGACAGGACCACACACACACACACACACACACACACACACACACACACTTTCTCTCTCTCTCTCTCTCTCTCTCCCTCCCTCCCCACTGGCTGAAAGACAAAAGAATATTATTAAAATCATAGCTATAAAGAAGGATGTTGCCATCTTCTAAATTGACTGCTAGATTCATGGAACGTGGCTAAGCAAGACAAACCGTTTTCTGCTTAATTAGTGGCTCCTTTATGGAAGGTTTGCTGCCTGGAGAGAACCCATTAGAGGAGAGCTCATTTACAGAGATGCACCTTCTAAAGCTGTTGGAATTTTAAATAAATAGTGGAGAAGGAAATGGTGGTGGAGGTGGGAGCAGGGTGCTATGGAGGCAGAAAAGCTTCTACAGAAGACAAGCTTCACATCCCAAGCCCCAGGCTGGGGGATCAGCTTTCCCGGGCAAACACAGAAGCCTCTACAATTTTAGGCCAATAGAAATGACCTCTGTACCATGGCTGACTGAAGATATAAATAAACTTCAGCCTGAACAGCAGTGTCAACTGTGAGAGGAGAGATGAGAGTCCAATTGGGGCTTATTTTTTCAAAGTCCAGGTTGTTCTGACTCCGTTTCCGGGGACGGCATTCGAGAGCACAGAGCTGCTGCTCCCTTAGGTGAGCCCCTGCTTTCCCGGGCACCAGCCCCTCGGTTACCTAACCATGGAGAGGAGGCTGCAGCACACACAAGTTAAATATAGGCTGAGTTATCTGCATTTTACAAGCACCGAGAATGTTATCTGAGGAAGCTGTCATTTTAATGACAGCACAAACTCCCAATTACCCACTGGGTAATACACTAGGGAGCAGGGATGATTTCATAAGCTTGGCTCACAATTATTAAAAGTTTACATGATTACTTTTGAATGGGATATAAATATTTCTCATGAGGCAGGTGGGATTAAGTTTTTCAAGTGGTCTATATTTAAGGCATAAAAAAAATTGTTTTTTGAAATCCTGTATTTTAAGATTTATCAACAGCTAAGAAGTGGGGGATGCAAAATGACAGCCACTAAGAGCCAGGAAAAGTTGGCCCTGGTAGGTGGCTCTGTGGATAGGGCATCAGCAGGGTGGGTGTATGGACATCCTGGGTTCAATTCCTGGTCAGGGCACACAGGAGAAGCAACCATCCACTTCTCTCACTTTCCCTCTCCCCCTCGACTGGTTCGAGTGTGGCCCCAGGGGCTGAGGACAGCTTGGTTGGTTGGAGCACGACAGCCTCAGGTGCTAAAAATAGCTTGGTACTTGAGCACTGGCCACAGATGGAGTTGCCAGGTGGATCCTGATTGGGGCACACATGGGAGTCTGCCTCACAATCTCTCATCCTCTCACCTCGGGGAAAAAAAAAGCCTGGAAGAGCTGGAAGGTTGTAAGAATGGCCTGGTGGTTGGTTTAAAGTCTCAAGCACACCCACAAGTTCCCTGGCAAGTCACAATGCAAGAATTAGGGGTCTGGCAATAGAGAATACAAGTAAGGAACCCACATATGGAACCCAGTTTCCTTTGGGGCCATCTACTAACATTCCTGGTATCTATATAACTTCCCCTGTCAGTGGTAAATATAGAATGACTATTATTGGGTGTTGCACACATTTTTCCACATAGATCAGACAGCCCTTGACCTAAATGAAGGCTATAATTTCTACGTCTCAAAACACCCAATTCTTTGTGAAATCTCTCCTGATGACTCTCATCTCCAGTGATCTCCCCATTTATTGAATTTTAATTTGATTTGTGATATTATTACTTAGCTCCAAGCTTTGCTCCAAATAGACCACAGTTCTTGGGGACAAAGTATCTTGATTTAAAATCACCTCGAAAGAAGGCAGAATAGGCAGTCAATGAAGGCAAGTGCTACATACTTTTCTCAACGACTGAACAAAACCACCGTCACAAATGTAATTAAAAGATTTAATAATCGTTAACTAATAGATTTAGAGAAAGAATTAGGTTGATTTATAATGCAGGTCAAATGTGTTTTTAAGAGGTCAGTCTGTCACATGAGCAGAAAACAAGAGGGTTTGGGCCTCTTCAGGGGCGCAAGCCCATCGTGTGGTAGGTGGGCTGAATCACCAGTGGTTCCGAAGCTGTCTCTTCCCCTTACCTCGCAACATTCGTCTGTCTGCTCTTGCTCCAGAGGATTCTAGGGCCTGCTCAAATCACCTGCCAGCCCTTGATAGTATACAGGGTTATGGGAGTTATCACCAGACTAAGGCAAAAGAAAAGCAATCAGAGAACCCAAGAGAACAAAAAAAGGAGGCATACATTTTCACAGTTGCACAGAGGATAAATGCTCAGGCCCGTCAAAAGCTGAGTTTAGGATAACGATTAGAAAGGATAAGCATCCACCAAAAGTGAATTGGCCTGACCAGGCAGTGGCGCAGTGGATAGTGTTGAACTTGGATGTGGAGGACGCAGGTTCAAGACCCTGAGGTCGCCAGCTTGAGCGTGGGCTCATCTGGTTTGAGCAAAAAGCTCACCAGCTTGGATCCAAGGTCACTGGCTCAAGCAAGGGGTTACTCGGTCTGCTGAAGGCCCGCGGTCAAGGCACATATGAGAAAGCAATCAATGAACAACTAAGGTGTCACAACAAAAAACTGATGATTGATGCTTCTCATCTCTCTGCGTTCCTGTCTGTCTGTCCCTGTCTGTCCCTCTCTCTGACTCTCGCTGTCTCTGTAAAAAATAAAAAAAGTGAATTGGCTCAATAAATTTACACATCTATATAGGCAAATACCAATTAAAATTGTACAGGTCTATTTCTATTGAAATAGAATGTCCATGCTAGGAGAAAAGTATGCATAATGCAATCCCTTTTTTAAAACAATTAAAACTATCCTTATAAGCATATATTCATAGAAAAAAGTAGTCAGCTACACAAGTGATTCTTGCTCTCCAGTTGGATTATGGGTAATTTTTTTTCTTATTTTGCAGGTTATTTTTGTTTTTTGTTTTTTTAATTCACTGAGAAGGGGAGGCAGAGGCAGACTCCCACATGTCCCCCATCTGGGAACCACCCAGCAAGCCCACTAGGGGGCGATGCTCTGTCCATCTGAGGTGTTGCTCTATTGGTTGGCAACAGAGCTATTTTAGCACCTAAGGTGAGGCCATGGAGCCATCCTCAGTGCCCAGGACCAACTTGCTCGAACCATTCAAGCCATGGGCAGTGGGAGGGGAAGGTGGGTGTGTAGAGAAGCAAATGGTTGCTTCTCCTGTGTGCCCTGACCAGCAATCGAACCTGGAACTTCCACATGCTGGGCCAATGCTCTACCGCTGAGCCAACTGACCAGGGCCTAGGTTATTTTTCTATAATGAACACAAATTACTTGCATAAGAAATAATGAGCCTGACCAAGCTGTGGCGCAGTGAATAGAGCAGAGGACCCAGGTTTGAGACCCCGAGGTCGCCAGCTTGAACACAGGCTCATCTGGTTTGAGCAAGGGGTTACTCAGTCTGCTGAAAAACTGATGATTGATGCTTCTAATCTCTCTGTTCCTGTCTGTCCCTATCTCTCCCTCTCTTTGACTCTTCTTGTCTCTAAAACAAAAGAAAAAGAAATAGAGACAATTTGGATCATTATTTCTTTTTTTATTATTTTTTATTTTTCAGAGACAGAGAAAGAGTCAGAGAGAGGGATAGATAGGGACAGACAGAACGAAGAGAGATGAGAAGCATCAATCATTAGTTTTTTGTTGTGACACCTTAGTTGTTCACTGATTGCTTTCTCATATGTGCCTTGACCGTGGGCCTTCAGCAGACTGAGTAACCCCTTGCCCAAGTCAGCAACCTTGGGTCCAAGCTGGTGAGCTTTGCTCAAGCCAGATGAGCCCGCGCTCAAGCTGGTGACCTCGGGGTCTCGAACCTGGGTCCTCCACATCCCAGTCCAATGCTCTATCCACTGTGCCACCGCCTGGTCAGGCTATTCCTTTTCTTTTTTAATAGACATTAACAATACTTAACATCAGCTTAATAATAAAATATACTCACTCAGTAAAAGTGTTTTTAAGTCAGAACTCTACCAACAGAGTGGATTGTAAATCTAAGAGCTAATCAACCACATAAAAAGGTGGCGGGAGGGGAAGAGATCCTCTCTTTGAGATAAGAAAACAATCAATTTACTAGAGGAGTAGTGGCCTTCTAACAAGTGAAAAGGAGACTGGACAACCTGTTTCATTTTCTATAAATAAGACCTTGGAAGGCGCATCGCCAAAGAAACACACGTCAATATAAACCTTTCTATACTGGGCTGCCAAACTTCACTTTTAGACAGTATATTAATTATACAGTCAATAACCATGGGTTTCGTTAGTGTATTAAATACCACGATCAATATTATTTATCCTTTTCGAAGACAGGCCACTCAGGGAAGAAAAAGAAGGTAGGGGAGGGGGAAATTTTTGACCCTGAAGTTCGAAAAAGTCAGAACAGTACACTAGAGATTAGCAAGGCTTTAATGGAAAGCATAAAACACTAAAAATATGGACAGAAATCAGATTATTACCACCCTTCTTTTTCCTTGCCTCTTTCACAATGAGACTGGAGGGAATCCAAGAACCATTTAAAATAAAGGCGAAATGATTAGATTTTTCCCTAATTGCTTAACACTGATGTCATGGTGTACGCAAAATAAACATTGATTTCTAAGCGAAAGATGAGAAATAGAACAACATGAACAGCCTTTTGAGTAAACTCTATTGGAGAGAATTCTAAGAACTGTGGGCCAGAATCTATTTAGGCAATCCTCGGGGACCTAAACCTCTTAAAAGACTAACAGTGGAGCCAATTTCTGATGCTCTTCTACTGTGATCCGATTTTTAGTAGGAAAATCTGCTGAACACCCTCCCTAGAGGGAGCCGCCCTTCCCCTGAACAACCCAATGGATTTCTAATCACATTCATGTATACAGATACCCTGGTTTCATCGCATGGTCACTGAGAACACGCGGTGACTGACACTCTCGAGAGGCCTCCCAGTAACACTGCCAGTAGACGGGCGGGTGGGGGAGAGGGGATGCAGGGAGTGGTAGGTATAAATACTGGAAACTGGACTGAATGCTGGGTTACCACTCCCGACCCACACTTGGTCAGTCCAGAAGGGGGCTGGAGACTTAATTTCCTAGCCCGTGCTTTATAAGCACGGTTAGACAGAAAAGAACTTGTGCGAAAATTATTGAGGCCTCAGCCAGAGAATCAAGCACAGCCCAGTGACCATCTTCTAAGGTTAGAATGTGTCTAAACAATTTAGCAGGCCTGAGAAAAAGGCCCTCTATGACTGTTCTGAGCAGCGGGAGCCCACCTGCCTAGAGCTGCTGTTTCCTTCCAAAAGAGGACAGCTAAGGATGAGAGGCAGGATAGCATCCCTCCACAGCTCCACAAAGGGTCTCCACATGCTGCACCTGCACAAATCGGAAATCAGGTCCCACAGCTTCAGGCAACTGCAAGGCTGCCTGGGTACTCAGACAGGGATGTGCAGCCAATGCCAAGCGGAGGGGCGCAGCCACCGGATAGATAATTGATATGATTAGGAACACACAGAGCAAGCATGCTCTCACTGACTGAAAAGCCCAGTAGCATAATTACTGTTTTCTTACCAGCTCACTGTCTGTACACATTTCAAAGCCTGGTTGGTGTTAGACTGCTGTGTAAACATCAATAAAATCCCAAAGTGCCAGATCATCAGCATTCATAGGCACAATGGCTTTTTGTTTCCAGTGTTTTTATTTTTTCGAAGATGCATTTCAGGGAGCAAACATTAGGAAGAATGATCTCCATGCCTGGACTAATCTTCGAGTTTGTAATGAGTTAACATCTCCCCCAAGTGAACATTTATTATGAAGGCTAATTAATTGCTTTCCAGTTACGAGAATGCTCTGCATTGAAAGAAAGTAGGATTCACAAGCAAAGAATATACTGTTTATTGAAACAAAGAGCTTCTCTCTTCAAAATCTCTCCTATTTAACAGTTTAAATCAAAAATGAAACACAAATGCAAGAAATATGTACAGGTAGAAAAATGTGTGTATTCACCAACCAAAATGCAACATTAATTGCAGAGAAAACTAAAGCAACGCTCTCTAGTTGCCTGGATGTCCCTAGGGGACAGCAAGTCAATGCTTATCAGCCTTCCTCAGAAGAGACAATTTTGATTAATATCATACCCATCTGACTTGGTCTATTAAACCCTGAAGGAAGGATATTCTTCAAACGATAGGTCTTTGATTAATAATTCCACCCCATTGCCATTCCGAGCATTAGCAACTATGTGGCACCTCTAGAAAGAAAGAGCCTTTGAATTCTGGGAAGACATGCTTCCTAAAATACCCGGTTCCACAACCACTTCTCAGCTCTCCCTCCTGAGAAGGAGCCCAAGTTGAGAAGGTGTCACCACTGGAAAAGCATGAACTCTAGTTATAAAATTTCACTGTCTGCAGATTTAGGGTCAATTACCTGTGACATAATTCCTGCTTGAAGAGAATGAAATCTTAATGAAACTGACAAAAGCCTGAACGCAGGAGTGACTGGTGCTGCACTATCCAGCAGCAGACCCCTGAGGTCTGACGGTTACACCACAGCCATCTGAGTGCATTTTCCTTCGCCTAACAATGGGTTTCTAGATGCACATAAGAGAGAAAATTGCGTAGTCCACCATAAAGAGGCTCTAGGCACTGTGTATCTAATGTGAAATTGTCCTACAGGGGGTGAGAAGAAATCAATTTCATTTCAGCTCTTTATTTTCAAACTTCTGCCCAATCAGCACTGCTCTTCTCACATTGTTGCGTTTCTCCTGATGTTCGTGATCAGCCTTCTGCTATATTCTCTGTAGTCCACGGGCTTCACGTCCACCACAGTGGCCTTGATTCGAGACTCATCCTTTGAGGAGAGAAAAGCAGTTTGTGAACAAAGGAAAGCCCGTAGCACGGAGCAGTGGTGATAAACCCCTTTGCTTCAACGGTCTCAGTGACGCCAGGAGGAGAAAACACATGCGGGATTCAGAGCTCAGTCACTCCAACGAAGAGAGAGTTACCGGGAGAGCCAAGGCTGGGAGAGCGGACAGAAGCCTCCCTTTCCAACCTTTCCTCATGCTCCCAAACACTCAGAGACCTGGAATCCAAATGGGATGGACCTCTGAGGGCTTGTCAAGTTTCATTTATTCTCTTCTCAGAGGGAGAAGTAAGAACCCGGAGAAGACAAGTGACGGGCCCCAAGCCACGTGGCCAGTTCTGAGAGCTGAGTGTGGTGTAAAGGAACAAGTGCCCGCAGCAGAGGAAGACCCGGTTTGGCCCCGAGAGGCAACCTCTCTGCACGCCACCTTCCCCGTCCACACCCTTTAAATCCCTCCTGGACCCCACCTCACTCAGCCATTGTATCACAGACATCTGACTCCCTATCTCATTTAATACTTACAAAAACAAACACATCTATCAGCAGCTAGGAAGATAAGGTCTAATAATAAAACAGAACGAAGTTAACCCTGAAACACAGAGAGCTGTTCTCAGAATTCTCCCTCCTCACTTGTTCAGCGGGATTGAACAGTGCCTGTAGCGGCAGGTGGGGTGATGCCCAGCAAGGCGGCAGAGCCTACTTCAGGCTCCTACGCTCCCACATACTCAGTGATTACTTAGCACAGTCATATTTTGAAACATGGTTAAGAGCAAAGCTTTAAACTTGGACTACCTGGGTTGGAATCTTAGCTTTACACAAGTTACTTATTGTCTGTATGTGACATTTTTCATTGATAAAATGGAGATAACAATAAAGGGATACTGTCGGGGTCTAGTGAGATGATAAGGAGTAAAGGGTGCAGAATAGCACCTGGCAGAGTAAGTACCCAATAAATGCTGTTTTATTTATTTATTTAGGAGACAGAGAGAGAGTCAGAGAGAGGGATAGATAGGGATAGACAGACAGGAACAGAGAGAGATGAGAAGCATCAATCATTAGTTTTTCCTTGCGACACCTTAGTTGTTCATTGACTGCTTTCTCATATGTGCCTTGACTGTGGGCCTTCAGCAGACCGAGTGACCCCTTGCTCAAGCCAGCGACCTTGGGTTCAAGCTGGTGAGCTTTGCTCAAACCAGATGAGCCCGCGCTCAAGCTGGCGACCTCGGGGTCTCGAACCTGGGTCTTCCGCATCCCAGTCCCACATTCTATCCACTGCACCACCACCTGGTCAGGCTAATGCTGTTTTATTATGACTGTACAACTACAGGATGTCGTGGGCAATTTAAGGAATTTTCAAGGTAATTTTAACTACATGTGTTCTCTGTTTCATATACTAACTTTAGAACCCAAACACTGTGGAAGATGTGGGTCCATTCTTTGTCAGTACACAAACAAAAACCCCAGGTTTGAACTGAAAAGGCCATAGAGCATTTTGTCCCCTAGATGCCCGACAATGAAAAAGACACTCAAGCCCTAAGTCCATTCCCTCTTCCAGAAACGAGGATAATAATGGTCCCTCAGTGTGAGATTCAATGAGTAATACGCGCAGGGTGCTCAGCACTGGGTCTGGTACACAGTAAGCAATTAACTGGCAGTTAATGCCCTAACGCTGGGGGAGGTGGCACCTGCAGCTCCCCACTGCAAACCCTCTGCAGCCAGCGGCCTTACTTACATTGTAGGTCTCCAGTTTGACCCTGATCCTGAATACAAAAGATCGAAAATTGGCATTCTGGAAAATTTCCTCAAATGCCTGCTCATTCTGCAAAAATAAATAGAAAACTTTAGGCTTAAACACCACCGAACCATTTGAAAATATCTATTAGACTTCTTTTTTTTTTTTTTTTTGCAGAGTCAGAGAGAGGGATAGACAGGGACAGACAGACAGGAATGGAGAGATGAGAAGCATCAATTAGTTTTTCGTTGCGCACTGCAACACCTTAGTTGTTCATTGGTTGCTTTCTCATATGTGCCTTGACCACAGCAGACCGAGTAACCCCTTGCTCGAGCCAGCGACCTTGGGATCAAGCTGGTGAGCTTTTGCTCAAACCAGATGAGCCTGTGCTCAAGCTGGTAACCTCGGGGTCTAAAACCTGGGTCCTCGGCATCCCAGTCGGACGCTCTATCCACTGCGCCACCGCCTAGTCAGGCCTATTAGACTTTTAAAAAGACTTTGAGAAATGTCTGAAACCCAGCGGTTTAAAATTACCCAGGAATGACTAATCTATCTATAGGTGACATTTCATTACATAAAACAATTTTAAGTAGAATTTATTAAAAATTAAAATACTCTATCTAGAGCAGTGGTCCCCAACTCCCAGGCCACGGACCAGTACCGGTCTGTGGGCCATTTGGTACCGGTCCGCAGAGAAAGAATAAACAACTTAAACATTATTTCCGTTTTATTTATATTTAAGTCTGAACGATGTTTTATTTTTAAAAAATGACCAGATTCCCTCTGTTACATCCGTCTAAGACTCACTCTTGATGCTTGTCTCGTAAGTTCGACAATTATATTTAAAAATACCACAGTTTTTACACCGGTCGCATAATTTTATTTTGTGCATTTATCCGTCCCACCCTAAAGGCTGGTCTGTGAAAATATTTTCTGACATTAAACTGGTCCGTGGCCCAAAAAAGGTTGAGGACCACTGATCTAGAGAAAGAGAATGGTGCTGACAGGGTGAGGGGAAGAAGGGGTTGGAAAGGCAGGTAATGTTTAATGGAGACAGAGTTTCAGTTTGGGGAGCTGAAAACGTTCTGAAGATGGATGGTGGTGATGGCTGCACAAAATGTGAAGGTACTCAGTACGCTGTACAATTTACATTGTAAAATAGTTAAAATGATACATCTTATGTTTTGCATATTTTACCACAATAAAAAAATTGAACACTTCTAGAAAACACATTCCTAAACTTTAAAAGTTTGTGATGGAGTAGATCTGAGGCCCAGCATCTTCCTTATAAATAAAGAATTATGGGCCCTGGCCGGTTGGCTCAGTGGTAGAGCGTCAGCCTGGCGTGCAAGGGGTCCCGGGTTCGATTCCTGGCCAGGGCACACAGGAGAAGCGCCCATCTGCTTCTCCACCCCCCCCCTTCCTCTCTGTCTCTCTCTTCCCCTCCCGCAGCGAGGCTCCATTGGAGCAAAGATGGCCCGGGCGCTGGGGATGGCTCCTTGGCCTCTGCCCCAGGCGCTAGAGTGGCTCTGGTCGCAACAGAGCGACGCCCCGGAGGGGCAGAGCATCGCCCCCTGGTGGGCAGAGCGCCCCTCCTGGTGGGCATGCCAGGTGGATCCCGGTCGGGCGCATGCGGGAGTCTGTCGACTGTCTCTCCCCGTTTCCAGCTTCAGAAAAATACAAAAAAAAAAAAAAAAAGAATTATGGAGGAAAAAAAAAAACATTCAGAAAGAGGCTCACGCTGTCATATCCACTGTTTCAGCCTCTGTATTTACAACTTCTGATCTGATGAGCAGGTGAAGACAAGTGAAGACAGGTGAAGTGGGCAAGGTAAGGGATGGCTCAAACACACAGTCCTTGCCCTCTTTCTCTGGCCCCTCAAACACTATGTGATTAAGTTTCTTGTTAAAAAATATTCTATTTAATAGTAGGATTAGAGAAAGCCTTTTATATAAGTATGCATAAGATAAATTTAAAATAACTTTATATAAAATTAATAGTTCATATCAGCTAAGTGTTATCTTTGCAAGCCACACAGAACATAAAAATGGCTTTATTACATAAAACTCTTTTGTGTAAAGGTTACTTCACACACACAAAACAACTCCTCTGGGCTTTCAGATATGTAAATAAAATAATGTGTGAAACCTTCAGAAAACTGTACCAGCTGCCATTCTTCTTCCAAGATTAGGGACAGCATGGAGCACACGCTACAAGAATATCCTGGCTCCTGTGTCCTCAATTCACCAGCAGTAAAAAGTCAAATGTGGTAAGCTCATAAGAAATCCTAAAAAGCTGCCTTGAACCTTACAGTCTGATATGAAAATAGAGGACCAGGCAAAAACAGATAAAAGATACCATCATACTTTATAAAGTCAATTCCAGTTATTTCTAGAAAGGACTTGTTGGGATTAATTTCAGGATATCACAGACAAAATTTAAAAAAGAGGTGGGGGCAAAACTAAAGACAGAAAAAAGTAAGAAAACACACCAAAACAAAGATCAAATCCCCCTTTCTTATGCTTTTAACAAGTATTTTAATTGAATTGGAGAAAATGGGGGGGGGGGGGTCAACAGGTGCCAATTTGTGTGGCCTAGAAAATACATTTATATTGGTCTTTATGCATTAGGAACAAATATCTTCTCTAAATTTAGTATGATTAGTAATCTGCTCCCTGCATTAATAAACTTAAAATATAAACATTCAAATGTATAAATATAAAATAAAGCTAATTTATGGAAGTTACTTCATAAAAATTGCATCTGATGACCTAAAACAACAAGTACCTTACCAGTAATTTTTATTTTATTTTTTTATTAAGTAAGAGGCAAGAAGGCAGACAGACAGACTCCCTCCTGCATGTGTCTCGACCAGGATCCACTCAGCATGCTCCCTACTGGGCGATGCTCTGCCCATCTGGGGCTGCTGCTCAACTGCTCGACAACAGAGCTATCTAAGCGCCTGAGGCAAGGCCATGGTGTCATCCGCAGCACCTGGGACCAACTTGCTAGAACCATTCCAGCCATGGCTGTGGGAAGGGAGGAGAAATAGGGAGAGAGGGAGAGAGAGAAGGAGAGAAGGAGAATGGGGAGGGGTAGAGAAGCAGATGGTCACTTCTCCTGTGTGCCCTGACCAGGAATTGAACCCAGGACTTCCACACACTGGGCCAATGCTCTAATGTTGAACCAACCAGCCAAGGTGCCTTGCTTTATCAGTAATTTTAAACCAGCATTTGACTCTACTTTTCAGGAAGGTGTTTATTATATTGAAAAGGCACACTTGTATTTCAGATTATTTCAGCAGATTCCCTTCCATATCTCAAGTGACCACAGGCACACCGACTCTGGTGTGCTAACAGTCACAGGAGAAATAGTGCTGTTTTTAAGGCACTTCTGTCTATATCACTTCATTACCTTGTTGTTAGCACATCCAAGATGGACAACACCAGACAAAACCAGATGAGCACCTCAAACAATAGTCAGACTGAGAAACTATCACAACACCCAAAATAAACAAACCAATAAAGATTAAAGAGTCACGTCACAGAGCAGAACTGCTGCAGTAATAATGAAAGATGTGGCTGACCTTCTCTTTTAACTCCCCAATATAAGCGGTGCTTTGTCCGAGGATGGCCTCCGCAGACTCCTGGAAACAAGTGACCCACTGGTTCTCTTGAAAATCAGCAATATTTACCTAAAAGACACAATTCTATATTATTTCAGCAAAGAAATAATGAAAGGAAACACATTCAGGAGATGGGAGATTAACTTTTTTCCACTAATTAAAATAATCACCAGGGAAAAACCCATTACCACCACATATACTATATTCTTTCCAAAGAATATGAAAAGTATCGCAGAAATAGAGCTTAAAATGTAAGTCTGGATCACAGCAGAAATATAATATGTTGTGGATGTGTGAATTCAGATCTCAGTGGAGATAAAGCGCAACTAAACTCTCCTTCAGATGCAGAATCCAGGCGCACTGGATTCAGCTCCCCTCCAGCTGCAATGCCCTCTGGACTAAAGGTTGAAACAGGCTCCAATGAGCCAAGGCAGAGCACTGCATTTTAAATTGTATGCCCTTCAGTCACTAGCAGGAGCTCCATGGGATAGCTCTCAGTCACTGGCAGTTGCTGACATATCAGATAATTCTGTGTGTGTGTGTATGTGTGTGTGTGTGTGTGTGTGTGTGTGTGAGAGAGAGAGAGAGAGAGAGAGAAAGAGAGAAAGACAGATAGGGACAGACAGGAAGTGAGAGAAATGAGAAGCATCAACTCATCGTTGTGGCACCTTAGTTGTTCACTGATTGCTTCTCATATGTGCCTTGATGGGGGGGGGGGGGGGGAGAGGCTCCAGCCAAGCTAGTGACCCCTTGCTCAAACCAGTGACCTTGGGCCCAAGCGAGCAACCATGGAGTCACGCCTATGATCCTACACTCAAGCTGGTGACCCTGCACTCAAGCTGGAAACGTTGGGGTTTCGAAGTTGGGTCCTCAGCATCCCAGACCGATGCTCTATCCACTGTGCCACTGCCTGGTCACCATACCAGACAATTTAAAAATCTGAGCTAAGGGCCTCTGGTCAGCCACCAAATTTACCTAACAACAGAAATGAGCAATCAAGTGTTTGCAGTTGGACCACGATGTAGAATCAAAGAAGAAAGTGGACCACGAAGAATCCAGTTGCTAAAAGTGAAAATTATTTTAGGAGAAATAAAAAAGCAAAGGTGGGTTTTTTTGTTTTGTTTTTTAAAGCTTTTTTATTTTTTTTAATTTTTATTTTTTTACAGAGACAGAGAGAGAGTCAGAGAGAGGGATAGATAGGGACAGACAGACAGGAACGGAGAGAGATGAGAAGCATCAATCATTAGTTTTTAGTTGCGACACCTTAGTTGTTCATTGATTGCTTTCTCATATGTGCCTTGACCGTGGGCCTTCAGCAGACCGAGTAACTCTTTGCTCGAGCCAGCGACCTTGGGTCCAAGTTGGTGAGCTTTTTTTGCTCAAACCAGATGAGCCCTCGCTCAAGCTGGCGACCTCGGGGTCTCGAACCTGCATCTTCCGCATCCCAGTCCGACGCTTTATCCACTGTACCACCGCCTGGTCAGGTAGGTGGTTTTTTTTTTAAAGGTATCATTTTGATGATTTTACACATTAACTTTGCATATACATGGGGTTAATATACAAAGTTATGATAAAAAAAATAAGGAAATGAGAAGTTAAAACAGAAATACAAGGGCATATCACACGCTGCGGCTCACACTTACAGTTCATCTCATTCTACCTGCCTAGAGGCAAAGGGATGTGAACATTAACCATAAATACATGGTGAGTGTCATAGGAAACCAGTGTTGGAGATTCCACTTAGAAGGTCAATAGAAAGGCTGATGAAATAAACTACCTAAAACAATTTTCTTCATTTTAGTTCAATGAAGTGTCGAGTTTACAGAAAATAAGAAGCTTAAATATATAACTTTACTGCTAAATTAACATTTTAAGGGGCAAGTAGCCCTGGCCAGGTTGCTCAGTTGGTTGAAGAGCTGCCCCAATATGCCAAGGTTGCAAGTTCCAATCCCCCGTCAGGGCATACAAAAATCAACCATTAAATAAATAAATGGACAACAAATCGATGTTTTTCTCTTTCTCAAAAATCAGTCAATAAATAAAAACATTTTAAGGGGCAATTAGAATGTAGAAAGGGTAGGTGGACTGCCTTGTTTATCTAAAATGATTTTTTTTTTAATTTCATATTATAAGAATATTCACTGTGGGATAAAAAGATAAAAAATGCAAGAAAATATATAGAAAAAAAATCAACCAGAAATAACCATTACCAACAGTCTGGTACTTGTCCCCCTAGTAGTTGGTTGTGTGTGTGTGTGTGTGTGTGTGTGTGTATTTAAAGATTATATAAAACATACCATTTAAAATTTGCTGTTTTCAATTAGTAAAGCCTGAACATTTATTTACATCATTTAGTACTCTTCATTAACATTGGTTTTCAAATATTTTAACTTTGGAAACTATCAAACAACAAATTCTAATGTCTTTATGGCATTCCACTCAACAGATATTCAATAAAAAGGAATGAACCAGTAGAATATTAAGGACATTTAAGTTGTATCCAAGTTTGAGAGAGGATATATATATAGAGAGAAAGGCAGGGGCAGAAGCAGGAAGCATCAACTCGTAGCTGCTTCTCATATGTGCCTCGACTGGGCAAGCCCAAGGTTTCAAACCGGTGATCTCAGCATCCCAGGTTGATGCTTTGTCCACTGCATCACCACAGATCAGGCTAATTATTTCTTTAAAAGAAATTCTCTTCAGGTGTTTACTGTGTCAGACATATAAATACACCCTTCATTTTAAAGGTTTTTAAAACCTTTAAAGAAGCAATTCTTACAATGCAAAGAAGCCACCATCCCACATCAGCAGTCACCTTCCTCTGAAGTCAGCTCTGCTAAGGATAGAGGAACAGATAACTCACAAGAAAAATGACCAAATATAGGCATCACCGTGTAAGTATAATTATTGCTCTACAGAAATGCCATTTCAAATTAATTTATCTTCAAAACAGTTGGCAGACAACTGCCACCAATGCTATAACTGAACCAGCTGAGTAGTTAAATGCAACATTCTGGTATGAAAAAAATGTTTTAGTAGGAGCAGACAGACTGCTGTCCAATCAAAAGGCCCCTTACTTTTCTGTATTTATGGATAATAATACTCTTTAGCACTTACTCATCTGCAGGCTTCCTACCACAATAGTCTTGTTGTTGCCATCTCCATGGTGCCTGGCACTCGGTGGGGCCTCACCACAGTGGTTTGCATCTACCCATTCTACTTACTGACAGGATCATGCGGTACTTGAAATTGGGAAATTCACGGTCACACTTCTCACAGCGGTATAATCCATTCTGCTGATCAATCACTTTCTTATTGCAGTCCTGAGATGGGCAGGCCTGATACATAGAGTTCTCTTTGCGAAGGTACACCACTGTTGCCACGGAGCTAAAATAGTCTGCCTTCAGGAGAGAAGAATGACACCAGACACTGAGCAACCAGGCTGACATTCAGGACTGGACTTAGCAGCAGCTCGAAGCATGCCCTTATGTACAAGGTAAGTGTTCACATATTCCATCACAACATGCTTACAGGGAGTGAATCACTCTGCAGCTTTAGCAATCATTTGTACTAGCCACAAAACCCATAAAAAAGACAATAAACCAAGTTCTAAAGCATATAATTCCTTACCAATAAAAGAGTTCATTCTAAATTAAACAAATTAAAACTGTGAAAGATAAAGACTTCAAGTGACAAGGACTTGTTCCTCCTGTCTCTCTGACCCTCCAAAGGTAAGAGGTCTAGGAATACAGAATAATGCAGTGAAATTTAGTGCATCTATGTTCAACCATCCTCCTATGTTAAAAACAATTCCTAAGGCTTAGATGCACCTTTATCACTGTCTAGGCTGGGGGTCAGCAAACTTTCTCTGTAAAAAGTCAAACAGTAAATATTTCAGACTTTCCAAGCCTGGTCATAGTCCCTGTTGGAGTTGCTCAACTCTGCTGCTGTGGGCAAAGCATTCACAGACAATATGTAAATAAAAACATGTGACTGTGTTCTAACAAAACATTATTACAACAGGCAGCAGGCTAGATTTGGCCTGTGGGCTGGCTTCTCAAACCCTGGTCTAAGCCATCAAATTCAAGAGAGTGCAAAAATAACTGAACAAGGGCTTTCAAAGTGGAGAAATCACTGATAGGTAAATACAGCAAGGACTAAGTCATGTGCTGGGGCTTTACGTTGTCGCGCTCTGTTTTCTTTTTAATTCTCATAAAAAAGATATGGGATGGATCCCCTTTTGGGGTGAGTATACCCTCTGAGTATACTCTGAATTCAGATCCAGGTCAGCAACTTCTGGGCTTTCCAATGTATCAGACCCAAAGAGGCAAAACAATCATGTGGATGTTTAAAGAGCTCGGATGAGTCCTCCATCTAGAGAGCTTAACAGCAAGTCTCCTAGAGAATGCTTAGAGTTTTTCTGTATTTCCAGGTAAGGCCCAGACTCAAAGCACGACTTGAAAGTTCAGGTACAAACAGGGACTCTCTAGGCCTGATTTCTTCTTACAGACTGTCTACCCTTAGATCTTAGAGAGAAACTGGGTGACAGGAGAACCTGAAGAGCAGCTGTTCCTGTCAGGACAGACAGATCTGTCCAATGCTTAGCTCTCCAGGTACCGTATAACAACATGGTGAGTTGCAACTGGTGACAATGACGGATAAGGGGACACAGCAAAATGAGACAGAAAGTGAAAACCATTTGTATAATATGAAAATAATAAATCAGAAACTGCTGTTTCGGAGAAGCATAAAAGAGAAATAAATAATTTAAATATTTAACTGTGGACAAAATACAGGTTTAGATCAAGACGTGAGGGGGGTCATTCTATACCAACACTGAGAGGGAAGCTGCAACTAAAGTTAAATGCCAGAGCCAATTCTTGTCAGAGATGCTGGCAACTCTCAGCGCAGGAGGGGTTAACATTCCACAGCCAGCCAGCGCAGGCACAGGTGAGCTGCCTGATGTCTGGAACTGGCCTGACAAACGCTCTGCATGAGCTATATATATAACCTCAAACCCTCTCTTCTTGGTATGTGGGCATTTCAATCTGCAGGAGCACTCGCAGAAAAGATCTGAAGGCAGTTTATATTATAATACATAGCTTGGCTATGACCACTTTAAGATCCCTCTAAGAATTAAACAACTCTAAGTCAGAGTTCTTAATATTCTTCTGCCTCCATGTCCCTGAGGGATACACAGGCTCCTGCTGGGCTGCACGACGGCTGCACCCCGGCAGTGACACCCAACCACCGTGCCATGCGCGCAGGGCCCCAGGTTAGAGCCATAGCTTTGAATCCATGTCTGACAGCTGGTACCAGAAATCAGATGTAAAAACACATCCTTCTGCACGCTTTATGAGCTTTTGTGAACAAAGTTAGGAATGCAGGATACCTTGTCACCTTGGCCCAGATTCTCTGATTTGACCTCATACAGAGTTTTCCAGTTGGTGTTGCTTCCTGCTAGTCCTCCACTCTTTAGATCTGAGATGGAAACAGCATCTAAGGCTTGTCCTTCAGAGTCAAACCTGAGGAAAAAAAAACCAAAGAATGACAGGTACTTGATATATTGAATATGCCACTCATTTCTTTATACCAAATACAGGTTTATCCACCCCTAGCTAACTTTCATTCACAGTCATGCTGCTGCAAGTAGTGCCTTCCTCATTGTATTGTATCTTTTGCCTACTGAAGGAAAGGAATGGTCTCTTTTTATCTCAATTGCTTTGATGCCCCCCAGTGGTCAAGAAAGACAGTGCCAAAGTACCACAGAACCTTTTCTTTAATTAGCTTTGCATATCAACAAAGGCCAGCAGGCTCAAAGCCAAACAGTCACCTGGAAAGCCAGCAACAAAAAAGCAGTAATGTAAGTGTTCTGGTGTAGTTCTCTGGGCTACTGATGCTCATTCTCCATCAGCAGTTGCATTTTTATCATCACTTAAATGTTATCAGTATAGAAAGTGACAGTCAACATACTGTTAAAAGGTATAAAAAAGTTCCCATGGTAAAAGAGCTTTGAAGTCTGATATGGAGTCCAAAAGATGATTTAATCCAAAGTAAAAAAGAAATCTTTTTAGTGAGAAAGAGAGACAGACACACAGCAAGAGAGAGAGATAAAAAGCATGAACTCAGTTCCAGCATCTTATTTGTTCATTGATTGCTTTCTCATGTGCACCTTGACGGGGGGTGGGGACACAGCCAGTGACCCCTTGCTCAAGCCAGTGACCTCGGGCTTCAAGCCAGCTACCATGGGGTCATGTCTATAATCCCACACTCAAGCCAGCAACCTTGTGCTCAAGCTGGTGAGCCCATGTTCAAGCCAGATGAGCCCTTGCTCAAGCAGGCTACCTTGGGGTTTCAAACCTGGGTCCTCATCGTCACAGGCCGATGCTCTATCCTCTGTGCAACCTCCTGATCAGGCTATTAGAAGGTATTATCTGTTTTCCTGTAGCTTTACCTTCTTAGTGAGATTTTTACTTATGCCAATATTAAAGTTAAGATTACTTTGTATCAAATTATTTTTAAAAGATTTTTATTTATTGATTTTAGAGAGAGGAGAAGGGGGAGAGGGAGAAAGAGAGAGAGAGAGAGAGAGGGAGAGAGAAAAGGGGAGAGAGGGTGATGGGTAGAGAAACAGATGGTTGTTTCTCCTGTGTGCCCTGACCAGGAATCAAACCTGGGACATCTACACGCTGGGCCGACACTCTCCCACTGAGCCAACCAGGCAGGGCCATGATGATACCTCTTGATCACACATCAGCCAATATGAAGGAAAGGGGACTAGAAAGAAGGTGACTCAGAAACATATCTGTAGCAGGGAAGAGTGAGTCAGACATTAAAAACATACCGATGTCATCCAAAAGGAGGATAACTAAAAGCTAACCACATACAGAACAGGCTCTTTATGGAATGGATGCTGCCCTAAGCTGCAGACTATTGCCTTCTCACTCTGCCAGGTAATCGGCTAAATCCATCACAGAGGCACAGCAAGGTCCATAAATCTGTTTCACCATGACTAGCTACACAAGTTTACGGTTTCAAAAACTCCAAGGAGATATTCGCCACCAAAGACAGCTCATCAGGAGTCAACAGAGCAAGGAGAGGGGCTGCCCTTCTTACAGATAAAAATTCCACATTGTTATAACCAAGATCTAAACCTTTCCGATGCTTGCCTCATGGTTTGTGTGCACTGAACCTCTTTGATCAATGCCCCAGTTATGTTATTTTAGAGACAGCTGTGTCTTTTTATGTTGACCAGGATGATGGGTATTGACAAGTAAAATATAAAGACCTTAATGCAATTAACCTGGGGTCAAGTGCCAGAGCCTAAAAGAAAATAAAGCAACAGGAACCCAAAATTGTGGTTATTTCTGGTCAGACTACTCAGAGGCCCCGTTTTACAATACAATGCCAGCTACCATAATAGTTAAATACAGACACATATGGTCCATAGACATGAGGTTGGCTTGAGTGACATGAATGCTCCTGCACATATTTCATGAAACTATTCAAATATGACTGCTACTGTATTTGACTAAAAACAAAAGTGGGGTGTATGTAATGTAAGCTAATCCTTTTGTCTCTAAAACAGCTGGAAACCGACATACTTCCCCCGTGACTACAGCTATACAAATTATTTAAGCTCAAGCTGAAGTGTTCTGCCTGACCACATCAATTCTTGCATACCATGTTTCAGTTTGAAGTGCTCTTCTGAGGCAGAGTTTTAACACCGTAAAAAGCTAGATATAGCGAGATTTTAATAGGCCTCCCTCATCGCCTGAGTGCTCTGGGAATAACAATAAAATGCCAACAAAAGCCCACTGTTCTCACGGCACTTTATCAGAGTCCAGTGAACACACATGAGAAGATGCGATCGGCACCAAAGACTGGACAAAACAAGAAAACACCCCTCCCCCTCGGTAACCCACGGCTTTAAATCTGGGAAAAAGAGATGCCCGCAGCACACAGCTGCTAAAGCCTGGCCTCAATGCTACTTTGGCAGGATTGAGGTCAACATGTAGCACTTCCATTCTAATTGCCTCCTCCTCCGACTCTCCAGGTTTGTCATGGGATTACAGGTTTGTCAGTTTTAAAGCCATCCTCTCAGAAAGCATAATGCCACCAAGAAATAAAGGAACCGCTCCATTCAGTAATAAAGCCCTCTGCTCAGCAGACACCTCACATACTGATCCTAAAAACCAAAAGAACCAGCTCTCTTCAAAGCCCAGGCTCAAATAGCCCCCTTGTTTAGTCCTATAACACCTACCATCCACGAAGCTTATAGGCCTCTGAGATGTCAGGATTCACAATGACTGTGCTTGAAGACAGTACAGACAGGCTCCGTCCACCAAAATCCGAAACTCTGGCTCCTTTGATAGCCATCACGGGTTGTCTAGAACCATCAAATTTATCAGCCTGCATCGCAACAAAATCCCAGACAAATACAAATATGTGTCACTGGCAGGAAGAACACACAGAACGTTTTTTACAGAAAACAAGGAAAATAGTCAATAGCAGAGTGATTGCAATAAATGGGACACGGACTCTATACAAGATAACCTCACATGTAAGAATCTGCTCAGAGACACATCAAAACTAATGTAGAAGAAATAGCATTTCACTATGTAAAATGTAAATCAAACCAATCTCACAGAATTAAATCAATGAAGGATTTTCAATTTTCCTTACCCGATCCTTCATTAGGAATAGTCTAGAAGACAAATCATCTTTCTGCACAAGCTTTGACTGCTCAGTACAAGTACTTACATCTTCTCCCCAGAGAGTAGCAGACACCACTTTCCCTGACATGTCCATCAAATAGATATTTCTCTTGGAAACTTCTCTGTTGTTAGACTTCACTATGATTTTAGTGGCATCTTCATAGCTCTTGCAGACCCCAATTATGTCTAAAACACAGGCACAATGTTTTAGCTAGAGATGGTCATGGCTCCCATTAAAGTGTGGCCAAAGGTTGAACAGCAAGCAGGTTAAATGTTACACCTCTCCTCCGTATTGCAAACAAGATTGCTCATTATTCCTCTTTGTTCTCAGACACAGACTTACCTACAAGTGAGTCCTTAGGTTTGCTCTCGAGGTCACCAATCCTGGTGAAATCAAACTGAACTGTAGGTAAATTGTGACCATCTTCACAGGGCATGACAGAAGTTTCATTATTGAAGGTCATCTCATAGTCATTTTTAACAGCTGTGAATTGTTTGTTAGCAATCTTCAGAATGCCTTTAGAGAAATAATAAACCTGCAAAAGAGTCAAGCCATGGAACATGGAACAGTCCACCAAACTGGACATAAAAACCTTTCACCACACAGCTCTCCAGTGGACGAGAGACCCTCATCCTCAACTGTTTCCGTTTTAGACTCAACACGACCATACCTTGTTCACGTCAATGAGGGGGAAGAACTTGTCCACTTGCTCATTGAAAGCAGTAGCTCTGATTTCACCCTGTGGATGTACGAGAGAGGTTAGAATTGTGGTGTTCACCAAGTTTTTTTTTTCTTTTTTAAAAATTTTATTTATTCATTTTAGAGAGGAGAGAGAAAAGGAGAGAGAGAGAGACAGAGAAGGTGGGGAGGAGCTGGAAGCATCAACTCCCATATGTGCCTTGACCAGGCAAGCCCAGGGTTTCGAACCAGCGACCTCAGCATTTCCAGGTCGACGCTTTATCCACTGCGCCATCACAGGTCAGGCGTGTTCACCAAGTTTTGCCAGTGAAAAACAGGACCCTTTAGTGTGAAATGACATCTTCAAAGAAACAAGTTTTATAGTCACATATTCAAAGTATTAACCCCATGAAACAACGTAAGTTTTGTTAGCTGACCCTGTTATCATGCTTTATTAACATCAAGTTAGAAACATAAAAAAAAAAAAATACAACAAACCCAACAGTGAGCTTAATATTCTGACACCAAAATGAAACAACTTTGAACACCGAGGGACACGACCGCAGCCCACGGGGAAGTGAGCTGAACCACGATGATTCACCAGCTTCCCTTGCATTTGCACTGAGAAGGAATTAGTTCATCCTCAGGGAGTCATTGCCAAAAATGTTACAGCAAATCGTGTCTTCAAGTGGCTTGTGATTTGATTTTCTTTTATTTTTCATCAAAATGCTACAGATAGATAAGTAGGTTTACAGTTCTGAGTACATGAAACATGGAGGGTTTATTTATTTTTTTTTAAAGAGAGAGAGAGAGAGAGAGGCAGACAGAGAGACAGGAAGGAGGAAAGATGAGAAGCATCAACTTGTAGTTGTGGCACTTCAGTTGTTCATTGATTGCTTCTCATATATGCCTTAACTGGAGGGCTCCAGCCAAGCCAGTGAACCCTTGCGAACCCTTGCTCAAGCCAGTGACCTTTGGTCTCAAGTCAGTAACCATGGGATCATACTGATGGTCCGTGTTCAAGCTAGTGAGCTTGTGCTCAAGCTGGCAACCTCGGGGTTTCAAACCAGGGACCTCAGCATCCCGGGTTGATGCTCTATCCCAGGGGTAGTCAACCTTTTTATACCTACCACCCAATTTTGTATCTCTGTTAGTAGTAAAATTTTCTAACTGCCCACCGGTTCCACAGTAATGGTGATTTATAAAGTAGGGAAGTAACTTTACTTTGTAAGATTTATAAAACAGAGTTACAGCAAGTTACAGTATATAATAATAATTACTTACCAAGTACTTTATGTCGGATTTTCGCTAAGTTTGGCAGAATAAATCTTTATAAAACAACTTACTAGAGTTAAATCTATCTTTTTATTTATACTTTGGTTGCTCCGCTACTGCCCACCATGAAAGCTAGAATGCCCACTAGTGGGCGGTAGGGACCAGGTTGACTACCACTGCTCTATCCACTGCACCTCCACTGTTCAGGCTAGAGTTTATCCTGTACTTTTATTAATTAATTATTATTGTGTTGTTTTCCATATAAACAACTGCAAACCTACTTTTGCCCACCCCTGTACATTTGGGGTGTCATTCCATCTTACAAAAACAAAACCCAAAACAAACCACCTATTTTTTTTCTGCCTTTAGGAGTTTGAAAAGAATGTTTGGCCCTGGCTGGCTGGCTCAGCTGTAAAGCGCTGACACAGTGTATGGAGGTCCTGGGTGCTATTCCCAGTCAGGGCACACAGGAGAGGCGACCATCGGCTTCTCTCCCTCTTTCCCCACCTCGCTCTCTTCCCCTCCCACAGCCACGGCCAGGCTCGAGTGGTTCAGATTGATTGGTTTGAGCACATCAGCCCCGAGTGCTGAGGATGGCCTCTGCCTAAGGCACTAAAAATAGCTCAGTTGCGAGCAAGGCCCCAGATAGGCAGGCAAGGTAGTTCCTGGTGGGGGGTGCATGCAAGAGTTCGTCTCTCTATCTCCCTTCCTTTCATTTAAAAACAAACAAGTAAACAAACAAAAAAAAGAATGCTTGAAGTACATACAATATTCGGGATTAAAAACAAAACTAATGGACAGAAGAGAAACAGCTAACAAGGCTGTGGTAATTCCACAACTTGGGTTTTTTGTCTCCTCATCATGATTTTGTTTAAGTAAAGCATGTAGCGTCTGCGCAGTCAGAATCCATCTCCCACAAAACCATGCACTCATCAAGGCTGCGGAGTGCCTTCCGCTGCAGCCCAAAAGCTCCACTTTGCTCCCAAGCGCACATCACCTCCTACAGCTTCACTAAGCCTGCCTGCAAGTCAGACAGTACCTCTGGGTTCTCCTGTCCATGAGGCTACTTATATATTCAGAAAATGAATTTCCTCTGCTACAAATAATGTCATTTAAGGTCAAGGATATTATTTTTGACCTTGAACCCTCTGTCCCAGATAGCCTCAAAAGACTATGAAAGAGGAAAAACAACAATAACAAATATGGTTCTTTTTGGCCCACTATTCCCCCCCCCCCCCCACAGACCTGTACAGAGATGAGCCTCTGTTTCTCAGGGTCAACTACTCCTATTTCCCCACTTGACCAATACTCACACTTTCATCCACTAGCTCTATAGAGAAAAGCTTCCCTTCTCCTCGGGAATTGCTCCAGGTGCGGATCTGACTCTTATTGGTAACACGAGCACATATGGTCCACCTAAAAGCAGACAGGTTATGTTAATATGCAGTCTTCCTTGGGAAAGATCTGAAGGGCTCCCTCACATCTTCCTATAGCATTTCTTAGCTTTTGCAGACGCTATTTTTCAATGTATGCTGTACTTTAATCCACCTAATTAAACCCAAAGCTGACATAAAGGTTTGACAGTTTATAGAATAAGCAAACAGTAAAACATACAGGTTGATTTAACACTAACTCATTCTCCTGTCAAATAAGTAAATTTATAAACTCTCTCTCTTCTCCAAAAAAGCATCACCAAGGCAACAATATCCCCTTAATGAAAGGTTTGATGCTAAAAAATGCAGTAATACCAGCAATTATATTTTGCCACTATGTTCATTATGGGAACTGATACAACTGGTATCAAACTTCTGTCTCATTTCTAACACACAATGAACAAATACAAGGTTATGGAACACATGGAACACAGTGTTGGTAAGCCACTAAAGCACAACACAAGGAAGCAATATGAACCCAGAAGCCACTAAAATAGGAGGCACAGGACCCGACGTCAAGTCCTGGCGCCCCTCCTGAATGTAGGTGTTGGGTACATTAGTTACTTCACTTATAATTTCCCAAGGGAACACATCTTCCCTGTATCGCAAAGAATGTAACTGCTAAAATTAATTTCTAATGGAAAAAAGTCATATAAAAGAAATATCTCTTCAGGCTATATTAATGTGTTTAATACAAACAGTACGGATTTTTTGAACCAACTACATCAGAGTAACATTTTTTAGACTAAAAGTTACCTATTTATAGGATGAAAAGATAAATGCCTTCTAAATTAGAACAAATATTTAGTTTTACTCATAAGAATATCAACTGATATTTAAGCATGAAATACTTTAAATCTGAAAACGAATGAAGCTTACTAGGCTAGGGCAGACTGCTCCTTTGTTTTGACCATTCTTATCTGAGAAGTTAAAAGTTGTTACAATTTGTACATTTTTGCCCCTCAGGGAAAAAAAAACCACAAAAAAGAAACCCATTTTATACGTGGTAACAGTTCACATATAAATAGGACAAGAGCTCACAATAACCTCTGACACTATTTTGTCGGTACAATCTGAACTTGTTCAAGGGAGTGACTCACTTGGACTGGTAAGGGGTGAGGCTGGCAATGGGTACCACCTTGGCCTGTGAAGCCCCCGAACTGTTCACTAGGCTGGTACTTCCAGCTTTTCCAAATGTCTTTGAGGCACCAAACGCCTTAGATACAGTGGAACCTTGAAAAACAAACATAAGGAAGAACAATCATTATTTTATTTAAATTAACTCTCAATTACTGAGGTGTCACCGGTGAAATCATAACAAAACGAGAGGCAAAGTTTTTCCTTTTTAGCAATCAAGAATAGGTCATTAGGCCCTGGCCGGTTGGCTCAGTGGTAGAGCGTCGGCCTGGTGTGCAGGAGTCCCGGGTTCAATTCCCGGCCAGGGCACACAGGAGAAGCGCCCATCTGCTTCTCCACCCCCCCCTCCTTCCTCTCTGTCTCTCTCTTCCCCTCCCGCAGCCAAGGTTCCATTGGAGCAAAGATGGCCCGGGCGCTGGGGATGGCTCCTTGGCCTCTGCCCCAGGCGCTAGAGTGGCTCTGGTCGGGGCAGAGCAACGCCCCGGAGGGGCAGAGCCCCTGGTAGGCAGAGCATCGCCCCTGGTGGGCGTGCCAGGTGGATCCCGGTTGGGCGCATACGGGAATCTGTCTGACTGTCTCTCCCCGTTTCCAGCTTCAGAATTTAAAAAAAAAAAAAAAAAAAAGAATAGGTCATTAAAGCTCCTCTGCACAGTTTCTGAAAAGCTTCAACCTCAAAATTCAGAAAATATACTTTAGTCCAGTGATTTCTTATCTTCTGTCTCAAAGTATTTCTGCACAATGGAATTTGGCTAGAAGTAGAAATCTACCATTATTCAGCATTTATTTATTGAGTTTCCACAGCATGTACCAAACTATTCTAGGTATTTGTAGCACTTAGTAAAAATACACAAAAACTGTCCCAGATCTTAAAATTTTCTATTCTAACTACAGAGCTGAGAGACAGCTACATAGACAATAGGATTAATTACCTCAAGATTATGCAAAGAAGCACATGTGCTGTGTAGAGTATAAGTGTGTGTATACATACCGAATATATACTCTCCAATTATGTAAAACACACACACCAATCCAGTTTTCAAGCCAGGTGCTTCCCCTCAATACACTGTCCAGTATTTTTTCTGATGTATGTTTAGGGTACATGAACAGGTTTTTAAAAATTAAATATTAATATAAGCCAAAGACAGACAACTAAGAAAATAAATCTGTGGGAGGTGAGATAAGAATAACATATTAAACGGCCTGACCAGTGGTGGTGCAGTGGATAGAGTGCTGACCTGGGATGCTGAGGACCCAGGTTCAAAATTCTGAGGTTGCTGGCTTAAGTGCAGATCCACACGATCCCATGGTCACTGGCTCAGCTTGAGTCTCCCCCACCCTCTCGTCAAGGCATGTATGAAAAGCAATCAATGAACAACTAAATTGCTGCAAATATGAGTTGATGCTTCTCATCTCTTTCTCTCTTAAAAAGAAAGAATAAAAGAATAACACACTACTAATTGTGTTTCAGCCGAAGGAGTGACTTATTTGATTATTTACCATTTTAGGTGATCTATTTCACCACCTCCCTTCAGCGGTAGATAATTTGAGAGTTGTGTAGTATGAATAGATTTTGCAAGGTAGATAAAAACATCAAAGACCAATGGGGAAAAAGTCCTATGTCTAGAAAGTTTTATGGAAACATTACTAACGTCATAACTTTGTCTTTTTTAGAATCTCAGCATTGAAAAATAGAAACTAGTCATTGAGAGGTGGACAGGAGGCGGTGTATGTGAAGCTGTGACAGAACAATGGCTCTCTAAAGATAAATCCAACCAAACGCTACAATCATGAATTTCAGCAGTGGTTCCTAAAGTAAAGGCGAGGAGACGAAATGATTCCATTACAGCTTCGCAGACCCACTGCAGAGAAAGTTAAAAAAAAAATTCCTTCCTCCCTCCCTCCCTCCCTTCCCTCCCTTCTTCCTTCCCTCTCTCCTTCCTTCCTTCCTTCCTTCCTTCCTTCCTTCCTTCCTTCCTTCCTTCCTTCCTTCCTTCCTTCCTTCCTTCCTTCCTTCCTTCCTTCCTTCTTTCCTTCCTTCCTTCCCTCTCTCCTTCCTTCCCTCTCTCCTTCCTTCCCTCTCTCCTTCCTTCCTTCCTTCCTTCCTTCCTTCCTTCCTTCCTTCCTTCCTTCCTTCCTTCCTTCCTTCCTTCCTTTTTTTCTTCTTTCTTTCAAGTGAGAAAGGGACAAGAGACAGACACAGACAGGAAGGGAGAGAGATGAGAAGCATCAACTCACAGTTGCAACACCTTAGTTGTTCATTGATTGCTTTCTCAGATGTGCCTTGACCAGGGGCTCCAGCAGAGCAAGTGACCCCTTGCTCAAGGCAGCGACCTTGGGCTCCAGCCAACAACCATGGGGTCATGTCTATGGTCCCATGCTCAAGCCAGTGACGCCAAGCTCCAGCCAGCAACCCCGCACTCAAGCTAGTGAGCCCATGCTCAGGCCGGCACCCTTAGGGCTTCAAACCTGGGTCCTCAGTGTACCAGGCTGACACTCTATCCACTGTGCCATCACCTGATCAGGTGAAACTGCTTCTCATCCATGAGATGGAGAAGCAAATCAATGCTCAATATAAATGACACTGTCTTTAAGCTAAGATAAATACTCAAGAGCCCAAAATGGGAAACTTGGAGAGAGACAAGTCAAATTTAATAAACAGATCCTAGATAGTGAAAACGCTAGAATTTAAAAGCTAAGTCAAGGGGATGTAAGGTCTAAGACGTGAGAAACTACCAGAAAATAGTATATCATTCCAATAAAAAATGGCATATTAAGTATCTTTAATCATTTTTTTTTAATCACATACTTGGCAGTAAGAACTGGACTTAGGCCCTGGCCAGTTGGCTCAGCGGTGGAGCGTCAGCCTGGCGTGCGGGGGACCCGGGTTCGATTCCCGGCCAGGGCACATAGGAGAAGTGCCCATTTGCTTCTCCACCCCCCCCTCCTTCCTCTCTGTCTCTCTCTTCCCCTCCCGCAGCCGAGGCTCCATTGGAGCAAAGATGGCCCGGGCGCTGGGGATGGCTCCTTGGCCTCTGCCCCAGGCTCTAGAGTGGCTCTGGTCGTGGCAGAGCAACGCCCCGGAGGGGCAGAGCATCGCCCCCTGGTGGGCAGAGCATCGCCCCTGGTGGGTGTGCTGGGTGGATCCCGGTCGGGCGCATGCGGGAGTCTGTCTGACTGTCTCTCCCCGCTTCCAGCTTCAGAAAAATACAAAAAAAAAAAAGAAAAAAAAGAACTGGATTTAAGCAACTGTCATGACTGGCTTCTGAACACTCTTGTTAGGCCCAGATTAAATTTCAAAACCTGATTCAAAAGCCTGACACATATAATGAGCATGGACACTCGTGTGGCAGCCTTACCCACTCCTGAGCCCCCATTCTGCTGCTGGGGCTTGCTGGCTGGTGGACTGGCTGCGGAGACTGGAGAGGGAACCACCTGCTGCTGTCCGTGTCCTGAGGATCAAAAGAGAAAGACCATTCTGGTAGAAATAATTTGGGTTAAAAGATTTAAACTTAAGTAGAAGTAATATTCTGAGAAAACATGCAATTTTGATTTTGTTGAAGACGCTCATGGGTCAGAACTCATGCTGTGGCAGTCAACAGCCTGCTGTGAACTTGCTAGGGGTCCACTGCTGTTTTCATTACTTAAAAGGTTGCCTCCATTTACCTTTCACCTGCTTATAATTGATAGCTTCCAGTTTTAATGAGGTTTTCCCCAAAAGCCTTGCCCATTTCTCTTGCATGAACCTGAAGTAAAGTCACCAGGCTGAATCTGTGACAACACAACTATTTCCATAGCAACAAATCGATGTCATCAACAGAACTGTGTGTTCACGGCAGGAACTATTAGAAGAAAAAGCTGGGTGGTAAGAAAAACCTAAAAGCAGTTCAATTGTCTCTGAAGTGCTCCAACTTCAAAGGAAAGGAGACATTCAGAAAGGATTCTGCCTTTTTCCTCCCAAACAAAGCCACCTTATTTTGCAACTGACAGCTGGTGGAAAATAAGAGTTGAAAGAGTCTTAGGTACCGTGAAGCGCTAGTGAACGTCACAGCAGGAAGGGATGAGAACCGAGTTCAGAAGCAAGTGTGTCAAGGAAACATGAAGATTAAAAGGAAAAGAGGGGAAGTGAACATGGCTCTCAAGCAGAAAATAAGAAATCCCATACCATTAAAGTATTTATTTGCCCCTTATCCTTTCTACAAATGTTTATGAAGACGAAAATGTTAAAAAATAGTAGCAAAACACACCTAATTGAAAAAAAAAATAGATTCACAGAATTTGATTTTACCTTTGTAATTGGCACTAGAAGTACAAGTCAACCTAACCTGGACTGCTCACCAAGAGTGCTTGCCACACATAAGTATAGCTCCAAAGATTGTCCTAGCGTGCCTTAGGAACAAAAATGGTGATCACTGCTGAAAAAGCTCCCTCCTGCACCCTGTCTCTGCCTTCTTCAACCCCCAGGTTTGTTCCCTCTGGGTTTCCCAGGCTCTAACTCAAATGGGCACATTACACTCTGATGTCACTGCCTTCTGCCGGTTTTAGTCTTAATCGGTACGACTAAATGAGAGCTAACTGTGCCATTAGAGTAAGTAAGATTAATATAGCATAAAATTGAAAAGGTTAAACAGAATTGTTGATTTCTTTAGTTCCCAGGGAGAGAAAAATTGAGGCCTTATTTACATAGGGAAAAAAAGAGCACTGATTCTTGAAAATGAATTCTTATGTTCACGTTAGCTTTTTCACTATCTCTGAATTTACAAAGTGTCAAAGAAACTGAATGGGAGAATTGCTCTTCTTTGATCATGTGTCTTGTGAAGAAACATTCTGAAATTCTACAGTGAACCTTTTTTAAAATCAGCAGGAAAAACATGAGTTGCTTGGTAAACAGCATTAGGGAGTAATGGTTGGGAAAAATTGTATTTTTTCCTGCTTCATAAAACATACCTGAAAGAATGAAAAGACTTAAACAGTCATAAAAATACACAAACCCCTGCTCTGCCCCACCCTCGCTCCTCACTCTCTTCCACTGTCTCAACTATACAAACTCTGAAGTCCTTTTCTCATTACCATGCTTGCCTCTTCAAACAGCTTGTTACACAGGACATGGTCATGGCATCATGCTAACTCTTTTTTTGTGTGTGAGAGAGGGACAAACAGACAGGAAGGGAGAGAGATGAGAAGCATGAAGTCATAGTTGCGACACCTTAGTTGTTTACTGATTGCTTTTTCCTATATGACTTGATCAGGGAATGGGGGGCCTCCAGCTGAGCCACTGACCCCTTGCTCAAGCCAGTGACCACATGGTTGGTCATGTCTATGATCCCACACTCAAGCCTGCGACCTTGGGGTTTCGAACCTGGGTCTTCAGTGTCCCAGATTGACACTCTATCCAGTGTGTCACCACCAGGTCAGGCTCATGCTGATCTCTTACCTTTAATTTCTACCTAAATGCAATTAACCTTTGAGGTACCTACAGTAGTCAATTTCAGAGACAGAAGGCGAAATAGTGGTTATGGGGAGTTACTGTTTCATGGGTGCAGTTTCCGTATGGGATGATCAAAGAGTTCTGAAGTGGTGATGGTGACCTAACAACGTGAATGTATGTAAATGCCACTAAACTGTACACTTAAAAAAGGGTCAGGTATAAACTTTGTTATGTGTATTTTACCACAAATTTTTAAAAATTTTCAATTTATTGATTTTAGTGAGAGATGAATAGAGAAAGACAGAAATATTGATCTGTTCCTGTATGGGCCCTGACTGGGGATTAAACTCATAAACTCTGTGCTATGGGATGATGCTCTAACCAACTGAGCCCTCTGGCCAGGGTCACAATTTTAAAACAAATTATCTACTGCCTGACCAGGTGGTGGTGCAGTGGATAGAGCTTCTGACTGGGAAACAGAGGATGCAGGTTCGAAACCCCAAGGTCACCAGCTTGAGCGTGGGCTCATCCAGTTTGAACACAGGGTCGCTGGTTTAAGCAAGGGGTCACTCGCTCTGCTATAGCCCTCCCAGTCAAGGCACATACGAGAAAGCAATCAATGAACTAAAGTGCCACAAGGAAGAATTGATGCTTCTCATCTCTCTCCCTTCCCATCTGTCTGTCCCTCTCTCTGTCTGTCACACACACACACACACACACACACACACACACAAAATTTACTTATTCTAAGATTAATATTTTTTGACATTTAACATGAATTAAAATTAATGTTATAATTTCCTTTCAGTAGTACATAATATAATGGTAGAGTCTTATAATCATTGGATTCTTAGATTCAATGAAATTGACATTAATAATAGATACCACTTTTTATGTGCTTACTATGCACTAGGTACAAGATTGACATATTCTATTTAATCTTCAACCTTGTGATATAGATAATTATTACACCCATTAAACAGATAAGAAAACTGGGGGACAGGGGTCAAGTAACTTGCTCAAAGTCACATAGCTGGAGAAGAAGCAAAACATCATCTTAAACCCGGGTTTGTCTGACTAGATCCATTTGCTTCACTATGTGGTTAATTTTTAATTGTAAGCAACCAATTCTGGCAGCCAAAACTTCAATTACATAGAATATAACTAATAACCCTAATGTCTGGTAGCTAAGAAAAGTGACTAATCCACTTATCAGAGCAATCATCAACTCCTGCTTTGGACTGCATTTGAAAATCTGGCACAGGACACAGGGGACAGTCTCAAAGTTAAATGGATGGTAAGAGTCCTGGTGCATTTTAAATAGTAGCAATTGCCCTCCAATGCAATGCACTGCAACATGGCCGCTGACCACAAGACCTGTAAGAAATTAGTCTATAGCTAAATAAAAACCTTTCTAAAACTTAAAATCATACCCCAAAGTAGAAATGCATAGACCCAACTTCTGAGAATCTTCTGTTTTGTGACACCTGCGTATCAAACCATTTCAGCAGAAGGGTCAAGGTCATAATTCTTAGACTCTCTTTCTTGCTCTATGCAAGTTTCACATCCCTGGCTCTGACCCAGGAGGAAAATAGGATATGGGCTATTTAAAAGCAGACTCTAGCTCCTCAAGTTACATGCACTCACACCTATCGTTTTTATTATCATTACAATGGTAAGTGAGCCACCAGCTAATAAAAATTAGGTAACATAGGATGGAGTACACAGAGTGACAAAAACTCAATTTCTACCAGCAAGTGCTTTCTTAACAACAGCTACAAAGAATATAAAGGAGATAGTTCTAACCAATAGTTCTCATTTCCTATTGGAAGAAGACAGACAGAATAGGCAGAAAATAATTTCAACTAATAATGAGTAATACCACTAAGTATCATGTAAGAAACTTAAGTTTAAGTAAAATATTATGGTTAGAGATAATGTAGGTACATAGAACTAATACACGTACTGACAAAAATATATAGTGGTTAGTATGGGGGATTTAAAATAATCCAATCCAGTATTGTATGAAACGAGAATTGTGTTAGAAGTTTCACCTTTTTGAAAATTCTGTAAGTATCTTTATTTGATATAGTACTAGTACCATAGGCCAATTTCAATGCACATTTTGGAATTCCTCTACCTAATACAGGGCTGGATTTAGTCGATTAATTTAACTGGCACTCAATATGCCCCAGATTCTGGGTTAAGTGCTGGGAGGATACAAACCAAACCTTAGTTCTCTACCCACTAATAACAGAGCTTCCTTGCTCTGATAAGACTAATTATAATAAACTCTCTAATTGTAATAAACAATTAGAAAACATTTCTGGGAAATACCCCTGTAAGTTAGTAGTCACTGTAACAAAGCTATTTCTAAGCAACAATGTGTTATTGATGCAGTTACAATGAAATTCGATAGCAAATACCCTGAACAGTAAAATCTCTCATCTCCCTGCCACTGAACAGAACCTGAAGAAAGGGAAGAACCACTGGAACTGGATACAGAGACAAATAAGTTTTTCTCACAGTTCCATGTTTCCTTTTTATTTTTTTTTATTTTTGACAGAGACAGAGTCAAAGAGAGGGACAGATAGGGACAGACGGACAGGAAGGGAGAGAGATGAGAAACCTCAATTCTTTGTTGTGGCTCCTTAATAGTTCATTGACTGCTTCTCATATGTGCCTTGACTGGGGGGCTACAGCAGATCAAGTAACCCCTTGCTCAAGCCAGTGACCTTTTGGACTCAAGCCAGCAACCATGGGGTCATGTCTATGATCCCACGCTCAAGCCAGTGACCCTTCACTCAAGCTGGTGAACTTCCGCTCAAGCCAGATGAGCCCATGCTCAAACCAGTGACCTCGGGGTTTCGAACCTGAGTCCTCCACGTCCCAGTCCAATGCTCTATCCACTGCTCCACTGCCTGGTCAGGCCCACAGTTTCATTTTTCTAACCCCAAGCAGTATTTATCTTTTAACCCTTTATCTTTATTTCAAATACTTTTGCCCCGACACACAAAATGTCCAAACAACCATTCAATGAAGTACAACATAAAAAAAAATTAGAAATCTGGCCAAAGGTGATTAAGTAGGGCACCATCATCTCTCCCTCGCCTCTACAGCATCCAAAGATTTCAGAGATGCTAAGCATTGCTTTGTCTCAGCTCTCCTTTCTAAAAGCAGAGAATAAGATGAACCAATGTGCTCATTTTAACAAAACTTCACTGCTGCAAAACAAATGTGGCATTCCAATGTAATACTCTAGAACTTTACCTGAATAAGCTCCAGCTTTCTGTCTCCAATTTAAAGCACAGAGCAGCATAGAGAATACATACCCACACCGTACCCAAATACCCTACATACAGACTCCTAGGAGACTGAGAAAACTCAAATTCCCAATTATGTGAAAGTGAAGCCCCAAACATCACAAATCAAGAAACTACAACGGTAAGACAAAAGCTGCACAAATAATTTAAATGTAAAAAATAAAATCACACAAGTACTAGAATAAACTATGGGTGAATGCCTTAACTGTAAAGAAGACCTTTCCAACTATGGCTTAAAACCCCAAAGTCATGCCTGATTTGTGGTGGCACAGTAGATAGAGCACTGACCTGGAATGTTGAGGTCCCAGATTCGAAACCCCCCAGGTCACCAACTTGAGCATGGGGTCATCGACATGATCCCAAGGTCACTGGCTTGAGCCCCCATCAAGGCATGTAAGAGAAGCAATCAATGAACAACTACAGTGAAGCAATTACAGTTGATGCTTCTCATCTCCCTTCCTGTCTCTCTCTTTAAAAAAAAACCCCCAAAACCTCTGTAACTCAAATTAGAGAAAATGGATCAATCCCTCTACTTTTTAAAGAACTTAGAAATTGAAAAAAAAAAAAAGACAAACAACCAAAAAACCAAATGAACAATACAATAGTCAGTTCACAAAGAATAAAAGGCCCTTAAATGCTTAAAGGGATGCCCACCTTGCTCAGAATACAACTTAACTACACAAAGACGAATTTTCATCCATCAGATTGGTAAAAATTCATACTCTATTAATGTTCACAGAGCTTCACACACTGTGAAAAAGCCAGTATTTTCATGCACTGCTGGTGGGAATACAAAATGATTATCGTTCTGTGGAAGGAACTCCAACCATACCTACCTACCTACATTTTTATCACAGATGCATTTACCCACTGATCCAGCAATCTCATTTCTGGCAATCAAACCCCTTTTGCCCATATAGCTGCATGTATATAAAGTTATTCACTGCAGTAGTATTTTAACAGTGTGTAAACAACTCAAGTATTCATCAAAAAAGAGCTAAATTACAAAGCAGCCACACAAGAGAACACTCTATAACCATTTAGGCTGAGAGTATTTTTAAAAAGTAGAATAAAACAGAGGCAAGACAGTCTATCCTGTGGTGGTGCAGTAGATAAAGTGTCAACCTGGAATGCTGAGGTCACCAGTTTGAAACCCTGGGCTTGCCCGGTCAAAGCACATACAACAAGCAAGCAGTGAACAACTAAAGTGAAGCAACTATGAGTTGATACTTCTCACTCCTCCCCTCTATAAAATCAATAAATAAAATCTTAAAAAAAAAAAAAAAGAGGCAAGATAGTGTGGCATCCTGCCTTTTTTGTACTTATTTGTTCATTAAAACTTGTATAATTGTTAAAAATTTAAATATAATTAAGACAACCAGACAGCTTGCTTGCCTGCTTGCTTGCTTGCTTGCTTGCTTGCTTATTTATTTATTTATTTATTTATTTATTTATTTATTTATTTATTTATTTTAGCGAAAGAGACACACAGACAGGGACAGACAGGAACAGACAGGAAGGGAGATGAGAAGCACCAATTCTTCGTTGTGGCACCTTAGTTGTTCATTTGATTACATTCTCATATGTGCCTTGACTGGGGAGCTCCAGCTGAGCCAGTGACCCCTTGCTCAGGTCAGCGACCACACTATGATCCCACACTCAAGCCAGGGACCTCGCGACAACTTTTTAAATAAACATTACTTGTTGAATACATAATACAGTTATATGTTTCAAGTTAAAACTACAAAATTATATATTTAGAGAAATCTTACTCCTGCTCGTTTCCTCCCACTGTTCCTATCTATGGCTGCCCCCGTTAGGCAACCAATTTTAGTGGTTTCTTTTCATTCTTCATGTATTTTTTGGGTTTTCTTTTCCCCCGTAAGATGGTTTCAATATCACTCTACAGTTAGATTCTAACCCTATCTACACCAAATTCTTAGAGGCCTGGTGCATGTATGAGATCTCTCTTAAGTATCTGGCCTTCTCAGCACTTCTGACATCCCTCTTGGGCCTGTCCATGCGCTGGGCCAGGCTGAAAAGTTGGCTATTCCTCCAGTCCTGGCCCTAGGGCCATGGGTGTCTGGGATGGGCAGCTGCCTATGTCAGCACGGCCTGGGGATATGGCAGTCCACACAGAGTTGCTGGTGGTCTTGAGCAGGGTGAATTCAGCCCCTTCCAGCCTGGTGTCAGCATGATCTAGCAGCCCAGCCACGAGTTCTCCCGGAGGAGGGGAGCCACATCCAGCACGTCATCCTCCCTCCCATCAGGGGAAGGCAGAAGGTCCAGGTGGTCCGCACACACATACACGGGGCAGGTAGAGCACACCAAGGAAGCATCACAGGCCCTTGTTTTGTCTAAATACCAACAGATACATGTGAACAAGGCAAATGGAGTTTCTGATCTCATTCTTGTGCGATAATGGGGGGACTTAGGCCACCCACTCACAGGTCCCGGCACTGCTCAGAGCCACTGGCTTCTTTCTCCGCAGCCACGTGTGAGCCTGTCACCTGGAATTTTCCGGCTTTCACTGGCACGACCACCTCCTCTGATCCCCAAAAGCCCCCAGATCCCCAAAAGCTCCCCCAGGGGCCCTTGGCTACCCATAGCAAGAACCTGGTATTTACTCCACCCTTCCCCACAAAGGCGGCCAGGAGAGGCACCATACTTCACGTGTTTTTATTTGACTCGGTGGCAAAGCGGACAAGTTTTCTCCTTTAGTGTGGCCAATAATTGAAGATTCTTTGCCTTCTTCTAGAACAATTATTGTCTCCCTTGTTTAAAGTAAATAAATTTTTATAATTTAATTGTTTTCCTATATATTTTCACAAGAAAATAAAAATCATTATCAAGAGATAATAACTTGAGAGGATTCTGGGAAAACAGCAGCAGAGGAAGCATCAGTCATCTATCTCTCAAGCTCGAATTTGTCCAATGTAAATATTTTGAGGGAGGCCCTGGCCGGTTGGCTCAGTGGTAGAGCGTTGGCCCTGTGTGTGGAGGTCCCAGGTTCAATTCCCTGCCAGGGCATGCAGGAGAAGCGCCCATCTGCTTCTCCACCCTTCCCCCTCTCCTTTCTCTCTATCTCTCTCTTCCCCTCCCGCAGCCAAGGCTCCACTGGAGCAAAGTTGGCCTGGGCGCTGAGGATGGCTCCATGGCCTCAGCCTCAGGCGCTAGAATGGCTCTGGCTGGTATCGAGCAATGCCCCAGAGGAGCAGAGCATCGCCCCCTGTTGGGCATGCCGGGTGGATCCCAGTTTGGCACATGCGGGAGTCTGTCTCTCTGTCTCCCTGCTTCTCACTTCAGAAAAAATAAAAAAAATAAAAATATTTTGGGGTAAGCAGCTCTGCGGGATGGAGCCCTTAGCCTGGGGGGTCTGATGCCAAGTCCTGCAGGCAGTGTCAGAACTGAACTGAACTGTAGGACTCTCAGCAGGTGTCTACAGAGAATCTGAGAACTGTTTAGTGTGTGAAAACCCTCCCTACATCATGTAAGTCACAGAAATGCCAGAAGTCTGAGTGTTGAGTAAAGAGAAAAAGCAGAGGTTTTTACTTTGTGGCATCTAACCATCATTTCTTCAGTTCTGAAAAAAAACAAAACTGAAAGGAGGACTCGGTTCCTAGACCCCCAAATCACCAGTTTTATTAGGACTACCAAACCAAACTAAATCTAAAAGGCAGAATTCACGAACTATAAAGAGGTATTCATTTGAGTGCTACAAGCACTTTACCTTCATTATAGGGCACTGGATTGCCAATCTTTAGTCCAACTGCTTCAGCTGATTTCAAAACGTCTAACTCCATCAAAATAACTACTCTCCTACAAAGTCAAAGAAATAGAAACAAGTTAGAAAAAAATAAATTCTGAAGCCCTTCAAATGACAAGCTACTTAAAAAGCTTTCCCCCAATAATCATTTTGATGGAACTATTTCCCTTTGTCAGCTGGTTTTCATTACTGAATTACTCGAGAAATATATGATAGCAATTCCTACATAAATATTTCCCTTAATCTTTCACTGTATCATTATCAAGGCCTTCTATGATTGCAGGATTTTTATTTCCCATCTAGTTCCTTAATTAAAATGCAATGTCCTTACTACATACCATATCTTCAAGGAGCAAATGACATGGTAAGAATTTAGATTATTAAATACAAGATCATGTGGCACAGTAAGAGATGATCTGTTTTCAGAAACATAACACTTATCTAAATTATCTTCCCTGGTGAACACCAATATGACCATGGAGTTTTTAAATATATTATCAAATATAATTGTAATAGAAAAAACAAAAATTTAGATGTAATTAGTATCTAAAAATATAAATACATAGTTTTTTTTTTTACCTAATTTTAACTATGATTAAAATTAAAACCCTGCAATTACTTCCCAAGGGCCAAAGACCAAAAAATAAAAACCCTTCGCATGGCCTACAGGCTCTGCATGGCCTGCCTGGCTAATGTCTCCCCAGCTCATCTCACACCAGTTCCCCAAGGATCTCTGCTCTCCAGATACAGGGCCTCGTGTACGCCGCTCTGATTGGGATGGCCTTCTCTTATCCTGAATCATCTAATACTTATTTTTTGGCTTTCATCTCAAATATTACTTCTTCAAGAGACACTCCCTAATTGTTAGTTTAGATCAGTTTCTGTGTTTTAAATTTTATTTACTGATTTTAGAGTGAGAGAGAAAAAGAAACATAGATCTGTTGTTCTGGTTATTTATGCATTCATTGCTTGATGCTTGTATGAGTCCTGACCAGGTATTGAACTCGCAGCCTTGTCATATTGCAACGACACTCTAACCAACTGAGCCACCTAACCAAGGATGAAAATTGTTTGTTTTTAAAAAAACCTGGTGTGTTTCAAAGATTTATACTAATATATTTATAGAATAATATATGTGAAATTTGCTTCAAAATTATAGAGAGGAATAAATGTGAAAGGAATAAGACAAAACAAGACTGAATATCAGGTGATAATTTGAAGCTACCTGATGGAACATATGGGATTCATATACCACATTCTTGAATAAAAAGACTATCAAAAACTATATAAATTTGGCCTGACCTATGGTGGCGCAGTGGATAAAGCGTCGACCTGGAATGCTGAGGTCGCCGGTTCAAAACCCTGGGCTTGCCTGGTCAAGGCACATATGGGAGTTGATGCTTCCTGCTCCTCCCCCTGTTCTCTCTCTCTCCATCTCTCTCTCTCCCCCCTCTCTCTTTAATAAAAATGAATAAATAAAATCTAAAAAAGTAAATAAATAAAAAATTTTAAAAAACCCACTAAGCTTTAAAAAAAAACCTATGTAAATTTAATGCAACTCTGTCTTTTTTGACTAACTCTAGAATTCATATGGAAGAATAAACATGGAACTGCTAAGAAAATTGAGGGGGGGAGTAAAGGAAGACATCATCTATAAGTTATTAAAATATTCTACAGATGACACTTCAACTGAAAACATTATGGCAAATATAATTATCTGTTTTGGTGAGGAGGGGAGAAACTAGAACAACTCATGCATTGCTAGTAGGAATGTAAATTGATGTAGACTCTTTGGAAGACAGTCTGGTGGGCCCTCAAAAAATTAATCATAAAATTACCAGTTGCAACACAATTCTACTGCTAGATAAGACAGATTATACAAAAAATTGTATAAAAATGTCTATAATCTTTTTTTAGTGAGAGAAAGAGAGAAAGTGAGACAGACAGGAACAGACAAGAAGGGAAAGAGATGAGAAGCATCAATTCTTTGTTGCGGCACCTTAGTTGTTCATTGATTGCTTTCTCATATGTGCCTTGACTGAGGGGCTCCAGCTGAGTCAGTGACCTTGCGCTCAAGCCAGTAACCTGGGGTCATATCTATGATCTCATGCTCAAGCCAGCAACCCCGTGCTGGATGAGCCTGTGCTCAAGCCAGTGACCTCGGGTTTTCAAACCTGGGTCCTCTGCATTGTAGGCCAAAGCTCTATCCACTCACACAACCGTCTGGTCAGGCAAAAATGTCTCTAATAGTATTCCTAATAGCAAAAATGTGGAAACAACCCAATGTCCAAACAAATGCATAAACAAAATGGGACATATCCATACAATGGAATATCATGTGGCCATAAAAAAGGAATGAAAAACATGTTACAACATAGATGAACCTTGAAAACATTATGCTAAGTGAGTAGAGGCTAGTCCCAACAGACCACGTTATATGATTTCACTGATATGAAATGCCCAGGATAATAAAATCTATACAACAGAAAGTAGATTAGTGACTGCTGCAGACTGGGAAGAATGGGGAATCTGGATGATAGCTAGAGGGTTCAGGGTTTACCTGGGGGGGGGGATGAAATATTAAATGTGATAATAGCTGCATAAATAAACATACTAAAAACCTTTTTATACTTTAAATGGATGAGTGTATTATATGTCAATTATACCTCGATAAACCTAGTACCAAAAAAGAGAAAAAAAGGACATAAAACCTTTACGGCACTGACACAGAATAGACAAACAGATCAATGGAAAAGATGACACACTCAGAATAAATTAGATAAATGAAATACCAGTCTCTCTATATCTACTTCTGCCACCAACCATTCTCCACATAACTATCAAAAAAATCTTTTTTTTGTTTTTGTTTTTGTTTTGTTTTTGTTTTTTTGTATTTTTCTGAAGCTGGAAACGGGGAGAGACAGTCAGACAGACTCCCACATGCGCCCGACTGGGATCCACCCGGCACGCCCACCAGGGGGCGATGCTCTGCCCCTCTGGGGCGTCGCTCTGCTGTGACCAGAGCCACTCCAGCGCCTGGGGCAGAGGCCAAGGAGCCATCCCCAGCGCCCAGGCCATCTTTGCTCCAATGGAGCCTCGGCTGCGGGAGGGGAAGAGAGAGACAGAGAGGAAAGGGGGGGGGTGGAGAAGCAAATGGGCGCTTCTCCTATGTGCCCTGGCCAGGAATCGAACCCGGGTCTCCCACACGCCAGGCCGACGCTCTACCACTGAGCCAACCGTCCAGGGCCTCAAAAAAATCTTTTAGAAACTTTTTAACTTAGATCATACCACCACCCAGCTCAAAACCCCACAGCTTTCAATCACACTCAGAATAAAACCTAAATTCTTTACGGGGCCTATAGGTCCTCCATGATATGTATTATCCATTTGGAAAAAATTAAACTAAATTCCTCCTTCATACCTACATGAAAATAAACTGCAGATGAACTATTTAATTCCATACCATAGACTATGATAAAGTGGGATAAAATATTTGAAACAGCTAATAAAGAATCAGTATCCCAGATTTATTTATTTATGACAGACAGAGTCAGAGAGAGGGATAGATAGGGACAGACAGACAGGAACGAAGAGAGAAGAGAAGCATCAATTTTTTGTTGTGGCACCTTAGTTGTTGATTGATTGCTTTCTCATATGTGCCTGGTCAGGCGGGGGGGCGGGTCTTTTTAAATCTGGGATACTGGCCTTACCAGGTGGTGGCGCAGTGGATAGAGTGTTGGACTGGGATGCGGAGGATCCAGGTTTGAGACCCCCAAGGTTGCCAGCTTGAGCACAGGCTCATTTGGTTTGAGCAAAGCTCACTAGCTTGGACCCAAGGTTGTTGGCTTGAGCAAGGGGTTACTCGGTCTGCTGTAGCCCCACAGTCAAGACACATATGAGAAAGCAATCAATGAACAACTAAGGTGTCAAAATGAAAAACTGATGATTGATGTTTCTCATCTTTCTCTGTTCCTGTCTGTCTGTCCCTATCTACCCCTCTCTCTGACTCTGTAAAAAAAGAAAGAAGAAACAAAAATGACTTCCCCTCCACAAAAAAACAGGGACAAAGTATATAATAAAAAGCTATTTATAAAAGAAAAAAAGCTTTTCAGCCCTGGCCAAGTAGCTCAGTTGGTTAGAACATCATCCTGATACACCAAAGTTGTATATGTGGTCAGGGCACATACAAGAATCAACTAATGAATGCATAAATAAGCAGAACAAATCAATGTTTCTCTCGCTCTCTCCCTTCCTTCCTCTCTAAAATCAATTTTAAAAAAAGTTATTCAGGCCCTGGCTGGTTGGCTCATCAGTAGAGCATCAGCTCAGTGTGTGGATGTCCCAGGTTCAATACCCAGTCAGGGCACACAGAAGAAGCGACCATCTGCTTCTCCACCCCTGTTGTAGTAATATAATGTTATAGTAATTAAATATATAGAAATATAAAAAAATGGAAGATATATACAAGTAATTAAGATATATTAAAATTAAATAAAGTGATGCCATCTGGATAGGAATTAATATAGTGTGTGCAGATGTGATAAACAGACTCTGACTTTCAAGCAGGGCCCAGTTAGTGTGTGTGTGAAGTTATACCTAGATAAGAAGTAACCTGATGTCATAACTTTGTAAGTTAACGTAAATAAGAACATATTAAAAAATGGTTTGATATAACATTTCAGTAATTAACATAAAAGGGGTTCCCTGCAAGGAACTCCCCAAAAGGTGGTTTGAGGTGATAATCCTGTATATCAGTGGTTCTCAACCTTTCTAATGCTGTGACCCCACAATACAGTTCCTCATGTTGCGGTGACCCCAAACCAAAAAATAATTTTGGTGGCTACTTCATAACTGTAATTTTGCTACAGTTATGATTTGGAATGTAAACACCTGATATGCATTATGTATTTTCCAATGGCTTTAGGCGACCCCACTGGGGTCGCGACCCACAGGTTGAGAACCGCTGCTGTAGACTGATATCTGTTAGAAGGCGTCGGCCAGAAAAGGTACTAAAGCTGAAGGGCCCATGCTGTGGTAGTCTCCCAGACTCCAACGTGAACCTGAACTGTCTCCATGCCACTCTGAGCTCTGACCAAAGATAGCCGAGAGGAGCATGTTGATGGGGCCTCCTTAAGCTGTACCCAGGAACGCCAAAAGGATTTGTGAGTAATAAATTGCCTGTGTGATTCTTGCAACTAACTTGTATGTCGGTCTCGTGCTTTTCCTCTGGTGGCAGTTAGTGTCAGCACTAATTAGTAGCATCCTCATAGCCGCCTCAAGAGTAGTCCCGAAGAGGCTGCCAGCCTGCTGATAAGCAGGAGTGTCCCACTGCACAGGGAAGTCAAATCAGGGACACCTGATCATAGAGCTTGGGCTCTACTGGGACAACATCTCCCCCTTCTCTCTCTCTTCTCCTCCTCCTCCTGCAGCCATGGCTCGATGGGTGCTGAGGATGGCTCCATGGCCTCACCACAGGCGCAGAAATAGCTCAGCTGACAAGCAATGGAGCAGTGGCCCCAGATGGGCAGAGTAAACATCACCCTGTAGGGGACTTGCTGGTGGATCCCGGTTGGGGCGCTTGTGGGAATCTGTCTCTCTGCCTCTCCACCTCTTACTTAATTAAAAAAAAAAAAGCTATTCAAAGAACTACAAATAGTCAATAAATATATGAAAAGATGCTTGATCTCATTAATAAAAATTTACAATAAAAATATAATTAGCAAGGCCCTGGCCAGTTGGCTCAGTGGTAGAGCGTTGGCCTGGCGTATGGATGTTCCGGGTTCAATTACCGGTCAGGGAACAGAGGAGAAGTGCCCATGTGCTTCTCTCTCTCTCTCTCTCTCTCTCTCTCTCTCTCTTTCCCTCCTACTTGATTGGAACAAGTTGGTCCTGGGTCCTGAGGATGGCTACATGGCCTCCACCTTAGGTGATAAGAGCTTAGTTGCTGTACAACAGAATAATGCCCCAGATGGGCAGAGCATCGCCCCCTTGTGGGCGTGCAGGGTGGATCCCTGTCGGGGCGCATGTGAGAGTGTGTCTCTGCCTCCCTTCCTCTAAAAAAAAAAGATTAGCAATATATTAGAAAATTAGTAATACCTAATATGTTGACAAGGTTACGGGGAAACATATTCTTTTAATTTAGAAAAATATTTTTATTAATTCATTGAAAATAACAAATCTATTACATGTTTACACAAATAACCTTAATGAAGAAACTATATTATCTAAAACAAAATGAAATGTATAAGAGTTGCACTGTTTTAACTGTTTTACATTCTTATGTATCTCTTTAATGTCTGGATTAATGGAAGAGAGCTGAATTCTCATATCTGTTTCTGCACTCAATGTGTTTCGATATATTGCTTAGGTTCAAAGACATGTAAAAAAAATCTTTCTTCACATAGACCTGTAGTTGGAAAATGGAGTTAATGGCCTTTCACATGCTGCAAATTGTTTTCTCAACAAGTGGTGTTTTTGTTTTGTTTTGTTTTGTTTTTGTTTTTTTTCTGAAGCTGGAAACGGGGAGAGACAGGCAGACAGACTCCCGCATGCGCCCGACCGGGATCCACCTGGCATGCCCACCAGGGGCAACGCTCTGCCCCTCCTGGGCGTCGCTCGGCCGCAACCAGAGCCACTCTAGCGCCTGGGGCAGCGGCCAAGGAGCCATCCCCAGCGCCCGGGCCATCTTTGCTCCAATGGAGCCTCGGCTGCGGGAGGGGAAGAGAGAGACAGAGAGGAAGGGGGGGGTTGGAGAAGCAAATGGGCGCTTCTCCTATGTGCCCTGGCCGGGAATCGAACCCGGGTCCCCCGCACGCCAGGCCGACGCTCTACCGCTGAGCCAACCGGCCAGGGCCAAGTGGTGGTCTTTAAAGGCTAGTTGCAACGTGCAATCTGAAATTTTATCAATGAAACTTTTGCATACTTTCACATTAAAATCCACTGGTCATCTTGCATTCTGAATGGCTTCTACTGGCAATGTGAAAATATCCCTTCACTGACTCATGCAGAATTTCCAAATACAGTGCTGGCATTTTACAAAACATTAAAAAAAAATCACATTCCATTAATTTTACCACCGATCTCATAAAAAAAGTTTTTGACAAAAACAAAATTCCACAATTCTTATTTTTCACTTGAAAAGTTAAATTTTATCACAACGGTGACAAACTCACTTTGTTCAATTTCAAGAAAATGTCCGCTAAATACGTACGAATAACTATAATTTGTCCACCAGTTGCTCTTTCAAATAAAAATGACGACCCACACAGTTGGTTCAGTTCCAACACACCAGTGCCTTTCCTCAAGCCAGTCACTGCAGTCTAGTACACAGCAGCAGTGCTCCATGGACACTCTGCATTTCTCACTCAGAATAGTCAAGAAACATTTGCTAGAGGATTGAGATTTAATAAAAATGAGTCATTTTCAGTGCTTTACCCAATACATTAAGTGAAAATGGCCTTTTTAAAAACCCAAGTGTATAGCAGGAACAAAGCCCATGATTCCAACCCTCAGCAGTTTGGTGTCACTGCCTTGACTTGTCACATGCCAGCAGTTCTGTCATTGCTGCTGCACCAACAGAGCAAATGGAAACAAACTTGTTTCAGGATAAACCACCAGAGCCAAAGAAGTTATTCAGTCCTTTCTGTATTGTCTGCTGCTGAGCACTCAGACAAAAATATTTTTTTGAAATGTAGCTGATGCTGATATAAGTTAAGCCATTCTATACATATGCTCATTTGTAAGGTGAAAGTTAAATTCTATAAACAAAATATGTATATTAACTCAGTCTTCATTTTCGCAGCCAAATCTTTAATTCAATGAGGCATGGTAACATGAAATGGCACTGCCCTGAATTTTACTAACTTCCCATCCACTGGGCATTCAGGGATGTGAGCTGCTCAAGACTTCCCTGGCCTCTCTGCTATTGGGTGCAGTTTCCCAGCCAAGGCAAGGGGAGTATCCTGTAAGAGGCTTTAGTGACTTTCTCATTTCTAGGTTGAAAAGCTTCAACAGAGTTCATGGTGTGTCCAGTTAAAATATTCAATTCCTTTTTATTTAAACTCGGAATGATGGGTCTTGAAATAATGCCACAACTTAACTGGTACTATAATACCACACAAAAATGTTGTTGCGTAAGACCCAGTAAGGTGCGTTATTAATATCTATAAAGCTGTGAAGAATGTGGTTTTACTTAGATTTTTTTTTTTTTTTTGCACAGATCTTATTTAGTTTTGCCCAGTTTCTTTGGAGTCCCTTTCACTTGTTGATACGTCCATTTCACTAAACAGAGGTTGCAGTCCTGAGTTGAGAAAGCAAATCTTCTAATCCATCTTGCTCCATATCCCTCTTGTTCAGCGTGGGTTGGGGTGTCCAGGCTCTGGACATGGTGCCAGTATTTCAGGGGAGGGAACTGAGAAGCTGGAGGGAGAAAAGGAGAGGGAAGGCATGGAGCCTACCCAGGCAGGGCTGCTCACAGCAGGGACACCACCCCATGGGTGCTGCTCCACAGCCCTCACTCAGGCAGCCACCACACCACTTTTGTGTCTATTGATTTCCTATTCAGAAATGAAACTCCTACACAACATTCATGAGTATGTTCATTGTTATTCTTTCTACAATAGATGTTATTGGGCCCCACAATACTAATTCTAGTAATCTCAGAGATAACAGCATGAGCACATGATATACAAGAATGATTGCTAAGGCCATGCCTGGAATAAACCTAAATGATCATCAAAAAGGCAAGGAGGCCCTGGCTGGTTGGCTCAGTGGTAGAGCGTCGGCCTGGCGTGCAGAAGTCCCGGGTTCGATTCCCGGCCAGGGCACACAGGAGAGGCGCCCATCTGCTTCTCCACCCCTCCCCCTCTCCTTCCTCTCTGTCTCTCTCTTCCCCTCCCGCAGCCAAGGCTCCATTGGAGCAAAGATGGCCCGGGCACTGGGGATGGCTCTGTGGCCTCTGCCTCAGGCGCTAGAGTGGCTCTGGTCGCAGCAAAGCGACGCCCAGGATGGGCAGAGGATCGCCTCCTGGTGGGCAGAGCGTCGCCCCCTGGTAGGCGTGCCGGGTGGATCCCGGTCCGGCGCATGCGGGAGTCTGTCTGACTGTCTCTCCCAGTTTCCAGCTTCAGAAAAATACAAAAAATACAAAAAAAAAAAAAGGTAAGGAGTAAATAAACTAGGATGTACACATATAGGTTCCCAGCACAGGTAGGAAAGAATACAAGGCACGCCACCATGCGGGGGTGGTAGAATAAGGCAAAGCCCTGGGGGAATTCTATCCCTAATGGGAGAAAATGAAGCCTGGAGTTTTTGTACTCAACTCCAGCAAAGCTCTCCACCCTCTCCCACAACCATAAGCAGTGGTCCCCAACCCCTAGGCCACGGACCGGTACCGGTCCGTGGGCCATTTGGTACCGGTCCGCAGAGAAAGAATAAATAACTTACATTATTTCTGTTTTATTTATATTTAAGTCTGAATGATGTTTTATTTTTAAAAAATGACCAGATTCCCTCTGTTACATCATCTAAGACTCACTCTTGACACTTGTCTCAGTCACGTGATAAATTTATCCGTCCCACCCTAAAGGCCGGTCCGTGAAAATATTTTCTGACAATAAACCGATTCGTGGCCACAAAAAAGTTGGGGACCACTGCCCTAGAGGACAGCGAAGTGGATAGAGAGCACACTAAAGCACTCAAAAGTAGCCTGGAGTCAAAGATAAGAGGTCCCAAGGGGGAAGGTTGCAAGGAGATATACCAAACCTAGATATGTCAGAGCAAAGGCTGGACGGAATTGTCCGTATTAACCATAAACAAGATAAAAAATGCAACACATCACAATGTATAAAAATGAAAGGAACATGGGAGACAGACAATGAAAGAGGCCAGCCTAGAACATGAGCCAAGAAAAGAAATAATGCTTCTCAAGACTGGTATGCAAAAAATATATATATAAGACTAATAAGTCAATAAAATAAAAGGTGAGATAAAACAAAAGATTGAGAGAAAAAGTGGAGCTTAAAAAACTAAGAAAATAACTCAGAACAAAAGTAATATTATAAGTCTAATATTTAAATTATAAACATCAAGGAACAGAATAGAGAAAGCTAAAAATTGAACTACTATTATGTTGGAAAATCTTTAGGTTATCCAATGCATGCAGTAGAAAAAAAGACTAAAGCAAACTGAAGACATGCATGGAGCACAGAGTTATCCAAAACATAAATAAAAACTGGAATTCAAATGAAACAGCAACTGGGAATAACAGAAAAGTTTAATCAAAAAGAAAGAAATAAGTCTGACGAGGCAGAGGTGCAGTGGATGGAGCATCGGACTGGGACCCAGAGGACGCAGATTCAAATCCCCGAGGTTGCTGGCTTGAGAGCAGGCTCATCTGGTTTGAGCAAGGCTCACCAGCTTGAGCCCAAGGTCGCTGGCTTGAGCAAGGGGTCACTCGCTCTGCTGTAGCCCCCCATCCCATCAAGGCACATATGAGAAAGCAATCAATGAACAACTAGCGTGCCACAATGAAAAATTGATGCCTCTCACCTCTCACCCTTCCTATTTATCCCTGTCTGTACCCCCCCTCACTTTTAAAAAAAAATTAATTTTTTCATCTAATACAGAGAACCCATTAAAGTTTAAATTGTCTCAGTGATGTCCTTAATAGCAATAGGATCCAGTCCAGAATAGCAAAAGGATCCAGTCCAGGATTACTCGTTATATTTCATTATATTTCTTTAGACTCCTTCAATCTGGAACAATTTCTCAGCCTTTTCATTTTCATTTTTTTTTTTTGGTGACAGAGACAGAGAGAGGGACAGACAGGGACAGATAAACAGGGAGAGAGATGAGAAGAATCAATCCTTCATTGTGGCTTAGTTGTTCATTGATTGCTTTCTCATATGTCCCTTGACCAGGAGGCCACAGCCGAGCCAGTGGCCCGTTGCTCAAGTCAGCGACCTTGGGGTCAAGCCAGCAACCTTGGGCTTCAAGCTATCAACCTTTGGGCTCAAGCCAGCGACCATGGGGATCATGTCTATTGTCTATGATCCCACGCTCAAGCCAGTGACCCAGCGCTCAAGCTGGTGAGCCTGTCAGAGGAGCCTATGCTCAAGCTGGCAACCTCAGGGTTTCGAAACTGGGTCCTGTGTCCCAGTCTGAGACTATCCACTGCACCACCACCTGGTCAGGCAGCCTTTTTTTTTTTAACTTAAAAAGATGCTTTTTCCATTGATTTGAGAGAGAAAAAGTATTTGTGAGAGAGGGGTAGTGGGTGAGAGAAAGAAGCATCAACTGTTGTTCTACTTAGTTCCATTTTTAGTTGTACACTCATTGGTCTTCTATGTGCCCTGACTGGGGACTGAACCCATGACCTCAGCACACTAGGACGACACTCTATCCACTGATCCACCTGGCCAGGGTTCAGTCTTTTCTTTTCATGCTTGATATTTTGTAGATCAGAGACTATTTTGTAGAATGTCCCTCAATTTACTTGAGGTTTCCTCAGGATTGAATACAGAATATGCATCTTTGGCAAGAATATTAGTGTTGAAGCTGTGTTCATCTCACTGCATCCTATCAGGTAATACACAATTCCTATTTGTCCTGCTACTGGTAATGTTAACATTAATCATTGGAATAAGGTGTTGTCTTGCTAGGTTTCCCCACTGTAAAGTTATCACTTTTCCTTTTATAATTCATAATTATGCTGTGGGGAAGAATATACTTTAACCCTATATAACTTGTTCTTCACCAGACTTTCACCTAATGTTTCAGCATCTGTAGTAGGCTGAATGATCAACCACACAAAAGATAGCCAGCCACCTCCTAAACCCTGGGACTTGTGACTGCTACCTTATATGGCAAAGAAAAGGCTTTGCGGGTATGATTAAGTTAAGGATTTAAATGGTGAGATTTAATTTTGGATCCTGGATCACTGATGAACCCTAAAAGCAATCACATATATTCTTTATAAGAGGCAGAAGCAGAACTGACACAGGCAGGAGGCAAAGGGACCACAAAGAATGGAGCGATGCAGCCATAAGACAAAGCTAGCAACCACCACGAGCTGGAAAGGCAAAGAATAGCCTCTCCCACAGAGCTTCCAGAGAGTGCGGCCCTGTCGACACTGTGATTTCAGCCCAGTAAAACTAATTTCTACTTCTGACCTCCAGGGAGAATAAATTTCTGTTGATTTAAACCTCCAAGTTTGTGGTAATTTGTCACAGCAGTTACAGGAAGCTATATAGCACCTATTGATGTTTCCTGAATTATCACTGATAGTCACCAAATGGTGATACTCTAATTCCATTATTCCTTCTACATTTGTTAAATGGTATTCTATTATAAGAAATAGCTTTTTGTTTCATCCATATATTCATTTATTTAGTATGGACTTAGGAATTCCTATCTGATTCAATAGGTTGCAATCTATTACTATCTTTACTTTGATTTTTTAAAATTTTTTCAGATTTGGCGAGTGTAAGACCCTGCAAGCTGTTTCTCTGTCCTTTGGACATGGCCCTATCTCCCTTCGAGCACTTGCTTACTTTCTGGCACAGTAAGGTATTTCAGGCTCATCTTGTAATTTCCAAGCTTGAAATAAGCTATCCTCCCAGGAGCCCTGATTCCTTTCCTTTTAGTGTAAAATGACATTCAGAAACCAAGATCTGAGTGCTAAGTGGACTCTTAGCTAAGGCGTACTGCTGCTCTAAAGCCCTCTTAATAGAGAGATCTAGACTCTAGATTCTAGAGAACACACACACACACACACACACACACACACTACACATATGCAAACCGAACATTTCTAACTATTTCTGCATCTATCTCTCTATACTGAAAACCTTAAGCTTACTATTTATTACCTCCGATTTCAATCCAATGTCAGACTTCTGGCCTGATCGGCTCCCACTGTCCTCAACATACTCATTTATTAGATCAATTTCCCTCATATGTAACCACTGCCACCCCCACTGCTGTACGCACAGACACTGCCTTCATCACAATGCTTCTGTTCTAATCTGTGGCTCTAGGCCACCATCACCTAATTGCAAACAAGCACTCTCCTCTCCCCACTTGGATTCTATCATCTTAAGCTGGGCCAACACCATTCCCTGCACAGACACCTTATCCTGCCTCCCTCCTCACCCCACTCAGTCTCCAACAACCTGCTACTGTCCTTTCACTCCTACACCCACAAATGCCCCTTTCACTTGCCCAGAACTCAATGGCCACTCAGACTCTAACAACCCATGCTGGGCTGCAGCCACCCTCTCCAGGTATGTGTTCTCCTATCTGCTCATGCTCCAACATACTATGCCAGCCCATGAGAACACCCTCCTCACTCTGTGCTCTGACACCTGGTTCCAGGCCACCACCACCCTTCACCTATAGACATCTACCTTGCTTGATCAATACTGTCATGTGTGGCTAACCTAAAGGGTAATGTTCTGAAGAATGCACTGTAAGGTGATTTCATCATTATGCCAACATCACAGAGTGCACATACACAAACCCAGTGGTATAGCTTACTACATACCTGTCATTTTTTACTTTATAAACTTAAGAGTAAAGAGGGACAAATATATGGTGATGGAAAATTATTTGACTTTGGGTAATAGGCACACAATGCAATCAAAAGTTCAAATGCTATGGAGATGTTTACCTGAAACCCATATATTCTTATTGGCCAATGGCACCCCATTAAATTTATTTTCTAGGAAAAGAATGAAAAAATTTTTTTAAAGAAAAAAAATTTTCTTACTTTTCCATTATATTTTGTGGTAACACTTAGCTTAAAACACAAACACACGCCTGACCAGGCGGTGGCGCAGTGGATAGAGTGTCGGACTAGGATGCAGAGGACCCAGGTTCGAGACCCCAAGGTCGCCAGCTTGAGCGTGGGCTCATCTGGTTTGAGCAAAAGCTCACCAGCTTGAACCCAAGGTTGCTGGGTCCAACAAGGGGTTACTCAGTCTGCTGAAGGCCTGCAGTCAAGGCACATATGAGAAAGCAATCAATGAACAACTAAGGTGTTGCAACACGCAATGAAAAACTAATGATTGATGCTTCTCATCTCTCCGTTCCTGTCTGTCTGTCCTTGTCTATCCCTCTTTCTGACTCACTCTCTGTCTCTGTAAAAATAAATAAATAAATTAATTAATTAAAAAAAAAACAAACACATTTTGGAGCTATACAAAAGCATCTTTTTTTTCCATTATCATTTACTATCTATTATTTACTATCATCATAGCAAAATTTTCCTTAGAATACAATGTATAAAGATAATCAAATCATATTTTTACAGGTTTGGAATCTGTAAAAAATATATATTCATTTTACCTTTTTATAAAAAATTAGCAAGAAATGAGGGCAGAATTTGTCTATAATCCCAACACTTAATCAAAACAATGTTTCCATTTAACCCAGTCACCTTTTGGTCCCTGTGCATACGGTTAGGTACATCATGGATTGATAAAAATTATACCATGCGTGAATAATTCACACTGGGAAATGCTTATCCCTTAATTAAACAATCACCTCACTTTTGAAGACAGCTAGAGACACATCATCATGGGAACAGAAATGCAATAAATAACAATTTAGGCAGATATGTACAGATTGGGACCTTCTAATGAGCGTCTTCATTTTGGCACATTATAATTTTAAGTGCTGGCAGCGACAGTTTCCATTTTCCGTTTATCTATTAGTGAAGGCTTGTGTCAAATAGTTGAAACTCTCTGAACTTAGTATATTTTACAGTACTTAATGTATTCTTTTTATTTTATTGAATTTGTTGGGTGACACTGATTAATAAAATTATATAGGTTTCAGGCATACATGTCTATATAATACATCATCTGTATATTGTATCGTATGTTCATCACCCCAAGTCAAGTCTCCTTCCATTACCTTTATCTTCTTCTACCCTCTTTTACCTCTCCCCCACCCAGTATTTTCTTCCTTTATATCCTTACTCTATAAGCCTTTTTCTATTTTAAAATTATTGCTCTGGCTGGGTAGCTCCATCGTCCCAAAGCACAGAGGTTGCCAGTTTGCTCCCCAGTAAGGGCACACACAGTAACAGATCAATGTTCCTGTCTCTCTCACTTTCTCCCTTCCTCTCTCTAAAATCAGTAAAATAAACACTAAGAAAAATTAAATTATTATTTTATTTTAAACTTTTGGTTGAAAGCTCAAGACAAACAAGCAGCCTAGGCTCCTGGTCGGCAAGCTGCAGCTCACGAGCCACATGCAGCTCTTTGGCCCCTTGAGTGTGGCTCTTCCACAAAATACCACATGCGGGCGCTACCTTGATAAGGAATGTACCTACCTATATAGTTTAAGTTTTGTTGTTGTTTTTTTATATTAAGTCTGAACAATGTTTTATTTTTTCTTGTCTTTTTCTGATTTACTTATTTCACTCCGTATAATGTTATCAAGATCCCACCATTTTGTTGTAAGTGATCCAATGTCATCATTTCTTATGGCTGAATAGTATACCATGGTGTATATGTGCTACATCTTTATCTAGTTTTCTATTTTTTTTTTTTTTCAGTGATTAAAGCCTTTAAGCAAGCTCTTGGCCAATACAGCAAGAATCTATAAAAGAGTAGTGTCCTTAACATGTTCAACAAGTCCAAGTTGGCCCCAACACCATGCCAAATCCCTGAAAAATGCCACCCAACCCCAGTTCAGTCTGTTAGGAGCTGTCACAAGGAGCAGGAGTCCAGGAAAAGTCCACATCCAGGAAAAGTCCGCATGGCACTGGAATTGCTGTCACAATTCTATACTTTGCAGCTCACGTCCAAGTCCCAATAACCGCTGCTTCTAGCTGGTAATGATTCAGGTAGACTGGAAAAGCCATCTGCAGCATGTGTGGATATGGAGCTTCTGTTCTCCTCTGCCTGGAGATATATAGTTTAAGTTTTAAAAATTTGGTTCTCAAAAGAAATTTCAATCGTTGTATTGTTGATATTTAGCTCTGTTGACTAATGACTTTGCCGACCACTGGCCTAGGCCTACACACAGTCAAGATCATCAATCTCACTGCCACCTCCACAGCTCATCCCACTGGAGGGGCTTCAGGGGCAGTAACACGTACGGAACTGTCATCACCTATGACAGCAACGCCTTCTTCTGGAACACCTCCCGAAGGACCTGCCTGAAGCTCTTCTTAAGGAGGTGTCACTCTTTTCAAAAATATGTCCACGTTGGTTTGATCACAGAACTGCTGTAAGCCAATAATGCACCATGAATAGTTCTATTAATAAAAACCTTTTGGTGTTGGGATCCATGTTTTCAAACTTTTTAAGGAGCTTGCTCAAGTCTACAAAAGCTTCTGCTAAATCCTTCACTAAATTTTCTTGGAGGTTCTTCTTTTTTTCTGCAGTTTCCTTTCTCTTGCCTCTGCTTCAGCTCTGCATTCCTGTCCCAACAATTCCTCACTAGTCAGTTCCTCAGGAACCACCTCTCGGAGCTCCTCAATGTCATCCTTACCAATACCCAGGTTAAAGTTGTCATCTCAACCACAGCATCATTGATTTTTGCAACCTCTTCATCCTTGGCAAATTCTCTGAAGTCATGAATGAACCTCGAGTGTCTTCTTCCAAATGCCATTCATATATTTCTTGGTGACATCACCCCAAGCCCGAGCAAGGTTCCTGATGCAGTCACAAGATGTACTCCTTCCTTCTGAAACTGCATCAGTGTTGTCCTCAGTTGCAGCAATAACTTTGGCAAAGGTCCTCCTCAGGTTAGGTCTTAAAAGCTGCTATAACTCTGACATATTGATTGGACCTGAGGTAGAATTTGGAGGAACACCACTTTGATATTGAGATAAAAACCACCAATGAAAGGAGGATATTTAGGACTATTATTAACAAAAAGCAAAATATTTTAAGGTGAAAAAAATATATATTGTAAGGTGTGTTAATTCGCCAACAGTACTTCTCCATTTTTTTTTTTTTTTTTTTTACAGAGACAGAGAGTCAGAGAGAGGGATAGACAGGGACAGACAGACAGAAACGGAGAGATGAGAAGCATCAATCATTAGTTTTTCGTTGCACATTGCGACACCTTAGTTGTTCATTGATTGCTCTCTCCTATGTGCCTTGACCACGGGCCTTCAGCAGACCGAGTAACTCCTTGCTCGAGCCAGCAACCTTGGGTCCAAGCTGGTGAGCTTTTGCTCAAACCAGATGAGCCCGCGCTTAAGCTGACAACCTTGGAGTCTCAAACCTGGGTCCTCAGCATCCCAGTCAGATGCTCTATCCACTGCACCACCACCTGGTCAGGCAGTACTTCTCCATTTTTGATGGCATAGCAATTCATGGGGGAATCTTGGAAGAGGAACTGGGTCATCCATACTCCTGCTTCTGCAGGACATGGGCAATGTGTGCTTACTGACATGCTTAGAGGCCCTAAGGTTCTCACTGTGCCACAACACAAAGGGCTTCATTGTGTAGCCTGAAACACTTCCCACAAGCAAGACGGTCCTTAAAAGCCTTCAAACCTACCTGGTATTGACTTGGCCTTGTGGATGAAAGTAGTTTCAGGCATCCATTTTCAGAGTAAGGAGGTTTCATCCATACTGATACTACACTTGATCTTAGCCAAGGGGCTGAGAAGTGATCATCCATATTGAATATCTGTTCTGTCAAGTAATTTTCCTCCACAATCAGCTTATCTAGGGTTCCTAAAAATTCATCTGATGTCTTCACCTCAGTCAGACTTAACACTCACTTTCACATTATATAATAAATGATGATTTCTAAAAAAATTTTTATTAAACTTATTTGGGTGGCATTGGTTAATAAGATTATATAGGTTTCAAGTGTACAAATCTGTAGTACATCATCTGCACATTGCTTTGTGTGGCCACCACCAAGTCAAGTGTCCTTTCATTGCCATTTATCCCCCTTTATCCTCTTCTACCCCAAACCCCGCTTTCTCTCTGGTAACCACCATATTGTTGTCTGTGTCTATGAGTTTGTCTGCTTTCTGAGTTCTAGCCTACATACGAGTGAAATCACTTATTTCTTGACTATTTCCATCCTACTTATTTTGCTTAACATGATATTCTCAAGATTCATCCATGTTGTCACAAATGGCAATATTTCATCTTTTTTTATGACTGAACAGTACTCCACTGTACATATGTACCATTTTCTTTATCCAATCATACATCAAAGGACACTTTGGTTGTTTCCATATCTTGGTCACTGTGAAAAATGCTGCAATGAACATAGAAATACATATATCTTTATAAATAAACGTTTCAAAAATTTTAGGTATTCATTCAGAAGAGGGATTGCTGGGTCATATGGTAGCTCTATTCTTAGTTTTTTGAAGAAACTTCATACTGTTGTGCATAATGGCTGTACCAACTTCAATTTCCACCAGCAGTATATGAGGGTTCTTTTTCTCCACAACCCCTCCAACACTTGTTAATTCTTGTCTTTTTGGTAACAGCCATTTTAACAAGTACAAAGTAGTATCTCATTGTGATTTTGATTTGCATTTCCCTAATAGCTAGTGAAGTTGGCATTTTTTCATAAATCTGTTGGCCATTTGTATGTGTTCTTAAAAAAGTGTCTTTTCAGGTCCTCTTCCCATTTTTCCCCTGCCCATTTTTTAACTGGATTTGTTGTTGAGTTGTATTTCTTTTTTTTTTTTTTTTTTACAGAGACAGAGAGAGAGTCAGTGAGAGGGATAGACAGGAACGGAGAGATGAGAAGCATCAATCATTAGTTTTTTGTTGCGACACCTTAGTTGTTCACTGACTGCCTTCTCATATGTGCCTTGACTACGGGCTTTCAGCAGACCAAGTAACCCCTTGCTCGAGCCAACAACCTTGGGTCCAAGCTGGTGAGCTTTTGCTCAAACCAGATGAGCCAGGGTCTCAAACTTGGGTCCTCAGCATCTCAGTCCGACTCTCTATCCACTGCGCCACTGCCTGGTCAGGCTGTATGAGTTCTTTATATATTTCGGATATTAACCCTTTATCAGAGTTATTGTTTACAAATATCTTCCCACATTCAGTTGGTTGCCTTTTTGTTTTGTTGATAGAATCTTCTGCTATGCAGATTTATGGTTTGATATAGTACCATTCATTTATTTTTGTTTTTACTTCCCTTTCCTTTGGGGTCAAATTTATAAAATCCTCTCTAAGACCAAGTCTGTAACTTTACCTATGTTTTCTTCTATTTTATTGTTTTAGGTCTCACAGGTCTTTGATCCATTTTGAGTTATTTTTTGTATATGGTGACAAACAGCAGTCTAGTTTCATTCTTTACATGTGACTTTCTAAGAAGCCTTCTTTTCTTCACTTTATGTTTTTGGCTCCTTTGTCGAAAGTTACTTGACCATAAATGTGGGCTTATTTCTTGGTTTGTGTGTCTGTTTTTCTGCCAATACCATTCTGTTTTGAGTATTGTCAATCTGTAGTATAATTTAAAGTGATATCTCTCACTTTGTTCTCTTTCTCAGGATTGTTTTGGCTAATGAACAATGATTCCTGAATTGTTTAAACCACTCAGAGCCAGCAGTAAGTTCATCGTAGTCAGGCCTGACCTTTTGTCAACATCACAAACAAACTTTTTGCTTTGACTGACCACCATGGTGCTGATAGGGATACACTTCTGTGTCTGGCCATCCGTCTAGGTCATTAGAAGTTGCTCCATGTCCGTTATAGGCCATTCTCTAATTTTTGTTAGTCTCATTGCATTCAATAAAGCAGATTCCATAAAGCTTCCGTCCCTTTATTCTTATTCTTCAACATCTTAGCTATGGTGAAATGGGACATGCCTGACTGGTGAGCAATAATCATCCTGATTTTCTACCTTTGTAGTCCTTAATCACTTTTAATTTTGTTTACAGGTTAATCACTTGATATGGCCTCTACTGGCAAAAGTATAGATCTTGTACAATTAGGGGCCATGATTAAAACAATACAAGGTAAGTCAAGCACAAGAGAAAATAATGCAACCAAGAGATGCGGTACGAGTCTGCTTCTGGTGTAACATGGCATATTGTTTTACAGCAAACTTTTTTTTGTAAGTATAATACATTCCAAAATAATGATAAGATAATAAATACATACACCACTAACACAGAAGTTTATTATCAAGTCTGATATACTATACATAATTGTATATGCTCTGCTTTAATACAACCAGCAGTGCAGTACGTTTGTTTACATCAGCATCACCATAAACATGAGTAATGCATTGTGCTGTTACCATGGCTATACTATCACTAGGAGATAGAAAATTTTCAGCTCCATTATAATCTTATGAGACCACCGTTGTATATGTGATCTGTTATTGACTGAAACGTTGTTGTGAAGTACATAACTGTATTTATATTATCATTCTAATCTCAAAATAATTTCTACCTATCTCCCAGTCATTGATAAATATACCCTGAGAGATATCTGGAATGATGCTCACTAAATGATGATACAGTTATTTATTAGCTGTGTGAATTTTGAATAATATTTTCTTTTTACATTTTTCTGTATTGCTTGACTAGATTAGACTATGTATCATTTTTATTAAAATAACTTTTCTAAGAAAATTGAAAATACATATAAAAACAAAGCCACAGATATATTCAAAGAAACAGTGGGAAAAAATTTTCAATAGTGATATACTATATAAAATTTAAATTTAACTTAATTATGGTTAAATTTACATACAATAGCATACTAAGTAATACATGACACAGAGGGACATCTAGGAACATGTAAAAATCACTATAAAGTTAAAAAAGGTACTATAAAACCATAATGGTTATGAAGTACTTTAAAAAGAAAATATATATTCATAAATATTTATATTCATGGAAAAAATCTAGAAAGACAGACAAGAAAATGTTAGTAATCATTATTTCTAGGCAGTGGGATTACAGTTATTTTTCTTTATGTTTATGTGAGTTTTGCAATTTATGTATATATTACTTGTATTACAAGTTATTTTACAAAACATAAAAATATTCTATCAGGGTGAGGATACTACTCCATAATACATGGATTTTTTTTTTTTAAGAGAGAGAGAGAGAGTCAGAGAGAGGGATAGATAGGGGCAGACAGACAAGAACGGAGAGAGATGAGAAGCATCAATCATTAGTTTTTCGTTGCAATGCCTTAGTTGTTCATTGATTGCTTTCTCATATGTGCCTTGACCACGGGGCTATAGCAGACCGAGTAACCCCTTGCTCGAGCCAGTGACTTTGGGTCCAAGATGGTGAGCTTTTTGCTCAAACCAGATGAGACCGCGCTCAAGCTGGCAACCTCAGGGTCTTGAACCTGGGTCCTCCGCATCCCAGTCCGACGCTCTATCCACTGTGCCACCGCCTGGTCAGGCTGGATTTTTTTAACATAAGAGTAACCACAAAGAAAACACAAATAGGATGTATAATTTCCAAACCAGTAGGAGGAAAAACAGAATTAAGAAAATCAATCAATCGAAGACAGAAAAAGAGAACAGTAAAGCAAGAACACAGCAAAAACACAAAATTTAGAGGAAAAAAAGTCAATAGTAAATTAAGCAGAACAAACTCACTAAATTTGAAAACTGAATGCTGTTTATAAAGACATCCAAAATTAGTAACATCAGATTGAACATTAGAAGAATAAAGAGATATAAAACAATATAAGTCAAAAAAATTATTTGGAAATGACATAATATAACATGTTGATATACCCTTAAGGTGGGAATGCCTGACATGTTTGCTCCTCATGTGTTTTGATTATGTTTTATAATTAAAAACTAAAAACTTAAGAAAATAGAATGTAAAGCCACTCCCCAACAAAAAGCTACGTGTTAAGCTATGGTTACCCATGCATGAATAATAGTTCTAATCATCATTGTATCTCTAGCATGAAGCATCTGTAGTTATTTTCTACACTATAACATTTTCCAGTGTTTCCATATTTCTTTCCCCTTGGTCCCATGTTCTAATCACCTGAGTAGAGAATTCAGTAGCTGTAAATTCTTAGCTGAAAGCTCATCATTTCTTTTGGATTCCTAATTGAATTTGGCATCCAACAAACTATTCAAAAATTAGCCTCCATTCTACAATAAAATGAAAGAGAAAAAAACACACCACATACCTTCCATCTTTCAGCGTGTTAACAATAAATCGGTTAATCTGGCAAATACAGTTGCTAGACAAGCGTTCATTTTCAACAAGGGGGTTCAACTGTGTTGCCAACATGAAAGCTGAAAGACAGAGATTACTTTAGTCTCCAAAACATTTTAGCCATGACAACCTCAAAGCTGACCATACTTGTACTAGCAAAGAAAAAGAATTTCTTAAATATGTTCCTAAAATTAAAACTAGTCAGACTGTACAGTGAAAAACAGTACAATTTGCTGTGCATTAATTAAACATCTGCTGCTACTCTGAAATGTATGTATTTCTTAAAGTGCCCAGATCATTTTTTCCATCAGTCAGGTTTCATGATAAAGACTAAAAAAATCATTTCCAGATCCTTCACATTGTGCCTAGAAATAGCAAGCAGATATTATGCAAATTGTTTCTCCCAGGTAAAGCTTCCAACACAAATAAAATCCTATAACAGCAAGTATAGGACAGCTAACCCATCATATTCACTAAATGTTGACATCATCCTGAGGAAAATTAATCAAAGAAAACATACAGTACCATATAAGAAAATTAATTAAGCCAAGTGGCAGCTTTCCACTTGATCTAGTCTACTGTTAGAATGCTCTCTGCCAAGTGCAATTGTGTCTGAATGGACTGCATAGCCAAGCAAGTGCAGACGTCTAGAATGCCCCAAATTATCGCAAGCGAAATGCTGGGTATGCTTTTATTATTTAAATACAAATTCCTAGTTTTACAACTCATACTTACAGGATAGAGTGTTCAACCCATCACTCATAAGCAGTCGATAACGAGGCGGACTATTCCCTGTAGTAATGGGACGAATGTTCTAAAATAGAAAACTTGATTCATTAGCGAGGTTGTCTGCCCAGGTCCCAGGTATAAGTAAACCTAAGTGGCAGGACAGTAAGCTTGCCATTAGATCAACACAAACTGAACAGCTTGCTCATTTTCTCAAGACCTAAATTCAAGTAAAAGAAAATTAGATTGGATGATTGTCCCACCAACCTCTCTCCATGAACATTATGAAACACAACACAGATGAGACCTGACCAGGTGGTGGCACAGTGGATAGAGCTTCAAACTGGGACATGGAGGACCCAGGTTCGAAAGCCTGAGGTCACCAGCTTGAGCACAGGCTCATCCAGCTTGAGCACAGGCTCACCAGCTTGAGCGAGGGGTTGCTGGCTTGAGCATGGGATCTTAGACATGACCCCATGGTCACTGGCTTGAGCCCAAAGGTCTCTGGCTTGAAGCCCAAGAACACTAGCTTGAGTAAGGGGTCATTTGCTCTGCTGTAGCCCCCTGGTCAAGGCACATATGAGAAAGCAATCAATGAACAACTAAGGTGCTGCAATGAACAATTGATGCTTTTTATCTCTCTCCCTTCCTGTCTGTCTGTCCCTATTTGTCCCTCTCTATGTCTCTGTCAAAAAAATAAAACACAGATGAGAATAAAATGTTCTCAATACTCTGTGTTCTCTCTTTCCTAACTTGAATTTGGTTGAAAATCAATTCTGAAAAAACCATAACAAGGTACCTAATATATGTACAGTACTGTGTAGGAAACATGCTAAAGCCCTGGCCAATTGACTCAGCAGTAGAATGTCAGTCCAGCATGTGGATGTCCCAGGTTAGATTCCCAGTCAGGCCACACAGGAGAAGCGCCCATCTGCTTCTCCACCCCTCTCTTGCTTCTCTCTCTTTCCTCCTGCAGCCATGGCTCAATCGGAGTGAGTTAGCCCCAGATGCTGAGGATGGCTCCGTGGCCTCCGTCTCAGGCACTAAGAGCTTGGTTGCAGAGCAACAGAGCAACGCCCCAGATGGACAGAGCATCGCCCTCTAGTGGGCTTGCCGGGTGGATCCCGGTTGGGGTGCATGCAGGAGTCTGCCTCTGTCTCCCCTCCTCTCACTGAAAAAAAAAAGAAAAAAAAAAGCTAAAAATACAAATAAAAAATATATATTCTTGCCTTGAAGGGGCTTACAATTAGAATAGAGAGGGAGACATGGACATAAGAGAAGAGCGCTGCAATAACATGGGGCAGAGCTGAGACATTCATCCCAATTGGAAAGAAACCAGAGGCAATTTGAAGTGAAATATATAACAGTCAAAAGATGAAATAAACCTTGAGATGACTGGCAGCTAGTCTGAGAGTAACAGGGAGACCATGAGAGCTACTATCTCAGAATCCACAGGTATAACTCATGTTGATTTTTTAAATTCCCACTAAAATTTGAGAATCCCTTAAATAACAGGGTTAATAAAGAACTTTAAGCAGACAAGTTTATATTACAGAGATGCCATACGTAAGGCAGATTTGAGTAAGACAAACCTAAGGGCAGAAAAATGAGGAGGTAGATTTAGTAATGTGCAAGAGAAGCATTAGCTCATAGTTGTGGCACCTTAATTGTTCACTGCTTGCTCTCATATGTGCTTTGACTGAGGGGCTCCAGCTGAGCCAGTGACACCTTGCTCAAGCCAGCTACCATGGGGTCATGCCTGTTATACCATGCTCAAGCCAGTGACCCACTACCCTCAAGCTGGATGAACCCACACTCAAGCCAATGACGTTTGGTTTTGAACCTGGGTCCTCAAGCATCCTAGGCCGACACTCTATCCACTGTGCCACCTCCTGGTAATGCCCTAACATATATTTTAAAATCCTTTTTTTTTTTTAATTTTTTTTTGAAGCTGGAAACAGGGAGAGACAGTCAGACAGACTCCCGCATGCGCCCAACCGGGATCCACCCGGCACGCCCACCAGGGGCGATGCTCTGCCCACCAGGGGGCATCGCTCTGCCACAACCAGAGCCACTCTAGCGCCTGGGGCAGAGGCCAAGGAGCCATTCCCAGCGCCCGGGCCATCTTTGCTCCAATGGAGCCTTGGCTGCAGGAGGGAAAGAGAGAGACAGAGAGGAAGGAGAGGGGGTGGAGAAGCAAATGGGCGCTTCTCCTATGTGCCCTGGCCGGGAATCAAACCCAGGTCCCCCGCACGCCAGGCCAACGCTCTACCGCTGAGCCAACCGGCCAGGGCCCTAACATATATTTTAAAAAGATTGGTTCCTTTCTCAGGGTTATAACATTGACTAGTCTATTTTTTTGTGATGATGGTGAGAATTTCCTAAGTAAACAAATCGTTATGTTCTTCCTTAAATGTAATTTTTTTTTTTACAGAGAGAGTCAGAGAAAGGGATAGATAAGGACAGACAGACAGAAACATAGAGAGATGAGAAGCATCAATCATTAGTTTTTTGTTGCGACACCTTAGTTGTTCACTGATTGCTTTCTCATATGTGCCTTGACCGTGGGCCTTCAGCAGACCGAGTAGCCCCTTGCTCAAGCCAGCGACCTTGGGTTCAAGCTGGTGGGCTTTGCTTAAACCAGATGAGACCGAGCTCAAGCTGGCGACCTTGAGGTCTCAAACCTGGGTCCTTCACATCCCAGTCCGATGCTCTATCTACTGCACCACCGCCTGGTCAGGCCTCAAATGTAATTTATGATTACATATAATTTTATTTTATTTAGAAATTGAATTTAATGGGATGACATTGATCAACAAGAGCACACAGGTTTCAGATGAACATCTTCATAGCATTTGAACTGTTGATTGCATTGTGTGCCCGTCACCCAGAATCAATTCATTTTCAGTCACCATGTATTTGTCCCTCTCTACTCCCCTCCCCCACCCCGTAACCACTTCACATGATTACATATAATTTTAAAAACTGCTTGACATAAAATATATCTGGGTACTTACAATGACTTGGAGGATGGGTTTTATGGATGTGTCTCCCTGCTGCATTATGGCCTAAAAGAGCAAAAAACAGATTTTTGTGAGATAAACATTCAAACCATGATTAAAGTTTGACATATTTTTACAGTTTACTATTTGAAATAAAGTACAGATAAATTGTTAAAAGAGCATTTTTGGAGCTTATTATTTGAAAATCTAGTTTAAGTTTTATCATTCTGGACAAGTAATAAAGAAAATCATAAAAGTAAGATACATGTTTACCAACACGGATACACTCACTACATCTAAAATATTGGCATCACGTATGTACTCATGTATAATAACACATTAATTTCCCTATAGTGCCCATCATTAGGGAATTAAATAAATAAGTATGATAAATCCTTATAACAGAATATTATACAGATTTAAAGAGAAGATGTTTACATAATATTGGTTGCCTATTCTTTATTTTTATTTTCTTTAAGTGAGAGTAGGGGAGATACAGAGACAGACTCCTGCATGTGCCCCAACCAGGATCCACCCGGCAACCCCCATCTGAGACCAGTGCTCTGCACATCTGGGCTGCTCCCTCAACTAAGCTATTTTTAGCACCTGAGGCATAGGCTCCATGGAGCCATCCTCAGTGTCTCTGGCCAATGTGCTCAAACCAAAGGAGCCATGGCTACAGGAGGAAGAGAGAGAGAGAGAGAAAATGAGAGAGAAGGGGTGGGGGTGGGGTGAGAAGCAGATGGTTGCCTCTCCAGTGTACCCTGAACAGGAATGAAACCTGGGACTTCCACACGCCGGGTTGATACTCTACTGCTGAGCCAACAGGCCACGGCCATCCCTTTTTTAAAAAAAAAATGGATTTATTGGGTTGACGTTGGTTAGCAAACTTATATAGGTTTCAGGTGTACAACTCTACACCACATCATGCGTGCTCTGCGTTGTGCACTCACCAACCCAAGCCGTTTCCTTCCATCACCATTTGCCCCCATACCCTTTCCTACTCCCCCCACCTCCCTTTCCTCTCAGTAATCACCATGCTGTTGTGTCTATGAGCTTTTTTCTTAATCCCTTGACCTTTTCCACACAGCCCCACACCCATCTCCTCCCGACAGCTGTCAGTCTGTTCTCTATCTAGGAGTCTGTTTCTATTTTGCTGGATGCCTTTTGTAAGAGGAACTAGATGAGTGGGGGAGACACATGTGAGAAGCAGACAGCACTACACCCTCTTTTGTACCTTTTTGATTTTTAAATCTCACGGCTCTATTAGCAATTATAAAAATAAGTTCTAAAGAAAAAATGAAAAACTATCCATCAGGTTTTACTTTGTCTTTAAAGCACCATCATCACTTAATGGTAACCATCAGAATAACTAACTAACAGCTGGTTTTCTGACCTCTGCTTCTGCTCATGATAAAACAAATGATACCAGATTAGCTCTTCAAACATAAACTAAAAACCTGGACAAAAAAAATATAAACTGTTTCAAATGCCAACAACAGGTAAAGCAAAATGATCCCTGAAAGAAGGGAGACAAGTAAGGTAACCCCTATGATCACTCGGGCTTTCCTTCTGCTCTTTCCGGTCTATAGTGCAGGGAGGGGAGCCCAAGAACATGGCAGTCCTGCTGGGTCCAAATCAGAGTTAAAGGAGGTGAGTTAGCTGAATTTTGTTGATGTGGAATACTGGACAGAGGAGCTACCCAGAGAAGCTTCAATGACCTACAGAGGGGTTACTTTGAGCCATTGGCTGAACTGTAAATTGTGTACATACAACATGAGACTCCACAAGGCCAGGCAAAGGGTAAGCATTAAAAGAGCTGAAAGCTGAAAAATTACTGGAGCTCACACAGGCTAACTCATACATTTGTGTTCCAATAGCGAAAGTGGAGAGAACTCAATAAACATGATTCATTCAGTAGAGACCCCAGAAAGACTATACTGTAGAAAAAGGACTAAAATAGACCCAAAGTAAAATCTACTCTAGACCCACTCCAATCTCAAAGGGACCACCTGATCTGCAAATAAATTAATAACCTGCCAGGACTCAATATTTTTTAAAGAAATACACATAATCCAGACTCTGAACAATGTAATATTCTTAATGTCTAGTATACAGTAAAAAATTACTAGACAGCCTGACCAGGCGGTGGAGCAGTGGATAGCGCGTCGGACTGGGATGCAGAGGACCCAGGTTCGAGACCCCAAGGTCGCCAGCTTTTAGCATGGGCTCATCTGGTTTGAGCAAAAGCTCGCCAGCTTGGACCCAAGGTCGCTGGCTCGAGCAAGGGGTTACTCGGTCTGCTGAAGGCCTGCAGTCAAGGCACATATGAGAAAGCAATCAATGAACAACTAAGGTGTCACAATGAAAAACTAATGATTGATGCTTCTCATCTCTCCGTTCCTGTCTGTCTGTCCCTGTCTATCCCTCTCTCTGTCTCTGTAAAAAAATAAATAAATAATAAATCACTAGACAAAATATTATATGAAGACATCAAGCTTAAGTAGTGGGTCCCCGGCTTACTCATAATCAACTTGGCTATGAATTGGGCATCCCCACGAACCTCTCCTCAGGCCCCAGAATTCAGGGAAATACTTTACTTATTCTGTTGGTTCATTATAAAGGATACAAATGAATAGCAAGATGGAAAGGTAAATAAAGCAAGATCTGGAAGAGCCCCATACACAGGTTGTCCCTGTAGAGCAGGGATAGTCAACCTTTTTATTCCTACCGCCCACTTTTGTATCTGTTAGTAGTAAAATTTTCTAACTGCCCACCAGTTCCACAGTAATGGTGATTTATAAAGTAGGGAAGTAACTTTACTTTATAAAATTTATAAAGCAGAGTTACAGCAAATTAAAGCATATAATAATAATTACTTACCAAGTACTTTATGTCGGATTTTCGCTAAGTTTGGCAAAATAAAACAACTTACTATAGTTAAATCTATCTTTTTATTTATACTTTGGTTGCTCCACTACCGCCCACCATAAAAGCTAGAACGCCCACTAGTGGGTGGTAGGGACCAGGCTGATGTAGAGTCTGGGGTGTACCACCAGGGTCCTGGCATGTGGATTCATCCACTAAAACAGAAGCTTTCTAAACCCTATTGTTGAGGATTTTTATGAAGGCTCTATTATGTAAGCATGATCAATTAAATCACTGGCTACTGCTGATAAATTCAATCTCTAGCCTCTGGGGTCCAGAAGTTAGGGCTAAAAGTTCCAACCTTCTAATCCAGTGGTTCTCAAACTTTTTGAAGTCAGGGTGCATTTAAAATCCTACAAATAATTGTAGGCACACTATATATTATACAAATTTTGAGAAATATTATAATAATTAAGTCAAATATTAAAGAAAAAAATACAAAGCCCAAGCGTGCTTTTATGGTAATTAAATGAAATAAATACGACAAAATTAAATGTATTCTGCCTGACCTGTGGTGGCGCAGTGGATAAAGCATCGACCTGGAAATGCTGAGGTCGCCGGTTCGAAACCCTGGGCTTGCCTGGTCAAGGCACATATGGGAATTGATGCTTCCAGCTCCTCCCCACCTTCTCTCTCTCTTTCTCTCCTCTCTCTCTCCCTTTCTCTCTCCTCTCTGAAATGAATAAATAAAATTTAAAAAAAAATCTTTTAAAAAAATTAAATGTATTCTGACATTAAAAAACATTTTTGTTACATTTTTTGGTTATGCTTTTTAGACTTTGTAAAAAAAAAGTTAAAAAATTTAAAAATGACAAAAAAATTATCTTTTTATATCTGTAGATACATTCTTAGTAAGATTTAGTAAGTTCAGCAGGTTCAGGCGCGAATGTGTTAAGTTTTTTCATTCTTCTGTTTATGAGAAACATGAGCCTGATGTGTCCTAGCGATTTCTTCAATGTTTTGGGCATATATTTAAAAGGCAAACTCTCATTTCCTTGTCAATACACTGAAGAATTCATCTCTTTTTACTCTTAATTGTGTTGAGTTCAGAAAACCCCCACCATACATATCTTAACTTTACACCAAACAAAGGATAGAAGAGCCTGACCAGGCGGTGGCACAGTGGATAGAGCATCGGACTGGGATGCGGGGGACCCAGATTCGAGACCCCAAGGTCACCAGCTTGAGCATGGGCTCATCTGATTTGAGCAAAGTTCACCAGCTTGAGCCCAAGGTCGCTGGATTGAGCAAGGGTTCATTTACTTGCTCTGCTGTAGCCCCATGATCAAGGCACATATGAAAAAGCAATCAATGAACAACTAAGGTGCCGCAACAAAAAATTGATGCTTCTTATCTCTCTCCCTTTCTGTCTGTCCCTATCAATCCCTCTCTCTGAGTTTCTTATAAAAAAAAAAAAAAAGATAGAAGAAACTTGCCTCCAGTCTTTCCGGGGAACATGGGGGGTAGTGTAAACAATCTAGCACCACAGCTTAACAGCCTTTTGCAACCTAATCAGGCAAGTGAAGTGGGGGGTTGGGTAGATTGTCAGCTTATAGCCAATCCCCCACACTTCTGTCCCCCAAAAATCTCAACTCCAAAAACCCTGTTGGTTTTTTGGTCCCCAACAGGCACACATTTCTCTGGAATATCATAGGGCGCACCTCGAAATCTTCTAGGGCGCACCAGTGCGCCCTGGCGCACACTTTGAGAACCACTGCTCTAATCACATAATTGGTTCCCCTGGAACCAGCCCCCAGTAAGAAGCTATCCTGAGGTCCACCAAGAGTTACCTCATTAACATACATACACTCAGGTATGGTTGAAAGGGGCTTATTATTATTTTGTTTTCTTCTTTTCCAAGTGAGAGGAAAGGAGATAGACAGGCTCCCATATGTGCCCCAACTGGGATCCACCTGACAACCCATCTGGGGCCAATGCGCTGTGCATCTTGGGTCATGCTCACAACCAAGCTATTTTTAGTGCCTGAGGCAGAGGCTCCACGGAGCCATCCTCAGCGTCTGTGGCCAATGTGCTTGAACCAATAGAGTCACAGCTGCAGGAGTACAAGGGGGCGAGGGAGAAAGGGAGAGAGGAAGAGAGGGAGAGAGAGAAAGAGAGAGAGAGAGAGAGAGAAAGAAAGAGAGAGAGAGAGGTGGGGGAGGGAGAGCAGTGAAGAAGCAGATGGTCACTTCTCCTATGTGCCCTGACCAGAAATCAAACCCAGGACATCCACACACCAAGCCAACACTCTACCACTGAGCCAACCTGACAGGGCCTAAAAGGAGCTTATTATTGTTAGCTAGGCAGCTAGGAGTTTTTTTGTTTTGTTTTGTTTTTAATTTTTTTTTTTTTTATTCATTTTAGAGAGGAGAGAGAAAGGGAGAGAGAGAGAGACAGAGAAGGAGAGAGAGAGGAGAGAGAGACAGAGAGAGAAGGTGGGGAGGAGCTGGAAGCATCGACTCCCATATGTGCCTTGACCAGGCAAGCCCAGGGTTTCGAACCGGCAACCTCAGCATTTCCAGGTCGACGCTTTATCCACTGCGCCACCACAGGTCAGGCTAGGCAGCTAGGAGTTAACGAAAGAAAAGAAAGCTAGACTGTCTGGACCTGATTGATTCTGGTAGTTATACTTAATCAGGCTTAAGTCTGGAAGTTATAGCTTCAGACACTCCAGGGGACAGCCAAATCCCCCCCAAGGAGATGAAAAGCCCTCCACTGAGTGTAGGAAGAAAGCATATCCCTGGGGTACAGCTAGTCCACTTGCCCAGACTACGAGTTGGGAGGTAAGCGCATGCATGGTAAAAACCAAGATGATGCAGCATAACTCTGGGACATGCAGTGGAAGCCACGATGGCACAGGGAGAGGCCATTGACTCTGAGGCATGCACAGCAGGAGCCAAGATGGTGACCACAAAGAGGAGGTATCTAGCCTGGGAAAAGGATCAGATTAGATGAGGACATAAAACTCCTAAAGACCTAGGAGAGAAACTGGATAGGGGGAGAACCCAACACAAGTCCACAAAGAGCCAGGAAAGAGACTGATTAATTTGAAAGAAAGCTTACCCCTTCCAAAGCCTGAGCTAATATAATCAAAGCTTAACAAAGGTCCCTCTTGGTAGGATGTATTTGTTTGTTCATACATTCTTTCTCCGTGGCTCTCTGGCAGCCGCGTGGGTCCAAGCATGGCTCTAGGGGTGGGCCTGGGTGCAGCAGCTCAGCACAGGCAAGAATGCAGCCAGGAACAGAGACTAAGCTAGCAGAATGAGAGCAGAAACTACGCTGGACTACTAGAGCCCAGGGAGAAAACATTCCAGTTCTGAATCCTGACCCTCCTGGTGGGTACTTATTCCAGAGTAAGATGGAGTTAAGCCACCTCGTCATGGATGAGACACTGGACACCAGGACACAGTCCTTTGTGTTTGCCCCAGCTCCAATGAATCTTACCACTATGCCTCATCGCCCCATACATAGGTCCCCAAAATACTTTTCTTGCAACTCTATGGAAGAACCCTATTTCCATTAGCAACATCATAAATTCACAAAGGATGCTCCTCCCATCCATATCACTCAGGAAATTCCAAGGGTTTTAGGACCTCTGTGCTGGGAACCAAAGACCAAATTTATATATTTCTTATATCACAGTTATCAAAAAAGCCCTATTAAACACTATTAAAATACTCCTCTTTTTTCCAGCTATACACACGAAGCCAGAGTTCCTTCATACAGTTGAACCAAACAACATAGTATACGAATATACTGAAGTCTAGCTGTAGTGTCTTCTCATAAGCCAGACACTAAAGCATTGTGAAAATGTAAATCAATGTCACTTTTCTATTTGTTTTGAAATAGAGAGAGAGCTTCTGAGCTGGCGAACACACAGGAATGTGGGAAGAGTGGCACCTACCTGGAGAGGGTATGGAAGCTCCAAGCCCCTTCCCACATACCTTGCCCTATGCCTCTCCTCCACCTGGCTGTTCCTGTGATATCCTTTTACAATAAATCAGGAATCCAGTAAGTTTTATATATATACATATATTATATATTATAGTTATTTTTCATAAGAATTTTATCTATGTTAACAGACAAGTTTATTATTATTATAAAAACATTTCACCCCAAATTAATGAATAAATATTTTTTAAAATTGACCTGTTATGGCTCTGGCCAGTAGGCTCAGTGGTAGAACATCAGCCCAGCATGTGGATGTCCTGGGTGTGATTCCCAGTCAGGGCACACACATGAAGGGACCATCTGCTTCTCTCCCCTTCCCAGAGCTATGGCTCGATTGGTTCAAGCAAGTTGGCCCTGGGCACTAAGGATGGCTTCATGGTTTTACCTCAGGCCCTAAAATAGGTCAGTTGCCAAATAACACAGCAATGGCCACAGATGGGTAAAACATCACTCGGTAAGGGGGGCTTGCCGGGTGAATCCCAGTCAGGGCGCATTCAGGAGTCTGTCTCTCTGCCTCCTCACCTCTCACTTAGTTAAAAAAAAAAAAATTGGCCTGACCTGTGGTGGCGCAGTGGATAAAGCGTCGACCTGGAAATGTTGAGGTCGCCGGTTCAAAACCCTGGGCTTGCCTGGTCAAGGCACATATGGGAGTTGATGCTTTCAGCTCCTCCCCCCTTCTCTCTCTCTATCTCTCCTCTCTCTCTCTCTCTCTCTCTCTCTCCCCCTCTCCTCTAAAAAAAAAATGAATAAATAAAAAATTTAAAAAAATAAAAAATAAAAATAAAAAAATAAAAAAAATTGACCTGTTATAATTTCAAAAATGTTACGGTACATATAACCCACAAAAACAAAAGCTCTTGGGGCGAGGGGCTCAAAGATTTTTTTTTTTTTTTACAGGGACAGAGAGAGTCAAAGAGAGGGATAAACAGGGACAGACAGACAAGAACAGAGAGATGAGAAGCATCAATCATCAGTTCATCAGTTTTTTTTTTTGTTTGTTTTATTATTTATTCATTTTAGAGAGGAAAGGGAGAGACAGAGAGAGAGAGGAGAGAGAGAAAAGGGGGGAGGAGCTGGAAGCATCAACTCCCATATGTGCCTTGACCAGGCAAGCCCAGGGTTTTGAACCGGCGACCTCAGCATTTCCAGGTCGATGCTTTATCCACTGCACCACCACAGGTCAGGCAGTTCATCAGTTTTTTTATTGCGCATTGTGACACCTTAGTTGTTCCTTGATTGCTTTCTCATATGTGTTTCGACTGCGGGCCTTCAGCAGACCAAGTAACCCCTCGCTCGAGCCAGCGATCTTGGGTGCAAGCTGGTGAGCTTTCGCTCAAACCAGATGAACCCGTGCTCAGGCTGGCGACCTCAGGGTCTTGAACCTGCGTCCTCTGCATCCCAGTCTGATGCTCTATCCACTGCGCCACCGCCTGGTCAGGCACTCAATGATTTTTTTTTTTTTGTATTTTTTTGAAGCTGGAAACGGGGAGAGACAGTCAGAAAGACTCCCGCATGCGCCCGACCGGGATCCACCCGGCACGCCCACCAGGGGATGATGCTCTGCCCCTCCGGGGGCGTCGCTCTGCCGCGACCAGAGCCACTCTAGCACCTGGGGCAGAGGCCAAGGAGCCATCCCCAGCGCCCGGGCCATCTTTGCTCCAATGGAGCCTTGGCTGCGGGAGGGGAAGAGAGAGACAGAGAGGAAGGTGGGGGGTGGAGAAGCAAATGGGCGCTTCTCCTATGTGCCCTGGCCGGGAATCGAACCCGGGTCCCCCGCACGCCAGGCGGACGCTCTACCGCTGAGCCAACTGTCCAGGGCCACTCAATGATTTTTAAAAAGTTTTATTTGTCTGATCTGTGGTGGCACAGTAGATAAAGCACCGACCTGGAAGACTAAGGTAGCCAGTTCAAAACCCCGGGCTTGCCTGGTCAAGGTATATATGAGATATGATGCTTCCTGCTCCTCCCCTCTTCTCTCTCCCCCCCTCAAAATAAATAAAAATAAAATCTTTTAAAAAAAAAAGTTTAATTTACTTGTTGATTTTAGAGAAAGAGGAAGGGAGAGAGGTGGAAGAGGGAGATGAAGAGGGAGAAACATCAATTTGTTGTTCCACTTATTTATGCATTAATTGGGTTGATTTTTGTATTTTTTTTTTTTTGACAGAGAAAGAGTCAGAGAGAGGGACAGACAGACAGGGGACAAAGATAGGAAGGGAGAGAGATGAGAAGCATCAATTCTTTGTTGCAGTACCTTAGTTGTTCAATGATTGCTTTCTCATATGTGCCTTGATGGTAAGGGGGCTACAGCAGATCGAGTGACTCCTTGCTCAAGCCAGCGACCCTGGGCTCAAACCAGTGACCTTTGGGCTCAAGCCAGTGACCACAGGGTCATGTATATGATCCCACGCTCAAGCCACCGACTCTGAGCTTAAACTAGTGAGCCCGCACTCAAGCCAGATGAGCAACCTTAGGCCCAAGCTGGTGAGCTTTTGCTCAAACAAGATGAGCCCATGCTCAAGCTGGCGACCTCAGGGTTTCAAACCTGGGTCCTCTGCATCCCAGTCCGACACTCTATCCATTGCGCCACCGCCTGGTCAGGCTGGGGTTTTTTTTTATGTGTCCTGACTAGGGATCGAACCAGCAATCTTGGCATATCAGGACAACATTCTAACCAACTAAACTACCCAGCCAGGGCACCAAGAAATTAAAGAAAACTTAAATAAAAGAAAGATATGTGGTTTGAGCAAAAGCTCACCAGCTTGGACCCAAGGTCACTGGCTCCAGCAAGGGGTTACTCGGTCTGCTGAAGGCCCACGGTCAAGGCACATATGAGAAAGCAATCAATGAACAACTAAGGTGTTGCAATGAGCAACAAAAAACTAATGATTGATGCTTCTCATCTCTCCATTCCTGTCTGTCTATCCCTCTCTCTCTTTCTGTTTCTGTAAAAAAAAAAAAAAAAAAAAGAAAGAAAGAAAGATATGCCATGTCCATGGTTTGAAAGACTCAATGTTTTCAAGATGTCACTTACCCCAAATTGAATTGTAAGTGCAATGTACTCTCAATTAAGACACAGGCTTTATCAGAAATTGACAAACTGATTCTAAAATGTATATGAAAATGCAGAGGTCCTAGAACCAGTAAACAATTTAAAAAAGAATGAAAATGAGGTTTATACTGCTCAATTTCAAAACTTATTATAAAATTAGTGTTGGCACTGGTAGGGTAGCTCAGTTGGTTAGAGCTTCAACTCAATATGCTAAGGTTATGGATTCAATCCCAGGTCAGAGCACATACAAGAAACAACTAATGAATGTTTAAATGGAACAACAAATCGATGTTTCTCTTTCTCTCCTCTTAAACTCTCCTTAAAATAAATAAATAAATAAAGATTTCTTTTAAAAAATCAAGGCAAAAGAATGTAATAGTCAAGGGCACATGTGTTTGAATCCTCACTCCATGAGCAATTTAACTCCTTAGCATCTTTTAATTCCTTTATTTGTAAAATGAGAGTAATAATAAAATCTACCTTACAGGGTTACTTTAAGTGTCAACTATTATAAAGTATTTGGCACATTGGAAATGGTCAAAAATAATAGTTTTCTTCATTACTTAATTATTTTTTAATTACTTAATAATAGTTTTTACATTACTTAATTATTTAAGTCACAAATTCTATTTACCACAATGATTCTATGCATTATCTTTTTATATTTTTAAGATTTCTATTTATTCATTTTAGAGAGAGGGGAGAGAGAGAAAGAGAGAGAAGGGGGGAGGAACAAAAAGTATCAACTCCCATATGTGCCCTGAATGGGCAAACCTGGGACTTAAAACCAGTAACCTCAGCGTTCTAGGTCAACACTTTATCCACTGTGCCACCAGAGGTCAGGCATAATATCTCTTATTTTATGATTTAGCTCTTGCCCAAAATGCATCTACTATTTGTGTTAGTTGCTTACCCTTCTGGGTCTGGGTCTTTTTTTTTTCTTTTAGAGAGCGAGAGAGGGACAGACAGGAACAGACAGACAAGAAGGGAGATGAGAAGCATCAACTCCTAGTTGCAACACTTTAGTTGTTCATTGATTCCTTCTCATAGGTGCATTGATGGGGGGGGGGGGCGCTTCAGTTGAGCCAGGGACCCCTTGCTCAAGCCAGTGACTTTGGGCTCAAAGCAGCGACCTGAGCTTCAAGCCAGTGATCATTGGGCTCAAGCCAACAAACATGGTATCATGCCTATGATCCCAAGCTCAAGGTGGTGACCCCATGCTCAAGCGGCGACCTCAGGCTCTTGAACCGGGGTCCTCAGCATCCTAGGCTGACGCTCTACCCACTGCCCACCACCTGGTCAGGAGGGCCTGTGTCTTAAACTAAAATGATACTACTCGCTTTAGCTAATAATCAAAAGCTAACAAAGGCTCTCCAAAACTTGTCATCATAAACGTAAATAACACTTTACCTAACACTGGAAACATGTTTCTAAAATTTTGAATATAACAAAAAACTGACCAAATTATTTATATTTACATAACCCTGTGACCATTCTTTTTAAAAACTGAAGAACTGCCTGACCAGGCGGTGGCGCAGTGGATAGAGCATTGGACTGGGACGCGGAGGACCCAGGTTCAAGACTCCGAGGTCGTCAGCTTGAGCACGGGCTCATCTGGCTTGAGCAAAAAGCTCACCAGCTTGGACCCAGGGTCGCTGGCTCAAGCAAGGGGTTACTCAGTCTGCTGAAGGCCCGCAGTCAAGGCACATATGAGAAAGCAATCAATGAACAACTAAGGTGTCCAACGAAAAACTAATGATTGATGCTTCTCATCTCTCTCCGTTCCTGTCTGTCTGTCCCTATCTATCCCTCTTTCTGACTCTCTGTCCCTGTAAAATAAATACATACATACATACATAAATAAATAAATTTTAAAAACTGAAGAACTGTTCCTAATTTTTTTCTAACCCCTAATTTGTCTTGAAGACACAAGGTGGCAGCTATAAAGTAAATGAGGACTACGATTTGTAATCACTTCCCAAGTCTACTTATTTCTAATTTATTCAAATATTCACTCATTTGGCCACTTGTTCTTCCCCTTACTGTTTCCTCCCAGCTCCTTTTATTCCCCACCCATCTTGTCTGTTACTCTTCATTGCCTGATATACAACTAGCAAACATTTATCTGTAACCTAAAACTTGCCAGCACTGTCCCAGATATTTATACAAGTATTGGATACTATGTTGAGCAATACACACACACACACACAGAAGACTGTACAGTCCAGTGAAGGAAACAAAGAGTAACTGATATTAAGCAAATCAAGAAATAAATGTAAAATGACATGTGACTATCAATAATAAGTAACATATGCTGAGCATTTACTATGTATCAGGCACAGACCACTTTAAATAGTAATTAAGTGAGTAATAACTCAATCAACCCAATAAATTTACATAATAGGTATTCAGTATCATTATCCTCATTTTACAGAAGAGGAAAAGCAGAGTTTAGTATTTTGCCCAAAGTCACACAGCTAATAAGTAAAGAAAGAGAAATAAGGGTCTCAAAATAAAGGGATTTAATTAGCCTTGTAAGGGAAGAAAGACTTCTTTGAAGAAGTAACAACCGAGTTTAGATATAAAGATTATGTGAATGATCAAAGACCAGGTGGAAGGCAAGAGTATGTATGTGAATGATCAAAGACCAGGTGGAAGGCAAGAGTATGGAATATACCAGGAATTAATTTTTTTAAATGGCTGGAAAGGAAGAGAGAACAAGCTAGGAATATGCTATGATGGAAATGGCAGGTGGAGGATATGCTGCGTGCAAGTGAGTGATCCAGGCAAAAAAATGATGGTGCCAATGTGGACGGAGAGAAATAGGTGGTTATTAAAACATATATGCAGTTGTGGGATTCAAATAATTTAACTGGTTCTCTGCCCTAATGACTTTTTTTTAAATTTATTTATTTCTTTATTCAGTTTAGAGAAGAGAGACAGAGAGAGAAAGAGAGCGAGAGAGAGAGAGAAGGGGGGGAGAAGCAGGAAGCATCAACTCCCACAAGTGCCTTGACCAGGCAAGCCTAGGGTTTTGAACCGGTGACCTCAGCATTCCAGATCGATGCTTGATCCACTGTGCCACCACAGGTCAAGCATGACTGTTTTAAGTATAAAAAACGATACACTGAAAAGTAGTTTAATATTTCGTGCATTTAATACTTAAGAATAAAAAAGGTACACAAAACTAGATTATAAGGGTTTTAAAATATTAATAAAAATATTAAATAATACCTGACAAGAAAAACAATAAAACTGTTACTTAAGATATTTCCATATTGCTGCTTCTTTTTTTTTTTCCTGAAGCTGGAAACATGGAGAGACCGTCAGACAGACTCCCGCATGCGCCCGGCACGCCCACCAGGGGCGATGCTCTGCCCACCAGGGCGATGCTCTGCCCACCAGGGGGCGATGCTCTGCCGACCAGAGCCACTCTAGCGCCTGGAGCAGAGGCCAAGGAGCCATCCCCAGCGCCCGGGTAATCTTTGCTCCAATGGAGCCTTGGCTGCGGGAGGAGAAGAGAGAGACAGAGAGAAAAGAGGGGGTGGGGGTGGAGAAGCAAATGGGTGCCTCTCCTATGTGCCCTGGCCTGGAATCGAACCCCGGTCCCCCACACGCCAGGCCAACGCTCTACCGCTGAGCCAACCGGCCAGGGCCTCCATATTGCTTCTTGATTGGCATGCTCACTTGCAATTTTTTTCACCTATAGACGGAGTAAACATTACTATGGTAGCTTAAAATACACTGTTGCGCAGATGAACTTTACAAAAGAGTAAGGAATGAAAATTTGTGATTTCCACATTGGGAAGCTGCCCAGGTGCCCATCTTAAGAAAGAACCCTGATTACAAGTGTCATTTTTTTTTTTTTTAAGAGAAAGAGAGAAAGAGAGACAGGAAGGAAGAGATGAGAAGAATCAATTCTTTGTTGCGGTGCCTTAGTTGTTCATTAATTGCTTTTTCTCACCTGCCTTGATGGGGGGTGCCAGCAGAAGGGTGCTCCAGCAGAGCCAGTAACCCCTTACTCAAGCCAGCGACCATAGGATTTCGAACCTCGGTTTTCTGCATCCCAGGCCTGGTCAGGCACAAGTGCCATTTTAACGACTGGTTCGCCAAACTCAAAAAAATTACGTATCACCGGTGCAAACCTGCTGAATCCCACAACTGCATGTATGTGAAAGTAAAATACATTTGACGTGGTACTGGACTGGACATTCAGGATTTTGTAGGAAAAATGATTCCTCAATTTCTGGTTGGCATAAGTTAATGTATATGATGCAATTCATCCAGATAGAGAACACCAAGACGCCCCAGTTTAGGTAGAGCAGATAAATGAATTTGCTCTAGGACAATACTGAATTTAACATGCCTTGGAGATACCAGGTAGGCAGGTAGATTATTAAAGATTGTCTTTCATAGATACGGTCTTCCGAACAAAAAAACATCTGGGAGCAATTTACATGAGACTGTCTTGAGAGAAGAGGGCTTAGAGCTGAGCCTTGAGTCAACAAAAATGTACAAAGAGGTAACTGCTAATAAGATGAGAAAAGACCAAACTGAATCACACGAACCAAAGAAAAGTGTCACCAGAAGGAAGCAATACTCAACGGACTCAAACATTAATGAGAACTCTGAAAGTGTTGGGGGGGGGGAGGGGTCTTCCGGGATATGAAGAAAAGTGTTGGATTTAGCAGCTGGGACACACTGCTAATTTCAGCCACAGGTATTTCTACAGTGACCTACATTGGGAAGACTGATTGTAGTGTGCTAAAGGGTTGATAAAAGACGAGGAAATAGCTGAATGCAGGAAACTGTTGAAATTTGGCTGTGAATGAAGGGGAAAGACACAGTGGTCGTCGATGGGAGATGGCGGGAAATATCAAGTTTACTGTTTCGTATTCTTAAGCAGGGAAAAGTAAGCATCTTGTTTCAAAGACGACAGGAAAAATTCTTTCAAGAAAGGGTGATGATTCTAGGGAATGACCCAGAGGTTTCCTCCGTCCCCGCTATCTCCTTCTCCGCTTTCTCTCCCCATCGCCCCCAACTCCTCTCCCCATTCTCCACTACGCACAACCCCAAGGCTCACAGCCACCCCGGCCCGCCGCCCGGCTCGCAGGCGTCTCCTCACCGCAATAGCCCCTTCGCTCAAGTGGCCCCCCATGGCTCCGCCGCGCCAACTCCCGCGTTTCCGACCCAGGGGCGCACAACTCACTCCCGGGGTCCCGCGCGCTCTACACCAATTGGCCCGAGGCGCTGCGTACGCCACTTCCGCCTCCCGACCTGCGCACGGCGCAGGGGCGGACGTAGGGGCTGGGCAGCCACCGCATTGGCCGAGGCGCGGTAAGCGTTCCAGTGTGCCTCCCGAGCCCAAGTTCCCGGGAGAGTCGTGGGAAGGCTGGGCCCGAAGGCCGGGAGCTAAACTGCGGGGCGCGCCGTGCGTGACGCGAAAGCAGCTACCAGCCTTAGAGTAGCAGTTCCGGAAGCTTTGCTAGCGGGCTCTCGGAAACATACCCGGTCTGGCCTTTAGCAGGCAGACAGGCTGGTAGCCCAAAGCAGAGTTAGAACTGATAACCCTGCAAAAGCAGCAACTCAATCCTGAATTTAGCACGGTGGGGGGTTCTGAATGTAAATTAGACCCCGTGCCTGACCTCAGAGGAAAGCAGCCTGTCCAGGAAGTTTCCACAGTAAGTAACCCTAACTCAAGTTAGATATGGTATGGGCTCCAAGAGAGTTACAAGCGTGCTGGAATCACACAGATGAAAAATGACGGAAGGCTTCTTGGAGGAGGTGCCATTTGAACTGAGTCCTTTTTTTATAAAGTTATTTTTATTTACTTATTCATTTTAGAGAAGGGAGACAGATATAGAAATAGAGAGTGAGAGAGAAGAGGGGGAGCAGAAAGCATCAACTCCCATATGTGCTTTGACCAGGCAAGGCCAGGATTTTGGACCGGCGACCTCAGCGTTCGGGGTCGATGCTTGATCCACTGCACCACCACAGCAGGCCTGAACTGACTCTTGAAAGATGTGTGGAAATTTGCCTTGTGGACTCCCAAGTCCACAAGGGTGGGGATGCCCCCAGAAGTATGTGTAGTCTTTGCAAAAAACTTGAGAGGTGAATAGCCTAGCATGCTAGGGAAAGCTTCGAGTAAGTAGCTCAAGATAGTAGGTTACAGAGGAAGAGTGGTACTTGAGCTTTAGAAAGTAAGCCAAAGGTCAAATAATAAACGAGTTTGTACTAGGTTTTCTTAAATGCCAGGAGGAATATTGATTAATTAAAGGCAACGGACTGACATCTGTCTGTTTCAATGTGGAGAATGGATTGAATTGGGGGATGGGCCAGAGGAATGAGGGCATAGGGTCTAGTTAGGATATTCTGCAAGGAATGCCAGTCATGACACAGTGAGGCACTGAACTAAAAGGGAATTGAAAGAAAAAAACCTGGACTATGTAAGAGATAGAAATATTTGTTAATTTAATAGTTGCTGGAGAGTGTGAGACAGAAAAATCTGGAATGTCCCTCAGGTTTCTGACTTGAGCAACTAGATAGATGAAGGTCTCAGAGGACAGGGATAGTGGCTATCTAGTCACCCAGCCTGGTGCCTGGAACAGAGTAGTCTGTCAAATAGTTATGAGTAAAAGGACAGTTGAATGAATTGGTGTGACAAAGTATAGCTCTCTCACATATACACAACTTAAGCATGTAAACAACTATTGAAAAAGACCACAAGAATTGATTTTTTTGCTTCATGCTTGCAGGAATGAAATCTTGATTTTCTAGAATTATGCGTTTGTAGAAATCTGAACTCCTTATTTTCTTATTCATTTTATAGACCTAAAGTAGCATGGATCTGCCCGTGGATGAATGGAAATCATACATACTTCAAAAGTGGTCTTTGCTCCCAGAGTCCATTCAGGTTACAATTTGTACAGCAGAGACTTTGAGCGATATCTTTCTTCATTCTTCTTCACTTCTTCAGTAAGTAAATGGAAGCTTTAACCAGAGAAATTTTAATCTGGAAAATGTTCCCATTTGTCATTTGGTCTTTTTGTGTGTGTGTGTGTGTGTGTGTGTGTGTGTGTGTGTGTGTGTCAGAGACAGAGTCAGAGAGAGGGGCAGATAGGGACAGACAGACAGGAAAGGAGAGAGATGAGAAACATCAATTCTGCCTGACCGGGTGGTGGCGCAAGATGCGGAGGACCCAGGTTCGAGACCCCGAGGTCGCCAGCTTGAGCTCGAGCAAGGAGTTACTCAGTCTGCTGAAGGCCCACAGTCAAGGCACATATGAGAAAGCAGTCAATGAACAACTAAGATGTCACAACGAAAAACTAATGATTGATGCTTCTCATCTTTCTCCGTTCCTGTCTATCTATCCCTCTCTCTGACTCTCTCTGTCTCTGAAAAAAAAAAAAAGAGAAACATCAATTCTTTGTTGCGGCTCCTTAGTTGTTCATTGATTGCTTTCTCATTACCGAGTGATCCCTTGCTCGAGCCAGCGCCCTTGGGCTCAAGCTGGTGAGCCTTGCTCAAACCAGATGAGCCCACGCTCAAGCTGGCAATCTCAGGTCTCAAACCGGGTGCTCCGCATCCCAGTCCAACATTCTATCCACTGCGCCACCACCCGGTCAGGCTCATTTGGTTTTAAGTTACTGTATATCGCTTTTTGATGGAAGGATTAATATCAGATTTTTATATTTTGGGGCATTCAGCAGTTCTTGCTACTTCCAGTATTTCCTAATCTACTATTATAGAAAAGGTAGGGATGCTGTTTACCTTTTTCATTGTCAATATTATGTTTCAATAATCAATGCCTTGCTATAGTCACTAGGCTGTGAACTTTGCCATCTGTAAAAGGTTGTACAGTGGTAAAGATTTATTAATTGCACGTGGAAATTTGTAAGTGCTCAAATTTTGAAAGGTTTAACCAGAGCATTTTTCAGACTCTCTTGATTATGCTCTTCAGTAAGAAATATTTTACATCACAACCTAGTACATATATGTATATATAAAAAACTGAAAAAAGGGTTTCCCACAACTTCATTCAGTGATTTTTTTTTTTTAAGTGAGAGGAGGGAGAAAGTGAGACAGACTCTCTCATGTTCCCTAGCCAGGATCCACCCAGCAACCCTGTCTGAGACCAATGCTCTCGAATACTGAGCTATTTTTAGTGCCTGAGGCTGGTGCACTAGGACCAACCAAACTATCCTCAGTGCCCGTAGCCATGCTTGAACCATTGGCTTCCAGAGGGGAAAGAGAGAAGGGGAGAGGGAGGGGGAGAGAAGCAGATGGTTGTTTCTCCTGTGTACCCTGATCAGTAATTAAACCTGTGACATTCATATACTGGGCCTATGCTATATCCACTGAGCCACAAATTCTCTAAAACTGATAAAAGATATCAATCCACAGATTCCAGAAGCTTTGCAAATCTCAGAGTAAATATAAAACCACACCTAGGGACAGCAGACTCAAACTGCCAAAAACTAAAGAAAAAAGAAGAAATCTTAAAAACTATCAAAGAGAAAGACATCATTACCCTTATGGAAGTAAAAATAGGACAATGGCAGATTTTTTTCAATGAAATTATGGAAACCAGAGATCATTAATGGTACATTTAAAGTACTAAAAGGAAAACAAAGTAAAACAAAACTTGCCAATTTAGAATTTTTTTTTTCCCAAGTGAGAGGAGGGGAGATAGAGAGACAGACTCCCACATGTGCCCCTGATGGGATCCACCTAGCAACCCCCATCTGGGGCTAATGCTCTGCCCACTTGAGGTCATGCTTGCCACCGAACTATTTTTAGTGCCTGTGGCAGAGGCTCCACGAAACCATCCTCAGCACCCAGGACCAATGTGCTTGAACCAGTCAAGCCATGGTTACAGGAGTGGAAGAGAGAGAGAAGAGGGAAGAAGAGGGGTAGAGAAGCAGATAGTCACTTCTCCTGTGTGCCCTGATTGGTAATTGAACCGAGGACATCTACACGCCAGGCTGACACTCTACCACTGAACCAATCAGCCAGGCCCACCAATCTAGAATCCTATATCTAATAAAAATACCTTTCAAAACTGATGCAAACTGGCCCTGGCCGGTTGGCTCAGTGGTAGAGCATCGGCCTGGCGTGCAGAAGTCCTGGGTTCGATTCCCGGCCAGGGCACACAAGAGAGGCGCCCATCTGCTTCTCCACCCCTCCCCCTCTCCTTCCTCTCTGTCTCTCTCTTCCCCTCCCGCAGCCGAGGCTCCATTGGAGCAAGGATGGCCCGGGCACTGGGGATGGCTCCTTGGCCTCTGCCCCAGGCGCTGGAGTGGCTCTGGTCGCAACAGAGCGATGCCCCGGAGGGGCAGAGCATCGCCCCCCGGTGGGCAGAGTTTCGCCCCTGGTGGGCATGCCGGGTGGATCCCGGTCGGGCGCATGCGGGAGTCTGTCTGACTGTCTCTCCCCGTTTCCAGCTTCAGAAAAGTACAAAAAAATTAAAAAATAAAAAAAAACAACTGATGCCAACTAAAACATTTAGAAGTGAGACAAGCCTGACCAGGCAGTGGTGCAGTGGATAGAACATCAACATAGGATGCTAAAGACCAAGGTTTGAAACCCTGAGGTCGCCAGCTTGAGTGCCGGCTCACCAGCCTGAGCATGGAATCATAGACATGACCCGATGGTTGCTGGGTTGAGCCCAAAGGTCACTGGCTTGAAGCCCAGAGGTCACTGGCTTGAGTAAAAAGGGTCACTGGCTCAGCTGCAGCCCCCCGGTAAAGGCACATATAGAAAGCAATCAATGAAAAACTAAGGTACCACAACTACAAGCTGATACTTCTTATTTCTCTCCCCGTCTGTCTGTCCTTCCATCTCTCTCTCTCTTTCTCTCTCTCTCAAATAAAATAAATGAAAGTAAGAAAAGACAACAATATTACAAAGGGGAAGATGGGTAAATGGAGTTAAATTGTTTTAAGATACTTGTATTATTTGGAAAATGGTAAAAGTACTCTCTGAATACAGTAATAAATTGGGAATTCACTTTGTAACCTCTAAGATAACCACAAATACATACCTATATATAAATTTTTAATCAAGTCGATTCTCCCCCTCTCCCTATATGTTAGGTGTAATAATACATCCTAAGATGTCCATGTCTTTATTTCAGGAATTTGTGATTATGTTAGGTCACATAGTAAAGGGAAATTAAAGTTGCTTATTAACTAACTTTAAGTTAGAGTATCCTGGATTATCCAGGTGAGCCCAGTATATTCACAAGAGTCCTTAAAACTGGGAAAGGGAGGAAGAAGAGAAGAGTCGGAGGCAGATGTGACTATAGAAGAATCGTCAGAGAGATACAACAGTGCTGGCTTTGAAGACAGAAAAAGGAAGCCACAAGTCAAGCAATGTAGGCAGTCTCTAGAAACTGAAAAATGTAAGGAAATGATTCTCCCCTAGAACCTTCAGGAAACAATGCATCCCCTCCAACACCTTGATTTTAGCTCATTGAGATTTATGTTCAACTTCTGCCCTTCAAACTGTAGATAAATTTTTGTTTGTTTTAAGCTACTAATTATTGGTAATTTGTTATAGCAACAACAAAAAACTGATACACTTTTTAACTTCCCTAATCCAAATTACTATCAGCTAGAATACTACAATAGCTTCCTAACTGGTTTTCCGTATCTATCCTTGCCTCACTCAAAACTATTTTCTACATCACAACAGGAATCACTTTTCAAAACATAAATCAGTTTTATTGATCTCATTTAAAACCTTTCAGGAGTTTCTTTTGCTCTTATAGTAAAGTCTAAAATCTTAATATAGATAGCCAGGCCTGACCTGTGGTGGCGCAGTGGATAAAGCGTTGACCTGGAACGTTGAGGTCACCGGTTTGAAACCCTGGGCTTGCCTGGTCGAGGCATGTATGGGAATTGATGCTTCCTGCTCCCCCTCCCCTTTTCTCTCCTCTCTAAAAAATGAATTAAAAAAAAAATCTTAGCTAGCCAGTAAGACACTGCAGTCTGACAACTGCCTATCTCTCTGGCCTCCTCTTGCACCACACTCCCCTTTTAGACATACTGACCTTCCTTCAATTCTTTTTTTTTTTTAGCGAGCAAGAGACAGTAAGGGAGAGAATTGAGAAGCATCAACTTGTTCACTAATTGCTTCTCATACATACCTTGACCAGGATGGGGTTGCTCCAGCGGAGCCAGTGACCCCTTGCTCAAGCCAGTGACTTGAACTCAAGCCAGCAACCATGTTGATGATCCCACACTCAAACTGGCGAGCCTCTACTCAGCTGGATGAGCCCGTGCTTAAGCAGCAACCTCAGGGTTTCGAACCTGGGTCCTCAAAGCATCCCAGGTTGATGCTCTATCCATTGTACCACCACCAGTTAGGCTTTCAATTCTTGATATGCATTATGCTTTCTCATACCACATGGCCTTCGCTATTATATTTCGTCTGTCTGAAATGCTTTTTCTGTCTTGTCTTGACTCCGCCGTGCCCTAAGAAGTAATTAACTTCTGTTCATCCTCAGTATCAGCCAAATCTTTCTTTAGGCTTCCCTGAATCCCAGCTAGATCATCTTCATTTTTTATACGTTTACAACCCTGCATACCTTTCGTTTGTATATTTGTGTAATCATTTGATTAATGTCTCTCTTCACTACTAGACTATAAACTCCATAAGGGCAAGGACCTTACCAGTATTTGCTCTTCTGTAGATAAAAGCAGTGCAGTGTTGCCTGACCTGTGGTGGCGCAGTGGATAAAGCGTCGACCTGGAAATGCTGAGGTCGCCGGTTCGAAACCCTGGGCTTGCCTGGTCAAGGCACATATGGGAGTTGATGCTTCCAGCTCCTCCCCTCCTTCTCTCTCTCTGTCTCTCCTCTCTCTCTCTCCCTCTGTCTCTCCCTCTCCTCTCTAAAATGAATAAATAAATAAAAAAAATTTAAAAAAAAAAAAGCAGTGCAGTGTCAAAAAAAACAAGTACTCAAATACTGATTGAATAACAATTTGATAATGTATGTAAAGCTTTTAGTTCAAGCCCTGGCTGGGTTGCTGAGTGGATAAACCATTGACCTGGCACTCCAGAGGTCACAGATTTGACCCCTGGTCAGGGCACTTATGAGAAGTGATCAATGAGTACACAACTAAATGGAACAACTTAGTGAAACAATGAATTGGTGCTTCTCTGTTGCTCCCTTCTCTTTCTCTGACTTGCAAATCAATGGAAAATTTTTTTTTTTAAATCTCTTAGTTCAGTGACTGGCACATAGTAATGCTAAATATGACAAATAAACGAGAGCCTCATCTATATGCAGATACATAAACACATACCTTTCAAGTTCAAGGTGGACATTTATCTTTGTGCCAGCAACTCACACAATGTCTTTCTCGTTCTTTTTATGTATTGTCATTTGTTTGTATATAAATATACACATCTTTTTTTTATCTTCTGTTAAATTATGTTTTATGCTTTGTTCTGTGCTGTTATTTTCCAACATAGCACCTTAATCTTTTTAACAACCACATGGTATTGCTAGTGTAATATGCCACAATTTAGTTATTCTTTTCTCCATTGAAGGGCAATTAATTATTTTTATGTTGGTTTTCTTTTTTACTGTTACCAACATTGCTGCAGTATACAACTTTTTAAAAGATTTTATTTATTGGTTTTAGAGAGAGGACAGAGAGAAGCAGGGGAGGAGCGAGAAGCATCAACTCATAGTAGTTGCTTCCTGTATGTGCCTTGACTGGGCAAACCTGGGGCTTTGAACCAGCGACCTCAGCATTCCAGGCCAACGCTTAATCTACTGTGCCACCACAGGTCAGGCTACAACTTTTATATATGTTTTCGTACATACATTTAGAACTTAATATATGTTCTTAGAAGATGAGTTTTTGTATTGATGGTTATGAGCATTTTAAATTTAAGAAATAACTACAAAACTGTCTTTCAAAGAGGCTTTACCAGTTTACCATGAATAGCATATGAAAATCACTTTCCTGTCTGACCAGGTGATGGCACAGTGGATAGAGCCTCAGACTGGGACGCGGAAGACCCAGGTTCAAAACCCCAAGGTCGTGCCTTGAATGCAGCTCATCCGGCTTGAGCACAGGCTCACCAGCTTGAGCACAGTGTCACTGGCTTGAGCATAGGATCATAGACATGACCCCATGGTCACTGGCTTGAGTCCAAAGGTTCGCTGGCTTGAGCAAGGGGTCACTTGCTCTGCTGTAGCCCCCCAGTCAAGGCACATATGAGAAAGCCATCAATGAACAACTAAGGTGCCGCAATGAAGAATTGATGCTTGTCATCTCTCTCCCTTCCTGTCTGTCTGTCCCTGTCTGTCCCTCTCTCCGACTTTGTTTCTATCAAAAAAAGAAAAAGAAAAAGAAAATCACTTTCCCATGTCCTCACCAACATCGGAAAGCAAAAGTCTTTAATTTTGCCAAGCATAAGGGAAAATTATCTTGTTTAATTTGCATTTTTCTGATTACAAGTGATATAATGCACCATTTCTGATATTACAACCCTGGTGGTATATCTCATTGTAGTTTTGATTTGCATTTCTCTAATACCTTTTCAAAACTTTAATTACTGAGTTAAACTTGGTGCCCAAAGAAATCATGAATTATTATACTTTAGGTCTTAAAATTACAATGACCAACAATTACAAAACTTTTAATTTATCATCATTTTGTATTAAGATTAAAGAATACCCATTGCTAGGCAAGAAGAATTTTGCTGTTATTACTGTTCATGACAACCTTTTTGTTTGAATAGGCTTTTCAAGTTAACCTTATTTATTTTTATTTTTATTACTATTAAGTGAGAGGTGGAGAGGCAGAGAAACAAACTCCCACATGCTCCCCAACCAGGATCCACCCAGCAAGCCCCCTATGGGTCAATGTGCTGCCCATCTAGGGTGGCTGCTCCATTGCTTGGCAACAGAGCTATTTTAGTGCCTGAAGCCAGGCCATGGTACCATCCTCAGTGCCCGGTGCCATCCTCAGCTCCTGGTGCCAACTTGCTTGAATGAGCCATGACTACAGGAGAGGGAGAGAGAGAGAGAGAGAGAGAGGGAGGGAGGGAGGGAGGGAGAGAAGGGGAGGAGGAGTGGCGGAGAAGCAGATGGTTGCTTCTCTTGTGCGCCCAGACTGGTTATTGAACCCGGGACTACCACATACTCTACCCCTGAGCCAACCAACCAGGGCTAAGTTAATCTAATTTAAAACAGAGAAAAGCAAACAGAACAAATAGGGTCTGTGGTATACCAGATATGCATGGGGTATTGTCCTTACATATTCTGGACTGGAATAAATTTAGAACAGGCAAGAAGAACACCTTTTGATTTAAATAAAATCTAATTTTTAAATATTAATAAAGTAATATTTGTTATTAACTTATACACAGCAAAGATGAATGTTTTGTGAAATTCCAATATATACATATACAGATGCATCATACTGAGTCACAATATAAAAGTTATTTCTTATCGAGGGTCTTTGTAAACAAAAATTTGAAAAACATTTTCTAAACATTCTGCAGTTTTCATTTTGATTTCCTCTTGTCCCAAGAGTTGCCATTGCATTGTTATCGAAGAGTAGGTAACTGTTTTTCAACTGCTGGTCCACAGACCCTTCTACCAGAAGCTTCATGCCAGTCTACAAAAGAGTTAACTATCCTTGTGTCGTATGAAGATTATAGACCCAATGATCTTAGTCGAATTTGCTTATGCTCGGAGTGATTTCTGCCTTCATAGTCCTCGTAATAATCCTCCTAATTTTCACCAGTCCCCAAGTGTAAAAAGGTGGAAAACCACTGGTCTAGGTTATTCTATACTATTTCTCCTTATGGAAAAAAAGGTGTGTCTGACGTGTGGAGGCGCAGTGAACAAACCATTCAACCTGGAGTGCTGCGGTTGCCTGTTCAGAACCCTGGGCTTGCCCAGTCAAGGCACACGTGAGAAGCAAGTACGAGCTAGTGTTTCCCACTCTTCCCTTCGTCTTGCTCTCTCCCTCTCCTCTCTCTCTAAAATCAATAAATAAAATCTTTTTTTTTTTAATTTTTAAAAAGGAAAAAGGTGTTTTCATTATTGTCAGTGTTTGTATATCTGCATATTTATATTAGATAAGCCCTACTAACTTTATTATATAGGGCATTTGCATACCATACTTATTTTTTAAAACTTTTCATTTTGAAATAACTTCAGACTTACTAGGCAAAATAATACCAAGATTTGCCACCCAAATGTTAACGTTGCACTACTTCTACTTTATTATTTGTTCATTAGCCCTCCCTTCCTGTTTCCTCCTTCCTCACCTCTGGCAGCCATTCAGCTCAGGTATTTCCAACAGTTTAAGTAAAGAGTATACCTTGGTGCAGAGACTCTGTATGGTGTCATTCTCTACACCCAAGCTTCTACGTGATGTATTATCCCAGGAATGGTTCATTGGCCAGTAGTAAAGAGATAAAAAAAAAAAATTTAATTAGCCCTTCATCCTATAATTAGAAAATCCAGTCCCTATATCTCTGAGACCACAAGAACCCTACCCCCTGCAACCCCCATCACATTACATGTAGAACTTCGTGTGTCCCAATGTTTTACAGACCTTCGGTTCTAAGTGCAATGGTTAAGAGTATTCCTTGAAATAACAGATTTATGCTTTTTCAATTTCTTTTTCCATAAAGACCTGAGGATGAGATGTTTTTACAAAGGCTTTCTAGTGGTTACCTTGTGAGAAAGGACCCTGACGCTCCCCTTTTCTACAGAGAAGAAGGAAACAAAAAATTTCAGGAGAAGGATTATATGGGAGCCACATTGCTGTACTCTAAGGTAAGACACTCCCAGTGCAGCGGGAGGGGCCATTTCAACAATTTAACAATGCATAGTTCTTCCAAAGATAGGGCCTTAATGCTGAACTGTATACCAGTGGTAGCTTGGTCTATAATTTGTAGATTGTCTTTGAAAGAAAACTGACAGAGTTCTGCTGTTGGTTATAGTATTGTATTATATGTCCTGTAGTATATGTCCTGAATTCCATCAAGAAACTTCTGTTCCCATATTCCTTCAGACACCTTGTAGCAAAGATATTGGACCCCTTACCCTACTTTGTTCATGCCTTTCAGTTTTCATTTATTTGTGTGTTTTTGTCTAAATGACTGATGAGGCTGTTAGAGTGATAGTCCCCATTTAGAGAACAGCTCAATTTTTGGTCAGCCATGCTGTTAGCTACAACCAGTATGACTTAGATTAAGTTAGAAAGGAAAACACATTGCTGCAGCCTAGTTGAACTCCATTTTGAAGGTTGTCAACAACAAATACGTATATTTAAAATTACACTAACATCAATGGTCTAGATTTTAAGGAGAAATACTGGCTTTATTTGTTTATATATTATTTATTTTAGTGAGAGGAGCGGAGACAGAGACAGACTCCTGCATGCACCTAGACCAGGATCCACCTGGCAAGCCTACTAGGGGGCAATGCTCTGCCCATCTGGGGCCCTTGCTCCATTGTAACCGGAGCCATTTTTTAGCACCTGAGGCAGAGGCCATGGAGCCATCCTCAGTGCCCAGGGCCAACTCGTTCTGATCGAGCCAAGGCTACAGGAGGGAGGAAAAGAGAGAAGCGAGAGGGGGTGGAGGGGAGAAGCAGATGGGCGCCTCTCCTGTGTGCCCTGACCAGTAATCAAACCCGGAACATCCACACGCTAGGCCAATGCTCTACCACTGAGCCAGCCCACCAGGGCCAATACTGGCTTTTATCAACCTGTTGCTCTTGTTGTCCTGCTTCCATAATATGAACTAGAACAAGATCCCTGAGAGACTTCCTTCCATAACTTTTTTTTCAAGATAGATATAGATTTAAAACAACATGTATTACTCCTTCGTACTAGATCTGTGATCTCGTATAATTAAAAGAATAAGTGTAAATTGGAAGTGTACCCCTACTGTGAATCTTGAACAGGCCTATGCTTAAAGTTTGGAATTACTTTTCCAAAAACTATCAGACCTACAACAGCAGCTTCTGTAATTGTTGAAAAGCCCTGCTTTGTAATATCATAACAAAGTACTTAGCTGAATAACGTGTTAGTGATTGCTAAAGAATTAAAATTCATTAGATGTAATGATTTACTGATAGATGGCTTAATTCTTCAGAGCCAATCTTTTCCACTTTATGTGTATGTATCATAAAAGTGATTACATACAAAGTAGTTAAAAAAAAAAACAAGTAAAATCAGACCACAAAAAATTAAGGTTTGCTCTAGATGTGGAAAGATGAGCCTTCCTATTTCATGAAGCTAGTATTTTGGTGATTGTAGTACTTTGTGATTTTTATGGAGCAATTTTCTTTCTTTTTTTATAATATTTGTTGTTTTTGTCTGATTACAAATGCAATACATGTTTTCCTGGAAAATATAGAGAAACATAAAGAATAAATAAAATCCCATTGCCAATGATAGGCACTGTTTAACATTTTTGCTTATATCCACCCAGCCACTTTTTCCTCTGAAAATATGTTTTTCTTTTACAAAATTGGGATAATGTTGTACCTACTGTTTTGTAACCTGCTTTTTCCCCTTAACAATTTATTGTGACAATTTTCTCATGTTATTAAATTTTCCACTAGAACATGATTTTTTATGGCTGGCTTAGTGTTCCATTACAGAGAACTATACTTGATTTAACATCTAATGTTGGCAGATTGTTTGGTGTCATAAAGCTGCCAGGCGCATCTTTCCACGTAAAATTTGTACACATCTGCTTATTTCCTTAGGATTAAATTCCTAGAAGAGCCGTTGCTGGGTCAGTTGAGTGTATTTTTTAAGGCCTTTGGCACTTGATGCAGAATTGTTCTCCAGGAAAGAATTGGTTAATGTCCCTTCTAGCAGAGTATGGGAATGTCCATATTTCTATATCCTAACCCATACTGGTTATCTTGGTTTTATTATTATTATTTTATGTATTTATTTTTAAATAGGAAATGTGTTTATATAGTTAGAATTCAAAAAGTACAAGATTAGGCCCTTGCCGGTTGGCTCAGTGGTAGAGCATTGGCCCAGCACTTGATGTCCCGGGTTTGATTCCCTGTCAGAGCACACAAGAGAAGTGACCATCTGACCATCTGCTTCTCCACCCCTCCCCATCTTCTTTTCTCTCTCTCTTTCTCTCTCTCTCTCTCTCTCTTTTCTCTTCCAGCAGCCATGGCTTAATTGGTTCTAGCGTAGGCCTCAGACTCTGAGGATGGCTCCATGGCCTCCACCTCAGGCCCTAAAAGAAGGTAGCTTGGTTGCAGAGCAACGAAACGAGGGCCCCAGATTGGCAGAGCATCGCCCCCTCGTGGGCTGCCAGGTGGATCCCCCCATCAGGGCTCATGCGGGAGTCTGTCTCTCTGCCTCCCCTCTCACTAAAAAAAAAAAAAAAGATTATACAGTGTAGTCTACTTCCTCTGTCCCCAGCCACCTTGTTTCTCATGCCCACAAGATACACTGGTATGAAATGTATCTTTCTAGAGGTACTTCAGCATCTGTAAATTAATAGAATCTCCCACTCCTACACACAGGTACTCTTTTTATATAAATAACATTTTATATACACTCTTTAGCACTGCATTTTTTTTTTACTTAATAATATCATAAGATCATTTTTACATTTAATACCTTGTAGATGAAAATTTGTCATTTCCTATGTTTTGCTGTTTCAGATAATTCTGTGATGAGAAACTTTGCATGTATGTTATTTTGTACATATTTGTAGGATAAATAATTATATCTGCTGGGTGAATTCCTAGAAAAGAAAAGAATATATATTTTTGTATGTTTATATAATATATATTTTATTATGTGTGTGTGTGTGTGTATAAATTGTTCTCTATAATTATGCAACCAGTTTACCCTCCCACTAGCAACATACGAGAATACCCATTATCCCATCCTTTGCCATCTCAGTGTGCTATCAGTTTTTTCTTGGCCAAACTGATAGGTAAAAAATAGACTCTCAGTTTTAATTTGCATTTTGCTGATTGTGAATGAGGTTGAGCATTTTTTCCTATGTTTAAGAGCCATTTATATTTCCCATTAGAACTGTTTATATATCGTTTACTTATTTTCCAATTAAATTATTGGTTGTCATCTTACTGATCTATAGAAACTGTTCGTAAGTAAAGAAATTAGCCCTTTGTCTATGTGTTGCAGATTTTTTTTTTCAGTTAAATGCTTGTCTTTTGATATTGCTTTATTGGTGTTTCCTTTAAAGAAATTTATTTTTATGTGGTCAAATTTATTAACTTTTATGACTTCTGGATTTTGTGTCATAATTAGAAAGGTACTCATCACTCCAATATCACATTAGACTTTTTTCTTTTTTTTTGTATTTTTCTGAAGTTGGAAACGAGGAGGCAGTCAGACAGACTCCTGCATGCGCCCGACCGGGATCCACCTGGCATGCCCACCAGGGGGTGACGCTCTGCCCATCTGGGGCATCACTCCGTTGCAACCAGAGCCACTCTAGTGCCTGAGGCAGAGGCCACAGAGCCATCCTCAGCGCCCAGGCCAACTTTGCTCCAATGGAGCCTTGGCTGCAGGAGGGGAAGAGAAAGAGAGGAAGGAGAGGGGGAGAGGTGGAGAAGCAGATGGGCACTTCTCCTGTGTGCCCTGGCCGGGAATTGAACCTGGGACTCCTGCACGCCAGGCTGACATTCTACCACTGAGCCAACCGGCCAGGGCTAGACTATTTCTATAGTTCCTTCTAGTGCTCTTATAGTTTCATTTTTTATATTAAGATTTTGATTCATTTGGAATTTATCCTAATGAAAGCTTTATCATATATAATCAACTTTAATTCTCCTTAGTGGCTACCTATTTTTCCCAATATTTTATTGAATAATCCCCATGTTTTCTCCAGTGATTTGATGTGCCACCTTTATGATTATTATTAATCCTTGGTGGTAGGAAAAAAGTAGCCCTTCTCTGCTTTCATTTTCATATTTTTATTTATCTGTATATGAATTAACCATTTGTTTTTCATATATCATTAGGGTTCTTTTGTGAATTTCTGTTTGTGCCACTAACCCTTTGTTATATGCAGGATTATGCTTCTCAGTTTTCATTTATCTTTGGTATTGTGGCTGAAGCTGTGTCTGATGCTGTTATCTTCAAAGTGCTTTGAATATTTGTTTCTTCATTTGATCCTCACAGCTTTGCTCTATGGTAGTTAAAAATGAAGCCTAAGCAGGTTAAGCACAGAGAAATCCAGTAAATTTTTTATAATTTCATACAATCTTTAGAGAGTCCATATTATTTGAAAAAACACGTTCAAGATGCTAGTCTCCATTTACACCTTTAACTGGTTCATTGTTTTGCAGGGAATATCACATTCAAGGCCAAACAGTGAGGACATTTCATTGTGTTATGCCAATCGCTCTGCAGCCCTCTTCCACCTGGGTCAGTATGAAGTGAGTATCAGGATGTCTACTGTGGTTGGAGAAGATCTGGAAGAGGTTTGCTGGAGGACTAGACCTTCATCTCTGCTCCTCCCTCAAAACACTAAAATTGAGCCATGCTACAGTTGGTTAAATTGGAAGCAAATTGATATCCTCCCAGACTTGTTTCTCCTGATTCATTTTACCTATCAGAGGTGATTGTGTGGCATAGTATTGGTTGATAAGAGATCATGGCACGTGCCACAGGGCATTGGACTATATCCAATAGGTCAGCAGTTCTCAGTGTCAAGATCAGCTGTGAGGGCCCTGGCTGGATGGCTCAGTGGTAGAGCGTCAGCCTGGTGTGCAGGAGTCCCGGGTTCAATTCCCGGCCAGGGCACACAGGAAAAGCGCCCATCTGCTTCTCCACCCCTCCCCCTCTCCTTCCTCTCTGTCTTTCTCTTCCCCTCCTGCACCCAAGGCTCCATGGGAGCAAAGTTGGCCCAGGCGCTGAGGATGGCTCCGTGGCCTCTGCCTCAGGTGCTAGAATGGCTCTGGTTGCAACAGAGCGACGCCCCAGATGGGCAGAGCATCACCTCCTGGTGGGCATGCTGGGTGGATCCCGGTCGGGCGCATGCAGGAGTCTGTCTGACTGCCTCCCCGTTTCCAACTTCAGAAAAATACAAAAAAAAAAAAAAAAAGATCAGCTGTGAGATAAGTTGCTAATAATACTCTAGGTTCTAAGTGTTTGCAATCTATTTACTTGTCTGGTTTTTCAAAAAATAAGTAGAACATTTTAGATGATTCCTGCAATAATATAGCTCACCCTTAACATGCATTTTGAGTGGGATAGTAAAAGGGGCACTACAGCACTGTGTATGCCTATGAGAGGGTGGGCTTTGGAGAGGGGCTTTCTTCTCATTCCCTACTTGAGGTCTGAGGGTAAGCTCTAAAGTGCCATTTTGGTACATCCATTTCAGAATTCCACAGAAATTTGAATTATGCCCTAGAAGTGTGAACTATTTTAATATAGTTGAGGGTTCATATTTTGCCCTTTGGACTAAAAAAGAAGAGCAAGAATCTAACTCTAGGTCCTAAGCAAGAAAGTCCTGGACTACTGAAGACAGTGATTGGAAGAACTTGTGAAGCTTGAACCCTTTATAATGTCCCTGTATTGATTATTTCTATTTCCCCTCTTATAATAATGATTACCATATATTGAGTATGTAGAATGTTTCAGGCACTCTTTTCAGCACTTTATTTATTTATTTATTTATTTATTTATTTATTTATTTATTTTTACAGAGGCAGAGTCAGAGAAAGGGATAGATAGGGACAGACAGACAGGAACGGAGAGAGATGAGAAGCATCAATCATTAGTTTTTCATTGCAACACCTTAGTAGTTCATTGATTGCTTTCTCATGTGTGCCTTGACCGTGGGGCTGTAGCAGACCAAGTAACCCCTTGCTTGAGCCAGCAACCTTGGGTCCAAGCTGGTGAGCTTTTGCTCAAACCAGATGAACCCGCGCTCAAGCTGGTGACCTTGGGGTCTAGAACTTGGGTCCTCCGCATCCCAGTCCGACGCTCTATCCATTGCACCACCGCCTGGTCAGGCTCTTTTCAGCACTTTAGATACATTACCTTATTTTCATCCTTATTTCAACCCAGTGAAAGAGGTATTATCCCTGTTTTTCAGATGAAAAAATAAGACACAAGTTAAGTCACTTGCACAAAGTCATACAGCTAGTAAGAGGCAGAGTCAGTATTGGAATTCAGGTCTTGCTCTCTTAATCACCATACTATAATTCTATCTATAAGACTATTTTTCTTAAAAACAGATATTTTGAATAAGATAAACATAATGTCATTAGCATGGATTCCTAATCAGATAAAACATCACATGGTAGAATATGATTTACTGACTTTTTTTTAAGTAAGAGTAGGGGAGATAAAGAGACAGACTCCTGCAGGCACCCCGACCAACATCTACCTGGCATCTCCCACCTAGGGCCGATGCTCTGCCCATCTGGGGCTGCTTGCAGCTGAGCTATTTTTAGCACCTGAGGTGGAGGCTCAACGGAGCCGTCCTCAGTGCCCTAGACTGATGCAATTGAATCAATTGAGCCATGGCTAGAGGAGGGGAAGAGAAAGAGAAGGGCGTGAGGGAGGGGAAGAGAAGCAGATGGTCACTTCTTTTGTGTGCCCTGTCTGGGAATCTAACCTGGGATGTTTATACACCGGGCCGAGGCTCTATCCACTGAGCCACGGCCAGTAGAATATGATTTAAAGAAATAAGTATATGACTATAGTGGCTCTGTTTTTAATCATACTTGTTAAAACTTCCAGTAGAGATTGAAGAGTAAGGATCATTTGGGAATTATTTTTGTGTGTGTTTTCAGACATGTCTTGAAGACATCCTCAGAGCACAGATGCATGGGTATCCAGAAAGATTGCAACCCAAGATGATGTTACGTAAGGCAGAGTGTCTGGTGACTCTGGGGAGACTACAGGAGGCAAGCCAAGTCATCAGTGATCTTGAAAGGAACGTGGCTGTCAAACAAACCCTAACAGCTTCCCAGTTTCAGATTCAGCAGGGAACCCTCTGTCGTCTGAAAATGAAGGTACAAGAAAAGGAGAATCTCACAGAAAGCTCCCCAGCAGTTCTCACCAATGCGTTTGAGGAGATGAACCTGAGGGAAGAGAATGAACAAATTTCCAGTGCCTCATCATCTGTCGGCTTATGCACAGACCCTTTAAAAGGCCGCTGTCTGATTGCCACAAAAGATATTCTCCCAGGGGAGCTCCTGGTGAAGGAGGATGCTTTTGTGAGTGTTCTTAACCCAGGGGAAATGCCACCACTACATTATGGCCTGGACAGCAAGTGGGACACCAGAGTTGCCAATGGGGATCTCTACTGTCACCAGTGTTTGAAGCACACTTTGGCCACAGTTCCCTGTGATAGATGCAGCTATGCCAAGTATTGCAGCCCAGAATGTATGCAGCAGGCCTGGGAGCGCTACCATAGTACAGAGTGTTCTCTAGGGGGACTGCTTCTCGCACTAGGGGTCTTTTGCCACATTGCCCTGAGGTCAACTCTTTTAGCTAGATTTGAGGATGCTGGCCAAGTTACAAGGAAGCTGTGTGATGAGATTAGTAACAAGGACATCGCTTTACCTGAAAGCGAGAATCTGGTACAAACATTCAGCTATGACCTGGGCGGGGAGATTGAGAAAAATGGCAAAACAGTTGAGACCCCAATTCCTGGATGTGATATTAATGGGATTTATAAAAATAATTATAATGCTGTCTTCAACCTTTTGCCCCATACTAAAAATCATAGCCCAGAGCACAAGTTCCTCTGTGCTCTGAGTGTTTCTGCACTGTGCAGGCAGCTAGAGGCAGCCCACCTACAGACGAGCCTGAAGTCCTCTCAGCCAGAAGCAGCAGCAGTCCCTGCGATGTGTCAAGAGTTGCATATTTGGGGCGTGGCCATGCTGAGACACATGTTACAGCTACAGTGTAATGCTCAGGCAATAACTGCCATACAGCAAACAGGTAAGGGGGAAACTCTTCTGCCTTACAAGATTGTTCTTGATGTAGCTAATGTCTGGGGAGAAAGAGCTATGAAGAAATAGATCAGGTAGTTTCATGGGAAAACATTATCATGATTATGCCATTGAGAAGCTATGTGACCTAACAAATTATTTGATCACACTCTGCCTTAGTTTTCCCATCTTTAAAGTGGGTGGTTTAATCCCAGCGTTGTAAAGATATATTAAAGATATATTTGTTTGTAAAAATACTTTAAAGTTAAAAACTCGACCCTGGCCCATTGACTCAGTAGTAGAGCATCAGCCCAGTGTGTGATGTCCCAGGTTCTTTGTTTTGTTTTGTTTTTACAAGGACAGAGAGAGAGTCAGAGAGAGGGATAGGGACAGACAAACAGGAACAGAGAGAGATTAGAAGCATCAATCATCAGTTTTTTCGTTGCGACACCTTAGTTGTTCATTGATTGCTCTCTCATATGTGCCTTGACCATGGGCCTTCAGCAGACCGAGTAACCCCTTGCTTGAGCCAGGGGCCTTGGATCCAAGCTGGTGAGCTTTTTGCTCAAGCCAGATGAGCCCGTGCTCAATCTGGCGACCTCAGGGTCTCGAACCTGGGTCCTCCACATCCCAGTCCGACGCTTTATCCACTGCACCACCGCCTGGTCAGGCTGATGTCCTAGGTTTGAGTCCTGCTCAGAGCACACAGGAGAAACAACCATCTGCTTCTCCACCTTGCCAATTAGTTCAAGCAAGTGGGCCTCAGGTGCTGAGGATGGCTCCATGGCCTCCACCTCAGGTTCTAAAAAAATGGCTCAGTTGCTGAGCAAAGGAGCAAGGGCCCCAGGTGGGCAGAGCATCACCCCCTAGTGGGCTCGCCAAGTGGATCCCTGGTTGGGGCACATGCGGGAGTCGGTCTCTCTGCCTCCCCTCCTCTCACTAAAAAATAATAAATAAACAAATTTTTTAAAAAGTTAAAAACCCTATTTTCTTATTGATTTTTTATTGTGGCCTGACCTGTGGTGGCGCAGTGGATAAAGCGTCGACCTGGAAATTCTGAGGTTGCCGGTTCAAAACCCTGGGCTTGCCTGGTCAAGGCACAGATGGGAGTTGATGCTTCCAGCTCCTCCCCCCTTCTCTCTTTCTGTCTCTCCACTCTCTCTGTCTCTCCCTCTCCTCTCTAAAATGAATAAATAAAAAATTAAAAAATTAAAAAAAAAAACAACTTGGGATTTTTTATTGTGTCAGGAAACTAAATAGTTAAACAAGACTGCAGAAAGAACAGGTTCTGTAGTTAAGGTATCAGAATTTTAGCTAGCTCAATGTGACTGGGGTTCTCTGTCTCTTCTCTTTCCAATTGACAAATTTTTCTCATTCTTCTGTTTCAAATTTCCAGAAGAGCTTTTCACATGATGCTAACATGAGCTGCTGACCAGCCTGTGTTCAGGCTGGCCACTGGTCAGGCGGCCAGCAGTCCTGGGGCCATTTCTTTCTTTTTTTTTTTTTTCCAAAGCCTGAAACGGGGAGAGACAGTCAGACAGACTCCCGCATGCGCCCGACGGGGATCCACCCGGCACGCCCACCAGAGGCCACGCTCCGCCCACCAGGGGGCGACGCTCTGCCGCGACCAGAGCCACTCTAGCGCCTGGGGCAGAGGCCAAGGAGCCATCCCCAGCGCCCGCCTGGGCCATCTTTGCTCCAATGGAGCCTCGGCTGCGGGAGGGGAAGAGAGAGACAGAGAGGAAGGAGGGGGTGGGGGTGGAGAAGCAAATGGGCGCTTCTCCTATGTGCCCTGGCCGGGAATCGAACCCGGGTCCCCCGCACGCCAGGCCGATGCTCCACTGCTGAGCCAACCGGCCAGGGCCCTGGGGCCATTTCTAGACACAGCCCAGCCCAGCCCTGCTTTTCTGAACCAGGATATATAAGGCTGTTTAAAGTAAATGGGGAGGTTGGATGTGCCCAGCATCATGAGTGACATTTTTAATATGAATGTACTGACAACAGATCTATTAGAAAAGAAATGTTTATTTCCAGTATTTCTGTCATATCTCTATTTTAATAGATAATGTCTTTCAATTCAATCAGTTCATTATATTTTTTGAATTTTCTGATTAATTGTTGTGGGAGAAATTAGGTGTTAACCAAACCCAGGATTTATAGACAGATTAATATTAAATGTGGCTTAGCTAAACTAAACATGTTTTAGCTCTTTGATCTCATATTAGGTAGTGTAGAATTTTGTCAACCTTTTGTTTATAGATTATCTTTCATTTTAATTCAGCTGTCAAGTTATGTGGTATATAGGTGATTCACTAGAGGTATTTTGGGGCCAGACTCTCTTCCCGTCCTGCAGCACATGGACATCCAATAATAACCCTGGCTTCATCCCATGGTACCACCAAATCACATTGCAAGCCTGTCTCCATTTTCTTTTCTGCCTACTTTTGCTTCTTTAAACTATTGCTACCTTCTAAAACACATCTGTTGAGTGTTTTCCCAGAATTACCTTTTCCTTGGTACATTCACTAGCATTTTAAAAAAAATACAGTTTTCATTTTGTTTTGTTTTTCTGAACACGACGAAGAGTATATGGGCTTCCAGATTATAATGGCAGAAAGTAACCAAGTCTTGATTCCGTTGTGTCTTGCCTCAAAACTACTTAATAAAACACAGAAAAGACACAAATGTCAGTAGCTCTGAAAACTGTGGAAACTATTTTCCAGGTAAACAATAGCACTGACCCATAACTCAGGCTGAGTCCCTGATGCAGAATGGCTGGGCTCGCCAGACAAAAGAAGGTGTTTTCCATCTGCTTTCCTCCATTGACCTACCCCTTATACTAAAAAAGATGTTTGTGCTCAATGTGCATGACACTTCACTACACTCAGTTTTTTATTTGCATAAGAAGTTTTGGGTAAATTTTTCACAAGTTATTAAGAGGGAATTTTTAGATTGTAAGAGTACTATAGCCAGAAATATTTGTATTTGATATGGGTGGTAAGGACTAGAGAAATTAGAGAAATAGATATATACCATAATACTGGCCACCTGGAGTGATGGAAAGAGGATTGAAGACTCTGGCTTCATCTAGAAGGTTCTAATATATTATGCATCATTTATTCTTATTTATATGATGTTTTATCTTATTGTTGTTATTTTTTTTGACAGAGGGACAGACAGGTACAGACAGACATGAAGAGAGAGAGGAGAAGCATCGATTCGTTGTGGCACCTTAGTTGTTCATTGATTGTGTTCTTGTGTGTCTTGACTGGGGGGTTACAGCAGAGCGAGTGACCCCTTGCTCAATCCAGTGACCTTGGGCTCAAGCCAGCAACCTTGGGCTTCAAGCCAGCAACCTTTTGACTCAAACCAGCGACCCTGCGCTCAAGCCGGTGAGCCTACACTCAAGCTGGATGAGCCCGTGCTCAAGCTGGCAACCTCTGGGTTTTGAACCTGGGTCCTCTGTGTTTCAGTCCGATGCTCTATCCACTGCACCACTGCCTGGACAGGCATATTTGATGTTTTAAATATAAAGCATTTTTTAAAAAAATAGTTCATAGGCCCTGGCCGGTTGGCTTAGTGGTAGAGCGTCGGCCTGGCGTGCGGGGGACCCGGGTTCAATTCCCGGCCAGGGCACATAAGAGAAGTGCCCATTTGCTTCTCCACCCCTGCCCCCCCTCCTTCCTCTCTGTCTCTCTCTTCCCCTCCCGCAGCGAGGCTCCATTGGAGCAAAGATGGCCCGGGCGCTGGGGATGGCTCCTTGGCCTCTGCCCCAGGCGCTAGAGTGGCTCTGGTCGCGGCAGAGCGACGCCCCGGAGGGGCAGAGCGTCGCCCCCTGGTGGGCAGAGCGTAGCCCCTGGTGGGCGTGCCGGGTGGATCCCGGTCGGGCGCATGCGGGAGTCTGACTGTCTCTCCCCGTTTCCAGCTTCAGAAAGAAAAAGAAAAGAAAAAAAAAAAATAGTTCATAGAACAAAAGATAGGAAGATGATAAAAATCAGTCTATAATAGTAAATGTAAATGTACCTATCTATCCCTCTCTCTGCCTCTCTCTCTGTCCCTGTAAAAAAAATAATAATAATAACCAGCTTAGATTGCCCCCTGGTAGGCATGCCGGGTAGATCCGGTCGGGCTCAAGTGGGAATCTGTCTCTCTGCCTCCCCGCGTCTAACTTTGGAAAAATACAAAAAAATAAAATAAAATTACCAGCTTCGTTCCTGGCTGGGTAGCTCAGTTGGTTAGAGCATCATACCAATCTGCCAAGGATGCAGGTTTGATCCCCGGTCAGAGCACATACAAGAGCTTAACCCCTATTAAACAAATCTTTCAGAATGAGTCAAAAAATTAAAATCCAATTTTACTCTGTTTACAAAAGTGACATCTATAACAATATAACAACACAAAGTAATTGGGAAGACTTGTTAGGAATCATGAGCCATTATTAGGGAATTAGTAGTAGTATTGTGCAAGTCATTAAAATAACTTTCCTCCCACTTTTCAAAGTTCTTCTGGCTGGTCTAGTAATCAAATTAACCAGAGACAGATTAACAGGAGAAAATGTCTGACATTCACTGTAGATGTACATGCAGAGGTGCCATGAATATGAGACCCACTGGATAGTCAAGGCTCGTTTGCCATTCTGGAGCTAGGGAGAAGGAGGGGTTTGTGGTTTGGGACTTCTAAGGGCAGGGAGGCCATTTACACGGAGATGGAAAAGCAGATGTTTGGGAAATGTTTCCTAGGCCATCTTTAACAATGTGACACAGAAAACTTTGAACAAATAGGCATTGTTCCTATCACACACTAGTTCATATTAAACTAGTTATCTGTGATAGCTCCCTTCCTAGAGCAGGCTCACTATCTACATTCCTTTTACACAGCCAGAGGGAAGGTTAAAGGTTTTTCCTGAGTTTTTTTTGTTTCTTAAAAATAACCAGGTTAGCCTGACCCGGCAGTGGCACAGTGGATGGAGTGTCATACTGGAATGCAAAGGATCCAGGTTCAAGACCCCAAGGTTGCCAGCTTGAACACGGGCTCATCTAGCTTGAGCAAAAAGCTCACCAGCTTGGACCCAAGGTCGCTGGCTTGAGCAAGGGGTCACTCGGTCTGCTGAAGGCCCACGGTCAAGGCACATATGAGAGAGTAATCAATGAACAACTAATGTGTTACAACGAAAAAACTGATGATTGATGCTTCTCATCTCTCTGTTCCTGTCTGTCCCTATCTATCCCTCTCTCTGTCCCTGTAAAAAAAATAATAATAATAACCAGCTTAGATTGCCCCCTGGTAGGCATGCCGGGTAGATCCGGTCGGGCTCAAGTGGGAATCTGTCTCTCTGCCTCCCCGTGTCTAACTTCGGAAAAATACAAAAAAATAAAATAAAATTACCAGCTTAGTTCCTGGCTGGGTAGCTCAGTTGGTTAGAGCATCATCCCAATCTGCCAAGGATGCAGGTTTGATCCCTGGTCAGAGCACATACAAGAATAAACCAGCCTGATTGGGTGGTGGCACAGTGGATAGAGCGTCAGACTGGGATGCGTAGGACCCAGGTTCGAGACCCGAGGTTGCCAGCTTGAGCACGGGCTCATGTGATTTGAGCAAAGCTCACCAGCTTGGACCCAAGGTCACTGGCTCGAGCAAGGGGTTACTCGGTCTGCGGCAGCCCCACGGTCAAGGTACATAATCAATGAACAACTAAGGTGTCGCAACAAAAAACTAATGATGATGCTTCTCATCTCTCTCTGTTCCTGTCTGTCTGTTCCTATCTATCCCTCTCTCTGACTCTCTCACTGAAAAAAAAAAAAAAAAGAATAAACTAGTGAGTGCATAAGTAAGTAGAACAACAAATCAATATTTCTTTCTCTCTCTATCTTCTCCCCCGCTCTCCCCCTCCCTTTCTCTCTCTCTCTTTCTCTCTAAAATCAATCAATTAAAAAATACTTTTAAATAACCAGCTTAAACTAGTCAGTATCCCAAAAGCATATTTTGGGTGACAAACTGCTCCCATTCAATATGAAACAGTAGAACTCAAGGTAAGATATCTAGTGAAATCAAGAATGCATTTTATTTTTATAAAGGAAACTCCACACTAAAATATGTTATCAGCCTTAGCCAGTAGTGGGATTCAGCTGGTTTGCACCAGTTCGGCAGAACCGATATCTAATTTTTTGCTGAGTTCGGAGAACCAGTTGTTAAAATGGCACTTGTAATCAGGGTTTTCTCCACGGTGGGCACCTGGGCAGCCACCCAATGTGAAAATCACAAATTTACATTCCTCACTCTTTTTTAACATTCATCTGTGCAACAGTGTATTCTAAGTACCTGTAGTAATGTTCATTCCATCCATAAGTGAAAAAAATTGCAAGTGAGGATGCCAATCAAGAAGCAATATGGAAATATCTTAACAGTTTTACTGTTTTTTGTCAGGTATTATTTAATATTTTTTTATTATTATTTTAAAACTTTCTTATAACAATCTAGTTTTGTGTATCTCTTTTACTGTTATTTAAGTATCAAATGCATGAAATAATGAACTACCTTTTGGTATATCATTTTTATATACTTAAAATGGTCATTAGGGCAGAGAACTGGTTGGTAATTTATTTGAATGCCACTACTGACCTTAGCTCTCAGAAACAGAGATTGTGTCCATAAAACAAAAATGATTAAGTATATAAGAAGAAACTAGGAAAATTTTACAGCTGTGAAAACCTTAAATATACCACTCTGACTTTGATCAACAATATTAAAAATAGTCTAGAAACCAACATAACACAATAAGCTGGGGGATTCAGTAGATATATCGATCAAAACTTATATCCTGCCTGACCAGGTGGTGGCGCAGTGGATAGAGCGTCGGACTGGGATGCTGAGGACCCAGGTTTGAGACCCCGAGGTCGCCAACTTGAGCGCGGGCTTATCTGGTTTGAGCAAAGCTCACCAGCTTGAACCCAAGGTCGCTGGCTCGAGCAAGGGGTTACTCGGTCTGCTGAAGGCTGTGGTCAAGGCACATATGAGAAAGCAGTCAATGAACAACTAAGGTGTTGCAATGCGCAGTGAAAAACTACTGATTGATGCTTCTCATCTCTCCGTTCCTGTCTGTCTGTCCCTGTCTATCCCTCTCTCTGACTCTCTGTCTCTATAAAAAAAAAATCCAATAATTGTGGAAGAAGTTACAAAAATATTTCCATAAGAACAAGCCAGACCCACTCTTTTCTGTGTAAGTTCTTTAAAACTGTTAAGGAACATACTTAGCCACATTTATAAAAATTAAAGAAAAAGCATCTTTTTTTTTTTTTTAATTAATTATTTTTATTTATTTTATTTTTTTTTTTTTTTACAGAGACAGAGAGAGAGTCAGAGTGAGGGATAGACAGGGACAGACAGACAGGAACGGAGAGATGAGAAGCATCAATCGTTAGTTTTTTCGTTGCGCATTGCGACACCTTAGTTGTTCATTGATTGCTTTCTCATATGTGCCTTGACCGCGGGCCTTCAGCAGACCGAGTAACCCCTTCCTGGAGCCAGCGACCTTGGGTCCAAGCTGGTGAATTTTTGCTCAAACCAGATGAGCCCACGCTCAAGCTGGCAACCTCGGGGTCTCGAACCTGGGTCTTGCGCATCCCAGTCTGACGCTCTATCCACTGCGCCACCGCCTGGTCAGGCAGAAAAAGCATCTTTTAAGGAACAGATGGCTCTTTTTTTTTTTTTTAAACAGGGACAGAGAGAGGGATAGATAGGGACAGACAGACAGGAAGGGAAAGAGATGAGAAGCATCAATCATCAGTTTTTCGTTGAGACACTTTAGGTGTTCATTGATTGCTTTCTCATATGTGCCTTGACCGCGGGCCTTCATTAGATCGAGTAACCCCTTGCTCGAGCCAGTGACCTTGGGTCCAAGCTGGCGAGCTTTTTTTTTTGCTCAAGCCAGATGAGCCTGTGCTCAAAATGGTGACCTCAGGATCTCGAACCTGGGTCCTCCACATCCCAGTCCAGCGCTCCATCCACTGGGCCACCGCCTGGTCAGGCAAGATGGCTTTTGTACAATATAAACTATGCCAGGGCGCGGGGAACCTAGAACTCTTTCTCAGTCACTCTGCAAAACCAAGAATAAAAATTAAAACTATAGACCAATCTCACTTGTGAATATAACTGTTGGAACCCTGAATAAATCACTGCCATATCATATCCAGCAGTTGTTAAAGGAATAATAATATATATATGACCAAATAGGGTTGCTTCCAGAAATGCAGGGATATTTTAATCTGTAGGTATAGTAAAGAAGGCTTGGATAATTGCAGAGACATACTTAGATGGAGAGATTGAAAACGATAAACATAGGCCTGGCCAGGCAGTGGCGCAGTGGATAGAGCGTCAGACTGGGATGCGGAGGACTCAGATTCAAGACCCCGAGGTCACCAGCTTGAGTGCAAGCTCATCTGGTTTGAGCAAGGTTCACCTGCTTGAGCCCAAGGTCACTGGCCCGAGCAAGGGGTTATTCGGTCTGCTGTAGCTCCCCAGTCAAGGCACGTATGAGAAATCAAGCAATGAACAACTAAGGAACCGCAATGAAGAATTGATGTTTCTCATCTCCCTTCCTGTCTGTCCCTATCTGTCCCTCTCTCTGACTCTCTCTGTCCCACAAGAAAAAAAAAATGAAAAGGATAAACTTGGTAGTCTTCCACATTAACCTAATCAGTCTAATGCAGTTTCAAACAAAATCATAATTAGATTTTTCTTGGAATTTGACAGTAATTCTGAAGTTCATCTTGATTAAGTGGATGAGAATAGCCTTTTTTGTTTTAAAGAGTATTGAAGGGGCTTGGTAGTATCAGATTTCATATCAGGATTGAGCTGCAATAATTAAAAACTGTATGGTACTGATATGACAGTATTAGATTCTTTAAATCATTAAAAAGTTAAATATTTTAGCCCTGGCTGGGTTGCTCAGTGGATAGGGCATTCTCCAGGTGTGCCAAGGTAGCGAACTTGATCCTTAGTCAGGGCATATACAAGAAGCAATGAGCGCACAACTAAATAGAGCAGCTAACTGGAACAATGAGTCGATGCTTCTGTCTCTCCCTTCCTCTCTCCCTCCTTTCCTCTCCCCCCCCCCCCCCCAAATCAGTGGAAAAATTAAAAAACAAACAAAAAGAAGAGCTAGCGTTTGTTTTCCCTGCCCTTGAATCCGGGCCCGCCCTGCAACTTGCTTAGATCAGTGGAATGCAGTAGAAGTGAGTGACCTTATGTGACTTATGAATCTAAGCCTCAAAAGACCTTGCAACTTCCCTTGTCACCTTCTTAAAATGATGATGCGGCCATGAGAACAAGCCTGGGCTAGCCTCCACGAGGATAAAAGACATGTGCCATATGAAGGCAATCATGTGAGTTATCCCAGGCACCACCAGCAGGAAAACCATTCAGCTAAGCTCAGGCAGAGTTGCCGGTGCACAGCAATGTAAGCAAATGAAATAGTTATTTTAACACTTCTGACCTCCAGAAACCCACAATCAAAAATTAAAATGTGAATGACAAAATGAGAGAACATTGCTAGCAACTATACAATTCTTAAAATCAACTTTTTAAAGTATGTATAGTGAAAACCATACCCCTGTGTTTTGGTCGTTCGACCCCCGCCGGGGTCGCGACCCACAGGTTGAGAACCGCTGAGATAGAAGGTGATGGAAGACAATTTGACTTTGGGTGAGTGGTATGCAACATAATCAAATGTCAAAATAATCTGGAGATGTTTTCTCTGAACATATGTACCCTGTTTATCAATGTCACTGCATTAAAATTAATAAAAATAAGATAAAAAAATAAAGTATGCATAGTAATGAAAATGTTTTAAAACTGGATTGTGATAATGGTCATACAACTTTTCGAAATGTAAATTTCCCCCCAAAAATCATTAAACTGGTACACTTAAAATAGGTGAATCTCATGGTAGATAAAGCTGTTAAAATATATACATAAGCAAGCACTTTTCCAAAGTAGTAATAAAGGTGATTTTAAAAAAAGGTTTTTTTTCATTTTCTATTGATTTGAGAAAGAGAAAAGCATCAACTCAGTGTTCACTTAGTTGTATACTCATTGGTTGCTTCTCATATGTGCCCTGACTGGGGATCAAACCCATAACCTCCACATGTCAGGGCAATGCTCCATCCACTGAGCCACCTGGCCAGGGCAAGAAAAGTGGTGTTATCTAACTTCTCTCTAATAATTAAAACAAGATATCATTTTTGCTTATTAGATTGGTATAGCAGCTTTGTTGGTTTGGTCATTTTATTACTATTATTGTTATTATTTTATTTTATTTTATTTTTTTATTTATTCATTCTAGAGAGGAGGGAGAGAGAGAGAGAGAGAGAGAGAGAAAGAGAGAAAGGGGGGAGGAGCAGGAAACATCAACTCCCATATATGCCTTGACCAGACAAGTGCAGGGTTTTGAACCATCAATCTCAGTGTTCCCAGGTCGACGCTTTATCCACTGCGCCACCAGAGGTCAGTCTGTTATTATTATTATTTGCATTTAAGATTAGGGTGTAAGGAAATGGCCATGATATAGTAACTGAAAAAAGTAATTTACAAATTGCACCATATTGCCAATTATGTTAAGAATTTAACAGAAAAGTCTAGAAAAAAGACTATAAGAAAATATACCAGAATGTTATACCTAGCCAATAGGATTATAATTGACTTTATTTGCCCTGGTGGGGTAGCTCAGTTGGTTAGAGCATCATCCCAATATGCCAAAGTTGCAAGTTCAATCCTCAGTCAGGGCACATGCAAGAATCAACTAATGAATTCATAAATCAGTGGAATAACAAACTGATGTTTTCTCTCTTTCTCTCTCAAATCAATCAATAAAAATTTTTTTAAACAATTGAATTTCTTTTTTCTATAATTTTTAGTTTTAAATTTTTTCTGGCCTGCCCTATGGTGGAACATGTGGATAAAGCATCGACCTGGAATGCTGAGGTCGCAGGTTCAAAACCTGGAGCTTTCCCAGTCAAGGCACATATGAGAGTTGATGCTTCCTGCTCCTCCCCCACTTCTCTCTCTCTCTCTCTCCCTCCCTCTCTCTCCCTGTCTCTCCCCTCTCCCTCGTCTCTCTGAAATGAATGAATAAAATCTAAAAATTTTTTCTAGCTACCATGTATTCTTTTTGTAACTTTAATTTTTAAAATAGTAATTCAAATGATACAATTTTTTTTTTTGTATTTTTCTGAAGTAAGAAGCGGGAAGGCAGAGAGACTCCTGCATGCGCCCGATCAGGATCCACCTGGCATACCCACCAGGGGGCGGTGCTTTGCCCATCTGGGGCATTGCTCTGTTGCAACCGAAGCCATTCTAGCACCTGAGGCAGAGGCCATAGAGCCATCCTCAACACCCAGGCCAACTTTGCTCCAGTGGAGCCTTGGCTGCAGGAGGGAAAGAGAGAGATAGAAAGGAGAGGGGGAAGGGTGGAGTAGCAGATGGGTGCTTCTCCTGTGTGCCCTGGCTGGGAATTGAACCTGGGACTTCCACACACCGGGCTGACTCTCTACCACTGAACCAACCGGCTAGGGCCTCAAATGATATAAATATTTTTATATGAACATTTAAAAATTGTTTATTGATTGATTTTTAGAGAGAGAGGAAGGGAGGGGAGGGAGAGACAGAGAAAGAGAGAAACACTGATCTGTCCCTGTAATGTGCCCTGACTAGGGATCAAACTGGCAACCTCTGTGCATTGGGACAGAGCTCAAACCAACCGAGCCATCTTGCCAGGGCTTATATGAACATTTTTTGAAATTTTATTTATTGATTTTGGAGAGAGGGGTAGGGAGAGAGAGAAACATGGATCTGTTGTTCCACTTAATTCGTGCACTCATTGTTGATTCTTGTATGAAGGATCGAACCCACTACCTTAGTATATCAGGTCAATGCTCTAACCAATGGAGCTACCTAGCCAGGGCATATGACACGATACATATCGCCAAATTGCCCTCCAATAAAGTTGTACGTACCAGTTACATGCCTACTAGCAATGTTCACTTTTATTTTTTAATTCAGACAAACTGTTTTAGGCTGCTCTTTTTTGTATGTTGTTTGTTTTTTTAATGTGGGTTTTTTGGGGGTTTTTTTTGTATTTTTCTGAAGTGTGAAGCAGGAAGGCAGAGAGACTCCTGCATGCACCCAGCTGGGTTCCACCCAGCATGCCCACTAGGGTCAATGCTCTGCCCATCTGGAGCGTTTCTCTGTTGCAACCTGAGCCGTTCTAGCACCTGAGGTGGAGGTCATGGAGCCATCCTCAGCGCCCTGGGGCCAACTTTCAATGGAGCCTTGGCTGTGGGAGAGGAAGAGAGAGAGATAGAGAGGAAGGAGAGGGGGAAGAGTGGAGAAGCAGGTGGGCGCTTCTGTGTGCCCTGTCTGGGAATCAAACCTGGGACTTCCACATGCTGAGTTGATGCTCTACCATTGAGCCAACCGCCCAGGGCTAGTCTGCTCATATTTCTAATCTTGTTATATCCCTTTTTATTATTTCTTTGGGGTTCCAGCACCTCCCAATTTAGTGTTCTCACTGAATTTCATTAGCAGCAATTTCATTAATAGCACAGAAGGATTAAAGCATTAACTAGGATAGCCCGACACAAACCTATAAAAATGTGTGTGTTTATCTTTGCATACATTCTATTTAATCAAAGTTCCTCAAAAATCTCTCTTTGGTACTGAAGGGTCAGAATTGACCACTGATATTCTAAACCTTGGTATTTATGATTTTATCTCGTGGGAATGGCACATTTGTGATGTAGCTGAATTCATGTCATAACAAGGCTTAAGAAGGTTCTGTGTAGGTTCGGATCAATTCACTGCCCTTTGCTTTCACTCTTCAACAACCAAGGAATTTACTTCACTTTGGATCCTTGATTACTTGATATACACATAGATTTCTTGTTTTGTAAAATATTTACCGAGTCCCTGGCCAGTTGGCTCAGTGGTAGAGCATCAGCCTGGCATGTGGATATCCTGGGTTCGATTCCCAGTCAGGGCACACAGGAGAAGTGACCATCTGCTTTTCCCCCCTCCCACTCTTCTCTCTCTTTCTCTTGCTCTCCCTCAGCTATGGCTTGATTGGTTCAAGCACATTGGCCAGGCACTAAGGATGGCCCTTGGAGCCTCCACCTCTGGGACTAAAAATAGCTCAGTTGCAGTGCATCGCTCCAGATGGGCAGAGGATCAATCACAGACGGGGGTTGCTGGGTGGATCCCGGTCAGGGCGCACGCATGCAGGACTCTGTCTATCTCCCCTCCTCTTACTTGGAGAAAAAATAAAAAGTAAAATATTGCCTGATCTGTGATGGCACAGTGGATAAAGCGACGACCTGGAAATGCTGAGGTCGCCGGTTCAAAACCTTGGGCTTGCCTGGTCAAGGTCATATGGGAGTTGATGCTTCCAGCTCCTCCTCCCTTCTCTCTCTCTCTGTCTGTCTCTCTCTCCTCTCTCTCTATCTCTCTCTCTCCTCTCTAAAAATGAATAAATAAAAAAAGATATAAAAAAAAGTTAAATATTTACCATAATGGATATATACTAAGTATTGTGAATGAATTATTTTTTTTCTTTACTTGAATTCTATTTTAAATGCACTAGGGATATTAGCAATTACTCTTTGGTAAAATAAAGACTCATTCTCTTTTTTTGTATGTTCTTTTACACAAAATGTCGCATATTAAACATGGTTAATAAGGCGCATACATAGTCTCACTTTCTATTATCTACTAATAGATGACTAATGCAAAATTTTGAATAATTTTTTAAAATCAATACTTAATTTTTTAGAAATAATTAGAGAGAGACTCAACCCTGACATAAATACTCATCGGACTCAGTTCCTGGGCCTACTTCTGTTAGAGGATGACTTATAAATAATTCATGAAGCTGACATTACTCACTGTGTTGTGATCATTTTTTCTGGGAAAATCTTAGCAGCTGTTCTAATATAGATTGCCAGTTATCAGTAGTTGGGAATGCATGTCAACTTTTAATTATGCAGAGGCTGATTATTCAGACCACAAACTGTTCGTGCCCTGTCCTGCTCCTTCCTGCTGCCCACCTTTTAGCATTTTCACTGCTCATTAGCACGTCGACAGGACGGGGAAGCATTGGACAGGATGGAGGAGGGGAAGCCAAAATCCCTTAAACACTGAGGAGCAGCTCTGATGAAAGATTTCAATACAATTTGTAGAATTGTTGACTAAAATTAAATCATTTGGATTCTCTGTGAATTTTATTTGTTCTATTCTTGTTCTCCATAGCAATAGATAATAGACTGGTCTGCAGAGACTACATTATTCCTATATTTCATGTTTTCCTTTTTGGAACATTTTCACATGATGGTTCATGATATTTTCTCTATTCATTACATTTGTACCTAAACTACTTTCTTTAGAGATTGGTGTTTTGAGATTTCTGGCATATACAGTGAGACCACCGTTATCTGATGGTTTTTCAGTTTTCCAGAAAGCTGAACATTTCCCTTTAAATACCAGTATCTTTCATAATTCAAGCAATTTTGTTGGAAATAAGATTTTCTCTTACTAAAGCCAAGGCCACTGAGCACAATTTAAGCCTTTCTGGATGCCCAGCTTATCTGTATATTGTGCCTGTCCCTGAGATATGGGTGGCTATTACACAAACCCAGTCAGGTGTGCTGTCAGTCTAGGAACGTCTGGTTAAGTGAAGTGCTGCAGTTATAGTATAATTTGAATGGTACAGTGTTTTTATTTGTCTTAAGGCTGTTAATTCTGTAAGTTTTCTGTCTCCTCCAGTCTGTCACCTGTCTCTTTGGTCATTGTCAAAACCTGCCTCTTGGCCCTGGCCGGTTGGCTCAGTGGTAGAGCGTCGGCCTAGCGTGCAGAGGTCCCTGGTTCGATTCCTGGCCAAGGCACACAGGAGAGGCGCCCATCTGCTTCTCCACCCCTCCCCCTCTCCTTCCTCTCTGTCTCTCTCTTCCCCTCCCGCAGCCGAGGCTCCATTGGAGCAAAAGATGGCCCGGGCGCTGGGGATGGCTCCTTGGCCTCTGCCCCAGGCGCTAGAGTGGCTCTGGTCGTGACGGAGCGACGCCCCGGATGGGCAGAGCATCGCCCCCTGGTGGGCGTGCCAGGTGGATCCCGGTCAGGCGCATGCGGGAGTCTGTCTGACTGCCTCCCCGTTTCCAGCTTCAGAAAAATACAAAAAAAAACCCTGCCTCTTATTAGTTCTCTGTTTCTGGACTGATATGGGCTGAGAAACTGAATAACTAAGCCAGTTATTCGGTTAGAACTGTGGCTAAAATAAGAGCAAGCAGGCCTGTTCCAGAGTACAGAGAACTCACATGTGACTATAAGCGCATGAGCTTTGGTGTGGAAATAAGCTCACTGCTTACAGGACTTTTTCTTCCTTCCTTCCTAATTTTCAGTCATGTAGTTAAACTGCTGGTTAATTGTGTTTCAAAGAAGACATTGTTTAAAAAAAAGAAGAGGAAGATACAAAACTATCTTGTTCGGGACATGAAACTATCTTGAGCTAGTCCAGTATTTCTTTTCAATGAGAACTACTAACTGATTTCCCATGAAGTTGAAACAGAGGGCAGAATGAGCATAAGAACTATTGATTTTTAAAAGTATATTATCAGCTTGTTTAGTTCCAGATAGTAATTAGGTTACTTGTTCTATTAACCTACCAAAGACCAGTTAAATAAAAGCACTACGACTATAAAAATCCTTGGGAAATACTAAATTCAACAGGTACTTTAGATTCTGTGTCCTCATGAACATTATGAAGGTGTCTAGCTAGAAAGCTACCTCCTGATAATTTCTTTTTTTATATTTGTTATGAATTCTAATCTTTGTGGGGGGGGTTTTTGTGTGTGTGGTATTGAGACACAACGGTTAGGTTCCCGGATCCCGGTGGACTTTTTCATATGTTCATTTGCTTTGCTTCCTGGGGACTAGAGTTTACTGTGAGTCATGTTCCATCTGACTTATATTGGATCTGGCTGTGGAGCTATGACTCAGATGGGCGTCAGGCCCATTGCCCAACTCATCTTCTGAGGAACGGATGGCGAGGCCAGGACTGATTCTGACAGTTTTTTATCCTTTCTCCTCTTGGACTTTCAGGATCTAAAGAGAACATCGTTACCGACAGCAGGCAGGTACGCCTTGCCACAGGCATCTTCCCCGTTGTCAGCCTCCTGAACCATTCGTGCAGCCCCAACACCAGTGTGTCCTTCGTTAGCACTGTCGCCACCGTTCGGGCATCACAGCCTATTGGGAAAGGGCAAGAGATTCTCCACTGTTATGGTGAGCCACCCCTCCTCACTACTGTCCACCTTGTCCAGCAGAAAAGGAATTAGAATTAGCAAACCACTGGGCAGGTGAAGACATCTGCCCAGTGATTGTTTCCTGGAAGAAACAGTGCATATTTGGGGGGAAAAAAAAGTAGGGAGTCCTTCTTCCTGGACACTATTATGTCTAAATGACATGTACATCACTGCTTCATCCCCGTAAACTTCCTATTCTGAAAATGGGCCAGAAACAACTTTTTGGCTTTGCCTTCCTGTCCCTGCAGCTGGGATGCTTATTTCCATATCTAGTTTATCTAGTTCCATGAACGTTTGGGTAAAGGGCACCTGTCACATGATGAGTAACTGACGGGACCCTCTGCTAAGCCTAAGTTTTTTAAGTAGTGCCTTAAATATTGACCAAGTGTGATCTCTCTGCAGGGCCTCACGAGAGCAGGATGAGTGTTGCTGAAAGGCAACAGAAGCTGAGGTCTCAGTATTTCTTTGACTGCAACTGCCTGGCTTGTCAAACTGAAAAGCGCGTGAGGGCTGCAGGGCCCCGGTGGGAAGCCTTCTGTTGTAACAGCTGCAGAGAGCTCATGCAGGTGAATCTCTGCTTCCTCTCTCCTCAACTTCTCCTGGAGGTCAGTTATCCAGCCCGAAGGCCATAAACCTTTATGAGGAAGCCATTGCAGTTTACAGGTGCTACAAGCAGCGCTCTCTCTTCCCTTTCAGCCCATCTTCTCCATACATTGATTACCTCTCTGCAGGATCCACAGTGAAGGTTGGATTTAGTAATCTTACAAGAGGAAGATTTGCAAGAGCAAATAACAGCAAATCCCACCTAACCTGGCTTAAGGGGGTGGGGTAGGGGACTGGGAATTTATTTGCTGAAGTAAATCACTAAAAGGTCCCAGGATAGCCTGACCTGTGGTGGCGCAGTGGATGGGGCATCAACCTGGAATGCTGAGGTCTTCAGATCTAAACCCCGGGCTTGCTATGAGTTGATGCTTCCTGCTCCTGCCCCCCTTTCTCTCTTTCTCTCTTCTCTCTAAAATCAATAAATAATATCTTTTTTTAAAAAAAATAAAATAAAATAGAATAGAATAGAATAAATAAAAGATCCCAGGATAGAGGCACTTCACATACGTTTTGATCCAGGGGCTTAGGTGTTATTACCAAGACCCAATTTTTCTCTCTACCTCCCTCAGCTCCATTTTCTCTGTTAGCTCCATCCTCAGACAGATTTCCCTCTTGTGGTGGCAAGATGACCAAAAACATGTGCTGGTCTAACAGCGGTCCAGGCAAAATTTTTTGAGTTTCATTGATTCGATTTCTGTGGCTGAAGGAAAATCAAAGTCAAATATTTTCCTCCAGCCATTTGAGCTAGAGGAAGGGGCCAGATCTGAGCCATGTGCACTCCCCCTTAGCTCCCAGGCATCGGCTATGGGAGGTGGGAGGAGGACCCTCAGAAGAAGCCAGGTTGCTGTTGCCAGACGAGGGCATAGATAATAGTACCTGTAAAACAGCCACTGTTCACCTCAGGGATTTTCTCCTCTGCCAGAGGATACAGATGTGTTAGGGGAAACATGAGTGGAACGTGGAGCTGGCTGTGTGGGAAAGCTAAAGTTGCAAACTCAAGGTCAAATGTAGGGAGGCCTCCCCTACCACCTTTTCCTATCCGTTCTCTTATGGCTTGTCCATAACTGCTAGACCTGTGTCTGTCATTCAAAGTCCTGGCCTTAAAGAGAGATGAGAGAGGGGCTATCAAGATGAAAAGAAATTGCAGACTGTACAAGTTTATTTTGGGTTGTAAAAATGAAGTCTTCGGGGGCATATGGAATTGGTTACTGTTTTTATTAGAATTGCTGCTGTCAAACCAAATCCAGTCAGGCTTTGGTCCTGGTATATTATTGCAGGAATCTCTTTCCTCCATAGGATCAGAAGCTATGGAGCGATCCTAAAATATAAGCACATGCAGTCTTGCTAACCAACTCTGATATAGGAATAAAGGTAAAACTGACTTCCACAGGGAGATGATGTGCTGAGCTGTGGCAGTGCATCGTGTGCAGAAGCAGTTAGCCGGGATCGCCTAGTCTCCCGGTTGCAGGACCTTCAGAAGCGGATTGGGATGGCCCAGAAGCTCCTCGGAAATGGTAAACTAGGTGAGACTGGGTCCCTGCTTCGGGCCGCCAGCCCCTTCCTTTTTATTCATTCTGAATGCCTCGGACTCCAGGATACCTAGTAATGATTGAAGACATGAATTTAATTATCCCCATGCCAGCCACAAGATGGCTGTGTAGGCCAGGGAGACCAAAGCCTAACCAGTTCAATTTGTGTGGTCCTTCAAAGGGGGGGCCAGATGATTTAAGCTGTAGTTCTCCTATGCATCAGATGACAATGTTTAAAGTATCCCATGACAACTAAGCAGTGGTCAGCAAACTGCGGCTGGTGAGCCACATGCGGCTCTTTGGCCCCTTGAGTGTGGCTCTTACACAAAACACCACATGCGGGAACTACCTCGATAAGGAATGTACCCACCTATATAGTTTTTAAGTTTAAAAAATTTGGCTCTCAAAAGAAATTACAATCGTTGTACTGTTGATATTTGGCTCTGTTGACTAATGAGTTTGCCGACCACTGAAGGATTGTCTCTGACCTCCATGATCTTTGTGCATATTCCAGAAGTTCAGTGTCATTTCTTTTCAGTCCAGGCCCTAGTGACCTAATTTCCTAGGAAGATTGTTCTGCCCTTAGCAGAGCCTGGAGACCCAGGGAGCCAGTCTACGATGGATACAAGTACCCTGCTTTTTTCAGAGAGGGTTGTGGAGCTCCTCATTACCCTTGAAAACTCTGCCTTAGAGCTTGATGTCATGGGAATTAATTTACCCTACTTATGAAAGTTGACCTTGGGCTTCGATTTCTGAGTCAAGAGAAATAACGACCATAAGTGGAATGTGTCATTCCATTTCAAACTTAACTTGGAAACCCAGTGTAAATGTGGGGAGGTCTCACCCCACACCATTTTCTATTGAAAGAGAAAATGTGGGAGAACAAAGCTTTATTGGAACAAGCATTATGCATTGGTCACAACCTAAAGAGACGAAGTAGGGTTTCCACATTTAGCCCAGCTAATATAGCATTTAAGAGCAGGGCTCTCATTTCTAGGCTGGGTTTGTGTCTGTAATGAGGCCCCTTTCCTTTGAATTGATAGAGCGAGCCGTTCAGCTGCTGTTGGGGTGCCAGCGTGATGCTACGAGCTTCCTGTCGGCAGAACACCGAGTAGTAGGAGAAATCGAGGACAGTCTGGCCCAGGCCTATGCTGCTTTAGGTATGGCATGGCTCTTTATTCTCTGCTCCCAGGAACAATTTTGCCTTTTGTGTTGGGTCATGACCCTAGCTTCGTCCGGTTTGTTATCTCTTAGTCTTTCAACTGAACGCCACTCTCCCTTCCATTTAGCTCTACTTACCCCCAAAATGTTCATCCACAGTTAATTGCAGCTCTTTTCTGGAACCAGATTTTTATTTCTTTACAGGGGACTGGCAAAAATCAGCTACCCATCTACAGAAGAGTCTCCGAGTGGTTGAGGTTCGCCATGGGCCGTCCAGTGTGGAAATGGGCCATGAGCTCTTCAAACTGGCCCAGATCTTTTTCAATGGGTAAGTCTTCTCTTGTTCCCTAGCACTTCGCCAGGCCACATACTGTTCTTTTATCAGGCTCTTCTGTGTGTTACTTTTTTTTCTGTGGTGCTTTTCAGCATATTGAAACTTCTTTATTTTCCCTTTAGAAGAGATCCTTTCCTTCTGTTTTGTTGAAGCTTTAGAAGTTTCTCCTGAGAGATATGGGGAAGCTCTCAGCTCTGAGGGAGTCTCCTGGGGAGACCTGCCAAGCGCCCCACCACGGCCACCCCGAGTTAGCATCCTTGGTCCTTCCTGCTTACTCATACCTCCCTTTGCGCTCTCATTCGCAGTACCCTCACTCCAGGGGCTCTGCCTGCGCCCTAGTCTGATTCTCTTTAAAGGAGTTGTTTTCAACAAGAAGTAATTTCCCAGGGAGCACTTATCAATGTCTGGAGACATTTTGGATTGTCATGACAGAGTGGAGGCCAAAGTTGCTACTAAAATATCTCATAGTGCACAGGACAGCCCCTACAGCCAAGAATGATCCAGTTTATGAATGGTGGGTAGACTTGATTCCCAAGATAGAGGCAGTCCGTTTGGTCACAGAGAAAGAGAAAAGGGCTGCAGATTTACTGCACGGGTGGACTTGGTTACCCTCAGATGAAGACTTCTGAGTAAACCTTGGGGTAAATATCAGATTAGTGCTTTGAGATTTGCCTGTTTCTCAGCATCCTAGACTTTTTACATTTTTTATTACACTGTTCTCTCTTGCAGTGTATTTGTGAAAGGTGTCTTATCTGCCCTTCTTGATTGTAAGATCCTTGAAGACAATAATTATCTTTATATTCTTCATAGTGTGAGCAGGCCCTCAATTAGTGTTTGCTTGATTGAATGAGTAGATTCACTCTCCTTACCTCCTTTGGTTCAGGTTTGCAATACCCGAAGCTCTGAGCACAATACAAAAGGCAGAAAAACTTCTACTGATGCACTGTGGCCCTAGGAATGACGAGATCCAGGAGCTACAAGAAATGAAATCCTGTTTATTGGACTTGCCACGCATCCCTGTAGGGCCTTCAGTGTAGGGTCCCAAGGGGACTTGGACCCACAGGAGAGGAGCCATGGAAGATGAGCTAAAGAGGTTCTGTTGCCACTGAGCTGTCACCAGGAAGTACAGGACTTGCCTAGCATCTGAGGGGGGAGGACTTGGAAAACATTGTGGTTGGAAAGATGGTCACGTATTTTGATGAATGTTTCTTGAAGTAATTAATTCCCCTCCAGTAAAAACTTTCAGTTCCCAGAAAAGACTTAAAACTAGTATCTGGAGAACTTAAGCCAGGGGTTCCCAAACTTTTTACACAGGGGGCCATTTCACTGTCCCTCAAACCGTTGGAGGGCCGGACTAAAAAAAAAAACTAGGGCCTGACCAAACGGTGGCACAGTGGATAGAGCGTCGGACTGGGATGCTGAGGACCCAGGTTTGAGACCCTGAGGTCACCAGCTTGAGCGCAGGCTCATCTGGTTTGAGCAAAAAGCTCACCAGCTTGGACCCAAGGTCGCTGGCTCGAGCAAGGGGTTACTCGGTCTACTGAAGGCCTGCAGTTAAGGCACATATGAGAAAACAACCAATGAGCAACTAAGGTTTCACAACGAAAAACTGATGATTGATGCTTCTCATCTTTCTCCGTTCCTGTCTGTCTGTCCCTGTCTATCCCTCTCTCTGACTCTCTCTCTGTCCCTGAAAAAAAAACAAAAAACTATGAACAAATCCCTATGCACACTGCACATATCTTATTTTAAAGTAAAAAAACAAAACGGAACAAATACAATATTTAAAATAAAGAACAAGTAAATTTAAATCAACAAACTGGCCAGTATTTCAATGGGAACTATGGGCCTGCTTTTGGCTAATGAGATGGTCGATGTCCGGGTCCATATTTGTCTCTGCTAGCCGGAACAAGTGATATGACGCGCTTCCAGAGCCGTGAGCCGTGAGGCATGCATCCTGCATCACCGGAAGTAGTACTGTACTTGAGTGATGCAGCGCTTTGTGGCGCCGCCACATATGGTGCTCCTCTCACTGACCACCAATGAAAGAGGTGCCCCTTCCGGAAGTGCGGCAGGGGCTGGATAAATGGCCTCAGGGGGCCGCATGTGGCCTGTGGGCCGTAGTTTGGGGACCCCTGGCTTAAGCCCTTTAAAAGGAGTTTAGCTAATCTGTAGGCAATCGGGATGTTTGCCTGGGGTTTTGGCTAGATGCCACCTCACTAAATGATGAGTCTGTTTCCTTGGAACATTCCTATGGTTTCTAGTAGTAATAAAATGTTGTGTACCATTCCAGTGGGAACTTGAACTCTTAGTAGTTGTATTGTAATTGAAAAATAATTATAAAGCAGGAAATCAGTGAGGCTCCTTACCTCTAGACACAGTTTTATTTATGGTATTTAGCTCCCTCAAGTCCTTTGTTAAAACTGGTGGAGTATAAATTGTGAATAGAGAAATAGCAACATGGCCTTTGGCCTGACCTTTGGTGGCGCAGTGGATAAAGTGTCAACCTGGAATGCTGAGGTTGATGGTTCAAAACTCTGGGCTTGCCTGGTCAAGGCACATATGGGAGTTGATGCTTTCTGCTCCTCCCTCTCTTTTCTCTCTCTTTTTTTCTCTCTCTCCCCTCTCTAAAATGAATAAGATATTTAAAAAAACAAACTGGTGGAGTATAAATTGTGAATCGAGAAATAAATGTGGGGCCATTTTATTGTCAGGCAATTTCTTCTTAGGATGGCAACTCCAAATTTGTTTTCCAGACCTTATTATCTGGCTTTCATTCTGTACTCTTGGCAGATTCACTGACCAAATACTAATAAAATCAAGCTTGTAGCAATGACTTTATATCACATGTGCCTATCTGAGTTCCGTTTTTTAGCAAGCCTGAAAAGAGATGACTTTTTTTCTACCGGACCTCCCCAAGCTGACAAATGAAATAGAGACTACATAAGTACTGAGAAAGAGGGGGAAAAACTTCAAAAGATGCTGACAGTATGGGCATTATTACTTCTGCTTGTGGTTTCAAACTTAAGAGACAGAGGGAGGGGGTAACTCTCTTTCACCTGGATGTGTAGCAAAGGTTTAGACCTATCCCGGCCAGAAAGCTGGGAGACTCTGTGGTTTTCAACCCCCGTGGCTGTTTCACCGCTGGTGACCAAGTGGCTCAGATGAGTTAGTAGAAAAGAATGCCACGTCCACACTGCTCTGAGAGCTTGCTCACCCTGGCCATGCCCAAGAAGTGCATGGCCAGGGTGCCCACAGCATTGGTTGCCACAGCATTATAACCAGGAAATGAATAGCCTTGAAGATGCCTGGCAAAGCTTTTTTTTTTTTCTTTTCTTTTTTTTTCAAGAAGTTGAGTGTTTGGACCACAGTTCATACTGAAACATTTGAATGAAGGGTATGCAGAATCGATTTTCTTTTCTAACTCACTCTGGCAAGGCAGGAGATTTTTGGTACAGCTAACCTTTTTAAGATTTTATTTGTTGATTTTAGAGAGAGGAGAGACAGAGAGAGCAAAGGGGGCAGGGCGAGAAATATCAACTTGTAGTAGTTGCTTTTTTTTTCTTTTTTTTTTTTTTTTTTTGTATTTTTCTGAAGCTGGAAACGGGGAGAGACAGCCAGACAGACTCCTGCATGCGCCCGACCGGGATCTACCCGGCACGCCCACCAGGGGCGACGCTCTGCCCACCAGGGGGCAACGCTCTGCCCACCAGGGGGCGATGCTCTGCCCCTCCAGGGCGTCGCTCTGTTGCCACCAGAGCCACTCTAGCGCCTGGGGCAGAGGCCAAGGAGCCATCCCCAGCGCCCGGGCCATCTTTGCTCCAATGGAGCCTTGGCTGCGGGAGGGGAAGAGAGAGACAGAGAGGAAGGAGGGAGGGGGGTGGAGAAGCAAATGGGCGCTTCTCCTATGTGCCCTGGCCGGGAATCAAACCCAGGTCCCCCACACGCCAGGCCGACGCTCTACCGCTGAGCCAACCGGCCAGGGCCAGTAGTTGCTTCTTGTATGTGCCTTGACCAGGTAAGCCCGGGGTTTTGAACCTATGCCCTCAGCATTTCAGGTCGATGCTTCATCCACTGCACCAGCACAGGTCAGGCCAGCTAACTTTTTCAAGAATAAAACTTAGTTCTATGGACAATGTTTCAAACACTTAGCGCACTTCATGTTTCTGAAAAGATCCTGTCGTGCTTTGTAAAATGGGCATACTTCCTTGAAAAGAATATATTTAGAACTTTTACATGTCAGGTCTCATTTTTATGTATATTTGAGAGCTTTCTTTAAATGCTTTATAAACTAAAGACTTTTTCTGACATTACAAATTACCTCTCTTATCTATCCATGTGTTATCCTATAGTATGTTGTCAGGGAACATTAACTTGACTGGGGGAGATCTGTGCTTCCATTACAACCTAAAGTCTGGCCTGACCAGGTGGTGGTGCAGTGGATAAAGTGTCAGACTGGGATACAGAGGACCCAGGTTCGAAACCCTGAGGACACTGGCTTGAGCGCAGGCTCATCTGATTTGAGCACAGCTCACCAGCTTGAACCCAAGATCACTGGCTTGAGCAAGGGTTCACTTGGTCTGCTGTAGCCCCCAATCAAAGCACATATGAGAAAGCAATCAATGAACAACTAAGGTGCCACAACAAAGAATTGATGCTTCTCATCTCTCTTTCTGTCCCTCTTTCTGTCTCTCTCTCTCTCTGTCACAAAAAACAAACAAAAAAAAAAACACTAAAGTCTGGTTTATTTAAGATTGTGGAGCCAGGACATACCTTCCTGGGGCGTTAGTGGTCCTTGTATGTAAACATCCCAAAGCAGAGAAGCAGTTCCTGCCTTACCATGCAGATAACTGAAAGTTCTTATCAATGGTGACTGTCTTCAGAGTTTAGATAGGCCCAGGCTATAAATATGGGCCCAGAAAATTCCTAAAGGGCTATTTATCTTTATATTAAACTTATATACTTCAAAATAGGAGGAGGAACAAGGTAACAAAAGTTAAGGATAAAGCACTTTTATTGCAAAGTATACATTGAAACCTTATAGGGACAGCCTTCATGTAATGTATAATCTGCCATCCCTCCAGGCTCTTCTTCTTCTAGGGCATTTGAACATTAAACTGGAGCATTAAGTGCCCCTGGGGTCCAGAATTTTGCCTATGAAGAGCAGGGCCCCTGTGTCTGTGTCCCTCAGTACAAAGATGAAAGGTTGGTTAAGGTGATAGTCCAGGGGGAAGGTAAGGCGGGCAGGCTGGAGCTCTGGGCTGGGGGTGGTGCTGGTGCCATCCTCATTCCATTCAAAGCCAGCTCGATGTTCTACTTGAGTAAGTTTGATAGATTTGCCCGTGATCTTGCTAAAGTCTGGTGTATCAAACAAGGATTGCAGCTCTGCAGAGATTGAGAGAGATTGCCATTAAAACCCTGTCTTATCCAACACCCCAAGGAAGAATACAGCCCTAATTCCTAAATCCTGATTCAAGGAGATAAGCCAGCTGGGAATAGAACACACTTTTGACCCTTTGCGGGATACATAGAGCTCCAGTTAAAGGTTAAGTGACTTGCTGAAGAGCATACAGCAACTGAGTTACGATTAGAAACCAGTTCAACAGACCTGTCGAGAGATAGACAGTGTTCTGAGTTCCTGTTCTAGGATGTAGGATCACGAGGCTAAGGAATGAATCTGATAAGGAAGGCAGTTCAGTCTTCTCCAGCACTATGCATTAGAATTAAGGAATCATCCATGGTCTCCCTACAAAGTCCTGGAGCCTTTACGTCTGCTTAGCAAGGTGGAAGGCTCAAAGACTCCACCCCACCCACCCTGAGAGCACAGGAGCCTCGGACATACTCATCTCCTGCAGGGACTTAGTGACTTCGCCTTCGTAACTCAGCTTCAGCTTAGGGATGGTCAGGACTGCTTGAACCGTCTTCAGTTCTCGGTCTATGTCATGGATGAACTCAGAGGTGAGGCTCTCTTCTATCATGGTCAAGTTCTGAGTCACTTTCAGAGGCAGGAAGAAGATTACACTCATTCTTCCAGTCAAGGGCAGCTGGGCAATCTGAAACAACAGGGAAAAAGGCACATGGGTTAGTCCTTCAGGACCTAGGGATAGGTGTGCATGCACGCGTGTGTGCACGTGCACAGACACACACCAGTTGCCTTCCCCTCACCTGTGTTGGGGCCCTGGCCCTGCTTTTCCAGTCCCTAATCTGTTTAACCATCGTCTCTCTTTCTGGCAGCAAGATGTTTCCTAATGTTCCTTCAAAAAGTTGACTTGTCTTTTCTTACCTTGGCCTAATACCAGCTGAAGTTATCTGCTGAAAGAATTTTCTTCTCTGGTTCTAAGGAGCTAGAATTGAATTCCAGGTCTCTGTTTTCTCCCAAAGTATATCTGCCAATAGTTACTGATCATCTGTTATATAGAGAGTCCTGGACTAGAAGGGGCCATTGGGCACAGCAACACAGAAGCAGAAATAAAATGGGTCCTTTGAGCAGAGGTTCTTAACATAAGGTCGATGGGTCAAATGGCATCACGGGCCCCGATAGTCCCTTAAATTATATACAGAAGTGTGTGTGTGTTCATACATGACATTTCTTCCAAATATTTTAGGCACTTTGTCAGATTCCCAAAGAAAAAGCTTAAGAACTACTGACCTAGAATGAATAGAAGTCAGGTATATGTGAAAGATTTAGAATGTCAGCAGTTTGGAATTTGTGACAGTTTTTGAAAGTTTGGCTTTGAATTCTAGAAATAAAAGTTCTCCCCACACACACACACTAAAAAAAAAAAAAAAAAAAAGACAATAAAACACCAACATTTGAGTACCCAATTTTGAGGGCCCTAATTTCACAATAAGTTTATTTCACATTGCCTTATTAATTCTTATGAGCAATACTGAGAGGGTAAGTTTCTACTCACCTTTATTTTAAGAAAAATAAAAAGGCTCAGAGAAGCTATTAACTTGCTGAAGGTCACTCAGTGGATAAAATTTAGATTGCAGTCAGATCTCAAAAGTCATTCTATTTCCACACCATCTGTTAGTCTTTGTCCCCCACCCACCACTCACCCCACCCCTACAAACCTTGCAGCTGAGATCAGAATCCAAGCCATAGCGTAAGACAGCCTTAGGGTCTGACATCATAGGGACTTTCACAGTCCTCTCCTCATCCAAATGGAAATCCTGGAGAGAAGTCTTTCTGGAGTCAAACTTTGTTACCCACTGCCCTGGAATGAAACAAATGGAGTACCCTAAGCCCCAGGAGACCGGAAAGGCATTGGGACGGTGCTGAGACCGAAACATAGTATTGGAAATTGCCTGGTTCAAGGAATATTAGTTGTCAGAGGCCCTGACACATCAGGGAATAAATAAACTCAGAAGGAAATATGTTGATTTTATTGACTTGTTTGTCTGGGTTATACAAGTTCCATAATTGCCTGGGAGAAAAATAAATTGCTATACACTTTTACAGTGGTGTGTCTGGGAGACAGAACCAAAGGCAGTCAGAGCTGGAAGGGACCCGGACATCATCTCCTAACCCCTCTCACAGCTGCAAACCCCTCTCACTGACGCCCAGGGAGGGGAAGTGACTTGCCAGCGCCCACACAGCGAGTTGATGATCAAAATCCCTTAGTTTAATGTTGCCTTTGAATATGCTGGCCTATAACTGAGTCTGTTTTCACTTTCTGGGGACCACTGCTTCAAGTAGAGCTTTTCTCTAGGCGTTAAGAGGTCCATTCTTGGTGGTTGTAAAGCATCTTAAGGGGAGGTTGCCCAGCCTGATCAGGTGGGGTTGCGGTGGATAGAGCATTGGACTGGGACACAGAAGACCCAGGTTCAAAACCCCAAGGTTGCCAGCTTGAGCACTGGCTTATCTGGTTTGAGCAAGGCTCACCAGCTTGAGCCCAAGATCGCTGGCTTGAGCATGGGGTCACTCAGTCTGCTGTAGCCCCCAGTCAAGGCACATATGAGAAAGCAATCAGTAAACAACTAAGGTGCTGCAACAAAGAACTGATACTTTTCATCTCTCTCCCTTCCTGTCTGTTTGTCCCTATCTGTCCCTCTCTCTGTCACAAAAAACAAAACAAACAAAAAAGGGAGGTTGCCCAAAATCCCACCAAGGCTTATCCAAATAGGGCTGGCCTCCCAGTGGGCCTGTGGAATAGTCTTGGGCACATGACCACAGCTTAGAAAAATGTTGTTCAAAAACTAGCAGTGGTTTAGTGAGTACCCACTGTGTCCTGGCTTCAGTGCTAGGGTTGATGTGAATGAAGATGGGAGGTGCTGTAGAGTGCCTCTAAAGTAAGTGTATCATCCCCTTGTTACGGTGGAGAAACTAGGCCCAGAAAGGCTGTGAAGCTTGTGCAAGGCTCAGAGCCAGTAACAGGGGGGCTGGGCTTTGAACTTTGTCTGACTGCAGCCAGAAATCTAAGAGTGCCAAACAGGCACAAGAATAGTCATGCTTTCTTCTCTCTTCTACTCTCTCCACAAGCCTCTTACACTTTGTAGGCCTTGGACTTGGTGACAAGCTGACGGTGCTCAGGCAAGTGCGTTTCTCAGGTCCTCCTCTGGCTTTGCCTCTAGGTTGTTGTTGAACTAGGTCTTTGATTTCCCCCCTTTCCTGGTCCTGTCTGATCCCCACCATCCATCCTGGGCCAAAAGAGAAGTGGAGAAGCCCTCACCCTTGAAGTAAGCCACACCCAGGAGGAGAATGCTGATTTCACTGGGCATTTCCCTCGTGGACCTAGCGATTTTCCCTTTCATCTGGGCCTGCACCCAGTTGTTAATCTCCTGAAGGTCCACGCGAGAATTGCCGGTCAGGATTCTAGGCCTGGTCCCATATGACTTTTCCAGTGGTGCAACGAAGCTGGATTTTATCCGCAGCTCTGGGAAGAGATGGAGCAGGGTTAACGTAGTCTGAGAGCTCAACCATTATTCCCTCTTTGAAAAGCATGCCTGGCTCAGGCTTTGGTTTACCACTCAGCAGGCCCTGACTTCCTGCCTAGTGCCTTCTTCCCTGACTTGCTGGGACTCCGTGCCAGCTTCCCCGGGCGGCACTGAACAGGGAACTATAGATTTTGCTCACAGCTGTTTCTCTTCATGTTACTGCCCTCCCCCAGCCCTCCCACTGTCTGTCAGCCCACTTCCTCTTTCTGATCCCCTTTGGGATCACAGGGCCCCTTCCTGCCTACCAGTGCCAGGCCTGGCCCGGGCAGACATGATCTACTGTTTAGAAAGAAACCACCCCTTACGGAGCAAAGAGCCCCATGCTCCTCAGACAGTCCTGGCTAGCACACTCACTCCTCTCAAAGATGATCCGGGACACAGTCTTCAGGCTTTTTGGGGGGGCAGTGATGGAGGCAAGGAGTTCCTTATAGGTGCCATGAATGTCTGGGTTGGTGATCAGGTCATAGTAGAGAGCTCGGTGAATGCTGGATTCTGTCCGCTGTTCAGCTCCTGCCAGAGAGACAAGGCCTCGGTAACTGTTCACCTGGGCACAACTCAGGCCAGCTCCCATGACTGGAAAGAGACATATACCCTTAGTCTTTTTGTCTTCTGATACTGGAGACATTCTAGGTAGGAAGGAATTTGAAGGCGGCAGAAGAAATAGAGATTTTCCTAAGGCAGGCTCAGGGCATCAGGCCCGGAGCGAGAGAAAGGTGGGAATGAGGCTGCCAGTCCCTGTGCCTCTGCCATCACAGCACTCTCCAGACTGCTCTGTAGCTACCTGTTTATCAGTTTCCCCTGTGGACTCGGCTGCGACCCCAGTGACAGCAGAAACTATGCCAGTTTGTGTGCAGTTATATCCCCAGAAACTAGGCTAATGGCTGGCATGTGGTAGAAGCCCATAGAAGGAATTCATGAGTGTCAAAGTCACCATGTCACCAAGTGGTCCTGAAGTCACACACCTGTGTCAGCAAGTGCTCAGCACCCTCCAGTGGAGTGAGGGAGATGTATGTGCACCGGCTTCAAGCTCTCACTCGCATGCTGGGACCCCGCGGGGGCCAGTTTCAATGGCTGTGTGCCCCTCCCTGAGCAGAAGTGTCTCTCGGGCCACAGATGGGCAGTGGCTGGATGGCAGCTCTAGGATCCGGGGCTTTCGGTGTCAGAGAACTCACCCAGCGACAGGGCAGAGAGGGCAGTGGCCACACTGAGTGGAGACAGCAGCACATTGGCAGTGGGGCTCAGGCTGGATTTCACTCGGTACAGGTCATAGCCGAAGTTGGAGACGGCTGCTGCCAGCTTGTTCACGGGGACCTTGAAGAAGGGGTCCTCCTCCTCCACTGACACCCCCGTGGTTTCGGGGGCTGGGGAGCCCTGGATTTGAGTACAAGGACCAGTGGAGATGAGCAGAGGATGCCTGGTCTCCTCACCACTTTGAGTAGGACCGTTGTTCTGGCCCCCTGCCCGAGTATGGTATGTTTAGCCTAACATCGGAATGAGTTTGTTCCCTGATCATTTAGGAGCTCTCTGCTGAGGAGAGGCCCAGAAGACAGATTGGCTGATTAGGTTTAAATGCTAGTGACTGTGAGCTTCAGGCCATGACACACATTTAAAAAAAAAAAAAAAGAAGAAGAAGAAAAAAAATAAAATTTTTAAAAAAAGAAGAAGAAGCCTGACCAGGCGGTGGCGCAGTGGATAGAGCGTCAGGCTGGGATGCCGAGGACCCAGGTTCAAGACCCTGAGGTGACCAGCTTGAGCACGGGCTCATCTGGTTTGAGCAAAAGCTCACCAGCTTGGACCCAAGGTCGCTGGCTCGAGCAAGGGGTTACTCAGTCTGCTGAAGGCCCACGGTCAAGGCACATGTGAGAAAGCAATCAATGAACAACTAAGGTGTCACAACGAAAAACTGATGATTGATGCTTCTCATCTCTCTCCGTTCCTGTCTGTCTGTCCCTGTCTATCCCTCTCTCTGACTCTCTCTCTGTCTCTGTAAAAACAAAACAAACAAAAAAAACCAACTAAAGTGATGCCACTTCGAATTCATGCTTCTCATCTCTCTCCCTTTCTGTCTCTCTCTTAAAAAAAAAAGAGAGGAGAAGAACGCCCTCTCCTTCCAAGAAACCCCGTTCCCAGGCCAGACAGGGTTCCTCTCTGCTCGCCCTTGCTTATTGATCCCCGGTCTCTATCTGTCAAACCCTCCCTGGATTTCATGGCCCTGCTTGGATACCGTCTCTGCCACCACAGACTTTCCCAGTTTGCCCCAATCTGAAGGTACCTTTTGGTTTTCTGACCTTTTTTATTTTAGAGTCAAATACCACCTATGTATATTAACCACCTGCCATGTACTGACTGGGCTCCGTGCTAGCTCTTTTCATTGGAGTTACTTCATTTTATACTTGCTGATGTATTTAATACCCCGAAGACTAATATCGCTAAAGATTGAGTTCCTTGAAGGCAAGATCTGAGTCTTATCGTTTCCACCCATCCCTAGCACCTACAGAGTGGGAGTTTAATAGATGAAATAGTGACTAGCCACGTGGTTCGGCATTTTTAATCCCATTTTATAGACAAGAAAACAGACACTTGGGTAAAACTAACTTGCCTAAAGTCACAAAGCTAGTGAGAGGTAGAGCCAGAATTCAACAAAGTCCAGGACCTTGGCTACCCTGGCCATTCCTGTGACAATCACTACCCCCATGGTTACATAGCACAGGCTTCTCTGCACCTGCCTCTGCAACCCAAATGTACTCCCTCTGCACAGAAAATAGGCCGTCCTGCACGCTTACATCAGAACAAATATCCGAGAGTAGTAACCACAGTGAGACCCACAGTAACACAAGGTAATGAGAAAAGGTCTTCACTGAAGGGGCAGCCCTGGGGGTAAGAGTGCTTTTGCTTTTCACTCTTTTGTGTCTTTTTGTCCCTGCTATGCTGTCTGAAAGGCAGGGCAAGACATTTTCTCTGTTTGTTGATGTCTAGACATAGAGGTCAGGGCCTGGCCCGAACCTGGGTACCTGCTGAGGCAGGGCTGGGCTTGCTCCTCCCCCCACACCCCCACCGCACCCCACCCACCACTGACTGACCTCTGGGCTGCCAGCGCTGTTCTGGCAGCTGCCACTCCCGAGGAGGGCTCCAGTCCAGAGGAGGAGCATGAGGACCTGCATCCCGGGGCCTGCAAGAAAACAAGAGGTGGAAGGCCGCTTGCTTCTTCACCCGCCATCCTGCACCACCGGCCACCTTGGCCGGGGAGCAGGGGCTTGGCAGGACTAGGCACCTTCCCTCCAGCCTCCCCAGGCTGAATGTAGACCTCACCTAGATTCCTCCCTCTCAGCAACTCCCCACACACACACACACCTGCCTTAAGGCCCACAGTCATATCCAGTCAGCTTGAGCTTTTACCCATTGTCTGTGTCAGGATACCCACCTTCAAACCTACAGCTCCCGGTTCCTGGAGAGTGAAGATGTAGCAGGGGGCTCCTGTGTGTGGATATGGTCTAGCAAATGCACAGTAAGGCTTTTCCCTGGAGCCACCTGACCAGTCCATGATACTGGACCAGGGGCAATATCGAGTAGCAGAATGGAGCAGCATCTAGGCTCATGTGTAGTAGAACCACAGAATACAGAGAATGGAGGCATCTGGTTCAGCCCCTGCTCTCCCCAAACAGTTCTCAAACTCTCTCCTTGAATTCCTCTGGCCTGGACACTGGCCTCATAAGGACCTCATTCCCTTCCCAGACAGTTCTATGTCAAGAGCTCTTACTCTCACGGTTAGGAGTGCTGGATCTAGGTTCAGACAGCCTGGTTTTAAATCTCAATTCTCTGTCTTAATTACTTTCTTTTTTATTATTATTGATTTGAGAGAGAGAGAGAGAAAGTGGGGAGAGAGAGAGAGAGAGAAACATTGATTTGTTATTCCACTTATTCACTGGCTGATTCTTGTATGTGCCCTGAGTGGGGATCAAACCCTCAATCCTGGTGCATTGGGACAATGATCTAACCAATGGAGCTACCTGGCTAGGGCCTCTACCTTTCAAAATCACAGTATCTTCTTTTGTAAAATGGAAATTAAGTAGTTCTTAACTATTGTGATGAGGATTAAATTAGATAATGCCTTACTGGAACTTACCAGTGCCAGAGACAGGTGAGCGCTCCAGTGGCCCCTGAGTCAGAATGTGTCCCCACAACTGGAACCCTAAGACCCCCTTCTTCCCTGGGGAACGGGGTCTTCTTCCTCATACCAGCTCGAAAATAGCTCTTACACCTCCGGAGCCTTCTTTCCTTCAGGTTAAACGACCCCACTCTTAGGAAGACCACCTACGCCCCTTCAACCGCCCTGCTGTGGTCCCTTCTGACCCGGCTCAGTCTGGCCCCTGGATCACAAGGGAGAAGGGAAGTCTGGGTCCAGGCCTCTGGGTGCTCCACAGTCCTTGCCCTCCTGCATTCACTGCTTCTAGGGGCTCATGGTGTCGGGGTGGGGAGGCGTGAGGCAGGGGCGGGGTTCACAGGCCAGATGTTTCAAGAGGCCTTCTGATTAGAAAGTGGGACAAAGTCTCAGCAACCAGGACCTTCGTCTGGTCCATGTTCTCCTTCCGTCCACACTGCCAAGTCAAGAACTTAGCGTATGTGTTCCCTGCCCTTCTCCTCCCCTGCAAAACACACACACACACACACACACATACACACACACATACACACACACACACACACACACACACGCACGCGCAGTGTCTCGAGCCCTTTCATTTTCCTTTGATGTACCCAATAATACCCTCCACACACACAACACATACTTTTCTGACTTCTCAGAACAAACAGGAAAGTTAGGAGTACAGTGTGTGATTTTTGGCTAAAGTCCTTAAAATTAAGCCCGATAGTCCACTGGACAACATTATAGAGCATGAAAGGCAACAAAAGAAAAGCTCTCTCCTGAATCTGCTCAGCTTATGGCTGGACTACCAGTGGGAACCAGCCCGTTTGCTTTGTAAACTCTGACCTCGAGCTCGGGTCTCAGCGTGAGGAGCCCTGTGCTCCCAGCCAGCTGTCCTTGCTGCTCAGGAAGAAATCTTCCATCAGGACCTTAACACCATCCAAACTTACAGCTGGTCTCTCCACCCAGCCAGCCCCACCCAGAGCTGGCAGAGCCTTCCTTGCCTGAGTCTCAGGAGACTGGTTTGTGGAGACTGAAAATTAATTCAGTGAGATCTGCAGGCAGCAAGGCTAGAAGAAAAGTTGTTAGCTCCAGTCGCTCTGGCCAGATTAAGAAGTTAAGATAGGAGTGAGGGGGTGGAGGTCATCCTAGGATAGTATTTAAGCAAACTAAGTTCACAATTCCAATAGCCTTTTTTTTTTTTTTTTTGTATTTTTCTTAAGTTGGAAACAGGGAGGCAGTCAGACAGACTCCCGCATGCGCCCAGCCAGGATCCACCTGGCATGCCCACCAGGGGTCGATGCTCTGCCTGTCTGGGGCGTTGCTCTGTTGCAACCAGAGCCACCCTACTGCCTGAGGCAGAGGCCACAGAGCCATCCTCAGCGCCCGGGCCATCTTTGCTCCAATGGAGCCTCGGCTGCAGGAGGGGAAGAGAGAGACAGAGAGTAAGGAGAGGGGGAGGGGTGGAGAAGCAGATGGGTGCTTCTCCTGTGTGCCCTGGCTGGGAATCGAACCCGGAACTCCTGCATGCCAGGCCGACTCTCTACCACTGAGCCAACCGGCCAGGGCCTCCAATAGCCTTTTCTGTGGGAGTTCCTACAGAGTCTGAGCCCCAATCCCAGGTCCTGTGATCACCGTCACCATGTGGGTGGGTTGAGGACTGAAGATGAAGTGAGGGACCCTGGCAAGGAAAGGTGCGTGGCTCCACACCTGGCCCAGAGCCAGTCACTGGGACACATAGTATTAATGGCATCTCTTTGAACCCTACACCTGAAGCCCTGGGGATGAGGGGAGTGGAGAGATTATTGGAAGCCCCCTACAAGAGCAGTAAGTGGGTAGAGAGTAATGGTCTGCCCCTCTGAGCATGCTCAATGGCCTGTCCATAGTGATTGTTCCATGGGCAGAGGCAGGCAGCTATTGCCCGGCCAGGGGCAGAGGGAAAACGATGCCATCCCTGTTCAAAGGGCAGTATCCAAGCCAGACTCCTGTCCTACCAGGTGGGGGAGGGCACCGGGAGACGGTAGATAGCCTCCCTGTTAGGCCAAGGTCAGGCCTTACTTTCTGCCACATTGCCCAAATCAAGAGACATAAGGAACTAGGATTTCATGATCTTGCCTTCAAGCTGGGTGGATAGATTTGAGCCAACACATGTGTTTCAAATTAAATTCAATTGTGAGACAAACACCATCCCTCCTCCTCCTCCTCCTCCTCCTTCTCCCTCTCTTCCTCATTCTCCTCCTCCTCGTCTTCTTCTTCTTCCTCCTTCTTGTCCTCCTTGAACCACACAGCCTTCAAACCGCATGGTGGTGGACCTCATGGGCAGTGCAAGGAAGGGCACTGCCCTGTCCCCTGACTCTGGGAGGGAGATGCCAAGGGGTGCCCTCCTGGCCCGCCCCATCTGTGGTGACTCCACCACCCCCAGGCAATGTTTCTTCTGAAGACCTGGTTTCGTTGAGCTAGGGTGCCCATGAATTTTACCTCCACACCCCAGAAGGACCAGCCCTACACACAGAACCTGGCCTCCTTCCTCTCCCACCCTCAGCCTGGGGGCTGAACTCCCAGGGGATGGGCAGAGGCCAAACAGCAGTGGGGTTTCTGGGAAGCCAGAGCTTTTCCTTGGCCCCAGCCCACTCCGTGCTGTGACTCGCCTCAGGGTGCGGAAAGGGTGCCGGCAGCCTTCTCTCCAGCACCGGCTGCAGAGCCCCCAAACCTCAAACACTGACTAGGCTGAATCATGGTCACTGCGAGAGGCCAAAACCCCACTGACCTCCCAGCTCTTACTGGCAGCTAATCTGACCAATGGAAGAGGGTGGGCACTGGGTAGAAGGACCCAGCGCTTCTCCATCCCAGCCCTCCAGCACGGCTCATCAGGCCAGCTGCTCGGCAGTGCTGGGAAGTTACCACTGAAGTCAGCACCAGTTGACTGAAAAACCAACAGATAGCTGAGCCCAAGCTGAGGCTGGGCTGCAGACTGGGCTGCAGACTGGGCTGCCCACCCAACTGCCCTTGGGGAAGCCCAGCGCCCTGACAGCCTCCCACCCTCGGGGCTGCACAGCCTCTGAGGTGCTGCTCAGACCTGACCCAGCAGGTGAGCTCTCTGCTTGTTCCCCACCACCACGCCCCTCCACGGTTTCCCACCCACTTCATTCAAGTCTTTCAGCCTCTCCTAATGGTATAGTAGAGTTTGGGGATAAATGGGTCGCCACCTTCTTCCCCCAACTCCCTCTGCCCGCTGTCATTCTCTCACCCTGATGCCCAAGCTGCAGAGGCTCCTGTTCCCCCACCTCCTCTCCTTTACACCCCTCTTTTCCATTCCCGTGGGTACCCTTCCTCTCCCCAGCCCCCGCAGCCCATGGGAGTCTGTCCTGTCTTCCCCTGACACGAAGACCAGACCGGGAGCTGCCTTTACCTGTGGTGCGCTGCAGCTCGGTGCCGGCTGACTTCTGCACACTGAGGGGGCTCCTGCAAACACAAGAGATTTTTCTGCTGCCTCCCAATCCAGCTTCCAGCAGGCTTCAAATTACAGCTACTCCTGTCTTAAAGCGACCTGCACTCAATTCAGATTCTGTGATTGCATCATTGTCTGGTGTTAACTTTAACCTACTGCTGCCCTTCCTCCATGCACCCCTAAGACACACACATTCACACACCTTACTCCTCCACCAGACCTTCCTTCAGGCCCTGGCTGCCTGAGGCTCCAGGTGCTGAGGATGGCTAGCCCAGGTGGGAGACTGGACCAAGGAAGAGTCTCGCAGGAGGAGACCCCAGAGCCAGGTTGGTGGAGTGGAGAAAACACTGGCCCAATACTGGGATTCCGGGTTTTCCCTGGTCCTCGACTCTGGCACTAACTGAGATCTGGGGCAAGAAAACCTTCATGCCTCCTCCTTTCCTGGCTGAAAAATGAAGGGATGGAACTGGGATACCTGTGTGCTTTTTCAGCCCTGAAATTTTATGACTTTGAAAGGGCAGGTGGGAAAATATCTGACCAGAGGAGAAATGAGATGCACTATACATGTTAGTCCTGAGAGGAGCCGAGTATGTGCCTGGCACCCACCGAGGCACAACAGAGGTCACCTGGAGAGGAGAACACCTAGGCCCTGCACACCTTGGGATGTTTAGGAACTCGCAATGAGGTTCTGAAACTAAAATCCTGACATGGGAAGTGATTAGAAAATGTAACAGATTTTTTTTTTTTTAGGCAGGCGTGAGTCCTGGCCAGAGGAGATTGCTCTGGGTTAGTTAGCCTGAGGAAGAGAAAATTTAGGGAGCAGAGCTAGGGCCCCTGGGTAGAACTTTCCAGTGGGCAAAGTTCAGCTTTATATAAGGAAGAGTGTGTCAACAGTCAGAGTTCACTCCATTCAACAAAAAGTTGAGTACCTCAACACCAGCTTGGTACATGGAGAAGAAGGAGTACATGGATGAATCAGACTCAGTGCCCACCCTCCAGAAACTTACTGACTTGTAACAGAGGCTGATACGAGAACAGATCATTTCAATAAAATGCAACACATCTGTGATAGCAGTCTTTAGAGCCGCACTGTCCAAAGCAAAAACCACTAGCCAAGTGTGACCATGGGCACTTGAAATGCACTAGTCTGAGCTGTGATCTGCTATACACACTAGATTTTGAATATTTATTATGAAAAAATAATGTAAATTATTTCAATAATTTTATATTGATTACACATATTGAGTTAAAATATATCATTAAAATTAATTTCACCTCTTCATTTTTTTATCTGTCTACTAGAAAATCTTAAATTACATATGTGGTTTGCATTGGACAGCACTGCTTTATGGGGTATTATGGCAGCATAGTTGGAATATAGGAATCTAAACTGCATCTTGAAGCATAAATAATAATGAGCTAAGCATAGAAAGGTAGGAAGGGCAAGACTATCCATGTAGATGAGTTAAAATTGGATTCCTTTCTCACACCATACACAAATATGAACTCTAGGTACATTAGAGATTTAAATGTGAGAAACCATTTCTGTTTTGAAGAACCTTTGAAAATGACTTTTTATTTAAATTATGTACTTAATTTTGAATAGGTCTTATGTTTGCATGGTTCAAAACTCAAAAGCAACGAAAGGTATATAGTTAAAAAAAAAGTCTTCCTCTCATCCTGAGCTTCAGTCACTTGATGCTAGCCTGAAGATACCTGATGTTAATCTTTCTATGTATCCTTTCAAAGATTTTTTTTTTTTTTTGAGAGAAAGAGAGAGAGAGAAAAGTAGGGAGAGAGAGAAACAGAGAGACAAGAATGTGTGTGTGTGTCTTGACCGGGAATTGAACCAGCAATCTCTGTGCTTCGGGACAATGCTACAACCAAACAAGCTATTGGCCAGGGATTCACAGATATTTTTAACGCTTTAAAAAGCAAACACAGGGCCTGACCTGTGGTGGCGCAGTGGATAAGGCGTCGACCTGGAATGCTGAGGTCGCCGGTTCTAAACCCTGGGCTTGCCTGGTCAAGGCACATATGGGAGTTGATGCTTCCTGCTCCTCCCCCTGTTCTCTCTCTATCTCTCCCTCCCTCTCTCTCTAATAAAAATGAATAAATAAAATCTAAAAAAAAAAAAGCAAACACAGGCACTCTCCCGTCAGGAAGCATGCCCACGCCTTTCCCTTTCCCCTTCTCCTCTTCTTCCCTCCAGGAGCGTATTTCTTCCCCTCTCTGTCTCCTAAGCTATAAGGGACCCCACAAGTCTTGCAACCAGAGGAGCGGCAGCTCATCCCGGGCTAACACTCTGAACCTGTCTCCAGGGTTCCCTTTCCCCTAACTTTCTTCCTGTATGGCCAATAAATTCCTCCTTTGCTTAAAAAAAAAAAGAAAGAGAAGAACAAGCACACATATACAACAAGAAAAAATTGTAAATGTTTTAGAAAAAAGTATAGCTCAGCCTGACCAGGCAGTGGTGCAGTGGAAAGAGCATAGACCTGGGACACTGAAGACTCAGGTTCAAAACCCCAAGGTTGCCGGCTTGAGCGTGGGCTCACCAGCTTGAGCTCAGGGTTGCTGGCTTGAGTGTGGGATCATAGACATGACCCCATGGTCGCTGCCTTGAGCCCAAAGGTCACTGGCTTGAGCAAGGGATCACTGGCTCGGCTGGAGCCCTCCACCCTGGTCAAGGCACATATATGAGAAGCTCTCAATGAACAACTAAAATGACACAACTACAAAATTGATGCTTCTTACTCTTCTCCCTTTCTCTTTCCCTGTCTCTCTCTCTCTCTTTTTAAAAATTAAAAGGAATAAAAAAATATAAGTATGAAGCTTGTTTTTCATTTTGTTTTATGTTTTCTTATTTTCTTTTTCTTTTCCAAATGAGAGGAGAGGAGGGACAGAAAGACAGACTCGTGGCCCTGGGTGGTTGGCTCAGTGGTAGAGTGTTGACCCAGCATGTGGAAGTTCCAGGTTCAATTTCAACTCCCAGTCAGGGCACACAGAAGAAGTGACCATCTGCTTCTCCACCCCTCTCCCTGCCCCCCCCTCTTTTTTTTTTTTTTTTGTATTTTTTCAAAGCCAGAAATGGGGAGGCAGTCAGACAGACTCCCGCATGCGCCTGACCGGGATCCACCCGGCACACCCACCAGGGGGCGATGCTCTGCCCATCCGGGGCATCGCTCTGTTGTAACCAGAGCCATTCTAGCGCCTGAGGCAGAGGCCATGGAGCCATCCTCAGCGCCCGGGCCATCTTTGCTCCAATGGAGCCTTGGCTGCGGGAGGAGAAGAGAGAGACAGAGAGGAAGGAGAGGGGGAGGGGTGGAGAAGCAGATGGGCGCTTCTCCTGTGTGCCCTGGCCGGAAATTGAACTGGTGACTCCTGCACGCCAGGCCGACGCTCTACCACTGAACCAACCGGCCAGGGCCTTCTCTGCCCCTTTTTTTCTCTCTCTCTCTATTCCCCTCCCACAGCCATGCCTCTATTGCTTCAAGAGCATCAGCCCCAGGTGCTGAGGATGGCTTGGTGGAGCCTCTGCCTCAGGCACTAACAATAGCTTGGTTGTGAGTGTGAGCCCAGATGGAGAGAGCATCAGCCCCAGACAGGGGTTGCTGGGTAGATTCCAGTTGGGCACATGTGGTAGTTTGTCTATCGCCCCTCCTCTCACTTAAAAAAAAAAAGACAAACTCCCACATGTGCCCCAAGGGAAATCCACCCAGCAAGGAGAGTGGGGGACAGGAAGGGATGGAAAAACAGATAGGCGCTTCTCCTGTATGCCCTGACTGGGAATCAAACCTGGGACATCCATATGTCGGGCTGGCACCCTACCACTGAGCCAACAAGCCAGGGCCTATATTTTTTCATGAAAACAAGTTTTTAATTTTAATGCCAAATCTATCGTTTTTGTTTTGTTTTGTTTGTTTTTTGTTTTTTTTTAGTGACAGAGAGAGGGACAGACAGACAGGAAGGGAGAGAGATGAGAAGCATCAATTCTTCATTGCGGCACCTTAGTTGTTCATTGATTGCTTTCTCATATGTGCCTTGACCAGGGGGCTACAGCAGAGCGAGTGACCCCTTGCTCAAGCCAGCGACCTTGGGCTCAAACTAGTGAGCTTTTCTCAAACTAGATGAGCCTACACTCAAGTCAGCAACCTTGGCGTTTCAAACCTGGGTTCTTCACGTCTCAGTACAACGCTCTTTCCACTGAGCCACTGCTTGGTCAGGCTATCAATCTTTTATAATTCAAATATTCTCTTTCACCCCCTCCCCTCTTTAAAAATATTTATTTTGGCCCTGGCCAGTTGGCCCAGTGGTAGAGCATCAGCCTGGCATGTGGAAGTCCTGGATTCAATTCCCAGTCAGTGCACACAGGAGAAGCGCCCATCTGCTTCTCCACCCCTCCCCCTCTTGCTTCTCTCTCTCTCTCTCTCTCTCTCTCTCTCTCTTTCTCTGTCTCTTTCTCTTTTCCCCTCCCCTCCTGCAGCCACAGCTCAATTGGAGTAAGTTGGCCCCAGGTGCTGAGGATGGCTCCACAGTTTCCGCCTCAGACACTAAGAAGAGCTCAGTTGCAGAGCAACAGAGCGACGCCCCAGATGGGCAGAGCATCGCCACCCTAGTGGGCATGCTGGGTGGATGCCAGTTGGGGCACATGCTGGAGTCTGTCTCTGCCTCCCCTCCTCTCACTGAAAAAAAAACCAACTTCTTTTATGCCCCATCCCCTAAACCTATGCCCATTTCTCTGTTCTCCCTCACAGCCATGTGGGGAAGAGCTATTTATCTTGTGTCTGCCCTGTCTTTGCTCCATTCCCTCCCCAACCTCAAACCTCCCCACTTGTCAACCACCAAGTGGACATCTCTGCCCTGTCAGCAGGCAGCGGAGCAGACTGTTCCTCCTTCTCGAAACCTGGACTGCTCACACCAGCCTGGTTTTCTCCCACATCACACCACTGCATCTTTCCCATCTTCTTTTTCCCTCCACATCTCCTCTTAGGATTCCCACCAGATCCATGACTTTAAATGCATCTGCATGCTCCCAGATATACATTTCCAGCTCTGATCAAGATATCCAATGGCTTATTTGACATATCCACATGGATGCCCAGTAGTTAGGATGAACATATAACTTATCCAAACACAATAGCTTGTGTTTTTTGCACAATGGCAAAAAATAAGTGCAATTAATTAAGCTGGACTCACAGATATAACTCAAACTGCTCCTGGCATAGGCTCCCCCTATATTCGTGTGGCATTTAAAATGGAAATTTCTGGCCCTGGCCGGTTGGCTCAGTGGTAGAGCGTCGGCCTGGTGTGCGGGAGTCCCGGTTCGATTCCCAGCCAGGGCACACAGGAGAAGCGCCCATCTGCTTCTCCACCCCTCCTCCTCTCCGTCTCTCTCTTCCCCTCCCGCAGCCAAGGCTCCATTGGAGCAAAGATGGCCCGGGCGCTGGGGATGGCTCTGTGGCCTCTGCCTCAGGTGCTAGAGTGGCTCTGGTTGCAACAGAGCGATGCCCCAGAGGGGCAGAACATCACCCCCTGGTGGGCATGCCGGGTGGCTCCCCGTCGGGCGCATGCGGGAGTCTGTCTGACTGCCTCCCCGTTTCCAGCTTCGGAAAAATGAAAAAAAAAATAAAATGGAAATTTCACCTGACCGGCCGGTGGTTGCATGGTGGATAGAGCCTCAACTTAGAGTGCTGAGGTCGCCAGTCTGAAACCTCGAGCTTGCCTGGTCAAGGTACATACCAGAAGGAACTACTATGAGTTGATGCTTCCCATTCTTCACCCCCCTAAAATCAATAAATAAAATCTTTTAAATGGAACTCTCCAGTCAATCCTAAAGTCTGATTCTCACTCAAAACCATCTCACTCAGGCCCTGGCCGGTTGGCTCAGCGGTAGAGCATCGGCCTGGCGTGTGGGGGACCCGGGTTCGATTCCTGGCCAGGGCACATAGGAGAAGCGCCCATTTGCTTCTCCACCCCCCCTTCCTTCCTCTCTGTCTCTCTCTTCCCCTCCCGCAGCCAAGGCTCCATTGGAGCAAAGAGGGCCCGGGCGCTGGGGATGGCTCCTTGGCCTCTGCCCCAGGCGCTAGAATGGCTCTGGTCGCGGCAGAGCGACGCCCCGGAGGGGCAGAGCATCGCCCCCTGGTGGGCAGAGCGTCGCCCCTGGTGGGCATGCCGGGTGGATCCCAGTCGGGCGCATGCGGGAGTCTGTCTGACTGTCTCTCCCCGTTTCCAGCTTCAGAAAAATACAAAAAAACAAACAAACCACCATCTCACTCAAAATAAAACTCCAGGAATTTGAACAATAAACCCCACTGTCACCCTTCCCTCATTTCATACACAGTCTATCCACAGATTCTATAATGTCTACCTGCAAAACATATCTGAGTTCTGACCACTTTCCTCCACAGCCAGCACCCTGGGCCAAGCCACCTGTGTCTATTGCCTGGTGACCAGTCTCCCTACTCTTGCATTTGCCCCCCTCTAATCTATTCTCCACATAGCAGCCAAGTGAGCCTTCTAGAGCTTAAACCATGGCACCCCTCAATTAAAAGCCTTCCACAGCGAATGAATTATTGCCATCCACAATAACAGATGAAATTCACAAACATGAGGTTGAACAAAAGAAGCAAGACAGCCTGACCTGTGGTGGCACAGTGGATAAAGCATCGACCTAGAAATGCTGAGGTCGCCAGTTCGAAACCCTGGGCTTGCCTGGTCAAGGCACATAGGGAGTTGTTGCTTCCAGCTCCTCCCCCCCTTCTCTGTCTCTCCTCTCTCTCTCTCTCTGTCTGTCTCTCCCTCTCCTCTCTAAAATGAAGAAGAAAGAAAGAAAGAAAGAAAGAAAGAAAGAAAGAAAGAAAGAAAGAAAGAAAGAAAGAAAGAAGACACAAGAGAGCATGGACTATATGATTCCTTTATATAACATTCAAAACCAGGAAAAATAAATCTGTTATTAAAGGCCAGGAGAGTGAGCTCTGGCCGGGTAGCTCAGTTAGTCAGAGCATCGTCCCAACACACCAAAGTTAAGGGTTTGATCTCCAGTCAGGGCACATACAAGAATCAATCAATGAATACATAAATAAATGAAACAGCAAATCTGTGTTTCCCCCTCTCCCTCCCTCTAAAAAAAATAAAAGCAATAGAAGTCAGGAGAGTGAGTACTGTTTCTTGATCTCTGTGTTGGTTGCAACAGGGCTATTTGGTTCATGAAAAAATCATTACGCTGTACAGTTATGATTTGTGTACTTTGCATACTATATATCAATACCAAATGTTCACTTGTTTATTGTCTAGACCACTCGACCATCAGATTTAGGTTTCATGGGTAGTGATTTTGTCTGCTTGTTTGTTGCTGCATCCCCAGTGTGGGGTGGGCTACTGGGCACACAGGAGGTGCTTGATAAGGATGCAATTAGCCCTGGCTGAGTAGCTCAGTTAGAATATTGCCCCAGCATGCCAAGGTTACGGTTCAATCCCCGGTCAGGGCACATAACAAGAAGCAACCAATAAATGTATAAATAAGTGGAACAACAAATCAATGTTTCTCTTGCTCTCTCCAATCAATCAATCAATCCATTTTTAAAGGATGCCATTAAAGCAACCAGACCAGCTGGAGGGAGAACCCAGGAGGCAATGGTAGTGACCTTCCAAGTGATGACTAGATCCAAACCATAACTAGAGTCAAAATGGAGAGAAGAAGGCCCTGGCTGGTGGCTCAGTAGATAGAACATCAGCCCAGTGTACGGACATCCCAGGTTCGATTCCCAGTCAGGGCACACAGGAGAAGCGACCATCTGCTTCTCTCACTCTCTCTATCCCCCTTCTCTCCCTCTTCCCCTCCCATAGTCAGTGGCTCAATTGATTTGAGTGTGCTCCCGGGCAGGCACTGAGGATAGCTTGGTTGGTCCAAGCATGTCAGCCTCAGGCATTAAAAATTGCTCGGTACTCCAGAGCATTGGCCCCAGACAGGTTGCCAGGTGGATCCTAGTCAGTGCATATGCGGGAGTCTGCCTCACTATCTCTCCTCCTCTCACCTAAAAAAAGGGAGGGGGGAGAATGAAGAGAAAGAGAGAGATAAAAAAAAGACTTGGGAGGTAAAGTTAAAGTGGTGGGCTTGTTGATTTAATTTTCTGATTACTTCTTACCTCTTCTAAGATTAAAACCAGTCTTTACAATGGCCCTAAATCTGGCCCTGGCCGGTTGGCTCAGCGGTAGAGCGTCGGCCTGGCGTGCGGGGGACCTGGGTTCGATTCCCGGCCAGAGCACACAGGAGAAGCGCCCATTTGCTTCTCCACCCCCCCCCCCTTCCTCTCTGTCTCTCTCTTCCCCTCCCGCAGCCAAGGCTCCATTGGAGCAAAGATGGCCTGGGCGCTGGGGATGGCTCCTTGGCCTCTGCCCCAGGCGCTAGAGTGGCTCTGGTCGCGATACAGCGACGCCCCGGAGGGGCAGAGCATCGCCCCCTGGTAGGCAGAGCGTGGCCCCTGGTGGGCGTGCCGGGTGGATCCCGGTCGGGCGCATGCGGGAGTCTGTCTGACTGTCTCTCCCCGTTTCTAGCTTCAGAAAAATACAAAAAAAAAAACAAAACAAAAAACAAAACAAAAAAAACAATGGCCCTAAATCCCAGGCGATCTGTCCTTACTTCCTCTCTGACCCCTCCTCCTGCTTCCCCCTCTCTCCTCCACTCGAGCCCCACAGCTGTCCTGCTCATCCTGAATCTTCCACCTGTGCTTCCAACTCAGGCACTTGCTGTTCCTCTGCCCAGGACCCTCTCCCAGATTCCCATGGTGCTTTCAAGTCTCAACTCCCTGCTTTATTTTTTTTTAAGATTTTATTTATTCGTTTTAGAGAGAGAGAGAGAGAAGGGAAGAGCAGGAAGCATCAACTCCCATATGTGCCCTGACCAGGCAAGCCCAGTTTTGAACCAGCGACCTCAGCGCTCCAGGTCGATGCTTCATCCACTGCGCCACCACAGGTCAGGCTCCCTGCTTTATTTTTTATTATAGCTCTCATCACTCTCTGACATTCCATACATTTCGCTTGTTCATTTATTACCTATCCTCCCACACTGTTGTCTGTGAGAAGCAGGATTCCATCCCTAACTTTTAATCACTGCCCATCAGGGCTGGAAGTTACTGCTGCCGCATGGACACTCTGCATTCACAAACAAGGGCCCACCCACATGGACACCCATGCTTCCCTAGCCCCGTGCCAAAGTGTCCCCAACCACTTCCCCCAAATCCTCAGGCGCTGACAGCCTCCAGCTGGAGCCGGCTCCCCGGCTGGCGGGCGCCAGCTCCTGGCAGAGGGGCCAGCATGTAATTAGAAACTTCTCCAGCTCCCTAATTGCCAGTTCTTCTCCCAAACCAGGAGGCTGGTGCTATTCTGAGCAGCCCTTGTTGCCAGCTGCCTGGGGCCTGTAGAGAGGAACAGGCTGAGAGCAGAGCCAGGTTGGCATGGAGGTGGCCCTGGAGAGGACTAGAGAGGTCAGAGGGGACTGCTGCATGGTGGAGAAGGGCTGGCGAGTGGCCAGAGACCAAACGTGGCACAGAGAGGGCTGCTGTGTCTCAGGGCCCAGCCTCTCAGAGTCCAGTCTGCTCTGTGGCCTCCTCCCCGCCTTCCTCCAGCCTCCCTGCTCCCACCCAAGCCCAGAACAGTGACTTCAAAGCAGCCCATTCATTCTTTATTCAGGTAGCATAAAAATCACTACAAAAACTTTACAAAAGAGCGGTAAGGAGCTAATGCCACCCCCCTCAGCCCCTGAGACCCCAGGTAGAGGAGGGAAAGGACCGAGGAAGGAAAAAGAGTCCTGGCAGTGCCGACCGCTAAGGACCAGCAGGGCACTGAGGTGACAGGGTATGGGGAGGGGGTGGAGACTGGGGGGCCTTGAGCAGGTGATGGCAGCAGCAGTGGTGGGATGCTCGACCTCCACCCACTGAGCAGGACAAAGCTGACCCACAGTGTTTAACCGCAGGCACTGCTCTGCCCCTGAGCCACGCCCAGGGCCTACCTCCCCTCTCCCCAGCCAGGACATCCAATCCTTCCTATCCCCCCCTTCTAGTAAACAAACGTGAGGTACCCCAGCAACTTAAGGCATAACTCACCTACCTTCCTGATAAAACTGGGTCCACAGCTGCCCCTCCTCTCTGCCCACTCACCCCAAACTCCCCAAGAGGAGACAGAGAGAACAGCTTCTCTCCTCCCCCAAGCTGCATACCCGGATTCCCCCCACCCTAATCCCAGAAAGTGGTTTGGAAAGAGTCACATGAATTGAGAGGCTGGTCCAGGCAGGGACTCAGGATGTTGGAGCCCACAGCCCCTCACTTGGGGCTGCTAGGCTGGGGGTAATCCTCCTCTGAGGGGGGCTCCAGTTTCAAGTCAGGGCAGAAGGGCTTGTCTCTGCAGGGGAAGCCTTTCTGGTTCTGAAAGGAGTCCCTGTCGTCAGGGGAGTCCTGCTGCTCCTTGTGCTCCCGCTGCGCACCAGGGTTGGGGTTCCTCACACTGCCCACAAAGAGGGGCAGGCTCGTGGTGTCCTCGAGGATGAAGAAGAGGAACGGGCGGTTCACGCTGAAGAAGGACAGGGACATGCGGGACATGGCAGAGCTGGTTGCCGCAGCCGCCTCCACACCAGCCTCACTGAGATCCATCGTGGACTGATGCTGTACACTGGATACCACCAAGCCCTGGTCGGAGATCCCACGCAGGTCTGGGTCCTGAAATAGCTCCTGTAGGCCTGCCCAGGGCAAGAGATGGCTGGTCAGAGCAGCCTTCCACCCCACAGGCTGCCTAGACCTGCCTGGGAGAGTGTCCGGGATCCTGGTCAGGGAACCCACAGATCCCTGGCTAACTCCGTTTTAACCTTCAAGTATCACATTCAAGGCTACGTCCTCCAGGAAACCTTCCTGATCCCATGCTCCGAAGTCCAGGCAGGTGCTTTTTCAATGTTCTCCCAGGTTGAACAGAGGTGAAGCCGTCTGTCTTATCACTTAGGCTGAACTGTAAGTACTGGTTCCTCATCTGCCCACTCCATTAGACTGAGCTCTTTGTACACAGAGTGCCTAGCACGATGCCCCTTTCAGGAGAGCTGGCAACGCTTATGAACCACCCCTGGCTCTCCACCCAAGATTCTTTGCAGTGCTTGCTGCCTTAGGCAGAGCAGATCGGCATTCCCTGGGCCACCAAGTACACCCCAGGACAGGGGACCAAGGGGCTTACATCAAATCCTCTCACCTCTTTGAGTCTCAGAAAAGTCCACGACATGAGGCTAGCTTTGTCTCAGACCCGCTGCCCACTGGGGGCTTCCTCTTCACCCACCCTGCCCAGCCTCCTTACCCAGCTGGCTGAGGATGGCCACCAGGTCCAGCTGATATTTCAGATGCAGCTTAGGCAGCCGGACCTTGGTGGGCCTCTCCCGCAACAAGGGCTGATGCAGGACATCCCAGCTCAGGTTGGCCAGCACGTGGGACACATTCCACCCAAAGTAGGTGGGCACAATGACCACGAAGCTCATGTTGTTCTTAAAAGGGAAATGAGCCACCTATCGACAAAGGAAGGAGACAATATGAGGACCAGAAAGCAGCCAGACCTAGGTGAGGTCTGGACTAGCATGTGCTTCTGAGACCAGTGGACTGGTACGGGTCCAGTCCATCCTTCTTAGGTATGATCTCAGCCTTCCTTAGTCTCCAATTCCTCACCTGTGAAGTGGAGTAACACTACCTGCCCACACTGCAGGTTGACATGTGACCAAAAGAGATAACTTTGAAAGCTGCTAGAAGAATGTCCGCACATAGGCTGTGCTCAGTACCTGGTGTTTTTCTCTCTCTTCATCTGTTACTACCTGTTAGCACTGTGCCTTGGGGTGAAAAATCCCATGTTCCCTCTCAGTTTCTCTGTGTATACAATGGGCTTGGGTTGTTGGTTTTCAAAATTCCCTAGGCTCTGCAGAGCGGCTGCTGCAGAGGGTGGTACTCTCTCCACCCCTCTCACCTTCAACAGTGACTTTGTCTAGCCCTATATATTTAATGTGACTTGGGGTAAGATTTTATGTGAATGGGGTTTCTACAGCTAAAGAAATATGAAAAATGCCTGACCGGGCCTGACCTGTGGTGGCGCAGTGGATAAAGCGTTGACCTGGAGATGCTGAGGTCGCCGGTTCGAAACCCTGGGCTTGCCTGGTCAAGGCACATATGGGAGTTGATGCTTCCAGCTCCTCCCCCCTGTCTCTCTCTTCTCTCTCTCTCTCTCCTCTCTAAAATAAATAAATTAATAAAAAAAAAAGAACACAAAGCGGGAAAATCTGTGGCACTGATTAAAATTAAAGTGTATATACTGAAATTTCTAAAAAAAAAAAAAAAAAAAAAAAATGCCTGACCAGGTGGTAGAGCAGTGGATAGAGCATCGGATTGGGACACAGAGGACCCAGGATCAAAACCCCTAGGTTGACGTCTTGAGTGCGGGCTCACCAACTTGAGCACAGGGTCACTGGCTTGAGTGTGGGATTATAGACATGACGTCATGGTCCAAAGGGTCACTTGCTCGGCTATAGCCTCCTCCCATCAAGACACATATCAGAGAGCAATCAATGAACAACTAAGGTGCTGCAAGGAAGAATTGATGCTTCTCATCTCTATCCCTTCCTGTCTGTCTGTCCCCTATCTGTCCCTCTCTCTGTCTCTCTCTATTTCTATCCCCCCCAAAAAAAGAAAGAAAAGAAAGAAATATGAAAACCACTGGACTTGATGGTCTCTTACAGCTTAGACTCCTGAGCTCTTAGCAGGCCCAGAAGGTAGGACCCCTACCAGGGGAGAAGTACCAGCATCTGGCTGCCTTCGCCCACCTGCAGAGTGCCTGAGAACAGGAAGGTCAGAGAGAACGAGTTGGGGACACAAAGGTGAAGGAAGAGTGTGCAGGACATAGCCTGGAGGGAAGGAGCATCAGGAAGAAAACTGGTGGGGTGGTAAACCAGACCGTCCTTTCAGGGCGAACTGGAGAGAAGCCAGGATGCTGCCGAGGGCCTGCCTCGTCCACAGCCCCCCTCCAGACGCCTGCAGAAGCAGATGTGGTCTGTGTCATACTGGCCTGTGAAACTACCCAACACTGCCATCTCAGCCCCAGGCACCAGTTCTTCTGGCCCAGGGATCAGTGCCTTAGCCACAGGACGATATTTAGGCTTGAAGCAAGGGAGTCCACACCTGAGATAGCTTGGCATAGCAGTCTATCCAATCAGAATGGTATACCAGGATGCTGACAGATACATCCCAGTCAGATCCCCTCTTGTAAGGAGCACTGTGTGAGAGCTCAGGTCGCATCTCCCAGGCTTCGGGGTGCTGAGGCGCTGAGTGTCTCCATGGCTGCTGGGGTGCCCCACAACCCATGTAATAAACCTTGTAATACACCTCCATAACCAGAGGTCAGCTTGGTCTCAACCCAGTGCTGCCTCCTCAAAAAATGCTCCTGACCACTCTATCTGAAATACCTTCCACTGTCACTAATAGATCACCTGTTAAAATTTTTTTCTTCACAGCACTTATCACAAACTGAAATGATCCTGTTGATTTTTGTGTGCTTATATAGTGTGTGTCTTCCCACCTGAGCACAGGGATATGTGCTCCCCTTGTGTTCCACTGAATCCTCAGCATGGAGAACAGCAAGTGCCCAACATCGTTTTGTTGAATATGTGAACCTCGAAGAGCCTGGAGCCTCAGTCCCCATGGGTGGGTGCACAGTGAGACATTTCAGAGCCATGCGCCCCAGAGACATAACGACAAGAAAGGTGGGGGGCACACCTCCCACCCGTGCCTGCTTCATAACCTGCCTACTCTCTTCCCCACCTCCCAGCACCCAGGCCTGGCCTGGGCAATCAAGGTGACCTGTATCTCAGGCTGCTCCAGCAAGAACCAGCGCAGAGGGTACGTGTGGGCTTGCATCATGTCCACCGGTACCGTGAAATGCTCATCCAGGTGGAAAGTTTCTCTCTGGGTGAGGCTGGGGTCGAACTTGTTCTTCCAGAAACCTGCATCCAGCAGAGGGCAGGGGCCATATAGATTGAGACCAGGGTGGGTTCCCTACCACCAGCCTCTTCCCCATCCCACCCAGAGCCCATTCAAGGGACGAAAGGTGGGGGCTGAGACCCCAGAGGGGGCCAGTTGACACCCAGTCGATATGAGGTCTCATTTCTGTAGCATTTTTAAAATCTGGGCATGTGTTTTCCCCATGCCCTACCGTCCTCTGAGAAACCTCCCCTCTGGTCTTTTCAGACTCAGTTTCCTTCTAGGGTACTCTCTCCACAAAAGCCCAGTCCAGTTCCTGAGCTCTCTCCCTGCCATTCCGTGAACTGTCTCCTACCCTCCCCAAGCCACAATCCAGAGAGCTCCCTGTTTCCTAGCTCAGCCCTGAGGAGGAAGAGGGGCCCTCAGAACAAAGGCTGCATAGCCAGCTCAGCCTACAGGACAGAGGTAGAAGCTGTGGGGTGGGGGGGGGTGCTGAGAAGAGGAGCATACCCTGGAAATGGATGGCATTGAGGAGGAGCAGCACTGTGTCGTCCGACAGCTCCGAGAGGAAATTCTCAATCTTCCCCTCCGTGGCCTCCTTCACCCATTTGTTGATGTTCTCCAAGTCATCCCCCTTCCTTCCCATCAGGTTCATGGCCTTTGCACCAAAGAGGTGTTCTGATTGTTTCAGGAAGTCCTCTTTGATGGGAAATCCTACACAGAAGGGGCCACAGGCTGTTCCTGGGACTCAAGCTCCACGGCCTCCGATGATCCAACTGGCTACCCGAGGCCAAGCTCGCCTCCCTCACCCTGTCCACCCCAGGGCACTACCTAGGGAGCTCCCTATGACCGGCACCTACCTTTCCGCAGGTACATTCGGGCAGCCATTCGGAATGCCCCAGGGCCCAGGTCCTGGCAGAGGCGGCTCAGCAGGTGGGGAAGGCAGGGCTCTGAGTCTGCGTGCAGCACCTGCTGCAGCCTCTGCAGCGTTTGGTTCTGAGCACCTGGAGGGGACCGCATCGGCTGTGGCTCAGGGTGGGGTTCTTTCCCACCACCGCTGCCCACCCAGCCCCTCTTGAGGACCCACGGTGAGCATGCCCCTGGGACCACGCACTCTCCTCGTGTTCACTGAACTGGTCTGAGTGACAGGACTCCCAGGCTCTCCTTTCATCTCTGCTGCTGACAGTCTGGGTGACCGTGCCTCATGAAAACTGTCATCCCTTTCTGGACTTCAGTTTCCCACAATGAGACCCCCCAGTCCAGTGGAGACATTGTAGCTATCAAACATTTGCAGAAAAGTCACCAGAAGCAGATCCCTAGGCCCGATCCCTGGGAATCTGATTCACAGACATGTGAGGTGAACCCAGGAATCTGCATTTTTACCAAATGTCCAGGTGACCCCAGAGGAGGAGTAGCTCTGAAGTAATGAGCTCCTCCTGGCCACCTGGCTCTGCTGGTCTAGACAGGTGCTGCCACAGTACCTAGTGCCAGGTGAGACAGTGCCAGGGCCACACTCAGAGGTGACAGGATGAGGTTGGGGCTGGTGGACCTTTGGGCCACCAGGGAGAATAGGTCTGTGGTGAAGGCCACCATGGCCTTGGCCAGCCTCTGGGTCTGCTCTGGGGTTGGGGCCTCTTTGCAGTCTTCTGTGGCCTTCTTCAGGGCAGTCCGGCCACCAGGCTCCTGCAGGGATATATCAGGGGTCAGTGGGGTCCAGGAGTCAAGATCTTTATAGCCTCTGTGTCTGGGGGCAGCAGGACTTTGTCTCAGTTCTGATACATTCTTGGGACTGGATCCCTGCCTCTGGTCCCTCTCACCCTCTACCTTCAGGCCTCAGCCTCAAGGCCACGCCCCCAGTTTCACTACCCCGTGCCGATTGGCCCCCTCCCTCAGGCCCCACCCACTCTTTCCCAGCCCCACCTGGTTGTACCTGGTTGCCCAACTTGAGGAAGCTAAGTGGGGACAGCTTCTCCTGGCTTGGTCCAATCATTATCTGAAGAAAGGAAGAAGCAGATGAAAGGGACCCTTCCCAGAGGTTCCCTACCCTGTACACACCACAGGCGAGACCCCTCCGGGCCTTCTTCCTGTCAAGTCCCCTCGCTTCCCAGTACCTGCTGGTCCAAAGACGCGATGGCATTCGCTGGAGAGAACTGTTGAAAAAAGGATGAGGAGAGGAAGGGAAACCCCCTCAGAGCCAAACCTTCCCTACACGCAGCCCTTCACATCTTCCCCCTCAGACCTCTGGCCTCTCCCACACCCGCCTCCCCTCCCACCCAGACCCAGACTACTGCCCAGGCCTCACCACCGAGCAGGGGCCTTGCAGGCAGGACAAGCTGAGCACCAGGAGCCCCCGGAGCAGCGCCATGTTCCTGTGTGCGACAGGAAGCCTTGGTTCCCAAATGGCCCCCCACACACTGTCACCTGTTATCTGACTGGCTACCTGATGCCAAGCCCCCACACCCACTATGAAGTCCTACCCACGTAGTCACTGGCTGGCAAAGTCCTGAGCCATCACCCCTGAGGGGGCAACTCCAGCTACAGCACACACACCCCGAACACTTGGCAGTGGCTCTCAGCTCTGAGGAGTGGAATTTCGCCCCTGAATGGTTTCCCCCTTTGTGTTTTCTGGCATTTTCACATTCCATGCACTGAGAATGTTTTTGGCTCATAGGGGGAAAATATTATCAAAACAAAACAAAAATATCCTCCTTCTTCAAGGCCTAGCATTGTGTGTCAGACCTGGATTTGAATCCGGACTCTGACTCTTGCCAGAGGACCTTCCTTGTACATCTCCCTAAACCCCTCTGGGCTTCTTATCTTGTAAAATTGTGGCTCAAGTCTCTACCTCCTCCCATGGGTATTGTGAGGACCAAAATAAGACAGTCTTTGTGAACCCTGAGTACAATGCCTGGCACTCGGTAATGGCTGTTGTCAACCTAGCCCAGGCCCCTCTCCTGAGAACCCTGCCCTGAACTGGGGCTCCCACCCTAGATCTATCCATCTGGCACACCCAGCTAGTCTGGTCTTGCCCACGAGAGTGGACAGGCTGGCGAGGCCCGGAGGTCTCAGCAGTGGGGGTGAAGTGACCCCAAGAGCCACCATGTTGACCCAGCAGCAGAACCCAATGAATGACTCTGGTCAGAGCCACCTTTGGACTTATGAGAAACGCTCGGCCCCAGGCTGCTTCTGGGAAGCCAGGCAGGCAGGAGGGGATGGACAGGTTTAGGTCTAGCCTCAGAGCAGGTCTCACAAACTCCGCCCCCACCACAGGGCCAGTCCTTCTGGAGGCTCTTTCTATCAGTCCTGGCCTCACCCCCGTCACACACAGGACACTTAGCCAGGGTTCTAATCCCCAACCTGGGATTTTGAATCTTCCTGGCAAGAAAAGACCCAGAAGTTTTTCAAGTCCCAGAGAAACTTCCTCTGGACTGCCCTCCCCCAACCCACCCACCTTGCCCCCTCATCAGCCCCAGAAGGCTGTAAAACAACAGGCCTCCTGAATAAATTCAGCCTAGACTCCCTCGCCAAGTGGGCAGGCAGCTCCTACCTCCTGCCCTGCCCGGGAAGCAGGTTGAGTTCTCCCTCCCCACGTACCTCTGCGGGCGCCTCTGCTGCACACAATCCCTGCGGCCCCGCTCAGGCGCTCCGCACGCTCTGCCCGGCTCCAGCCAGCCCAGCTAAGCCTTCCCCTCCCACCGGGACCTTTGCTCTCAGCCAACCTCCGTTCAGATTGCTTTCTCCTCTGGTAAATATTGACCCGCATATCCAGTTAAACATTGATTTTGTGCCAGAAGCCCCTTTCCCACCAGGGCATCTATCTAATCCTGAGAACCACACAGATTTGGGTCCCACCTGAGCTTGGAGAAGGGAGGTTCAGGAGACAGTGGAGGAGGCTCTCCTCATCTGGAGAGCAGATCCAAGGACAGGGGCCTTCCAGAGAACTCCTAGTGGGGGGCTATCTCTGCTTTAGTCAGGTTCCTGCCCAAGGTCACAGAGCTGGGCTCAGTTACATCCAGGTTCCGACTTCCAATGTCCTTTCCTCTCCCCCGCCCCACAACAGACTTCCCAGCCCAAAGGAAAGGAAGGGGAACTGCAGGAGGGAACCCAGGATAGGCTACCCATACCAACCCTTACATGCCCAGGATCCCGGTTGGCTGCCTTCAGCCTGGGTCAGAAAACAGAGACTGGAAAGAGATGCTGAAGGTGGCAGCCTCTCAGCATCCTACCTCATTAGGAGAAAGGCCTCCTTACCCTCCCCAAGGGTGAGGGTTCCGGAAGCTGGCATGGGGCTGCACAAACCAGAAGCCCTGACCCCCATGCTGCCTGAAGAACAATGATCAGGTTGCCTCCCCACCTCCCACCCTACTCCTCATCCTCTCCTCACTGCCCTGCAAGCTGTGGGATTTCAACTTCTCTCCACCTGACACCACCATCAAGAAAATACTCACTCAAAAAAAAAAAATCTTTTTCACCTGACCTGTGGTGGTACAGCGGATAAAGCCTCGACCAGAAACACTGAGATTGCCGGTTCGAAACCCTGGGCTACCCTGGTCAAGGCACATATGAGAGCTGATGCTTTCTGCTCCTCCCCCCTCCTCTCTCTTCTCTGTAAAATGAATAAAATTTAAACTATATATTTAAAAAAAAAAAAAAGTCTCACTCAGTTCCATGACTCTTCCAAAGGATTTATTGGTCGTATTTACATCTATTGCAAATAGTAAGGAGGCAGCAGGGACCCATCCCAGACCTCATCTCTGCTCCAGAATGTGGTGACCCAGGGACTCCACGGTATCCCTGTCCCCTGGGAGAGACCTGAGAGAGATGAGATTCGTCTTGCCCCTTCTCTCAGGGTCTTGGACCCCCACCGCACCCCCTCACGGGGGTTCTGGGCTCAGGAGCCACCTCCTCAGCTCAAGGCACAAACACTGTGGTTAAGGGTAGGCAGGCAAGGCATAGGGTCACTCCTGGCAGGCACCAGCTAGCCCAGTCCATCTTCCCCTCCCTGGTCCTGACGTCTTTCTTGTCCTGCTGGTCCCACACTGGGAAGGGCCTGGCTGGGTGGACACTTAAACTTCAGCCCAAGGCCCTTAACTCCTGGGCCATGGCCAACCCTCCTTAGAGGCACAAGCACCATGGGGTCTTGGACTGGGGCAGCTTCCCTGTCCTTGGGGACAGGAGCAGAGAGCACCCAGCAAGGGAGGTCTTGGCTACAGACTGGGGGGGGGGGCAGGGCCAGTTTCCCTTCCCTTCCCGAGCTTCCCTGTGTGGACCCACAGAGCAAAGCTGGGGAGTAGAGGGCACGGTGATGCTTTTCCAGTTCCTCCTCTTGCTTCCTACTGGCGAGAAGCAGCATCTCCCCAGCCATGAATGAAATGACATCCCCGGTGCCTCGGGAGTTCAGGAGCCTGGACTCCCACTCTGCCCTAACTGGCAGGCCATGTGGGTCACCTGAGCATGAGGCCTGAGGCTTGCATGTGGTGGCTTGCAAGGGGGCTTCCAGAGAAACAAGGGTGAGAGGCTGGACTACCAGAGGATGTCTACATACCCAGGCCTGGCCAGCTCCCACCTCAGCCTATGCCAAGAGGCGGATGACCCCATTGTCTGAGCCCAGCAGGAGGTGGCGTTTGGTGGGCAGCAAGGCCAGGCTGGTGAGCGTGCCACGGAAGTTCTCAGAGCTGAGCTTGGTGGTAGACTGGGAGGGTGGCTCAAGCAGGGAGCAGACACCGATCTTGTTGGCCACGGTGCCAGTGATAACCTCGCTGCCGTACAGGTCGAAGGTGTGGATAGGGTCGGACGCTGACTTGTAGTGGTGTGTGGGCTTCTGCTCCAGCTCCTTCCAGATGGTTAAGGAATGGTCAGAGGAGGAGCTGACCAGGACACTGCCCTCCACTGCCTGCTCAGGGAGAAAAGAGCCTTAGCAGGGCCTGGGTCTCTCATGTGCCCACCAAGCCCCAGGGTCTTCCCATATCCTCCCACACCATCTCCCAGGAAGACGGGGTGTCCTGAGCAGTTGACAGGCTGCCATCCTCCCACATTATGTTAATGTTAATATGAATGAATTCAAGTATCATTAACCCAGTCATCATTATAGTTTGAGCACTTACTACGTTCAGGCATTGTGCGGACATGCCGCATTACCACATTTAATATTTGTAACAACTCCATGAGGTCAATGCTGTCATTGTTCCCATTGTATAGAGAAAAACTAAGGCTCAGAAAAGTTAAGTAATCATACCAATGTCACAGAACTAGTAAGTGGCATAGCCAAGATTAACACCCAGGCTGACCCCAGAGCCCTCCTGAAAAGTCAGGATTGGAAAGTCAGAATTTAGCCCTGGCCAGGTGGCTCAGTGGATAAGGTGTCATCCCAGCACACTGAGGTCGCAGATTCAATCCCCAGGCAAAGTACATAAAAATAGAACAACTAAGTGGAACAATGAGTTGATGTTTCTCCCTCTCTCTCAAATCAATGGGGGAAAAAAATTTTTTTAAGTCAGAATTGAGAGACATCGGGGAGCCTGGAAGGAGCCTGGGCAGCCTGCCCCCAGCAATGTCAGTTCACGTTCCCTGGCCTGGCCTCCACTCAGGACCAGGAGGAAATCCCGGCTTCCAGGAAAAACCCTCCCACAAGTAGTGCCCTGTGCCTCCCCTCCGGTGCCTCCCGAGCAGCTCCCTGAGGTCTGTGATTGAGAATGGGGAGGGGTGCTGGCAGCAGGATCCCCATGCCCAGTCTGCCCCTGCCCCCACCAGAGCAGCCCAACATGGGGCATGGACTCTGTTCAGTGGTCTTGGGGCAGTAAACAGCTTCCCAGCTGAGCTTTATTTAACCTGAATTGGGTCACGGACGGGACCTGACCCCTGATCCTCCAAGCAAGACAAATATGGACAAGGGTTACTCATTAGAACATCTCCAGGGAGCAGCAGGGTTAGCTCGGCCCCCTGATGCTGCCCCCATGGCCTGCCTCCTGCCAAAACCCCCGTAGTGAAGCCGGCTCCTGACCCTCCCTTCCACTTGCCCTTGGACAGATAACAGGTAAATCAGCTTGAGCCCGTCCTGGGTGGGCCCTAAACAGAGGTGGGGATCTGGAGCAGTGAGGTGGGAAAGGGATCCTGGTCTGTCACCTTGATCTGCAGGATGTCCCCCTCATGGGCAGGCCAGCCACGCAGAACCAGTCCCGTACGGGTGTCCAGCAGCACCATGAAGCCCGAGGAGAAGCCAGCCACAACACTGCGGCCACTGGGACTAACAGCCAGGGAGCGGACGAGGCCAGGGTTCAGGCCACCACCCAGGCGGAACTCATGCTGCAAGCAGAGGGAATCAAGCTGAGGTACCACTGCCCACTCCTACCTGCTCCCCCTGGTCCTGCTTGCTCACCCCCCCTCCCCAGCCTACACAGCTGGAAGGCCCAAGCTTCTGTCCCCCAGTACAGGGGGGTGGCACAGGGAGAGCTTCCTGTACCACAGGCCAGAGCGCACCCCCAGGGTTTGCTGCTGTTGGCAATCTGTCTCCAAAGAGAAACTAGACCCTGGCCTTCTCTCTTCGGGACCTCTCCCTGCTGCCAGACACCCAGGGCTCAGGGAACTGAACACCCCTAACCTGCAGGCCAGGCTTCCTGCAGTCCACAAAGCGCAGGGTCGAGTCAGAACTGGCCATGGTAACACTGGTGTGGGGAGCAGGCATGACAGCCACAGCGGTCAAGGGGACCCGGCTGTCCGACGGCTCCACCACGCGGAGGGTCTTCCCTGCAAAGGAAAGGTGCAGTGGATCTGGGGTCCCAGCAGCTGATGGCAGAGCCCTGATTCCTATTATCCTCCACCTGCTTCCCATATTCCAGGGGATTTCAGAGAGTGCTAGATGTTTCTTGACCCTCCTACCTTCCTGCTTTCATTGCCAGGCCAGACTCCCATCCCCAAAGCAACCTCCTTTCTTCACACAGCACTTCCTGACCAAATGCTACCTCCCCATCTACTCCAACCCAACTTTTAACTTTATTTCTCTCTACGATGATGCCAAAAAATAATCGTGCAACCATTTATCAAACGTGTACTAAAACCAACATTTTAAGCCAAACATGTGTTAAGCTGTTCCCACTTGACAGATGGAAAAGCTGATGCTTACTGGCCCATGCCTAGCTCAGTTGGTTAAAGCATTGTCTCGATATGCCAAGGTTGCAGGTTCAATCCCCAGTCAGGGCACATAGAAGAATCAAACAATGAATGCATAAATTGGAACAACACATCAGTGTTTCTCTCTTTCTCTCTCTAAAATCAACTTTAAAGAAGAACTAAAACTTAAAAAAAAGCCCAAAAGTTATTTTTAAAAAAGAAAAACTAATGCTTGCAGCAGTGAAGTTACTTGCTCAAGCTGACTCAGCAATTAAGTGGTCAGGACCAATTCAAACTAAGGTCTAATGGATTCTTTTTTTTTTTTCTTTTTGGCGACAGAGAGAGATAGAGAGAGGGACAGATAGAGACAGACAGGAAGGGAGAGAGATGAGAAGCATCAATTCTTCATTGCTGCACCTTAGTTGTTCATTAATTGCTTTCTCATATATACTTGACGGGGGGAGGGGGGCAGAGGGCTATAGCAGAGCGAGTGATCCCTTGCTCAAGCCAGCAACCTTGGGCTCAAGCCAGTGACCATGGGGTCATGCTGATGATCCCACGCTCAAGCCAGCGACCCCACATTCAAGCTGGTGAGCCCGCGCTCAAGCCGGTGACCTCAGGGTTTCAAACCTGGGTCCTCCACATCCCAGTCTGACGCTCTATGCACTGTGCCACGGCCTGGTCAGGCAAATGGATTCTAAGTCCTAACTGCTCCTCCCTGGGTCACCCAAAACTACACCCCATTAACCCCAACCACCCCAGCCTTGGGCCCATCCCCAGAGGCCTAGTGGGAAACAGAGTGGCAGCAGAACATGCCTCATCTGGGCCCGCTCACCTGTGAAGGGGTCCCAGACGTGCACAGCCCCATCACAGCTCACCACATACTGTGGGGCTTCAAGCTGACCCACAAAAAAGACACTCTTGCGGTGCTGGCCATAGATGAGGCGTGGAGCTGTCTCACTGGTACCATCCCCAGAGTTGTAGAGTGGCCAGAGGCGCACAGTGCGGTCCTTGCTCCCACTTAGGAAGAAGTCCTCACTGCTCAGGGGTGCCACACACTTGACAGCCCCCGAGTGGCCCGGGAAGCTCTGTAGGCGGATCTGATGGAAATGAAAGTGAGCGTCCTGCTGGCTCACGCCAATCTCGTACTGCCAGTACGCCAGCCAGTTCCCACTCAGCCCATGCGCACTCCGTGGCAGCTCCCGCTTCAGCGCATTGTCTTCGCTTTCGATGCCAAGGCCCCCACTGCCCACCCCAGAGACAGGGCCCAGCGGGCCAGCGTGCTCCAGCTGAGAGTCGTCAGGGATCTGGATGCGGTTCCCAACTAGGACACTCCCAAAGGTCCCCGAGTGGCTGTCATCCTGGGGGCAGCTCCCACCCTGGGGGTCCGACTCAAGGCTGGTGCTGGGCACAGTGGGCTCCACACTGGCAGGACTGGAACTGCTAGGGCTGATGCTCTCCAAATACAGCCCTGCCAGCTCCCCCACCAGCTCATGGTTAGGGATGATTTTCTGGATGATGTCACCTGGATGGAAATGGAAGCAGTCCTGAGATTAAAGAAGGTAACAGGTGGCTGCCACCACCCACCCAAGGGCTTGGTAACCATGGAAGACAGGGCAGGTACTAGTTTCTGCAACTTTGAGAAAGTGACTCTTCATTTCTGAGCCTCGCCTGACCTGTGGTGGCGCAGTGGATAAAGCATCGACCTGGAACACTGAGGTGGCTGGTTCGAAACCCCCAAGCTTTCCTGGTCAAGACACATATGGGAGTTGATGCTTCCTGCTCCTCCCCCCTTCTCTCTCCCTCTCTTTCTCTATCTCTCTCTCTAAAAACAAATAAATAAAAATCTAAAAGAAAAAAAAAATTTCTGAGCTTCACTTGGCTCCCCGGGGAAAAGGTGGACTCATTCATTCACTCTGCACACATCAGCATCTTCTACATGTGCTGGCCACCATGCTGGGCATCAGAACTAGAAGAGTGAACAAGACAGATCATGCTCTCCCTTCCAGAGCTTAGATTTTAGTTGAGTGATGACAACTGACCTGACCACAGGGCTGTTCATCCTATTTAGGGAGATAACCCCTGTCAGCACTCAGTACTGTGTCTGGTCTGTACCATATAGTAAGCAATGTAAACGGTGGGCTGCTCATTCCTTTCAGAAAGCTCCTAGAGATGTCATCATGACAGCCAGACTCCCCAACTTACCCAGGAAGACACTAGGCCACTACTGTGCCTCCTTGCTGGCTAACATTCAGTCCCTATTATTATGTCACCTTGGGACTCAAAGCCTGAGGCCAAATTCCTTTGCTCTGATCCAGGTAACTACGCTTAAATACCACTACTGATTCTGAGGGCAAGGGGAGCATGGGACCCTCCCAGGGGAAGAGACATAGCCACAGAGGTTGTGTGAGGGAAGGGGAGGGGGCAGTACCCAACAGGCAGGAGAAGGGCACGTAGATTGTGTACGCCATCTCCAAGGTGAACACCTTCTGCAGCTCATCCAGCAGGGTGGGGTCCACCAGCCGCTGCTGCCCATCAGAGAAGGCCACCTCTGGCAACTGGCTCTCACTGCGGCCCACAGAATCCAGCTTCAGATCCTGGGGGAAGGAAGCCCAGATAGTCAGCTGAGTCCATGGCCCATATCCAGCCCACCCCAGCCAGGGAGATCTACCCCACCTGGTGTTGAAGTTCATGCAGCTGAGAGAAGACTTGAAAGAACGTGGCCACGGGCTCACTCAGGTGCTGCTGGACCATCTCCTGTCCGATGCGCAGGCAGATGAGGGCGATGAGGCTGATGGTTTTCATACACAGGACAGTCCGGGCCTGGGCTCCACTTGGGAACCTGGAAAGAACTCATAAGCTACAGCCCCCAACACTGTGGAACTCCCCCAGAATCTATCAAAAGCTGTAAGTGAAAGGAGCTGCAAGACCAATTGGTCCAAACCAGATGAGGAGCCTGACCAGGTGGTGGCGCAGTGGATAGAGCGTCGGACTGGGATGCGGAGGACCCAGGTTCGAGACCCCGAGGTCGCCAGCTTGAGTGTGGGCTCATCTGGTTTGAGCAAAGCTCACTAGCTTGGACCCAAGGTTGCTGGCTTCAGCAAGGGGTAACTCAGTCTGCTGAAGGCCCACGGTCAAGGCACATATGAGAGCAATCAATGAACAACTAAGGTGTCACAACGAAAAACTAATGATTGATGCTTCTCATCTCTCTCTGTTCCTGTCTGTCTGTCCCTATCTATCCCTCTCTCTCTCTCTGTAAAAAAAAAAAAAGAAAAAAAACCAGATGAGGAAACCGAGTCAGAGAAAAGTGTGGCTGTGGCTTGCTCAAGGTCCCATAGCCGGGATCGGAATCAAAAGTCTCAACACCCAGCCCAGTGTCACTGGACTCTCCCAAGCTTCCCAGTACCTATCCCTATAGTCCCCTCAGCTGGGATGCTTCCCCCACAGAATGTGGCAGGAGCCTACCCTGTGACAAGGGAAGTAAGGAAGCTGAGCACGGGCAGCAAGACCTCGTGGCTGATACGGGGCAGGATGTCCATGAGGGTGGTGTCTGAGAGGTACACGATGATCTTCTGGGTCAATGTCACCGCTGCCAGCAGCCCAGCCTCCTTGCGGCTGTTCAGTCGACTGGGGCTTGAGGTGTTACTTGGGGCAACCTAGGGCCACAGAGTTGATGAGGGCCAGGATGCCCCCCAGACTTCCCAGAACCCCCAGAGATCCAAGGTCAGCCCTCAGTCTCCTCAGACCCCCAGTCCCCAGCCTGCCAAATCAGGGACTGACCAGGTAGCTGATGTAGGGCAGATACTGGTAGGTGAGGACAGGCTCCCCATATAAATGGGCAATGTGGAGAAGGCAGCTGAGCACGGGCCCTGAAACTACATCACCCAGGACGGGTCTCTTCTGGTAGATGTTGCCAGCACTCAGCGGGGGACTCTCACCACTGTTCACCGTGAACTGCTGCCGAGTAGACCCTGCCAAAAAAGGGCCAAAAGCCTGACCTGTGGTGGTGCAGTGGATCAGGTGTTGATCTGGAACACTGAGGTCACCGGTTCAAAACCCTGGGCTTGCCTGGTCAAGGCACATATGGGAGTTGATGCTTCCTGCTCCTCCCCCCCCTCCTCTAAAATGAATGAATAAAAATTAAAAAAAAAATAAAAAAAATAGGGCCAGAAGCCTTGAGTGCTAGCAGAGGGCAGGAGAGCAGCCAGCCCTCCAGGGTCTGTATTACTCATTCCCACTCACTTTAGCCTGGAATCTGCCCCATACCCTACCTAAGGTAGGGAGGAGCTTACAGACTGGGACCCATGACCTGATGGGAGGTGGTCTGTAACGGGAGTGGGAAAGGTTCCCTAGAGGGGACTGAAAACGGGCAGAGGGCCTGGGAGAAGTTTCACATCCAGCACTGACCACAGGCCTTACCGACGTAACATGATGTCAGCAGGCGGAGCAGGTTGCGGGCCACGTGGCGAGAGGCCACTGTTGGGCCAAGCTTGGTGGACAGCCAGCGGACCATCTTGCAGGCTGTATCTGTAGGACAGGAGCAGGCCCTGAGTTCATCAGATAATTGAGGCTCATCACTCCTCCAACTCCACCCCATGGCACTCCACCTAGCCAACTCTGGCTACAACTGCCAAGGAGCCCAGCCTGAGCCAGGTTGCCCCACACCACCACCATCCCTGCAGCAGTGCAGAGGTGGCCTGCGGGACTCTGGCTTTGGGGCTACTCCAGGTTACCTTTTTTTTTTTTGTATTTTTTTGTATTTTTTTGAAGCTGGAAACGGGGAGGCAGTCAGACAGACTCCCACATGCACCCGACCGGGATCCACCCAGCACGCCCACCAGGGGGCGATGCTCTGCCCATCCGGGGCGTCGCTCTGTCGAGACCAGAGCCACTCTAGCGCCCGGGGCAGAGGCCAAGGAGCCATCTCCAGCGCCCAGGCCATCTTTTGCTCCAATGGAGCCTCGGCTGCGGGAGGGGAAGAAAGAGACAGAGAGGAAGGAGAAGGGGAGGGGTGGAGAAGCAGATAGGTGCCTCTCCTGTGTGCCCTGGCCGGGAATCGAACCCGGGACTCCTGCACGCCAGGCCGACGCTCTACCGCTGAGCCAACCGGCCAGGGCCACCAGGTTACCTTTTCAGTGAATCTTCTGAATAAAGCCCTGCCTGAACCCTGGTTACCCCTCCCCCCACCCCGCCAGCCTGCACTCCCTTCTCTAATCTCCATTCTCCCAGTCTAACCATGCTGGCCTTTCACTGATTCTTTGATGGAACCTTGACAGCCCTTTGAACTTTGCCAATGCTGTTCCCTCTGCATGATATGCTCTTCCCAGTGCAGACCCTGATATTTTTGCCTAGCTACCTCCTACTTATTGGACATCAACTGGCCTACTTTCAGGAAGTCTTCTCTAACTTCTGAAACCGAGATCTAAGCCTTGTAGCACCCAGCTATATACTATAAAGTACTATAACTGTGGTTAAATAAGATTGTCTATAACATGCCTGACCAGGCGGTGGCACAGTGGATAGCGCGTTGGACTTGAATGTGGAGGACCCAGGTTCAAGAACCCGAGGTCGTTGGATTGAGCATGGGGTCACTCGGTCTGCTGTAGCCCCACCCCCACCCCAGTCAAGGCACATATGAGAAAGCAATCAATGAATAACCAAGGTGCCTCAACAAAGAATTGATGCTTCTCATCTCTCTCTCTTCCTGTCTGTCTGTCCCTCTCTTTGTCTCTGTCACAAAGAAAAAAAAAGAAAAAAAAGAAAGAAAATTGTCTATCACATGGCATCTCCTCTGCTAGATGTGAGCTCCAGGAGGGCAGGCCCCTATCTATGTTGGGTGTAGATCTACTTGACCCACTGCTTGGCACAGAGTAGATGCTCAGCAAATGTTAAGTGAAAACAAGACTGTTTGGCCTACACCTCCCTCAGGCCTAAGTACTCACCAAGAAGGATCTTCTGTTCTTGGCCCTCCGATTGCTCAGTCAGCGGCTCCTCTTCTTCCTCCCCGACTGCCCCACCAGCACTGGCCACAGCCGTATCCATGGAAAGCACCGTGTTGGAGAGAGTGAGTTCAGATGCCCCAGTGACTTCATCTTGCTCCCCTTCCTCCACTTCCAACACCACACAGCCTTCCTCTTCCTCTTCTTCCTCCTCTTCGCCTTCACTTTGCTTCAAGTCCTGGCTGCTGTCACCTGACCTGAGGCTGCTCTTGTCCATAGGGGCACCCCCCTCATCTGCTGCCCGCTCCTCGCCCAGGGAGTTCTCACTGGCACTGCTCTTGTCACTCAGCTGGCCCAGGCTCACAGCCTCGGCCTCCTGGGGTTGTGGGGACTCAGCCACATAGAGCCCAGCTTGGAAGTCCTCTGTCTCGGAGAGTTCTGCCTGGTCATGGAAGCTGACACCAGACGTATAATCTGGGAGCCCCAGACCTGAAGAGCCAGGCTCCCCATCCATCTGAATCTCCTCCCCAAAGGCACAAGAGCTGGGCCTGGCCCCAGGGAGCCCACTTTCTTCATCCTCGGCAGCCCCTGCCAGGCCCTTGCTTTCCTCCTGGGAGGCCTCCACACCAGCCAGCACCTGTAGGACATGGGGCAGCAGGTGGACAAGGAAGGCCTGCAGGCCCAGTCGCACGATCAGCTGCGCCACAAAGCAGTCAGTGTACAGGTAGAAGCGACCATGGAGCCGGCAGGGGCTCTCATAGGCACCAATGAGAGGCTTCAGTAGGTATTTATTAGCATTTTTGGGGCCAAGTGCCTTGGCAACAGGTTCAAACAGGTACCAGGCTGTATACACAGCCGTGTGCTCCTCAGACATGAGTGACAGCACGAAAGGCAGAAGGATCTCCAGGCCCTCGGGGGTGATGTCACTCAGGACTGCACCCAGTTGCTGCCACAAAGCAAAGACCAACTCCCGCCCTTGAGCCTCATCTTCCACATGCCTCTCCTGGTACAGGAGGATGAACCTGTGCAGCGCAGGGAAGTATGGAGGGAAGGGAATTACAGCACTGAAGGGGCTGAGGAGTTGAGCTGGGGAGGGTGGAGGCAACCCCTGGGAAACAGGTCTGTATTCAAACAGCGGGCTTAACTTGCCCCTCCCCGCTACCACGGGGCCTTCAGGTCCACTCAGCTGCAGGAGCATGTCTAGCACTGGCTGCAGAGACACAGGGACTTCCTTGGGATGGCGTGTGAAGAGTCCCCGAACAGCCTCAAAGCGTATCCACAAAGGCGCATCAGGCTGCAGTGTTCGGACCCTGGTGGCATATACCATCTCAGCCAATAGGACACCCAGCGCCTGCATGTCCCGATGGAAGAGGTCCTGCAACTGCACAGGTGGCCGAACCTGGGGCTGCTCAGGCACCTCCAAATAGCCCCCTAGGCCTTTGGTCAGGAAGTTGCCTAGTTTCTCTAGCTCTTCCAGAGCCTGCACAGGATTGAAGCCCTCTGGAAGAAGAATCTTCCCTTCCTCACCTTCCCCAGGGTCTACCCCAGCAACTTTGTTCCTGCGGCCTGGTCGAGAGCCTGAGGCCATTGAAAAAGACAGGAGGCCTTGGGGGACTTGACTGGAGGAGGAAGAGGAGGAGGAGGAGGAGGGGCCTAGCTGGTCACCTGCTTTCCCAGCAAGGGTGATGGAATCCAGAGCCTCTGTGGCCTGCTCCAAGTCATCTTCTCCTGCCACAGGCCTGTCTCTGGCCCAGCCAGCCTCACAGGGAGTAGCTTCCAAAACCAACCTGCCCACCCCATTTGTAAGCTGCCCTGGGAAGTCCTCTCGGCCTGTGCTCTCCTGGATGGTCTGGAACAACAGCCTAGGGATGAGTGGAGGCTCAGGGGCAAGGGCAGGAGTCCCAGCCAGGCGCTGGGGGTGTGGCTGATCAAAGAGCTGTACCACACCATAGCTGGTCAGGTGTGTGTGGGCATCCACCAGGTGCAGACACACATTCTTCTCCTTTACAGCTTCCTTGCCCTGGAGTTTGTAGCCGAAGGTGAGGTCGATCCAGTGGTGCAGGTCCTGGGATACCTCACGGCTCTCTAACAGCACCCGGTGGGCAGCCACAAACTCCTGGCTGGAGCCACACCAGGCCGGCACATCCAGGTCAGGCATGTCAGGGTGAATAGAGCAGAAGATAGAGGGATCAGTGTAAAATTCAGGGATACACTCGTCAGGCGTCCAACTCTGCATACGCTCCATGCTGGAAGGATACTCATGAGGTTCCCATTGAGCCCGCACATGTCCACAAAGCACTGACCGGGGTGTGCGTCGAGCCTTGTACACATAGTATGTGATATCAGAGAGCACATCTGAGATGTGATGAGGAACGTGGGGTGGCTCCCCACCACCTGTACCACCTGCTACAAATGCCTGCCGTGTCATCTCATATGTGAAGTCCAGCTGCTTATCCCCCTTGTTGAGGCGGAACTTGGACTTACGCAGGTCTCGGAAGCACCCATGGGGTGTGGTGAAGTCCACCACCCAGGGCAACACTGGGTGGTAGTTAGGATCCCCCTGCCGCCGGCCTGCCAATCGATTCAGCTGCATGAGGTAGTGGAAGTTGCTGATGCGGCCATGGACCCAGTCTAGCACAAGGCCCCTAAGTTCTTCCTGGCAGGCAGGACACCCAAGTCCCCCTCCTCCTTCCTTTTCACAATCAATGCCTGCTCTGTCCCTTGCTGCAAGTGTCTCCTCGTTCTCATCCTCCTCCAGCCTCTCATAAGCACTCAGGTCCAGCCGGAGCTCGCTGCAAAGTTTCTCATCCACAGCGATGTGGTGCAAAGATAGGGACCCACAGGCCAGTCCCTGGCCGTGACAGGCATCCATGGCCCTCAGCACACGGAACAGAATGAAGAGCACTTTGGCTTGGCTGTTGGTCAGCTTAGCAGGGCTGAAGGTAACCACATCATGCAGTGTGAACGGCACATAAGAGTGCACCACATAGAGCATCTCCAGCGACTCCAGCAAGGCCTCAGCTCTCAAAAGACTGGGACAGGCCAGAGTGCCCCGGGGGGGACAGGGGCCATCTCTGGCATAGGATGGGCATTGCGTATTTTCACCCACTGGCAGGAAGGAACAACCATAGACCCTCTGCAGAGCTTGTCTTACTGAGTCCAGCGCAGGGACAGCTGAGGGGGCAGGGCTCTGACTATAGGGTTGCCCATAAGTATGATAAGCATGGCGCCACTGGTTGCGATAATTCTGGGCAGCCACGTCCTGCATAAAGCGATTGAGGGTCTCAGGGCTGCAGGACCCCTCCTCAAAGGCCAGGCCGCAGACCAGCGGGTAGGACAGTCTCCGTTTCCGCAGCCCGTGCACCTCTATTCGCGTCCATCCTGGGGGCAGCCTCTGCACAGATCGTTGCAGGAGAGTCCTGACTTCCGCTTCGCCCAGGCCCTCTGGCCGGGGGCACGGTCCCAGGGGCAGCCGGCGTTCGCGAAGGTTGGCCAGCCAGCGCGCGGGCACTAGGGCCACCACGTGGTTGCCCCCCGAGGCTGGAGCCAGCTGCCGGGCATCAATGTTCAGGTCCCTCTCTACGCTCTGGAGCAGCTCCTCCATGTCTGGGCTTGAGGGCGAGGACCAGCCCTCGACCCCGGAGGTACGAGTGACTTCCCGTCCCCTGTTCCCCGGGGCCATCCCTTTCTGGCCGCCTGGGGGCAACGCGGGGTTGAGGCCGGCCACGGCCCTCCTCGCAACAGCTTCCAGGGTGCCAGACCTGCTGGGTAGGGATGCACTAGGGACAAGGGCAAAAGCGGAGGCGGACAGGTGGGAAACAAAATCAGGGGCGGAGGCACCCTTACCCCTCCGCAGGATCCTCCGCTCTCGGAACGGACGGGCGGGCTCCAAGGGATGCCAGCGCCTGGTTGCACCGTGACCGGTCAGCTGACGCGGATCACATGATCTCCCTGCACGGAAACAACCGCACGTGGCTCGAAAGGGCGGGGCGGGGCGGAGTGGGCCCCACCTACCGCTAGTCCACTGCCCCGCGGAGTTGATCGCTCTCCGGCCTCAAGCTCTGCTCAGGGCTGCTGGCCACTTCGCTTCCTCTGGAGCTGGAAGAGGCCCCAGTCAGTCCCACCAATGCAGAGGAGGAGGGTTGCTAAACCGTCTACGAAATTTGCCCTCTCGTCCCTGCTTCCTCCTGCAGCTCCAGAACACAGGATGCTTTTCCCAGAGAACCCAGCCTTTAGGAAGATGATCCATTGTCTCACCCGGTTTTCTGATAAGGAATTTGAGGCTGAGCTGGGACTTTTACTACACTTGATCTTAGCTAAAGGCCAAAAAGCGATGAGCTGGGACTTTTAACATCAAGTCCCTTCATCGCTTCCATGCCAGCTTCCAAAAGAAGGAGCTTTTAATTTTCTAAAACATGTCTTCAGTAATATTCCATTTGGCCTCACAGGGAGGACTGTTATTGCTGTTTATATTTTACAGTGATAACTAAGAGCCCTCCAAGAGGTTTGTCCTGGTGGCAGAATAAAGACTTAGAAGCTGGTGCACAGGAGTCTTCCCAACTGGGTGAGAGGTGGCCCAGGCCCAGAGGCCTGGGGTTCTTGGTAGGAAATATCCCCAAGACTTCCTGTTGCAGATCAGCTCTGCAGTGCCACAGAGCCTGCTTGCAATGGCAGAGCCTTGCAGAAGCCACAGTGGGTGGGGGGAGGGTGCAGCATAGGATAGTGAGTGAAAACCAGATTACTGGCACCAAAATCACATGATTCCTTCAAGGGTCTCAGTTCTGACTCATTGCTGGACAGATAGGCCATTGTCTACAGTGAAACCACTGGCTGTTTTTTGAGGCTCACTTCTAGAAGGAGAGTATAATAGCTTGGTTACAGGTTAGGGGTTCCAAAAAGGCACTTAAAAAAACACTAAAGTCCAAATTAGGGATGAGACAGGAATGTCTTGGCCATGATCTGATTCCATCTGTATCCTCTTTCTTGAAGAGGCAGCTGGAACACTTGATATAGACATCGGTCGTAAGTAATAACTTAAAACTGCCATTTATCAAGCATTAATTAGGATCCAGGCACCATGCTAGGCACCGCACATACTTTGTTTTGTTTAATCCTCACCATAACATTTTTTAAAAAGATTTTTGTATTGATTTTACAGAGAGAAGGGGAGAGGAGTGAGAAGTATCAACTCATTGAGTTGTTTATTGCTTGTTGCTTGTCATATGTGCCTTGATCAGGCAAGCCCAGGGTTTTGAACTGGCGACCTCAGCATTCCAGGTCCAACGCTTTATCTACTGTGCCACTACAGGACAAGCTCACCACACTTTTTTTTTTTTTTTTGTATATGACAGAGAGAGAGAGAGAGAGAGAGAGAGAGAGAGAAAGAGAGGAAGAGAAAGAGATGAGAAGCATCAACTTGTAGTTGTGTCACTTCAATTGTTCATTGATAGCTTCTTATACGTTTCTTGACGGGGGCTCCAGTTGAGCCAGTAACTTTGGGCTTCAAGCCAGCAACCTTTGGGCTCAAACCAGAGACCATGGGATCATGTCGATGATCCCACGCTCAAGCCGGGTGAGCGCATGCTCAAGCCAGCGACCTTGGGACCTGGGACCTCAGCATCCCAGGTTGACGTTCTATCCACTGCACCACCACCAGTCAGGCACACCACTACCTTTTTTTTTTTTTTTTTTTATAGAGATAGAGAGTCAGAGAGAGGGATAGACAGGGACAGACAGACAGGAACGAAGAGAGATGAGAAGCAACAATCATCAGTTTTTCGTTGCGACACCTTAGTTGTTCATTGATTGCTTTCTCATATGTGCCTTGACCGCGGGCCTTCAGCAGACCGAGTAACCCCTTGCTCGAGCCAGTGACCTTGGGTCCAAGCTGGTGAGCTTTTGTTCAAACCAGATGAGCCCGCGCTCAAGCTGGCGACCTGGATCGTCCACATCCCAGTCCGACGCTCTATCCACTGCGCCACTTCCTGGTCAGGCACCACCACCACATTTTTATGAAGGAATTTTTATACCCATTTTAGGATGAGGAAAATGACTACTTTAAGTAACTTGCCCAAGGTCTCATAGCTAAGAAGTGGTAGAGCCAAGATTAAAATTCCGGTCTATCTTTTTCTAAAACCAGTGTTCTCTGTGCTCTTTGGCCATTGCACTGTTGTTTTTTCTAGCTGGGAAATTAGCTGTTCCTTGACAATCAATCTCGCATCCCCAACTTTGGTCTGAGTACCTGAGACTAGAGGATGGGTTTTGATGGTCAGAAGGTAGTGCCTGCTTCTTAGTTCCAATAAAATTGGGTCCACCCTGTCTTTGCTCTGGTCTCAGTATCCCTAGACTGCGCAGGCACTACTTTTTCTTTCTGCAAGTCTGTGTGTGCCTTGCCCTCTAGTGGTTTTGGCTTGCAATGCAACAAATGACCTTCAGTGTAACTAACCTTACTCAGAATTCTTTTTTATTTTAATTATTCCATAAGATTTTTCCTTTTAATTTTCACTTAAGATATGTCTTTTCAATTCCAGAATATAGAATGGAATATCCAAAACATTTGGAGGTAGCTCAGATTCTAAAATAAATGGAACTGTTCTAGTAATACTCTGAATCTGCCAAACAGTGCAAAGAACTGGTTAGATTTTTTTTAAATTTTATTATTGATTAATTTTAGAGAGAAAGGAAGGGAGAGAGAAAAAGAGAAACATTGATTTGTTGTCCCACTTATTTATGCATTTATTGGTTGATTCTTGTATGTGCCCTGATTGGGGATCAAACCTGCAACCTTGGTGTATCTAACCAACTGAACTACTCGGCTACGTAAACTGGATAGGATTAATGAGTTGTACAGGGCTGGATCAACTTTGGCTGCCAAGAGATGGAATCCAATCAGAATTCTTTCCTTCCCTTGAATGAGAAAGTCCTTGCAATGGTAGGCACTGGTGCACTAAGACTTTTGGGGCAATGACACCTCTAATCTGGGCCCTAAAACAATGGTTTTCAAACTTCATGATGTATTTATGACTCAGTAGTCTCAGATGAGACCCAGGAATCTGAATTTTTTACACGCACTCCAAGAATTCTAATGCAGGCAATCTGTGGACCACATCTTGAGATATAATGCTCTGTAGCAGATTTATTCCCCAATTTCCCTTGAATAGCAACCAAAGCACCCTTGAGTTTGGGGGAATCTGGGACCGAATTAGCCACTCCCCTTTGCCAACCTCAATATTGAGTTTCCGGGAGGTCATGGCTCGGATAGTCAGGGAGGCAGGTGGCAGCTGCCTTGGCAGTCAGCCCATGCTGAGTTAGGCTAGCCTTTGCTGATCTGGCAGGGAGAAAAGTGAAGGAAGCTAATTTTTAGTGTACCAACTGTGGGCCAGTGGGTCTGGTACTGTGCTAAGTATTTTCAAACATAATCTTCCCCCCACCCCGAAGTTGGAAACGGGGAGAGACAGTCAGACTCCCGCATGCGCCCAACCGGGATCCACCCAGCACGCCCACCAGGGGGCGACGCTCTGCCCACCAGGGTCGCTCTGTTGCGACCAGAGCCACTCTAGCGCCTGGGGCAGAGGCCAAGGAGCCATTCCCAGCGCCAGGGCCATCTTTGCTCCAATGGAGCCTCAGCTGTGGGAGGGGAAGAGAGAGACAGAGAGGAAGGAGAGGGGGAGGGGTGGAGAAGCAGATGGGCGCTTCTCCTGTGTGCCCTGGCCGGGAATCGAACCCGGGACTTCTGCACGCCAGGCCGACGCTCTACCACTGAGCCAACCGGCCAGGGCCCAAACATAATCTTTTTTTAATCTCTACCGTAAACCATGAATTTATCATTCACTCAATTTAGTGGATAAGGAAATTGAGGCTCACTCAGTATGAGGTTAAGTATATTCATCAAGCTCAGAGCTGGTAAGAATGAGAGATTGAATACAAGTTTGTCTAACAGCAGTTCTCAACTGGGGACAATTTGAGCCCCCAGGGACTCTTTGACAATGTCTGGAGACACTTTGGTTGTCACGGGAAGGGGGCAGGTTGTGTTGCTAACGGAATCTAGTGGGCCAAGGATACTGGCCTCCACAGTTCAGCCCACAACAAGAAATTATCCAATCCAAAGGGTCGATAGTGCTAAGGTTGAGAAACCCTGGACTCAAAGCCTGTGCTTTTGCCTTAGAGTGGGGGAAGAAGACTTAACAGAACAAAACAGAGAGAAGAGCCTACCACAAGGACCTTTGGTGAGAAGGGGATGGGGACTTCTATGCTAAGGATAATGGGAATGGGTCAGCTGGTAAGATTTCTCTTCCTTCTAAGCTTGGCCAGGGCCCTGATCAGTTTCTCCCAACCTTGCCAAGTCAGTCCTGGGACTTCACCCTAAGCTTGTCCTGGAATGACCTTGACTCTCAGCTCAGGGCTGGGACAAAATATTTACTTGGGTCTTCCTGCAGGACTTCCCAGCCAAAGTCTCTGGTTCCTGGGGCCAGTGCATTCCACCTGCAGCCCTGGGAAGCTCCACATTAGCTTCCTTGCTATGGAAGGTAAAAATGTAAAAACTGAAGCAGTCAAGGTCCAGGTAGTGTCCAAGAACAGTTAGAAGTGGAGTGAATGGGCAAGGCCAGGAGGATCCCCTTAGCAGGTCCCTGTCTGGGGAGGAATAGGCATCCTGAGCAGGCAGTAGGGGTCAGCTGGCCTGGAGAGCAGGGTTCTGACATTGAGGAGGCTTGCTTTCCACAGCCGTTCCTCTCCTGTGGGCTGGGGAAAGTCCACAGCTTCACTGGATGTTCCCCAGTATCCATCCCTCGAGCTGCCACACACCCATCCAGCCTCCATTCTGGGCCTCCCCAATACTGGCCTCCCTTACTAGACCAGGGAGGGTGGGTCTGAACTGACTGTGCTGACAGGAAATACCTCTCGTTCCAAGCTCAGAACCTCTGAAGAACTAACCAGCAGATTGCGGGAAGGAAGGCAGGCAGATGCTGACAGTCGTGATGTGAGAAAAAGGGTAAAGAACATACAAGCAGGTCTCCCTTATTTGGGGTTCCATCTCCTTCTTTCCCTCCCGCTATGGTGGGGGAGGAAGGGGGGGAGGAGGGAATAAGCGATGGAGTAGAGCAAGCCAAGAGGATGTGGTAACAGCTGATTCGTCCCCTGAGGTCACACTTTCCAACAATCAGCTGTTACTGGGGTGCAAGGCAGGAAGTTTCCTTAAAGGCACAATGTTCTGAACACAAGTTCAGAATTCTGGAGCTCTTAGCAATCACTTGGCAGAGACCATACTTAATACAGAAGGAACTATCTCACACTCCAGGCTAATCCTTCCAGCTCTGTTACCCTCACCCCCAATTTGGCGCTTATGAAAAAGTCCTGGATCCTTATCTACATGTTACTGTTCAGCTGGGTAGGAGGGAAGGCAGACGAGTGATGAGGTGGGGTGGGTCCCAAACTTGCCCCTTATAAATAAGCAGTTCAGCAACTTTTGCCAAGTCACTGGGTTTCTTTCAGTTTTTGCCCATCCCTGCCCCTCTAAACCCTGGAGCAGCATCCTCATTGGTCTCTATCTTTGAAATCTCTTCCCTAAGTAGGCCTAAATCCGTGGAAAGCTTCTGGTGGACGGTACAGTATGGGGGTATTAAAACTGAGGATGTCAACCAGTTGTACTTTGACATAGCTCATACCTTAGTTTCTCACCACAAGTCTCCTCTACCCTCAGGTGAAGGAGAATAAAATCACTTTATTGAGGACCTTCAGAGTAGGGCCAAAGGGCTGGGAGGACAATAAGATTCTACATCCTCGGCCCGACCGGTATCTCCCCATCTTCACAGCCGCGGAAAAGTGTATATTGATCTTTTGTTAGGGAGCGGCTCTCTTCCGGCGACTGGGACAAGACATCTCCAAGAAGTCTCCTGATCAGGAAGCCTTCCCCCTCATCCCCCCTCCCCAGGGGTGGCCTAGATCTCTCCAGTACAAGCTGGGGTTTGACGAGGTGGGCAGTCTTCCTACCCCAGTAGCCCTCGGGACTTCCCATCCAGTGGAAGATTCTGCTGCCCTGGGGGCTGATTTCCACCTCCAGCTCTGATCACTCCTGTTGCTTTGCCTGCTTCTCTTTTCCTTAGATAGCCTCCCGCAAAGGTCAGCGATTTCGTTTTGGGGTTGTCAAAAAGAAGCACTCACGGCTTCAAAAAGGAAGGGCTATAGCCCTTTAAGGACCTCGCTGGGATGAATTCAGAGATGAGTTTAAAAATGCCAACTCACAGAGCGCTCTGGATTCTGGGAATGAGGTGTACTATCCAGAACTACATTGACCAGTATGCACTACAAACACACACGCCTTTACTTCTTTCTGCTCTTTCGGACTCTGGTTTGACGTAGCACTCTTCAAAGCAAGTAACCTAGGCAGAGGACTGAGCCACACTTTTTCACCTATTGGCCATCTGTGAATAGGTGGGTGTGGCTTAGTGCAACTCTACTAGGCAAAAGGGTGGCCTCCTTGCCAATCAGAGCTAAGACAGGCGGGAGAGGCGGGACCAGGGAGAAGGGCTGGCGCCCCTATGTGGGTGTGGTTACGTTGCCCACCAGTAGGCGGTGATTGGCCCAGGGCGGTGCAATCGCAACTTGTGCGTCACGACGCCGCCAGCTGATCGGAGACTGGAGCCGGTGTGTGCTGGCGGCTGAGAAGAGAGCGCCGCGGGCCTTGGGGAACGGACGTACAGATTTGCTCCGCTACCCTCAACACCCCCACACACACACCCAGCACCAGGTGGATGTGAGCTGGGGTCCTGGACGCACAGAGGAGAACCGTGCTTTCGGGTAATGGGGACAAGTAGGGTTCTGGCGGCCACACCCTGCCCTTCCGGGGGAGGGGAGAGGGGGCGGCGGAGACTGGGGCGCTCTGGGGTAGAGGGGCCTGGACTGGCTGGAATAGTGTGTCAAGGTTTTAAAGAAGAGTCCGGACAGCAGTCGTGGCAGAAGGTCTCGCGGAGTAGCTGGGAGGAAGGTGAGGGGCTAGAGAGCTGGGGGCGGCTAACCTCGACGCCCTCTGGTCCGAGGATACGGGAGCCCGGCACCTAGGCTTGGGAGGATTTGGATCGGACGGGTAGCGGTAGAAGTGCTTTGCCGCTACCGGCACTCACTGAGGCAGGGCCAGCTGAGTGCCCTGGCAGAGAAGGGGTCTCTGGGAGGGCCGGCTCCTCCTCTCATTCCCCCCAGGGGTTGTTATGTAAGGGGGGAGGGAAGACGAGTAGGGGGCGGCGGTGCCGGGGCCTTATGCAACCCAAAGGTTTAGGGTTTCACTGCGGTTGGTGGGGGGAGCGGACACGAGGAGGGCCTGGAAACTCTACCCCCCACCCCAGCCTCACTAGCCGTCTTGGGCCTAGAGAAGGTCACCTCTGCACCTCCCCCCAGCCTGTCCGGTTGTGGGGGCCCTACTCCAGGCCTGGCCCCGACCGCCTGGGAAACCGGCTGGCTGGGTGGGGCACCTGGGTTAGTCATCACTGGGCTCCCTCTCTCCCCACCTCTCGGCCAACTCTTGGCCCCTCCCCGTGGCCTCGGGCTAGGCTATCGCCCCCACCTCCCTCCGGCCCTAGTTCCAGCCTCCAACTCTTTTGGCCTGTCATCCTGCCTGTCAGACTGGGCTGGAAGCTGTTAGGGTGCCAGAAGGTTGATGGAGCAGCTGGTCAGAGGGTCAGTGCCCTGGACCCACCCCGCCCTGCAGCCAAGGGCACCTGCTTGGCACAGACTGTCAGCAGCCGCTAAGTCCTATGGGTTGACCAGAGCCGGCTCTTACTGAAGGGAATGGGAAGGAGTTGGGGACCGGTCACCTGAGGGAAGGAAGGTACCTCAAAGTTTATGCCTCCCAAGAGGGTTTTGTCATTTGAAAGCCTCCGACCCCCACCCTAATCTTTCCTATCCTCTGAGTATAGAAATCTCAAGGCAAGACCACCTTGGCCCCTTCCATTGGCATGGGCAATACCTTGGGTTGAGTGTCAGCACAAACCCGCCCTCCCCAGCTTACAGCCCCCAAGCCTGCCACGCCCCCAGCCCCCTCCCTGGGCCATGCTGCAGGGCCCAGCTTTTCCTGCTGATTCATGCGTTGGAACTGTGGGGGCGGGGCTTGGAACTTGGAACAAAGTTCAGACATGGAGGGGCCGGCAGACAGCCTGGAATTCATACCAGATGTACCCGGAATGCGCAAGCGGAATGCCTGGCATTTGAAAGTCCTGGGGAGGCTGCCCAATATCCCTGCCTAATCTCCTTCCCCTCCAGCCTTTGGTCCCTTGTCCTCTCCTCACAGTCCCAGGAGCCTCTGCTGACCTTCCAAAGTCTAGACCCTCCTCCCTTCCTCACTCTTCCCCAGATCCAGGCCCCCAAAACTCTTCCAGCTGAATACTCCCTGGGAACAAGTCAGTTGGGATTGATCACTGAACTCAGATTTCTGGACCTGAGAGATATAGCTTCTCACCTAGTACCTGGATGGTGGGTGGGGTGTGTCTGGGGTCCCAGATCCTGCCTTTTCTGCATGCTGAGTAGGCTGTCCCCACCCTCTGCATGGGTAGTGGGGGGGGGGGTAAGGGGGATGAGAGCAGGTCTGGGTTTCTACAGCTTCAGCTCTGGAAGAGGAGCAAGGGAAGTATGTTTAAAGCTACCTCTTCTCACGGAAGTTAGCTTCTTCAGGCCCAGGTCAGAGCCAAGAGCCCTTCTTTAGGAGATTGAGTGTCTGCTGGGGCTGGGTTTGGATGGCCAGTGGGACAGTGTTCCTGTGACGTGGCCCTGCTCAGGTCTTACCCATCTTTCTTCCCTTTGCCTTTAGGTTCCTGTTCCTCCCACACTTTCACCTGGCTGAGCCGCAGTAGTTCTTCAGTGGCAAGCTTTATGTCCTGACCCAGCTAAAGCTGCCAGTTGAAGAACTGTTGCCCTCTGCCCCTGGCTTCAAGGAGGAGAAGGAGCTGCTTTCCTCTTCATCCGGAAGGTGACAACTGGGGCTGGGAAGGTCTGAACAGCAGGGGTGATGATACCTTTCAGAAAAGGAAACCCTGTTCATTTGGAGAGCCTTCACCCATTGGTACAGCAAGAGAACAATTTTAGATTAGAGATCCTGACTGAATCAGGGAATAGATGGGTCTGACTACCCAAGGTTAGTCAGGCTTTGTGTGACAATGGGGAGGAGTGGAGCAAAGAAAACCCTGTCTATCCCTTTACCCAGATGTCTTTCTTGACCCTCCTTCCTTATCCCTCCCTCTTTCTACTGGCCTTTTCAGCAAGTGAGGTCCAGAGTAAGCTTCCTCTCAGGGAAAAGATCATATTGAAACTCCCATCTGAGTAATCATGACCCTCCCATGTAATCAAGGCATTTCTTTAGCCCAGATTCTAGATTCAGGGATACTTACCTATATGTGGGACCCTTAAACCTCCTGTCTCTGCTTCTCCACAACTGGGTCCCATCCATATAGGGGTACAAATTGGTACAATCTTCCTGGATATAAGTTTGGTAATACATATCAAACATATTACCTACCTGTGAGATAGGAAAATCACCCAGTTGAGTATGCTTAAGGGAATCAGAAGCCCATTTGTGCAGACTCAGCTTGGGGTGGGAACAAAACAGCTTTTCACTTAAGCTATTGCTCCTTCCCACTCCCTGACCATAATAACCCCAGGAGCTGGGGGTGAGAATAGAAGGTTGGCGGGTTAGAGTGGCTAGTAGGAGCTCAATCTCTGCATTGACTTCTTATCTTGCAAAGGTGACCCCAGGAGTCCTCTGCCTCCCCAAACAGGACTGAAGCCCTGATAGGGTTTGAGCTACCACTGCTCTCTCCTCACTTCACTTTCCAGGATAGTGTGAGATTCATCTCAGGCCTGTGCAGACAGGAAATTCTCCCCTCTAACAACCAACAGAACTGAGTTTTAGGACGTGACCCCCTTATGGGGGCATCAGGCAGCATAACCCTGCCACCCTCAGCTTCTGATTCAATCTCACTCTGGCTCAGGCTCTGGTGCGATTCAGCCTTGGCCCAATCTCCCTGTCTAAAGGTAGCCATGTTTATAGGCTGCAGGAAGCTGTTTGTTGTAGTTTGGGAGAGGAGGTGTACAGGTAGCTGAGTTCTATTCCCTGTTTATGAGAAACTGAAAGATTTAGCATAGAGTAGACCATTGAACCCAGCTCTTCTACAGCCTAAGCTGGACGTGTATAGGACTGCAGTAGAAGGGGGTGGGTAGGCTGAGTCCACTCATAGACCTCAACAAAGATCACTCTGTCCCTGGACATTGCTTCCATCCTTTCTTCCCCTCCTTGCTTCACTGGCCACAGTGGTTCTCTCCAGCCCTGGGTACGTGGCTCTGTCGTCCTCACCTATCTTGGATCAGAGATGAGGAAGAGCAGCCTGAGAACACAGAAGCAGGCTGAGGACCCATGAAGGACGAGGCCTGGAGAGCACAGGGACCTGTTTGGGCACCTTGCAGAGGGGGCCCATAAAGGCCAGGAGCACCCCAAGAAGAGGGAGGGAAGCCAGCCTACAGCAAGGACAAGCTTCTTCAGTCTTTTCGCCTTTTACAGAGATGTGGAACCATATTAAAGTGTCCTGTGGCTTCATCCTCCTACTTCTACCTCTCCTCCACCCTGTAATTTTTTATATAAGCAGCTTCAAGGAACAACAGCCAGCTGTGAAAGGACATATACAGGAAATTCATAAAAGAAATTCAAATAGTTGAACCATGGGGGGAATAATTGTGCTTTATTAGTAATTAAAGAGAAGCAAATATAGCTACAAGCATTTTCCCATAGTAAGCTATAACAGAAAAAAAATAAGACCCAGTTGTTGGCAAAGGAATACTAAAATAACACTCCCATTCATATAGGGGTACAAATTGGTACAACCTTCCTGGATGTAAGTTTGGTAATACATATCAAACATATTACCAGGGACTTTGACCTGGTAATTCTACATTTGGAGTTTATCCTAAGAAAATAATTAAAGATTTAGATATAAGATGTTCATCCAAGCATTACAATAGAGAAGAATGGGAAGCAACTATCTGATTGGGAGTTCATTTCTGCTGTAATGAAAATTCATGAGTAATGTGCAGCCATTAAAAGTCATGTAGAAGAATGACTGGAAAGAAAAATGCTCTTTGAATATTAAAAAGGTTATAAAAATAGTTTATATCATGTGGTCTTAATTTTGTTTTTTTTTGTTTTTTTTTACAGGGACAGAGAGAGAGTCAGATAGAGGGATAGATAGGGACAGACAGACAGGAACGGAGAGAGATGAGAAGCATCAATCATCAGTTTTTCGTTGCGACACCGTAGTTGTTCATTAATTGCTTTCTCATATGTGCCATGACCACGGGCCTTCAGCAGACTGAGTAACCCCCCACTCGAGCCAGTGACCTTGGGTCCAAGCTGGTGAGCTCTTTTGCTCAAGTCAGATGAGCCCATGCTCAAGCCGGCTATCCTGGGGTCTCGAAACTGGGTCCTTCCGCATCCCAGTCTGATGCTCTATCCGCTGCGCCACTGCCTAGTCAGGCTTAATTTTGTTTTTTAAGGTATAAGTATATACTCGCATACCTACATAAAACAGATAAATACTGAGGACAGGCCCTGGTGACGTAGCTCAGCTGGTTAGAGTGTTGTTCTGAAACAGCAAATATCAAGGTTGTGAGTTTGATCCCCAGTCAGAGCACATATGTGAAGTGACCAATGAATGCACTAAGACAAGTGAACACAAATGAATGTCTCCCTCCCTCCCTCCCTCTTTCCCTTAGCCTTCCTCTCTCTGTCTCTTTAAAATCCATTTTCTTTTTTTTTTTTGTGACAGAGACAGAGGGAGACAGAGAGAGGGACAGATAGACTGGAAGGGAGAGAGATAGATGAGAAGCATCAATTCTTTGTTGCAGCATCTTAGTTTCTCAGTGATTGCTTTCTCATATGTGCCTTGATGGGGGGGGGCTACAGCAGACCGAGAGACCCCTTGCTTAAGCCAGCGACCTTGGGTTTAAGCTGGTGAGCCTTGCTCAAACCAGATAAGCCCGCGCTCAGACTGGTGACCTTGGGGTTTCAAACCTGGGACCTCCGCATCCCAGTCCCACGCTCTATCCACTGTGCCACCGCCTGGTCAGGCTAAAATCAATTTTTACAAATGTAAAGGAAAAAAAAAGACTGAGGACAGACACCAAAGTGTTAATAATAGTGGTTATCTTTTTATGGTGGGATATGGTAATTGTAATTTTCCTCTTCAATTTTTTTCTGTAATTTACAAATTCGCTACATTAATTGTATATGGCTTTCATGTAACAAATAAAATTTAAAAGAATCAGTGTAATTTGTTTTAAAATGTTTGGAGAAGTGGGTGTAGAATGAAGGGATGCCCCTAGTCCCTTGGACTTACTGGGATTTTTTGGACAAAGTGGGTTGTGAGAGTGGGGGAGCACCTATTGGTTTATGAGTTTCATTCTTTGGGAGTAGCTGGAATCTGTGTCCTCCATGTACGGGAGATGGCTCTCTGAATTTCTGGTTGGCAACCAGCTCAAGGTATGGAGTGGAGTTAGACTGAAGGAAAACAGTAAAACCTATCACTCTTCAGGAAATAGGGGTCGGGGGCAAGATTTTCCTCTCCAAGCTGAAAGGTTCTGGAATCCTAACAAGTCCTGCTGAAAGCATGATGGGTCTTTGCTTTTTCATTTCGATTTTGCCCCAACCTTGAGATGACTCACTCAGCTCTCCTGGCCTCAGATATAAAGAGATATTCCATCCACCCAAAAGGCACTACCCTCGGTGGAGGGGTACTTTTGAAGAGTATAGTGCTGAATGGTTCCCTTTGCCTCCCCTTCGTAATGAGGCTCTTCTGTAGGGCACCCATAAAAAGTTGGGGGAGAGATCCCCAGTGGGTCGCCTCTCCGCCTCTCTCCAAAGTGGGAGCTGTTGTTCTGTTTGAAAGGTAGTATGTAAGGGGCAGGATTCCTGGAATTTTATGGTTACCTCGGGGGTAGGAGGGGTGCCCTCTCTCCCACAACTGAGTCGGAGGAGGGTTGTGGAGCAGTGTGGTGTCGAGATTTAAGCACGTGGGTTGGGTTTGCCCTGGCCTCGAACTGCAGGGCCGTGTGGGTGGTGTGGGAGGCCTGACCAGGTGAGATATTAGAGTAGGGGAACGAGGTGAAAGTTAGTGGGGCGGGTCCTCCAGGAGTATCAAGTGAGATTAGTGACCTATTTCTGGAACTCCGAAGACTTCAGGACACAGGGAGTAGGGGAAGACCACTATCTACATACTCGAAGTCGCCCCTGAGCTTGGCCGCGCTGCCGGTAACCCGGGAGCCCCTAACCCGAGGTCCATCGCTCCGGCGGGACGTGATAGGTTGCCTCGGCTCCAGGGGCGGTGGCCTCACAGCTGCTCCAATCACCGCCCAGCTGAGAGATACTGGACTAGCCCTGGAAAAGTTACCGCAGATTGAAAAGACCCGGCAGGCAAAGGAGCCCAGAGATCCAGCCCTGCTGGCACCAGGGTTCACGGTTTCTGGAGCCGGCGTTGAATGGGTCGGGGCTGAGTGCACAGGAGCCGAAGGAACTGATCCAGACCTAGCCCGCCTGCCACGCTATGGCGCTCTCGGGGCTCCTCGTGACCGGTGCCTCCTTCGCCGCCTTCCGGGGGATGCACTGGGGGCTGCAGCTGCTGCCCACGCCCAGATCTGCCGCTCAAGACCTTTGGAAGTGGCGAAACATCTGTGTCTCACTGGTGCACAGCCTGCTCACCGGGGCCGGGGCACTGCTCGGGTGCGGGGCTTAAAGGTTCGGGAGGTACCTGGGTGAGGGTGAGGGATGGAAAACTAGCATTAAAGACCCGGCGGGCACCTTTAAAATTGATGCTAAATCTTGAGAGTCAGACTGGGATGCGTAGGCAGGCGTGCCCGACAGAAGAATGGGATCTGGGTCGGCACGACGGTGACCATGGGTCCCCCACCTCCTCTAGGCTGTTGCTGCACCCTCAGATGGCCACTGACCCCATACATGGCCATCCGCCCTGGGCCTTGGTGCTAGTGGCTGTATCTGTGGGTGAGTCTGCAGGGAAGGTGGGGAACAAGCTTCCAAAGGTGATTCCAGGTCCTCTTCTGTCAGCTTTACTGAGGGAAAGTAAAGAACTGGAAAAGTAAGGGCTGGAGATTGCGCCAGCTTGGAGGACGTCTAATGTGTCGCCCCTCACCACCCCCCACACAGGTTATTTCCTGGCTGATGGAGCTGACATGCTGTGGAATCAGACCTTGGGCCAGGCCTGGGACCTTCTCTGTCACCATTTGGTGGTGAGACTCAGGGAGAGGCGAGACCAGAAGGGAGGTGTGCCCCAGACTGGGAACCCCAATCTCTCATCAACTTTATGTCCTATGACTTCTCAGAGAGTCTCTAACACCCTCTGCCCTCCAGGCTTGATCCTCCCAACCTTGGGCTGAATTGAGGGAAGGGGATTGATGTTGGCCACAGCTGAGAGTCTAAGCACTGCCTTAGGAGCTTGGGTTCCTACAGGTGTCCTGTTGATTGCAGAAACATTGACTATGAAGCTTTTTTGAGAAGGGGAAGCCCAGTATTGGGAGTGAGGATGGGGCATGAAAGTCCAGGAATGGGAATTAGGGGAGTACTGTGCCGATGCTGCAGCCCCAGGGAAGACAGCCTCTGGGCCAAGGCTGCTTCCATCTTAGGGAAAGACTGTTTCAAAGCCATTCAAGCTCCTAACATATGGGTAAGCATAAAGGTTGGGTGTTTTGGGGGGAGGGAGTGCCAGAAAATGTTTGGGAGCCCCTCTCTTAAGAACTGGGATATTGGAACATGATGGGTGGTAAGTCATGGAAGGTCCTCTAACCTTTAATCCTGGCTCCCCAGGTAGTGAGCTGCCTCAGCACTGCCATTCTGTCTGGCCACTATGTGGGCTTCTCTATGGTGTCTCTGCTCCTGGAGCTGAACTCTGCCTGCCTGCACCTAAGAAAATTGCTGCTGCTTTCTCACCAGGCCCCATCCTTGGGCTTCAGTGTGGCCAGCTGGGCCACCCTGGCCACCCTGGCCCTCTTCCGCCTGGTACCACTAGGGTGGATGAGTCTATGGTTGATCCAACAGCACCATCAGGTGCCTCCTGCTCTGGTTGTCCTTGGTGGAACTGGGCTGGCCACTGTGGGAGCCATGAGCATCACACTGGGCGTTCGCATTTTGATCAGTGATGTCCTGCGGTCTCGACCTCATTCATCCATCCTGCACAAGAAAACCAGGGACATCAGGACATGTGATGGTGAGCCTGTCACCAGGGGTGACTCCTCGATCAGCCAGAAAGACTAAAGAAAAGCCTCAGGTTCCTCTTATGCCAGTCTTGGGAGAAGTACAACTAGCAGTTGGTGGTCTTCAATGCACAGCCCTACATTGGCATAAGGACTGGACTGGGTTTTCAGTATCTCAGTTCCTCTTCCAGCTAATTCACACCCCTCCCCATTTCTAGGATCTGAGAAGAAATGCCAATGTTCACAGGTGGGTAGGAATCTGGGCTATCGTTCACTGAATTACATCATCATATAACTGTCCTTTCCAGAAAACTAATTCAAGAGGTACAGCCAGTGCTATTGATGAAAGGTGGTAGGAGACATGAAACTGAATGTAACTGCCTATAGGAACAGAAACCCTTTGCTTTATTATAGGGACAGATGAGAAAAGGTGAAGTCCTTCTGGGATTAGAGAGAGGTGAGGCCAGAGGGAAGAGAGACCTCACCTATGACCAAATTCTGGCAGGTGGGAGGAGAACACAAGAGGTGCTATCTGGAGCCAGTAATTATGTAGACAGAACAGCTGCCAAGAGACCAAAGAATCTGAGCCAAAGTGATTGCTGCTAATATTTCTGGTTCTCAAAACCTCACCATTATGGCCTGACCTGTGGTGGCGCAGTGGGATAAAGCGTCGACCTGGAACACTGAGGTTGCTGATTCGAAACCTTGGGCTTGCCTGGTCAAGGCACATATGGGAGTTGATGCTTCCTGCTCCTCCCCCTTCTCTCTCTCTCTCTCTCTCTCTCTCTCTCCTCTCTCTAAAAAAATAAATAAAATATTAAAAAAAAAAAACAACACCTCACCATTGTGTTTGCCTGGCTAGGTGGCTCAGTGGATAGAGTATCTTTCCAGCACGCTGAGGTCATGGGTTTGATCCCTGGTCAGGGCACATGTGAGAAGCAACCAATGAGTGCACAACTAAGTGGAACAACGAGTTGATGCTTCCTTCACTCTATCTCCCTCTCCCTTCCTCTCTCTCTCAAATAAGTGGGGGGGAAAAAACCTCACTATTGGCCTGACCAGTGGTGACAGAGTGGATAGAGTGTCAACCTGGACACTGAAGTCCCAGGTTTGAAACCCTAAGGTCGCCAGCTTGAGCACGTGCTCATCCAGCTTGAGTACAGGCTCACCAACTTGAGTGTGTGGTCACCAGCTTAAGCATGGGATCATAGACCTGACCCCATGGTCGCTGGCTTGAAGCCCAAGGTTGCTGGCTTGAGCAAGGGGTCACTGGCTTATCTGCAGCCCCAGGTCAAGGCACATATGAGAACCAAGTAATGAACAACTGAGTGATGCAACTATGAGTTGATGCATCTCATCTCTCTTCCTTCCTGTCTGTCTGTCTGTCTTTCTTTCTATCTTACATGCAAAAACAACAACAAAAAAGAAACCTTCATTATTGCATGTTACTTAACCTTAATCCTACTGTATCTAGCATCTGCCTTTTCAATTTTTTCAGTGTCTCTTGACTTTTTCAAAGAAAATGCATATTTTTAGGGGAATGAACTTGGGGCTAGGCTTCTCTTTTCAGGACAGTGCTGAAGTCCAGAGCCATCGTAGGGACTCAAACATGAATTCTGGGTGAACAGTGCAGGGCCTTCCTAGGCCCAGGGTTTCATGGCAGAATGAGGCAAAGGCAGAAGCAGCAGAGGCAAAGCTTCCTTTTGGCTGCAGAGGGATTAAGGGATGTCTGCCTCTTCTGGGAGTCATTTGCAAGCTTTCCTTTCTTCCCTGCCACTTCCGCTGCATTTTTTCCCCATTGCACAAGACCCTTCCCTTCTTCAGGCAGAACATTCAGGTTATGGGAAGTGTAGAGCAGATTAAGGTTGCTATTCTACTAAAAATTGGGCCAAAAAAAGATAACCCTTAATCATCCACAGAAAAGATACATGAGCAAAAGCCAGAGACAAGAAGATTTAAAAAACCCTGTCAAGAAGCTGAGCTAGAGAAAGACAAAAGGGATGCTAGAGACAGACATACATAGAGGGACAGATAGAAAGAAAAAGAATTAGCTGCACAGAAGAGAAAGAGGCAAAGGGAGATAGAGTGCCAGACAGATTTCTTTGCAGAAATACGGAAAAAGACTTACAGAAGCTTGAGACAAACCAGAATCATAGAATTGCTAAAATGGCCATAAACAAAGAGGACTAGAAATTTTTTTTATTAAAAAAAGAAAAACATAATAAAGGCTGACAGGAAGGGACCTCAAGGGTGGAAGGTACAGATAGTCTAGACAGTGATTTAGTGAGAGTGAGTGACAATGAGGAACAACCAGACTCGGGAGAGACAGAGGTAACAGTGGCAGACTGAGGGATTAGCACAGCGAGAGAAGAGAGGGGGAAAGAGATGAGGAGGGATTTGTCAGGGGAGCCGAGAAGCAGAGGAGCATAAGGTGGAGGAGGCAGTCAGTGGAAAAAATTATTGACAGGAAAAGAGAGCAGGAAATATGTGGTGTTGAAGACAGGCAGAAAGACAAAGGAGAAGCAGCTACAGTGCAAAACAAAGACAAAAAACTGACAGGAACGGGTAGGTAGAGACTGGTAGGAAGATGAGAAAAAGAATCAGGGATGTACATTGAGATAGAAGAATAGGGGAAGAGACTGTGGAAAATCACAGAGCGAAAAAGAAGTGGGGACCTGATCTGCGGTGGCACAGAAGAAAGAGCGTTGACCTGGAATGTTGAGGTCACCTGTTCAAAACCCCCCACTTGCCCAGTCAAGGCACATAACAAGAAGCAACTACAGTACTATGAACTGATGCTTCCTACTTCTTCCCCTAGTCTCTCTCTCTCTCTCATCTCTCTCACTCCCTCTCTCTCTCTAAAATGAATAAATAGCCTGACCTGTGGTGGCGCAGTGGATAAAGCGTCGACCTGGAAATGCTGAGGTTGCCGGTTCGAAACCCTGGGCTTGCCTGGTCAAGGCACATATGGGAGTTGATGCTTCCTGCTCCTCCCCCTTCTCTCTCTCTGTCTCTCTGTCTCCTCTCTCTCTCTCTCTCTCCTTTCTAAAATGAATAAATGAAATAAAAAAAAATTAAAAAAAAAAAAAGAAAAAAGATTTATTTAAAATGAATAAATAAAATCTTAAAAAAGAAAAGGAGGTGGGGGCAGAATGATTAAATTAAACATCCAAAGGAAGGAATAAGGAAAAGAAGGGAATGTGGAAAGAGAAAAATAAATAATAGAGATAGAGGGAAATGAAAGGGATTGTGAGAGAACCCCATCATAGAGTCCTTAAAACCTAGGCTCAAGGGGGAAAATAACAGGCTGAGGGGAAACTGCAACAGTTGGAAGTAAATACAGGCAGAAAATAAGAGCAGAGGGTCCAAATGTAATCAGACTAAAACCAAAGAGGGAAAGGTATAGAAGTTGAGATAGAGAAACAAAGTAGGATTCTGTCAGAGAGTTTGTCCTTTAATAGAATTGGTATCTTCAAAACTCTTAACTGAATGCTTTGATTAACAAAAACATTGTAACAAGAGAGAGAGAGAAAAGCCTTAAGTTTAAAAAAACAAAATGTGACATACTTAACAAAGAATCTCTAACTTCCCTAAGTATGTATTGATAATAATATTAATAAAGTTCAGCCTGACCTGTGGTGGCGCAGTGGATAAAGTATCAACCTGGAATGCTGAGGTTGCTGGTTCAAAACCCTGGGCTTGCAGGGTCAAGGCACATTTTGGAGTGAATGCTTCCTACTCCTGCCCCCCTTCTCTCTCTTTCTGTCTCTGTCTCTCTCTATCTCTCCCCTCTCTAAAAATAAATTTTAAGGCCCTGGCCGGTTGGCTCAGTGGTAGAGCGTCAGCCTGGCGTGCAGGAGTCCCGGGTTCGATTCCCGACCAGGGCACACAGGAGAGCCCGTCTGCTTCTCCACCCCTCCCCCTCTCTTTCCTCTCTGTCTCTCTCTCTTCCCCTCCTGCAGCCAAGACTCCATTGGAGCAAAGTTTGCCGGGGTGCTGAGGATGGCTCTGTGGCCTTTGCCTAAGGCGCTAGAATGGCTCTGATTGCGGCAGAGCGACACCCCAAGATGGGCAGAGCGTCACCCCCTGGTAGGCATGCCGGGTGGATCCCGGTCGGGCACATGCAGGAGTCTGTCTGACTGCCTCCCCGTTTCCAGCTTCTGAAAAGTACAAAAAAAATAATAATAATAATAAAAATTTTTTTTTAATTTAATAAAAATTTTTTTAAAAAATTTAGTAAAATTTGGCTGACCCGTGATGGCACAGTGGATAAAGAGTTGACCTGGAATGCTGAGGTCACCATTTCGAAACCCTGGGCTTTGGCCTGGTCCAGACACATATGAAAGTTGATGCTTCCTGTTCCTCCCCCCCTTCTCTCTCTCTTTCTTCTCTCTAAAATGAATTTAAAAGATTTTTTAATTTAAAAGAGATTCATTCCAAGCCCAAAAACTTTTTTAAAAATTTGATTTTAGAGAGAGAGGAAGGGAGAGAGAGAGAAACAAGAATCGATCCTCAGAATCAAACCCACAACCCTGGCATATTGGGGTGGTGCTCTGACCAACTGAGGTACCCAGCCAGGGCCCTGCACCTTTTCTTTTGCCACTGTTATGAATTCATGCTCCAAGTGAGCACCCTTCTTGGTAATACTTGATAGTATCTACAAAGAGTACCCAGGAATTAGTCTGTTAGGGAAATCTGGCTGTTTCTGTAGTTAACTAGTAAAACACCTACTAGTGTTTTACCAGAAAAGATAAGATTAGCCACTGGTGGAGGCAGGACACAAATGGATACCTGAAGAGTTTGGGATCACACACAAATTTCCATCGTGGTGACTGGTGAAACTTCAAGAAGACAGAACTGGATTGTGATTATAATTGATTAAGTGACATCTCACCAACTAGGCTGTTATAGACAGTGTGGACCAGATATGGATGATGGGAATCACAGCGGCATGGTCAACTGGGACCCTGGAAAAGAGAAGCTAAAAAATGCAGAGGTTGAGAGATGCTACATTTGGTAGAATGAGTTGGGTCAATATGGCAGTGCTGTCAGACTTCCCCATGGTTCAGTAAGGCGATCCTCAAGATTGACTCTATGCCTACGAAAGTACTTGCTGATAAATTGTCTTCTAGCATAGAGGAGGAGCTTTCCTGGATGGGGGAACATTGATATTTTACGGTCTTGGAACACTATCCTGATCATACATTAATATATTGCTAGGCAAATAATTCCATCAGTCTTATGTGAGTATGGTTACATTGAGTCACTCTTTTTGGCTACAGTGGTGTCCTGATATATAACGCAATGCTGGATGGTGAAAACTTTGCTGTGGGATGATCTCTTGCAACTAACTTTATGACCTACAAAGAGCTAAAGTGTTCTAAGATCCTCTACTATCAAAAAGCAAACCCAATTTATTTAGTAAAATGGACTTAGAGCAAGCAAATGGATTCAGACAATTTAGAGTGGTTCTCAATGAGAAGGGTAGAAACTCAATATTTAGCCAAATTAATCTTGCATTAACAAGAAAATTAATTAAACAGAAATCTGCATAACTGGATTATCAAGGCTTTATTGTATATAAAATCTGGATTTGTAAGTCTGGAAATTAGTATCCCTCACTTTGCAAGAGGTTACATACAGAGTTTATTCTTTAAAGAGTTGCTCCTGACCCTGGCTCAGTTGGTGTGTCATCCAGACAAGCTGAAGTTGCAATTTGATCTTCATTCGGGGTACATACAAGAATCAACCCATTGCCTGACCTGTGGTGGCACAGTAGATAAACTGTTGACCTGGAATGTTGAGATTGCCAGTTTGAAACCCTGGGCTTGCATGGTCAAAACACATACAACAAGCAATCAATGAACAACTAAAGTGAAGCAACTATGAGCTGATGCTTCTCGTTCCCTCCCCCACCTCTGTAAAATCAATCAATAAAATCTTAAAGGAAAAAAAGCAACCAATGATGGCATGAATAAGTGGAATCGATATTTCTCTTTCTTTCTATGCTCCCTCTCTCTCAAAAATAAAATCAATCAATAAAAAATTTTAAAAAGACTTAAAAAAATAGGCCCTGGCCGGTTGGCTCAGTGGTAGAGTGTCAGCCTGGTGTGCAGAAGTCCCAGGTTCGATTCCCGGCCAAGGCACACAGGAGTGGCACCCATCTGCTTCTCCACCCCTCCCCCTCTCCTTCCTCTCTGTCTCTCTCTTCCCCTCCCACAGCCAAGGCTCCACTGGAGCTATGTTGGCCCGGGCGCTGAGGATGGCTCTGTCTCTGTGGCCTCTGCCTCAGGTGCTAGAATGGCTCTGGTTGCAACAGAGCAACACCCCAGATGGGCAGAGCATCGCCCCCTGGTGGGCATGCCGGGTGGATCCCGGTCGAGCGCATGTGGGAGTCTGTCTGACTGTCTCCCTGTTTCCAACTTAAGAAAAATACAAAAAATAAATAAATTTTAAAAAAATGAAATTAAAAACCTGGTCAGGCGGTGGAGCAGTGGATGGAGTGTCGGACTGGGACACAGAGGACCCAGGTTTCAGGCCCCAGGTCGCTGGCTTGGGCATGGGATCACTGGCTTGGGCGTGGGGACGCTGGCTTGGGTGCAGGGTAGCTGCCTTGAGCGTGGTATCGTGGACATGACCCCATGGTCACTGGCTTGAGCCCAAAGGTCACTGGCTTGAAGCCCAGAGTCGCAGGCTTGACCCCGGGGTTACTGGCTTGAGCGGGGGGAAGGGGGAGGTGGTGGCTCACTCTGCTATGTCCCCCTGGTCGAGGCATATGTGAGAGGGCAATCAGTGAACAACTAAAGAGACTAAGGAGCTGCAGCGAAGAATTGATGCTTCTCATCTCTCTCCCTTCCTGTCTGCCTGTCCCTGTCTGTTCCTCTCTCTCTGTCTCTGTCACAAAAAATAAAAATAAATAAAATGTTGTCATTGAGCCCTGGCCAGTTGGCTCAGTGATAGAGTGTCAGCCCGGTGTGTGGGTGTCCTGGGTTCGATTCCCAATCAAGGCACACAGGAGCCTGACCTGTGGTGGCACAGTGGATCAATCGTTGACCTGAAATGCTGAGATCGCCGGTTCAAAACCCTGGGCTTGCTGGGTCAAGGCACATATGGGAGTTGACGCTTCCTGCTTCTCCCCCCCTTCTCTCTCTATCTCTCTCTCCTCTCTAAAATGAATAAATAAATAAAAATAATTTTAAAAAAAGGCACACAGGAGAAGTGGCAATCTGCTTCTCCACCCCTCCTGCTCCCCTTCTTTTTTTCTCTTCTCCCACAGGCATGGCTCAGTGGTTTGAGCACATCAGGCCCCAGGTGCCAAAGATGGCTCTGTGGAGCATTCACCTCAGGTGCTAAAAATAGCTTGGTTGTGAGCATGGCCCTAGATGGGCAGAGCATCAGCCTCAGACAGCAGTTGCCAGGTGGATCCCAGTCAGGGCACATGTAGGAGTCTGTCTCTATCTTCCCCCATCTCACTTGGAAAAGAAGAAAAAAAAAGATTTAAAAAAAATACAAGTTGGGGCCCTGGCTGGGTTGCTCAGTGGGTAAAATGTCATCCCAGCACACTGAGATCACATGTTCAATTCCTGGTCAGGTCACATACCGAGAAGTAACCAATGAGTGCACAACTAAGTAGAACAACGAGTCGATATTTCTCTCCCTCTCTCTGTCTCTATCAGTAGAAATTTTAAAAAAATAGTCACAGGGACATAAAGTACAGCATAAAGAATATAGTTAATAACATTGTAATAACTATATATGGTGTCAAGTTGGTACTAAAAATATTGGAGGAACACTATGTAAAATATATGATTATTTAACCACTATGCTCTACACATGAAACTAATACCAAATAATATTGAATGTAATTTATAATTGAAAAATAAAATTAGCTTGACCAGGCAGTGGCACAATGCATAGAGCATCAACCTGGGATGCTGAGGACCCAGGTTCGAAACCCCGAGGTCACTGGCTTGAGCAGTCTCACCAGCTTGAGCACAGGGTCACCGGCTTGAGCGTGGGATCATAGACATGACTCCAGAGTCACTGGCTTGAGCCCAAAGGTCGCTGGCTTGAAGACCAAGGTCTCTGGCTTGAGCAAGGGGTCACTGGCTCTGCTGGATTCCCCCAGTCAAGGCACATATGAGAAAGCAATAAATGAACAACTAAGGTGCTGCAATGAAGAAATGATGCTTCTCATCTTTCTCCCTTCCTGTCTGTCTGTCCCTCTCTATATCTCTAAAAAAAAAAAAATTAAAAGAAGAGTTGGTTGGCCCTGGCCGGTTGGCTCAGCGGTAGAGCGTTGGCCTAGCGTGCGGAGGACCCGGGTTCAATTCCCGGCCAGGGCACACAGGAGAAGCGCCCATTTGCTTCTCCACCCCTCCGCCGCGCCTTCCTCTCTGTCTCTCTCTTCCCCTCCCGCAGCCAAGGCTCCATTGGAGCAAAGATGGCCTGGGCGCTGGGGATGGCTCTGTGGCCTCTGCCTCAAGCGCTAGAGTGGCTCTGGTCGCAACATGGCGACGCCCAGGATGGGCAGAGCATCCCCCCTGGTGGGCAGAGCTTCGCCCCTGGTGGGCGTGCCGGGTGGATCCCGGTCGGGCGCATGCGGGAGTCTGATTGTCTCTCCCTGTTTCCAGCTTCAGAAAAATGAAAAAAAAAAAAAAAAAGAAGAGTTGGTTCTTTATTAAAATGAAGAGTTTGTTTGTTTAGAGTCATTAACTTGAAGCCATAGCATCAGGAACCCTTTAATCCCACACAGTAAAAATGCAGTCCATTTTTTTTATTTGTATTTTATTCAAACTATAAGAGAAAGTTTATTTAGAAAGTCACAGAAGCACAAGAAGAACCCTTAGAGCTTAGGAGAGAGAAAGGTAAAGGTAACATGTCTAGGGGGAAAATAAGGGGGTGGGGAATGGCACTGGCATGCTCCAAGGAGAGAGAGCGCACTGGGACTGAACCGGCAACCTTGCTGTATGAGTACAATGCTCTGACCTACTGAGCTACTGGCCAGGGCCAGGGCTACTCGTCCCAATGTTTTTTAAAGGTTGCTTTGACATTTATTTATTTATTTCTAATTATTATTGATTTTAGAGAGAGAGGAAGGGAGGGGGGAGAGAAAGTAAGAAGCATCCACTTGTAGTTGCTTCACTTTAGTTGTGCATTGATTGCTTCACCTCCGTGCCTTGAAGGAACGGGGAGGGGCTCAAGCTGAGCCAGTGACCCCTTGCTCAAGACAGCGACTTTGGCCCAGGCCAGCTCAAGCTTGGGATCATATTGATGATCCTGTGTTTAAGCCAGCAATCCTGCACTCAAGCTGACAAGCCTGTCCTCAAGCCGGCAACCTCAGAGTTTTGAACTGGTGACCTCAGCATTTCTGGTTGATAATCTATCCACTGTGCTACCACCAGTCAGGTTCAGGTTTATCCCATTTACTTATTTATTTTTTTAGAGAGAGACAGAGAGAGGGACAGATAGGAAGGAAGAGAGATGAGAAGCATCAACTTCTTGTTGTGGCACTTTAGTTGTTCATTGATTGCTTTTTTCATATGTGTCTTGAGGGGTGGGTGCTCCAGCTGAGCCAGTGACTGTGGGTGTCAAGGTCAAGTCAGCTACCTTGGGATTCAAGCCAATGACCTTTGGGCTCATGCCAGCAACCATGGGGTCATGTTTACGATCCCATGTTCAAGTCGGTGACCCCATGCTCAAGCTGGTGACCTTGGGGTTTCAAACTGGGTCCTCAGCATCCCAGGCTGAAGCTCTATTCACTGCACCACTGCCTGGTCAAGCTCATCCCATATTTTTTCATTTGATGTATTTTTTTTATTTATTCATTTTAGAGAGGAGGGAGGGAGAGAGAGAGAGAGATAGAGAGAGAGGAGCAGGAAACATCAACTCCCATATATGCCTTGACCGAAACATCAACTCCCATATATGCCTTGACCAGACAAGTGCAGGGTTTTGAACCGGCAACCTCAGTGTTCCCAGGTCGATGCTTTATCCACTGCGCCACCAGAGGTCAGGCAATCCCTTATTATTATTTTTTTTTCTTTTTAAAGTAACTAATTTAATATAAAATTGGGAACACATTTTGGCAATTGTAACAGTTAAACAGAGATACCATGTAATTTGTACTTGAAATAAAAGTGTTTTAAAAGTTAAAACTCACATGTACTTTCTTTAGATGAATGAGACACATGCCAACTTGATGTAGCATGTAGGCACATGATCATTCCTCTTTATTTGATGAAATGGATCTATTATTCCAGTTTAAGAATGTACTTAAGCAACAAATCTGTTGTCTAATATACAATTCTGAATGACCGTCCTATGCCCAACCCAAAACAATTATTTTCATCAGCATACACCAGATAGCACTAAATACCTTATGTTGATTAGGCTGATTTGTTTGTTTGTTTATTTTTGAGACAGAGAGAGACAGGGACAGACAGGAAGGGAGGGAGATGAGAAGCATCGATTCATAGTTGCAGCACCTTAGTTGTTCATTGATTGCTTTCTCATATGGGGCTTGGTTGAGGGGGCTCCAGCCCAGCCAGTGATCCCTTGCTCAAGCCAGCAACCATGGGGTCATGTCTGTGATCCTGCACGCAAGCCGGTGATTCTGTGCTCAAGCCGGTGACCTCGGAGTTTTGAACCTGGCCCTCAGTGTCCCAGGCAGACGCTCTATCCACTGTGCCACTGCCTGGTCAGTCTCATTTGTTTAAGAGGATATTTTGCACCTGGCTCTGGCTGTCATTAGTAGTATGGTCCTGCCAATCCCATATTTTTTAAATGAGTAATCCAAGGCAATTTATTCTGGGTTACCTAGCTAGTTAGTAATAGGGCCTGGATTCAAACTTATATGTATATAAAATATTCCCTGTGGCCAATATCTGCTATTTTTGCCTACCTAGCGGTGTAGAAATTTTCCTCTGAAAGCTACTCCTCTCTCATTCCCCCTCAATGGGCATGTGACCCAGGCCTAGCCAATCATAACACCATACTCTCTTTCTCTGAAATGAGCTCATGACAGACGCATAGCCTATGAGCCTCAGCACTGTGACTTTCGCTAGAATTTTTGGCTAAGATGTACTATGTATGCTAACATTGCTAAGCCAGTAGACTGTAAGAGATCTTTCCTGAACAGGAAGCCAAGATACAATCACAAAAAAAGTATTCAATAAACAAAGAGAGATTTCTAGTATTATATGAGTATCTGCTCAGGCTCTTCCTGAAGCTAGAACCTCCCCTGGACCATTCAATTACACAAACCAAAAAACTGGATTTGCTCAAGTGACTATGAATTGAGGTGTGTTTTTTTTGTTTGTTTGTTTTTGTTTTTTTAGTGAGAGGAGGAGAGATAGAGATACAGACTTCCTCATACACCCTGACCGGGATCCACCCAGCAACTCCCATCTGGGGCCAATGCTTGAATCAACCAAGCTATCCTCAGCATCCTCGGCAGATGCTCAAAACAATCAAACCCTGAGTGAGGATCAAACCCAGGATGTCTGGCCTGACCTGTGGTGGCGCAGTGGGATAAAGCGTCAACCTGGAACACTGAGGTCGCCGGTTCGAAACCCTGGGCTTGCCTGGTCAAGGCACATATGGGAGTTGATGCTTCCTGCTCCCCCCCCTTCTCTCTCTCTCTCTCTCTCTCTAAAAATCGATAAATAAAATATTTTTAAAAAAGCAACAACACAAAAAAACAGGATGTCTGCACATCAGGCCTATGCTCCATTCAACGAACCAGCCGGCCAGGGCCTGAGTTTCTTTCACTCTTAATGAGTCTTTACTAATACACCGCCTTTACGATGATCTGTTCTTATTTCAATTTGCACAAACTGAAGTCTACAAAAGTTATGATTTATCCAGCACACCCAGCTAGTCTGTGATACAATGCAATTAGAATCCAGGTCTCTGATTTGGTGCAGGCTCTTTCTTTTTTTTTTGTATTTTTCTGAAGCTGGAAACGGTGAGGCAGTCAGACAGACTCCCGCATGCGCCGGACCAGGATCCACCCAGCACGCCCACCAGGAGGCGATGCTCTGCCCATCCGGGGCGTCGCTCTGTTGCAACCAGAGCCACTCTAGCGCCTGGGGCAGAGGCCAAGGAGCCATCCCCAGCACTCAGGCCATCTTTTGCTCCAATGGAGCCTTGGCTGTGGGAGGGGAAGAGAGAGACAGAGAGGAAGGAGAGGGGGAGGGGTGGAGAAGCAGATGGGTGCCTCTCCTGTGTGCCCTGGCTGGGAATCGAATCCGGGACTTCCGCACGCCAGGCCAACGCTCTACCACCAAGCCAACCGGCCAGGGCCCAGGCTCTTTCTTTTTTATTTTTTTATTAAATAAAAAATTAAATTTATTAAATATTTTATTATCTGACAGAGAGAGACAGAAAGGGAGAGAGAGGAGAGAGAGAAGGGGGGAGGAGCTGGAAGCATCAACTCCCATATGTGCCTTGACCAGGCAAGCCCAGGGTTTCAAACCGGCGACCTCAGCATTTCCAGGTCAACGCTTTATCCACTGCGCCACCACAGGTCAGGCCCAGGCTCTTTCTTATACACTATTTTGCCTCTTTCTTTATAGGAAGGCTGAGAAATGGAAAAACTTTAAGGTAGAGAGATGGGAGCCAACTGACAAGTGGAGATCAATCAAGTTAGATAAATCGCCCCCAAAGTTGTATTTATAAGTCAGGATGCTTCAGTTTGAAAGCCAGACTTCTATTCACCAAGTATTGATTTCTGCACTTTTCAGGAATGCAGTAACTGTTCAGGACAGAGGTCCATTTCAGCTTTCCCCACAGTCATGAGTATCATTTAATTCGGTGTTGTGAGCATGTTCTTTCCCTGCCTTTAACATGGTGGGAGACAAACCTTCACTTGCCACATCTTCTGCAGGAACTGAACATAAAGTGACTCTCAGGCTGAGATAAGGATGCAAGGCATGTTGGCATTAGCAGTTAGAAGAATGGGAGTTCGATCCTATAATATGATATGAGGATCCCTGCAAAGGAATCTCTGCCTATTACCACCCAACTGAGAAAAACAGACTCTGTGGCAATATTTGACATGCCAGGGATAGTAAAGGACTTCTTTGGGTTAAACTTTGCCCCCCTCAGTCTGGCCTGCCCGCCGGTGCCCTTGAGAGAACTCTTTCACCTTCTTGAACTTCTCTGGTTGACATTGTTAGTCCCTGGGGTTGAGAGACTGGCATAGTGACTCTCTCTGCCCCAGATCTCCAGTCAAGACACTGTTAAGGGGAGACAGTGGAGCCTGAGGAACTGGGGTGCCACAAATTCTCGCTGCTACACTGGTCTAGAACAACACTGCTGCTTGCTCCCCTCAGCAGCTCATCCAAACATCATTGTCTTCAAGGTCCTGCTCTTTCTTCCTTAAGCCCAGTCTTCACAGAATTCAAATGTTTCCACCCTGGGGAGCCGGGGAGATGGAGGAGATGGGGGAGGGGAACAGGGGCACATCCTAGGGCAGCTGCAGCAGCATTTCCTTGACATATATTGAATTTTATTTATTTTTATTATATTTTAATGTTTATTTTATTGATTTTAAAGAGAAGAAAGGAGAGAGCAAGAGAGAGAGAGACAGACAGGAACATCAATCTGTTCCTGTATGTGCCCTGACCGGGATCGAACCAGTAACTTCTGTGCTTTGGGATGATAATATAACCAACTGAGCTATCCGGCCAGGGCACATATATTGAATTTTTTAAAAAATATTTTTTGGGGCCCTGGCCGGTTGGCTCAGTGGTAGAGCATTGGCCTGGCGTGCAGAAGTCCCGGGTTCGATTCCTGGCCAGGGCATACAGGAGAAGCGCCCATCTGCTTCTCCACCCCTCCCCCTCTCCTTCCTCTCTGTCTCTCTCTTCCCCTCCCGCAGCCCAGGCTCCATTGGAGCAAAGATGGCCCGGGCGCTGGGGATGGCTCCTTGGCCTTTGCCCCAGGCACTAGAGTGGCTCTGGTCGCAACAGAGCGAGGCCCCTGAGGGGCAGAGCATCGCCCCCTAGTGGGCAGAGCGTCGCCCCCTGGTAGGCGTGCTGGGTGGATCCCGGTCGGGCGCATGCGGGAGTCTGTCTGACTGTCTCTCCCCGTTTCCAGCTTCAGAAAAAAAATAAAATAAAAAATATTTTTTGCCTGACCAGGTGGTGGCGCAGTGGATAGAGCGTCGGACTGGGATGTGGAAGGACTCAGGTTCGAGACCCCGAGGTTGCCAGCTTGAGTGCGGGCTCATCTGGCTTGAGCAAAGAGCTCACCAGCTTGGACCCAAGGTCGCTGGCTCCAGCAGGGGGTTACTCGTCTGCTGAAGGCCCGCGGTCAAGGCACATGTGAGAAAGCAATCAATGAACTACTAAGAAGTCGCAACGCGCAATGAGAAACTGATGATTGATGCTTCTCATCTCTCTCCATTCCTATCTGTCTGTCCCTATCTATCTCTGCCTCTGTAAAAAAAAAAAAAAAAAAAAAAAATTGAAAAAGATTTTTAAATATTTTGTTTATTTATTTTTTATTTTATTTTTTATTTATTTTTAGAGAGGAGAGATACAGACAGACAGACAGAGAGAAGGAAGGAGGAAGAAGAAGCATCAGCTCCCATATGTGCCTTGACGAGGCAAGCCCAGGGTTTTGAACCAGCAACCTCAGTGTTCCAGGTCGACGCTTTATCCACTGCACCACCACAGGTCAGGCTGAATTTTAAAAATTCATATTTATGTATGTATTGGGAAGCTAAAGGAAGAGTTGAATCTCCACTCTCTGTCATGGGGAGTGAGTAGATAATGCCTAAGAGTAAAAGGTCAAAAAAACTGTCCTGGTCTGATGGCTCAGTTGGTTGGAGCATTGTCCTGATACTCAAAGCTTGCCAATTCAGTCCCCACTCAGGGTACATACAGAAACAGAGTGATGTTTCTGTCTCTCTCTCTAAGATCAATAAATAAGTTTTTTAAAAAGTCAAGGAAAACCAATTCAAGCTTATTACTTGAAGATACGGCAATAAATGCCAAAACAATCAGCTAAAATTGGTGAAAGTGGTTTTGGGGAGAGGGAGACATGGTCATAGTGGCTTGTTCTTTGTAACAAATTTTGCAAGACTTATAACTTTGTAAAGCTAAAACTAAAAACATTACAGTTGTGCCCTGGATAGCTCAGTTGGTAGAGAGCATCATCCTGAAGCACAGAGGTTGCAGGTTTGATTCCTGATCAGGGCACATACAGGAACAGAATGACATTCCTGTCTTTCTCTATCTCTCTCTCCCTCTCCTTGCCCCTCTCACTAAGATCAATCAATAAAAACAAAACCCAAACATTACAGTTGCAGTAGATTCAACCAACCTTAGATAAAAAAATATCAGGGAAAAAATGTTTTGTTGTGGCTGACATGTACAATGTAGTTCAGCCTATGATGGGTGCATCTGTACTGAATACTGCCACTCTACTGAGTACCTACAGACTTTATTTTCTTGTCATTATTCCCTGAACAATACAGTATAACAACTCTTTTTGTGTGTGTGACAGAAACAGAGACAGAGAGAGGGACAGATAAGGACAGATATACAGGAAGGGAGAGAGATTATAAGCATCAGTTCTTCACTGCAGCTCTTTAGTTGTTCATTGATTGCTTGTTCATATGTGCCTTGACTGGGGGGCTCCAGCCAAGCCAGTGACCCCTTGCTCAAGCCAGCAACCTTGGGCTCAAGCCAGCCACCGTGGGCTTCAAGCCAGTGACCTTTGGCAAACCAGCAACCTTGGGCTCAAGCCAGCCACCGTGGGCTTCAAGCCAGTGACCTTTGAGCTCAAGCTAGTGACCATGGGGTCATCTCTATGAACCCACACTTAAGCCAGTGCCCCCGGGCTCAAGCTGGTGAGTCTGCACTCAAGCCAAATGAGCCCATGCTCAAGCCAGGGACCTTGGGATTTCAAACCAGGGTCCTCAGTGTCCCAGAATGCCACTCTATTCACTGTGCCACCGTCTGATCAGGCTAATTTCTTGATAAAAAAAAAAATTTTATTGATTGATTTTTAAAGAGAGGAGAGAGAGAGAGGGAGAAAGAGGGTGGGGAGGAGTAGGAAGCATCAACTCATAGTAGTTGCTTCCCATATGTGCCTGGACTGGGCAAACCCATGGTATCGAACCAGCAACCTCATCATTTCAGGTCAAATATTTTAGCCACTGCACCACAAGAGGTCAGGGTATTTCTTGATTTTTAAATTATTTTATTTGCACAAATGTTTTCCAGCTTAAGGGGGAAAAAAAGGCTTAGAAATCATTGTCAGATAGGTCCAAATTTGGCAAAATGTCAACATTTTGCTTGGAATCAAAGACCAGCTTTAATTTGTCTCAGATTTTGCCATCCAACATTATCTATGCTTCTTTGCATGAACATAGAAAATGATATGGCAGATGCTTAAGAACATGAGTTCCAGTCATTATTTACTGTCTGCAGCGCCTCAACAAGTGGCTCAGCTTCTCTGAACATCAGTTTCTTTACCTATAACATGAGGCTAATAATAACACCTACCTCATTGGATTATTGTGAAAATTAAATAAACTAATGCAAATAAAGTTGTTAGAACCTGAAACTATTTTGTGTAATTAATCTTGTGACCCACAGTAGGTTATTCCACCCCTTTGAGCCTGGGATTCTCTTTATTTTTTTTTATAAATAAATTTTTATTTTAATGGGGTGACATCAATAAATCAGGGTACATATATTCAAAGAAAACATGTCCAGGTTATCTTGTCATTCAATTCTGTTGCATACCCATCACCCAAAGTCAGATTGTCCTCCATCACCTTCTATCTAGTTTTCTTTGTACCCTTCCCTCTCCCCCTCCTCCTCTCCCTCCTTCCCTCCCCCCGCCCCCCATAACCACTACACTCTTGTCCATGTCTCTTAGTCTCGTTTTTATGTCCCACCAATGTATGGAATACTGCAGTTCTTGTTTTTTTCTGATTTACTTATTTCACTACTTATAATGTTATCAAGATCCCACCATTTTGATGTAAGTGATCCGATGTCATCATATGTGCCACATCTTCTTTATCTAGTCTTCTATTTTTTTTTACAGTGATTAAAGCCTTTAAGCAAACTCTTGGCCAATACAGCAAGAATCCATAAAAGAGTAGTGTCCTTAACATGTTCACCAAGTCCAAGTTGGCCCCAACACCATGCCAAATCCCTGAAAAATGAAACCCAACCTCAGTTCAGTCTCTTAGGAGCTGTCACAAGAAGCAGGAGTCTAGGAAAAGTCCACATCCAGGAAAAGTCCGCATGGCACTGGAATTGTTGTCACAATTCTATACTTTGCAGCTCATGTCCAAGTCCCAATGATTGCTGCTTCTAGCTGGTAATGATTCAGGTAGACTGGAAAAGCCATCTGTAGCATGTGTAGATATGGAGCTTCTGTTCTCCTCTGCCTGGAGAGATGAAACCAGGTTGCTTTTCCCTGGAGCTCTGTGACTGTGGCTTGGTAAAGAGAACCTTGGGATACACCAGGGGTCCCCAAACTTTTTACACAGGGGGCCAGTTTACTGTCCCTCAGACCGTTGGAGGGCCGGACTATAAAAAAAACTATGAACAAATCCCTATGCACACTGCACATATCTTATTTTAAAGTAAAAAAACAAAATGGGAACAAATACAATATTGAAAATAGCCCTGGCCGGTTGGCTCAGCGGTAGAGCATCGGCCTAGCGTGTAGGTGACCCAGGTTCGATTCCCGGCCAGGGCACATAGGAGAAGCGCCCATTTACTTCTCCAACCCCCCCCTTCCTCTCTGTCTCTCTCTTCCCCTCCTGCAGCCAAGGCTCCATTGGAGCAAAGATGGCCCGGGCGCTGGGGATGGCTCCTTGGCCTCTGCCCCAGGCGCTAGAGTGACTCTGGTCGTGACAGAGCGACGCCCCGGAGGGGCAGAGCATCGCCCCCTGGTGGGCAGAGCGTTGCCCCTGGTGGGCGTGCCAGGTGGATCCCGGTCGGGCGCATGCGGGAGTCTGTCTGACTGTCTCTCCCCGTTTCCAGCTTCAGAAAAATACAAAAAAAAAAAAAAAAAAGAAAGAAAAAAAAAAGAAAATAAAGAATAAGTAAATTTAAATCAACAATCTGACCAGTATTTCAATGGGAACTATGCTCCTCTCACTGACCACCAATGAAAGAGGTGCCTCTTCTGGAAGTGTGGCGGGGGCTGGATAAATGGCCTCAGGGGGCCGCATGCGGCCTGCGGGCCATAATTTGGGGACCCCTGGGATACACTAAGCTGGGTGACAAAGGTAGATTCATAATAGAAGTTGGCAAAAGGGGGAAAGAGAGCTCTAAATTAGGAGTAGGTCCCAGCCTGAAATATGAGTGGGGCATTGAGGTAGGAGGAATAAAGGAAACACTATATATTAAACAAAGCAGCAGAAAATAGGACTATCAACACCCACAACAGAGATCTTCAAGGGAAGGATAAAAAACCTGACTATTCAGGCAAGACATAGTTAAGTGGCCTTTGTGCAAATGAGATCAGTTTACCTGCTTCTTGGAAGAAATACCCTAGGCTCATCCACAGTGTCGTAGATGGGGCCGACGGCCCTGGGCACCTTCAGCCTTCAGTGGCAAACCCCAGCATTCTGGGCAAGGTTAGGTCATAGGTGGCTGGAGCAGGGCTGGAAGAGACTGAACCCTCCCTTAGAGGAGTTAGGGGGAAGCCTACCTTCCAGTGTCCCTGTTTCCTCACAGCAAAGGCATGTAAGTCTGGCAGGCTTTAGCTCAATGACCTTCCTTTCCACTATTGAAGCCGGACCCAGATGGCATCCTATGAGACCCCTTTGGGGTGTTGGAGCCTTTAAGGGCGTATCCTAAAAGCTGGTAGTTCCCCTGATCTCTATTGGGCTTTTTCTGCCTCTAGGTATCTTAAAAGCCATGCTCAGAAGATCTCGCTGAGGGGTTTGAGGATCTCCATCCACCTATATAAATCTTTTCCATATATCTGGAGCTATTTGGAAAAAGACAAAACAGTGTTATTAGCTGGATCAAATAAAAAAGGTAGTAGTTTGCAGGTGAAAAAGATTTGGCGTCTCCTGTTCATCAGCATTCAAAAGAAATTAAAAAAAAATTTTTAAGTAAAAAGCATGATATAGTAGACCCGTAGGAGTTCCAGGATATGACTACCCCCTTTTAAATTTTTTTCTTTTTTTTTAATTTTATTTATTTTAGAAAGGAGAGGGAGAGTCAGAGAGAAAGAGAGGAGAGACAGAGAGAGAGAGAAGGGGGGGAGGAGCTGGAAGCATCAACTCCCATATGTGCCTTGACCAGGCAAGCCCAGGGTTTCAAACCGGCGACCTCAGCATTTCCAGGTTGACTCTTTATCCACTGCGCCACCACAGGTCAGGCTAATTTTTTAAAAAATTGACCTTAAAATATTTGCTGGGTACACTTTAAGAATGACAAAATACAGTAAATGCTTTTGCTCCATATGCAGGAGCATTTTCAGTTTAACCAGTTTAGGAAATCCAATAATAGAACAATGCATACAGACAATGAGCTATAACATGCTTAGCAGCCTCTCCTGTTCTGACAGAGGTTACTATAAATTCAGAATATGTATCCACTGTAACGTGGACATAGGACTGTTTGCCAAATGAAGGTATATGAGTAACATCCATTTGCCAAAGTTGTCCTGGTAGGGGTCCTTGAGGGTTAACTCCAAATGAAGGGGCAGATTGTAGTATAGGACCCCTTGGACAGAATTTCCCAATGTGCAGTGCTGCTTCCCGAGAAAGTTGAAACTGTTTACACAGGGCTGTAGCGTTCTAGTGATGAATAGTATGAGACTGAATTGCTCGATCTGTCATGGTTGCTCCAAATAATTTTCTTTTGGCTAGCTTGATCAACAAGGGCATTCCTAGGCCCTGGCCGGTTGGCTCAGTGGTAGAGCATCGGCCTGGTGTGCAGGATTCCAGGGTTTGATTCCTGGCCAGAGCACACAGAAGAAGCGCCCATCTGCCTCTCCACCCCTCCCCCTCTCCTTCCTCTCTGTCTCTCTCTTCCCCTCCCGCAGCCAAGGCTCCCCCGGAGCAAAGCCACCCCGGGTGCTAAGGATGGCCCCGTGGCCTCTGCCTCAGATGCTAGAATGGCTCTGGTTGCAACAGAGCAACACCCTAGATGGGCAGAGCATTCCCTCCTGGTAGGCTTGCCGGGTGGATCCTGGTCGGGCGCATGCGGGAGTCTGACTGCCTCCCCATTTCCAACTTCAGAAAAATACAAAAAAAAAAAAAAAAAAAAAAGGGCAGTCCCTTGTGCTAAAGCTCCAGGGAGCATGGAGTGAGCTTGAGTATGTCCTATGAAACATGGAGCTCTATGTTGACATACAAGTCTTTGAAGAAAGAGGAACTGCTGAAATAGTTCATCAGCATTTGTCCTTAAGACAGCCGTCTTTATAGTGGAAACACCATAAGTAAATATTTGCTGTCTGTATATAGATTAAAGTGGGAATATGGCAAATGCTGAAAAGCCATGATAATGGCATATAATTCTAGACTTTGAGTTGATTTTAAGTTGACAGTTTTAGTATAAAGTTATCCATTGATTTGCAAGAGTGATTTCCCATTTAGTGGAAGTTTCCCAGAGCCATTGTTGTTGATCCTTTGAAAAAAGGAACAACCATAATTTTGAGGTTTAAAACCTATAAGCTGTAGCCCTGGCCGGTTGGCTCAGCGGTAGAGTGTCGGCCTGGCGTGCGGGGGACCCGGGTTCGATTCCTGGCCAGGGCACATAGGAGAAGCGCCCATTTGCTTCTCCACCCCCCCCTCCTTCCTCTCTGTCTCTCTCTTCCCCTCCCGCAGCCAAGGCTCCATTGGAGCAAAGATGGCCCGGGCACTGGGGATGGCTCCTTGGCCTCTGCCTCAGGCGCTGGAGTGGCTCTGGTAGCGGCAGAGCGACGCCCCGGAGGGGCAGAGCATCGCCCCCTGGTGGGCAGAGCGTCGCCCCTGGTGGCGTGCCGGGTGGATCCCGGTCGGGCGCATGTGGGAGTCTGTCTGACTATCTCTCCCTGTTTCCAGCTTCAGAAAAATAAAAAACAAAAACAAAAAAAAACCCCAAAAACCTATAAGCTGTAAGGGTCGCCTATGCCCCTTGATAATCCAGGAGGCAACAAAATCAAAATATGGAAGTGTATTCCATGGGCTATTAGATGGTTCAATGTGCCCAGGCTGTAGCTGCTGTTGTACCAATTGAGCAGCTGCCCTACATTTCTCCTGAGAAAGGGGACATTGGTCTACCCATACAGGATTATCTGATTTCCAAGTAATTGGGTCTGCACAATGCATTATTGAGGTAGCAGGAGCTACCAAGGCCCCTATGTTAAATTTTGATATCCTAATCCACACCTTCTGGTATTGGGTGCCACTTCTATGGGGGTGAGAATTCCTCGCTGTTTTTTCCCTAGACCCTTGGTGGGAAAAAATCCCCAATGAAGCATCTGAGTACTGACTAAACCATTAGGACTGACAAGCAACACTCCCATATTTTTCAAAACATCTCTACCTCACAAATTAATTGGCCATCCAGGGAGCACATAAAGCTTAAAAAATCCAGAATGACCTTCTTAATCTTCCCAATGTAGAAAACTAGAACTTTGTTGAGGGGATTTACTCTGCCCTATACCTTGTAATTCTGGGGCTGCTGCATGAGTGGGCCAGGAAGGAGGCCAATGTATCTTAGCAATAACAAATACATCAGCTCCAGTATCTTAAAGTCCTTTAAATTTATGCTCATGTATCGTTAGTTCTATTTCAGGGCGGATTCTCATTATTAAAATGAGGATAATAATAATACTTACCTGATTAGGTGGTTTTGATTAAATTAGCTTATTTATTTTTATTTTTATTATTTTTTAATAGATTTTAAAAATTTTTTTTTATTTATTTAGTCATTTTAGAGAGGAGAGGGAGAGACAGACAGAGAGAGAGAGAGAGAAAGAGAGAGACAGAGAGAGAGAAGGGGAGGAGGAGCTGGAAGCATCAAATCCCATATGTGCCTTGACCAGGCAAGCCCAGGTTTCGAACCGGTGACCTCAGCATTTCCAGGTCGACGCTTTATCCACTGCGCCACCACAGGTCAGGCTATTTATTTTTATTTTTTATTTATTCATTTTAGAGAGGAGGTTAGGGAGAGAGAGAGAGAGACACAGAGAGAGACAAAGAGAGAGAGAGAGAAAGGAGGGAGGACCAGGAAGCATCAACTCCCATATATGCCTTGACCACACAAGTGCAGGGTTTTGAACCAGCGACCTCAGTGTTCCCAGTCCGACACTCTATCCACTGTGCCACCGCCTGGTCAGGCTATTTTTTTTTTTTTTTTTCATTTTTCTGAAGCTGGAAACAGGGAGAGACAGTAGACAGACTCCCGCATGCGCGCGACCGGGATCCACCCGGCACGCCCACCAGGGGCGACGCTCTGCCCCTCCGGGGCGTCGCCATGTTGCGACCAGAGCCAGTCCAGCGCCTGAGGCAGAGGCCACAGAGCCATCCCCAGCGCCCGGGCCATCTTTGCTCCAATGGAGCCTTGGCTGCGGGAGGGGAAGAGAGAGACAGAGAGGAAGTCGCAGCGGAGGGGTGGAGAAGCAAATGGGCGCTTCTCCTGTGTGCCCTGGCCGGGAATCGAACCCGGGTCCTCCGCACGCTAGGCCGACGCTCTACCGCTGAGCCAACCGGCCAGGGCCTGGTCAGGCTATTTTTAACTTTTTTATTTTGAACTAATTTTAGGCTCACATAGAAGTTACAAAAATGGCTCAGATAGCATAAAGACAAACATATAGGTCAATGAGATAGAATTGAGAGTTTAGGAACAAACAGATGGTATCTTGATTTTTGACAAAGGAGCCAAGACAATTCAAAGGGAAAAGAACAATCTTTTGAACAAATGGTGCTGAGAAAACTAGATATCCATATACAAAAGAGAGAACTTGGATCCCTATCTCATACCCCACACAAAAATTAATGTGAATCACAGACCTACATGTAAGAGATAAAACTATAAAACTTATAGGAAAACATAGGACATCTTTGTGACTTGGCATAGGCAATGCTTTCTAAGATCTGACATTAAAATCATAAGCAATAAAAGAGAAAATTTGAAAAGTATATATCATATATGACAAGGGACTTGTACCTAAAAAAGATTAAAAACTTTTACAACTCAATAGTAAGACAACAAAATTTTTATTTTATTTATTTTATTTTTTGTATTTTTCTGAAGTTGGAAACGGGGAGGCAGACAGACTACCGTATGCGCCTGACCGGGATCCACCCGGCACGCCCACCAGGGGGTGATACTCTGCCCATCTGGGGCGTCGCTCTGTTGCAACCAGAGCCATTCTAGTGCCTGAGGCAGAGGCCACAGAGCCATCCTCAGCGCCCCGGCCAACTTTGCTCCAATGGAGCCTTGGCTGCCAGAGGGAAAGAGAGAGGCAGAGAGGAAGGAGAGGGGGATGGGTGGAGAAGCAGATGGGTGCTTCTCCTGTGTGTCCTGCCCAGGAATCGAACCCAGGACTCCTGCATGCCAGGCCGACGCTCTACCACTGAGCCAACCAGCCAGGGCAACAAAATTTTTAAATGAACAAAGGATCTGAAAAGACATTTCTCCAAAAAAGTATATAATGCTACAAGGATGAACCTTAAGAACATTATACTGGCCTGACCTGTGATGGTGCAGTGGATAAAGCGTCGACCTGGAACGCTGAGGTCGCCGGTTTGAAACCCTGGGCTTGCCCAGTCAAGGCACATATGGGAGTTGAAGCTTCCTGCTCCTCCCCTCCCTCTCTCCCCCCTTCTATAAAATAAATAAATAAAATCTTAAAAAAAAATGTTAAAGAACATTATACTGCCCTGGCCACGTAGCTCAGTAGAGCATCCTTGTGATGCACCAAGGTTGCAGGTTCACTCCCTGGTCAGGGCACATACAAGAATAAACCAATAATACATAAATAAGTGGAACAACAAATTGATGTTTTTTTCTCTCTCTCCCTCTCTCTCTCAAATCAATAAATAAAATCTAAAAAGAAATAGGACAATCAAAACCAGGAAATTGACATTATTACAAATTGACATTAATAGTACAATACTATTAATGATACTATAGACAAGATTAGGATTTTATTAGGGGTTAGAACAGTAACTGGCACACAGTGAATCTTATTCAGGTGCTAAAGTCTTCACCACAATAACAATGATACTGAACTTTTTAAAAAATATTTTATTTATTTATTTATTTATTTATTTATGTTATTTTTTTACAGGGACAGAGAGAGATTCAGAGAGAGAGATAGACAGGGACAGACAGACAGGAACGGAGAGAGATGATAAGTATCAATCATCAGTTTTTCGTTGCGACACCCAGCTCATTGATTGCTTTCTCATATGTGCCTTGACCACGGGCCTTCAGCAGACCGAGTAACCCCTTGCTTGAGCCAGCGACCTTGGGTCCAAGCTGGTGAGCTTTTCGCTCAAGTCACGAGAGCGCGCTCAAGCTGGCGAGCTCGCGGTCCCGAACCTGGGTCCGCCACGTCCCAGTCCGACGCTCTATCCACTGCGCCACCACCTGGTCAGGCAATACTGGACTTTTTACTGAAGCCAGGATGATGGGCTGGCTCTTTTCAGAGAATGTCATGTTCCTTTTTCTAACCTCTAGCACTAAGTCCTGGCCAAGTAGCTCAGTTGGTTAAAGTGTTATCCTGACATGCCAGTTTGTGGGGTTTTATCCCTGGTCAGGGCACATATGAAAATCAACTGATGAATGCACTAATAAGTGGAGAAACAAATCGATATTTCTCTGTCTCTAAAATCAATTTTAAAATTAAAAATAAATAAACTCTAACAGCATTTGAGATCTTGCTCCCCAGCATATGCCATCAGTTTAGCTTTAACTTACAAACATTCTCAAATAAATCAATAAATGAACTCTCTAGCAGTTTCCGCCACCTGGGATTCCTTTTCCCTTTCTCTTTCTTTACTCCATCAAATCCTTCATATCTACTTGTCTCTATCAAATCTTTGCTAATGGTCCTCTCCCTTCTTTGAACTGTAAGAATTTCTCTACACTAGCCAGCACTTGCATGGACTTTCTTTTGCATTTTTCTCTATTTCACCTCTGAGTCCTAAATTCCCAATTAGATTGCGAGGTTGTATTGGTTACAATTCCTCTGCATTCTCCACAGTAAACTGGGTGTAAGTTCAAACAAACGTATCTGTTAAGTCAGACTGAAATTTTTTGTCAAAGAATGTAGCAAGAATGATGGGAAGTGAAACAAGGATGGCAGGAGGTGGACAGCAATTCAGACAGCTAGACAGAGGCAGTGCCTGAGGGATTAAAGAAGCATTTAAAGGGGTCCACTATACACTCCTAGTGTAATCACTGCAGACAGAGAAAGAATGGAGAAGGAATGGGACATGGCATCCAGCAGTGTTGCTCCCCATGGCCTCTTATTTTTCTAGGTTCATTGACTAAACCTCCTCTTTGACTTCGCAGGCAGGGTTAAATGCCCTGCCCTCAAACTCCCATCATATCACATCTAAGAACCTGGTCTGCCTCCTCGCTAACCTGTGAGTTCAGTTAAGTTATTTCCTCCCCCTGCTTAGTCCCAATAATACATAGTGGGTTCTTAATAAATGATAATTCAATGAATGAAAGCATGCATGAACAAAGGACTGATTGACTCGGAGCTAGTACTGCACCTCAAGTCTACATTATGAGACTGCACAGAGAATAATGTGCAAATTTTGATAAATTCATTATAAGTCTAGAAGGTCAAATCTCCTGCTGTCCTACGCCACTCGCAGAGAAGACTATGAGATCTGCTAAAGGGCCCAGAAGAATCTCAGAAACAAGAGAGGCGGGTCTTGTGCCTACTCGGACCACACCTCCTTGCGTTCAAATAATTCCGCCCGTACACCCGCCCCCTCCGGCCCAATATGCAACTGTAATTGGTGAACTCTCTAATCTGTCTGAGAACCCCGATGCCTATTGGGTCAGCTGCCGAAACTGTATTGCGCACTTCCCGGTGTTGTGAACGCGGCGCGGACGTACGCTGGCCGCCATTCCGCTGCCAGGTAGTGGTCGTCTAAGGGGCTATGGGGATTTGTGGCGGGATTTGAGGGGCTTTGGGAGGCGTGGTGGGGTCATGCAGAGCGGCCGGAGGGGTTGGGCCGGGCTGCGCCCATTCTAAGCGAGGAGGGGCTGCAGGCTGGGGTTCTCGTCGCATTCCTGCTGAGCCTCTTGGGGGCCTGGGCCCTGCTGCTCATTAATTTTTTTCCTCTGTCCTCCAGATTCTCCAGGCATGGCCGGAGTATTTCCTTACCGAGGGCCGGGTAATCCGGTGCCCGGCCCTCTAGCACCGCTACCGGATTACATGTCGGAAGAGAAGCTGCAGGAGAAAGGTGAAGAAGGCGTGCGAGAACGTTGTCTGCGGGCCCGAAGATATGGGGACGGGTGTGCGCGTGCGCGTATCGGGTTTGAGCCCCTTCTGTTTTGGCAAATGTCAAAACGTTAGATGTTAGCGCACTTAGTAGTTCCCCCGCCCATTTATTTTTTCTCCTATTCAGATCCTTAAAAACGTCTGTTGCTTGTAGGCACTGATCCAAACAATAGGGATAAAGGAGCGATGCAGCCAGAACTCTTACCCTTATAAGGGTTTAAATTGCAATGAAGGAGATAGACAAAAAAGGTTTAAAAAAAGTCTGTAGCATAAATGTCAGACAGTGATAAATGTGGTGAAGGAAAAAGTAAGAGTAAGATGACAAGAGAAGTAGTAGGGAGTGCGCCTGCTGGATGCCATTCTCTCTTTTATACATCCTAACTGGCCCTCACCCTAGGGCAAGAGATGGGGATGATTAGACTAAGAGTGTGCAGTCCTTTAAACTGAAGTATCTTTGTAGCCCGAAAATGGCAGCAGTTGCAGGCCAAGCGCTATGCTGAAAAGCGGAAGTTTGGATTTGTGGATGCTCAGAAGGAAGACATGCCCCCAGAACATGTCAGGAAGATCATTCGAGACCATGGAGATATGACCAACAGGAAGTTTCGCCATGACAAAAGGGTCTACTTGGGGTAAAGAACATCCTGGGATTATTTCATTTGGAGTTTGGCCCCTTTCCTTTCTCCCTATCCTATAAGGTGCAGTCCTGAGTAACTGCTCTGTCATTTTGGGATGTTAATCTAGAACAGCCCATCTTGGTAGTTATAAGAGAAGGGGGAGAACCATTAGGATCCTGTGATAATTCCAGATCTTCTAGTATGCTCTTTTTTTTTTTTTTTTTAACAGAGACAGCGAGAGAGTCAGATAGAAGGATAGGTAGGGACAGACAGACAGGAATGGAGAGAGATGAGAAGCATCAATCATTAGTTTTTTGTTGCAACACCTTAGTTGTTCATTGATTGCTTTCTCATATGTGCCTCGACCTGGGGACTACAGCAGACCAATTAACTCCTTGCTGGAGCCAGTAACCTTGGGTCCAAGCTGGTGAGCTTTGCTCAAAGCAGATGAGCTCAAGCTGGCAACCTCGGGGTCTCGAACTTGGGTCCTTCCGCATCCCAGTCCAATGCTCTATCCACTGCGCCACCACCTGGTCAGGCTCTAGTATGCTCTTGATTGTCCTGGTTTTACTTTCTGATCTGGGACTGGAGCTCTAATTTGTCTAAAAACTGTCCCTGTCTTTGAAATGGTTGAAGCACAGAGCAGGACACTTTATGTACTTTCACAACTCCTCAATAACCAGAATTTTTCAGGTTCAGGAGTAATTAACTTCTGAGGTGTCTATATGATTTTTTGTTGTTGTTTTTTTTGTATTTTTCTGAAGCTGGAAACGGGGAGAGACAGTCAGACAGACTCCTGCATGCGCCCGACCGGGATCCACCCGGCACGCCCACCAGGGGCAACGCTCTACCCACCAGGGGGCGATGCTCTGCCCCTCCGGGGCGGTGCTCTGCCGCGACCAGAGCCACTCTAGCGCCTGGGGTAGAGGCCAAGGAGCCATCCCCAGCACCCAGGCCATCTTTGCTCCAATGGAGCCTTGGCTGCGGGAGGGGAAGAGAGAGACAGAGAGGAAGGAGGGCGGGGGGGGGGGGTGGAGAAGCAAATGGGCGCTTCTCTTATGTGCCCTTGCCGGGAATTGAACTCGGGTCCCCCGCACGCCAGGCCGACGCTCTACCGCTGAGCCAACCGGCCAGGGCCTCTATATGCTTTTATTATGGCCCCAAGCTGGTGAATATAGGTACAGTACCTTGGTAAATCATTTTTCCATTTGGATATAAAAATGTTAACCTGTTCATTAACCACTAAGAGCCATGGAAGGTTTGTGTATTTCAAAACTTTCTGGAGAACTGTGCTAAGTGTCAGAGATACAGTAGTGAATAGGAGTTAATGGCCTTTCTGGAGCTAGTGGCAGGACAGACGTGAGACATGATTGCGATAAAGTATGGTGAATATATTATTAATTATATTATTATTAGTAATGGGAAAGCCTAGAGAGAATAGAATGTGACAGCTACTGATTTAGAGGAACTGGAATCCAGTTTAGTAGGACTGAAGTTTAAGAAGAGGAGCACAATTGGAGAGGGGGAAGCAGAATTCCTGGTCATAGCGAGCCTGTGTGCTAAGCGTGGGAGTTTAGACTGTAAGGTAGGATTTTCTATGGAATGTGGGACTGGGATATCATGTAGCTTCGCTGCATGAGACATATAGCAGAACATTTTGTGACTTCTAATCATCTATCTTTCTAATATTGTAGTGCCCTAAAGTACATGCCCCATGCAGTCCTCAAACTCCTGGAGAACATGCCTATGCCTTGGGAGCAGATTCGGGATGTGCCTGTGCTGTACCACATCACTGGAGCTATCTCCTTTGTCAATGAGATTCCCTGGGTCATTGAGCCAGTCTACATCTCCCAGTGGGGGTAAGAAGAGCTGGAGTGTGATGTGTGGTGGTGGGGTTGGGAGGCAGTACCTGAAAACCTTTGTGTGACATTCTTGAATTCCAGGTCAATGTGGATTATGATGCGGCGAGAAAAGAGAGACAGGAGGCATTTCAAGAGAATGCGTTTCCCCCCTTTTGATGATGAGGAGCCGCCTTTGGACTATGCTGACAACATCCTAGATGTTGAGCCACTGGAGGCCATTCAGCTAGAACTGGACCCTGAGGAGGATGCCCCTGTATTGGACTGGTTCTATGACCACCAGCCATTGAGGGACAGCAGGAAGTGAGTGTGGTTGGAATTATCACTCCTGTGAGAGGTTTGAGAAATCCAGCAGTCTTGCGAGAGCAGTCAGCATGGCTTGGCCAGCTGGTATACCTACTTGACATGGTATTTTTTTCCTAGGTATGTGAATGGCTCTACTTACCAGCGCTGGCAGTTCACACTACCCATGATGTCTACTCTCTACCGCCTGGCCAATCAGCTCCTGACAGACTTGGTGGATGACAACTACTTCTATCTGTTTGACCTAAAAGCCTTCTTTACCTCCAAGGCACTCAATATGGCCATTCCTGGAGGCCCCAAATTTGAACCTCTTGTTCGAGATATCAACCTACAGTAAGTTGGAGAGACTAGGGATTTTAGGCACCTTGGGTTTAATAAAATTTAGTATTGATTCTTAAGATTCCATTGTAGTTTCTAAACTCTCCAACTAGTCTGCTTCTTTTTAATTTTTTATCCTAGGGATGAAGACTGGAATGAATTTAATGATATTAATAAGATCATCATTCGGCAGCCTATCCGCACTGAATACAAGATTGCTTTTCCTTACTTGTACAACAACCTTCCACACCACGTCCACCTCACTTGGTGAGAGAGCTGGAAAACAGTCAGGGACATGGAGAAGGCTGACATTTTGGTCAGGGAGGAGAATCTTGGCTAACTCTTTTTTCTCTTTAGGTACCACACTCCTAATGTTGTGTTCATCAAAACTGAGGATCCTGATTTGCCAGCTTTCTACTTTGATCCTTTGATCAACCCAATTTCCCACAGGCACTCAGTCAAGGTGAGAGAAAGAGACATTTGACTTTATCTCTTCGAAGAGAAATTTTCTTGCTCTGGCTTGGTTGGTTGGGGCATCCTCCCAAAGTGTAGAGGTTGTGGGTTTGATTCCCAGTCAGGGCACATACAGGAACAGATCAATGTTTCTGTCTCTCTCTCCTTCCTCTTTCACTAAAATCAATAAAATAAAAAGGGAAGAAAGAAACAGATTTTCTGATCATGGCTAATGTGTTACTAGATAAAAAGTTGTCAAGAGGAAGATGTGTTTTCCATCCTGTTAAGTGGTTCCTTTTGAGCTATAAGCTAATTTGAGAGTTGGGCACTTGGCTCAGACCAAGTTACTGGTATAAGTTTGGTTTCTGTGATTATCCATCTTCACTTTATCATTACTCCTATGGGACTCTTTAGTTCATTCTGGTCTGTTTCCATTGTGTTTTGTGTTTTTTCCCTTAAATCCTTTTATTGAGTTTTAATTCATGTACCATACAGTATACCCATTTAAAGTGTACAGTAGTTTTTAGTTTATTCACAGAGTTGCACAACCATCAACTCAGGCAACTTTAGAACGTGTTCATTACCGCAAAAAGAAACCTTGTATCCATTAGCAGTGGCTCTCTGTTTCTTGTGAACCTTGTTTGGCTAGGCCACTATTAATCTACTTGATGTCTCTATGTTTGCCTATTCTGAGTATCTCATATTCTCATATAAATAGAATGATACAATATGTGATAGGTGGTTGTGGGTTTTTTAAACAATGTGTGGTCTTACCTGACCAGGCAGTGGCACAGTGGATACAGCATCCGACTGGGATTGTAGAAGACCCTGGTTTGAAACCCTGAGGTTGCCTCCTTTGGCTTGAGTGGGGGTTCACCAGCTTGAGTGTGGGGTTGCTGGCTTGAAGGATTATAGGCATGGCCCCATCATCACAGGATTGAGCCCAAAGGTTTCTGGCTTGAGCCCCATGTTTCTGGCTTGAGTAAGGGGTCACTCGCTTTGCTGTGGCCCCCCTGTCAAGGCACATATGAGAACATAATCAATGAACAACTAAGGTGCTCCAATGGAGAATTTTTTTTTTAATTTATTCATTTTAGAGAGGAGAGGGAGAGACAGAGAGAGAGAAGGGGGGGAGGAGCTAGAAGCATCAACTCCCATATGTGCCTTGACCAGGCAAGCCCAGGGTTTCGAACCGGCGACCTCAGCATTTCCAGGTCAACGCTTTATCCACTGCGCCACCACAGGTCAGGCTGCAATGGAGAATTGATGCTTCTCATCTCTCCCTTCCTGTCTGTCTGTCCCTATCTGTCCCTCTCTCTGTCTCTCTCTGTCTCTGTCACAAAAAACAAAACAATATATAATCTTTTGTGACTGGCTTCTTACATATGGAATGCTTTTTCTTACACATGCCTTGACCTGGGGGGGCCTCCAGCTGAGCCATTGACCCCTTGCTTAAGCCAGCAACTTTTGAGTTCAATCCAGCAACCATGGGATCATGTCTATGATCCCATGCTCAAGCCATCAACCTCGCACTCAAGCTGGTGAGCCCATGCTCAAGCCGAATGAGCCCGCGCTCAAGCCGGCGACCTCAGAGTTTTGAACCTGGGTCCTCAGCATCCCAGGTCAATCAATGCTCTATTCACTGTGCCACCGCCTGGTCAGGTGCATAGAATGTTTTTTATATTCCGTTGTGTTCTTTCTTTTTTTTAAATGAGGTTAAAAATTTTTTATTGACCTTTTTTTGAAAGAGACGATTTGTTGTCCCACTTATTTATACATACATTGGTTGGTTCTTACATGTGCTCTGACTGGGAATCAAACCTGCAACCTTGGTGTATAGGGATGATGCTCTAACCAACTGAGTTGCCAGACCAGGACTTTTCTATAGTGTTCTTAACATGAACAGATCTGCTTTCCCAAGCCCAGTTTGGAGCTTGGGCAGGAGCTGATAGCAGTGTTTACTACTTACAGTATTGGGCTCCTGTGGGAGGCCTTTGGAGGTGAACCAGTTAGAGTGTGACTAGGAATGGTTACTTTCCTGGTTGGCCCTGGCTTGTTCTGTATTCTCTTGGCCCCCCTTTTCCCTGGCCCTGTAGGGTTTCTCTTGTCAGCCAGCCCAGTTTCCATGGCAGATGAAGCCACTCTGCTTGGCCCCAGAGAGTTTCCTTTTCATCCCAGGTCTCTGCCCAGTTCAGCGAGAGCTGAACCCTTGGGGGTTCTTATTTCAGAGCCAGGAACCGTTACCAGATGATGATGAGGAATTTGAGCTGCCAGAGTTTGTGGAGCCCTTCCTGAAGGACACACCTCTCTACACGGATAATACAGCCAATGGCATTGCCCTACTCTGGGCTCCACGACCTTTCAACTTACGCTCTGGTCGTACCCGCCGGGCCTTGGACATTCCGCTTGTCAAGAACTGGTAAGGCTTTTGCCTGGGGGGATGGTAGTGGATATTTAAGAGAATAGACTCCATCTGGGTGGGCATGTGGCCTTTATCAGAGTGGCTGGAAGGAGAGGTGGGCCAGTCTCTTACAGGTTTGTTTTCCCAGGTATCGGGAGCATTGTCCTGCTGGGCAACCTGTGAAAGTGAGGGTCTCTTACCAGAAGCTGCTTAAGTACTATGTGCTTAATGCCCTGAAGCACCGGCCCCCTAAAGCCCAAAAGAAGAGGTAAGGTACCTGAGCATCCCTGCTCAGGCTTCTTTTGTTCCAAATATAATCAGCAGACTAACACTCACTCTCCTCATTCACACCCCAGGTACCTGTTCCGCTCCTTCAAAGCCACCAAATTCTTTCAGTCCACGAAGTTGGACTGGGTGGAGGTAGGGCTACAGGTTTGCCGTCAGGGCTACAACATGCTCAACCTTCTCATTCACCGTAAAAACCTTAACTATCTGCACCTGGATTACAACTTTAACCTCAAGCCTGTCAAGACACTCACCACCAAGGTACCTGCATTGGTCCTAAGGACCTCCTGGGCTTGAAGGATGGCCTGTTTACTCTAGCCCCCAAAGAAAGCATACATCCAGTCAGGACCATGCCTGTTTAATGTTTTTTTCTGTTGTTTGCATCTTCTCCAGGAAAGAAAGAAATCTCGTTTTGGGAATGCTTTCCATCTGTGTCGAGAAGTTCTGCGTTTAACTAAGCTAGTGGTAGACAGTCATGTACAGTATCGATTGGGCAACGTGGATGCCTTCCAGGTAAGACTCAATATCCCCAACCCATACCCCAGGTGAGAAGCTGGGTAAAGCCTGGGCTGATTGTGGAACTGGCTCTAGCTGAAAGCTGGATGGGCATATTTGTTGCAGCTGGCAGACGGATTGCAATATATCTTTGCCCACGTGGGGCAGCTGACGGGCATGTACCGGTATAAGTACAAGCTGATGCGGCAGATTCGCATGTGCAAGGACCTGAAACATCTCATCTATTATCGCTTCAACACGGTAGGACTCTGCCCGTACACTCACTCTCGGATCCATTGTAATTTTTTTTTTTTTTTGTATTTTTCTGAAGCTGGAAACAGAGACAATCAGACAGACTCCCGCATGCGCCCGACTGGGATCCACCCGGCATGCCCACCAGGGGGCGATGCTCTGCCCCTCCGGGGCTTCGCTCTGCCGCGACCAGAGCCACTCTAGCGTCTGGGGCAGAGGCCAAGGAGCCATCCCCAGCACCCGGGCCATCTTTGCTCCAATGGAGCCTTGGCTGCGGGAGGGGAAGAGAGAGACAGAGAGGAGGGAGGGGGGGTGGAGAAGCAAATGGGCGCTTCTCCTATGTACCCTGGCCGGGAATCGAACCCGGGTCCCCCGCACGCCAGGCCGACGCTCTACCGCTGAGCCAACCGGCCAGGGCCCCATTGTAATTTTTACATCTAGTCAGGGCACTTTCCAGGGACCTATTTAGAGATAAGCTCTGATTGTGACATTGCTACCTTCACCTTGTGAATCTCAGCAGCTCCCCTCCCTTCAATATCTCCCCCTCTGCCCACCCCACCCACAAGCTTACATTTAGGTCAAACATGTAATTTCAATGACTGTTTTCTGCCTTAAAATTTTGTATTTGCTTCATTTAGCTGTTGAGATCCCAGAGTTTTTCCCTTTGTGTTTTTTTCTTCATGTCATACATGTGCTCATGTCCCATCTCTGCCCAGTTTTCTGTTGTCTATACGGATTGCTAACTTTTATTCTTGACTTCTGCTTGGGATCATAGGGTCCTGTAGGGAAGGGGCCTGGCTGTGGCTTCTGGGCTGCTGGCTGGCGGGTCTGGCTGTTTTTCATGCGTGGCATCACCCCTTTGCTGGAGCGATGGCTGGGTAACCTCCTGGCCCGGCAGTTTGAAGGTGAGTGGCTTCTCCCATTATCTCTTCAAGGGTAGATCATATGTGTTCCTGTTCTGTCATTTGCCCTTGTTTGAGACTGAGAACCCAACCCCTTCCTGCTGGATTGCTTCTCAGTCCCATTCTCTTATGAGTCTTATCTGGTTCTGTTTCTAATTTTGTTGTAACTGTGGTTTGTGAGAGGGGCATGAAGGTAGAGACTTTTTTTTTTTAGCCAAAGAGATAGAGGGGGACAGATAGGGACAGACAGACAGGAAGGGAGAGAGATGAGAAGCATCAGTTCTTTGTTATAGCACCTTAGTTGTTCATTGATTGTTTTCTCATATGTGCCTTGACTGGGGGGCTCCAGCTAAGCCAATGTCCCCTTGCTCAAGCTGGCGACCTTGGGCTTAAGCCAGTGACCATGAGGTCATGTCTATGATCCCACACTCAAGCTGGTGACCCTGCGCTCGAGCCAGTGACCTTGGGGTTTCGAACCTGGGTTCCCAGCGTCCCAGGTTGATTCTCTATCTGCTGTGCCACTACCTAATCAGGCAATAGAGACTTATTAAAAGCAGTGACTCGCCTGACCAGGCGGCGCAGTGGATAGAGCGTCTGATTGGGATGCAGAAGACCCAGGTTCGAGACCCTGAGGTCGCCAGCTTGAGCGTGGGCTCATCTGGTTTGAGCAAAAGCCCACCAGCTTGGACCCAAGGTCGCTGGCTAAAGCTAGGGGTTACTCGGTCTGCTGAAGGCCTGCGGTCAAGGCACATATGAGAAAGCAATCAATGAACAACTAAGGTGTTGCAACGAAAAACTGATGATTGATGCTTCTCATCTACCTCCGTTCTTGTCTCTCTGTCCCTATCTATCTTTCTGTCTCTGTAAAGAAAACAAAAAAAAGCAGTGACTCTTTGATCACTTCACTTCTAGGCCGACACTCAAAGGGGGTGGCAAAGACCGTAACAAAGCAGCGAGTGGAGTCACACTTTGACCTTGAGCTTCGGGCAGCTGTGATGCATGACATTCTGGACATGATGCCTGAGGGGATTAAACAGAACAAGGCCCGTACAATTCTGCAGCACCTCAGTGAAGCCTGGCGCTGCTGGAAGGCCAACATTCCCTGGAAGGTGCATATCTCCAAAATTCTGAGAGACATGGAAATCATCTTCCTGGGGTTACAATTACCACTCTTAGATACTCTTTGGGGTCCATGTTGTTACATGACTTTCTTATTGTGCCTTTTATACTTGCAGGTCCCTGGACTGCCAACACCCATAGAGAATATGATCCTTCGATATGTGAAGGCCAAGGCTGACTGGTGGACCAACACTGCCCACTACAACCGAGAACGAATCCGCCGTGGGGCCACGGTGGACAAAACTGTTTGCAAAAAGAATCTGGGCCGCCTTACCCGGCTCTACCTGAAGGCAGAACAGGAGCGGCAGCACAACTACCTGAAGGTTGGGCAGAGTAGGCTGGCCTGGATGTGGGGGTCGGTAGAGGGTAGACTGTACAGTTGGGCTCATGCCTTATGCTGGAGAAATTGACTGTAACGGGAGCCTAATTATTATATCCACTTTGTAGGATGGGCCTTACATCACAGCAGAGGAAGCGGTGGCAGTGTATACCACCACTGTACATTGGTTGGAAAGCCGTAGGTTCTCACCCATCCCATTCCCCCCACTTTCCTATAAACATGATACCAAGTTGCTCATCTTGGCCTTAGAGCGGCTCAAGGAAGCTTACAGGTGAGGAGTGGAGTAAATAGGTTCCTTTTGGAAGTTGATGGGGAGAATGGCACTTTTTTTTTAAGGTTTTATTTATTCATTTTAGAGAAGGGGGGAAAGAGGGAGGGGAGGAGCAGGAAGTATCAACTCCCATATGTGCCTTGAACAGGCAAGCCCAGGGTTTTGAACCGGCAGCCTCAGCGTTTCAGGTCGACACTTTATCCACTGCGCCACCACAGGTCAGGCAGAAAATGGCACTTTTGTCAGTCCAGAGAAAGGTTTAGCCTCAGTGCTTTCTTGGTTTGGTTTCCTCTTGGTTTTCTCATTCACTTTCCTATTGCCTTGTCAGCGTGAAGTCTCGGTTAAACCAGTCTCAGAGGGAAGAGTTAGGGTTGATCGAGCAAGCCTATGACAACCCCCATGAGGCTTTGTCCCGCATCAAGCGTCACCTCCTCACACAGAGAGCTTTTAAAGAAGTGAGTGAAATGCCCTCCAAATTTTATATTGGCTCTGCTGTTCATTTATGGCACCTAGGCTGGCGGGTTGCCTCAGGTGATAGGTGGATTGGTGTGAGCCAGCTTCCCTTTCCCACAGGTGGGCATTGAGTTCATGGATCTCTATAGCCACCTGGTGCCAGTGTATGATGTGGAGCCACTGGAGAAGATAACTGATGCCTACCTGGACCAGTACCTGTGGTATGAAGCTGACAAGCGCCGCCTCTTCCCACCCTGGATCAAGCCTGCTGACACAGAACCACCTCCTCTGCTTGTGTATAAGTGGTGCCAAGGTAAGCTTTTCCAGGATCACCCCTGAAGAAGGGAAGGGAAGTGAGTTCTACATCAGAATTCTTATTCGGCAGCTTAATTTGTTTACTCTCTTGCTATATGGTGCCTAGGAAATAAGTGTTGATGTTCAACTGAACAGGGCTGACACTCCTAGCAATCCAGAGGCATGCATAGAGTGGTTAGTGCGATGGGTTATGCAATGTGCTAGCTGCTGTAGGCGCTGGTCCTGAAAGGGAGTTTCTCATCTGCTGGAGACCTGTCTTATTCCTTAGGCATCAATAACCTGCAGGATGTGTGGGAGACAAGTGAGGGTGAGTGCAATGTCATGCTGGAGTCACGCTTTGAGAAGATGTATGAAAAGATTGACTTGACCCTGCTTAATAGGCTGCTGCGACTCATTGTAGACCACAATATAGCTGACTACATGACAGCCAAGAACAATGTCGTCATTAATTATAAGGTGTGTTCAGGGGCAAGGTAACAAGGAATTAGGGGTTGGGGGTTCTGGCCCACTGAGTTAGGTTCTGCTGAGGGGAGGATAAAAGAGGGTTGGCCTTGGAGAAGCCTGGGCCGTGGCTATGGGTTAGGACTTGAGAGTTTTCTTTCTCTCTTTGTAGGACATGAACCATACAAATTCATATGGGATCATCAGAGGCCTGCAGTTTGCCTCATTCATTGTGCAGTACTATGGCCTGGTGATGGATTTGCTTGTGTTGGGATTGCACCGGGCCAGTGAGATGGCTGGGCCCCCTCAGATGCCAAATGACTTTCTCAGTTTCCAGGACATAGCCACTGAGGCTGCCCACCCAATTCGTCTGTTCTGCAGATACATCGATCGCATCCATATTTTCTTCAGGTGAGAACTTGGATTCTTACCCTTACAGAGCATTGAGGCATATGCCTGCCTGGGCATTGGAAGTGTCTCTTGTACATGAGTTGACTTTCTGCTGGGTTGGGAATCCAAAATGAAATAAAGTCCTGTGAGTAGGGTAAGGGTTTAACGTGGGCCCCATCTAGCCACCTGTAGGTCTCATGAGGTCCTAGTGTATTGGGGCCTCAACAATGTACCTTGCTTGATGTAGGTTCACAGCAGATGAGGCTCGAGACCTGATCCAGCGTTATCTGACAGAGCACCCTGACCCCAACAACGAAAACATCGTTGGCTATAACAACAAGAAGTGCTGGCCCCGCGATGCCCGCATGCGCCTCATGAAACATGATGTCAACTTGTGAGTCTAAGTGGGGGCCTTGGGAGTTGAAAAACATCAGCCTGAGGAATTCAGAGAACAATTAGGGGAATTTATGAGGTTTTGTCCTGGGTGGATACTCTTTTAGGGTATCATCAGTTTGGCCTTTGAAGAGAAGTTTCGTTCAGGAGACTGATGTGACCTTATATCTTCTGTGTGCAGGGGTCGGGCCGTGTTCTGGGACATCAAGAACCGTCTGCCACGGTCAGTGACTACAGTTCAGTGGGAGAACAGCTTTGTGTCTGTGTACAGTAAGGATAATCCCAACCTGCTGTTCAACATGTGTGGCTTTGAGTGCCGCATTCTGCCTAAATGCCGCACCAGCTATGAGGAATTCACCCACAAAGATGGGGTCTGGAACCTACAGAATGAGGTATAACCTGGGAAGGGTGCTAGACATAGCATTGCCACTCCTGTACCTCTGGGGTAAATGGGGGTGAAGAATACTCATACAACTTATTTTATTTTTGTAAAAGAGAGGAGGGGAGGTAGACAGACTCTCACTTGCACCCCAAACAGGAACCACCCTGCAACCCTTGTCTGGGGCTGATGCTCCACCCATCTAGGGCCCAAGCTCGCAACCAAACTATTTTTAGCATCTGAGGCAGAGGCTCTACAGAGCCATCCTCAGTGCCTGGGGCCAACATGCTCAAATTAGTCCAGCCATGGCTGTGGGAGGGGAAGGGGAGGGGAGGAAAAGCAGGTGGTCGCTTCTGTGTGCCCTGACCAGGAATCAAAACTGGAACATGCACTTGCCGGATTGACACTTGACCACTGAGCTAGCCGGCCAGGCCTCAATTTTTCATTATTGGTCAAGTGAGCTTCATTGGATGGGCAGGGCATAGTGTTTGTTAGAGTTGTTTCTTGCTCCTGTTTCAGTACCAGAGACAAGTTAACCTTCACCTTGTGGTTTAGGTTACTAAGGAGCGCACTGCCCAGTGTTTCCTGCGTGTGGATGATGAGTCAATGCAGCGCTTCCACAACCGCGTGCGTCAAATTTTGATGGCTTCTGGCTCCACCACCTTCACCAAGGTATGTTAGACAATGAGCGCCGGCTTCCCTCATGTCCTGTGTCCATGTCATATCCCTTTCAGCTCTTGCCCTGGTTTACTCTCGTTTCTTCCCAGTATTGTCCACTGCACCAGTCTCCATACGTTATGGTGTAGCAGCTTAGAGTGTCCAATCAACTCAGTTACTTTCTGAGAAATTCTACAGCCACCTGACCTGTGGTGGCGCAGTAGATAAAGCGTCAACCTGGAACACTGAGGTTGCCAGTTCAAAACCCTGCCCTTGTGTGGTCAAGGCACATATGGGAGTTGATGCTTCCTGTTCCACCCCTCTTTCTCTCCTCCCCTCTCTAAAAAATGAATAAAATAAAATAAAATTTAAAAAAGTGTAATAAAAGAAATTCTACAGCCTACTTCTGTGTGGTTGTGAAGACTCTTAAGGCAAGAGTAGAAATTGGATTTACATCTTTCCAAGGAACGGGTTAATCAAGTCATATAATTTAGCTTTTAAACAGTAATGTAATGTGCATGTTGAAAAGCAAGTATAACTAGCTCAGTATTTACTTTCCCTTCGGTTGCTTCCCAAGGCCCAGCTAAAGGCAGCTGGAATTGAAAAAGAATAATCTGAGGATTTGCTGGCTGTGTTGTATACTTAAGTTTTTGCAAAGTTTAGAAAGTCATCTTGCCCTTGCCACTGTTTTTCCTTGCTATTATAATGGTGTACATGAGTGACCTGGCTGAGGCTCTCAAGAGCATCAGTGGTGCCACAAGAAGAGGGAAACATCAGGTTCTTATAGGCTGTACTCTAGAGTCATTGTCCAGTTTCTAACTGTGATGCTGAGGCAGCGTTACACTGATGATCACCGAGCTGGGAAAACTGTGAACTTTACAGGAAGGTTAAACAGGTGTGTGGGCAGCTTTAGATTTTCTGTGCAACTCAGAGAACTAGAAATATGGCAAAATAATTTGCATCTACCTGTCAGTCTGGTCTCATTTTACTGACAGTCTTCACTGGCATCATGGTCCACAAAGAAGCAAAACACAAAGGATGGAAAATCTGGGGATTCTTTTTCTAGGAATGTAATACATAGAAATAAAGTACCTCAATGAATTTAAATAAAAGGTACTTTATCCTGGTTTCCCTTAAAATACTAACTTAGCTGTAGAATTATTCTTTCACTTTTTTTTCTTTTATAGGGATAGAGAGAAGGCAGAGAGAGGAATAGACAGATAGCAACGGAGAGATGAGAAGCATCAATCATCAGCTTTTGGTTGTGCATTGCGACACCTTAGTTGTTCATTGATTGCTTTCTCATATGTGCCTTGACTGCGGGCCTTCAGCAGACTGAGTGACTCCTTGCTCGAGCCAGTGACCTTGGGTCCAAGCTGGTGAGCTTTTTGCTCAAACCAGATGAGCCCCCAGGTGACCTTGGGGTCTCAAACCTGGGTCCTTCAGCATCCCAGTCTGATGCTCCATCCACTGCGCCGCCGCCTGGTCAGGCGCATTTTTCTTTCACTTTGACCTTCATATCCCTTTAAATATACAATGTGCAGCACATGTAAAGAATACTTAAATTCTTTAGTGATGCTTCTTTTGGGGATACATTTTATCTTTTTTTTAAAGATTTTATTTATTGATTTTACAGAGAGAAGGGAGGAGTGAGAAGTATCAACTCATAGTTGCTTCACTTTAGTTGTTCATTGATTGCTTTTTGGTGCCTTGACCAGGCAAGCCCAGGGTTTCAAACCATTGACCTCAGCATTCCAGGTTGACACTTTATCCACTCTGCCACCACAGGCCAGACAGAATATGTTTTGTCTTAATATTCTTTGCCTAAAATTCCTCATGATATATATTTTTGGAACATAGTGCAAGAACAAAGTTTTTTTTTTAGCTTGGTTAATCCCTCTGAATGTCAGTAACAGGAATTATGTATCTCATTCATTCCACTGGTGCTTGTTGATAACTACCGCATCATTATGGATGCACTACATTTAAGATAGAGTCTCTGCATTCATTGAGCTCATTTACCTAGATGGAGGCACAGATATATAGTCAGGAGAACTTTCACAGAGCTGTTGTATTATTTGGGAATCAGTGAGAACACTCAAGTTAATGACTAGCCCACCCTGGGAGGAGAGGAAAGGCTTCCTGAAGGAAATGGCATGTGATGAGGCAGTGACGGATGGCATTCCTTCGGCCAGAAGTATGGAGAAGTGACTAGTGTGTTACATGGGGGGCTATACAAAGTAGAATTCACTGGAGTAAAATTGTAAAGTTTGAACTGTTAGCAGGTAGAGGCTGGACAGATAAGTGCGGGCCAGATTTGGCCTCATTGAGAGTTCTGTAAGGGTTTTAAGCACGGGATTGACTTTTTCAGATTTATGTGTCAAGTGGTTCACTGCGTGGAATAAGATGTGAGATAAGATTTAGAGATAGATGCCAAAGTCCAGATAAAAATGGTGAAAGGAGAGGTAAAGGTAGGGAAACTGACTTGGTAAGAAGTTAGCAGGTAAAATCAGCAGAGCTTCATTTTGGTGGGATGCCAGAGGGAAAGGAAGAAGTCCAAATAACATTCAGTTTTTGGCATGGGTGATGAGGTGGATATTGGTGTCACCAATTGGAAGAAGAACAGATTTAGGGGAAAAATGGAATTTAGTATAGGATATTAAAAGTTTGAGGTTTCCAAGAATATCCAGATAGAGGTATCCAACAGGTATTTATATATTTCTTTACTTTTATGATACATATATGTGTGTATTTGTGTATTTTTCCCCCTTAGTGGTGCCTTTTATTTTGATGGTCTCTTAGATTTGATGAAAAATACAATGAGTTTGAAGCTTCAAGAAGAGAAATGAGGTGAGAAAGAGCAGTCAGGTAACTTATAGGTTCTTATATAATATGCAGTTGCAGGTATTTTACAATTTGAAGCTTGAAGAAGATACCTGGGTTGAAGATGTAGTTTTAGGAGTCTATCAGCATAAAGAAGATGGTTGAAAGCTCAAGAGTGAGCAAGATTATTCAGGGAAAATATAAGGAGTGAGAAGAACAGGAGGATAAGTTGGGGACACTGAACAGCACTGTGTCAGACTGAGGGAGTGCTGGGTCATGGGAGCCAAGGCCATCGTGAATGGGTGGCCACCTAACAGTTGCAGTTGCCTAAGAGTCAGCTAGATAAGATCTGAAAAGTATCCATTGGATTTGGCAGTCTGGACGTCATTGGTGACCTTAGCAAGAGCTGTTTCAGAAATAGGGATAGAAGCCAGAGTGCAGTGGGTGAGGCTTTATGGGAAATGAGAGAGTGGAGACAGCAAAGACTGGATTTGCCAGAACTGGAGTGAGGAGAAAGGATATTAGATGCCACCTAGAGGAAGAAATAAGTCAAGGCAGGTATTTTTACATGGAAATGACTTGGGTATGTTTTCATCAGGAAGGAGCCCGTAGCAATTAAGAGTGCAACAGAAGTGTGTTAAATGATGGAGCAGTGTTCTGGAGGAATTGTGTAGGGATGGTGGGAAAAATAAGCAGATGGAAACATCCTCTGAACCTAATAGAAAAGAGGTTTGGATAGATTAGATGTGAATGTAGATAAGTTTAGTGGAAACTGATAACAAGTCTTGACCTTTTCAGCTTTTCCTGGGCTGGAATGAGGGGTACAGGGTTTCAGACTTAAGCACAATGTTAGGGATATGATAGGATTGTTTGAATGCTGACAGCCTGAGTGGGTTTCAAGAAAATGAAGACAGCTGTTAGTGTGAGTTCTTACCCAAAACGCTCAGCTACTCAGTGTGGGATGGAGAAAGTGGGTAGATTATAGTAGTGATTTAGGACTGGGGTTTTGCTGGAGGGCTCTTGTGGAGTGGTAACAGATTGGATGCAGGGGAGTTAAGGGTGCTGCCCCTATTGGAATCCTGGAATATGGGAGGGGTGAGAAGGAAGAAACCAGAAGAGGCCAGTGGCCTTAGAATAAAATGTAGGGGGCCCTGGCCGGTTGGCTCAGCGGTAGAGCGTCGGCCTGGCGTGCGGGGGGACCCGGGTTCGATTCCTGGCCAGGGCACATAGGAAAAGCGCCCATTTGCTTCTCCACCACCCCCCCCTTCCTCTCTGTCTCTCTCTTCCCCTCCCGCAGCCAAGGCTCCATTGGAGCAAAGATGGCCTGGGCGCTGGGGATGGCTCCTTGGCCTCTGCCCCAGGCGCTAGAGTGGCTCTGGTCGCGGCAGAGCGACGCCCCCTGGTGGGCAGAGCGTTGCCTCTGGTGGGCGTGCCGGGTGGATCCCGGTCGGGCGCATGCGGGAGTCTGTCTGACTGTTTCTACCCGTTTCCAGCTTCAGAAAAATACAAAAAAATAAAAAAAATTAAAAATTTAAAAAAATTTAAAAAAAAAGAAAAAAAAATGTAGGGATCAAGGGAATAGATGTATGAGAGGTAAGAGCCTGAGTAATGGAGAATGTCAGAGGTTAGAGAGGAGTGTAGTATAATGGTTAGAAGCACAGCTTCTGGAGTCAAATTGGGTTCAGATCACATCGCCATCACTTTACTATGTAGTTGGGACTTTGGGCTTCAGTTCCCTCATCCATAAAATAGGTGTACTGACATATTACCTAGCTCAGAGGGTTTTTGTGAGAAATAATGTATATAGTGGCCCTGGCCGGTTGGCTCAGTGGTAGAGCGTCGGCCTGGCGTGCAGAAGTCCGGGGTTCGATTCCCGGCCAGGGCACACAGGAGAAGCGCCCATCTGCTTCTCCACCCCTCCCCCTCTCCTTCCTCTCTGTCTCTCTCTTCCCCTCCCGCAGCCAAGGCTCCATTGGAGCAAGGATGGCCCGGGTGCTGGGGATGGCTCCTTGGCCTCTGCCCCAGGCGCTAGAGTGGCTCTGGTCGCAACAGAGCGACCCCCCCCAGGGGCAGAGCATCGCCCCCTGGTGGGCAGAGCGTCGCCCCCTGGTGGGCGTGCCGGGTGGATCCTGGTCGGGCGCATGCTGGAGTCTGTCTGACTGTCTCTCCCCGTTTCCAGCTTCAGAAAAATACACACAAAAAAAAATGTATATAGTAAGCTATATTACTTGATGAATTCCTTAATAAATATTTGCTCTCATTAATTAGAGGGTCAGAATTATGAGCAGCTAGAATATGGGGATTTATTCCTGAGGTGTAGTAAGGTAAAGCAGTTTTGTTTTTTTGTTTTTAAGTGCAAGGAAGGAAGTTAGACTCCTGCATACTCTCTGACAGGGTCCACCCAGTAACCCCTGTCTGGGGCCAATGCTCAAATCAACTGAGCTATCCTCAGCACTAAGGCTGACACTTGGATCAGCTGATCTATCCTCAGCGCCTGCGGCCAACCCTTGAAGAGAGAGAGATGGGGAGAGGGAGGGAAAGAGAAGCAGATGGTTACTTCTCATGTGTGCCCTGACTGGGGATTGAATTTGGAACATCCGAATACCGGACTGATGTTCTATCCACTGAGCAAACTGGTCAAGGCCAAGGTAAAGCAGCTCTTATAATAAAATTTCTTAATCTTCAATGGTTGATAATAGAAAGGAAATATCCAGTTGGGCTAGAGGTGAGGTGGCCTTATTCTTGTCCTCTAAATTTTTCTTCCCCCTTGGACTCTTAGAGTCATTGCTGCCACTACCACTACGTACTCCAGCTGTTTGGGGTTTTTTTGTTTTTTTGTTTGTTTGCAATTTTATTTTATTTTATTTTTAAATATTTTATTTATTGATTTTTAGAGAGAGGGGAGAGGGAGAGAGAGAGAGAGAGAGAGAGAGGAGGAGCAGGAAGCATCAACTCCCATATGTGCCTTGACCAGGCAAGCCCAGGGTTTCGAACGGACAACCTCAGTGTTCCAGGTCGATGCCCTATCCCACTGCGCCACCATAGGTCAGGCCTTGTTTGCAATTTTAAATTAACTGTGTTTTATCTTCAGGGACAGCACAATGAAAGCAGTTTTACAGAAAAGTGACCCTTGTTGCTTCGATGTCTATTAATGCTTTCTATTGAGTAGATTAGTCTTTTGAGAAGCAACTGTAATAAACCATCAAACCATTTGTCTAGGCAGAAGGGTTTTGTTCTGCAGGTTAAATATCTGATACTGGTCTCACAGGTCTTAAATGAAGTTGTCTGCTGGGTTGGTTACATTCTGGAGGGTCTAAGTGAGAATCTGTGTCCTTGCCTTTTCCAGACAACCCACATTGCTTGGTTTTTGACCCCCTTCTTGTAGCTTCAAAACCGGCAATGTGCATCTACCTGAACATCACTGCATTTTCACATCTTTCTCATCTCCCACCATTCTTGCTCTAGGTATATGTGGTACATTAGCCCAAGCTTAGAGACAGGACTCTTCAGGGCTAGTAGCTATGAAATAAGTCTAGGGCCTGACCAGGCGGTGGCGTGGTGGATAGAGTGTTGGACTGGGATGCAGAGGACCCAGGTTCGAGACCCCGAGGTCACCAGTTTGAGTACGGGCTTATCTGGTTTGAGCAAAGCTCAAACGACCCAAGGTTGCTGGCTCAAGCAAGGGGTTACTCAGTCTGCTGAAGGCCTACGGACAGGGCACATATGAGAAAGCAATCAATGAACAACTAAGGTCTCCCAACGAAAAACTAATGATTGATGCTTCTCATCTCTCTCCATTCCTGTCTGTCTGTCCCTGTCTATCCCTCTCTCTGACTCTCTCTGTCCCTGTAAAAAAAAAAAAAAAGAAAGAAGAAAAAAGAAATAAGGCTAGCGTACTTATTTATGTGTGTATGTATATATGTTCTCTTGTTTGTTTTTTTGTTTTTTGTGACAGACAGAGAGAGGGACAGATAGGGACAGACAGACAGGAAGGGAGAGAGATGAGAAGCATCAATTCTTCGTTGCGGCACCATCGTTGTTTATTGATTGCTTTCTCATATATGCCTTGACCTGGGGACTACAGCAGACCGAGTGACCCCTTGCTCAAGCCAGCGACCTTGGGCTCAAGCTGGTGAGTCTAGCTCAAACCAATGAGCCGTGCTTAAGCTGGCGACCTCTCCGTCCCAGTCTGACGCTCTATCCACTGTGCCACTGCCTGGTCAGGCTGTATGTATGTATTTTATTCATTAAGTTTTAGAAAGAGAGAGAGAGAGAAACATCAATTTGTTGTTCCACCCATCCATACATTTATTGATTGATTCTTATATGTGCCCTGACCAGGGATCCAACCCGCAACTTGGGCATGTCGGGATGATATTCTAACCAACTGAGCTACCGGGCCACGGCAAGTCTGGGATGTTTAAACAGACTTTGATAAGGGCTAGGAATAACAGAAGAAAATAGAGTTGCATCTTGTTAGGTTATCTGACTTAAATGGTACAGCTGCTTAGCTTCACCTTATGAATTGCTCTAAGGCTACCTTTCTGCTTAGTACCCTGCTTTCCCACAAACAGCAGACATTCTGGGCCCTGGCTGGATAGCTCAGTTGGATAAAACATCATCCCGATATGCCAAGGTTATGGGTTCGATCCTGCTCAGGTCACATACAAGAATCAACCAGTGAATACATAAATAAGTTGAACAACGAATTGATGTTTTTCTCCTTTCCTTTCTTACTCAAATTAATAAATTAAAAAGAAAAAATAAAGAAAAAAACAGCAGACATTCTGTCCTCCTCACCGGGGAACCCCTTTACACATGTCAAGTGGGAGAGACCTCAAGAGAACATCTTTGCTTGGCAGGAGATGTATTTCTCTGTCCTTTTTTGTTTTCTTCTGACATTATTTATTTATTTTCAAAGACTTTATTTATTTAGAGCAATTTTAGGTTTATAATAAAATTGAGAGGAAGGCACAGAGATTTCTCATATACTCCCTGCCCCCAAACATGCATATCCTCCTCTGTTATTATTTTTTTTAATTTATTTTTGGTCAGGTATTATTTAATTTTTTTATGAACATTTTATTTATTCATTTATTTATTTTTTACAGAGAGAGGGATAGATAAGGAGAGACAGGAATGGAGAGAGATGAGAAGCATCAATCATCAGTTTTTCATTGGGACTCCTTAGTTGTTCATTGATTGCTTTCTCATATGTGCCTTGACCAGGGGCCTTCAGCAGACTGAGTAACCCCTTGCTCGAGCCAGCGACCTTGGGTCCAAGCTGGTGAGCTTTGCTCAAACCAGATGAGCCCACGCTCAAGCTGGCGACCTTGGGATCTCAAACCTCAGTCCTTCCGCATCCCAGTCCGACGCTCTATCCACTGCGCCACCACCTGGTCAGGCTCCTCCTCTGTTATTAACATCATTCAACAGAATGGTATATTTCTACTAAGGATAAACCTACATTGACACATCATAATCATCCAAAATCCATAAGGTTCACTCTTGCTCATAGGTAGTCTGTGGATTTGGATAAATGTCTGGTGATAGATGTCCATCATAATATCACACAGTACTTTTTTAAAAAAATTTTATTTATTGATTTTAGAAATATCAATTTTTGGGTCCACTTATTTAATATGCATTCATTGGTTGATTCTTGTATATGCTCTAACTGGGGATCAAACCCTCAACTTTGGCATATCAGGACAATGCTCTACCAACTGAGCTACTCAGACAAGGCTGTACAGAGTATTTTCACTGTCCTAAAAATTCTGTTCTCTACCTGTTCATCTCTCTCCCTGCCATATTTACTTTATTTTTTTAAGATTTTATTTATTGATTTGAGAGAGAGGGAGTGAGATTATAATTGCTTCACTTCAGTGGTTCATTTATTGATTTTCGTATGTGCCTTGACTGGGCAAGCCCAGGGTTTCGAACCACACTGACCTCAGCGTTCCAGATCAACACTATTCACTGCGCCACCACAGGCCAGGAACCAGTGTATTTTTCAAAGTGACTTCATTATTTCACTGTCCTACCAGCAGTATATGAGAGTTCCATTTTTTCCACTTGCTAACACTTGTCACTGTCTTAAAACACCCCAATGGGTGTCAAGTATTTATATATACTTCCCTAATGACCTTGAGTTGAAATCTTTCTTGAGAACTAGGGACAATATAACAAACTGGACTAAGGAGTCTGTCTTCCCCCACCCAATGGTTCATCTAGAATTTATTTCTTTCTCACTATCTTCAGATTGTGAATAAGTGGAACACAGCCCTAATTGGCCTTATGACATACTTTCGGGAGGCTGTGGTGAACACTCAGGAGCTCCTGGACTTGCTGGTGAAGTGTGAGAACAAGATACAGACTCGTATCAAGATTGGCCTCAATTCCAAGATGCCGAGTCGGTTCCCCCCTGTTGTGTTCTACACCCCTAAGGAATTGGGTGGACTTGGCATGCTTTCAATGGGTCATGTGCTTATCCCCCAGTCTGACCTCAGGTAGGTCTTGGCTGAAAATTTTGCTAGACTCTGAGGGAAGAGGATATTTCTTTACATTGAGGGTTTAATTTTTATCTGACTTTCGTTGTGCCCCAAAACAGGTGGTCCAAGCAGACAGATGTAGGTATTACACACTTTCGTTCAGGAATGAGCCATGAAGAAGACCAGCTAATTCCCAACTTGTACCGCTACATACAGCCATGGGAAAGTGAGTTCATTGATTCTCAGCGGGTCTGGGCTGAGTATGCACTGAAGAGACAAGAGGCCATTGCTCAAAACAGGTGGGCATCCAGGAGGACATGGCAGTCCTGTGGGGTGTGGGAGTAACCATTGAGCCCTGCATGACACATTTTTATGGAGAGAAGGAAGTACGTTTTACATCTGACCCTTTTTATTATCCTCAGTTAAGGGGTATGCTGAACTCTTCTTACAGCACATATTTGACTTTGATCTTTTTTCTTTGCCAGACGACTGACCTTAGAAGATCTAGAAGATTCATGGGATCGTGGCATTCCTCGAATCAATACCCTCTTCCAGAAGGACCGTCACACATTGGCTTATGATAAGGGCTGGCGTGTTCGAACTGACTTTAAGCAGTACCAGGTCCATGGAGGGATAATGGAGAGGTTTTCCCTGAATTAGGAGACTCTGTGGCCATTCTGGGAACCTGGGGCAGTAGGCACCCAGAAGCTTGACCATACTTTTCTTGCCATCTAGGTTTTGAAGCAGAACCCTTTTTGGTGGACACACCAGCGACATGATGGGAAGCTCTGGAACCTGAACAACTACCGTACAGACATGATCCAAGCCCTGGGTGGCGTGGAAGGCATTCTGGAGCACACACTCTTCAAGGGGACTTACTTTCCCACCTGGGAAGGGCTTTTCTGGTGAGAGTTCACATCTGCTCTAACAGTGACCCTCTCCTTTTCCAGCTCTCTGAGCTCATCCCTGTGGGCTGTTGTGTTCTAGATGGCCACCCCCAGGAAGTCAGCAGTACTCTGGGACATGACACAGTGTCACTTTACCTGGTCTCTTCTGATTCCCAGGGAGAAGGCCAGTGGTTTTGAGGAGTCTATGAAGTGGAAGAAGCTAACTAATGCTCAGCGGTCAGGATTGAACCAGATTCCCAATCGTAGATTCACCCTCTGGTGGTCTCCAACCATCAACCGAGCTAATGTGAGTAGGATTGGTAGACATGGGAGATAAAAGCTAAAAACAAGTGTATCTGCTTCCTTAATTATGTCCTGAGAAGCAGTGTCTCTTGATCTCTAGTGTCACTTTCTTTTTCCTGTCAGGTGTACGTAGGCTTTCAGGTGCAGCTGGACCTGACAGGTATCTTCATGCATGGCAAGATCCCCACACTGAAGATCTCTCTCATCCAGATCTTCCGAGCTCACTTGTGGCAGAAAATCCATGAGAGCATTGTGATGGACTTGTGTCAGGTGGGCTAGAATTGAGGGGAGAGGATGAGACTTCTGTCGTGGTACCAGATGCCTTTATTCTGAGTGGGCCTCCATATCCAGTCATAACCTTTCTACCTTTGCCTCCAGGTGTTTGATCAGGAACTAGATGCACTGGAAATTGAGACAGTACAAAAGGAGACAATCCACCCCCGAAAGTCCTATAAAATGAACTCTTCTTGTGCAGATATCCTGCTTTTTGCCTCCTATAAGTGGAATGTTTCCCGGCCCTCATTGCTGGCAGACTCCAAGTAAGTGCCTTATGGCCCAGCCCTAGGCATCCAAGAACCTTAGTATTACTATTCTTTTTTTTTTTTTTGGTGACAGAGTCAGAGAGAGGGACAGATAGGGGCAGAGACAGGAAGGGAGAGAGACGAGAAGCATCAATTTTTCATTGCCACACCTTAGTTGTTCATTGATCGCTTTCTTATATGTGCCTTGACCGGGGGGCTATAGTAGACTCTTTGCTCGAGCCAGTGACCTTGGACTCAAACTGGTGAGCCTTGCTTAAGCCAGATGAACCCGCACTCAAGCTGGCGACCTCAGGGTCTCGAACCTGGGTCCTCTGCATCCCAGTCTGATGCTCTATCCACTGTGCCACCGCCTGGTCAGGCAGTATTACTATTCTTATAGCAGTACAGCTTTAGAAATTGTCCTTGCCTGTTTTCTTTCTAACTTGGATCCAGTGCTACCCCTGGATCCTGTGGGTATGCTCAGCCAAGTCTGCTGGTTCTCTGGGGATCTGGCTCATTTGGAAGAGGCAGAGGGTCTGGTTTTAAGGTTTACATGTAGTGATTAGCAGTTCTTGGGGTTGTGTCAGTGGCTTTCTAGAGGTCTGGACTCCTGACCCCTCTCCACCCTCAGGGATGTGATGGACAGCACCACCACTCAGAAGTATTGGATTGACATCCAGTTGCGCTGGGGGGACTATGATTCCCATGACATTGAGCGCTATGCCAGGGCCAAATTCTTGGACTACACCACAGACAACATGAGTATCTACCCTTCACCCACGGGTGTGCTCATTGCCATTGACCTGGCCTATAACCTGCACAGGTAAGGTGGGGAGAAGCCCATATTTTCCATCAGTCCCACACTTTAACATACACATGGTTTTTAGTTTGCTCAGGTAAGGTGAGATTCAATTCTTTCCTCCTCTGGGTCACTGGGTCTTTTTCCCTGCCTCTGTGTATATGAGCAGACACTTAGTAGTCTGGCCAACAATCTTTCCTCCTCTGTGTAGTTGCAGTTTCCCTTATTCCTGAGGCTACCAGCCTGGTCTAACTTTTCTTGCCTCTTCAACCTTCACAGTGCCTATGGAAACTGGTTCCCAGGCAGCAAGCCTCTTATACAGCAGGCCATGGCCAAGATCATGAAGGCAAACCCTGCCTTGTACGTGTTACGTGAACGGATTCGCAAGGGCCTGCAGCTCTATTCATCTGAGCCCACTGAGCCTTATCTGTCCTCTCAGAACTATGGTGAACTCTTCTCCAACCAGATTATTTGGTTTGTGGATGACACTAATGTCTACAGAGTGACTATTCACAAGGTAAGAAGGGTTACAAGCAATGTAGGGGTGTGGGACTCCAGATGCCTATGGGAGGGTGATAGGGCAAGTGTGTGCATATTGGAATGAAAGATGGATGGATGTGGCTAGGCCATGCTGACTGATGTAATTGTTCGTTAGACCTTTGAAGGGAACTTGACAACCAAGCCCATCAATGGGGCCATCTTCATCTTCAACCCACGCACAGGGCAGCTTTTCCTCAAGATAATCCACACATCTGTGTGGGCTGGACAGAAACGTTTGGGGCAGGTGAGTCATTTATAGGACAGAGAGGCTGTAGAAACTTGCCTCTTAATCCTTGGTATGTGGGTGTGGAGGGTGGGTGGGTGGGTATAAGATGAAGAGAAAATCTCCTGTTTCTCTCTGAAAGATTGAGGGCAGCTCATTTGAACTTTTCCCCTCCATCACTTAACTTGGGAAGTATTCTCTAGAAGGTCTAAGAGTGTATGAGGTCCTTCGTTACTTACCATCAGGTCTCTGCTTTCTGAATCTAATCATCTTTCTAAAGGGAACAGGCAATTTTTTTTTTTTCCTGAAGTGAGAAGCGGGGAGGTAGAGAGACAGACTCCTGCATGCGCCTGACCAGGATCCACCTGGCATGCCAGCTAGGGGGCGGTGCTCTGCCCAAGTGGAGCGTTGCTCCAGTTGCAACCAGAACTATTCTAGTGCCTGAGGCGGAGGCCATAGAGCCATCCTCAGTGAGGGGCCAACTGTGCTCCAATGGAGCCTTGGCTGTGGAAAGGGAAGAGAGAGAGAGAAAGGAGAGGGGGAATGGTAGAGAAGCAGATGGGCACTTCTCCTGTGTGCCCTGGCCAGGAATCAAACCGAAGACATCCACATGCTGGGCCTACACTTTCCTGCTGAGCCTACCAGCCAGGGCAAGGGAACAAGCAGTCTTAAAATATCACTTTCACCAAGTTTCTTCTCTACTTCAAAGCCTTTGGTCACCCCTTCTTGCTGAATTAACTCTTCTTTGGCTTCCTAGACACTTAATGTCTGACTGGGCTGTCACCTGTCCAGTCACAACCTCTCTTCCTTTATAGTGTGTTTCCTCTTGTAATTAGTCCAGCGTCCTAGTATCCCAAAACCCTGATGCTACTCTCCACCTTTGTGGCTTTGTTTATATAGCTCTCTTTCTAGAATGAACTCTCTTCTTTCCTCTGTTTATCACAGTCTTACTGCAGCTCTTTATGACCTTTAGTCTTAATTTCTTTTGTCCCTGACATAGTGTTGTACAATCAAATATTGGCTTCTATTAGTTTGCTATAGCCAGCTAGGTTGAAAAACCCTTTGGGGTAAGGTACCTAACATTCAGTAGCAGTACTCAGTAGAAACATAGTTTGATTATTTCATCACTAGGATCTTCTGTTCTAGTTTACCTGGGAGGATAGCAATTCAATTTCCATTTTCTTCTCTTGCTTTTTAGTTGGCTAAGTGGAAGACAGCTGAGGAGGTGGCTGCCCTGATCCGTTCTCTCCCTGTGGAGGAGCAGCCTAAGCAGATCATTGTCACCAGAAAGGGCATGCTGGATCCACTGGAGGTGAGAGGTGTTTGAAGTAGAAGAGAGGAAGTCTGAGATTTGTAGGTTCTGTTTCTAATTTTGGATTTGATCTTGTTTCAGGTGCACTTGCTGGACTTCCCTAATATTGTGATTAAAGGATCAGAGCTCCAACTCCCTTTCCAGGCTTGTCTCAAGGTGGAGAAGTTTGGGGACCTCATCCTGAAAGCCACTGAGCCCCAGATGGTTCTCTTTAACCTCTATGATGACTGGCTCAAGACTATCTCATCTTACACGGTATGAAGCCACCTTACAAAGAGGTCACTTTAAGAGTGGGTTTGGGGCCCTGGCCAGTTGGCTCAGTGGTAGAGCGTCGGCCTGGCATGCAGGAGTCCCGGGTTCGATTCCCAGGCAGGGCACACAGGAGAAGCGCCCATCTGCTTCTCCACCCTTCTCCCTCTCCTCCTCTCTGTCTCTTTCTTCCCCTCCTGCAGCCAAGGCTCCATTGGAGCAAGGCTGGCCTGGGCACTGAGGATGGCTCCATGGCCTCTGCCTCAGGCGCTGGAATGTCTCTGGTTGCAACAGAGCAACGCCCCAGATGGGCAGAGCATCACCTCCTGGTGGGCATGCCGGGTGGATCCCGGTCAGGCGCATGTGGGAATCTGTCTGCCTCCCCGTTTCCAACTTCAGAAAAATACAAAAAAAAAAAAAAAAAAGAGTGGGTTTGGGGCCATGAGAAAATCTTGTGCTTTGGCTTTAACCACAGGCTCCTTATGGGGGCCATTTTCACATCTTCAACCTGTGGACAGTGACTCTGTGCTCTGACTCATGGTGAGGGGTTAGGGGTCAGCACCTTAAGAGTTTGAAATCAATTCCTGGGTTCCCTGAAAAAATAGGACCAAGGAAGGAGGAAGAGAACAGTGGCTGACCTCCCCCCATGCCGCCTCATCTCTTCCTAGGCTTTCTCCCGCCTCATCTTGATTCTGCGCGCCCTGCATGTGAACAATGACCGGGCAAAGGTGATCCTGAAGCCAGACAAGACTACTATTACAGAACCACACCACATCTGGCCTACCCTGACTGACGAGGAGTGGATTAAGGTGGAGGTGCAGCTCAAGGATCTTATTTTGGCTGACTACGGCAAGAAAAACAAGTGAGCAGTGGTGGTGGGGAGACAAGATGTCCTGGGACATGGCTATAGAAGAAAAGAAGGAAGTGTCGGGCTTCATGCTGACTCTTGGGCATTGTTTCTCAGTGAAGGCACTGTTGCCATTGTGAGCAGGGTATTTCTTTATTGTCCATACATTACAGGAAGTTTTAACACCCAAGACCCTGAGGTACCACTATTAGTTAATAGCGCACACATACCTTTCTTCCTTCTCCTTTCTGGTTATTGTGGGATCCAAAGCGTCCATAGATTTCTAGGTATCCCTTAGGTTGACTGACAGCTGCAGCTCTGAGAACATGTTTTAGGGTTTCTGTTTTTGAGAATTATCCTGTGCTAGGGCACTTTTACTGAGAATAAATGGGAGGTATGGATGCTGAACAGGATTGAGCAGGGCTGAAAGGTGCACATGCACAGGGCCATCTGGGATGTGATGAATCTTACCAATATTAGTGCAGATCCGCTCCATACTTCCTTTTCAAGTGTCACTTGAGAATAGTCTGGAGTAATATGGGCTCACCTGTACCACCAAGTTACATTGTTGCCATCGAGGCATAAGTGACCAAGGGGAAGGGATCCTTGTGGTATGACCCACTCTGTCCCCACAGTGTGAATGTAGCATCATTGACACAATCAGAAATTCGAGACATCATCCTGGGAATGGAGATCTCAGCACCCTCACAGCAGCGGCAGCAGATAGCTGAGATTGAGAAGCAGACCAAGGAACAGTCACAACTGACTGCAACACAGACTCGTACTGTGAACAAGCACGGTGATGAGATCATCACCTCTACCACCAGCAACTATGAGACCCAGACTTTCTCATCTAAAACTGAATGGAGAGTCAGGTACTATAAGGGGCAAGAGGGGTGGAGATTAAAGGGCCTGCTGGTACAACTTAGGGTGCTTGGGTTGAGAAATGTTGACATCCCTACCTGTTTTTAGGGCCATCTCTGCTGCCAACCTGCACCTAAGGACCAATCACATCTATGTTTCATCTGATGACATCAAGGAGACTGGTTATACCTATATTCTTCCCAAGAATGTGCTTAAGAAGTTTATCTGCATATCTGACCTTCGGGCCCAAGTGAGTAAGTGTGCTCAACTAGACCACAGTGGGAGCCTAAACATTTTATGAATCTAAAACTCACCTAAGGTTTCCTGGAACTTGAGGTGCTGGTTTCAAAATACATGGATAAGTAAATATACAAAGATAACCAAGACAACAAGGATGGTTTGGGCCCCTACCAGATCTATAAAATTTATAAAGTTACAGCAATTAAGAGCGTAGCATATAGTCAGAAACAGTCATGTGTATATAATAAATAATGGCATTATCAAGTCAGTCTGTAGGATTAAGAATGTCTTATGATATTGAAACAAGCAGAAAAAGTAATCGAGATCCCGGTCTCACACCACTTACAAAAATAAAATCCAGGTGTAGTAAAGATCTGAATGCAAAATACTAAACTGTAGAGTATTAGAAAAAATTATTACCTTAGTTTTGGGATAGCCTGCTTAAAACACAAAGTATACAACTACAATCAAAATGAATAATATAACCTGACCAGGTAGTGGTGCAGTGGATAGAGCGTCGGACTGGGATGCGGAAGACCCATGTTCGAGACCCTGAGGTTGCCAGCTTGAGCACAGGCTCATCTGGGGTGAGCAAAAAGTTCACCAGCTTGAACCCAAGGTCGCTGGCTTGAGCAAGGGGTTACTCGGTCTGCTGAAGGCTCACGGTCAAGGCACATATGAGAAAACAATCAATGAACAACTAAGGTGTCACAACGAAAAACAGGTGATTGATGCTTCTCATCTCTTTCCGTTCCTGTCTGTCTGTCCCTATCTATCCCTCTCTCTGATTCTCGCTCTGTCTCTGGGGGAAAAAATGAATAATGTATGTGATGAAGGGTGTACCACAGAAGACAAACTAAAAGCATAAAGAAAAGCTTATTTTCTGAGAAAATACCAAATGGCCGATGATGCCAGTGGTGCAGGGGGCCTGTAGGTTCCACTGGCCCTGGAACGGGAGACTGTAGCTTCTGTGGCTGGGGTCGCAGGGGGGTTCAGGCCAAGGCCATGGAGCTCCCGGAAGCAAGGCTGAGGACAAAGGGCATCCTCATCACCGAGCTGGGCCACCTGGTCAGGGACATGAAGATCAAGTCTCTGGAAGAGATCTATTTTCTCTGCCCACCAAGGAATCTGAGATCTTTGACATTTTCTTGGGGGCATCCTTCAAGGGTAAGGTTTTGAAGATTATGCCCAGGCAAAAGCAACATGCACTGGCCAGAGGACCCAGTTCAAGGCATTTGTTACCATTTGGGACTACAGTGGACATGTTGGTCTGAGTGTTAAGTGCTCAAAGGAAGTAGCCACTGCCATCCATGGAAACAAGATCAGCAAGCCCCATACCATCCCTTGCAAGGTGACTGGATGCTGTGACTGTGCTTGTGCACCTCATCCCTGCCCTCAGGAGCACTGGCATCATCCCAGCCTCTGTGCCCAAGAAGCTGCTGCTGCTGGCTGGTGTGGCTAACTGCCACACCACTGTACTGCCACCCTGGGCATCTTTGCCAAGGCCTCCTTTTTAAAAAAAATTAATTTGAGAGAGAGGAAGGGAGTGAGAGAGACAGAAACATTGATCTGTTCCTGTGTGTGCTCTGACCAGTGATGAAACCAGCAACCTCTATGCTTCAGAGCTAAGCTCAACCAATGGAGCTATCTGGCCAGGGCTCCAAGGTCACCTCTGATGCCATCTCTAATACCTATAGCTCTCTCACCCCTGACTCTGGAAAGAGATGGTGTTCCCCAAATCTCTCTATCAGGAATTCACTGGCCATCTTGTAAAGACCCACACCAGAGTTTCTGTGCAGAGGACCCCAGCTCCAGCTGTGGCCACCACACAATTTTATAAAAAAAAAGAAGCCTGTTTAAAATATATATATTTGTGCCCAACCAGGCAGTGGTGCAGTAGATACAGTGTAGGCTTGGGACACTGAAGACCCGTTTGAAGTCCTGAGGTCGCTGGTTTGATGTGGGATCGTAGACATAACCCCATGGTCACTGGCTTGAGTGCAGGGTCACTGGCTCTGCTGCAGCCTCCTAGTCAAGGCACATATGAGAGAGCAATGAACTAATAAGGTGCCCAGCTATGAGTTGATGCTTCTTATCCTTTCTCTCTCACTCCAAATAACATATATACACACATACATATATAAATACATATATACATATATTTATAACTCTAGATATAATGAATTAGGATCTGGAATAGGGAATTCTCAGAAGATTTTTATTTTCCCCTAAATGAGAAGCGGGGCAGAGGCAGATAGATAGATTCCCGCATGCTCCTGACCGGGATCCACCTGGCATGCCTGCCAGGGAGCGATGCTCGGCCCATCTAGGGCATTGCTCTGCTCAACCAGAGCCATTCTAGTGCCTGAGGGCAGAGGCCTTGGAGCAATCCTCAGTGCCCAGGCCAACTTTTTGCTCAAATGGAGCCTTGGCTGTGGGAGAGGAAGAGAGAAACAGAGAGGAAAGGGGGAAGGGTGGAGAAGCACATGGGTGCTTCTCCTGTGTGCCCTGGCTGGGAATCAAACCCAGGACTTCCACACACTGGGTCGACGACGCTCTACCGCTGAGCCAACTGGCCAGAGCCTCAGGTAGTTTTTTTTTTAATGATAACTAGAAGAATGGGCAAAGACTTTGAATGTAATTCAGAAAAAGAAGTACAGGCAGCAAATACAGTATGAAAAGGTGTTCACCTTTACTAGTAATCAAGGAAACTCATGTGTTATAAAACACCATTTATGGCCTCTGATGAATTTGAAAAGTTAATATCTTGTGTGGGTGAGTTTATAGGAACACGGATCCTCTTAATTTTCTTGATGGCAGTATAAAATTTAAAATACTACCTAGTATTGAGCCCTGGCCAGTTGGCTCAGTGGTAGAGAGTGGGCCTGGCATGTGGGTGTCCCAGGTTTGATTCCCAGTTAGGGCACAAAGGAGAAGCAACCATCTGCTTCTCCACCCTTCCCCCTCTCTCCCTCTCTATCTCTTCTCCTCCCACAACCAAGGCTCCACTGGAGCAAGTTGGCCCCGGGCACTGAGGATGGCACAATGACCTCTCCACAGGCACTAAAATGGCTCCAGTTGCAGCAAAGCAGTGCCCCCTAGTGGTCTTGCTGGGTGGATCCAGTCCAGTGCATGCGGGAGTCTATCTCTCTGCTTCCCTGATTCTCACCTAACAAAAATACAAAGAGCCCTGGCCGGTTGGCTCAGTGGTAGAGCGTCGGCCTGGCGTGCAGAAGTCCCGGGTTCGATTCCCGGCCAGGGCACACAGGAGAGAGCGCCCATCTGCTTCTCCACCCCTCCCCCTCTCCTTCCTCTCTGTCTCTCTCTTCTCCTCCCGCAGCGAGGCTCCATTGGAGCAAGGATGGCCCGGGCGCTGGGGATAGCTCCTTGGCCTCTGCCCCAGGTGCTAGAATGGCTCTGGTCGCAACAGAGCGACGCCCCGGAGGGGCAGAGCATCACCCCCTGATGGGCAGAGCGTTGCCCCCTGGTGGGCGTGCCGGGTGGATCCCGGTCGGGCACATGCGGGAGTCTGTCTGACTGTGTCTCCCCGTTTCCAGCTTCAGGAAAAAAAAAAAAAATACAAAGAAAAAAAAATGCCACCTAGTACTGGTTTTAAAGATATGTTCAGAAGCTGCATGCTTGTGTGCTTGTATGTTTATGAATACTGTACTTAAATAATCAGCTGTGCAGCATGTGAGTAATGTAGATTCCTGGACCCCACTCGAGATTCTGAAGTGGTAAGTTTAAGATTGGGTCCATGTAATGTTGTTAACAAGCACCCTAGGTAATTCTGATGTGGTAGATTCTATGTCTATTTTGAGAAACTTTGTCCTTGTTCTTGGAGAAAGGAAGGAAACTCGGGGCTAACAGCCCAGAGTCTAGGATGGTACTAAGAATCATTTTGGTTCTTGACTCCTTTGCCTCCAGATTGCAGGATACCTGTACGGGGTAAGCCCGCCAGATAACCCCCAAGTGAAGGAGATCCGCTGCATTGTGATGGTACCACAGTGGGGCACCCACCAGACTGTACACCTGCCTAGCCAGCTGCCCCAGCATGAGTACCTCAAGGTCAGTGGGAGTGTGGGAGAATGGGAGCTTTCTGCTCTAAAGGTGGGGGAGGGAAGGCAGGCATGTTACTCTCATAGGTGGGAATCCGGTCTGCAGATACGGCTCTAAATGGTTTCTCACTGCTCTTTGCCTATAGGAAATGGAACCTTTAGGTTGGATCCACACTCAGCCTAATGAGTCCCCCCAGTTATCACCCCAGGATGTCACCACCCATGCCAAGATCATGGCTGACAACCCATCTTGGGATGGCGAGAAAACCATCATCATCACCTGCAGGTGGGCTTGAGCCCCCATTGGGAGAAAGTATGGTGGGGCTGGCATTGTGGACCTGGGCCCAGAATGGTGGTCTAGGGTCTGATTTTATGTTCATCCCTTTCAGCTTCACACCAGGTTCCTGCACACTGACAGCCTACAAGCTGACCCCTAGTGGCTATGAATGGGGCCGCCAGAACACAGACAAGGGCAACAATCCCAAGGGTTACTTACCTTCTCACTACGAGAGGGTCCAGATGCTGTTGTCAGATCGTTTCCTTGGCTTCTTTATGGTACCTGCCCAGTCCTCATGGAACTACAATTTTATGGGTAAGTGGGGATTGGGTTAGGGCCCAGGGGTCCCCAAACTTTTTACACAGAGGGCCAGTTCACTGTCCCTCAAACTGTTGGAGGGCCGCTACATACAGTGCTCCTCTCACCACCAATGAAAGAGGTGCCCCTTCTGGAAGTGCGGTGGGGAGCCGGATAAATGGCCTCAGGGGGCCTCATGCGGCCCGCGGGCCATAGTTTGGGGATGCCTGGGTTAGGCCAATTATGCTTAGCACTTGGGGCCTGACTCTGGTTTGGACATGGCCCAGGGGCTGCAGCTGGGTGAGGCAGGTGGACCTTTTTGTTTGTTTGTTTGTTTGTTTTGTTTGTTTTTTTTTTGTTTTTTGTTTTTTGTTTTTCATTTTTCTGAAGCTGGAAACGGAGAGACAGTCAGACAGACTCCCGCATGCGCCCGACTGGGATCCACCCGGCACGCCCACCATGGGGCAACGCTCTGCCCACCAGGGGGCGATGCTCTGCCCCTCCTGGGCGTCGCCATGTTGCGACCAGAGCCACTCTAGCGCCTGAGGCAGAGGCCACAGAGCCATCCCCAGCGCCCGGGCCATCTTTGCTCCAATGGAGCCTTGGCTGTGGGAGGGGAAGAGAGAGACAGAGAGGAAAGCGCGGCGGAGGGGTGGAGAAGCAAATGGGCGCTTCTCCTGTGTGCCCTAGCCGGGAATCAAACCCGGGTCCTCCGCACGCTAGGCCGACGCTCTACCGCTGAGCCAACCGGCCAGGGCCAGGTGGACCTTTTTAATGTTGGACGTTTTCATCTACCCCCAAGGTGTACGGCATGATCCCAACATGAAGTATGAGCTGCAGCTGGCAAACCCCAAAGAGTTCTACCATGAGGTGCACAGGCCCTCCCACTTCCTCAACTTTGCCCTCCTGCAGGAAGGTGAGGTCTACTCTGCCGACCGAGAGGACCTCTACGCCTAATTGTTTCCTCACCTCCTGCTCAGACTCCCCGCAGGCTGGAACCTTTTACCCCCACAACAAGCTGGTGACATTCAGCAGCTTGGCCCTTTTCCTGTATTTTGTGCTTGTTTTTGTGTTGTTGACCTCGTGGCTTGTAATCCTGAACAGAGTATAAATAAATTTTGTATAAATTGGAGTTTTTGAGTTTTTTTCCCCTGAGCTCAAATTCTGGGTGTAGGATTGGCGGGACACTGGACTTGTTAACAGCAAGATGCTGCGCTGTGTCTTGATGGGAAAGGAGGGCCCGTATTCGAGACACATAGGGCTAAATATCTCCTAGACCAGTGGTTCTCAAAGTGTGCGTGGGGGTGCAGTGGTCGGCAAACTGCGGCTCACGAGCCACACGCGGCTCTTTGGCCCCTTGAGTGTGGCTCTTCCACAAAATACTATGTGCAGGCGCTATCTCGATAAACAATGTACCTACCTATATAGTTTAATTTTTAAAAATTTGGCTCTCAAAAGAAATTTCGCCTGACCTGTGGTGGCGCAGTGGATAAAGCATCGACCTGGAAATGCTGAGGTCGCCGGTTCGAAACCCCGGGCTTGCCTGGTCAAGGCACATATGGGAGTTGATGCTTCCAGCTCCTCCCCCTTTCTCTCTCTCCCTCTCTCTCTCCTCTCTAAAAATTAATAAATAAAATTAAAAAAAAAATTTTTTCAATCATTGTACTGTTGATATTTGGCTCTGTTGATTAATGAGTTTGCCAACCACTGCCCCAGAAGATTTCAAGGTGCACCCTATGGTATTCCGGAGAAATATGTGCCTATTGGAGACCAAAAAACCAACAGGTTTTTGGAGTTTAGATTTTTGGGGGACAGAGGTGTGGGGAATTGGCTATAAGCTGACAGTCTGCCCAACCCCCCACCTCACTTGCCTTATTAGGTTGCAAAAGGCTGTTTGTTAAGGTGTGGTGCTGGATTGTTTACATTACACCCCCACTGCCCCCCCCCCGTGTTCCCCAGAAAGACTGGAGGCAAGTTTATTCTATTCTTTGGTATAAAGTTAAGATGATATGTATGGTGGGGGTTTTCTGCACTCAACACAAGAGTAAAAAGAATTCTTTACAATGTATTGAAGAGGAAATTAGAGTTTGCCTTTCAAATATATGCCTAAACATTGAAGAAATCGCTAGGACACACCAGGCTCATGTTTCTCATAAACACAAGAATGAAAAAACTTAACACATTTGCACCCGGACCTGCCAAATTTACTAAATCTTACTAAGAATGTATCTATATATATAAAAAGATAACCTTTTTGTTGTTTTTTTATTTTTTAACCCCTCTTTTTTTCACAAATTCTAAAAAGCATAACAAAAAATGTAACAAAAATGTTTTTTTAATGTCAAATTTAATTTTGTATTTTTGTTTAATTACCATAAAAGCATGCTTGGACTTCATTTTTTTCTTTAATATTTGACTTATATAACATATTTCTCAGGAATTTGTATTTAGTGAGCCTCCAATTATTTGTAGGATTTTAAATGTGCCCCGACTTCAAAAAGTTTGAGAACCACTGTCCTAGACTCAGGGAACTGAGGTGGGGGTTGGGCTTGCACACTCCTACCACCTTGACACCTTTGCCAATTTTCTCCAAAATACTTGCAAATCATCACTCCTTTTTCAACATCCCTTGGAGCAGTTGCTGTCCTTCCCCGAGTTCTCTGCAGCTGTGGTGCTCAGCCTAATCTCTTAAGTTTTGTGTCACTCCTGGTCAGGGAAACAGGCACGTGTTTGGACAGTTGGCTGTCTCTGGCTGAGGCACTGTCCTTGCCTGTGTGTGTGGCAGCCAAATGGGGCCCCGTGACTCCAGACACAGGGGTGGAGTCTGGATTGGGCACTAGTGAAGCGACCACTTACAGCCCTGGGCTTCAGCTCTTGGACGCCTGGCTGGAGGTTGGCAGTCCTGCTTCGTGTGACCTTGGCGACTTGAACAGGACAGAGTCCAGAGCACAGTCTCCTTCCCCCAGGCTATTTTCCTTAATCGCTCCTCCCCTCTCGCTTCTACCCCACCCTCTACTGCCCTAAACTGCTTCCTGGGCGGTAACTATTTGGCTTTTTCCTGCCCCAGTTTGGGGGTGGGGGGTCGGTGACTGTTGCAGCCTTTGGCCTTCGGGGGATATGGAACCCAGGAGGGCTGCACCTGGGGAGCATGGCTGGGGGCCTCGAATGGGCACAGGGGTAGAGACGGCCGCAGAGCTCGTGTACCATCTAGCGGGAGCCCTGGGCAATGAGCTGAAGGAGCTGGCGCGCCGCTTCGGCCCCGAGGCGGCGGCGGGGCTCGTGCCTCTCGTGGTACGGGCGCTGGAGCTCCTGGAAAAGGCTGCCCTGGGGCCCGCCCCCGACTCGGTGAGTCACTGTCCCCTCCCTTTGCCACCCGCGGGGTCGGCTGGGGCTTAACCCTCTGAGCCTGGACTCCCCAGCTGCAGGTGTCAGCGCAGCAAGCCGAACTGGAGTTGCAGCGGCTGCGGGAGGAGAACGAGCACCTCCGCAGAGAGTTGCTTTTCGGCCCACAGGGTGAGTGCGGGCCCCGCTGGGAGTCAGGGTGGCAGGGTCGGGCCGAATCAGGGTCTACCGCCTGCGGGTCACCACTAAGAACACCCATTCCTCAGAGGAGCGCGCACTGCTGCGGCAGCTCAAGGAACTGACCGACCGACAGCGGGACGAACTCCGGGCGCACAACCGTGACCTGCTGCAGCGCAGCCAGGAGACCGAGGCGGTGAGGGCGGGGAGAGGTAACGGTGTGGGGCGGGGCTCTCTCTGCGCCCCGCCCGCCAGCGCTGCCATTTGCTCCACCCCCAGTTGCAGGAGCAGCTACAGCGCCTCCTGCTGGTGAATGCAGAGTTGCGACACAAGCTGGCCGCAGTGCAAGCCCAGCTGCGAGCCGCACGGGACCGTGAGAGCGAGCGGGAACTGCGGGGTGAAGGAGCCGTGGAGCTGGCTCAGGAGCGGGCACGGGATCAGGCTGAGGGTCTTGCGTGTGAGCAGAGTCAGAAGAAGCCCGAGCTGGTGACCGCTGGAACAGGAGTTCCGGGGACCCCTGAGGATCTGGTGAGTGCCCGCTGAGGTCAAGACCCTTCTGGGTACTCATAGCGTCTGGCACTTTGTAGGCATTTGGGAAAGGTTTGCTGTGCTGCGTAGCATGTCCAGCGGGAAGTTGGAGGTGGAACACAAGAGGCTGGTTGTGTCCCCTCAACCAGCCTCTGTCCCACTGTCATCTAGAGCACTGGTGTGTCATCTGTTGTAGCGCCCTTGCTTCCCAAGTCTCTCTGCCAGCCACTACTACCTCTAGCACTCCTGTGACGACCCAGGGGCAGAGGAACTCCAGCCAAGGCTCCGCTCTGATCAACCTGCCCTTCCACAGGCGTATGCCCCGCAGCAGCCACAGCATCCCTCCAACGAAGGGCAGTGCGGCTTCAGTCGAGAAGAGCTTGAGCAGATCCTTCAGGAGCGGAATGAGCTCAAAGCCAACGTGTTCCTGCTGAAGGAAGAGCTGGCCTACTTCCAGCGGTGAGGGCGCCGGGCAGGAGCCGGGAAGCTGAGTACTTCCAGCGGTGAGGGCGCCGGGCAGGAGCCGGGAAGCTGAGGAGGCCCCAGTCACTCCTGTTCCTGGGCTTCAGGTCACCTGCTTCATCCTTTGGCTCACTGATGTATAAACAATGACATGTGGCAGGCACTGTGCTGGACACTGGGAGGACATGAATCACACAGCCCCTGTCCTTCTGGAACTTCATCCAGATGAGGAAGGGGGCAGTACAAAGGGTCACAGCAGCCCCAGCAGCAGTCAAGGAAATATTCCTAGGAGGGACACATTAGCTAAAGTTTGAGGGGTGTTAGGAAGGCAGTGTTTCAAAAAAGGATACTTTAGTGTGAAACTTACTGTTGGCATCCCCATCACTTTGTCCCTGCCCTTTCCCCTCTTCTGCAGGGAGCTGCTCACAGACCAAAGGGTCCCTGGACTTCTGCTGGAAGCCATGAAGGTGGCTGTCAGGAAGCAGCGGAAGAAGATCAAGGCCAAGATGTTAGGGATCCCAGAGGAAACAGAGAGCAGGTATGTCCCTACCTTCATTCTTTTTTCTTTTTTTTTTTAATTTTATTTATTCATTTTTAGAGAGGAGAGAAAGAGACAGAGAGAAGGGGGGAGGAGCTGGAAGCATCAACTCCCACATGTGCCTTGACCAGGCAAGCCCAGGGTTTTGAACCAGCGACCTCAGCATTTCCAGGTTGATGCTTTATCCACTGCACCACCACAGGTCAGGCCCTACCTTCATTCTAACTGAGCCAACTGCCCTTGTTCTGCTGAGCCTGGTGATCCAGCCTAGTCATGCTCCAATCCGGCCTAGCCACCTGCAGACCTAATCTGGTCATCCCATTTAGCTTGCTGATCCAGCCTGAGTCTTTTTTTTTTTTTTTTTTGTATTTTCCTGAAGCTGGAAACGGGGAGAGACAGTCAGACAGATTCCTGCATGTGCCCGACCGGGATCCACCTGGCACGCCCACCAGGGGGCGATGCTCTGCCCCTCCGGGGCGAGGCTCTGCCGCGACCAGAGCCACTCTAGTGCCTGGGGCAGAGGCCAAGGAGCCATCCCCAGCGCCCAGGCCATCTTTGCTCCAATGGAGCCTTGGCTGCAGGAGGGGAAGAGAGAGACAGAGAGGAAGGGGGGGGGGGTGGAGAAGCAAATGGGTGCTTCTCCTATGTGCCCTGGCCGGGAATCGAACCCGGGTCCCCCGCATGCCAGGCCGACGCTCTACCGCTGAGCCAACCGGCCAGGGCCTTTTTTTTTTTTTTTTTTTTTTTTTTTTTTTTTAAGAGAGAGTGAGACGAATCAACTTGTGGTTGCCTGTGCACTGATTGCTTCTGATAGAGAGAGAAACTTATAATTGCTTTCACTTTAGTTGTACATTTAACTTCTCATACACCCTTGCTCAAGCCAGCTACCTTTGGGCTCAAGCTAGTAAACTGTGGTATTGTGTGGAAGATTTCCCCACTCAAGCCAATGACCCTGCACTGAGGAGCCCACACTCAGAGCTAGTGACCTCAGGGCTTTGAACCGGCGACCTGAGTGTTCTGGATTGATGCTTTATCCACGTTCCTGGTCGACTCCACCAGTGATCAGGCATCTTCTGAGTCTTTTGTCTCAGACCGAACCTATCACCTCAGCCTAGTCACACCTTGAACCTACCACTATAGTCAAGTCACTCATGAAACCTACCAACCTGGCCCGGTTATCCCTTGAGCATGCTATCCAAACGGCCCTGCTGAGCTTGTCCCTCTGGCCTGGTCAACCCCTGAGCCTACTATCTGCTCACCCCTTGGGCCTGCTGCTTGGTGCCGACTGCTGTCCTGAGCGTGCCCCTCTTCTCCCTGGATCGCACTGCTCCCACTGGCCTTGCTCACTGTGGACCCTGTGGAAGAATCCTGCTAATGCTTTTTCTCCACATTCTTTTTTTGGTTTCCTGTCCTGGCTGTATCTGTTTGTTCTCAGGGTGGTAAGACTATAGCTGTAGAGACCTCCATAGAAAGCCAAAAGGACTGGGTTCAAAGAGCGTCTGGGTTGATGAACACATGGGGATGGGGCACTAATGGAGGCTTGGAGAGGGCATGGAAGCGCCTGTCCTTTCCCCATGCCTTGCCCTATGCATCTCTCCCATCTGGCTATTCCTGAGTTATACCCTTTTATGATTAATTGTTAATCTAGTAAGTAAAAAAAAAAAAAGCCTGACGGATATTGGTGCAGTGGATAAAGCGTCGACCTGGAATGCTGAAGTCGCCAGTTCAAAACTCCGAGGTTACTGGCTTACTACCATCTTGAGCCCAAAGGTTGCTGGCACAAAAAGCCCAAAATTGCTGGCTTGAGCAAAGGGTCATTGGCACAGCCCCAGTTAGGGCACGTATGAGAAGCTCAATGTATAACTAAAAGTGAAAGCAACTCTAAGTTGATGTTCTTACTCTCTCCTCCCTCTCTCAGAAGCAATCAGTGCACAACTAAAGCGAAAGCAACTATGGGTTGGTACTTGTCACCCTCTCTCACCCTCTCTCTCCCTTCCTGTCTCTCTCTCTCTCTCTCTTAAAACAAAAATGACCCCCCCAAATAAAAAACAAAAACTATGACCTGTAGTGGCACAGTGGATAAAGCGTTGACCTAGAATGCTGAGGTTGCCAGTTAGAAACCCTGGGATTGCCTGGTCAAGGCACATATAGGCAGCAACTACTACGAGTTGATGTTTTCTGCTTGTCACCCTGTCTGTAAAATCAATCTCTCTCCTCTCTGTAAAATCAATAAATAAAGTCTTTAAAAAAAAAAGGCCCTGGCCTGACCTGTGGTGGCGCAGTGGATAAAGTGTCGACCTGGAAATGCTGAGGTCGCCGGTTCGAAACCCTGGGCTTGCCTGGTCAAGGCACAATGGGGGTTGATGCTTCCAGCTCCTCCCCCCTTCTCTCTCTCTCTGTCTCTCTCTCCTCTCTCTCTCTCTCTCTCTCTCTCTCTCTCTCTCTCTGTCTCTCTCTCTGTCTCTCTGTCTCTCTGTCACTCTCCTCTCTAAAAAAAAAAAAAAAAGCCCTGGCCAGGTTGCTCAGTGGATAGAGCCTGATGTGCAGACATCTCGGGTTTGATCCCCAGTCAGGGCACACGTGAGAAGTGGCCATCTGCCTCTCTTCCCCTTCCTTCCCCCTCCTTTCTCTCTTCCCTTCTCACAGCCAGTGGCTCCATTGTCCTGAGCGTCAGCCCTGGGCACTGAGGATAGCTCAGTTACTCTGAGCATCTGCCTCAGGCACTTAGGATAGCTCGGTTGATTTGGCCCCAGATGGGGATTGCTGGGTGGATCCCAGTTAGGACACATGCAGGAGTATGTCTCTCTATCTCCTCTCCTCTCACTTAAAATAAAGAAAAGACTATAACTGCAGCCTTGCTAGGGGGCCTGCTGTCTGTAACGCTATCAAATAAAAGTCTCAAGATTTTTTTTATCTCCCCAGTGTCTCCTTTCCAGCCATAGGGGCCCTGTTGTCACTCTGTCCTCCCCTGCCTGCTCCTGGGAGCTCACAGAAGACTGATCTAGCTGTACTCCCGTTGTCCCTCCTGCCCTTGATAAATGACCCTCACCATTTCCTCTCTCCTCTGTCTCAGTGACGATGAGGATGGCTCATGGATCCTGCTCTCCAGTGATAAGGGAGACCACCCCACACCCCCTGAGTCCAGAATACAGAGTTTGTATGTTGGGGAAAGAGGAAGGGAAAAAGTGGTAGGGGTGAAGAAGGGGCCCTACCTTGGTTCTTCAGCATCCCCTTTCCCACTCCCCTGATGTTCACCTGCTGGCCTGAGCTCTGAGCACGCCCCTCCCTTCTGCATCTCTGACCCTGGCCCCGGACCTCCGCACTGCCTCATGCATCCCCTTTCCTACTGTATCCCCTTTTCCTACCACCCCCTGTCCTCAGGCCATGTCCTTGCTCTCTCTGGCATCCAGGCTCAAAGTGCTTCTTGGTTCTCCCCCTAGCTTTGGCCTGTGTTACCGGGGTGAAGCAGAGGCCCCTGAAGCCAAGACCAGCAGCACAGCTCCCAGCAAGCTGGGGGGAGAAGAAGAGGCCCCACAGCAACCCCACCTGGAGCCTATGGGGAGCTCCTGACCGGCCCTGCTCTGCTCTCAATGAACATGTTTGTCTGAGGTCCTCAGGTTCCCCAGAGGCCTGACCTTGGAGTCTGACTATGAGTGGATGTGTGACCTCAAGTGAGGACAGAACTCCCTTCTTCCCAGCCCTCTCAGGCTCTTTCCTAGTCTTGGCCGAGCCAGGGCGTGTGTGGGAGCTCAGTTTACCTTCCTTCCCTATATTGTTGAGCTAAATGATAAAAGTGCTTCCTCTCTGAGTCTGTTTCTGCATCTATGAAATGGAGAGCTACCTACCTCCCAGAGATGTGTGTTGATGGCCTAAGCTGTTGTAATAAATTATCTGCCCATGATACCCAGAAACTGTTCCTTGTCTGTCTGTCAGTGATCTGCCCCCTAATTTCCACTCTGCTCAACCAGGGGTGATGGCAGGCTCAGGCTCATGGGGTTTTCTTGGTCATCACTGGGGGGAGAAGCTTCTCCCAGCTTGGGCCTTGCCAGGGAATATGACCTAATGGAAAACTGTGTCTCCCCCCCGCCCCCATTCCCTCGCCTGTTCCGAATTCCCCAGGACTTAGAGCTTCATCTTTCGGTTCCCTCCAGACTGAAACCAGCCCCTTAAGCCCCTACTCAGCACTGGCCCTCCTTTTCCTTTCATTTCTCTGGTATTATCTGCTATTATTGTCTTCCCAGCACCCGCCTACCCACCCTTTCAGGGAGGTGCCTCATGGAAGCCCGCCCCTCCGGCCTGGTTTCCTCAGGAAAAGCCTTGGGAGGAAATGGAGGGGGTTGGGAGCTGTGGGGGCCAAACTAACTCAAACCCTCTCACTGCACTGACCGCCATGGAGCTGAGGCGGCTGCTCCCACTGCTACTGCTCTGGACTCGGAAGACCCAGGAGTCTGAGCTGGACCCTAATGGGCGGCATGTCTGCACGGCCAGCAGGTGGATCTTGTGGGAGTCTGATGAGGGTTGGTGGCAGAACTGGTGTTGGCACGGAGGGGAAGGAGGAAATGAGGGAAGAGATCATGGGGCTGAAGGGAGGGGACAGCCTGGAGGGTGGTGGATAGTCAGGACAGATGTTGGGAAGATCAGGGAGGGAGAGGGAAAGGGTTAGGGTCAGTGAGGCTGGGACTCTTGGCTAGGCCTGCCAGCTGGGACTGAGGCAGCCTCCCAAATCTCAGCTAGAGACAGTGATCTACCTTTGAAACCAGGCTGCCCCCCCCCCAACACCTCTCCACCCCACAGCCCTGCTGCTGAGCTCCAGTGCTGCCCAGGCTGGAGGCAGAAAGACCAAGAATGCACCATTCGTGAGTAGCCAATACCAACCCCCACCCGAAGAGAAGGGAGGACATAGCCCAGTGACCTTTCTACCCTCATCGGGCCCTATTTCCCTCCTGAGGCTGGAGCTAGAGTCCATCCTGAACATACACCCCCAGCCCTAAGAGACCAGCTCCTGAGGGGCCAGGGTACCAGGAGCCAGGAGGTCCTAGTGTCCCCTGGTCAAGCCTCAGTCCTTCTGACCTGGGTGGGGTGTTTTTCAGCTCTCTGTGAGGGGCCCGATGCCTGCCAGAAAGACGAAGTATGCGTGAAACCAGGCGTTTGTCGATGCAAACCTGGATTCTTCGGGGCCCAGTGCAACTCCCGTGAGTCCTGAGTCTTACCTGGGGGATGAAGTTGCTGGGCAGAACTAGAAAAACAGGGAGGCAAAGCAGGTAGACCTGTCATCTTAGAACAGCAGGGCCAGAACCTCTCCAAGCCTCACTGAGGAAATTGAGGCCCACCAGCAGGAAGTGACACTCCTGGAAGATGCCCTGAGTCATCTGGTTTTTACCCATAGCCACAAAGCCCTATACACTTTCAGTTCTGGGCTTTTCGCCTTCCTTTTCAACTCAGAAAAGATGCTGGTGGCCCTGGCCGGTGGCTCAGCGGTAGAGCGACGGCCTAGCGTGCGGAGGACCCGGGTTCGATTCCCGGCCAGGGCACACAGGAGAAGCGCCCATTTGCTTCTCTACCCCTCCGCCGCGCTTTCCTCTCTGTCTCTCTCTTCCCCTCCCGCAGCCAAGGCTCCATTGGAGCAAAGATGGCCCGGGCGCTGGGGATGGCTCTGTGGCCGCTGCCTCAGGCACTAGAGTGGCTCTGGTCGCAACATGGCGACGCCCAGGATGGGCAGAGCATCGCCCCCTGGTGGGCAGAGCGTTGCCCCATGGTGGGCGTGCCGGGTGGACCCCGGTCGGGCGCATGTGGGAGTCTGTCTGACTGTCTCTCCCTGTTTCCAGCTTCAGAAAAATGAAAAAAAAAAAAAAAAAAAGAAAAGATGCTGGTGATTCCTGTTAATTGTAAAATGGGTGCATTACAAAATCAATCTCCCCCACATATGCCTATACCTGTGTGGAGGGTGGAAGGAGGGCCCTGGCCATACTGTCGGCCCTCTCTGGCAGAAATGAAGGGCATGGGGGGCCCTGATCAGTTAGCTCAGTTTGTTAGAGCATCTTCCCAAATCACCAGGGTGGCGGTTCCATCCCTCATCAGGGCACACACAGGAAGCAGCCAGTGAATGCACAACTAAATGAAACAACGAAAGAATGCATCTCTCTCTCTCTCTCTCTCTCTCTCCCTTCCTCTCTCTGTCTCTCTAAAATCAATCAAAATAAAGGAGAAGAAGGAGATGGGAAAGGAGCTGGTGGTCAGGATAGCCAGAGGGCAGCCACTAGAAGGAATCAAAGTTGAGAGGAGACACTAGAAGAAAATGTGGCTTCTCCTGCAGCCCTGATGGGATGCTGCCAGGCCCAGTTCATCTCCAGCCCAGTGGAGGAAACCAACGAGAGGGCGGAGGGGGCATGAATGAAGCCCCTCCCCCACTTCTGTGAGGCTCTGGGCAAGCACCTTTCCCACTCAGGATCTCTAAGTGTGTTCTGGAATGTGGAGTAGGAGGCTGGTCACTGCTAAGGGGTTTTGTAGTTTAGGTTCTAGGGCCGGAAGTGAGCTTTGCCCCAGGAGGATATGATGCCAGATGTCACAACGCTCTGTTCTGTTCCTGGCTCTTAGAGGATGGGCTTGGCACCCCACTTCATTGTGGAAGGGGGCCCAGAGCCTTCATCTGTGATAGTCCTGAGCCTGCTCACACCCTACCGTCTCTGCCCTTCTTGCCTCCCTACCCTGCAGGCTGCCCAGGCCAGTACTGGGGCCCCGACTGCCGCGAGAGCTGCAACTGCCACCCTCATGGCCAGTGCGAGCCTGACACTGGCGTGTGCCACTGCCAAGCAGACCGCTGGGGCAGCCGCTGCGAGTCCGTGTGCGCTTGCAGCCCTCACGGGCATTGCGACCCAAAGACCGGCGAGTGTCGCTGCAAGCCAGGCTGGTGGTCATCCACGTGCAGCCACCCATGCCAATGCAACCCAGCTACGGCGCGCTGTGATCAAGCCACTGGCTCCTGCCGGTGCGATGCAGGCTGGTGGGGCCGCCGCTGCAGCTTCCGCTGCAATTGCCATGGCTCGCCATGCGCGCAAGAGTCAGGCCGCTGCGCCTGCCGGCGGGGCTGGTGGGGCCCCGAGTGCCGGCAGCTTTGCGAGTGCGTGCGCGGCAGCTGCAACGCAGCCTCCGGCCGGTGCGCCTGCCCTCCTGGCTTCCTCGGCAAACGCTGCGAGCAGCCCTGCCCCGCGGGCTTCTATGGGGCGCAGTGCAGCCACAGGTGAGCGAAGAGGGCAAGGGTGTGGGGGAGAAAGAGATGGAGGGGGTGTGAAGGACTGGAGATGGGGACTTGGGGGAGAAAGTTTCTCTGCATTCTCCATAACAATCTACAAGGGCCGGATGAAAACGAGGATAAAAGACCCTTTATGACCCAGGTCCAGCATCGCAAACCCCTTTCATCAGGTTACTGTTAAACAACAGCGAAAATACTAGTATAGCAAGCCATACTTAGAAAAAGATAAAGAATGAATCAGTTAACAAAATGATTGTATGGTCCTTTTGAGACTCAGTGACTTTAAAACTTTGACCAGCTCCACCCACAATGATAGGTTTACATCCCACTTAACAGACACACTCATATATATACATAGATAACCGAAGTAAAAGCTTAACCAGACAACACATTTATCTTTATATATAATATATGTGAATATATAATATGTATATATTGTGATATTTTCTATTCTCTCTTCTGCTGTTTGTAATCTACTAAACTGATTTTATGAATTCCCTTCCTCCCCCACTAATGAGTTTAATCAAAGCATATGATCCCATGCAGACGACCCGGGTTCAAGGCCCTGAGGTCGTCAGCTTGAGCGCGGGCTCATCCGGCTTGAGTGCAGGGTTGCTGGCTTGAGCCCAAGGTCGCTGGCTTGAGCAAGGGATTGCTCCTTCTGATGTAGTCCCCCCCCCTGCTCCTGTCAGGGCACATATGAGAGAGCAATCCATGAACAACTAAGGAGCTGCCACAAAGAGCTGCAATGAAGAATAGATGCTTCTCATCTCTCCCTTCCTGTCAATCCTTCTCTGTCCCTCTCTTTGTCTCTCTCTCTCTGTCTCTGTTACAAAAAAAAAAAAAAAAGCATATGATCCCAGATAATTAAATATCTGAAACTTCGAGTAATTGTTCAGGATTGATGCAAAATTAAGATAATATAAACCTGATTGGAAAAGTTGCTAAGAGAGTAGTAGATCCTAAGAGTTCGCATCACAAGGGAATATTTTTTTTGTCTCTATATGAGATAATGGATATTAACTAAACTTTTTGTGGTAATGATTTCACAGTACAGTATATGCAAGTCAAGTCATTATGTTGTACACCTTAAACTTATACATTGCTGTGTGTTAACTCTATCTCAATAAAACTGGGGGAAATTTTCAAAGGTAAGATAATGTTAATATGATAGTGGTGAAAATAGATATTAAAATGCTTTTCTTCTTATTCATTTTCATGTTATGAGATAGGAGATAAATTACTGAGGCCCATCCCTGCCATACCTCAGGGATAGCATGGGTGGAAGGGTAGGGGACTCAAAGCTTGGGAAGTAACTTGGCTGCTCCAGCCTGGTTGGTAGGACCCAGGGAAGGATGACTTCTGGAATGGGGGGTTAGAAAGAGGGGTCTGGTCTGACCAGGCAGGCAGTGGTGCAGTGGATAGAGCAGGGGTCAGGAACCTATGGCTCACGAGCCAGATGTGGCTCGTTTGATGGCTGCATCTGGCTCGCAGACAAATCTTTAATTAAAAAAAAATAATAACATTAAAAATATAAAACATTCTCATGTATTAAAATGCATTCATTCCCTACCGCTCATGTTCATGGTTGTGGGTGGCTGGAGCCAATCACAGCTGTCCTCCGGGACAACATCAAATTTTTATTGGATAATGCATAACGTACACAGGTCATTGTATGGCTCTCACGGAGTTACATTTTAAAATACGTGGCGCTCATGGCTCTCTCAGCCAAAAAGGTTCCCGACCCCTGGGATAGAGCGTCAGCTTGAGCCCAGGGGTGCCGGCTTGAGTGTGGGATCATAGACATGACTCCATGGTCTCTGGCTTGAACCCAAAGATTGCTGGCTTGAGCAAGGGGTTACTGGCTTGGCTGGAGCCCTGCAGTCAAGGCACACATGAGAAAGCAATCAATGAATAATTAAGGTGCTGCAACTATCATCTCTCTCCCTTCCTGTCTGTCTGTCCCTGTCTGTCTGTCTCTCTCAAAACAAAAACAAAAAAAACACACAAAAAAACAGAGGGGGCTGGAAGCCTAGTAGAGTCTGTAGAGATAATTTGTCCAGCTTCTTTTTTTTTTTTTTTTTATGAGAAGCATCAATCATTAGTTTTTTTGTTGCGACACCTTAGTTGTTCATTGATTATTTTCTCATATGTGCCTTGTCCGTGGGCCTTCAGCAGACCGAGTAACCCTTTGCTCGAGCTAGCGACCTTGGGTCCAAGCTGGTGAGCTTTGCTCAAACCAGATGAGCCCGCGCTCAAACTGGCGACCTCGGGGTCTTGAACCTGGGACTTCCACATCCCAGTCCGACACTCTATAGACTGTGCCACCGCCTGGTCAGGCTTGTCCAGCTTCTTTGTAGAACAGCATGGAGAAGCTGAGGCTCAAACCTGCCTGAATGACTTAGCTAGGACCTGGATGCTCCCCAATGGATGCATGCCATCCATTTGCCCTGCGAACTTCTCATGATCTTCTCTTCTCAGCTGTGGCCACTGCAAGCAGAATGAGCCGTGCTCAGCAGACACAGGCACCTGTGAGTCCTGTGAGCCAGGCTGGAACGGGACCCAGTGCCACCAGCCCTGCCCACCTGGCACCTTTGGCGAGAGCTGTGGACAACAGTGCCCCCACTGCCGGCTTGGGGAGGCCTGTCAGCCAGACACTGGCCACTGTCAGAGCTGTGACCCTGGTTGGCTAGGGCCCAGGTGAGGGGCTGGCTTGCTCAGGGTGGGGTGCACCTTTCTTCAGAATCCTCACTCCAGCTGCTCCCTTTGGACTAGGTACCCCCACCCCCAAACATGGTTACACAGCCCACTGAGGCCTGCCACCTGGCAAAGACTGGAGGGAGAGAGATGGATGCTGAGGAGGGTCCTCTCCAGCTCCCCGCCACTCAGGCTTCCCGCCCTCATCTTCCTCCGAGGATCTCTGGCCTGTCACCTAATGGGTTTGGCCCCAGCTTCAAGGCCCTGTGTATACCTGAGCTTCACCGCTGAGGACCCACAGTTGGGCTTGAGTTCCCAAGCATGAGGGAAGATGGGTAGGGTCCCCTGTGAGGGCTGGGCCTGCTTGTCCCCCATTCCAAGTCTGTCTCACCTCAGGTGTGAAGACCCCTGCCCCAGGGGGACCTTTGGGGAGGGCTGTCGCTCGATCTGCCCCACCTGTATTCAGGGGACTTGTGATGCTGTGACTGGGGAATGCATATGCAACGCTGGCTACTGGGGACCCAGGTGAGGACTGGGGCCTTGGCAGAAAGGCAGGAGCCTAGGTCAGGCCTCTGTGCAACCTGTTTCCTTAACTTCCCTTCCTGGGCTTCTCTACCTCCCATATACCCACCCAACATCCTCATAACTGAGAAGTTATTCTTTCTGTTGTGGGGTCTGCATCTTCCAAAGGCAGGTCGGAGTAATGCTTAATGTGAAAGGCCTGGCTCCCTACCCAGATGGGGAGATTATTTAGGGGTTGGGCTCCAAACACCACCTTGTTTCCCTAAGTAGTAAAACATAATCTATGTCAGTGTCTCCTGTACCAGGTTTCCCACCTATGAGACAGAATCTAGTATAACATGGAGGAGACCTCATTTTATAGAGGAGAGGACCAAGGCCCAGAGAGTAAGGGGTAGGGCTGGACCTGTCTCAGACTTCTAGACCCTGAGGGTGTATCTGCATGTCATTGGCATCTTGCTTAGTTCATCTTAGTGCTGAGTGGGTAAGGGATGAGGATCAGGAGAGGTGAACTCTGCCCAAGGGTTACACCCTGGGGCTGGGAGCCAATGGACAGCTTGTGGGTGGTCTCCCTGGAAGTCGGGCTTAGGGGCTGAGAGGTTCTCCCAAACGCTTCCAGCAACACTGGGAATATGGCTCGGGGGCAAGAAGAGTCTGCCCAGGCATCATCCTGGGAAGTCTGAATGGTAGGGGTGGGGAGCAGTACCCGGAAGTCTACCTTCTACCCCCTGCCCCCCTCCATCCCTCCTCACCCAGCCTTCAGCCTGTCTCGCCTTGTCACCCCACAGCTGCAACACTTCATGCCCATCTGGCTTCCATGGAAACAACTGCTCTGTTCCCTGTGAATGCCCAGAGGGACCCTGCCACCCTGTCTCTGGGGCCTGCCAGCTGGGTAAGGTGGAAAGGAGGGTACAGGGTACAGTACCAGGGTAAGGCTGGCCTTTTACATGGGCTCCACAAGCTCATCATTTGCCAGGGAGGCTGAGCCCACTTCAGAGACATTTCCTATGCCTGAAATCTGTATCCGTACCTTGGGGTCCACTAAGATGTGACAGCGCCCCTGTTCTCTGAGAAACCAGAGTAGCACCCAGGAAATGAGCAGGTAAGGCTGGACAGGGCATGTGCATCAGGCATGAGAACTAGGGGGAAGGGCTTGTGGAACAGACCACGGACCATCAGAAGGGGACAGACCAGCAGGGTCTCCAGGCTGAGCAGTCTACACCTCTCCGAAGAGGGACCCACAGGTGGGAGACTCTGGGGAGGAGGCAACTCAGCTAGAGATGAGACCTGTATTGGAGGCCCTGACTATTTGACCGTTGCTCATTCCCCCAGGGTCTCACAGTCAGGATGCTGCCCTCATTGCTGGCATCCTTGTGCCTCTGCTGCTGCTCCTCCTGGGCATTGCCTGCTGTGCCTGCTGCTGCTGGGCCACCCGGTTGGACCCCAAGGACAGGTGAATACTGGCTTTCCTTTTAGGGGTGGGGAAGGGCTGGCTTTGTCACACACTGAGGTCAGAATTGATGGGGTGGTTGGCAGTGGCTGTGGCCTAGAGATGTCTGGTCAACGCTTGCCTTCCTCAGAAGCCTTCAGTGGGAGTCACAGGAGCTGGGGCACCAGGCTGGGGAAACTCAAACCTACAGTAGGAGGCTGAGGGTGTGCTAACAGGGACCAGAAGGGGAGTGTGAGGAGGCAAAGCAGCAGGTCAGCTCTGGGTCAAGAGCAGAAGAGACCAGCCTCACACCCCACAGAAAGGAGAGTGACATAAAAGTTTGAGCAGTGGTTTAGCAGAGAATGTGGCTTTCCCAGAAAAGAAGAGGAACAATTTGGTCTTGTGGCCCACTAGAGACCGTTGCCTCCAAAGAACTTTGTTCCTTTACGAAATCTCTTCACATTTCTCCACTTCTTGGAGACTTGCCGCAGCATGGAGGTCTGCAGCAGGGACTGTGGAGGCAGGAGCATTAGCAGAGGACAGAGGACACTGAGAAGGTGACTTGGCTGGTCACTGGCACACACAAAGCCTGGGCCCTGTTTTCTGGACTCTTTCTCTGGTGCTCTCTTATAGTTCGTGCACCAATCCTTGAGTGTACTGCCTTATGTGCTGGGGGCATTCACAGCGAGGAGACCTAGTAGCCTGGCCCCTGGGGCGTGGAGCCTGGGGTGGGGAAAAGCCCCTAACATGAGGGTAGGCCATGTGCAAAGGCTCTCAGAGGAACGGTAAAGAATGAAGCAATCACTTCCAGTGTGCAGGTGGGGCCAAGGGCAGGCTTCCTGGAGGTGGTGCCACTTCCATAAAGCCAGGTTAATGGAGACTCAGCTAGGATGATGATAGCACGTAGCTGCATTTTGGGAAACCCCATCTGGTGCCTAGTATTGTGTGGGGTTCTGAAAAAAGTCTCTGATCGATTATAGTTGTCCCCATTATACAGATGGGGTAACGGAGGCCCAGAAAGTGGTAAAATTTAAGCAGAGTTGCTGCCCTAGGTCTTTTTTTTTTTTTTTTCATTTTTTCGAAGCTGGAAACGGGGGAGGCAGTCAGACAGACTCCCGCATGCGCCCGACCGGGATCCACCCGGCATGCCCACCAGGGGGCGATGCTCTGCCCCTCTGGGTCGTAGCTCTGCTGCATCCAGAGCCATTCTAGTGCCTGAGGCAGAGGCCACAGAGCCATCCTCAGCGCCTGGGCCATCTTTGCTCCAATGGAGCCTCCGCTGCGGGAGGGGAAGAGAGAGACAGAGAGGAAAGAGAGGGGAAGGGGTGGAGAAGCAGATGGGTGCTTCTCCTGTGTGCCCTGGCCGGGAATCGAACCCGGGACTCCTACACGCCAGGCCGACGCTCTACCGCTGAGCCAACCAGCCAGGGCTGCCCTAGGTCTATTTAACTTTAGAGCCATGCTGCCCTCTGTGGCAGGCCCAAATCTTAGGCTCAATAATTTGGACTTGACTCTGTGGCCATAGGGAGCCACTGAAATGGACACAGCCACTCTGTCACCCTTCCTACCTCACACTAACATCAGCACTAAGATGGTCCTGGGCCTTTTCTCCTGCTACTACCCTGCCCAGCCAGGCATCTCATATACTGATCACCCTCCTACACCCTCAGGCCAGTGGGAGATGGAGCTGCTGTGTCCAGGGTGAAGCTCCAGGTCTGGGGGGCACTGACCAGCCTGGGATCTGCACTGTCCTGCAGTTCCCTCAGCAGCCACAAGCTTCCCTGGGTGACAGGTAGGTGGGTACTGAGGGTCGGGGGCTGGACGGGAACAAGGCTTCCCATCAGGCTCTGAGCCTGACCTGGAGCCCCCTGCAGTCTCCCACCACGACCCGGAGATCCCCTTCAACCACAGCTTCATTGAACCACCCTCTGCTGCCTGGGCCTCAGACGACTCCTTCTCTTCTGATTCCGAGTCAGAAGAGGACGATGAGGGTCCTGCCTACTGCGTGCCACCTCAAGAAGGTAGCCCTCTAACAGCCCATTGGAGCTACTTCAAATCCTGCTTGGGTGTCTAGGAATCCGTCTGATCCCTTTGTCCTACAGATATCATCATTCCCTGTGTTGTACTACTTCTTTCAAGTGTACAAACTTCTGTTGTGGTATATAAAACAGAAGCAAGATAGATTTCCATCCTGACCAAGCTTTTAGTCTGGTGGGCAGTAGTCAGACACTTATAGGACAGAGTGATATGTGCTTTGATGGAGGACATACAAGGAGGGGCTATAATCCAGCCATGTCAGGGGAGATTGGGGTCAGGAAAGAAAGATATGTTGGTGTTAGAGATATTGGAGTTGAGTCTAACAGAATCAGGAGTTAACAAAGGGAAAGTTAGGGAGAGGTGGGAATGATGTTTCAGGAAGAGGAAACGGCGTATGCAAAGTTCCAGAGGTGAGAGGGACATGGCTGTGTAGCACTGAAGAGTTTTACCTTGGTTAGAATGAGGCATTCGATCAAAGCAGGGAGGAAGGTGAGAAAACAGTATGGAAGTAGTAGTGTCTACGGAATAGGCCCTGCCCCAACCTCTGCCTCTTTGCATCCTCACCCTCTAATTTGCCTGTTTTTGAGGCCTTGCAGAAGATGCTGACCTGATTAGGCAGGATATGGTGGGGTGGACAGCCCAGCTTTGGCCAAGCTTTTCTGTCTCCTCTGCCAGGGATCACCCCTGTGGCCCAAGTGGAGTCCCCAGAGACCAGCCTGGTTGGAGGTCCCTTCCCGCCCCCCGAGGATGCCTCCACACCGTTTGCCATCCCACGCACTTCCAGTTTAGCACGAGCCAAGCGGCCATCCGTCTCCTTTGCTGAAGGCACCAAGTTTGCACCGCAGAGTCGCCAAAGCTCAGGGGAGCTCTCCAGCCCACTCCGAAAGCCCAAGAGGCTCTCCCGGGGGGCCCAGCCAGGTCCTGAAAGCCAGGGGGCTGAGGAGTCTACAGGCTCTGAGCAAGCAGAAATGGACAAGTCCCCTCCTGAGGCAACCAGCCCCAGGGATTCAGCCACTAGCCATCGCCGGCTCCCATTTGGTGTCCGGACAGTGGCTGAGCGTGTGGAAGCCATTGAAAGCGGTGTCCAAGAGAGGTCAGGCTCTGTTACCACGATCTACATGCTGGCAGGGACACCCCAGGAATCTGAGGGCCCAGTCCGGTCTGTCCTCCGCCGTTTTGGTAGCTTCCAAAAAGGCCAGGTAGAGCCCAAGGTCAAGAGTAGCATCCCTAAGCCTCCACGTCGGGCATTGAGTCGGAACAAGGGCAGCTCCAGGCTGGCCTCTGGCTCCACCAGTCAGAGCCCTGGCTCAGCCCCAAATGAAGAGTTCCCTGAGGCCTTGGAGTCTGCAGGAACCGGGCCAGAGGAAGGGGCCAGGGGGACGAGGGATGGCATCAAGAGCTCAGGGAGGGTCCAGGGGCCAGCCCCCGAGGGTGGCCCCCCAGAACAGGATCCCCAGAAGCTAGCTGACAAGGAAGGGCAGGAGGAGCCCCAGTATGAGAATGTTGCGCCTATCTCTGGGCCACCAGAGCCCTGAGGACCGTGAATTTGGGGAGTGGGAAGACTACGGGTAGTGGGTAAGCATCTGAACTGCCCCTGCATCACATTGTGTTTTGTGCTAGAAAAAGGCCCCAGGGCCAGGAAAGACCTACCAGAACCTCTGCCGTTCTGTGGGGAAACGTCCGGGGTAGAAGCCAGTTGGCTCTGGGCCCTGGTAGTGATCCAGGGAGTCTGGAAGGCCTGGGCAGAGACCCCACAAAATGGGGTCAGGAAGGGGAACGAGATGGCTGCAGGGACTTTTTCTCTGTTGTCCTGGACTCTGTTTGCCCCCAAAAGCTATTTTTTCCTTCATTTGCAAAATATTTTTCTGAAATGGGAAACAACCTAAATGTTTGATGATAAAAGATTGGTAAAGAAATATTTTTTAATGATAGGTTTCTAAACAACCATGAAAAATTATGTTGCTCAAGAATATTCAATAAGGGAGAATGTTCATGCTATACTGTTAAGTATAAAACTAAGTTTTCTTTTTATAAATTTCTTTTTACCTCAGGCTACATGTTTAGAAATCTTCCATTTGTATTTAGTTTGTGATTGTTTTACAAACTTTTCTTTTAAAGGATGCAAGTGCATAAAGATGTGAGAGAAAGGCATCAATGGCTTTTTCTCTAGATGAGATATTTTCTTTTTAAACTTTTATATAATTTGAAAATTTTCTACAGTGAACATCCTTTTTACTTTTCTCACTAGATTGAATTTTTTTAAAGCAATATTCTTTGTTAAAAATAAATAGGACTAACATTATAGACATGTTTGAAGTAAAAATGAGATTTCCCTTCTCCCGAGAGGAGTCTGGGGACCTGGGAGGGGTCAGATTTACTTTTCCCTGAATGCCTTTTGGTCTTGTTCTGAATCCTTTCCTCACATACTTGTATTACCTAGTTAGGAAATAAAAAGTGGCTTCCCCTCCTATCCCAGTGCTCAGAGAATCTTCTGAACAGTTTGGATGCTTCCTTTCAGATGTTTTCCTGTGCTCATGAAAACAAAAGAGCATACTGTTCTGCAACTTGCTCTTTTACTTAGCAATATATCCTGGATATCTTTTGGTGTCAGTAAATATAAAGCTACCTCTTTTTATTAAAAAAAAAAATGGCTACAGGGGCTTCCATCATGTGGGAATAATACTGGTTATTTAAACCATCGCCTACCTATGGGGATTTGGGTTGTTTCTAATTGTTTTGATACAATAAATAGTGCAGTGTACAACTCTGTCCCTATTTCTTTTTATGCTTGTGCAAATTTTTCTGTAGAAGAGATTCCTGGAAGTGGAATTGCTGGGGTATGGAGTAAAAACATTAAACTTTTGTGTACTTACTACAAATTTCCCTGCAAAAAGTTGTATGGTTTTCTATTCTCACAAATTATAGTGGCATCTGCTCCCTCAAACCCAATCTGATAAGTTTAAAATAGTATCTCATTATGTTAGGGCAATACAAATAAAGTAATAACAGGTCAGAGCTTCCCCCGCCAATAGATAAGAGTTTTTTTATCGAGAACTATAGTTTTAGGAAACATTAAAACTTTTTTTTTTTTTAAATAATTTTTTTTAATAGAGACAGAGAGAGGGATAGATAGGGACAGACAGGAACGGAAAGAGATGAGAAGCATCAATCATCAGTTTTTCATTGTGACACCTTAGTTGTTCATTGATTGCTTTCTCATATGTGCCTTGACCGCAGGCCTTCAGCAGACTGAGTAACCCCTTGCTAGAGCCAGCGACCTTGGGTCCAAACTGGTGAGCTTTTGCTCAAACCGGATGAGCCCGCGCTCAAACTGGCAACCTCGGGGTCTCGAACCTGGGTCCTCGGCATCCCAGTCCGACGCTCTATCCACTGCACCACTGCCTGGTCAGGCACATTAAAACTTCTTAATAAGTTAAAATCTTTAATCAGATAAAAGATTTTGGTTTTGTTTTTTTTTCAGATAAAAGTTTAATTTTTGCCTTTTAGTTCAGTTGGTTAGAATGTTGTCCCCATCTGACAAAATTGTGGGTTTGATCCTCTGCCAGGACACTTATAAGAATCAACTAATGAATGTATGGATGGGTGGAAGAGCAAATTAAAAAAAAATTTATTAAATTGATTTGAGAGAGAGAGGAAGTGGGAGAGAGAGAGAGACGGAAACATCATCTGTTTCTGTATGTGCCCTGACTGGGGATCGAACTAGCAATCTCTGCGCATTGGGATGACACTAACAAATTGAGCTATCCAGCCGGAGCTGGAACAGCAAATTGATTTCTCTTTCTCTCAAATCAGACTTTTAAAAAAGTTTTTAAAAATGGTATCTTTAAAATCTGAATTTCTATGATTATTCTAAGATTGAGCTTCTTGTATCTTTCTTTTTTAAAAGATTTATTTATAGAGTTTTTAAAGAGGGGAGAGAAAAGGGGCAGGGGAAGGAGTGGGAAACATCAACTCTGTAGTAGTTGCTTCTCTTTTTTATTTATTTATTTATTTTTATTTTGTTTTTTTACAGAGAGAGAGTGAGTCAGAGAGAGGGATAGACAGGGACAGACAGACAGGAATGGAGAGAGATGAGAAGCATCAATCATTAGTTTTTCATTGCGCGTTTTAACACCTTAGTTGTTCATTGATTGCTTTCTCACATACTGCGGGCCTTCAGCAGACTGAGCAACCCCTTGCTGGAGCCAGCGACCTTGGTTGGGTCCAAGCTGGTGAGCCTTGCTCAAACCAGATGAGCCCGCACTCAAGCTGGCGAGCTCAGGGTCTTGAACCTGGGTCCTTTCGCATCCCAGTCCGACGCTCTATCCACTGCTCCACCGCCTGGTCAGGCAGTAGTTGCTTCTCTTATGTGCCTTGACTGGGCAAGCCTGGGGTTTGGAACTGGTGACCTCAGCATTCCAGGTTGGTACTTTATCCACTGCGCCACCACAGGTCAGGCTCTTTTCGTATCTTTAATAGTTATTTGTATTTCTCCTATAGATCATCTTGTTATTTTCTTTTTAATTTATTTTTATTTGAGGTGTTCATCTTTTTTTCATTGATTTATATATTTCAAGAATATTAAAGATAATAATGCAATCAGTGAACAAAGATAATCTCAAGTATGGGGCGGGTTTAGGAAAGGTTTCCTGGAGGAGCTGTCCAAAAAGGACTCTGAGGGCTGAGGTAACACAACAGCATGTACTGGAACCACAAGCAATTCCATATGGTTGGGGTATCTAGAACCAGACAGGTCAACCAGCCGCAAGGGGAAGAAAAGAGGCTGGTGGGGAAGAAGAAGCCTCTGTGGGTCAGATTGGGGAGCTTGAACTTTATCCTGCAGAACAAATGGTAGAGTTTCTGAGCGATTTCGGCAGAGGTCAGATTTACCAAGGTTGATTTACATTTTCCATAGCTCACTGGGATGGGGTGGGATCGAGAGATGGATTTCAAGGTCTGAGATTGGAGGCTGGCTGAACAGCAGTTGGAGTTCTAGGAATACTGGCAAATGAGATACTGCTGAATCGATGGGGTGGCAGTGGGGTGGAGAGGGAAAATAACAGCTGGTGTTGAAAGTGTGGTTCATGGTAGGTAGTGGTGCTACTAGCTAAGAATGGGAGAAACAGTTTTGGAGGGAGAAAGTAAATTATTTTAGAGATGTGTGTCAAACAGTTTAGAAATGTGTATGGAGCAGCTGCCTGGAGACGGCCCTCGAGCAGGTGGCTCTAGGAGGATGGAGGGGAGGACTGAAGTTTGTTAAGTGGCGGTCGCAATCTTGTGAAAGGGTGGAATTCTGCATGGTGGGTAATGGAATAAGTGACCAGCACGGATCACCCAAGCGGACGGCTGGAGGTAACGAGGTTGCCAGCGGGCAGGGGGCGCTCTCGGACTGGGGGACATGGTACAGGAGGCTGCTGGGGCTTCCACAGCCCTGGGATGTTAAGCCAGCGCCAAGAGCGTGCCAGGAGAACCAAGCTGAATCTGGGAAAGACAGGCTCCTCTGAGTTTAGGCTGGTGCCTCTGATCGGGAGACGAAGCCGGGGCAACTGAACCTCCAGAGCCTGGGCTCCAAACCCTATTCCCTGGCAGTACCTCCGGGCATGTCCAGCTCGCTTATCAGACTGGGCGCTGGAGCCCTCCCGATTCCACGCATTATCCCTGAGACCTGAATTGTCTGAAGCTTGGAGATGCCCACCGCGTCACCCTGTAGAGGGCTCTTACCTGAGGGAGACGTCCAGGAATGGGGTGAAGCAGGACAGTGGGAAAGAGACAGTCAACTTGGGCACGGTTCCCAAGGGGATCATGAGGAGTGAGTCTGAGTCTGGAGGCGGCACCATGTAAGGGCAGAGACAAGCCTCAGACTCCCACCTGGGGATCCCCGAGGGACACCTTCCAGGGACCAGGCAGATGGCACCCAGGAGTGGGGTCAGTGAATCGAAAGTAGGGAAGAGGTACACCACTCCTGGACAGGAGTTCGGAGATCCAGAATGGGCAGACAGCACCTGGATGGGGAACTCTGGGGGCAGGAGACAGAGGAATTAGAATGGCAGTGTTGCGTGGGGCAGAAGCACTGGAGGCAAGGCGTGATGCCCAGGGCAGAGGGGAATCTGGGGACTCTATAGCGGGCCGGAGGAGAGCGGAGTGCAGAAGCCGAGCTGCGTTCGCTAAGGGGACGGGAGTGCAGCCGGGGAAGCCTGGGGGACGACGGCAGGCCGATTCCGTGACCCAACCCGGGGCAAGGCTTCGGGGTGGGGCTCTGGAGAGGCAATAGGGCATCGCCTCCGGGGGTTTCCGGACCAGCTGTGACTCCCGTTTAAGGTGGCAGAACAGAGGCTCTGCCCACTGCTGCCCCCGGCACCCCCAGCTCTCTTGTTTGTCTCCAAGTCCGGCCGGAACCGGCTTCTGCTCGCCGCGGGGAGGCGGGTGCCCGCTGATTGGCCAACGCCTGTTTCCAGCCTCACTCAGCCAATCAGCGTACAGCAGTGTTTTCATCTTGGGGTCCTAATAAAAGGGCTGGAATAAAAGGGGACAGAAAAGGCACCGGCCGGGCCCGACACACATCAGCAGGAGTCGGGTGAGCTGGATCTTGGGAGTCTGGTCCTGGGGTGAGGGTGCTGGGGGCAGAAGTCTCACGAGTCGGGGGCGTAGGGAGATGTGTGAATGTGAGAGGAAAGAGACTGGATGGATGAGGAACCGCCAGAAGAAATGACGAGTTGAGGTGGAACAAGGAAAGGGAAGGACAGGGGTCCACTTTCATCGAAACGGGAAAATTGCCGGGGAAATGGCCCAGGATGGGGGTCGCGCGGGCGGCTCGCGCCGCCGGTTTGAACCGGCTTCGCCTCTCCCATGCGGGGTTCGCGTGGCCGCAGCGCCTAGCGACCTAGACAGCGGCCAATGGCGCGGCAGTTCCTGTGCCGTGAGGCCAATCAGCGAGCCGTAGGCGGACCGTACGGGAGCTCGGTGCGCTGGTTTTGTGGTTGAAGGAACCAGCTGTGGGGAAGGGTCTCCAGCGTGGGCGGGAGAGCTCCTGTCTGGGTCCCTGCGAGTGGCCACCCTCAGGTATGCCTCTGCCCAGCTGTCCGGACCCCCAAGCTGTGTCAGTCCTGCTGGGAGCCAGAACTAATTCCACGTCCCTGAGCATGCGGTAGTCCTTTCCTGGTAGCGTACCTCAGTTTACCTCTGAGTGAGCTGAGGGAGAAGTCTCCCTGCCTGGACGAAGCTGGTCTTCTGTCGCCGAAGGCAGCCACACAATCAGCCGCACTGGGTCGCCCAGGTCCTGGGCAAGGCTGGGGCTTCCTTGTCTGCGCGCACCTGCAGACTGGGCCGCGGAGCGGTGACAAGCTCTGTGCTGCTGCAGCGGCCGAGCTTGGCCGCACTGACTGGGAAGGGCCAGGCGCTGACGCCGAGGTCTGTGCGCAGGTGGCGGCGGAGCCGGAGCCGGGCCACCTCGCCGCGTCATGGCGCCCACCCTGGCCACTGCCCATCGGCGCCGCTGGTGGATGGCCTGTACGGCCGTACTGGAAAACCTCCTCTTCTCGGCAGTCCTCCTGGGCTGGGGCTCGCTGCTCATCATGCTCAAGTCGGAGGGCTTTTACTCCTACCTGTGTACTCTGCCAGGTGAGATGGGCGCGTCGGGCTCGGTCGGGGTGGTTGCTGAAGTGGAGACTTTGGATCGGGCGAGATGGCCGTGCAAACCCAGCCAGCGTATTACCTCGCTGGGCAGTGCCACCCAGTTAGCTAAAAGCTCATTTGATCATTGTCCCCATTTTATAAATGAAGAAACTAAGGCTCAGGCAGATCTTCTGCCTTGCTCAAGGCCACACAGCTGAGGACTGTAATAGACCCAAAACCCCTGAGTCCAGGGGTTCTTTCCACTACCTGGGAACGTTGCTGGACACCTGTCCTCCCTGTACCTGGCATATCACTTGCCTTGCAGTAAGCATGTCACTCCTTGACTGTAGAAAAGGAACTCCTGACAAAGTGGCTGGGGTGTAACGAGAGAGGAAGTGGCCTGGCCTCCACCCCATCTAGAATCTAGATGTTTTTAGTCAGACCATTATGGAGTCTCTTAAGAGCTTGTCGGATACAATTTCTTGTCTATTTTTGCTGTTTTATAATTTCCCACGGGCATTTCCTCCTTCAGGCTGTGAGAACATCTCTGTGGCTTTCTACCTCCATGGGGTGGGGGTGGGGGCTGGGAGGCAAGGGGGTATTTATGGAAATTACACCAACTCTGTCCTTTCCCTTTGCCACACCATTGGTGTTTCTTTCTTTCTTTTTTTTTTTCTGAAGCTGGAAACGGGTAGAAACAGTCAGACAGACTCCCGCATGCGCCCGACCGGGATCCACCCGGCACGCCCACCAGAGGCAACGCTCTGCCCACCAGGGGGCGATGCTCTGCCCCTCCGGGGCGTTGCTCTGCCGCGACCAGAGCCATTCTAGCGCCTGGGGCAGAGGCCAAGGAGCCATCCCCAGCGCCCGGGCCATCTTTGCTCCAATGGAGCCTTGGCTGCGGGAGGGGAAGAGAGAGACAGAGAGGAAGGGGGGGGAGTGGAGAAGCAAATGGGCGCTTCTCCTATGTGCCCTGGCCGGGAACCGAACCCGGGTCCCCCGCACGCCAGGCCGACGCTCTACTGCTGAGCCAACCGGCCAGGGCCATTGGTGTTTCTTGTTGCAGCCTGAGGATGCTGGTCTACAGGAAATCTAACCCTCATACTTCCTAACCCTGTTTGAAGGTCCTAACTGTTGCACGTCAGTAGGTTCAGTCCAACAGTGGCACTCAGGTGGCTCCCAAATTCTATCCCCTTACCCCCTTCCTAGGCAACCTTGATAGGAAACATTTCCCTCTGCTCTCTTGTTGACTCCAACGGTTCAACCTAGTAGTTGAACTCTAGTGCCTCTCCCCAGTGCCTTTGTCAGCCAGCCTTTGCCTGAGTGAGTCCCTTTAGAGAAAGATAGCCCAAGCCTGACCCCCTGATCACACCACCTGCATGCATGTCTTTTCTTCCTAGAGTTCTTACTTTGTGGGAAGAAAAGTATTGAACCAGCTCATGCTGCCTGTAACCCTATATAGAGTCCTCCCTGCTTTTCTTCTCTGATCTTCTCAGGTTGTTTCCTGAGTGTTCCAGTCTCTAGGGAAGCCTGCCTAGCCCAAGAGGTTAAGGGCAGGAGAAAGGGAGGGGATGGGAAGCACAGGCTCTTGGGAGAGGGCAGAGAGTATATCATTTAGGACCTTTAGCCTTTAGCCACTCGGAAATATTTTTTGATAGCCTAAGGGTTCTTGGCAGATCTTTCCCCATGTCAGCAAGAAATCTTGGGAGATGAGAAAGTCACTCAGACCTTGTTCCTTAAACAAGCTTTCTATTCTGCCCAAGAGATGTTAGATTAATGACTCTCTGGAAGGAACAGGTTGGAGTATTTGGCTCCTCCCCTCCCTCCCTCTCTCCTCCCTTTTAGAGCTTGACCCTTCCTGCTTGCCTCCCTGGGCTCTCTCAGGCTGCACAGAAAGTTTCAAAAACAGAAAGAAACATCATTATGCCCAGGTAAAGCTTTTAGCATCTTGTCCTCACTGGAGGACTGTTGTATTCCTTTTTTTTGTTTTTTGACTCATGGTATTGGAAGTTCAGATTCCAGGGTTCTTCCCCAGTTTGTCCACTGATTTAATTTATTTTGTGGTGTTGGCAACATTGGGGTTGGTCAGTTCATTCCTGTCTCAACCTTGGCTACTTCCTTCATTTAAGTGGGAGGAGTCACAGAGATTGTGACAGCCCAGTGCTGAGTTGGTATTTGAGTATTTAAAGCTTGACTGGTCTCCCTGTAACACAAAGTGAAGGGTCAGGGTGTGAGTTGAACATCAACTTATCCCATGCCTTTGCTCCTGCCTGTGATTTTGGTTTTTCTGACTGGCAAACCCACTGACTCAGCATCCTCATCAGGCAGGCTTGCTGATTCCACACAGCTTATCTCTCTGGCCTCCCTGTTCCTGGCTTCTTTCTTGGAGTCCAAGTAGCCTGTTGCTTCTCGGGGCCAGGAATCCCCGTGCCTCGCCTGACTGAGAGTGCCTGGAAGATTTAGGGTCAAGGTTTCTGCTGAGGCCTAATATTTTCTTTCTTTCTCTCGCTCTCTTTTTTTTTAAAGATTTTATTTATTGATTTTACAGAGAGGGGGGTGGGGCAAGAAATATCAACTCATAGTTGCTTCACTGAGTTGTTCATTGCTTGCTTGTTGTATATGTGCCTTGGCCAGGCAAGCCCAGGGTTTCGAACCTGAGACCTCAGCATTCCAAGTCAATGCTCTTTCCACTGCTTCACTACAGGTCAGGCAAGGCCTAATATTTTCAGACTTGGTGGATGGTTGAATTGTAGAGGAGTAGTTAAGCCATTTATTGAATTTATTGAATTAGACTTGTGAAAAGCTGACCATCCTACAACTGATTGAGATGCAAATTTGTCAGCTTTTTGTTGCTTTTAGTACTGACGCTTTGGTTTGTTCTCTAAAGAAACTTTGCCCGAACCTGTTGAAAGGTTCTCAGAACTCTTTCTTGGGACTCCAGCCAGAATCTGGCCACAGACACAGTGCTGGGCTCCAGCTTGGTGAGGTGGGAGAAGGAAAGAAAGAGCTCCTTTCTCTGTTGCCCCTGAGCTCTGTTTGCCCTGCCTATTGGACAGTCAGGATTGATGACAGGGTCAGGGCTGGGCGTTTAGGCTTTGCCTCCCCAGTCTAGTCCTCTTGGTGTGGACAGGAGACCAGCTGGGTTCCCAGTCCGGGAGGAATGGGGCTTTTCCAGCATGTGTCCTTTTGGCTTCTGGGTGGTCACTGTAACCACCCACACCTGACCTCCTCCTTTATTTTCTCTGTCATCCAGTGACCCACTTTGGCAGGGTTAGCTCAGAGGGCTGGTGCCATCTCCTCTTCCATTTAACCTATACATTAAGTAGACATTTTTGAGGTGCTGTCCTGGGGTGCTGAGCAATCCTTGCCTTTAGGACAGGGGTCCCCAAACTTTTTACACAGGGGGCCAGTTCACTGTCCCTCAGACCACTGGAGGGCCAGACTATAAAAAAACTATGAACAAATCCCTATGCACACTGCACATATCTTATTTTAAAGTAAAAAAACAAAACGGGAACAAATACAATATTTAAAATAAAGAACAAGTAAATTTAAATCAACAAACTGACCAGTATTTCAATGGGAACTATGCTCCTCTCACTGACCACCAATGAAAGAGGTGCCCCTTCCAGAAGTACGGTGGGGGCTGGATAAATGGCCTCAGGGGGCCGCATGCGGCCCGTGGGCCGTAGTTTGGGGACCCCTGCTTTAGGATATTCGCAGTCTGCCAACATCAAACAAGTCACCCCACACAGACATATATAATTTCAAGTGGTGGTCAGGGCTTCAATGGACAGCAGGGTGACAGTGGGAAGCTGATTCAACTTGGGTGGGAGAGCTTCTCTGATGTTTAGGCAGGTGTGGAAGGTGAGGTGGGGTGAGTCAGGAGAGAAGGGGGGCAAGGAGCCCCGAAGCAAACTGCATGTTGCAGAGCAGGAGAAAAAGAACTGAGAAGTGGGAAGGGGCTGAGCTTGCAGGTGGGAGAGGCTGCTAGGGAGATTGGATTTTATTCTCAAGGCAAGAAGAAGTGGTGGAGATGGAGAAGGGAGATCAGTTTCACCTCTTAGACTCTTAAGAATGGCTGAGGGCTTGCCACGTGCTGGGTGAGGTGAGGGCTTTGAAGGTGAGATTCATGGTCTCTGCCTCAGGCACAGTCCAGCCCAGCCATGGACACCAAGGTCTGTGTTCCATATCACTGCAGTCACACTACCTGTGGAGTGGGAGGAGAGCCATCCCTCTAACTGAAACAAGGCAGGAAGCTGGTCCCCTGGATTCTGAGAGGGCAGAGGGGCTGGCGTCATGCAGGGAAACAGGACTAGGCCTGGTCCCCAGCAGGCTAGGCCAACCCGCTGTACATGTGGAGAGGAGACTTTCCTGTGGCCTTGAGACTCTCACTTTAAAAAAAACATTATTTAAAAATTTTTTAATTAATTAATTAATTAAAAAAAATTTTTTTTTTTAGAGAGGAAGGGAGGGGGAGTGTGAGAGAGAGAGACAGACAGACATACATCAGTATGCTCCTGCAATGTACCCTGACTGGGGATTGAACTGGCAACCTCTACATTTCAGAATGCTACTCTAACCAGCCAAGCTATCTGGCTCAGGGCTAAAATATATTTTTAAATTTTTATTGAATTTGCCTGACCAGGTGGTGGCGCAGTGGATAGAACATTGGACTGGGATGTGGAGGACCCAGGTTTGAAACCCCAAGGTCACCAACTTGAGTGTGGGCTCATCTGGTTTGAGCAAAGCTCACCAGCTTGGACCCAAGGTCGCTGGCTCGAGCAAGGGGTCACTCGGTCTGCTGAAGGCCCATGGTCAAGGCACATATGAGAAAGCAATCAATGAACAACTAAGGTGTCGCAACGAAAAACTAATGATTGATGCTTCTCATCTCCGTTCCTGTCTGTCTGTCCCTAACTATCCCTTCTCTGACTCTCTCTGTCTCTGTAAAAAAAAAAAAAATTATTGAATTTATTGGGGTGACATAGGTTAATGAAATTATGTAGCCTCAGGTGTACAATTCTTTAATAATCTGTATATTGTGTTATGTGTTCACTACCCCAAGCAAGTCTCCTTCATTACCCCTGTTTCCTCTTTACCTTCTTCTACCTCCCCCCACCCCCCACCCCCCTTTCCCTCTGTAATCACCCTACTGTTGTCTGTCTGTGAGTCTGTTACTATTTTGTTAGTTCATTTTGTTCATTAGATTCCACATATGAATGAAATCATATGGTACTTGTCTTTCTCTGACTGGATTATTTCACTTAGCACGATATTCTCCAGGTCTATCCATGCTATGGCAAAGAGTAAGATTTCCTTCTTTTTTATGGTTCAGTTTTCCATTCTATAAATGCACCACAACTTTTTATCCACTCATCTATTGATGGATACTTGGGCTGCTTCCAAATCTTGGCTTGGTAAATAATGCTGTAATGAACATAGAGGTATATATATATTTTCTTTCAAATTAGTGTTTTTGGGTTTATTCAGATTGCTGGGCATTGTTTCGTTTTTTTTGTTTGTTTGTTTGTTTTTTACAGAGACAGAGAGAGAGTCAGAGTGAGTGATAGGGACAGACAGGAATGGAGAGATGAGAAGCATCAATCATTAGTTTTTTGTTGCGCATTGTGACCTCTTAGTTGTTCATTGATTGCTTTCTCATGTGTGCCTTGACCATGGGCCTTCAGCAGACTGAGTAACCCCTTGCTTGAGCCAGTGACCTTAGGTCAAACTGGTGAATTTTTGCTCAAACCAGATGAACCCGCACTCAAGCTGGCTATCTCAGGGTCTCGAACCTGGGTCTTCCGCATCCGAGTCTGATGCTCTATCCATTGCGCTACTGCCTGGTCAGGCTTTTTTTTTTTTTTTTTTTTGAGAGGAAGGGAGATAATATGATAAATTCCTGCTTGCTCCCTGACTGGGATCCACCTGGCAACCCCAGTCTTGGGCTGATGCTTGAATCAGCGGATCTATCCTCAGTGGCTAGGGGCTGATGCTCCAACCAGTTGAGCCACTGGCTGTGAGAGGGGAAGAGAGAGAGGAGAGGAAAGGGAAGAGAAGCAGATGGTCTCGTCTCATGTGTGCCGTGACTCGGGATTGAACCCTGGATGTCTGCATACCAGGCCAACCCTCCATCCACTGAGCCAGCCAGTCAAGGCCTCATTTTTCCTTTTTTTTTTGTTTTTAATGACAGAAAAAGGGAGAGAGACAGAGAGAGGGACAGATAGGAACAGACAGACAGGAAGGGAGAGAGATGAGAAACAACAATTTTTTGTTGCAACACCTTAGTTGTTCATTGATTGCTTTCTCATATGTGCCTTGACCAGAGGGCTACAGCAGACCGAGTGACCCCTTGCTCAAGCCAGTGACCTTGGGTTCAAGCTGGTGAGCTATACTCAAACCAGATGAGTCCATGCTCAAGCTGGCAACCTTGGGGCCTCAAACCTGGATCCTCTGCATCACAGTGCAATGCTCTATCCACTGAGCCACTGCCTGGTCAGGCTCATTTTTACTTTTTTTTTTTATTTTCATTTTTACTTTTTTGAGGTAACTCCATAGTGCTTTCCACAGTGACTACACCAGTCTGCATTCCCTCCAACAGCGCATGAGGGCTCCTTTTTCTCCCCATCCTTGCCAACACTTGTAGAGGATAACCATTAAGACAGGTGTGAGGTGATATCTTATTATGTTTTTGTTTTTTGGGTTTTTTTACAGAGACAGAGAGAGAGAGAGAGGGATAGACAGGGACAGACAGACAGGAATGGAGAGATGAGAAGCATCAATCATTAGTTTTTTGTTGCGCATTGCAACACCTTAGCTGTTCATTGATTGCTTTCTCATATGTGCCTTGACCACGGGCCTTCAGCAGACCGAGTAACCCCTTGCTTGAGCCAGTGACCTTGGGCTCAAGCTGGTGAGCTTTTGTTCAAACCAGCTAAGCCCGTGCTTAAGCTGGCGACCTCAGGGTCTCGAATCTGGGTCTTCTGCATCCCAGTCCGCCGCTCTATCCACTGCGCCACCTCCTGGTCAGGCTCTTATTATGGTTTTAATTTACATTTCTCTGATAAAGAGTGGCATTGAGCATCTTTTTATATACCTATTGACAATTTGTATGTCCTCTTTGGAGAAGTGTCTTTTCAGGTCCTTTAAAATGTTTGTTTGTTTGTTTTTATTTCTTGATTTTAGAGAGAGAGGAAGCGGGGGCGAGGAGGGGGGAGAGAGAAAGAGACATCAGTTTGTTGTTCCACTTATTTATGCATTCATTGGTTGTTTCTTTTTTTGTGACAGAGACAGAGAGAGACAGATAGAGACAGACAGACAGGAATAGAGATGAGAAGCATCAATTCTTTGTTGCGACACCTTGGTTCATTGATTGCTTTCTCATATGAGCCTTGACGGGGATAGGGGTGGGGGTCTAAAGCAGACTGAGTGACCCCCTTGCTCAAGCCAGCGACCTTAGGTTCAAACTAGTGAGCTGTACTCAAACCAGATGAGCCCGTGCTCAAACCGGCAACCTCAGGGTTTTGAACCTGGGTTGTCTGTGTCCCAGTCTGACACTATCCACTGTGCCACCGCCTGGTCAGGCCATTGCTTGATTTCTACATGTGCCCTGACTAGGGATTGAATCCATGTCCTTGGTGTATCAGGACAATGCTCCAACCAACTGAACTACCCAGCTATAGCCATTTGCCCATTTTTATTTTTATTTCTAATTGTTGATTTTAGCAAGGGAGGAACAGGGCGGGGGGGGGGGGGGGACAGGAACCTCGAGCTGTTCCAGTATGTGCTCTGACTGGGGATTGAACCAGCAACCTCTGTGCTTTGGACGATGCTCTAGTCTGTCTAACCAACCAAACTATCTGGCCAGGACCCCTTTAACCATTTTTAAATCAGATTGTTGTTTTTTGGTCTTGAGTTGTATAAATTCTTTATGAGTTTTGGATATTAACGTCTAACCAGATGTGTCATTGGTAAATATGTTCTTCCATTCAGTGAGTTGTCTTTTCAATTTTTTTCTTTCTTTAAGATTTTATTGCCTGACCTGTGGTGGCGCAGTGGGTAAAATGTCGACCTGGAACTCTGAGGTCACTATTTCGAAACCCTGGGCTTGCCTCATCAAGGCACATATGGAAGTTGATGCTTCTGGCTCCTCCTACCTTCTCTCTCTCTCTCTCTCTCTCTCTCTCTTTCTTTCTCTCTCTCTCTCTCTCTTTCCCCTCTCTAAATGAATAAATAAAATCTAAAAAAAAAACCCAGATTTTATTTATTGATTTTTACAGAGAGAGAGGAAGGTAGAGCAAGAGGTATTAAGTTGCTTAACATAGTTGCTTCACTTTAGTTATTCATTGCTTGCTTGTCATATGTGCCATAACTGGGCAAGCCCAGGGTTTCGAACCAGTGACCTTGGCATTTCCAAAACTTTAGTTTGATACAGTTTTTTGTTTTGTTTTGTTTTCATTGCCCAAGGAGATATAGCAGAAAATATATTGCTACGAGAATTGAGAGAGAGAGGAAGGGATAGTGGGAAGCATCAACTCATAGTTGCTTTCACTTTAGTTGTGCATTGATTAGTTCCCATATGTGCCCTGACCAGGGCCAAGTCTCAGTGTCCTCTGCTCAAGCCAGCAACCTTTGGCTCAAGCTGGTGAGCTTTGGAATCGTGTGGATAATTCCCTGCTCAGGCTAGAGACCCACGCTGATTAGCCTGCACTCAGAGCTGGTGATCTTGGGGTTTCAATCCTGTGACCTCAGTATTCTGAGTCTATGCTTATCCGCTGTGCCACCACTGGTCAGGCAGTACCATGCTATTGTGATTACTATGGCCTTGTAATATATATAGTTTGATGTCAGGTAGTGTGATACCTCCCACTTTGTTCTTTCTTAAGGTAGCTATTTTGGGTCTTTTGTGGGTCCATATAAATTTTGGAATATTTGTTCTAGTTCTGTGAAATACACCTTTGATACTGTGATAGGAATTGCATTGACTCTACAGATTACTTTGGGTAATATGGACATTTAATGATGTTAATTCTTACTATCCATGAACATAGTAGATGCTTCCATGTATTTGTAGCTTTTCTTAGTTTCTTTCTTCAGTGTCATAATTTTTTGAGAAGAGATCTTCTACATCCTTGGTTAAATGTATTCTTAGGGTTGATTTGTTTGTTTTAGTGAGATAGAGGGACAGACAGGGACAGACAGACAGGAAGGGAGAGAGATGAGAAGCATCAACTCATAGTTGCAGCACCTTAGTTGCTTATTGATTGCTTTCTCATATGTGCCTTGACTGGAGAATTCAGCTGAACCAGTGACCCCTTGCTTAAGCCAGAAAACTTGGTCTCAAGCCAGCGACCTTGGGCTTCAAGCCAGCAACCATGGGGTCATGTCTATGATCCTGCGCTCGTTGGTGAGCCTGTGCTCAAGCCAGTGACCTTGGGGTTTTGAACCTGGGTCCTCAGTGTCCCAGGTCAATGCTCCATCCACTGCACCGCCGCCTGGTCAGGCCTAGGTTTTGAGGTTTTTTTAAAAGAAGATTCCTTAAGTGAGAAGCAGGGGGGGTAGAGAGACAAGCTCCTGCATGTGCCCTGACCGAGATCCACCCAGCAAGCCCCATGTGGGCGATGCTCTGCCCATCTGGGGATGCTGCTCTGTTGCTCTACAACCGAGTTATTTAAGTGCCTGAGGGGAGGCCATGGAGCCATCCTCAGCTCCCAGGGCCAACTTGCTCCAACTGAGCCATGGCTGAGGGTGATGAAGAGAGAGAGAGAAGGGAAAAGGGTAGGGGTGGAGAAGCAGATGGTCACTTCTATATGCCCTGACTGGGAATCGAACCTGGGACACCCACACACCGGGCCAGTGCTCTACCACTGAGTCAACTGGCCAGGGCTTTATTTACTTACTTATTTTTTTATTTTTTATTTTTTTCATTTTTCTGAAGCTGGAAACAGGGAGAGACAGTCAGACAGACTCCCGCATGCGCCCGACCGGGATCCACCCGCACGCCCACCAGGGGCGACGCTCTGCCCACCAGGGGGCGATGCTCTGCCCATCCTGGGCGTCGCCATGTTGCGACCAGAGCCACTCTAGCGCCTGGGGCAGAGGCCACAGAGCCATCCCCAGCACCCGGGCCATCTTTGCTCCAATGGAGCCTTGGCTGCGGGAGGGGAAGAGAGAGACAGAGAGGGAAAGCGCGGCGGAGGGGTGGAGAAGCAAATGGGCGCTTCTCCTGTGTGCCCTGGCCGGGAATCGAACCCGGGTCCTCCGCACGCTAGGCCGACGCTCTACCGCTGAGCCAACCGGCCAGGGCCTTACTTATTTTTGAAGCAGTTGTAAATGGGATTGATTTCCTAGTTTCCATTTTTGATAGTTCATTACTGGTATGTAAAAATAATTTCTGGATGTTTATTTTGTATCCTACTACTTTATTGAATTCATTTATCATTTCTAGTAGCTCTTTAGTGGAATCTTTAGGGTTCTCTATATACAGTGTTATGTCATCTACAAATAAGGATGGTTTTGCCTGACTGGTGGTAGCACAGTGGATAGAGTGTTGACCCTGGATGCTGACGTCCTCGGTTTGAAACCTTGAGGTCACCAGCTTGGGTCAGCTTGTCAAATTGAGCACAGGCTTAGTAACTTGAGCACTGGATCACCAGCTTGAGTGTGGGATCTAAGGTTGCTGGCTTGAGCAAGGGGTCACTGGTTCAGGGGGCCTGCTTCTCTACCCCTACCCTTTTCCCTTCTCTCTCTCTCTTTACCTCCCTCAGCCATGGCTCAGTTGGAGCAAGTTGGCCCTGGGAGCTGAGGATGGCCTCCCTTCAGGCACTAAAATAGCTCGGTTGTAGAGCAGTAGAGCAGCATCCCCAGATGAGCAGAGCATCGCCCACACGGGGCTTGCTGGGTGGATCCCTGTCAGGGCACATGCAGAAGTCTGTCTCTCTACCTCCCTGCTTCTTATTTAAGAAACATTCTTTTAAAAAACCCAAAATCCTAACCCAAAAACCAGGCAGCAGTGCAGTGGATAGAGCATTGACCTGGGACACTGAGGACCCAGGTTCAAAAACGCAAGGTCACTCACTGGCTTGAGCATAGGCTCACCAACTTGAACATGGGATCATAGACATGACCCCATGGTTGCTGGCTTGAAGCCCAAGGTCACTGGCTTGAGACCAAGTTTTCTGGCTTAAGCAAAGAGTCACTGGTTCAAAAAGCAAATCAGTGAACAACTAAGCTGAAGCAACTACGAGTTGATGCTTCTCACTCTCCTTTCTCTCAAATCAATAAAAATAATAATAATGACATTTTTTACTTATTCCTCTCCAGTTGGGATGCCTTTTATTTCTTCTTGTCTGATTGCTATGGCTAGGACTTCAAGTATTATGTTGAATATGAGTGGAGAAAGTTGATATTCCTGTCTTGTTTCTGATCTTAAGGGAAACACTTTTAGTTTTTGCCCATTGAATATGACATTGGTTGTGGGTTTGTCATATATGGCCTTTATTACATTAGGTATGCTCCCTTTATTCCCACTTTGCTAAGAATTTTTATCATAATTGGGTACTGGATTTTATCAAATGCTTTTTCTACATCTATTGATATGATTCTGTGACTTTTATTCTTTATTTCATTAATATGGTGTATCATGTTGATTGATTTGCCATTATACCAGCTTTTGTATCTCTGGAATAAGGCCTGCTTGATCATGATATATGATCTTTTTAATGTATTACTGGATTCAGTTTTCTAATATTTTGGGATTTTAGCATCCATGTTCGTCAGCGCTATTTTACACCTATGATTTTTTTTTCTTTATAATATATTTATCTGGTTTTGGAATTAGGATAATGCAGGCCTTGTAAGATAAACTTGGGAGTCTTCTCTCCTCTTGAATTATTTTGGAATAGTTTGAGAAAGTTGGTATTAGTTCTTCTTTGAATGTTTGGTAAAATTCACCTGTGAAGCCATCTGGTCCATGACTTTTGTTTGTTGGGAGTTTTTTGATTACTGCCTCAATTTCACCGGCTGTAATCTATTTATTCAGAGTCTTAATCTTCCTGATTCAGTTTTGGAAGATTGTATGTTTCTAGACTTTTATCCAGTTCGTCCAGACTGTCCAGTTTGTTGGCATATAGTTATTCATAATTTTTTCTTACAATCCTTTGTATGTCTATGGAGTCGGTTGTTACTTTTCCTGTTTCATTTCTGGTTATATTTTTTATTTTATGTATATTTAACATTTTTACTTACTGATTTCAGTGAGGGAGGAAGGGGGAGAGAGAGAGAGAGACAGGAACGTTGAGCTGTTCCTCTATGTGCCTTGGCTGGGGATTGAACCGGCAACCTATGCACTTTGGGATCATGCTCTAACCAACCAATCTATTTGGCCAGGGCAGTTTCTAATTTTATTTTATTGTGTCCTTTCTTTTTTTCTTGATGAGTCTAGATAAAGGTTTGTCAATCTGGGCCTGACCAGGCGGTGGCGCAGTGGATAGAGCGTTGGACTGGGATGCGGAAGACCCAGGTTTGAGACCCCAAGGTCACCAGCTTGAACCCAAGGTCGCTGGCTCGAGCAAGGGGTTACTCGGTCTGCTGAAGGCCCGTGGTCAAGGCACATATGAGAAAGCAATCAATGAACAACTAAGGTGTTGCAACGCGCAATGAAAAACTAATGATTGATGCTTCTCATCTCTCTCTGTTCCTGTCTGTCTGTCCCTGTCTATCCCTCTCTCTGACTCACTCTCTGTCTCTGTAAAAAAAAAAAAAAAGTTTGTCAATCTGGTTTATCTTTTCAAAGAACCAGCTCTTGGTTTCATTGAAATTTTGTATTGTTTTTTAGACTCTATTTTGTTTATTTCTGTTCTGATCTTTATTATTTCCTTTCTACTGCTCACTTTGGGATCATTTCATTGCCTGAGGTGAGGCCATGGAGCCATCCTTAGCACCTGGGGCCAAAGTGCTTGAACCATTTGAGCCATGGCTAAGGGAGGGAGGGAGGGAGAGAGAGAGAGAGAGAGAGAGAGAGAGAGAGAGAAGGGGGAGGGGTAGAGAAGCAGATAGTTGCTTCTGTGTGTTCTGACCAGGAATTAAACCTAGGACTTCCACAGGCTGGGCCAATACTATACCACTGAGCCATCTGGGCAGGGCAAGATTTTTCTTGTTTCTTGAAGTAGGCCTATAATGCTATGAATTTCCCTCTTAGGACTGCTTTCACTGTATCCCAAAACTTTTGGGTTGTGTTCTCCTTTTCATTTGTTTCAAGATATCTTTTGATTTCTTCCTTGATATTGTTGTTAACCCATTCATTGTTTAGTAACATGTTTAACCTCTGTGTCTTCGTGTGATTTTCAGTTATTTTCTTGTGATTGATTACTATTTTCATACTGTTACGGTCAGAGAAGATACTTTATAGGATTTCAGTCTTCTTAAACTTACTGAGACTTGCCTGACCAGGCGGTGGTGCAGTGGGTAGAGCGTTGGACTGGGATGCCAAAGACTCAGGTTTGAGACCCTGAGGTCGCCAGTTTGAGCGCAGGCTCACCTGGTTTGAGCAAAGCTCACCAGCTTGGACCCAAGGTCGTTGGCTCGAGCAAGGGGTTACTCGGTCTGCCGAAGGCCCGTGGTCAAGGCACATATGAGAAAGCAATCAATAAACAACTAAGGTGTCAAAACGAAAAACTGATGATTGATGCTTCTCACCTCTCTCCGTTCCTGTCTATCTCTATCTATCCCTCTCTCTGTCCCTGTAAAAAAAAACAAGAAAACCCCCTAATGATTGATGCGTCTCATCTCTCTCCGTTCCTGTCTGTCTGTCTCTATCTATCCCTCTCTCTGACTCTTTCTCTGTCTCTGGGAAAAAAAAAACCCAAAACTTACTGAGACTTGTTTTGTGTCCTAATATGTGGTCTATCCTAGAAAATGTTTTATGTGCACTTGAAAGGAAAGTATATTCTGCTGCTTTGGGGTGAAATGCTCTGAATGTATCAATTAAATTCATCTGATCTAGTGTGTCATTTAAAGCCACTGTTTCCTTGTTGATTATTTTCTTTCAAAAATCAATTCATTGTTTTCTTTAATTTTTTTTTTTTTTTTTTTTACACAGACAGAGAGTGAGTCAGAGACAGGGATACATTGGGACAGACACAGACAGTAACGGAGAAAGATGAGAAGCATCAATCATCAGTTTTTCGTTGCGACACCTTAGTAGTTCATTGATTGCTTTCTGATATGTGCCTTGACCGTGGGCCTTCAGCAGATCGACCAACTCCTTGCTCGAGCCAGAGACCTCGGGTCCAAGCTGGTGAGCTTTTTGCTCAAACCAGATGAGCTCACACTCAAACTGGCAACCTCGGGGTCTTGAACCTGGGACCTCGGCATCCCAGTCCAACGCTCTATCCACTGCGCTACCACCTGGTCAGGCTCAATCCATTGTTTTCAATGGGATGTTAAAACCCCCTACTGTTACTGTATTGCTGTGGATCTCTCCCTTTATGTCCATCAGGATTTGCTTTATATATTTAGGTATTCCTATGTTGGGTGCATAAAGGTTTACAAGGGTTATATTCTCTTATTAGACTGCTCCCTTTATCATTAGGTAGTGTCCTTCTTTGTCTCTTACTATAACCTTTGTTTAAAGTCTGATTTTGTCAGCCTGACTGGTGGTGGCGCAGTGGATAGAGTGTTGATCTGGTGCTGGGATACCAGGTTTGAAATCCAAAAGTTGCTGGCTTGAGCCCAAAGTCACTGTCTTGAGCAAGGGAGCACTGGCTTGGCTTGAGCCCCCTTGTCAAGATGCGTATGTGAAGCAGTAATTGAACGACTAAAAAAGTGCCGCAACTACACGTTGATGCTTCTCATTTCTCTCCCTTCCTGTGTATCTGTTTTTCTCTCTCTTGCTAAAAAAACAAACAAAAAAATACATTTATTTTTGTCAGATATAAATATTGCTGTACCAGCTTTTTGTTTTTCTGTTTACATTTGCATGAAATATCTTTCTTCATCTCTTTACTTTGAGTCTGTGTCTATCTTTTGTTCTGAGGTGAGTCTCTTGTAGACAGCATACACGTGAGTCTTGTTTTCTTATCCATTCAGCTACCCTATGTCTTTTGATTGGAGCAGTTAAGCCATTTGCATTTAAAGTGATGCCCTGGCTGAATAGCTCAGTTGGTTAGAACATCATCACAAAGTGCAGAGGTTACCAGTTAGATCCCTGGTCAGAGCACATACAAGAACAGATCAATGTTCCTGTCTCTCTCTCTTTCTCCTTCTCTCCCTAAAATCAATAAAGAAAAAAAAAATTTAAATAAAGTGATATTGATAGGTATATACTATTGCCATTTTATTCTCTCTCTTTTCTTTTTTAGGTAAGAGGAAGGGAGATAGTGAGGCAGACTCCCGCATACACCTCAACTGGGATGCACCCAGCAACCCCATTAACCCCATCTTGGGCTGATGTTTGAGTATGGAGCTATTTTTAACACCTGAGGCTGTTGTGCTCCAGAGGAGCTATCCTCAGCACCTGGGGCCATGCTCAACCAATCCAGCCACTGGCTGCGGAGGGGAAGAGGGGAAGAAGAGGTGGGGAGAAGCAGATGGTTGCTTCTTCTGTGTGCCCTGACTTGGAATCGAACCCAGGATGTTCATACGCTGGGCCAGCGCTCTATCCACTGAGCCACTGAACAGGGCCATTTTATTCTTTTAACTATGTTCCTGTCATTGTTGTCTTTTTTTTTAATTTAGAAATTAAATTTAGCCTGACCTGTGGTGGCGTAGTAGATAAACTGTTGAGCTGTAATCCTGAGATTGCTGGTTCGAAGCCCTGGGTTTGCCTGATCAAGGCACATATGGGAGTTGATACTTCCTGCTCCTCCCCCCTTCTCTCTCTCTCTCTCTCTCTCTCTCTCTCTCTCCCTCCCCCTTTCTCTCTAAAGTGAATTTTTTAAAAAAAGGAAATTAAATCTAATGGGGTGACATTGATCAGTAAGAGCACATAGGTTTCATGTGAACATCTCCATGGCGTTTGAACTGTTGATTGTGTTGTGTGCCCATCACCCAAAGTCAAATCATATTCTGTCACCATGTATTTGGCCCCCCCTTATTCCCCTTCCACCTGTTCCCCTCTGCCTTCTTCTTCTTTAAGAAGACTAACGTTTCTTGTAATACTGGTTTGGTGGTAGCAAACTCTTTTAGCGTTTTCTTTTTTTATTATTAAATGTTTATTTATTGATTTTAGAGAGAGAGGAAGGAAGAGAGAGAGACAGACAGACAGACAGGAACATCGATCTGTTCCTGTATGTGCCCAGACCAGGGATCGAACCGGCAACCTCTGTGCTTCAGGACGATGCTCCAGCCAACTGAGCTATCTGGCCAGGGCTCATTAGTATTTTCTTATCTGGGAAGCTGTTTATTATTTCACTCTCAAATTTTTTTTTTTTTTTCGTGAGAGAGACTGATAGGAACAGACAGGAAGGGAGAGAGATGAAAAGCATTAGTTCTTCATTGCGGAACCTTAGTTGTTCATTGATTGCTTTCTCATATGTGTCTTGACCAGGGGAAGGGGGGTGCTACAGCTGAGCCAATGACCCCTTGCTCAAGCCAGCAACCTTGGGCTTCAAGCAAGCAACCTTTGGGCTCAAGCCAGTGACCATGGGGTCATGTCTCTGATCCCACATCCAACCTCGTGAGCTTGTGCTCAAACCAGTTGAGCTTGCACTCAAGCCGGTGACCTTGTGGTTTTGAACCTGGTTTCTCTGTGACTTAGGCCGACGCTCGGTCCACTGCATTACCGCCTCAACCTCAATTTTAAATGATAGCCTTGTTGGGTAAAGTAGTCTTGGTTGTAGGTCCTTGGTTTTCATCACTTTGAATATTTCATGCAAGTCCCTCCCTTTTTATGATCTCCTACACCCAAGGGCTAGTGATTGATAGCTTTTCAAAACTCACCCTTTTGGCCCTAGCCGGTTGGCTCAGTGGTAGAGCGTCGGCCTGGCGTGCAGGGGACCCGGGTTCGATTTCCGGCCAGGGCACATAGGAGAAGCGCCCATTTGCTTCTCCACCCCCCCCCTTCCTCTCTGTCTCTCTCTTCCCCTCCCGCAGCCAAGGCTCCATTGGAGCAAAGATGGCCCGGGCGCTGGGGATGGCTCCTTGGCCTCTGCCCCAGGCACTAGAGTGGCTCTGGTCGCAGCAGAGCGACGCCCCGGAGGGGCAGAGCATCGCCCCCTGGTGGGCAGAGCGTTGCCCCTGGTGGGCGTGCGGGTGGATCCCGGTCGGGCGCATGCGGGAGTCTGTCTGACTGTCTCTCCCCGTTTCCAGCTTCAGAAAAAAAAAATACAAAAAAACAAACAAACAAAAAAAACCTCACCCTTTCACTTTTATTGCTGTAAATGTGACTGTTTTCACTTCCTCCCTGCTCCCAGTGTATTTTGGATATAAAAAATAATTATGGGCCCTGGCCGGTTGGCTCAGCGGTAGAGCGTCGGCCTAGCGTGCGGAGGACCCGGGTTCGATTCCCGGCCAGGGCACACAGGAGAAGCGCCCATTTGCTTCTCCACCCCTCCGCCGCACTTTCCTCTCTGTCTCTCTCTTCCCCTCCCGCAGCCAAGGCTCCATTGGAGCAAAGATGGCCCGGGCGCTGGGGATGGCTCTGTGGCCTCTGCCCCGGGCGCTAGAGTGGCTCTGGTCGCAATATGGCGACGCCCAGGATGGGCAGAGCATCGCCCCCTGGTGGGCAGAGCGTCGCCCCATGGTGGGCGTGCCGGGTGGATCCCGGTCGGGCGCATGCGGGAGTCTGTCTGACTGTCTCTCCCCGTTTCCAGCTTCAGAAAAATGAAAAAAAAAAAAAAAAAAAAAAAAATAATTATGGTAATGAGTAAGAAAGTCTAAGGACTGGTACCCCCAGCTTCAGGATGTGTCACGGAGAGGAGCTGGCACCCTTGGCCTTCCCCTACAACCCTGTCTTCCTCCTTCCCATTTCATGACCTAATTTTTCTCCCTCACATCCGTTGCTCACCCCTCCTGGCTTCTTGGTGTCCTATTAATGTCCTGTCCAGCTTGGGTTGGCTTTCAGGGACCTCGTGGGAGGGTTTTGGGGGCAATCCCATCCTCATTGCCCTAGCATTGTGACAACCTTGTGCTCTCAGCATTTTCTGAGAACTGCTTCTAGCCCACATAGTACAGCATCAGCATAACCTGAAGGTTCAAAGCAGGAGCTCTGGGGTCTGACAGCCTGAATTCAAGTCCAGTTTCCCCAGGTATCAGCTATGAGACCTTGGGCAAGCGACTTACCTGCTCTGAAACTCCTGGTGTCCTGGTGTGGAATATGGGGTGTGGTGGGATGGTGCTAAGTGACCCAGGAACAAATAGCATTAAACACAGTAGCCAGCAAACACAAGCTCTCTGTGACCACAGCAAAGGGGCTAGCTAGGTCCTGGCCTACCCGGCAGAGCCTTCTGACTGTCTGTCCTGCTTGTTTGCTCTGCTGCGGAAGCTGACCTCTCACCTACATCCCCCCTGCTACATTGGAGATGCTGCTTCCTGTTGCCGGATAGACTAAGGATTTGAGTGACAGAGACCAAGAGATCATGGGGCAGGGACCATCAACAGGGTGGGCCAGTGTTGGCCCCCAGGAAGGAGGCACTCAGTAAGCAGCTGGTCAGAAGGAGGCTGTTCAGGAATTTAGAGGAACCTTCAGCCCATTGCCCTTTGCTTCTTCCAGCATTGGCTGGCTAGCTATTCTGGAGGCTCCCATTCCCTTTATTTCCCTGGGATGGGGGCCCTCTTTGACCCAGGGATATTAGGGGAGCCAGAGTATAGTCACAACACCCTCATTTCTCCCTTGCTTTCTCTGTAAATATTTTGTATAAGTCTTTTATGAGTGAGGCCGAACAGTGCAGGTGTTTTTCTCTTCCCTGTCCCTGGGTTTTCTCCTAAGCAGTCCTACGTCTGTTCTCAGCAAAGTCTGGCCACACCAATTCCTGGCCTGTCTTCTTGGTTCCCCTTCCCCAGCTGGGCTGGATGGATCAGGCTACTCTCGCCACCCATTGCAGAGGCACCTGTTTATTAAACAGGTGTAGGTAAGGCGCAAAGCAGGCTGGGCTGGGGTGAGGGCTGAGCTGAAGGCTGGGAGAGGAGGGGCACCCAGAGGCCTTGACATTTTCTGGGTACTTACCTGTTTGTGTCTGTCCTGGTCCACAATGGTCTTAAGTGGGAGCAGAGGGAGAGGAGTGGACTGGGTGTGACTGTGTTTGGGCATCTGGTGGATTTGTTTATTCACGTGGGCAGTTTTACTGCCAACAAAGCTGGGCTCACTGACGGTTTCGTTCCCTCTAGGGGGAGGGACACTCTCATATTGCTCCATAGGCAGACAAAGGGCCACCCAAACACCTTTACCCCAATCCTGGCTCATCTGTTGCTGGACATCACTGCCTGAAGGCAGGAGGGTAGAGGGCCAGGTCACCCCTTTGGCATGGATTTGTTTCAGAAGACCTGTGTGGCGCAGTGGATAAAGCATTGGCCTGGAACGCTAAGGTCACCGGTTTGAAATCTTGGGCTTGACTGGTCAAGGCACATATGGGAGTTGATGCTTCCTGCTCCTCCCCCCTTCTCTCTCTCTCTCTCTCTCTCTTTTCCCTCTCTAAAATGAATAAATAAAATCTTTAAAAAAAAAGAAGAAAGGCTAGTAGCCCAGAGTAAGGTTCCTGCTTCTGTGTGTAGTGGCTCCACGACGAAAGATGGGAGTGGGACAGATACCCTCTCTACTCTGACCTGTCTCCCCATGAGCCCCTTGTCTGCTTACAGTAGTGACCAGATCTCTAAACAATTCAGATGTTCACACCCCTTTTCCTGTTATACCAAATTAGGTAGACTGCCTTGGGTATGCCTTGAGATTTTATCCTCTCTCTTGATGAGCACAGTCCTGGATTTAAGGGTCCCCTGTGGCTTGTCTCTGGGGAACCTGTGGTAGGGCACCCTGGTGCGTCACTCAGAGACAGTGCTGCCTCGCTTCCTGATGTCCCCGTCCAGCTCTGGTTCCCTGGTCACAGCAGCAGACCCTGCGGCACCTAGTGCAGTAATGGGCCCTTGACCCTGCATGGCCAGTTAGGTCTCACAAGCCAGCAATCCCGGACCCTGGGGCACCCTCTCCACCCATCCACTCTGTCATACCTATGGTTTTCTCATACCTGCATACCAACCTTGGAAATGACTGTCGCCCCACTTCACATCCACTTTTTGTTGCTGCTGGCAGAGCTGACATCTGGAGCTATTGCCAACCTGTGAAGCATCTCTGCCCTCCCAGAAGGTGCCCTGCAGTGAGTGAGCAGCTTGGGCCTGCCTGCTAGGCAGTGTGTGAAACAAGTCCCAGGTGGATCCTCATGGGCTTAGATGACCCTGTTTGGCATGTGTTTTGGCTTCCAGTGTGGTGGAGCCTCTTGAAAAACAGAGAAAGTAATGGACTGGGTCAGGCAGGAATCCGGCTTGTTACGTTTCGTTTCTGTGGCTACAGGAGGTTGATGTTGTGGCTATAAACTTAAATCCCCTCTATCTTCCACTTGTTTCTGTATATCCTATTTCCTTTCTTCCTTGTGATCCCTTTGGCCATTGTGATCTGATTCCATTGTTTTCATTCAGTAAACAACTCTTCTACACCATGATCTGAGTAAGGTGTTGGGGACACACAGGTGACCAGACACAGTCCCTGCCCTTCAGGGCCCTCAGCCCAGTGGGAGAGTGGACACAAATTCAGGCTACCACATACACAGTATGGAACTCTGCTCCAAGTTACTGTGTTGGGTTCTGCTGCCAGTCGGTTGCACTATTACCCCTGTTCTGAGACTCCACTAATAGTAATTATAATAACTTTCAGCTATTATTCATTGAGTACTTTCTATGCTTGTGTGAGCTCTAGAATGTTACCTGGATTTCCTTTTTTTTCTTTTTTTTTTTTTTTTTTTTGTATTTTTCTGAAGCTGGAAATGGGAGGCAGTCAGACAGACCTCCACATGCGCCCGACCGGGATCCACCCGGCACGCCCACCCGGGGGCAATGCTCTGCCCATCCGGGGCGTCGATCTGTCGCGACCAGAGCCACTCTAGCACCTGGGGCAGAGGCCAAGAAGCCATCCCCACCGCCTGGGCCATCTTTTGCTCCAATGGAGCCTCGGCTGCGGGAGGGGAAGAGAGAGACAGAGAGGAAGGAGAGGGGGAGGGGTGGAGAAGCAGATGGGCGCATCTCCTGTGTGCCCTGGCCAGGAATCGAACCTGGGACTTTTGCACGCCAGGCCGACGCTCTACCACTGAGCCAACCGGCCAGGGCTACCTGGATTTTCTTATCTTTCCTAAAACTCTAGGACAGGCATCCCCAAACTACGGCCCTCGGGCCACATGTGGCCCCCTGAGGCCATTTATCCGACCCCCCACTGCACTTCCGGAAGGGGCACCTCTTTCATTGGTGGTCAGTGAGAGGAGTACTGTATGTGGCGGCCCTCCAACAGTCTGAGGGACAGTGAACTGGCCCCTGTGTAAAAAGTTTGGGGACCCCTGCTCTAGGAGGTAGATACTAATTGTTAGATGATGTCCTTTTTACAGATAAAAAACAGAGAAAGAGCAAGATTGTCACTTCCCCAAGGTCATACAAGTAGGAAGTGGAGGAACCAAAATTGGAACTCAGCATCTCACCCTCGATCAGTGTGCCCCCAGGAGGGCTTGTTGGTGAGAGGTTGGCATATGGCATGATTCACCCAAAGCACATCCTTTGCTGTGACCTTGGGGCAGGCCTCTGCAGACCTCAGCTTTACAGCCCTGGCGCCAGAGGGCCGCCATCTGAGAGCCATGCGGTTCTCTGAAGAGAGGTATTTCCTTGTCTCTCCCAGAGTTACCTCCAATCTAATCAGAGGCCACTCCTTTCTGCAGGATTAGTCAGCATCTCTTAACCAGCAGTCCCAAAGAGGAGAGAGTTCTTCAGCCATGTTCCCGGTCTGCCCCCCACCCTCCTGCCTTCAGCTGCTGCAGCACTTTTTCCTTCCTGTTTTTGTTGTCTTGGTGCTGGGTGGACTTTGGAGAGGGCCATTAAGGGCCAGGATTATAGCACAGGTGTGGCCTCAGGGACAATAAACTCAGTGACTCTAGTGAGAAAAATAAGAAATGTGCACCTTAACAAGTGAAAGCAAATAAGTTAGGACTATTAAAAAAAATCCTTTGCCAAGGGTTTGTACAACACAGTGTATGTGGTAGTTGATGGTATGATATTATAAGGGGGGAGGTAGCCTTTAGCCTGCATGTTTGAGAAGTCCACTGTCCTTAGCAAGAAAGGGGGCCCACTCTTTCCCAAGCTGACCTGGGGAACCCCAGAGCACTGCAGTGAAACCAGGTGATCTAGGGTTGGCCTCCTACATACTGTCTGCAGTCTCTTTCCATGGATAGCTGCTGAAGGCTCTAGCCAACCTGGACCCCACTGCCAAGGCCGGGTCCTGAGGTCTGCTATTCTAGGGTACAGGTGACTTTAGAGTGAGAATCCCAGCTTGGGGCTAATGGGTGCTTCAGGGGACACATGAAGCCCCTGAAATTACGGGTAAGACTTTGTGTGCGTTTTCTGAGGAGCAGGAGCATAGCTTTCTTTATTGGATTCACCAAAGAGTGTGTGATTCTCACAAATGTTAAGAACCTCTGCATTATCACTTCAGGGGGCTTGGGCCAGAATGACATACAAGCCTTCTGTGGGGTAGCCTGAGCCCTCAAGAGGCCCAGAGATAGCCCTGCCATTCCCAGTGGGGTGACTTTGAATATGCACCTGACCTTCTGATATTTGGGAATCACTGCCTCGACCCTGTGACCAGGTTTCCCTTCTTCTGTACACACAGAAAATATCACCAATGGCACAGTAGGGGGTACAGCAAAGCCAGAGCAGGAGGAGGAGGTGAGCTTCATGAATGGCTGGCTCAGCTGCCAGGCCCAGGATGAGATGCTAAACTTGGCCTTCACCGTGGGCTCCTTCCTGCTCAGTGCCATCACCCTGCCCCTGGGCATCGTCATGGACAAGTATGGCCCAAGGAAGCTCAGGCTGCTGGGAAGGTCAGTGTGGGGGTGGGAGGTGGGCTGGTGGACCCTGGGCTGAGTTCCTCACTGTAGGGAACCCTGGTACCTGCTATCAGACACACTGTGGAACTCCCTAAATGCCTACTCAGAGTGGGGTTTCTACCCTATCTGCCATCAAATCACTAGGTACTATGCTCCTTGTAATGTGCCAGTGTTGCTTAAAAAAGTTATAGGACACCCAGGCCTGCCTGGAGGGTCTGGAGTTGCTTGTCATTAAGAACACTGGCTTTCACAATATTTCTGACCTTCTTCCTCTATCAGAAAAAAAAAGGTTTTGAAAATAGACTTCTAAGCACATGGAATTATCTATATATACATATGTCCTTAATTTTTATGTGCTTTGTGATATACATATACAAAAGTATAAATAAAAATGGCTGAGATTAAAAATTATAAAACAGAGACCTAATATTTTCCCTACCACTGACACCTGTGTGGAACATCTTGTGCACCCTTTGGAGGGGGGTGTCCCTGGTCTTTAAAGTTCCAGTGTGCCAGACTCAGGGTCAGTGCACCCAGCAAGGGGCCTCTCAGGTCACGGCCTCCCCAAACCAGGCCGGCTGGGAATGACCATCTCACAGGGCACTGGTTTGCAATAGCGAGACCTGTGACTGGGAAGGGAACGGGTGGTAGAACAGTTTCATTCACTTTGTAGAGCTTACGAGGCCTTGCTCCCCAGAGCAGAGCCAAGTGGAGGGGTCTTGGGGGCTGCCACTATCTTGCCTACGCCCAGTGGGTTCTGTTCATCCCCTGGCTGAGTGAGCATAGAACACGGGGAATGGATTCTGTCCTGTGTCACTTCACAGCCTTGGCCTCCTCCGGTCTGGGATCAGAGGGGCAGTGCAGTGCGGTGTTTACCAGGCCTGACTCCTGCTTAGGGGAGCTCCCTGCTTAGGCACTTGCTGGTTGGAGACTTTGGAGCAATCAGTTCTTTTTTTATTTTTTTCCCTCATCAGTAAAATGGGATCAATTTTACTCCTTAGAATTGTTAAATAAAATATTATATGTACATTTTCCAGAAGTGTCTAAAACATACATAGTAAATATTCCCAAATAATAATATGAACAATAAGAAGAAGAAGAAATAACATACTGCTTCTGCCTGTTTTTAGTGCCTGCTTTGCTGTCTCCTGCTTGCTGATTGCATATGGGGCAAGTAACCCAAACTGTGAGTACGCTTTTCCTGAGCCCCTTTGTCAGGGACTGGGGAGAGCGCCCAGAGGTGCTCTGGGACACCGTGCCAGGCCTGGTGCTCACTGCTCAAGTTAGAGGGGATGTTTGTTAGGCCTTTACCCAGTTCCTTATCTCAAAGGGGTGGCTGGGTAAAAGAACAATCGCCCAGACAGATGTCTGAGGGAAGCTCCCGGGGTGTACGGAACTCCCACTTCCTCGCCAAGCCAGGCCGTCCGCGGTGGCCTCCCTGATCCAACCGGAGAGACAAGGTTTAAGAACCAGGCCGGCTGCAGGGGTGTGTGTGGAATCAGCAGCTGCGTCCCCTTGAGGCAGCTCGGGCTAGCTCTTTAAAGGTAGCTTAGAAGCCACCTGGTCCCCCGCCCTGTTCAGGTGGAGCTGTTGCTTCAAGGACTTTTAGAACAAACACCAAAACAAGACTTGAGTTTCATCACCTATAGCCTGACCCGTAGTGGCGCAATAGATAAAGCGTCAACCTGGTACGCTGAGGTCGCCGGTTCGAAACCCTGGGCTTGCCTGGTCAAGGCACATATGGGAGTTGATGCTTCCTGCGACTCCCTCTTCTCTCTTTCTCTCTCTCTCTCCTCTCTGAAATGCATTTAAAAAAAATAAAAAGTTTCAATACCTGTTGATTTGGGGGTACCTGTATTTTTGGTTTCAGTGAAGCAGCTTCTCTAGGCTTCTCCTGTGGTGCTCAGAGTAGTGGAGAACAGAGGATGGGGAGGCACATGCGTTTGCCCTGTGGAAGCTCGGCTGTGGTTCCCTTATTCCGTCCTCCTGTCTTACAGCTCTTTCTGTGCTCATCTTCATCGCCCTGTCTCTAAACGGCTTCGGTGGGATGTGCATGACTTTCACCTCGTTAACAGTAAGTATTGATTTCTTTAAGACAATCTCAGTTCAGTCATCTCCTTGTAAATTTGAGGCAGCATTTATTGGCTTCAGTTTCTTTGCCTTCCATTCACCTGCATATGCCTAGACATCCCAAACACTAGAGGGCTGCTGCTGGTGAAGTGGCCGGACAACAAAGCCAGCAGCAGCCTCCTCAGCTGGGGAGGTCCTGCAGGCACGGCAGAGCACGGCTATCAGAGCGGGCCTATCCCTTGCTGACCTTGGCTTAGGCTCTGAGGAAGCCAGCTAACTAGACATGTGTCCAGGGAAGACAGGAGCAGGGAGTGAAAAGCTACCACTGACTTGCTTTTCTGTTATTTTCTATGACAGCTTTGGCTGACAGTGCAACTTAAAAACAGACCTCCTTCGGAATCTCCCTGGTGCTAATCATTACCTTTGTCCAGAACTGAATGAGAAACTAAGGGGACCACACAGGCTGCCTCTCTTGGTCTCTGGAATGCCAGAACACAGAGAGCCCCTCTAGGGAATGAGAGGTTTTCTCGGGATGCTGAGCACCCCCTTATCAGTATCAACAAAATGCCACAGCATTTTGTGTTCCTTTTTTTATTATTTATTTATTTATTTTTAAATTTTATTTATTCATTTTAGAGAGGAGAGAGAAAAGGAGAGAGAGAGACAGAGAGGGAGAGAGAGAGGAGAGACAGAGAGAGAAGGAGAAATCTGCCTGTCAGTACTCCTTTGGTCAGCTCTGCCTGACCAACAACACAAATAAAAGTTCTCATGGGGAGGAGCTGGAAGCATCAACTCCCATATGTGCCTTGACCAGGCAAGCCCAGGGTTTCGAACCAGCGACCTCAGCATTTCCAGGTCGATGCTTTATCCACTGCACCACCACAGGTCAGGCTTTTTTTTTTTTTTTTTTGGTATTTTTCCGAAGCTGCAAACGGGGAGGCAGTCAGACAGACTCCCACATGCGCCCGACCGGGATCCACCCAGCACGCCCACCGGGGGTCGATGCTCTGCCCATCCGGGGCGTCACTCTGTCACGACCAGAGCCACTCTAGTGCCTGGGGCAGAAGCCACAGAGCCATCCCCAGCACCCGGGCCAATTTTTGCTCCAATAGAGCCTTGGCAGCGGGAGGGGAAAAGAGAGACAGAGAGGAAGGAGAGGGGGAGGGGTGGAGAAGCAGATGGGCGCCTCTCCTGTGTGCCCTGGCCGGGAATCAAACCCGGGACTTCCGCACGCCAGGCCGACGCTCTACCACTGAGCCAACCAGCCAGGGCCAGAATGTGTTCCTTTTTGAGGTGAGAGAGACTGCAGGAAGGTTCAGGTTGAAGAAAAGGAAGGCAAAGAAAGTCAAACATTTTTTCCTGGGAGGAAGGAGGAAGGTCTTCACAGGCTCGCTTGGTTGGGCAAGGGTGCCTTTTGGAGCTGGCCCATTAGGAAAGAAGTGAGAATAATAGTCTCTCCAAAGAGATTTCTGTCTAACAGGGAAGTCTGACTGGCCTCAGTTTTCCCATGAAAATGTTTTTATGACACAATACCTACTATTACTATTTGCTGGACACTCTGGCTTCTGATTTCTCTTTCCACTAAGAAGCAAGGAGTCAAGCTGTTGAGGGGCCATTGTTTAGCTTTGTGGGAGCCCTGGGGACTGCTGGTCTTCTTATAAAGAGTTTGAAGAGGTGCTGGCATCTCGGTGACCCCTGACCTGCAGGCTGTGAGCCGGAGGCCAGGCCCAGTATCTCTTCTGTTCATCTTCCTGTGCATTGCCTTGTTAACTTGACTCTGGTGGGAAGGATCAGCTGTCTGGGTCTGGGTCTGGGTCTGGGTCCTTGGAAATGGAGTGTTCAGCAGTGGCATCTGTTGGGTGAGGAAGACCATGGCACGGGGCCATGTATGTGGTGTGCTCAGGGAGTGGGGTCATGCACACAGGTCTGGGAACTTTGGTTGCCTTGCAGTAGTGGTGTGAGAGAGATTGAATTTGTACTCTTTTGTGCATTTTTATTTTGATTTTTTTAACCAGGTAGATTAAAGAAAACAAATATATTCCCTTCCTCACTCAAATACCCAGAAGTAAATAAATGTTGAAGCTGTAGGAAATCTGTTAGAACTGCCAAAACTACACAGATTCCACAAGGTTGTGTAAACTGTGTAACAGGAGTTGTGTTTCTCTTTTTTTGTTGTTGTTTGTTTTTTTGTTTTTGTTTTTGTATTTTTCTGAAGTTGGAAACAGGGAGGCAGGCAGACAGACCTGCATGCGCCCGACCGGGATCCACCCGGCACGCCCACCAGGGGGCAATGCTCTGTTGCAACCAGGGCCATTCTAGCGCCTGAAGCAGAGGCCATGGAGCCATCCTCAGCGCCCTGGCCAACTTTGCTCCAATGGAGCCTTCGCTGTGGGAGGGGAAGAGAGAGACAGAAAGAAAAGAGAGGGGAAGGGGTGGAGAAGCAGATGGGCACTTCTCCTGCGTGCCTGGCCAGGAATCAAACCCGGGACTCCTGCACGCCAGGCTGACGCTCTACCACTGAGCCAACCGGCCAGGGCCTCTCTTTGTTGTTTTTTTGTTGTTGTTGTTTGTTTTTTGGTGTTTTTTTTTTTATAGAGACAGAGAGAGGGACAGACAGGGACAGACAGGAACAGAGAGATGAGAAGCATCAATCATTAGTTTTTCGTTGCGCTTTGCGACTTCTTAGTTGTTCAATGATTGCTTTCTCATATGTGCCTTGACCATGGGCCTTCAGCAGACTGAGTAACCCCTTGCTGGAGCCAGCGACCCTTGGTCCAGCTGGTGAGCTTTCTGCTCAAGCCAGATGAGCCCGCGCTCAAGCTGGCGACCTCGGGGTCTCGAACCTGGGTCCTTCCACATCCCAGTCCAACACTATCCACTGCGCCACCGCCTGGTCAGGCTCTCTTTGTTTTTTGACAGCATGAAAATGACCAACTCTTCTATTGAAATGAAAATTAAAAACCCCACTCATTATTTTAATCTCCCTGTGCCTATGTCGTAGCAGTTCTGAATTTTGGGATAAGAGAAAGAGATGGTTCTTGAACTTAAGGATCTTATGCTCTGAGATGCAGAAAGGTGTTTTATTGTGATAAAGCAGAATACAGATGGATGAAAACCACCATACCATGAATCCTTTCTAAGAAAGCCTTTAAAATGAACTTGTAGTTGTCTAAGAAACTTTCAGGGGAGACTGTTAAGCCTATAAGGATGTTTTCTTTTTTTAAACTATGAAACAAAAACGGGCCTGACCTGTGGTGGCGCAGTGGATCAAGTGTTGACCTGGAATGCTGAGGTTGTGGTTCAAAACCCTGGGCTTGCCTGGTCAAGGCACATACGGGAGTTGATGCTTCCTGCTCCTCCCCCCTTCTCTCTCTCTTCTCTAAAATGAATAAATAAATAAAAATAATTAAAAATATTCTTTCATAAAAAAAAAAAGAAACAAAAATGGTTTCATTTTTAAAAGTTAATCTTTTAGAAATGTGTGCCCTAACTGGAAAATATAGCCTGACCTGTGGTGCCACAAGTAGATAAAGCGTCGACCTGGAATGCTGAGGTCGCTGGTTCAAAACCCTGGGCTTGCCTGGTCAAGGCACATGTGAGAAGCAAGTATGAGCTGATGTTTCCTGCTCCTTCCCCACCACCTTTCTCTTTCTTTCCTCTCTAAAATCTTAAAAACAACAGAAAAACAAACAAATAGAAAATATAGACTGTAAAATTCTATAAGCCTACCTTTATTAGTTTAGACTGTATCTCTTCAGTATTTTATTTATTTATTTACTTTTTATTCAGTGAGGGGAGGGAAGGCAGAAAGACAGACTGCCGCATGTACCCTGCCCGGAGATCGACCCAGCAAGCCAAGCTCACTAGGGGCGATGCTCTGTCCATCTGGGGTGTTGCTCTGTTGCTCAGCAACCAAACTCTTAGCTCCTCAGGTGGAAGCCATGGAGCATCCTCAGCACCTGGGGCCAACACACTCCAATCGAGCCACAGCTGTAGTAAAGGAAGTGGAGGAGAGAGAGAGAGAGAGAGGTAGAGAGAGGGAGAGAAATGAGAAGGGAAGGGGTGGAGAAGCAAATGGGTGCTTCTCCTGTGTGCCCTGGGAATTGAACCCGGGACAGCCACATGCCAGGCTGATGCTTTACTAACTGAGCCAACTGGCCAGGGTCTATTTATTTAAAATTTTTTTTATTTATTTTTTACAGAGACAGAGAGTGAGTCAGAGAGAGGGATAGACAGGGACAGACAGACAGGAACAGAGAGAGATGAGAAGCATCAATCATTAGTTTTTCATTGCGCGTTGCAACACCTTAGTTGTTCATTGATTGCTTTCTCATATGTGCCTTGACCGTGGGCCTTCAGCAGACTGAGTAACCCCTTGCTGGAGCCAGCAACCTTGGGTCCAAGCTGGTGGGCTTTTCCTCAAACCAGATGAGCCTGCACTCAAGCTGGCGACCTCGGGGTCTTGAACCTGGATCCTCTGCATCCCAGTCCGACGCTCTATTCACTGCGCCACTGCCTGGTCAAGCTATTTATTTATTTTTTAAGTGAGAGGAGAGGAGATAGTGAAACATTTCTGCATGTGCCCCAACTGGGATCCACCTGGCAACCCCTGTCTGGGGCTGATGCTTTAATCAGCTGAGTTCTTTTTAGCGCCTGAGGCTGACTTTCAAACCAATTGAACCAATGGCTGCAGGAGGGGAAGAGGGAGAGTAGGGGGGGAGGGGGAGGGGAAGAAGCAGATGGATGCTTCTCTTGTGTGCCTTGACTGGGAATTGAACCTGGGACGTCCATACTCTGGGATGACACTATCTGTCCACTGAGCAGACTGGCAAGGGCCTCTTTTCTGTATTTAAAAAATATCAGCCATAGCTGGGTGGCTCTGTGGATAAAGCATCATCCCTGCAAGCTGTGGTCATGGGTTCCATCCCCATCTAGAGCATGTACAAGAGGCAGTCAATGAGTACACAACTAAATGGAAAAACTAAGTGGAACAGCAAGTTGATACTTCTCTCTCTCTCTCTCTCTCTCTCTCTCTCTCTTGCTGAACAATGGAAAATATTTGTAATAATAGATTTAAAAATTTGCATATACCAATGTTATTTTTTATTTATTTATTTATTTTTGTATTTTTCTGAAGTTGGAAACGGGGAGGCAGTCAGACAGACTCCCGCATGCGCCCGACCTGGATCTACCCGGCATGCCCACCAGGGGGCGATGCTCTGCCCATCTGGGGCGTTGCTCTGTTGCAACCAGGGCCATTCTGGCGCCTGGGGCAGAGGCCATAGAGCCATCTTCAGCGCCCGGGCCAACTTTGCTCCAGTGGAGCCTTGGCTGCAGGAGGGGAAGAGAGAGACAGAGAGGACAGAGAGGGGGAGGGGTGGAGAAGCAGATGGGCGCTTCTCCTCTGTTCCCTGGCCGGGAATCGAATCTGGGACTCCTGCACGCCAGCCTGACACTGAGCCAACTGGCCAGGGCCCCTATTCTTTTTTTTTTAAAGAAATACCAGGCCCTAGCCGGTTGGCTCAGCGGTAGAGCGTCGGCCTGGCGTGTGGGGGACCCAGGTTCGATTCCCGGCCAGGGCACATAGGAGAAGCACCCATTTGCTTCTCCCCCCCCCCCCCCCCCCATCCTTCCTCTCTGTCTCTCTCTTCCCCTCCCGCAGCCAAGGCTCCATTGGAGCAAAGATGGCCCAGGTGCTGGGGATGGCTCCTTGGCCTCTGCCCCAGGCGCTAGAGTGGCTCTGGTCTCGGCAGAGCGACGCCCCGGAGGGGCAGAGCATCTCCCCCTGGTGGGCAGAGCGTGGCCCCTGGTGGGCGTGCTGGGTGGATCCTGGTCGGGCGCATGCGGGAGTCTGTCTGACTGTCTCTCCCCGTTTCCAGCTTCAGAAAAATACAAAAAAAAAAAAAAAAAGTTACAGCTTCCCTTTTTCATTTAACATGTATCTTTTACATTTTTTCCTGCCAGTGCTTGTAAGTCAACCTTATTCTTTAATCTCTGGAGATGTGCCTTATTATTAAAGAATTCCGTGTAAGTCTATAATGTAGATATACCATAATTTACTTAACCAGCTTCCTACTAATGGGCACTTCAGTTAGTTTCCAATATTTTTATTTATTTGTTTTTACTCATTTTTTAGAAAGGAGAGAGGGGGGAGAGAGAGAGAGGAGAGAGAGAAGGGGTGAGGAGCTGGAAGCATCAACTCCCATATGTGCCTTGACCAGGCAAGCCCAGGGTTTCGAACCGGCGACCTCAGCATTTCCAGGTCGATGCTTTATCCACTGCGCCACCACAGGTCAGGCCTAATTTCCAATATTTTTGTTTGTTTGTACCCAATTTTTTAAATTTATGATGCTGTTGAAGTTAACATTCCTATGCACATATTTCTGTAAAATAAATTCCTGGAAGTGGGATTGTTGGGCCACAGGATCAGCATGTTTTAAATTTTAATATATACTGTCAAGTGGTCTTTCCAAAAGGTTATACTATACACTGATACTCTCCTACCAACATGTATGAGAGTGCCTTTTTCTCCACACCCCTGTCATTAATCTTTTAAACATTAGCCAATCTGATCTGGTAAAAAATGATATACCATGATTTTAAAAATGTTTTCTTTAATTGTTAGTGAGGTGGAACATCTTTTCACCTTTTTTTTTGTGTGTGTGATCTTGTGTATTCTGTGAATTGTTTCTTTGTGTCATTTGTTTATTATTTTTACAGGGTTATCTTTCATATCAAAAGAAATTAGCTCTCTTTCCTAGGGAGCAAAGGATTTTACCCTAAGGTTTTTAGGCTTCTGTGTGGTCTGTGATTACTCAGCCCTTAGCAGGACTGTGCATTCCCTTGAGATTATATGCAAACAGATTCTGTATGTGATCAGCAGATTCATTTTCCTAGGGTAGGGTCCATTGCTTTTAGCAGTCTCTAATAGGCCCGTGTGAAGGCCAGAAGCGTCGCAGCAGGGGCGTTCCTGTTAGCACCTCACTCTTGCCTTGAGAGGTAAAAGGCTACACTGGCCAGACAAGAAAAGCATCTGATTGGCACTTAAAGTATTTGGTTAGCAGGGATCTATTTAAGGGAGGCTGGTAGCTTGTCCTCTAAGGTCCCATTCTTGGGTCTAGAGCAGAGGTCAGCAAACTGCTACCCCCGGGCCAAATTGAAACCATTGCAGGGGAGTTGGTGTTGTAAACATAGTTTTATTAATATGTAGCCACACCAATGTATGTTGCTTTTATGCTGTAGCGGCAGAATGAAGTAGTTGTACAGAGACCATATGGCCTGCAAAACCTAAAATACTTACCATCTGGCCTTTTACAGAAAAAGTTTGACAACCTTTGCTCTAGAGGCACCAAGAAGCTGCTCAATCACTGTCCCCTGTGGGAAGGCAGGGCCGATATCCCTCCCACCCCCACATCCTGCTGACCCCCCTTTCTTGTAACACAGGCCAACTCCCTAAGCACTTTGTAAGTGTCCCCCCACCACCACCACCACAGCCCCTGGCCTGGGGCCTCGGATAAGGGCTCCCATAGCTTCTCTCCCAAACAGACCCTGAAAGGGGAATGAGAGGCAGTCAGGTCAGCGAGGACAGGGCTGGAGCTCTTGGGCAATGTTCTAGGGCTGGCCACAGCTTCTGCTGAGCAGAGCTGAATCTCATTCTAACACAGCCCAGGCCTTTAGAAAGCAGAACTGTCAGGAGGAGATCCCAGAGAAGCCGAGCTAGCAGCACAATGGCACTTTCTGTTTGTGTCTCCTACCCGTATTCTAATTCGGGGGGACAAAGGAGTCTGCAGGGGCTCCTTTAGGAACATCTAAATCAAATCTCTTGCGATTACTTTGGATAATTGCTCCATGATAACCTGGGAATTGGCGGGAATGTATTGTCATGGAAACCTTAATTTGGGGGCTTTGTGAGTCTTAAGGGGTTGCACGGGCTGTGTTATAAATAAAGATATACAGGCACTGTAAGCCATTACCTCCATTGGTAGAGAGGGAGCCCCAAATTGGCAAAATGCCTTTTCTCCACAGGCCAGGATGAGATGGCAGGTAGGCCTCCCTTACAGAGCTAAGAGGTCCTCTGATGAGTGATCCTTACTGTTAGAGGGGAGGCTCAGCCGGGCAAGGGGAATCCCATACCAGGTAGACTACCTGGTGGCCAGAACTGGCTCTCTCAGGTTCCTGCAGCCCCAGATGATACCCTTAGAGGCGGGTGCCAGGTCATTCCACAGATGCAGAGCACTCCCCAAGGTGCCGAGCCTCAGCCTCCCCCTGGACATCTGGACAGCACACTTGGTCTGTTTGCTCAGTGCCTTGCGTTTGTACAGCCCTTTAACTCGCTTCATCGGCTGGAGTGCAAATACCAGCCTGTGGCTGAGGCGGCGTCTTTGGGCCACCACCCCACAATCCAGGGTCTAGGTTGCTTAGAGATGGGAGCAGATGCAGCCAGTATTGTAGATATGTCTGTTCCGCTTCATTACTCTGACTCCTTGTCAGTGCGGGCAGGACGGGGAGTTCTGAGCTGAAGCCCTCACTGAAAAGTGACTACAAAACGTTGCTAGGCTCCTTGATGAAAATTTTCTCTGTGGGCTTTTCGTATTTGAGTCATTGAAGCCTGACTTTGAACCTGAGTGTAATGCCAGTGGCCGAGGCCAGGCAGGTCCACATTGGATTTGGGCAGACTGTAGAGAAACTGTGGAGCCAGAAAGTTTGGGCCATTCCAGTTTAATAGAGTATTGGAACAACGGATGAGCAAACAGGCAGGGGGAAACCTCTACTTAGGTAAACAAACAGCAAAATGGCCCCTCATAGTGGCGGGCAGGCAATCCGCAATCCACCCTGAGGACAAGCACCCCATAGCCTTACATAGGCTATACACATGTGGCACTGCTGTGTGCTCACGCACTAATCAGGCAAAGTATGAGCGAGCAAACCTAACACAGCTGTTTTCCCAACACTGAGGAAGAAACAATCCCATGGCAATTAGAATTTGAGTTTGAAGAGAACAGAATAAATATCCCTCTACCAAAACCTGAGGAGTGGGGGGGGGGGGGTGCAGGTGCAGCAGTGAAGCAGATGTCCCAGTGGGGAGTGGGAGGTTAACATTCCTGCTCTGCTGACCTATTTCTGCAGCCAGGCAAGGGTCCCCACAGAACCCAGTCAGCTCTCCGGGAGCCCCGGTGCCAGGTGAGCGTGACTCTCAGAGCCCGGAGCCTGTTCTGCCTCTCGGTTTCTGTTCTGTGCCTTGCAAACTGGAAGCAGTCAGCTGATCAACATTGGCCTGGGGAAAATTCACCCATCGGAGGGTTCCACATTGTGAATTTGCTTCAGCATGTGACAAGTTCAGGGGCAGACAGGAAGTGTAGTGGGGACCAGAGGCGGATTAAGGTTGGTTGAGGCCCCGGGTGCAGAAGAAAATATTGGGCCCCTTAAAAAAGAGGCGGAAAATAAAAAAACACGTTAACCATATTTTTAAATAAAAAATATTATGTGCTGTTAATGTTAAAATAGCACAGATGAAACCAAACTTGGTGTCATTAGAAAAAAGTGTGCAGTTGGGGTTTTGCGGGGCCCCTCAGAAGTCAGGGCCCAGGGCGCGCACCCAGTGCACCTGCCGTTAAATTTGCCTGTGGTGGGAACAGTGGGAGGGCTGGACCTGGCTGGGAAGGCAGATGAGGTGGCTGGGGGAGTGGAATCCCTCCTCCCATCCCTTCAGCAATGAAGTAGAAAGGTGACCACAAGGACCTGCTCTGGCAATTAAGTGCTTGGGGCTGCCAGGTTGTTTGGGGTTATAGGAAATAGCCCAGCTTTGCTGAGTCCGCTTGTCTAGACTGGTACCTGGATCCTAGCCTGTACAGGTTGTACAGAGCTGTGTGTACACCAGCCACCCGAGGACAAGACTCACCTCTGGAAGGAGCCTGAGGGCCAGCATGCCAGCCTCCACCCAGGCTGCACATGGCATCTCCCCAAGGGCCAGGGTGTGTCCCCAGCTGTTGGGCTGAGGAAACCACAAATTTGGGGAGTCAGTGCCAGGTGGCTATACAGTGGTGCCAGCAACCCCAAGGGCTGTCTTGGGGGCTCCTAGGTAGGGAGACACCTTAGAGAGGGTCTTCAAAGAAGGGCAGAACATCCTCAGTGTCCTGGAGCCTAGGCCTCTGGGGACTCTTGTCTAGTAGCCTTGCTCTGTGGCCAGGACTCCAGGGGAGGGGCCGCTTGCAGCTGCTGTTTTCCACTCTGGGAAGGTCACACAGCCCAGGCCTGTTTACTGTGCAGCTGAGGGGCTGAGAGAATGAGTCACCAATAGCATCCCCATGTGAGGGAGCAAGGCCAGCCCGGAGAGCAGCTTCAGCCCAGCTGAGCCCACTCAGCCCTACCCTCTCAGGCAGCAGGGGTGGTGGTAGGAAGCACCGAGAGCTGGGGGACAGGGCCTGCACTCCCCACCCGTGAGGGCAGTGGACCGAGTCAGGAAACAGTCTCTGCTGAGTGTTTTCCCCTGGCATCTGTCATTGCAGCACGGCTCCAGCTTCCTACTTGGCAGCGGAGCTGGCTCTTCCCCTCCATCTGGCTCGCGGGGCCTGCACGAGAGCACTCCGCCGTCACTCCCTCACCAGGCCTCTGAGTAGTCATTATGTACAGCTGAAGTCGAGCAGAGGCAGAGGAGGGAGAGAAGGAAGGAGGAGGAACGGGAAACCAGTGGAGGAGGAGACTCAGACAGGAAGATGAAATGGGAGAGTCTACTTGAGGGTGCAGCCCAGGACCTTGGAAGGTCAGCCAAGGAAGGCCGATGGGATGGAAGGGGGCAGATCAGTCTAAAAGGATCATCATAGGGCTGTAAGAAATCGCTAGTCGGGAGAACGGACAGAATGCCTAACAAGGACCTGACCTGTGGTGGCGCAGTGGATAAAGCGTTGACCTGGAATGCTGAGGTTGTTGGTTCAAAGCCCGGTCAAGGCACATATGGGAGTTGATACTTCCTGCTCCTACCTCCTCTCTCTCTCTCTCTCTCTCTCTTTCTTTCTTCTCTCTAAAATGAATAAATAAAATCTTTAAAAAAGAAAAGAGAGAGTCTAAAGTTTGAAAAAAATAAAAAGGAATGTTTAATAAAGGAACACAGGGAGGCATGATTGGTGGGGTCATTGCTTTGGGGCCCAACTGAAGTGTGTACTTGGGAGGTTTTCAAGGGACAGAGTAGTCCAGTAACTGTACACATAAGCTTGACCTGCTTTGAATGCAAATTTGACCCTTACCACCTTGGGAGTGTCCCTTAACTTTTCTAATTCTACAGTTTTATACCCATTAAGTGACACCTTGTTAAGATTGTTTTGAGGGTTAAATTTTTATTTATTAATTTGAGAGGAAGGAGGAAAGTAAGAGAAAGAGAGACAGTGACTTGTTCCACTTATTTATGCATTCATTGGTTGATTCTTGTATGTGCCCTAACCAGCGATCAAACCAGCAACCTTGATGTATCCGGACGATGCTCTAACCAACTGAGCTACCCTGCCATGCCTGTTTTGAGGGAATCTAAGAAATTTTTTATTGAGTTTATGGGTGACATTGGTTAAAATTTTTAGACAGATTTCAGGTGTGTTTTGAGGGATTTTAAGATTAAATATAGACTATTACAAATAGTTACTATTACAATGATGCTATTATAGTATAATATTACTATATTACTATATTACTATAATCATGCTGTATTATTACATACCATCACTTCCGTAGTAAGGAAAACCCTCTGGTCAAGCTGTTCCTGGGCATAGCAAATGGGGGAAATCTCTGGCAGGCACAACAGTTTTGAGAGGAAGGGAAGGAAGTGGCTTCAAGGATTACACAACTAGTACTAACATTTAAAAAATAATTAGTGTCCACAGGGAAACCCTCTTTTCTCTTGTGCTTGTTATTCTTTTGTGACCACTGTTGCCAGGATGTTTATGCTTTGGGTTTCATTGGTCAAGGTCATCCTTGATGTTCTTTTTTAGAGAGATTTCTTTTCATCTGACATAAATGCTAAAAGCTGAAACACATTTCAACTACCTATTTCAAAACGTCCATTGTCAGAAAACACCATAAACTAGAAGTTAAATGACAAACTAAGAAAATCTACCTGCAGTATATGAACAAACTATGATTGTCTTTAATACCTAAAAAGCCTATTCAAAATCAATATAAAAAGATTAACATCGCCTGACCAGGCAGTGGCACAGTGGATAGAGCATTGGACTGGGATGTAGAGGACCCAGGTTTGAGACCCCGAGGTCACCAGCTTGAGCATGGGCTCATCTGGTTTGAGCAAACTTACCAGCTTGGACCCAAAGTCGCTGGCTCCAGTAAGGGGTTACTCGGTCTGCTGAAGGCCCAGGGTCAAGGCACTTATGAGAAAGCAATGAACAACTAAGGTATCGCAATGTGCAACGAAAAACTAAAGATTGATGCTTCTCATCTCTCCGTTCCTGTCTGATCCCTCTCTCTGACACTCTCTCTCTCTCTCTCTCTCTCTGTCTCTGTAAAAAAAAACAAAACTCCACTTAAAAAAGAAAAGATTGCCTGGCCAGGTGGTGGCGCAGTGGATAGAACATCGAACCGGGACGCGAAGGACCCAGATTTGAGACCCCAAGGTCGCTAGCTTGATTCCGGGCTCATCAGGCTTGAGCAAGGCTCACCAGCTTGAGCCCAAGGTTGCTGGCTCAAGCAAGGGGTCACTCGGTCTGCTGTACCCCTCCCCCCCATCAAGGCACATATGAGAAATCAATTAATGGACAACTAAGGAACCACAACAAAGAATTGATGTTTCTTACCTGTCTCTCTGTCCCTCTCTCTGACTCTGTCTCTGCCACCAAAAAAAAAAAAAAAAGATTAACATCTTCATAGGCAAAAAGGACAAATAAAAAATATAAATGACTGATTTTTTAAATTGTAGAAAAATGTTCAGTCATTAGTAAATACATGTATGGGTTTTTTATTTTTTTGTTTTTTACAAAGACAGAGCAAGAGTCAGAGAGAGGGACAGATAGGGACAGACAGACAGGAACGGAGAGAGATGAGAAGCATCAGTTCTTCATTGTGGTTCCTTAGTTGTTAATTGATTGATTTCTCATATGTGCCTTGACTATGGGGCTACAACAGACCAAGTGACCCCTTGCTCAAGCTGGCAACCTCGGGGTCTCAAACCTGGGTCCTCCACATCCCAGTCCGATGCTCTATCCACTGTGCCACCAGCTGGTCAGGCATAAATGTATGTTTTTCAATTTCTTTTTTTAATCATGGAAATTTTTAAATATACAGGGTGTTAGAATAGTATAGTGAACCCCTCACACGAGATCTTGCATCTTAAACGATTATCAAGTCATGGCCACTCTTGCTTCATTTCTTCCAACTGCTACCCAGATTATTATTTTTTTTAAAGATTTTATTTATTTATTTGTTTGTTTGTTTGTTTTAGAGAGGAGGGAGGGAGAGAGAGAGAAGGGGGAGGAGCAGCATCAACTCCCATATGTGCCTTGACCAGGCAAGCCAGGGTTTTGAACCGGCGACCTCAGTGTTTCCAGGTTGACGCTTTATCCACTGCGCCACCACAGGTCAGGCAAGATTTTATTTATTGATTTTCCAGAGAGAGGAGGTCAGGGAACAAGAAGTAGTTGATTCAATCTAGCTATTCATTGGTTGCTTGTTGTATGTCCCTTGACCAGGTTAGCTCAGGGTTTCAAACTGGCGTTCCAGGTCAGTGCTCTATCCATTGTGACACCACAGGCCAGGCCATCCAGATTATTTTGAAACAAATATATTACTAATTCATTTCATTTATATACACAAAGAAATGTATTTTACATCAGCAGGATATTGGTGAAGTGGCAAATATTAAAAATAATGCTAATATATTATACAATGTTGCAATGGCTACAGTGAAATAGATACTCTACTGTGCTGCTTGTGGGAGTATCAATTGGTAAGTTTTCCAGAAGGCAATTTGGCACAGAGTATGACAAAAAGTTAAAAATGTGTACTCCCTTTTGTCTAATGATTCTACTTTGGGGACTTTAAGGAAATAATAGCTGTGTGCTCATATATTTATCTTCAAGGATGTTCACTGAAATGTTATTTATGGTAAAAATTAAAAAGAGCCTGACCAGGCGGTGGCGCAGTGGATAGAGCGTCGGACTGGGATGCGGAAGACCTAGGTTCAAGACCCCGAGCTCACCAGCTTGAGCGCGAGCTCATCTGGTTTGAGCAAAGCTCACCAGCTTGGACCCAAGGTCGCTGGCTCGAGCAAGGGGTCACTCGGTCTGCTGTAGCCCCACGGACAAGGCACATATTAGAAAGCAATCAATGAACAACTAAGGTGTCACAACGAAAAACTAATGATTGATGCTTCTCATCTCTCTTCGTTCCTGTCTGTCCCTGTCTATCCCTCTCTCTGACTCTGGCTCTGTCTCTGTTAAAAAAAATTAAAAAGAACCTGAGGTCTAATAACGTCAGAGAAATGCATAAATTATGGGCCATCCTGATGAAGAAGTACCAGATGGTCATTACAAAGTATGTTGAAGATGAATACTAAATTAGAAAAGATTTATAATATATCAAGAAAAAAGAAAAAGTTTATAAAACAGTATGTAGCATATGATCCCAATTTTTTTAATAAAGTTATAGGTATTTATAGGAAAAAGATTAAAGGGAAATATATCAAAATGGTAACATAGCTATATCAGGGTGATTTCTATTTTATTCTGTATAACTTGTTTCAAATGTTCTACAATGGATGTGCATTACTTTTCTAATCAGGAAAAAGAATCATGATTGAAAATACAGGATATTGGTGGTGTGGGAGCGCTGTGTGGTATGGTTTGCCCTGAGGTTCTATACTCCCTAGGAATGACCTTGCTTACGAAAATAACATGTTGGGGAGGAGAATTTTCTTGGTGTTGCTAAGAATGTCCTAGGCCAGGAGAGGAAGGGTAGCAAGGAAGGCAGCTGGAAGACTACTGCTCTTGTCTGGACATGAGGATGGCATCTCATCTAGGGGCAGGTGGAAAGTTCTTCTAGCTTCTTGTTCTGGATCTAGTTCTGGGGAGAAAACTTTAGAAGATCAGATCAGAGATGCGTGTTGGCACCAAATCTCTGTTGTTCTGTTGGCCTCTAGCCTGGGTTAGGGTCAGGCTTGACCTTGAGCTTAAGGAGAAAGGAAGAGGGAGCGAGAGGGCTAGCTAGCAGACTCTCTGCGTCTCTGGAGTATCTTCTAGCCCTGTTGAAGTTTGAGACCCTCTCTGTGCCCAAAGGTGACTGCAACAACAAAAGTATTTCCCTGGTTTAACTCTGCACCAAGTGGCCTTTGCTACACCAGGCTCTTGTCCTCCATCTACTCTTCTGGTTGGGTTCTGAGTCCTCTTTGATCCTTTTCTTCCTTTACCTGCTCTGGCCTTAGTGGCATTTGAGGCAGGAGCAGTTCACCTCTTCCATACAAGCAGAACTAGTCTTTGCATTCTCCCTGGCTGATACGGCCCCAGAGATGCCTCCACTACGAGACTGCCTTGCTGAAGTACCCAGCATGCAGAAGCCCAGATAAGTGAGCTCAGGAACTGAGGCATGTCCTCTTACGTCTTCAAGATTCACCCATGTTGTACTATGTGTCAGTACTTCATTTCTTTTTATGGCTGGATAATAGTCTATTGTGTGGATAGACCACATTTGTTTATCCATTCATCTATTGATGGACATTGAGATTATTTCTAGTTTAGGGTAATTATGAATAATGCAGCTATAAAAATTCGTGTACAGGCCCTGGCCAATTGGCTCAGTGGTAGAGCATCGGCCTGGCGTGTAGAAGTCCCGGGTTCGATTCCCGGCCAGGGCACACAGGAGAGGTGCCCATTTGCTTCTCCACCCCTTCCCCTCTCCTTCCTCTCTGTCTCTCTCTTCCCCTCCTGCAGCTGAGGCTCCATTGGAGCAAAGATGGCCCAGGCGCTGGGGATGGCTCCTTGGCCTCTGCCCCAGGTGCTAGAGTGGCTCTGGTCGCGTCAGAGCAACGCCCCGGAGGGGCAGAGTGTCGCCCCCTGGTGGGCTTGCCGGGTGAATCCCAGTTGGGCGCATGCAGGAGTCTGTCTGACTGTCTCTCCCGGTTTCTAGCTTCAGAAAAATACAAAAAAAAAAAAAAAAAAAATTCGTGTACAAGTTTTTTTTTTGTTTTTTTTTGTTTTGTTTTGTTTTTTTGTATTTTTCTGAAGCTGAAAACGGGGAGAGACAGTCAGACAGACTCCCGCATGCGCCCGACCGGGATCCACCTGGCACGCCCACCAGGGGGCAACGCTCTGCCCACCAGGGGGCGTTGCTCTGTTGCGACCAGAGCCACTCTAGCGCCTAGGGCAGAGGCCAAGGAGCCATCCCCAGCGCCTGGGCCATCTTTGCTCCAATGGAGCCTCGGCTGCGGGAGGGGAAGAGAGAGACAGAGAGGAAGGAGAGGGGAGGGGTGGAGAAGCAGATGGGCACTTCTCCTGTGTGCCCTGGCCGGGAATCGAACCTGGGACTCCTGCATGCCAGGCCGACGCTCTACCACTGAGCCAACCTGCCAGGGCTTCGTGTACAAGTTTTTGTGTGGACATTGTTTTCATTTCTCTTGGATGTATACCTAGGAGTGGAATGACTGGATCATATGATAATTCTGTGTTTAACTGTCTGGGGAACTGCCAGACTATTTTCCATGGTGGCTGCGCCATTCTGCCTTCCTACCAATAGTGTGAGGGTTCTGATTTCTCTGTTTCTTCAGAACGTTTATAATTTGATTTTATTTTTATTATGGCCACCCTAATGGATATGAATTAGTATCTCATTGTGATTTGGAATTCCAGTTCCCTGTAATTAATGATATTGAGTATGTTTTCATGAGCTTATCATCCATTTGTATATTTTCTTAGACAAATATATATTTAGAATCTTTTGCCCATTTAAAAAATAAGTTATTGGCCCTGGCTGGTTGGCTCAGCGGTAGAGCATTGACCCCTGTGTGTGGAAGTCCCGGGTTCAATTCCGAGTCAGAGCACACAGGAGAAGCGCCCATCTGCTACAACACTCTTCCCCTCTCCTTCCTCTCTGTCTCTCTCTTCCCCTCCTGCAGCCAAGGCTCCATTGGAGCAAAGTTGGCATGGGTGCTGAGGACCGCTTCATGGTCTCCGCCTCAGGCGCTTGAATGGCTCTGGTGGTATGGGATCAACGCCCCAGAGGGGCTGAGCATTGCCCCCTGGTGGGCATGCCGGGTGGATCCCAGCCAGGCTCATGCAGGAGTCTGTCTGACTGCCTCCTCGCTTCTAACTTTGAAAAAATACAAAAAAAAAGTTATTTATCTTTTTATTAAGGAATTGTAGGAGGTTTATAGATACAAGCCCATTATCAGATATGTGATTTGTAAAAATTTCCTCTTCTGTGAATTGTCTTTTCACCTTCTTTTTAAATTTCTTTATTTCTTTTTTTTAATTTTTTTTCTTTATTTCTTGATTATAGAGAGAGGAAAGGAGAGAGAAAAACAGAAACATCAATTTGTTCTACTTATTTATACACTCATTGGTTGATTCTTGTATGTGCCATGACTAAGGATGAAGCCCACAACTTTTTTTTTTTTAATTTAATTTTTTTTTTACAGAGACAGAAACTGAGTCAGAGAGAGGGATAGACAGGGACAGACAGGAACAGAGAGATGAAAAGCATCAATCATTAGTTTTTCATTGTGCGTTGCAACACCTTAATTGTTCATTGATTGCTTTCTCATATGTGCCTTGACCGCGGGCCTTCAGCAGACCGAGTAACCCCTTGCTGGAGCCAGCGACCTTGGGTTCAAGCTAGTGGGCTTTTCCTCAAACCAGATGAGCCCGCACTCAAGCTGGAGACCTCGGGGTCTAGAACCCGGGTCCTCTGCATCCCAGTCCGACGCTCTATCCACTGAGCCACTGCCTGGTCAGGCTGAAGCCCACAACTTGGACGTATTGATCGAGATGATGCTCTAACCAACTGAACTATCCAGCCTGGTCCATTTTTTTACCTTCCTGATGGTGTCCTTTGGTGCACAAAAGTTTTTATTTTTTAAAGGCTTTATTTATTAATTTTAGAGAGAGGAGATAGAGAAAGTGGGGAGGAGCAGGAAGCATCAACTCATAGTAGTAGTAGTTGCTTCTCATATGTGCCTTGACCAGGCAAGCCCGGGGTTTCGAACCAGCGACGTCAGCATTCTAGGTCAACGCTTGATTCACTGCGCCACCACAGGAGAGGCACACAAAAGTTTTTAATTTGGATGATATCCCTTATTTATTTTCAGTTTTACTGAGACATAATTACTTATAACGTTGTATTTGTACAACATGATTTGGTATATGCCTTACTTGTTTTTAACTGTGGTCAAAATAGGCAGAAATGATGAGGGGCAGGTGTGTGGCCAAGGTCAAACTGCTTCTATTCGGCAACAATGGATTAGCTTGCTGGCAGCCATCACGTGTTCCCTGTTTGCTAAAACCCCAAAATGATTGTAGACAAAGGGGGAAGAGGAACATAGATTAAGTCGATAAAAACAGTCTGAATTCAACAAAGTAGGTGGCATAGCCTTCTAAAGAGGGTTCCTCGGGCCAGACCAGGCAGTGGCGCCGTGGATAGAGCATTGGACTGGGATGCAGAAGGACCCAGGTTCCGAGACCCCAAGCTTGCCAGCTTGAGTGCGGGCTCATCTGGTTTGAGCAAGGCTCACCAGCTTGGACCCAAGGTCACTGGCTCCAGCAAGGGGTTGCTCGGTCTGCTGAAGGCCCGCGGTCAAGGCACATGTGAGAAAGCAATCAATGAACAACTAAGGTGTTGCAACCTGCAATGAAAAGCTAATGATTGATGCTTCTCATCTTTCTCTGTTCCTGTCTGTCTGTCCCTGTCTATCCTTCTCTCTGACTCACTCTCTGTCTCTGTAATAAATAAATAAATAAATAAATTAATAAATAGGGTTCCTCGGTGCAAGGGACATTGTGGATGGGGGTGGAAACCTTCACAACGTGGGTGTAATTTCTCTTGAAGTTTGAGAGAGAAGCTGTGACTGGCTGTTTGGGGGATGTACTTTGCCTCACGTCTGTTTGAATCCATGATGGCATTACCTTTTTTTTTTACCATGCCTGGATTTGTGTGGTATCGCCAAGGGTTTTAGCTTTGAAGTTGTCAAATGGGCCCAGAATGAGCTTATGTGTGGCCTTGTGGGAGGAGAGCCTGAGCCTTTTTTGCCATTGGCCTTCTCAGTTGCAAAGTGTGGAAAGGGAAAGCCCTCCCTGCACTTAGAAATAGAAATTCATAAGAAGAAACCCCAGGCCAGCTCCCTTGTCAGCCTGAGGGAACTGCAGAATTCTGATTGACACCTTTCAGAAGTCTACTCTTCAGAACTGACAGTGGCTTTTGCTGACATCTGGTCCTTCTGGGATGCTGATACTTTTATTTATAAAAATGATACTCTCGTCCCCAAATAGATCATTATTTTTAACTGGCTTGCTCCCTTTGAGGGATGCCTGAGTCTCCCAGCTTTGCTCGCTGGCACTTCAGTGTAATTCTGTAAAGGAAGGAAGGCCCCTGGCCTGTGCAGGAGCAGAGAAGAGGGACACTTGCCAGCCATTTGTAAGGTCTGAATTCTGCATTACACTCCTCCCCTTCCCTTATTGACCTTAGTCCCGGAGGAAATATATTCAATTAGTAGTAATTACCCCTTGGACTAATTCCCCTGTGAATTAGGGGAGGTGAAGTACCCAAGGACACCTTGATCCTCTCTTCCCCTCCTTCATCTAGCCTCTGTCCCTTCTCTCACCTGCAGTCTCCCTGGCTTCTTGTCTTGCAGCTGCCCAACATGTTTGGTGACCTTCGGTCCACATTTATTGCCTTGATGATTGGATCGTATGCCTCCTCAGCAGTCACCTTCCCAGGAATCAAGGTGAGGGTGTGGCCAGCCAGTTTCCAGCACATTTATTTTGTACTACTGTCTGAACAGAGCCTTCTCCCAAGACTCCTTCAACCCTTTCTGAAGAGGGAAGTAATTGCGTGTGTGGGGTTGGCCCCTTCCCACTGGGGAGGATGCACCTGGGCACCATGAGAGTAAGAAAAGAAACCCACTGGGCCATGGGGGAGGGGAAAATCAAGCATATCAATCACTACAGGATGTGACTGCAGGCTGCCTTTGCATTTCTGGGTTGGGGTAGAGAAAGGTGGTGGGTAGGTTTGTCCCCCATCCTGAATCCAACTTCAGTCTCTCCACCCCCCGGGTCTGTTGTTGTTGGGCTGTTACCATTAGCCAAAGCACTGCTCTCAGCCAAGTTGGTTCAGCTGTTTCCCTCCCAGGCAGGATTCTGAGCCCATGGGAGTCACACAGGGTCAGGATGAAGCAAACACTTCACAGTCCGTCAGCCCCAGTTCCTACTCCGAATCCTGATGTTATTACCAGGGCTTCAAAAGGGGCTTCTCCTTCCTCTGACACTAGCACTAAGTAAATCCCCTCTCCTGAGGTGTGTGGTCAGGAGGCCATAGATGAGGAGAAGCAGTCACAGATATGGGCTTGTCGCTTGAGAATTAAGGTGCTTGGAGACTCTAGGGCCAGGTATCCTGTGGACTTCTAGGGACTCGCACACTTCCAGAATGCAGAGAAGGCCACACATGCCTCCTCCTCCCGCTACCTCAGTGTATGGCTGCTGCTAGTCCCCTTCCTGGAGAGCGGGGCAGCTTCTGCCAGCACTCTGGGGACTCTCATACTGGAAATAAATTGTGATAATGACGATCGCAGCTAACATGCTTGTGCTCTGCAGGCTTTCCCCACTGCCCCTGAGCACTCTACTAATACGAATATCACAGCTGTCCAACCCCTACCACAATACCATAAGGACACAGGCCAGTCTTACACCCATTTCATAGAGGGGGAAAGTGAGGCAGCCATCTGTTCATTCTTCAAGTATTTTTTCATACCTATTATGTGTACTCTCTCTCTCCTTTTTTTTTTTTTTTTTTAGTGGGGCGGGGGAAGACAGGGACAGACAGGAAGGGAGAGAGATGAGAATCATCAACTTGTAGTTGTGACACTTGAGTTCATTCATTGCTTTCTCATAATGTGCCTTGACTAAGGGGCTCCAGCTGAGCCAGTGACCCCTTGCTCAAGCCAGCGACCTCGGGCTTCAAGCCAACGACCTTTGGACTCAAGCCAGCAATCACGGGGTCATATTTATGATCCCGTTCTCAAGCTGGTAAACCTATGCTCAAGTCAGTGTCCTCGGGGTTTCAAATCTGGATCCTCAGCATCCCAGGTCAATGCTCTATCCGTTGCGCCACCTCCTGGTCAGCCTGTGTGTACTCTTCAAGGTTCAAGGGGCTGGAAAAGCACTAGTGGACAAGGCTAGCAGGTTCCTGTTCTCAGGGAGCTACACTAACAATGGACAAGTAAATGAATCAAGACATCAGTATTCTTAGCCAGGGCTATTTACTGTGAGTCAGGGAAGGCCTCTCTAGGGAGCTGAGATACGGTTCAAGATGGAGGCACGGGGTTAATGACATGCTAGGTGAGATGGGATCACTGGGACAACTAAACACCCAGGTTGACAGGGCTTTGTGTCCTCAGGCAGCTCAGCACAGGGAGAACAGGGCTGCCATGTGACCCTTCCCTGCTGCCCAACCTGGCTTTCCTATGCAAACTCTGCCCCCCGCCCTGCCCTATCCCATTGTGCCTTTCAGGTCATCTACGACTTTGGTGCCTCCTTCATCATCATCCTCGTGGTCTGGGCCGGCTGCTCTGGGCTGGTTTTCCTCAACTGCTTCTTCAACTGGCCTCTGGAGCCCTTCCCAGGGCCAGAGGACATGGACTACTCGTAAGTGGTGTGCTGTCTGTCACCACCCTAACCGGGCTATGGCCCTGAGCGGCATTGACATACACTTTCCTGTGGCCTCCAGGGTGAAGATTAAGTTCAGTTGGCTGGGCTTTGACCACAAGATCACAGGGAAGCAGTTCTACAAGCAGGTGACCACAGTGGGGCGCCGCCTCAGCGTGGGCAGCTCCATGAGGAGTACCAAGGAGCAAGCGGCCCTGCAGGAGGGCCACAAGCTATGCCTGTCCACCGTCGACCTGGAGGTGAAGTGTCAGCCGGATGCTGCAGGTACCGACCGCCTTCCAGGTCTGCCTGGTACCTTAGCAGGGGCATCTGCACCCACACCCACACCCACTAACACCCCCAAGACAGGGAAGGGTGGCCACTTCAGATCTGGAAGCTGCTGAGGGGCTAGCTCTGGCTGAGGACTTTGTGGGTCTTATCTCACTTAATTCCCACTTCATCCCAAAAGGGCATCCACCCTGGTGTACAGACGAGCACACTAAGGGTTAGAGAGGGTAAGGGATTCACCCACCTTGTGTTACACAGCCAGGTGATCCAACTCTAGCATACACACCTTTAACCTCACTTGGGCCCATCCTTGCATTCAGCTGATTTGGTCAGCAAATCGGCCTCTCCCCACCACGTGCCAGGCCCCTGGATGGTAGGTGGGCTGTGGGCCACGGGGCTGTGGGCCTCAGTTCTCCCTGAACACCTGTGGCCTTCTCCCCGCAGCAGCCCCCTCCTTCATGCACAGCATATTCAGCCCCATTCTGCTGCTCAGCCTCGTCACCATGTGCATCACGCAGCTGCGTCTTATCTTCTACATGGGCGCCATGAACAACATCCTCAAGTTCCTGGTCGACGGTGACCAGAGCAAAGGTAGGTGGCCCCTGGACCTCGGTGCACAGCCCCGTAGGAGGGCCCCCTCCCAAGTGGTCGCCACTCCTGCCACCTGAGGTCAAGCCCACTGCCTGGCCACCTGGACAGGGTTAGGCTGGGCCCAACCAGCAGGGCCGTTCCATCACAGCCAGTCCCAGCTGTTCATTCCTGTCCTCATTAGAGTTTCCCAGTTTAGAGGGAAGGGAGGACTAAAATAACTACTTGGATTTTGGTATGAGGTGTATATTTTTCATTGCCTCCGGGGGCTGGTTGACGTGTGTTTGTGAATGAAAACATTGCATGGAACAAAGTACTCTACCTGAGGGCCCATTGAAAGCCAATCAAACCCAACTTCAAGAATCCCCTGGAGAAACCAGGGGATTGGCCTGTGGAGAGCCTGGGTTCCAAGGCACGGCCCTGGCTGTCTTGGCTGAACACTGAGCAAGGGGGCCCTCCCGCACTGGGATCTACGCCCTGAACGGGAAGCAGCACCAGGCGGAGGCTTCCTCACATGTGTAATCCAGTCGAGACTTGTTGAATCTGGTAAACAGAACTGATAACCCTCACACTCCTTTCCCAGAACAGCACAGAAGGTCTTTAGCGGATTAGAGGTTTTGATTCTACAAGGAAAGTCGGTACTTCCTCAGGGCCTGAGCTGACTCAGCTTTAGTCATCCCAGAGCGGGACAAACACATTTGGTAAATCCTTTTTATTGGCCGTCTCACTGGTGCAACTTTTTTGTTGGTTTAATTGTTTTTCCCTAGAGATTGTAAGGAATCAAATATAGTTTTTAGCCTGATCTGTGGTGGTGCAGTGGATAAAGCATTGACCTGGAACACTGAGGTTGCCGGTTTGAAATCTCAGGCTTGCCTCATCAAGGTTCATATGGGAGTTGATGCTTTCTACTCCTACCTCCCTCCCCTCCCCTCTCTTCCCCTCCCCTCCCTTCTTTCTTAAAAAAAATGAATAAAATCTAAAATCAAATACAGTTTTGAAAAGGGATGAAAGTCCAGCCCTAACGAAAGAGAAGGATGACAAAGGCACCCGGACAACACTGGTTCCACCGTGGAGAAGCATGATCATGTCCCCTTGCAAAATTTCATAATGAATGCTGACATGGTCAAGGTCCTGTTTTTTACAGGAAAAAAGAACCAATTTAGCTTTGTTGAGTCCAGTGATGTTCCCCCAAATTTCTACCACAGGAATGCTTTCATTATGTAACTCATTACAATCTGTGGACCAAACTTCGGCTGGTCTGTCATGTCTGAACACCCTCTGTTAAAAACTCTCAGGCCCAGGGAGGGGAGACACTGAAGTGTGCAGGAAAGGGTCCTCATTGGCCCTCAGAGGGCCGATCCCCCTCCTGCTGAGTTGTGGCTGCACTCAAGGTCTCTGAGAAATCTTTTACGGCCCAAGAAGAATTTTTTTCCTACTATTTCCCACATTCAAACAGTCAGTTTCAAGAAGTAGAGGAAGTTGGGCCAGGAAATTCCATCTGCAGCTGACAGGGCATTGGTTTTCCCCATCCAGCTCCTGTGAGCTGTTGTGCGTAACACCCACAGCCTTGACCATGCCCAGAGGGATGGCTTCAGGGTCAGGGAGCCAGTGGGGTGGACAGGAGACCAGCTCTGGCTGTCAGGGTGTCAGACGCTTTGCTGGGAGTTAGGATGGATTGTTTGACTTCTCTTGCCCTCAGAGTGCAACTATGACAGAGCAATGTCACTGAAGGGGCCACATGACAATAAGTTCTACCAGGTTTTCTGCACCCACACTACTTCCCCATCATAGTCCGTGGCGAGCTACAGCCTGATTCACCAGCCTGCCTGTGACAAGGCACCAACTGCACATGACCGAGGCCCCAGCAGACAGGAAAACGTCAACAGGTGCCCGTGCTGGGCCCCCTCCCACCTCCTCTGCTAGAAGCCTGGCTCGTGCTCAGCCACCCACTGGCGCTGTGAGAGTCAGGTCTAGGTAGGAAATGACATGTATGCTGGGCCCAGAGTTAGCTAGCCTGCCTCCATGTCCCATCACTCTATACTGATCACTGAGATTTCTGCTGCTCACCTTGCTTTCTTTTTCACCTTGCTTTCCTGATGCAGTCATGGCCACTGGTAAGTGGGGAGACTGTCGGGAACATTGCAACATCCCTTCCCCAGCCAGTCTCTGTTTCATGAATAAATGCTTTCCCTTGGATTCCAAACATCTCTCTTAGGCAGATCTGGGGGTGGGGTGGGGTAATCAAGTTCCAGTTTCCATTTGCCTCGAAAAAAAAATCTCCTCTTACTGGCTTAGCTGGAGCCCCCCAGTCAAGGCACATATGAAAAGCAATCAGTGAACAACTTAAGAGCTGCAAGTATGAACTGATGCTTCTTATCTCTCTCCCTTCCTATCTATCTCTCTGTCTCTCTAAAAAAAAAAAGAATCCCATCTTAATTTTAGGCTCTTGGAAGATAGAAACCCTTATCTCAGAGCCCCTGTGAGGGATGCTTTCATGCTGTATTTCTAGAGGCAGAAAACTAATGGCCAGTCTTACACAAGCCTCCATCCAGGCATTGGTAGTTTGGTTCCCAAGTCAGAGAGGTTTCCTGGAGCTTCTGGGTGAAGTCATTGTGACATATTGGAGTTTATTAGCTGTTTCTTGGAAACAAGCAGGGGATTTGGAGAAAAGAATAGGGTGCTTACCCCTTGTACCAGCTTCGATTTCAGAGGGTAAGGTCTTTGAGCTCCCCGCCAAGAACCACAGTGACGAGGGATTCTGGAAAGACCCCAGAAAGGCCTGTGGGGTCTCAGACTTTGTCTGGTATGTGCCCCAGGCCTTGTCAGGAGCCTCCTGTGACACAACCCATCTTCCTCCCCAGTTAGCCTCTACACCTCCATTTTCGGTGTGCTCCAGCTGCTCTGCCTGCTGACAGCCCCCGTCATCGGCTGCATCATGGACTGGAGGCTGAAGGAATGTGAAGATGCCTCCGAGGAGCCCGAGGAGAAAGACACCAACCAGTGCGTAGGCAGGACCTGTGCCCGGCTCTCTGCCTCCAGAGAAAGAAGCCCTCAAGTCAGATGTTAGACAAGGGCAGGGTGGGGGAGTGGTTAGGATTTAAGTCTACGGCCATACCACCCTGAACGCGCCCGATCTCGTCTGATCTCGGAAGCTAAGCAGGGTCGGGCCTGGTTAGTACTTGGATGGGAGGATTTAAAGTCAGCAGGAATGGTAAGAGGGCTTTAAGACTCGCCCAAGGCTTTTAAGACACTCATTCAGTCAGCACACATTCAGATCTATTGCTTCTTTATGGGAATTCTTTGGTAGGCTGATGTTTGGGAAACAGTGAATTAGATGAAACAAGAGAAACAAGAGGAGGGTCTGTATGCAGACACTGGATATCAAACCACTCCACTTTTACAACCACATTGAGCTCCTTACCATGAGTAGCACAATGGGTGAAAGATCTTAAAGCAGTGCTGCCTTGCCTACCAGGCTCACTCTTGGTGGGATCAGTGACCTCTTGTAACTGTAATAGGTGTTAATAGGTTGGTTCATGATCATGAGCATTAAGGTACTAGAGCCCTAATTTATGTCAGGCTTGGGCTCTTAAGATCAGAGGATGAGTTAAATGCCGTCTTCTGTGACTCCACCTTAGTATAATAAACTAGTGTTTATTGTATGAGGCGCTGTGCCAAGAACTTAATGCACAATGTCTCAGTTAAGCCTCAGCAGCTTTCTGACGTGTGTGCTAGTGTGATGCCCATTTTACAGATGGGGGAACTGAAGCTAGGAATTTGAGTAGCTTGCCTGAGGTCACATAGTGAGGAAGTGGTGGGTCTGAGACTTCTTACACATCTCTCAGCACTTGGTGTTCCTTCTTGGATGTCATACAGTTGTCCATGGGGTATCTGTGGGTGGTGAGACTAGAATCAGTAATAGTGAATTCACCTATTAATTCAAGGGAATAATTACAGAGAATGCTTTGTTATCTAGGTCAGGTCCTACAGCTAAGAGGTTATTTGTGCCCATTCCAGTTCCATCTGCTGCATATTTGTTTCTACTTCATTCCCTCCAGCTCCTCCCCAAGGGGAAATCCACTCACTCTTTTATTTGGCTTATCATATGCCCTGTTGTCAAACCCCTATAGGATTCAGGTGAAGTTGAAGCCAGTGATGAAGTGGGGCTTTGCCACATCCTAACTTGGGCACACTCTGCTCCTTCCTTCCACGTGGTTTGAGCTCCGTCTTCACTAAAGCAGTGCAGTGTGTTGAGGACCACCTCGTATCTGACCTCTCCACTGAGGTTCCTGCTCAGCACACAGTCAACAGGGCGCAGTAGGAATGTCCCTAGTGCTGGTCTAGCCCCAACAGTTCCTAAAACCTGCTTGGGTGGTCTCTTGAGTCTTGAGTTGTCCACAGGCTGTGACTCCCAGGGTCTGACTTCCCGAGAGAGCCCGTGCTCCTCCAGGGAGCCCCTAGCTCCAGTGTGTGCTCTCTGTCTCTGCAGAGGTCAGACGAAGAAGAAGCGGGACCGGCAGATCCAGAAGGTCACCAACGCCATGCGGGCTTTTGCCTTCACAAACCTGCTGCTCGTGGGCTTTGGGGTGACCTGCCTCATTCCCAACCTCCCTCTACAGGTGGGTGTTGGGAAAGGGTGAAGTAAGGGGACAGTAAGACTAAAAGATACATGATGTGTCATGAAAGCCATCAACAAAGAGCCTGACCAGGCAGTGGCACAGTGGATAGAGCATTGGACTGGGTTGTGGAGGACCCAGGTTCGAGACCCCGAGGTCGCCAGCTTGACCGCAGGCTCATCTGGTTTGAGCAAAAGCTCACCAGCTTGGACCCAAGGTCGCTGGCTTGAGCAAGGGGTTACTCGGTCTGCTGTAGCCCCACGGTCAAGGCACATATGAGAAAGCAATCAATGAACAACTAAGGTGTCACAACGAAAAACTGATGATTGATGCTTCTCATCTCTCTCCGTTTCTGTCTGTCTGTCCCTATCTATCCCTCTCGCTGACTCTCTCTGTCTCTTAAAAAAAAAAAGTCTTCAACAAAGAGAATGGTGACTTTTCATTCAATTAATTCAACCAACCAGTGTCCTTCTATTTACCAAGAGCCTCTTACCTGCCAAGCTTTGTGCTTGGTGCTGGGAGTGAGCTGTAAATGACCTTGGGATTGCCTTTCACAAAAGACTCTTCTTTAGGAAGGTATATTGTTCCTTAGTCTTTCCCCCTTTTTATTAAAAGTATTGGGGTGACACTGGTTAACACAATTATACAGGTTTCAGGTGCATAATTCTACAACACATCACCCGCACACTGTATTGTGTATTCACACCCCCCTCCCCTGCCAAAGTTAAGTCTTTGTCCATGTTCCTTTTGATTTGCATACCACAAACGCTACCGTCATACCATTTTCCAGAACTGTGTTGGGTAGCTATGTGGCTACTCATTTTGCATTGCTCAAACAGCTTAAATCTGATGTCCCAAGAAGTCTGGCTAATCTGGTGTTGATGGAAACATCTGTTCCTCAGATGCAAGAGAGCCTACAGGGTCTATACATTGTAGAGAGTGGAAAAAGATTATGATGATCACTTGGCATCTGGGTTCAAAAGCTTAATTTCATCCCACAGGTTTCTGATGCTTTTGAAACTTGACTCTTGGCAGAGATTGTGAGCAAGGTAGATTTTGTCACCTGTCTGACTCTTCCATGAAAATGTACTAGCCCCAACCCCCAAGATTATGAACTTTGAAGGGACTTGAGTGATGGCATGGCGCCCAGGGAGCTGTAGCCCAAGGTCAGATGGTATCTGGGCCAAGTCCAGGAGGAAAGCAAGAGTCCCTTCCTTTTTACAAGTGGCCTCGTGTTGAGGTACATTGGCTATCTCGGTGTGCACCACCCACGGATACGCTCATGTGACTAAGCTGACGCTATGCGTGTGGCCAGGGTGGAACATCGGAAGCTTGTACAGTTCCGGGTGGGAGTGTAGTGCCCTCCTGGTCTCCTGGTGGCCGCCCTCTCTGCAAGACTGATAGACCCTTGCCCTGACCACCCTGTCCAGTCGAGGGGTTAGTGCTTAGTGGGGACAGTTGTCTGTGCCTTTTTTTTTTTTTTTGAGTTCTCATTGAAAGAAAAGTCATGAAAAAGCAAAAAGTCATTTGAAGTGGTAAGGAGCAGCCTGCCTGCATATTTGGGCACAGCCCTCTCTCAACACTGCAGAGAGCACCTCCTGCCCCCTCCACCACCCACATTCCTGGGATCAGGTCCTCGCTGTTGAATAGGGTGGCAGGGCTGTGTATCAAGAACAAACAAAGGGTCCTCGTGGCAAAGTGGACAGCTCTCGTACCTCTCAAATCATTAACAAGTGCTTCTCAAAACTTGCGAAGCCTGCTAGCAAGCAGCCTCCTTAAAAGCACAGGTTTCCAGGCCCTAGCCAGTTGACTCAGCAGCAGAGCATCAGCCTGGCATGTGGAAGTCCAGGGTTTGATTCCCGGCCAGGGTACACAGGAGAAGCACCCATCTGCTTCTCCACCCCTCCCCCTCTCCTTCCTCTCTGTCTCTCTCTTCCCCTCTCACAGTCAACACTCTGTTGGAGCAGAGTTGGCCCGGGCGCTGAGGATGGCTCCATGGCCTCTGCCTCGGGCGCTAGATTGTATCGGGTTGCAGCAGAGCAATGCCCCAGGTGGGCGGAGCATCGCCCCCCTGGTGGGCTTGCAGGGTGGATCCCAGTCCGGCACATGCGGGAGCCTGTCTGCCTCCAGGCTTCTCACTTCAGAAAAATACAACAAAACAAAACAAAAACAAAAAAAAGCACAGGTTTCCTGGGAATGTTAGGGCCTCAGTGCCCGGGCAGGGAGACCTCTGGGAACAGTCCCCAGATCAGCAGTAGCAGGAGATCCAGCCATGAGTGACCTCTTACTTAGTGCTACTGATACATTTTTTCTTAAATTTTTATTTATTCATTTTAGAGAAGTGAAGGGGCGTAGAGAGAGACAGGGGAAGGAGCAGGAAGCATCAAATCTCATATCTGCCTTGACCAGGCAAACCCGGGGTTTTGAACCGGTGACCTCAGCGTTCCAGGTCAACGCTTTACCCACTGTGCCACCACAGGTCAGGCTCTACTGATACATATTTAACAATGGACCCTTGTTTGGGCCATGGCAGGGTGGGGTGGTAGGGCCTGATTTTAGCATTTGCCAATTTCCACTGTATATCTGCTCTAATTGTGGCTGATTTCAATCAATATGATACCACCACCTGGCCAGGTGGTGGCGCAGTGGATAGAGCGTCAGGCTGGGATGCAGAGGACCCAGGTTTAAGACCCTGAGGTCGCCAGCATGAGCATGGGCTCATCTGGTTTGAGCAAAAGCTCACCAGCTTGGACTCAAGGTCGCTGGCTTGAGCAAGGGGTTACTCATTCTGCTGTAGCCCCATGGTCAAGGCACATATGAGAAAGCAATCAATGAACAACTAGTGTCACAACGAAAAACTAATGATTGATGCTTATCATCTCTCTCTGTTCCTGTCTGTCCCTATCTATCCCTCTCTCTGACTCTGTAAAAAAAAAAAAAAATCCTGGGTTCGATTCCCGGCCAGGGCATACAGGAGAAGCGCCTATCTGCTTCTCCGCCCCTCCCCCTCTCCTTCCTCTCTGTCTCTCTCTTCCCCTCCCGCAGCCAAGGCTCCATTGGAGCAAAGTTGGCCCGGGCGCTGAGGATGGCTCTATGACCTCTGCCTCAGGCGCTAGAATGGCTCTGGTTGCGACAGAGCAATGCCTCAGATGGGCAGAGCATCGTGCCCTGGTGGGCATGCCGGGTGGATCCTGGTCAGGCGCATGCAGGAGTCTGTCTGACTGCCTCCCTATTTCCAACTTCAGAGAAATACAAAAAATATATATATATGATGCCACCAACTGTGGAGTTGGGAAGAGAATCACAGTAACACACCATCATGGTATTTCCACCATACAAAAACCTTAAGAATATACATACTATTAAAACATATTAAAATAAGTAGGAAGTGAGCAATTTTGAGTATTCCTTTTATTTTTAATATAATTTGTTTAATTATAAGTTTATAAAAGTTAAGTTTTCGTAATGACTATGTTTAACAACTGGTTCTCAATAGTTCCTGAAAATTCAGGAATTGGCCCTACAGAGCTGGTATGAGCCGACTCGTCGCCTACTCCCACTGCTCAGGACCCTGGAACTGGGGTAGGGGACAAGGTGAGGGCCCTCACAGTCTTCTGCTCACTCTCTGTTCTTCCTCCTTTAGATCCTCTCCTTCATCCTGCATACAATTGTGCGAGGATTCATCCACTCTTCTGTTGGGGGCCTGTACGCCGCCGTGTAAGTCCTGGGAACTGCATGCAGGTGGCCTGGTGACAGAGGGTGAGGGAATGACTTCAGGAAAGTTAGTCCTGAGGGGCCAGCCTGCCTTCTCAGGGTTCATTTTCTTGCATCAGGGACAGGTAACAGGGCTCCTATTGGGTGTGTCAAGGGAAGGTCATACCTGGCAGGAGCTGGGTCAGTGGGCAGACAGTTGGGTGCCCATGAGTCTTGGCATTTAACATGAAATCAGTTTTCTCAGCCAGAGTTCGTGCTCCTCTGCAGTTCATTACTGCCTCCGGGGCCGCCGCTCCCTCGAGTCCTGGGCTGCCTCCAGGTGCTCATGGGAAGGGCAGGGGTGGGTTCTGGCTGCCCAGAGCTCAGTGTTGATATTCAAATGATCATCAGCAGGGACCGTGACATGGATAACTGAGCCCAGAATGTATGACGTTTCTCTCCCATAATCCCGCAGGGCCTGCTGTCTCTACCCACAACCTCAGGCCTTGGCTAAAATGAAACCCGCTTCCTTTTCTGAGAGGCCACCCATGTATAAGGAACCACAGTGCTCTTCCTCCTTGGGCTGGGCCTTGGCTCCAAAGTTGGAACCCAAACACCATCCACTGTCTCTCTCTGACTGAAGACCAGATTGTTCCCCTCTGGGAACCCCTTCCCGCCTCTGGGGCCCCAAAGCCTGATGTTTTCTAAGATTTTTGCCAGAACTTTCTCCCCCTCCCAGCAGCATTGCATGGGGGTCATTCCAGGTCCCACCCACCCAGGCCTGGAGGAAGTTGTGGCTGCACTGGCAGGGTCTGAGAGTCCGCTGAAGGCTCTGAGGCTGCGTTTCCGTGATTACGCAATGCTCCTCTGGATGAGAGCAGGCAGAGCCGGGCCCAGCCTCCATCCTGCTCCCTTGGCCTATTTCCCAAGCTGTAGACTCCCGCGTGGTACCCGCTGGTACCACGCTTTCCGCTCAGCTCAGCCCGACACCCACAGGCCCAGGGCACACCTGGGCAGGGTGGGTCTTCCCCAGAGTCTGGGGCCTCACGTTGGTCCAAAAGAGAAATTCACTTTGCATGACAGTTCAGCAGGATGTAATCTGAACGTGGTCACCCTGCTGTTCTCTGAGGCTATTCCTGCCCCTTCTCTGGCACCAGCGCACCTGGGGCCAGGCTGAGGCCAAGGAGCATTTGGGAAGCCTGAGAGCGGCATCTTCAGCAACAGGTTCTCGATTGCCCCGGCAGGTACCCCTCCACCCAGTTTGGCAGCCTCACAGGACTACAGTCTCTGGTCAGCGCACTCTTCGCTCTCCTGCAGCAGCCTCTGTTTCTGGCCATGATGGGTCCCCTCCAAGGAGATCCTTTGTGGGTAAGAAGGGCCAGAGGGCAGCGGTTTACAGCATCTGCCCCACTCTGCTGAGCGGGAGCGGAGGGGCATTGCTCTAGGGTTTCCCAGGGCCCTGAGGACAAGCAGCTTGGGAAATTTGGTTAAGATCAAGTCAGGGTCCCCTTCTGAATGGTGGCTGGGCAGGAGGAAGAAAGTGTCCTTTCTGGACCTGGTTTGAGATAAATAGAACCTAGTTGTCACTGCCCCATCCCTGGAGATCCAGATCAGTAGGTCTGAGGTCAGGGGTTGAAGGGGGTTGGGACAGAGGGCAGGCCCTGAGGCTGCTGTGTGGCGTGCAGACAGCTGGGGAATTCTGGTGCTGGAATGTGCCCCTTCCAGCCTCTTGAACATTCCAGTTTCAGTTTTTCCTCTCTCCTCTCCCGTGACCTCCTCCCCTTTCCCAAACCTGAGTGCCAGGAAGGGTCTTAAATTGGAGTCTGCAACAGACCACAGCCCCTACCTACCTGGTCCCCTGCCCCGTGTGATGGCAACTTCCACCCCTGCCCCCCCAGGTGAACGTGGGGCTGCTCTGCCTGAGCATGCTGGGCTTCTGCCTGCCCCTCTACCTCATCTGCTACCGGCGCCAGCTGGAGAGGCAGCTGCAGCAGAAGCGGGAGAACGACAAGCTTTTCCTCAAGCTCAACGGCTCGTCCAACCAGGAGGCTTTCGTGTAGTGCCCGCCACCTCGGAACTGTGGCCTCCTGAGACCTTGCTTCAGTGACTCACCAGTGTCCTCCTCCCCACCCCAGAGGACCTCCATGCACCCCCAGGAACCTCTCCTTCACCGTGTTGGAGTCCATGTTCCCTCCCAGGGCCTTGGTCCTGCCTTGGAGCTCTGCTGTGGAAGCACAGGAGAGGGTCTGGACAAGGGATTTTCCTACTGCTGGAAGCAGGCTGCCCTGGGCTTTGCTCTGCTTCCGTTGAGGGGCCCTGGAGCCTGGAGTCTCCATGATGCCTGCAGGAGGAGCCAGGAGGACCCCTGACAGACAGGCTCTCTCCCTCAAGTATCTGGATTCTGCCTCTTGCCAAAGCAGAGGGGACTGCCGTTCCCTGCTCACCGCCTGCCCCTCGGCTGCATGCCCACCAGCCACGCCTGCCTGAGGACAAAGGCTTGCACTGTCTGCACCCCCTCACCTGGCCCCTCATCTCTTCCCCTGGTCAGTCTGAGGCTGCCTGAGAAAGGAAGGACCCGCTTCCTGTTGTTGGTGCTAACTCCTTTGTAATTCCAGCCTGTGGTGGCGTGCCCAGGGCCTGGCCTCCCGTTAGAGGCCTGTGGAGCCCCCTGTCTTAAAGCCTGGCGAGGGGGTGGAGGGCTGGAGGGCCATACTAGGCTCAGAAGCCAGAACAAAGGTGATCAGCAGCTCCTAACCTCCCTCAGGACCTAAGCGGAGAACAAGTTTCCACTGCCACCCGTCATCCAGTCTGTGGCCTGGAGAGAATTAAGGGTCACCAATAGGGTACCCCCCCCCCCACACACACACACACAGCTGTGTTTGTGGGAGTGAAAGTAAGGCTGTGGATGATAGACATGGAGGTCCAGGCCTGGCGGGGTGGTAGATAGGTGAGGGGCCTAGGGGTGTGTGGATGTGTACACGTGAGATGTGTGGGATGTGTGTGGGATGGTGGTAGGGTGTGGGCTCTGTGTATCTGCCAGTATTCTCCCAGAGCCACCCAGGAGACAGCCAGGCCTGCAGCAAGTCAGTGCCCTAGAGCCACACTGGCTCATCCTGGAGTTTGTTGGCAGCTGTGGGGCCACAGCGCCCCCTGCTGGCAGACTCCTTCCAGGGCCCTGGAGCTGTTTACACCGGAGAGGCTGTCCTCTGCCAGGCGGGCCCTGATTTACCAACAACCACCAGGACTTGCTCTCAGAATTGTATCTGGCACTTCCCAGGAGCCCAGAGAGGGGTGGGTGGATTTTTAGGTTTATAATTTTGTTTTTATTTTTATTTAGGTTTTATCAGACTCCTTTTTATAAAGCAATAAGTCTATTTTCCTCCTCTTAAGGGTTGCTCCTGCTAGCATATCAGTTAAGGGCTACACGTGCCTATTTTGAGCTTGAAGAGAAAAGACAATATAGAATTGTATACCTGAAACCTATATAATTTTAATGACCAGTGTCACCCCAATAAATTCTATTTTAAAATAAATACAAAAAAAGCAAAGGCAAGACAAGATTTTCTGCCATAGACCAGCCCCAGTCATACCCAGCTGCTCACAATTTCTCTGGATGATTGCCAGCTTGGGGGGAAGGGCCAGGAAGACGGGGCTTGTGCACACATCTTGAACGTGTGAGCCACCCTCCTGCTGCTGCTGCTGCTCAGACAAACAGGCTAATCCTGACCCCCTTTTATCCTCTGCTCAGACTTCCTGTCACTTGGTCAACTACCCTGAGGGTTCATGCTGAGTTCAAGACGTAGGGTGATCCCAGGAGAGCTTCCGGCTCAAAGAGACAGAACGGTGTTGTGGGGAATAGCAGAAAGCAGGAAGGGGCAGATCCAGGCCCAAGTTCAAGCGGTCAACATCTGAGCACCCTTAACACATCTAATCTTCCTAGGCTTCAATCCACTCAAATGCTAAACAGCAAAAAATATTTGTGTAAAAATATTTTTTGGCCCTGACCAGTTGGCTCAGCAGTAAAGCATCAGCCCAGCGTGTGGATGTCCCACATTCGATTCCTGATCAGGGCACACAAGAGAAACACCTATCTGCTTCTCCTCCCCTCCCCCTCTTCTCTCTCTCTCTCTCTCTCTCCCTCTGTCTCTCTCTCTTGCTTCCTCTCCTGCAGCCATGGCTTGGTTGGAGCAAGTTGGCTCCAGGCACTAAGGATGGCTCCATGGCCTTGCCATAGGCACTAAAATAACTCAGTTGCCAAGCAATGGAGCAGTTGCCCCAGATAGGCTGATCATTGCCCCATAAGGGGCTTGCCAGGTGGATCCCAGTTGGGGTGCATGCAGGAGTCTATCTCTCTGCCTCCCCAGTTCTCACTTTATATATTATGTTAAAAAAAATTTTTTTCAATTTTTATAAGATTTTATTTGAACCAGAACTGACAATTGCCAGGATGCAAGATCTCAAATGCTTCTAAAACATTTTTTAAAAAGAGAACAACCAGCCCTGGTCTGTTGCTCAGTTACAGCATTGTCCCGACATGCCAAGGTTGCAGGTTTGATCCCTGTCGGCACATACAAGGATCAACTAATGAATGCATAAATAAGTGGAACAACAAATCAATGTTCTCTATTTCTGACTCTCTCCTCTCTCTCTAAAGAACAATTGTTTAAAAAAAAACTTTAAAAAGAGACAGCAAGATCAACATTTCGTAAACCTTCCCTCAGAACACTAGTTATGTGAGGATTAATAGTTATACTAATTCTTTTAAAAGCTTTGTAGTCAAATTTGGGAAATGCTGAGTTAAAATCAAGCATGTTTCTTTGCAGCACTCGGCATGCTCGTGGACCTGTGGCTCTCCCAGAGGGGGTGTGGTATGCTGCGGAGGAATGGTTTTAACCATCAGAGAGCCGCCCTCCATGTGTGGCCCAATGGAGTGCTTCAGTGCCTGTTAAACATGGAGACTGTAGGTCTCGCCTCTGACCGAGAGGGAGCTTATATTTTGCTAAGCCCCACCTGGTCATCCTGGTGTCGTCGTGTTCCCGCCCCCCCAAAGTTTGAGACCCTCTGACAGAGGAGTACAATTTGGGGAAGTGTTGATTAGCAAGTGCCCTTCCAACTGGGAAAACGGGTTACAGACAAGGCCCGGGCTGAGCTGCTGCCCCTCCTATCTGCCTGCAGAGTGTGAGCACTTTGTGGAAAGAAGCAGGCATTGGTAAATGAGTTCCCGGTTGAAATAGGTCTAGGCCCACAAGAGCATGGGTCAGTTCCCACCAGCACCCATACCCCCTTGTCAGGACCGGCTTGTTAGATAGTTTACATATTTTCCTGTTTGCACTGAAGCATGATAACAAATCCAAGAGTTAAATAGTGTTATTTCTATTTTACAGTTAGAAAAATGGAGGCCCCAGGAGGGGAAATAATTCGTTCAAGATTAGAGCCCAGGGGTCGCTGGCTTGAGCAAGGGGTCACTTGCTCTGCTGTAGCCCCCCCAGTCAAGGCACATATGAGAAAGCAATCAACAAACAACTAAAATGCTGCAATGAAGAGTTGATGCTTCTCATCTCTCTCCCTTCCTGTCTGTCTCTATCTGTCCTCTCCTCTCTGTCAAAAAAAAAAAAAAAAAAAAAGATTAGAGCCAGGGCTTGCATATGGGTCTTACCATCATGAGAGCAACCAAAGAAAACCCTCCAGACCAGGACATTCCTTTGGGACTGATAGCCCCAGGGAAGCCGGGAGGCAATAGCTTGTAAAAGGGAAACAAACCTAGGTACCACTTTCTTGGAGCCAAGAGATTCCTCTGGAAATGGAATACCTCTACTCAGTGGGGTTATCGTGGCCCTGGAGGCAGATAGAGTCTTGAGGAAGCAATTCTCTAGTCACTCCAACCCTTGAGAGGAGTGCCTTGGAATGGGAAGGGGACCATTGGCTGATCAAAGGCAGAGAACAAGTGGCCACGGCCCTCCATCTTCCTCTTTGTTCGCAGGCTCCTGGTGGGAAGGAGCAGGAAATGATGCCCAACCAGTGGTTTCAATCAGAATGAGGAAGGAAGCTGGGCCGGTCTTAGGAACACTGCCAGGAACCCCTCTTCCCTCTAGTTTCCCTAGACTCAGGTCTAGATGTTCCCTTGTTGGCTTCTTCCACACCCTCCTGGTCTCTGCCTGCAGCCCCTGCTGCCTGGACCTGTACTCGGGAAGGTGCCAGCCCTCCCAGAGGCCAAAGATAGGGTTGCAGGTGCCTTTCTGGTTTTCTCCATCTCCTTTCCTCTCTTGTACCCAGTATCAACCAGGTCCAGACAACTTCTGCTAAGCCCTCCTCATCCTGGCCCTGGGCTGTGCAGTCTGTGGGGGGCCTCACACTGCCCTGGGCCCCAAGGACACTGAAAATGGGGGAACGTCCAGTATTCAGGGTACAAGTGCAGGACTCTCAGACAACAGCAGAACACATTCAGCCCTGTGAGGTTTTTGCTGTACTTGTGTATCAGCCTGAGGGCAGAATCTGAGCAGATATGCAACTGGGGTGGGTAATGGGAGGTGGGGTCCGGCTGAGGGCATCCTAGGCATGGGGAGGGACTTCTGTCAGCTTGGAAATCTCAACAGGATTGAGCTTCAGGGGCTGTTTCAGCAACAGCTCCCTCAGGAGGATATTATGATGGCTTCTCCTGGGTTCTTGGGACAGTGAGGCGCCTTATCTGTTCCAATAACCAGAGGCCCAGCTCCAAGGCGGTAGCCCCTTTTCCCCAACTATAGATTGTGGGATTATGAGGATGGGGAGCCCAGGACCCCCACAGTGAGGGGGTTGGTTTTTCACAAGCTACAGCCTCCCCTGGGGTTGGGTGGTCAGGGTAAGCCTGTTTGCCCCCCTGTCCTAACTCACCCCAATCCCTGGGGTAAGGACAGAGCTCCCCAAATGTCATGAAGGAGAAGCAGCATCGTGCATGGGGGTGGCCTGCCAGCATGGAGCTCCCACTGTGTTCCTTGGTCTCTGCAGACAGCATGCCCCGGGCTCTGAGGTCAGTCACTCCCAGTCTCCTGGGTGGATGCCAGACTGCACTGGGGCACCTGGCAGCTCCCACTTCCCCTTCCCAGAGTAGGGCTCCATCTCCCATGCTGAGGGGAAGAGTAGAGATTAAAGGCCCTGCCACACATACCATGTCAATGACCTTAGGCAAGTCTTGAGCCTGTTTCCTGATCTGTAAAGTGGAGATAATACCCTCATGGTGAGGCTTGGCGAACACACATAAAGCATTTGCACAGTACTATACCTGGCACTTACTTAATAGGCACTTAACAAGTGACAGCATTGTTTGTATGACCCTGGAAGAGTGCAGATAGCACAGGAAACGAAGGCCACCCCTACTCCTCTACTCCCACCAGTATAATAGGACACCTACTTTAGGCAGCTCTGACCAGGACAATCTCATGGCCGCGTAAAGGAAGTGGAGTCTATTTCTGCTGACCCTACCCCTCTCAGAACCCCTCTGTAAGCAAAAAGCCTTAAGAAATTGTTCCCTTGTTCATTTATATGTCTTTCACATTTTGATAAGAGACTTAGCCAAAAGGCTTCTCAAAGCAATCTCTAAGTGGTAAATATTCAGGCACTCTGACAGGTTTATGTTGGGGGGGGTGACTCAGATCACAGCATGTAGGTAGCACCTCCATACCACTTCCTTGTCAAACTGCTTGGCTGTGCCTGTGTGTGTGTGTGTGTGTGTGTGTGTGTGTGTGTGTATACACATGTGCATGCATGTGTTGAGGTATGAGATGTATTACTGCCATGTCAGGTGTGAATGTGTTTAGAGGAGTGTGTAGGAGCTTGTCTGTGTGCCTCTCTATCTGGATGGAGAAGAGGGAGAGGGTCTTGCCTCACTAAGTCCCTTTCTGTTGCTGGAAAGACTGAGGCAGGCCCCATCCAAGGACCCAGCCCAGGCTCTCGGAATTGTGCCTGACAGGGTAGTCTGTTCCCTGTGTTACCTGGGGTCAGTACAGTGCCACTGATGACCTGGAAGCTGACTTCCTGCCCCTTTGCTGTTTCTAGCACCGCTTACTTCCTGGCACACAGTAAGCACTCAATAAATGTATGCTGAGAATGACAAGAACTGCTTCCTCCTCGGCTCCTGTGTTTCTTTCTCCCACAGTCACACATCCCCTTGCTCCTTGTCTCTTGCTCAGATTCCCTATATCTTACCTGAAATGTGCTCCACGGCCCCCACCTCTCCCTTGTGCTGCATCCACCATGGCCCCAGCTTTGCTGGTTTGGCCTCTGCATGCCATTTGAAGAAATGGCGCCCTGGCCAGATAGCTCAGTTGGTTAGAGCATCGTCCAGACAAGATAATCTGGACATGTTTTCTTTGAATATATGTACCCTGGTTTATTGATGTCACCCCATTAACATGAATAAAAATTTATTTATTTATTTATTTATTTAGGATCTTTTTTTTTTTTTTTTTTTTTTTTTAGAGAGGCAGAGATAGACAGGGACAGACAGACAGGAACGGAGAGAGATAAGAAGCATCAATCATCAGTTTCTCGTTGCGCATTGCGACTTCTTAATTGTTCATTGATTGCTTTCTCACATGTGCCTTGACCGTGGGCCTTCAGCAGACCGAGTAACCCCCTGCTGGAGCCAGCGACCTTGGGTCCAAGCTAGTGAGCTCTTTGCTCAAGCCAGATGAGCCCGCGCTCAAGCTGGCGACCTTGGGGTCTCGAACCTGGGTCCTTCCGCATCCCAGTCCGATGCTCTATCCACTGCGCCACCACCTGGTCAGGCAATAAAAATTTATTTTAGCCCTGGCCGGTTGGCTCAGCGGTAGAGCGTCGGCCTAGCGTGCGGAGGACCCGGGTTCGATTCCCGGCCAGGGCACATAGGAGAAGCGCCCATTTGCTTCTCCACCCCTCCGCTGCGCTTTCCTCTCTGTCTCTCTCTTCCCCTCCCGCAGCCAAGGCTCCATTGGAGCAAAGATGGCCCGGGCGCTGGGCATGGCTCTGTGGCCTCTGCCTCAGGCGCTAGAGTGGCTCTGGTCGCAATATGGCGACGCCCAGGATGGGCAGAGCACCGCCCCTGGTGGGCGTGCCGGGTGGATCCCGTCGGGCGCATGCGGGAGTCTGTCTGACTGTCTCTCCCTGTTTCCAGCTTCAGAAAAATGAAAAAAAATAAAAAAAAAAAAAAATTTATTTTAAAAAAAAGTGGGGAAGGGATAAGTAGGGGGCCTTTTCAGTGGGAAGTGGGAAGATAAGTCTGCTTGTGAATTCTCATTCTAGGGGAGGGAGATCATCCTTGCCCCCCTTTTTTTGTGTGTGTGGCAGAGACAGAGTCAGAGAGAGGGACAGACAGGAAGGGAGAGATGAGAAACACCAATTTTTCATTGCGGCTCCCTAGTTCATTGATTGATTTCTCATATGTGCCTTGACCGCGGGCCTTCAGCAGACCGAGTAACCCCTTGCTGGAGCCATCGAACTTGGGTCAAACTGGTGAGCCTTGCTCAAACCAGATGAGGCCGCGCTCAAGCTGGCGACCTCAGGGTCTCGAACCTGGGTCCTCCACATCCCAGTCCAACACTCTATTCACTAGGCCACTGCCTGGTTAGGCCCTTGCCCCTTTTCTTTGGTCCTAAGGCAGTGGTTGTGAGCAGGACTGCTCCTTCCCACCAAGCTGGCTACCCTCCTGTCAGGACCCTGGTCAGTGTCAACAGGAGGGAGAGAGCAACTGGGCCCCCCAGAGTTGCCCCAGGGAGACCCTCACTACCAGGAAGGGGAGGGGTGGCCTGATTATCAGAGGCCTGGCCCCTGACCCAGCTGAGGTGGGGGAGGGCTTAAGGCACAGGGGAGGGATGCAGATGGCCTTGGGGCTAGCTGGGGAAGGGATGAGCAGTGTTTCCCTGCACAGTAGCCGGGGCAGATAGATGCTAGATGGATGTCCTACTTGTCAGGACCGCAAACTCAGAAGTGGGAGCTCTGCCACTTCCTTTGTTGTAACCTTTCGTTTTCCTGTGTTTGATCGAGACAGCACAAAAAATGAAGAGTCACAGCATAAATTCTGTGCTGCTACAGGGGCAGCTAGACCTTGACCTCTGAGGAATTGGTGGGGACTCTGGAAACCTGGAGGCCACAACCCCCATCTCCGGGGACAGCCTTCGCACAGCTCCAACCAATTATGGCCATGTGGGAATGGGCCCAGTGGTGTTAGATCTTCTGATTTGTTTCAAAAGAAACTAGAAATCCTGAGTTTTATATAAAATATTCCCATTTAAAATTTTTTTTTATTTATTTTTATATTTTTTACAGAGACAGAGAAAGAGAGAGAGGGATAGACAGGGACAGACAGGAACGGAGAGATGAGAAGCATCAATCATTAGCTTTTCGTTGCGCTTTGCGACACCTTAGTTGTTCATTGATTGCTTTCTCATATGTGCCTTGACCGCAGGCCTTCAGCAGACTGAGTAACGCCTTGCTCGAGCTAGCGACTTTGGGTCCAAGCTGGTGAGCTTTGCTCAAACGAGATGAGCCCATGCTCAAGCTGGCAACCTCGGGGTCTTGAACCTGGGTCCTCGGCATCCCAGTCTGAAGCTCTATCCACTGCGCCACCGCCTGGTCAGGCTATCCTCATTTTTAAATGTTGACTTCAAAATTTTTGTTTAGCGAGGCTGGGAGGACGCCCATCACTTTTCCTTCCCCCTCTTCCCTCTCAGGTGTGCATCTCTTAAACTCTGCAGCCAGGGGAGCAGTGGGCAGCAGCAGCTCATCCCAGGCTAACCCCCTGAACCTGTCTCCAAGGCCCCTTTTCTCTGATTTCTAGAGAGCCAAAGCAGCCCCACCTGGGCTGTCTCCTGTTGCTTCTTCTGCCCTAAGAGCTCTTCCTTGTTTCACTATCCCCAGCTTTAATAAATGTTCTCTCAAAATTATATATATATACAGCTGCTCAAATAGCCTTTAATCCTAGACAGGCCAAACGCTGTCAGAGGTAGAGGGGGAGAAGCAGAGATAAAATGCCACCTCCTCTGGGTGCCCAGAGCACCTGCTATCTATTTCCTTGATACCAGCAGATGTTATATTTGTCTTGCATTAGTTTGTGGCCCTACATGGGCTGGAACCTTTTTCTTTTTACTTGTGTCTCCCCCATCCTGGTGCATAATGAATATTACTGAGTCTGGCTTCTAGAGTGGCTACGGTCCCTATTTAGGGACATGGAACTGTCAGGCAAAGCTCAAGGCAGAGCCAGCTCACCCTCATGGGCTTGAGTCCCTGACTGCAGCTTGTCCTGGCCAACACACTCCTGTGTCAAGTGAAATGAGCTGGGCAGCCAGGGTCACGTGTTTGATTGTCTGGTGTCTGTCTCCCCACTAGAACAAATGTTCCTTGAGAGCTGGCACATGCTCTGCCTTGGTCACTGTAATACCTCCAGTGCCTCAAACGGTACCGGCGTGGAAGAGTTGCTCAGTAAATATTTGGAGGATGAAATTCTTAAAAAGAAAGACAAATCAAATGAAAAGAGGCTGAAACAGACTGAGACAGAAGCTGGGAGAAGAGCATGCTCTCAGCAGCCAGGAAGAACAGAGCAGAAGATGGAAAGAGTGAAACACAGTCTCCCCTAGATACCCAGAGATGGGTTACAGGCGTGTCTGTGATCAAGGCAGTAATGAGGGCCAGCCAGCCAGGAGAAACCATCCAGGGGCCAGAATCATGAGATGCACAGACACCAAGACAAAAAAATCAAGAGAGAGAAAACAAGACAGAACAGAGAACAGACAGATACGGGGAAAGGAGGCAGCTACAAAGAGAAGATGAAAGAGACACAGGTTGCAGAGTGAGGAAGACTGACGACAGGCGTGGGGAGAGACAGGGAGGGAGTAAAGAGAGAAATGCAAAGGGACAGAGGAGAGATAAGAGACATTGAAGACAGAAAGATACAAAAACACAGACACAGAGGCGAGATATAGAGACAAAGACAGAGAGAGTGAGGAGAGCTGGAGAGGGAGCTAGAGAGATGGAGAGAAGATAGAGAAGTACAGACAGAGATAGAGAGAGGGAGGGAGACAAGGAAAGGGAGACACGAGAGCCAGAAAGATCCCTGACAGTGGAGATGACCCTCTTTCTTTTTAAGCCTGGAGCATGAGAAATATCTTTGAGAGGCAGCAATGTCCATCCCCCCTTCCTCACAACACCCTCCCCCCAACAATAATAATATGGGAATGTGCCACATACTGCACAAAATGGATCTACTTACATTGTCTCAAAGCAGGCACATTGATTCCCAGCAAACCCACAGGGCAGACATGATCATTGCCCCATTTCACAGATGAAGAAGCTGAGGCACAGAGAGGTTCAGTAACTTGTACAAGGTCACCCAAGGGGCAAGTGGTAGGTCTGGGATTCCACGGCATCAGGCAGCAGGGCTCTTTTTCTGCAGTGGGGCTGTAAGGAACAGTAGGAGAGTGCTGTGGCCCTACACAGAAGGGCTCACTCCTATGCACACCTGAAGTAAAGCTGGATAGAGTAAGAGATATAAGAAACGGAACAGTGGATAGAGCATCGGACTGGGATATGGAGGACCCAGGTTGGAGACCCCGAGGTCTCGAGCTAGCTTGAGTACAGGCTCATCGGGTTTGAGCAAGGCTCACTAGCTTGAGCCCAAGGTCGCTGGCTCGAGCAAGGGGTCACTCGGTCTGCTGTAGCCCCCCAGTCAAGGCATATATGAGAAAAAAATCAATGGACAACTAAGGAACCTCAACAAAGAATTGATGTTTCTCAACTCTCTCCTTTCCTGTCTGTCTGTCCCTCTCTCTGACTCTATCTCTGCCACACAAAAGAAACCCAAAAACAAACAAACAAAACAAACAGAACAATTAGGCTCTGGCCTGGTAGCTCAGTTGGTTAGAGCGTCGTCTTGATATGCCAAGGTTGCAGGTTTCATCCCGGGACAGGGAGCGTATAAGAATCAACCAATGAGCCTGACCAGGCGGTGGCACAGTGGATAGAGCGTTGGACTGGGATGCGGAGGACCCAGGTTGAGCCTCGAGGTTGCCAGCTTGAGTGCAGGCTCATCTGGTTTGAGCTAAAGCTCACCAGCTTGAACCCAAGGTCGCTGGCTTGAGCAAGGGGTTACTCGGTTTGCTGTAGCCCCACGGTCAAGGCACATATGAGAAAGTAATCAATGAACAACTAAAGTGCCACAACAAAAAACTAATGATTGATGCTTCTCATCTCTCTCCATTCCTGTCTGTCTGTCCCTCTCTATCCCTCTCTCTGTCTCCGTAAAAAAAAAAAAAAAAAAAAAAATTAACCAATGAATGCATAAATAAGTGGAACAGCAAATCGACGTCTCTCTCTAAAAATAATTTATTATTTTTTTCAAAAATTTTTAAAGACTTTATTTTAGGAGAGAGAGAGAGAGAGAGAGAGAGAGAGAGAGAGAGAAAAGGCGGGAGGAGCGGGAAACATCAACTCCCGTATATGCCTTGACCGGGCAAGCCCAGGGTTTCAAACTGGCGGCCTCAGTGTTCCAGGTCGACACTTTATCCCCTGCTCCACCACAGGTCAGGCAAGAGTTTTTAAAACATGCAATACCAGCCCTGGCCGGATGGCTCAGTGGTAGAGCGTCGGCCCAGCATGCAGGAGTCCCGGGTTCAATTCCTGGCCAGGGCACACAGGAGAAGCGCCCATCTGCTTCTCCACCCCTCCCCCTCTCCTTCCTCTCTGCCTCTCTCTTCCCCTCCCACAGCCGAGGCTCCATTGGAGCAAAGTTGGCCCGGGCACTGAGGATGGCTCCATGGCCTCTGCCTCAGGCGCTAGAATGGCTCTGGTCGCAACAGAGCAACACCCCAGATGGGCAGAGCATCGCCCCCTGGTGGGCATGCCGGGTGGATCCCAGTCAGGCGCATGCGGGAGTCTGTCTGACTGCCTCCCTGTGTCCAACTTCAGAAAAATACAAAAAAAAAAAAAAAATTGAATAAAGCCTTAAAAAAAAAACAAAAAAAGAAGTAAAATCAGCAAGACTTGTTGACTAATTGGCTGAGAAGGTAAGAGGGAGAAGGTTTCTGGCCTGGGAGCATAAGTGGACAGTACTACCTTTAGGAAAACACAAAAAGAGCAGATTTGCACTGGGGAAACAGTGACTCCAGTGATGGACTTAAGGGGCACCCAGGTGATGGTTGCTGGACTGCCCAAGATAGGGACTTGGAAAGGGAGGGTGCTGTTAAGTCACGACTGGTGCCCCAGGACAGCCCTGAGTATTGCACACATTGGCCACTCATTCATTAAATCCTAGAGCGGGAACAGGGATTGCCCCAGAGATCTCAATCCAGGCCCTGGGAAAGAAGGCCAACAGAGGAGATATTATGACCCAAAGTCCAAGATTAAGTGAATGGCCCGGTCCCCTGACCCTCCCAGTGCAGGGTTGTTGTTTTTTCCCCCCACATAATATCAATGAATAGTTATTTAACAACTGCTGTTTGCTGGCTCTCTCCAGTAAGTAACTAAACCCTACCATTTGGGACCTTGCAGTTTAGTTGGGCGAACTATATATTTACTCATTCAATCAATAAATATTGATCGAGCTCCTGGCCCTGTCCTAAGCTTCTTTCTAGGCACTCAGGATACAAGGGTGATCAAGAAAAATGACATCTTCCCTTGTTCAGTAGGGAGAAGCAGAATATAAACAAATACGGAATTATCTTTAAGTTGTAGTAAATGTTATAAAGAGGCCGAACAAGGTGACTGTGGGCCATGGCAGGCACTATTAATTGAGTGGTCTGGGAAGAGTCTTGGAGGAGGCAATGTTTAGACAAAGACTTTAATAAGTAGAGGAATTGTTGCTAGGCTGGCTCTTAGTTAATAAGAGTTGAGTCCAGGGAGTTTGAAAGACTATGCTGGCCACTATGGGAAATAAAAGGCAAAACAACAAACAAAATCCCTGAGAACCAGCCTCTGCTCTAGAGGAACTAACTCATGGAGAGTAGGCCTTGCACTTGCAGAAAACTGTAACTAGTGACTTGAGAGTTAGCTTTCTTTTTTTTTTTTTTGAGAGCTTTTTTTTTTAAATTTTTTATTTATTCATTTTTAGAGAAGAGAGAGAGAGACAGAGAGAGAGAGAAGGGGGGAGGAGCTGGAAGCATCAACTCCCATATGTGCCTTGACCAGGCAAGCCCAGGGTTTCGAACCGGCAACCTCAGCATTTCCAGGTCGACGCTTTATCCACTGCGCCACCACAGGTCAGGCCGAGAGTTAGCTTTCAATAAAGGTGAATGTGTGTGACACAAAGGACAGTGCTAGGAGATAGAGAAACCTCCTGGGCTGGAGAGGTGTAGGAAGCATTAGTGACAAGGGAGATTTGAGCCATATTTGGCTAGAAAGAGCTACAGGCATCTTCAGAGGGAAACTAGCTTATGCAAAGGCACAGAGGCAGGATTCTAGAGGATGGAATCTGGGGGATGGGAGGCCAGAGAAGAGCCTCTGGTTAGAGCAGCAATTTTCAACCTTTTAAATCTCACGGCACACATAAACTAATTTCTAAAATTCTGCAGCACAACCAAAAAAATTTTTTTGCTGATCTGACAAAAAAAATAGGTGTCATTCTGATTCATTCACACCGTACAGCTATTGTTGTGTTGGCTGTAGCTATTTTTTTAATTTCACAATCGGAAAAGAGGTCAGTACCTAAATAGTCAGGTATTGCATGTTTATTTATTTTTTATTTTTTTATTTTTTCCTGAGGTTGGAAACTGGAGGCAGACTCCCGCATGCGCCCGACCAGGATCCACCCGTCATGCCCACCAGGGGGCGATGCTCTGTTGCGACCAGAGCCATTCTAGTGCCTGAGGCAGAGGCCATGGAGCCATCCTCAGCGCCCGGGCCAACTTTGCTCCAATGGAGCCTTGGCTGTGGGAGGGGAAGAGAGAGGCAGAGAGGAAGGAGAGGGGGAGGGGTGGAGAAGCAGATGGGCGCTTCTCCTGTGTGCCCTGGCCAGGAATCGAACCCGGAACTCCTACACGCCAGGCTGACACTCCACTACTGAGCCAACCGGCCAGGGCCTCAATTTTTTTAATTCAATATTTTTTTATCTTTTTATTTATTTATTTACAGAGACATAGAGAGAGTCAGAGAGAGGGATAGATAGGGACAGACAGTCAGGAATGAAGAGAGATGAGAAGCATCAATCATCAGTTTTTTGTTACAACACCTTAGTTGTTCATTGATTGCTTTCTCATATGTGCCTTGACCGTGGGCCTTCAGCAGACCGAGTAACCCCTTGCTGGAGCCAGCGACCTTGGGTCCAAGCTGGTGAACTTTGCTCAAACCAGATGAGCTCGCGCTCAAGCTGGTGAACTCGGGATCTTGAACCTCGGTGTTTCGCATCCCTGTCTGATGCTCTATCCACTGTGCCATCGCCTGGTCAGGTCAATTTTTTTTTTTTTTTTTTTTTTTTTAGAGAGGAGAGAGAGAGAGAGAGAGAGAGAGAGAGCGCGGGAGAGAGAGGGAGAGAAGGGGGAGGAGCAGGAAACGTCAATTCTCACATGTGCCTGGACCAGGCAAGCCCAGGGTTTTAATCCAGAGACCTCAGTGTTCCAGGTCAACGCTTTTTCCCACTCCTTCCCACCACTATCTTTCTCAGTCTGTCTTTGCCTGGATTTCTGCAGAGGCCTCCTAACTAGCCTCCCTGCCTCTACTCTGCCCCACTCCATCCCCTCTCCATCCAGCCATCAGAGTAAGCCTTCCAACACCAAACCTGCTTAAAACCCTTAAATGTGCTAACAAATGAATGTTTCTCCCACTCTCTCTCTTGTCCTCTCTGTCTCTCTAAAAATCAAAATCATTTTTTTTTAAAAAAAGGTAAAAAACCCCACAAAACCTTAAATGCCCGTCTGTGCTTTTTGAATGGACTTCAAACACCTTATCATCACCCATCTGGCCCCAGCCCACCCCGCCTACAGCTCTCAGCTCCCAAATGTCATGCCCCAGTCACTTTTTTTTTTTTTGCTTTTGGATTTTTTTTTTAATTTATTCATTTTAGAAAGGAGAGAAAGAGGGAGAGGAGAGAGAGACAGAGAGAGAGAAGGGGGGAGGAGCAAGAAGCATCAACTCCCATATGTGCCTTGACCAGGCAAGCCCAGGGTTTCGAACCGGCAACCTCAGCATTTTCAGGTCGACGCTTTATTCACTGAGCCACCACAGGTCAGGCACCCCAGTCACTTCTTTCAGTCCCCCAAATGCACCTTCGCATTCACTGTGTAAGTGACTCCCCTCCCAGCCTCCTACAGATCTCAGTTTAGAAACTCTTCCTCCAGGATGTCTCGGCTGACAACGTTTCCTGCTGTAATCCCAACAAACCTGTGTTTCACCTCTCATGGCCCTTTTTCATTCTTACTGCCTGGCTTCATCTTCTCCCCCCCCCCCCCCCCTTCTCAAATCCTTGGTCTTTGCCTTGTTCACTTTCTCAACAAAAGCACAGGTTTGGGTACACAGCAGGCACTTAGCAAACACTAACTGTATTTGCTGTATTTGTAAAGCGATGAATGGCTTTACATTAAAATTGCCGGGTGAAAATCTCGGCCCCATCACATGCTAGCTTTGGACTTGAACAAGTCTCTTAACCTCTGTCTCTTTCTTCTGACCTGTAAACGGGGATAATAATAGTACCATTTTGGTAGTGTTGTTCTGAGGAGTCAAGCACTTAGGAGAGCGCTTGCACGTAAATGTTAATATATTTTTTGACACAACCTGTTCCTAGATCTCAGCCCACCCCACTGGGGGCCCAAGTACATAGGCGCATCTGCCCTGGCTGAAGAACTGTTACACCTCGGCGTCAGCTCAGCCTACAAGCGGGCTCCTGTCCACGCCCCGCAGCCCACCTGGGACTCCGACACCGTGGCCCATTTAAGGACCGGAGGGCACCGGCCGGAGAAGACTCCGCCTCCGCGCTGAGGTCAGCGCGCACCGCTGCGTGTGACGCTCCGGTTGCCGCAGAGACGCCCCGCCCCCGCGCGGTTCTGCGGAACCGGACCCCTGGGCGGCGTCGGCAGCGGCGCGGGAGGCGGTGAGGCCGGGGCACGGAGCCGGCTCAGCGACCGCAGCGAGAGCGGCGGGGACGGAGCAGACCACGACGAAGACGCACAGGCAGCCGGGCCGGGCCGGGCCACGGGGAGAGCGGCCGCCGGGAAGCGGGCGGGAAGCCGGGCGGGCAGCGGGCAGCCGCCGAGCCGCGAAGCGACATGGTGCTGCTCAAGGAGTAGTGAGTGTCCGACCGGGTGCGGAAGCGAGGAGGAAGGCAGAGTCGAGGATGACGACCAGGAAGGCTGATGGCCTGGCGGAGGGGATGCAGCGCCGACGGGGCCCGAGGGCATGGAGAGCGCTGGATGGGCTGTTGGGCGGCCCGGCAGGGGCAGAGGGGACTGTGAGGGCCGGACAGGGCCTGAGGAGGGGCCAGCAGGAATAGAGAGAGACGGACAGCACCTGAGGTGAGGTCCAAGGGGCAGTGAGGGCCGAATAGGCCTGAAGAGAGGCCGAGGGTTCAATGAGGACCCGGCAGGGCTTGACAAGGGGTCAAGGGGACAGTGAGAGCTGGACAGGGCATGAGAGGCTCAGGGGATTGAGAGCCCTGGATGAGATGTGGGGTGGTTCTACAGTGGGGGCTAGCTGAGTGGCCGAGAGGACCTGTGGGAGAAGGAGGAGTTGTCTGAGGGGCTGAGGAACAGTTAGACAAGGGCAGGCAGGGTCAGGGAGCTAGCCAGTGGTGGGGAGGGGCTTGGGACATGCACAGTGCTAAGGGGCTCCATAGATCAGATAAGACAATCTCAGGAATGGAGTTGAGATGATGGGAGGAGTGCTGAGGGGAACCTTAGACAGGAGGGGAAAGATTGTAATAAGTGGATAAAGGAAAAGGACTAGGGTCAGGCTTAGGTGATGGGTGACGGGTCTAAGGACCTACCCCTAAGGTGGCGTGACATGTGGTACCCAAGTGGTAGGTACAGAAGAGGAGGTATGGGCGGGGGAGCTTAAGATGATTGCTTGGAACTCAGGGACACTTGGGTAGGAGTCCAGAAAATATTGGGCAAGGGCCAAAGTGATATGTGGGAATGATAGAGAGGGCTAGGATGATACCAGGGTAGAGAACAGTTTGGAAAGAGTTTGTGAATAAATATAAGAATCGTTTGAGTGGGGGAGGAAACAGGGACAGCCTATTTCTAGGGAATTCTCAGCCTTGGTGCAAAGAGATGGGGAAATTGCTTTGAGGAACTGAAGAGGTAATAAGGCCATTAATTGGGAAAAGACAATGAAGGGTGAGGGAGTTCTTTTTTTGTGTGTATGCGTAAGGGAGTTCTTGATTAGTGAGGAGGGGTGGGAAACGAGTGATTTCTGGGAGGAGTTGCAGGAAGATTGGCTTCCTCCTGAGGTCCAGGGGATTGGATGATAGGTGGGGATGTTTGGATTGCTGAATTTTTCAAAAGCAAGATGACCCATCCCTGAAGCTCATGGTTCCAAGAAACATCTCAGGGCTTTTTTTTTTTTTCCAAAGAGGAGAGGTTGGTTTTGTGTGTGTGGCACTTAGAGTAAAACTGTGCTTCCCTGGAGGGAAGGGCAAGTGGACAGCATTGGGCTAGAAACCTAGGAATTCTGGAAGTGAGAGATGTCCAAGTAGAGAGCAACTGGTGGAACTCACTTGGTAGCCAGGCGAGTGTGCAGAAGGCTAATACCATTTTGTCAGTAAAGGCACTTTACTCCATCAGACTTGCTCCTTGGAGATGTTTAGGACATTTAGGACATAGTAGAGCTTTGGTTACAAAGGGAGGAGAAACTCAGATGTCATCCCAGCTTGATACCTTATCTAAAAAGTATTATTTTGAAGCCCTCTTTTATTTCTTGACATTCAGTCTGATGTTGACTCAGCCAGAGTTCAGAGCTTTATGTGGTGAGGAGGCAGAACCTTAGGATGCCAACAGGAGGTGCACTTTGGATTCTAATCTTAAGTGCCCAGAAATCAGGCTTTTCCCATTCTCCTGATTCTTTTTTCTATTCCCAGATGAATCCAAGAATCTGTAGAAGCCTGTAGTTTTGTAAAGAAGGTCAGGCAGGGATGGGAAGGGACCTTCAGGAGAGATCTGAGTGAGTTTTGAAGAGAGGCTCTCCCTTCCCATTCTTTGTTCTCCTCCCTTGAAGCCTGCTAGGGAAAGGTCCAAGGTGCCGAGGATGTAGAGCCTGCCTGGCATGTACGTTTCCTTCCTTCCTGCCTGCCTTGTGCCTTGTGTGTGCATCCCTGGGAGGGGGATGCAGATGGGGGCATCTTAGACATTTGGCTGTGGCTGCAGCACTGCAGCTCTGGGAAGGGTGTGAGTGAAGGTCACACTGAAGTGAGCATAGCTCCAGTCTCAGCCCAGCACTGCCTCTGTGGCCTTTTCCTTTGGAATTGCACCCTATTGCTGCTAGAGTGCTTTTGCTCCCAAGGAGTCAGGGAGAAATGTCCGGCTGTGCAGCTGTAATGTAAGCAGCCCCAGAGCATCCTGTCAGGAACTGCCTGATGCCCTTCTCCTGTGTGTGTGTGTGTGGGGGGGGGGGGGGCGCGCTTAGTATCCGTCCAGGGTTGTTTCTGTTGATTTTTCTGACACTTCCTCTAACAGGATTCTCCTTGGTTTTATTTCTGCAAATTCTTGGATGTGATATTTAATGCTGTTCTTGAAGATAAAAGGCTGATTGTTTTCTAGGAAGTTTCTACTGAGGGTGCTGAAATTGTGGCCTCCAAGTTGGAAGTATTTTCTGCCTCGTTGGCTTTTCTAATGGGAGGAGAGCATTAGTAGCAGCATCCAATAACCTGCAGAATTTACGTTATTTGAGTCATTCTGGAGGAGGGGAGTTGTTAGCAGGCAGTAAAGACGTGGAGCCCATTTTGTTTTTCCTGCTACTTTTCTGCCTGGTACTTTGCCTGTAGTATGTTGTTTTTCTCAGACCCCTCTTTGTTCTTCTTGCTACCTGGGGGACCTTTGTGGAACTAGAAAATAGTGAGTGGACTATTTACCAGCCTGGAGCAAGGATCCTGATTGGTGGAGCCACTGCATAGGACAGAGGACATAACAGCTTATGCTTCACCAAGCATGCAAGACACAGGAGGCTCCAGGGGCTTCCAGCTAGGGTCTGGGAACTGACATCTCAGATTAGAAACTGGCTTGATTTGTATGAATACAAACAAACATTTTTGTATCAGCCCTCTGACCTCACAGCTTTGAACTGGGGATTGGCGGTTGGTCTGCATCACAAATACATGCCCACCTGGAGGAGTGTCACTAGCCATCACACCGATGCAGAGTTCTGAACAGTGTGGGGACTTTGCTGGCAATGGCTTCTCTGTCAGGTTTATGGTGGTACCTCCAATAATTGGTGGTCATTGAAATGGAGAAGGAAAGACAGTGATCAGTTGGAGTGCCTTTGGACAGTTTCTGGAGATTAGGACACAAGTTGAGTGTCCTCCTCTTTTGGTGGCTTTGTATTAGCAGTAGCTTGTATTGTAATGTCCTTTCCCAGAGGAGAGATGGTTGTTGCATGCTCTTAGAGTGATTCAGCCTCCAAGGAGCATGGCCCCTTCCTAGCCTTTTACCTTGAGGGCTGTCTTGTTGGGAGGTTGGGTCCTAAGAGATCTAAAGCCCCAGGACCTGATTCTTTGGGTCTAAATCCTTATCTTGGCTGTAGAGTTTGAGGGAGTGGGCCCTCATGTGTTAATGGTTCTTAGGCAAGTTTTGTTGAGAAGATAAGTGGAGGAGAGAGAGAAGCCAGTTCCAAATGTGAGTCAGAGGCCTGCCTGCGGAGTAGCTGGTGGGGGGGCAGGTTTGCACTGAATCACAGGGCTCTAAATGGGATACCAGAAGGGCACAGAGCATCCTAGCCTCAAAGCACTGGGGCCATTCTCTGCTGGGGATCTGACAGTGAGTGTAGTGTCATGTGCAACAAAATGTTTAATGCTATTCTAAGATGATGCTTAAAGAGTCTTGGGCAGGTTTCAGAGCCTGAAGTTGTTACTGTTTTTCCCTCTCTTGTAGTCGAGTCATCCTGCCTGTGTCTGTAGATGAGGTAAGTCTTTTGTCATTTTATCGATAGTTGTAGATCATTGCTCTAAATGGCTCAAACTCTTTGTATGGTTTTCATGTTCTAACACATATAATCAGTACTCAATGTGAATTTTTATGGTGCACTTTCAGTTGAAGGAAGGTATTATTATTATTATTTTATTTATTTATTTATTTTGTATTTTTCTGAAGTTGGAAACAGGGAGGCAGTCAGACTCCCGCATGCACCCGACCGGGATCCACCCGGCACACCCACCAGGGGGCGATGCTCTGCCCATCTGGGGCGTCGCTCTGTTGCAACCAGAGCCATTCTAGCGCCTGAGGCAGAGGCCACAGAGCCATCCTCAGTGCCTGGGCCAACTTTGCTCAGTGGAGCCTTGGCTGCGGGAGGGGAAGAGAGAGACAGAGAGGAAGGAGAGGGGGAAGGGTGGAGAAGCAGATGGGCGCTTCTCCTGTGTGCCCTGGCCAGGAATCGAACCTGGGACTCCTGCACACCAAGCCGACGCTCTACCACTGAGCCAACCGGCCAGGGCTAGGTATTATATTTTTAAATTAAATTTAACTTTTCTGAGGATAGGAAAGCAAGTTTTTTTCAATTACAGTTTACATTCAATATTATTTTGTATTAGTTTGAAGTGTACAGCATAGTAGCTAAACAGTCATATAGTTTGCGAAGTGATCCCCTTTTATTTCCAGTACCCACCTGGCACCATACAGTTATTATAATATTATTGACTGTATTCCCGGTGTTATACTATACATCCCCTTAACTATTCTGTAACTACAAATTTGTACTTCTTAATCCCTTCTCCTTTACCACCCAGTCCCCTAACCCATCCCTCTCTGACAGTCACCAGTCTGTTCCCTGTATCTATGAGTCTGTTTCAATTTTGTTTATTTTGTTCTCTAGATTCCATGTATAAGTGATATCATATGGTATTTGTCTTTTTCTGATGTTTTCCTTTTTTAAAAAACTTATTGGGGTGACACTAACATAATTATACAGATTTCAGGTGTCCAATTCTACAGCACATTTATGTACACTGTATTGTGTGTTCACCCCCCAAGTCAAGTTTTATCCACTGACTTATTTCACTTAACATAACATTTTCTAGGTCCATGCATGCTGTCACAGATGGTAAGGTTTCATTCTTTTTTATGGCCAAGTAATATTCCATTGTATGTATATAGGTACCACAATTTTTTTTATCTATTGATAGGCACTTGGATTGCTTCCATATGTTGGCTATTGTAAATAACACATCAGTTGACATAGGGGTGCATATATTCTTTCTAATTAGTGTTTTTGGTTTCTTTGGATATATACCCAGAAGTAGAATTGCTAGGTCATAATGCAGTTTCATTTAAAAATTTTTTTGAGGGCCCGTCATACTGTTTTCTTTTTTTTTTTCTTTTTCTGAAGCTAGAAACGGGGAGAGATAGACAGACTCCCGCATGTGCCCGACTGGGATCCACCCGGCACGCCCACCAGGGGCGATGCTCTGCCCACCAGGGGGTGATGCTCTGCCCCTCCGGGGCTTCGCTCTGCCGCGACCAGAGCCACTCTAGCGCCTGGGGCAGAGGCCAAGGAGCCATCCCCAGCGCCCGGGCCATCTTTGCTCCAATGGAGCCTTGACTGCGAGAGGGGAAGAGAGAGACAGAGAGGAAGGGGGGGGTGGAGAAGCAAATGGGCGCTTCTCCTATGTGCCCTGGCCAGGAATCGAACCCGGGTCCCCCGCACGCCAGGCCGACGCTCTACCGCTGAGCCAACCGGCCAGGGCCAATACTGTTTTCCATAGTGGCTGCTCCAATCTGCATTCCCACTAACAGGGATGGCACTTATTTTGTATATCTGGGCAACTGTGTGCAACCTGCCTCAAGTTGTTAGCATGCCAGCCCACTTTACCTGCTAGGACTGTGCCTGTTTGGGGGCATGCTATTGAGGGGATTGAGTTTGTGCATTTCTGGGACTTCCATGACTTGACTGGGAAGTTTGCTTGACTCTCTGGTTGTACAGCAAACCAGCAGGGCAGGAAATCTCTGAGGCCCTCCCTAGCTACACTCTAGGTTACTGCTGGGAAGACCAAGTCCCAGAACCCTCCTTTAAAGGAGGGCAGGGAATAGCAAATGGGCTTGGCTTGCCCTCTGTCCTTTTATGGTTCTTGGGTCTGTTGTCTCTGTGTCTGAGGATCTGGCAGGGTTTGCCACAAGAAAGTTTATAGGCCCTGCTGACTCAGAGTTGGTCTTGGACAGCAAGGAACTGCCACAGAGTCTTCCTTGTCCCACCCTGTCTCTCGGCTTCCTCCACTTTCCTCTCCTGGCACAGCCTTCTTCTTTGCTTCCTTCTGAACCCATAGCCCTCCCCACTCCCACTTTCAGTTCAGCTCAAGTTTGGGTGAAGTTTGTCAGCCAGTATAGTGCCCTCAGTCATTCCTTTTCCTGCGGTGTCATCAGGAAGCTCCTGTGATAACTGCTAATCTCTTTCAAGTATGAAATAGACCCTTTGAAAAATGAAATCAGGCCAGCAGAGCCCACAACACAGTTTAGATGAGACAAATAACCAAGCTTCTTGACTCCCCAAAATTGGTGGGCAGGTATTAGCCCCCTAGAGCAGTGGTCCCCAACCCCCGGGCCGTGGACCGGTAGCGGTCTGTGGGGCATTTGGTACCGGTCCACAGAGAAAGAATAAATAACTTACATTATTTCCGTTTTATTTATATTTAAGTCTGAACGATGTTTTATTTTTAAAAAATGACCAGATTCCCTCTGTTACATCCGTCTAAGACTCACTCTTGACGCTTGCCTCGGTCACGTGATACATTTATCCGTCCCACCCTAAAGGCTGGTCCGTGAAAATATTTTCTGACATTAAACAGGTCCGTGCCCCGAAAAAGGTTGGGGACCACTGCCCCAGAGGATTGTCTCTAGTGGTGGGCTGCATATCTGATAAAAGCTATGGAGACCTGGGAGAGGGAGCCAGAGATGGGCCTTGAACATGATCTGGACATTACGGGAAAGGACAAGGGAAACAAGGCTGGGGAAGCTGGAGACAGGGGATGGTGGACAGATACTGTGATCCCTAGAGGCACTAGCGAGGTACCTGGGGCCTGGGAATCACATGCTTGGGCCGGCAGTCACTAGCTTGGGGGACCCTGTTAACCTACGTCCTTTGGGGGCCTTGCGGTCTTTCTGAAAAATAGCAAGTGACGATGTTCCAAACCAGGAGGCCAAGCAGGAAAGGCCAGCATGTCTCCTTCCCTGAAACTTAGCAGCTCTTTTTTTTTTTTTTGGCATTTTTCCAAAGCTGGAAATGGGGAGGCAGTCAGACTCCCGCATGCGCCCAACCGGGATACACCTGGCACGCCCACCAGGGGGCGATGCTCTGCCCATCTGGGGCGTTGCTCTGTTGCATCCAGAGCCATTCTAGCACCTGAGGCAGAGGCCACAGAGCCATCCTCAGCGCCCAGGCTATCTTTGCTCCAATGGAGCTTTGGCTGCTGGAGAGGAAGAGAGAGACAGAGAGGAAGGAGAGGGGGAGGGGTGGAGAAGCAGATGGATGCTTCTCCTGTGTGCCCTGGCCGGGAATTGAACCTGGGACTCCCACACGCCAGGCCGATGCTCTACCACTGAGCCAACCGGCCAGGGCCTGAAACTCAGCTCTTGGGGGTCCAATGACTCCCTCTCCGTACAGCATGATCCCACCGCCTAGTCAGATTCCCAGGAACTTGGGAGTACATTAGTGTGGCATTTAGGAGTGAAATGGCTCTTTTCATAGGGAATTTCTTTTTTTTTTTTTAACAGGCAGAGAGAGAGTCAGAGAGAGGGATAGACAGGGACAGACAGACAGGAACGGAGAGATGAGAAGCATCAATCATTAGTTTTTCGTTGCGCATTACAACGCCTTATTTATTTATTTATTTATTTAAATTCATTTTTAGAGAGGAGAGAGAGACAGAGAGAGAGAAGGGGGGAGGAGCTGGAAGCATCAACTCCCATATGTGCCTTGACCAGGCAAGCCCAGGGCTTTGAACCGGCAACCTCAGCGTTTCCAGGTTGACGCTTTACCCACTGTGCCACCACAGGTCAGGCTTTTTTTTTTTTTTTTTTTTTAAATAGTTTTTTTTTTTAATTTTTTCTTTATTTATTCATTTTAGAGAGGAGAGAGAGAGGGAGAGAGAGAGAGACAGGAGAGAGAGAAGGGGGGAGGAGCTGGAAGCATCAACTCCCATATGTGCCTTGACCAGGCAAGCCCAGGGTTTCGAACCGGCGACCTCAGCATTTCCAGGTAGACGCTTTATCCACTGCGCCACCACAGGTCAGGCTTTTTTTTTTTTTTTTTAATTTTTTTTTTTTAATTCATTTTAGAAAGGAGAGAGAGAGGGAGAGAAGAGAGAGACAGAGAGAGAGAAGGGGGAGGAGCAGGAAGCATCAACTCCCATATGTGCCTTAACCAGGCAAGCCCAGGGTTTCGAACTGGCGACCTCAGCATTTCCAGGTCGACGCTTTATCCACTGCGCCACCGCAGGTCAGGCCACACGACACCTTAGTTGTTCATTGATTGCTTTCTCATATGTGCCTTGACCGCGGGCCTTCAGCAGACCGAGTAACCCCTTGCTCGAACCAGGGACTTTGGGTTCAAGCTGGTGAGCTTTTGCTCAAATCAGATGAGCCCGCGCTCAAGCTGGCAACCTTGGGGTCTCGAACCTGGGTCCTCCACATCCCAGTTTGACGCTCTATCCACTGCACCACCACCTGGTTGGCCAGTTGGTAGTTTTAACTTGTGATGGCTCTTTTGCAGCATTGAGGAAATAGTGGTGGTGAACAGAACTGAAAGTCTAAGCAGGAGCTGGGGAAGTAAGTGCTGGGTAGGATTCATCTATTTTCCTGGTGATGGTCAGCCCATTTTCAGCTAGACACTGCTGTTGAGAAAGCAGTGTATGGCCTAAGGCTGAAGCAGGAGCTGGTCTTTTTGATGACTTAAACCTTAGTTCCAGAAGATCAGAAAAATCTTTTTTCTTTTTTTAGAGAGAGAGAGATGGAGGGACAGACAGGAAGGGAGAGAGATGAGAAGCAGCAGTTCTTCATTGTAGTACCTTAATTGTTTTTGTGGGTTTTTTTTGTTTGTTTGTTTGTTTTTTAATATTTTATTTATTCATTTTTAGAGAGGAGAGGGAGAGACAGAGAGAGAGAGAGACAGCAGAGACAGAGAGAGAGAGAAGGGGGGAGGAGCTGGAAGCATCAACTCCCATATGTGCCTTGACCAGGCAAGCCCAGGGTTTTGAACTGGCGACCTCAGCATTTCCAGGTCAACCTTTTATCCACTGCGCCACCACAGGTCAGGCCTGTAGTACCTTAATTGTTCATTGATTGCTTTCTCATCTGTGCCTTGACTGGGGGGCTCCAGCCAAGCCAGTGACTCTTTTTTTTTAATGTTTTTTATTTTTTTATTTATTTTTAATTTTTATTTTTTTTACAGGGACAGAAAGAGTCAGATAGAGGGATAGATAGGGACAGACAGACGGGAACGGAGAGAGATGAGAAGCATCAATCATCAGTTTTTCGTTGCGACACCGTAGTTGTTCATTGATTGCTTTCTCGTATGTGCCATGACCGTGGGCCTTCAGCAGACTGAGTAACCCCCCGCTCGAGCCAGTGACCTTGGGTCCATGCTAGTGAGCTTTTTTGCTCAAGCCAGATGAGCCCATGCTCAAGCTGGCTATCCTGGGGTCTCGAACCTGGGTCCTTCCACATCCCAGTCCGACACTCTATCATCCACTGCGCCACCACCTGGTCAGGCGGAGCGAGTGACTGCTCAAGCCAGCGACCTTGGAGTCAAGCCTGCAACCTTTGGGCTTCATGCCGGCAACCTTTGGTTTCATGTCTATGATCCCATGCTCAAGCCAGCAACCCCATGCTCAAGCTGGTGAGCCCACACTCAAGCCAGTAACCTCAGGGTTTTGAATGTGGATCCTCAGTGTCCCAGGCCTACACCCTATCCCCTGTGCCACTTCCTGGTCAGGCCAGAAGATCAGAAAATCTTGAATGGTACCTGACCTGTGGTGGCGCAGTGGATCAAGTGTTGACTTGGAATGCTTAGGTCACCAGTTCGAAACCCTGGGCTTGTCTGATCAAGGTACATACAGGAAGAAACTATGAGTTGATGCTTCCTGCTTCTCCCTCCTCTTTCCCTCTCTGTCTCTGTCTCTGTCTCTCTCTCTCCTCTCTCTAAAAGTTAATAAATTTTAAAACAAATTAATAAAAGAAAAGAAAATCTTGGATGAGGGGCCAAAGAAGAAACAAGTAATGATCAGTCTTCTCAGAGTCTTTATCAATAATCCCATTCTGAGTCATGGTTCCCATGGGAACAGCCCATTATTGTGTGACTGATGGATTCACTTCCTATTTGGAAGCCATGATTTGAGGCCCTCAGAGATTTCTGATTTAGCGGGAAAAGAGGAGAAAGAAAAGAGAGGACCATGTCTTTTTAACGATCTTGATGGCCTGAATCAATATTTTAGGTCAGAGTCTTTGGTCTAACACTGTACAGGGTTTCTGGGCATTTTGCAGCAGAGCGGAAAAGCTCCATCTGTTCAACACAGGTGTGACCACCAGTGGTTCCTGGCCCAGTGCTGCCCACCCACTACTGTGGGCTGGCCTGTTTTACATCTCATCTCCAGAGATGCATGGCACTATTCTCCTATGGTAACTGGCCTGACAGGGCCATGTGGGTGGAACTGACAGCTGTACTGGTTTGTTTAATGTCAGTGTTATAGGCTCACCCACAGCATCTTCCTGGGCTCCTACTTCCAGATTGCCAAAGTGGTGGAGAATCTTGTTTTCCTTAGTTGAGTGTCTTCGTTCTTTGGGACAAGGGAACAAATCTCCTAGGCCTGAGATGGCTGGAATCCCAGTCTTCCTGAGGCTCTTTATCTCTTGTGATGGACTCACCCCACTCCTTCCTTCACCCTGTTTGATTCTGGCTGCTTTCTGTTTTCCCAGGGTGTGAAGCCACTATGCCAAAGGGAAGCCTTGGACATGGAAAGTGGCCCTCGCTTGTGGCTTGTGGAAGCCAGTTTTACTTACCCCTTTGGATTAACAAAACTGCCTTCACTTGTCTCATTGGGATTAAAGGATCAGACTATCAAGGGAGATTAGAGGAAGATGCCAGTGCAACAGACTGATCCTCTTAGAGCCTGCCCTCTCATTCTTGCAACTGAAGAAGAACCAATGAAGGGGATTAGTCTCTGCTTGGAGCCCCTCCCAAGCAGCAGCAGCAGCAGGCAGCACAGTTCCTGCCACCAGGCCTTTTCCTCAGGCTGCCCTTTATGATTGCTGAGTCAGTGGTTAGATGTTCTTGAGATTCTTCTCTGGAAAAGAATTACTATTCCTTCTTAGGAACCCCTGGCTCAGCCACACCCTGACCCACTTGATAGGGGTTTTCATGTGTGCCTTAGCTAGGGGGTGGCCTTGAAAAGGCACAGGGACAGCTTGGGGTTCCATGGGGGCATTGAAGCAACACTGATATTGCTCTGGATTAGCAAGGTCAAGACGACTGGCTGTCACCCCAGTGCTTCTCTTTATGGGATTAACTGAGCTTTGGTTGCTTGCCTGGGCCTTTCCTTGGCATTTCGTGCTGGACTTTTGCTTTGAAAGTTAGGGCTCTTTCAGCTTTGTGGTGAGCTGTGAATTGGCCTGGTCTGCTGCTTTACCTTCCGGACGTTGCCCAGGAATTTCCCTGCAGTGCTTAGGGCAAAGCTACCTGGTCAAGTAAACATCCTAGTTTGAGGTGAAACAGCCCTGGAAGCTGCCACTGACTGCTCCTTGCTTCTAAGTGACAGCTTCCCAGAGACATAACCTCTCTGTTTAATCTCAAAGGGAAAAAATACTCTCATCTTTCACTCCTGGGAGTGCCAGTACCTTGTGGAGTGGGCATAGAGGGCAAGGGAAACCTTTATCTCCCCCCTCAAAATGTTGGGTAATCAAGTGCCTTTTGCTCATACTTCCTAAATTGTTGTGCCTGGTTAGCAGTGACAGGCAGGATGCATCCTGTGGCATAGAGGTAACTTTCCCGCATAAACACACCTGTTCATTCTCTTTTCACTTAATTTTTCTATCTGGACAGCTTCCTTTAGAGAGAAGGGAGAAAAAGGACCAGACCTGAGCACTGCCCAGGTCATTTGCCCTAACACTGAGTTGTCCTGAGGGGGTCAGAGGAGGCCAGTGATCTTGACTGGTGACTTGATAGGGTGGCATGTGACCCAAATAAAGAAAAACTAGGCTTTTGCCATCTAGTAAGTGCCAGCACAGAGGGTGTACCCAGCCAGTGCAGTCCGTGGGGTAGGAATCTGTGCGATCTAACATGGGAAGCAGGGCACTTGCTTCAGCCCCATCAGGAGTCTGGAAAGCATCAGGTCTGGTTGCCTGCAAGACTGTTTTCTGAGCTGCTGGCAGAGTGATGAGGGGCCCACCATTGGAAAAAGAAGTCATGTCTTAGGATCTGTTTAAATGAATGGAATAGGCCTTGGCCAGTTGGCTCAGTGGTAGAGCGTCGGCCTGGCGTGCAGAGGTCCCAGGTTCGATTCCCGGCCAGGGCACACAGGAGAAGCGCCCATCTGCTTCTCCACCCCTCCCCCTCTCCTTCCTCTCTGTCTCTCTCTTCCCCTCCCGCAGCCGAGGCTCCATTGGAGCAAAGATGGCCCGGGCGCTGGGGATGGCTCCTTGGCCTCTGCCCCAGGCGCTAGAGTGGCTCTGGTCGCAGCAGAGCGACGCCCCGGAGGGGCAGAGCATCGCCCTCTGGTGGGCAGAGCGTTGCCCCCTGGTAGGCGTGCCGGGTGGATCCCGGTCGGGCGCATGCGGGAGTCTGTCTGACTGCCTCTCCCCGTTTCTAGCTTCAGAAAAATACAAAAAAAAAAAAAGAATGGAATAAATAGACCTCTAGCCTCTTACCCCAGGTCTTGTTTTGAGGCTTTGATAGTAGGGCAAAAACTACCTTGGACTCTATAATCTGTTTTCTGGATGTTGGTATGAAAATAGGAAGGATGAAATTAAACACATTTGATGGCTGAAAAGAGGCCATGGAGCGGCATTCTCAGTGGTTTTGGGTGGGTTTGGACAAGGCCCTGTGTAAAACTTCAGAATGAGTTCCTTGGATAAGACCCTAGAGTGAACTAATTGGACAGTTACTGGCAACTGGGCCGTGTGCAAGTGTTTAGAGTCTGCATTGACAATAACTCCCATCTCTCTGTTCCTTTAGTATCAAGTAGGACAGCTGTATTCTGTGGCTGAGGCCAGCAAAAATGAAACGGGTGGTGGTGAAGGCGTGGAGGTCCTGGTGAATGAACCCTATGAGAAGGACGGAGAGAAAGGCCAGTACACGCACAAGATCTACCACCTACAGAGGTATGTGGCTGTGCAGCAGAACCTGAAGGTAGCCTGCTTTAGAAGTGGAGATAGTGAATAATTGGGGGTTTCCAGGTTATTAGCTGGTTGCTCAAGTTGCTTCACCAGAGTAAGTGTAGGTGGTAGTACTTCTTTGATCATATACAGGTTTGGGGGGTTGTGTTTTTTGTTTTGTTTTGAAATAAAAATAGTACTTGTTCAACCAAGCTCCCAGTCCCCAGAGATGTTAATGTTTAGTTTTTTGTGGGCCCTTCCCACAGTAATGCTCATTTTCTATGAATATAGCTTTGTGTGTGTGTGTGTGTGTGTGTGTAAATGGGTCTTCATTTCCTTTATTGTTATTTTAACATAGATGGGATCATACTATACATACTGTTCTGACTTTGCTCTTTTGCTACTTATTATGTCATAGCTTTCTTTTACTGTCAGCATATCTCGTCTTACTCTTTTGATGTACACATAGTATTATTTTGTTCAGATGTGCTGTGAGGGTTTCACCTGCTCTTGCTGTATGTTTATACTCATTTCCAGATGTTTACATACAGTACTCCAGTAAATCTCCTGTGCAAATCTTTTGATGTACTTGTGTGTATAAATCAATAGTGAATGTTCCTAAAAGTAGGATTGCTAGATCAGGTAGTATTTTAAATTCTGATATTGTGAAATCAGCTCCAGAAAAATTTTGGTACCTCTCTTTGTATCAAAGCCATAAATATTTAAGTTTTTGAACTGATTTGTGAACTAAAATCCATAGCAAACTACACAAAGTTGCTGAATTCCTAACCAAAACAGTAATACAGGGTGGGGCAAAAGTAGGTTTACAGTTATGAGTACGTGAAACACAGAGTTTATTCTTGCATTATTTATTAATTATTGTATCATTTTCCATACAAATAACTTTAAACCTACTTTTGCCTCACCCTGTATTTCAGCAAACTCTGAACTGACCCAAAGGGTGCTGAAAGCAATAGTATATACAGGTACCAGCTTGAATGGAAGTTGAACCAAGTTGAAATGGATGTTGAAAGCAAGTTTTAGAAGCTCTCCAGAACTGGAAAAAATAAACCTGAATATTTTTTAAAATTGTGGTAAAATATACGTAACCATATTTACCATTTATTTATTTTTTTAGACAGAGACAAAGAAAGAGAGGCACAGGTAGGGACAGACAGACAGGAAGGGAGAGAGATGAGAAGCCTCAATTCTTTGTTGTGGCTCCTTAGATATTATTGATTGCTTTCTCATATGTGCCTTGACCAGGGGGCTACAGCAGAGCTAGTGACCCCTTGCTCAACCCAGCGACCTTTGGGCTCAAGCCAGCGACCATGGGGTCATGTCTGTGATCTCACGCTCAAGCCAGCGACCCTATGCTCAAGTTGGTGAGCCTGCACTCAAGCCGGTGACCTCGGATTTCGAACCTGGGTCCTCTGCATCCCAGTCTGATGCTCTATCCATTGCATCACCGTCTGGTGAGGCACATTTGTATTTTTTAAAGAGCATTTTGTAAAGATATAGTGAGGTTGGTAGAAAGGGCCAGTTGGTTCCTCAGCTCAATTGGTCCAACCAAAGTTGCAGAAAGGAGGTCTGTAGGACCAGTCTTACCCTATTCCTACAAGAGGCTATAAACTTTGTGCTGTTACCTCTATTTCCTTAATGCCACACACACAGCTGCAAAAAAAAAAAAAAGTGCTGAATGCCACAGTCACTTCTCATGAGGTGCAAAGCCTTCCTGTCAGCTGTCTAGTTGCTCCAGTCAGGAACACAGGTTCACCACCGCCCTCTTCCTTATCCCTTATATCAAATCAAGTTCTGTTGACTCTGTTTTCTTAGTACCTCCAACTTCTCCATTTTCTTCCATCATCTTTTATTTTTATTTTTGTATTTTTCTTGAAGTTGGAAACGGGGAAGCAGTCAGACAGACTCCCGCATGCGCCCGACCGGGATCCACGCAGCACACCCACCAGGGGGCGATGCTCTGCCCATCTGGGGCATTGCTCTGTTGCAACCAGAGCCACTCTAGCACTTGAGGCAGAGGCCACAGAGGCATCCTCAGTGCCTGGGTCAACTTTGCTCCAGTGGAGCCTTCGCTGCGGGAGGAGAAGAGAGAGACAGAGAGGAAGGAAAGGGGGAGGGGTGGAGAAGCAGATGGGCGCTTCTCCTGTGTGCCCTGGCCGGGAATCGAACCCGGGACTCCTGCACGCCAGGCCTACGCTCTACCACTGAGCCAACTGGCCAGGGCCATCTTCCATCATCTCTTGCCTGAATTACTGTACTAGGTCCTAACTGATCACCTTGCTTTTCATTTATTCACACAATTGTGGTTTTTAAATTTTTTTTTAATTCATGAGGGGAGAGACAGAGACATAAACAGAAGAGAGAGAGGAAGAGAGGAGCAAGAAGTATCAACTTCCATATGTGCTGTGTGCCTTGACCAGGCAAGCCCAGGGTTTCAAACTGGCGACCTCAGCATGCCAGGTTGACACTTTATGCACTGTGCCACCACAGGTCAGGCCTTATTCACAGTTTTGAGTGCTCTTTCTATAAGACAGATTGGTTACTCCCCAGCTTAAAAGCTATAGATGGCCTTCCTTTGCCCTTGGGATTCTGTTCCCGATGTGCCCTACTGGAGATTGAACTGGCAGCCTCTGTGCTTTGGGACGATGCTCCAACCAACCAAGCTTTCCAGGCAGGGCAAGCTTAGTCCTCCTCACTCTATGTGTTCGTGTTCATTTACTCCTTATTCTCCTGAGGAGTCTCCCCATGCCCCATGCTCTCTGCACCATGTTCTCTGCCCTCAGAGCCTGTGCTCACCTGCTTACAGTACGCACACTGTTGTCCTCTGCTTGGTTAGTTACACTCTCCACTAGAATGTCAACTCCTTGAGGGCAGGACCCAAGTCTGTGTGGTTTCTGTATGTATCCTGGTGCCTGGCACATGGAAATACTTAGCTGCATGAGCGAGGCAGTCAGTGGATGAATCTCAGAGGGTTGCTCTGAGTTAGCTCTCTATTGGGTTAGCTCTTTTTCCTTAGGTTTTAGGCACTAATGCTGATGAGATTATTGGAGCCTCTTAAAGACTGCTTAGAATACCAATGAAAAACTAAGGAAGAGCAATATATTTATCTTTTTTAAAAAAAAAAAAGCTCTTACTGAACATGCTGTTCTGTAACCTGAGATAAGAAGACTTAAATAGCAGAGAATATTTTGTCCTGGAGGGCAGATGGCCCTTTGGCCTCCTGGCATCCCAGATCTGACAATAGAAGATCAGATCATCGTGGATCCCATACTTGAAGTCAGTCAGTCTCCCTGGCCCATAAACCTGGACTGGTATACTCTTTGAGATATCATCCTTGCAGTGTGGAGTATAATGCCCTGGGTCCAGTGAGCTCTAGAAAAAAAAGCTTAAATAATGTAATGGCTGATAAGCCATGGTAGGTAGACCGGAGTCTCACCTGCCTTGTCCGTGGTGGGTGGTGGGGCAATATATGCATGAATGTTAGTAGCTAGCTGAGCTGGAGGTTCAGGCTCAGACAGGTGGCTTCTCACAGACAAATGCAGCCTACTTATCTCATGGAAATTAACTTGTCAATTCCCCATTGAAGAAGCTGGAGCTGTGGCCTGAAGAATGTGATGTAAAAGCCTAATTCTTCTAATTCATCAATTTCTCTTCATAACCCCTTTTTCTCACTATAGCAAAGTACCCACGTTTGTTCGAATGCTGGCCCCAGAGGGAGCCCTAAATATACATGAAAAAGCATGGAATGCCTACCCTTATTGCAGAACTGGTAAGTGCAGAGCTGGCTAGATGGGTCTCAAGATAGATAGAGGGTGTGGTCAAGATGGACAGAGGGTGTGGTCAAATAGACTCAATGGTGGGAATGAATTGGAGTTTTGTGTCCCATGTTTATTTTCCAACTTAGGTCAGTGGAATGATGAGTTTGGGGGCTCCTTTTAGACCTGAGGCTGGTGGTGTCAGTGTTGTCTAGTACAATTTGGCATCCACTGGGTGAGAACCACCAAATAGTCATGGCCTGAGATGGCACAGAACCAACACCTCTTATTTGGGGATGGTATGATAATTTTGATCACTTTTACTGATTATGAAAGTAATGTTCTCTGTTTAAATTTTAAAAGGTATATACAAACAGAAGAAAATAACCACCCATGATTCTCTTATCCCTAGGTAGTCACTGTTAACATGTGTCTTTCTTTCTAGCCTTTTTTAAAAATCTTAAATGTACACACATATAACAAATATCCAGACACAGTTCCTAGACAGATTTTGGATTATATCATATTAACTACTAAATTGCTCATTTTATTCAGTAAATGAAGACTCTTTTACTTGTCACTACATAGTCTCCTAATTTTTAAAATTTGTTATGGCTGCATCATATTCTATTGTGTAAATGTACTGTGATCTTTTTTTTTTTTTTTTTTTTTTTTGTATTTTTTTTCTAAAGCTGGAAACGGGGAGAGACAGTCAGACAGACTCCCGCATGCGCCTGACCGGGATCCACCCGGCACGCCCACCAGGGGCGGACGCTCTGCCCACCAGGGGGCGATGCTCTGCCCCTCCGGGGCGTTGCTCTGTTGCGACCAGAGCCACTCTAGCGCCTGGGGCAGAGGCCAAGGAGCCATCCCCAGCGCCCGGGCCATCTTTGCTCCAATGGAGCCTTGGCTGCGGGAGGGGAAGAGAGAGACAGAGAGGAAGGAGGGGGGCGGGGTGGAGAAGCAAATGGGCGCTTCTCCTGTGTGCCCTGGCCAGGAATCGAACCCGGGTCCCCCGCACGGCAGGCCAACGCTCTACCGCTGAGCCAACCGGCCAGGGCCTCTGTGATCTTTTTAAACCACTGCTTTATTGTTAGATACTGAAATTTCCAGTTTTAAATGTGATATATTTGTGTTTAGCTTGCAAAACAGTGTTGAGGCCAGAGACTCTTGAGGGACGCAGCAGTCATAGAAGAGGCCTGTAGGGTGACCTTCCTGCCCTGGGGAAGGGCCAAGCCTGGACACCAAGAAAACATAGCAAAGAAAACACTGATGTTGTTGGGCTAAAATGCAAATAAACCCAATTTCCGATGAAAGGATTTAGAATCAGCTATACCTCAAATATGTTATATAACACATGAAATATGCATGCTAGATTTGGGTGGCAGATGGGGGCAAGGAGGAGGAACGTCACTGTTAAGAGCCCTGACTGCCTGACCTGTGGTGGCGCAATGGATAAAGCGTTGACCTGGAAACACTGAGTTCGCCGGTTCAAAACCCTGGGCTTGCCTGGTCAAGGCACATATGGGAGTTGATGCTTCCTGATCCTCCTTTCTGTCTATCTGTCTGTCTGTCTCTCTCTCTCCTCTCTAAAATGAATAAATAAAATAAAAAATAAAAAAGAGCCCTGACTACGCTAAACCAGCATGTTCTTTTTTTTCCCCTTTTTTCCAAGTGAGAGGAGAGGAGATAGAGAGACAGACTCCCACATGTACCCTTACCAGCATCCTCAACAGAGCAATATTAATGCCTGAGGCAGAGGCTCCACGGAGCCATTCTCACTACCTGGAGCCGATGTGCTAGAACCAATTCATCCTCAAGTGCAGGAGTTGGAGAGAGATAGAGAAGAGGGAGAGGGAGGGGTGGAGAAGCAGATGGTCACTTTTCCTGTGTGCCCTGACTGGGAATCAAACCTGGGACAGCTACATGCCAAGTAGATGCTCTACCACTGAGCCAACTGGCCAGGGCCCAGCATGTTAAACATGGGAGTGGGGGCATGGGAGAGGAATAATTTTCTTTCTTTCTTTCTTTCTTTCTTTCTTTCTTTCTTTCTTTCTTTCTTTCTTTCTTTCTTTCTTTCTTTCTCTCTCTCTCTCTCTCTCTCTCTCTCTCTCTCTCTCTCTCCCTCCCTCCCTCCCTCCCTCCCTCCCTCCCTCCCTTCCTTCCTTTCTTTTTTTAAACAAAATAAGAGGGTGTCTTTATCAGATAATAATTTTTTACATTTAAAAACAACTACAATTATGTAAAAGTGATGTTTGTAAAACATTAATTGCCTTGTGGTTATGTTCAATCCAAGAGTCCTTGCCCTTTAACTCCAATTTAAAAACCAATGCATGCCATTAACTGTAACAAAAAGAAATTATTTAGCCTTTAAAAAAATTTTTAATATATATATTGTAGGTCATAACTGTCAGCCTAATTACTGTTTTCACTACAGTAATAATTTTCTTAACCTTGGCCAGTCTCCATCTGAAGTTTCTGGAAAGGAAAGATTTGAACCTCCCCAGAAAACTTTCTATTCTATACTTTCTGGGATTCCCTTTTGAGTAGTTCAGACTCCTCACTTTGTAGGATTTCAGAGTGCATCTTGCCTAAGGCCCAAGATGGTACTGATCCAGATCCTAGGGTGGTTCCTAGAACTTGTCTGTGAGGTGTGTGGCCTTTCCCCAGCCATCCACATTTGTTTTCACAGACAGGCTGGCACTGGGTCCTCTTGCCAGCCTCCTTACAGGGACTGCTGAACTTGTCTTGTTTGTGGCAATCTGGCACTCCCTAGATTGTTTCTGATGAGGATGTTCCACCCATGTGGTCGTTATCCTGTGAACTTAGGAACGATTAAAGTCTAGAGCACAGGGCCATTACTCTTTACAGTCCTACACAGGTTCAAGACCTTTGTATCAGGAGATTAACAATCATTGATAGGACCTGGGATGTGTGACACTTAAGAGTTTTATTGCTGTAGCTAAAATGCAAATGTCACTACTCCCAAAGCAATGGACAGGAAGCTATTCAATTAGTGGAAAAGAGGCATATACACACTTTCTTAAAAGACCTTGTGCACAGTGGTTGAGTATGTCTTGTCTAGGGCCAAAGGTGACTTTTCTTGATGTCTAAGAGAGTTGCATTGAGCATTCGTCACAAGAACCTTCACCAACTTGGCATAAAGGAAGCAAACTGATAGCATGGACTCTTCCTTGTCTGGGGCAGGGTTCTGGGTACATATCTTGTGCTGACAGAGATGCCACTGTCCTCTGTAATTCTGGGGAGTGTGCTGCCGCTGACATGGGCGTTTTTCTAGCCACTAAATGTTTGTTCACATGTTGTCCTGATCTTTGGCCAAAAGAAAAAAAGATAAAAGTACTTTCTAAATACTCCATGAACAGAGGTTGGGGGGTAGGGGGAAGGTTTCCTCGAAAGTGGGTGCTGACCTCACACAGTTGCCATCATACAGAAGGAATATATTGAATCTTAGATCAGTTCAGTTAGATGCTTGCTCTTTTAAAATAAGATAAATAAATAAGAAAGGCTAGTTACCATTTCCCTCTGGGGGTTGATGAGAAAGATGATGAGTACAGACATCTATGTTTGGTCAAAGTAGTTCAAAGTTTGAGATGTGATGGATAAAGGAACATGGAATAAATTCCTCATGCCTTTTTGAAGGCTCTAACCTTATTCTGAGTGGAATGAAAATGGAGCTGGAATACTCTACTCATCAGCTCTTTCTGTCTTACCTTATTTCTCTTTGTCTCTTTCCCCTGTTGCTGATGGGTTGGGATGTGAGGAGAGAGTAAGAGGGGTTTGGTCTGTGAATAAAAATAGAAAGAATCAGTCTGCTGAAGGCCCGAGGTCAAGGCACATATGAGAAAGCAATCAATGAACAACTAAGGTGTTGCAACAGAAAACTGATGATTGATGCTTCTCATCTCTCTCTGTTCCTGTCTGTCTGTCCCTATCTGTCCCTCTCTCTGACTCTCTCTCTGTCCCTGTAAATAAATAAATAAATAATAAAATAAAATAAAATAAAAATAGGAAGAAGAAAATAAGTGTTTCTCTTTCTACCTCTCCCACTAGTCTTAATGCTTGGCTGAATAATCTCACTAAGCCAAGGTTTTAAAGTACCTGATTAGTCTTATTTGCAGAGCTTCATTTTCAAAGAAGTTCCTGGGACTTCTAGGGTGCCCAGGATTGCAGTCTGAAGAAAAGGCAGTGCTGTGAATGCAGAGGTGTCTGGAGGAACAGAGAGGGCTAGAGAAGATTAGGGAAGGTTGTTTTGTCACCCAAGTTGGCATTAAAAGCCACAGAGGGTCATCGTCATGGATTCAGAAATCTAATTTGTCAGAACTGAGTGGATCTATTTCTTAAGAGTCTCAAAAAGATTAAGGTCATATGCCAAAAACCTCATATGCCAATATATTAAGTTATGTTGAAATCCAAATTACTAATGAAACGAGACCTTCTTGTTTGCTGATTAGGGCTTTCTTTCCTTATGGGCTCTTCTTTTTTTTTAGAGAGAGAGAGTGAGATGGAGGGACAGACAGGAAGGGAGAGAGATGAGAAGCAACAACTCGTAATTGTTGCACCTTAGTTATTCATTGATTGCTTTCTCATATGTGCCTTGACTGGGGGGCTCCAGCTGAGCCAGTGACCCCTTGTTCAAGCCAGTGACCTTGGGCTTCAAGCCAGTGATCTTTGGGCTCAAGCCAGCGACCATGGGGTCATATCTATGATCCCATGCTCAAGCTGGTGAGCCTGTGTGTGCTCAAGCCAGATGAGCCTTCGCTCAAGTCGGTGACCTTAGGATTTTGAACCTGGGTCCTCAGAGTTCCAGACCAGTGCTCTATCCACTGTGCCACCACTTGATTAGGCCCTTGTGGCCTCTTCCACATGAAAAACTAAAGTATAATCAGAATGTCAGTATGTAGTGAAAATGTTCACTTGGTTAAGTTATCAGACACTTATGTCTGTTGATTAGCACGTTCTTTTTTTTTTTCTTTCAGAGGGACAAAGAGAGAGTCAGAGAGAGGGATAGATAGGGACAGACAGATGGGAACGGAGAGAAACGAGAAGCATCATCAGTTTTTTGCTGCGACGCCCTAGTTGTTCATTGATTGCTTTCTCATATGTGCCTTGACCGCGGGCCTTCAGCAGACCGAGCAACCCCTTGCTCAAGCTAGTGACCTTGGGCTCAAGCTGGTGAGCTTTTGCTCAAACCAGATGAGCCCGTGCTCAAGCTGGCGACCTCAGAGTCTTGAACCTGGGCCCTCTTCATCCAAGTTCGACGCTTTATCCACTGCGCCACTGCCTGGCCCAGCACATTCTTTCTTGATATGAGGCCGAACTAGAAGGAGAAGGTTGCTTGAAGAACAGGGATTCAGAATCAGGTGGTTAGTTGGAGAATCTTGGTGGCTGAGTCATCCAACCAGGCTATCCTGACAATGCTGTCTCCACTCACGATGGGGCTGCTAGACGTGCCATGTTCGCAGCCCAGGCCCCCTGCTCCTAAGACCGCCCTGGAGAATTTTTGCCAAACTGACCTCTTTGGGTTTCCTCTTGCTAAATATTAATACCATGTCCTTTTTGTTAACAGTTTTTTACAAGCAATAACAGAGCAGCTATTTCAATAGGCCCTTTAGTTATAATCTTAATCTTATACTTTCTTCCAAGTTTCTTTCATTGGGTTTGGGGAAATAACTTACAGTCTCTTGTATTATTTTTATGCAGGGTAGATCTTATCCCTTATATTTGAGCTTTTCCTCTTCTCAGTCTCAGAGGTAACTTTTGCTGCAGTTTTGGAGTTTAGGGGTTTCACTGTTAGTCCCATAAATGTTCAAACATGGCAATGTGGCATCCATCAGAAATTGAGTAAGTCCTAAATTCAGAGGGAACAGATGATCTGGGCTGTTGTCAGGAGGAGAGCTAGTTTGTTCCCTGGTGACATTAGAGCTGCAGTCATTTTCTCTGATAAATAATTGAACTGTGTTTTCCGAGTGGGTCTCATTACAATGAGCAGGAGTATAGAGGATGAGAGGTTTGGTTACAGTGAGAGGAGGATGCAGAAGGCAGATAGACAGTGCCTGGCCTAATGTGCCCTGCTCTGTTCCCCTGAAGTAAGGGGGACCCCAGGCAACACTGAGGCATAGCAGCGGGTCCAGTCCCCCAGCTCTTCGGAGCCACTCCCCTTTCCTTGCCTGGCTGAAAAGAATCTCAAGGAGCTGATAGTGGCATTTCTTTTCTTTTTCTTGTTTTTTTTCTTTTTTTTTACAGAGACAGAGTCAGAGAGAGGGATAGATAGGGACAGACAGGAACGGAGAGGGATGAGAAGCATCAATCATCAGGGGGTTCTTTTTACTTTTTTTTTTTTTTTTTTTTTTTTACAGAGAGAGAGAGAGTCAGAGAGAGGGATAGACAGGGACAGACAGACAGGAATGGAGAGATGAGAAGCATCAATCATTAGTTTTTCGTTGCACATTGCAACACCTTAATTGTTCATTGATTGCTTTCTCATACGTGCCTTGACCGCGGGCCTTCAGCAGACCAAGTAACCCCTTGCTCGAGCCAGCGACCTTGGGCTCAAGCTGGTGAGCTTTTGCTCAAACCAGATGAGCCCGCACTCAAGCTGGTGACCTCGGGGTCTCGAACCTGCATCTTCCGCATCCCAGTTTGACGCTCTATCCACTGCGCCACCGCCTGGTCAGGCGACAGTGGCATTTCTTAATTAAATCCAGATTTGGTGTTCTGGGAATTTTGTATGATTGAATCTTGAGGGTTGGTGCATTTGAGGTGCCAAATGCACTCGTTGAGGCTTGGAGGGTAACTGTGGAATAAGCCCCAGGGAGTAGAAAACTCTTTGCTACCATGGTCTCTGGGGCTGAGGGGCAGATATTTATTCATCCTCATTAATCCTTTTCTCTCTTCTTTCCATGTCCTTGCCTTGGAGCAGTTATTACAGTAAGTATTTTCAAGGGTTGGGGGGTGGAATTGTAGACGATTTATAGAAAAAGAAGAAATAAAACTAACTGCACTGGAGGTTCCTGGGTATTCCTCTTTCTCTTGGATGACTTTTGGAGCTGTTAAGGTTTAATCCTTTCAATCCTAAGGAGGAACCTGTTAATTGACAAACTAGCCTCTTTCTTTAAGCTGCATTGGTGTGTGGCTCTGTGAGGTGCAGCAGTCAAAACCATGATATCCTAGCTCTAGGTCTCACTTGTGCAGAACACACAAGGCTCTTCCCTACTCTTGCTAGCTCATGCCTTTCAGGGCTGTGCGGAACTTCAGTTCAGCTGACCTGAGTGGGATTTCCCACTGGACATCTGTTGACCCAGTGAGTCCTGACCCTTGGCAGAACTACGAAGTCAGCAAGGTTTTTTTCTTCCATGACCACCCCCATGTCATTGCTCCTTCTCTCCACCTTCCAGCATCCTCATCCAGTGCCTTGCTGGTCAACATAGGCAGTTCTGGAGAACCTAATCCCTGCTAAGGAGTTAATGGCCTAATGTGTTCCTCCCTTATGTGGGTCCAACTTTTATGTATTTTTATTTGATTTTTAATGTTTATTTATTGATTTTAGCGAGAGAAGAAGGGGGGAGAGAGAGAGAGACAGGAACATCAATCTCTTCCTGTATGTGCCCGGACCAGGGACCAAACTGGCAGTGCTTCAGCAGGATGCTCTAAGCCACTGAGCTATTTGGCCAGCGCTTGTAGTTCCAACTTTACAAAAGCACTAAGGGAGGAAGATAGTAATTATCATGAAGAGTTAGTATGATATGCTGAGAAGAGAACTTTGGGCCTCAGCAAAAGTCTGGCTGGGGGGAATGGGCAGTGACAGATTTGTTTGGTTGGTTAGGAAGTATTCCTGTGTTCTGCCCACATTACTAATAAACCATTACTACTTTGGGCATAAGGGAATACAGCAGAGAGGTTAAATTCATGGATTTTGAAGTCAGACCTGATTTTGAGGTCTAGCTCTCATCATCTCTGTGGCCTTAGACAAACCACCTTACCCTTTTGAGCTTCACTTTCTTCATCTATAAAATGAGGGTGATATTACTACAGACCTTATAGGCTGGGGTGAGGGTTGAGTGAGATAATGCATGCCTAGCATACTGTGGGCTCCCAGTAAAGTTAGCTGTTATTATGGGGCAGAAGTTGGAGTTTTTTTAACTGCCCGTGATCCAGTAATGGTTATTCTCCAACCCTGAGCCTGGTGACCGTAAGGTATTTTTTCCCCCCTTCCAGAATGAGTACATGAAAGAAGACTTTCTGATTAAAATTGAAACCTGGCACAAACCAGATCTTGGCACCCAGGAGAATGTAAGTAGCACTTCTCAAGAGCTCCAAGGGCTTCCAACCTTCAGAGCAGAGTATTGAGGCTCTGCCCTGTGCTTCTTCATTCCTTTTTTCCCCCTTCTTTTCCAAGTGAAAGGAGGGGAGATAGATTCCTGCATGCACCTCCAGTGGGATCCACCTGGCAACCTCTGTCTGGGGCCAATGTTCTGCCCATCTGGAACCATGCTCATAACCAAGCTATTTTTAGTGCCTGAGGTGGAGGCTCCATGGAGCCATCCTTAGTGCCTGAGGCCAATGCGCTCAAACCAATCGAGCCATGGATGCAGGAGGGGAAGAGAGAGAGAGAGAGAGAGAAAGAAGGGGGGGAAGGGGTGGAAAAGCAGATGAGCATTTCTCCTATGTGCCCTGACCAGGAATCGAACCCAGGACATCCAAACGCTGGGCCAACATTCTACCACTGAGCCAACTAGTCAGGGCCAGCTTCTCCATTCCTGCCATGGGATTCTTTCTGTGCTTTTCGTTTTCCTGGCCAGGAAGATACAGACCTATCCTAACAGCATAGGATTGCTCTGTTTCTAATTTGCAAAACACACTCTCCAAGGCTCCTTATAGGCCTTTTTGTTTGTTTGTTTATTTTTGTATTTTTCCAAAGTTAGAAGCAGGAAGGCAGTCAGACAGACTCCCGCATGCGCCCGACCAGGATCCACCCGGCACGCCCACCAGGGGGCAATGCTCTGCCCATCTGGGGCGTTGCTCCTTTGTGGCGGGAGCCATTCTAGCGCCTGAGGCGGAGGCCACAGAGCCGTCCTCAGTTCCCGGGCCAACTTTGCTCCAATGGAGCCTCGGCTGCAGGAGGGGAAGAGAGAGATAGAGAGGAAGGAGAGGGGGAAGGGTGGAGAAGCAGATGGGGACTTCTCCTGTGTACCCTGGCCGGGAATCGAACCTGGGACTTCTACATACTGGGCCGACACTCTACTGCCTAGTCAACTGGCCAGGGCCTTCTTATAGGCCTTTTTGTAGTACTGGGATTGGTCTAGAATGTAACTCCTGGCACAGAGGACCTATATTTTCAAAACATCAAAATTATAGCCTCTGTAGAGCACAATTTGCCAAAAACTCCTCAAATCTGAAATACACCTATCTTTGTCTGACCTGTGGTGGTGCAGTGGATAAAGCATTGACCTGGAACTCTGAGGTCTCCGGTTCGAAATCCCGGGCTTGCCCAGTGAAGGCACATACGAGGAGCAACTACTATGAGTTGATTCTTCCCAGTCCTACCCCTTCCTTTCTCTCTCTCTCTAAAATCAATAAAAAATAATAAAATAAAATATACCTATTCTTTTTAAAAATATATATATACCTAGCCTTTACTCCTGCAGTTCCACACCTAGGAATTTATCATACAGTTACGTTTTCACGTGTGTGAAATAACTTATATACAAGAAGATTCATTGTAGTAGTCTTTTGTATAGCAGAAAATTAAAAACAGAGCCCTGGCTGAGTGGCTGTGTTGGTGAGACTGCTGTCCCTACATGTCAAGGTTGGGGATTCCCCAGTCAGGAAACATATAATAATCAACCAATGAATGCATAAATAAGTGGAATAACAAATTGATATTTCACTCTGTCCCTCTAAAATCAATAACTAAAAGAAATAAATATAGCATGACCAGGCGGTGGCACAGTGGATAGAGTGTTGGACTGAGATGCAGAGGACCTATTGATGGGCTTTTATATTTATTTATTTATATATATATATTTTTTTACAGAGACAGAGAGAGAGTCAGAGGGATAGACAGGGACAGACAGACAGGAACGGAGAGAGATGAGAAGCATCAATCATCAGTTTTTTGTTGCGACACCTTAGTTGTTCATTGATTGCTTTCTCATATGTGCCTTGACCACAGGCCTTCAGCAGACCGAGTAACCCCCTGCTCGAGCCAGGGACCTTGGGTCCAAGCTGGTGAGCTTTGCTCAAACCAGATGAGCCCGCGCTCAAACTGGTGACCTCGGGGTCTCAAACCTGGACCCTCTGCATCCCAGTCCAACGCTCTATCCACTGCGCAACCGCCTGATCAGACGTAAAGGGTTCTTTTTTTTAATTAATTAATTAATTAATTTTTTTACAGAGACAGAGAGAGAGTCAGAGAGAGAGATAGACAGGGACAGACAGACAGGAACGGAGAGAGATGAGAAGCATCAATCATTAGTTTTTCATTGCGCATTGCAACACCTTAGTTGTTCATTGATTGCTTTCTCATATGTGCCTTGACCGCGGGCCCTCAGCAGACCGAATAACCCCTTGCTGGAGCCAGCGACCTTGGGTTCAAGCTGCTGGGCTTTTCCTCAAACCAGATGAGCCCGCACTCAAGCTGGCGACCTCGGAGACCCGGAGTCTCAAACCTGGGTCCTCTGCATCCCAGTCCGACGCTTTATCCACTGCGCCACCACCTGGTCAGGCGTAAAGGGTTCTTTATAGCTGACAAAAACTACACAGTGGTCCTCCTTATTCCTACAGGTGCATAAATTGGAGCCTGAGACATGGAAACATGTGGAAGCCATATATATAGACATTGCAGATCGAAGCCAAGTACTTAGCAAGGTAGGAACTGTTTAGAGATGTGGGTGGCCATTGAGATGCAGAAGTTACTTTTTAGTGTCAGAGAAACCAGGGAACCAGACCCAACTTGGCTGAAAGGGAAGTTTTCTCTTGGGTGTTACTTGTTTTATTTATTTTTAATTAGTATTAAGAATTATTTTGTCTTGACTTGGGAATGCCACCAGGGATATAGTGGCCCAGAGGTATGTGTCCTGTTTAGCCCCTGAAAATGTAGGTACTATTGGTAGTCCTAAGGGTGATTTGCCTTGCTGAAATGACACTGAGCCCGAAACTAGTTCTCAAATTTATTTTTCCACTCCAGTAATTAAGAAACATTTATTGCCTGCCTGTTCTATTTGGAGTATTTTGTTCTGTATGTGTTCCAGGCAAGGGGTGTTCCAGGTATATGAAAAGACAAGTCCCCTGCCCTCAAGAAGTTGGTAATGGCTTCTCAGAGTAACAAACATCCTCTAGGTGCCTAGAGGATGACAGTCCACTGCTTGACCATACAGTTGCAGAGAGCAAGGACTAAGTCTGCCCTGCTCACTGCTGTGCTCCCAGGAAGTATTTGTTTAGAAAAGGGTAGTTCTCCCTCATCCAGCGCTGTTCCTATCTGATAGGCCTGCTGGGATCAGGGTGCGGGAATTTGGCTCTCTGGCCATTAGTAGAAATAAAGTTTGTTTTCTGTATCCCAGTGGTGTGACACCTGTTTCCTAGAGTCACTCTGTATGCTTAAGATGTTTCAATTTGTTTATTTTCAAAAAGATGTGAAAACCATCTTGTGCTTTCTTACCTGATAATCTCACTCCCACCCTCAAAAGGTTAATGGATTTTTCAAGAAACTTTTTATTGAAGTACAGTATAATATATATAGCAAGGTGAATATATCATAAGTATAAGCTTGATCAATTTTCTCAAACTGAACATGCATAGTCAAATATTTCTCAAATACTAGCAAAGGGTGTGACTCTTTGAGTGTTTTGTCAACTCTGGTTTTGTATGAACAGAGAGAAGCAGAGGTAGGGAAGATTTATTTTTTTAGAGTACATGTAAATAATCTTTGCTTTGGGAAATACTTTATGACTGTGTGTTTGTGTGTGATTTGTTACCTCTTTTTATTTTTGTTAAGTATTTGCTATAATGAGTTGGCTTTTCCAGAGCCCCTGGTCAATGCAGAGGAACAGCTAAAGATAAACTTCTGTTATGGTTAATTAACAGCGTTGACTGCATTATAAATCAGTGGAGTGAGACTGACTAATACACAAGAGGAGACTGTGCATTCAACATTCTATGTCCTATACATTGAACCTTTTCAATAATGATTTTATTAAAACAAGCCTGTTTAAAAAAAAAAAAAAAGCACAAGAGAGAACATATTAGATTTCAGGAATGGCAGCCAGTTGTTCTCAGCTCTGTTTTAGAATCATCTCCAGAGTTTAAAGAACAAAACTCCTTGCTGCCCTTACCAGCAGATACTCTTAGTCATTGGGTTTTAGGTAGAATAGCCCAGAAATTTGTATTTTGAAAAAGTCATTCCTGGTCATTTGGATGCTCACCCCAGGTTGGAAATCTGTTTTAGACAGTAGAAATGCGTGCCTGCTCAGACAGTCTGGTAACACTTTACTATGGTAAAATTGAAAACAAACCCCGGCAGAGAAAATCCCACAGAATGCCCCTCCAAGGCAAATGTAAACAGCTCTCTATCTTGTTTATAATGTTTTCCTGTATTTTCTGTGCCAGCAGCATGAAGACTGGTATGAAGTGTACTCTGATGGAAAATCTGATTCCTCTCTCCCTCCCTTCGTTTTCTTATCTCCCTTTATTCCTTTCTCCCTCTTCTTCTCTCCCTCCCAATTCTACTACTTCTCTCAGGATTACAAGGCAGAGGAAGACCCAGCAAAATTTAAATCTATCAAAACAGGCCGAGGACCCTTGGGCCCCAACTGGAAGGTGCAGTTCACATTCTTACCCCCAGGGGGTGGGCACAGTGTGGGTGGGTGTCACCCCATGGGTGGAGGAAGAGAATGCCTGGGTGTGGGCTAAGGGAGAGTCAGAGGTCTACCCTGTTAGTTACCTACCTGTGGGTATGTTTCTAATGCAGCAAGAACTTGTAAATCAGAAAGACTGCCCATACATGTGTGCATACAAACTGGTTACTGTCAAGTTCAAGTGGTGGGGCCTGCAGAACAAAGTAGAAAACTTTATACATAAGGTAAGTGACCAGGGCGAGGCCTTCCTAGTGTTTACGGGTTGGTGGGGTGTTTTGCCCAACAAATGAAGATCATAAAACCCATGTAACTTGTATCCTAGGGTAGATGACATTCAAATATTTCAGTTTGATTTCCCAGACCCCCACTTGTCCTTGTACTTAACTCTCTTACAGTTTAGTGCTGTCCATCCAAGGGCACCACCTGTGACAGGGAAGGAAAATGAGGCAAAAAGAAAACAGGAAACAGGAAGATGTTTGCTATGATTGGAATACAAATAATGGCCCTGGCCAGTTGGCTCAGTGGTAGAGCATAGGCCTGGCGTATGGATGTCCAGGGTTTGATTCCCGGTCAGGACACACAGGAGAAGCCACCATCTGCTTCTCCCCCCTTTCTCTCTTTTTCTCTTTTCCTCTCCTGCAGCCATGGCTCAGTGGGTTCGAGCACATCGGCCCCGGGTGCTGAGGATGGCTCTGTGGAGCCTCCTCCTCAAGCACTAAAAATAGCTTGGTTGCAAGCATGGCCCCAGATGGGCAAAGCATCGGCCCCAGATAGGGGTTGTCAGTGGATTCCAGTTGGGGCGCATGTGGGAGTCTGTCTCCCCTCTCGCTTGGAAAAGAAGAAGAAGAAATAAAGAAATACAAATAAAACTTAGTCTCTCTTTTTTAAGCCAAAAGGCTTAGAGGCAGCAAGCCAAATTCTCCAGTGTCCTCAAATTATGGAACTAGACAAATATAAGGAGTTTTTTCTGTTAGAGCCTCACTCTTGGGCTGCATTTTGTAATTGCTGGCCAGTTTTAACCTGGCTTTAGGCTCTAGAGACAAGGAGGAAACTTGGCACAGTTGTTTTGGGGCCTTGGCTTAGCTGTGAGCTCATGCGTTGCCTGTCTTGTTAGCGTTTTGGACATAGGGCCTAGCTGTGAGTTAGATACCCATTTTCTCCTGGAGGCTCCTAGTTGGAGCCATACCTATTAGACATGTGAAGGCAAAAGTCACTGACGTATGGGACTGGAGGGCCGACCCAGACAAGCCAGCCAGGCATCACTTCTCTCCCACTTCCCCGCTGAGAAGGGGGGAAGTCTCAGAGATCTTGGGGAGGGGAGCCACAACAGTGGCCTTCAACTTCTGGGTTCTAACTGGGTTCTATCCTTTTTATAGCAAGAGAAGCGTCTATTTACAAACTTCCACAGGCAGCTGTTCTGTTGGCTTGATAAGTGGGTTGACCTGACTATGGACGACATTCGAAGGATGGAAGAAGAGACGAAGAGACAGCTGGATGAGGTAAGTGGATGCCCAGAGGAGACGCTGGGGCTCTCAACTAGAAAAACGTGGGAAGGGTTCGGTCGTGCTGGACTAGTTCGCTGAGGGCACTGGTCTGTGGTTCTAGGAACATGTCAGTGTCTCCTGTGGGTAAGATCTAATGCCAGGCAACCTGGGAACTCTAAGGAAGAAAATTGCCTGTGCTCTTGAATTTGCAGTCTAGTTGAGGTCTTGGCATATCCAGAGACAAATCTGGCAGTCGTGTTGAATGGCAAGTGAGTAAGACAGGTGCTGCAGTGGTTCTTAGAGCTGGCTGGCGGGATTGTGCTGGGCTACAGAGATGGAGGTGACCCTGGGAGGAGGCAGGCTGGACCAACCTTGAACCATATGCATGGCCAACAGAGGACACAACAGTGCACACACAATTAACTTGAAGGTGGTTTTGAGTTTAGAGCCTTAGTTCTGGGAAGGGGGGGTGCTTGGCATGACTATGACTCCCAGAAGAAGAGCTCTCTGCTCCAGGGGAGCCTGAAGACCTGACATTCCCCCGCTTTGTTGGAGATGCTCTTGCGAGGCTCACTCGAGGAGATTGTCCTGAAAAACATTCACATACTCACTGTGTCTAAGGCACTGTTCTGAGGGCTTTTACGTACACTGTCTCCTGTGAGTCTCACAAAACCCATGAGTGGACACCGCTATGATCCCCACACTTACCGTATTTCCCCATGTATAAGATGCTCCCTTGGCCTGACCTGTGGTGGTGCAGTGGATAAAGCGTCGACCTGGAACGCTGAGGTCGCCGGTTCGAAACCCTGGGCTCGCCTGGTCAAGGCACATAGGGGAGTTGATGCTTCCTGCTCCTCCCTCCTCTCTCTGTCTCTTTCCTCTCTCTAAAATGAATAAATAAAAAATAAAAAGATGCTCCCTTGTATAAGGCACGCCTTAATTTTGGGGACGAAATTTGAAAAAAATTGTATTACATAAAGTTATTGGACTCAAGATTTATTCATCATTAAATAAGTGCAAACACAACAGCGTGAAAAAACGGGAAATGCAAGTAAAAAAAATCTACACCACTGTATAAGGCGCATCCAGTTTTTAAACCACACATTTTTCAGGAAAAGGTTGCATCTTATACATGGAGAAATACTGTAGATAAGGAAGTGGAGGCTGTAAGAGTTCAATGTGTGTCCAGGATCACTCAGCCTGCTGGAGATAAGGTCAGGGTAAAAGCTGTAGCTCTTAATCACACAGCCTCTTCTCCCTCTAAATGCCATTTGGAGCTTCCTGCTTTCTTGGGGCTAAAAATAAGGGATAAAGTTGTTTCATAAGATCTGCCATCCATTTCTCCCTTCTTGCCTTGGGTGGGTTAGCAGAGCCTGGTTGTCTAGGCAGACATTGCTTTCCATGGTCTTGCCTGGCTTTCCAGCAGGGCCTCAGATGAGACCCAGGCCTGGGTGCTGTGGTGCCCCATGCTGCAGGGCCCAGGAGCTCTTCCTTCCTCTGGAGCCCTGCTGGGAATTGTTTTTACCTACAGGATCACACTTCCTGGGTTGATTCACTGGTTAAGTGGTATGCTGAGATCCTGTTAAAGGCAGATGTTTCTTTTTTCTTTTTTCTTTTTTCCAAGTAAGAAGAGAGGAGATAGACTCCTGCATGCTCTGGGACCAGGATCCACCTGGCAACCCCCATCTGGGCCGATGCTCTGGCCACCTAGGGCCATACTCACAACTGAGCTATTTTTAATGCCTGAGGCGGAGGCTCCATGGAGCCATTCTCAGTGCCCAGGCCAGTGTGCTCAAACCAATTGAGCCATGGTTACAGGGAAAACAGAGAGACACGTAGACAGGGACAAACAGAAAGGGAGAGAGATGAGAAGCATCTGTTCTTTGTTGCAGCACCTTAATTGTCCACTCATTGCTTTCTCATATGTGCCTTGACCAGGGGGCTCCAGCCAAGCCAGTGACCCCTTACTCAAGCCAGTGACCTTGGGCTCAACCCAGCGACCTTGGGCTTCAAGCCAGTGACCTCTGGGCTCAAGCCAGTGACTATGAGGTTATGTCTATGATCCCATGCTCGAGCCGGCAACCCTGCACTCAAGCTGATGAGCCCACGCTCAAGGTAGATAGTCAGTGCTCAAGCTGGTGATCTCGAGGTTTCGAACTTCGGTCCTCTGTGTCTCAGGGCAATGCTCTATCCACTGTGTCGCAGCCTGGTCAAGTCTTTCAGCTTTTGATATTAACTGTCATCTTCTTCCTAAGGACAATTTAGTTTTTTCACTCAACCAACCATTCACACTCTTCCTCTCTCCATCCTCCAATATCACAACTTCGGGTTCATTCATTTTTCTTTTCTTTTTTTTTCTTCTTTTCACATGAAAGGAGGGGAGATAGACAGATTCCAGCATGCGCCATGACAGGGATTTACCCAGCAACCCGCATTTGGTGTGATTCTCTGCCCATCTGGGGCCATGTTCGCAGAGAAACTATTTTTAGCCCCTGGGGCTGATGAGCTCAAACCATTTGAGCCATGGCTTCAGGAGAAGAAAAGAGAGAGAGAGAGAAAGGGAAGGGGAAGGAGTGGAGAAGCAGATGGTCACTTCTCCTGTGTGCCCTCACCAGGAATCAAAACCTGAACCTCCACATGCTGTGTAGACGCTTTACCACTGAGCCAATCAGTCAGGGCCAACACTTTGATCTAAAGATTTCTTCAATTCTGGAAAATGTTTTTGTATTATCTATTTTAGAATTTTTTCCCCTCTCTTTGCTCTCTTTCTGGAATTTTTATTAGAAGCTGGACCTCAGGAATCAACCTTCTAATTTCCTATTATCTTGCCTCTTTTGTCTGCTTTCTAGGAGATACTTTCCAATGTTAAATTTTCTCTCTTCTATTGCATTTAAAACATTTTAAAGCATTTCTTGTTCTGTGTTTTTGTTGTTGTTGTTGTTTTTTAGCCAGAGAGACAGAGAGGAAGAGAGAGAGATGAGAAGCATCAACTCATAGTTGTGGCACTTTAGTTGTTCATTGATTGCTTCTTTATTTTTATTTTATTTATTCATTTTAGAGAGGAAAGAGAAAGGGAGAGAGAGAGACAGAGAGGAGAGAGAGACAGAGAGGGAGAAGGGGGGGAGGAGCTGGAAGCATCAACTCCCATATGTGCCTTGACCAGGCAAGCCCAGGGTTTCGAACCGGCGACCTCAGCATTTCCAGGTCGACACTTTATCCACTGCGCCACCACAGGTCAGGCCATTGATTGCTTCTTTTTTTATTACTATTTTTTTTTTTTTTGTATTTTTCCGAAGTTGGAAACGGGGAGGCAGTCAGACAGACTCCCACATGCGCCCGACCAGGATCCACCCGGCATGCCCACCAGGGGGCGATGCTCTGCCCATCTTGGGGTGTCGCTCTGCCACAATCAGAGCCATTCTAGTGCCTGAGGCAGAGGCCACAGAGCCATCCTCAGCGCCCGGGCTAACTTTGTTCCAATGGAGCCTTGGCTGCGGGAGGGGAAGAGAGAGAGAAGAAGCAGAGGGGGAGGGGTAGAGAAGCAGATGGGCGCTTCTCCTGTGTGCCCTGGCCGGGAATCAAACCCAGGACTCCTGCACGCCAGGTCGACGCTCTACCACTGAGCCAATCGGCCAGGACTGATTGCTTCTTATACATGCCTTGACCAGGGACTCCAGCCGAGTCAGTGATCCCTTGCTTAAGCCAACGACCTTGGGCTCAAGCCAGCAACTTTGGGGTTCAAACCGGCAACCTCTGGGCTCAAGCCGATGAGCCTGTGCTGAAGCTGAATGAGCCCACGCATAAGCTAGCAACCTCTGGGTTTCAAACCTGGGACCTTAGCATCTCAGGTGGACACTCTATCCACTGCACCACCACTGGTCAGGCTATAGAAGGTCTATCTTTTGAGGCTGTGGGATCCCTATATTTGAAGGATAATGCTGTCCTGTGAAATCTCAATAATTTCTGTCTGGCAGTGGCTGACCCCAGGACAGACCACCCAAAACACTGCATAACATCTTGAAATATGGGAGTAGCTTTATTTTCTTTTTTTTTGTTTGTTTGTTTTTTTTTGTTTGTTTGTTTGTTTTTTGTATTTTTCTGAAGCTGGAAACGGGGAGAGACAGTCAGACAGACTCCCGCATGCCCCTGACCGGGATCCACCCGGCACGCCCACCAGGGGCGAAGCTCTGCCCACCAGGGGGCGATGCTCTGCCCCTCCGGGGCGTCACTCTGCCCTGACCAGAGCCACTCTAGCGCCTGGGGCAGAGGCCAAGGAGCCATCCCCAGCGCCCGGGCCATCTTTGCTCCAATGGAGCCTTGGCTGCGGGAGGGGAAGAGAGAGACAGAGAGGAAGGGGGGGGTGGAGAAGCAAATGGGCGCTTCTCCTATGTGCCCTGGCCGGGAATCGAACCCGGGTCCCCCGCACGCCAGGCCGACGCTCTACCGCTGAGCCAACCGGCCAGGGTGCTTTATTTTCTTTTTAAATGCAGTTTCATTTTTCAATATTAAAGTACTATGTAAGTATTAAACATTTTGGGACAATAGTGAAAAGTAGAAAGAAGAAAATGATTGTACTCTCACCATTTTTTATTTAAAAAATTTTAAGACTTTATTCATTTAGAAAGGGGGGAGAGAGAGAGAGAGAAAGAGAAAGAGAGGAGGAGCAGGAAGCATCAACTTCCATATGTGCCTTGTCAAGGCAAACCCAGGGTTTCGAACCAGTGACCTCAGGGTTCCAGGTTGACACTTTATCCATTGAGCCAACATAGGTCAAGCCTGTACTTGTACCATTTAAGAACAAACATTAGAAACATTTTCCTGCATTTCTCATTTTATTTATTTGATTGATTTGAGAGAGAGAGAGAGAAAACATCACTTTGTTGTTCCACTTACTTATAAATTGACTGGTTGATTCTTATATGTGCTCTGACCTGGGATTGAACCTGCAACCGTGGCATATCAGGACGATGCTCGATCCAACTGAGCTGCCCAGCCAAGGCCTCTAAGTCTTTCTACATACTTTTATTTAGTTATGATTGTATTACATGTGCCAGGTGGTTTATCTTACCTTTTTGTATGAACATTATAACAAAGCATTTTCATTTGATCTTAGCCAAAAGGCTGAGACACAGTATGTAATGAAGCATTTTCCTACTAAACAAACTTCACATACATTAGACTGCAACAAACATACTACTCTGTATTCTGTCATTACCCTGTGTTGAATTTTCCTCCATGTTGTTTTCAGGTTCTCACTGTTTAAATAATGCTGTGATGAAAATTTTTTATGCACCCAGTTATTTTGGTAATTAGGATTATTTCCGTAGAATAAATTCCTACAAATGGAATTAGAGAATTTAAGACTCTTGTTATTTATTGCCAAATTGCTTTCCCAAAGGACTGAACCTATTTATAGAGAAACTTTCTAAAGAATTTTGAAAACTAATTCCACACGTGCCTCATGTCTGTGTTCCTTTGGAAATTGGTCTGCAGTTACTTTCAGTGTCTTAAACTGATTTTTTGTAACAAGCTTTATATTTTAATTCAACTTTTTATTTTGGGTTGAGTGTAATAGTCACATCAGTTATATAAGAAATAATAGAGATCTGTTTCTTCCAATTGCAATATCTTGTAAAACTCTAGTATAATATCACAACGAGGTGCAGATATTGATATTTTTACTTTTTTTTTTTTTTTCCTGAAGTGAGAAGCACAGAGGCAGTCAGACAGACTCCCTTATGTGCCCGACTGGGATCCACCCAGCATGCCCACTAGGGAGCGATGCTCTGCCCATCTGGGGGGTTGCTCCATTGTAGCCAGAGCCATTCTAGTGCCTGAGGCAGAGGCCATGGAGCCATCCTCAGCGCCTGGGCCAGCTTTGCTCCAGTGGAGCCTTGGCTGCAGGAGGGGTAGAGAGATTGAGAGAAAGGAGAGGGGGAAGGGTAGAGAAGCAGATGTGCGCTTCTCCTGTGTGCCCTGACCGAGAATCGAACCCGGGACTTCCACACGCCGGGCCAACACTCTACCACTGAGCCAACCAGTCAGGGTCATATTTTTACTAATTTTTTAAGTCAAAAGAGTGTTTCATACTTAATGGCAAAACAATTTTCAAAAGATATAAAAAAATATTAAAACTCCAAGTTCATATAAATAAATAAAGTAGATAAATGAAAGCCCCTTTCCTCTAACCCCTGGCCTCATTCCTAGAGGAAACCACTATGAAAGAAAAACAAACTAGGAGTTTCTATTTTCATATTCCTCAACTATATGTATATTTATATATATCCTGCAGTAGCTGGAACCAAGAAACACTACAGACTTCTGATAAAATCTCTCATGTCACTTAGGCCCCAGGAAATAGGAAATAAGCATTCTTCGAGCATCTCATTATAAGAATGAAATAATGCATTTTTGTTTCAGTGGCACCCTGGGGCACCTTGTCTCTGAGAGTAGGGGAAGCTGTCAGGTTGCCTGATAGGAAGTTGCATCTTATATCAACCAGTAAGAAAACAGGACCTAGCTTTGCTTTAGCAGTGAACTCTCAGAATATACAAGGATCTTGTTGAGGCGCAAGAAACTGCTCCCATGATATGAAATTATTTTTCTCTGTGCTTATTGAAAATTTATGTCAGTGGTCATTAGTGAGCTGACATTTAATAAGTATGCTTTTATCTTTTTTAAAATAATTTAAAGAATTTCAGGCCCTGGCCGGTTGGCTCAGTGGTAGAGTGTCGGCCTGGCGTGCAGGAGTCCTGGGTTCGATTTCCGGCCAGGGCACACAGGAGAAGCGCCCATCTGCTTCTCCATGCCTCCCCCTCTGCTTCCTCTCTGTCTCTCTCTTCCCCTCCCTCAGCCAAGGCTCCATTGGAGCAGAGTTGGCCTGGGCGCTGAGGATGGCTCTGTGGCCCCTGCCTCAGGCTCTAGAATGGCTCTGGTAGCAACAGAGCGACGCTGCAGATGGGCAGATCATCGCTCCCTGGTGGGCGCGCCGGGTGGATCCCAGTCGGGCGCATGCGGGAGTCTGACTGCCTCCCCATTTCCAACTTCAGAAAAATACAAAAAATAAAAAATAATAAATAAATAAATATGACAGTGCCCTTCTCCTTAACAAATTTCTGTTATGTTGGAAACTGGAATCTGTTAAACCCTTGAGAAGTAACATATTAACAGGAATTAATTAATATGGACAACTAAAGTTACAGGAGCAATAATAATTTAAAGATGTGGTTAATGCCTGGCCTGTGATGGTGCATTGGATAGAATGTCGACTTGGAACATTGAGGTCCCTGGTTCAAAAACCCTGGGCTTGCCTGGTCAAGGTACATACAACAACCAGTGAACATCTAAAGTGAGGCAACTATGAGTTGATACTTTTTGCTCCACCCCTCTCTCCTCTCTCAGTAAAATCAGTAAAAAAAAATTTATTTTTTTTTTACAGGGACAGAGAGTCAGAGAGAGGGATAGACAGGGACAGACAGGAACGGAGAGAGATGAGAAGCATCAATCATTAGGTTTTTTTTGTTGTTTTACAGAGACAGAGAGAGAGTCAGAGAGAGGGACAGACAGACAGGAACGAAGAGATGAGAAGCATTAATCATTAATTTTTGTTTGTTTGTTTGTTTTTTTCTGTATTTTTCTGAAGCCAGAAACGGGGAAAGACAGTCAGACAGACTCCCTCATGCGCCCGACTGGGATCCACCCGCATGCCCACCAGGGGGCAATGCTCTGCCCCTCCGGGGCGTTGCTCTGTTGTGACCAGAGCCACTCGAGTGCTTGGGGCAGAGGCCGAGGAGCCATCCCCAGCACCCGGGCCATCTTTGCTCCAGTGGAGCCTCGGCTGCGGGAGGGGAAGAGAGAGACAAAGAGGAAGGAAAAGGGGAGGGGTGGAGAAGCAGATGGGTGCCTCGCCTGTGTGCTCTGGCCGGGAATCGAACCCGGGACATCTGCAGGCCAGGCCGACGCTCTACCACTGAGCCAACCGGCCAGGGCCCAATCATTAGTTTTTTGTTGCGCATTGCGACACCTTAGTTGTTTATTGATTGCTTTCTCATATGTGCCCTGACCGCAGGCCTTCAGCAGACCAAGCTCGAGCCAGTGCACTTGGGTCCAAGCTGGTGAGCTTTTGCTCAAACCAGATGGATCCGTGCTCAAGCTGGCGACCTCGGGGTCTCGAACCTGGGTCCTCCGCATCCCAGTCTGACGCTCTATCCACTGTGCCACCGCCTGGTCAGGCAATCATTAGTTTTTTGTTGCGACACCTTAGTTGTTCATTGATTGCTTTTTCATATGTGCCTTAACCATGGACCTTCAGCAGACCAAGAACCCCTTGCTCAAGCCAGCGACCTTGGGTCCCAACTGGTGAGCTTTTTGCTCAAGCCAGATGAGCTCATGCTCAAGCTGGCGACCTCGGGGTCTCGAACCTGGGTCCTCTGCATCCCAGTTCAACACTCTATTCACTGTGCCACTGCCTGGTCAGGCTAAATAAAATCTTTTTTAAAAAAAAAAGAGGCCTGACCTGTGGTGGCGCAGTGGATAAAGCGTCGACCTGGAAATGCTGAGGTCGCCGGTTCGAAACCCTGGGCTTGCCTGGTCAAGGCACATATGGGAGTTGATGCTTCCAGCTCCTCCCCACCTTCTCTCTCTGTCTCTCCTCTCTCTCTCCCTCTCTGTCTCTCTCTCTCTCCCTTTCTCTCTCCTCTCTAAAATAAAAAAATAAAAAAAAATTAAAAAAAAAAAAAAGATATCATTCAGGAAAGTGAGTTTTGAGTAAAATCTAGAGGCTTTCCAGGTGGAGCTAAGAGCCTACTCAAAGGTTTGGGACTTGTCAGTGTCTGAAAATAGACTTTCCTGTTCAGAGCAGAGGATTTTTGGTGGAGGGTATGGAAAGTGAGACTTGTCAGGCTGACTGTATGGCTTACTTATGGTCCATCTCCTACAGATTCTGATTCATGAGGTCTGGGACCCAAGAGTTTACAACTACCCCAAGCAATTATTTTGATCATATAGGAAACTCTGGCCTATTTGGGGAGGACGATTTTTTTTACCATGCTCATGTTCGGCATGAACTCACTGGGTGTTTGTGTGTGAACATGAAACATAGGTTTGAAATGTGGCAGGAAGTGTATTTTGAGAATGTTTCCCAGTGGAGAACTATCACTGTTAAGAATCTCTGCAGCCTGACCAGGCGGTGGCGCAGTGGATAGAGTTTCAGACTGGGATGCAGAGGACCCAGGTTCGAGACCCCGAGGTCACCAGTTTGAGCGCCTGCTCATCTGGTTTGAGCAAAAAGCCCACCAGCTTGAACTCAAGGTTGCTGGCTCCAGCAAAGGGTTACTCGGTCTGCTGAAGGCCTGTGGTCAAGGCACATATGAGAAAGCAATCAATGAACAACTAAGGTGTTGCAACGCACAATGAAAAACTAATGATTGATGCTTCTCATCTCTCTCTGTTCCTGCCTGTCTATCCCTCTTTCTGACTCGCTCTCTGTCTTTGTAAAAAAAAAAAAAAAAGAATCTCTGCAAAGTGTGCCGCTGGTATTAAAATTTTAGTGAATGGAACATAACTCGGAGGAGGGCTGTAGCTTAAAAGTCAGGATTCTTCAGAGCTTGTGTACACACACATGCTACAGGACAGTGTTTGCAACAAAGAAATAACAGGGTCTGTGCCACGCCCTCTGCTTGTACTCTGCTAAGTACTCTACATGAATTATCTTTATTAATCTTCACCACAACTCCGTGACATATGTGCTGTTATTATCTCTACTTTATTATTATAGAAATTGAGGCTTTGCAAGCAGTGAAATAATGTGTTCAAGTTCTCACAATAAGTGATGGAGCCAGAATACAATCCAAGCAGTTTGATTCCAAAGGTCATGCTCTTACATGCTCAAAATTTGTTGAATGAATAAAGAATGAAAATTGAGTATAAAACTGATAGATAGTGCCTGACTTGTGGTGGCGCAGTGGATAAAGCGTCGACCTGGAAATGCTGAGGTCGCCAGTTCAAAACCCTGGGCTTGCCTGGTCAAGGCACATATGGGAGCTGATGCTTCCAGCTCCTCCCCCTCTTCTCTCTCTCTCTCTCTCTCCCTCTCCTCTCTAAAAAATGAATAAATAAATAAATAAATAAATAAAACAAAAAAAACTAAGGAAAAAAAACCCTCATAGATAGTAATGAAATATCTGATGGGAATTAAAAAATACACGTTATAGACATTCTGCAAATAGACTTCAAATCGGAAAGGATTTTAGAGGGATCACCTCCATAGCACCTCAACAAATCCTGTGTCCACTCTTGGACGGTACCTGTGACAGGTACCACTCAGTGCTTCCAAAGACCCTATCCTGTTTTTCAGCAGCTTAACACTTCTTTTAAGCTGAGATCTACCCCCTGTACTCTCTACCTATGTTTTTGTGCCAAACCCTGGTGCCATACTGTGCCCACCCGATTGACTGTGCAAAGCCTCTAAGCAGAGCTCAGGAGAGGGGATTGCTAGTCTCTCTGCCTGAACACTGCGTCCCGTCCTCTCATTTCCAGGGAACCAGAGGATTCTCCCACGCACTTCCTTCAGGTCTCTACTGAAATGTCATTTATCACAGAGGCCTTCCATGGCCAGCTCCCCACAGTTGTTCTCCATCCCATCAGTCCTCAGCCCCATCTGACATACAGTTTGCTAGTTCCCCCCACCTTGTCCCCAGAGTGCAGATTCCTTGAGTTGAGACTTGGTTTGTTTTGGTTCACTGCTGAATCCTCAGGCCTGTAGCAGTGCCTAGCACAAAAACGATGCTTCATAAGTATCTGTTAAATGATTGAAAAAGAGAGAAACAGAAACTTAAAAATGCCAGCACTGGGACATAGGAGAGAAACGGGAATCATGGATGGTAAGACAGTGACACTGGGTTGTAAATGGTATGGCTTTGGCTCAATTCATGCAGAATTCTATTCTTCTGATGGACTTTATGCACAAAAAATGCTCCACCCTATCTGCTGGCAGATTGTAATTGCAGGACGTATCTGTAGTAGAGTTCTATCAGCAGCAAGAACCTTTAATTTTTTCTGCTTTTTGTTTCAGATGAGACAAAAGGACCCAGTGAAAGGAATGACAGCGGATGATTAAGGCCACTCCTCCCCATTCTGCACTGTATGTACCCGTTTCTCATAGGTGCCAAAATCAGTGTGGGTCCTCAAGGCCTCAGCAGCTTACTGTGGAGTCTGAAAACTGGCTTTATTTCTCATCCTGCCCTCTAGTAATAATGATGACTGCCATGCTAATTAAACAGGCTTATAATGCTCTTGGGCTTCCATTGAAAGAAATTATGACTGTTAGGGCATTTCAGGGACATGTAATTTTACAAAGAACTACCCAGACAGAGACATGGACAGGGTGGTAAGACAGAGTGGGGTGGGGGTGGGGTGTAGGATTAAAGCTTATCTGCAACTACTTAACTCTTTCTCTTCTAACTTGAGCCATTTCAAGTTGAAGCTGGGATTCTAGGGCACTCTCTATACCCACACCCTGCCCCATGCCAGGACCCCAGTTCCTAACTCCCGACTGATAACATCCCCTGCCCCCCCAACCCAGGAAAGTCTGTTGGCATTTATTGTTGTATCTGGTGCTTCTTTCCTTCCTCTTTATACCCCCTGATACCACACTAAGTAACTGTCCTCATCAGAGACAGCATCTTTCAGAAGCCTGGAAAGTATTTCTTCCCAGGTCATACATAGGACCAGGATAGGATGTCCCTTGTTTCATATTGTTGCTCTTCCCTAGTCTGTTCCTTCTTTTTTTTTTTTTTTAAAGACAGAGAGAGAGTCAGAGAGAGGGGTAGATAGGGACAGACAGACAGGAAGGGAGAGAGATGAGAAGCATCAATCATCAGTTTTTTGTTGTGGCACTTTAGTTGTTCATTGATTGCTTTCTGATATGTGCCTTGACTGGGGGCTACAGCAGACCCAAGTAACCCCTTGCTCAAGCCAGCGACCTTGGGTCCAAGCTGGTGAGCTTTGCTCAAACCAGATGAGCCCACACTCAAGCTGGAGACCTCGGTCTCAAACCTGGGTCCTCTGCATCCCAGTCCGACGCTCTATCCACTGCGCCACCGCCTGGTCAGGCTATTATTTATTTATTTTACTTATTTTTTTATTTTATTTTATTTTATTTTATTTTTTTACAGAGACAGAGAGAGAGTCAGAGTGAGGGATAGACAGGGACAGACAGACAGGAATGGAGAGATGAGAAGCATCAATCATTAGTTTTTTCGTTGTACATTGCAACACCTTAGTTGTTCATTGATTGCTTTCTCATATGTGCCTTGACCACGGGCCTTCAGCAGACTGAGTAACCCCTTGCTGGAGCCAGCAACCTTGGGTCCAAGCTGGTGAATTTTTGCTCAAACCAGATGAGCCCACGCTCAAGCTGGCAATCTCAGGGTCTCAAACCTGGGTCTTCCGCATCCCAGTCTGACGCTCTATCCACTGCGCCACCGCCTGGTCAGGCTACTTATTTTTTTTAAAGAGAGGAACAGACAGACAGACAGGAAGGGAGAGAGATGAGAAGCATCAATTCTTTTTTTTTTTTTTTTTTCCTGAAGCTGGAAATGGGGAGAGACAGTCAGACAGACTCCCGCATGCGCCCGACTGGGATCCACCCGGCACACCCACCAGGGGCGATGCTCTGCCCCTCCGGGGCGTCGCTCTGCCACGACCAGAGCCACTCTAGCGCCTGGGGCAGAGGCCAAGGAGCCATCCCCAGCGCCCGGGCCATCTTTGCTCCAATGGAGCCTTGGCTGCGGGAGGGGAAGAGAGAGACAGAGAGGAAGGAGGGGGGGGGTGGAGAAGCAAATGGGTGCTTCTCCTATGTGCCCTGTCCGGGAATCAAACCCGGGTCTCCCGCACGCCAGGCCGACGCTCTACCGCTGAGCCAACCGGCCAGGGTCGAGAAGCATCAATTCTTCATTGCAACACTTTAGTTTTTCTTTGATTGCTTTCTCATATGTGCCTTGACTGGGGGAGGGAGCTCCAGCTGAGCCAGTACCCCTTGCTCAAGCCAGCGACCTTGGGCTTCAAGATAGTGACCCTTGGGCTCAAGCCAGAGACCATGGAGTCATGTCTATGACCCCACACTCAAGGCGGCGACCCCACACTCAAGCTAGTGAGCCTGTGCTCAAGCTGGTGAGCCCACACTCAAACCAGCAACCTCAGGGTTTTGAACCTGGGACCTCAGCATCCCAGACCAATGCTGTATCCACTGTGCCACCACCTGGTCAGCCTAATTCCATCCTTCTAATTGCTCCCAGTGCTCTTCACACCTCCAGACCTGCTGTTTTCCCAGCAGCTCAGAGTGGTCTTGGTCATAGAATGAAAAACCAGGCCTTGCTCCCCATTAGGCCCTGAGAGATTATTTTATCAAATAAAAACTGGCTGTCCACTAGCACTTAGGAGCCAAGGAGGCCTGGGGTCTCACCAGCAGTGATGCAAACCTCTGCTCACTCTCTCCCTGCCCTATGTGCTTGAGGAGAATTTCCGAGAAATAAAGGTTAGGATTAAGTAGATTGTTGCAATGCCAGCTTCTCAGTCACCCCTGCTACACTGACATCGTTCTTTTGAAATTTTCCAATTGATGATTTAATGGTCATGTTTTCCTCTGTTGCTTCCTTAATAATTGTATTTCTCTTCTAGTTTTGCAAGACAGTGGTCAACAGGAAGGCCCAGCAGCTCCACCCTCCTGAGTGACAGGCCATCTTCGGACGCAGCCTTTCTGTGCCCATTCTTCAGGCAACTTTCGATCCCTTACTGTAGCTAATTCTAGATGCCCTTTAATATTGTGAACAAATAGACCGTCTGGTATTATGAAGCCCATGTACACAGGAACCTGCTCCTCTGAGATGTGGCATGTAAGCTGCTGTATTTACAGCTCCTCATACTCCAGCCATTGTGTTCTCAACCCATTTCTGTGTGGCCCCCTCTTTATTTTCAAGTGATATTTTTAGTCTTTCAAAATAGCTGCCTTTGTGATGTGGTGATTTAAATGATTTAAGTTTGTTTGTTTTCAACCTTGGGATAAACTGAGGTATTTTGCTTCCTGGGCAGATCTTTGCAAATTGAGTGCTCATCTGGGGAGAGGGGATGAGTTAGAAATAAGAGTTTTTTTCCCCAAGTTCCACAGAACAGCAACGTGGCTTCATGACTCTGACCTCTGCTCCCAATAATCCATGGTTAGGGTACTCTAAGCACCAAGGAAATAACCAAGGCCCAGCCAGTCTCTGTTTTGAAAAATTAACAAATACAAATAACCCCTGTGCCAGGCATTGCATCTCTGGTCACTAGTCTTAGAACTATCTATGGCTTCTCAGCCCTCCTGTTGCCTATTCTGTCTGCATCTCTGCAGAGCCCATAACATGCCAGGGTCAGGTCTCCCTGGAGGGGCCTGTCCAGTGTGGCCCTTAGAATTGAGTCTGCCCCATATATACTAATTAGTCTGCACCCAAGGAGCTCTGTATGTCCATGTTCCTCTTCCCGTTTGGGCTGGTGCTGTCACTCAGCAATAATCTTTTCTCTGTGCTTTCTTAGATTCTTGTTCTCTGTTTGAGGCTGGTCAGGACACAAGGTTCCTGATCTTTTCATGCTGCACAAAATGAGCATGCAAAAAGCTTTTTTCCAACAGAACATGTTCCCTCATCTCCAGTTTCTGGAAAGGATTTGGGAATCTAGAACTCAGTTCGTCCTGCCCCCAGGCTGAGTTCTGTCCTGGACAATCATTAGCAAGTAGAGACTGTAGTACAGAACTCGACCAAAGTAGGCCGGTGAGAGCGTCTAGGCTCCGGGGAAATAGAAGCTGCTGAGCGCTTCCGTTTCCTTCGACTTGGAAGAACCTGGGTATGCCTTCTGGATGGGAGAATATGAGATAGCTGTAGTGTCACTTAACATTTCCCAAAACATGTGAAGTATGTTGGCCAAGTGGGGCTCCCTCCTACATAAACTTGAGGGTTTCCCTGCTCTGGTCCATCCCCATGGATAGTGTTCCTGGGCACAGTGATCCAAGTCCATGCTAGCCTGGGTGCAGCTGCTAACGAAACCAAATCTCTGTTGGGAAGCGAGAAGTAGGATGAGAAAATTTCTCCTCATGTTTCTGTCGGTTTGTTTTGCCTTATTTCTAAGTGCAATAAAGGAGTTGCTCACAGGTTGTACCTGTAACATCCGGAAGGCTGCTTTCCCTGTGGCCCTCCTGGGGCAAGGGTAGACGGACTCATACCCCTCAGCGTGGTTAGCTCCAACCGTCGAGGCCTCTTTGGGACCAGATGTCCAGTTACACTTTTCTTTTAGTCTCTCCACCTCGTGAGGTCTGTAGTAGCAATGGATCTGGCGCAGTTCTGTCAGTTATTAACATCTCAACTACTAGTAGCATTTATTTAACTGGGAAGGTTTAAGAGGCATTCCTACTGGAGAAAAATGTTAATGTTTTCCTACAAACTCTGTATTATCTATAATTATATTTGTGCTTAATGCTCTCCCTTCTTTGTTCATCACTAAGTGAAGTAAAGATGTGGGTTATCCTGGGAGAAACAATTGATAATATTCTAAGCAGACAGTTGCTTAGGTGCTTTGAGGGCCAGAGTTAGTCTCCTTCCTTCAGCTCTTCTGAGATCTACACATATCACTCCAGCTCTGGTGGGGGCTCGCTCTTTATCTGCCTTTTCTTTGGTTCCTCCAGTCTTCACCTGTTGCCCCAGTTTGAAAGCATCCACTTGAGCTGAACTAGAATTTGAAGTCAGTTGGATCTGGGGCTTCAGCCTACATAAAAATGAGGGTTTCCCTGCTCTAGTCCATCCCCACTGATAGTGTTGCTGCTGGGCAACAGTGTAGCCTTTTAAGTATCCCCCTTCCCTCTTCACCCCCAGCCCCCCAAACTGGCTAGCACTTAGAGGGGCTTAAATGAACGGCTCAGTTCCAGGGTAGTACCTGAGGATGTGCAATGGCCCTTCAGATTAACTGCTTCCATTAGACTTCCAGGGTCACAGTCCCAGCTGCAAGCAGCAGTGCCTCTGTAGAAGGGGTGCTGGGCTCTGGCCTTTTCACAGAGAGGTCAGGGACACGGTCAGAATTGTGGGCATGTGTATATCTTCCCAAGTTCTCTTACAGTCCCTGCTGGGACTCCCTGACTTAAATTGACTGGTTCCTAGTGCTACTTCTTTTACAAAATACACTTTGTAGACTTGATTAGATTACCTTATTTAATGTGAGTTTGTGCCTTTTTGTCTCAATCTTCCAATACAGGTATATTGGGGAGAAATGCAGTCTAATAAAATCCTAGACAGAGCTTTCTGGAGTCGAACTTATTGGTGATGTCCTTATGTCATTTCACGACTTCCATGTCCTCAAACTCTTGCTGGTGTCCCTTATCTTACCAGGGAAGGATTAGGAAAGGTACAAGATAGCTCTGAAAATTTCTGCAGGTGGATTTCTGTAAATTAAAACAGCCCCTTTTCGTTTTACTTATGCAAACATCACATATCTGAAAGGAATTTGGCCATTTCCTACTGACAATATTTCCTTTTTGCTTTTCTCTCCTTTCTTCACGTCTCCCTCTTTCTCCCATCCTACCAAGTAAAACATTTTAAATAGGATTTTTTTCCTTTCTTTTAGTGAGAGAAAGAGGGACAGACAGGAAGAGAGAAAGATGAGAAGCATCAATTCTTTGCTGCGGCATCTTAGTTGTTCACTGATTGCTTTCTCATACGTTCCTTGACAAGAAGGGGGGCTCCATCTGAGCCAGTGACCCCTTGCTCAAGCCAGCGACCTTGGTCTTCAAGCCACTGACCATAGGGTCATGTCTGATCCTAGCTCATGCCAGCGACTTCAGGGTTTAGAACCTGGGTCCGCAGCATTCCAAGTGCCACCCCTGGTCAGGCTAAAATAGTTCTTAATTTTGCTTTAGGGTCTGTGAACCTCCTGAAGCTTGTTTGTGAAACTGTATTTTTCTGGGGAAAGTCATGGCTCTTACCAGATCCTCAAAGGAATCCCATGACTGTCCGGCCTCCAAATATTAAGAACCAGTGACTTGATGAAAATTAATCTTTGGCAAAACAATCATTCCTCTTTATGTAGTAAAATAGAGGCAGTGATGTAGTTTTCATTCGTTGATGGCTAATTTTCTTAGAGTCCAAGAACTCCCAAATGTCCAATGTGTATGTATTAGGTAACCTGAGTCTGAAGAACCAAAAACAAAAAACACCTGAATGTGGGCTTGGAGAAGTAAGAATGGAGGAGCCCAACGACCAACATAAGAAAGATTACCTGGAGCAGGGTGGGAAAAGACTGGACTAAAAGCAAAACAGTGGCTGGACGGCCCCCTTTCTCCTTCGCTCTTTGGGCCTCTGGGCTTTGGGAAGCTGGGTGGGGGAGGCAGTACAGAAGTCAGAGACCTCATTTTGGTTATCAGTGAAACCTGCCGGTACAGGGACGCGCGGGCAACAGCTTCCGCCGGAAGATGCCCCACCACCACCACTGCAGGCTTCGCGCGGGGCAGTCTGGGAGCCTCGGGAACCGCGAGGGCGGGCAGCCGCACCCGCTTGGGAGGTGCAGTGTTACGTCGGGTTCTGATGACAATAGGACACGCCTTTCACGTCTTGGGCCCTTAAGCTCGTCTCCTCTCAGCCTTTCACCTTTTCGCGCTTGTTGCAAGTACCGCCTCTTTCTCCGGGCTGCACCATCCAGAGTCCTCCGTGCTCAAGCCCCGCCTCTTACGGGCGCCGAGGCGTAGGACCAGAATCCGGAAGAAAAACAGTCGGGCGGGACTGCGCCGGCAGAGACCTGCTGTCAGAGGAGTGCTGAGCGGTCCAGGACCGACTGGGGCGAGTCGGCCGGGCGATCGCGTGGGGACGATGGCGACCGTGAACCCGTGTAAGCCGACCGAACCTAAAGACAGGAAGCTCAGGTGAGGAAGGCCCGCTCCGGGCTGGATCACTGCTTCCGACCCAGTCGGGGCTGCGGAACTGGGGTAGAACCAGACAGAGAGAAGGGACCAGGTGTACAGGACTGCTTCTAGTTTGGAGGCCCTCGCAAATTTTTCTAGTGTCAAGCGAGCTGTGTTAAGTCCCACGCCCCTTCCAAACTCGAGCCGCGGAGCTCGTTCCCACTTGGGCGCCCCAGGCAGATGCCCAGTTGACTTCTGGAGGAAGCAGCAGTGTTGGGCTGTTTGAAGTTAAAGACATAACAGAGCACTCTCCTCTCAGCTCTAGAGTGGAAATCTGTTCTTAATTTTAATCAGCATTTACATCATGAGGTCTGCCTGATCCCGTCGTGACCTCCTAAACTCCAAAATCAGATTTATATAAGATCCTTTAGTGAAGTGGTACAGCCTGGTTTCATGCTTGCTCTTGAACAAGGAACAATGCTAATCACCAACTTAGTGCAAGTCACGACGCAAGGATTTGCCTCTAATCGTCGGACTTGAGAATTTGGGCAAGAAATCCCAACTCTTGCTCCCATTCACTTAGAAAAATCCCCTGGAAAAACAAGGCGCTTTGGAATAAAAGGGCTACCTTTCTTAATCCTCTGTTGGACAGCAGGGGGAGATCGTAAACAAACTAAGCACAGAATCTCTGAATGCACGAGAAGGTGTTTTTTTGTGTGTGTGTTGTTTTGTTGATGCTCACGGGAAGGGGCAGGAAGTTGCTATAAACCCGCCAAGAATTTCTTCAAGTTATGCTTTTTAGATTATAGAACTCTAAGAACAGGGTCTGGTGGAGAAGAGATGTTTTGGGATATCCTGCCATTTTCTAACCCTGTCCCATTCTAGATCTCTGGCTGCTGCAGGTCCTCTTCAGTGGTGTACCTAGGACTCACCCAAGGCTTTATGGCTGTGCTTGCTCTCCACAGAGCTTGTAGCCATTGCCTGGTCTGGATTCAGCACAGTCTGTGGCTTCCTTGGAGTGTTGCTCTAACTAATCAGTTGAGATGAGAGCTGCTGATCTAGTTCTGTTGCTTCCCTATGAAGCTCATCTGAAACTGAGATGGAGGATGTTATCCAACTGATGACTTTTCCCAAAAAAAAGAGACTCTTGAGACAGATGTTGAGAAACCTGTTAGAATCTTCTCCTTAGGCTCTCTTAACTGCTGACAGAATTAGTTGTGCTCCAGGGGTCATAGCCATAGGAATGAGTGAGGAAGGAAACATGGCATTATTACTGTTATTTTTGAAATTTCCCTGTCTTGTGGTTCTGAGGTCTCACAAGGTGAAAACTGAACCTGCAGTAGTATCTTTCTGATGGTCTTAGAAACCCTTGGGTTGAAGACTGAAAGTTGCTGACTGAGTCATAGATGATTGCTGCAGTGTGAATGGCTGGTGACATTAATAAATTCCTTACTATCCACCCCTTCCCTTGCCTGACCTCAAAACCTTTGGGCCCACGTCAGCAGCACCAGTGCTGCCAGATGTGAGCATCTGAGGGTCTGCATGAAGGAGCCAATCCAGGGTGGGCGTTTCCTGCCTCAGGGGACAAAGGTGAAGATGAAGTGCTTGTGGTTCAATGCCTCATGTTTTCCACTATGATTGCAGTGTATTGTGGTACAGTCATCAGCAGACCTACATCCCATCCATTACCTGGACAAGGTGTTATCCTCCTTCCTCCAAGACTTTACTTTTCATCCCTTCCACAGCATACATGTTGTGACATGGAATGTGGCCTCCGCAGCACCCTCTCTAGACCCCGATCATCTCCTTCAGCTGAACAACCAGAACCTGAATCTTGACATGTATATCATTGGGTAGGTGTCTGCAGGGGCCCTCACCCATCCCTGGATCTGAGATCAGGTGAGCCTGACCAGTCCCATGGTGTCCCCTGGGAAACACTGTCATCTGTCTTCCCTCACTGTGTCTGAGGGCTAGGAGCTTTCAGCCTGCATCAGGGCCAGTGTCTCTTTTCCTGGGTCAGCAATGGCAAGGGATTGGTGACCAACAGCCAGGGAAGGCAGAGATCATAGCCATGAGAACCCAAGGCTTAAGAGTCAGCTAAGGGTAGTACTAAATGCCTGTGGCAGAGGCAGTACCCTCCAGGCCTGGGGGGAACCTCTGACCTCGGATGGGCAGTTTGCAGGAGATGAACTGTGGGATCATGAGCCTCCTTTCTGACACTGCCTTTGAAGACCCATGGAGCAGTTTCTTCATGGATGTGCTTTCCCCTCTCAGCTTCGTCAAGGTAACTTTCAAGTTCATGGGAAATTGGGAAATGTGTCTTACCTCTTGTCGCTAACCCCCAGTCTTTTTGTCTCCCACTCGGCTCTCCTGTTGTTTCCCATTTATTTAAAGGCCTAAACCTCAGTTACACCTGGCTCCCTGGTGCCTTTCCAAGGTAGCTGGAGCTAAGCTGGGACCCCAAGGGTTAGTTTACACCTTGATATTTTTCAGGTTAGGAGAATTCCTTGAGGAGGTGCAGCAGGGCTCACTAATGCCTCAGAGCTTACCCCATCCCTAGGCAGTCTCTCCTCACGTATGTCACATGCAGTCTCTGAGTATAAGAATAATTGCTACCATTTATCAAATTCTTACATGGCGTTAAGCATTAAAATATGTTCTTTATTACATTATTTTAAAAGCTTAACAACTCTCTTGAATATGGATATTTTACAGATAAAACTAAGATTCAGAAGTTATACAGGCTCTCTGGGATTTGAATCCAGATCTTGTAGTCTACTTAACTTTATTGCAATACTGGTGAACTCTAAGGCTGACAGGTGTCCCATGGCTAACCTGCAGGTATCAGAAGATGTCCTCTAATTATAGGGGTCATGCACCTCAAATTCTCAGGAGCCCAGAGGTTAGGAAAGGAGATAGGTGTGGAGAAAAGGGTTGTCAATCTGAAGGGCCAGTATTCTTTGGGGATTCTTTAGATCATAGGAGAATCCACAGAAAGGCTCTAAATTTTTTTTTTTTTTTAGAGAGAGAAGTGGGGGTGATTAGGGGGAAGCATCAACTCGTAGTAGTTGCTTGTCGTATGTGCCTTGACCAGGCAAGCCCAGGGTTTTGAACTGGTGACCTCAGTATTCCAGGTCAGTGCTTTATCCACTGTGCCACCACAGGTCAAGCAGGCTCTAAATTGCTGATCTTCACCTTTCTGCCTGGCATAATTGAGGGATGAAACACACTCCTGTTCGAAACAACTAATGTAGTGCTTGAAAATACCAGAATTGCCCTAGTTTCTTTAGAATTAATTGTTACCCTAGTTTGCTTAAGAGTGCTAAGGCAGCTAGCTGACCTGTGATGGCGCAGTGGATAAAGCGTCAACCTGGAACGCTGAGGTCACCGGTTCAAATCCCTGAGCTTGCCTGGTCAAGGCACATACAGGAAGCAACTACTACTTGTAGATGCTTCCTGCTTCTCCTCCATCTTTTTCACTCTCCCGCTCTTTCTCTCTCTCTCTCTCCCTCCTCTATCCAAAAATCAATAAATAAAATCTAAAAGAAAAAAAGAATGCTAAGGCAAGGAATGTGACTCTTCCCAAGGAGGGCAGAGCCAGGAGGTGGGAATACATGACTTGGTCCTGCTACTGAGGCTAGAAAATGTCAGCCCCACGCCCTGGCTCCCTCCAGATCAAACTCAGGCCACTTCCTGCAGATAAGAAACTAGATCTCTCAGAGGGCAGAACCACTTCTCTCACCACCCACTCCCTTCCCAAGACTGGAGGCTTCCTTGCACCTCAGCTAACTGGCAAGTGATTGGTAGAATGGAATTGAGTCAAGGAAATTAGCTCAGCTTGTGGCAGGGACACAATCCATTCTACCCCTGCTGCGTCCTGAGGGCCAGGCACCCAAAGCAGACGACCCTCTTACCCCCAGCCAAAAATTGAAGTGAAGGGGTGAGTACTTGCAGCCTGTTACTTGGACAGGAGTAGGTTGAGATGCCTGAGGCTGCCTCTTTTGCAGGCTCCACTCCAGTCACCTCCTTTCTAGTCCTCAGCCCCGCCCACATCATTTCCTCTAAACTAGAACTTTCCCTACAAATCTCCTGCCTTTCTTCACAGCCACACCCTTTCTCCCCTTCTGAGACTTTCCTGCCCCCCCCCCCATGTCCCTGCTCCTTCACAAAGCGGATTGGCGCCTTTGTGGTGGAGCCCCAGTGGCCCAAATCAACTCTGCATTAGAATTAAACATTTTGTTTTCTTTTTTAACTTATTGGAATGACACTGGTCAACAAAATTATATAGGTTTCAGGTGCACAACTCTGCAACACATCATCTGTACACTGCACGGTGTGTTCACCCCCCCAAGTCCATCTCCAGCCATCAGCATGTATCCCATGCCCTCCTCCACCTCCCCCAACTCACCTTCCCCCCAGGAGCGACTTGAAACTCTTACTGAATCTTTATTCTTTCCCTTGAGAGTCAGTCTTTTATAGTCCAGCCTTCCCCCTACTTTTATTACTATCCTGTGTACATGTGAAGGGTAGAAACCAAGGCTGGGGGTGGGGATGGTGGAGTTGTGGAGACAGTTGTAGCAACGACTGCCCAACCCTAGGTTCTCACACCTCCCTCAATCCTGGGTTTGGGGTTCCCCCTGCTTTGACTCTTCCACGGTGCCAGAGCTCCTGGCCTGCAGGATCAAGTTTCATAATTCCTGGAAGGCCCTAGTACACGCTCCCCACCCGGGGATTTCCTCCTTGGCCTCTGCACCTCATGCTCCGGAAACAGCTACTTGAGTGGTGGATGTAGACGGCCTGACACTGAGATGGAGGTTACTAGCTACATCCATTCTCATGCCCGCCCACCTCCATGGCCACAGACAGCAGGGGTTTTGGCAGTACTGTTCTTTGATGTTACCAGGCAGTTCTACTGTTCCTTAGTCTCCTTTCGCTTCAGTCCTTCATCTGAAAAACAGGGACAGTTGTTCCTCACACGGTTAGTGTAAAGATTAAATGTGATATGAAGCACTTTAGTAGATGTTAACTGTTCTCCCCAACCTGCGAACACATGTCCTCTGTACTCGCTGTCATCCCCTCTCCACTGCTTTTGTGAACTTCCAACTGCCCACCATCTATAGTAATTTCTCCTTTTCTTTTTAGTGAGAGAGAAAGGGATAGAGAGAGGGACAGACAGGAATGTAGAGAGATGAGAAGCATCAACTCATAGTTGCAGTACCTTAGTTGTTCATTGATTGCTTTCTCATATGTGCCTTGACTGGGGGCTACAGCAGAGCAAGTGACCCCTCGTTCAAGTCAGTGACTTTGGGTTTCAAGCCAGTGACCTTTGGGCTTAAGCCAGAGACCATGGGGTCATGTCTATGACCCCACACTGAAGCTGGTGAGCCCGCGCTCAACCTGGCAACCTTGGGGTTTCGAATCTGGGTCCTCAGTGTCCCAGGCTGACTCTCTATCCACTGTGCCACTGCCTGGTCAAGCTATAGTTATTTTCTTAATTTTTTTTTTCTCACTGAGCTATATAACATAGGCAGAAAGTCACTGCATGTTTGATGGATTTTTATGTGTATCTATATCCATGTTACTGCCAGTCTAGTCAAGAGTTAGAATATTTCCAGTACCCTAGAAACCTCTCTCATGTTCCTTCCCTGCATCTACTTTTAAAAATCCTTAAGCCCAGGCTGGTTAGCTCAATCAGTTAAGAGTGTCCTCCTGGGCCCTGGCTGGTTGGCTCAGTAGTAGAGCGTCAGCTTGGCGTGCAGAAGTCCCGGGTTCGATTCCCAGCCAGGGCACACAGGAGAAGCGCTCATCTACTTCTCCACCCCTCCCCCTCTCCTTCCTCTCTGTCTCTCTCTTCCCCTCCCGCAGCCGAGGCTCCACTGGAGCAAAGATGGCCCGGGCGCTGGGGATGGCTCCTTGGCCTCTGCCCCAGGCACTAGAGTGGCTCTGGTCGCAACAGAGCGACACCCCGGAGGGGCAGAGCATCGCCCCCTGGTGGGCAGAGTGTCACCCCCTGGTGGGCGTGCCGGGTGGATCCCTGTCGGGCGCATGCGGGAGTCTGTCTGACTGTCTCTCCCTGTTTCCAGCTTCAGAAAAATACAGAAAAAAAAAAAAAAAAGTGTCCTCCTGAAACAACAAGGTTGTGGGTTCGATCCCCAGTCAAGGCACACAGGAAGCAACCAAAAAATACATGACTGAGTGTAACAACAAATGAATGCTTCCTTTATCCCTCTCCTCTTCCCTCCTTTCCTCTCTCTGTCTTTCTAAAAATTAATAAAAAGCCCTGTCCAGATAGCTCGGAGCACAGAGGTTGCCAGTTCAAGTCCCCAGTCAGTGAACATGCAGGAGCAGCTCGATGTTCCTGTCTCTCTCTCTCTCTCCCTGCCTCTCTCTCTCAAAAAAGAAAAATTCGCCCTGGCCGGTTGGCTCAGTGGTAGAGCGTCGGCCTGGTTTGCGGGAGTCCTGGGTTCAATTCCCGGCCAGGGCACACAGGAGAAGCGCCCATCTGCTTCTCGACCCCTCCCCCCTCTCCTTCCTCTCTGTCTCTCTCTTCCCCTCCCGCAGCCAAGGCTCCATTGGAGCAAAGATAGCCCGGGCACTGAGGATGGCTCTGTGGCCTCTGCCTCAGGCGCTAGAATGGCTCTGATTGCAACAGAGCGACACCCCAGATGGGCAGAGCATCGCCCCCTGGTGGGCGTGCCGGGTGGATCCCGGTCGGGCGCATGCGGGAGTCTGTCTGACTGCCTTCCCGTTTCCAACTTAAGCAAAAATACAAAAAATTTAAAAAAAAGAAAAATTCCTTAAAAATAATAGCTGCCAGTTAATGCTTCCAGTATCTCTCTGATATATTCCTGCTCTATGAGGTAATAGGCTGAGAGACTTGCCCAGTATCATCAAATCCTAAGGATCTGAGCTAGGATGTGAACCACATCTGGCTAAGTTCAAAGTCAGTACCCTTAGCCACTATCCTATACCCTATACAGCTGCATTCCTCTTTGAGGCCCTGGCCCACAGGGGGAGTGGCCTAAGAGTACCCAGAGGACCTCAGGAAGGCATCAGTGAGAGAAACACATAGGCATGCATGGGGCTGGGACTGAAGGGCCAGTGCCCTCCTGATGGCAGGGTGATGGCAGGGTGCCCTGGCAGCCTTGCCTTCTCTGTCCTCAAACCCCAGGTTCAGGAACAGAATCGAACTTGTTCGGCTCTCACAATGCATCACTTGGCAGCTAAAGGGAGTGAAACTCTGAGACTTGACTTGAGCTAACATAGACCCTGGAGGAGAGCATTTGGTTTTGTTTGTTTTTAAAGATTTTATTTATTGATTTTTAGAAAGGAGAAAGAGAGAGAGGAAGGCAGGGGGAGGGGGGCAGAGCAGGAAGTTTCAACTCTTCATTGCTTCTCGTATGTGCCTATGGCAAGCCCAGGGTTTCTAACCAGCGACCTCAGCGTTCCAGGTCAATGCTTTATCCACTGCATCACCACAGGTCAGGCTGGAGGAGGGTATTTATGTGGCACAGGGCCTGGTGGGACACACTCGATCTGTACAGGGAAATGAATGACCGTTGTTCTTCCCTGTCCTACAGGTCTCTTATGTCCGCATGCAGGGGCTCCTCTTACTGGTCTTTGCCAAATATCAGCATTTGCCCTTTATCCAGATTCTCTCTACTAAATCCACACCCACTGGCCTCTTCGGGTACTGGGTAAGGACTAAGTCTTGTCTGAGCCGAGAGCCTCTTATCACTGGGCAGGGAAGGGCTGTGGGCTTTAGAGCTGGGAAATTGGAAAATGGAAAAAGGGATAAAATGAGCCTTGGCATTCTGGCCAGGCTAGAGCCGTGCATACGTACTCTCCTGCCTCCTGAGGCCTCAGGCTGGGTGAGCTGGGCTCTGTGGAGGGAGAGCTCGCCCTGGGAAGCCGAAAATCTGGCTCTGAGGGAGGAGAGACTATCTCCCCTCGGGCCTATGATGGGAAAAGAGGTGTGTCCCACCCAGAGCAGCTTCCAACCCTCCTGCCCACTGTTCTACCAGGGGAACAAGGGAGGTGTCAACATCTGCCTGAAGCTTTATGGCTATTATGTCAGCATCATCAACTGCCACCTGCCCCCCCACGTGGCCAACAATGACCAGCGGCTGGAGCACTTTGACCGGATCCTGGAGATGCAGAATTTTGAGGGACTTGATGTCCCCAACATCCTGGACCACGAGTGAGCATTCAGTTACAAACTGCCAAGCTTTGCGCAGTGGCAGTATCGTAGCCAATGAGGTTTATCCGAGGCGCGATTATTGCTAATTGAAAACTTTTCCCAGTTACAAACTGCCACCCCTACCCGCTCTCCCTCAGCAGCCCGGCTAGCGTCCTCTGCCCAGTGTCTGCTGTTGAGCCAGAGGCAGTTTGTGCTACTCTCCTACCCTCTCCCAGCCTCATCCCTGACACCCCATCTGCTCTCTCATCCAGCTTTGTCTGCCTGAGGTCTGGGACCCCTTCCCTGGCCCCTCTGCCCTGCCTAGAAGCCCTAGACACTTCTGAACATCCCTGGTCAAGAATCCCATGGTTCCTGAGGTCACCGAAAGGGCTGGTTCTCAGCCTTGCCTGGTGGCCAGTTGAAGGAAAGGGAGGGAGGGCTAGAACCTGCTTTGTATTTGCCTCTTTCCTGTTGGGACTGGTCTGTTCGGCTTAAACTGTGGGGTAGAAGCCATGAGAACAGTCCTGTGGGCTTATGCCTTGGTCATCACCTGGCCTCTCCTGCATCTGGCTTCTTACCTGCAGCCCCTGGAATGAGCAAGCCTGAGCCACCTGTTACTCCTCCCGTCTCTGTCCTCATCACAAACCTCAGCCTGCCTTCTTTTCTTTCTGAAGCCTCATTGTCTGGTTTGGAGACATGAATTTTCGGATCGAGGACTTTGGGTTGCACTTTGTTCGTGAATCTGTAAAAAGTCAGAGCTACAGTGAGCTGTGGGAGAAGGATCAGGTATCAAGGGGTCATCCAAAGGGGTGCTGTGAGCCCGTGGTGGAGGGAGGGCCAACATGAAATATGCGGAGCATTGCTCAAGTTCCCTAGTGCCTGTCCTCCCTTCCCAGTCCTGGAAGCCCTGTTCCCAACCAGGGAGGAGTCTAATAGGACTTTCCGCCCCGGGACGGGGCAGCCAGTCCTCGAGGAACCCAGGGTGTAGTTACTGGGTGTGCATTATCACAGGGAGCAAGAAGGGCTTTGGCTGCTGAGCACCAACCTTCTTGTATTCCTGTCGTGTTTCCCATCCCCAGGGTTGCTTGCCTCCTAGAGGAGGAGGTGCCACCCATTTGGGGAACCCTGCCTACCCCAGCCTCCTCTCTGGCACAGGTTTGCCAGTGGCTCCCAAACAGATGGAACTCAAAGCCTGGGTCTGTAGTCCAAGGATTGGGAAATGGCAGGCAGCTGCCTCCCCTGGCACTGTGGGGTAATGTTTGCAAAAGGAGTCGGCTCTTCTGGGGTGGGGTGCGGTGCTGGGGCTGCCACTGGGGCTGTGAGAAGTGAAGTGGCATTGCTTGACTCTGACCTCATCTTGATGGTTGACCCGTTAAATGGAGTGTGGTGCTGGGCCACGGGGTCAGGACCACTGGGAGATGGGACTGTGCCTTTCTCTGCAGCTCAGCATTGCCAAGAGATGCACCCCACTGCTCCGGGAGTTCCAGGAGGGCCCCCTGCTCTTCCCGCCCACCTACAAGTTTGATAAGAACTCCAACAACTATGACACCAGGTGAGGGGGCTCCACCAGTAGCGAATTAGCCTATCTTGGGTCTGGAATTAGCCTGTGAGGAGGACATGAGGAGCCAGCAGGCCTGGGAAGTCAGGCTGCTGGCCCTCTTGGCAGTGGGAGCTGCCTCGGAATACAAGTGTTAGGGAAGCAGGAATAGTTCCAGCCATCACCTCATCACCTCTCAGGAGTGGCACCTCCCACACACACACAGTGAGGTGCTGACTGTGGGAGCTTTCCCAAATTGTCCTCAGAGAAAGCAGGTGGGGAGCCAGTGCTGGCAGGGACGGGAGGTGGGCAGTGAGGCACGCAGGGCCAGAGAACAAGTGGAGGCAGCTGATTGCTGACTTACCAGATGCTGCTTTTCAGCACTCTGGGAAATCCTGCCTCCATTCTCCAGGGCTCTCTGGTCCTCCCCAGATAGGGGCCTGGCTCAGCCATATACTGGTATTAAGTATCCCTGCCCTAACTGTGAGTGGGTCCAGTACTATTTAGGAAGGTGAAGTAGTAGTCATCAGTGGAGAATTTTATGGGGAAAAGTATAGAGACAGTACATCTAGTAGTTAGAAGCACAGCTCACACCTACGTGATCTTGGTATTTAAGGCTCAGTTTTGTCCTTAAAGTGGAGGTGATAACAGTACCCACCTGGGTTCAGGATTGAATGAGACCTTGAATATGTATAGCCCAGTAGTGCCTGGCACCCAGTAAGCAGTGTGATAACTGCTATTATTTTTAGATTCATGTCTTTGGGTGGTAGTTTTACTGAAAACCTTTCTAAGAAGCTGAGAATGGCCAGGTAACCACCTAAACCTTGGGCTTAGGGAGAGGAGCAAAAGCAGCTCTGGTAAGAGGTCCATGGCCCAACTTAGGGCGAGGAAAGATAGAAGAGAACCTTTTACATTATGGGGCTTTCTGGTTCACTTGGAACAGCTCCTTCATTTACTCCTATCAGGACTGTCTTCTGAAGGAGATAGGAGGTCCTCTAGGGCAATCCAGGCCTCTGGGACTTAGGGGGTGAATAGGTATCTCCACAGCCAGGCCAGGGAGAGGGGCAAAACTGCTGGCCCAGTGCTAGCAGTGGCATGCAGAGCCACAGTGTTCCCGCCAAGGAGTGGGAAGGCAGCGAGCCATCTCCGGAGTGTGGAGCAAGACGGAATGGAGTCATGGCCTGGGCAGTGCACACAAGAAGAGGCCGTGAGCACTGGAAACAGGGTTCAGCCAGGGCAATAGAGCAGGCCAGAAAGGAGGTAAGAGGGCAGTCTCCAGCTGGCCCCGGTCCACAGCTGTAGGGAGACTGCCTGCCAGTCTCCCTAGCCATCCATTGGAAATGTGAGTCGTGGAAATTATAAGGCCTTGGTGGGACAGGCTGGGGCCTTGGGGGCTGGGACCCTTCAGTTGACTTTATTTATTTATTTATTTTACAGTAGTCATAATTGGTTATTTGTATTTTATTTTATTTTATTTAGAAAATTAAATTTAGCAGGGTGACATTGATCAACAAGAGTACATAGGTTTCAGGTAAATGTTTCTACAGCATTTGAACTGTTGATAATGTCGTATACCCATCACCCAAAGTCAAATCATTTTCCGTCATCGTATATTTGTCCCTTTTTGCTTCCATATTTTATTTATTTATATTACACCTACCTTAGGAAAAAATTTGGGATAGTTTATATATTAGTTTTCTATTACTGCATAACTAATCAAGCCAAACATAGAGTCTTAAAACAGCTTGACTGTATTATCTGGCAGTTTCCCTGTTGATCAAGAGTCAGGGACTGTTTAGCTGGATCCTCTGCTTTCACAGGCTGCACTCGGGTGCTGGCTTGTGCTGATGCAGGTTGTTGACACAGTTCTTTTCCTTGTGTGTGACTCTGGTCCTCATTTTCTTTTCTTTCTTTTTTCTTTGACAGAAAGTCAGAGAGAGGGACAGATAGGGACAGACAGGCAGGAAGGGAGAGAGATGAGAAGCATCAATTCTTCGTTGCATCTTAGTTGTTCATTGACTGCTTTCTCATATGTGCCTTGACCGGGGCTCCAGCAGAGTGAGTGACCCTTTGCTCAAGCCAGCGACTTCGGGCTCAAGCCAGCGACCATGGGGGTCATGTCCATGATCCCACGGCCTAGTCAGCAACCCCATGCTCAAGCTGGTGAGCCCACACTCAAGCTGGTGAGCCCACGCTCAAGCCAGCGACCTCTGAGTCTCAAACCTGGGTCCTCTGCGTCCCAGTCCAACACTCTATCCACTACACCCCCACTTGGTCAGGCTTCTTTTCTTTCTTTTTTTAAAGATTTTATTTATTGCCTGACTGGGCAGTGGCTCAGTGGATAGAGCGTCAGACTGGTATATGGAGGACCCAGGTTCGAGACCCTGAGGTCGCCAGCTTGAGCGTGGGCTCATCTGGTTTGAGCGAAGCTCACCAGCCTGGATCCAAGGCCGCTGGCTTGAGCAAGGGGTTACTTGGTCTGCTGTAGCCCCACGGTCAAGGCACATATGAGAAAGCAATCAATGAACAACTAAAGTGCCACAACGAAAAACTGATGATTGATGCTTCTCATCTCTCTGCGTTCCTATCTGTCTGTCCCTATCTATCCCTCTGACTCTCGCTCTGTCTCTGAAAAAAAAAGAAAGAAAAATACCCCCACCTTCTTTGAGGCTTACATTAAAAAAAAAAAAGATTTTGTTTATTGATTTTAGAGAGAGGAGAGAGAGATACATAGAAAGACCATAGGGGAGGAATGGGAAGCATCGACCCGTAGTTGTTGCTTCTGGTATGTGTCTTGACCAGGCAAGCCCAAGGTTTCAAACCAATGACTTCAATGTTCCAGGTCAAGGCTTTATCTGCTGCGCCACCACAGGTCAGGAGCCATTATCTTGCTAGCTGTTGGTTGGGACCATTCTCAGTTCCTAGGGGCTGCTCTCGTCTTCATAGGGAGTTCACAACCAAGCTGTCTGCTTTCTTCCTCCCCACCAATTGACTTTAAAACCTTTCTGTCATCAGGAAGAGAGCTGCTGATAGGGCATGTAGCCAGATGTCCCATTGCCCCATCCCCAGGTATGGAGGGAAACGACCAGGAAACCGGATGAAAGTTATTGCAAACATCTGGGTCTAGGCTGCAGTTGACAGGAACTAAGAATGGGTAGAGAGATTGAGAGATGTAAAGGACATCCCCAGGTGGCTTAGCTAATGATAGTGGAGCTGGGGCTCATACCTGACTCTCTGGACGCTGGCTCACAGTGCTTTCTTCTACTCCACAGTACCTCTAAATTCACAGCTAGTTTTGCCAGCAGCAGCAAAAAAGGAGAAAAGGATCAGGACAGCAGAGTCTTGCTAAGGAGGAGGCAGATACTTATTTCCACATCATAGATACAGTCCACATTGTGGTCGACATTACTGAGCACTTTTTATTGCCAGGCATTGTGCATACGGCTTTGCCTACATCCCTTAATTCATACCGTGTCCTTATTAGGCACTGTTGTTACTGACTTTTTACAAATAAGGAAACTGAGTCTTGGACTGTCTAAGTAGGATAGTAACAATAAGTGATCAAGTAAGAATTTGAAATTGAGTCTGTGTGTCTGAGTGACTAGGAACAGGGGATGGGAGGACATCATAACTAAAAAATTGCTAGTTGGGGCCAGGGTCCAGAGGCAACTGGAAGTTCCTGCAGTGGCCAGGGCCTGCACACATAGGGAGCTGAGAAAGTCCTATCTATTCAAACCGGTGTTCATCCCTGAAAACCAGTTCAGACACCATCTGTACTAGAAAGTCTTCCCTGACCCACTCTTCCTCGTCTCAGAGTTCTTCTCTCTTGCCCTTATACTGCCATAGCCTTATATACACCATACTTTCCATTCTGCTTTTAGGACACAGTGTGCTTTTCTTTCTGTACTGTGAATGCCCAGAACTCAAAGATAGGATCTGGCCTGACCAGGCAGTGGCGCATTGGATAGAGCGTCGGACTGGGATGCGGAGGACCCAGGTTCGAGACCCCGAGGTCTCCAGCTTGAGTGTGGGCTCATCTGGTTTGAGCAAAGCTCACCAGCTTGGACTCAAGGTCGCTGGCTCAAGAAAGGGGTTACTTGGTCTGCTGTAGCCTCACGGTCAAGGCACTTATGAGAAAGCAATCAACGAACAACTAAGGAGTCCCAATGAAAAACTGATGATTGATGCTTCTTATCTCTCTGCGTTCCTGTCTGTCTGTCCCTGTCTGTCCCTCTTTCTGAATCTCTTTCTGTCTCTGTAAAAAAAAGAAAGTTGATGCTTCCTGCTCCTCCTCCCTTCTCTCTCTCTCATAACTAAAATGAATAAAAAAAAATCTTTAAAAAAAAGAAAAGAAAAGATGGGCTCTGATTTATGACCATTCCAGGGATGTATTATAGTGCCTGGTATATGTTTAGATGGAGAGCCTGAAAGGCCCAAAGGAAAAGATTCAATATTTAAGGAGCAACCAGTCTAGTAGAGGGACCCACCCATAGCAAGAGATCCAGATAAACACTGTCAAGTCCAGGAGTTGGCAGATCGAAGTTTCCAGAACTCTATGTGGAAGTGTCAAAGGAGGTTGAAGAGAATGTGAGGGGAGCAGCTGAAGCCAGGAGGAGTCAACCAGAGTTGTCAAGAAGGCAGCAGAGTTTTGCCGAAAGAAGGGCAGGCATTCCAATCATTCAGCAGCACTGATGAGAAGAATCTTGAGTGGAGCCTGGCCCTGCTGTACAGAGTAACTGAGCAAGTTGAGTGCAGGGCATGGGAGGCAGCTTTGCCCAGCCACAGCAGTGACCGGAGCCAAGATGTAATGAGAACCGAGGTCAGCTCCATTACAGCGGAGGGTGAAAGGGCTGAGGGCGGGAAATCCTGTTAAAGTCAGGGATTGCAATGGAGTTTTGTTACATGAACCCAGTCAACCTTTCTGCTAGGCAATGAGCAGAGGCTCTTGTGATCAGTCTAGACAAGACTAGTGTCCAGAGTTCAGTGAGACACTTAGAAGCCATCTACAGGGAGCTGGAGTAAAAAGAGCTTTTAGACCCCAAAATGGAACATATCCCTACTTTTGGGTCAGTAAATTGGCTCAGTTTTCTAGGTTCTTTTATATATATATATATACACACACACACACACTAGACTTTATTCATTTTAGAGAGAGAGAGAAAAGGGGGAAGAACAGGAAGCATCAACTCCCATATGTACCTTGACCGGGCAAGCCCAGGGTTTCAAAGCAACGACCTCAGCCTTCCAGGTCAATGCTTTAGGACTGTACCGCCACGGGTCAGGCTCAGTTTAGGTTCTTAAACCAAGAGAATCCTGCAGAGCTAACTACTTGGTTTTAGTTTTTTGAAAGTAAAGACATACTAATCTCCAGGAACAATTCTTGTATTCAGTCATGACCATTCAGCCAGAAAGCATTAGTGAGGTCTGGTTCAGGTAACGCACGCTGTAGGACGTTCTGGCAGCTGTGAATTGGCCACAACTAGCCAACCTGAAGGAGACCATAGAGGGCAGTAGAAGGGACACAGACTTTATAGTCAGCAGACCTGGGCAAGCATCCAGCTTCCACCTGGACAAGGTGACCTCTCTGAACTTCAGTGTCCTGTAGTAGAAAAATGTGATCTGTAACATTCTTCCAGTGTTGGAAGGATTAGAACAGTCTGTGAAACACCTGTCACAGTGCCCAATGCATAGAATGACCTATATTTCACTATATTCTTATTAGAAATGGAGAACTGCGGGGATATATGTAATATTTGATTCGTACACTTATTTTGCTTATTTGTTACTTGTCTTTTGTTTGTCAAACAAGCTCCTTGAGGACCTTGCCAATCTCATTTATCAGATTCCCCAGTTGGCCTGACATATAATAAGGACTCAGTACATTTCATTGAAAGAATGAGTACTACAAGTGGCCGGGGATGAGCCTGGACCAGGCCATGGACAAGTAGAAAAGAGGGATAGGCTGAGAGGTACTGAGGAGGGAAGAGAGACAGGCTATGGTCAGCCTTGGAAGGATTCTGACATGACAGCAGTCTGGGCTCTTAGCGATGAGGGAATTTGGGGAGGGGAATACTTTGAAAGGGAGAGTGGTATATTCTTGAGGTTCATGACCAAGTTTTAAGCATTGTTAGGTGCTGAATATTCAGACTCAGTGTCTGTAGTCTCTGGGACGGAAATACCACATTTTAATGTTCTCTGAACACTCCTCAGAAGAGTGAACAGCTGAAACAATCCAAGGAGGCCCAAGCAGATGTGGTTTAGCCAGTTACCACTTTTGGACCACTCCCTTGGCATGCCTTAATTTATTTAATCTTCACAAAGGCTCTTTGAAGTTAGTACTATTATCAATCCATCTTAGAGTTGAAGAAAGCAAGGCTTGGAGTGATGAAGTCATTTGTCCAAGGGCATGTAGCCTGTTTATCTTTAAAACTGGATTACTGGTTTATTATAAAAGGACATAACTCTAGAACAGACAAGTAGAAGAGATGCACAGGGCAGGGGGAGGGGGAGAGGGAGAGCCAGGAGCTTCCATGCCCTCTCCGGGCCGGCCACTCTCCCCAGTCGCCACGTGCTCACCAGCCCAGAACCACATGGCTCTTAAAGAACAGAGCAGAACCTTCCCCCCACAGGTCTCTGATTCTAGAGTTGGAGTTCACCATGAAGACATCATTCTGCGCCCTGGCCAGGTAGCTCAGTTGGTTAGAGCATTGTCCTGATATGGCAAGGTTGCGGGTTCGATTCCTGGCCAGAGCACATAAAAGAGTCAACCAGTGAATGCATAAATGAGTGGAAGAGCAAATCAATGTTTCTCTCTCTCTCAAATTAAAATTTTTTTAATATTTATTTCATTGATTTTTAGAGAGAGAAGATAGGAGAGAGGGAGAGAGAGACAGTAACATTGATTGTATGTGCCCGTACCAGGGATAGACCCAGTAACCTCTATGCTTCGGGATGATGCTCTAACCTACTGAGCTATCTGGTCAGGGCTCAAATCAAATTTTAAAAACATTTTTTAGTCTGACCAGGTGGTGGCACAGTGGATAGAGCATTGGCCTGGGACAAAGACGACCCAGGTTCGAAGCCCCGAGGTCACCAGCTTGAGCGCACGCTCATGTGGCTTGAGGACAGGCTCACCAGCTGAGCGCTGGCTCGCTGGCTTGAGCCCAAAGGTCGCCGGCTTGAGCAAGGGGTCACTGGCTTGGCTGGAGCCCCCAGGTCAAAGCATATATGAGAAAGCAATCAATGAACAACTAATATGCAGCAATGAAGAATGATGCTTCTATTGCCTGACCTGTGATGGCACAGTGGATAAAGCATTGACTTGAAACGCTGAGGTTGGTGGTTTGAAACCCCGGGCTTGCTTGGTCAAGGCACATATGGGAGTTGATGCTTTCTGCTCCTCCCCCCTTCTCTCTCTTCTCTCTCCAAAAATGAATAAATTAATTTTAAAAAGGAGGTATTGGGGTATTCTCTGTGAAAAACGGTGTTCCAGGCAGCAGAAACTTATAGAGTTAAGGTCCTGAGGCTTGAGAGAATATCCAGAGTGAGGTGAGTCTGGGGCAGCGGTGAGAGCTAAAAGCAGGGGCATCAGACTCCTGAGCACCGAGAAAGCTGTACTTGGGGACTTAAGCTGTATTCTTGAGGCAGTGAAACTTCTTAAAAATTTTTAAAGTAGGAAGTTATCTGACTCACCGAACCAAGCTTTACTACTCAATGGTTCATTCAAAACCAAGGGGGAGTAACCCAGAAATATCAACTATTCCCCCACCCAATTGCAGGACTCAAGGTCTTCATTTGGAGGGTGGGGCCTGGGTGCCCAGCATATCTTTTTTTTTTTTTTTTTTTTTAACAGAGACAGAGAATCAGAGAGAGGGACAGATAGGGACAGACAGACAGGAACGGAGAGAGATGAGAAGCATCAATCATCAGTTTCTCGTTGTGACACCTTAGTTGTTCATTGATTGCTTTCTCATAGGTGCCTTGACCATGGGCCCTCAGCAGAGCGAGTAACCCCTCGCTCTAGCCAGAGACCTTGGGTCCAAGCTGGTGAGCTTTGCTCAAACCAGATGAGCCAACGCTCAAGCTGGCGACCTTGGAGTCTCGAACTTGGGTCCTCTGCATCCCAGTCTGATGCTCTATCCACTGTGCCACTGCCTGGTCAGGCGCCCAGCATATCTTAAAGAAAACCCAGTAGCTGCTTGAGAGAGCTGGGTTAGGAGTCAGAGACTTGCCTATCTTGGGCAGCAGTTATGTAGGGGAGGAAAACACTTGCTTCCATGTTGCAGGTCTCTCTCATGCACCTCAGGAAAACTGGTAAGGGAAGAACAGGTGGGAGGCCTCTCAGCTGACTTCTGAGAACAAAGAACCATAATAGTTAGTGTCTACAGAGAGCTTATACCAAGCACTGTGCTAAACATTTTTTATGCTTTATCTCATTTAATCATCTCAGCAACTCTATGAGTTAACTACTGTTACCTTCTGCAATTTACAGATGAGGAAGCTTGCCTAAGCGGGGTTTCAGGTGATTTAGAGCACATGTGCTGTGGTCATGCTGCCCGGCCTTGAGTCCTGGCTCCACCACTCTAGCTATGTGACTTTGCATATGTTATTTCCCTTCTGAGACTCAATCTGTCCACCCATAAAGAGTGAAATAAACATTACTGATCAAAGACATGTAGTGAGCATTCCCTAAATGCTTCCCTTTCCTTTCCTAAGGTCGTACCTTTAGTAAGGGAGAAGCCAAATTCCAGCTCAGGAGCTACCTCCAAAACCCAAACCTTAGCTTCTTCGATCTACTGCTGCTTTTGTTCAAGAAATAAGAAAAGCTTTGAAATAGAATGTTTCTGAGTCATAATTTGATTCATAAAAATGTAGACTAACCTGACCAGGCAGTGGATAGAGTGTCGGACTGGGATGAGGAAGGACTCAGGTTCGAGACTCCGAGGTCTCCAGCTTGAGCGCGGGCTCATCTGGTTTGAGCAAAAGCTCACCAGCTTGGACCCAAGGTCACTGGCTTGAGCAAGGGGTTACTTGGTCTGCTGAAGGCCTGAGGTCAAGGCACATATGAGAAAGCAATCAATGAACAACTAAGGTGTCACAACGAAAAACTGATGATTGATGCTTCTCATCTCTCTCTGTTCCTGTCTGTCTGACCCTACCTATCCCTCTCTCTGACTCTCTCTCTGTCCTTGTAAAAAGATTAAATAAATAAATAAATAAATACCAAAAAAAAAAAAAAACATTTTAAAAAAATGTAGAATAGACTGAGGGTCCTTGGCTGAGTCTGAGAAAGGCCAACATACTTTTGACTTTTTTTTTTTTTTTAAGATTTTTATTGATTTTAGAAAGAGAAGGGAACCTGACCTGTGGTGACACAGTAGATAAAGCGTCAACCTGGAAGGCTGAGGTCTCTGTTTTGAAACCCTGGGCTTGTCTGGTCAAGGCACATATGGGAGTTGATGCTTCCTGCTCCTACCCCCCTTCTCTCTCTTTTTCTTTTCTCTCTAAAATGAATAAATAAGATCTTAAAAAGAGAGAGAGAGAAAGGTGGGAGGGGAGTACAGGAAGCATCAACTTGTTGCTTCTTGTATGTGCCTTGACCAGCGACCTCAGCATTCCAGGTCAATGCTTTATCCACTTTGCCAACACAGGTCACTTTTGATTCTGTTGGGTACCCTCCTTCTTACTGCCAGGCCGTGCTTCAGCTCTGGCCCAGGGGGCTCATGATTGCTGATAGACCCTGGTATTAGGGGCTCCAGCAAGCTCATGGGGAGCTACTGCTCTCCAGCCAGTGCTTTCTTCTCTCCCCATTCTTCCTCTTCTGCCATTCCCAGTGAGAAGAAACGCAAGCCTGCATGGACCGACCGTATCCTGTGGAGGTTGAAGCGACAGCCCCATCCTGGCTCCTGCACTCCCAAGCTGCCAGCCCCCCACTTCTCTCTGTCTCTGAGGAGCTACATCAGCCACATGGTGTACACCATCAGTGACCATAAGCCTGTCAGCGGCACCTTTGACTTGGAGGTGAACTTCTGGGCTGCCCTGCACCTGTCAGAGGAGCCTCCATGCTGGGCCAGGTCCCCAAACCCTCCAGTCCTGGATTCTAATATCAACATATCCCCCAGGGGAGACCTTTAGGAGGATATGATTGCCTTTCCTTCCAGGTCAGATATCGCAGCTCTTCTTAGGAGCTGTTGATGGCTCTGCCCTTCAAAAACCTGTTCAGACCCTCTGTGAATAGGTTTCCCTTTCCTCTTGGTACTGTCCCTGGGGGCTGAGTTCCATTATGCTTATTACCTATGTGAAGGAGGACTTCCTTTAATTTGTACTGAACCTGTCTGCATCAGGTTGCAGTCCTTGTCTTTTACCATCTAATGACCCAGTCGGTGTTAACCTTGGGGCTGCGGCTGCCTCAGCCTTCTGTTTTTCATACTGGTTTGTCTGTATACCTCCTGTTCGTTCCTTTTACTTGCCTATCGCTGTTCTTATCACAGGTACCCTTCCCCTGAAAACGGAATTTTGGTCTTTGCGCCAAGAACCCTGGAGGCATGAGAACAGTCCTGGCTCCTTAAACCTGTTGGCAATTCCTCCATCTCCCCCACCTTCACCCCTTAGCACTGGGCTCTCTGCTTGGTTACCCACCCAGCCCTCAGCCCTGTCCTTCCTGCCCGGGCCAGCACCCCTGACAAGCCTTTGGTCCTTGCTCTTTCCAGCTGGGCAGTCAAGGTCTGCTACTTTCTCAGGGCAGCCTAGCATTTTGTGCCTACCGTCCTGGGGCCCCTCCTCCCCCCTCTGACCCTTTCTTGTTGGAAAGGCACAGTAAGAACATTTATCTCTGGGAAAGGAATGATGCTATGAGTGTTCAACCCCTTTTCCATCCCTGTGTGTAGCTGAAGCCATTGGTATCTGCCCCACTGATCACCCTAATGCCAGAGGGCCTGTGGACCATGGAGAATGACATGCTGATCAGCTACTTCTTGACCCCCAACTTCCCCAGCAGCTCCTGGGACTGGATTGGACTATACAAGGTGATGTGATGGGCGAGGCAGGGAGTCTGGCAGCCGTACTCCTCTGGTTTATCTATCCTGAGGGCTCACAGAAGCTGGACACAGAGACTAAAGAGCTCATTTAGGGGCTGGCAGTGAAGGGGAGGGCATACAGTATGACAGCCAAACCTAGGAATGAGGCCATCCTCTCCTTAGGATGCCATAGGGCCTGTGTCTTCCCAGACCACTGACCACCCAATCTCCCCTCCTGCAGGTGGGGTTTCGCCACATTAATGACTACGTGTGCTATGTCTGGGTCGGGGACAACCAGGTCTCCTTCAGCGATGAACTGAACCAGGTACCTGTCCCCTTTCCTGAGATAGATATTCCACATCTCCAACAGGTGGGCTTGCCTGCTGGATAACTTGTCACTAAGAGCTGGGTGGGACCCAGGGCCGTGGAGCTGACCCCGTTTCTGCCCATCCTCCCCTCCAGGTTTACATCAACATCAGTGATATTCCTGAGACTGCGGATCACTTTCTCCTCTGTTATTATAGCAACAGTCTACGTTCCATAGTGGGGATAAGCAATCCTTTCAAGGTAAAGTGGTGGGGGAAGGGGAAGGGTACACAGAGGACTTGAGCTTGAGCCCCTCATCCATTCCCCCAGGCCACAGACCTAGCAGCCAACCCATACCTGGCTCTGCAGCAGTTGGAGAGGGGCAGCGATGGAACAGTGCGGAGGAAAACCTGCCCTTTCCCCTTCTGCTCACTGCCTGTTTTATCCTCGCAGATCCAGCCTTGTGCCTTCTTGGAGGAGGACCCACTGGGTGAAGTCCAGCCACAGATCTGAGCCTACATGAGGGGGAATCCAGAGCGGAGGCCAGAGCTGACAGCCAGCTCTGCTCACCACTTCCAGGAGCGCTGGGGGCCTGGCCCAGCCCCGAGAAGGCAGCAATTATCCTTCATCTCCCAAGGGGAGTTCTAGCCACACTCCTTTGCTCTCTCCAGTCCACATCTCTGGAATTAGCCATTTAAATACAGGTTTCTGCTGCTGAGATGTGAGTGAAACCAGCTAGTTTGTCAACAGTACAGACCTGGGGACAGTCCACCGGATGTGGGAAGGCTCCTCAGCCTACATCTCATTTCTTGATTTTACCCCTCCACACTTCTAGTCCTGCCCAAGCAGGCCTGCCAGGCACATGCCCCATCTGGCACGGGCCTGCATTCCTGTCACACCATCCTGGCCTCAGGCTGCCTAGGAGAGGGAGATGCTCACATTTGTACAGATTGGTTGATGCAAGCTGCTCTGGGTTCCAGGACTTGGCGTCTCATTTCCTGTCCCCCTGCGGGATGGGAAGAAGGTCTTGGATCCTTTCTTTGAGCAGAAGGAGTATGACTGAGTAGGAAGGATGGAGGGGCCCCTTTACAGAGGCTTTTATGTAGGGGTTGGGGGTAGGTTGAGTGTCCTGCCTGCGCCCCACTGCCCCCGTGGAGTGTTACCCAGGAAGTTTCAGTACCTGAGCAGAGAATTGGGACCCAGGTTCACTTCTGCTGGTGGATTATGCCCACAGCCTGCCGCCTTGTAATGGTTTGGTAGGTGGTGGAGGAGCTGTGGCCACAGACTTCTGCTGGGTGGTCTTTGCCCAGTTGAGCTCATCTGCCCCTACCTTTGCCTACAGTTATTGGCCAGAAACTTGCCCTCTCTCTAGACAACTCTGGAACCTAGAACTGGGGCTAGCAGAGAGGAAGGCTGGAATCAAGAAATTCTGGAGAATCTGGGCCTGTGAGGATATTCAGAGCATTCTCCAAGTGCTGTGTGGACATGGCTGTCTACTTCTACCACTTGCCTCCAGCCACAGGTGACTCAACAGTCCTTCCAGGAAAAGACACCTCAGGGAGCCTGCTCTGTGACTGTCACACTAGTCCTACAACCTGAAATTCAGGAACACTCCATTTGCTGTGTGTTCCATATTCTACCCTGGGAGCTGTGTACCATTAAGAACTGTCCCCCTGGCTTCTAGCAGGCCTTGATGGTCTGTGTTCTGTCTGTTACATTGGGGGATAATTAGAAATGTGGCTTTTACACTTGTGTGTGACTCCTTCATGATAGTGGGAAGGGGTATGGGGATGGGCCCTTGCTAGACTCTAGATCCAGACTAGACTTTGAGAGTGACAGATGTTGCCCAGGTGGAAATGGAATGAGGGTCTGGAATAGTGGCCCTCTGTCTCCCTTGTCCACTTGAGGCATACTGTTGGGTACTTAATTTACTCTGCTGCTAAGTAGGATGGCTTTCTTAGAACTGATAACTCAGAAAAGGCGCTTAATTTGCTCTCACTGGCTCACCCCTCCTCACCTGCCACTCCCATTTAATCTTGAGACTTGGTCCTGAGTTAAACTATCCAAAAATGTCACCATCTTTTCTTTCTGCCCCAGGTACCCCCTACCTAGAAGTCCCCACGGAAACCTCTATCACTGCCCCCAGTACATACATATATCTAAAGAACCCTGAATCCTTGCGCCTACCCACTTCATTCCATCTCTCATGCACAGCCATTGTGGGCGCTGTCACAAAGCACCCTTCATTTGTTAGACCACAGCTCAGAAGTGGCATGATAGGGTGGTAGTGGTATCATGCAGGACCAGAAACACAGGAACTGGGTCAAGACCTGAGTTTGAATTAGAGTTCCACATAGTCTCAGTTGTCTGTAAAATACAAATAAGGCACCTATTCACAACACAAAACAGCAATACAACACTATACCTACCTTCTCATTCTGATTAATGTAGCCCCAGGGCTCTGAGTCCAGGGGTCTTGTTTCTCATGCGCCCAGAGCATGCTTGTCCTCTGCGTGCCCACCTCTCCCCTTTCTCAGTAAGTCTTCATTCGTCCCTACCCCTGCCCTCCCTCTGGTTGCAGAGCCCCTCCTAGCCTGGCAGGGGTGAGTCCAGCAGAGATTGAGAGGCAGTGGGAAAAGGAAGGGGGAGTGCTTTCCCTCTTCTTGGCTCCAGTCAGGATATGGCTGCTCTGGGCCCAGTCCTGACCCGCTGGGTGGAAACAGGAAATATGTGAGACTTGGTGCGCTGGGTCTGTGCCTGGCTCCATGGCTGATAAGGGCCATTGTGTGGCTGCCGGGGATGAGCCTGCCCTGGATAGATGTGCTTCCTGGAGGAAGGAAGGAAGCTTTGCTGGTCTTTCCTGGGCGTGGGAAGCGGTGAGGAGGGAAGGGAAGAGTGTCTGGGGGAAGGTGACTGCCCAATTCTGGACTTTACCCCTCCCATGCCAGTGTTTCTGGAAAGGTCACTTTCCTGCATCTACTTCCCCCTTCTTACTTCCTCTAAGGAATGGCTGGAGACCCAAGGGCTCAATCCCAGGCCAGGAAAGTGTCAGCTATGATTTGGCAACAATAAAAATAGAAAAACAGGAATATTCGGGGTTGGGGGCACATAGGGTTCTAATGGGAAAGTAAGAAGCCAGCAGGGCTAAAGCGGCCCACAGCCAAAGGACCCAGGGACCACTGTCCCAAGTGTTTGTGTCCAGATGAGGGTGGGACAAGGAGCTAGCTCCTCACAGTGCCCTCCTGCCTCTCTAGCCAACCAACCTTCTCTGCCCAACAAGGCCAGCCCCTAGCAGCCCTCACTCAAGGGGTTCACCTGCTGTTGTGAGTGGCAGGTAAATTTTTGGGGGGTGCTTGCAGGAGGGGCGGTGTCTATTGATGGATCCTCTTGGTTTAGGACAGAATGTGCATTCTGGTTGGGGAGTGGTCACTGTGCTCTCCAGCTGACACCAGTGAGTGGGCAGGAGGAGAGGCCCAGTCATAGAGCTGCTAGGGGGAAAGGCCTCCTACCCTTTGACCTAGTGCCCAGGGTACTCCATGGGTAGCTCTTTCGGCTGCTCTGGTTACCTGGGACAACAGGCATTTCCTCCATCACTCAGCCCCTCCTCTTCCTGCCCCAACCCTCTGGGCCAAGAGGCCTCCCAATCAGACCTGGGTTGCTCCAGCTGTGTCCTGAGCTGGACCAGACACATCCCCTGGGGCTGAAGTTGAAGCTGAACCAAGTGGCCATCGCAGTGTGAGACCAGATTCCTGGCTCCAGGAGCAGCCACAGCCAGTGCACTGGGAAGCAGGCCTTTGCTCAGAGGCCCCAGGGCTCAGCACACTGGCAATCCACAGGTGGAATGGCGCTGCAAGTAGAGCTGATCCCCACTGGGGAGATCATTCGCGTGGTTCATCCTCACAGGCCCTGCAAGCTTGTAAGCTGGGATGCTCGGGGCTGGGAGGAAGGGTGGCAGTGTCTCTCCAGGGCCCCCAGCTCTCTCTCAAGCAAACCCTTTGGGAAAGAGGCGAGCAGTGGGGAGGGCTTCTGATCCTTGGTAAAACAGTAACAGACTGGAACAGAGGGGTAAATGGAAGGAAGGGGTAAGGTTTTAAGCACCACTATTAACTATCACTAGGAGCAGAGTTTTCGAAAGTGGGGATCTATGTTTGAATCTCTTTTCCTCCTGCTCCCTGATCCTCAGTGGGCTGGGCTGTGAACTGAACATAATAACACGGGTAGTTGATAGAGCTGCTCAAAGGACTAGTGCAAGTAAAGCTCCAGGCACTTAGTACAGGCGCAGTTAATGCCTCCCTTTTCCCGGTGGGCCCAAAGAACTGGGACTGGCCGGCTTGGAGCAGTAGTTTGGGAATAACAGAGGGTGAAGGGAGGGAGGTAGCCACAAATGAAGAAGAACCGACCAGGCCCAGCATGTAGAGGAGGGTCGGGTTTGCTCTGTGGAGACAGAGGCCTTAGGATGGTGAAGGAGAGGAGAACCTTATCAGATGCACCCACCTATCCACCACTGGGCTTCGCTGGAGGAGGGTGCGTGCGTGCGTGTGTGTGACTGTGACGCGCCCTGTCCTGGAAGCTGGTTGCGGAGTGTGCTACACCAAGTCCCCACTTATGCGGACGGGGGTCAGGGTTTCGCTGCTTTTCTGGAGGAGGGGGTTGGAGAGAGAGGTGTCTTTGTGCGCGCGCGCCTGTATGTGTACGAATGTAACGCGCCTCGTCCTGGAAGCTGTTTTGTGGAGTGTGCGGCACCAAATCTCCACAGACGCCCACGGGGGTCAGGGCCAGGGCCGCTAGGTCCTGGGTGGGGTGGGGCGGGCCGGGAGGGTACGCGCGCGCGCGCGCGCGCGCTTTGGTCTGGGCCCTGCCCGGGATGACGACAAGCAGCGGCCCGGCCCCGGGCGGGTCCTGGGCGGGGAGAACGCGCTGGGGCCGCGGACTCCGGAGCCGGCCACGCCACCCAGCCTGGCCCCCACCCGCGCAGCGAAAGAGCCGAGCCGGTGGGTACGTTGGGTGCGGGCACGGGGCGGGCAGCAGCCTTAAGGCCCCGGGAGGCCTCCGCTGGCGGGCAGGATGGGGTAAAGGGCAGGCGGCGGGACGCTGAAACTACCCCAAAGCTACCGTACGGGAAGCGGAGGTCATCGGCCCCGAAATCGCTGGGGCCAGGAGGTAGGTTGGCCCGACCCGTGCGGAGTCCCAGGACCCGACGGCATCAGGGCTTGGCCTGGTGGAGACTTAGATTACTTGTGAGTAACGTGGGGGCAGGGAAGAGAGGCTGGCTGGGGTCTCGGGATCCAGGCACCTAGCCCGCCCTTTGGCCGGGCTTTGCCTCTAGGTTCCGGACAAGCTGCCCGAGCCCCGCCCCTTCCCATTCCCCGCCCCCTGGGCCAGAAGTGCCAGGGGCTCCAACGCTCCTGGACCGGTGAGAGTGTGGCGGATGGGGGGGCTTCGAGAGAATGGGAGAATGAATGGCTGGCCTACGGCCTTATTTAGCTGCCAGCACGCTCTGGCCTCGTGCTTACACTGTCAGCTCTGTGATTCATTCATTCACACAGGCAGATACAAGGGGTTATTGAGCCCCCACTGTGTTAGGCTGGGTGTATGCTCCAAGCAGGAGCAATCTCTGGGTGAGACTGACCAGGAAGCCAGCCACTACAGCGTATGTAATGCGATAAGGAGACTATGTGTTGGAGGGAGTCAAGAAGGGGTTCTAGAGGAGGTGATACCTGAGCTGAATCTTCAAGGATGACTAAGAGTCAGTCATTTGGGGAGGGGAAGTGTGCTCAGGGCCAAAGAAACTGCAGGTGCAAAGGCAAGAAGCTTAGAGAGCCACGTGTGGCTGGTTGCTAGAATGGGAGCCCCTCACACCGGGTATGTGTGTTGGTAAGGCATGGGAAAAGAAGGGACTGGAGAGGGCCACTCCTGTGGTCACACAGGAATGCAGGAGCAGTAGGGTAAACTGAGGACAAAGAGGGGTCTCTGGAGTCCATATGCTGAGGTCTGGCAAGAAACAGTAGGTGTGGTACCCTGGCTAGATAGCTCACTCAGTTAGACCATCATCTCCATACACCAGGGTTGTGGGTTCAATCCCTGGTCAGTGCACATATAAGAATCAACCAATGGCCTGGCAGTGGCAGTGGATAGAGCGTCAGACTGGGATGCAGAAGACCCAGGTTCGAGACCCTTAGGTCGCCAGCTTGAGCGCGGGCTCATCTGGTTTGAGCAAAAGCTCACCAGCTTGAGCCCAAGGTCTCTGGCTCGAGCAAGGGGTCACATCAGTCTGCTGAAGGCCCATGGTCAAGGCACATATGAGGAAGCAATCAATGAACAACTAAGGTGTTGCAACGCGCAACGAAAAACTAATGATTGATGCTTCTCATCTCTTCGTTTCTGTCTGTCTGTCCCTGTCCATCCCTCTCTCTGACTCTCTCTCTGTCTCTGGAAAAAAAATAAAAGAATCAACCAATGAAACAGATCATTGTTCCAGACTCTCTCTCTCTTTCTATCTCTGTCCCTCTCTAAAATCAAATCTGGTGTGAATTGTCCCAGTAGAGCCCAAGCTCTACATCGATCAGGCATCCCCAATTCAATTTCCCCACACAGTGGGACACTCCTGCTTATCAGCAGGGCTGGCAGCCTCTTTTAGACTACTCTTGAGGCAGCTATGAGAATTCTACTTATCAGTGCTGAGACCTACTACCACCCAAGGAAAGACACAACCAACACACAAGTTAATTGCAAGAATCACACAGGCAGTTTATTACTCACAAATCCTTTTGGCGTTTCTGGTACAGCTTAAGAGGGAGGGCCCTGTTGGCATGCTCCTTTCTGTTCTTTGGTCAGAGTGGCGTGGAGACAGTCCATGTCAACGTTGAAGTCTGGGCGACCACTGCAGCAGGGGCCCCCTTAGCTTTACCTTTTCTGGCCAATGCCTCCTAACAGGTGTCAATATACAGAACTATCACCTCAAACCATCTTTTTGGGAGTTCCTCGCAGGGAGCCCTTTTTATGTTAATCTACTGAAATGTTACATTAGGATTTTTAAGGTGTTCCTAGGGAAGCTTCTTGTTTATGTTAACTTACAGAGTTATGATGTCAAACCACTTCTTATCTATATATTTCACACACACACTAACTGAGCCCTGCACGAAAGGCAGAGTCTGTTTATCATATCTGTACACAATATATTAATTTCTATCCAGGTGGCATAACTTTATTTAATTTCCTTAATTGCTTTTAATATTATATATTAATTATTTCTATATTTCTTCCATATTTCTCCATATTTATATATATTTAATCACATTATATTACTGCAACATGAATGAAGGAAAAAAAACCAATGAATGTATAAATAAGTGGAACAAATCAGTTTCCCTCTCTCTTTCTCCGCCTCTTTCTCTGTCTCTGTCTTCCTCTCCTTTCCTCTCTTTCTAAAAATCAATTAATAAAATAATAATAATAATAATAAAGAAGCAGAAGCAGTGAGTCTGAATTACAGGCTTGGCACATGGACTGGTGCCCTATAAACCTTCACTGTATTCACTTCAGATGTTAATTGATCTGGTTGCATTTGTAAATACCACAGGCTGCTGTGGGAAGATGGCTTAATGGGACAAGGAGGCCTGTTTGGAAGCTGCTGCTTAGTCCAGGAGTGGAACAATGATGGAAGAGTAAAGATCTTAACAAGTGGTGACTCCTTGGTGTGAGGAGTGGTGAGAGGAGGGCAGATTGTTTGATGCTAGGTGGTTGTGTGCCAGGTGCCTCCCTCCTCTCTACATACAGGATATTAAGCAAGGAGGGTAGGTTAGGGCTCAAGGTGCTCTGTTTACTTCTGCTTGACCCCCAGGCAGAGGTTTCTGGAAGGCCAAAGGCCATGGTTCTGGAGCTAGAGTTGACTGGGGCCCTGTGAGCAATCAGGTAGAACCCCCTAGGTCACCACCATTGCTCCCCTTTCCCCCTCTTAACAGTTCCCTTGAGTCTGGAACAGTTCTTCATTGGGCCACCTGGACCCAGACCTGAAATATGTTTGATAAATATAAATTGAGCACCTGTTCTGTTCCCAGCACTGCACTGCTAGTAAGATAGGCTATGGTTCTTTCTGCTGACCCCAACAGGCCTTGTGGCTGCCTCAGTAAAAAATCAGCTTATAGCAGTGATCTGAGGAGTCCTCAGAATGTCCACTCCATTCCATATTTGCATGTACCTGTCACTGGGCTGGCGAAACATTTGCCCATTGTCCTCCCCACTCCTCCAGAGGTCAGCCCATACTAAGTAAATAGCAGTGGATGGTTCAGGTCTGCTGGAAACATTCTCCAGGTGGGAGGAGAACAAGAAGGAGCCTTGGGAAATAAGTCCTGGGTCACTTAGAGGCTATGGCTATACCCTACCCCCTAGGTCCAGGGCCATGCTGGGGGTCGGGACCAAAGGCCATGGTCCACACTCCCTAACTGCTACTTCTAAAGCCTACATATCAATAGTAGCACACCAACAGAGTTGTGAATACACCAATAGGGTTGTGTACTGGGCACTGCAGTCATGGGGTCACTGAGGAAGGTCACAGCCTGACAGGGTAGCTGTTAACCTTTACAGAGAAGTTTGGAGTCTCACTCCCTCAGGGCAGCCCTGAAGGAGTAGTGAGCACTAGATTTCTTGGTTCCAATCCCACCCCTCCTTTTACTAGTCCTGACTGAGATCTTTTTCTTTTTTTTTTTTAATTTACTTTAGAGAGAGAGAGAGGAAAAGGTAGAGATAGAAACATCGATTTTTATCCATTTGTTGTTCCAGCTTTTTATGCATTCATTGTTTGATTCAGTTATGTGCCCTGACCAGGAATGGAACCTGAAACCTTGGTATATAGGGAGGACACTCGCACCATCTGAGCAACCCGGCCAGGTCTGAGTCCTGAGCTCTTAAGTCATTTACCTGACCAGCCTCAGTTTCCCAGTCTGTAGAATAGGGCTAACAATATAGATTCATGGCTGGGAGCATTAACCTAAAACACCGCTCAGAAACCAGGATGCCCCTGGCGCCCGCCGTATCCTTGGTTACCCTGACTCTCAAACTCTCTCTCTACACCCTCTCCCGGGCTGGCGCTGCATCCTAGGAGGCGGGGCAGGCCGGTGGGGGTTGCCGGGGGCCGGTGCTTGGGCGGGAGCCTGCCCTTAGGCCGGTGAGACACTGCAGACGCCCCTCCTTCCGCCGCCGGGAGGCGGCTATCGGGGCGCCAGAGGGCATCCCGGGAATGCGGCGGTGCCGCTCCGGGTAGGGAATGGCCGGCCAGACCCCTCCGCACTCGGATTCCCCTCATTCCTGCTGCCTGACGCGGCTGCCGTCAGGGCAGACACTGGACCGCGAGGCTCCACCCCCTCTCCGGCTCCTCCCCTCGGATCTGGGAGCCCACTTCGGGCTTACCGCGGGGAGCCGCGCTCCTGGTGGAGCTCGCTGGGCACTCTTCCCTCAGCCCAGGTGGGCTAGAGGCTGTCCCTTCCCCGCTCCCTCCCCATGTGGAGTTTAAACCTGGTGGCACCACGGAATGCACCCCTTCTTGCCCTGGCCCGCCTGTGCCGTTGGCGTTTCATACCACCACTACCCCTCCGCTCCCACCTATCTCCCATCTGGCGCCCGCCCCGCGGGGTTCTCCGGGTCGCGGCTCCGTCCGGGCTGTTCTCGAGATAATGAACCTTATCAACGAGGCTGTAGCCCGCACCTGCCGCAACTTCACCCGCTCCCTGGGGAGCCCGGGTCCGAGGGTGAGGCGCACTCTTTGGGTCCAGGCTCTGCCTTCTTCCCCCTAGAATGTGTCAGTGTCCCCAGTATTGCGCCTCACATTCCCTATCTGTCAGTTGTGGGGGGGAGCAGGTGAAGCTCTTGAGAGCTCTTTGTAACTAGTAGATAGGTCTGAGGGGCTTTCCCCACTAGATAAGAGGTCTGGCCCAGGGCCTGGTTGGTTCCTAGTAGGTCTGCCCTAAGCACGTGTGGAATGAATGTCTGGCCGGGAGAGGGGAGTGGTGTTTACTGAGGGCCTGGGAGGTGCCTTAGGGCTGTATTTTAGCCGTTTTACCACCCTTTCAGGCAGGTATTATATAGCTCATTTTAAAGACGAAGAAGAGGTTCAGAGAAGTTAAGTGACTCGCTCGCAAACAGATTGCAATCAACACTCCAGTCTTTTGCAAACACTAGCCATAACCACTCCACCAACGGTGGGGTCGGAACTCAAGTTCGCTCCTCAGGGTGGTTCTTCTGCGGGCTGGTTTGGCAAAAGGAGGGTACCCTGGGCAGAAAGTATGGACATATCCAGTGGACCAGAGAGGGAACCCCTTTCAGAGGAGGGAGAGAGGTAAAGGTAAGGAGACCCTGGGGCACAGAAGCCCTAGTTGGGGTGTCCAGGATAGGGAAGAAGAGTATTGGACACAAATGCTGCAAGTCGGACGTGGGTTTCCAGTATGGGAAACAGACGTTCATAGAAGCCAGGCACACACCGCTCTAGGCAAAGGTTCTCTGTGGCCATTCCTGTCCCGTGGGCACGCGCTCTGTGCTCACGCGGGAACCTAAAGAGATTTTTCTTAGGGCTTAAAGACACGGGGCCCACCCCCCAGAAAGAATATGAGGGTGGACAGTGTCCGGTACGGAGGCTCCGCCTGCTTGGGCACTCGGGCCGTATTTGGACATTTCGTTCTATTTTTAACTTTGCCCCGACTTGAGGTTGGGGGGAAGGGAGAGGGAAATCCTGCTTCCTCCGCGACCCACGGGACTCAGCCGTGTTCCCGCGCCTGGCCTGGTGTGTAGTGTAGACACAAGCCCGGAAGTGAGTTCCAAGTCGGTGTAGACGCGGCGGCCGCGCGGGTTCCGGGCCCCACCCTGGAACCGACGACGTCCCTCCTGGAAAACCTGACTCAGGCGGAGCCCCAGCCCGTCCGAGAGCCCCGCCCCCACCCCGCCCCGAGAGCACCCTTAGTACCTACCCCACCCCCAGCTGGAGAGGGACCCCGGAGTCGGAGCCCCAAGGAAGCAGGGGCGGCCGGGGAGTCCCCAGCTTCACAGGCTTACGGAGGGGGCGGCGCGGGGGCGGGTCGGCCCCTCCCTAGTTGACGCCGCGGCGGCCGAACCCCGGGCGGAGAACACCCGCAACGGAGCAGAGCGCCAGGCCGGCCGGGCAGGATGCGCTACCGGGCGTCGGTGAGCAGGGTGGGGGCAGGGCGAGGGGTCCCGGGCGTCCCTCCCTCCCTCGCGGCGGCGCCTAGGCCCCTCCAGGAAGCGGGCGCGGCCCAGGAATTTCGGGTGGCACAACGTCCCGGAAAGTTGCAGCCAGAGGAGGCCGAAGTTGGGAGAGCCGCGAGGTGCACGGACCTGCGGCCAAGCTAGTCGCCCTCCGGGAAGCTGAAAGCTCAAAGACCCGTCACCTAGAGGGCATAGGGGGCGGGAGCTTCAGCCCGATTTGCTAGTAGCTCTAGGGCAGGATGGGAGCAAAGGGGGAGTGAGGGACAGGCCAGGGAGAGGCAGGCACCTAGTCAGACTCGGAGGGGTGTCCCTGACCAGAGTTCTGGGTGGTTTGTGGTTGGAGAAAACCTGGTGGCCTCTCTGGTTTCTAAACCCCACCACCACCACCTTGCTCCTCTGTGACCCATGGCACTTTTGGTGTCAATTTCCTAGAGCCTCCAGACCCTTTTTGAAGAGTATGGCATGGGATGAGGGCCTTGTTGACCGAGTCTGTCCCTCTCGACCCTCTGGTAGGCCCCAGAGGCAGCTGGAGGCAGGCATCTGGGCTTTCCCTGGTAAAACCCCCACCCCCCTAGAGGCCTCTGAGGGCTCTCAGTGGAGGAGGGTGTCTGAGGAGCCTGGCAGCTGATGGAGAGGGTGCAGCCCAGCTATGGGAGGGAGGCCCCCCTTATGAAGGGTGAGTGTTGAGTCCAACTGGGGTCGGAGGTTCTCTGGGAGACCCTTCTCATATGGCTTGGGGACGGCCTCTTGCTTGGTCCGTAGACACTGTCCCACTGGAGATTTTGGTGGGTGGGAGTGAGAGAGATGCCCCCACCCTGCCTGCAGAATTCACTCAGAGCCATTTGTCCAAAACACCTGTCACACGTGGCTCTGAGCTAAGAGACCTGAAATCACCTGGTCTAACTCAACTCCTCCTCCTGAGGCGGAAGCAACCCTGAAACGGGAGAGGATTTGTCCAAGGTCAACAGAGCTTTTTTTCTGTTATTCCAGGGATTTCTTTTCATCACCCATGTTTCTCTACACAAAACTAGCACCTCCCTGGACTCGGTGGCTTTGCTCCTATGTCCTGTAGGTCCTCTGTGCTCCAGGTCCCATGTGCCCACTTCCTATGACCAGGCCCAGTGTACCCAGCATAGTCCATCTCCCAGATGTTCTCTGTCTCCTGTGTCCCTCTGCCCCTGGCTGCCCTCTCAATCCCACAGTCTATGGTAGAGGGGAAGAAGTGGCCTTACCTTACCCTGTTGGCCCTCACCCTCTCCTGTGGCTCATTCCCAACAGGCCCTGGGCAGTGACGGGGTGCGGGTGACCATGGAGAGTGCCCTAACCGCCCGTGACCGGGTGGGGGTCCAGGATTTTGTGCTGCTGGAGAACTTCACCAGTGAAGCAGCCTTCATCGAGAACCTGCGGCGACGGTTCCGGGAGAACCTCATTTACGTGAGGCCCAAGTGGGAAGACAGTGCGAGTCCTGGGGGGTTCAGAGGCAGGACTGAGGGGAAAAGAGGCATCAGGGGAGAAAATTCTGACCCTTTCTCTGACCCCCAGACCTACATTGGCCCAGTTCTAGTCTCTGTCAACCCCTACCGGGACCTCCAAATCTACAGCCGTCAGCATATGGAACGTTACCGTGGCGTCAGCTTCTATGAGGTGCCACCCCACCTGTGAGTGACACCCCCATCTGAGATGATCCCACCCAACCCTCACTCTAAAATGACCCCTGACCTCCTAATTGAGATGAATCACTGTTCACATCTGTGAGGAATCCCACAGTCCCTCACCCTGAACTGACTCCTCTCACCATCCGAGATGAATCAGCTCCATCTGGGCAGGACCTTCCCGGCTCCCACCCCAACTCATACTCATGATTTATTTGCCCAACTCTGCCTGGCATGGCTCCTAACCTTCGTGACTCTCTGACCCCTACCTATGAGTGACTCCACACTCCACCTGAGTGACCTGTAACAACCCCATTCATGAGTGATCCCCTCCACTTTCATCTGAAAGTGATCCAAATCCACAGCTGTGAAGACTCCCTTTACCCACATTCCTGAGGGTCCCCCAGTCCCCATCCTCAAGGGTACTTGCAGCTCCCACACAGAAGTGAATTCTAACTAGATATGGCAGTGCCCTCTCCCAGTCCTGCCTGTGGGTCTGCCACTACCTGCAGCTGCTCAAACTCCTACCCTCTGAGCTCCTGACTAGGCTCTGCTTCAGGTTCGCAGTGGCCGACACTGTGTACCGGGCACTGCGCACGGAGCGCCGGGACCAGGCAGTGATGATCTCTGGAGAGAGCGGGGCAGGCAAGACCGAGGCCACCAAGCGGCTGCTGCAGTTCTATGCTGAGACCTGTCCAGCCCCTGAGCGGGGTGGTGCTGTGCGTGACCGGCTGCTACAGAGCAACCCTGTGCTGGAGGTGAGGGACCAGCAGCATCTGAGAGGAGGGAGGGCAGGGGGAGGCGGCCAGCATTCCTTATACCTCATCTGCTTCTAGGCCTTTGGAAATGCCAAGACCCTCCGGAATGATAACTCCAGCAGGTTTGGGAAGTACATGGATGTGCAGTTTGACTTCAAGGTACATGTGGTATGCCAGGGCAGGAAGTGAGATTCCCATTCAGTGGGCACCCACCAGTCAGGTCCTTGGCACCAGTAAATATTTATCGAGCTCCTACTGTGTGCCAGACATTGTTCCAGGTGCTGGTGCTACAGCAGTGAAACATAAAAATCCAGCCTTCAGGGGAGGTAGACAATAAACAGAAAAATGTAATGTAGGTAACAAATGCCAAAAAATAAAATGAGGTACGGGGTGGGGGCAGTTGCCCTTTTAAATAAAGCAGATAAAATAGGCCTCACTAAGAAGGTCGCATTTTGGTAAAGCTTTGCTGGCGGCAAGGGACCAAGCTGTGCAGGCACATTGGGGAGAAAGTCCAGGCAGAGGGTATAACCAGTGCAAAGGTATTGTGGTGGGCAGGCCTTTGGTGTTTTCAAGCAAGGATATCAGAGTGGCTGGAGAAGAGAGTGAAGGGCCGAGGAGTAGGAGAGGAAGCCGAACAGTGCAGGGCTTTGAGGGTCTTTGTTTGAACTATTTTTTTTTTTTTTACTCTGAGTGGAAGGGAGCCATGAGAGGATCTGGAACAGAAGTGTGTCAGGGTCTTACTTTCATCGTAAAAAGATCATTCTGGCTGCTTTGTTGAGAATTGGTCGGAGAATCAGGCCAAGCAGGGAAACCAGTTAGGAAGCTGTTATGATAATCTAGGTGACAGATGACTGTGGCTGGAGTCAGCATGGTGGCACTGGAGGTGGTGAGCCGTGGTTGGATTCTGGGAGTTTTGAAGGTTAAGGTGGCAGGATTGTTTCTCTGATTGGATGAGAGAGGACTGCAGATTTCTTAACCTGAACACCTAGAAGGATGAAGTAACCATGACCAAGATGCAGGACACTCAGAGGAGCTAGCCTAAGGAGGAAGAGATTAGTGCAGTTTCAGGCCTGTTGAGTTGAAGATACCTGTTGTATGTCCAAGTGGAGCTGACAAATAAAGAGGGTTGAATGGCTTCATTTCTGATACCAAGAAACTGAGGCAGAGCGGGTGACTTGCCTGAGCCCATGCAGTTGGTGGCAGGACTAGAATTAGAGTTCAGGAGTACAGGGGCGAGAAGGGAAAATGGGCCCCTTCCCCAGTCCCCCTGAGCAGTCACCATGTCCTGTCCTGCCCACAGGGGGCCCCTGTGGGTGGCCACATCCTCAGCTACCTCCTGGAGAAGTCCCGAGTGGTCCACCAAAATCACGGGGAGAGGAACTTCCACATTTTCTATCAGCTGCTGGAGGGGGGTGAAGAGGAAACGCTGCGCCGGCTGGGCTTGGAACGCAACCCCCAGAACTACCTGTACCTGGTGAAGGTGAGCAGCTGGGGCAGGGTGGGTGCTCCCCAGGGAGCAGCACAGCGGCAGGGCTGGTGACCCGGCGTTGCCCCTCCTGCAGGGCCAGTGTGCCAAAGTCTCCTCCATCAATGACAAGAATGACTGGAAGGTCGTCAGGAAGGCTCTCACTGTCATCAACTTCACTGAGGATGAAGTGGAGGTGAGGCCTCTGCTGGGGAGCCTCCATGTCCTCTGTGACACCATGAAAATCTCAGTCCACCTTCACAGCCCGTTTCCACTTAGATCCTCCTCCTCCTCTCAGACGCTTCACCTCCTAATCCGTGCTCCCTCTGACCATCCTCTGGTTGCCCTTGTGGAACTCTCAGCCCCTCCTGTGACCCCCATCTGCCCCTGCCTGTCCCCCAGGACCTGCTGAGCATTGTGGCCAGTGTCCTGCATTTGGGCAACATTCACTTTGCTGCTGATGAGGAGAGCAATGCCCAAGTCACCACCGAGAATCAGCTCAAGTATCTAACGAGGGTGAGCGGGGTGAGCAGAGGGCGGGGCGGAGTAGCTGGGCTAGGGGAAAGGAGGTTTGTTACTCACCAACCTCCCACCCCCATCCCGCCACAGCTCCTTGGTGTGGATGGCTCAACGTTGCGGGAAGCCCTGACACACAGGAAGATCATCGCCAAGGGAGAAGAGGTGAGGCCGAGCCTTTGCCTTAGGAGGTGGGGTAAGGGATGCAGGTATTCCAGGGTAGCCTCCATTCTCATCATTGCCCCTTCTCCTGGTCTTTCCAGCTGATCCTTTCAGCAATGCTAGAAAGACATAAGGCAGGTGGCTCAGAGAGGCACAGGGAGCTGGCCAAGGTCACATAGGAAGAGAGTGACAGAGTCACGCTGGAACCAAGATTCCTACCTCTAGGAATGAGGCCTCTTGTTCCTATGCCACCTTCCCTCTGGTGTGGCAACTGTGTCCTCTTTTGTGTGTCCCCCACACCCCTGAGCAGGGAGGGCAGAGTAGGCATAGTTTCCTGTGTTCAGCCTGAACCCAAACATGAGTGGGGTTGCAGGGCTCACTTGGGTAGAACCTGTGGAAGCCGGGGGTTCCCCAAAATAATAAAGGGTCTTTAGTATCCATCTCCTTGTCTCATGCCACACCTGCAGCTCCTGAGCCCATTGAACCTGGAACAGGCTGCATATGCCCGGGATGCTCTTGCCAAGGCGGTGTATAGTCGGACTTTTACCTGGCTGGTAGGGAAGATCAACAGGTCGTTGGCCTCCAAGGTGAGAGTGTGGTCTAGGCTGCTGTCAAGGCAGCAGGGAAGGCATTCTGGGGAGGCCTGGGGGTGGGGGCTGGCGGACATGGGGACCCATGCTCTCGGTTGTATGACTGACTAGGATGCTGAGGGCCCCAGCTGGCGAAGCACCACTGTCCTTGGGCTTCTGGACATTTATGGCTTTGAAGTGTTTCAGCATAACAGGTCAGAACCCCCTTCCTCCTGCCTGTTTCTCCTCTCGTCTCTTTGTCCCGGTCCCTTTCCTCTGTCCCCCTGCTCTCTCATTCCTGTCAGTGACTCCCCACCCATCCAGGCTCCTGATCAGTGTTTCTTCCCATGGCTTCTCAGGGGCCTTGCCCATCTTCCCCTTACTCCTGGTCCTGTGTCCCCCTTGAGCTCCTGTGGCCTCTTTTGGTTTCCTCACAGCTTCGAGCAGTTCTGCATCAATTACTGCAATGAGAAGCTACAGCAGCTCTTCATCGAACTCACCCTCAAGTCGGAACAGGAGGAGTATGAGGCAGAGGGCATTGCGGTAAGGGCAGGCCTGCAGGTGGCCCCAGGTACCATAGGAAGCCTGGGCATCAGTCCCAGGAGAGGCACCAAGGACCCCATAATGATTCACTCCTTCACTCCACCCCTCAGTGGGAGCCTGTCCAGTATTTCAACAACAAGATCATCTGTGATCTGGTAGAGGAGAAATTCAAGGGCATCATTTCCATTTTGGTGAGTCCTCTGTTCCTCTGAAGCCTCATGCGGGGAACTGGGTAGGAGGATGTCACTCCTTCCCCTTTCTCTCCAGGCTAGTCCACAGAGTGCCAGGGTTTGGGGCTGAGCGGGGGCAGGGCAGGGCCCTGCCTGAGGGGATCTGGAAGCTGTCTCGGGGAAGCCCCTGTGCTATACCCCTTTTCCCTGTGTCTGGGCCTCCTCAATTTCCTGTGCTCTCTAGCCCCTCCCCTGATACATTCATCACTTTGTGCCCCCCGCCCCCGCCAGGATGAGGAATGTCTACGCCCCGGGGAGGCCACAGATCTGACCTTCCTAGAGAAGTTAGAAGACACGGTCAAGCACCACCCGCACTTCCTGACGTGAGTGGGGTTGCAGGGCTCACCGGGGTAGAACCTGTGGAAGCCTGGGATCCCCCAACAATCAATAAAACAACAACCCCAAGATGAGACCAGCGGAGGCGCTCAGTTTGGGACAGGTGCACGAAGCTGCAGCTCACAGTAGATCCACAAAAGAAGAAGGCAGGAGCATGGTTTCCTCCTTACTGTTTTCTGAAAATGAAACTTGCTAAGGTTTTTTTTAGCTTCCTTATTTGAAAATTGCTTAAAAAAAAGAAAGAAAATTGCTTTTTATTTAAGGCATCCCCTAAAGTGGGGAGAGGGAGAAAAGAAGCAAGCCCCTCTGTCCCAGCTCTGTCTGCACAGTCGTGCTCATCATCTTCTCTAACCTGAAGCAGCCCCTGAAGGAGGTGGTGGTGGTACTGTCTCCATTTCTTCACTGAGGCTCAAAGAGAAGTCATTGGCCCTGGCCAGGTGTCTCGTTGGATCAAGTGTTATCTGGTACACCAAGGTCACAGGTTCAATCCTCAGGGCACATATGACAAGTAATGAGTGCATAACTAAGTGGAACAATGAATTGATACTTTTCTCTCTCTCTCCCCCTCTCTCCCTTTACCCGCTCCTTCCCCTCTTTTGCTCTCTCTCAAATCAATGGAAAAATTAAGAAAAAATATATAATTTTAAAAAAAGGGCCTGTCCACATGGTGGTGCAGTGGATAGAGCATTGGACTGGGACATTGAGGACCCAGGTTCAAAACCCCGAGGTCGCCAGCTTGAGCGTAGACTCATCTGGTTTGAGCAAGGCTCACCAGTTTGAGCCCAAGGTTGCTGGCTTGAGGAAGGGGTCACTCAGTCTGCTGAAGGCCCCCAGTCAAGGCACATATGAGAAAGCAATCAATGAACAACTAAGGTGCCACAATGAAAAAAAAAAGGGGGGGAGAAGTCATTTGCCCAAGGTTATCTCACATCTAATAAGTTACAGATCTGGGACTTGGTTCCGGGGCTGCAAATGCCAAAGCCCTAAGCATTTGTGCTTAATAATATATTAAAATTCTTTTTCTGATTATAAAAATAATGTTGCTCATCAGAGAAAAGCTGGAGTGTAATACAGAAACTACTTGCAGTCCAGTCACCCAGAGGTCATCACTGTTAACAATTTGAGGCATTTCCTTTTTGCCTTTTTCTGTTTAAAGGGTTATTTATTCATTTATTAGTGTGTGTGCACACACACAAGAGAGATAGGGACACACAGGAAGGGAGAGAGATGAGAAGCATCAATTCTTCATTGTAGCACTTTAGTTGTTCATTGATTGTTTTCTCATATGTGCCTTGATGGGGGGGAGGTGCTACAACTGAACAAGAGACCCCATGTTCAAGCTGGTGAGTCCATCCTCAAGCCAGATGAGCCTGCACTCAAGCCGGCGACCTAGGGTTTCAAACCTGGTTCCTCAGCATCCCAGGCCAATGCTCTATCCACTGGGCCACCGCCTGGTCAGGCACCTGCCTTTTCCTATACACTTTTTTTCATAGTTAAGAATTTACTGCCTGACCAGGCGGTGGCGCAGTGGATAGAGTATTGGACTGGGATGCGGAGGACCCAGGTTCAAGACCCCGAGGTCACCAGCTTGAGCGCGGGCTCATCTGGTTTGAGCAAAGCTCACCAGCTTGGACCCAAGATCGCTGGCTCGAGCAAGGGGTCACTCGGTCTGCTGAAGGCCCACTGTCAAGGCACATATGAGAAAGCAATCAATGAACAACTAAAGTGTCGCAACGAAAAACTGATGATAGATGCTTCTCATCTCTCTCTGTTCCTGTCTGTCTGTCCCTATCTATCCCTCTCTCTGACTCTGTGAAGAAAAAAAACAAAAAACTTACTTTGTACAGCAGGTCTTCAGATAATGTCATTTTGTTTACTGTTGTTTTGTTATAGTGTTGATGAGATGCCATGGGAAATTCACGCTTGTTTATAGCAATTATCATATGGTAAAATTATTTGCATTATACATCATTTTAAAGTCATAGAACCTATTGACGACGTTAAGTGAGGACTTACTGTAGAAGGCTCAGGGTAATGTTACATCCTGAGTATTTTTCTGTATCATCAAACATAAAAATTTCCTCAAAACACTTCCTGTGATGGCTCTCACCCACAGACTCCCCACTGCTCTCACCCAGCCCCTGGGGGCTCCTGGCCAGTTCTGGGTTTCTGCTAGATAAGACTGCCACAAACATCTCTGTGCCTTAAATCTCCGCCCATGTCTCTGGTTAGTTGCTTGAAATAGTTCTTAAAAATAGAAAGTGGGCTGAAGTATATAAACATGCCTCAGACATAAGTAATCTCTTGGGGCAGATTCCATTCTTAAAATGTAGTGGGCAGTGCTCCCCCTCTGAACAGGCACGCAGCAGTTAGAGGCACTGAAAGCAGCCCTCCGCCCAGTGTGCCCTGAAAGTGCAAAGACCCAGAGCCTGGTCTTGGCACAGTGTGACCCTGAGCAACGCCATAAGACTCAGTGGCCACCTCTGTAGGGAGGCTGATGAGTTGCTTTGTCTACCATGAGGCAGAGTGGACTCTGGGGTGGCTCTGGGCATGCCCGCTCCTCACTGGATGGCTGTTTTCTCTTCCTGAAAGCTCTTCAGCAGGCAGGGAGCATGGCTCAGGCCAGCAATCTGTAGCTTCCTCTCCCTGTCACTCCCCAGGCACAAGCTGGCTGACCAGCGGACCAGGAAATCTCTGGGCCGTGGGGAGTTCCGCCTTCTGCACTATGCTGGGGAAGTAACCTACAGCGTGACTGGTGAGGATCCTGGGCTGGGTCCCCATAGTAGGGCAAGGGCTCTTCCTCACCTCATGTCTGCTCTCCCTGCCCAGGGTTTCTGGATAAAAACAATGACCTTCTCTTCCGGAACCTGAAGGAGGTGAGGAGAACTGGTGTGAGGGGGACTCCAGGTTTGGTCCAAAATGACCTATGCCCCAGGAATCTGTCCTGCTTTCCCCTGTACTAACACCTTGGTCCTGTGTTCTGCCCTCACAGACCATGTGCAGCTCTCAGAATCCCATTATGGGCCGGTGCTTCGACCGGAGCGAGCTCAGTGACAAGAAACGGCCAGAGACGGTGTGGAGGCTGTGGGACCTGGGAGTCGTGTGTGTGCACAGGGATGAGTGCCTGCATGAGCCTGGGAGGTGGCCATGTGCACGTGAGCTAGTGTATTTGTTGGTGCCTGTGTGCACATCTGTATGGTCTAGAAGGCTGCTTGTGGGTATGTTTCTATGTCTACTTCTGTGTATGTGCATCTATGTGTGGGCATATGTATATACAGGGAGTGGAAAGAGTGAGGGGGTCAGGGAAGGCTTCCTGGAGGAAGAAGCATTTATGATAATGGGAATGAGTACGTGCTTGTCAGATGGACCTATGGGAGGGCACTGTAGGCACCAATAGGTCCCAATATACACAGAGTCCAAAAAGGACCTGGAGAGTGACATCATTGAGCAAAGAGGCTGGGAAAGGCAGGTCTGGCCAGTAGTGCCAGACGTGGGGAGTTTTCCAGTGAGCTGTTGGGTTTGGCAAGAGGAGGGCTAGAGGAACACGGGCAGTAGAGAAGGATAGGCCAGAGTGCTGTGGCCTGAGGCGTGTTCGTCAGGGAAGGCAGTGAGGCAGCATTGTGCCCAGGGTCTGACTCCCTGGGATGCTGCCCTCTCCTCCTTTCTCCCTCAGCACTTTCATCTTCAGGCCTCAGTATCTCCCCATGAGGACACCCGCTAATGTGCTGCCCAGGTCTCTCCAGAAGCTGATTCCTATATCCAGTGATATCCTCCAAGTGGCCCCCAGGCACCCCAACCTCCGTAGCTCTATAATGGGCCTGGGTTGCCCAGTCCCCCAGGCCTGCTCCTTCTGAGTGCCTCACTCAGGACAGGGATCATGCTCCACCCAGACCTGCAAGCCAGAAACCTGGGCAGTATCCCTGACCCATCAGTCTCCCCATCTCCTTCATCCATGCAGCCACTGGATTTGCCCATTTCTGCTGCCTGAATCCTTCTCAACTCTTCCTCCGCCCATAACCACTGCTCCATTTCAGTCCTTGTTCTCTAGCTGAGCCAGCTAGCCTATTCCCTGGTCTCCTGGCTCTTCATCCGCCCTTACCAAGCATCCTCCACGTATCTGCTGTGGAGGTATTCCAAAATGCAGATCTGTTCCTGTCATTCCCTCACTCCAGATTCCTCAGTGGCTCCCTTATCCCCTCAAGATAAAATTCACTCTCCCTAATGTGACTCTGGAGTCCTGCCCTTTCTCTGCCTGCCTCTAACCCTCTTTTCTGCTTCCCACCTGGATTCATGTTCTGCTTATAGCTCCCTGTGTACGTAAAGCCTCTGCCTAGAATGCATTTCTTTCATCTCTTCCTTCTAGCTGTTTCATATCTATCTTTTAAATCTTAGCTGAAGGGTCATGTTTGGGAGACCTTTCCTGAACTTGCTATCCCACAGACTGGATTAGCTGCCCCTTGGTGCTCCCAGAATGACAGGCATACACCCCTGCCACTAATAGGACCACAACAGATTGCAAGTCTGCTGGGGTCTGCTTGAAGGTCCTGTAGAGTAGTGTACATTGTAGGACATGGCCTTGTTTAGGAACATGGCCTTGAAATTCCAGAGAGTGGTTGCTGAAGGAAGATAGGATTGAGGTTGCGTTGAGACCTGAGCAGGATTTTTAGACCCCAGTGAGATTCTTATACTTAGGTCTCTAGCCAAGCCATAGTGATGTAGGTGGGCAGTCTGTCTCCTTCCTCTCCTGTGAGGGAGGGGTGGTGGGACAAAAGGCCCTAGCAGGGCAGGGGGTAGTTGTGGGAATTGTTGCTGTTTTGTCCAGGGAGGGGCTGTGCCTGGTATCAGCGGCCTCAGCCCAGCTCCAGCCAACCTCCATTCACCTTGGCTCACCAGGTAGCTACACAGTTCAAGATGAGCCTCTTGCAGCTGGTAGAGATACTGCAGTCTAAGGAGCCTGCTTATATCCGTTGCATCAAGCCCAATGACGCCAAACAGCCTGGTAGGCCCCTCCCACCCATGGGCCTGTGGGGGCTGAGTCTCTGGGGAACGGCCACTGGCCATCTGTCTTTGTAAGTCAGCTAATTACCCTGTTACCCCTCCTCTAGGCCGCTTTGATGAGGTGCTGATCCGGCACCAGGTGAAATACCTGGGGCTGATGGAGAACCTGCGTGTGCGCAGAGCTGGCTTTGCCTATCGCCGCAAATACGAGGCTTTCCTGCAGAGGTGGGGGTGGGGCCTGGCTCAGTGCCAAGGAAAGGGGTCCAGAGGGTAGGAGCCCCTTAGATTCTGGGAGGGAGGATGGGGATTCTGGGCTCCATTTCAGAGACAGGATGCTGAGCCTCTGGAACCCATGCTAGGGTCCCTTTCATGCTGCAGGCCTAATATCAAGCTTGGTAGATCACCAGCCTTCCACCCACCCCCAGCCCTTGCCCTCATGGAACGCCTGGTCCACGAGGCAGGCGTCCACATACCTGTCACCAGGAGAAATGATAAGTTTATGAGAAGGACAGTTTCTGATCAGCTCAGAAAGGAGAGAGCATCTATGTGGTTTTCCTGCATAAGGGGCCTGGGGAGTTAGGTGTGAATTCCACCTCTGCTACTGTCCAGCTATATGGCCTTGGGCAGATGAGAATACCTCAATTGTCTTGTGTGTGTGTGTGTGTGTATGAGAGATTTTTCTGAAGTTAGAAGCAGGGAAGCAGTCAGACAGACTCCCGCATGTGCCCGACCAGGATCCACCGGCATGCCCACCAGGGGGCAATGCTGAGCCCATCTGGGGCATTGCTCCATTGCGTCGGGAGCCATTCTAGCGCCTGAGGCGGAGGCCATGGAGCCATCCTCAGCGCCCAGGCCAACTTTGCTCCAGTGGAGCCTTGGCTGTGGGAGGGGAAGAGAGAGATAGAGAGGAAGGAGAGGGGGAAGGGTGGAGGAGCAGATGGGCACTTCTGTGTGCCCGGACGGGAATCCAACCCGGGATTTCCACATGCCAGGCTGACGCTGTACTGCTGAGCCAACCGGCCAGGGCCTCAATTGCCTTATTTTTAAAATGGGAATAACAGCCTGATCTGTGGTGGTACAGCAGATAAAGCATTGACCTGGAATGCTAAGGTCTCCAATTTGAAACCCTGGGCTTGCCTGGTTAGGGCAAATGTGGGAAGCAGCTACAAGTTGATGCTTTCTGCTCCTCCCTTTTTTCTCTCCATTCTCTCTGTAAAAATCAATAAATAAATCTTTTTTAAAAAATTAAAAATAGGCCCTGGCCGGTTGAGTCAGTGTTAGAGCATTGACCCGGCGTGTGGAAGTCCTGGGTTAGATTTCCAGTCAGAGCACACAGGAGAAGCGACCGTCTGCTTCTCCTCCCCTCTTCCTCCCCCTCCCCTTTCTCCTTCTATTTCTCTTCCCCTCTCTCTCCTATAGCCATGGCTGGATTCATTCAAGCATATTGGCCCCAGGCACTGAGGATGGCTCTGTGGAACCTCCTCCAGGCTCTAAAAATAGCTTGGTTGTGAGCATTGGCCCAGATAGGGGTTGCTGGGTAGATCCCAGTTGGGACACATGCAGGAGTCTATCTCCCCTCCTCTCACTTAAATAAAAAAATAAAAATTGAAAGTAAAATACAACAGGAATAACAGAGCCACCTCCCAGGCTTTCTGTGAGCTACCAGTTAGGGGGACCTCCCAGCAGGTGCCCTGGTTTGAGTCTCCAGAGAAGGAAGCTGGCTGGGGTGGGAGCTGGGATCATTTCTGCTCTTGCCGCCAGGTATAAGTCGCTGTGCCCAGAGACATGGCCCACATGGGCAGGACGGCCTCAGGATGGGGTGGCTGTACTGGTCAGGCACCTTGGCTACAAGCCTGAAGAGTACAAGATGGGCAGGTGAGTGGTGCCCACTCCTGGGGGCCTTAAGGGTGTCAACCAAGGGTTAATCACCACTGTCCTTCCAGGACCAAGATCTTCATCCGCTTTCCCAAGACCCTGTTTGCCACAGAGGATGCCCTGGAGGTCCGGAGGCAGAGCCTGGGTAAGAGAGGCCCCACCCTTCCTGTCCCAGTGGGGTCTGTTCTGGGGAGCAGGAAATAAATCACTGTGTTTGGGCTCCTTTTTCAGGAAGTCCACCTCACCCACATTCAGCTGCCCTCCTTACCAGCTGCAGACCCAGTACCCACCATCTGTCCTGCTCCTGGGTACAAACTCTGATCATGTTCCCACATTCTTTTGTTCTTTCCTACTTGCTTTAATTGACTCCCTTATTTATCCTCTCACTCATTCATGCACTAAGTGAGCTCTGGCCAATGGACTTTCTTTCCCAACCACAGCCACCAAGATCCAGGCCGCCTGGAGGGGCTTTCATTGGAGGCAGAAGTTCCTCAGGGTGAAGCGATCAGGTTTGGGAGCCAGGGTTCTTGAGGAGGGACAGGGTCTGGGGCTAGGGTGAACCACCATGCTGAGGAGATAGAGGTCAGTCATCTGTCTTGTCTACAGCCATCTGCATCCAGTCATGGTGGCGGGGAACGCTGGGACGGAGGAAGGCCGCCAAGAGGAAATGGGCGGCACAGACAATCCGTAGGTAAGCACTGGTGTGCCGTGCAGGGGTGCCGAGCAGGGCTTTTGTAGGGACCCATTGTCAGACTTTTCACCCCCATCTGTGTTGGGCCTCCCACCCCCAGGCTTATTCGAGGCTTTATACTGCGCCATGCACCCCGTTGCCCTGAAAATACCTTCTTCTTGGACCATGTACGCACCTCTTTTTTGCTCAACCTGCGGCGACAGCTGCCCCGAAATGTCCTGGACTCTTCTTGGCCCACGCCACCGCCTGCTCTGCGTGAGGTCTGTGGGCTCTCCCTGCTGATTTAGGGACTTTCAAAGCACTCAGTGGAGGAGCCCAATAATCACGTGCCCAGCGGAGCAGCGAGGAGGGCTCCAAGGCAGGGGAACTGGACCTGGGCCATGGAGGAGGAGTTAGGAATGGAAAGGGTGGTCCAGATTGAGGGGTGTCACTTAGGCCAAAGACCAGTGGTGGGCATATGCCTGCTGTCCTCAGAGGGAAGGAGCCAGGCTGCATAGGTGCCCTGATGTTGCTCGTGCCCACAGGCCTCGGAGCTACTGCGGGAGTTGTGTATGAAGAACATGGTGTGGAAGTACTGCCGGAGTATCAGCCCCGAGTGGAAGCAGCAGGTAAGGAGAGCGAGGGGGCAGGTGTGGGCCAGCCAAGCCAGTGGGCCCCACTTGAAGAGTGCTGGCCTGGGGAGCACTTACCTCTGATTTACCATATGACCTCAACTGGATCCCAGCTGCTCTTGGGCATCACATATGAAGCAGAGGCTGAAGTAGATTGTGGATGGAAAATAGGGCTCATCTTCAGGGCCAACTCCACAGGACTGAAGAGTGTAGGCTGCCCAGAGCACTGTGTTGAAAAAGCTGTAACCAGTCTAATTGACTGGTAATGTCTTTCGTGGTTCGGGAAATGAACATTGGTGGCCAGTGTACCTTGTATTTGCCAACTCAATATTAGGTGATGCTAAAGGACCCACCCGGCTCTGGTAACAATCAGCCAGCTTCAAGATCCCATGTTGAAGCTGAATATTGGGGGTTCTAGGGCCTGATACAGAGACTTATCTTCAAAATTGGGCCTGCACCCTGGCAATGCTGTCATGACCCTTCTAGGGAACTCTGCCTTGGTCGGAGGAGCCGGGGGTAAGGCAGAGGAGGGGCTAATGGGAGTGTCGGTGGCTGAGCTCAGCCTCCTGGTGTTGGGTCCAGAGAGAGGGTGAGGAAGGCTGTCTGAGCTTCTGAGGCTGGCCTGTCCCCCACTGTGATCGTCCCCACTCTCTGACACTCCTCCCTGGCCTTGTCTCCTCAAGCTGCATCAGAAAGCCGTGGCTAGTGAGATCTTCAAGGGCAAGAAGGACAACTACCCCCAGAGCGTCCCCAGGCTCTTCATAAGCACCCGGCTTGGTGAGCCCCTAACTGTCCAGCACTCAAACCCTCCGTCACTGTCCCAGTCCCCTCCCCTCCTCCGACTTCTCTCTCCCCACTCTGGGTTGCAGGTACAGATGAGATCAGCCCCAAAGTGCTGCAGGCCCTGGGCACTGAGCCCATCCAGGTGAGGCCCTGCCTGCAGCCCTCAGTCCACAGTTTTGCTGCCCAAGGGCTGCATGGGGTGTCAGGGCCTGAGCAGAGGGTGAGGGGGTTCTCCCTGGAACCCCCTTAGCCCCTCCCCTGCCCTCTGTCCTCAGTATGCAGTGCCTGTAGTGAAATATGACCGCAAGGGCTACAAGCCCCGACCCCGGCAACTGCTGCTGACGCCCAGTGCTGTGGTCATTGTGGAGGACGCCAAAGTCAAGCAGAGGATTGATTACGCCAACCTGACTGGTGAACCAGAGTCCAGGGCTACAAAGGGAGGGCCCCTTAATTGACCTTTGATCCCTGACCTCTGCCCTTCCCCCTCAGGAATCTCCGTCAGCAGCCTGAGTGACAGTCTCTTTGTGCTGCATGTGCAGCGTGAGGACAATAAGCAGAAGGTACCCCTTTGGGGGCTGGGAGGCAGGGTGGGGTAGGTTCTTTAGCTCTGGGCAGAACCTGACCCCTCCCCTTGCCTGGGCCTCCCAGGGGGACGTGGTGCTCCAGAGTGACCATGTGATAGAGACACTGACCAAGACGGCCCTTAGTGCTGACCGTGTGAACAACATCAACATCAACCAGGGCAGGTGAGGCAGATAGGGGTGGTGAGGGGCCGTATGGACACGTGTGGGCAGTCCTCACACACCCCCTTCCCTCCAGCATCACGTTTGCAGGGGGCCCTGGCAGGGACGGCATTATCGACTTCACACCTGGTTCAGAGCTGCTCATCACTAAGGCCAAGAATGGTCACCTGGCTGTGGTGAGTGGGACTTGGAAGGCGACACCTGCTTCCTTGCTAATGACCGTAGGACTAGGCTGGAGTCTCCAGTGGCCAAGGCTTCCTTGGCAGTGCTTGGGTGCCATATCACACTGTCATCCCGTTGCCCATTGGAGGCCAGAGAGAAGGGCCATTTGAGCCCCCACAGTGCAGAGAGTCATAAAGATGGCAGCACGGGGAGGTGGGGTCTCCAGGGCAATTGGAGGTGTACTGGGTGGGAGCAGAGGCCCACTCTGGCTAGGCCAGGGAGTCCTGTGGGGTTGGATCAGTCTCCAGGGCCAGGCTGCTGCTGCATGCTCCTAACCCCTGAAGACAAGTGCTTCAGGCACCTCTGTCTGCTTCCCACTCGTGACTTGGGCTTCTCCCTCTGCCCCTACAGGTGGCCCCACGGCTGAACTCTCGGTGATGAAGGCACTCACTGGACCCTCCCACCTCCCAATGCTTTGCTTATCCTTCCTTCCCCTTCCCAGTTACCAAAGACTCGAGCTTCCAGGCACGGTCCCAGGGACACCTCAAAGTCCACCGACAGACTGCCTCCTGCTCGCCCCTGTCTTGAGGGAGCTGCCACCAGGAGTGGGCCAGGCCGGGCCACAGCAATAGGAAGCCAGGGCCAGAGGCAGACATGGCAGCCCCACTGCCAATGCCAAATATTTGAGAGAAGGGAACTTTTGCTGGGTTTTCTCTGAGATTTTTTGATGCTTTATAGGAAACTTTTTTTTTTAAGCTATTTTCCCACCTCAAGACACACTGGATGTGTTTTCCTTGAGTCCAGCAGGGCAGAGAGTGTAGCTCAGAGGCTGAGCAGTCTGGGACCCGGTGCCCTCTTCCCTGCCCAGCCCTCTCTGTCCTCCTTGTTCCTTAGGCACCTTGTCTGCCTGCCTGTCTATACCCTTTGCAGCCCACTCCCAACATACCCTTGGGGGCTGAGACCATCCTTGCCTGCTCTGTTCTTCCTGCCTTAAAAATGCCCTTTCAATATCATCAGCCAAGCCTGAGGGCATCCTGGAGTGGGGAAAGGAGTCTTAGACCACAGAATTTGGAAGACTGAGAGATCATCTAGTCCAGTCTCCTGGTGTGACAGAGCAGGAGACTGGCCCAAAGAGGGGAAGGGACTTGCCCTTAATCCAGCAGGTTGGGGCAGTACCAGGACTGCAGCCCTGTCCTCTCAGCACACCTCACTGCCTCTTCAGGGACAGGGAGCCCCACAAAACAGGCTCATGTCTCAAGGGTGGATGTGGCTCCCTGACCAGCAATCACTTGTGGGGGCCACCAGGTAGAAGTACTTCTGCCTGCGTCCATGCCTTAGGATGACAGGTAACCCTGCTCACTTAACTTTGGCTACAATCCAAGGATGTGAGGACTTTCCTGGGCCCTGAACTGCTCCCTGGGGAAGGGGCTGGCCTTGGGAGGAGCTGCAGGGGCATCACTTCTTTCTGCTGCTTCCCTCCTCCTCCCCAAAGGGCCTAGGGGCTGCCCAGCTGTCTCTGCCCTTCTGGGGTGTTGGCCCACTGCTGACACTTCTGCAATCCAGAGAAACACTAAATAAAGCAATATGTGTTTGCCAACAGTGGTCTCCTTGTGAAGGTTAAGAAAGAGAGAGAGAGAGCCCTGGCCGGTTGGCTCAGTGGTAGAGCGTCGGCCTGGCGTGCAGGAGTCCTGGATTCGATTCCCGGCCAGGACACACAGGAGAAGCACCCATCTGCTTCTCCACTCCTCCCCCTCTCCTTCCTCTCTGTCTCTCTCTTCCCCTCCTGCAGCCGAGGCTCCATTGGAGCAAAGTTAGCCCGGGCGCTGAGGATGGCTCTGTGGCCTCTGCCTCAGGCGCTAGAATGGCTCTGGTTGCAACAGAGCAACTCCCCAGATGGGCAGAGCATCGCCCCCTGGTGGGCATGCTGGGTGGATCCTAGCTGGGCGCATGCGGGAGCCCGGTTTCCAACTTCAGAAAAATACAAAAAAAATTTAAAAAAAAGAAAGAGAGAGAGGACCCCTGGAAGGCAGCCAAGGGTCTGTGTTAATATTCTGGCCTTGTCCTCAGAAGGAAGGATGCAGGGCTCCTTCCCCAGGGAAAAGGACAGGTGTGACCAATAGCTGCAACATGGATTTGCTTTTTCACTGCCCAAGAAGGGCTGCTCAGTCTAGCTCAGTGCAGTGGGCTGGGGGGAGGTAAGCATCCCACACATTTCAGGGCTGAGGCACAGAAATGCATCCCAGTGTGGGAAGTGCAGGTGCGCCACCGGGCAGACCCACAAAGACTAACTCCTGACTAGCTTCTGGTGGGATGGGGGAGGTTTGCAAACCACAGAGAAGATGACATTTGAGGTAGGTCTCCAAGGATAGGATAGTCTCCAAATGCAGTTGCAAGTGACATACCCAATCCAAACTGGCTTGGGAAGAAAAGAACCTTTATTAGCATTTGCGTACTAACAGCCCCAGGGTTGGGCTGCCCCCAGGCACTCAGACAACAATGTCACAGATGTGTCTGGAACCATCTCTTGGCTCAGCCTTTCCTTGTGGTGTGGTGGCAGCAACAGCCACTGACAAGCTCCAGACATTCATTGTATAAAGTTGTCATCAGAGGCAGAGAGAAAAAGTGCCTCTTTCTGAGTACGTTATTCATAAGTCTCTGAGCCAATTCTCAGTGTACAGCTTGAATGAGGTGCTCTCCCCTGACCCAGTCATTGCAGTTAGGGAGGACAGCTTATTCTGCAGTGTGCCTGACAGGCCTGTGTCATGTGTCCACCCCCCCAAAACAAGTGGCATGTACTATACCTAACCGCAAAGACCAAGAATGGGGGCAGATGACTTCCCAAAAGAAAGTGTTGCCTCCAGAAAAAAGGGAATGAGTGTTGCAAGTTGCTGCCGCAGAACTCAGCAGATGGCTAAGCGCTGTCCTAAGCAGGAGGGGCATTGTGGGCAGAAGGAATGGCAGGCCTGAAAGGCAAGAAAAGTTTTAGTTTAGAGTCAGGCTACCTGCTGAGTTTAGATTCATCCCTAAAGGCAGAAGTTCTCATTGAATAAGACCCCATGCATGTTATGACACAATCTGAGCACAGCTGGATTTTGACACCACCTTCAAATTAATTTACAGAAAAATGAAAGCACCACAATAATTTGTCCACTCTATCAGTACTAACAGTGTCTCTAAGAAGCCAACAGATAAGATAAACATACCTGTTAGGTGCAATTACCAGTTTACAACTGTAACAACATTCCTTTCTCTAGCCAATTGTATGCATGCAAGAGGGATGTCGTAGACAGAACCCAGATGCCACTGAGGACCCTGAGCTTTTGAGAAGTAACCAAGAATGGTTTGTACCCCCAGCTTAACATCCTGAAGGAAGTGCAGTGCCTTCCAGGAGATAGCTGCCAATTGTAGGAAGCTAATTTTTTTATTATTATTTTTTTAATTTTTATATTTTACAGAGACAGAGTCAGAGAGAGGGATAGACAGGGACAGACAGACAGGAACAGAGAAATGAGAAGCATCAATTATCAGTTTTTCATTGCGCGTTGCAACACCTTAGTTGTTCATTGATTGCTTTCTCACTTAGTTTTGTTTTGTTTTGTTTTGTTTTGTTTTACAGAGACAGAGTCAGAGAGAGGGGACAGACAGACAGGAACAGAGAGATGAGATGAGAAGCATCAATCATCAGTTTTTCGTTGCGCATTGCGACATCCCAGTTGTTCATTGATTGCCCTCTCATATGTATGTGCCTTGACTGCGGCCCTCAGCAGACCGAGTAACCCCTTGCTCGAGCCAGCGACCCTGGGTCCAAGCTGGTGAGCCTTTGCTCAAACCAGATGAGCCTGCGCTCATGCTGGCGACCCCAGGGTCTCGAACCTGGGTCCTCGGCATCCCAGTCCGACACTCTATCCACTGCACCACCACCCAGCCAGGCTGATTGCTTTCTCATATGTGCCTTGACCGCGGGCCTTCACTAGACCGAGTAACCCCTTGCTGGAACTAGCGACCTTGGGCTCAAGCTGGTGAGCCTTACTCAAATCAGATGAGCCCGCGCTCAAGCTGGCAACCTCGGGGTCTAGAACTTACATCCTCGGCATCCCAGTCCAACACTCTATCCACTGCACCACCACCTGGTCAGGCAGATTGGGCTTTATGAATCAATTTTTAAAAGTTTTTTTAAAAATTATTTTATTTAATGTATTTATTTTATTTTTTTACAGAGACAGAGAGTGAGTCAGAGAGAAGGATAGACAGGGACAGACAGGAACAGAGAGATGAGAAGCATCAATCATTAGTTGTTTTTTTGTTTTTTTTGTTTTTTTGTATTTTTCTGAAGCTGGAAACGGGGAGGCAGACAGACAGACTCCCGCATGCGCCCGACCGGGATCCACCTAGCACGCCCACCAGGGGGCGATGCTCTGTCCCTCCGAGGCATCGCTCTGCTGCGACCAGAGCCACTCTAGCGCCTGGGGCAGAGGCCATGGAGCCATCCCCAGCTCCTGGGCCATCTTTTGCTCCAATGGAGCCTCGGCTGCGGGAGGGGAAGAGAGAGACAGAGAGGAAGGAGGGGTGGGTGGAGAAGAAGATGGGCACTTCTCCTGTGTGCCCTGGCTGGGAATCGAACCCGGGACTTCCGCACGCCAGGCTGACGCTCTACCACTGAGCTAACAGGTCAGGGCCTCAATCATTAGTTTTTCATTACGCGTTGCAACACCTTAGTTGTTCATTGATTGTTTTCTCATACATGCCTTGACCGTGGCCTTCAGCAGACCGAGTAACCCCTTGCTGGAGCCAGCGACCTTGGGTTCAAGCTGGTGAGCTTTTTGCTCAAACCAGATGAGCCTGCGCACAAGCTGGCGACCTCGGGGTCTTGAACCTGGGTCCTTTGCATCCCAGTTCGACGCTCTATCCACTGCGCCACCGCCTGGTCAGGCAGATTGGGCTTTTTGAATCAATTTTTATTTTATTGATTAGAGAGAGAGGGGGGAACATTGGCCTGTTCTTGTGTGTGCCCTGAGCAAGGATCGAACTGGCAACCTCTATGCTTTGGAACAATGCTCTAACTGATCGAGCTATCTGGCCAGGGTGGAAGCTAATTTTTTTTTTAATAGCTAACTTTTTTAAAAAAAGACTTTATTATTAATTTTAGAGAGGGGAGAGAGAGAGAGAGGAAGCTAATTTTGATACTGAACTAGAACCTCCACCCACCCAACTTAACATGCAACCAATGTTTACTTAGTGTGCCAGGCTTTCTCGGATAACCATGACACCTGGGATATAGCAGGAACAAAAACTCAAATCCTTACTTTTATGGCATCCACATTCTAGAGAGGAAGAAAAACCAATACATAGAATGTGTAATGCCTGACCTGTGATGGCGCAGTGGATAAAGCATCGACCTGGAAATGCTGAGGTCGCCGGTTCGAAACCCTGGGCTTGCCTGGTCAAGGCACATATGGGAATTGATGCTTCCAGCTCCTCCCTTCTCTCTCTCTGTCCTCTCTCTCTCTCTCTCTCTCTCTCTGTCTCTTTGTCTCTCCCTCTCCTCTCTAAAAAAAAATGAATAAATAAATAAAAAAAGAAAAAGAAAAAAAATGTATAAAATAGTATGATCAGGTGGCGCAGTGGATAGACCATAGGCCTGGGATGCAGAGGACCCAGGTTTGAAACCCCAAGGTTTGCCTGGCCTGTGATGGCACAGTGGATAAAGCATCGACATGGAACACTGAGGTCGCCGGTTCAAAACCCTGGGCTTGCCCGGTCAAGGCACATATGGGAGTTGATGCTTCCTGCTCCTCCCCCCTTCTCTCTCTCTCTCTCTCTCTCTCTCTCTCTCTCTCTCTCTCTCTGCCCTCTGTCTCTATTCTCTAAAAATGAATAAATAAAAATAATTAAAAAAAAAAAAAAAAAGAAACCCCGAGGTCACCAACTTGAGTGAGAGCTCATCCAGCTTGAGTGCAGCGTCGCTGGCTTGAGTGTGAAATCATAGACATGACCCCATGGTCCCTGGCTTGAGTCCAACCAAGGTCACTGGCTTAAGCAAGGGGTCACCGGCTCAGCTGGAGCCCCCCCAGTCAAAGCACATATGAGAAAGCAATCAACCAACAACTAAGGTGCTGCAATGAAGAATTGATGCTTCTCATCTCTTTCCTTTCCTGTCTGTCCTTCTCTTGGTCTCTCTCTGTCTCTGTCTCGCTAAAAAAAGAAAAAAAATATGTAAAATACCCTGACTTCTGGTGGAACACTGGATAAAGTGTCAACCTGGAGTGCTGAGATTGCCAGTTTGAAACCCCAGGCTTGCCTGTTCAACACACATACAAGAAGAAACTGCTATGAGTTGATGCTTCCCACTCCTACCCCTCTCTCTCTCTTTTTTTTTTAATGTTCTCTGTTGCCTTTTTTTTGTCTTTATTTTTTTCTATTTTTTAATTTTTTTTAATTTTTATTGAATCCAGAGAGAGGAAGGGGGGTAAGGGGGAGACAGAAGCATCGATCTGTTTCTGTATGTGCCCCAGCCAAGGACTGAACCAGCCACCTCTGCATTGCAAGACAATGCTCCAGCCAAGTGAGCCATCTAGCCAGGACCTACCCTTCTCTTAAAAAAATAAAAAATAGCCTGACCAGGTGGTGGTGCAGTGAATAGAGCATCGGACTGGGATGCGGAAGGACCCAGGTTCAAGACCCCGAGGTTGCCAGCTTGAGCGCAGGCTCATCTTGAGCCAAAAGAAAAAAAAAAAAAAAAAGCTCACTGACTTGGACCCGAGGTTGCTGGCTTGAGCAAGAGGTTACTCGGTCTGCTGAAGGCCCGCGGTCAAGGCACATATGAGAAAGCAATCAATGAACAACTAAGGAGTCCCAACGAAAAACTGATGATTGATGCTTCTCATCTCTCTCCGTTCCTGTCTGTCTGTCCCTATCTATCCCTCTCTCTGACTCTCTGTCCCTGTAAAAAAAAAAATGAATTAAATAAATAAATAAATAAATAATAAAAAAAGTAAAATTTTATATAATAGATTAAAAGAAGATAAGTGTTAGAAAAATAAATAAAGCAACCTGACCAGCAGTGGTGCAACTGATAGAGCGTTGGACTGGGACTCAGAGGACTCAGGTTTGAAACAGAGGTCGCCAGCTTGAGCGCGGGATCATAGACATAACCCCATGGTCACTGGCTTGAGTCCAAGGTCACTGGTTTGAGCAAGGGGTCAAATGCTCTGCTGTAGCCCCCCATGCACATATGAGAAAGCAATCGAACAACTAAGGTACCGCAACAAAGAATTGATGCTTCTCATCTTCCTTCCTGTTTGTCCCTACCTGTTCCTCTTTCTGTCTCTGTCTCTCTTGCTAAAAAGAAAAATTAATAAAGCAGAGAAGGCGGAGAGGGAAGGTTGGTGTGCACTTTTCAGTTTCAAATGAACTGTGAAGGAAGGCCTTCCTGCAGGGGGCCACACTGGAACAGAGACCTGAAGGGGATGAGGGAGTGACTGCGGATATCTAGCAGAGGCAACAGCAGGTGCAAAGCATGGAGGCTTGTTAGAGAAAAAGAAAGGTCAGTGGGGCCAGGGAGAGAGTGAGCAGGGTAGGAAAAGGAGACAGAAGATAGGTGGATTTGCATTTCACCTCCCTCAGAAGTTCTGGATTCTCTCAGCTCCTTGAGGATGGAGTCATGAAAGTTGGCACCTGCTTCTGGATTCTTCCCCACAAAAGCACCTGCGTGAGCAGCTCTCCTAAAGGATGAGGGCAGTGAGGAGGATTTGGTTTGCAGCAAAGCAGACAACTCATTCACAACAGTCCTACAGCAAACCTTGCTGCTGGGAACATCTCACTGACCTTGCCAGGAAGGTCTGGCCTCCTGCCTTGGCTCCCAGCACACGCTTCTTCCCTCAAGGCTCTTTGGAGTCATCTCCCCAAAGTGTTCCCTTAGTGTCTGCCTCCAGATCCTATCGTTGCACATTTTTTAAAAATGTTTTTAAAAGATTTTATTTATTCATTTTAGAGAGGAGAGAGAGAGAGAGAGAGATGGGGGGGGGAGCAGGAAGCATCAACTCCCATATGTGCCTTGACCAGGCAAGCCCAGAGCTCTGAACCAGAGACCTCAGCATTCCGGTTGATGCCCCAGCCACTGTGTCACCACAGGTCAGGCATCTTTGCACATTTTAAGACTGGTCCTTGTCTTTGCAAAACTAAGGGCTACCGACTGGAGGTGAGGTGTCTCTCTCTTTTTTTTTTTTAATTTTTTTATCCTAAAAATATGGAACGCTTCACGAATTTGCATGTCATCCTTGTGCAGGGGCTATGCTAATCTTCTCTGTATCGTTCCAATTTTAGTATATGTGCTGCTGAAGCGAGCACAAGTGTCTCTCTTTTTTATAGTCCAGATACAGGCATCCCCAAACTGCGGCCCCCTGAGGCCATTTATCTGCCCTCGCCGCACTTCCGGAAGGGGCACCTCTTTCGTTGGTGGTCAGTGTACTGGAGTATTGTATGTGGCAGCCCTCCAACGGTCTGAGGGACAGTGAACTGGCCCCCTGTGTAAAAAAGTTTGGGAACCCCTGGTCCAGAAGCTACAGCAGAAACTTTGAAATTTCTGTCTCCTTTCTTTCTCTCTTTGTCTCCATACATAAATGAGAACAAGGCAGATATGTATTTTTCCACTAATACAGACCTGTACCTGCACACACTCACCAACCTTTTCTTTCTCACACACATTTTAGGTGATACTGTCAGCTTTCTCTCTACATAACAAGTTTTGTCATCTCGATATAAATAATTTTTCTATTTGCTTTAAAAAAATTTTTATTTTAAAATTTTATTTATTCATGATACAGAGGGGAGAGAAAGAGAGAAGGGGGAGGAGCAGGAAGCATCAACTGCCATATGTGCCTTGACCAGGCAGGCCCAGGGTTTTGAACCAGGAACCTTAGCGTTCCAGGTCGACACTTTATCCACTGTGCCACCACAGGTCAGGCTATTTGCTTATTTATTTATTTATTTATTTTAAAGCATTTTAATTTTATTTATTTTGTGACAGAAAGAGGAACAGACAGGAAGGGAGAGAGATGAGAAGCATCAATTATTCGTTGCAGTACCCTAGTTGTTCGTTGATTGCTTTCTCATATGTGCCTTGACCCGGGGCGGGGGCTACAGCAGACTGAGTGACCCCCTGCTTGAACCAGCGACCTTGGGGTCTCAAACCTGGGTCGTCCACATTCTAGTCTGACATTCTATCCACTGCGCCACCGCCAGGTCAGGCATCTATTTGCTTTTTCTAAATTTTTTAATTTTTTTTTTTTTTTTTACAGAGACAGAGAGTGAGTCAGAGAGAGGGATAGACAGGGACAGACAGACAGGAACAGAGAGAGATGAGAAGCATCAATCATTAGTTTTTCATTGCGCATTGGAACACCTTAGTAATAGTTGTTCATTAATTGCTTTCTCATATGTGCCTTGACCGCGGGCCTTCAGCAGACCGAGTAGCCCCTTGTTGGAGCCAGCGACCTTGGGTTCAAGGTGGTGGGCTTTTGCTATCAAACCAAATGAGCCCGTGCTCAAGCTGGTGACCTCGGGGTCTCGAACCTGGGTCCTCTGCATCCCAGTCCAACGCTCTTTCCACTGTGCCACCGCCTGGTCAGGCTCTATTTGCTTTTTTTTTTTTTAACTTTTATTTTATTGATTTTAGAGAAAGGAGAGAGAGAAAGGCAGGCAGAAGGGAAGAGCAGCAAGTATCAACCCACAATTGCTTCTCCTATTTGCCTTGACCAGGAAAACCCAGAGTCTCAAACCAACTACCTTAGCATTCTGGTTGACACCCTATCCACTGTACCACCACAGGTCAGGACTATTTGCCTTTTTTTTTTAAATGAGAGGAGGGAAGGCAGAGAGACAGACTCCCACATGCACCCTGACTGGGATCCACCTAGCAAGCCCTGTACCTGGCAATTCTCTGCTGATCTGGGGTCATTGCTCTGTTGCAAGCAAAGCCATTTTTTAGTGCCTTAGGCAAAGACCATGGAACCATCCTCAGCATCCAAGAACAACTAGCTCTAGCCAATTGAGCCATGGCTGCTGGAGTGCGACAGAGAGAGAGAGAGAGAAAGAGAGAGAGAGAAGGGGGAGGGGTGGAGAAGCAGATGGTCGCTTCTCCTCTGTGCTGTGACTGGAAATTGAACCTGGGACATCCACACACTGGGCCACTGAGCCAACTGGCCAGGGCTGCCATTTTATTTTATTTTTTCAGTGAGAGAAACAAAGACAGAAACTTATGGACAGAGAGTTAGGAAGGGAAAGAGATAAGCTTCAATTCTTCATTGTGTCTCCTTAGTCTCCTTGGTTGTTCATTGATTGCTTTCTCCTATGTCAAGACTAGGAGGCTACAGCAGAGCTCGTGACCTTTTGCTCAAGACAGCAACCTTGGGCTTGTGTCAGTGACCTTGGACTTCAAGCCAGTGACTTTTGGGCTCAAACCAGTGACCATGAGGTCATGTCTATGATTCCACACTCACGCTAGTTGTAAAGCCAGTAGCCAGGGCCACCGTCAGAGCCGCCTGGCCAATGCAGGTTCACATTGGATTCGGACAGTCAGTAAAGAAACAACGGAGCCAAAAACTGATGGGCCATCATCTTTAATCCTAGCTTGCACCCGGCGAGCAAGTAAAAACACACAACTGAGCTCCAAAACCCACTCACATTCAGTGCTCACAAAGCTACTGACTTATCCGAGTTTTCTAGAATCAAAGGTTTCTAGCTCACCAGACTTATTCATCTGTTCCCCATCTCCTTCCTTCTCCCTGCACAAACTGGGTTCTCACTCAACACTCCACCATCTTGGCTGCTTCTCCTGGCCTCCTCCACGTGACCTTTCTCTGCTCTCCTCTATGCTCTCTAACACTAATCTCAGGAACCAACAGAGCAAGCTCCTGTTCTGCCCCCATTTTATAGTGTAGATTCATAACCTTTAATCCAATATACAAAATAGGGAAGTCTCTAATACAGGGGTCCCCAAACTACGGCCCGAGGGCCACATGCGGCCCCCTGAGGCCATTTATCCGGCCCCCACCGCACTTCCGGAAGGGGCACCTCTTTCATTGGTGGTCAGTGAGAGCAGCATAGTTCCCATTGAAATACTGGTCAGTTTGTTGATTTAAATTTACTTGTTCTTTATTTTAAATGTTATATTTGTTCCCGTTTTGTTTTTTTACTTTAAAATAAGATATGTGCAGTGTGCATAGGGATTTGTTCATAGCTTTTTTTATAGTCCGGCCCTCCAATGGTCTGAGGGACAGTGAACTGGCCCCCTGTGTAAAAAGTTTGGGGAACCCTGCTCTAATACAAAGTCACTTATCTGGGGCATGATGGGATTGTACCAGCCCACATCAAAAAAGGTGGGAAAGGCTGAGTTCTAAAACCAAGCCCCAGCCTAACCTGTGGTGGCGCAGTGGATGAAGCGTCTACCTGGAGTGCTGAGGTCGCTGGTTTGAAACCCTGGGCTTGCCTGGTCAGGGCACATGTGGGAGTTGATGCTTCCTGCTCCTCCCCGCTGCTCTTGCTTTCTCTTTCTTTCTCTCCCTCTCCTATCTAAAAATGAATAAAAAAAAAATTTGCCTGACCAGGCAGTGGCGCAGTGGATAGAGCGTCGGACTGGGAATCAGAAGGATCCAGGTTCAAGACCCCGAGGTCGCCAGCTTGAGTGCAGGCTCATCTGGCTTGAGCAAAAAAATAAAAAATAAAAATAAAAAATAAGAAAAGCTCACCAGCTTGGACCTAAGGTCACTGGCTTGAGCAAGGGGTTACTCGGTCTGCTGAAGGCCCGCAGTCAAGGCACATATGAGAAAGCAATCAATGAACAACTAAGGTGTCGCAACGAAAAACTGATGATTGATGCTTCTCATCTCTCTCCGTTCCTGTCTGTCTGTACCTGTCTATCCCTCTCTCTGATTCTCTCTCTCTGTCCCTGTAAAAACAACAACAACAACAACAAAAACCCTATTAATAAATAAATAAATAAAAATGAATAAAAATAATTTTTTTTTTTTAATTTTTATTTATTTTTTCAGAGACAGAGCGAGAGTCAGAGAGAGGGATAGATAGGGACAGACAGGAACAGAGAGAGATGAGAAGCATCAATCATCAGTTTTTCGTTACGACACCTTAGTTGTTCATTGATTGCTCTCCTATATGTGCCTTGACCACGGGCCTTCAGCAGACCAAGTAACCCCTTGCTTGAGCCAGCGACGTTGGGCCCAAGCTGGTGAACTTTTGCTCAACCCAGATGAGCCCTCGCTCAAGCTGGGTACCTCGGGGTCTCGAACCTGGGTCTTCCGCATCCCAGTCCGACGCTCTATCCACTGTGCCACCGCCTGGTCAGGCGAATAAAAATAATTTAAAAAAATAAAAATAAATAAAACCAAGCCCCAGGCTACAAGGATCCTGCCTGCCCACAGCCCACCCCCAACACACATTAATATCACCTGGGCGATGGCTTCCACGTGGGCAGCGCCATCTTTAACAAAGTGAGCATAATATATATATTTTATCTGCCCAACACCTAGCTTGTACTTTACTTGGCGGGCAAGTAAAAACACACACTGGGCTCCAAAACCCACTCATTCAGTGCTCACAAAGCTACTAACTTATCCGAGTTTCCTAGAATCAAAGGTTTCTAGCTCACTAGCCTTATTCGCTTCTGTTCCCATCTCCTCCTTTCTGTACAAACTCTGCACAAACTGGCTTCTCCTTTCCTCCACGTGACCTTTTTCGGCTGTCTCCTCTAATGCTAATTAATCTCAGGAACCGGGAGAGAGAGCAAGCTTCGGTCTGCCCCATTTTATAGTGTAGAAATCAAAACCTTTAATCCAATATATAAACAAGGAAGTCTCTGATACAAAGTCACTTAGGGTGGGAAAGGCTTAGTCTTAAAACTAAGTCTTAGGGTATAACAACCCTGCCTGCTTACAGCCTGTCCCCCACACCCAATGCAAACTATAAGCGAGCAAACCTATATATCATATTTACAAACTTATTTGACCAACAGGCAGGGAGAGAAAGAGAGAGAAAGTGAGACAGGAACAATATGTTCCTGTATGTGCTCTGACCAAGGATCAAACCAGCAACCTCTGTGCTTTGAGATGGTACTCTTTTTTTGTGTGTGAGACAGGGAGAGGGATAGATAGGGATAGACAAACAGAAAGGGAGAGAGATGAGAAGCATCAATTCTTTGTTGCAGCTCCTTAGTTGCTCATTGACTGCTTTTTCTTAAATGTTTTCTTTTGTTTTTTAATTATTTTTATTTATTCATTTTAGATAAGAGAGAGAGACAGAGAGAGAGAGACAGAGAGAGAGAGAAGGGGGAAGAGCAGGAAGTATCAACTCCCATATGTGCCTTGACTGAGCAAGCCCAGGGTTTTGAACTAGTGACCTCAGCGCTCCAAGTCAATGCTCTATCCACTGCGCCACCACAGGTCAGGCGACTGCTTTTTCATATGTGCCTTGACCAGGGCCACTCCAGCCATGCCAGTGACTCCTTGCTGAAGTCAGTGACCTTGGACTCAAGCCAGCAATTTTGGGCTTCAAGACAATGGCCTATGGGTTCAAGCCAGCAACCTTGGGCTTCATGCCAGTGACCTTTGGGCTCAAGCCAGTGACCATGGGGTCATGTCTATGATCCCATGCTCAAGCCTGCGACCCCGTGCTCACGCTGGCAACCTCACGCTTTCGAACTTGGGTCCTCTGCATCCCAGGCCAATGCTCTATCCACTACGCCACCACCAGGTCAGGCAAAAAATAATTGTTTTTAAAATTAAAGAATTAAAGGAGCCTGAGCAGCTGTGGCACAGTGGATAGAGAGTTGGATTGGGATGTGGAGGACCCAGGTTCAAGACCCCGAGATCACCAGCTTGAGCACAGGCTCATCTGGTTTGAGCAAGGCTCACCAGCTTGAGCACAAGGTTGCTGGCTCAAGCAAGTGATCACTCGGTCTGCTGAAGGCCCACAGTCAAGGCACATATGAGAAAGCAATCAATGAACAACCAAGGTACAGCAATGAAGAATTGATGTTTTTCGCCTGACCAGGTGGTGGCGCAGTGGATAGAGCGTCGGACTGGGATGTGGAAGGACCCAGGTTCGAGACCCCAAGGTCGCCAGCTTGAGCGCGGGCTCATCTGGCTTGAGCAAAGAGCTCACCAGCTTGGATCCAGGGTTGCTGGCTCCAGCAGGGGGTTACTCGGTCTGCTGAAGGCCCGCGGTCAAGGCACATATGAGAAAGCAATCAATGAACAACTAAGAAGTCGCAATGCGCAACGAGAAACTGATGATTGATGCTTCTCATCTCTATCTGTCCCTGTCTATCTCTGCCTCTGTTAAAAAAAAAAAAAAAAAAAAAGGCCCTGGCCGGTTGGCTCAGCGGTAGAGCGTCGGCCTGGTGTGCGGGAGACCCGGGTTCGATTCCCGGCCAGGGCACATAGGAGAAGCGCCCATTTGCTTCTCCATTCCCCCCCCTCCTTCCTCTCTGTCTCTCTCTTCCCCTCCCGCAGCCAAGGCTCCATTGGAGCAAAGATGGCCCGGGCGCTGGGGATGGCTCCTTGGCCTCTGCGCCAGGCGCTAGAGTGGCTCTGGTCGCGGCAGAGCGACGCCCCGGAGGGGCAGAGCATCGCCCCCTGGTGGGCAGAGCGTAGCCCCTGGTGGGCATGCCGGGTGGATCCTGGTCGGGCATATGCAGGAGTCTGTCTGACTGTCTCTCCCTGTTTCCAGCTTCAGAAAAATACAAAAAAAAAAAAAAAAATTGAAGTTTTTCATCTCTCTCCCTTCCTGTCTGTCTGTCCTTCTCTCTGACTCTCTGTCTCTGCCACAAAATAAATTTAAAAAAGAAAAAGAAAAGAATTAAAGGAAAAGTGGGTATTAGTAGCTCAATTCTAGAGGGTTCCGTTTATGTAATACCCCAGAGTTGTGTAGTATGCTACCTGCACATCTGTATGAGGAAGCTTTGGTCGTTTTACGTGATACAGAGCAGGCAGGCACGCAGATCCTTTTCCTCTTCCACTGCTGAAATAATGTGGGTTTTTTTTGTTAGGATAGGAAGAACTTCAGTGTGTTTTTCACTTGAACAGGGCAGCCTTCCCTGTTTTACCCTCTGTCACCTCTGCTTCTTCTTTAGGTACCTTCCCCACTGCCACGGCCCAACACCAGGAGCCCTCCCTAAGGAAAAATGACGCATTCTTTGTAGGGCATGTCTCAGGCTTATATGGGGTAGAGGAAGTTGGGTGGAAGGCAAAAGCCACCATTATGCAAATCATGATGTATGATGTATGAAAGGGAGAGGAGGAAGAAAAGAGAAAGGAGGGAGAGGCCGGGTGGGCTGGCTTGCCTTCTTTTCCCAAGGCCACTCCTGTTCTTATTTGTTGTACTCTGAATTAGTAGATTCTCTGTGCTCCAAAGAACACACTTGAGTAGCTGCTTAGGGCTAGACCTCCCCTCCTTGCCAATCTCCTTGCTTATTTTCCAGCTCAATTATGATTTATTCTCTCTCTCTCTCCCTTCCTTCCTCTTTCTGTTTTTCTTTCTTCTTTTTCTTCTTTTATTTTATTATTTATTTATTTATTCACTTTAGAGAGGAGAGGGAGAGACAGAGAGAGAAGAGGGAGGAGCTGGAAGCATCAACTCCCATATGTGTCTTGACCAGGCAAGCCCAGGGTTTTGAACCGGCGACCTCAGCATTTCCAGGTCGACGCTTTAACCACTGCGCCACTACTGGTCAGGCATTTTCTTCTTTTAAAGTCTTCCTCCTCTGCCCCCTTCATGCCCGTATGTCCTAGGGATGGGGCTTAAAGGCATGACTTAAGAACCTCACAGACAGTCTCTGGTAAGGTCCTGCTGCAAAGCAGGGCCATCCTTGGGAAATGAGGGGCAGGGACTTCTCTTTTCCAGAGGGCAGAATTCACGGGGTGGCTTCTGCTGCTAGCTTGAGCTGACGTGCTGTGACTAAGCCAAGGTCACCGTGATTAGTAATCACAGCAGGAAAGGAGCTCTTGCTCCCCTCCCCTTCCCAGAGCAGGTCCAGAAGTGTGAAGTGGTTCCAGAAGAGGTATGTTATTCATATAAGACCATAATCCAGGGTTGGCTAATTTGTGTGTGTGTGTGTGTGTGTGTGTATTTTTCTGAAGTTGGAAATGGGGAGGCAGTCAGACAGACACCTACATGCGCCTGACTGGGATCCATCGGCACACCCACCAGGGGGCGATGCTCTGCCCACAGGACCCAGGGCCAACTTTGCTCCAAAGGAGCCTTGGCTGCTGGAGGGGAAGAGAGACAGAGAGGAAGGAGAGGGGGAGGGGTTGAGAAGCAGATGTGCGCTTCTCCTGTGTGCCCTGACCTGGAATCGAACCCGGGACTCCTGCATGCCAGGCTGATGCTCTACCACTGAGCCAACTGGCCAGGGCCCAGGGCTGGCTAATACTTTTATTTATTTATTTTATACTTTTTTTTTTCTTTACAGAGACAGAGAGAGAGAGTCAGAGAGAGGGATAGACAGGGACAGACAGACAGGAACGGAGAGATGAGAAGCATCAATCATTAGTTTTTCGTTGCACGTTGCAACACCTTAGTTGTTCATTGATTGCTTTCTCATATGTGCCTTGACTGCGGGCCTTCAGCAGACCGAGTAACCCCTTGCTTGAGTCAGCGACCTTGGGCTCAAGCTGGTGAGCTTTTTTGCTCAAACCAGATGAGCCCGCGCTCAAGCTGACGACCTCGGGGTCTCGAACCTGGGTCTTCCGCATCCCAGTCCGACGCTCTACCCACTTCGCCACCGCCTGGTCAGGCAAATACTTTTATTTATTTTTATTTATTTTTTTTAAACTTTTTTTTTTCTTTACAGAGATAGAGAGAGTCAGAGAGAGGGATAGACAAGGACAGACAGACAGGAATGGAGAGATGAGAATACTTTTAAATGTCTTTTTGCTATCCTCTCCCTACCTGCCACTTCCACCATTCCTATCCCAGATGTCTGAAAATATAGCAGAGGGTTCAGTTTTCTTTTCCTTCCAGGATTTGAATCTCACCTCCCAACTGAGCAGTTTTGTGTCTTTGGACAAGTTACTTAAGCTCTTTGAGCTTCATTCAATGGAGATAGTTGTAAAATACCAACCCATAAGGTTGCTGAGAGGATTAAATAAGAAGATCCACAGAAAGGCAGAACTATTCCTGGAAGGTAATATTCCTTGAATACATGTAAACTATTATTATTATTATGAAATATTTATAGGGTGCCTCCTACACAAGATGCTTGGCCTTTGAGGAGCTCTAGTATGGGACACAGACAGACATGTAAATGAAAGATTAAACTACACTGGGTAAGCCCTGGCCGGTTGGCTCAGCGGTGGAGCGTCGGCCTGGCGGGCAGGGGTCCCAGGTTCGATTCCCGGCCAGGGCACACAGGAGAAGCGTCCATCTGCTTCTCCACCCCTCCCCCTCTCCTTCCTCTCTGTCTCTCTCTTCCCCTCAAGCAGCCAAGGCTCCATTGGAGCAAAGATGGCCCGGGCGCTGGGGATGGCTCTGTGGCCTCTGCCTCAGGCGCTAGAGTGGCTCTGGTTGCGGCAGAGCGATGCCCCGGAGAGGCAGAGCATCGCCCCCTGGTGGGCAGAGCGTTGCCCTCTAGTGGGCGTGCCGGGTGGATCCCGGTCGGGCGCATGCGGGAGTCTGTCTGACTGTCTCTCTCTGTTTCCAGCTTCAGAAAAATGCAAAATAAATAAATAAATAAATAAACTACACTGGGTAAGAACTGTAAAGGAGATAATATGAACATAGTGCTGTCCATGCAGAGAGGGACTGATGTGGTAGTCTGCAAAGGAGAGGCAGTTTGAGATCCCAGAGTGTGGAAGGGCATTCCAGAAAGAAGAAACATAGGTTCATGTAGAAGCAGTTAAGATAAGAATCTTCCTGACCTGTGGTGGCACAGTGGATAAAGCACTGACCTGGAACATTGAAGTCGCCGGTTCAAAACCCTGGGCTTTCCTGGTCAAGGCACATAGGGGAGATGATGCTTCTTGCTCTTCATCTACCTTCTCTGTCTCTCTCTCCTCCCTAAAATGAATAAAAATCTTAAAAAAAAAAAAAAGATAAGAGTCTATGGTCTGGTTTTATGCTGTGAGCTCAACCTGGGAGCTTTAACATCTGAAAACCATTAAAAGTTTTATTCAGGAGAGTCACAGTCTCAGAGTTGTAATTTAGAAACAGTACACTGGCAATGTGTGCAATCCAACTAGGGGCAGCAAAATAACAGAAGCCTGACCAGGCTATTGTGCAGTGGATTCAGCATCGGACTGGGATGCAGAGGACCCAGGTTTGAAACCCTGAGGTCCCCGGCTTGAACACGGACTCATCTGGTTTGAGCAAAGCTCACCAGCTTGAGCCCAAGGTTGTTGGCTTAAGCAAGGGGTCACCCGGTCTGCTGTAACCCCCGGTGTAAAGCTAGTATACAAGGCCACCATCACAGCCGCCTGGCCCATGCAGGTTCACATTGGATTTGGACAGTTGGTAAATAAACAACGGAGCCAAAAGCTGGTGGGGCATCATCTTTTTTTTTTTTCTTTTTTTCTTTATTCATTTTTAGAGAGGAGAGAGAGAGGGAGAGAGAGAGAGAGACAGAGAGAGAGAGAGAAGAGGGAGGAGCTGGAAGCATCAACTCCCATATGTGCCTTGACCAGGCAAGCCCAGGGTTTCGAACCGGCGACCTCAGCATTTCCAGGTTGATGCGTTATCCACTGCGCCACCACAGGTCAGGCACATCATCTTTTTTTTTTATGTGCCTTGACCGCGAGCCTTCAGCAGACCGAGTAACCCCTTGCTCGAGCCAGGGATGTTGGGCTCAAGCTGGTGAGCTTTTGCTCAAACCAGATGAGCCCTCGCTCAAGCTGGCGACCTCGGGGTCTCAAACCTGGGTCTTCTGCATCCCAGTCCGACGCTCTATCCACTGCGCCACCGCTTGGTCAGGCAAGGGCCATCATCTTTAATCCTAGCTTGCACCCAGTAGGCAAGTAAAAACACACACTGGGCTCCAAAACCCACTCATTCAGTGCTCACAAAGCTACTGACTTATCCGAGTTTACTAGAATCAAAGCTTTCTAGGTCAGCAGATTTATTCACCTCTGTTCCCCATCTCCTTCCTTCTCCCTGCACAAACTCTGCACAAACTGGCTTCTCACTCAGCACTCCGCCATCTTGGCTGCTTCTCTGGCCTCCTCCACGTGGCCTTTCTCTGCTCCCTGCTCTCTAATGCTAATCTCAGGAACCAAGAAAGCAAGCTCCTGTTCTGCCCCCATTTTATAGTGTAGAAATCAAAACTTTAATCCAATATACAAAGTAGGGAAGTCTCTAATACAAAGTCACTTATCTGAAGCATGATGGGATTGTACCACCCCACATCAAAAAGGGTGGGAAAGGGCCCTGGCCAGTTGGCTCAGTGGTAGAGCGTCGGCCTGGTGTGCAGAAGCACCCATCTGCTTCTCCACCCCTCCCCCTCTCCTTCCTCCCTGTCTCTCTCTTCCCCTCCTGCAGCCGAGGCTCCACTGGAGCAAAGTTTGCCCGGGCGCTGAGGATGGCTCTGTGGCCTCTGCCTCAGGCGCTAGAGTGGCTCTGATTGCAGCAGAGCGGCGCCCCAAGATGGGCAGAGCATTGCCCCCTGGTGGGCAGAACGGCACCCCTGGTGGGCGTGCCGGGTGGATCCTGGTCGGGCGCATGCGGGAGTCTGTCTGACTGCCTCCCCATTTCCACCTCCAGAAAAATACATGCCTGACCTGTGGTGGCACAGTGGGATAAAGCACCGACCTGGAACACTGAGGTTGCTGGTTCGAAACCTTGGGCTTGCCTGGTCAAGGCACATATGGGAGTTGATGTTTCCTGCTCCTCCCCCTTCTCTCTCTCTCTCTCTCTCTCTCCTCTCTCTCTAAAAATTAATAAATAAATAAATATATTAAAAAAAAAGGGTGGGAAAGGCTTAGTCCTAAAACCAAGCCCTAGGCTACAAGGATCCTGCCTGCCCACAGCCTGCCCCCAATACACATTAATATCACCTGGGCGACAGGCTTCCATGTGGGCAGTGCCCACTTTAACAAAGTGAGCATAATATATTTTATCTGCCCAACACCTGGTCAAGGCACATATGAGAAAGCAATCAATGAACAACTAAGGTTCCTCAACAAAGAATTGATGCTTCTCATTCTTTCCCTTCCTGTCTGTCTATCCCTATTTGTCCCTCCCTCTGTCTCTCTTTCTGTCTCTGTCACACACATACAAAATACAATAGAGCACTGAGCAGTCTGTTTATAGGAATACAGGTTATAAAGGCCAGGAGTCGCCATCATAGCCATTCACATGCAGGTCCCCATTGGATTCGGGCAGACGATAAAGAAATGGTGGAGTCGGAGGATGGTGGGCCATTCTGTTTATTGGTGTCTCACCAAGACAGGCAAGCCACAAGAGAAGACAAGGGAAAAGCAGAAAACCTGCTTTTCCCATGAAGGGCAAGGGATCAGGGAGGCCCCTGCAATCGTGATAGCAGGAACTGAGAGAGAGTAAGCTCCCAATCTGCCCTCATATTATAGTGTAGAAATCAAAACCTTTAATCCAATATACAAACAAGGAAGTCTCTGATACAAAGTCATTTATCTGAGGCATAATGGGATTCCTCATGAGAGTGCACCACCCCACATCATGCAATCAAGGTCAAGGGTGTAGGGAAAAGCTTAGTCTTTTTTTTTTTTTGCTTAGTCTTAAAACTAAACCTTAGGCTATAATGACCGGGCCTGCTTACAGCCTGTCCCCCACACCCAATATAAACTATAAGTGAGCAAACATATATATCATATATATTTTTAAATTTTTATTTACTTTTTTTTAAAATTTTCTATTTATTCATTTTATAGTGGAGAGAAAGAGAGAGAGAGAGAGAGAGAGAGAGAGAAGGAGCAGGAAGCATCAACTCCCATATGTATGTGTCTTGATCAGGCAAGCTCAGGGTTTCAAACCAGTGACTTCAGTCTTCCAGATCAACACTTTATCCACTGCGCCACCACGGGTCAGGCTAATTTTTATTTAGTCATTTTAAGAGAAAGAGAGTGAGAGAGAGAAGAGGGGAGGAGCAGGAAGCATCAACTCCCATATGTGCCATGACCAGGCAAGCCCAGGGTTTTGAACAGGCGACCTCAGCGTTCCAGGTGGATGCTCTATCCACTGCGCCACCACAGGTCAGGCCCATATATATAATATTTAACAACTTATTTGACCAACAAGGATACATATGGCCACAATTTGAACTGAAAAGAATCTGGGCAGAGCCTGACCTGTGGTGGCACAGTGGATAAAGCGTTGAACTGGGATGCTAAGGCTGCTAGTTCAAAACCCCAGGCTTGCCTGGTCAAGACACATAGAAGCAACTATGAGTTGATGCTTCCCGCTCCTACCCCATGCCTTTCTCTCTCTCTCTCTCTCTCTCTCTCTCTCTTTCCCCTGTCTCTAAAATCAATAAATAAAATCTTTTTAAAAAGAAGATAGTTGGCCCTGGCCGGTTGGCTCAGCGGTAGAGCGTCAGCCTGGCGTGCAGAAGTCCCGGGTTCGATTCCCGGCCAGGGCACATAGGAGAAGCGCCCATTTGCTTCTCCACCCCCTCTCCTTCCTCTCTATCTCTCCCTTCCCCTCCTGCAGCCAAGGCTCCATTGGAGCAAAGATGGCCCGGGCGCTGGGGATGGCACCTTGGCCTCTGCCCCAGGTGCTAGAGTGGCTCTGGTCCCGACAGAGTGACGCCCTGGAGGGGCAGAGCATCGCCCCCTGGTGGGCAGAGCGATGCCCCTGGTGGGCGTGCCGGGTGGATCCCGGTCAGGAGCATGCGGGAGTCTGTTTGACTGTCTCTACCCATTTCCAGCTTCAGAAAAATACAAAAAAAAAAAAAAAAAAGAAGATAGTTAGCCTGACCAGGTGGTGGCGCAGTGGATAGAGCATCGGACTGTGATGCTGAGGACCCAGGTTCGAGACCCCAAGGTCGCCAGCTTGAGCGTGGGCTCATCTGGTTTGAGCAAAAGGTCACCGGTTTGGACCCAAGGTCGCTGGCTCGAGCAAGGAAGGGGTTATTCAGTCTGCTGTAGGCCCGCGGTCAAGGCACATATGAGAAAGCAATCAATGAAAAACTAAGGTGTCCCAACGAAAAACTGATGATTGATGCTTCTCATCTCTCTTGTTCCTGTCTGTTTATTCCTCTCTCTGACTCTCTCTCTGTCTCTGTAAAAAAAAAAAAAAAAGATAGACCTGGAAATGCTGAGGTTGCCGGTTTGAAACCCTGGGCTTGCCTGGTCAAGGCACATATGGGAGTTGATGCTTCCAGCTCCTCCCCACCTTCTCTCTCTCTCTCTCTTCCCCTCTCTGTCTCTCTCCCCCTTTGTCTCTCCTCTCTAAAATGAATAAATAAAATAAAAAAAAAAAAGATAGTTAAAAAAATAATCTAAGAGATGATTTGAGAGCCTCACTACAGAGGACAACTTCCTACTTCTACCTGGCTTGGCACACTCTGTTCCCTTTGTCTTGAGTGCCCTTCCCCCCTCATCATTCAACATTCATTCAGCACATACTCTCCTGGGAAGCTGTCCTGCATGCCTATACAGATTGGATTAGGGCAGAGATCGGGAACCTATGGCTCACGAGCCAGATGTGGCTCTTTTGATGGCTGCATCTGGCTTGCAAACAAATCTTTAATAAAGATCATAATAACATGAAAAATATAAATCCAGCCTGACCTGTGGTGGCACAGTGGATAAAGCGTCGACCTGGAAATGCTGAGGTGGCCGGTTCAAAACCCTGGGCTTGCCTGGTCAAGGCACATATGGGAGTTGATGCTTCTAGCTCCTCCCCCCTTCTCTCTCTCTGTCTCTCTTTCCTCTCTCTCCCTGTCTCTCTCCCTCTCTCTCCCCTTTCTACAAAATGAATAAATAAATAAAACAATATATAAATCCATTAATTTCCTACCACTCATGTTCATAGTTGCGGATGGCTGGAGCCAATCACAGCTGTCCTCCGGGACAACACCAAATTTTTATTGGATAATGCATAATGTACATGGGTTGTTGTATGGCTCTCATGGAATTATATTTTAAAATATGTGGCGTTTAGCCTGCCCAGGCAGTGGCGCAGTGGATAGAGCGTCGGACTGGGATGCAGAAGACCCAGGTTCGAGACCCCGAGGTCACCAGCTTGAGCACAGGCTCATCTGGTTTGAGCAAAGCTCACCAGCTTGGACCCAAGGTTGCTGGCTCGAGCAAGGGGTTACTCGGTCTGCTGAAGGCCTGTGGTCAAGGCACATATGAGAAAGCAATCAATGAACAACTAAGATGTCGCAACGAAAAACTGATGATTGATGCTTCTCGTCTCTCTCCGTTCCTGTCTGTCCCTGTAAAAAAAAAAAAAAAAAAAAAAAAAAAAAATATATATATATATATATATATATATATATATATATATATATAAATAAAGTAAGTAAAATATGTGGCTTTTTTAAAAAAATTTTTTTAGTTTTATTTTATCTATTCATTTTAGAGAGGAGAGAGAAAGGAAGAGAGAGAGACAGAGTGGGAGAGAGAGAAGGTGGGGAGGAGCTGGAAGCATCAACTCCCATATGTGCCTTGACCAGGCAAGCCCAGGGTTTCGAACCGGCAACCTCAGCATTTCCAGGTTGACACTTTATCCACTGCGCCACCACAGGTCAGGCCAAATATATGGCTTTTAGGGCTCTCTCAGCCAAAAAGTTTCCTGACCCCTGAATTAGGGGATCCTGTTCTGTTCCTAGAGCCTCTTCCTGACCCTATTCATTAGCATTTGGCATTCCTTTGGACTGTTTCCTGGTTCCTCCAACTAGATCACCTTTACACCCACAAGGCAAAATGTATCAATGACTGCTGAATGAATCAACAAAAACAAGAACTTCACAAGGCTTGGGGAGGGAGAAGCTGGAGGAACCATCAGCAAAAGACTGACCTGAAAAAAAAATAATAAAAGAAAAAAGAAAAAAAAGAAAAAGACTGACCGGCTTGACCAAGCGGTGGCACAGTGGATAGAGTGTTGGCCTGGGACACTGAGGATCCATGCTGGAAAACCCAAGGTCGCCAGCTTGAGCATGGGATCACAGCCATGACCTGAGCCCATGGTTTCTGGCTTGAGCAAGGGGTCACTGGCTCAGTTGGAGCCCCCCACCAAGAGAAAGCAATCAAGAAACTAAAGTTTCTCATCTTTTTCCCTTCCTGTCCGTCTGTCTCTCCCAGTCTCAAAAAAAAAAAAAAAAAAAAAAAGAAAGAAAGAAAGAAAGAAAGAGAAAAAGACAGTCCGTCTCAGGTAATTCAGGCCATGGGGTCATATCACCTTATCTATTCCAATTTTGTCTTGGGAGTTGCTAACTTGAAGTCCTGGGTTATCCAGGAACTTGAAGCCTAGTGGAGCGAAGAACCTCTTGGTCAAAAGCACAGACACAGTCTGACCTAAAGCCTCAACCTGGAAGCTGAGGTCGCCAGTTCGAAATCCTGGGCTTGCGTGGTCAAGGCACATTTACCGGACTTAATGATCCTACTCAGGTTTCTCTCCCCTCCCTGAATTAACAGACCTCTGACTAAGGCCCCCGCCCCATGGCCCTAGACTCCGCCTCTCCATCCTCTGCAGTCCCGGTTTCTGCCAGGCGGCGACGCCCATGAGACCTCACGCATGCGCAGTGCGAGCGCAAACTGTTTCTTTCCCTTCTCCCAATGGCCGGCAGTTGTCCCTTTCCCGGCATCCTCCCAGGAGGCAGGGAGCGCGTCATTTCCGGTCGGGAAGGCCCGCGGCTGCCGCCGCCATTTCGGGCGCTGCTGTTAGGCTGAGACCCAAGCCGGTCCGCTGGGAGGCGGGCGACGGGGCTGGAGGGGTGCGCGCGGCGGCGGCGGCCCAGCGTGTAGGCACGAAGGCGGCCATGGCGGGCAACTTCGACTCAGAGGAGCGGAGTAGCTGGTACTGGGGGCGGCTGAGCCGGCAGGAGGCGGTGGCGCTGTTGCAGGGCCAGCGGCACGGGGTGTTCCTGGTGCGGGACTCGAGCACCAGCCCCGGGGACTATGTGCTGAGCGTCTCCGAGAACTCGCGCGTCTCCCACTACATCATCAACAGCAGCGGCCCGCGCCCACCGGTGCCACCGTCGCCCGCCCAGCCTCCGCCCGGTGAGGGACAGACGACGGGAGGCCCTGGGCGGGGGTGAGGGCCACGGAACTCCTCAGCTTCGCCGGCTGCTCCTCGCGAGCTGACGCCCACAAGGGACGTGGGCAGAGGGCTGGAGTGATCGTGGCAGGGAGCAAGCTTGTTGCTGAGGCTAGTTCCCACAGACTAGCGGGAGTGCGTGGGGGGAGGAGGAGCCGCTGACCCAGGCCTCTGGGTGTGACTTGGGAGGACAGCCCAGGGGAAGGGGAACTGCTTTGGCCCCAGGGTGGGGCTAGCGCCCGGCCAGGCACAAGGGTAGGGCCCAGTAACGTGGGGGACAAAGAGCTGAGGGGGTGTTGGCACTGCGGGGGCATCACTTGGCAGCAGTGCCCAGAATGAATCCGATAATCCTGCAAGTGGCTTTTTAGGATTGAAACATTTCCTGCAATGTTGGAGAGCCAGCCGGGTTTGGCTATTCTCTACTGGTGGCCTTCGGTAGGAAGTCACCACGTACAGGCCTGGAGGGATGGAGATACCCGTCAGGAAACCGGTCAGCTTTTTCCTTTCTTGGGCATTTTTCCAAAATATTTTTTACCGTCCTCTTCCTCCGCGGAGGTGAGCTCAGTGCTTTGGTGATAGAAGGAAAGGCCTTTGTGGCCAGCCTGGAATAAGTGGATACCCCGCTTACTGTCTTAAGAGATTGTGGTGCCTAGAAAACTGTTCTCCACAGTTAGGGGGTTCTAGTTTTCAAAGTATTTAGTGGAGGGAGGATTTTTTTTTTTTCCAGGAAACTAGAAATAAGCCAATGGAAACAATCCTTTCTCTAAAAATGAATGGAAGGAACTTCATTTTTCCTGGGACTTAAACATTGTCAGGCTTGTATTCCAGGGCCTCTTGTTGCCCAGTAAATTGGGGCTGTGGCCTGAGTTTTTCTAAATGTTGGGAACAGACCCCTGTTGGGCAGATTCTCTGGGAATTTAAATTACTTGCACTGGGTGTTCTCTTGTCACCCCACTGGGGAGTTGTTGGGTTGGGGGAATATGAAGGCGGTTTATGCACTTAGTATTTGAGATGTGTGAGGTACGGAGTAATTCTGAGGTGGTCATTGTTTTTGTATCAGCACCAAAGGTCCTAGTGCCTTCTCACTGTTCCCAAGTTGAAGCATTTTCCCCCTGACCAGCTGAGCATTAGATACAGGCTAGATGCAAAAGGACTAGAAAACTGAACCAGTCTTTGCAGGTTTACCCTTTTAGGATAGTGCCAATTTAATTTTATTTACTCTGGCCATAAATGATGGAGACAGGGTCTTTAGTCTCTTTGTTGTTAACACATACCAGTTTTTAAAAAGTATGGAATCGGGCCCTGGCCAGTTTTGCTCAGTGATAGTGTTGGCCCAGACTGTGGGTGTCCTGGGTTTGATTCCCAGCCAGGGCACACAGGAGAAGCACCCATCTGCTTCTCCCCCCTCCCCCTCTCGCTTCTCTCTCTCTCTCTCTCTCTCTCTCTCTCTCTCCCTCTCCCTCCCTCCCTCTCCCTCCACCTCCTGCTCCTGCATCCATGGCTCAATAGGAGCGAGTTGGCCCCCCAGCACTGAAGATGGCTTCCATCTCTGCAACTGAGCAACGCCCCCTACAGGGCTTGCCGGGTGGATCCCAGTCAGGGCGTATGTAGGAGTCTGTCTTTGCCTCCCCTCCTCTCACTGAAATAAAGAAAAAAAAGTATGGGATCTTTAAGTCTGTAAATTATCTTAAGGTCTTTATCATTCTGGTTGGTTTAGTAGCATTATAACATGAGATGGGAATATTGAAGTGACATATATTTGCCCCATGCCAACTGTATGCTTACTTTTTATCACCTGTATGGTGTCTATAGAGTTTCCTCTTTTTTTAAAAAATATTTATTTTGAGAGAGAGAAGTATCAATTTGTTATTAAACTTATTTATGCATTCATTGCTTGAATCTTGTATGTGCCCTGACCAAGGATCTAACCGAATTGAGAGGATGCTCTCTGTCAACTGAGCGACCTGCCCAGGGCTTAGGGTTTTTTGTTACAATGCAGTGACATGATGGCAAACTTATCACCAAACCTCAGTTATCAGCCTTTTGTTTATGTATGTATTTTATTGGTTGGAAATTTTGGAAATGGCAAGAGGCATGTTCTTCTTTTTTTAAAGATTTTATTTGCTGATTTTACGAGGTGGGGGTAGGGGAGGCAAGAATTATCAACTCATAGTTGCTTCACTTTAGCTGTTCATTGCTTGCTTGTCATGTGTGCCTTGACCAGGCAATCCCAGGGTTTTGAACCAGCAAACTCCCAGGGTTTTGTGCCACCATTGGCCAGGTAGGCAGGTTTCTTTCTTTTCTTTTCTTTTTTTTTTTTTTGAGAGAGAGTCAGTAAGGGAGGGATGAGAAGCAGCAACTGGAGTTGTGGCTCTTTAGTTGTTCATTGATTGTGTTTCATACACTCCTTGAAGGGGAGGGGGGCTCCAACCAAGACAGTGACCCCTTGCTCAAGCTTTGACCTTTGAGCTTAAGCCAGCGACTCTGGGATCATGTTGATGATTTCACACTCAGGCCAGAGATCCCACGCTCGAGTGGTGACCCTGTGCTTAAGCTGGTGAGCCTGTGCTTGAGTCAGTGACCTCAGGCGTTTTTAACCTGGAACCTCAGCATTCCAGACTGACCCTCTACCCACTGGTCCACTGTGCCACCCCCTGGTTAGGCCAGGCATGTTTCTTTCTTTCTTGCTTTTTCTTTTAAAGACTTTATTCAAGTTTCAGAGAGGAGAGAGAGGGAAAGAGGGAGAGAGAGAGAGAGAGAAGAGGGAGGAGCAGGAAGCATCAACTCCCATATGTGCCTTGACCAGGTAAGCCTGGGGTTTCGAACCGGTGACCTCAGTGTTCCAAATCTATGCTTTATCCCACTGCGCCACCATAGGTCAGGCAGGCATGTTTCTTAATTTGAGCTTTCACCACACCTTGGCATTATGATTTTATGTCTCCGTGCTTACCTTGATAATGAATTCCACCTTTTCAAAATATTTTTAATTAATTAATTAATTTTTTACAGAGACAGTGAGTCAGAGAGAGAGATAGACAGGGACAGACAGGAATGGAGAGAGATGAGAAGCATCAGTCATTAGTTTTTCATTGTGCGTTGCAGCACCTTAGTTGTTCATTGATTGTTTTCTCATATGTGCCTTGACCGTGGGCCTTCAGCAGACTGAGTAACCCTTTGCTGGAGCCAGTGACCTTGAGTTCAAGCTGGTGGGCTTTTGCTCAAACCAGATGAGCCTGCACTCAAGCTGGCGACCTCGGGGTCTCGAACCTGGGTCCTCTGCATCCCAGTCCAACGCTCTATCCACTGTGCCACTGCCTGGTCAGGCTTTTCAAAATATTTGTTTGAGTTCAGATACTTGGACCAAGAAAGAAAGTGAAGATTGCCAAAGTTTGTCAATGGGATGTGGAAAGTTAATAGACATTGTGGTAATTCTTGCTGCCATATACCCTATTTATTTATTTATTTTTATTTTTTATTTTTGTATTTTTCTGAAGCTGGAAATGGGGAGAGACAGTCAGACAGACTCCCGCATGTGCCTGACCGGGATCCACCCAGCACGCCCACTAGAGGGCAACGCTCTGCCTACCAGGGGGCGATGCTCTGCCCCTCCAGGGCGTCACTCTGCCGCAACGAGAGCCACTCCAGCGCCTGGGGCAGAGGCCAAGGAGCCATCCCCAGCGCCCGGGCCATCTTTGCTCCAATGGAGCCTCGCTGCGGGAGGGGAAGAGAGAGACAGAGAGGAAGGACGGGGGGGGGGGGGTGGAGAAGCAAATGGGCGCTTCTCCTATGTGCCCTGGCCGGGAATCGAACCCGGGTCCCCCGCACGCCAGGCTGACGCTCTACTGCTGAGCCAACCGGCCAGGGCTATATACCCTATTTTTAACGTAGTTTATTCAGTTGTCTTTTTTTTTTTTTTTTTTTTTTTTTAGTGAAGGAGAGAGAGAGAGAGAGACAGACAGGGATAGACTGACAGGAAAGGAAGAGAGATGACAAGCACAATTCATAGTTATGGCACCTTAGTTATTCATTTCTGGGTCTCATATGCAGAGCCAGTGTCCCCTTGCTCAAGCCAGCAACCATGGAGACATGGCTGTGTTCCCATGCTCAAGCTAGTGAACCCGCACTCAAGACAGTGACCTTTGGGGTCTCGAATCTGGGTCCTCAGCATGTTCTTGTCTACGCGCCACCACCTGGTCAGGCTGATTCTGTTGTCTTTATAAAGACATAGTTTGTTTTCACTCTCCCCCATCAAGCTCTTTTTTTTTAAAATTTTTTTAAAGATTTTATTTATTCATTTTAGAGAAAAGGGGAGAGAGAGGAGGGGGAGGAGCAGGAAGCATCAACTCTCATGTGCCTTGACTGGGCAAGCTCAGGGTTTCAAACCGGTGACCTCAGCATTCCAGGTTGCTGCTTTATCCACTGTGCCACCACCAGTCAGGCCAAGCTCTTTTGTTTTGAAAACAGGTTTCAAAGAAAACCTCTGAATTTTAGAAAGATATACAGTATTAATAGCTAACATTTATTGACTGGCTATTCTATACCAGGTACTTTGCAGAGTACTTTATATGCCTCATCTCATTTATTGTCTGTAACCTTCTAGTGAGGACTGTACTGTGATCTCCATTTATTAAATTATTTTCATTTTATAAATGAGGAAACTGAGAATCAATCAATAATGAGCTCAAGGGCACACAGCTTGTAAATACAGACCAGAATTTGAACCTAGGAATTGTGACCTGAGAGCTGACACTATTACACTGTACTGTATTCCTTCTGTCGTGGCCAATTTCCTTTAGAGATCCCAGCAGTGCTCATAGAGGACTCAACACTTTTGTATTTTTTCTGGGGTCCCAGATTCTGTTTAAAGACTGAAGGAGAGGGAGGAGATATTCTGGGGGGGGGGGGACACTAGAATCTTTTTTTTTGTTTGTTTGTTTGTTTTTTTGTTTTATTTTGTATTTTTCTGAAGCTGAAAACGGGGATAGACAGTCAGACAGACTCCCGCATGCGCCCGACCGGGATCCACCCAGCACGCCCACCAGGGGGCGACGCTCTGCCCACCAGGGGGCGATGCTCTGCCCCTCCGGGGCATCGCTCTGTTGTGACCAGAGCCATTCTAGCGCCTGGGGCAGAGGCCAAGGAGCCATCCCCAGCGCCCGGGCCATCCTTGCTCCAATGGAGCCTCGCTTTGGGAGGGGAAGAGAAAGACAGAGGAAGGAGAGGGGGAGGGGTGGAGAAGCAGATGGGCGCTTCTCCTGTGTGCCCTGCCTGGGAATCGAACCCGGGACTCCTGCACGCCAGGCCGACACTCTACCAGTGAGCCAACTGACCAGGGCCTAAATTAATAATTTTAAAAAATTGTTTAAAATCCTCATTTGGCAACTTGAACATGGAAAATGAGCTTTTTGGTTAGGGTATATAGTATATCTTTTTTTTTTTTTTTTTTATAGAGACAGAGAGTCAGAGAGGGATGGATAGATAGACAGTAACGGAGAGATGAGAAGCATCAATCATTAGTTTTTTGTTGCGATACCTTAGTTGTTCATTGATTGCTTTCTCATATGTGCCATGACCATGGGGCTATAGCAGACCGAGTAACCCCTTGCTTGAGCCAGCGACCTTGGGTTCAAGCTGGTGAGCTTTGCTCAAACCAGATGAGCCCGTGTTCAAGCTGGTGACCTCGAGGTCTCGAACCTGGGTCCTCTGCTTCCCAGTCCAATGCTCTATCCACTGCGCTACCGCCTGGTCAGGCTATATAGTATATCTTTTTTTTTTTTTTTTAACAGGGACAGAGAGAGAGTCAGATAGAGGGATAGATAGGGACAGACAGACAGGAACGGAGAGAGATGAGAAGCATCAGTCATCAGTTTTTCGTTGCGACACCCTAGTTCTTCATTGATTGCTTTCTTATACGTGCCATGACTGCGGGCCTTCAGCAGACCGAGTAACCCCTTGCCAGCGACCTTGGGTCCAAGCTGGTGAGCTTTTTGCTCAAGCCAGATGAGCCCACGCTCAAGCCGTCAACCCCGGGGTCTCGAACCTGGGTCCTTCCGCATCCCAGTCCGACGCTCTATTCACTGTGCCACCGCCTGGTCAGGCTATATAGTATATCTTATAGTGGACATAATACATAGGAACAATTTGTATGAAATGGCTTATATATAGTTTTTAGAGGCTTAGGGATAAAATAGACCAGGAATTCTCAATTTTTTCCAGTGATCCTATTTTTACTTATCTTGGGTGTTTAACTCCTATAGGCTGTTGATGTGGCCAAAGCCTGGGGTACCCTGGCTGTGCTCCAGCGTCATAGGGCAGAGCTTGGTCAAATCTAGGGGTCACTGTTGCTGGATAATTTGGTTGTTTAGAGCATTGTCCCAAAGCACAAAGGTTCCTGGTTTGATCCCCAGTCAGAGCACATTGATGTTCCTGTCTTCTCTCCCTTTCTCAAATCAAATAATTTTTTTTTTTTTAAATCTAGGGGTTATACTCTGTCAGATGAGATCTCAATGTATACCTTTTGGGAAAGCTTTGCAATCATTGATCCACTCATTTCTCTAGACCTTGACCAGTAGATAATCAACAAATCTGAATAAGTGTGAGTTGTGAGAGAGTTAAAAGCTTGAGCTCTGGAGCCTGGGTTTAAATCTTACTTGACATTTACTACTTAGTGTAACTATGGGCAAATCCTTCATCTTCTCTCTGCCTCAGTTCCTCTGGAGTGAAAGAGTGAAAATAGTAATACATCATAGTATTGTTGGGAAGAGTTAATGAGTTTTAGTGTATTAAAGGCTTAAGAATGGAGCAGGCATGTATTAAGTTCTCAGTAAGTATTAGATATATTAATCTTTTTTTGTGTGTGACAGAGACAGGAGGGACAGAGAGACAGGAAGGCAGAGAGTTAAGAAGCATCAGTTCTTTGTTGTGGCACCTTAGTTCATTGATTGCTTTCTCATATGTGCCTTTACCCCGGGGCGGGGCGCTATAGCAGACTGAGGGACCCCTTGCTCGAGCCAACGACCTTGGGCTCAACCTGATGAGCCTTACTCAAACCAGATGAGCCTGTGCTCAACTGGCGACCTCAGAGTTTCAAACCTGGGTGCTCTGCATCCCAGTCTGTTGCTCTAGCCACTGCACCACTGCCTGGTCAGGCTTAATCTTTTTTTGTTGTTGTTGTCCGAGTCAGAGAGAGGGGCAAGTAGGGACAGACAGACAGGAATAGATTTGTTGTAGCACCTTAGTTGTTCATTGATTGCTTTCACATATGTGCCTTGACAAGGGTTGAGGAGGGTGGAGGAGCTACAGCAGAGTGAGTGACCTCTTGCTCAAGCCAGCGACCATGGAGTCATGTCTATGATCCCATGTTCAAGCCAGTGAGCCCATGCTGAAGCCGGCAACCTTGGGGTTTCAAACCTGGGTCCTCTGCATCCCAATCCCATGCTGTGTCCACTGCTCCAGTTCCTGGTCAGGCTGCATATATTAATCTTATGATCATAACTATAAGATTGGAAGAAAGGGGTTGAAAGAAAATCGAAAATTTCTGAACTTTGAGAGGGTCTCAGAGTACATGTGGTTGGTGAGCACTGCTAAAACAGCATGAATTAGGGAGTAAGGAGTGGGGTGGAGCGTGGTGGGGTGCATCAAGAGGTGTGAAAGGACCTTGGGTCGAATATGTGAAAATAAGATGGCGTCTGATATTAACCTGGCGTCTGCTATTAGAGCTGACCGCCTGTTCTAGTAAGTGAGGGGAGCATAAAAGTTTGCCTCATTTGGGGGATGGGAGGGCAGAAGCTAGGGTGGTAATTGTTTGTGCTGCTGAAGCCACTTCTCTAGAGATCCTGTGAGACTGCTGATTGCCCACTATCACCTCTTTGTACCTTCAGCATCTCTTCTATCTCATCTTTGCAGTTCTCAGACCTGGTCCTCATGTTTTACTCCTCAACATCAGACCATCCCTCTATTCAGTTGTTCTGGAGAAGTTCTGTGCATTACTTAATAGGTCTTAATCCCCCCAAAAAAGATTCCATGGCAAATGAAAGTACCATATTTCCCCATGTATAAAACACCTTTCCCCCCCAAAATTTGGGGTCTAAAAACTGGGTGCGTCTTATACAGTACTTGTAGAAGTGTGGCATTTCAAATGCCATAGGTGGAACTGAGGACGAGGCAATATATGAAGACAGTGATTCGTCATCAGACACAGATGAGGACAAGCTAATGGATGGGAGCGGTTTTTTTTGTGTGTGTGTTTTTTTCAGAGACAGAGAGAGAGTCAGAGAGAGGGATAGATAGGGACAGATAGGAACGGAGAGAGATGAGAAGCATCCATCATCAGTTTTTCGTTGTGACACCTTAGTGGTTCATTGATTGTGTTCTTATATGTGCCTTAACCGTGGGGCAACAGCAGACCAAGTAACCCCTTGCTTGAGCCAGCGACCTTGGGCTCAAGCTGGTGAGCCTTGCTCAAACCAGGTGAGCTCGCACTAAGCTGGCGACCTTGGGGTCTCGGACTTGGGTCCTCCACATCTCAGTCTGACGCCCTGTCCACTGCACCACCGCCTGGTCAGGCAACCACTGAACTTTTTGAGAAGCAACTTGAGAGTCTGTGGAATCTTCTCTGAGAAACAGCAGACTTTGGATTTGGGGATAAAGTGAAAACACCTAAAGAAATTCAGCCCTGGCCGCTAGCTCAGCAGCAGAGCGTCAGCCTGGTATATGGAAGTCTCAGGTTTGATTCACAGCCAGGGCACACAGGAGAAGCACCCATCTGCTTCTCCACCCTTCCTTCTCTACTTTCTATCTCTCTCTTCCCCTCCTTCAACCAAGGCTCCATTGGAGCAAAGTTGTCTGGGACACTAGGATGGCTCCATGGCCTCCGCTTTAGGCGCTAGAATGGCTCTGGTTGCAACGGAGCAAGGCCCCAGATGGGCAGAGCATCGCCCCCTAGTGGGCATGCTGCGTGGATCCTGGTCAGGCACATGTAGGGGAATCTATCTCGGCCTTCCTCTTCTCACTTCAGAAATTCAGAGGTTGAGGTTGGGACATATTAAGATGATTTTTTTTTTAGAGCACCTATGATATACCAGTTACTTTTAAGAACTTTATTAGGTAGGTATTTGGCCCCATGAAATGTTAAAAAACAGCTAATACAGTTAGTAAATAACAGAGACAGAATTCATCAAACTCAATCAATCTCCCATCCAAATGCTAACCAGGGTTGACCCTGCTTAGCTTCCGGGATCAGATAGGCTTGGACTCATTTAGGGTGGTATGGCTGGCTGTAGACTAAACCCAAACAATCTCCACCTGCAACGTAGCATGCTGATACCCACCATGTATAGAAAGTTCTATTTGCTTAAGAGACCATAAGCCTTTGAAGAGAAACCACAGTATGAGAGACCATATATCTGGATATCTCTTTAGGATCCCTTCACAAATAGAAGTCAGTGGTCTTTTTAGCCCCTTTTTTTGTTTGTTTGTTTTTGTGTGTTTTTTTTTTATTTTTTATTTTTGACAGAGAGAGAGGGACAGACAGGAACGGAGAGATGAGTACCATCAATCACTAGTTTTTCGTTGCACATTGCAACCCCTTAGTTGTTCATTGATTCCTTTCTCATATGTGCCTTGACCGCGGGCCTTCAGCAGACCGAGTAACCCCCAGCTCGGGCCCCAAGCTGGTGAGCTTTTGCTCAAACCAGATGAGCCCATGGTCAAGCTGGCAACCTCAGGGTCTCGAACCTGGGTCCTCGGCATCCCAGTCCAACGCTCTATCCACTGTGCCACTGCCTGGTCAGGCTGTTTGTTTGTTTTTACAGAGACAGAGTCAGAGAGAGGGATAGACAGGAACGGAAAGAAATGAGAAGCATCAATCATCAGATTTTCATTGTGACACCTTAGTTGTTCATTGATTGCTTTCTCATATGTGCCTTGACTGGGGCTACAGCAGACCGAGTAACCCCTTGCTCGAGCCAGCGACCTTGGGTCCAAGCTGGTGAGCTTTTTGCTCAAACCAGATGAGCCCGCACTCAAGCTGGAGACCTTGGGGTCTCAAACCTGGGTCCTTCGCTGCGGTAGAGCATCGGCCTGGCGTGCGGGGTACCCGGGTTCGATTCCTGGCCAGGGCACATAGGAGAAGCGCCCGTTTGCTTCTCCACCCCCCCTTCCTTCCTCTCTGTCTCTCTCTTCCCCTCCCGCAGCCAAGGCTCCATTGGAGCAAAGATGGCCCGGGTGCTGGGGATGGCTCCTTGGCCTCTGCCCCAGGCGCTAGAGTGGCTCTGGTCGCGGCAGAGCGACGCCCCGGAGGGGCAGAGCATCGCCCCTGGTGGGCGTGCCGGGTGGATCCCGGTCGCGCGCATGCGGGAGTCTGTCTGACTGTCTCTCCCCGTTTCCAGCTTCAGGGAAAAAAAAAAAAAGAAAGAAAGAAGGGATAAAGGAAGTGCTGTGAGATCAAGAAGAGGCTGGTGATGTTGCCCCTGTGGTGGTACCCATACCAGAAGTAACTTGGTCTGTTTTAGCCCACAAAGCTCTTGGGTGTTCATAAAACTTTCAGAGAGTGGTATGGTAAAAACTGATGTAATCTCTATGTGTTCAACTTCTTTTTTTTTAAATTTTTATTTATTTATACATTTTAGAGAGGAGAGAGAGACAGAGAGAGAGAGAGAAAGGGGGGAGGAGCAGGAAGCATCAACTCCCATATGTGCCTTGACCAGATAAGTGCAGGTTTCAAACCAGCGACCTCAGCATTCCAGGTCGACGCTTTATCCACTGCGCCACCACAGGTCAGGCCTATGTGTTCAACTTCTTAAAAATAGTAAGTTGAACACATAAAGAAACCAAAACAGTGTCTAACTGCTTGTGTTGATTTTTACTTTTGAATGTGTTGGTTTAAACTACATGTTCAGAATCTGGCACAAGTTTCATGTAAAATAATTCAGTGAGGTTTTCCAAGTCCTGGCAATGAGAACCCTGTCGTTGGTTCACCTCTCTAGACTGACTGACTATATCGCCTTCCTTCCCTGCCTTCTGTTTCCTACCTTTGGTTGCTTGTGGTTAGAAGAAGATGAACTAGGGAAAATGAGCTGAAATACATACAGTTGTGGTAAAGTTTGGGCTTATCAGTGACATGTGTATTGTTTCCCTCTTTTCTTCTGGAGTTTGGATCAACAAAGCTTGATTGCCCCATGTATCTAACTGCTCCAGCAGTACACAGTAACAGGTATGCCTTTGTGAGATTCTTGTAGTGTCATTAGAATAAATGAAGAATTTATAGGTAACGTCAAAGATTTCCCTTGGTGTTTAACTTGTATTTCTGTGACTGTTGGGATTGCCAAACTGGAAAAAAAATCCCCATCAGTTTACATCATGAAGCGTTTGAATAAGAAATGAGTTGAACGAACTTCCGACCTCTATGGCTGATGAGCTTCCAGTTTTTCTGTTTAGAATTCTAACATTGACCTTTGTAAGGGACTTGGCTTAGTGGTCTTATTCTTCTAAACCCTGTCTCCTGCACCAAAAAAAAAACAAACCCAACAAAACATTTCACTTGGACTAGTACAGTAATGGAACCCTAACAGTGGGTGATAAGGAGTGGTTGCCTTTCTTCTTCGAGTTAAAAAGGGTGCCTTGCAAATGTTGAGGTGATGGTCAGAACTGCACTTTCATTGTCATTTTGTTGTATCTGAGAACCGTTTGTTGTTGCTACAGCTTTTTTTTTTTTTTTTTGTATTTTTCTGAAGCTGGAAACGGGGAGAGACAGTCAGACAGACTCCCGCATGCGCCCAACCGGGATCCACCCAGCACGCCCACCAGGGGCAACGCTCTGCCCACCAGGGGGCGATGCTCTGCCCCTCCGGGGCATCGCTCTGCCGTGACCAGAGCCACTCTAGCGCCTGGGGCAGAGGCCAAGGAGCCATCCCCAGCGCCCTGGCCATCTTTGCTCCAATGGAGCCTTGGCTGCGCGGGAGGGGAAGAGAGAGACAGAGAGGAAGGGGGGGGGGGTGGAGAAGCAAATGGGCGCTTCTCCCGTGTGCCCTGGCCAGGAATCGAACCCGGGTCCCCTGCACGCCAGGCTGACGCTCTACTGCTGAGCCAACCGGCCAGGGCCGCTACATTTTTTTTTGTGTGTGTGACAGAGAGGGACAGATAGGGACAGACAGGAAGACAGAGAGATGAGGAGCATCAGTTCTTCGTTGTGGCACCGTAGTTTTTCCTTGATTACTTTCTTTTTTTTTTTTTTTTTTTTTAATTTATTTATTCATTTTAGAAAGGAGAGGGAGAGACAGAGAGAGAGACAGAGAGAGAGAGAGAGAGGAGAGACAGAGTGAGAGAAGGGGGGGAGGAGCTGGAAGCATCAACTCCCATATGTGCCTTGACCAGGCAAGCCCAGGGATTCGAACCGGCAACCTCAGCATTTCCAGGTCGACGCTTTATCCACTGCGCCACCACAGGTCAGGCTCCTTGATTACTTTCTCATATGTGCCTTGACCCAGGGGCTACAGCAGACCGAGTGACCCCTTGCTCAAGCTAGTGAGCTTGGGCTCAAACCAGTGACCTTGGTCTTGAAGCCAGCATCCGTGGGGTCTTGTTTATGATTCCATGTTCAAGCTGATGAGCTCTCGCTCAAGCCGGTGACCTCAGGGTTTCGAACCTGGGTCCTCTGCGTCCCAGTCTGATGCTCTGTCCACTGCACCACTGCCTGGTAAGGTTGTACAACTTATTTATTTATTTATTTATTTATTTAAACTTTTTTTCTTTTTTCATCTTTCCAAAGCTGGAAACAGGGAGGCAGTCAGACAGACTCCCGCATGCGCCCAACCGGGATCCACCCAGCATGCCTACCAGGGGGCGATGCTCTGCCCCTCTGTGGCGTCGCTCTGTCGCATCCAGAGCCATTCTAGTGCCTGAGGCAGAGGCCACAGAGCCATCCTCAGGGCCCAGGCCATCTCTGCTCCAATGGAGCCTCGGCTGCGGGAGGGGAAGAGAGAGACAGAGAGGAAGGAGAGGGGGGGAGGGGTGGAGAAGCAGATGGACGCTTCTCCTGTGTGCCCTGGCCGGGAATCGAACCTGGTACCCCTGCCCGCCAGGCCGACGCTCCACTGCTGAGCCAACCGGCCAGGGCCTTATTTATTGTTTTGTAAGAACACATCTCCAGTTGAAAGTGAAAGCCGGGAAATGATATCTTTCTTAGACATGCTTCCTTAGACTTTGCTTCTTGCTCACCAATCATACTCTGTATGCTTTTTATTTATTTTTAAATATTTTTTTTATTTATAGAGAGAGGGATAGATAGGGACAGAGAGACGGGAGCAGAGAGATGAGAAGCATCAATCATCAGTTTTTCGTTGTGCATTGCAATACCTTAGTGGTTCATTGATTGCTGTCTCATATGTGTCTTGACCGCGGGCCTTCAGCAGACCGAGTAACCCCTTGCTCGAGCCAGCGACCTTGGGTCCAAGCTGGTGAGCTTTTGCTCAAACCAGATGAGCTCACGCTCAAGTTGGCGACCTCGGGGTCTCGAACCTGGGTCCTTCTGCATTCTAGTCCGACGCTCTATCCACTGAGCCATCACCTGGTCAGGCTCTGTATGCTTTTGTATCCCCAACTATGCTATGAGCTTCTCAAAGCTGGGAACTGATTTTAACTTCTTCCCCTCACTTTATATTTTTATTTATTTTTTAATTTTTAAAGGATTTTAAAAATGTTTATTGGTTTTAGAGAGAAAGAGGAAGTGAGAGAGAGAGAGAGAGAGACAGGAACAATGATCTGCTTTTATATGTGCCCTGACTGGGGAATGAACCAATAATTTCTGCACTTTTAAATTTTTTATTTTTTGAGTTTTGGGATGTGAGAGAGAAGAGAGGGAGGAGCATCAACTCATAGTTGCTTCACTTTAGTTGTTCATTGATTGCTTTTTGTACATGCCTTGACTAGGTGAGCCTGGGGTTTCCAACCGTCAACCTCAGCATTTTGGGTCGACTGTGCCACCACAGGTCGGGTGCCTCACTTTAAGTTATGTTCATTAAGAATAATAACTTGAGCCCTGGCCAGTTGGCTCAGCATTAGAGTGATGGCCTGGCGTGTGGAAGTCCTGGGTTCTACACCTGGCCAGGATACATAGGAGAGGCGCCCATCTGCATCTCCACCCTTCCCCCCTTCTCCTTTCTCTGTATCTCTCTTTTCCACTCCCTTAGCCAAGGCTCCATTGGAGCAAAGTTGGCCTGGGCACTGAGGATGGCTGTGTGGCCTCCACCTCAGGTGCCACCATGGCTCTGGTTGCAACAGAGCAAGGCCCCAGATGGGCAGAGCATCGCCCCCTAGTGGGCATGCCAGGTGGATTCCAATTGGGCACATGCGAGAGTCTGTCTCTCTGCCTCCCCGCTTCTCATTTCAGGGAAAAAATAATAATAACTAGCCCTGTCTGGATAGCTCGTTAGAGCTTCATCCCAAAGTGCAGAGGGTGCCAGTTTTATCCCCGATCAGGGCACATACAGGAACAGATTGATGTGCCTATCTTGCTCTCTTTTTCTTTTTCTCTTTCCCTTTCTTTCCCTCCCAGTCATCCTCTTCCTCCCTCCTTCCCTCCCTTCCTCTCTAAAGTCCACAATCTTTTAAAAAGAATAATATCTAGTACAGGGATCAGGAAACTTTTTGGCTGAGAGAGCCATGAATGCCACATATTTTAAAATGTAATTCCATGAGAGCCATACAACGACCTGTGTACATTAAGCATTATCCAATAAAAATTTGGTGTTGTCCCGGAAGACAGCTGTGATTGGCTCCAGCCACTTGCAACTGTGAACATGAGCGGTAGGAAATGAATGGATTGTAATACATGAGAATGTTTTATATTTTTAACATTATTATTTATTTGTTTTTTTTACAGAGTCAGAGAGAGGGATAGACAGGGACAGACAGACAGGAACGGAGAGATGAGAAGCATCAATCATCAGTTTTTCGTTGTGCATTGCAATACCTTAATGGTTCATTGATTGCTGTCTCATATGTGCCTTGACTGCAGGCCTTCAGCAGACGGAGTAACCCCTGCTCAAGCCAGTGATCTTGGGTCCAAGCTGGTGAGCTTTTGCTCAAACCAGATGAGCCCGTGCTCAAGCTGGCGACCTCGGGGTCTTGAACCTGGGTCCTCAGCATCCCAGTCCAATGCTCTATCCACTGTCCCACCACCTGGTCAGGCTACATTATTATTTTTTTTTTATTAAAGATTTGTCTGCGAGCCAGATGCAGCCATCAAAAGAGCCACATCTGACTTGCGAGGCATAGGTTCCCGACCCCTAATCGAATACTTTCTGAGCACTTACTGTCAGCCAACCAGTCCCACCAAAGTGACTAGTGAAAACCATTTGGCTGTTGTACCTTGGCATGTAGTTGGGTAAACTCTAGCAAGGGAGCCTTTCTCCTCAGGTGTTACCAGGACCATTTTCTAAACCATGGGCTCTTTGTTGATGTTAGGGTTCTCTCTACCACTCTTCCTTGGATACTTTCTTGATCCAGCAGTGCTAAGTAGGTCTCCTTGGAGCTCACAACTGACCCTGTCTTTAACATAGTTCAGCTGGCCTGAGGAATTACTGAACTAGCTGAACTAGCCTAGTTGTGATAGGCAAGGTGGCCATGCAACTCCTTGCTTACTTGATTGAGCAGCAACAATTTCTTATTGGTGATCTACTTTAGAAATGAGAAACTCCAGAATATAGCACCACCATGCTCTGCTGTGGTCATAACCAAAATCTTGGGGAAGTCCTGCACTTGGAACTGTTAGGGGCAAAGACTCTCTGTCATCCTCAGTGTGTGTCATGGATAGACAGTCCTGGGTCTGGGCATCTATTTCATTGTATTGAGTTGGAGAGACAGCATTACTGAGTGGGTGATTAATTTATTTTAGCTTACAGCCATGAATTCCACAAGTGGACTTTTGTAATATAAGAAATGTGCAACTCCTTTAAATTATGTCTTGTTCTCATCATTCATTTGGATGAAGAGAGAAGGCACTTAATTAGTATTCATTTGTATTAAAGACTTTTGGTTTGGTTAACTTCCAAAGCTTATCTTTTCACCCCTCTTCAGTAGAGAATTTTAAATGTATTTTTTCTGGCCATTCTGGAAGAAATGTTTTCTAACATTGAACAAAATAATTGAGTAATTTTTTAGAGTGGCTAATTAATTTAGGCATCTGGACTACCACAGTGTTCCTATTTCACAGCATTAATTACTATGGCTTTTATTTATTTATTTATTACTTTTTTTTAGCGTGAAAGAGGCAGACTGACAGGAAGAGAGATGGGAGGCATCAACTCATAGTTGTAGCACCTTAGTTATTCATTGATTGCTTTCTCATATGTGCCTTGACCAGAGTTTGGGGGGGGGCAGTTCAAGCTGAGCCAGTGATCCCTTGCTCAAGTCAGTGACCTTGAGCTTCAAGCCATTGGCCAGGTAGTCATTTCTATGATCCCATGCTCAAGCCGGTGACCCCGCATTCAAGCCGATGAGCCCATGCTCAAGCCAGCAACCTTGGAATTTTGAACCTGGGTCCTTAGCATTCCAGGCTGATGCTCTACCACACTGCACCATTGCCTGGTTGGGCTGTTTACTTGTTTGTTTGTTTTTTTAAATTTTTATTTATTTTTTATTCATTTTAGAGAGGAGAGGGAGAGAGAGAGAGAGAGAGAGAGAGAGACAGAGAGAGAAGGGGGAAGGACCTGGAAGCATCAACTCCCATATGTGCCTTGACCAGGCAAGCCCAGGGTTTCGAACCAGCGACCTCAGCATTTCCAGGTCGACACTTTATCCACTGTACCACCCCAGGTCAGGCGCTATTTACTTATTTTTAATGTTTATTGATTGTAGAGAAGAAGGGAGAGAGAGAGAGAGAGAGAGAGAGGGAAAGAGAGAGATACAGGGATATCAATCTGTTCCTATATGTGCCCTAAGGATCCTACTGGCAACCTATGCATTGGGACGAAGCTCTAACCAACTGAGTTATCCAGCCAGTGCAGTCACTATGGCTTAGATGGGTGAGCCAGTGTTAATACAAGTGGAAAGGGTAGATTGGCTGTTTTCCCTTAAAAAAGGACTTTAACAAGTAACCTTCCTAAAAGAAGTACAAATAGTCAAATGTGAAAAGCAACTAAAGATTTCAAAAGAGATAGCATTTCTTTTTAAATTGGCAGTGATTATTACTATTTTTTTCTTCTTTTCTAAGTGGGAGGAGGAGAGATTGATGGACTCCTGCTTGTACCCCAACCAGGATCCACCTGGCTACCCCTGTCTGGTGCCCAGGCTCTGCCCATCTTGGGCTATGCTTGCAACCAAGCTATTTGTAGTGCCTGAGGCAGAGGCTCCACTGAGCCATCCTCAGTGCCTGGGCTAATGCTCTAGAACCATTTGAGCCATGACTGTGGGAGGGGGAGGGGTGGAGAAGCAGATGGTTACTTCTCCTGTGTGCCCTGAGCGGAATTGAACCTGGGACATCCATACAGTGGGGCGACATTCTACCACTGGTAAAAAATCCAACAAATATAGTTTGATATTTTGGATGCTTACTGGGTGCAAGTTAAAGGTTTGTATTCTTCATTAGAAAACTTTGTTTTTGAAATAATATGTGTTTATTCTTCAATTCTAGAACTCAGAATTATTTTTTTTGTGTGTGGCAGAGACAGGGAGAGTCAGAGAGAGGGACAGACAGGAAGTGAGAGAGATGAGAAATACCAATTCTTCATTGCGGTTCCTTAGTTGTTCATTGATTGCTTTCTCTTATGTGCCTTGACCGGGGGGGGGGGGGGTCTACAGCAGACCGAGTGACCCCTTGCTCGAGCTAGCAACCTTGGGCTCAAGCTGGTGAGCCTTGCTCAAACCAGATGAGCCCGTGCTCAAGCTGGCAACCTTGGGGTCTCGAACCTGGATCCTCCACATCCCAGTCGGACGCTCTATCCACTGCGCCACCGCCTGGTCAGGCAGGAATGCATTCTGAAGTATGCCCTGTGTCTAGGGCCACACACACTTTTACATGGTAGGAATTTTAAGTATTCCTAATATGTCCTTTCTCTTGGATTCTCTGTGTGTCACCAGAGGTTGAGGATTTTAAGTTTCTTTTTTCTTTTTTTCTTTTTTTGTATTTTTCTGAAGTGAGAAGCAGGGAGGCAGAGAGACAGGCTCCTCCTGCATGCGTCTGACCATGATCCACCCAGCAAGCCCACTAGGTGGCGATGCTCCATTGCAGCTGGAGCCATAACACCTGAGGCAAGGCCATGGAGCCATCCTCAGTGCCCGGGCCAACTTTGCTCCAGTGGAGCCATGGCTGCGAGACAGGAAGAGAGAGACAGAGAGGAAGGAGAGGGGGGAAAGGGTGGAGAAGCAGATGGGCGCCTTTCCTGTGTGCCGTGACTGGTAATCGAACCCGGGACATTCACATGCCAAGCTGACACTCTACCACTGAGGCAACCAGCCAGGGTCTAACACTTTTTTCTTTTAAAGATTTTATTTATTGAGGCCCTAACTGTTTTTTTTTTGTTTGTTTGTTTGTTTGTTGTATTTTTCTGAAGTTGGGAACGGGGAGGCAGTCAGACAGACTCCCGCATGCGCCCGACTGGGATCCACCCGGCATGCACACCAGGGGGCGACACTCTGCTGCAACCAGAGCCATTCTAGCGCCTGAGGCAGAGGCCATAGAGCCATCCTCAGCGCCCGGGCCAACCCTGCTCCAATGGAGCCTTGGCTGTGGGAGGGGAAGAGAGAGACAGAGAGGAAGGAGAGGGGGAGGGGTGGAGAAGCAGATGGGCGCTTCTCCTGTGTGCCCTGGCCGGGAATCGAACCCAGGACTCCTGCATGCCAGGCTGACGCTCTACCACTGAGCAAACCGGCCAGGGCCCCTAACATTTTTTTTTTTAAGATTTTATTTATTGAGGGCCTGGCTAGAGTGTCGGCCTGGCGTGTGGATGTCCCGGGTTCTGTTGATGGCCAGGGCACACAGGAGAAGCACCCATCTGCTTCTCTACCCTTCCCCCTCTTTCTATGTCTCTCTCTCGCAGCCATGGCTACATTGGTTCAAGTGCATCGGCCCATGGCTCTGAGTATGGCTCCCTGGAGCATTCTCCTCATATGCTTAAAATAGTTCAGTTGTGAGCATAGCCCCAGATGGGCAGACCATTGGCCTCAGATGGGAGTTGCTGGGTGGATCCCATTTGTGGTGCATGTGTGAGTCTGTCTCACTTCCTCACTTGGAAATGCAGGGAGGGAAAAAAGATTTTATTTATTGAGAGAGAGAGAAGGTGTGGTGAGTGGAGGAGCAGGAAGCATTAACTTATAGTATGTAGTTGCTTCTTGTATGTCCCTTGACCTGGCAAGCCCAGGGTTTCAAATGGGATTTCAACATTCCAGGGTCAATGCTTTATTCACTGTGTCACCACAGGTCAGGCTAACACTTCTTTATTTTCTTGCCCAAACAGCCTAATTTGCCATTTATTATGACTCTGTTTCTCAGGGAAGAGTCCAGTTTCCATGTTTTAAGTGATGACTTTAGGAATTGATTTTTTCCCCATTTATTGACTTTTTTTTCAGAGACAGAGAGAGGGATAGATAGGGACAGACAGACAGGAACAGAGAGAGATGAGAAGCATCAATCTTCAGTTTTTCATTGCGACACCTTAGTGGTTCATTGATTGCTTTCTCATATGTGTCTTGACCACAGGCTACAGCAGACCGAGTAATCTCTTGCTCGAGCCAGCAACCTTGGGTCCAAGTTGGTGAGCTATGCTCAAACCAGATGAGCCTGTCTTTAAATTGGCGACCTCGGGGTCTCGAACCTGAGTCCTCCGCATCCCAGTTCGACACTATCCACTGCGCCACTGCCTGGTCCAGCAGTGGTTGATTCTTGTATATGTCCAGCTCGGGCTTGACCTTGCAACCTTGACATGTCAGATCAGCCCTCTAACCAACGAAGCTATGCATCTAGGGCCTTGATTCATTCTTAACTGGGATGACCCCACAAACTTGGCATGTTGGAATGATGCTCTAACTAACTGAGCTACTCAGCCAGGGCCCAGGAATTGATTTTTTTTTTTTTTTTTTTTTTTTTTTAACAGAGGCAGAGATAGGGACAAGACAGACAGGAACGGAGAGAGATGAGAAGCATCAATCATTAGTTTTTCGTTGCTCGTTGCGACTTCTTAGTTGTTCATTGATTGCTTTCTCATATGTGCCTTGACTGCGGGCCTTCAGCAGACCGAGTAACCCCTTGCTGGAGCCAGTGACCTTGGGTCCAAGCTGGTGAGCTTTTTTTTTTTTTTTTTTTTTTTTCTGAAGCTGGAAACGGGGAGAGACAGTCAGACAGACTCCCACATGCGCCTGACCGGGATCCACCCAGCACGCCCACCAGGGGGCGACGCTCTGTCCACCAGGGGACGATGCTCTGCCCCTCCGGGGTGTCGCTCTGCTGCTACCAGAGCCACTCTAGCGCCTGGGGCAGAGGCCACGGAGCCATCCCCAGCGACCGGGCCATCTTTGCTCCAATGGAGCCTCAGCTGCGGGAGGGGAAGAGAGAGACAGGGAGGAAGGAGAGGGGGAGGGGTGGAGAAGCAGATGGGCGCTTCTCCTGTGTGCCCTGGCCGGGAATCAAACCCAGGACTGCACGCCAGGCCGACGCTCTACCACTGAGCCAACTGGCCAGGGCTTTTTTTTTTTTTTTGCTCAAGCCAGATGAGCCAGCGCTCAAGCTGGCGACCTCGTGGGTCTCAAACCTGGGTCCTTCTGCATCCCAGTCCGACGCTTTATCCACTGCGCCACCACCTGGTCAGGCAGGAATTGATTTTTAAGCAGTTAGTTTCTTAGTTTCTGTTTTGGCTCCTTGGGTTTTTCTTCTCCCAGTTAAGCTGTTTTTTTGGCAGTTCTAAACAAGATTGATATCAGCAATCAGTATAACATTGTTTTTCTTTCACATTGTACATTCTAGATGTGAAGAGAATGAATTTATGAGCCTAGTGTAGATAGATGCCAAGTTCTCCCCATCTCTTCCTGGAATAGCTGCTGGGACCTATGAAAAAGGAGAGCTTGCTACATAGGTTGAAAAGATTGCAACAAAACCTTGAACCTTATGCTGCTATGTAAATGAGATAGCAACAGACCATTTTGGGAGAAGGAACAAAAAGTGTCCACATGTTACTGTCTTAGGTTCAATATGAGAGCATGTCCTGAGTGGCTTGTTCTATCATGGCCTTCTGTTCCTTCTCTGCTGCGAGTGGCAGTGACTGACATCTGTCTTCCCAGGGAGTGTTTTACTACAAAATAGGATTTGTTTACTATGAGGAGAAAGAATTATTTTTTCTGATTAAGTAGTGACTAAATGGTTTTGTTTTTTAGAGAGTCAGAGAAAGGGATAGATAGGGACAGGCAGGAATGGAGAGAGATGAGAAGCATCAATCATCAGTTTTTCATTGCAACACAGTTGTTCATTGATTGCTTTCTCATATGTGCCTTGAGCGCGGGCCTTCAGCAGACCGAGGAACCCCTTGCTCGATAACAGCAACCTGGGGTCCAAGCTGGTGAGCTTTTTGCTCGAGCCAGATGAGCCCGCGCTCAAGCTGGAGACCTCGGGGTCTCAAACCTGGGTCCTCCACATCCCAGTTTGACATTCTGTCCCAGGGGTCCCCAAACTTTTTACACGGGGCCAGTTCACTGTCCCTCAGACGTTGGAGGGCCGGACTATAAAAAAAACTATGAACAAATCCCTATGCACACTGCACATATCTTATTTTAAAGTAAAAAAACAAAACGGGAACAAATACAATATTTAAAATAAAGAACAAGTAAATTTAAATCAATAAACTGACTAGTATTTCAGTGGGAACTATGCTCCTCTCACTGACCACCAATGAAAGAGGTGCCCCTTCCAGAAGTGTGGTGGGGGCCGCATGCGTCCTGCGGGCTGTAGTTTGGGGACCCCTGCTCTATCCACTGCACCACCGCCTGGTCAGGCTAAATGTATGTTTTCATCACCAGTGTAATACATCTTTAATAATATCCTGCTCTATTTTTTTTTTCCAGGGGTGAGCCCTTCCAGACTCCGAATAGGAGATCAAGAATTTGATTCATTGCCTGCTTTACTGGAATTCTACAAAATACACTATTTGGACACTACAACGTTGATAGAACCAGTTTCCAGATCCAGGCAGGGTAGTGGAGTGATTCTCAGGCAGGAGGAGGCAGAATATGTGCGAGCCCTCTTTGACTTTAATGGGAATGATGAAGAAGATCTTCCCTTTAAGAAAGGAGACATCCTGAGAATCCGGGATAAGCCTGAAGAGCAGTGGTGGAATGCAGAGGACAGCGAAGGCAAGAGGGGGATGATTCCAGTCCCTTACGTGGAGAAGTATAGACCTGCCTCCGCCTCAGTATCGGCTGTGATTGGAGGTAACCAGGAGGGTTCCCACCCACAGCCACTGGGTGGGCCGGAGCCTGGGCCCTATGCCCAACCCAGCGTCAACACTCCGCTCCCTAACCTCCAGAATGGGCCCATTTATGCCAGGGTAATCCAGAAGCGAGTCCCTAATGCCTACGACAAGACAGCCTTGGCTTTGGAGGTACATAATGTGCAAAATATAGAAAGAAGAGATCTGCTACAGGGTCTCCCTTTCAGACCTCTTAGAGCTTTGTAGGAATGCTGAGTTCAAGCACCAGCATTGTGATGTTGTAGATGTTGAACCATTAAGTACTGATTTTGGTATTTAATGTTTGATTTTCTCTTTATAGAAAACTTTTTGGAATGAGTAAGCTTAAAACTGTATAACTGAATGTTCTGATTGATCTATTAAGCATAGTTTGATTACTTTAATAATACCACCTGAATTCACAGAAATTAACCTATAGTATTTTTTCTCATCTATATTCTAATTTATTTCTTTTCTTTCTATCATTGTCTGAAATAAGGTGGGTTCACAAAGATTCGAGCATTATAAGTAGTTCTATCAAAGCACTTAAATGGGATTTTCCCACAGAAACTTACTTTTTTACTTTCTGGGCATGGGGTTCCTTACTGTACTGTTGATTGATTGTGTTCAAGTAAGAATTCAGGAGGAAGGAATGCCTGACCAGGCAGTGGCACAGTGGATAGAGCATCAACCTATCAACCTGGGATGCTGAGGACCCAGGTTTGAAACCCTGAGGTCACTGGCTTGAGCATGAGCTCATCTGGTTTAAATGCGGGCTCACCAACCTGATCACGGGCTCGCTGGCTTCAGCGTGGGATCATAGACATGACCCCATCGTCACTGGCTTTAGACAGAGGTTACTGACTTGAGCAAGGGGTCACTGGCTTGACTGGAGCCCCCTGGTCAAGGCACATATGAGAAAGCAATCAATGAACAACTAAGGTGCTGCAAGTATGAGTTGATGCTTCTCATTTCTTATCTCCCACCCCCCCCCCCCGTCGTTAAAAAAACAACAAACAAATTCAGGAGGAAAAGTGAAATATAGTGCAAATATGAAGAGACACACTCCCAAAAGTAGCAATTCAAGGAGCCGCAGGTTTATTTGGTCTTTGTTGTATAATGCATTTAGCAGCCAAGAAGCCAATACCTCCTGAGGAATAAGTTAATTGCCTTTATCTTCGGTAAAACATCTTCTCTGGCAAACCATTGCATTGTGTTTATTCCTTTATTCCTCTCTTTAGACACTCATAACTTTGTCTCTTCCCTCCCTTTGCCTTCCTCTCTCCCAACCTCCCCTCTCCCTTTCTGAATTATGGAGAGCTAGTGCTTCAGCATAAAAGCTGTACAGAAGAGGCATGCTATTACATCTTTCAGAGTCTGCTGATACTATAACTTGAATGTAAGCAAGTAGCTTTCATAAGCACAGGCTGAAGATATGCAAGCACAGATTAGCTGAGAAGGGGCAAAGTATATTCTTATAAACTGAAATCTCTAAATTTTGTTTTCTTTGGTCATATTTGTACATTGAAAAGTAAGAGCTGCCCTCTAAGTAGAAGTGTTGTTAGTGCATAGAATACGCTAGAATTTATGTGAACCAGTCTCTGTTTTTCTTTTCTGGATGCAAAGGAGGGTTAGTTGAGTTATACAGATTTGAGTGGAAACTGTGTTTTTGAACTGTATTCTTTGAGACCTGAAAGTATCATGTCCCTGCTTTGAGGAGAAATAAAATGTATGTTGTTGAGGCTTCACAACTTTTTCCCACTTAGGGTTTGGAAGTTTAAAAAAACACAAGTTTCTTTCGATCCTGACTCTCTCTCCTTCCCTCTCTCTCTCTCTCTCTCTCTCTTTTTCTCTGTTCCCCTTCATCCTCTCTCTCACTAAAATCAATAAATCTGGTGTGAATGAATTAACATTAAAAAAAAAAGTTTCTAGCATTATGCTTTTATTTAAATTTAGATGATGGTACAATAAATTAAAATTAATAAAAAATTTTTAAAAATTTAGCCTGGCCTGACCTGTGGTGGCGCAGTGGATAAAGCGTCGACCTGGAAATGCTGAGGTCGCCGGTTCGAAACCCTGGGCTTGCCTGGTCAAGGCACATATGGGAGTTGATGCTTCCAGCTCCTCCCCCACTTCTCTCTCTCCGTCTCTCCTCTCTCTCTCTCTCTCTCTCTCTCTCTCTCTCTCTCTGTGTCTCTCCCTCTCCACTCTAAAATGAATAAATTAAAAAAAAAAAAAATTTTAGCCTGACCAGGCAGTGGCGCAGTGGATAGAGCGTCAAACTGGGATGCGGAAGACCCAGGTTCAAGACCCCGAGGTCGCCAACTTGAGTGTGGGCTCATCTGGTTTGAGCAAAATTTCACCAGCTTGGACCCAAGGTCGTTGGCTCCAGCAAGGGGTTACTTGGTCTGCTGAAGGCCCACGGTCAAGGCACATATGAGAAAGCAATCAATGAACAACTAAGGTGTCTCAATGCTCAACGAAAAACTAATGATTGATGCTTCTCATCTCCCCGTTCCTGTCTGTCTGTTCCTGTCTATCCCTCACTCTGACTCTCTTTCTGTCTCTGTAAAAAAATAAAAAAAATTAAACAAAAATTAAAAAAGCTTTTAAAAAAAATTTAAATGATGGCAACATTTAACACTGTACTGTGCACATGATAGATGTGACTTGACATTTATTGCAGACCTTGTTAGCATTGGGCTGGAGTGTGAAAATAGCATTCATAGAACAAGCCAGCTAACACCAGGAGAGAATAGATGGCACTTTAAATTTGCTTCCCATCTGCATTTTTCTTTTCTTTATTTTTTTTGATTTTGTGAGAGGAGGCGAGGCAGAGACAGACTCCTGCATGTGACCTCACCAGGATTCACCCAGCAAGCTCACTAGGGGGTGATGCTCTGCCCATCTGGGGCCCTTGCTCAGTTGCAACCAGAGCCATTTTTTAGCGCCTGAGGCAGACGCCAGGGAGCCATCCTCAGCGCCCTGGCTAACTCACTCCAATTGAGCCAGGGCTGCAGGAGGGCGGGACAGAGAGAGAGAAGTGAAGTGGGAGGGGTGGGCAAGCAGATGGGCGCTTCTTCTGTGTGCTCTGACCGGATATTGAACCCAGGACATCCACACCATCCACACGCTGGACCGACACTCTACCATTGAGCCAACCGGCAGGACCTGTGTTTCCTTTCTGAATTGTTTTTAAAGATGCCTGCTTCGATTAGAGGCTTTAGTGCTTAGAAGTGGTTGAGCTTCTTTCCCTGCTGTGAAACAAAAATTCTGTGAAATAAAGACTTAAGTAGAAAACTAGTTTATGATTTCAGTAAGTTTTCTTTTTAAGATTTTATTTATTCATTTTAGAGAAGGGAGAGAGAGCCAGAAGGGAGAGCTCGAAGTATCAACTCCTATATGTGCCTTGATAGGTAAGCCCAGGGTTTCGAACCTGCAACCTCAGCGTTCCAGGTCGACGCCTTATCCACTGCACCACCACAGGTCAGGCAGTTGGATATTGGTTTTGAGCCACATTTGTTGATTCCTGAAGATGGCTCCTTTCAAGTCAGAACAAATTCCCCGAAGTATAGTTTTAAGACATCACATATAATTAAAAACATTGTTAATTTACCATCATAGACTTCTATAGCTGGAAAGGACGTCTTAGTTATTCATTATATGAAAAAGACTGTTTAGACAGATTTAATGGATTGTTCAAATTAGTTGGAAGATGAACTCAGATCTACCTTAGTGCCTTTTCTGCCGTACCCAAATTCAGTCTGTGATTGCTTTATAAGCGTGCTGCTGCCCTCCTCGGTGCAGGTTTTATGTGGGTTCACTGATGGCATATCCTCAGTTGCACTATCTGTGCAGGGAGGCACAGTTCTCCTTTCCCATTTCTGGATTTTTTTTTTCCTTACATTGATTTTAGTGAGAGAGGAGGGGAAGGAGAGGCACAGAGACAAGAACATCAATCTGTTCCTACATATGTCCTGACCGGGGATCAAACTGACAACCTCTTTGCTTCAGGATGATGCTCTAACCCAGTGGTCCCCAACCTTTTTTGGGCCACGAACCGGTTTAATGTCAGAAAATATTTTCTCGGACCAGCCTTTAGGGTGGTACGGATAAATGTATCATGTGACTGAGACAAGCGTCAAGAGCGAGTCTTAGACGGATGTAACAGAGGGAATCTGGTCATTTTTTAAAAATAAAACATCGTTCAAACTTAAATATAAATAAAACGGAAATAATGTAAGTTATTTATTCTTTCTCTGTGGACCGGTACCAAATGGCCCATGGACCGTTACTGGTCCGTGGACTGGGGGTTGGGAACCAGTGCTCTAACCAACTGAGCTATGCAGCCAGGGCTCCCATTTCTGGTTTTTCATAGGAGCTATGCCTCATCCCTATAGAGAGGAGACTGAAAGATAAGATTAGGAGACTCTGGCTTTCTAACCTTTGGATTCTGATTAAAAAAAGACAATAACATTTATTGATGTATTTGACCCCCTATAAATCCAGATTTGTGGACCAGCCAGGTAAGGTTTTTTTATTAATTAATTAAAAATATTTATTTAAAGGCCCTGGCCGGTTGGCTCAGCAGTAGAGCGTCGGCCTGGCGTGCTGGGGACCCAGGTTCGATTCCCGGCCAGGGCACATAGGAGAAGCGCCCATTTGCTTCTCCACCCCCCCACCCCCTCCTTCCTCTCTGTCTCTCTCTTCCCCTCCCGCAGCCAAGGCTCCATTGGAGCAAAGATGGCCCGGGCGCTGGGGATGGCTCCTTGGCCTCTGCCCCAGGCGCTAGAGTGGCTCTGGTCGCGGCAAAACGACGCCCCGGAGGGGCAGAGCATCGCCCCCTGGTGGGCAGAGCGTGGCCCCTGGTGGGCGTGCTGGGTGGATCCCGGTTGGGCGCATGCAGGAGTCTGTCTGACTGTCTCTCCCCGTTTCCAGCTTCAGAAAAGTACAAAAAAAAAAAAAAGAAAAGAAAAATATTTATTTACATCACATTTATTGATTTTAGAGAGAGAGGGAAGGAGACAGAGAGAAAAAAGAGAGTCAGGAACAGTGATCTGTTCCTATATATGTGCCTTGACTGGGAATTGAACCAGTAACTTCTGTTCACGGGCCGAAACTTAACAACTGAGTTATGTGGCCAGGCTGGGCAACCAGGTACCTTTAAGTGGAATTTTACACTTCACTTGAATTTTTCAATTAATTAGAATTATTGCATTTTATGCATGTATTCTGAAGGGTTTGTTTTTTTCTTTTTTAAAAAAGTTGTGGTTGATAAAACAATAGAATCATTATATTTTAGAATTGGGCAGGACCCTAGAGATACCATATTAGACCAGCAGTCTTCAGACTTCTCAATGCCATGAATTCCTAGGACGTGGCTGGGGAGAGGGGAAAGCTGCGGATGCAGTGCTCTGGGTTCCCTTTCCTTCTTAACCCTTTGAGTCGTCAGTAGTTTTCATGCTCGCTGACCCCTGGGAGTGAGGGGTTTTTTTTTTTTTTGTTTTTTTCCAAAAAATAAAATTAGTTCTAGTTACAGTTTTATTAACTTAAAATCATGTTTGTTTGATAACCAATTTATGGCAACAATAAGAACATATATTTGCCTTTTTTTAATGTTGCCTCACACATGTGTGATCGTACTCTGGATGGTCAGGAAGCATGACGACGTGCATGAATGTTTGTACTATTTAAAGGGTTAACCAAAGTAACTCTGGTCTGTTTGTTTGTTTATTTTGATTTTACATAGAGAGGAATGGGGAGGAAGAGAGAGGAAGAGAGAAACACTGATTTGTTTTTGCACTTACTATGCATTCATTAGTTGACTCCTGTGTGTGTGTCCTGACTGGAGATTGAACCTGTAGCCCTGGCATATCCGGGTGATGTTTCAGCCAAACTGAACCACCTGGCCAGGGCCAGTAACTCCGTTTTATTTATTTATTTATTTATTTTATTTTACAGAGACAGAGAGTCAGAGAGAGGGATAGATAGGGACAGACAGACAGGAACAGAGAGAGATGAGAAGCATCAATCATTAGTTTTTCATTGCGACACCTTAGTTGTTCATTGATTGCTTTCTCATATGTTCCTTGACCGTGGGCCTTCAGCAGACTGAGTAACCCCTTGCTTGAGCCATCAACCTTAGCTCCAAGCTGGTGAGCTTTTTGCTCAAACCAGATGAGCCCACGCTCAAGCTGACAATCTTGGGGTCTCGAACCTGGGTCCTTTGCATCCCAGTCCGACGCTCTATCCACTGCGCCACCGCCTGGTCAGGCATTGTTTTATTTTATTTTATTTATTTATTTATTTATTTTATTTATTCATTTTTTTAGAGAGGAGAGGGAGAGACAGAGAGAGAGGAGAGTCAGAGAGAGAAGGGGGGAGGAGCTGGAAGCATCAACTCCCATATGTGCCTTGACCAGGCAAGCCCAGGGTTTCGGACCGATGACCTCAGCATTTTCAGGTTGACACTTTATCCACTGCGCCACCACAGGTCAGGCTGTTTTATTTTTTTAAGATGTTTTATTTATAGATTTTAGAGCAGCGGTTCTCAACCTGTGGGTCGCGACCCCGGCGGGGGTCAAACGAGCAAAACACAGGGGTCACCTAAAGCCATCGGAAAATACATATTTATGGTTTTAGGCGACCCCTGTGTTTTGGTCATTCGACCCCCGCCGGGGTCGCGACCCACAGGTTGAGAACAGTTGTTTTAGAGAGAGAAGAAAGGAAAGAACAAGAAACATCCACTCGTAGTTGCGTATGTGCCTTGACCAGGCAAGCCAAGGGTTTCAAACCAGCAACCTCAGCATTCCAGGTTGATGCTCTATCCACTGTGCCAGTAACTCTGTTTTTAACTGTGTTATAGATTAGGGTCTAAGATTTTTTTTTTTTAAGAAAGGGTTTTTGTTTGACAAAACAAAACTATGTATGAAATAAAAAAAACTGCTCACCCTGGCCGGGTAGCTCACTTAGAGTTGTCCTAATACACTAAGGTTGTGGGTTCAATCTACAGTCAAGGCATATGCAAGAATTAACCAGTGGGCCCTGGCTGGTTGGCTCAGCGTGTGGAAGTTCCAGATTTGATTCCCAGCCATGGCACATGGGAGAGATGACCATCTGCTTCTCCCTGCTCCGCCTCCACCTTCTCTCTGTTCCCCTCCCTCAGCCATGGCTCGATTGATTTGAGCACCTTGGTCCCTGCACTGAGGATGACTCCGAGGAGTCTCTGCCTCAGGCACTAAAAATATAGCTCAGTTGCAAGCAGCCCATGGTGGGCAGAGCATCAGCCCCAGATGGGGGTTGCTGGTTGGATCCCAGCTGGGGCACATGTGGGAATCTTGTCTCTGTATCTCCTCTAGTCTCACTTAAAAAAAAAATAAAAAAAGCCTGACCTGTGGTGGCGCAGTGGGATAAAGCATAGATTTGGAACACTGAGGTCGCTGGTTCAAAACCCCAGGCTTGCCTGGCCAAGACACATATGGGAGTTGATGCTTCCTGCTCCTCCCTTTCTCTTTCTCTCTCCCTCTTTCCCTCTCTCTCCTCTCTGAAAATTGAATAAAGTCTTTAAAAAAAAAAAAAAAAGAATCAACCAGTGAATGCATAAATAAAGGGCACAACAAATTGCTTTCTCTCTCTCTCTCTCTTCCTCTCTCTAAAGTCAATTAAAAAAAATAAAAGGTGTCCAGGAACCACCTGCACTCACCTTTAAAATGGAAGTTTCCTGTGTGGTGTATTTGCTTTGACCAGAGTCCCCACTGGAATATAAATTACTAGATATTTCCTCTTTTCCCATCTACTAGATTTCTCTAGTAGGGATGAAGGCACTGGAAAGAAGGGGTTCATTCGGGTTAACAACCAAAGTGGGGGCATTCCTCTGCATATTCTAGTTCTTTGGATTAGTTACTCATATTCTAGGGGAATATAACTGAACAGACAGATACTATCTGTTCTATCCTAGAGCTCCTGATTAAGAATTAAGACAGATTTTTTTTTTTTTAATTAAGACAGATTTATTTATTTTTTATTTTTTTAAGACTGATTTTAAACATGCGGAAATCCTGAGTATTTTAGAGAAGTAGTACTGGAAAGAAAACACTAGAATAGTGTATAGGCATCTTTCATTTTTTTATCATAGATTTTTGTTACATGGCTCCTTGGAAGCTAGAATAGTGATGAATTTTATCTTGTAAGTTGTAGTGTTAAAGTTTATTTTATACCTCTGTAGACTGTCCAAAACAATCTTTAAATACACTAATTATCTATTCTCTGATTCAACTTGGCATTTTGCCTTTGATAGGTAATACTTCAGAGTAACCAAGGAGCTTCTCTAGTGTTCCAGGCTTGCACCTGCTCTTCAGGATACAGATAGGGAAGTTGTAAAGTGTTTTGAGTTCCTGATTATATGTAGCAATGATTATATCAACTCCACATCTCCCCACATGGAACCCTAAGAAACATAAGTTGGTAAGACTAATTTTTTATTATTTTTTATTTTTCCGAAATTGGAAACAGGGAGGCAGTCAGACTCCCACATGCACCCAACCAGGATCCACCCGGCATGCCACCAGGGGGCGATGCTCTGCCCATCTGGGGCATTGCTCTCACAACCAGAGCCATTCTAGCGCCTGAGGCAGAAGCCATAGAACCATCCTCAGTACCCGGGCCAACTTTGCTCCAATGGAGCCTTGGCTGTGGGAGGGGAAGAGAGAGACAGAGAGGAAGGAGAAGGGGAGGGGTGGAGAAGCAGATGGGCGCTTCTTCTGTGTGCCCTGGCCGGGAATCGATCCCAGGACTCCTGCACGCCAGGCCGACGCTCTACCACTGAGCAAACCGGCCAGGGCCAGTTGGTAAGACTTCTTGACCTGTGTATGGAAAATAGGACTGAAGATCCCATTTCCCCCTTTATTAACAGAAGAAAAAAAAGAAACTGGAAGGTAAAAGAACATGAGCGGCGTGTCTTTGCTGTGTCCAGTTTGTCTTTTTCTGGTATTGTAGATATATGTATTGTTCATTGAGACAGGTGTCTACTGTCCCTTTTCCTTCTGTCCTGTTTGGATAACTTCATTTCAAATCATAGACTCTCAATGGGAAGAGATTTTGGAAACAACCAATCCAGCCTCAGACATTGAAGGCAGGCCCTCTGGTATCTGCATAGGTGATTTTTAAACACATGTTTGAATATTTACACTTTTGTGGAACTCAGTATCAACCACAACAGTGCAGTCCAGAGGTCCCAAACTTCTTTGGTGTATAGTACCCATTGTGTCTCAGTACTATTTCACTTGCCCCAAGCCAAAAGAAATATCTAACAGTTACATTTATTAAGTAGGTATGTTCAAACAACTTAAATATTTATATCCTAATAATTAGTACCTATTTTGAAAATATAATAAACAGAATTGAAATAAAACAGTATTTTAATTTTACCTTAAATAACTGCAGTTACTGCCTGACCAGGCGGTGGCACAGTGGATAGAGCGTCGGACTGGGACGCAGAGGACCCAGGTTTGAAACCCCGAGGTCACCAGCTTGAGTCCAAGGTCATGGCTTGAGCAAGGGGTCACTCAGTCTGCTGTAGCCCCACAGTCAAGGTACATATGAGAAACCAGTCAATGAACAACTGAGTAGCTGCAAGGAAGAATTGATGCCTTTCATCTCTCTCCATTTCTGTCTGTCTGTTCCTCTCTCTGTCTGTCTCCATCACACACAAAAAAACTGCAGTTACTTAACTAATGAGATGTGTACACCTATTAGACACTGAACAATTTCTTAAACTTGGGATCATATTGAGCACTACCTCCCTCATTTCCTTTTTTTTAGAGAGAGAAGAGGGGAGGTAGTGAGATAGAGTCCTGCAAGCACCCTGACCTGGATCCACCCCAGCAACCCCATCTGGGGCCGATGCTCCCAACTGAGTTATTTTAGTGCCGGAAGCTGGTGCGGGACCAACTGAGCTATCCTCAGCGCCCAGGGCTTACGCTCGAACCACTGGCTGCAGGAAGAAAAGAGAGAGAGAAGGGGGAGGAGAGTTGGAGAAGAGAAGCAGATGGTTGCTTCTTCTGTGTGCCCTGACCAGGAATTGAACCCAGGATGCCATATGCTGGGCCAATGTTCTCTATTCACTGAGCCAGGCAGCCAGCACCCTCATTTCTTGTTCCACATTTATTTTCATAAAGTACTTGTTTTTTTATCATAGTAACTGCCAAAACCTAGCTTCGCAAAGATAAGGCATTGTTGAAAGGAATGTAGTATGATCTAATAAATCAACTGTCTTCAGCTAAGTAGTTCACCTGGCATAACAGATATTTGGTATTGCCATATTTCTGTCAAAAATTTAAAATATTTCTTGTCACCCCTCTGAGTTTGGTACAGTGCCTCTGACACTGTACAATCTGGGACCCTCAGATCTAGTTCATTGCATTAGTTCTTTATGTCTAGCTAAAATGTACTGATTATATGTAATTATCTCCCTGCTTCTCACCAAGAGGATAGGAAACTTGGTTTTAGGTATTATCAGTTGTTGAGCTAGAGATCTTTTCTGACTTGAACTAGAACCAGGGTAAGACTTCTATTTTCAAGGATTTGGTGCGCAGCTTTTTCTTTTCTCCTGGTTAACTTAACAGTTAAATCTGAAAGACCAACTTTCTACCAATACCACCCATTTCAGTCCATCTCTGAGGCAAGTGAATCATGAAAGCTGAATTGTTTTCACTTGTTTCCATTGGTATGCTAGACTGTAGATGGGCCCTAAATATTACTTATTCCTTAGACCAGAGATCTGCAAGTTCTTCAGCAAAGGCCCACATAGTCTTTGTCACAACACTTCATCTTTGCTATTGTAGCAAGAAAGCCGCCTTAGCCTGACCAGGCAGTGGTGCAGTGGATAGAGCGTCGGACTGGGATGCTGAGGACCCAGGTTCAAGACCCCGAGGTTGCCAACTTGAGCGCGGGCTCATCTGACTTGAGCAAAATAAAAAATGCTCACCAGCCTGACCTGTGGTGGCGCAGTGGGATAAAGCGTCGACCTGGAACGCTGAGGTTGCCTGTTCAATACCCTGGGCTTGCCTGGTCAAGGCACATATGGGAGTTGATGCTTCCTGCTCCTCCCCTTTCTCTCTCTCTCTCTCTCCTCTCTGAAAATTGAATAAATAAAATCTTAAAAAAAAAAAATGCTCACCAGCTTAGACTCAAGGTCGCTGGCTCAAGCAAGGGGTTACTCGGTCCGCTGAAGGCGCGCGGTCAAGGCACATATGAGAAAGCAATCAATGAACAACTAAGGTGTCAAAATGAAAAACTGATGATTGATGCTTCTCATCTCTCTCTGTTCCTGTCTGTCCCTATCTACCCCTCTCTTTGACTCTCTCTCTCTGTCCCTGTATAAGAAAAAGTAAAAAAAAAAAGAAAGAAAAGCCGCCATAGACAAAACAAATGAGCTTTCTGTGTTCCAGTAAAACTATTTACAAAAACAGGCAGCAAGCTGGATTTTGCTCATGGGCCATAGTTTTATGATACCTTCGGTTGTAGTTTCCTTAACTTTTTTTTCTCCTTCAGCCAAATCTTTCAATATTTATCAAGTGTATACTTTAGTGTGTTTGAAAATGTTTGATGACAAGGCCCTTGTATTCCACTCCTGTAGTTGCTTTTCCCTGGCTTTATATAGATTTGTGTGTGTTTCCTGCCCTGAGACCAATGGAATCCTGCAGCAAGCCTGGATCAAAAGAACGCTAGCAATTGTTGATGGTTTTCCTGTTAGATAGAGACAGAAACTAGAAAAGCAGTTACCTTAGGTTACACCAGCAAAGGAGGCCAAAGTTCCCTGATGTCTCCTGTTGAGCGAATACCAATAATTAATGCCATTTAGGTTCGTTTCTTTCTCATTATCACTGGAACTCATTAGTGAAGATAAACTGGGTAATCTTTTGCTCCTGGACCAATTGTAGATTTGACTGTAGCTGTACCAAATGGTGATTTGCCTTGGGCATTACACAGAGCTCAGGAAGAAACCACTCTGCATCAGGGTCCCTGGTAGTGAAGAAACAAGTACCCACATTTAGTCCTCTTTGCAGATCACAGCAGCATTTACTTGCAGACTTGCTTCTAAGGATGTGGTGCAGTATTAGGGGGCTGAGGAACTGATTAGTTAAACACTAAAACAGTACCTCAGTGGTGAAAGAATTATCAGTCTCATTTACAAGGTATGAGGTCTACCTCATAAAAAGTTTAGCCCTGGCCGGTTGGCTCAGTGGTAGACCATCGGCCTGGTGTGCAGGAGTCCTGGGTTCGATTCCCAGCCAGGGCACACAGGAGAAGCACCCATCTGCTTTTCCTCCCCTCCCCCTCTCCTTCCTCTCTGTCTCTCTCTTCCCTTTCACAGCCGAGGCTCCATTGGAGCAAGGTTGGCCCGGGTGCTGGGAATGGCTCTGTGGCCTCTGCCTCGGGCGCTAGAATGGCTCTGGTTGCAGCAGAGCAACGCCCCAGATGGGCAGAGCATCGCCCCCTGGTGGGCATGCTGGGTGGATCCTGGTCGGGCGCATGCGGGAGTCTGTTTGACTGCCTCCCCATTTCCAGCTTCGGAAAAATACGGAAAAAGAAAAAAAAGTTTAGTTGCCATGTGGTGATTCAGGTCTTTTTTTTTTTCTTCAAGATGGTGTTTGCAGATTTTATATTTTTATTTATTGATTTTTACACATTGATACATTGTTTCACTTATTTATGTATTTATGCATTCATTGGTTGATTCCTGTTTGTGACCTGACCAGGGATCGAACCCACAACCTTGGTGTTCTGGGATGATGCTCTAACCAACTGAGCTACTGGGCAGGGCTGTAAAGTCTTTCCTGTACATTGATATGGATATTAGGATTTCCCCCCATCTATAATTTGAATTTTGAAACCAGTAATGTTAGAACTGAGGTTATTGGCACTTACTGTTGAGCATTACTTTTTGTCTTAAAAATTGTAACATGGCCCTGGCCGGTTGGCTCAGTGATAGAGTGTCGGCCTGGCGTGCAGAAGTCCCGGGTTCGATTCCCGGCCAGGGCACACAGGAGAAGTGCCCATCTGCTTCTCCACCCCTCCCCCCCTCCTTCCTCTCTGTCTCTCTCTTCCCCTCCCGCAGCCGAGGCTCCATTGGAGCAAAGATGGCCTGGGTGCTGGGGATGGCTCCTTGGCCTCTGCCCCAGGCGCTGGAATGGCTCTGGTCACAACAGAGCAACGTCCCGGAGGGGCAGAGCATCGCCCCTGGTGGGTGTGCCAGGTGGATCCTGGTCGGTCACATGCGGGAGTCTGTCTGATTGTCTCTCCCCGTTTCCAGCTTCAGAAAAATACAAAAAAAAAAAAAATTGTAACACATCTGGGGCAAGTATTCGATTTTGCTTTCTTTGACTTTTATGTAGTACACCAAGCTTCACACTCTTAGGCATCCCCCTCATCCTCCTTAGTCTGGCCTTCAGGAATTCTGCTTTAGTGAGTTATTGCCCAACAGGTGGAGGAACATGCATTCAGAAATGTGTCATGTTTCTGACTTGGAGAAAGAACTGCAGTTAATACAGCACCATTTTCTTTCTTTTTTCTAAATGTCTTTAATTCATTTTTTAGAGAGCAGATAGAAAGAGAAGGGGGGGAGGAGCAAGAAGCATATATGCCTTCACCAGGCAAACCCATGGTTTTGAACCAGCGACCTCAGCATTCCAGGTCAACGCTTTTATCCACTGCACCACCACAGGTCAGAATATATAGTACCATTTCTTAGACGGATCTGTGCTCTCCTACACTTCCCAACCCTAATTCCCCAGGGTTGACAACCACCCTTTCTTCTGAACTGTTGAAGCACTACGGCCTCATGTGGTCTCTAAGGATAGTCATGTTGCCTTTGAGGATTGTCTACTTGACCCCAGAAGTCTCCATGTTGTTTGACTATTTCAGGAGGAAGACCCCCACAGGGTACAAAGGGTTATTTAATTTATTTTATTTTATTTTTTGTATTTTTCTGAAGCTGGAAATGGGGAGGCAGTCAGACAGACTCCCGCATGCGCCCGACCGGGATCCACCCAGCACGCCCACCAGGGGGCGATGCTCTGCCCATGGCGGGGGAGCGTCCGCTCTGCCACAACCAGAGCCACTCTAGTGCGTGGGACAGAGGCCACGGAGCCATCCCCAGCGCCCGGGCCATCCTTTGCTCCTACGGAGCCTCAGCTGTGGGAGGGTTAGAGAGAGACAGAGAAGAAGGAGAGGGGGAGGGGTGGAGAAGCAGATGGGCGCTTCTCCTGTGTGCCCTAGCAGGAAATCAAACCCGGGACTTCCGCACGCCAGGCCGACGCTCTACCACTGAGCCAACCGGCCAGGGCGGGTTATATAATTTTAATAAAGTCTTCCTCGACATATTTGTACTTCAAAGCCACTTTGAGCAGGTTAATTAGCCCAGTTGAGTGCTAACAACTTTGTTATTTTTTTATTCTTTTTTTTTTAAGACTTTATTGACTTTTAGAGAAGAGACAGAGAGAAAGGAGAAGTAAAGAAGCGGGAAGCATCAACTCATTGTAGTTGTTTCTCGTGTGTGCCTTGACTGAGCAAGCCCTGGGTTTCGAAAAGGCAACCTCAGCATTCTAGGTCGATGCTTTATCCAGTGCACCACCACAGGTCAGGCTGTGTTTTTTTTTTATCCATTTAAAGCTCAGAATGGGCCTGACCAGGTGGTGGTGCAGTAGATAGAACATTGGCCTGGGACACTCAGGACCTGGGTTCGAAACCCCAAGGTTGCCAGCATGAACACGGGCTCATCCGGCTTGAGCGTGAGCTCACCAGCTTAAGCGTGGGTCGCTGCGTTGAGTGTTAGATCATAGACATTAACCGATGGTTGCTGGATTGAGCCCAAAGGACACTGGCTTTAGATCAAGGTTGCTGGCTTGAGCAAGGAGTCACTGGCTCAGCTGGAGCCCCCCAGTTAAGGAACATATGAGAAAGCAATCAATGAACAGCTAAGGTGCTGCAACAAAGACTTGATGCTTCTCATCTCTCTCCCTTTTTGCCTGTCTGTCCCCCACCCCCTCTCTCTCCCTCGCTAAAAAAAAAAAAAAAAGAATGGTTTCAGTAATGGCATAGATTTTCTTTCACCCCTTGATGTTTGGGCTTCTCTGCCAAGAGCCTAAAAAGATTTTGGATTCCAGAATATGGTGATTTTTCTGAGCCAGCCTCTGTAGGGCAAAATCAGATGGCTCTAATGTCCAAAGGTCTAATTTGCACATAACCCCCCACCCCCAGTATACTGCCTTGGCCCTGGCCAGTTGCTCAATTGGCTAGAGTGTTGTCCTGAAATGCCCAATGTAGCAGGTTTGATACCTGGTCAGAGTACACATGGAAAATGAGCAATGAATGCATAACTAAGTGGAATAACAAATGAATGCTTCTCTTTCCCTTCAGCTTTCTCTCCTTCAGTCTCTCTGAAATCAATAAAAATTAAAAATATATATATACTGTCTGACCAGGTGGTGGCACAGTGGATAGAGAGTTGGACTGGGACATGGAGGGCCCAGATTTGAACCCCCGAGGTTGTCAGTTTGAGCGCAGGCTCACCAGCTTGAGCTCAGGGTCACTGGCTTGAGCGTGAGTATCATGGACATGACCCCAATGGTCGCTGGCTTGAACCCAAAGGTCACTGGCTTGAGCAAGGGGTCAGTCGGTCTGCTGGAGCCCTCTGGTCAAGGCATATATGAGAAAGCAATCAATGAACAATTAAGGTGCCACAATGAAGAATTGATGCTTCTTATCTCTCTCCCTTCCTGTCTGTCTGTCCCTCTCTCTGTCTCTGTCACAATATATATATAGAGGAACCCCTACTATTTCTCCTTTTGAACTCTGAAGGAAGAAAGGTCTGAGGGTCAGATCAGCAGGTCTTGCCCTGCTTGTGGAGAGCTGGTTGGTTCTGTGATACTGACAGCAAGGGGCTAGACTGGTCCATAGTTCAATCTGCCTTTTACTTAGAGCTCTGTGGGATATGATTTGTGATGGCACTTTGAATTCTTATAAATAAAGATAATATTCAGAGAAAAGAGAGATGTTAATACCTAGATTTTCGTATCAAGTAGAGTGTGGGGCTTAAGGATGTATCATGAGGAACCTAAAAAAACTGGATAAACTATATAACAAACATCCTTGCCTTACCAGGCGTTGGCACTTGTGGATAGAGCATCAGACGGGGATGCGAAGGACCCAGGTTCTAAACCCCGAGGTTACCAGCTTGAGCACGGGCTCATCTGATTTGAACAAGGCTCACCAGCTTGAGTCCAAGGTCACTGGCTTGAGCAAGGGGTCACTTGCTCTGCTATAGCTCCCTGGTCAAGGCACATATGAGGAAGCAATCAGTGAACAACTAAGGTGCTGCAAAGAAGAATTGATGCTTCTCATCTCTCCCTTCCTGTCTGTCTATCCCTCTTTCTGTCTTTCTCTGTCTCTGTCACAAAACAAAATCAAAATCCTTTTCTTGACACTTTTTATTTAAATATATTTTTTTAAATGTGTATTGTATTGTCCTTAGAGTGGAAGGGAAAGACGGAAAGAGACAGCATCTACCTGCTCTTGTATGTTTTCTGACTGGGGATCGAACCAACAACCTCTGCGCTTTGGGACCATGCTCTAAATGAGCTATCTGGCTAGAGCACCTTTTTTTTTTGTTTGTTTGTTTGTTTGGTTTTTTTGGTGGGCCATCACCTTTAATCCTAGCTTGCACCCGGCGGGCAAGTAAAAACACACACTGGGCTCCAAAACCCACTCATTCAGTGCTCACAAAGCTACTGACTTATCCGAGTTTCCTAGAATCAAAGGTCTCTAGCTCACCACTTATTCACCTCTGTTCCCCATCTCCTTTTCTCTGCACAAACTGGCTTTTCCTTCAGCATTCCACCATCTTGGCTGCCTCTCCTGGCCTCCTCCACATGGCCTTTCTCTGCTCTGCTCTCTAATGCTAATCTCAGGAACCAAGAGAGCAAGCTCCCGTTCTGCCCCCATTTTATAGTGTAGAAATCAAAATCTTTAATCCAATATACAAAATAGGGAGGTCTTTAACACAAAGTCACTTATCAGAGACATGATGGGATTGCACCACCCCACATCAAAAAGGCTTAGTCCTAAAACCAAGCCCTAGGCTACAAGGATCCTGCCTGCCCACAGCCCGCCCCCAACACACATTAATATCACCTGGGCGACAGGCTTCCATGTGGGCAGTGCCATCTTTAACAAAGTGAGCATAATATATTTTATCTGCCCAACAATCCACCCCTATGCTCACTTTACTACCCACAATTTACATCACTGGCATCCCTGTGCAAGGAAATTAGGCACATTACACAAATTACAACAACATGGCAAATCATACAATTTCAACAATTACAAGGTACATTTCACCAATATCTGAGCACTTTGCCAAAAGCGCAAAATGTCCTCAGCCTTCTTTCTAGCCATGGGAAAAACTTCCCGGGGCAGGGGTGTGCTTCCAGCAAAGCCACCTCCCACCCCCATCAGGGTATTTCACATTGTCCAAAATCCGTAAGTCCTTCTAACAAAGGAGCCAGGGCCTACTTCGGTCGTAGTCCGGGAAATCAGTCCATGCACATGGGGCGTCAGCCACCCCCCCCCCCCCATCCCTGCCGTCCTGGCAGGTCTTACACTGTCGAGGCTCTGCTCCCGGCTCCCCTCTCGCTCCTGGCACTGACTCCAGGCAGTCACATGATGCCGGTGCCGCTTGCTCTCTAGAGCACCTTTTATTTAGATTTGAAGTCATTTGGTAAAATGTACTGAATATAAGTATACACCTCACAGTTTATATGCACACCGAGTAACCCCTTGCTTGAGCCAGAGACCTTGGGTCCAAGCCAGTGAGCTTTTTGCTCAAACCAGATGAGCCTGCACTCAAGCTGGCAACCTCGAGGTCTCGAACCTGGGGCCTCAGCATCCCAGTCTGACACTCTATCCACTGCACCACCACCTGGTCAGGCTGACCTTGTGGTTTTGAACCTGGTTGACATTCTATCCTCTCCACCACAGCCTGGTCAGGCCCTTGCATGTGTTTTTAATATCAGTAAAGTGATGGATTCAGATATGACACCTGTTAGGGTGTCATCAAACAGCTTCTTAAAAGAAAATTGGCTTCATTATCCCCATCTGGAGGGGAACTTGATATGAGTGGCCATTTAGATTTTTTTTTTTGTATTTTTCTGAAGTTGGAAATGGGAAGGCAAGTCAGACAGACTCCTGCATGCGCCCGACCAGGATCCACCTGGCACGCCCACCAGGGGGCAGTGCTCTACCCATCTGGGGCGTCGCTCTGTTGCAACCAGAGCCCTTCTAGCGCCTGAGGCAGAGGCCACAGAGCCATCCTCAGCACCCGGGCCAACTTTGCTCCTATTGGAGCCTTGGCTGCAGGAGGGGAAGAGAGAGACAGAGAGGAAGGAGAGGGGGAGGGTTGGAGAAGCAGATGGGTGCTTCTCCTGTGTACTCTGGCCGCGAATCGAACCTGGGACTTCTGCACTCCAGGCCGACGCTCTACCACTGAGCCAAACGGCCAGGGCAGATTTTTGACATAAGCATATACATCCCCTTAAATGTTTTCTTAAGTGGGGGATTTATATTGTTCTGAGTCCAGCCACCAGTATAGCATTTAGTATGACATGAGTGTTTTGAGAGCTAGTACAAATAGATATTAAAAACTGGAGAAATGGTCCTGGCTGGTTTGCTCAGTGGTAGAACATTGGCTCAGTGTGTGGATGTCCCAGGTTCAATTCCTGGTCAGCGCACACAGAAGCGCCCATCTTCTGCACCCCTTTTCCCCTTTCTCTTTTTCTCTCCCTTTCTCTCTTCCCTTACTGCAGCCATGGCTTGATGGGTTGACAGAATTGGCCCCTGGTGCTGAGGATGGCCTCCCTGCAGGCGCTAAAAATAGCTCTGTTGCCGAGCACTGGAGCAAGGCCCAGATGGGCAGAACATTGCCCTTAGTGGACTTGCTGGGTGGATCCCAGTCCAGGAACATGTGGGAGTCTGTCTCTCTGCCTCCCCTCCTCTTACTTAACTTAAAAATAAATGGGGGGAAAAAGTGCTGCAGTTGATAAAATTGACTTTAATTGCCTGACCTGTAGTGGCGCAGTGGATAAAGCGTCTTATCTGGAACACTGAGGTCACCGGTTTGAAACCCTGGGCTTGCCTGGTCAAGGCATATATGGGAATTGATGCTTCCTGCATTTCCCCACCTTCTCTCTCTCTCTGTCTCCTTCTCCCTTCTCTAAAATTAATAAATAAAATCTTTAAAAATAAAAAATAATTGACTTTAATATATAGCAAGGGGCTAGCAGCACAGGAGCACTGATTTTAGTAACTTACATGTGTGTGGGTATGTGAAGGGTGGGGAGTCAAGGGTAGCTGACATGTTAGATGTTAGGAAAATTCATTAATAGTCAAATGTTAAGGAGCTGATGCTGTGCATAGCTTCTTACAACACTGCAAGAGTTTTAAAGATGGGAACAAGTAAGATTAAGTTTGAACATTAGAATTGGGGATAAAGGAAGAAATCTTTCAGATTGATTTTACTATCAAGGAAATTTTCACTTGATATCCTGGTCTTCTTCTCCCCAAAGACTGTTTGAAAATCTTGACTTGTCATAGTTGGCCTGTTCAGATGTCAGGGACTTTGATTTGGAAGATTGCTGGGAGTAAACAGAACCCAGGAGTTGGCAGCTGATAGGGGATCAGATCTGTTTACCAGGAGGGCATGCAGTGTCAGTCTCAGTCCTTTCTTTCCTTACACCATCAGCCTTAATCTTTACAATATCGGCAGACTGAGCTCTTGCTTTTTCTCACTTTTTTATCTTATTCCTTGTTTCTTTGACATTTTCTGGTTTCCATTTCTTTTTCTCAGCATCTTTTTTTTTTTTTTAATTCATTTTAGAGAGACAGCAGGAGAGAGAGAGAGAGAGAAGGGGGAGGAGCAGGAACCATCAACTCCCATATGTGCCTTGACCGGGCAAGCCCAGGGTTTCGAACCCGTGACCTCAGCATTTCCAGGTTAACGCTTTATCCACTGCGCCACCACAGGCCTTTCTCAGCATCTTATGAGAGGTCAGGGCACACATGAGAAGTGACCACCTCCCTTTCGAGACCCCGAGGTCGCCAGCTTGAGCACGGGCTCATCAGGTTTGAGCAAAAGCTCACCAGCTTGGAACCAAGGTTGCTGGCTCAAGCAAAGGGTTACTTGGTCTGCTGAAGGCCCGCGGTCAAGGCACATATGAGAAAGCAATCAACGAACAACTAAGGTGCTGCAATGAAGAATTGATGTTTCTCATTTCTCTCCCTTCCTGTCTGTCTCTCTGTCTCTGTCACAAAATCAATCAATTAATTTAAAAAAAAAGTGACCACCTGCTTTTCTCTCCCTTCTTCTTTATCTCTTCCCTCCTTGCAGCCAGTGGCTCAATTGGTTTGAGTGTTAGCCCCAGGCGCTGAGGATAGCTTGGTTAATTCAAGCATAGGCCCCAAACAGGGTTGCCAAGTGGATCCCATTTAGGGCACATGCAGAAGTCTGTCTCTCTACCTCCCCTCCTCTCACTTAAAAATAATAATAATATTGTTAATTTATATAAAATACCCTTTGCAGCCTCACCTGTGGTGGTGCAGTGGGTAAAGTGTTCACCTGGAACATAGAGGTTGCTGGTTTGAAAACCTAGGTATGCCTGGTCAAGGTACATTTGGAAGGTGATGCTTCCTGCTCCTTACCTCTTTCTCTCTCTCTTTCTGCCTCTCTCTCACCCCCCCTCCCCCTCTCTCTAAAATATAAATGAAGAAAAAACCCCTCTATAGGCCCTGGCTAGTTAGCTCAGTTGGTTAGAGCATTGTCCTGAAATGACAAGGCTGTGGGTTCAATCCCTGGTCAGGGTACATACAGGAAGAGCTTAATAAATCCTGGTTACTGATGGCTAAGGATGGCTCCATGGCCTCCCACCTCAGGTGCTAAGATAGCGTGATTGTCAAGCAAAAGAGCAGCAGACCAGATGGGCAGAACATCACTCATTAGGGGGCTTGCCGGGTGGATCCCAGTTGGGGCACATGCGGGAGTCTGTATCTCTGCCTCCTACCTCTCACGTAATAAAAAAAAGTAATTCCTAGTTATTTTTTTTTTTTAATTTTTTTTTTTTACAGAGACACAGAGAGAGAGAGAGAGAGAGAGAGGGATAGACAGGGACAGAGAGGAACAAAGAGATGAGAAGCATCAATTATTAGTTTTTTATTGTACATTGTGACATCTTAGTTGTTCATTGATTGCTTTCTCATATGTGCCTTGACCAGGGGCCTTCAGCAGACCGAGTAACCCCTTGCTGGAGCCTGCAACCTTGGATCAAACCAGATGAGCCCATGCTCAAGCTGGCGACCTGGGGGTCTCAAACCTGGGTCCTCAGCATCCCAGTCCGACACTCTATCCACTGCACCACCACCTAGTCAGGCTAATTCCTGGTTATTTTTATTTTTATTTTTTAATTTCACTTATTTATTTTCTACAGAGACAGGGAGTGAGTCAGAGAGAGGGATAGACAGGGACAGACAGACAGGAACGGAGAGTGATGAGAAGCATCAATCATTAGTTTTCCATTGCATGTTGCAACACCTTAGTTGTTCATTGATTGCTTTCTCATATGTGCCTTCATCGCGGGCCTTCAGCAGACCGAGAAACCCCTTGCTGGAGCCAGCAACCTTGGGTTCAAGCTGGTGGGCTTTTGCTCAAACCAGATGAGCCCGTGCTCAAACTGGCGACCTCGAGGTCTTGAACCCTGGGTCCTCTGCATCCCAGTCTGACACTATCCACTGCGCGACCGCCTGGTCAGGCTAATTCCTGGTTATTAATAAAAGAAACCACTTGTATACTCAGACTCAGATGTTGATCATTAAAAGATAATTCTAAATGCCCTAGCTGGATAGCTCGGTTGGTTAAAACATTGTTCCAAAACTCAGAGGTTCACCGTTCAATCTTGGATCAGAGCACATACAGAAACAGATCAATGTTCCTGTCTTTCTCTTTCTCTCCCCTTCCTCTCTCTAAAATCAATATATAAAAAAATAAAAATGATAGTTATAAGTTCTTTAGTCCAGTGATATATTTTGCATTATTTTTAAATATTAAACAAGATATTAAACAACCCATTCATCGGGCTGAACTTTTTTTATTAAAAAAAAATTTTTTTTTATCTTCTTTGTTCATTTTTATTTTTTTAAGTTACTTTACAGAGAAAGAGAGCCTGACCTGTGGTGGCGCAGTGGATAAAGCGTCAACCTGGAAATGCTGAGGTCGCCGGTTCAAAACCCTGGGCTTGCCTGGTCAAGGCACATATGGGAGTTGATGCTTCCAGCTCCTCCCCCCTTCTCTCTCTCTGTCTCTCTCTCTCTCCTCTCTAAAAATGAATAAAATAAAAAAAAATTATAAAAAAAAAAACAGAGAAAGAGAAACATTGATTTGTTGTTCCACTTATATTTATTTATTTATTTAGTTTAAGATTTTATTTATTGATTTTAGAGGATAGAGAAAGGCAGGGGTAGGGTAGCAGGAAGCATCAACTCATAGTAGTATTTGCTTCTCATATGTGCCTTGACCAGGCAAGCCGGGGTTTTGAACTGGCAACTTCAGCATTCCAGGTCGATGCTTTATCCATCCATTGTGCCACCACAGGTCAGGCTTTATATTTATTTTTTAATTTATTGATTTTAGAGAGAGGGGAAGCCAGAGAAAGAGACAGGATGTCAATCTGTTCGTGTATGTGCCCAGACTGGGGATCAGAACTGCAACCTTGCTATATCAGGACAACCTCTAACTAGCTGAACTAACCAGCCAGGGCTTTTGTTCATTTTTATTTTTTTCTGTTGACCTTGTCTTAGTTTTATAGCAAAATAGAGGTATTCAGACAATTCTTTTTTTTTTTTTTTTTTACAAAGACAGAGAGTCAGGGAGAGGGATAGATAGGGACAGACCAGACAGACAGGAACAGAGAGAGATGAAAAGCATCAATCATCAGTTTTTTATTGCGACACCTTAGTTGTTCATTGATTGCTTTCTCATATGTGCCTTGACTGCGGGCCTTCAGCAGACCAAGTAACCCCTTGCTCAAGCCAGCAACCTTGGGTCCAAGCTGGTGAGCTTTGCTCAAACCAGGTAAGCCCGCGCTCAAGCTGGTGACCTCGGAGTCTCGAACCTGGGTTCTCCGCATTTCAGTCCGGCGTTCTATCCACTGTGCCACCACCTGGTGAGGCGGTATTCAGACAATTCTTGATTGTCAAAACTTTATATTTGATGTTGCACCAAGAAGCTCTTTTATGACAGAAGCAAAAACATAATGTATATTAGTGAAAAGGTACCAAGTGGCATTGAGGGAGCAACAGTCTGTTGTTGGTACATGGTGGAGTGGGGGTGAGGGGCTGATGGGCGGTAACTTGCAAAGTAGAGGTTGCTAAAGAAGGTAGGGGCTTTGCAGGCAGCAAGGGAATTTTGAATTTTGACCTGTATCTGCCCAAATGGGGACAGCCTTGCCTTACGAAGATGTGAAGACTTCATTTTCTGGGACCAACTAAAGTATGTTTTCGGTGATTGTCTTCTGCTCTACGAGTAGTAACAGGCCAGAATATGTGTACTAGAGTGGGCTGAGTGATTGTGCTCCTGCTGTATTGGGGTGGGGGTGGGGTAGTACACAGGCTTCTTTCCCTAGGCCAGAGCCTGTGGGGCAGGCAAGAAGCTAAATGTAGTGGGTACAAAGAAAAGGAATAATTAGTTCACTCTAGGTGGGCTTGCTGATCAAAAGACATTTGCGATTTCCAAAAGTATCATTTTCTAGGATCCTTTCTATTTTCTGTATTTTGTGTTTCTTTCTGCACTGCTAAAATCACTTCTTTGTGCCTGCATTAACTACAAATAATGAGTCTGGTGGCTGGGGCTTGGGAGGCAGCAAATAGCTGTGTCTGTAATGTCAGTCCTAGAGCAATCATGTGGGCAGGGTATGCCTAATCAGAGAATGGAGTTTTTTAGCTTTCATTCATAACTGGAAATAAAGTGCTCTCCTTATTCTCCTCCTGCAGGTCGGTGAGCTGGTAAAGGTTACGAAGATTAATGTCAGTGGTCAGTGGGAAGGGGAGTGTAATGGCAAACGAGGTCACTTCCCATTCACACATGTCCGTCTGCTGGATCAACAGAATCCTGATGAGGACTTCAGCTGAGTATAGCTCAACAAACAGTTTTGCTGACAGATGGGAACAATCTTTTTTTTTCTTTTCATTTGCCATCTATACAATTTTCTTACAGATGTCAAAACAGTCTAGTTTATATAAGCATCCTGTTACCTGTGATCATTTTAAGACTGAACTACTACATCCCTAGTCCCATTTACCACGTTCAGGGTACAAAACTGTAGGGCTTGTGTGTTAACTTTGGAATTCAATTTTAGGCGGTAGTCACCATGCCTGATGCATCAGGAGGATAGGTATCTTGCCTCCTTTCTCTCAGGCAGTGCAAGTCAACCTGTGGAAAACCGATGGACTGGAGAGAATTGTTGCACACTGCTTACCCTGATTTATCCAACGACTTTGTTTTCATTCGGAAATCATGCTACCAAATGGCAATAGACTGTTACCTTTCACCCCTATAAAGTAATCATGTACCATGTGAATAGTACCCAGTGGGACTGCTTTTTAATTCATAGAACATGACCATTGTATGACTCATTCTGACGGTTCAAATCCTGAGATTTCTTAGGACACTACTAGAAGCATTTGTCTTCCTTTCTAGTCAATGCTTCATACTTTTTCTTGGGATTCTTTGAGCCCTTGTCATCCTTTTCCACAGATAGTTTAGTTCTCAAGAGAAGTGTTTATTTTCATTCCAGATGACAAGCAGGATGTGTAGAGCACTTTATTCAGTGCATAGCTTTAAGCCAGTATTGGATTCACTGAGTGGACAGCCAAACTCTCAGCTCTCTGCCTTCCCTCAAGGGGTCTTAGTAGGTTCACACTGCTACCACAGCTAAACAGACTCCTGGCTAATGGGTTCAGCAGGAACATTTCTCCTGAGTGCCAGTATCCTATTAGGGGGTTCTTTGGAATCCTTAGCTTCTACTTGGAGTGGAAGGACCAATCACTTAGAGTATTCCATAGAAGGTTGTGGGGCCAAATTCTGCCCTTTGCTTTATGTGCAACTTGTATAGTTCAAGTTCAATTAAAATTAAATGAGTTTGGGAATAGGGTTAGCACTTTGAAAATGTTTGAACTAATCATGAATTACTTAAGTATTATTCATTTCACATGGCCAGAATAGTGCTTGAAGTACATTACCTTAAAAACTGCCTTCATTTTTGGCTCTTTTCCTTTATGGTCAAGTTTAGTTCACAAATCCTTTTTAAGTATGGAATGGTTTATATGGGGTCAGGTGCTCCAAAGAATAGACTTCTGAGACCAAAAATGATGTAGGCTTTATAGATTACAATATGAAACTTTCACAGCTAGTTTCTAGTCTGGAAAGGCACTAACTGCTCTATGGTGTGGTATGACCAATAGAAACACCCTTTTATTTTGCTTAGGGCTTCATTTTAGAAAAGAAATGTATCTTTCTAAGTCTTTTGCATAGGTAATGATTAATTTGCATTCTTTGATGTACACCAAATCATGGTATCCTAGTGATTAGCACAATGCCTGGCACAGTTGGTGTGCAGATGTTTGTGTGAGTGAGTGAGAGACATGCAAAGGCTCATTACATGGCACAGGGAAGCTAGCTGGCAGGATTACATACATAACCACAAGTAAATTAATGAGTTGATGCTAATTTAATCTATTTTTACCTCACACTAAGGTAATGCTTGGTAATGACATTAATACTCGACTTTTTAAATGTTAGCACAGTGCTATGCACAGAGTGGGTGCTCAATGTTGAATGAACAAATTTGCAATACTAGATTTAATTCCATCTGACTACTCAAATTTTCAGTTATAGAGCATAGATACTGTAAAATTCAAATACACATTAAATCTTATTTTCCTGAAAGTATGACATCTAAAATATTTGTAGAAAAACCTTGTCACAACTTATCTGAATATTTGTATTTTCTTTTGCCTTTGACATTATATTAGCTTGTAATGTCTCTCTTCATTTTATATCAGTGGGACATACAACTCTACCCAAATCATAAAAATTTCTCAATGAGGGGTGTTGGAAGCCATTATATGAACTGTTGGTTTGGATTTGGCTGGATGTGGTAGTTGTTGGACCTTAAGAAATCAAAAAGGACTTCTTAAAGTATCTTCTAAAAACAAATGCTAGAATCCTACTCAAATGCGTATGTACATTGTCACAGAACAAAGTAAACTGAAATTGGCTGCTATATTTTATATAATCATTTCTGCAAAGGCCCAATTTTTGGATACTAATATTTGACATGGTTAATTCTTATTAATTTGTTGGAATTGTTTATTGTTAATAATGCAAATAGATAATTTTTAATTATCCTTAAGTAACATTTCACTATTAATGGTTTGAAATGAGTGATAAGCAAACCAATTTGAAATAAAATATGAACATGTGCCATTGTATTATAACACTATACACTTTCTTGACAGTTAAATTTTGAAAAAAAATGTTTTTTTGTAGCATGTATTGTATATGTTTATAGTATATGTAGTAAATAAAAATATGGCCAAATGTTTGGCTTGGTGATCTTTTGAAGAAAGTAATCTTTGGTTATTTTTCACAAAAGAGCTAAATCTTTTATGCTTAGGGAATAAGAGGTATGTGTACTTAGCCTACAAACAATCATATAATAAGAAACAACTATACACACTCCGTCGATACTCATTAAAGCTGGGAATTGATCATTGGTGGTTTTAAAGGGTATTGAGAAGTCATGAAATACTGATTTGAGGGGAATGTAAGAGGAATGACTACATAGTGGTTGGAAATCTGGAATGATGTGGACAGAAAACATCAAACTTGTCCAGAAATGGGTATATGTGTATATAAAGAAAATAAGGATGTAGTAGGGGGCTTTGCTTTGTAAAGTAAAAGAAGTTTGAATGTTGTCCAATAGGTTTTTAGAATGTTACTTTAGGTATTCAGATATCTTTTTTAACTAGCACATTTTCAGGGTAGATAATTACAGACACATACATAGTGTGTGAATATATAAATATATACCTGAAATTGATATAATACTCTATAGTTTTGTGTTGTATGGGTGCTGAAGTTTTAAAATGAAACGGACAGCCTCACTGGTGGTGGCACAGTCGATAGAGCATTGTCCTGGGACTCTAAGGTCCCAGGTTCGAAACCCCAAGGTCGCTGGATTGAGCACACACTCTCTATCTTGAGCATGGGGTTGTCAACATGATCCTGTGGTTGCTGGCTGAGCCCAAAGGTCTCTGGCTTGAAGCCCATGGTGGCTGGTTTGAGCAACGGTTCACTGGCTTGGCTGGAACCACCCGGTCAAGGCACATATGAGAAGCAATCAATGACCAACAAAAGTGCTGCAACTACAAGTTGATGCTTCTCATGTCTCTCCCTTCTGTCTCTTTCTCTCCCACTAAAAAAATAAAAATTAAAATAAAAGGAAAAGGACAGCCTACCTGTGGTGGCTCAGTGGATAAAGCATCAACCTGGAATGCTGAGGTCTCTGGTTCAAAACCCTGGGCTTCCCTGATTAAGGCACATACAAGAAGCAACGAGGTGATGCTGCCTGCTCCTTCTGCAACCCTTTCTCCCTCTTTCCCGTTCTCTCCCCCACCCTTTAAAAACAATCAATAAATAAAATCTATTTTTAAAAAGCCCTAGCTGGGCCCTGGCCAGTTGGCTCAGCGGTAGAGCGTCGGCCTAGCGTGCGGAGGACCCGGGTTCGATTCCCAGCCAGGGCACACAGGAGAAGCGCCCATTTGCTTCTCCACCCCTCCGCCGCACTTTCCTCTCTGTCTCTCTCTTCCCCTCCCGCAGCCAAGGCTCCATGGGAGCAAAGGTGGCCCGGGCGCTGGGGATGGCTCTGTGGCCTCTGCCCCAGGCGCTAGAGTGGCTCTGGTCGCAATATGGCGACGCCCAGGATGGGCAGAGCATCGCCCCCTGGTGGGCAGAGCGTCGCCCCATGGTGGGCGTGCCGGGTGGATCCCGGTGGGGCGCATGCGGGAGTCTGTCTGACTGTCTCCCCATTTCCAGCTTCAGAAAAATGAAAAAAAAAAAAAAAAAAAAAAAGCCCTGGCTGTATAGTTTGGTTGGTTAGAGCATTGTTTCAAAGTGCAGAGGTTGCTGGTTTGATCCCTGATCAGGGCACATACAGGAATATATATTCCTGTCTGTCTCTCCCTACCTCTCTCTAAAATCCATTAAATAAATATTTTTCTTTTTAAAGAAAGAAAAGGACAGTCTGTGCGAGTACTTATACCATGTACTACCTTGGATCCAAAGCACCTAGTTACTGCTGTAGACCGTGGCAACGCAGTTAAATAAAGGAACCTACTCCAAAGGGAGTCACCTTTGGCATACATAAGTCTAACTGCAATGTGATTTAAGAATGTTTGGGCCCTGGCCGGTTGGCTCAGTGGTAGAGCGTTGCCTGGCGTGCGGAAGTCCTGGGTTCGATTCCCGGCCAGGGCACACAGAGGGAGCACCCATCTGCCTCCACCCCTCCCCCTCTCCTTTCTGTCTCTCTCTTCCCTCCCGCAGCCAAGGCTCCATTGGAGCAGAAGATGGCCCGGGCGCTGGGGATGGCTCCATGGCCTCTGCCTCAGGCACTAGAATGGCTCTGGTCACAACAGAGCAACGCCCCGGATGGGCAGAGCATCGCCCTCTGGTGGGTGTGCCGGGTGGATCCCGGTCGGGTGCATGCAGGAGTCTGTCTGACTGCCTCCCCGTTTCCAACTTTGGAAAAATGCAAAAAAAAAAAAAAAAAGAAAAAGTTTGAATTTTTTCTCAAAAAAACCCTGCCAAAATCTTGTATTTAAAAAAGATGTGCCTGACCAGGTGGTGGCACAGTGAATGGGGCATTGGCCTGGGACACTCAGGACCCAGGTTCAAAACCCCAAGGTCGCCAGCTTGAGCTTGGTTGGGCTCACCGGTTTTAGTGCGGAGTCACTAGCTTGAGTGTGGATCATAGACATGATCCCATGGTCTCTGGCTTGAGCCCCAAGGTCGCTGGCTTGAGCAAGGGGTACTCGCTCTGCTGCAGCCCTCCAGTGAAGGCACATATGAGAAAGCAGTCAGTAAAAAACTAGTTCCCCTACGATGACTTGATGCTTCTCATCTCCCTAGCTGTCTCTGTCTGTCTCTCTTAAAGAAAAGAGAAAAATGTTGAGTGTTGGGTTCCTTTAGAAAGCCTGGAGTGCTCATAACAGCTCTTATCTTTTGTAACCCTGATCTTCAGATTAAGGTCTGTTCCTTTTGCAGATATGAAGAGAGAAGAGCCTCCTCCAAGAAAATGTGAAAATAGTTCTAAGTTTGGTAGGAGGAGGGTAAGAGTTTGTTGCTCTGCTGCTACACATATCCTAAAGAAAAATGGGGAAATAAGGTGGGCAAAGAAGAACGAGTCATCAAGAAGTGAAGTTCAGCCTGACCTGTGGGTACAATGGGTTGAGTGTCAGCCCAAGATGCTGAGGTCCCAGGTTTGAAACTGTGAGGTAGCCAGCTTGAGTGTGGGACTGCAGGCTTGAGCATGGGCTCATCAACATGACCCCATGGTCACTGGCTTGAAACCCAAGGTCGCTGAAGGCCAAGGTTGCTGGCCTGAGCAAGGGGTCACTGGCTTGTCTGGATCCCCCAGTCAAGGCACATATGAGGAGCAATTAACCGACACATGGCTCTAAAGTGCCATAACTACAGGTTGATGCTTCTCATCTCCCTGTCTCTTTCTCTCACTAAAAAATAAAAGTGAAGTTCAACCAATGTATAGAGCATTGACTCGGGACACGGGACACTGAAGTCCTAGGTTCAAAACCCCAAGTAGCTGGTTTGAGCAAGGGGTCACTGGCTTGCCCCCCCCCCCCACCCGTAAAGGCATGGAGGAAAAGCAATCAGTGAATAACTAAAGTGACACAGCTATGAGTTGATGCTTCTCATCTCTCTCAAAAAAATATAATAAAAGTGAGGTTCAGGCCCTGGTTGGTTGGCCCAGCAGTAGCGTGTCGGCCTGGTGTGTGGAAGTCCCAGGTTTGATTACAAGCTAGGGCACACACAAGTGCCTGTCTGCTTCTCCACCCTTCCCCCTCTCCTTCCTCTATCTCTTCCCCTCTCGCAGCCAAGGCTCCATTGGAGCAAGGTTGGCCTGGGCGCTTAAGGATGGCTCCGTGGCCTCTGCCTGAGGCGCTAGAATGGCTCATTGCAGCAGAGCCAAGCCCCAGAGGGGCTGAGCTTCGCCCCCTGGTGGGCATGCTCGGTGGATCCTGGTCAGGCGCATGCGAAGTCTGTCTGCCAGCCTCTCCCCCTCCCCCACCCACCCCTGCTTTTCACTTAGGAAAAATACAAAAAAAAATGAGGTTCAAAAATAGCAGTCTTGCCCTGGTCAATAGCTTGGTTCATTAGAGCAGAGGTCCCCAACCTTTTTGGGGCCACAGACCGATTTAATGTCAGAAAATACCTTCACAGACTGGCCTTTAGGGTGGGATGGATAAATGCACAAAATAAAATTACGGGACTGGCGTAAAAAATACGGTATTTTAAAATATAACTGTCAAACTTACGAGACAAACGTCAAGAGTGAGTCTTAGATGTAACAGAGGGAATCTGGTCATTTTAAAAAAATAAAACATCAGGCCTGACCTGTGGTGGTGCAGTGGATAAAGCATCGACCTGGAACACTGAGGTTGCCGGTTCGAAACCCTGGGCTTGCCTGGTCAAGGCACATATGGGAGTTGATGCTTTCTGCTGCTCCCCCTTTTCTCTCTCTCTCTCTCTCTCTCTCGCTCTCTCTCCCCCCTCTTTCTAAAAAATCAATAAATAAAATATTTTAAAAAGAAAAGGCTATACCATAAAAAATAAAATAAAACATCGTTCAGACTTAAATATAAATAAAACGAAAATAATGTAAGTTATTTATTCTTTCTCTGTGGACCAGTACCAAATGGCCCACGGACTGGTACCGGTCCGCGGCCCGGGGGTTGGGGACCACTGAATTAGAGCATAATCTTGATATGCAGAAGTTGCAGGGCACATACAGGAATCCTCCGTCAGGGCACATACAGGAACAGATCTGTGTTTCTGTCTCCATCTCACCCTGCCTCTCTAAAATCAGTCAGTAAAAATTAAACAACACAACCAGCAGTCTTTGAGGATCCTCTAGGAATGCAGAAGTAAATGAGCTGCTTGGCTTGCTTTGGTCAAGGGGATGCCTCCAATATTTCTGTGGTTGGCCTGTTTTGTTTAGATTTTAGACCTGTGTTGAATTCTAGCAAAGTGGGCACTCAAATATTACTGAATAAATGTTCAAAGGTAAACTGGCTTAGGCAGAACTTACTGTCTTCTCACTTCAAATGAGGGAAATTATGGACATTTTAGCTATTTTAGCTTTCTGGGAGTGGGAGGGAGTGATTAGACTTGTAGAGGTTGACTGGTTCAAAGTCTCCCTCTGTTCCCTTTAGACCTTCATGGAGTTTCTAGCCTCATTTTCTTTTTTTTTTCTTTTTCTTTTTTTTTTTTGTGACAGAGAGAGGGACAGATAGACAAAAACAGGAAGGGAGAGAGATGAGAAGCATCAACACTTTGTTGCAGTTACTTAGTTGTTCATTGATTTCTCATATGTGCCTTGACCGCGGGGCTACAGCAGACCAAGTGACCCCCTGCTCGAGCCAGCGACCTTGGGCTCAAGCTGGTAAGCCTTGCTCAAACCAGATGATCCCATGCTCAAGCTGGCGACCTCGGGGTTTTGAACCTGGGTCCTCCACGACCCAGTTTGATGCTCTATCCACTGTGCCACCGCCTGGTCAGGCTTCTTTCTGTAAAAAAAATAAAATAAAATAAAATAAATAAAGATTATTAATTTTTTTTTTTTTTTTGTATTTTTCCGAAGCTGGAAACGGGGAGAGACAGTCAAGACAGACTCCCGCATGCGCCCGACCGGGGATCCACCCGGTACGCCCACCAGGGGGCGACGGCTCTGCCCCTCCGGGGAGTCGCTCTGTTGCGACCAGAGCCACTCTAGCGCCTGGGGCAGAGGCCAAGGAGCCATCCCCAGCACGTGGGCCATCTTTGCTCCAATGGAGCCTTGGCTGCGGGAGGGGAAGAGAGAGACAGAGAGGAAGGAGGGGGGGAGGGGTGGAGAAGCAGATGGGCGCTTCTCCTGTGTGCCCTGGCCGGGAATCGAACCCGGGACCCCTTGCACGCCAGGCCAAGGCTCTACCACTGAGCCAACCGGCCAGGGCCTAAAGATTATTAATTTTACAAAGAGGTATGGGAAGCAAAAAGTGTCAACTCATACTTGCTTCACTTTAGTTAATTGATTGCTTGTTATATATGCCTTGAGTGGACAAGTCCAGGGCTTTGAACTGGCAACCCTGGCGCTTCAGGTCGACACTATCCACTGCACCAGCACAGGCCAGGGCTCTAGCCTCATTTTCTCACTGGTGGGGTGCATGGACTTCTCCAAGGCTCTCAGTACCAGCAAGGAAACTAGAAAGGAACCCTGAGGTGAGGTCACAGACAGGCTCCTCCTTTTCCCTTTATGCTGGGAAAATCAGAGTGGAAATGAAATTGGTACCATATAAGGGTATAATAACACTGCTTGTTAGATATGTCTGGGCTACCATACCATTTTGTGTAAAGCAGGAATTCAGCCTCCTATAGTCGCTGCCATTTGTACAGGTTCCTGTACTGACTCAGTGCTGCCTGTCTCTCCTAGGCTTCTACCCTGAACCTTTTTTAGGTGGGGCTCTAATGTCTTGGCTGCCTTGGCTGGTATTGCCACAGTGTTCAGAGATTACTAACAGTGGGCCTGACCAGGTGGTGGCACAGTGGATAGAGCATTGGGCTGGGACCCAGGGGACCCAGAGGACCCTGGTTCAAAACCCTGAGGTCGCTAGCTTGAAGCCCAAGGTCTCTGGCTTGAGCAAGGCATCACTGGCTCTGCTGCAGCCCCTAGTCAAGGCACAGATGAGAAAGCAATCAATGAACAAGTAAGCAGCTGCAACAAAGAATTGATGCTTTTCATCTCTCCCTTCCTGTCTGTATCTGTCCCTCTCTCTGTCTCTCTCTCACACACAAAAATTACAACAGTAGGGTGATAGCAATCTTAACCTCACTCATCATTGTGTAATTATTTGTTTTGAGAGAACATCATGAACTCAAGGATACATACTGCCACAGAAAGGAACTACACTTTCATCCATTATCACCAAGGGAGGTGTTGACTCCATATTTTGTTGGCTGTGTGGGTGCTTCAGTGATGAAAAATTTTGATCAGGTTACAGTAGTTCCAAGTCTGGAATCTCCTGTGGAATAGAACGACTGCACTTGTGAATCTTTCATTCTAGCGATAACTGGACAAAAACTGCATCCTTCACCTCCACAGGGGCCCCTGGTGGCTTTCTAGAAGTAAGTGTTCCAGAGTCACCAGACACAGCTTGGTAAGCAGATTGCATCTTTATGTGAATAACCAGTAGAAAAAGGCACCCCTTCCTGTGTGTGTACATAGCCCTGTGCCAGGCTCACAACTTGAAACATGCAGACAGGAGTGTGGTTCAGATTACATTCCCTCTTGCCACCTTTAACTAAGTGTTCCTGTTTGGTGTACAACTATACCTGGCACTTAGTAAACATTAGCTTTGATTATTCTGCTTAATGTTAAAGCTGCCAGCCCATATATAGACATCCCTCTCCTCCCACAGCCAGTTCATCACCAAGTCCTCTCAGCTCTACCTTTAAAATATTCCCTGCTCGCCTGACCTGTGGTGGCGTAGTGGATAAAGCGTCGACCTGGAAATGCTGAGATCGCCGGTTCGAAACCCTGGGCTTGCCTGGTCAAGGCACATATGGGAGTTGATGCTTCCAGCTCTTCCCCTCTTCTCTCTCTCTCTCTTTCTCTCTCCTCTCTAAAAATGAATAAAGAAAAAAAGAAAAAAAAAAGATTTTAAAATATTCCCTGCTCAACTAACCTGTGGTGGCTCAGTGGATAAAGCGTCAACCTGGAATGCTGAGGTCACCAGTTTGAAATCCTGGGTTTGCCTGGTCAAAGCACATACAGGAAGCAACTACTTATGAATTGATTCTTCCAGCTTCTCCTTCCTCTATCTTCTCTCTCTAAAAAGATATAAAATAAAATATTCTTGGCCTGTGGTGGTGCAGTGGATAAAGGTTTGACCTAGAATGCTGAGTTTGCCAGTTCAAATTCCTGGGCTTGCCTTGTCAAGGCACATACGACAATCAGTGAACAACTAAAGTGAAGCAGCTATAAGTTGATACTTCTCACTCTCCCACTCATCTCTCCTCTCTCTGTAAAAATCAATAAATAAAGATTTTTAAAAATAAATAAATAGGCCCTGGCCGGTTGGCTCAGTAGTAGAGCGTTGGCCTGGCATGCAGGAGTCCCGGGTTTGATTCCTGCCCAGGGCACACAGGAGAAGTGCCCATCTGCTTCTCTACCCCTCCCCCTCTCCTTCCTCTCTGTCTCTCTCTTCCCCTCCCTCAGCCAAGGCTCCATTGGAGCAAAGTTGGCCCGGGCACTGAGGATGGCTCCATGGCCTCTGCCTTAGGTGCTAGAATGGCTCTGGTTGCAACAGAGCAACGCCCCAGATGGCAGAGCATCGCACCCTGGTGGGCATGCCAGGTGGATCCCGGTCAGGCGCATGCGGGAGTCTGTCTGACTGCCTCCCCGTTTCCAGCTTTAGAAAATTACAAATAGCCCTGGCCGGTTGGCTCAGCGGTAGAGCATCGGCCTAGCGTGCGGAGGACCCGGGTTCAATTCCCGGCCAGGGCACACAGGAGAAGCGCCCATTTGCTTCTCCACCCCTCCGCCGCGCTTTCCTCTCTGTCTCTCTCTTCCTCTCCCGCAGCCAAGGCTCCATTGGAGCAAAGATGGCCCGGGCGCTGGGGATGGCTCTGTGGCCTCTGCCCCAGGCGCTAGAATGGCTCTGGTTGCAACATGACGACGCCCAGGATGGGCAGAGCATCGCCCCCTGGTGGGCAGAGCGTCGCCCCTGGTGGGCGTGCCGGGTGGATCCCGGTCGGGCGCATGCGGGAGTCTGTCTGACTGTCTCTCCCTGTTTCCAGCTTCAGAAAAAAGAAAATAAATAAATAAATAAATAAATAAATAAATACAAATAAATAAATAAATAAATATCCTGACCTATGGTGGCACAGTGGATGGATCATTGACCTGGAACGCTGAGGTTGCTGGTTCAAAACTGTGGGCTTGCCCTGGCCAGTTGGCTCAGTGGTAGAGCATCAGCCTCACGTGCAGGAGTCCCGGGTTTGATTCCCGGACAGGGCACCCAGGAGAAGCTCCCATCTGCTTCTCCACCCCTCCCCCTCTTCGTCCTCTCTATCTCTCTCTCCCCCCCCCCCCCCAAGCCAGGGCTCCATTGGAGCAAAGTTGGCCCGGGTGCTGAGGATGGCTCTGTGGCCTCTGCCTCAGGCGCTAGAATGGCTCTGGTTGCAACAGAGCAACGCCCCAGATGGGCAGAGCATCGCCCCCTGGTGGGCATGCCGGGTAGATCCCGGTCGGGCACATGCGGGAGTCTGTCTACCTCCCCGTTTCCAACTTCAGAAAAATACAAAAAATAAAATAAAATAAAAACCAAAACTGTGGGCTTGCCCAATCAAGGCACCTACAAGAAGCAACTACTACGAATAGATGCTTCCTGCTTTTCCCCCACCCTTCCTATCTAAAATCAGTAAATATTTTAGCCTGACCTGTGGTGGCACAGTAGATAAAGCGTCAACCTGGAAAAGCTGAGGTTGCTGGTTCAAAACCCTGGGCTTGCCTGGTCAAGGCACATATGGGAGTTGATGCTTCTGCTCCTCCCCCCTTCTCTCTCTCTCTCTCCCCTCTCTATAATGAATAAAAAAATAAATAAAAAAAAATTAAAATCAGTAAATATTTTAAAATAATAAATAAATGAAAATATTTCCTATTGCACATTTGTAGACACCACACACCCAAGTAGCCATCTCTCCTGTGGGCCATTGCAACAACCTTCCTGGTTATTTACTTACCCCACTCTATTTATTATAGAGCCACCAGGATGATCTTCCCATGAGGTTAACTTGATCAGGGAACTCCCTTTCTTTAAAAACTTTCTGCCTGACCTGTGGTGGCGCAGTGGATAAAGCGTCGACCTGGAAATACTGAGGTCACTGGTTCGAAACCCTGGGCTTGCCTGGTCAAGGCACATATAGGAGTTGATGCTTCCAGCTCCTCCCCCTTCTCTCTCTCTGTTTCTCTCTCTCCCTCTCTCTCTCCTCTCTAAAAATGAATAAATAAAATCTAAAAAGTAATAAATAAATTCTCACTTTCTAAAAAAAAAACCAAAAAAACAAAAAAAACCAACTTTCTCATGGTTTCATCTTCATCACAATCTACGTTCCCTAGCTCGGCCCCCACGGCAGTGATGACCTTCTTCAGTCTACCTCTCTGTGCCTGTGCAGGCTTTCCTTTCAGCTCCGCAGATGGGCAGGCCCTTCCCCATTCTAGGAACCTTCCTCCTACAACTGTTACCTCTTGTTCCAGTTTAAATGCCCCTTCCTCAGAGATGCCTTCCTTGAACCCCCAAATTTCATCATAAGCACATCATTGGCCTTAACAGCACTCCTCTCAGATTGTAATTACATATTTCTGTGATGATTACATTCATCTCCTCAGACTATAAATCAGCTCCAGCAGGACAGGAGCCACATCTGATGTGCTCATCATTACATCTCTAAAGCCCAGCACAGAACCCAGCTCAGATCAGACATTAGATGTTGGTTAAGCCTGACCTGTGGTGGCGCAGTGGATAGGGTGTCAACCTGGAAATGCTGAGGTTGCTGGTTCGAAACCCTGGGCTTGCCTGGTCAAGGCGCATGTGGGAGTTGATGCTTCCAGCTCCTCCCCTCGTCTCTCTCTGCCTCTCCTCTCTCTCTCTCTCCCTCTCCCTCTCCCTCTCTCTCCCTCTCTCCCTCTCCTCTCTAAAATGAATAAATAAAAAATTAAAAAAAAAGAAATTATTTAAAAAAAAAAAAAAAGATGTTGGTTAAATCAGTGTTAAACCAGGGTTGAGCGCTGGGGAATAGAAACCTAGCTGATTACCACTCAGCTGTTCCCCCTGACACACCCTGCATTCCTGGTCCTGTGTTTGCTCAAAGAGTGTAGGTTAATTTTAATATCGATCAGAATAAAACCCATTTAGTTAGGAGGGTCCTTCCATTGCAGAAACATGAAATATTTTTCAAAGCCTAGTCTCAAGGGTTTGGGTGCTTTTCCATGGCCATATCCCTTTTCCTTTTCCACAGAGGGGGAGGTGACTGGATCACTTAGAGGAGAGCTATATTCAAGTAATGATTATTCACTTGTATTTTATTTTTTAATTTCTAGCTTTAGCCATACTTTCAAAAAGTCTGAATTCCATTACCTAAAATGCCAATCGTAATAAAAGTAACTTAATATATCCTAAACACTATTCAAAGTAATTACTCATCCTGTTATTATTTAGGTCTTTCATGATATAGACCTCAGAGGCAGCAACTCAAGAAGGCAACTAACAGGAGAAGGGGCCTTGTGAATTCCCTGTGCATTATGGTGAAGGGCATGACTTCATCCTAATGTCAAAGTAGGTTGGAAAGTAGAATTGGCCTGAGTTTTGGGCCCAAATCCTTTTAGGAATCTTATGATATAACAAGAAAAAGGAGAAAGCCATATCCTATTCCCAAAAAAGAATGTAACAAAAAGAAATGACTTATTTAAATTCTTTGGTCTCATCTATTCTCCCACTAGAATCAAGTTATTCCTCTACTTTCACTTTTTCTTTTGAATAAAAATTGCCCCGTCTCTCATTTTCATTGTTAGTCATGCCTGTGGGATTAGGTTTATGTCTGAACCAGCTAGTCACTTCTTGTTCCTTAGTAAACTGCCATATGATCAAGAGCTGGCTTTTCTCCCCATTGTCATAGCAACTGATGTTTACATAAGCAAAACCTGGGGGAAAACATTTGTTGTTTTGGTACGATTTGTGGGAAATTTTATCATAATAGAAAGATGAAAAACCAACTTGATGGGCTAGCAGCTAGAATTTGGAACAACAGAATGGACTTGTCCTATTCCTTGTAAGGAGAGCTATTTAATAGGTACCACCTTTGGCTATCCAAAAAACTGCAATGATCATCTTTACTTCTGTTCTTTTTTTTTTTGTATTTCTCTGAAGCTGGAAACAGGGAGAGACAGTCAGACAGACTCCCGCATGCACCCGACTGGGATCCACCCGGCACGCCCACCAGGGGCAACACTCTGCCCACCAGGGGGCGATGCTCTGCCCCTCCGGGGCGTCACTCTGCCGCGACCAGAGCCACTCTAGCGCCTGGGGCAGAGGCCAAGGAGCCATCCCCAGCGCCCGGGCCATCTCTGCTCCAATGGAGCCCCGGCTGCGGGAGGGGAAGAGAGAGACAGGAAGGAGGGGGGGTGGAGAAGCAAATGGGCGTCTCCCCTATGTGCCCTGGCCGGGAATAAAACCCGGGTCCCGCGCACGCCAGGCCGACGCTCTACCGCTGAGCCAACTGGCCAGGGCCTTTACTTCTGTTCTTAATCACATTTTCTGTAGCAGTTTGGAAATGAAGTGTACATGTGTGCAATGCAGGCATGCTGTTCATCTTTGACCCTTGAGGATCCACTGAGAGACCTCAACAGGAGTGTGGCAGATACTGCTTACTCAAATCCCTGTTGTCTTCCTGTGCACGCTGTTCGACTACATTTCCCAGGCTCCCTTTTCATTGCATACAACTATGTGACTGAGTTCAGCCAATAAACTGCATAAGTGTCTGCACCACTTTCAAGCATGACCTATAGCAACCTCTCATAGGTGGTTTTTTGGGTTTTTTTTTTTTTTTTGTGACAGAGACAGAAAGATGAGAAACAGCAATTCTTCATTGTGGCACTTTTGTCTCCTTAGTTGTTCATTGATTGTTTTCTCATATGTGGCTTGACTGGGGACTACAGTAGAGTGAGTGACACCTTCCTCAAGCCAGTGACATTGTGCTCAAGCCAGTGAACTTGGGCTTCAATCCAGGGACCTTTGGGCTCAAGCCAGCAACCATGGGGTCATGTCTGTGATCCCACGCTCAAGCCGGTGACCCCGCGCTCAAGCTGGTGACCCTGTACTGAAGCCGGAAGAGTCCATGCTCAAGCTGGTGACTTGGGTTTCAAACTTGGGTCCTCTGTGTTCCAGTCCAATGCTCTATGCACTGTGTTACTGCTTGATCAGCCTTATTTTTAATTTAATTTTTAATTTTTTTAGTATAAGTGTGTCCCATGTAATACCTGAAATTGAATTTAACTGGATATTCTGTATTTTCATTTGGTAGATCTGGCAATTTTATCCCTGGCATGACTTTTCAAACAGCACTGCCACAGGGCTGCTACTCTTCCCTCCGGGGAATTAAATCCCTTCTTTGAGACCCCAAAATCACCAGCTTGAACATGGACTCATCCAGTTTGAGCACGGGCTCACCAACTTGAGTGCAGGGTCACTGGCTTGAGTGTGGAATCATAGACATGACCCCATGGCCGCTGGCTTTTGAACCCATAGGCCCTGGCTTGAAGCCAAAGGTAGCTGGCTTGAGCAAGGGGTCACTGGCTTGGCTGGAGCTCCCCAGTCAAGGCACATATGAGAAAGCAATCAATGAACAACTAAGGTTCCACAACTATTAGTTGACGCTTCTCATCTCTCTTCTTTCCTGTCTATCTCTCTGTCTCTGTCTCTCTCGCTAAAAAAAAAAAAAGATATATCTATATATCTATATCTATATCTATCTAGATAGGTAGATAGATAGATATAGATATATACAGTGTGTCCATAAAGTCATGGTGCACTTTTGACCGGTCACAGGAAAGCAACAAAGGACGATAGAAATGTGAAATCTGCCCCAAATAATGATGTGGCAGCATGTGCGCTTGCGCAGATGATGATGTAACACTGTGTATACAGCGGAGCAGACCACGGCCATGCCAGTTGAGATGTGGACGGTACAGAGGAAAGTTAAGTGTATTCTGTGGCTTGCTAAATTCGAATCCGTGACCGAAGTGCAACGTGAATATCGGCGCATTTATTTATTTATTTATTAATATTTTATTGATTTTTAGAGAGAGGGGAGAGAGAGAAGGGGGAGGAGCAGGAAGCATCTACTCCCATACGTGCCTTGACCAGGTAAGCCCAAGGTTTCGAACCAGCAACCTCAGTGTTCCAGGTCAATACTTTATCCCACTGCGCCACCACAGGTCAGGCTATCAGCGCGTTTATAATGAAGCGCCACCACATAGGAATAACATTACTTGGTGGGATAAGCAGTTGAATGAAACCGGCAGTTTGGTGGAGAAACCCGTTCTGGTAGGCCATCAGTCAGTGACGAGTCTGTAGAGGCTATACGGGATAGCTACCTAAGGAGCCCTAAAAAATCTGTGCGTGAGTCCACATCGAACTGCACTGAATAGGTATGAAACTGGGAGAGTTTTCTTTTCATTTGGTGCAGATTTCACATTTCTATCGTCTTTTGTTGCTTTCCTGTGACCGGTCAAAAGTGCACCATGACTTTACAGACACACTGTATATAGATATATATGTGTGCTTATATACACATCTATATACACACACACATATCTATACATATATATAAAAGATCTAAATGTTAAAAGGAAAACTATATTGGAACAAGAAATAAATATAAATGGATATTTTAGTACTGTTGGAAGTCTGGAAAAATTTTAAAGCATGACACAAAGTTGAGAGGCCCAAAAGGAGAAGATTCAAGAATCGTACTACAGCCCTGGCCGGTTGGCTCAGCGGTAGAGCGTCGGCCTAGCGTGCGGAGGACCGGGGTTCAATTCCGGCCAGGGCACACAGGAGAAGCGCCCATTTGCTTCTCCACCCCTCCGCCGCGCTTTCTTCTCTGTCTCTCTCTTCCCCTCCCGCAGCCAAGGCTCCATTGGAGCAAAAATGGCCCGGGCGCTGGAGATGGCTCTGTGGCCTCTGCCTCAGGCGCTAGAGTGGCTCTGGTCGCAACATGGCGACGCCCAGGATGGGCAGAGCATCGCCCCCTGGTGGGCGTGCCGGGTGGATCCCGGTCGGGCGCATGCGGGAGTCTGTCAGACTGTCTCTCCCTGTTTCCAGCTTCAGAAAAATGAAAAGGAAAAAAAAAAAAAAAAAAAGAATCGTACTACAGCCTGACCTGTGGTAGCGCAGTGGATAAAGCGTCGACCTGGAAATGCTGAGGTCGCCGGTTTGAAACCCTGGGCTTGCCTGATCAAGGCACATATGAGAGTTGATGCTTCCAGCTCCTCCTCCCTGTCTCTCTCTTCTCTCTCTCTCTCTCCCTCCCTCTCTTTCTCTCCTCTCTAAAATGAATAAATTTTTAAAAAATCGTACTACAAATATTTGTAACTTCTTTAATTTAAAAGGCAGCATATGCCTGACTTGTGGTCGCACACTGAATAAAGCATCAACCAGGAACGCTGTGGTTGCCAGTTTGAAACCCTATTCAAGGCATATACAGGAAGCAACTACTATGAGTTGATGCTTCCTGCTTCTCCCTCCTCTTTCTGTCTCTCTCTCTCCCTTCTCCTCTCTCTAAAAAATTACAAATGACAGAGGAGAAGAAAATATTTGAATCATATATATAAAACAGTCAGGCCCTGACCGGTTGGCTCAGTGGTAGAGCGTTGGTCTCGCGTGCAGGAGTCCTGGGTTCGATTCCCGGCCAGGGCACACAGGAGAGGCATCCATCTGCTTCTCCACCCCTCCCCCTCTCCTTCCTCTGTCTCTCTCTTCCCCTCCAGCAGCCAAGGCTCCATTGGAGCAAAGTTGGCCCGGGCGCTGGGGATGGCTCCTTGGCCTCTGCCTCAGGCGCTAGAGTGGCTCTGGTCGCAACAGAGCGACGCCCTGGATGGGCAGAGCATCGCCCCCTGGTGGGCATGCCGGGTGGATTCCAGTCGGGCGTATGCGGGAGTCTGTCTGACTGCCTCCCCGTTTCTGGCTTCGGAAAAATACAAAAAACCCCCACAAAACAGTCAAAAGCATAACATCCATAAACATAAAGAATTTCTATAAATAAGAAAAAATTCGTAGAAAAATGAGCAAAAATAATAATGGAAAGGTTACAGAAAAGCGCTTATGATAAAATCCTCAATCTATTAAGAACCCCAAAAATGCAAATTAATGAGACATGATTCTCACTTCATCTATCAAATTGTCAAAAATTAAAAATATAGCCTGACCTGTGGTGGCGCAATAGATAATGTGTTGACCTGGAATGCTGAGGTCACTGGTTCGAAGTTCAGGGCTTGCCCTGTCAGGGCACATGTGGGAGTTGATGCTTCCTGCTCCTCCCTCCTTCTCTCTCTCCCCCTCTCTGAAATGAATAAATAAAAATATTAAAAATATATATATAATATTCTATGTTAGAGAGGATGTGGGGACCTGGCAGTCTCAAATACTGTTTGGTTGTGTTAATGTTGTTAAGAAAAAAAATCAATTTAATTAATATTCTGTATTAATAGGAGAAAAACAGCATGACTAGCTCAACTGATGCAAAAAAAGAATCACAAAACTCAACCCTCCTTTTTTTATCCCCAACACTTTTTCATGATGAAAATAATAAATTAGGAATAAGGGAAATGTCTCAACATAATAAAGGCTAGCCTGAGCAGGTAGTGGTGCAGTACATAGAGTGTTGGCCTGTGACGCTGAGGACCCAGGTTTGAAACCCTGAGGTCGCCGGCTTGAACATGGGATCATAGACATGAACATATGTATGGTCACTGGCTTGAGCTGAAAGGTCTAAGGCTTGAAGCACAATGTCGCTCTCTTGAGCAAGGGATCACTGGGTCGGCTGGAGGACCCTGGTCAAAGGCACATATAAGAAAGCAATCAATGTGGCCCTGGCCAGTTTGCTCAGTGGTGGAGCATCAGCCTGGTATGTGGAAGTCCCAGGTTCAATTTTTGGCCAGGACACACAGAAGCACCCCTCTGCTTCTCCACCCTTCTTGTTCTCCTTTTTCTCTATCTCTCTCTTCCCCTTGCACAGCCAAAGCTCCATTAGAGCAAAGTTGGCCCAGGTGCTGAGGATGGCTCTGCCTCAGGTGCTAGAATGGCTCCGGTTGCAACAGAGCAATGCCCCAGATGGGCAGAGCATTGCCCCCAAGTGGGCTTGCTGAGTGTATCCTGGTCGGGCGCATGTGGGAGTCTGTCTCTCTGCCTCCCTGCTTCTCACTTCAGAAAAATACCATAATAATAATAATAATAATAATAATAATAAATAAAAGCAATCAATGAATAACTAAGGTACTCCAACTATGAGTTTATGTTTCTCATGTCTCTCCCTTCCTGTCTGTCTGTATGTATGTCTCTGTCTCTCTTTCTTGCTAAAAAAAAAGAAAAAAAAAGAAAAAAAGGATATTGGGTAATTCACATTCATGTCATTAGAGTCCAAGAAGAATAGGAAAGGAATGTAGAGCAGCAAAAAGTTTTTAAAGAAATAATGGCTTAAAACTTCTTTATTTATTTACATTTATTTATTTATTTATTTATTTTGGTGATAAGAGATAGTCAGAGAGAGGAACAGATAGAGACAGACAGACAAGAAGGGAGAGAGATGAGAAGCATCAATTCTTTGTTGCGGCACCTTAATTGTTCATTGATTGCTTTCTCATATGTGCCTTGGCAGGGATGGGAGCCACAGCAGAGCCAGTGACCCCTTGCTCAAGCCAGTGACCTTGGGCTCAAGCCAGTGACTATGATCCCACACTCAAGTCAGTGATCCTGCACTCAAGCTGGTGAACCTGTGCTCAAACCAGATGAGCCCGCGCTCAAGCTGGCGATTTCGGGGTTTTGAACCTGGATCCTCTGCGTCCCAGTCCAATGCTCTATCCACCGTGCCACTGCCTGGTCAGCCTACTTTACTTTTTTTTTTTTTTGTATTTTTCTGAAGCTGGAAACGGGGAGAGACAGTCAGACAGACTCCCGCATGCGCCCGACCGAGATCCACCCTGCACGCCCACCAGGGGCGATGCTCTGCCCACCAGGGGGTGATGCTCTGCCCCTCCGGGGCGTCGCTCTGCCGCGACCAGAGCCACTCTAGCGCCTGGGGCAGAGGCCAAGGAGCCATCCCCAGCGCCCGGGCCATCTTTGCTCCAATGGAGCCTTGGCTGCGGGAGGGGAAGAGAGAGACAGAGAGGAAGGAGGGGGGGGTTGGAGAAGCAAATGGGCACTTCTCCTATGTGCCCTGGCTGGGAGTCGAACCCGGGTCCCCCGCACGCCACGCTGGCGCTCTGCCGCTGAGCCAACCGGCCAGGGCCTGGTCAGCCTACTTTGATTTTCTTGAAGTATCTTTATAATCTTGGGTTAAATCCCACTTGGTTATGGTATATAATCCTTTACATATGCTGCTGAATTTAGTTTTTTATTATCTTGATGATTTTTACATCTATATTTATAAAGGATATTGACTTACAGTTCTTTCTATAGCTTTGGTATTAGATAGAATCCGGATAATGCTGGTCTAATAGAATGAAGAAGTGTTCTTTCACCTATTTTTGGTAGAGTTTAAAGATTGGTGTTAATTCTACACTTGATTTTAGTCAAAAGGCTGAGAAGTGATGGTGATTAGTGTTAATTCTTTAAATGTTTGTCATCATTAAAGCCTGGAATTTTCCTTTTCAGAGACTTTCTTCTTCTCTTTTTCTTCATTGATTTGCAAGTGAGGGGGGTGGGGAGAGACAAGCATCAATTTATTGTTCCAGTTAATTGTGCATCCATTGATTGCTTCTCATATATGCCCTGACCAGGACTTGAACTGTTGTCCTTGGGGTCGAGCTGGTGACCTCAGCATTTCTAGTTGATGCTCTATCCACAGTTCTACCACTGGTCAGGCTAGGAGGTTTTTTTTTTTTTTTTTCTGAAGCTGGAAACAGGGAGAGACAGTCAGACTCCCGCATGCGCCCGACCGGGATCCACCCGGCACGCCCACCAGGGGGCGACGCTCTGCCCACCAGGGGGCGACGCTCTGCCCATCCTGGGCGTCGCCATGTTGCGACCAGAGCCACTCTAGCGCCTGAGGCAGAGGCCACAGAGCCATCCCCAGCACCCGGGCCATCTTTGCTCCAATGGAGCCTTGGCTGCGGGAAGGGATGAGAGAGACAGAGAGGAATGTGTGGCGGAGGGGTGGAGAAGCAAATGGGCGCTTCTCCTGTGTGCCCTGGCTGGGAATCGAACCCGGGTCCTCCGCATGCTAGGCCGACGCTCTACCGCTGAGCCAACCGGCCAGGGCCCAGGCTAGGAGGTTTTTAAAAAAAAATTATTTATTTAGTTTTAAGATTTTATTTATTTATTTTTTAAAGATTTTATTTATTCACTTTTAGAATTTTTCTTTTTTTTAGATTTTTTTTTAATTCTTTGCTTTAATTTTTTTTAATTTTTCTTTTATTAATTTTTTTTTTTAGGAAGGAGAGAGAATGTGAGAGAGAGAGAGAGAGAGAGAGAAGGGGGAGGGAGGAGCAGGAAGCATCAACTCCCATATGTGCCTTGACCAGGCAAGCCCAGGGTTTTGAACTGGCGACCTCAGCATTCCAGGTCGACGCTTTATCCACTGCGCCACCACAGGTCAGGCTTATTTATTCACTTTTAGAGAGGAGAGAGGAGAGAGGGAGAAAGAGAGAGAGAGAGAGAGAGAGAGAGAGAGAAGGGAGGAGCAGGAAGTTTCAACTCCCATATGTGCCTTGACCAGGCAATCCCAGGGTTTTGAACCAGAGACCTCAGCATTCCAGGTCGATACTTTATCCAGTGCGCCACCACAGGTCAGGCAAGATTTTATTTATTGATTTTACAGAGTGGGTGAGGTGAGAGTGAGAAGTATCAACTCATAGTCGCTTCAGTTTAGTTATTCATTGCTTGTTTGTTGTATGTGCCTTGACCAACAAGCCTGGAGTTTTGAACCAGCAACTTAGTATTCCAGGTCAATGCTTCATCCACTGCGCCACCACAGGCCAGGCAGACTGGGAGGGTTTTGTTTTTTTTTTTTAAAGATTTTATTTATTTATTTTAGAGAGGGAAAGAAAGAGAGAGAGAGAGAGAAGGGAGGGGAAGGAGCAGGAAGCATCAACTCCAAAATGTGCCTTGACCAGACAAGCCAGGGTTTGAACCAGCAACCTTAGCATTCCAGGTTGGTGCTTTATCCACTGCGCCACCACAGGTCAGGCAGGCTGGGAGGTTTTTAAAAATTTTTATTTATTGATTTTAGTAAGAGAGGAATGTAGAGAGAGAGAGATAGGAACATTGATCTGTTCTTGTATGTGCCCTGACTTGATAGTGAACTGGCAACCTCTGTGCTTCAGGACAGATGCTGTAACCCAGGGGTCCCCAAACTTTTTACACAGGGGGCCAGTTCACTGTCCCTCAGACCGTTGGAGGGCCGGGCTATAAAAAAAACTATGATGCCCTGGCCGGTTGGCTCAGTGGTAGAGCGTCGGCCTGGCGTGTGGAAGTCCGGGGTTCGATTCCGGCCAGGGCACACAGGAGAAGCGCTTATCTTCTTCTCCATCCCTCCCCCTCTCCTTCCTCTCTGTCTCTCTCTTCCCCTCCCGCAGCCGAGGCTCCATTGGAGCAAAAGATGGCCTGGGCGCTGGGGATGGCTCCATGGCCTCTGCCCCAGGCGCTAGAGTGGCTCTGGTCACAACAGAGCGACGCCCCGGATGGGCAGAGCATCGCCCCCTGGTGGGCGTGCCGGGTGGATCCTGGTCGGGCGCATGCAGGAGTCTGTCTGACTGCCTCCCCGTTTCCAGCTTCAAAAAAATACAAAAAATCCCCAAACAAACAAACAAAAAACTATGAACAAATCCCTATACACACTGCACATATCTTATTATAAAGTAAAAATATAAAATGGGAACAAATACAATATTTAAAACAAAGAACAAGTAAATTTAAATCAACAAACTGACCAGTATTTCAATGGAAACTATGCTCCTCTCACTGACCACCAATGAAAGAGGTGCCTCTTCTGGAAGTGCGGCAGGGGTGGATAAATGGCCTCAGGGGGCCGTAGTTTGAGGACCCCTGCTCTAACCTATGGAGCCATCTGGCCAGGGTGAGGCTGGGAGGTTTTAAATTACTGATTCAATCTCCTTACTTGTTATACGTACATCCTGATTTTCTATTTCTTCTTGAGTCAGTTTTGGTAGTTTGTGTACTATGATCTGTTTCTATACATAACACTTTTTTTTTTTTTTACAGAGACAGAGAGAGAGTCAGAGAAAGGGATAGATAGGGACAGACAGGCAGGAATGGAGAGAGATAAGAAGCATCAATCATTAGTTTTTCGTTGCGACACCTTAGTTGTTCATTGATTGCTTTTTCATATGTGCCTTGACCGTGGGGCTACAGCAGACCGAGTAACCCCTTGCTTGAGCCAGTGACCTTGGGTCCGAGCTGGTGAGCTTTTTTTTTTTTTTTTGTATTTTTCTGAAGCTGGAAATGGGGAGAGAACCTGGGTCCTCTGCATCCCAGTCCGATGGTCTATCCACTGCGCCACTGCCGGGTCCGGCTACTTAACACTTCTTATACAAAATATGTGGGTTTTCCACACTGAGCAATTTTCTAATTTTCTGTTGACACCAGTTGGGTGTCCTACAATTTAATTCAATTCTGACACTACCTAGAGTTAGTGTAGACCCAGAAACCTGAGGTTAAGGACTCAGTCTCACAAGACTGTCCCCTGTTTCAGATACTAATTCTCAGTAGTGGATCTCCAGGTTATCCAAATCTCTGTCCAACATGGCTACAAATTGGTAGTTCTCATGACCTCTTCCTCAGGTTGATAATTTGCCATAATTTCTCACAGAACTCAGGGAAATACTTTACTTACTCTCTTTTTTAAAATTATTTTTATTTATTTATTCATTTTAGAGAAGAGAGACAGAGAGAGAGAGAGAAAGAGAAGGGGGGAGTAGCAGGAAGCATCAACTCCCATATGTACCTTAACCGAGCAAGCCCAGGGTTTTTGTTTGAACCGGCGACCTCAGCATTCCAGGTCGATGCTTGATCCACAGCGCCACCACAGGTCAGGCTACTTACTCTCTTACTGATTTATTATAAAGGATATCATAAATGTTCTGGCTGGATAGCTTGGTTGGTTGTCCTGATACACACAGGTTGTGAGTTTGATCCCCAGTCAGGGCACATACAGGCACAGATTGCTGTTTCTGTTACTGTTTCTCTCTAAAATCAATAAATCAACCTGACCCGGCGGTGACACAGTGGATAGAGCATTGGACTGGGATGCGGAAGACCCAGGTTCGAGACCCCGAGTTCGCCAGCTTGAGCGAGGGCTCATCTGGTTTGAGCAAAAGCTCACCAGCTTGAGCCCAAGGCTGCTGGCTCAAGCAAGGGATTACTCGGTCTGCAGAAGGCCTGTGGTCAAGGCACATATGAGAAAGCAATCAATGAACAACTAAGGTGTTGCAACGTGCAATGGAAAACTAATGATTGATGCTTCTCATCTCTTTGTTGCTGTCTGTTTGTCCCTATCTATTCCTCTCTCTGACTCTCTCTCTGTCTCTGAAAAAAAATAATAAAATCAATCAATCAATCAATAAAAAAGCAAAGGAGCCTGAACAGGTGGTGGTGTAGTGTAGAGTGTCAACTTGGGATGCTAAAGATCCAGGTTTGAGACTCCGAGGTTGCCGGCTTGAGCAGGGGCTCATCCGGCTTGAGCATGGACTTGCCAGCTTCAGCGTGGGATCATAGACAGGACCCCATGGTCACTAGCTTGGAACCTAAGATTTCTGGCTTGAGCAAGGAACAGCTGGAGCCCCCTGGTCAAGGTATGTATGAAAAAGCAATCAATGAACAATTAAAGTGCCATAACAATGAGTTGATTCTTTTCATCTCTCTCCCTTCCTGTCTGTTGCTGTCTGTCTGTCTTTTTATTCTCTCTCTCACACTAAAAAAAGAAAAAAAAAAAAGAAAGTATATTATAGCCTGTGATGGTGCAGTGCATAGAGTGCCAATGTGGAAAGCTGAGGTTGCTGGTTTGAAACACTGGGCTTGTCTGTTGAAGGCACATACAACAAGCCAAAAATGAACAGCTAGAGTGAAGCAACTACTTCTCATACCCCACCACCACCACAGAATCAAGAAATAAAACCTTAAAAAAAAAAAAGGATATAGAGCCCTGGCCAGTTGGCTCAGTGGTGGAGCATTGGCCTGGCGTGCAGGAGTCCTGGGTTCGATTCCCAGCCAGGGCACACAGGAGAAGCGCCCATCTGCTTCTCCATTCTCCACCCCTCCCCCTCTCCTTCCTCTCTGTCTCTCTCTTCCCCTCCTACAGCCAAGGCTCCATTGGAGCAAAGTTGGCCCTGGCGCTGAGGATGGCTCTGTGGCCTCTGCCTCAGGTGCTAGAATGGCTCTGGTTGCCCCAGAGCGATGCCCAGATGGGCAGAGCATCGCCCCCTGGTGGGCATGCCGGGTGGATCCTGGTCTGGCACATGCGGGAGTCTGTCTGACTACCTCCCCGTTTCCAGCTTTGGAAAAATACAAAAAAAAAAAAAAAAGGTATATAAAGGATACAAATGAACAGCCAGATGAAGCACATAGGTCGAAATCAGGAGGGGTCCTAAGCATAGGAGCTTCTGTGTCTGTACAGTATTGAGTAGGAAAGGATTCACCAACCTGGAAGCTCTCTGAACCCCATTATTTAGAGTTTTTATGGAGGTTCCATCACCTAGGCATTATTAAATGATTGGTCATTGGTGATTAACTCAATCTTCAGTCTGTCTGCCATCCCTTGAGGTCAGGAGTTAAGTGAGGATGAAAGTTTCAACCCTCTAATCATATCATTGATTCCACTGGCAACCAGCCCTCATCTAAAGCTCTGTAGTGGGTGACCAAGAGTCATTTCATTCCCATAAACTCAGGTATGGTTGAAAGGGGCTTATTATAAATAACAAAAGAAACCCCTCACCCCTATTCCTTGGTGAATTACCAGAGTTTTAGGAGCTCTGTGCCAGAAACCAAGGACAAAGACCAAATATATATATATATATACATATATATATATGTATATATATATATGTCTTACTATATCAAGATATCACAATGTGTTTCTAGAAATGTGTCTATTTTACTTGTTACCCAATTTATTGGCATACTATTGTTCATAGAACCCTCTTACAATCCTTTTTTCTGTAAGGTCAGTAGCAACTTCTCCACTTTAATTTCTAAAAATTTTGTTGATTTAAACAGAGCAAGAGAGCGAGCGAGTGAGCAAGTGGTTCCACTTATTCATGCACTTATTGATTCTTTTATGTGTCCCCACTGGGATTGAACCTTCAACTTTGGTGTATTGGAACAACACTTTAACCAACTGAGCTACCACGTCAGAGAATATCTGCTTTTAAGAAGGAAGTGTTGCCTGACCAGACGGTGGACAGTGGATAAAGCATTGGACTGGGATGCAGAGGACCGAGGTTCAAAACCCTGAGGTCACCAGCTTGAGCGTGAGCTCATCTGGTTTGAGCAAGGCTCATCAGCTTGAGCCCAAGGTTGCTGGCTTTAGAAAGGGATCACTCATTCTGCTGTAGTCCCCTGGTCAAGGCACATATGAGAAAGTAGTCAATGAATAACTAAGGTGCTGCAATGAAGAATTGATGCTTCTCATTTCTCTCCTTTCTTGTCTGTCTGTCCTTATCTCTCTCTCTCTCTCTCTCTCTCTCTCTCTCTCTCTCACACACACACACACACACACACACACACACACACACACAAAGAGAGAGAAGTGGTCCTGGCTTGGTAGCTTATTTGTTAGAGTATCCTTCCCATATACCAAGGTTGAGGGCTCAATCCCTGGTCAGGGCACATGCAAGGACGTATAAATAAGTGGAACAAAAGTTTCTCTCTCTTCCTCTCTTGCTAAAATCAATAAAAGAAAAAAAAAAAGGTGTTCTCCAAGGTTTTGTGTTCCGTCCTCTTCTACCTTCATGCACTACCTGTTTCCATGGTAGCTTCCTTTCAGTCAGGATTGCCAGGCCCCATTTTTTACCCACGCTAATTATTCCTTCCTGGGTGATTTTTGAGAACCTTAGAACCAACATGTGTAAAAGAAACTGCCTTCTCTGCATTCCATCAGCAAATTTTTCTAGCATTCATATATATGTATTTTGTTGTTAATTGTACCGCTGCTCATTATCCTAGTGACTCTGGGTGGGAATATGGAAAGTCAATTTTGTTATATTATTTTATTTTTAAAAAAGATTTTATTTATTGATTTTAGATAGATAGAGAGAAATGGGTTGGGGGAGAAGTGGGGAGCGGTAACTCATAGTAGTTCCCTCTTGTATGTGTCTTGACTGGGTAAGGCCAGGGATTTTTGTTTTTTTTTCAGGTAAACATTTTTATAGCATTGAAACTGTTGAGTGTTCTGTGCCCATCACCCAGATTCAAATCATTTATAGTCAAAGTATATTTGTCTCTTTATATTTGCCTCCCCTGGTAATAAACTTACTTTTAACTGTGTCCACAAGTCTCATTTTTATACCCCACCTATGTGTGAAATCATACAGTTCTAAGCTTTTTCTGATTTACTTATTTCACTCAGTAACATTTTCACAAGGTTCATCCATGTTGTCATAAATTGCAGTATGTCATCATTTCTCATTGCTGAGTAAGGGCCAGGGTTTTGAAATGGCAACCTCAGCATTCCAGGGTGATGCTTTATCCACTGCACCACCACAGGTCAGGTGGGAAATCAATTTTAATTCTTTTTTCCATCAGAAGTTCTCTACATCTGATCAGCTACATACTCTTGTGGCTTTTCTGTGTAGTAGTAATCCTATTTGTCCTTTCCTTCCTATTTTCTTTTATAAAATTTTTACTTATTTATTTTCTTTTTAGATCTTATTTATTGACTTCTAGAGATAGGAGAGGAGAAACAGAAAGAGAAAGAGGTGGGAGAAGCTGGAAGCATCAACTCATAGTAGCTGCTTTCTGTATATGCCTTGACCGGGCAAGCCAAGGGTTTTGAACCAGCAACCTCAGTGTTCCAGGACAATGTTTTATCCACTGCGCCATCACAGGGCAGGCCTTATTGATTTTAGCGAGAGGAAGGGAGGGAGGGAGAGACAGGAACATCAATCTATGTCTGTATGTGCCCTGACTGGGGATTGAACCGGCAACTTCTGCACTTCTGGACGATGCTCTAACCAGCCAAGCTATCCCAGCAGGGCTCTTTCCCTTCCTATTTCACTGCTATCATCTATTACCTCTCACCTGTATAGTGTAATAGTTTGATAATTGATCCTCTTCTTTGATCACTGCTATATCATAGTTATTTTTTCTGAAGTATACGTTGCTAGATAAATGGTTATGGTGTCATCCTCCATGCAAAACCATAAAAAATAGCTTTCTTGTGCCCACTGAATGAGGTGCAAAGTTGTTAGCTTTCCATTCAAGGCTCTTCAGAATTTGACTCCAACCTTTTTATTCCACACAGCTAATGGTTCTAGTTACATAAGCTTGAGTCTTGCGAAGGATATTGTATTGAGTACTTTAAGAGTGAGACGGCACTCAATCACCAGATGTGCAGGCTTTATTAGAGGAGAAACACCTGCCGGGGCACTCCTCCAGGAGAAGTGCACCGGGTTACAGACTAGGGGCGAGTATATCTAGTGTTTGGGAGAGCCTGAGGGGATACTGAGGCAAAAGTCCTGGTATGTCCGGAGGCCCTCCTTGGGGCGGCTTGTCAGCTTTTTGGAATTCCTCTGTCTCAGGGGTAATAGTCCAGTAAGGGTGAGGTCTGACAGATAAGCGGAACATCAAGAGGGCAGTTTGGAATACACATATCTATCAAGTACAAGGTGCTAGGAGTGACTAGGAAGCGAAACAGATCAGGTCCTTTCCCATTCCTCCTCAATCTCAATCTGATCTTGGTCCCACTCTTGTGCACCTTGCACTCCAGACTAGGCTCCTCTAACAACTACCCCGTTCCTATTCATGGTGGGCGTAAACAGAAAAAGAAGGCTGAAGTGCCAGGGTGAAGCTGAGGTGTAAAAGAAAACTGGAGTTCCTCTTCCCCTACCTACTATAGCAGGGACCAAGCTGGGCTTGGCTGATAACACAGGGGTTAAGGTGGATGGGAATCTGTCCTCGGGGAGGAAAGCCTGCCGTTAAAAAACCGTTACATCCTTTAGCTTTCTCGCGTTCCCTCTCTTCAGGAGCAGTACAGGCCATCCTCGCTTGAGGCCTCCCTGGCGGCCGCTCTTTCTTCCGCCAATCGCAGTTCCCGCCTTGGAGCTCCCCATCCGCTGAGTCCACAGAGGAGGGGCGTCTACTCTAGCTGGTTCCAGCCTCTTCGGGCGCGGAGCTCCTGGACCGCCCCCCGCGCCAGTTGCCAGGGAGCGGTTGCCATAGAGCTGAGCAGTTGTCCGCCTGCGCAGGCGGAAGTCCCGGATTGAGGCGCCGCCATTTTTGCTGCTCGGACGCGGAGCGAGAGGCTGAGAGAGTCGGAGACGCTATCCGCTTCCATCCGTCGCGCAGACCCTGCCGGAGCCGCTGCCGCTATGGACGATCGGGAGGATCTGGTGTACCAGGCGAAGCTGGCCGAGCAGGCTGAGCGATACGACGGTGAGTTGAGGGGTCAACCGGAGGCTGGAATTCTCGGACCCTTTGCCACCGCCCACAGAGGCCGGGAACCGGAGACAAAATGGCGGCATCGTCTCCGAGTCTGGCCCGGGGACGTGGGTTCGGGAGATAGGAAATGTCCTGTGGTCTCCTGGAGCGCTGGGAGGCTTCAGACCTAGGAATTTGACCCCTTCAGTGTCCTCAGCTGCAGATACTTGCCAGCCAAGAGGCCAAGGCGATAGGGTGGAGGAGTTGGTTGTAAAATGGCGGCTAGGGGGAGGGCGAGTCCCAGGACGGGGGAGGGGGAGGAGATGGCGGGTGCTGTCTCCCAACAAGCAGTCCTAGGGGAGCTTCCGGCCAGGGTTGGGATGTAGAGGACAATTGAGTGGGGTGGTGGGGGAAGAAACACCCGCCACATGGGGGACGGTGGCGACTGGGAACTGTAGCGCGGGTGCCTTTCAGGGAAATATGGCGGGTGGGGGCGGTGGCTTTTCCCCGGAGGCCCAATGTGGGGCGGCGGCTTTGGAGTCTCACAAAGGAGAAGTGTAGCGAGCGGAGGTCTTCTTGGAGCATGTAGTGGGGGGCAGTTTTGAATGAGGCCGGGGAAGGGGAGAGGGTGGGAATCACTGCAGTTCATCCTTGGGCGGAGGCCAGCTGGGATGCTGCGATCGTATTTCTTCTCCGCAGGCCGGCACACCTTGTAGTGAGGGTATTTTAGGTTTTACGTCCAACCTCGCCTTTTTCTGGGGAACTCTAGAAAAACCTCACGCTCCCTTTCCTGGGATTTAATCCCAGAGAGCTCGAAGTTTCTGTAATAATTTTTTTGTCTTGGTAAACTGTGGGGTCTGGTGGATAAAAAAAACATTGATTAGGAAGCAAGGAGACCGTGACTCTTAGTCCTTCTCCAATGCCTGTGTCTCTTATTCTACCAGTTTGTAAAAATTATGACTTTGCTGTTACATGCACTACTGTGACAAATGGAGAAGGACCTGTTGAGAAATAAAGTTATTTGAAATAATGTTTAGTAACTGCCTTTTGGTTGACTGCCGGGGCTTAGAATGCGTGTTCGTAAATCAAAGGGGGTCTTAACACAAGCGTTTAGCTGAGACTTGGGTAGGGGGGTCCCAGCAGATCCTGTATTCTTTTCTCCATTTTTGAATAAATGGATTTACGTACAGAGTTGGACAGTTTTTCTTTGTTCATTACTCCTTTGGCCATAAAGGCTCTTTTCGTCATTTTCCAGAACTTGACCGAATTGTCCATTGTATGTTTAGTCAGTTCCAGGCTTCTGTTTTTTAAAAATTGCCCCTCCCCCCATGCCAGACCTGGGTACTTGAATTACCCCCACATCCATTAAAATGTAGTATAAAAACAAAAAAAATTAAATATGTGGTTTCTTTGGTGTTAATGCTGTTGTGAGGTGAGACATGGTTGAAATTGAGTGCCATTGATTTTTAGGTTTTTCTGAATTACTAAACCTTTATTTTTCAAAATGTTATATGTAGGACCATTGCTTTCCTTGAATGCCTATTTGTCATGTCAATAGCCTCATGGGTAGTCCCATACATTAGGATTCAGGAATTTGAAAATTATCAGAAAACGCTTTGAACGCAGGAAGGATACTGTACTAAATTTCGTTTATAAATCCTTAAATTGCTGTTTGTATTGAACACGTTTCCTGTTGGAGGGGGAGGAAAATAAGATGGGAAGTACAACTCAAGGTCAGATTTGTCTTTATTTCAGTGTTTAAAAGTCAAACACATGTAGCTGTGTTAGTAATAGAAGGTTCCCCCCCCCCCATGCTCCAAATAGGTTCCTCTTTTAATCTACCAGTGAGTGCCCTTGGGAGGAAACTTGAAATTATATTTGAATGCTTTCTGTTCTGTTCTGTGGGAATTTTAGACTCTGAGTGAACTTGCTGTGATAGCCAAAGAGGACATGGATGGAGGTTTTTTTTTTTTAATTTGTTTTAAGAACTGATTTGAAGGTTCATGATTGTAGTTTCCAAATATGTGACATTTCAGTGGTAATATTTTTGGAGTTGAGTGCTGAGGATTTTTGACCAACTCTCTTACTGGTTATTCAACATAACATTCTCAAGATAGAGCCACATATGTACGCTTCTGTCATTTCTTTCAGAATCTAATAAAGCGTGAAGGAGATAGGGTCTACTAGGTGGAGAGGAACTCTTGTGAACGTTGGGCACAAAATAAAGAGGGATTCATTGGAAAGGAAGAAGAGGAAGACTTCAGAATCAGACTTCCTGTGTTCCCTCCTTTATTGGGTACAAGAATTCAGTGCTGTGGCAAAAAATGATCCATAGTTTTAGTTACCAATTTATCAAGTGTGGGGAGTAGAAGAAGGTGAGAGTCTTTTTGAATAATTTGGTTTTGGGTACTTGGATTTATAAACTTTTTTTCCCTCATTCCTGCAGTATCTTTACTTTTATTTTGCGTTGCTGTGTTAAATCTTTTTTTTTTTTTTTTTTTTAATTTTTATTTATTTATTCATTTTTTAGAGAGGAGAGGGAGAGAGAGAGAGAGAGGAGAGACAGAGAGAGAGAAGGGGGGAGGAGCTGGAAGCATCAACTCCCATATGTGCCTTGACCAGGCAAGCCCAGGGTTTCGAACCGGCGACCTCAGCATTTCCAGGTCGACGCTTTATCCACTGCGCCACCACAGGTCAGGTCCTGCTGTGTTAAATCTTAAACATATTACTTAAAGAAAATTATTGAGTTTTAGAGAAAGAGGAAGGGGGTGCTGAGATCAAGAGACATTGAATTGTTGTTCCACTTATTTATTTATTTACTTACAGAGAGAGGTATAGACAGGGACAGACAGACAGGAACGGAGAGATGAGAAGCATCAATCATTAGTTTCTCCTTGCAACACCTTAGTTGTTCATTGATTGCTTTCTCATATGTGCCTTGACCATGGGCCTTCAGCAGACCAAATAACCCCTTGCTCGAGCCAGCGACCTTGGGTCCAAGGTGGTGAGCTTTTGCTCAAACCAGATGAGCCCGCAGTCAAGCTGGCGACCTCGGGGTCTTGAACCTGGGTCCTTGGCATCCCAGTCTGATGCTCTATCCACTGCGCCGCCTGGTCAGGCTTTTTATGCATTTATTGGTTGATTCTTGTATGTACCCTGACCTGGCATTGAACCTGCAACCATGGTTTATCAAGTCGATGCTTTTTTTTAACCAACTGAGGTACCCTGCTAGGGCCTACATTTCTTTGTAGCATCATTTAACTCTATCTATCTGGGGAATTGGAATCAATTTATTTGGTTTATTTAAAGGTATTGGGGGAAGAGCTAAGATGTGTTCAGAAAAAGAACAATTTAGGTTGCAGCTAGGAAATACTGAGGTGTGGGGCTAGGAATGTTCTTGAATATTAAATCTAGCATCCCATCACTTAAGTTTGTAGTCTGTGGAATAGTATTTCTATCATTCATAGGCATATTAAGGAAGTTTGTGACCTTTTAGCATTCCTGAACTAAATTTTTTTTTTCCTTTGTGAGAAAGACAGATAGGGACAGACAGGAAGGCAGAGAGATGAGAAGCATCAATTTTTTGTTGCTGCACCTTAGTTGTTCATTGATTGCTTTCTCATATGTGCCTTGACCGGGAGGCTACAGCAGACTTGGGTGACCACTTGCTTGAGACAGCGACCTTGGGCTCAAGCTGGTGAGCATTGCTCAAACCAGATGAGCTCATGCTTATGCTGGTGATCTCAGGGTCTTGAACCTGGGTCCTCCACATCCCATTCCGACGCTCTGTCCTCTGCGCCACTGCCTGGTCAGTCTCCCGAACTAATTCTTCTTGCCCCATCTTCAGGAACCACAATAGTACAGAAAAGTTGGGGAATATAGAGGACGAAAAGTGCATACTTGCATATTTTTTGAGAGGAGGGGGTCGGCATATTACTACATTTTGGTTTGTGGGGTAGTTGCTGATTTTGTGTTTTTAACTTCTTTGATGATTGGTTCCAAATGATGAGGTAAAGTGGGTTTTTTTTTTAAAAGATTTTATTTATTTATTTTAGAGAGGGGAGAGAGAAGGGGGGAGGAGCAGGAAGCTGTGCCTTGACCCAGCAAGCCCAGGGTTTCGAACTGGCGACCTCAGCATTCCAGGTCGTTGCTTTATCCACTGCCCCACCACAGGTCAGGCAATAAGGTAAAGTTTTAATGGTTATTTTGATTCGCTCTGTGTGAATTCATCAGCACCACGAATATATCTGTTCTGAGTTCCTAGAGAGCTGTCCTTTTAAAATACCAGTCACATCTCTAACTTATAGTCAGTGAGGGGTTTTGAATTCCTTAACGTGTTGTTAAGGAAAAAATAGGTAATGTGTTTGGCCCCTTTCTGGGGCCATGCTGAGGTACCGAGCATTTTTAGTGCCTGAGGCTGATGCTGGGACCAACCTGGCTATCTTCAGTGCCCAGGCCACATGCTAACCAATGGAGCCACACTGGCTGTGGTAGAGGAAGAGGGAGAGATGGGACAGGGTGAGAAGCAGATGGTTGCTTCTCCTGTGTGCCCTGACAGGGAATTGAACACAGGACATCCATATGCCAGGTGGACACTCTTTGTTATGCCCTGAGCCTTGGCCAGGGCCTAATTATCCATTCTTGACTGTAGGCTAGTAATAACTTTTATGCTATTTTAGTTAATGGAGTTAACTTTATTTAGAGTGCAATTTTTCTCCTAATATATTTAGGAACAGATCTATGATTTTCTTTCTCTCTAAAAATCATACTAAAAGAAAGAGGACTGTAAAGCTGATTTTGCCAGACTTTTATATTTAAGAAAAGGGTGTTTATTTATTTTATTTTTAAAATTTATGTATTTACTGATTTTAGAGAACGAGGACAGGGAGGTGGGGGCACGGAGAAAAACGGACTTACCTGTTTCTGTATGTCCCTGACCCGCAACTCTGGCACATTGAAATGAGGCTCCAACCAACCAAGCCGCCCAGCCAGGGCAAGAGTGTGTATTTAAATAGTAATGGCAGGCACGGGATAAAAAAAAAGTTTATAATTACATAATGATCATATATATGTGTGTGTATGTGTGTGTGTGTGTGTATATATATATATATATAGATCTTTTCACAGACCACTTTCAGAAAAATTTTTACTTTATATAACATTGACTAGTCATTTCCATTTTGTTTCAGGAAAAGTGAATTTGAGAATATTTAGTGATTTATTGTTTTCCATTATATCATGTGACTAGTTGATTAGGAACAACAAAACCAGAAATGTCTCACTTTTAGACCAGTACTCTTGTCCTGAGCCACTCACAAAAGACCTATATGTAATTAAGGTGGTGTCCTGGAGCGGGGGTGTTAATGCATCTTTCGTTAAAAATTACTTCAGATAACATGTCTTGGTGTATGACCTGACTAGTACCTATTGAAATAGTGGATAAAATATTTTCATTTCTAAAGAAACCTTTTGCTTTGTCCTGATCTGTGGTGGCTCAGTGGATCAAGTATTGATCTGGAATCTTGAGGTTGCTGGTTCAAAACTCTGGGCTTGCCTGGTCAAAGCACATACAGGAAGCAACTACTATGAATTTGATGCCTCCTGCTTCTTCCCCCATCATTCCTTCCCTCTCAAAAAATCAATAAAACAAGAAAAAGAAAAGAAACCTTGTGCTTTCAGAAAAACATCTCAGGGCACAGTGAAGTTAGAATGACGATTTTAGGTAATTTCAGAATGTTTGCATACATGTTCCTTGGTTTATCATAGTTTCTGTATTGGGGTATGGCTAAGGTCATGTATATAAAGTAGTTTTATTTTAAAAAATTTTAGTTATTGATTTGTTCCACTTACTTACGCATTCATTGGTTGATTCTTGTACATGCCCTGACTGGAAGTCAAACCCACACTCTTGACATATTGGGATGATGCTTCAACCAACCTGGCCATAGCTATAAAGTATTTTTAAAACATTTTCCTTCTGCCTAGGCAGTTGCACAGCTGCTAGAGTGTTGACCTGGGACGCTGAGGACCCAGGTTTGAAACCCTGAGATCACCTGCTTGAATGCAGGCTCATCTGGCTTGAGTACAGGATTGTCAGCTTGAGTGTAGGGTTATGTCTATGGTCACTGGCTTGAGCCCAAGGTTGCTTGACTTGAGCAAAGGGTCACCGGCTCAGCTGGAGCCCCCCGCCCCCCCCCCCCCGCCTGTATGAGAAAACTGAATAAAATGCTGCAACTGGGAATTCATGCTTCCCATCTCTCTTCTTGTCTGCCCCTCTCTCTCACTAAAAAAAAATAACCATTTCCTCCTTCACCTTTTTCTTTTTATTTATTTATTATTATTATTATTATTTTTTGTATTTTTCTGAAGCTGGAAACGGGGAGAGACAGTCAGACAGACTCCCGCATGCGCCCGACCGGGATCCACCCGGCACGCCCACCAGGGGGCGATGCTCTGCCCCGACCAGAGCCATTCTAGCGCCTGGGGCAGAGGCCAAGGAGCCATCCCCAGCGCCCGGGCCATCTTTGCTCCAATGGAGCCTTGGCTGCGGGAGGGGAAGAGAGAGGCAGAGAGGAAGGAGGAGAGGGGGGTGGAGAAGCAAATGGGCACTTCTCCTATGTGCCCTGGCCGGGAATCGAACCCGGGTCCCCCGCACGCCAGGCCGACGCTCTACCGCTGAGCCAACCGGCCAGGGCTTTACCTTTTTCTTAATGGATGTAGCCCTTAATGGATCAGCCCTTAAATTTCTTGCCTAATGCCAGAAATTTCACACCCATCTGTGAAAGAAATAACCACGCTGATGTTGTATGAAGATTATAGACCAAAGGATCTTAGTTTAATTTGCTTATACTCAGGATGATTTCTGCCTTAGCACCCCTGAAATATAATTCTCCTATATATATATATTTTTTTTTTTACAGAGACAAATACACAGGGACAGACAGACAGGAACGGAGAGATGAGAAGCATCAATCATTAGTTTCTTGTTGCACATTGCGACACCTTAATTGTTCATTGATTGCTTTCTCATATGTGCCTTGACTGCGGGCCTTCAGCAGGCTGAGTAACCCCTTGTTTGAGCCAGTGACCTTGGGTCCAAGGTGGTGAGCTTTTGCTCAAACCAGATGAGCCCACGCTCAAGCTGTCGACCTCGGGGTCTCGAACCTGGGTCCTTGGCATCCCAGTCCAACGCTCTATCCACTGCGCCACTGCCTGGTCAGGCTAATTCTCCTATTTTCACAGTCTCCAAGTGTGAAAAGATTGAAAATCACTGACTTAAGTTACTGATGTAAATTGTAAGACTTTTAGGAGGGGAGAAAGGTTAGGGAATGATTTACAAATGTTCTGAGTAGTAGCTTAGATAGCTGTCAAACAATTCATCTTGAAGGATAATGAGGAACAGCTACAGAAAGTAGTTATGTTTATTGTGTTTGAAGGAGTCAGTTAACAGTTTGATAGTTAAATACTGATATACCCAGGTTGACAAATTGGTTCGTCAACATAATTTTATGGTTTGAACTCATGAACTTCATGCTAGTCAAATTCCTAGAACTAATTCAGAAGCTCATTTTAATTACTAAATTGTAGTAACAACTGTCATAGTAATAAAAGGGTCATCATAATTTATCATCCAAATAAGGATACTTTGAAAGGAAGGGGTACCAATTTATAGTTGTCACTGTATGCATAAACAGGGATTGTCCTGAGCTGAAAACTTGCCCCCATAGTCGTCCCACTTTAAGACCATTTACTACTAGTTGTCTCATTGAGATTCATAACAGAAGTTTCCTAAGCTTTGTTCATCTACCACAGAGATACCTTAGATCTAAGTACTCAGTTTGTTATTTTTCTTTCTCAAATTGTCAACATTTGGCAGAATACTAGATGAATTAAAGGCAAAGGGAAAGATTTCCTCCTCTCAATTCTCCAAATGGAAACGGGAAAAGACAAGGATATGATAGTTGCTGAAAATAGAACTTGCTGGCATATGAACTAGTCAATCTGAGTGATAGTGTCAAAGCCAAGTATGTTGGTTTTATGTGTGTCTACCTTGAGCTAAATCTGTATTTAAAAATACTTGACTCAGGTCTCAGCAAGTATCTATCCTCAGCTCAGAACTTTCCTCACCAAATACATTTTTACATTCTTACCTACACCTTGCTATGATTTTTATTTTATTTATTTATTTATTTTTTTCTGAAGCTGGAAACGGGGAGAGACAGTCAGACAGACTCCCGCATGCGCCCGACCGGGATCCACCCGGCACGCCCACCAGGGGCGATGCTCTGCCCCTCTGGGGCGTCGCTCTGCCGCAACCAGAGCCACTCTAGCACCTGGGGCAGAGGCCAAGGAGCCATCCCCAGCGCCCGGGCCATCTTTGCTCCAATGGAGCCTTGGCTGCGGGAGGGGAAGAGAGAGACAGAGAGGAAGGAGGGGGGGGGTGGAGAAGCAAATGGGCGCTTCTCCTATGTGCCCTGGCCGGGAATCGAACCCGGGTCCCCCACACGCCAGGCCGACGCTCTACCGCTGAGCCAACTGGCCAGGGCCTATGATTTTATTTTTGACAGAGCAGAGAGAGGGACTGATAGGGACTGACAGGAAGGGAGAGATGAGAAGCATCAATCAGTTCTTGGTTGCAGCATCTTAGTTGTTCATTGATTGCTTTCTCATATGTGCTTTTACGTGGGTAGGGGGGCTATAGCAGAGCGATTGCCCGCTTGCTCAAGCCAGCGTCCTTGGGCTTAAGCCAGTGACTTTGGGTTTCAAGCCAGTGACCATGGAGTCATATCTATGATCCTATGCTGAAGCCGGCAACCATGGGGTTTTGAACCTGGGTCATCCACGTCCCAGTTTGATACTCTAACCACTGCACCACCGCCTTGTCAAGCCTGGTTTATTGTTTTTGAATTTATTTTCAAAGATTTTATTTATTAATTTTACAGAGGTGGTGGTGGTAGAGCAAGAAATACCAACTTTTAGTTGCTTCACTTCAATTGTTCTTCGGATGCTTGTTGTATGTGTCTTCACTGGGCAAACTCAGGATTTTGAACCGGCAACCTCAGGGTCCCAGGTTGATGCTCTATCCACTGAGCCAGTATAGGCCAGGCTCTTTTTTGAAATTTAATCTTGATTTTATTGCTTTTCTTCCAGTGATCATCACAATAGCTGAGCAGATCTGTCTGTCATTGGTAGACTTGATTTGTAAAGAGGTCAGAATTTGACCTAGCTCTAAAGAAGTATGAAATGTGTTTAACTTCATATTTATATATAACATTTAAAGACATGTAGTAACACTTTGAATAAGAGTTAAGACTGCCTGACCAGGAGGTGGCGCAGTGGATAGACATCGGACTGGGATGTGGAGGAACCAGGTTCGAGACCCCAATGTTGCCAGCTTGAGCGCGGGCTCATCTGGTTTGAGCAAAAGCTCACCAGCTTGGAACCAAGGTCGTTGGCTTGAGCAAGGGGTTACTTGGTCTGCTGAAGGCCCGTGTTTAAGGCACATATGAGAAAGCAATCAATGAACAACTAAGGTGCCACAACGAAAAACTTAATGATTGATGCTTCTCATCTTTCTCCGTTCCTGTTTGTCTGTCCTTATCTATCCCTCTCTCTCTCTCTGTCTCTGTAAAAAAAAAAAAAAAGAGTTATGACTATTTTGGTCTGACCAGCAATGGAGAGAGCATCAACCTGGGATGTTGAGGGACCCAGTTTAAAAACCCGAGGTCACTGGCTTAAGTATGGGCTTATCTGACTGACTGCAGGATCATCAACATGATCCCTAGGTTGCTGGCTTGACTTCCACTTCCCCATCAAGGCACGTATGATAAATAATCAGTGAACAACTAATGTGACTCAACTACAAGTTAAAACTTCTCATCTTTCCCTTTTCTCTCTCTCTCAAAGTAAAAAAATATTATGACTATTTCATATTTTGTAAGATGCAGTATAGTGCAAAAGCCTTGGAATCATCTGAATTCCTTGTCTGTAGAAAGGGGATTAATGATGCCTGCCTTGCCTGCTAATTTACAGGGTTTTCATGAAATTGTGGGATTTTGTAAAATGCAAAGAATAATAATTGCCAGGTAGTAGTAGTATTTATGAGAGATTCCTATTCAATGTGAATGATGAAGTAAATGTCTTTGCTGCTGACCTGTTATGGTCATATTAGAAGATGAAGATAACCTTACCCTTGCTGGCTTGAGCGTGGGCCCACCAGTGTGAGTGTGGGCCCACCAGCTTGAGCATGAGGTCACCACCTTGAGTGTGGGATCATAGACATGACTCCATGGTCACTGGCTTGATCAAGAGGTCACTGGCTGAGCTGCAGGACCTGACCCCCCCCCCCCATCAAGGCACACGTGAGAAAGCAATCAATGAACAATTAAGGTGCCGCAATGAAGAATTGATGCTTTTCATCTCCCTTCCTGTCTGTTCTCTCTCTCTCTCTCTCTCTCTCTCTCCCTCTCTCCCCCCTTTCGCCCCCTCCCTCCCTCTCTCTTTTTCTCTTGTGTGCACATTAACAAAACAAAAAGATAGCTTGCCTTTTTACTTTTTTTAAGTTTTTTTTTTAGCCTTGCCAGGTTGGCTCAGCGTTAGAGCGTTGGCCCGGTATGTGAAAGTCCTAGGTTCAATTCCCAGTCAGGGCACACAGGAGAAGCGCCTCTCTGCTTCTCCACCCTTCCCCTTGTTCTTCCTCTGTGCCTCTCTCTTCCCCTCCTGCAGCCAAGGCTCCATGGGAGCAAAGTTGGCCTGGGAGCTGAGGATGGTTCCATGCATGGCTTCCGCCTCATGGCTCCATTTGCAGTGGAGCAATGCCTCAGAAGGGCAGAGCATCGCCCCCTAGTGGGCATGCCGGGTGGATCGCATGCTGGTGTCTGTTTCTGCCTCCCGCTTCTCAATTCAGAAAAATACCCCCCCCCCAATTATTTTTTTGGTGTGTGGTAGAGAAGGACAGATAGGAAGGGAGAGATGAGAAGCATCAATTCTTCGTTGTGGCACCTTAGTTCTCATACGTGCCTTGACAGGGGTAGGGGAGCTGCAGCAGACTGACCCCTTGCTCAAACCAGATGAGCCCACACTTAAGCTGGAGACCTCGGAGTTTCAAACCTGGGTTCTCTGCATCCCAGTCCGATGCTCTATCCACTGTGCCACCTCCTGGTTAGGCTATTTTTTAAAAGTTTTTTAAGACTTGATTTGTTTTAGAGAGGAGAGAGAACGGAGAGTGAGCAGAAAGTATCAACTCCCATATGTGCTTTGACTAATAAGCAAGCTCAGTGTTTTGTTTGTTTGTTTGTTTTTTTACAGAGACAGAGAGAGTCAGAGAGAGGGACAGATGGGGACAGACAGACAGGAACGGAGAAAGATGAGAGGCATCAATCATCAGTTTTTCGTTGCGACACCTTAGTTATTCATTGATTGCTTTCTCATATGTGCCTTGACCGTGGGGCTACAGCAGACCAAGTAACCCCTTGCTCGAGCCAGCGACCTTGGGTCCAAGCTGGTGAGCTTTGCTCAAGCCAGATGAGCCCACGCTCAAGCTGGCGACCTCGGGGGTCTCGAACCTGGGTCCTCCGCATCCCAGTCCAATGCTCTATCCACTGCGCCACCGCCTGGTCAGGCAAGCCCAGTGTTTTGAACTGGCAACCTCAGCCTTCCAGGTCAACGCTTTATTCATGGAGCAACCACAGATCAGGCTGATAGCGTGCCCTTTTTTTTTTTTTTTGTATCTTTCTGAAGTTGAAGTTGGAAACGGGAAGGCAGTCAGACAGACTCCCGCATGTGCCCTACGGGGATCTACCTGGCATGCCCACCAGGGGGCAATGCTCTGCCCATCTGGGGCGTTGCTCTGTTGCAACCAGGGCCATTCTAGTGCCTAAGGCAGAGGCCATGGAGCCATCCTCAGCGCCCGTGCCAACCTTGCTCCAGTGGAGCCTTGGCTTTGGGAGGGGAAGAGAGAGACAGAGAGGAAGGAGAGGGGGAGGGGTGGAGGAGCAGATGGGCCCTTCTCCTGTGTGCCCTGGCCGGGAATCGAACCTGGGACTCCTGCACGGCAGGCCGACGCTCTACCACTGAGCCAACTGGCCAGGACTGATAACCTGCCTTTTTAGAGGTATATTCTTAGTATGCATACTTTCATGGGTTTAGTCTCTAAATTTACATAAATATAGATCTTTTCAAAATGAGGTCCTTAATCTTAACTCATACCTGGTAATTATTTGCATACCCAGAAAGTGAATGTTTAAATTTATTTCCAAGTAGTATAATTTATATTATACTTTGGCCATGTTGAGCTGGTAATGTAGTTCTTTTGCTATTAATTATGGGGGAATATAACACTTGTCTATGGATTTGGGGTGGAAGGTGTTATGGTATGGAAATGCAAAAGTAAATTAGTCTTAAAATATTTGCATATTAGCAGTCTTAGATTACTGACTAGGAAAATAATGATAGTACAGGTTTTCCTCCTCCTCTACCTGAAAGTAGCATTTTTTTTTTTTTTTTTTGAAAGTAGCATTCTTATGAAACCTTTTGTAAGCCAAACTGGTTTAAACTTCATAGAATTGTGAAGAAGCTATTACCTTAGGACACATTTTGGTAAAAGTTGCACAAAATGAGATAAAGCACTTAAGTTCACTGACAAGGTTCAAAGCTATGGTGGTTTGAAGCTGAGTTTAGTTCCCAGGAAGGACCTTGTTGGTGCTGCTATTTTTGCTTTTCACCTTTTTCCTAAAAGAAAAACTCCTATTTAGTTTTTTATTCAGTGAAAAGTTCCTACTAATGTAGGTCTTAAAAGTGAAGTGGCATTAACTTGAACTTTAGAAAAGTGAGGGATACCTGTACACGGAACTGATTTTGTGAAATGTGATTCTAGAGGCTTAGTGTAAGCCTGGACAGTGAATGGGTTCTGATTAATAGAAAGCTACCAGTTAATATTATAATCCTTGGTGATTAGTCATTTAAGGATTATCTAGCACTTTGGAGTGGTTGTCGTGAACACCTTTGTGTTGTAGAAATGGGAAGTATCCTATTTAAGAATTTGTGAGCCTGACCAGGCAGTGGTGCAGTGGATAGAGCGTCGTACTGGGATGCGGAGGACCCAGGTTCGAGACCCCGAGGTTGCCAGTTTGAGCGCAGGCTCATCTGGCTTGAGCAAAAAGCTCTCCAGCTTAGATCCAAGGTCGCTGGCTCGAGCAAGGGGTTATTTGGTCTGCTGAAGGCCCATGGTCAAGGCACATATGAGAAAGCAATCAATGAACAACTAAGGTGTCGCAATGCGCAATGAAAAACTAATAATTGATGCTTCTCATCTCTCCGTTCCTGTCTCTGTCCCTGTCTATCCCTCACTCTGACTCTCTCTCTCTCTGTAATAAAATTAAATTAAATTAAAAAAAAAAAGAATTTGTGATTTGTCCTGGTTGGTTGGCTTAGTGGTAGAGCATCGACCCAGTGTGTGGAAGTCCCAGGTTCAGTTCCCGGTCAGGGCACACAGGAGAAGCGCCCATCTGCTTCTTTACCCTTCCTACTCTCCTTTCTATCTCTTCCCCTCCTGCTGCCAAGGTTTCACTGGAGCAAAGTTGGCCTAGGCACTGAGGATGGCTCCATGGCCTCTGCCTCAGTTGGTAGAATGGCTCCTGTTGCAATGGAGCAATGCCCCAGATGGGCAGAGCATCGCCCCCTAGTGGGAATGCCGGGTGGATCCCGGTCAGGCGCATACGGGAGTCTGTCTCTCTGCCTTCCCACTTCTCACTTCAGAAAAAAAGAAATTTGTGATATTATTGTATTTCCCCATGTGTAAGATGGTCCCATGTATAAGACACACCTTAATTTTGAGGCCTGAAATTTGAAAAAAAAAAATTACATAAAGTTACTGAGTTGAAGTTTTATTCATCATAGATTCATATAACTCATCTGCATGAAAGAGTGGGAAATGCAAGTTAAAAAAAACACACTACAACCACTGTATAAGACACACCCAGGTTTTAAACCCCAATTTTTTGGGGAAAGGGTGCGTCTTATACAGGTGGACATAACAGTAATTGATTTTATTCAATCAAAATAAGTTATGGTAAATTACAATTAGTAAAGGTTTATAATAGGATTACCATGGATATTCAAGACATTGTGTTTTTTTGTTGTTACAGAGACAGAGAGAGGGACAGATAGGGACAGACAGTCAGGAAGTGAGAGAGTGAGAAACATTAATTCTTTGTTGCAGCTCCTTAGTTATTCATTGGTTGCTTTCTCATATATGCCTTGACTGGGGGGCTACAGCAGACCGAGTGACCCCTTGCTTGAGCCAGCGACCTTGTGCTCAAGCTGGTGAGCCTTGCTCAAACCAGATGAGCCCGCGCTCATGCTGGCGATCTCGGTGTCTTAAACCTGGGTCCTCCACATCCCAGTCCGACGTTCTATCCACTGTACCACCTCCTGGTCAGGCCATTGTTTTTTCTGTTTTGTTTTGTTTTTACAGGAACGGAGAGAGATGAGAAGCATCAGTCATCAGTTTTTCGTTGCGACACATTAGTTGTTCATTGATTGCTTTCTCATATATGCCTTGACCGTGGGGCTACAGCACACCAAGTAACCCCTTGCTCGAGCCAGCGACCTTGGGTCCAAGCTGGTGAGCTTTGCTCAAACCAGATGAGCCCATGCTCAAGCTGGTGACCTCGGGGTCTCAAACCTGGATCCTCGGCATCCCAGTCCGCTGCGCTATCCACCGCGCCACCTCCTGGTCTGGCCCATTGTATGTTCTTTCACTAGGAAATATAACAGCTGTAATTTAGTTTGTATAGATTTTATTTTTAGATTTTATTTACTCATTTTTATTTATTTTTATTTTTATTTATTATTTTTTTCTGAAGCTGGAAACGGGGAGACACAGTCAGACTCCTGCATGCGCCTGACCGGGATCCACCCGGCACGCCCACCAGGGGGCGATACTCTGCCCCTCCGGGGCGTCGCTCTGCCGCGACCAGAGCCACTCTAGCGCCTGGGGCAGAGGCCAAGGAGCCATCCCCAGCGCCCCGGGCCATCTTTGCTCCAATGGAGCCTTGGCTGCGGGAGGGGAAGAGAGAGACAGAGAGGAAGGAGGGGGAGTGGAGAAGCAAAAGGGCGCTTCTCCTTTGTGCCCTGGCCGGGAATCGAACCCGGGTCCCCCGCACGCCAGGCCGACGCTCTACCGCTGAGCCAACCGGCCAGGGCCTACTCATTTTTATTTTTATTTATTTATTTTATTTTTTTATTTTTTATTTTTTCTGAAGCTGGAAACAGGGAGAGACAGTCAGACAGACTCCCACATGCGCCCGACCGGGATCCACCTGGCAAGTCCACCAGGGGCAACGCTCTCTCCACCAGGGGGCGATGCTCTGCCCCTCCGGGGCGTTGCTCTGCCACCACCAGAGCCACTCTAGCGCCTGGGGCAGAGGCCAAGGAGCCATCCCCAGCGCCCAGGCCATCTTTGCTCCAATGGAGCCTTGGCTGCGGGAGGGGAAGAGAGAGACAGAGAGGAAGGAGAGGGGGAGGGGTGGAGAAGCAGATGGGCGCTTCTCCTGTGTGCCCTGGCCGGGAATCAAACCCGGGATTTCTGCACGTCAGGCCGACGCTCTACCACTGAGCCAACCGGCCAGGGCTATTTTTTTATTTTTATACAGAGACAGAGAGAGTCAGAGAGAGGGATAGATAGGGACAGACAGACAGGAACGAAGAGATGAGAAGCATCAATCATTTGTTTTTTGTTGCGACACCTTAGTTGTTCATTGATTGCTTTCTCATATGTGTCTTGACCGGGGGGCTATAGCTGACCGAGTAACCCCTTGCTCAAGCCAGCGACCTTGGGTCCAAGCTGGTGAGCTTTGCTCAAACCAGATGAACCCGTGTTCAATCTGGAGACCTTGGGGTCTCGAACCTGGGTCCTTCTGCATCTCAGTCCAACGCTCTATCCACTGCACCACCGCCTGGTCAGGCAAGATGATTATTTTTTAAGATTTTATTTATTGATTTTATTTTTAAATGTTTATTTATTGATTTTAGAGAGAGAGGAAGGAAGAGAGAGAGAGAGAGAGAGAGAGAGAGGAACATCAATCTGTTCCTGTATGTGCCTGGACCCAGGTATCGAACCGGCAACCTCTGTGCTTCGGGACGATGTTCCAACCAACTGAGCTAACTGGCCAGGGCAAAATTTATTTATTGATTTTACAGAGAGGGGAGCGAGAAGTATCAACTCATAGTTGCTTCAGTTTAGTTGTTTATTGCTTGCTTATTGATTGTCCTATGTGCCTTGATGCGGCAAGCCCAAGGTTTTGAACCGGTGAACTCAGTGTTCATGGTTGGCATTTTACCCACTGTGTCAACACAGGCCAGGCAAGATTATTATTATTTTTTTTAGAAGAAATGGGTAAGTCTAATGTTAAAAAAAATGAAAGATTTTATAGGGAGTAGAAGGGGAAAGGAGCAAAAGAGAGAGAAGTGTTGTTCCACGTAATTGTGTGCTCATTGATTGCTTCCCATATGTGCCCTGACTAGGGATGAATGCAACTTGGGTGTTTTGGGACCATGCTCTAATGCAGGGGACGGGAAACTTTTTGGCTGAGAAAGCCATGAATGCCACATATTTTAAAATGTAATTCCGTGAGAGCCATACAATGACTCGTGTACCTTACGGCATTATCCAATAAAAATTTGGTGTTGTCCCGGAGGACAGCTGTGATTGGCTCCAGCCACCCACAACCATGAACATGAGTGGTAGGAAATGAATGGATTGTAATACATGAGAATGTTTTTTTTTTAAACAGAGACAGAGCGAGTCAGAGAGAGGGTAGACAGGGACAGACAGACAGGAACGGAGAGAGATGAGAAGCATCAATCATTAGTTTTTCATTGTGCGTTGCAACACCTTAGTTGTTCATTGATTGCTTTCTTTTTTTTTAATTTATTCATTTTAGAGAGGAAAGAGAAAGGGAGAGAGAGAGACAGAGCGGGAGAGAGAGAGGAGAGAGAGACAGAGAGAGAAGGTGGGGTGGAGTTGGAAGCATCAACTCCCATATGTGCCTTGACCAGGCAAGCCCAGGGTTTTGAACCGGCAACCTCAGCATTTCCAGGTCGACGCTTTATCCACTGCGCCACCACAGGTCAGGCCATTGATTGCTTTCTCATATGTGCCTTGACCGTGGCCTTTAGCAGGCCGAGTAGCCCCTTGTTGGAGCCAGCGACCTTGGGTACAAGCTGGTGGGCTTTTGCTCAAACCAGATGAGCCCGCGCTCAAGCTGGCGGCCTTGGGGTCTCAAACCTGGGTCCTCTGCATCCCAGTCTGATGGTCTTTCCACTGCGCCACTGCCTGGTCAGGCTGTTTTATATTTTTAACATTTTTTTATTAAAGATTTGTCTGCAAGCCAGAAACAGCCATCAAAAGAGCCACATCTGGGCCCTGGCCGGTTGGCTCAGCGGTAGAGCGTCGGCCTGGCGTGCGGGGGACCCGGGTTCGATTCCCAGCCAGGGCACATAGGGGAAGCGCCCATTTGCTTCTCCACTCCCACCCCCTCCTTCCTCTCTGTCTCTCTCTTCCCCTCCCGCAGCCAAGGCTCCATTGGAGCAAAGATGGCCCGGGCGCTGGGGATGGCTCCTTGGCCTCTGCCCCAGGTGCTAGAGTGGCTCTGGTCAGGGCAGAGCATCGCCCCCTGGTGGGCAGAGCATCGCCCCTGGTGGGCGTGCCGGGTGGATCCCCGTCGGGCGCATGCGGGAGTCTGTCTGACTGTCTCTCCCCGTTTCCAGCTTCAGAAAAATAACAACAACAACAAAAAAAACAAAAGAGCCACATCTGGCTCGTGAGCCATAGGTTCTCGACTCCTGCTCTAATGGATTGAGCTAACCAGCCAGGTCAAGGTTATTGTGTTTTGAAAAGCCTTAGTATTTATGCTCTGGCAAAAATGATCACTTCATGTGGTTCAACCTAATGTTAAGAGGTGTTTGGAAGGTCTCAAGCGTTTTTTTTTGTTTGTTGTTGTTTTTTTTAAAATTCATTTTAGAGAGGAGAGGGAGAGAGAGATGGGAGAGACAGAGAGAGAGAAGCAACTCCCATATGTGCCTTGACCAGGCAAGCCCAGGGTTTTGAACCGGCGACCTCAGCATTTCCAGGTCGACGCTTTATCCACTGCGCCACCACAGGTCAGGTGGTCTCAAGCTTTTAAGGAAGCACCCAGATTATTGCAGGGTTGTGCGTGAATACTTTCCCTGAGGTTGTTTTTGCTTTTTGTACTTAACCTAAATTGATTTTATTCATGTTCTACCTTTTTTTTTTTAATTTCTGTATCTACTTTTTAGGTCTATTTTTTCTTTGTTTCAGAGTTAGGGATTCAGATTTGCTCTGAACCCATATGTACATTCAGAATTACTGGGTAGCTCATTTTCTTTTGGTACTGTGTAACGTAGAGACCCCAGATATTTTGATCATCTTGGAGAAAAGGTACATAAAATACTGTTTTCCCCCCAAAATAAAATGAATGGAATTTACCTTTTTGGGAGACTAGTTTTCACAATAAAGAGAATGGAAAAGACCCTGGTTATTTTCTTTTCAGAAGAGAATTGGTCTCTGTGGTTTACAGGGGGTTCTTGGGTTATGACAGTTTTTACATATGATGTTTCAAGTTGACAACACTCAATTCCAGAAAAACTTAAAATTGAGATGTATTTTGGCTTATGCTGTTAGCGTTGTACTCATAGACTACATGGGCGAACTTTGGTTGTGCGCAGTGGAAAAATAGGCAGTACAGTATATTTATGTCCTTTTCACTTTTCTGTGGTTTCATTGTGTTTTTATATTTTAGATTATGATTTTATAACTGTTAGGATAGGTAAGTGAAAATTTAGGCTAGGGTGTTTTGACTTACACCAAAATTCAGCTTACGTCACTGTCTTAGGATTGCAGCTGTGTCATAACCCAAGGACACCCTGTACTTAGAGTTGGTAGAATGCAGCTCTAACAAAATGTTAGGATTTATTAGAGTCTTCAGTACTAATAAGCTTTCTTTTTTGTGTGTATGTGACAGAAAAATAGGGACAGACAGGAAGGGAGAGAAATGAGATGCATCAATTATTTGTTGCAGCTAAGTTGTTCATTGATTGCTTTCTCATATGTGCCTTGACTTGGGGGGCTACAGCGGAGCTAGTGACCCCATGCTTAAGCCAGAGACCATGGTGTCATATCGATGATCCCATGTTCAAGCCAGTGAACCCGTGCTCAAGCCGGATGAGTCCGCACTCAAGCTGAATGAGCCTGCACTCAAGCTGGCAACCTCAGGGTTTCAAACCTGGGTCCTCTGCATTCCAGCCCAACATTGCGCCACCACCTGGTCAGGCCTTTACTGTGTTTTATTTTTTATTTTATTTTATTTTTTTACAGAGACAGAGAGTCAGAGAGAGGGATAGACAGAGACAGGAACGGAGAGATGAGAAGCATCAATCATTAGTTTTTCGTTGCGGGTTGTGACTTCTTAGTTGTTCATTGATTGCTTTCTCATATGTGCCTTGACTGCGGGCCTTCAGCAGACTGAGTAACCCCTTGCTGAAGCCAGCGACCCTGGGTCCAAGCTGGTGAGCTTTTGCTCAAGCCAGATGAGCTCATGCTCAAGCTGGCAACCTCGGGGTCTCAAACCTGGGTCCTTCCACATCCCAGTCCAACGCTCTATCCACTGTGCCACTGCCTGGCCAGGCCTTTACTGTGTTTTTTTATTTAAAAAAAAAAATTTTTTTTTACAGAGACAGAGTCAGAGAGAGGGATAGATAGGAACAGACAGACAGGAACAGAGAGATGAGAATTATCAATCATTAGTTTTTCGTTGCGCATTGCCACATTTTAGCTGTTCATTGATCGCTTTCTCATATATGCCTTGAGCATGGGCCTTCAGTAGACAGAGCAACCCCTTGCTTGAGCCAGCGACCTTGGGTCCAAGCTGGTGAATTTTTGCTCAAACCAGATGAGCCCACACTCAAGCTGGCGACCTCGGGGTCTCGAACCTGGGTCTTCCGCATCCCAGTCCGACGCTTTATCCACTGCGCCACCGCCTGGTCAGGCTACTGTGTTTTAAATTTAAAGAACTGCTATCCTTGTCCCTCCCTCAGTATGAGATTATTTCTTTTTAGCTTTGAAATGTACCTGACCCTTATTCTTCAAACTCCTAGCTTTTCCACATGGCCATTGAGTATGTTCAAGTGTTACTCTGTTTAATCAAGAAATAGAGCCTGACCAGGCGGTGGTGCAGTGGATAGAGCATCGACTGGGTTGCGGAGGACCCAGGTTCGAGACCCCGAGTTCACCAGCTTGAGCCCAAGGTTGCTGGCTTGAGGAAGGAGGTCACTGGGTCTGCTGTAGGCCCCCCCCCCCTTGTCAAGGCACATATGAGAAATCAATCAATGGACAACTAAGGAACCGCAACAAAGAATTGATATTTCTCATCTCTCTCCCTTCCTGTCTGTCCCTCTCTCTGACTCTGTCTCTGCCACAAAAGAAGAAAAAAAAAAGAAATAGAAAAATTAAACAATGTTGCAGAAGAAAAATACCACTGCTTGTATAACTCACTGATGTGACTAAAGCTTTTGATAAAGGGCTGGATAAGAAAGAAGCTCTAGGAACTTAATGATACAACAGTACAGCTTTCTTCCTTTCCTTTTCTCTTTCCTCTTTCTTTTTTCTTTTTCTTTTTTTCTTATTGAGAGGAAGGGAGATAGATAGACTCCCACATGCACCCTGATGGGTATCCACCCAACAACCCCTATTAAACCACTTGGGCCAGTAGCTGCAGGGGAGGAAGAGGGAGAGAAGGAGGAGGGGAGAGAAGCAGATGGTTGCTTCTCTTGTTTCCTAGACCAGGAATTGAACCTGGGATATCCATATACTGGGCTGACATTTCTATCCACTGAGCCTATCAATTAGGCGCAGTGGTCGGCAAACTCATTAGTCAACAGAACCAAATATCAACAGTACAACGATTGAAATTTCTTTTGAGAGCCAAATTTTTAAAACTTAAATTATATAGGTAGGTACATTGTTATTATCATACTTAATTGGGGTACTCCTAAGTTGGCCAAAGAGCCGCATGTGGCTCACGAGCCGCGGTTTACTGACCACAGACTTTGGGCAATAAATAAATTAAAAAAAATTTATACTTTGGCCTGACCAGGCGGTGGCGCAGTGGATAAAGCGTCGGACTGGGATGCAGAAGACCCAGGTTCGAGACGCCGAGGTCGCCAGCTTGAGCGTGGGCTCATCTGGTTTGAGCAAAAAGCCCACCAGCTTGAACCCAAGGTCGCTGGCTCTAGCAAGGGGTTACTCGGTCTGCTGAAGGCCTGCGGTCAAGGCACATATGAGAAAACAATCAATGAACAGCTAAGGTGTTGCAATGAGCAATGAAAAACTAATGATTGATGCTTCTCATCTCTCTCCGTTCCTGTCTGTCTGTCCCTGTCTATCCCTCTCTCTGACTCACTCTCTGTCTCTGTCAAAAAAAAACACAAAGGCCCTGGCCGGTTGGCTCAGCGGTAGAGCGTCGGCCTAGCGTGCGGAGGACCCGGGTTCGATTCCCGCCAGGGCACATAGGAGAAGCGCCCATTTGCTTCTCCACCCCTCCGCTGCGCTTTCCTCTCTGTCTCTCTCTTCCCCTCCCGCAGCCAAGGCTCCATTGGAGCTAAGATGGCCCGGGCGCTGGGCATGGCTCTGTGGCCTCTGCCTCAGGCGCTAGAGTGGCTCTGGTTGCAATATGGCGACGCCCAGGATGGGCAGAGCATCGCCCCCTGGGGGGCAGAGCACCGCCCCTGGTGGGCGTGCCGGGTGGATCCCGGTCGGGCGCATGCGGGAGTCTGTCTGACTGTCTCTCCCTGTTTCCAGCTTCAGAAAAATGAAAAAAAAAAAAAAAAAAAAAAAAACAAAAAAAAAAAAAAAAACACAAAACTTTGGTTAAAATGTGTACACTTGTTCTCACTTTTGTTTTTTTATTACAAAAGTGAAAATTAAATAAAAAAAAAGTTACAGCCATATGATTGACCTGGGTGGTACAGTGGATAAAATGTTGACCTGGAATTCTGAGGTCGCTGGTTTGAAACCCAGGGCTTGTCCAGTAAGACAGATATGAGAAGCAACTACTAGTTGATGCGTCCTGGTCTTCTCCCCTTTAACTTGCTTTTCTCTCTCTAAAAATCAATAAATATGGCCCTGGCCGCTTGGCTCAGCGGTAGAGCGTCGGCCTGGCGTGCGGGGGACCCGGGTTCGATTCCCGGCCAGGGCACATAGGAGAAGCGCCCATTTGCTTCTCCACCCCCCCCCCCCCTTCCTCTCTGTCTCTCTCTTCCCCTCCTGCGCAGAGGCTCCATTGGAGCAAAGATGGCCCGGGCGCTGGGGATGGCTCCTTGGCCTCTGCCCCAGGCGCTGGAGTGGCTCTGGTTGCGGCAGAGCGACGCCCCAGAGAGGCAGAGCATCGCCCCCTGGTGGGCAGAGTGTTGCCCCTGGCGGGCGTGCTGGGTGGATCCCGGTCGGGCGCATGCGGGAGTCTGTCTCTTTCCGTTTCCAGCTTCAGAAAAAATACAGGAAAAAAAAATCAATAAATAAAATCTTAAAACAAAGTTACAGCCATGTCAAGTGATTACTGATAGCTACTCTGTCCTTCCAGAAATAACTATTGATGGTTTGAGTATACTTTCAGAACAACTACTGTATTTGTTCAAATGACAGTGCATTTAAAAACCCAAAGATATCTGATAATATTGACTCCAATATGTTGTTGGTATAACATGCGTTATTTGTTTTTAAAGATTTTATTTATTGATTTTAGAGGGAGAGATGGAGCAAGAAGCATTTGTATGTGCCTTGACCCTGTGTACCTTGAGCAAGCAATCCTAGAGTTTCGAACTGGTGACCTCGACGTTCTGGGTCGGCGCTTCTGTACCACCATGGGTCAGGCCATGCATCATCATTTTACATAACACTAATAAAGATAAATGTTACCAATAGCACCATGACACATCACAGACTAAGAAAATTGGATTTTAGAGATGTTAATGTGAAAAAAGTTTCCCAATATGGATAATGTGTACTGTATTTTTTCATAGAAATAAATATTATTGAACAACACGCCTTTTTCTCAATAAAACTATGAATATTAAAAAAAATTTTAAAAACAAAATTGGATGATGGTTTTGGCCAAACTAACATGAAAACTTTAGAAACATGGCATTTGTTCACCTGGTGGCGCAGTGGATAGAGCGTCGGACTGGGATGCTTAGGACACAGGTTCGAGACTCCGAGGTCACCAGCTTGAGCGCGGGCTCGTCTGGTTTGAGCAAAACTCACAAGCTTCAACCCAAGGTCGCTGGCTCTTGCAAGGGGTTAAATGAACAACTAAGATGTCTCAATGTGCAACGAAAAGCTAATGATAGATGCTTCTCATCTCTCCATTCCTGTCTGTCTGTTCCTGTCTATCCCTCTCTCTGATACTCTGTCTCTGTTTAAAAAAAGAAAGAAAGAAAAGAAAACCTTCCCAAGGTATTCTAGTATGTAATTAGAGTGGAGAACCAGTGGAATAGATCATTGGTTCTCAAAAGATGATGGACTGAATTAGAATTACTATGTGTGCTTATTAAAAATTTAGGCTTTTGGCTGGACCAGGCAGTGGCACAGTGGATAGCGCATGAGACTGAGATGCAGAGACCCAGGCTTGGAACCCCGAGGTCTCCGGCTTGAGTGTGGGATCATAGACAAGACCCCATGGTCGCTTGTTTGAGCCCAAAGGTCACTCGCTGGGTTGAGCTCAAGATCGCTGGCTTGAGCCAAGGGGTGGGGTCACTTGCTCTGCTGTAGCCCCCAAGTCAAGGCACATATGAGAAAACAGTCAATGAACAACTAAGGTGCCACAGTGAAGAATTTATGCTTATCTCCCTTCCTGTCTGTCCGTCCTTATCTGTCCCTCTCTTTGTTTCTCATTCATAAATAAATAGGCTTTTGGTCTGTACTCTAATTTTAATGTATATGTATGGGTATACAGCTGGGTTTGACCAGCTTACCTTGTAAAGCTCCTTTCTAGTGGCCATCTCAGCTATTTTTTTTAGCTGTCAAGGAATTGCCAGGGATTTAACTTTGAGAATGCTGTATTTGAATCTGTATGGCAATATTGAAGTCTTTTTTTCTAGTTTTTTGTTTGTTTTGTTTTATTTTAATTTTAGAGAGACAGGAAGGGGGGGGTGAAAAGCATCGACTTGTGGGTGCTGCACTTTAGTTGTTCATTGATTGCTTTCTTATACACGCCTTGACCCAGGGGCTCTGGCTGAGCCAGTGACTCCTTGCTCAAGCCAGCGATCATGGGTTCATGTCTGTGATCCCGTGCTCAAGCCAAATGAACCTGTGCTCAAGCTGGTGACCTCAGGGTTTCTAACCTGGGTCCTCAGCATCCTAGGTTGATGCTCTATCTATTGTATCACTGCCTGTTCAGGCTCTTTTTTCTAGTTTTTCTCTGTTAAACTTTTAACAAACAATGGTTAATGATTATATGGATGTATTTGCCCAAATGCAGATGATTAAATATTTAACATAACTCTAGGTTTAAATTTATAAATGTTAATCAGATTTAACCTGATTTTTTAAAACAACACTGTCTTGGTTTAGAGTTGCACTGCACTTAATACCTTATGGATTTTTTTTAAGTCTTTCTTCATTTTGTTTACTGTAGCTTATTTATTTCTTTCACTTTTCCTTGTATCTGCCTCTGTATTTTTATATTCTATTTTGATTAGCTGATATGATTAAGAATTCCAATGTCCCCTTCAGAAGTGTTTCCAAGGATTTCTCTGGTAAGTCCATTCTTGAACTTTTCCTTTTTTTTTTAGATTTTATTTATTGGTTTTAGAGCAAGGAGAGAGAGAGAGAGAGAGTGAAAAATGTGATGGGGAGAAGCAGGAAGCATCAACTTATAGTTGGTTCTTGTATGTTCTTTGACCATGTAATCTAAGGCGTCAAACTGGTGATCACAGCAGTCCATGTTAATGCTTTATCCACTGTGCCACCACAGGTCGGGCTTGGACTTTTTGTTTTAAAAACTTTACTTTTGGCTCTGGCCAATTGGCTCAGTGGTAGAGCGTTGGCCTGGTGTGCAGGAGTCCCAGGTTCGATTCCCGGCTAGGGCACACAGGAGAAGCGCCCATCTGCTTCTCCACCCCTCCCCTTCTCCTTCCTCTCTGTCTCTCGCTTCCCCTCCCGCAGCCAAGGCTCCATTGGAGCAAAGATGGCCCGGGCGCTGAGGATGGCTCCATGACCTCTGCCCCAGGTGCTAGAATGGCCCTGGTTGCAACAGAGCAACGCCCCAGATGGACAGAGCGTCGCCCCTGTTGGGCTTGCCGGGTGGATCCCAGTCGGGCGCATGCGGGAATCTGTTTGACTTCCTCCCCGTTTCCAACTTCAGAAAAATACAAAAAACCACAAAACTTTACTTTTAAAGATTTTATTAATTGATTTTTTTTAAGAGTGTAGGAGGGAAGGAGAAAGGCATGGAGAGAGGAGCGAGAATCATTACCTCATAGCTGCTTCTCATATATGCCTTCACCCTGCAAACTTGGGATATCAAACTGGTGACCTCAGCATTCTAGGTCTATGCTCTACGCACTGCACCACCACAGGTTAGGGCAGTCCAGGCATGGTCTTTTTTTTTTTTTTTTTTTTTTGGTGGCAGAGACAGAGAGAGAGACAGATAGGGGCAGACAGACAGGAAGGGAGAGAGATGAGAAGCACCAATTCTTTGTTGAGGCACCTTGGTTGTTCATTGATTGCCTTCTCATATGCCTGACGGGGGGCGGAGCACTACAGCATAGCTAGTGACCCCTTGCTCAAGCCAGCAACCTCACACATAAGCCGGCAAGCCTGCTTTCAAGCTAGATGAGCCTGCACTCAAGCTGGTGACCTTGGGGTTTTGAACCTGGGTCCTCTGTGTCCCAGCCCCAACATTCTATCCACTGTGCTACTACTTGGTCAGGCACTTTTATACCTTTTAATCAAATAAAAATAAAAATTTAACTTGGCTTGGCTTGGTAACTCAGTTAGAGTATCATTCTAACATGTTGAGGTGAGGGTGCAGGTTGGATCCCTGATCAGGGCACACACAAAAATAAACCAATGGCTGCATGAATAAGTGCAACAATGAATTGATGTTTTTCTCTGTCTCTGTCTCCCATCCTTTTTCTAAAAATATCACTAAATATATAGAATTTAAAACTATTAACTTGGGGCATATTTTTAAAAACATTTATTTTAGAGAATGAGAGAGAGGAGAGAGAAAGAAACAGATTTGTTGTTTCACTTATTTATGCACTCATTGGTTGATTCTTTTTTGTTTGTTGATTCTTGTACATACCCCGACTGGGGAACCCACATCCTTGGTTGATTGGGATGATGCTCTTAACCAAGTAAGCTACCTGGCCAGGGCCTAACTTGGGATATTTTAAGGTCTTGCTTCAATGTCATTAACCATTAAAAAAAAAAATTGTGGTCTGACCAGGCTGTGGTGCAGTGGATAAGAGTGTTGGCCTAGGACATGGAGGACCCAGGTTCAAAACCCCAGGGTTGCTTGCTTGAACAAGGGGTCACTGGCTTGGTTGTAGTCCCCCGGTGAAGGCACATAAGAGACAGCAATCAATAGACAACTAAGGTGCTGCAAAGAAGAATTGGTGCTTCTCACCTCTCCCTTCACGTCTGTTCCTTTCTCTGTCTCTGTGGTATGCGTTATCTGCCCATAGTTCCTGTGTGTATCTCTGATCTTTAAAAAGTTATTTTATTTTTGGCCCTGGCCATTAGCTCAGTTGGTTAAGAGCATTGTTCTTTGAAAGGACAAGGTTGCATTTTGGATCTTCAGTTAGGGTACACATGGAAAGCAACCAATGAATGCACAACTGAGTGGAACAACAAGTGAATGCTTCTCCCCCTTTTCTTTTTCTATCTCTTAAAAAAAAAAGAGCCATAGCCGGATCACTGGGTTGGTTGGAGCTTGGAGCTTCCCTGTTTGATTTCCTGGTCAGAGCACATGTAAGAGCAACTTGATGTTCCTGTCTCTCTCAAAAAAAGAATTTATTTTTATTGATTTTTTTTTTTTTTTTTTACAAAGACAGAAAGAGGGATAGATAGGGACAGACATACAGGAATGGAAAGATATGAGAGGCATCAGTCATCAGTTTTTTGTTGTGACACCTTAGTTGTTCATTGATTGCTTTCTTATATGTGCCTTGACCTTGGGCCTTCAGCAGACCGAGTAACCACTTGCTTGAGCCAGTGACCTTGGGTCCAAGCTGGTGAGCTTTACTGAACCAGATGAGCCCACGCTCAAGCTGGTGACCTCTCGGGGTCTCAAACCTGGGTCCTCTGCATCCCAGTCTGACGTTCTATCCATGACGCCCCTGCCTGGATTTTTTTTTTTTTTTTGCCTGGATATTTTTGATTTTTTTTTGGTATTTTTCTGAAGCTGGAAACGGGGAGACAGTCAGATAGACTCCCACATGTGCCCGACCAGGATCCACCCGGCATGCCCACCAGGGGGCAATGCTCTGCCCATCTGGGGTGCCGCTGCTTTGCAACCAGAGCCATTCTAGCACCTGAGGCAGAGGGCACAGAGCCATCCTCAGCGTCTGGGCCAACTTTGCTCCAATGGAGCCTTGGCTGCAGGAGGGGAAGAGAGAGACAGAGAGGAAGAAGAGGGGGAGGGGTGGAGAAGCAGATGGGCGCTTCTCCTGTGCGCCCTGGCCAGGAATCGAACCTGGGACTCCTGCACGCCAGGTCAACGCTCTACCACTGAGCCAACCGGCCAGGGCTAAGTTTGATTGTCTTGAGTTTGAGTTCTGGTTTTACCACACTGATTATCTGTGTGACTTCAGGAAAGTTATTCTTAGCTTCAGTATTTTGTCTTTTTTTTTTTTTTTTTTTGGTATTTTTCTGAAGCTGGAAACGGGGAGAGACAGACAGACTCCCGCATGCGCCCGACCGGGATCCACCCGGCACGCCCACCAGGGGCAACGCTCTGCCCCTCCGGGGCGTCGCTTTGCTGCGACCAGAGCCACTCTAGCGCCTGGGGCAGAGGCCAAGGAGCCATCCCCAGCGCCCGGGCCATATTGCTGCAGGAGGGGAAGAGAGACAGAGAGGAAGGAGGGGGGGGGGTGGAGAAGCAAATGGGCGCTTCTCCTGTGTGCCCTGGCCGGGAATTGAACCCGGGTCCTCCACACGCCAGGCCGATGCTCTACCGCTGAGCCAACCGGCCAGGGCAGTTTTTTGTCTTTTAAGTCAGGATTACTTGTAACAACTGCCAAATTTTTTTTTCATGTTGGGAGAGATTGTGGTTATGACCCAGTATGCTCTGGTACAGACAAGGTACATTAATTTTGTAATCTTGTACAGAGCCTGTTGCCTTTACCATGATTCTGAACATTTTGCTTTCATCCTGACCCTGGACATTATTAGGAACTATAGAATTGGGCCTTGTGGTAACTTCTGGTTAGGTGGAAATATGCTCCTTTTTTAGATCTTGTACTCTTATCTTTTAAAACGATTTGAAACTCTGCAGATACTTGTTTTACCAGCTGACAGGGACAATATTGGGAGAATCAAGTTTACTGGGATGTTGATGTAGAGATATTAGTGGCATTCAAGTATTTATTCTCTTTTTGGCAGTGGTAGTAACCGTTTTGGAGGTGGAGGATGTGTTCTAAGCACAAACAAACCACATGATAATAGTTTAAGCTTTTGTGTTTGTTGTCATTGAAACCATTTATCTTGCATCTGTTCTTATACAAGTTATGCACTCAAAGGCATCCCCATAAAAATGAATTAAAATAGGAGGCAATATGATTAAATCAAAGCACAGTACTGAGGTCAGATTGCCTGAGTTGTAATCTACAGAATTTATGATGTTTGAGCAAGTTTAATTCATTAGTTTTGCTTGTATAAAATGGGGATAATATTGGTACCTGCTTCAAAGGTCTGTTGAGACGATTAAGTACATTGGTACATGAAAAGCAGTTGGAACAATGCCTGGCATGAGGTGTTTTATCTGTGAATGAATGTCTGAATACTTTGAAGAGCAAAATCAAGAACCAAAATTTAAAGTAAGGGTGAAAAACATTTAATTTTTTTTTTGGTAGCTCACTAACAAATAGAGGCAAGTTAGTGTAATTTAATGAATGTCTGACCAGTGTATTACCTCACCATGAAGAAAAATTGACTTGGAATCAGACTGGCTTTATCTGTAACAATAGTGATTTTCAGCCAGCTACCCATTGGCCCCAAACTATCAGGAGTCCCGTAAATTGTTTTATTGTCCAGATTTCATGTACCAAACTGCCTCTGAATCCACAAGTAGTGATTCGAGTATGAGTCACTGCAGTTCTCTGCTTTGTAAGTTATAATTATACCTGCTGTAAATGAGTTTTATAGTTTTCTCCATCTGAGAAATGCTTGGATCACATGAAACAGTTGCTGCAAAGATGATTTAAAGAAATACTAGTTGCCTGACCAGGTGGTGGCATAGTGGATAGAGTGTTTCCTGGGATGCTGAAGACCCAAGTTTGAAACCCCGAGGTTACTGGCTTAAGCGCAGGATTATAGACATGACTCCATGGTCGCTAAATTGAGCAAGGGGTCACTGATTTGGCTGGAGGCTGCCCCCTCCCCCTACCAAGGCACATGAGAAAGCAATCAATGAATAACTAAGGTGCTACAGTGAAGAATTGATGCTTCTCATCTCTCTCCCTTCTGTCTGTCTCTCGTAAAAAAACAAAAAAAAAAACTAGTGTGAAATTTATGTGACTAATTGAAGTGAATTCTTTGCTGATGGAGGTTTTGAGAGTGTGGTTGGTCTAAACTTTTGGATAAATCAGCACTTTTACATAGTTTTACGGTATGTTATATAGTTCAGGTTATGTTTCTGTTGCTGGTATTAAAAGATTAAAGGTGACACCAATGTTATAATAGTGTTGTTATAGTTATAATTGGCACTAAGCACTGATTGTATAGAACTTTTAGGGGTAGTAGGAAGGCTCTTTCCTCTTCTGGCTCGTGGTACTATCCCTTAATCTACTACCTACGGGAATGGAGAAATTTCTGAAGATGAGAGGCTGAGTAGTTGGGGGTTTATTTTATTTTATTTTTTACAGAGACAGAGAGTGAGTCAGAGTGAGGGTTAGACAGGGACAGACAGACAGGAACGGAGAGATGAGAAGCATCAATCATTAGTTTGTTTGTTTTTTTGTATTTTTCTGAAGCTAGAAACGGGGGGGGGGGGAGACAGTCAGACAGACTCCTGCATGCGCCCGACCGGGATCCACCCGGCACGCCCACCAGGGGGCGACGCTCTGTTGCGACCAGAGCCACTCTAGCGCCTGGGGCAGAGGCCAAGGAGCCATCCCCAGCACCGGGGCCATCCTTGCTCCAATGGAATCTCGGCTGCGGGAGGGGAAGAGAGAGACAGAGAGGAAGGAGAGGGGGAGGGGTGGAGAAGCAGATGGGCGCTTCTCCTATGTGCCCTGGCCGGGAATCGAACCCGGGACTTCTGCACGCCGACGCTCTACCACTGAGCCAACCGGCCAGGGCCAATTATTAGTTTTTTGTTGCGCATTGCGACACCTTAGTTGTTCATTGATTTCTCATATGTGCCTTGATCGCAGGCCTTCAGCAGACCGAGGAACCCTTTGCTTGAGCCAGCGACCTTGGGTCCAAGCTGGTGAGCTTTTGCTCAAACCAGGTGAGCCTGCACTCAAGCTGGCAACCTTGGGGTCTCGAACCTGGGTCTTCGGCATCCTAGTCCAACACTCTATCCACTGCGCCACCACCTGGTCAGGCATAGTTGGGCTTTTAAAAGTAAATTTTTTTTTTTTTTTTTTTTTTTTTTTCATTTTTCTGAAGCTGGAAACAGGGAGAGACAGTCAGACAGACTCCCGCATGCGCCCGACCGGGATCCACCCGGCACGCCCACCAGGGGCGACGCTCTGCCCACCAGGGGGCGATGCTCTGCCCATCCTGGGTGTCACCATGTTGCGACCAGAGCCACTCTAGCGCCCGGGGCAGAGGCCACAGAGCCATCCCCAGCGCCCGGGCCATCTTTGCTCCAATGAAGCCTTGGCTGCGGGAGGGGGAGAGAGAGACAGAGAGGAAAGTGCGGCGGAGGGGTGGAGAAGCAAATGGGCGCTTCTCCTGTGTGCCCTGGCCGGGAATCGAACCCGGGTCCTCCGCACGCTAGGCCGACGCTCTACCGCTGAGCCAACCGGCCAGGGCCTAAAATTAAATTTTTTTAAACTTTTTATTTAGATAATTTAATGGGGTGACATTGGTCAACTAGAGTACATAGCTAAAGAGAAAACAATCTCCAGGTCATTTTGACATTCTAATATGTTGTATACCCATCACCCAAAGTCAAATTGTCCTCATCACCTTTTATTTGGTTTTATGTCCCTCCCCTCCCTCCACCCCCCAATAATTTCTGAATAATTCCTCATTAATACAAAGGCAAATTATTCAGTTTTAAAATTAGCAAAGCATAAACAGTGGTACCTTGAGATATGAGCAGACGAACATACAAATTTTTTTTAAGATATGAGCTGCGACTCAGTTCATACTTTTGTTCGAGATCGAGCGAAATTCCGAGATACAAATGATTTGGGAAGCTGCCCCTAGTTGGCGCACAGGTCCAGTATTGACAGCACAACACCAGCATCTCGTTCTTTCTCACGTGTTACCCGCAGAATCAAGTCGAATCTCGTGTGCTGTACTTGTTCTTGCATCATTTTTGCATTTTTTACTAACTTGTTTTGTGTGCTATCATGGTGCCGAAGAAAGGGAGTGTAAAGGACAGTGATGAGAAGAAAAGAATTATGTCAATAGAAGTAAAGCAAGAAATAATAGAAAACCATGAGTGTGGTGTATGAGTGATTGAACTGGCAAGGCTGTATGACTGCAATACATCTACAATTTGTACCATCCTTAAACAGAAAGATGCCCTCAAAAGCACAAATCCAGCGAAGGAACTACAATTCTGTCCCAATTAAGGACAAATATCCATGAAGAAATGGAGAAGTTTCTGCTGGTGTGGGTGAAAGAGAACGAGCTGGCATGAGATACAGTGACGGAGATTGTAATACAAATATTGATCGACTTAACGACCATTCGACTTTACGACCACAATCGCTAGCCACAACTGCTCCGCATCTGGCAGCGCAAGTGTTGCCCAGCTGGGCGTATGCCAGTGTGGACCAGCTTCCGGCAGTACTACCATCTCCGCGTGCACCATTTCAATTGTTATCCCAGACTCGGTACAGCAATTTGTGTTTTGTGTCTCGGATATTTTTCATCAGACCCCTCCCAAAATGTCTACCAAGAGGAAATTGTCTTTGTCTTTGACTTAAAGATTTTTATAACATCATTTCACAGTACTGTACATATAGCCTGCTCAACTTACGATCAAATTGTGTTATGACCGGTCTGTTGGAACCAATCGTGGTCTTAAGTCGAGCACTAGCTGTATGCAAAAAGGCACGTATTATTTACGGCAACTTGAAGAAGAAAGAACCATCAACCTCAAAAAAGGCAGCAAGCCCTGGCCGGTTGGCTCAGCGGTAGAGCGTGGGCCTGGCGCGCGGGGGACCCGGGTTTGATTCCCGCCCAGGGCACATAGGAGAAACGCCCATTTGCTTCTTCACCCCCCCCCCCCCCTCCTTCCTCTCTGTCTCTCTCTTCCCCTCCTGCAGCCAAGGCTCCATTGGAGCAAAGATGGCCTGGGCGCTGGGGATGGCTCCTTGGCCTCTGTCCCAGGCGCTAGAGTGGCTCTGGTCGCAACAGAGTGATGCCCCGGAGGGGCAGAGCACCGCCCCCTGGTGGGCGTGCCGGGCGGATCCCGGTTGGGCGCATGAGGGAGTCTGTCTGTCTCTCCCCGTTTCTAGCTTCAGAAAAATACAAAAAAAAAAATCTGTGCGTGAGCTCACATCGAACTGCGCTGAATAGGTATGAAACTGGGATAGTTTTCCTTTTATTTGGTGTAGATTTCACATTTCTATCATCTTTTGTTGCTTTCCTGTGACTGGTCAAAAGTGCACCATGACTTTACGGACACACTGTATTATATGGTTCAGTTTATATAAAATGTGTAGACTAGGTAAATCCATAGAGACAAAGTACTTAGGTGATGTTCTATGGCTGAGATAGTTGGGGATAACTAGGGAGTGACTGTTAATGGGCATGGGGTTCCCCTCCCTTTTAAAGATGGGCATGATGAAAGGTCTTTTATTTATTTATTTTTATTTTTTTACAGAGACAGAGTCAGAGAGAGGGATAGATAGGGACAGACAGGAACGGAGAGAGATAAGAAGCATCAATTAGTTTTTCTTCACGACACCTTAGTTCATTGATTGCCCTCTCATATGTGCCTCGACCGTGGGGCTGCAGCCGACTGAGTAACCCCTTGCTCAAGCCAGCGACCCTGGGTCCAAGCTGATGAGCCAACGCTCAAGCTGGAGACCTCGGGGTCTCGAACCTGTGTCCTCCGCATCCCAGCCCGACGCTCTATCCACTGCGCCACTGCCTGGTCAGTCTCATATTTCTTATGAAAATTTTTGTTTGTTTGTTTTAAAGTGAGAGGCAGAGAGGTTCCCACATGCGCCCCAACCAGGAGCCACCTAGCAAGTCCGTCTGGGGCTGATGCTCTGCCCATCTGGTGCCACTGCTCTGTTTTTTGGCAATCAAGCGAGTTTAGTGCATGAGGCAAGGCCATGAAGCCATCCTCAGCGCTTGGACCGACTTGACTCGAACCATTCAGCCATGGCTGTGGGAAGGGGTGGGGGAAGGGGGAAATGAGAGAGAGAGAGAGAGAGAGAGAGAGAGAGGAGTGGGGAGAAGCCTATAGTCACTTCTCTGTGCCCTGACTTGGAATCAAACCTGGGGCTTCCACATACTGGTCCGTCACTCTACCGCTGAGGCAACCTGCCAGGGCAGGGCCTCTTCCGAATTTTCTTAGATTGTGTTTTGTTTTAAATCTCTTGATAATTAGCTTAGAGCGTTGTTTGGAAACACCAAGGTGTTGAGGGTTTGACCCTCCAGTCAGGGCACATATGGGACCAATGAATGCACAGCTAAGTGGAAAAACAAATAAATGCTTTTTTTTCTCTTTAAAATCAGTAAATAAAGTCTTTTCCTCCTTCAGGAGTCAGCTTGGCCTTCTTTTTGCAGCTCTGTATCAGGTTCTCGTGGGATTCAAAGAGTTGTCAGTGAGCATGATGCAATTCTTTGCTAGGGTCTTGGATGCAGACCAGTTTTTTTGTTGGATGCATCAGTAATCCTTGTTTTGTATATCACCCATGACTCCCAGAAGTTCCCCACATCCAGCTTCAAGACACTGTCTCTGGCTTTCTTTCATGGGGGCCAATTTTAGTGCTGGCAGCAGGGCACCCTAGCTCATATTTTTGCTTCTTAAGGTAGGTCTTTCTCTTGCCCCGGTCTTGTGCCAGTTGTCCTGAGAGATGCTAATGGCTTGGCGCTGTCTGGAAAGAGCTGGAGCTTTTCTTTATCAAGTGATGAAAATGTTCTGAAATTGATTGTGGTAATGGTTGCACAGTCCTGTGAATATGCTGAAACTTGTTGGCTTTTTTTAAAATGAGGGACAGCCCTGGCCGGTTGGCTCAGCGGTAGAGCGTCGGCCTAGCGTGCGGAGGACCCGGGTTCGATTCCGGCCAGGGCACACAGGAGAAGCGCCCATTTGCTTCTCCACCCCTCCGCCGCGCTTTCCTCTCTGTCTCTCTCTTCCCCTCCCGCAGCCAAGGCTCCATTGGAGCAAAAATGGCCCGGGCGCTGGGGATGGCTCTGTGGCCTCTGCCTCAGGCGCTAGAGTGGCTCTGGTCGCAACATGGTGACGCCCAGGATGGGCAGAGCATCGCCCCCTGGTGGGCAGAGCATCGCCCCATGGTGGGCGTGCCGGGTGGATCCCGGTCGGGCGCATGCGGGAGTCTGTCAGACTGTCTCTCCCTGTTTCCAGCTTCAGAAAAATGAAAAGGAAAAAAAAAAAAAAAAAATGAGGGACAGATAGGGACAGACGGGAAGGGAGAGAGATGAGAAGCATCAGTTTTTTGTTGTGGCACCTTAGTTGTTCATTGTTTGCTTTCTCATATGTGTCTTGACGTGGTGGGGTGGGCACTACAGCTGAACCAGTGACCCCTTGCTCAAGCCTTGGACTTCAAGCCAGTGACCATGGGGTCATGTCTATGATCCCTGCTCAAGCTGGTGAGCCCGCACTCAAGCCAGATATGACTGTACTCAAACCAGAGACCTCGGGGTTTCGAACCTGGGTACTCTGCGTTCCAGGCTGATGCTGTATTCACTGTGCTACCGCCTGGTCAGGCAAAGCTGTTATTTAATAGAAGTGGATAGATGCGGCCCTGGCCGGTTGGCTCAGCGGTAGAGTGTCGGCCTAGCGTGCGGAGGACCCGGGTTCGATTCCCAGCCAGGACACACAGGAGAAGCGCCCATTTGCTTCTCCACCCCTCCGCCGCGCCTTCCTCTCTGTCTCTCTCTTCCCCTCCCGCAGCCAAGGCTCCATTGGAGCAAAAATGGCCCGGGTGCTGGGGTTGGCTCTGTGGCCTCTGCCTCAGGCGCTAGAGTGGCTCTGGTCGCAACATGGTGACGCCCCGGATGGGCAGAGCGTCGCCCCATGGTGGGCGAGCCGGGTGGATCCCGGTCGGGCGCATGTGGGAGTCTGTCTGACTGTCTCTCCCTGTTTCCAGCTTCAGAAAAATGCAAAAAAAAAAAAAAAGTGGATAGATGCTGTTTCTGTAGTTGTACCACTGGTTTTTGTGCATTGTTTTGTGGTTTTCTAAATGAAGGGGATTATATATAGTAGAATCTGGATTAGATCATTGAGTGTTTGAAATATATTTCTCCCATCATATTGTAAAAATATGGAATATTCATTGTTGAAAGATTTAAAAGCATAAAATATGAAGAAAATCTCAATCATCTGGAATGCTACCCAGATACATCATTGTTAATTTTCTTTTTTGAGGGGGGTATTTTTCCTATATTTGAAGCGGGGAGGCAGTCAGACAGACTCCTGCATGTGCTCAACTGGGACCCACCGGGCATGCCCACCAGGGGGTGACACTGCCCAGCTGGGGCATTGCTCCGTTGCGGCCAGAGCCATTCTAGTGCCTGAGGTGGAGGCCATGGAGTCGTCATTAGCACCCGGGCCAACTTTGCTCCAATGGAGCTTTGGCTGCTGAAGGGGAAGAGAGATGGAGAGGAAGGAGAGGGGGAGGGGTGGAGAAGCAAATGGGCGCTTCTCCTGTGTGCCCTGACCGGGAATCGAACCCGGTACTTCACACACCAGTCCAATGCTCTTCCGCTAAGCCAACCAGCCAGGGTGTTAATTTTCTTTTTAAGAGAGAGAGGCAGGCAGGCAGGTAGAGAGATGAGAAGCAGCAATTCTTAGTTGCGCCACTTAGTTGTTCATTGATTGCTTCTCATATGTGCCTTGACTGGGGGGCTCCAGCCCAGTCAATGACCATGAGGTCATGTCTGTGATCCCATACTCAAGCCGGTGACCCTGTGCTCATGCTGGTGAGTCTGCGCTTAAGCCAGATGAGCCTGCACTCAATCAAGCAGCCTAGGGTTTCAAATCTGGGTCCTCACCATCCTAGGTTGAATCTCTATCCACTGCACCACCACTGCTCAGGCTTACTGTTAAATTTTTGATAGTTTTAGATATTTGTATATAGGTTTTTCATATATAATGTTGCAAACCCTTATTACCATTTTGTTTTATTAAAAATATCCCCCCCCTCATTGATTTGAGAGAGGAAGAGGGAGAGAAGGAGGGAAGAAACAGAAGCATCGGCTTGTTCCTCTTAGTTGTTTCATTTAGTTGTGCACTCACTGGTTGCTCTTCAGATGTGCCCTGTTGGGGGATCAAACCTGTGACCTTGGTTCTATCCACTGAGCCCCCAAGCCAGGGCCAAAGAATTAATATTCTTTTTGGTGTAGCTGGGTGCCCCCCCCATTTCTTTATTAGGAACAATTTGGAAAAGTAAATTACTGGTTCACTTTTTTTTCCCTCCCCTCTTTTTCCAAGTGAGAGGATGGGAGATAGACTCCCGTGTGTGCCCCAACTGGGAGTCACCTGGCAAACCCTGTCTGGGGCTAATGCTCTGCCCACCTGGGACCATGCTGGAAACCAAACTATTTTTTAGCACTTGACGTAGAACTTCCATTGAGCCATCCTCGGCAGTGCATGGCTGTGGCAGGGGAGCAGAGAGAGAGAGAGAAAGAGAGAGAAGGGGGAGGTGGGGTGGAGAAACATATGGTTGTTTCTCCTTTGTATCCTGATTGGGAATCAAAACTGAGACATCCACATGCCAGGCCGACACTCTACCACTGTGCCAACCAGCCAGAGCTCTGGTCCACTTTTTTAAAAAGAATTTAAAAGTTTTCAGTTATAGTTGACATTCAATATTAGTTTTAGGTACTTATGCATAGTGGTTAGACATTTAGATAACTTATGAAGTGATTTCCCCGTAAGTCTAGTACCACTACCCACCTGGCACCATACATACTGTATTTCCCCATGTATAAGACACACCTTAATTTTGGGACCCCAAATTTTTTTTGGTAGGAGGGATGTATTATATAAAGTTATTGAACTCACCTGACCAGGCGGAGGTGCAGTAGATGGAGCATTGGACTGGGATGTGGAGGATCCAGGTTCAAGACCCAGAGGTTGCCTGCTTGAGCGCGGGCTCATCTGGTTTGAGCAGGGCTCACCAGCTTGAGGCCAAGGTCGCTGGCTCGAGCAAGGGGTCACTCACTTTGCTGTAGCCCCCTGGTCAAGGCACATTTGATAAAGCAATCAATGAACAACTAAGGAGCCACAACAAAGAATTGATGTTTCTCATCTCTCTCCATTCCTGTCTGTCTGTCCCTCTCTCTGACTCTGACTCTGCCACAAAACAAACAAAACCCCCCAAAATACGTAGTTATTGAACTCAAGTTTATTCATCGTTAAACAATGAGCCCAAAGACAAAACAAGCACAAAAGAGTGGTAAATGCAAGTAAAAACTACAACTACTGTATAAGACACACCCAGTTTTTAGACCCCAAAATTTTTGTTAAAGGATGCATTCTTACACATGGGGAAGTATGGTAGTTATTACAATATTGACCATTCCCTGTATACACTTTGCATCTCCGTGACTACTTTGTAACTGCCTGTTTGTGCTGTTTAATTTCTTGCCACTTTTTACTCAGCCCCCAAATCTCCTCCCATCTGGCAGCCATCAGTTCTCTGCATCTGAGTTTGTTTTACTTCTGAGGCATATTTGATTTGCTTGTTGTTAGGGTTTTTTTGGTGTGTGTGTGTTTTTAAGAGAAAGGTGGGTGGGAGAGAGAAACATCAGTTTGTTGGTCCACTTATTTATGCTGTCATTGGTTTTGTATGTACCCTTACTGGGATAGAACCTGTAACTTCGGCATGTAGGGATGACTCTCAAACTAGCTGAGCTATCCAGTCAGAGCCTGTTGTTAGTTTCTGAAAAAAAACTATTAAGTATAGAAGTGAGTTTGAAATGTACCTTTTCACTTTACTGCCCCTAAATTTAGTCTTTTTTCATGACTGGGGTTTAAAAAATTGGATGTTTTGAATGAATGCCTTTAGGCTTTCACAAACTAATGATCTTACCATTATACTCCCTAATAGTTCTTTATTTTTATTGTTTCACAACTGCATTTTAAACAATTAGCTTTATTGGCCCTGGCCGTTTGGCTCAGTGGTAGAGCATCGGCCTGGTGTGCAGGAGTTCTGGGTTCGACTCCCGGCCAGGGCACACAGGAGAAGCGCCCATCTGCTTCTCCATCCCTCCCCCTCTCCTTCTTCTCTGTCTCTCTCTTCCCCTCCCTCAGCCAAGGCTCCATTGGAGCAAATTGGCCTGGGTGCTGAGGATGGCTCTGTGGCCTCTGCCTCAGGTGCTAGAATGGCTCTGGTTGCAACAGAGCGATGCCCCAGATGGGCAAGAGCATGATCCCCTGGTGGGCGTACTGGGTGGATCCCGGTCGGGTGCATGCAGGAGTCTGTCTGACTGCCTCCCCATTTCCAAATTCAGAAAAATAAAAAATAAAAATAAATTTAAAAAAATTAGCTTTATGAGGTATAATTTATACATGATAAAAATACCACTTTTAAACGTACAGTTCTATAAGTTTGATAAATGTACTGTATTAAGTTGTATAAACACCAACATAGAACATTTAATTCTGTCCCCCTCTCCCAATTTCTCTTGTGCTATCTGCACACAAGCCTCTCACTTCACCCCCATACCTTAGTAACCACTTAATTTGCTTTCTGTCTTTATAGTTGTGTTTTCTTTTTCTTTTTTTTAAAATTATGTGCGAGATGGGGATGCAGGGGCAAGCTCCCTACTGGGAGTTGCTCTGCCTATCTGGGGCTGCTGCTCTGTTAGTTGGCAACTGAGCAATTCTGGGGCCAACTTGCTCTAACCATTCATTTGAGCTATGACTGTAGGAGTGGATGAGGGGGTGGGTTGAGAAGCAGATGGTCACTTCTCTTGTGTACCCTGACTTAGAATTGAATCCAGAACTACCACACGCCAGGCCGGCGCTCTACCGCTGAACCAACCAACCAGGGCCTATAGTTGTGTTTTCTATAACTTGATTTAAGTGGAAAAAGACTTTCTTTCTTTCTTTCTTTGTTTTTTTTTTTTACAGAGACAGAGAGTGAGTCAGAGAGAGGGATAGACAGGGACAGACAGAAACGGAGAAAGATGAGAAGCATCAATCATTAGTTTTTCATTGCGCGTTGCAACACCTTAGTTGTTCATTGATTGCTTTCTCATATGTGCCTTGACTGCAGGCCTTCAGCAGACCGAGTAACCCCTTGTTGGAGCCAGCGACCTTTGGTTCAAGCTGGTGGGCTTTTGCTCAAACCAGATGAGCCCGTGCTCAAGCTGGCAACCTCAGGGTCTTGAACCTGGGTCCTCTGAATCCCAGTCCGACGTTCTTTCCACTGCACCACCGCCTGGGCAGGCAAAGATTTTCTTTTTTGTCAGGCTCTTTCCAGTTAGTATGATGTGTTTTTATTTTTATTTTTTTGATGACAGAGAGACAGACAGTGACAGACAGGAAGGAGAGTAGCGAGAAGCACCAACTCCTTGCTGCAGCACTCTAGCTGCTCGTTGATTGCTTTCCCATATGTGCCCCGACTGGGGGGCTAACAGCAGACCCAGCGACCCTGGGCTAAGCCCGCGAGCACTGCTCAAACCAGGTGGGCCCACGTTCGAGCCGGCAACCCCGGAGCCTCAAACCTGGGTTCCTCACATCTGAGTCCTATGCTCCATCCATTGCGCCACCACCCAGCCAGGCAGTTAGTATGATGATTTTGAAATTTATCCATGTTGTTACTTTCAAGTACTAGTAGTTTATTCTTTTTTATTCTTGAGTTTTAGTCCATCATATAAATGAACATTTGGGTGGTTTTCATCCTTTGAGTATTGCGAAGAAAGTTGCTGTTAACACCTTGTATAAAAATCTTTGACCAGGTGGTGACGCAGTGGATAGAGCGTTGGACTGGGATGCGGAGGACCCAGGTTCGAGACCCCGAGGTCGCCAGCTTGAGCGCGGGTTCATCTGCTTTGAGCAAGGCTCACCAGCTTGGACCCAAGGTCTCTGTCTCAAGCAAGGGGTTACTTGGTCTGCTGAAGGCCCACGGTCATGGCACATATGAGAAAGCAATCAATGAACAACTAAGGTGTCACAACGAAAAACTGATGATTGATTCTTCCTTTTTTTTTTTTTGGTGGAGGATGTGAACAACGATCTGATTGATCCTTCTCATCTCTCTCTGTTCCTATCTGTCTGTCCCTATCTATCTATCTATCCCTCTCTCTGACACTCTCTTTGTCCCTGTAAAAAAAAAAAATCTTTGTGAAGATGTATTTTTATCTGCATAATTCCTTAAGGTATGCTTTTGCTTAGGCAGGGGTCCCCAGACTTTTTACACAGGGGGCCAATTCACTGTCCCTCAGACCGTTGGAGGGCTACCACATACAGTACTCCAGTACACTGACCACCAATGAAAGAGGTGCCCCTTCCGGAAGTGCGGCGGGGGCCAGATAAATGGCCTCAGGGGGCCGCAGTTTAGGGACGTCTGGCTCAGAGTATCAGTGTATGCTAGGAGTTCTTGATAAAATGCAGATTTTTGGCCTGACCTGTGGTGGCGCAGTGGATAAAGTGTTGACCTGGAACTCTGAGGTCGCTAGTTCAAAACCCTGGGCTTGCCTGGTCAAGGCACATATGGCAGTTGAAGCTTCTTGCTCCTCCCCCTTCTCTCTCTCACCCTCTCTCCCTCCCTCCCTCTCTCCCCTCTAAAATGAATAAATAAAAATAATTTTTTAAAAAATGCAGATTTGTGAGTCTTATCACCAAAATCTGAATCAGTAAAGTTGGAGAGCTACATGGTAATATGGCATTTAGTTTTTTTCTAAAAGTAGTTTTTATTAATATATTTATTTACTGTTTATTGAGCTGTTTCTGGTTCTTCATTTTCATTCACCATGTATTATATTACCTATTTTTTCCTGTACTTGGTTGGGCTCTCTCAAGGTTTATCTGGGTCCCTTTCTTTGCTTGCCACCTAGTGGTAGTAAATGGGAACCATCAAAAGTTTTGCCCGTGAATGAATTCATATAGTCGACAGTATCCTTAGAGGATGGATGGAAATATTCGTTGATGTTTGCTATATGGATAAATTACCCTCTCTCTCAGGACTGTTATTTGGGTATTATAATTTATTTTATTTGGAAGTTTATTTGTAAGAAAATATACTTCAGAGCCTTTTTTTTTTTACGAGAGAGACAGAGGGTAGACAAAGACAGGAAGGGAGAGAGATGAGAAGTATCAACGCATAATTGCAGCATCTTAGTTGTTCAATGATTGCTTTCTCATATGTGCCTTGATTTGGGGAGGAGGCTCCAGCTGAGCCGGTGACCCCTTGCTTAAGTCAGCAACCGCTGGGCTCAGGCCATTGATTTTGGGGTCATGTCTCTGATCCCATGCTCAAGCTGGAGAAGCCTGTGCTCAAGCCAGGAGACCTCAGGTTTTTCGAACCTGATTTCCTCAGCGTCCCAGGCTGACACACTTATCTACTGCAGCACTGACTGGTCAGGCAGAGCCTGTCGATTTTTAATCTTTGTTTTAATCTTTGCCAGCTTAATTATTCTTATTGGGAAATGGGTAGATATCTGTTCTAGTTACCTTGTTTATTAATATGAGAGGAATTCCTTCAAACCATAACTGTATTAGGTAGAGTTTGAAGTTGTTCTGACTCCATACAACAAACTTGTTCTAGGCTCTTAGTTTATTTACTTTCATATGCTTTTAGTTTTTTATTCAGATTAGTTTTCATGATTGCAAAGGTGTTTTTTTTATTAATTTAAATGTTTTTTTTTTATTTTACATTAGCTTGAAAAGACCTGTGAGGTATAAAGAAAAGTTTGTAAGGTCTGATTTTACTTTTCTGTTACAGAAATGGTGGAATCAATGAAGAAAGTAGCAGGGATGGATGTGGAGTTAACAGTTGAAGAACGAAACCTTCTATCGGTTGCATATAAAAATGTGATTGGAGCTAGAAGAGCTTCCTGGAGAATAATCAGCAGCATTGAACAGAAAGAAGAAAACAAAGGAGGAGAAGACAAACTAAAAATGATTCGGGAATATCGGCAAATGGTGAGATTCTTAAATCGTACACATTTTTGAAGAATGGTGTCTTATGTTTTGGATATTTTAGATGCCAGCCTAGTACACAGATGTGTTGTATATATGTGTTTAATAAACATTCTGTATGTTAATTTACTTGCATCTTTTGCTTACCTGGATTAGGAATTATATGCTATACAGTATTTCAAGATAGAGGCGAACTTTTTCCTTGGAAGCTGCAGAGAGTAATGTTCAATTTTGAGGACCACACAAGTAAAGAACTAATTTGAATTTAATCTCTGTTTTTCTGTGTGTGTGTGGTAACTGCAAGATATTTTATAGAGTGAATCACCCAGGGCAGTTTAACAAATATTTGTGCCTCTTCTGCACCACACAATTTGCTAGGTGCTATGGGTGCAAAGATGAGACTGATAGTACTGTCTTTATGTATTCTCAGTCTAGTTACTGTTTTTTTGTTTGTTTGTTTTTTAATTGAATTTACTGAGTCTCAGGTATACAATTTATAGGTCACAGGTGTACACTTCTGTATTATATTGTATGTATCATATATTGTATTGTGTGTTCATCACAAGTCATGTCTCCTTCCATCCCCATTTATGCCCCCTTTACCTTCTTCCTCCTCCCCTTACCCTCCTTTCCTCCTATAATCCCTACATACTGTTGTCTGTATCTGAGTTTTTACTTTCTTTGCTTAAACCCTTCACGTTTTTCACCTAGCCTTCCAACCCCGTCAGAGGGCATTGGACATTATTTCATGAAGGTATTATTTCAGATATTATATATGCATACATATATTTATGTAATTTTTTAAAAAATGTAACATTTGCCTGACCTGTGGTGGCGCAGTGGATAAAGCGTCAACCTGGAAACGCTGAGGTTGCCGGTTCAAAACCCTGGGCTTGCCTGGTCAAGGCACATATGGGAGTTGATGCTTCCTGCTCCTCCCCTTCTCCCCTCTCTATAATGAATAAATAAAATCTAAAAAAAAAAAAAAAAAAAAAAAGTAACATTTTTACTGTGGGTTTTAGTCAAAGATGTTTGTTAGCCATTTATGTAGTGATTCTTAACCAGAGGTTGATTTTGCTTCTCAGGACATTTGACAATATCTGGAGACATTTTTTGGTTGTTAAACTTGGAGGCTGCTATTGGCATATAATGGGTAGAGACAGGGATGCTGCTGAACATCCTTCCATGCATAGGACCACTTCCCACAGCATGGAATTATCTAGGCCAAAACGTCTATAGTGCTGCTAAACTGATTCTGGTGGAAGAGAGGGGCATGTAACAGAGTACAGCGAGAGAAATTATTGAAGCACTCACAAAGTGGCATTGGGAGTGAGTTTATTAAGGGGAGGGAGGGAAAGCCACATTTATGGGCTATTTTCAGCTCTTCTGGGCACTGTTTTGAGTGGAGAGATGGGTAATTGTGTAAGATAGTGCATTTATTTAATCTTTAAATGGCCCTGCATAATTGGAAAGTAATATTTTGATTTATAGATGGGAAAGCTGAGGTTCTGAGTGATTAACTTATCTGGGGTCAGTAATAAGCTGGTTATCAGTGTGACCATTACCCTCAAATATGTTGGAACAAAGAATATGGGTTGTCAGTAGACAAGTTTGATACCTTAGGGATGAAGAAATGAGAAAGTTGAAAGTAAAGAGAGAGAGGCCTTGTGTGCTGGAATTCAGATTGGGGCTAAGTAGGAAAGGAAGCAGAAAGCAAAGAGAAGGATTGATAAATTGGGAGGTGAAGTCTTCAAGAGTCTGGATGTCTTGATGTGTCCCTAAGTAGGAATATTAGGGAGTGAAGGAACTAAAAAATGAAGTTAGTATTTCAGTAGTGAAATATTAGAATTTAAGACATCTGGGATAGTAGCCGCAGTTAGTGATATTGACAAATGAAGATCATGGACTTGAGATCAAGGAACTGGGTTGAAAGGAACATGGGTGATATGTTGGTATGATGGTTGGAATTAGAGAAGCAGGCTATAGATACTCAGCCAGGTGGTGACGCAGTGGATAGAGCGTCGGACTGGGATGCGGAGGACCCGGGTTCGAGACCCCGAGGTCGCCAGCTTGAGCGCGGGCTCATCTGCTTTGAGCAGAGCTCACCAGCTTGGACCCAAGGTTGCTGGCTCGAGCAAGGGGTTACTCGGTCTGCTGAAGGCCCACGGTCAAGGCACATATGAGAAAGCAATTAATGAACAACTAAGGTGGCACAACGAAAAACTGATGATTGATGCTTCTCATCTCTCTCCGTTCCTGTCTGTCTATCCCTATATATCCCTCTCTCTGATTCTCTCTGTGTCTCTGGAGAAAAAAAAAAAAGATACTCAATGAATGTGGATTAAGGGGCTATAGATTCTTTTGATTACAAAAATTGAGAAATTGGAACTTAGAAGGATGAACTTCAAGGATTTGTAGTAATAGAAGAGCAGTCATACCAAGTAAGTGAGTATGTATCTAAGAGGATTCAGAAATCGTTTTTCTCATAGAACAATCTAACAAAGCCAGAAGGGGGGAGGTATTTTATTCAGGAAAGAGCTAATTTTACTTAGGGTTAGGATGAGCTGATAGGAAAGGAGAAAGCAGGAGAATTATTTGCAAAGGAAAGAAGGTTACAGAAGGTATGAGAAAAACTTGAAGAGGTTAACAGTGTCACTGTGAATTAATATAAAATGGAGTGCAAGATATGTAGATGTGTTTAAGGGTTGTGTACTTTTTTGGCATAGTAAATGAATTGAGAGGCCACATATTTATATTATATAAATTTGGAGGGCATATAGACATTTGGTGTCATAACCAGCTATGGATGTTTACTGCTAAAGTGATTGGCTATTGAACATAGTAGTGGTTAGGAATGTGAGCATTGGAAGCAAGCAGTTAGCCTCGGTTTCAATTTTTAATTTCTCCCTTACAAATTGTGATGGTAAGCATGCAGTCTGTCTTGATTCAGATCCTAGCGCTGTTGGGCAAATATTGTAATCTTTCTTTTCCCATGGAAATTGAGATAATGCTTTCTCATTAAAGAAGTTAATTGAAAGCCCTGGCTGGGTAGCTCAGTTAGTTAGAACATCATTACCATACACCACTATGATTGCAGGTTTAATCCCTGGTTAGGGCATTTAGGGGAATCAACCAATGAATGCATAAATAAGTAGAACAACAAATTGATGTTTCTCTCTCCTCCTCCTCTTCTTCTTTTCTCTAAATCAATAAATAATTTTAGACCTGACCTGTGGTAGTGCAGTGGATAAAGCATCGACATGGAACGCTGAGGTCACTGGTTCAAAACCGTGGGCTTTCCTGGTCAAAGCATGTGGTAGTTAATGCTTCCTGTTCCTCCTCCTCTCTCTAAAACAAATAAAATCTGAATAAATAATTTAAAAAAGAAGTTAATATAGTCTGCCCCCCCAGGCATAAATGAGAAAGCAATCGATGAATAACTAAGGTGCCACAAAGAAGACTTGATGCTTCTCATCTCTTTCCCTTCCCTGCCTGTCTGTCTCTGTCCCCCTCTCTCTAAAAAAAAGTTAATATAAATGTACAGCTTTTAGTAAGTAGTAATCAGTATTACTCCTCTGTACCTGAACTATGTATTTGTTTGTTTAAAGAAAAAAATTTTAATGTTTTATTTTATTGATTTTAGAGAGAGAGGAAGGGAGAAAGACAGGGATATTGAACTGTTCCCGTATGTGCCCTGACTGGTGATTAAACTGATAACCTCTGCACTCCTGGACGGTACTCCAGCCAACTGAGCTATCCAACTGGGGTTGTCTGAATTTTTTAAAAGCACTTGACTAATAGCACATAGAAATAATTTCTATAACCTGGAGACAAACTTTTCTGTGCTTTTTTATCAAGAGGAGAAAGGGAGTTTGGAAAGGGATGTATATTCTGTTTAATATGGCTCTCTTCTTCAAAACCTGAGGTGTAGAATGTGTGATAATTTGTAATTTCTTAGACTTAAACAATTTTTGACTTTTTTTTCAGGTTGAGACTGAACTAAAGTTAATCTGTTGTGATATTCTGGATGTACTGGACAAACACCTCATTCCAGCAGCTAACACTGGCGAGTCCAAGGTTTTCTATTATAAAATGTAGGTTCTATACTAGAAGGGAAAATGTCAGATTAAATGTTGGCCCTCTTAGAATCATCACCTACTCTATGTAGGTTTTCAATTTTTTAAGAATACTTTTAAATGTTAATAGGATAGTTAAACTACACGAGAGGCATGATTCTCAAAACAAATTAATTTTTTTAGTTTTCATATGCTAACTCACTGCAAATGAAATATTAATATTACTTCATTTAAGATGGTTAGACTATTATAAAAATGCACTAGGTTTTGCTTATTTACATTTATTTGCCTGTGTGAGGTGTTCTCCTAAGCTGTTGCAATGCGTTTTATAGTTCATTGTGAACATTTTTATATGGAAGTTTTACTTCATGATTAACAAACTGTTGTGCTATATTTTAGAACCACTTTTCATATTCTAGTCAATTAAGTGATAAGTTTGTTGAATTTTTTTTCGACGTTTTTAGTGAATTTTGCTAGGATTGTGCTTATATTTGACAATATGAAATCTCTAAGGAGGTAAAAATTGTAAGCAAGTAAGTTATTACTGAAAGACATTTAAAAATTATTAAAGTATACCAGTTGTTTAATACATTTTTTTAGATAGAAAAATTTTGTTAATTTTTCATTTAAAAAGCATTATTTCTAATTGTTTTTTGCCTTTTTTTTTTATTTTTTTTATTTTAGGAAAGGGGACTACCACAGGTATCTGGCCGAATTTGCCACAGGGAATGACAGGAAGGAAGCTGCAGAGAACAGTCTAGTGGCTTATAAGGCTGCTAGTGATATTGCAATGACAGAACTTCCACCAACGCATCCTATTCGCTTAGGTCTTGCTCTCAATTTCTCAGTATTCTACTATGAAATTCTTAATTCCCCTGACCGTGCCTGCAGGTAAGCTATGGTAGGAAAACAAAACCTCTCACCATGAAAGTGTAAAAGGTGACAAAGGAGAATAGTTACTTGATTTTCTGTCTTACTTGGTGCTGCCTTTGTAGGCTTGACCATGTAGTACAGCAGTCTCTTTGCTCTCAAGGGAAATGCTTTGGATAATATAAAGCCACACATATCTCAGTTCAAGACAAACCTACCTCATTTCACTAGGAGAGCAGTTAGGATAATTAGATTTATGGGAAAAGTTTTTGTTGGTGGATTAAAAAGAATCTCTTATTATACAGTAAGAAAAAAGGAATGAGGAATTATAATAAAATTATCTTTGTTTTTATATATAAGCTTTCAATACTTGTAGTCTTTTTTTTTTTTTTTTTAACTGAGAGGACAGGAGCTAGACCTCCTGTGTGCACCCTATCCGGGATCCAGGGATCCACCTGATAGCCCTCGTCTGGGGATGGTGCTCGAATCAGTCGAGCTGTCCTCAGTGCCTGGGTCTGATGCTTGAACTAGTTGAGCCGCTGTATGCTAGAGGGGAAGAGAGAGAGAAGAGGGTGAGGGGAGGGGAAGATGGTTGCTCCTCATGTGTGCCCTGACCAGGGATTGAACCCGGGGTGTCCACACACTAGACCAATGCTCTATTATCAGCTCAGCCAACTGGCAAGGGCCTGTAGGTATATTTTTAATATAGTTATGCTTATGCTCTATATATATCATTTTGTTATTTTCTAGTTTAATGTTTTCCATCTCATTGATGTATGTTAGCTGTCTCCAATTTTTTATATACATACCAATTTAAAATGTTTTTCTGTACATAGCTTTTCACTTTTTAAAAATTAATGAAATATATATAACATGAAGTTTATTCTAATCTTGTGTATGTGTGTATGACAGGCAGAGAGGAACAGATAGGGACAGACAGGGAGAGATGAGAAGCATCAATTCTTTGTTGCAGCTTCTTAGTTTATTGATTGCTTTCTCATATGTGCCTTGACTGGGGGGCTATAGCAGAGCGAGTGACCCCTTGCTCAAGCCAGTGGCCACAGTGGTCATGCCTATGATCCCACACTCAAGCTGGTGACCTTGGGTCCTCTGTGTCCCAGCCTGACGCTCTATCCACTGTGCCACCTCCTGATCAGGCTGTTGTAATCTTTTTTTTTTTTGTATTTTTCTGAAGATGGAAACGGGGAGATACAGTCAGACAGACTCCCGCATGCGCCCGACCAGGATCCACCCGGCACGCCCACCAGGGGGCGATGCTCTGCCGCGACCAGAGCCACTCTAGCGCCTGGGGCAGAGGCCAAGGAGCCATCCCCAGCGCCCGGGCCACCTTTGCTCCAATGGAGCCGTGGCTGCGGGAGGGGAAGAGAGAGACAGAGAGGAAGGAGGGGGGGGGCGGGGGTGGAGAAGCAAATGGGTGCTTCTCCTATGTGCCCTGGCCGGGAATCGAACCCTGGTCCCCCGCATGCCAGGCCGACGCTCTACCGCTGAGCCAACCGGCCAGGGCTGTTATAATCATTTTTTTTTTTTTTCTTTTCTTTTTGCATTTTTCTGAAGCTGGAAACAGGGAGAGACAGTCAGACAGACTCCCGCATGCGCCCGACCGGGATCCACCCGGCACACCCACCAGGGGGCGATGCTCTGCCCATCCTGGGCGTCGCCATGTTGCGACCAGAGCCACTCTAGCGCCTGGGGCAGAGGCCACAGAGCCATCCCCAGCGCCCGGGCCATCTTTGCTCCAATGGAGCCTTGGCTGCGGGAGGGGAAGAGAGAGACAGAGAGGAAGGCGCGGCGGAGGGGTGGAGAAGCAAATGGGCGCTTCTCCTGTGTGCCCTGGCCGGGAATCGAACCCGGGTCCTCCGCACGCCAGGCCGACGCTCTACCGCTGAGCCAACCGGCCAGGGCTGTTATAATCATTTTTTAAGTGTACAGTTTAGCTTGACCTGTGGTGGCGCAGTGGATAAAGCGTCAACCTGGAACGCTGAGGTCACAGGTTTGAAACCCCTAGGCTTGTCTGGTCAAGGCACATACAACAAGCAGCCAATGAGCAACTAAAGTGGAGAAACTATGAGTGATACTTCTCACTCCCCTCCCTTATCTCTGTAAAATCAATAAATAAAATCTTTTTTTTAAAAAAGTGTACAGTTTTGTTGGCACAAGTACCCCTGTACCCCTGAAAACATTTTCATCATCTGAAATCGACTATAACTACTAAGCAATAACTATATCCCCTACCCTGTGGTAATTTCTATTTTCTCTCTATGAATTTGCCTATTTTAGGCACCTCATATAATTAGAGTACTAAGCATGTTTGACCTTTGAACAGTGCAGGGGTTTATGGGCATTGATTATCCCCCTGCACTGTTGAAAATCTGCATATAGCTGTTGATGTCTCAAAAATGTAACGAATAGCCTTTTTTTTAAAAAAAAAGATTTTATTCATTATAGAGAGGGGAGAGAGAGAGAGAGAAGGGGGGAGGAGCAGAAAGCATCAACTCCCATATGTGCCTTGACCAGGCAAGCCCAGGGTTTTGAACCAGCAACCTCAGCGTTTCCAGGTTGATGCTTTATCCACTGCGCCACCACAGGTCAGGCCCGAATAGCCTACTTTTGATTGGAAGCTTTACTAATAACCTAAACAGTTGATTAACATGTGTTTTCTACATTTTTATATATATAAGTATACTTGTATTACCATAATCTAGAGAAAAGGAAATGTAAGAACATCATGAGGAAGAGAAAATACATGTATTTATGATAAACTTAGATGCATTCTAATATTTCTGGGCTATGCAGTTTGTAAGTTTTTCAAATTGTTGGAAATCTAAAAAAAAATTTCCAATATGTTTATTGATAAAAAGTGTGTAAGTGGATCTATGCAGTTCAAACCCATGTTGTTCAAGGGCCATCTGTATTTGTCCTTTGTAACTTTAGTATTCTTGAGTATCTGGGAACCAAATAGTTCATGAAAGGAGAGATTTTTCCTGATATAAGATAGATTCATTTGAATGCAAACTCTTCTTTAAAAATATTCTAAGTGGCCAGTTAGTTGAGTTTGTCAAAACAGTTATTTTTTGTTTGTTTTTGTTTTTACAGAGACAGAGAGAGGGATAGACAGGGACAGACAGGAACGGAGAGATGAGAAGCATCAATCTTGAGTTTTTCGTTGTGCATTGCAACACCTTAGTTGTTAATTGATTGCTTTCTCATATGTGCCTTGACTGCGGGCCCCTTGCTCGAGCCAGTGACCTTGGGTCCAAGCTGGTGAGCTTTTGCTCAAACCAGATGAGCCCGCGCTCAAGCTGGCGACCTCAGGGTCTCGAACCTGGGTCTTCTGCATCCCAGTCTGACGCTCTTATCCACTGCGCCACCACCTGGTCAGGCAAAACAGATAGGTTTTAACTGAAGACTATAGATATCTGTTCAGCTGATAATACTGGTTGAATCTTTGTTATTAAGTCTAGGTATCCCATACATGGCTTCATATTAAGTTACCTCCATGCCTTTGCTCGTGTTTTTTATTTCTTTTAAATTAATAGTAAATGACTTTCATGATTACATGTACATGAGTTCTGTGTTTGACCCCTTTTTGGCTTCTAGTAACATTTAATTCTATGAATTAAACTGAGGTACTGTCTAAAAATTATTCTCATTAAAACTTTATTAAAGAGAGCTGTTGACTGGAACTTGGAAATGCCTTTATTATGTATATATATATTTTTTTCTTTTTTATATTTTTCTGAAACTGGAAACGGGGAGGCAGTCAGACAGACTCCTGCATGCGCCCGACTGGGATCCACCTGGCACGCCCACCAGGGGGCGATGCTCTGCCCATCCGGGGCGTCGCTCTGTTGCGACCAGAGCCACTCTAGCACCTGGGGCAGAGGCCAAGGAGCCATCCCCAGCACCCGGGCCATCTTTTGCTCCAATGGAGCCTCGGCTGCAGAAGGGGAAGAGAGAGACAGAGAGGAAGGAGAGGGGGAGGGATGGAGAAGCAGATGGGTGCTTCTCCTGTGTGCCCTGGCCGGGAATCGAACCCGGGACTTCTGCATGCCAGGCCGATGCTCTACCACTGAGCCAACTGGCCAGAGCTGTATATATTTTGGTGGTGCTTTTGTTTGGAATGTGGTCTATATACTGATAGGCTCGTTGAAAGTGCAGTAAGAAGTGATGCTCCTAAAGTTGCTAGATTACAGACTTAAGTAGAAAGTTAATTTTGGGCCCTGGCCTGTTGGCTCAGTGGTAGAGTGTCGCCCAGCATGTGGATGTCCTGGGTTCAATTCTCGTTCAGGACACACAGGAGAAGGAACCATCTATCTGCTTTACCCCTCCCTTTTCTCTTTTTCTTTCTCCCCCTCCCCCTCCTGCAGCCATGGCTCTATTGATTCTAACCCATAGACCCTGGGCTGCTGAAGATGGCTCCATGAAGCTTCCACCTCAGACGCTAAAAGTAGCTTGATTGCAAGCATGGCCCAAGATGGGGGTTACCGGGTGGATCCGGTTGGCACTTGTGGGAGTCTATCTCCCCTTCTCTCACGTGGAAAAAGAAAAAAAGTTAATTTTGATCAGTTACATGCTTTTCCTTTATTTCAGCACATAAACCTAAGTACTGAGTGTCACTATTACATATTGTGGGATAACTAAAGAATAAAGCAGTATCTAATTTAACAATTTCTTAATTCTGTTTTTGGACTTTATTTTTGTAATACATTTATGTAAATGCTTGTAGGTTGGCAAAAGCAGCTTTTGATGATGCAATTGCAGAACTGGATACGCTGAGTGAAGAAAGCTATAAGGACTCTACACTTATCATGCAGTTGTTACGTGATAATCTGACACTATGGACTTCAGACATGCAGGGTGATGGTAAGGAAACTGAAGTTAAATATGTCTCTCTTTGTTACTGAATCTCTTACTCTTAGAAATTCCTGGTATTTCTTCACATCAAGCTACAATTTTCTCTAAACTATCCAAGATACCAAAGTTTAATTACTACATTTTCATGAAATGATAAAGTACAGTTTTCCATAGATGATAAAAGACCTGTTTGGAAAAGGAGAACTTTTATTTACACTTAAAGATTTAAATTTTACCCCTAATTAATGTTTACTAAACTTAGTTTACCTTCTCTCACATTATGTTGTTGTTGTTTTTTTTTCTGAAGCTGGAAACAGGGAGAGACAGTCAGACAGACTCCCGCATGCTCCCGACCGGGATCCACCCGGCACGCCCACTAGGGGCAACGCTCTGCCCACCAGGGGGCGGTGCTCTGCCCATCCTGGGCGTCGCCATGTTGCGACCAGAGCCACTCTAGCGCCTGAGGCAGAGGCCACAGAACCATCCCCAGCGCCCGGGTCATCTTTGCTCCAATGGAGCCTTGGCTGCAGGAGGGGAAGAGAGAGACAGAGAGGAAGGCACGGCGGAGGGGTGGAGAAGCAAATGGGCGCTTCTCCTGTGCGCCCTGGCTGGGAATCGAACCCGGGTCCTCTGCACGCTAGGCTGACGCTCTACCGCTGAGCCAACCGGCCAGGGCTCTCACATTATGTTTTGAAAAATGAATATAGCATCGGCCTGGGACACGGAGGACCTGGTTTCAAAACTCTTGAGGTTGCAGGATTGAACACAGGCTCATTCAGCGTGAGTGCTGGGTTGCTTGCTTGAGTGTGGGGTCATAGACATGACCCCATGGTCACCAGTCCAGGCACATATGAGAAAGCAATTGATGAACAACTAAGGTGCTGTACCTATTAGTTTTTGCTTCTTGTCTCTCCATTCTTGCCTGCCTACCCCCTCGTTTAAAAAAACAAACAACTAGATGGTATCAGTAGATATTTATGAAACATTTTCTCGAAATCTTTTTTTTTTTTTTTTTTTTGATTCTGTATAGCAAATGGAATGTCTTACTCTTAGGTCCTGTTTAAGAGGTCTGGTATAGTCTTTTTATTTTTATTTTTTAAAATATTTATTGAGTTTAGAGAGAGGAGAGAGAGAGAGAAAAGAGAGGAGGAGCAGGAAGCATTAATTCACAGTAGTTGCTTGTTGTATGTGCCTTGACCGAGCAAACCCAGGGTTTCGAACTGGTGACCTCGGCATTCCAGGTTGATGCTTTATCCATTGTACCACCACAGGTCAGACAAGTCTTTTTATTTTTTTATAGTTTTCAGTAGTAAACAGTTTAGAGTAGTTTATAGAACTTAATGTTATGAAAGGGTGGAGGCTTTGCTGTTTTTTCTAAGTGTAGTAAAAGCCCAAATAGTTTACATTCATTTTATTTATTTAAAGATTTTATTAATTTTATAGAGAAGGGTGGGTTAGTGAGGAGTATCAACTCATGGTTGCTTCACTTTTGTTGTTCCACGTTACTTGTTCATTGCTTGCTTATTGTATGTGCCTTGATTGGGCAAGCCCTGAGGTTTGAATGGGAAACCTCAGAGTTCCAGATTGATGCTCTATTCCAGGGTCCCCAAACTTTTTACACAGGGGCCAGTTCGCTGTTCCTCATACCATCGGAGGGCCGGACTATAAAAAAACTATGGGCAAATCCCTATGCACACTGCACATATCTTATTTTAAAGTAAAAAAACAAAACGGGAACAAATACAATATTTAAAATAAAGAACAAGTAAATTTAAATCAACAAACTGACCAGTATTTCAATGGGAACTATGGGCCTGCTTTTGGCTAATGAGATGGTCAATGTGTTCCTCTCACTGACCATCAATGAAAGAGGTGCCCCTTCTGAAAGTGTGGCGGAGGGCCAGATAAATGGCTTCAGGGGGCCGCAGTTTGGGGACCCCTGCTCTATTCACTGCGCCACCACAGGCCAGGCTTATTTTATTTTTTAATTTTTTATAAAGCATAGAGACAGAGATGGACAGATAGGGACAGACAGACGGAAAGGGTGAGGGATGAGAAGTATCAACTCTTTGTTGCGGCATCTTAATTGTTCATCGATTGCTTTCTCATATGTGCCTTGACACGGAGGGTGGGGAGCTACAACAGAGAGAGTGATCTCTTGCTCAAGCCAGCAATCTTGGGCTTCAAGCCGTCAACTATGGGGTCATGTCTATGAGCCCACGCTCAAGCTGGATGAGCCCATGCTCAAGCTGTCTACCTTGGGGTTTCGAACCTGGGTCCTCTGCGTCCCAATCCAGTGTCCTATCCACCGCCCCATCGCCTGGTCAGACTTTTTTTTTAATTAATTTTAATTTATTCTGTTTACATGGATTCAAGTGTCTCACACAATATAACACCCCCCATGTTGGTTAGGCATTTTGATTGCTTCTTGTATGTGCCTTACTGGGGGCCTCCAGCCAAGCCAGTGACCCCTTGCTCAAGTCAGTTTCCATGGGATCATTTCAGTGATCCCACACTCAAGCCGGCAACCTTGGGGTTTTGAACCTGGTTCCTCAGTGTCTCACTCAGGCTGATGCCAACTGTGTCACCCCCAGTACGGCCAGGCTTTTTTAAATATTAAAGCTGATTCTATTCTGCCTATTTCCAAAGAGTCATTTTCATTCTCAGATCATTGAACAGGGGAGGACAAACTACATCGTATGATATATCTATAGATAGTTTTACAGTTGGTGGAGGTGATGATAGGAAGCTGAAACAAAAAGTTTGTTGGCATCTTTAGCTGCAGCCCTTTTAAGGGTATGTTCTCCAAATTGAAGCATATGTTGCATTGCGTGAGGCTAGCTGTATAGTCTCGTTTGAACCGACATAGCTTAGTGTCTTTAGAAGCATTACTGTATATACTTTTTAAAGACTTGATTCATTTTAGAGAGGAGAGAGAGAGAGAGAGGGAGAGAAAGAAGGGGGGAGGAGCAGGAATCATCAACTCACATATGTGCCTTGACCAGGCAAGCCCAGGGTTTCAAATTGATGACCTCAGTGTTCCAGGTTGACATTCTATCCACTGCTCCACCACATGTCAGGCCACATTATATTTTTTAAAGGTGCTCCTTAGAATGGTTCTCAAGGCATGTAATAAATTGTCAGTTTCCTAAACTCTAGTAGGATAGAGGAAGCTTTTAGACTTATCTTGGGTTATGGTGCTAAAGTGAGAATTGAGTGACTCAGCTTCTAGAGCTTATCAGCTCTGTGAAGTATTTAAATGACAGGGATTGGCTTGAGATACGTAGCGTATGTGACTGACTTGCATACTTTTCCAACAAAGCCAGATGGAGTCACTGATTACTTTTTTTTTCTTCAATGAGAGGAGGGGAGGCAGAGACAGAGTCTCGCATGTGCACCGACCGGGATCCACCCGGCAAACCCATTAGACAGCTGTGCTATTCCATCTGGGGCATTGCCCCATTTCTCAGCAACTGAGTTCTTAGCACCTGAGGCTGAGGCCATGGAGGTATCCTCTGTGCCTAGGGCCAACTCACTCCAATTGAGCTATGGTTGTGGGGGCAAAGGTGGGGGTTGTGGGCAAGAAGTAGATGGTTGCTTCTCCTTTGTGCCCTGACTGGGAATCGAACCCGGGACATCCACATGCCAGGCTGATGCTCTACCACTGAGCCAGCTGGCCAGGGCACCAATTATTTTTCAACACAGCACTTTAGACAACCAGTACCACCAATCTGTGGGACTCAAGTCCAATTTACCATCTTTGAACTAATGACTTAAGGTTTCTTCTAATTGTAAAATTCTATATTATTCTAACAATAACTCCTAAGAATTGGCCAAATAGCTGTGGACTCTTCATAGTCACACTCAGCTCAGTGTAAACTAATACATCTGCCTGTTTGAGGGAGTAAAAGGAAAGCTTGAGGAAAGTTTGGTTAGCGGTATTGACCTAATAAGTAAACTCTACTTCTCTGACCTGGGGACAGTTTTGTTTTTCCCCCAAGATTAAAAATAAATTCATTGGTTTTGGAAAGAAAGGGAAGGAGGGAGGAGGAGGAGGAGGGTAGAGAAGGTGGTATCAGGAAGCATCTACTCATAGTGGTTGTTTCTTGCATGTGCTTTGACTGGGCAAGCCTGGGGTTTCAAACTGGGGACCTCAGTGTTCCAGGTTGACACTATCCACTGCGCCACCACAGGGCAGGCACTCAAGTTAACAAAGAAGGTGACTTGGGTTGAGATGCCTTTTTCTTTCCTTTTCTTTTTTAGATGGTTTGAGAGGGAAGGAAGAGAGGGATTAGAAGCATTTACTTACAGTTGCTTTACTTCAGTTGTTCATTGATCGCTTCAAGTCAAGCCAGTGACCAATTTTAGGCTCAAGCCAGTGACCTTGGAATCATGTTAATGATCCCACACTCAAGTCAGATGAGCCACTGCTCAAACTGGTGACTTCAGGGTTTCAAACCTGGGACCTCTGCATCCCATGTCGATACTTCAGCCACTCGCCACCACCAGTTGAGGGAAATGCTGTTTTTTGTTTTTCGTGTCTGTCTTTTTTTTTTTCTTAAGATTCTCGATGCCAGCTCTTATAACTAAGTTGTTAAATTAAAAAATAGAAATAAAGCTTATATTTTCTAGTGGTAGAGTATTGTTTATTATCACTGATAACCAAAAATTTATTAATCACAGATTAATTAAATGTCAATTTTTTATATAGAACCATGCACTCTTTTTCTTGGTCATATTATAAAATGGATCATTTATAAAAGGATATATATATATTTTTTTCTTCTTTTTCTTTTCCTAGTGAGAGCAGGGGAGGACAGACTTCTGCATGTGCCCCATGTAGGGTCAATGCTCTGCCTAGCTTGGGCCGTGCTTGCAGTCAAGCAATTTTTCAGCACCTGAGGTGCTGGAAAGCTCTGCGAAGCCATCCTTAGTGCCCAAGGCCAATGAGCTAGAACCTATTGAGCCACAGCTGCCATGGCTGTGGGAGGAGAAAGGAGAGAGAAGGGGGGGGGGGTAGGAAAACAGATGGTTGCTTCTCCTTTGTGCCCTGACCGGGAATCAAACCCAGGGCATTCTCATTCTGGGCCAATACTCTGAAAACAGCCAACTGGCCAGGGCCAAATAGGATATTTTCTTTATAAACAAACTGCTTGTGTTTTTATAGTTGGGAAGTCTCTTTATTCAAAGACATTTTATTACATTAGCACAGAGTAATACTGAAAGATTTTTGTTTTCTTTTAATCTAGTGAAATCTAGTTATTTCAATTCCTTTTTACTTTGTAAATTGAATAGTTGGTTAAATTTGGTTGAAACAAAGTAATTTTCATTTATGAGCTTTGTTATAAAATATTTGGAATTATGAAACATAGGATAACACTTGAAAATTCAAGCACTTTCTTGATATTTTAGTAAAATTAACAATCTGTATTTTTACATTATTGTGGGTACTGGGAAATTATTTGCCAGTTTTTTCAGGATGTTATTTCATCCTCTTCAAGGTAAAAGAAATAGAGTATTTCTTAGAGCTAAGTTTAACAAAATAAAAAGACCAAAATCTGACTCCTCTAAATCATTGATGTTTTCCTTTGTCTGCTCTCGTTTTATTTTTCTTGTAATGTTGCTTTCATGTGATTGTTCTCCCTCCCTTTCTCCTTGCAATATAGATTCCTAAAGGAAAATCCAACTCTTCCTTTCCTAAAAACTACTTTGTAAGTCATTATCATGGCACAGTGAATTCTGCTTTTAGTTTTGGTTCTTCACTAATCATGCTTGCATACCATCATCCTGTCACTTACAAAACTGCCTGTTCTACATTCCAGGATGTAAAACCCAAGACATTTATGATGTGTTTCTCCCCCCCCACTTCCCACCCCACCCATCACCTTTGGTTGGGTGTGATATATCTGGCAATATTTTTATGCTAAAGTTACTTGGAACTTTTGGCAAACCTAATGTTTGCTTATGAGTGAATTAGAGTGCTATAATGTTGTTTATATTTAACCATATTTTGGCAGTATATTGCTGTAAAAAATGAGAGTGAATGTTCTGTCATTTCCTACGTTTGAATACATTATTGTTCTTTGGGGAATAATAGTTGGGTGGTCCATCATTTCTTTCCTCATTAAATGAGTATTTTTGTCTTTGTGTATCTTTTTCTGTATATGAATCAAAAATCTTTACCTCAAATACTTTTTAGAGTCACATATCGATGTTTTTATCACAAAGGAAATTTTAAAATGACAAACTAATCTTTACTTAACCCTTGTTGCCATGACAGCATTTATCGTTCAGCATGGCAAGGTCTTTAAGACTGTTTAAAAGCATTCCTCAGGGTAAATTAAATGCTTTAAGTCTGTAGGCAACCAGACTTACTGTCATTGTCCATCCTAATGAAGTAATTTTAACAAGCAATATGAATGGATGGATGGTCTGAACTTGAATTTTATGAATGTTGAATTTATTGAAATTTTTCAATAATTTTGATTCAAATTAGTAATATGTAGGGATTATTAGTAGTTTGTTAAAAGCACAACAGAATGTAACTTTTACGTGCTTTAATTTTTAGTAAAAACCTGCATGTTTCTTTATTATGGCTGACCTATTTAATGCGCTTATTAATAGGTAGATGAATAGGCTGGCTTTCTGTTGCATGTCATAGTGCAGTTAAACCTCTTTAGGTTAATTCATCATATTCAGAAAGAAAAAAAAAATAGCATGAGAGAACACGTCCAAATGCCCTTCTTTAATAACCTCAATGGTCTGGTTTACTTTGAGCATGCTTGTTTCACTCTGGAGTGAAAAATCTGGGTATGGTTTGGTGTGACTGGCCAAGATACAAAATATAAAATATTTATAAAAGCAGAACCCTTTCTTCCGAACTGTAGAAGTCTTTTGGAGCATTTTACTGCTCAGTTATCTTTATTGGAGTATTTCTGTTACGAAGCTTTTGAGTAAATTAGATTTTGTAAATAATAGTATAATATTCCTGATGCTTGATAAGGTATCGTTATTGACAAAGGGTATTTTGACACAATATACACGAAAGCTTGAAAATCATTTTAATAATATAGTTACCCTGGCTTTCAACTTGAAGAGCTTACTTAGCATAAAAAACACTGACTGTTACTGTGTCAGTTTCTTTGGTTTGCTTTTGTTTTTATTCTGACTTTTGAGTATATAGGACCTTGATCAGCAATACCTCTTGACTTAGGCATCTCAGGTGTCAAGGATGGTAGAAGTTCTTTGCTTGTCTGTGTTTAATACCAGTTGTAGCAAATACAAGGAATCTTTATGCTTGAAATGATACCTGTGCTTGTGACCATGACAGCTTAATTTAGTCAATATGAAGTAATTAACTGTCACCCTTCTTTGCAGGTGAAGAGCAGAATAAAGAAGCGCTGCAGGATGTGGAAGATGAAAATCAGTGAGACATAAAAGCCAACAAGAGAAACCATCTCTGACCACCCTACTCCTTTCCATCCCTCCCCCCCTTGGAAATTTCCCCATTGTCACTGAGAACCACCAAATCTGACTTTTACATTTGGTCTCAGAATTTAGGTTCCTGCCCTGTTGGTTTTTTTTTAAAACAGTTTTCAAAAGTTCTTAAAGGCAAGAGTGAATTTCTGTGGATTTTACTGGTCCCAGCTTTTAGGTTCTTTAAGACACTAACAGGACTGCATAGAGGCTTTTTCAGCATTACTGTATTGTCTCCTGCCAGATGTGGCAAGGTCACCTTAGAACTGAGAGTTACATTTGAAAGCCATTAGACTTCTAGGTGAAGCAAGCATCTAAGAGAGAGGTTAATCACACTATAGAGGCACACATGATATCATCCTTCCTTTTTCTAATTGTTTAAATTGAATTTTATACCAATGTTTAAAATTGATTGGGCGTTACCTTGAGGTTGTGAGAGATTGTTTGGGGAGTTTGTTGTAATGGTTTTGCTGTAAAAAGTGTTTCAAACTCTGCTGAAATGTTGCTGAAAAGCATGGTGCTGGTAACAGTTCAATAGTCCGTGGCTGCTCATTCTTGCCTACTTTTACTCTCCCTCTGAAGCAGGTTTAGCATTGAAGGTGGTATGGAAAAGCCTGCATGCGTGTTCAATTCTTTGTTTCTTCTCCTTCCCTTTCCCTTCACCCCTCCTTCGCTCGCTCAACCTCTTTTGTTCAGTATGTGTAACTTGAAGCTAATTTGTACTACTGGATATCTGACTGGAGCCACAGATACAGAATCTGTATTGTTCTTACTGAAACACAGCATGGAATTAACATTAAACTTAAATAAAAACAAACCTAAATTAAAAATGCCAAATATTATTGTGCCTCCATCTTTTATCTTTCTAAAATAAAAGCTTTAGTCTAAACACATTGATAGTATTATTTGCCTGAATGTGAAAAGATCAGATCTCTTTTTTATATATCGCTTGTCTGTTTCCCAAAGATGATGTATGTTTTTGGAAAAAAAGACGACCTGTAACCTGGCTCTGAAGAACACTGAAGTAGTCCAGGTCAATTTATTACCTGTCCTGTCTTCTAAACCAGGTAGCAACACAGAATTTATTTTAATCATTAAAGAACAAACGTGTATTAAATGCACAGTATGATTATGGATTATTTTCTAGCATGAGGTTTTGGGTTGAATAACCAAATATAGCTGAATATCTCAGAGTAATCCTCAAGCTGAGGTAAAAATAACCCCGCCCCACACTCCCTTGCTGTCACTGTCAAGGTCATGGCAGGGACAGAGAAGAAGATAATTAAATTCTCAGTTCATGTGCTCATGGTTAAACAGTAGTATAACTGGGACCCTCTTACTAGAAACATGTTTTCTTCCAGAGATTGTCTATACATCAATGTATAGGGAGTCCTCAGGTTACAACACAGTTCCATTCCTACGACAGTGACGTAACCTGAATTTTGGTTTAAGTTGAAACACACCCTAGCATAAATCACTCACCTATCCTAACACAATTGTAAAATCATAACGTAGAACGTAAAAATACAACTAAGCCACAGAAAAAGGAAAAGGACATAAATACATACTGTATTGTACACTGTTCTGTAATGATGCTAATGGCGTAAGCCGAAACGTCTCAATTTTTTAAAGTTTTTATGGGAGTGAGTGTCGTAGACTCAAAACATATAGACTGTCATAACCCGAGGACCCCGTTTTTAGATATTTTAGTTGAGTTCGTTCTATATCAGGAATTTAGTGTGAAAGGGTTCCTTGGTTGTGTAGACTATTCAGCAGTGCTATGAGGATTTTTAAGGATGTGGCAATCTTGGTATTGAGAGAAAACTTGCCCCCCAAAGAAACCAGTGGGGTACTAGAGAGAGTGATGGTTGGTCTTTAGAAAGATCCCTGTCAAAGATTGGAAGGTTGCAGAAAGGGATGTAAGGACAGTGTCACTCCCACTTTCCTGTAACTGGTCAGGAAAGGTGTTTTTTAGCTCTTAAAAAAGTTGAGTCATTTTTGAGGATCAATTGATTTACACAAATTCAAGTTACACCTGACCAGGTGGTAGAGCAGTGGATAGATGATCAGCATGGCATGTAGAGTACCCAAATTTGAAACCCCGAGGTTGCTGTCTTGAGCTTTGGCTCACCAGCTTGAGCACAGGGTTACTCTTAAGTGTGGGATCATAGACATGACCCCATGGTTGCTGGCTTGAGCAAGGTGTCAATGGTTCAGCTGTAGTCCCCCAGTCAAGGCACATACGAAGACACAATCAGTGAACAAGTATGGTGATGCAATGAAGAATTGATGCCTCTCATCTCATTCCCTTCCTGTCTGTTCCTATCTGTCCCTCTCTAAAAAAAAAATTCAAATTACTATTATAATTTGATGCAGTTAATTTAAGTATAATTCTTAAATCTTTAATTTGTAAAAAGTTCAATTTTTATTGATTTTAGAGAGAGGAGAAGAGAGATATTGTTCTACTTAATTGTACATTCATTGGTTATTTTTAAAAATTCAGTGAGGAGGGCAAGCAGAGAGACTCCCACATGTTCCCCAGTGGGGGATCCACCCAGCAAGTCCACTAGGGAGCGATGCTCTGCCTATTTGGGGCATTGCTCTATTGCTCAGCAATCTAGCTCATAGCATCTGATGCGGAAGCCATGGAGCCATTCTCAGCACCAGAGGCCAACATCAATTGAGCCATGGCTGCAGGAGGGAAAGCGAAGGGGGGGGAGAGTAGAGAAGCAGTTGAGTGCTTGCCCTGTGTGCTCTGACTAGGAATCGAACCCGGGATATCCACACTACCAGGGCTACGCTCTACCACTAAGCCAGTTGGCCAGGGCTATTGGATGATTCTTGTATGTACCCTTACTGCAGTTGAACCCACAACCATGGCATATTGGGACGATGCTTTAACAACTAAGCAACCTGGCCAGAGAGTTTTAAACACAGATACTTCCTAAAATGTTTGCACCAGTGAATAGATTGGGTTCTGGGATGGATGGCCAGAAAAACAAATCTCCAATGTTACGTTTTGCTTCTAGGAAGATGAGAAAGAATTTAGAATAGATTATTCTAAGGGGAAGTCAGGAAATAATATGTAAACATCTGTCTTGGCTCCTGCCCCAGACAAATGCCACTTAATAGTTTATAAATTGGCTGCTGTGGTATTGATCTTACAACAGAGAGTGTGCTGAAAAACTGGCATAAAGATTGTTTTGAAAATTGTTACAAGTGATAGTTAACAGATTCCTGATAAAATTTTTAAATGTATGAGCCCTGGCCGGTTGGCTCAGTGGTAGAGCATCGGCCTGGCGTGCGGAAGTCCCGGGTTCAATTCCCGGCCAGAGCACACAGGAGAGGCGCCCATCTGCTTCTCCACCCCTCCCCCTCTCCTTCCTCTCTGTCTCTCTCTTCCCCTCCCGCAGCCGAGGCTCCATTGGAGCAAAAGATGGCCCGGGCGCTAGAGTGGCTGTGGTCGCGACAGAGTGAGGCCCCGGATGGGCAGAGCATCGCCCCCTGGTGGGCGTGCCGGGTGGATCCCGGTCGGGCGCATGCGGGAGTCTGTCTGACTGCCTCCCCGTTTCCAGCTTCAGAAAAATACAAAAAAATAAATAAAAATTTTAAATGTATGATTAAAGGAATTGTGATTTTTGGAGGAAGTGATACTGGATCAAAATGCTGGATCAAACCAGATAAGCAAAATTAAAGCCTATTTTGTTTTACATCCCAGAGTTACTGGGCTTGTAAACGATATTGACAATAATTAGCTCACACTGAGTGTTAGCTGTGTGCCAGGCAATGTGCTCATTATTAAGTGTATCTGCAGTGTAGCATATGTGATAATACATGAATTTTCACCTGCATTTTGCAAGTAGGAAAACTGAAATAGGGAGTTGAACTCAGTGTTTTATTGAAATTATTTTCTCTATCCTAAAGTAGCCATTTAAGATACATATTTTTTTGCCTGACCAGACGGTGGCCCAGTAGATAGAGCATCAGCCTGGGACACAGAGGACCCAGGTTTGAAACTCTGAGGTTGCCAGCTTGAGCCTGGTTCACTGGCTTGAAGCCCAAGGTCACTGGCTTGAGCAACGGATCACTGGCTTGGCTGGAGCCAACTGGTCAAGGCACATATGAGAAAGCAATCAATGAACAACTAAGCTGCAACGAAGAATTGATGCTTATCTCTCTCCCTGTCTGTCTCTATCTGTTCCCCTCTCTGTTTCTTTCACTTAAAAAAAAACATTTTTTAACATTTCTGAGGTAAGCTTATGCAAAGCTGTAATGTGTGTTAATCATTAGAATTGAATTAGAATATGTGATAAATATATTTAGAGCTCTGAGTTGGCTACTGTCAAAAAAGGAAGAGTCAGAAAGGCTTACCGCATAAATTGATTTTTGCAATTTAAAAAAATCCTGTAGCTTAATTTGTAAATTTTTAGGTCCTGGAGGCTTGGCTTGGTGCTAGAGTGTGGCTGGACGTGTGGATGCCCCGGGTTCAATTTCCAGCCAGGACACACAGGAGAGGTGACCATCTGCTTCTCCACCCCTCCCCTTCTCTTTTTCTTTTTCTCTCTCTTATGTTCCCACAATTGTGGCTCCATTGGTTTGAGCACATCAGCCCTGGGCACTGAGGATGGCTCCATGGAGCCTCTCCCTCAGGTGCTAAAAATAGCTCAGTTTACAAACATGGCCCAAAATGGACAAAGCATTGGCCCCAGATGGGGGTTGCATGGTGAATCCTAGTCGGGGTGCATGTGGGAGTATGTCTTTCTCTTCTCACTTAGAAAAGAAAAAATAAAAAAGAGTAATTTTGTACAGTTGGAGCAACAAGTTATCCTGGACAAGTAGGTAATCAGTGATTATGAATTGTCTAAGTTAAGAATGGTACTTGTGGCCCTGGCCGGTTGGCTCAGTGGTAGAGCTTTGGCCTGGCGTGCGGGGGACCCGGGTTCGATTCCCGGCCAGGGCACATAGGAGAAGCGCCCATTTGCTTCTCTACCCCCCTCCCCTCCTTCCTCTCTGTCTCTCTCTTCCCCTCCCGCAGCCAAGGCTCCATTGGAGCAAAGATGGCCCGGGCGCTGGGGATGGCTCCTTGGCCTCTGCCCCAGGTGCTAGAGTGGCTCTGGTCGCGGCAGAGCGATGCCCGGAGGGGCAGAGCATCGCCCCTGGTGGGCAGAGCGTTAACCCCTGGTGGGCGTGCCGGGTGGATCCCGGTCGGGCACATGCGGGAGTCTGTCTGACTGTCTCTCCCCGTTTCCAGCTTCAGAAAAATACAAAAAAAAAAAAAAAGAATGATACTTGCACAATCTGGGCAGTGATCATGTCCAGGGGTTTTCTTTCCCTGTCTAAAGCTGTCACTATTTTTCCAGTTAGGCTGAAAACACTTGGCACTCATGCTTCCATCCTATATTGCTTCTTTTGGGGCTTTCTACAAAGGCCCTCTGCCATTTAAAATTCTGATGCTATATGGTATAGGTTTGGATAGGGCTATTTCAGCATCCAAGACTTCTTTCCCATTAATTAATGGCATTTTAGTAGCCATGCTCAACAGGCTGTAATACCTATAGAACTCTCAGAATTTGCTTTCAACAAAATTGTAGGAACAACCAACCTTTAAAAACATTAAAAAAAAATACAACTTCATTTGCATTTAAAAAATGTAAGCCAAATCAAGAAATTATACTTCCAGCTTGGCAAACAGCTTTATATTATGTTGTGAAGATGTGCAGAAACATACATTGTTGGGCTTTATTTTTTCCCATTGATTTTTGAGAGGGAGGAAGTGAAAGAGAAGCATCAACTTACTGTTCTACTTAGTTGTCCCATTTATTTGTGCACTCATTGCTTCTCATACATTCCCTGATGGGAAATTGAACTCGTGAGCTCAGTTCACCAGGATGAGGCTTTATCCACTGAGCAACCTGGCTAGGGCTGGCTTATTTTCAAGTAAGTTTTATTTAATTATTAAAAAATACATAACCTCTGACCTGTGGTGGCACAGTGGATAAAGCGTCGACCTGGAAATGCCGAGGTTGCCGGTTCGAAACCCTGGGCTTGCCTGGTCAAGGCACATATGGGAGTTGATGCTTCCAGCTCCTTCCCCCCTTCTCTCTCTCTGTCTCTCCCTCTCCTCTCTAAAAAAATGAATAAATAAATAAAAATAAAAAGTACATAGCCTGACCAGGCGGTGGCGCAGTGGATGGAGTGTCGGACTGGGATGCGGAGGACCCAGGTTCGAGACCCCGAGGTCGCCAGCTTGAGCATGGGCTCATCTGGTTTGAGCAAAAGCTCACCAGCTTGGACCCAAGGTCGCTGGCTCGAGCAAGGGGTTACTTGGTCTGCTGAAGGCCCGCGGTCAAGGCACATATGAGAAAGCAATCAATGAACAACTAAGGTGTTGCAACAAAAAACTAATGAATGATTGATGCTTCTCATCTCTCTCCGTTCCTATCTGTCCCTATCTATCCCTCTCTCTCTCTGAAAAAAAAAAAAAGTACATAAAAATTGTACAATTTATTCATGAATTTTAACAAAGGGAACACACCATTTAGTTACCAGTCATACCAAGAAAGAACAGAGCCCTGGCCAGTTAGCTCAGAGCTGGTTAGAGCATCACTCTGAAATGCCAATGTTGCAGGTTCCATCCCTGGTCAGGTCATGTTGGAAGTGACCAGTAATGCACAACTAAGTGGGACAACAAATTAATGCTTCTCTCTTTCTGTCCCTCTCTCTGTCTCTAAAAACCAATCCTCCCCCAAAAAAGAAGAATCAATCTAAAAAACTCCTTTATGTTCCCTCTGAGTAATTTACTACCCCTGCAACAAAACTAGTATATTGTTTGCCATTGATTAGTTTTGTCTGATTTTGAACTTGGTATATAAGTGGAATCCTACAACTTTCTTTTGTTTTTCTTTCTTTTTTTTTTTTTTTGTATTTTTCTGAAGCTGGAAACGGGGAGAGACAGTCAGACAGACTCCTGCATGCGACCGACTGGGATCCACCCGGCACGCCCACCAGGGGTTGACGCTCTGCCCACCAGGGGGTGATGCTCTGCCCCTCCGCGGCATTGCTCTGTTGCGACCAGAGCCACTCTAGCGCCTGGGGCAGAGGCCAAAGAGCCATCCCCAGCGCCCGGCACATCCTTGCTCCAATGGAGCCTTGGCTGCGGGAGGGGAAGAGAGAGACAGAGAGGAAGGAGAGGGGGAGGGGTGGAGAAGCAGATGGGTGCTTCTCCTGTGTGCCCTGGCCGGGAATCGAACCCGGGACTTCTGCACTCCAGGCCGACGCTCTACCACTGAGCCAACCGGCCAGGGCCTAATAATTCTTTTTTTTGTTTTAAGATTTCATCTATTCATTATAGGGGGGAGGGAGAGAGAGAGAGAGAGAGAGAGAGAGAGAGATTGAGAAGGGGGGAGGAGCAGGAAGCATCAACTCCCATATGTGCCTTGACCAGGCAAGCCCAGGGTTTTGAACCGGCAACCTCAGCGTTTCCAGGTCGACGCTTTATCCACTGCGCCACCACAGGTCAGGCAACTTTCTTTCTCTCAACATATTTGTGGGGTTAGTCGATGTCATTGCCTAATAATAGTGTATTTTCATGGCTTTATAGTATTCTGTTGTATTAGGATACCACTATAAATTCTATGGATGGACTCTTATTTTCAATTTTTAGATGTTACAAATAACATTTTGAACATTCCTGTGCATGTCTTTCGGTATATGCATGTTTACATTAGTGTTGCATATATACCTAAGAATGGAATTACGGGGTAGTAGGGAATACATTTGTTCAGCTTTGATATATAACTGCAAAACAGTTTTCCAAAGTGGTACTGTTTTACAGTGCTACCAGTAGTGTATGAAAATCCCATTTGATCAGCTCACTATTTTTAGCTGTAGCATTCTGGTGACTTTATATAGTAGTATCTCATTCTGAATTTAATTTGCATTTTCCTGATGATTAATGAGACTGGGCACTTTTTTTTTTATTTTTTTTTACAGAGACAGAGAGAGGGATAGATAGGGACAGACACAGGAACGGAGAGAGATGAGAAGCATCAATCATCAGTTTTTCATTGTGACACCTTAGTTGTTCATTGATTGCTTTCTCATATGTGCCTTGACTGCAGGCCTTCAGCAGACCGAGTAACCCCTTGCTCGAGCCAGCGACCTTGGGTGCAAGCTGGTGAGCTTTTGCTCAAACCAGATGAACCTGTATTCAAGCTGGCGACCTCGGGGTCTCGAACCTGGGTCCTTCCGCATCCCAGTCCGATGCTCTATCCACTGCGCCACCACCTGGTCAGGCTTAATAGATTTATTGGACATTTGGATATTGTGTTAAATACCCACTTTTACCTGTTTTTCTGTAGGGTTGTCATTTTCTTGCTGATTTTTAGGAAGTCTTTATAATTTAGAAAGTATATCTTTGGAGTTGTTACTGCAATTATATTCTTCCATTCTGTACCCTGATTTTTCATTTCTTAATGATGTCTTTTGAGGAACAGGGGTTCTTAATTTTGATACAGTCCAGTTTATCCACATTTTCCTTTAAAGTAAGTGCTTTAGGAGCTTCAGTGGCACAATTGGTTATCGTGTGGTATTTATGCAGTGCTTTAAAAAAAATTTTTTTTTAAATTTATTTAGTGACAGAGAGAGTCAGAGAGAGGGACAGACAAGAAGGGAGAGAGATGAGAAGCATCAATTCTTCATTGCGGCACCTTAGTTGTTCGTTGATTGCTTTCTCATATGTGCCTTGACTGGGGGTCACAGCAGACTGAGTGACCCTTTGCTCGAGCCAGCGACCTTAGGCTCAAGTTGGTGAGCTTTGCTCAAACCAGATAAGCCTGCGCTCAAGCTAACGACCTCGGGGTTTTGAACCTGGGTCCTCTGCGTCCCAATCCGACGCTCTATCCGCTGCACCACTGCCTGGTCAGGCTTATGCAGTGCTTTATATGTTCTATTTAAGAATTACTTCCCACCGTGGCCAGGTGGCTCAGTTTATAAAGTGTTGACTTGGTACGCCAGAGATCGTGGTTAGGGCACGTGGGAGAAGCATGTGTACACAATTAAGTGAAACAATGAGTTGATGCTTTCCCTCTCTCCTCTTTTCTTTCTCAAATCAATGGAAAATTAAAAAAAAAACCACTTACTTACCCCAAGATTATTAATCTTTATATTATTTTTCTAAAAGCATTGTCTGACCTCTCATGTCTAGATCTAAAATTATCTAGAGCAGCAGTTCTCAACCTGTGGGTCACGACCCCGGCGGGTGTCGAACGACCAAAACACAGGGTTCGCCAAAGCCATCGGAAATTTAGTTGGAGACCTCGGGGTCTCGAACTTGGATCCTCAGCATCCCAGTCCAATGCTCTATCCTCTGTGCCACCGCCTGGTCAGGCTCAGGCAATTTTTTTAAAATCAGAAGAAGCAGGTAGGTGGAGAGACAGACTCCCGCATGTGCCATGACCGGGATCCATCCAGCAACTCCCATCTGGGGCTGATGTTCTGCCCATCTGGGTTGCTGCTCTGTTGCTCAGCAACTGAGCTATTTTAGTACCTGAGGTGAAGCCATAAAGCCATCCTCAGCACAAGGGGCCAACTTGTTCATTCGAGTCATGGCTGTGGGAGGAGAAGAAAGAGAGAGAGAGATAGAAGCGGGAAGGGAAGGGGTGAAGAAGCAGATGGTTGCTTCTCCTGTGTGCCCTGAGTGGGAATCAAACCTAGGACTTCCATACACTGGGCCAATGCTCTACTGCTGAGCCAACCAGCCAGGGCCAATTTATCAATTTTAATAATAGAACAGCAACAACAAAACCTGTTGGGATTTTGATTAGGATTTTATTGATTTTACTATAAATTTGAGAAGAATTATCTTTATATAATTATGTTCTTTAATCAATTAGTATACCCTACCATTTATTTAGATCTTAAAATTTTTTAAAAAATTTATTCATTTTTGGAGAGGAGCAAGAGAGAGAGAGAGAAGGAGGAAGGATCAGGAAGCATGAATCCCATATGTGCCTTGACCAGGCAAGCCCAGGTCTTCGAATTGGCTATCTTAGTGTTCCAGGTTGATGCTCCATCCACTGTGCAACTACAGGCCAGGCCGTTTTTTTAATGATTTTTTAAAATTCATAGAGAAGCAGGGGAAGAACAGGAAGCATCAACTCCCATATGTGCCTTGACTGGGCAAACCCAGGGTTTCAAACCAGTGACCTCAGCGTTCCAGGTTATTTAGATGTTTAATTTTTTTTCAGTAATGTTTTGTAGTTTTTTCTGGAGAGGTCTGGTGCCTTTTGTTGGACTTATTTCTAGGTATTTGATTTTTTTCTGTTAACTATTATTTAGATTTTTAAATTTTCAAATTGTTATTCATAGTAATATTTATTGATTTTATTGTATATTGACTTTGTATTTGTGACCTTGCTAATTTAATTTATTTTAAGTTTGATGTAGGTTCTGAGATGGTTTTAAAGAGGATTATTTGACAATAAACGAAAGTTTTAAATGCATGCACCCCTTGCTTGTGTGTGTATACACACAAATATATACAAAATATATATTTTCATTTCAGCATTATAATTGCAAATTATAAATAACCTAAATGCCCATCAATTGTACATCTTACTATATATACTATATATTCTCTATTTCTGAAAGAACTATTGTGTGTGTGTGTGACAGAGACAGAGTCAGAGAGAGGGACAGACAGACAGGAAGGGAGAGAGATGAGAAGCATCAATTCTTTTGTTGCAGCACCTTAGTTGTTCACTGATTGTTTTCTCATATGTGCCTTGACGGGGGAGGGGGGTGGGGGGCTACAGCAGAGCAAGTGACCCCTTGCTCAAGCCAGCGACCTTGGGCTCAAGCTGGTGAGCCTTGCTCAAACCAGATGAGCCCGCACTCAAGCTGGTGACCTTAGGGTCTCAAACCTGGGTCCTCTGTGTCCCAGTCCGATGCTCTATCCACTGCGCCACCACCTGGTAAGGCAAGAACTTTTTAATTTACAAAATATGTATTGTGGTGTGCATGTATATAAACTGTACATTTAAGTTTTAGAATATGTACACCTGTAAACCATCATAATCAAGACAGTCAGCCATCACCCTCAAAAGTTTCCTTATTGTACTTTGTAATTTCCTTGCTTAACCCCCAAGCAACCTCTAATTGGCTTTCTGATATTATACCTTAGTTTGCATTTTCTGGAGTTTTATATACGAGGAATCACATAGTACATTCCTTTTTTTTAGGAATGGCGTCTGGCTCCTTTCACTCAACATAATTCTTTTGAGATTCATTTATCTTTTGTATATCAATAGTTCATTCTTTTTATTGTTGGGAAGTATTCCATTGTTATGATGTACTATAATTTGTTTTTCCATTCACCTACTGATGGACATTTGGGTTTCTTGTTTTTAATCTGTTACAAATAAAGTTGCTATGAATGTTTGCATACAAGTCTTTTTTTTTTTTTTTTTGTATTTTTATGAAGCTGGAAATGGGGAGAGACAGTCAGACAGACTCCCGCATTCGCCCGACCGGGATCCACCCGGCACCCCCACCAGGGGCGATGCTCTGCCCACGAGGGGGTGATGCTCTGCCGCGACCAGAGCCACTCTAGCGCCTGGGGCAGAGGCCACAGAGCCATCGGCAGCGCCCGGGCCATCCTTGCTCCAATGGAGCCTTGGCTGCGGGAGGGGAAGAGAGAGACAGAGAGGGAGGAAGGAGGGAGGGGGGTGGGGGTGGAGAAGCAAATGGGCGCTTCTCCTATGTGCCCTGGCCGGGAATCGAACCCCGGTCCCCCGCACACCAGGCCGACGCTCTACCGCTGAGCCAACTGGCCAGGGCCTGCATACAAGTCTTTATGTGGGCACATGTATATATTTTGGTGGATAAGTAGGAGTGGAATGGTTAGGTAGTATGGTAGGTATATATTTAACATTAAGAAATTCAAATTGGTTGACAAAGTAATTGTACCATTTTACATTTTTGTCAGCAGTGTCTGAAAGCTCCTGTTCCTCCACATACTTTACAGCACTTGGTATGATCAATCCTTTAAAAATTTTTATTCTAATAGGTGTATGGTGGCATCTCATTTTATTTTTTTAATGATTCATGATATTGAACATCTTATGTGTTTGTTGATTTGCCATCTGTATATCTTATTTTGTGAAGTGTATTATAATGAGTCTTTTGATTCATGAATAGTATCTAATAGTTTAGGTTTCTTCAATTTCAATAATATTTTGTACTTTCACTTTTGTTAGATTTATTCCTAAATATTTTATACCTTTAGATGTTTGTGTAGAATTCCTGCTTTTTAAGATTAAGTTTTTGATTGATTACTTATTGCTAGTATATGGAAATAAAATTAATAATTATGTGTTAATCTTGTATCCTGCAACCTTGCTAAACTCACTTGTTAGTTCTAGTAGTGGTGGTTTGTTTTATAGATTTCATCAGATTTTTTTCATAGAGAATCGTATTGCTTGTGAATATAAAGTTTAACTCTTTTTTTCTTCAGTCTGGAGACTCTTTGTTTATCTTGTCTGAACCTCCTGAACAATGCTGACTAGAAGTGGTAAGAGCAGACACCTTGTATTGTTCCTGATCTTACAGAGAAAAGCATTGTCTTTCACTATTAAGTATGATGTTAGCTGAAAGTTTTTCACAGATGCCCATTATCAGGTTGAGGAGTTCATTTGCTATTTTTAGTTTGCTGAGAGTTTTTGTCAGGAATGGAACTTGGATTTATCAAATGCTTGTTCTGCATCTATTGAAATGGTTATATGGGTTTTTATTTTTAGTTTATTAATATAATGAACATAGATTACCTTTTAAATATTAAAACCAATTTTGCATTTTTGGGATAAACCTGTTATATATTATCCTTTAAATTATTTTTGGATTTGATTTACTAAAAATTGGTTTAAAAAATCTTTGCATTGATGTTCATAGGTCTATGCCTGAAATTTCTGAAGTAATGAAATGTTATTAATACCAAAAGCTTTTTCCCCCCCTGTGGTGCTAAAGGACAAGATAGAACAGTTGACATTCATGATACATCTTCAAGAAGGAACAGAAGAACACTTGAATGGTAAATATGAAAGTAAATAAAAAAAGACTTACTTCTCCCAGTTTCTTTAAAAGTCTTATAAGTGCTTAATCAAAAATTAGACCTGTAGGCACATTACATATATGGTAATGATAGCATAAGAGGCAGCTAGGAGATGGTAAATGGATCTTTTTGAGTGCAAGTTTCTTAAATATTACTTGAAGTAATGCAATATTAACTCAAAGAAGACCTTGAAAGATTAGAGATATATGGTCATACTTAGGGCAGGCACAATATAAAAATAATGCCAAGAAGTAGAGCTAAAATATGTATATAAATGGAATTCTAAAAAATATTTAATCCACCTGACCAGGCGGTGGTGCAGTGGATAGAGCGTCGGACTGGGATGCAGAGGACCCAGGTTCGAGAACCCGAGGTCGCCAGCTTGAACGCGGGCTCATCTGGTTTGAGCAAAAGCTCACCAGCTTGGACCCAAGGTCGCTGGCTCGAGCAAGGGGTTACTCGGTCTGCTGAAGGCCCGCGGTCAAGGCACATATGAGAAAGCAATCAATGAACAACTAAGTTGTCGCAATGCGCAATGAAAAACTAATGATTGATGTTTCTAATCTCTCTCCATTCCTGTCTGTCTGTCCCTGTCTATCCCTCTCTCTCTCTCTCTGTTTCTGTAAAAAAAAAAAAAAAATTAATCCAAGAAAAGGCAGGAGAGGCTGCCACTTCTTTCAAGGAGGTTGAAAGCTCAATAAGATGTAATTTTGTTTTTGTTTTTTTTTTTTAAATTTTTTTTAATATATTCATTTTAGAGAGGAGAGGGGGGGGAGAGAGAGAGAGAGAAGAGAGAGACAGAGACAGAGGGGGGAGGAGCTAGAAGCATCAACTCCCATATGTGCCTTGACCAGGCAAGCCCAGGGTTTTGAACCGGCGACCTCAGCATTTCCAGGTCGACGCTTTATCCACAGCGCCACCACAGGTCAGGCAATAAGATGTAATTTTGATAGTTGGGAACTTTTGTTTTATGATGGCTAACATTTGTTTTTGCTTTCTTAAAATTTATTTTTACTTATTCATTTTTTTTTAGAGAAGAAAGACAGAGAGAGAGAGAGAGAGAGAAGGGGGAGGAGCAGGAAGCATCAACTCCCATATGTGCCTTGACCGGGCAAGCCCAGGGCTTTGAACCAGCGACCTCAATGTTCCAGGTCGACACTTGATCCACTGCACTGCCATAGGGCAGGCGATGGCTAACATTTGGAAATGAATCATCTGTGGAATTCATAGAATTGTTCTGCAGATTATGTCATGTGGTTTTGAAATAGTAAAGCCAGCATTTAAAAATATGCCCAAATAATTTTTTCATTTAATCATTTTTGCTGAATGAACTGACATATTTTAACTGCTACCTATTGCTGGTGAGACAGAATTTTTTATTTCAGCCAAGTAACTGACTGATATAAATTGTCTTCAGAGGAACATAACAGAATCTAGAGTCTCAACATTTACAATAACCTAGATACAGTGCCAAACTTCTCATCAGAAGAAACATGAAAACGTGGCCCATATTCAACAGACTATCACAGATTGTCCCTGCAGTGACCTAGACCTGTAAGTTAGCAAAAAGAGGTTTTTTGGTTTTTTTTTGTATTTTTCAGAAGCTGGAAAAGGGGAGAGACAGTCAGACAGACTCCCGCATGCGCCCGACCGGGATCCACCCGGCACGCCCACCAGGGGCGATGCTCTGCCCACCAGGGGGCGATGCTCTGCCCCTCCGGGGCATCGCTGTGCCGCGACCAGAGCCACTCTAGCGCCTGGGGCAGAGGCCAAGGAGCCATCCCCAGCGCCCAGGCCATCTTTGCTCCAATGGAGCCTTGGCTGCGGGAGGGGAAGAGAGAGACAGAGAGGAAGAAGGGGGTGGGGGTGGAGAAGCAAATGGGCGCTTCTCCTATGTGCCCTGGCTGGGAATTGAACCCGGGTCCCCCGCATGCCAGGCCGACGCTCTACCGCTGAGCCAACCGGCCAGGGCCCAAAAAGAGTTTTATTGTTTTTTTTTTCCCACACAATAGCAGACAACAAGAATTTTAAGTTGCTATTATAACTGTGTTCAAGGATGAAAGAAAAATATGTTTTTGACAAATTAAAAGGAAATTTTAGTAGAGATATTAAAACTATAATAAAGAATCAAGCAGCCTGATCAGTGGTGGTGCAGTGGATAGAGCCTTGACCTGGGTCGCTGAGGTCCCAGGTTCAAAACCAAAAGGTTGCTGGCTTGAGTGTGGGATTATTAATGTGATCCCATGGTCATTGACTTGAGCCCTAAGGTTGCAGGCCTGAAACTGAAGATCGCTGGCTTGAGTAAGGGGTCACTGGCTTGAATTGAGCGCCCCAGTCTAGGCATATATGAGAAACAATCAATGAACAACTAAAGAGACACAACTAGCCTGACCAGGCCGTGGCGCAGTGGATAGAGCGTTGCACTGGGATGCAAAATAACCCAGGTTCGAGACCCCAAGGTCACCAGCTTGAGCATGGGCTCAACTGGTTTGAGCAAAAGCTCACCAGCTTGAGCCCAAGGTCACTGGCTCGAGCAAGGGGTTACTCCATCTGCTGAAGGCCCGTGGTCAAGGCACATATGAGAAAGCAATCGATGAACAACTAAGGTGTCGCAACGAAAAACTGATGATTGATGCTTCTCATCTCTCTCCGTTCCTGTCTGTCTATCTCACTTAAAAAAAAAAAAAATGACACCATGAGTTGTTTCTTAGAAAAGATCAACAAAATTGACAAACCTTTACCCACATTTAGACAAAGAGAAGACTGCCTGACCTGTAGTGGTACAGTCGATAAAATGTCGACCTGGAGTGCTGAGGTTGCCGGTTTGAAACCCCAGGTTTACCTGGTTGAGACACATACGAGAAGCAGCTATGAGTTGATGCTTCCTGCTCTCGACCCCTGCCTGTCACACTTCTCTTTCAAAAAAGAAAGAAAGAAAGAAAGAACTCAACTAAAATCTTAAATGAAGGGACATTACTAATTTTATAGAAATAAATGCATTATAAAAGTATCTTGAATGATAGTACACCAACAAATTGGATAATCTAGTTGGAATAGACAAATTCTTAGAAACATACAACCTACCAAGACTGATTCATGAAGAAATAGAATATCTAAATAGATCCATAGAACTTCTAAGGAGATTCAGTCAGTAATCAAAAACTTACCAATAAAGAAAAGTCCAGAACCACATTGCTCCACTGGTAAAATTTACTAGAGATTTAAATAGGAATTAACACCACTCCTCAAAACCTTCCAAAAAGTTGAGCAGGAAATATTTCCTAACTCATTCTATGAGAAAGCATTACTCTGATACCAAATCAGACAAAACTAAAGATGAATATATCTTATGAATATTGATGCAATAATACTTAGCAAAATATCAGCACACTAAAAAGGTTTATACACCATGACCAAGTGAGATTTATTTTCAGAATGCAAAGATAGTTCAATATATGAAAATTGATCAATGTAATACTCTACATTAATAGAATGAAGGGGAAAAAACTTCAATTGATGCAGCCAAAGCCGTTCAGGGACTTAATGTGAAAGACATATTTGATCCTGAGTGCCTTGCCCACAGCCATGGTTTCACCATGTGACCTCATTCCCTGGCCTCTTTACCCCAGGAGGGGAGTCATAACCTGGAGCGAACCATTTTTCTCTGGAGAAGCTACACTTAGAGAACATCCCTAGGGAAGTGTGGGGGGCCAAGCTAAAGGCCACACAGACTTGGCGCTGAGGCCACCATTTTTTTTTTTTTTTTTTTTTTTTTTTTTTTTTTTCATTTTTCTGAAGCTGGAAACAGGGAGAGACAGTCAGATAGACTCCCGCATGTGCCCGACCGGGATCCACCCAGCACGCCCACCAGGGGCGACGCTCTGCCCACCAGGGGGCGATGCTCTGCCCATCCTGGGCGTCGCCATATTGCGACCAGAGCCACTCTAGCGCCTGAGGCAGAGGCCACAGAGCCATGCCCAGCGCCCGGGCCATCTTTGCTCCAATGGAGCCTTGGCTGCGGGAGGGGAAGAGAGAGACAGAGAGGAAAGCGCGGCGGAGGGGTGGAGAAGCAGATGGGCGCCTCTCCTGTGTGCCCTGGCCGGGAATCGAACCCGGGTCCTCCGCACGCTAGGCCAACGCTCTACCGCTGAGCCAACCGGCCAGGGCAAGGCCACCATTTTGGATCATTTGTGTGCTAATGAATCAGCTGGAAAGTGAGTGCTGAGAGAGACAAAGTGGTGGAGGAGGGTCTGAGCAGTGGAGAGGAGAGCCAGGAGGCTCTGAGAGATCTTGGTTTCTCAGTTTTGTGATCCCCATAATGCAGTAAATAGAATGCTCACACCTGGCCCCTGGGAAGCCGTCCAGGTGCACCTCAGTTTCACATCTTCTCTAGATAAGAGATCCCTGGGAGTCGGGCCTTGCTCCAGGGTATCCTCGCAAACAAGCAGTGCCCTGGCCAGGCCTCAGTGTCCACAGAGGGTGGTGCTGCTCCCAGAAACCACGTGTGCCCACCTGCTCCTCACCTGTCCCTGCCTCACTATCTGAGGCCTTTCACAGCCTGAGGGCTGAACCCTGAGCCTTCTTCAGTCTTGCCCTTAGTGCACCACTTTATTTTACACCCATCTCTACACTTGTTCTGTACAGTTTTCCTGGCTGGGAGATGATTGTTTAACAGTCTCACAGGGCTTGGTTATGCACCGACGAATCTTAGCGATCAGGATTAATACTACAACACTGGCTCCACCGGACAATGAATCTGCTTCTCTGTCCCATTGCTGCTGGCCCTGGAGGTGGGGACATGCCCCTCCTGATGTCATTTGTTTCTAGACCTCTCTTCAGCCCCTGCCAGGAGCACTCTCTCTGGGACTACAGAAAGCCATATCTTTGGTCATCCTGGGATGTCACTACCCCTGGAGCCCTGAGTGCGCAGTGGAGCAGCGGCTGGCTTTCCTGACCCCGCCCGCCTCCACAGCTTTTCCCAGGCCCATTCCTGACATCCGTTTCTTCCTTTCCTCCTCAGTCCCCTCAGCCTGCCTTCTTTCTTTCCCCTCCTTTCCATCTTTCTTTCTCCTCTTTCCCCCTCCTCCTCTCACTCTCCCCCTTCCTCGACTCATGGTAATCCTATGTTGCCTGAGGTCCGTCCTCATTTCCACCCCAGGGGTATTTGGAGCTGATTAGGAGTCTCTTGCATTTATCTGGGCTTAGACCCAACACATCAGAATCACATGCTCCAGACACATGGATTTCGCTCCTTTCAAACAGTGGCCTTGGTAGCAGCTTTCATCCATTCATTCAGTGGGGCTATTCCATGCTTGGTTCTGGTCTGGAGGTATTGGGGTAAGGAAGATGTATCCCTGACTCTCCTGAAGGTTAGTGAGGGGAGAAAGGAATGAGCATATACACTGGATGATTTTGTTGATAAGTTCCATGAAGAAAAAAAAGCAGGGAGGTGTGGGAGAGAGTGACTGAGGTTATCAGAGTAGGTCTCACACAGAGGTTTACATTTGAGCCCTAGATGGTCAGATTGCATCAGAATACCAGGCTGTGTTCTTTGTCGAAAATAGTAAGATCTGATTGCTTAATGTAAACAGAAAGGGAATGCGCTGGAAAGGTATCAGGTAGTTCAGAGAATGGGCAGGAGGCCTGGAAAATTAGGCCAGCACAGAGATGATTGCTAAGGGAGGCTGGTGGCCAGAACCTTGATCAAAGTCATATCTCATTGACTCTGGTTAGGACCCAGCTGCCTTTGCTCTGGTACCAGAGACTTTTTAGAATTTGAACCCTGGACTCACTGGCATGCCACCATGAGAGGCACCGCTAAACAGGGACTGATTACCTATCCCAGACCCACAGGTTTGTTCTTTTTTTTTTTTTTTTTTTTTTTAAAGGTTTTGATTTCTACACTATAAAGTGGGGCAGACCCGGAGCTTGTTCTCTCTCGGTTCCTGAGATTAGCGTTAGAGGAGACAGCAGAGAAGGGAGAGCAGAGAAAGGCCACATGGAGGAGAGGAGAGGCAGCCAAGATGGCGGAGCACTGAAGGAGAAGCCAATTGTGTAGAGAGAAGGAGATGGGGAACAGAGGTGAACAAGACCGGTGAGGTAGACACCTCCGATTCTAGGAAACTCAGACAAGTCAGTGGCTTTGTGAGCACTGAATGAGTGGGCCTTGGAGCCCAGTGCGTGTTCCCACCTGCCCGCCGGGTGCAAGCCAGGATCGAAGACGATAGCCCACCAGTTCTTGGCTCCATTGCCTCACCACTGTCTGTCCGAATCCAATGTGAACCTGCACGGGCCAGGCAGCTGCGATGGTGGCCGTGGCCACTGGCTTTACAGTTCTGCTGACCAAGTCCAAAGATTCTATTCTTGCTTACCTGCACAAACTTGACTCTGCACTATTTGTCCCAGCTGCTCTGCCCAGCTACAGTGGTACCCTTTCAGTTTCTCAAATTCCCAAACTGGATCCCTCTTCCTAGGAGCTCATACAGGAAAAGTTTCTTTTTTTCATGGGATATTTTCCCTTCTGATTTTCATATATCAGTTTCCCTCTTGTCATTGCCATCAAAGATCTTTAAGACAGGCCTTCCCTTGGTCCTGACCGGTAGGCTCAGTGGTAGAGCGTCGGCCTGGCGTGCAGAAGTCCTGGGTTCGATTCCCGGCCAGGGCACACAGAAGAAGCGCCCATCTGCTTCTCCACCCCTCCCCCTCTCCTTCCTCTCTGTCTCTCTTCCCCTCCCGCAGCCAAGGCTCCACTGGAGCAAAGATGGCCCGGGTGCTGGGGATGGCTCCTTGGCCTCTGCCCCAGGCGCTAGAGTGGCTCTGGTCACGGCAGAGCGATGCCCTGGAGGGGCAGAGCATCGCCCCCTGGTGGGCAGAGCATCACCCCTGGTGGGCGTGCCGGGTGGATCCCGGTCGGGCGCATGCGGGAGTCTGTCTGATGGTTTCTCCCCGTTTCCAGCTTCAGAAAAATACAAAAAAAAAAAAAAAAAAGACAGGCCTTCCTTAGTCACTTAATTGAAATTACCTGATGTGAAGCCAGTAGTCAGGGCCACCATCACAGCAGCCCACCCCATGCAGGTTTGCATTGGATTTGGACAAATGGCAAAGAAACAATGGAGCCAAAAACTGGTGGGCCACCATCCTCATCCTAGCTTGCATCCGGCGAGCAAGCAGAAACACGCACTGGGCTCCAAAACCCACCCATTCAGCGCCCACAAAGCCACTGACTCTGAGTTTCCCAGAATCAAAGGTCTCCAGCTTACCAGACCCATTCACCTCTGTTCCCCATCTCCTTCCTTCTCCCTGCACAAACTCTGCACAAACCGGCCCCTCCCTCAGCACTCTGCCATCTTGGCTGCCTCTCCTGGTCTCCTCCACGTGGCCTCTCCCTGCTCTCCGCCCTCCGCTGTCTCCTCCAATGCTAATCTCAGGAACCAAGAGCCACAGGTTTGTTCTTTACTGGGATGGCCTTTTGGAAATAAAGACAGCTCCCATCTCATGCAGCATGAAAGCTGGCCTTTATAAAATCCTTCTGGGTCTGGTGTCGTGTATGCCTGTGCACTCATCTATTGCTCTTCCCTAGCCCCACCCTGCTCCAGCCACATGAGCCTCCTTGACTCCACGCCTGACCCCACCCCTTCACTTGGAACATTCTTCCCCAAGTATCCCCCTAGCTCCTACCCCACCCCTTCCAAGTCTTAACTTAGCATTGACCTGGGATGCTGAGGATCCAGGTCAAAATCCCGAGGTTGCTGGCTTGAGCACAGGCTCACCAGCTTGAGTGTGGGGTTGCCCGCTTGAGCATGGAATCATAGACATAACCCCCTGATTGCTGGTTGAGCCCAAAGGTCGCTGGCATGGACATCCTGGGTTCGATTCCTGGTCAGGGCACACGAGAAAGCCACCATTTGCTTTTCCTGTACCTTCTCCTCTCTCTCCTCCTCTCCTTCAGCCAGTAACTCCATTTGAACATTGCCCCAGGCAGCCTCAGGTGCTGAGAATAGCTTGGTTGATTCGAGCATTGGTCCAAGATGGGTGTTGCTGTGTGTATCCTGGCCGGGCGCTTGTGGGAGTCTGTTTCACTATTTCCCCTCCTCTCACTCAAAAAACAAACAAACGATGTAGTTTTTTCCAGAGGTCCATCTGATTGATCTTCCTATTAAAGTCAACCAGCCTGGTCCACATGGTTCCTTTATGCCCATTCTTTTTTTTTTTTTTTAAGTTTCTTAACATATCATTATATTTACTATTTATTGACTGTCTTGCTGATGAATCTGTCCTGGAAAACCTAGATTAGTGCCTGGCATTAGAGTTAATACTCTAACCTGCCAATGGTGACAAACTGGATAGAACGTCGACCTGGGACGCTGAGGTCCCAAGTTTGAAACCTCAAGGTTGCCAGTTTGAGCGCAGGCTAACCAACTTGAGTGCAGGGTCGCTGGCTTGAGCCCCCAGGTCAAGGCATGTATGAGAAAGCAATCAGTGAAAAACTGAAGTGTTGTAACCACAAGTTGATGCTTCTCTTCTCCCTTCCTGTCTCTCCTGCTTAAAAATAAAAAAGTCAATACTCCACAGCTATTTGTTGAATGGGTGGTTTAGGTGGTTCATAGCATGGTATGCTGTTTCTGGTGTAAAAAAGTCTTGGGAGGCATGAGTTGAATTCTGGTTTTGTCACTTACCAGAGGTTCAACCTCGCTGAACCTGTTTTCTCAACTGTAACACGGGTTTTTGATGAAAAGTAAATGAGATAATGCACTAAATAAGCCCCAGCTACCATTCTCTCGTTCTTTCCTGCCCACCCATTCAAATCTATTAAACGAGTCTCCCAAGCCAGTATGATCGCAATGAATGTTTCCATTTACTTTGGATTATATGTCATTATAAATATTAACAAATAAGACTTAAAAAGGACATCTTCGGGTAGGTCAGACGAAAGTACAAAAATTGTGTGTGGGGGCTGCAGTTTTAAGGACGATTTCTGCAGCCGTCACATGGTAGCAAAACAGTATTAAGCAGTGCACGAGTCTGCGTCGACGACAGCCAGAGTCCATGCATTGGGAGGTTTTCTCGGTTGGGAAGGAACAAAGACTGGACATGCACGGCCGGGCCAGGCGGCGCAGTTCCTCGCTCTCGCCACCAGAGGTCAGGAGGTTACCGCTTCAGGGTTGGAAGACGAGCCCGTCCGGGATTGGCTAGTGGTGGTGGGTGGGGCGGAGACCAGGAAGGGAGGCGGTGGTGGATAGAGCATCGGGAAGACGCCCTGGTTACTGACACCTACCTGACTTTGTAATCTCTTTTTTGGGGGTGGGGTGGGGTGGGGTGGGGTGGGGAGTGTGTGTGTGTGTGTGTGTGTGTGTGTGTGTGTGTGTGTGTGTGTGTGTGTGTGTGTGTGTGTGTGTGATTTCTCATCTTTGTGGGTCTGATGGACCAGAGGAAAGATGCCAATTTGGGGTCAAAGGCAGAACTTTGCGGCTTCTCGAAGAGCTTTTTCTTTAACAGAGGTACAATCTGCAAGTGGTCTAGAACAATGCCAGGGTTCTGGTGAAGGTTCTGTCATTCATTCCCTGGGGGCCCTCTTGCCCAAGTGCCTCATTCTCCACTTGGGCTGGCTGTGCAGAAGTCCTGCTTCCCAGCCTGTGGTCAGCTGGGACCATCTTTCAGGGCCAAGTGTACACTTGCACAGCCTGGGGCAGTAGAGGGCCCTGGATTGGGTGCTAGGAGTCCTGGGTTCTTGTCCCAGCTGGGCCTCTGTTTCCCTGTGTATCTAATAAGGAAGTTGTACCAGGTGGGCTCACAGCCTCTTCTAGCTTTGCCATTCAGCATTTCTATGTCTTCACAGAGAAGCTGTGAATCTCCTCTCTGAATGTGGCCCTCCAAAAGGCAAAGTTAAGAAGATGCCCAGAGTTCACCCAGACACAAGGGTGTGAAGATGCATTAAGACAGCTCATGTAAAACTCTTAACACACACAAAGCCTTCTTAACGATGGGAAAACCAAGGTTCCATGCCCAGCAAAGGTTGCCAGGTACTGTGTGGGGGCTGGAGTCCCGAGTTCCCTGCAAACTGGGAAAGGGCTGATGGGCACTTGGTGGGATTCACATCATCACCCCAGGCCTCAGACGGTGGTGTGCTTTGTGTTTGCAGCAGAGGGTCCCACCCCTGTGCCCCTGTGAGGCCTGCTGTTGGTGTGTGTGGGCAGCAGGCAGAAGAGAGCCCTAGGCAGGCTGCTAGCAATTCCTGTGTGTGTAAGTCCAGCACCCTACTTCCCCTGGAGTGTGGTGCGGAGCTCTGGGCAGGGTCCTGGAGCCTGGTCCACTCCAGCTGCAGTAAGGCTGCAAGCCCTTGGGCAGGTCACTTCCCTTCTTGGGTTCTGTTTCCATCAGAGCAGTGATGGGTTAAACCCCCAAATTCCTTGGTTATATATTTGCTCATTCAGGATTCCTGAAGGCAGGAAAAGTCTGGGGCTTCAGACCTGGGCCCCAACCCTTCAACCCCTCTTTGGAGGCCCTGACTCAGGGTATAGACAGGCCTACCAGGCAAGGTGTCTCCCTCTTCGCTTTCCCAGAAACAAGGTCCTGGACTGCTGCCCAGTATTCCTGAGAAGGACATCAGTGGCTACCGTAGGGCCAGGGTGCATGGGCAATCACCTGAGGCCCTATACCCTACCCAATCCCAAACCAGAAGGCCTAAATTGGGGGGTGGGCAGAGAAAGGGAAGAAGAGAGTGAGGATGAGAAGGAATTTTTCTTCTTTTCATGCAAGACAAGGGGCCCCTTTCTGTCCTGACTATAGCGGAACTGATGCTTCTGCTGGAAAGAATGAGAGGCCGGATCCCTCCTCCAGGTTCCTCAGGAGAAAGAGAATGAAGGTGAGCAGACTGGGTCTGACGACTGACCTTGACTCTGCACCACCATTAGTTTCATTACAGGGGCCCATCACTTCCCCCACAGCTGTGAGTGAGCCCACGCTGGCCTGACAGCCAGAGATGGGGAGGGAGCAGGGCTGGGTGCCTCACTCCCGGGCCCCATAACGGTCCTAACAAGCCCTGCCCCCAGAGAAATCCTGGGTCCTCCATAGTGCCCTTAGCCCAATCACTGTTCTCCCCTTCCAGGCCTTGGCAGAGCATTTCCACAGCCTGCACTGCCCTTCCCCTTTGTCTGCCTGGACACTCCACCACCCTTCCAGCCCTTGCTGAAGAATGACCTCCTCTGGGAAGCCCTCCCTGCCCTTCCAGCAGAGTCAGCAGAATCCATAGGACTCAGGTGGGCCTGGCTGGCTTTGACATTCCTCACTCACCATTGTAATGGTTTGTTTCTGGCTCCTTGACTAGATAGGGAACTCCCTGAGGGCACACCCTGGGTTTCATTCATCTTCTGGGGCTTGTGAAATCAATGAGTGAAGCATTTGCCAAGTGCTCATGTTCACTGGGAGCTTCTGAAAACTTCACTAGACTCCTGGCTCTCAGGTCAACTTTTTCCCACCTGCCCAGTAATTCCAGAGATGAATGGATGTGTAGTCAGAGTCCTGTTCCCAATCTCACCCCCCCCCCCCATCCCTCTCCCTAATATCCCTCTGGAGTTCTCACTGGCTCCACCAAGGTGCCCCTGCACTCCTGTTCTCTTAGCCTGGATCCCCTGTGACTTACTGCTGACCTCTAGTAGGGTCCTCACCCCTGACGGCCCCAGCCCCAGCCCCAGGTTGGGTGCTAAGGCCGAGCTCCTCTCCTCCTACCTCTGGCCCTAACGGGCCCCAGGAGCTGAAAGCAGGCCCGGCCCTTTGCCCTTGTTGTCCCTCAGACTGTCTGGGTCCTCTAGGCCTCCGAGCGGGTAGCTGCAGTGGTTCTGTGTCTGAGCAGGTGTCCTGGATCTCCCCCAAGGTGGGGGCAGAGGCCCTTGGTGGCAGCTGAGGAAGCCCAGGGCCAGGTCTGTGTTGGGCCCAGTGACAGGCAAGGGCAGGTGCAGCGGCAGGTGAGGGCCAGTCAGTCACTGAGCACGGCCCCAGGGAGCTCGTTGGTGAGTGTGTGCCAGCGTTCAATCCGCTTGTCCTTGTTCTTCAGACAGTCAAACCAATGCTTCAGGCGCTCGCCCTTGGCATTGATGCCCAGAACCACACCACCTTCAGGAGGGGAAGCAGGGTCAGCCAGGGCCTTGTGGCAGGTGCTCCCACAGGCCCATCCCTCTGGAACTGGGGCCTGCCCACCCCCTCCCAGCTTCCATGCTTCAAGGCCAGACTCCTCACTTTGCCCGCGGGACTCTAAGGGCGGACAGTGGTTTTATACCATGCCACACACTCGCCTCCCCAGAGCAGGGCCTGGGGATCCTGCCCTTCCTCTCACCAGAACCAGAGCAGTGCTGGGGTAGACTGCAGTGGCACATGTTAGGGGCCAACAAAGGGGGACAAAAGAGCAAGAAAGGGCCAGGACAGCTTTGCTGTGCACAGCCACCAAGCCCACCAGGGATTCAGGGCCACAGGGCTCCGAGTCCAGCCCGAGGTGCTATCACCTCCTCTCCCTCCTGCTCTACAAGAGACTCCCATGTGACCCTCCCGGCCTCTCTTCATCTCTGGGCCTTTGTCACATGGAGTCAGTCAGGCTGGATAATGTCTGCAACCCCTCACATGTGGGGACAGGTGGTCTATGGCCTGACTGAGGGCAACTATCTTTCACTGAAGTCAGGACTGGCATGTGGCCAAATGGCATTCTCGTCATGTCCCCTTACCAATGAAATCGTTGGATTTTCCAATGTCGTAATCCCAAACGGTGACTTCCAGGGTCTTCTTGGCCAGGTCCCCATGCTTAATCTCATAACAGAACTCCTGGTGGCCAGAAGGGGAGAGTCAGGGCTAATGTCACATGGCCAGGAGGGCTCTGAGGAATGGTGAGGGCATGAACTGAGGGAGGAGTGGGTGAATGAATGGGAGGGTGGTCAGTGCATGGTGGTGGACAATAGTGGATTCTCATCCATCTTGTCCAGGTATGCCTGAGAGTGTGGTTGGGGTCTCAGGGTCCCCTTCACTCCAACCCTCTGGCCCCTTGTTACTGAAGCCTCTCTCTCAAGATTCCCAAGAGCCTCCTATTGCCAAATCAACTCACATTTGGCAGCCATGATGTGCTTGACTCCCTTGGGTCGGGCTCTGCTGACTACTCCCTTCTTTGGGGAACCCTTTCTCCCAGTGGCTTCCATGGTGCTCCACATCTGGTTCACTCTCACTCTCTGGAAGTGTCTCCTCTGTGGCTCAGGTTCTGCCTGAGGTCCCTGTGCTTCTTGACGTCTCTGGCTCCTCACCCTGATCCCGTCCCACCAGAGCTTCCCCATCTCCCTCATACCTCCCACTTCTGTTGCTGGGTTGCTCCACTTTTAACTTCACATCCATTGTGGCCATGATCCCATCAGCTCCATCCTCTGAAGATCTTTCTCGGCTGCCCCCTCCCCTCTGTTTGCAGCACCTTGGCCTTGTCCAGCTTGGCCCTAGCCTCTCCCCTGCCACCCACAGCTAGGGGCTCTCCTGTCAGCCCCTCCCTGCCCTTCCTGCCCTCCAAGCTGTGACCCTTGAGAACCCTGTCCCCCCAGGGTCCCCTGTCCCAGGAGAGAGGGAGAAGGTTTCCTGTGCCTTATACCTCATTGAATTCTGGGTTCAGGGTTTTCTTCTTTACTGCTGTCTTATGTTTGGATTTCTTGTCCACATCTGGCTTCAGGTATCTGGAATTATAACCGATGGATAGGCAAGCTGAGGGTGGGGAGAAGCCACAGGTACAGACAAAGCCCGCAGGCTTGGAAGAGCTTTGTGTCTGCCCCCCCCCCCCAGTTCCCTTCATCCTTATCATCAGATTCCCCAGCACTACTTAGTGGCAATGTGGGTGGTCAGCTACCAAGAAAGAAGCAAGTGGTTCCTTTGTCACCTGGACTTCTGTTCACATACCCTTTCCTGGACTTAACCATACATCCCCCCCATCCCTCCAGGAAAGAGGATTTTCCTGGTTTCTGCAAGTCTAACTTTCACAAAGCTCTCCATTCTCAGCTGGCCTGTGGTGGCGCAGTGGATAAAACATTGACCTGAAATGCTGAGGTTGCCAGTTCAAAACCCTGGGCTGGCTTGGTCAAGGCACACACGAGAAGCAACTGAGTTGCTCCTCTCCCCTCCCCTCTCTCCTCTCTCTAAAATCAACAAATAAAATATTAAATAAAAGAAACAATGGAGATACAGAGCAACCAGAAAACAAAAGTTAAAATGGCTGTAGTAACTCCTCATGTATCAGTATTCACCTTAAATGTAAATGAACTGAGCTCGCCAATCGAAAGACAGAGGAGAGACATGGATTTAAAAACGAGACCCAACTATATGTTGCCTGCAGGAGGCTCAGCTCCAAAGACAAACAGAGGCTCAAAGCAAAGGGGGTGGAAGATGATACTCCCAGCAAATGCATCCAGAGAAACGTGGGTGTAGCAGTGCTTATATCAGACAAAATAGGTTTCAAGATAAAAAAGTAACAAGAGACAAAAATGAATATTTTATAATGATAAAGGGGAAAATTCATCAAGAAGACATAACCCTTACCAATATATATGTACCTGACCTGGGAACACCAAAGTACATAAAGCAATCACAGACCTAAAGGGAGACACCAATCATACCCCACTCACAGCAACGAATAGCTCGTCCAGACAGAAAGGCAATAAATGCCACATTTGGCCAAATGGCTTAATTGGTACTTAAAGAACTTTGCATCCCAAAACAACAGAATACATAGTCTTAAGTGCACATGGAACATTGTCAAGCAAAGACCATATGTTGGGGGCACAACTCTAGTCTCACTAAATTTAAGAATGAAATTATACCAAGCATATTTTCCAACCACAATACTATGAATCTGAAAACTAATTACAGGAAGAAAGCTGGAAAAGCCACAAATATGTAGAGATTAAACAACACGACACTGAACAACTATTGGGTCAAAGAAGAAAGAAAAGAAGTGGTCAAAAGATTCATAGAGATGAATGAAAATGAAAATACAACATATCAAGCAAAAATGGTACTGGGAGAAGTTTATACGATTGCTTTATAAGTCTGCCTCGAGAAACAAAAAATCCCAAATAATCTGACATTATACCTTAAAGAACTAGGAAAAGAAAAACAAATGAAGCTTAAACTCAGTAGGAGGGAAATAACAAAAATAGCAGAAATAAATGAAATAGAAAACAAAGAGATAGAAATATCACTAAGGAGCCTGACCAGGCAGTGGCATAGTGGATAGATCATTGGACTGGGATGCAGAGAACGCAGGTTTGAAACCCCGAGGTTGCCGGCTTGAGCGCGGGCTCATCCCGCTTGAGTGTGGGTTCACTAGCTTGAGTGCAGGGTCGCTAGCTTGAGTGTGCGATCATAGATATGAGCCTATGGTCATTGGCTGGAGCCGAAGGTTGCTGACTTGAGTGAGGGGTCACTTTCTCTGCTGACCCCCTCCACCCCAGTCAAGGCACATATGAGAAAGCAATCAATGAACAACTAAGGTGCCACAATGAAGAATTGATGCTTCTCATCTCTCTCCGTTCCTGCCTGTCTGTCCCTATCTGTCCCTCTCTCTATCTCTTTCTGTCTCTATCACACACATGCACAAATATATAATAAGAAGGACAACTCAAATAAGTAAAACCAGAAATCAAAGAGAAGTAACAATGGACACCACAGAAATACAAAGGATTTTATGAGAATACTATGAAAGGGTATACACCACCAAATCTTAGAGAAGTATATAAACTTCCTAGACTTAATCACTAAGAAGTGGAAAATTTAAATAGGCTGGTCACTAGGAAGAGCATTGAAACAATAATCAAAAACAAAAGTCCCCCAAAACAAAAGTCCAGGATCAGATGGCTTCACTGGTCAATTCTACCAAATATTCAGAGAAAATTCAATACCAATCCTTTTTAACCTCTTCCAAAAACTGGAGGAAGAGGGAATGCTTTCCAACTTATTTCACACGGCCAACATTACCCTGATACCAAAACCAGGCAAAGACAGCAGACACACACACACACACACACACACACACACACAGAATTACAGGCCAATAACTCTGATGGACATAGATGCAAAAATCCTAAACAAAATATTAGCAAATCAAGTACAACAATATGTTAAAAATATCATACATCATGATCAAGTGGGGTTTATTCCAGGGGTGCAAGGATGGTCTAACATCTTCAAATTAATCAATTGATACACTACATTAACAAAAGAAAAGATAAAAATCGTATGATCATAGCCATAGCAGAAAAAAACACATTTAACAAGCTATAACATCCACTTATGATAAAAAAAATACTCATAAAAAAAGTACAGAAGGAGCATAATAAAGGCCATATATGACAAGCTCTCAGTTAACATTCAATGGTAAAAAATTGAAGACTTTTCCTCTACTATCAGGAATGAGACAAGGATGCCCACTCTCACTACTGGTATTCAACATAGTATTGGAAGTCCTAGCCAGAGCAATCAGGCAAGAGAAAGAAATAAAAGGCATCCAAATTGAGAATAAGGAAGTAGAACTGTCACTATTTGTAGACAACATGATTCTATTTATTTACTTATTTATTTGTTTATTTTTCAAGACAGAGAGAGTCAGAGAGAGGGATAGATAGGGACAGACAGACAGGAATGCAGAGAGATGAGAAGCATCAATCATCAGTTTTTCATTGTGACACCTTAGTTATTCATCGATTGCTTTCTCATATGTGCCTTGACCGTGGGCCTTCAGCAGACCTAGTAACCCTTTGTTCAAGCCAGCGACCTTGGGTCCAAGCTGGTGAGCTTTTGCTCAAGCCAGATGAGCCCGCACTCAAGCTGGCAACATCGGGGTTTCGAACCTGGGTCCTTCTGCATCGTCTGATGCTCTATCTACTGTGCCACCGCCTGGTCAGGCAACATGATTCTATTTAAAGGAAACCCTAAAGACTCTACCAAAAAAGAAATACTATTAGATATTATGAACAAATACTGTACACTTGAAGGATATAAGATCAATATACAAGCATCTGTTGCATTCTTACATACTATCAACAAAATATTAGAAAGAGAAATCAAGAAAACAATCTCATTTACAATTGCAACAGAAAAAATAAAATACCTAGGAACAAACGTTAAAAAGGAGGTGAAGGACCTGTATACTGAAAATTATAAGACACTATTCAAAGAAACCGAAGACATAAAGAAATGGAAAGATATTACATGTTCATGGATTGGAAGAATTAACTTTTTTTTTCATAAAATTCAGTGAGAATAGGGGAGGCAGAGAGACAGACTCCTACATGCACCCCGACCAGAATCCACCCAGCAAGCCTACTAGGGGCAATGCTCTGTCCATCTGGGCCTTGCTCTGTTGTTGCTCAGCAACCGAGCTTTTCTTAGCCCCTGAGGGGCAGGCCATAGAGTCATCCTCAGTACCTGAGGCCAGCTTGCTTTAATCGAACCATGGCTTGGCTGTAGGTGGGAAAGAGAGAGAGAGAGAGAGAGAAAGAGAGAGAGAGAGAGAGAGAGAGAGAGAGAGAGAAGGAGGAGGGGTGAAGAAGCAGATGGTCGCTTCTCCTGTATGCCCTGGTCGGGAATTGAACCTGAAACATCCACATGCTGAGCTGATGCTCTACCACTGAGCCAACTGGCCAGGGCCAGAATTAACGTTATTAAATTGGCCATATTACCTACTACAGATTTAATGCAATCCCTATCAAAACCCCAATGGCATTTTTCAAAGAAATAGAACAAAAAAATCTTCAAATTTGTATGGAACCACAAAAGACTGAATAGCCAAAGCAATCCTGAGAAAAAAGAATAAAGCTAGAGGAACCCTCAGCTGACCTGTGGTGGCGCAGTGGAGAAGTCAACCTGGAACGCTGAGGTCGCTGGTTCAAGACCCCCCCAACACTTGCCCCGTCAAGGCACACATGAGAAGCAACTGTGAGTTGGTGTTTCCTGTTCCTTCCGCCCCCCTGCCTTTCTCTCTTTCTCTCCTTTCTCTAAAATCAATAATAATAAAAAAAAAGCCAGATACAGTAAATCACACTCCCTGACTTCAAACTATTCTACAAACCTACAGTAATTAAAATAGTATAATATTGGCAGAAAAACAGATATACAGACCAATGGAACAGAATTGAGAGCCCAGAAATAAACCCACACACATATGGGCAATTAATTTTTGACAAAGGAGCCAAAAATATACAAAGGAAAGTCGCCTCAATAAATGGTGCTAGGTGCCCTGGCCAGGTAACTCAGTTGGCTAGAGAACTGCCCTGATACATTAAGGTTCTGGGTTTGATCCCCAGTCAGGGCACATGTAAGGATCAACCAATGAGCCCTGGCTGATTAGCTCGGTTGGTTAGAGCCTCATCCTGAAGCACAGAGGTTGCCGGTTTGATCCCTAGTCGAGACATACAGGAACAGATGTTCCTGTCTCTCTCTCTCCCTTCCTCTCTAAAATCAATAAAATAAACATTTTTAAAAAGTCAACCAATTAATGAATGCATAAATAAGTGGAACAACAAATTGATGTCTCTCTCCCCACCTTTCCTCTTTCTCTAAAATCAATCAACAAATAACAAAAGGTGCTGGGAAAACGGAAAAACCATATGCAAAAGAACAAACTAGACTGGTATCTAATTTTGTGTATGGTTTTCTTTCTCTCTCTTTCTCTCTCCTTTCCCTCTCTCTAAAACCAATCAATCAATGAATCAATATAAAAAATAGGCAGAGGACCTGAAGAGACCCTTTTCCAAGGAAGACATACAGATAAGTTTTTTTCTTTTCCAAGTGAGAGGAGGGGAGATACACAGACTCCCACCTGGAGACCTAGACCTGGATCTACCTGGCAACCCCCATCTAGGCCAATGAATGTTCTGCCCATCTGGGGCTATGCTTGCAATGAAGCTATTTTTAGCACCTGAGTTGGAGGCTCCACAGAGCCATCCTCAGCTCCTGGGGCTAATGTGCTGAACCAATCAAGCCATGGCTGCAGGAGGGGAAGAGTGAAAGAAGGGGTGGGGGTGGGAGGAGAAGCAGATGGTTGTTCCTCCTGTGTACCCTGACCAGGAATTGAACCTGGGACAGCCACATACCAGGCTCTACCACTGAGCCAACTGGCCAGGGCCAACATACAGATAAATTTTTATGTTCAACATCACTAATCATCAGGAAAATGAAAATTGAAACAACAATGAGATACCTACCACCTCACATCCATCAGAATGGCTATTATCAGTAAGACAAAAAACATTTTGGGAAGGATGTAGAGAAAAGCGAACCCTTATACACTGCCGGTGGGAATGTAAATTTGTTGTAGTCACTGTAGACAACAGTATAGAGGTTCCTCAAAAAGTTAAGAATAGAGCTACTAAATGCAATCTCTCTTCTGGGTATCTATCTGAAAAACTGAAAACATTTTTTTCATAAAGATCTAACATGACCTGTGGTGGTGTAGTGGGTAAAGCATCGAGCTGGAAGGCTGAGGTCGCTGGTTTGAAACCCTGAGCTTGCCTGGTCAAGGCACATACAGGAAGCAAATATGTGTTGATGTTGGCCGCTCCTCCCCCTTCTCTCTCTCTCTCCCTCTTCTTTCTCTAACATGAATAAAAAAATAAAAAAAGATCTATCAATATATATATCCCTATGTTCATTGCAGCATTATGTAAAGTAGCCAAGACATAGAAACAACCTAAATGTCCTTCAATGGATGATTGAATAAAGCAGATGATTGTGTGTGTGTGTGTGTGTGTGTGTGTGTGTGTATGTAATGGAATACTACTGAGCCATAAAAATGAAAATTGCCATTTGTGATAACACGGATGGCTGTTGAGAATATTATGCTAAGTAAAATAAGTCATATGAATAAGACAAGAATGGTATGATTTTAGTCACACCTGGGGTGCAAAACAAAAAGCAACAAGTTAACAAAGTATACAGACTTCTAGACACAGCCAACAGAATGGTGGTTACCAGAGGTGGGCTGAGGGAAGGACAAGAGGATGAATGGGGTTGAATACAAGGTGACGGGAGGAGACTAGACTTTGGGTGGAGAGCACGCAGTAAACAGATATATTATAAAGCTGTCCACAAAACTAATATAATATTATTAATCAGTGTTACTCCCATAAATTTAATAACAAAAAATCCTTGCTAGTTTGAAAGGGAAAGTGGTATCTCATTGTTGCTCTATTTTGCACTTCTTTTTTTGGTTGTGACTTTTTTTTTACCTAAATAATACTGGTTCATTATAGAAACTTTACAAAATATGTAATGACAAAAGCTGGGGGTGGGGGAAAGAAATGAAGACATATGTCCACACAAAACACTGTCCTCTAGCAGCTTTATGCAGTCACACAAAACTGAAACAAACTACAGGCACTTCAGCCGGTGAACGGGCCAGCAGCTTGTGATCCGACAGGCGGTGGCTCAGCTAGAGGACCAAGCGACTAGCCACGCAAGCACGTGGCTGAATCTCCAGTGTACTGTGCCACGTGAAAGAAGCTGGGTTCAAAAGCTGAAGCATTGCGTGACTGCCTTGATGCAAAGATCTAAAAAGGCAAAACTATTGGGACAGAACACAAGTCAGTGGTTGCCGGGGGTGGGGGAACTTTCTGGGGTGAGAGTTCTCTATTTTGAATATGGTGGTGGGTAACGAGATTGAATACATCAATCAAACTTCAAAAGGGGAGAAACTCACTGTGTATAAAGTATACTTTGATAAACCTGATTTTTAAAACAAGTTGGGGCCCTGGCCGGTTGGCTCAGTGGTAGAGCGTCGGCCTGGCGTGCGGAAGTCCCGGGTTCGATTCCCGGCCAGGGCACACAGAAGAGGCGCCCATCTGCTTCTCCACCCCTCCCCCTCTCATTCCTCTCTGTCTCTCTCTTCCCCTTCCGCAGCTGAGGCTCCATTGGAGCAAAGATGGCCCGGGCGCTGGGGATGGCTCTATGGCCTTTGCCTCAGGCGCTAGAGTGGCTCTGGTCGCAACAGAGCAACGCCCCAGATGGGCAGAGCATCGCCCCCTGGTGGGCGTGCCGGGTGGATCCCGGTCGGGTGCATGCGGGAGTCTGTCTGACTGCCTCCCTGTTTCCAGCTTCAGAAAAATACAAAAAAAAAAAGAAAAAAAAAACAAAACCAAAAAAACAAGTTGGAGTTTCCCTTAAACCTCCTACCCAGATATGGTGAATTTCTTCAGTTCCTTACAAGGTTTTCCATATGCTTGTTGGCCATTTTGCTGTTTAGTGGTATTTTGTTTTCTGACTTGTCCTTTGCCTGTTTGCTTTGTTGTTTTTTTCTTTTTCTTTTTCTTTTTCCAAGTGAGAGGAGGGGAGATAGAGAGACAAACTCCGACATGCACCCCGACTGGAATCCACCTGGCAACCCCTGTCTGGGCCAATGCTCTGCCCATCTGAGGTCATGCTCACAATCAAGCTATTTTTAGTGCCTGAGATGGAGACTCCACAGAGCTATCCTCAGCTCCTGGGGTTCATGCGCTTGAACCAATCAAGCCACAGCTGAAGGAGAGGAAGAGAGAAAGAGAGAAAGGGAAAGTGGAAGGATGGAGAAGCAGATGGTCACTTCTCCTGTGTGCCCTGACCAGGAATCAAACCTGGGACATCCACATGCCGGGCTGATGCTCTACCACTGAGCAAACTGGCCAGGGCGGTTTTCTTTGGGTGTAAAGAGAAAGGACAGGGATCCCCAGACAGTGGGAAGGTCCCCCATCCCTGCCTTTGGAAGCCCCTTGAAGGAAAGCTGTTCCCGGAGCCCCACGTTCTCAATACTGCATGGCCAGTGTCCTTCCACCTAGTGACCCTTCACCAGCTCCCAGGTCCCCACGGCAGCCACCAGCCTCAGAGCCTCCAGCTGCGAACACTTCTCCTAGGGGCTGTCATCTGTCCTGCCTCCAGGCCAGCCTTTGTCCTGTGCCTGGAGCACCCTCCTGCCTCACCCCACCACTCCGGTAAGCTCCCCACGTGCAAGCTGTGTAGGCCGGAGCGAGTCCTGGCGAAGCCTCCGAGGCCTGCCCAGTGGTCTCTCCCTCCCTGGCTGGCAGGGACTCCTGCAGCAGGACTCAGGCAGCGTCCCCAGCAATGTCACATCTGGTCCCTTCAGCACAGTGACTACTGCTTACCTAAGATCCCTAGGAGAAACCAGAAGGCCAGAGAAGGAAGGAATTGCCCGGGTGGCCCAGCTAGTTGGAACTTCCTCAGTGCCCCAGGTGTAACACGGAGACAGTAACAGAAGGAACTGCGTTGGGGCCACTGAGAGGGTTCAGTGAGACCTGGCACAGTGCCTGACACACAGCAATTACATGCCAGCACCCTTGGGCTTCAAGCCAGTGGCCATGGGGTCATGTCTACAGTCTCATACTCAAGCCAGTGACCTCGCGCTCAAGCTGGTGAGCCTCTGCTCAAGCCGGAGACCTTGGGGGTTTTGAACTTGGGTCTTCAGCATCCCAGGCCGACGCTCTATCCACTGTGCCACCACTGGTCAGGCTGGGGTGAGGTTTATAAAAACAAGGGTGCTACCTGGTCAGGCAGTGGTGCAGTGGAAAGAGCATCGACCTGGCACACTGAAGACCCAGGTTGGAAATCCCGAGGTCACCAGCTTGAGCGCAGGGTCACTGGCTTGAGTGTGAAATCATAGACATGACCACATGGTTACGGGCTTGAGCCAAAGGTCACTGGTTTCAGCAATGGGTCACTGGCTCACCTGGAGTCCCCCAGTCAAGGCTCATATGAAAGAGAAATCAATGAATAACTAAAGTGCCAAAGCAACAAGTTGATGCTTCTCATCTCTCTCCCTTCCTGTCTGTCTGTCCCTTTCTCTCTCTCTTTCTCACTAAACAAAGCAAGAAAGAAAATGCAACAAGGGTGCCGACGAAAGGCCTTGCCAGCCAGCTTTGCCCTGCGCGCCTATTCCTGGCACTTCCCTAGGAGACGTCTCAGGTCCAGTGGACATGCCCTGCCAGGGCCACCTCTGCCTGGCTGTGGGAGTTGCCTGGACCATCTTTTGTGCCAGGTGAGACCCTACTTCTGGATGACCCAGCACAGGACCCTGGAGTTCCTGTCCACCTGGCAAGTAGCCACTGAGCTGGGCTGAAATGCACCATTCTGGCTTCAGACTGCGTTTCCTGCCAGAAGAGAACGCTAGCAACACAGGTACAGGTGGCGGCACTGCGCTCCCCTTTCCAGTCCCAGCCCCTCTGTCCTCCTCGGACCACCACCTGTGAGACACTCTGCAGGGTTCAGGAAATGGCCAGAAACAGTATCACACTGTGTGTGCACTGTTCTGCAGTCTGCGTTTGGGCTGAACATGTTTCGTGTAGCTATGTTCATCCAGCCTTAATTTATTCATTTGAATGGCATAGTACTCCATTCTATGCAGGAGCCGTGTTTTATGAATCTAGTCCTCTGCTGATGGATGCTTGGCCATTTCCAGGTTATCGCTGTAACAAGCAGCACTGCAATAAACAGCTTTCCACCCACGTGCAGGTCTCTTGGATGTGAAGAAGGGAAATCTACAGCGCAGGGCGCACAGTTTCCTCTTTTACTGGATAGTGCTGACTTTCCAGCCGGTTAGCAAGTCTCCTGACTGTCTTCTGACCTGGAGTTACAGCACCCCCCTCCCAGTGGTCTCTAATCCACTGGAAGTCATTGTTTTGCTAACAGATGACCTAGGGGCCCAATTCATTTTTTGTTGTTGTTTGTTTTAGCCCCTGCCCCATTTGCAGGAACCTCTTTCCCCAAAGGTCCTGGTCAGCTTCCTGTTACACCTGGGTGCTGCTCCCAGAGCCTAGTGGCGCTGGATTAAAAAATAATAATAACAGCTTTACTGAGCTAGAATTCATAGGCTGTACAATGTACCCCTTTAGCTTTTTTTTTTTTTTTTACAGAGACAGAGAGAGAGTCAGAGAGAGGGATAGACAGGGACAGACAGACAGGAACGGAGAGTTGAGAAGCATCAATCGTTAGTTTTTTGTTGTGCATTGCAACATCTTAGTTGTTCATTGATTGCTTTCTCATACGTGCCTTGACCGCGGGCCTTCAGCAGACCGAGTAACCCCTTGCTTGAGGCAGCGACCTTGGGTCCATGCTGGTGAGCTTTTTACTCAAACCAGATGAGCCCATGCTCAAGCTGGCGACCTCGGGGTCTCGAACCTGGGTCCTCGGCATCCCAGTTCGACGCTCTATCCACTGAGCCACTTCCTGGTCAGGCTACCCTTTTAAAATATACAATTCAATGGTTTGATCACTCCAGAAAGAAATCCAGTGTTCATGAGCAATTTCCCCCAACACCCCCCACCCCCAGCCATTAATCTGCTTTCTGTCTCTATGGATTTGCCTATCTGGACAGGTCATATAAATGAAACCATACAAGGTGTGGCCCTCTGTGACTGGTTTCTTTCACTTAGCATAATATTTTTAAGGTCCATACAGTATTTTACTTCCTTTTATGGACAAATAATATTCTACTGTGTGAATGGAGCGCATTTTGTTTATTCATCGACTGATGGACATTTAGGTTGTTTCCACCTCCACTCTGTTGTGAATGATGCTGCTATGAACATTCAGGTACGTGTTTTGTGGGGACATATGTTTTCAGTTCTCTTGGGTATACACCTAGGAGTGGAATTGCTGGGTCATATGGTAACTTCATGCTTAACCTTTTTTTTTGTTTGTTTTAGCAAGCAAGAGAAAGAGACAGGAAGGGAGAGAGATGAGAAACATCAACTCATAGTTGCAGCACTTTAGTTGTTCACTGACTGTTTCTCACACGTGCCTTGACTGGGGGCCTCCAGTGATCCCTACGCTCAAGCTGGTGAGGTTGTGCTCAAGCCAGATGAGCCCTCACTCAAACCAGTGACCTCAGAGCCTTGAACTGGATCTTCAGCATCCTAGGTCGAGGCTCTATCCTCTGTGCCACCACCTGGTCAGGCTCCATGCTTAACCTTTTGAGTACCAGACTGTTTTCCAAAGTATCTGCACAATTTTTGTCATCTGATTTAAAACGTGACAGAAATATGACAGTGACCAGTGGGAATTGTGGCCCAAGAGTTATGCCATGTGGTGACTGACCCAGGACTCCCTGTGGTGTCAAGACATCCTGTGGCCTCTGTCACCTGGCACTCCTCACTGTCCCTCAGGCCAGACCCATCTCAATTCCTGTTCCTTCGACTGAAGAGGAGCGCCTCCTTTCTGCTGAGCCGAAGTCCTCCCCAAGTCCCACCCTTCAAGACAGTCTCACTGGGAATGCAGACTAATATCCGTCTTTTGTTTGTGGAGGGCCCAAATCAATGATGGCAGTCACCGTGACACCTGCTTCGTCCTACCTGAAGGGCCACCAGCTCCTCCTGCCTCTCAGGGCTAGAATCACAGACTAGCTGGGCACAGGCTCACGACTCAGGGGCCCAGGCCACTCCCGAGCATGACCACAAGCCCCTGCTGGTAGGCCTGGGTGGACCCTCATCTGCACCTGTGGCGCCAGCACAGGGCTGGGCACATGTGGGCAGCACTAATTTCTGGTGGAGTTCCTTCCCCAGATCCCCCAGCTTCTTGGCATAGGCTGCCCCTTCCTGCCTGCTCCTGCAATCTGCTTGTGGCCCCTCCTGGGCTGTGGTCCTGGAAAGGCCTGAACGGGGCATCAGGAGATAACTAGTCTCTATCTGCATGACCCTGGGAAGCCGCTCAACTTCTGCAGGCCTCAGTTTACTCAGCTGGGAAATGGGGCTGGCCAGACTCAACCTGTGGAGCTGCCAAAGGAACACGGAAGGGAATTCAGCCTGTGGGCACCACGCCCACTGTGATGTGGAGGCTCCCATGTGCTGGCCACATAAACTACTGATCTTGCCACACGGACCTGCTGTCCCCTGAGGAAATGAAAGACGCAGGTGGCTGACTGGCTGTACACTCACGTTTTCACGTAGGGATCCGAGTAGCCATTGGCGTCCATGGCGGCCAGGTGTGCACAGCGCACGATGCCGACCAGCAAGCCCTGCTTCTGCGAGCTGTACTTGAGGGAGATGAGAATGCGGCCCCGCTCCTCCAGGGACTTGTCTTCCGTCTTGTCCACCTGTGGGGCGGGCAGTCACTGGGCTGTCCTCACCTGCTCCCGTCCCCTCCCTCAGCCACAGGCCACCATGGCTGGCTTCCCAACCCCAGCCAGCCCAACGCACCTCCACTCCTCACCCTCTTGATGTCACCCGTTTCCACATTCTGGCTGCAGCTCGTGTGAACCCCTCTCCTTTACCCTCTGTCCACCCAGACACGCCCAGCTGGAGCCCCATGACCTCCAAGGGTCTCCCTACCAGGCTCCTCTCACACAAAGTCTCAGCCATGTCCCTTCGTCCACGTGTATAATCTGCCTATTCCTAAAGCGATGCCCCACAGGGGCCCTCGTAGGCAGGGGCCGTGCCTAGGCCTCCTTGGAGATGGGGCTCCAGTGAAGTGAAGAAGGACCACCTTCCTCAACTCCCACACCCGGGGCCGAGAGGCTCACTGATCTAGCGTTCACCGTGAGCTCAGAGGCAGCCTCAGCATCTTTCTCAACACAGCGCTCAGGCAGCCTAGGGGTGGGGACCAGACTAGGTGTGTGCGAGTTACCTGTCTGCCACTCAGGCCTAGGGCCTCACTAAACCATGGCTCTTCTGCTAGTTTGATGTATGAAAATGAAACAATATAAATGACGCGCACCTTCTTAGCTGTCTTTTCAGGGGTGTATGTACTTTGGGTCATTTAATATGAAGACCATTAAACTGGGTATTGTTCAGTATTTACTGAGAACAAGTAAGTTCTCAGATTATGTAAAATCTAAAATGTAGCATCAGAATGTGTCTTTACTACAAGAGCAGTCAATTCCAAGCTTGTACTCCTGTGGTGACTCTGTGGCCCTGACGCTGGACTGACGAGCTCCCAGCAAATTCAGGCAAAACTCAGCAGAACCCCAATCATGTCCCGTGTGCAGGCACGCGCACTTTCACCCATCCATGTGCACACGCATCCTCGCACACGCATTCCACACACTCAAATGCGCCCACACTTGTACACTTGTTCACATGTGGATACATACACATATGTATACACAGTGCTCTCACACTCACATGCACACACACACACATGCTCACACCCCCACACAGTTATTTATACCAGGAATCAAATCCCAGGAGCACCAGTGTGGTAGGAGTTGGCGCTGCCTTTTACAAGTGACAGAGATCATTTGGAAAAACTGGGTTACCTGTGGTTAGTGACTAATAATAAAAAAGGTCATATCCATCACACAAATGTCTGTGAGTGGGAGAGAACATGACAAGGGAATAAAATTTGATCAAGTTATGAAACAGCTGGGATGCTGGTGGGGAGCTCTGCCTCAGGTTGACTTGTTCCCAGGGTTTGACCCAGCCCAGGGCCCCGGGCCCACCAGGGGTGGGCACATCAGGCACAGTCACTGAACTCTGTCCTCTGTGGCTTTCTCCTCACCCAGGCCTTTGGGGGGCCTGTCCCGGGAAGGGGACTGTACCCTGTACACAGGGCTGTCAGAGGGTCCTAGTTTCTCAGGACCCTGGTGTCTCCTGGCCAAACCCACCCAGCCCCTCTGAACTGGAGGAAGGTGAGGCCTCCACTAGAAAGAGGCAGGGCTGAGAGACAAATGGACCACGGCCGGGAGGGCTCAGCTGCTGCACATGGCCCGGGGGCAAAATCAGTTCCAACATCATTTTCAAACAACTGCAATTTCTAGGAAAGAATTATTTTCTGTCTCCTCTGGGTATCTTGCAGGCACCTCACGCCTAACACGTTCCAGTTGAGTTCCCATGTCCCCAGCCACTCCTCCCAAGGTCCTGTGCATCACAGTTAATGACCCTTATCCTTCCCGGGGCTCGGGCCCCCATGCCCAGGCATGCAGATCCGCCAGCACACTCCTCCAGGCCCCGGCACCTCTCCCCTCCCCTGCCGCCCCTGCCCAGGCCTGGGTCAAGCTCATCTCCTCACTGCTCTTCCCACTCTCACCCTCCTCTCTTCTCCCACTCTGAGCCCAGAGAGTGTGTTAAAATGTAGTCAGATGCCCGACCCTGCCTAGGACCCCCCCATAGCCCATCTTGCTCAGGCTGAAGGCCTGAGTCCTCCCCAGCTCCCTACCCCTCAACCTCTGCTCTCAACTCATAGGACACCCTCCCCTCCTTTTCTCTGCTCCACCCAGTGGGCTTCTTGCCTGGGCCTCCTACAGGCTGGGCACTTCTCATACAGGGCTTTGCACCTGCTGTGCCCTCTGCCTGGAACACTCCAGCCAGCTGGGAGCCCTCCCCTGAGCACACATCTAACCCCTCCACACCCCTCATGCTTTCCTTCTTGGCCTGATCATTGTCTAACATGATCTAAATGGGTGACATGTCATTTTTGGGTCTGTCTCCTGCTCAAGTTCTATGGAGGGCAGGCAGTTTCGTCCCTCTCCCCAGTACCTGCGACGATGCCAGGCACATAGTAGGTGCTTAGTAAATGCTGCTGGCTAGCCTGAGCTCATGGCTAGGAGGGACCTGGATAACCTGCAGAAGAACACTGCGGCCCACTCACCGGCAGCTGCTTCTCCAGGCAGATGCTGAACGTCTTGGTGTGGTTGGGTTTCAGCTTTTTCAGGGGCACGCGCGTCTCCCCGATGAACTCATTGTGGCGGAATTTGTCCTCATCACACACGGAGATCCTGCGGGGCAAGGGCACGCCAGGGCCAGCTCTTCAGATGCGCCAGGTGCTCCCACTTTGCTTCCAAAGTCAGTGGGGATTTGCAAGCAGGGGCTGGGGAGTGCATAAGGACAGGGCAGGTGTGGGCAGGGAGGGAGCCTACGGCCCGGGGCCCTCACCCACCGCAGGGTCTTTCGAATCATGTCTTCATCCGTGATCCCATAGTAAGTGAGGGTCTCGTTCCACGTGGGGTTCAGAGTGTTTCGGAGAGTTTTTGTTCTGAGCTTATTTGCCTGGAGAGAGCAAAAACGACCCTCTGAGCATGAAGGAGTCCAGTGGGCAGCATACGGTCCCTGAAGACAACCATGCCCTCATCCCCCTGAAGTGTGAATGTGTTCTTACATGGCAAAGGGGAAGTAAGGTTGTTAAGCAGCTGACTTTAGAGATTTCCTTTATTGATTTTAGGGAGAGGAGAGAGAGAAGGGGGGAAAGTGGGAAGCATCAACTTGTAGTAGTTGCTTCTTGTATGTGCCCTTGATGAGAGTTTCAAACCAGTGACCACAGCATTCCAGATGCCACCACAGGTCAGTCCTAATCAGCTGACTTTAAAATAGAGAGACTATCACCTGACTTGTGGTGGAATAGTGAATAGAGCATCGGCCTGGGATGCTGAGGTCCCAGGTTCGAAACCCTGAGGTCACTGGCTTGAGCCCGGGCTCCTCCGGCTTGAGCGCGGGGTCGCCAGCTTGAGCGTGGGATCACAGACATGAATGACCCCATGGTCGCTGGCTTGAGCCCAAAGGTCGCTGGCTTGAATCCCAAGATCGCTGGCTTCAGCAAGGGGTCACAGGCTTGGCTTGAACCCCCTGGTCAAAGCATATATGAGAAGCAATCGATGGACAACTAAAGTGATGCAACTTCAAGTGGATGCTTCTCATCTCTCTCCCTTCCTGTCTGTCTCTCTTGCTAAAAAAGTAAAATAAAATAAATTTAAAACTAGGGAAATATCTAGGTGATCTGGGTGGGTCCAATGAAATCACAGGGTCTTTAAAAGCGAAAGAGGCTCTGATAAGTTCTGCAGTAAAGTAAACCTGTTTAACAATCTTTTCCAATGTTATTTGACCACAGAACCACTCTTGTTTTTTTTCAAACATAATATGAACCTCCAGCTAGGACTGCTTCTTATAGAATGCTGGACAGGAAATTCTCTGGCAGGTTTCTCCACCTCAGCAGGCAGGTAGTGCTGACTTGAGGTTCCTGGGAGGTCTGCAGGGTGTGGGGCTGCCTGGGTGTTCTGGGTGGAGGGCAATGGCTGAGGTTCCAGCAGTTTGCCTGGGCTCTGAGGGGAAGTGAGAGTATGGGCCTCCCTGGGTGCCCCCAAGCCCAGCCTGGGCCCCTGTCACCCCAGGCAGAGCGGGTCAGCAGGCCTCGGGCAGACCCCCTCACCTTACTGGCTCCTGGCAGCAGGTGCAGCTTGACATAGGGGTCTGCCAGCCCATTGTGGTCCATTGGCTTCAGGCCCTGAGCAGAGGAGAACAGCAAAGGCTATGAGTTGGGTGACAGGGACACAGAGCAGCCAGGACCTCCAGGCACCTGGCTCAGCAGGCATCCCTTGTCCCCTTGGCCGCCTGGCTGGGTCCACTTAAGACCCTCTTCACAGAAGACCCCTGGCCCCATACTCTGAGAATGGGGGAGTAAGGATGGCTCAGAGCTGGTGTAATCTCCCCTCCCCCAAATGTCCTGGCCCAGGGCAGGTGCCATGGGGCGTCTTTGTCAGAGCAGCCTTTCTCTTTCTAGTCTCCTTACTAGGTGACTCCCCTTTCTCTGAACGGAGCCCTCATTATCCTGCTTTGGTCAGGCCCTTCCTTCTTCCTGACTGCCCTCCCCCCACTCGCCAAGCGAAACTTCCCTCACTGACCCTAAGTCCACATGCCCGTCTGCCCGCTCATCCACCTGCGTCGCTCTGTGGCTGTAGAAGACTGTTCTATGTCCAGGAGACCAGGCCTGATCTCTCTCTGGCTCTGTCACAGCTCCCTGTGTCTATAGAGGCCACAGAGCTAGCCGCTGGACAGAGGGGCCCTCCACAAGGTGGCATCCCTCACTCACTCTGCAGTCAGTGTGCACGGCCAGGCAGCCAGTGGAACCGTAAACAGATAGGACTTAGCTGACCTCATGCCTGCCCTTGCTTCTGAAAACTATTTTTTTCTTCTAGGACGGTGCACAGGGATGCAGGGAGGCAGCTATGGCGTGTGTAGGCAGAGCTGGCAGCCCCGTGACATCATTCAGAGGGGAACTGCAAGTTGGTGGTGCGTGACCAGGCCCACCTCTAAGGGGAGTTAAGGCTCCCCTCCTGCCCCCGCTCCCACCTTGGTTTTTATTTATTTATTTATTTATTTATTTATTTATTTATTTATTTATTTTTTCATTTTTCTGAAGCTGGAAACAGGGAGAGACAGTCAGACAGACTCCCGCATGCGCCCGACCGGGATCCACCCGGCACGCCCACCATGAGGCGATGCTCTGCCCACCAGGGGGCGGTGCTCTGCCCATCCTGGGCGTCGCCATGTTGCGACCAGAGCCACTCTAGCACCTGAGGCAGAGGCCACAGAGCCATCCCCAGCGCCCGGGCCATCTTTGCTCCAATGGAGCCTCGGCTGCGGGAGGGGAAGAGAGAGACAGAGAGGAAAGCGCGGCGGAGGGGTGGAGAAGCAAATGGGCACTTCTCCTGTGTGCCCTGGCCAGGAATCGAACCCGGGTCCTCCGCACGCTAGGCCGACGCTCTACCGCTGAGCCAACCGGCCAGGGCCCCACCTTGGTTTTTAAAGGAGCTCCCGGGGAGGGGGGGGGCACTTCCACGAAGAGGCCCTCGGGTTCTAGAGCTAGGCTGGCCTGGCCTAGCCTGGCCTGTCAGCTCCTGCACCTACCAGTTGGGTAAGGAGATTAGTTCCTTGGCCTTGGAGCCTCAGCTTTATCATGTAAAAGAGATTAACGGTTCTCACTTTCCAGGGCTGGAGTGAGAATCGAGGAGGCAATGCTGACCAAAGGCCTGGACAGCAGGGGGTTGGCTCCCCTTTCCCAACACGCTAGCCCCCTGGGAAGAAGCTGGAGACATGGCTGAGGCCTGGAGTGGGGCATCTGAGCCCTGCCCTGCTCCGTGGGGCTGGCTCTGGGACAAGGCTTGGCTCAGGGGCTCTGTGTGCACCATGGCAAGGACGTGCCCTTCCGGACGCAAGCCCCTCATCCAGCCTCTTGCCTGCTCCCAAGATGTGCCCAGACTGGCGCTCTGTCAGTGTCCTCAGATCCTCTGTGGAGATGAGGGCCCACGTGTCCGTGCGCCTGTGGGTGGGTGCCTGCCCCCTGGCACCGTCCAGGACAGCACTGGGTACTGAGCTCTTAGCCATTCAATGCTCACAACCACCACACAGGTGAGGATGATCAACCCTCTTTCATGGATGAGCAAACTGAGGCTGCTCTGCTTCCCCCGGGGGAGGGCGGTCAAACTGGGGTCCAGCGCGAGGGCATCTGGCCTCCTCCCAGACTCCTCTGAGGGGCCCTGCCTGCCCGCCTCCTTACGCCTGGGGCTCCTCCCCAAACCCCAACCCAGAGCCCAGCCCCTCCCCAGCCTATGCCACCCCCTCCTCTGCAGAACGGGGTGCAAGTAGGGAACGACCTGGAGAGTGGGGGTTCTGCCAAGGCTCAGCGTCCTCCGACCCCCCCAATGCCTTGAGGACACATCCCTAAATGAACACGCACACGTGTGCACACACAGGTGCCTGGAGACCTGTACACACGCACACACGTGTCCACACCGCACCACTCCTACACAGCCTCTGCGGCACACAGCCCAGGAGGGCGCCGGGTCCGGGATGGGGAAGGGAAGGCACGGCTCTGGTCAGAGGGACCTGGCAGCCAGTGCCCACTCTGTCTTCAAGCCTGGACGACCTGTGTGAGCTGGGTGGAGGGAGAGGGGAAGGGATATATCTGCACTTTGCAGTCTGCCCTCCACCTTGGCTGGGCTGGGGCCACCAGAGTCTCACCCTGTACCCGGGGGAGGGCATGCCCGGCATCCCTGCCCAAGCAGCTCCCAGAGGACGGGTCAGGGGTCAGGGTGGGGCGGGCAGGCCTCTAGGTGCCCAACTACGGCCCGGGGCCAACCTGGATGATACTCACCCCTGCCGTGGCAGTCCGGGTGTGGCGGCCCACGCTGCGTGGGGCCCAGCTGGGGCGATAGCAGGCAACCTATCCCTCTGGGTGGGCAGAGCCACGGCAGGGTGGGAGGGAGGGGCAGAGGAGCTCACAGGTTGGGGGACTAGGGATGGGTTCTGGGCCAGGCAGCTCCTTGCTCTGAGCCAGGCCCACGACTCTACTGGGAGGTTCTACTAGGCTGCACTGTCGGCCTTACCTCACGAGAGAACATCAACTTCGGCACCTTCCTCCCAGAGGGCGCGATACGTGGGGGATGAAGGGAACAGCGTGGCTGAGAACACAGAGCTGACATGTGCCAGCCCGAGGGGCAGGGCTACTCACGGCCCGACCCAGAGAGCAAGGCTCAGGCCCTGACTCTAAGAGACGAATCCCCTGCCTGGAGTGACCTGGGCGTCCAGAGTGGGACAGTGGCACCTCCCTCCCTCCGGCTCAGGGGCCCTCTGTCCCCTGAAAGCCCCGCCCAGGCCCAGGCCCTCGTCCTCTCATTCTCGTCCCCTCTCTGACATTCTGCTCCTTCCCCAGAACCCCCCTCCACAGAGCTTCTGAGAGCAGCCGAGATGATTTAGGCACAAATTCCCCTCCGCCCTGCTCCCGCACAGCACGGACACAACCACGCCTGGACAGAAAACAGAGGGAAGACTGGCCTTCCGACCTCAGCCCCTCCTCCACGACCCTGGGCCTGGGGACAGTGAGAGCGCCGGGGCCTACCTTGGCCTTGCTGATGGTGCAGTGGAGGGCGTTGTTCTCCTGGTCGTAGAGGAGGCTGAAGTCCAGGGTGCCCAGGGCGGCTGTGGACAGAGGAGGACCGAGGTCATGCGTTGGCTGCATGGTGGAGAAGCGTCACCCACCTCTGTGAGGTTGAACACAGTGCCAATACCCACAGTGACTGCCACTAATTGAGCACCTACTCCAAGCCCATCCCTCCACCCAGCTTCCCAGTCCTGCCAAACCTGGGAAGTGAGCAATATGCTCCCCACTTTCTAGATGGGGGGCTGAGGCTCGGAGGGGACAGGTCAGTTACCCCCAGGCACCATGAGTGGAGACCCCAGAGTCAAACCCAGGTAGTTGGTTGATTGCACAGCCCAGGCCTCTAAACTCTGTGCTCTGGTGCCTAACCTGCGGTTGGACCAGGGTGGTGCCCACATGTCCTGGGCATTTAGCTAAAGGACTTCCTGCCCTTGTTGAGCAACTGACAGTCAGGGCTCCAGCCTCAGTTTCCCTCACCTGTCAACTGTCACAAGGATGGTGTGGGGAGGCAGAAGAGACAGGGCTTTGGGAAGCGGTAGGCCCTGGCAGGCTGACTGGCTGATCCACTCACCCACCTTCCAGCAACACTCAGGGTGCAGCTCCCTGGTCTCTGGTCCCCTGGGGGCCTGGGAAGGCTTTGAGGAGTCAGCTGGGTCCTCATGCTGTTACCAGCAAGCCTCTTAAGGGAACCGGGCAATTCCCAAGGGCTGGGCAGAGAAAGCAGCAATAATTGAGTGCAGCTGCCACCCTTGGCGGCAGTCACACATGGCAGCTGTGGCCTCCCATGTCAACGTGGCTCCCGGCACGAAGATGAGAGTTGTGGTGGGAGCAGCCTTTGGAGCAGGTCTCTGGACAGCGAAGTGCACATTCGCAGGATGCCATTAGGAGCCCAGACTGTGCTCACAGGCTGCTGGGCTGGTCAACTGGCACCCAATTCCTTCCTTCCTTTCCAAGTGTCTACAATATGCAGACTGGAGGGATGGCGGCAATAAGGCATGGTTCCTGCCCTAGCGAAAGCACAGCTTAATGGGAGAAACAGACGAAAAGAATGTGCCACAACAGAGTCTGGTGAGCCGGAAGCGATGGGTGGATGCCGGGCCTTGGTGTGAATTGTGGCCATCAGGGAAGGCTTTCCTGGAGGAGGTGATACTTCTGCTCCCTGAAGGAGAAGTAGGAGTTGGCTAGCGCACAGTGGGGCTAGGGAAGGGACATTCCAACCACAGGCCAAGTAGAGGGTGGGCAGCTGAGTAACTGGAGTGATGCTCGGGGAGGGCAGTAGATCAAACTACAGGCCAGGTCCGGACACACCCATCCATTCACATCTGAACCACAGATGCCTTCTCACTTTTAACAATGGCAAAGCTGAGTAGATGTCACAGGGACAGTACCGCCTGATGATCCCTGGGGCCCAGGCCTGGCAAAGTTTTGGGGTTGCGGAGAAATGGGCAAATTAAAACGTGTGCACATGAAGCTGCCCTTTCTTCTGACGTGATGGCACCAAGTCACGTGTGTCTTGCTCCTCAGCTCCTAACACAGGATAAGGCACACAACTCAGCATCTCTGTCCTTGCCTGGGGCCACATGACCCTGGGTTCAAATCCCAGCTCTGCCCTTCTTTGCTGTGACCTCTGGCAGCTTATCTCTCTGCCTCAGTTTCCTCTGCGAGATGGAGATGCAGTAGTATCCCCTCCACAGCATCCTGCTTTCTAACACACCCGGGATACGGCAAGCGCTCAGTAGATAATTATAGACGGCGTCGACCTGTTTAGACGACTTTTCTAGAGAACTGTACTTGGCCCTCTGAGACACCTTCTGGAATGAACTCGTTCCAAACTGGATCGCTCCCCTCACAGGCTCCGTGAGTAGAACACACAACCGGTGCCTTACACTTTTCTGTAACCTGAGTCATTGCCATGACGATGATTACTATCCTGTGCCACTGTCACAGCACAGACACGAAAGGAGGTGCGAGATGATTCCTCCGCCCAGTGACCCTAGGGGGCCGCTCTTTTTGAGGTTTTCTTCATCTTTTTTGCTGCCTGCTTTGCCATCAGTTTGAAACTCCTGTTAGAGTACTTGCCTCTGTGAGCACAAACAGTTCTCCCTCCTATTCAGTAGTTCCTTGTTTATTCTGTGAAACCAGGTGAGAATTCTTGTTCGAATGTGTCCAAGCTGTGAGTCCGCAGGCCTTGAGTGGATGCTAAAGGACCTTTTCCTGAGTAGACTATGTTGCTCTAAAGCTAACTGTGTCTGGCTTTTGGCTGCCTGCATTCCTCACTCCCAATGGAGGCGGACAGATGGGGGTGCTCTAAATGAGGTTCTCCATGCTTTTGAAATACAGTAATACTCTCCAAAGTTGTTGGCTTTACACAACAGTCCATTATTTTTTGCTGTTCTGCTCAGGCCTATCCGTGGCTTGTTCCCCCCGGACATTAGACTCCCGAGAGCAGGGACCATGCCTCAGCCTCACCTGGGACATCAGCAGATATTCAATCCACACGGCCAGTTCATTCAAACCAACTCTCTCTCCAGCTGCCCTGTACGGTGCTGCCCGCATGTTAAATGCACACTACATGATCTCTCCCTGTTTCCCAGAGAAGGCCAAGCCAGTGTGATGGAGGGGCTACCCACCTCTCACTGGGAAACAAACAGCTCCCGGAGGAGAGAGACCGTTCCACTGGGTCTCCAGACATCCCTGTTTAAGAAGGAACCGAGGCTGCTCAGTGGAACTGACACCTGTTATTACCTTCCAGGAAGGAACAACATGCTTACTGTCGCCCCAGGGTGAGCCTGACCAATTTCTTTGAACTCCAATGTCAGTTTTGTAAGAAATAATAGTTTATAAATAGAAGCTTGGTCACCATTTTAAGAGACTTGCCAGTGGTGGAGCTTACTTAAGGGAGCTGATGGTCCAATAGTCTTCATTTCCCATTCAGAGAAATGAGGCTCAGAGAGGGGAGGTGACCTGGTCAGGGTGGCACAGCACAGCTGGACACAGAATCTAGGCCTCTTCATTTCCATCCTGATCATTCTTGCCTTAAAGCCTAGTGGCTTCCTTTTTTTCCTTTCTGCTATTTAGTGTAGCTGAAATCTCAGGAGGATGCAAAGGAGAGAGAAGCAGAGCTGCTCTTGGGGACCATGAAAGGCTTGGCTGTGCCCTGCAAGGGGGCCCTGAGTTGGAAATGCACCCTGGGCTGTGGTGCAGGCGAGGAGGGCCCCCAGGGCAGGTGAAGGTGCTCCTCTGTGTGAGCCACTGGGTGCTGCCCTTGAGTCCCTCAAATCACATGTCCTGGCTAAAGTTTACATCCTGGGAAAAATAATGAGACTTGGTCACTAATGGGCCTTTGAGAGTTGTCACCCGCTTGTTGATAATTATAGAGCTTTAATGGGCTAATTCAGAGGAAATCAAGCTCAAGCCCCTGTCGGTTCCTCTGTGGCTGAACGTCCCTCTGCTCTGCTGCTGAAGACTGACAGCATCATTGTGACCTTGGTTTGCACCTGCACTTTCGGCACCCGCACACCCTTGGAAATATGGAATCAACACTGTTTTCTAAAATTTTTTTTTGAAGAAAAACAGAGGCCCTTCAGGTAGTTTTAAAAATCTATGGCAGGAGCCACAAAAATGACCAAGCCTGAGTAGAGACTATTTTGTAGTTGGGGAAACTGAGGCACTGAGCTGGGTACTTACTGCAGGGGATACAAGGGGAATGGCCATATACCCCTGCTTCCTAAGAGCTCAGAGGCAGAGGGTTAGGACTTTGATAAATGTATTCATCCCCCTGCTTTAAACTGTTCAAAGGTTCTCCACGGCCTCCTGGACTCATTTCAACGTCCTCAGTGCGGCAGTCAAAGCCCTCTGTTCCTCTGAGATATGATAGCTTCGGCCTCATCTTTAGTTTTTCCCCCTTTCTTCAGCCACTTGACTGATCTGCCTCCGCTGGCTGTTGCCCACACCTCTGCACCTGTGCACATGGCAGCCCCTCTGCTAGGCGCACCTCCCTTCCTCCTTCCTCTCTACCAGTCTGCTTCCTCCCTCCCCGCAGCCTCTGAGCAGAGCCCGCTCTGTGGGTGAACTCCGCACGCCAGCGCTCTCCACTGGGGGCCCGCCTCCCTGTCCTCACTGCTGGCCATTTTGATTTTCATGAATTTCTTGCTGTCAGCAACTGTGTCGTGGGCATTCTTTTCTTTCTTTCTTTTTTTTTTTTTAACAGAGACAGAGAGAGTCAGAGAGAGGGATATATAGGGACAGACAGACAGGGATGAAGAGAGATGAGAAGCATCAATCATCAGTTTCTCGTTGTGACACCTTAGTTGTTCATTGATTGCTTTCTCATATGTGCTTTGACCACGGGCCTTCAGCAGACTGAGTAACCCCTTGCTCGAGCCAGCGACCTTGGGTCGAAGCTGGTGAGCTTTGCTCATACCAGGTGAGCCCGTGCTCAAGCTGGTGACCTCGGGGTCTCGAACCTGGGTCCTCTGCATCCCAGTCCAATGCTCTATCCACTGCGCCCAGCACAGTGCCTGTAACAGAGTTGGTCTTGTAATGTTCAGTGCATAAAAGTATGGCCCAGGCAGAACATGGCTGGTTCAGAGAAAGGGAAATCACTGCCATTGGGGCCCAGGAAATGGCCCCAGCTGAGGGCCTTCAGGGCCAGGCCTGAAGGAGATTCCTACTTCTTTCTTGCTCCAGGCCGTCAGGGAATCAGTCCAGCTCCAGCCCAGGCTGAAACCTGCAGGGCAAGTGTCAACATGGGCAAGTGATGCAATTCTGGTCAATGAGGCAGATCCACCCAGCAAGCCCCCTATAGGGTGATGCTCTGCCCATCTGGGCTGCTGCTCCATTGCTTGGCAACTGAGCTATTTTAGTGCCTGAGGCGAGGCCATGCTGCCATCCTCAGCGCCCGGGGCCAACTTGCTGTGGGAGAGGAAGAGAGAGAAAGGGGGAAAAGGTGGAGAAGCAGATGGTCACTTCTCCCGTGTGCCCTGACTGGGAATTGAACCTGGAACATCCACATGCCAGCCCGACACTCTACCACTGAGTCAACCAGCCAGGGCTAATTTCCTCACTTTTAAAGTCAGTCATGGGAGAGGAAATTGATCCTTATCAAAGTTAGGATTTATTGTTACATGTGATGGCTGGATCTGCAGCAGCCACCTTGGACCATGATGAAGGTCAGCCTAAGAGGAACTGGAGCATGGCCAAGTGGAAAGAGACACAGAACCATCACCATTGATGTCACTGATGAGTTGTTACCTAAGTCTACCCCAGTGCCACCAACCTCAACAGTCCTTAGTGTTTAACACACTTTGAGTTTTCTGTTATTTGCAACCCAAAGCACTCTAGTTATTATAGCTTTGAAGAATGGACTGGGTCTCCACAGCTGGAGAGTGGGTAGGCAGGGGAGTGGTACATGCAAAGGGTGGGTATTAGGGCCCATCTGGAGGGCAGCAAGCCTCAGAGTTTAGCTTAGCCAGGTGCATTGTAGACTACTGGTGGGCGAGGGGGGTACTTTTTTTTGTGGCAGAGACAGAGAGAGTCAGAGAGAGGGACAGATAGAGACAGACAGAAAGGGAGAGAGATGAGAAACATCAATTCTTCGTTGTGGCTCCTTAGTTGTTCACTGATTGATTTCTCTTATGTGCCTTGACCGCGGGGCTACAGCAGACCGAGTGACCCCTTGCTTGAGCCAGCGACTTTGGGTTCAAGCTGCTGAGCTTTGCTCAAACCAGATGAGCCTGAGCTCAAGCTGGCAACCTTGGAGTCTCAAACCTGAGTCCTCCACATCCCAGTCTGATGCTCTATCCATTGCGCCACCGCCTGGTCAGGCAAAATACTTCTAACTCTAACATTCACTGTGTTTTCTCCCCATCATTACTCCTCTATTAGATCAGTCTGAAACATGTCAACTTCGTGCTTGTGCCCTGGGGTGACTTAATAAGGAAGAGCTTTTAAGAGAAAGAAAAAAGTCTGGATAAATAAACAGCACTTCACTCTTGGCCTTGGACCACAGAACAACCGCCCTAATTTCTTTTTGTTAGAAGAGAGATAATCCAATAATTAGGGCAGCAAATCAGCAAATAGCATAACCCTGTCTAAAGCTGTAAAGAACCATCTGGCTTGAGTCATTTAGGCTTATCCTGGGGATCTGGTTGTCAGAGCTGAGAGGTGTGGCCTGGGGTACTGGGTGGAGAGCAGTTCTGCCCAGAACCTGGTCCCCTGTGGGCAGGCGCCAAGATTTCCGTGCTCCCATGCCTAGGATGTTTGCTCAGCCACTGATGGGACCCAAGCCCATCATGGCCCGCCGCTTGAAGGAGGGGAGGGGGTCCCAGCTGGCCCTGGCTCTGCCACACTCCCTCCTCCCTAGCTCTTTTCAGCAGAGTGCCCTGGTTATAGGGGCATGACCAGTCCACAGTTAGGTAGGCAAGGCTGTGTCCCAGACTGTCTTACACTGCTGACCCTAAGTGTGTCTGTCCCCTGCTAGGACATGTGAGCTCTCTCTTGCTGGGACAGTGCTCCACGAAGGACTGCTGAGTTGATGAACTGGAGATGTGGCAGTTGGCCTGAGTTTTGGACTTTCTGGTTCCCAACTTGCCCAAGGGTTCAGGGACAGCCAAAAGAAACCACTAAATCTCTCACCTCTTTGTTGCGTGTCACCCAGAGGACCCTTGGTGGCACTCTGAGGGTTGCCTGAAGCTCAGGCAGAAGCCCTGCACCTCACTCCCTTGGAGTAGAAGGAAGGATGCTGTAAATAGAAGCAGGTTCTCCATCCTGTCTCCTGGAGGTGACTTTGGATCCAGGGCATCCAAAGGGGTGACTTAGGTCCCAGTTAGGGCCTGCCCAGAGGCACAGCAAGTGAGGGGGTGCAATTTGCCCAGGGGCCCAGGAACTCGGGGGTGGGGAAGATCCAGGGTACAGCCCTGAGGCCAACAACTTCTCTTGACCCAATTTCCCCAAGCTGGCAGGAAAGTGGAGGGAGAGGACTGCTCTCCACCGCCATGCCCTGGGGGCAGGGCATCAGTATGCCAGCCTCTGGCCAGAGGGCTGTGGTCCAGGCCCAGAGAAAGTGCATAGCAGACAGATTTCCCACACAGGCCTGGGCTATGACCCACCTCAGCTGATGGGCCTCCTCCCGCTCAGTCCTCCCTAGGTAGGGCGATGAGAGATCTGCCACCCCCTCCCTCCTTCCCACCCTAGTAGTGCTGATAAGCCCACCATCAGCTTCCAGAGGCACATTTTATGCTGGGGTAACTCCAGACTTCCAGCCAGAGGCCCTTGTGAGTATGCAAGCTAGCGCAGGCAACCTCGCTGCGCTGCGCTGCGCGGGGGATGGGACCGGATGAGTCGTGGCGCCGCCTGCGAGTGACTCTGGCTCCGAAAGGTTAACATCCCGGGCAGGGCTGGCCTTTGACGCTTGTTTCCAGGTCCGAGAGTGACGCGGCTGGGGCTACAGCTAGTCTGGGGGCCTTGCAAGCAGTGCTTATCCCCTCCCCACCCCCATCCCGCTCAAATCCATTCCGCACCAGGCAGCATCCTCTTCAGCCCCCGTCTCCCTCCAGTCCCAGGTCGGGCGGGGCAGGCCACCTCAGGGACAGGGAAAGCCCAAAGAACGCCCGCCTGCCGGGCCTCGGCCCCAGGGGACCCCGGGGCTCGTCTACTCACTGGGGCTGGGGGCTCAGCCCCGGGAGGCGGAGGCGCGGGCTGGGGCCCCTTCCTGTCTGGGAAATCGGACGTAACAGGTGGGGGAAGGTCGGCGGCCCGGCGGGTGCAGTGGCTGGGGGTCCACAGGCACGGGAGGAGGCACCGCCAAGGTTTTTCCAAAGGCCAAGCGTCCCCGCAGTCCTCTGGTCCTCGGCCCGCGCGCCAGCAAAACCACTGCGCTCTGCGGGCCGCCGGGCCCACCCCGGAGGCCGCCCCGGCCCCGGCCCCTGACACCTCCCCGTGCCGCTCCATTCCGACCTTCGGCGTAAAGGCCAGCGGGCGGCCGGCTGCCGGGCGGAGAGCTACCGAGCGGGCGGCAGCAACTGGTGTCTCCCCAGGGCGCAGCTCCGCCCTTCCCGGGAACAAAAGCCGCCGCCCGCGCCGGAGCTCCAGGCGGCGGGCCGAGAGGGGGTGCGGCGTGGGTTCTAGGGAGCTGGACCTCAGATTGGGACACCCCCAGGGGCGTCCCCAAACTTCCCACCTCTCTGGCCCAGGGCGGGGGAGGTGTGGGGCTGGGTCTGCACGGCGCGCGGAGAGCGCGAGGAACGGACAAGGGGGCCCGACTCCGCAGGGTGTACATGCCCACGGGCAGAGAGAGACCGTAGGGAGACCAAGGGGCCAGCGCCTCGGGGAGCGCGCGAGGTGCCGAGCCACGGCAGGGGGTGCGAAGTCGGCGAGTTGGAAACTTACTGCAGTCGTCGGACTCGTAGCCGTCGGCGTCCGGCTCCTCCTCGGGCGGCTTGGCGGGCGGTCGCGCGGGGCTTGGGCCGGGGCTTGGGTCCGGGCTGGCGCCGTAGGCTCCGAAGAGCTGGTCGACATCCTCGTCGTCGTCGTGGGCGCCGTCGGAGGGGCTGCGGCGGCCAGCGCTGGCTACAGCCGAGCGCGCGGGGGCGTCCAGCGGAGCAGCGGCGCGCGGCCCTGCTGCCGGGGGCAGGCCCCGCGGGAAGCGGGGGAAGTAGTCGGAGATCTGCTTGATGGGCCGGATGGGGCCGGGGCACACGTCGATGGCCATATGCTCTTGTATGCTGATGGTCGCCTTCTCCCCGCGCCGCCGGAGGGTCATGCAGGCAGCACGGCCTCGCCCGGGCGCGGCCCGGCCTGGTCTGGCGCAGCCCCGGCCCGGGGGTGGGGGGGCTCAGCAGGCCCGGCGGGGCGCGGCGGGGGGTGTGGGCAGTGCCAGCGGCGCCCCAGGACGGCCCTGACGCGACTGCTACCTGCTCCGCGGCAGCGGGCGCGAGTGAGTGCCAGGGGCCAGGAGGCAGGGGGCGGGCCCAGCCCGCGTCACCCGGTAGCAACCAAGCAGTGTGTGTGCGGGCTGCGCGGGCGGCGCGGAGCCCAGCAAGCCGAGCAAGCCGAGCAGCGCCGCACTCAATAGCACTCACACCCGCGCGCACGCCGGCCCAGGACCCCGCGCGCGCACACACACAGGAGGGCAGGGCGCTTTCCACTCACGCACGGTCGCAGGACAAGCAAGGAGCTGAGCAGAGACACACAGGGCGCACACTCCCCACGTTCCAGCCCGTTCCAGCACTTGCTGGGTCCCGTTCACTCTTACAGAACACATGCAGCTGTGCAAGGGACACCTCAGCCACACACAAACGTGTAGACACTTGGTAGAAGTGTCTGCTGGCTCATATCTGCAGGACACACACCCAAACATATCTATACAGGGTTGGTTGAGTACATCGCTAACAATACACAAACACATAGGCATAGAGGTAGTTAGGGGACTGGGCACAGTCTTCCATGCCCCAAGCATGACCAACAGGACACAATAACACACCATAGAAGTGATTGGGGGTTCTGCACCGACACCCCCCCCAACACACACACACACACACATCCGGTGGGATACACAGCCACATTAGGAGTGTGGGCACAGGCTGCTCACACACTAGCAGAACATATATGTCCTTAGCTGTCTAAGGTCATTGCTGACACAGTCTGTTCATACTTCCTCTCAGGCCACATACAAACACTCTGTAAACTCAATTTAGTCCCTTGCTTAGCTAGTGAGTAGTTGAAGGGACCCATGGAGATGGAGTCACGAGAACCTCGATCACAAGCTGTGGTCAGGAGGTGGGTGAGGGCAGGCAGGGCCAGGGCCAGAGAAGCCCTTCCAGAGGAGTGATGGAGTAGGCAGAGGTGGAGTGGCAGGGTGGAGTGATGGAGAGGCAGAGGTGGAGCGGTCTCCCCATCCGCTCAGGCCTCACGCGGCCAGATAACTAAACAAATCCCAGACAGCCCAGCCCTGGCTGCTGTCCTGCTTTCCGGGAACAGAGCAATACTGGGAATGGCTGCTGCTTATACAGGTGTGACCCTGGAAAGCCCTGGATATAAACAGGACATATTTACTCTCAGGTTTCTACTAACAGATCAGACGTGCCTATCTTCTTGGCTGGGTCCTTTCCTTGAGGCTGAATGAGGGGCTGCAAGCCTGTGTCCCTCTCTCCACCATAACCCCTGTGGAGGGGTGGGGTGCGAAGCGAAAGGAGAGGAGGCCTTGTCCTCATCACTTCCAGCTGCATCATCTGGAAGATCATTTGATCTCTCTGAATTTTAGTTTCCTCATCTGTGAAACGGGGCTAATTCAAACCTCACAGCCTTATGGTGAGGTCCCATCCATCACAGAGTATGACAGATGCTCTACAGGGTGGCTGTCTCCTCTTCCTTCCCTTGGGAGATGAGACTCACTGGTGTGGAATGATGAACTGTATGTTGTTTCATGGTAAGTTCTGCACTAGGCAGTGATGGTCACTATCCGTGGTTGAAAACTACAGTACACTGTGTCAAGGATGTTTGATGATGCCATCTCATTGATTCCTCATCCTGCCCTATGATGTAGGCAGGGTTTACTGTTCCCGTTTTGCAGTAAGGAAATGAAAGCTTAGATACAGTAACTTGCCTGGGTTGACTGCTAGCTGGTGGTAGAGCTGGTATTAAAACCCAGGTGTACTGCCTGTTTGAGGCTTCCACTCCCCCTCTCTGGTCTCTCCCTCCTCACCCCTACAGAGCTTCAGGGATCAGAGCACAGCTGGAAACAGGTAAAACTTTGTTTCCTAAACCTTCTTCTTGCATGGGGAAAACTCAGTTGAGGAGGAAGAAAAGGGGAGTAGAGCAAGGGCCAAGCACTCAGGGGTTACAGTGGAAATGAGCCAGCCTGAAGGATTCTTAAGGACCATCTGTGATCCTAATGGGAGAAAAATTCAGCCTTCCAAGAGTGAAAGGCCAAGGGAAGGACCAGAGATCCTGGAAACCTAACCCAATGAGTTTCTCATTTCTAGGAATGCTTATGAGGATTAGTCCTTTAATAGGCACAGAATAACTCCTTCTGTGCCAGAGGTGGCTGCATCACTAAGTGGTTATGTAATGACAAAGGGTATTAAAATACAGACACTGAATCATCATTTTGTAATTCTTTCACTTGAGGCATAAGAGAACGTTGTCAACATCTTACAGATGAAGAAACTGAGACTTTAGAATGTTAAGTGACTGAAAATGAGAGCACAGATTCTGACCCCTGACCCTGTGTTCTTTAGACATCAAAGATATATATACCCAGCCCTGGCCTGATAGTTTGATTGGTTAAGAGCATCCTCCCAATATGCAAAGGTTGTGGGTTTGATCCCCAGTCAAGGCACATACAGGAATAAATTGGTGTTTCTGTTTTATTCTCTCAAAAAAAAAAAAAAAAGAAAGAAAGAAAGAAAGAAAAAAGCTATGCCCATGTTCACTGGAGGTGGGGACAGAAGGGGGCTGAAAGCCATCCTGGCCTCTTGACCTGTGAATCTGTCTTTTTGGTGGATCAGCTCATGGCTCTTGGCCCTGCAGGTGCTCACTCTGGGGAGGGTCTAGAAGAAGGGGGGTAGAAGGCTGAGACTCCAAAGTACAGAGCCAGAGGACTCTAGGATGCTGGCTGGAGAAACACAGGGCCATATGTGTGGCTAACCTCTGGCCAGTGGTGGAGTTGAGAGTCACACTGAGGTCTGAGTTCGTCTAGCGCTGAGCCCAGATGAGGTGGGGTAGGGTCCCTGGAGGGGTAGAATTGGTGTTATCTGGGCAGGTATGCAGTTTCTAGAAAGGATGCGGCTGTGGACTCAGGCAGACTTAGATTCAAAAGCCAGTGCCTCCTTCCTCCTGTGTCTGACTTGGGCAAGTCACTTACCCTAGGCCCTCAGTCTCATCTGTGGAGTGGATGAACAGCCTCATGAGAATTGGAGGTGCAGACGGATAGAAAGTGCATTGTGCAGTGCCTGGAATGCAACAGACAGCCAGTGAATTATAATTCTCTTGCCTCTGCCTTCTTTGTGCAAAACACCGACAGATGCCCTGTGCCTGCCTCAGTTTCTCTACTGGTGAAGTATAGTTGGCTGCCCTCTCCCTGTCTGCTGCAAGGACCAGGTGAGGAAGCAGGGGGAAAGTGCATTGGAAAGTGAGTGCAGTTGCTAACGCTGGGGCACCAGCTGGCATGTGTGGGGATCTTTAAGAAGTTGGACATATCCAGACCCCATCAATCATATCACCTCTAGTCCCCATGTTGGGTGGCAGAACGGCATTTTGGATCAGCCCTTGGCAAAGTTGAGTGGGTAGAGTCTGCCCTTGGTCAGAGCCCTCAGGAACTCTGTGCCCTGTTCCCTCCTGGCCCCACTTGCTTTGCTCTCAGGCTTCTAATCTCCCACCCCTACCAACACAGCAAGGCTCCTGTGTAATGAAGTGAAGTGGGTTCTGGAGGGACGGCCTTGGAATTGTACCAACAGGACACCAACTAATAATGCAGATCTCAGAGATATTCCTACCTCATTTCCACCGACTCAGAAATATTCAAGAAGACTCTGAGCATCATACAAGCACCCCTGGCTTATTTTTATTTTTATTTTTTTATTTTTTTTTGTATTTTTCTGAGGCTGGAAATGGGGAGAGACAGTCAGACAGACTCCTGCATGCGCCCGACCGGGATCCACCCGGCACGCCCATCAGGGGCAACGCTCTGCCCACCAGGGGGCGTCGCTCTGCCGCGACCAGAGCCACTCTAGCGCCTGGGGCAGAGGCCAAGGAGCCATCTCTAGCGCCCGGGCCATCTTTGCTCCAATGGAGCCTTGGCTGCGGGAGGGGAAGAGAGAGACAGAGAGGAAGGAGGGGGGCGGAGTGGAGAAGCAAATGGGCGCTTCTCCTATGTGCCCTGGCCGGGAAACGAACCCGGGTCCCCCGCACGCCAGGCCGACGCTCTACCGCTGAGCCAACCGGCCAGGGCCCACCCCTGGCTTATTTTTATGCACAATTATTTTTATAAAGATTACTGGGCTAGAAGGTGCTAATGGTTTAATACCGTGACTCTAACTTCTTTTGCTGTCTCCACACTGTTTAATATGCAACACCTGGGGGCATGTGAGTCAGTGTCTCTAGCACTTTGGCTAAGTCCCGATGGAGAGTCTGATACACCCCGCTTTGGGCATTCTGACCTGTTTCCTGGCTAAGAACCAGCAGTTAAAGCTTTTCCTTCCAGTAGGCAGCAGGCATTTTAGAGGAAATGACCTTTACCCTGCACTTGGCTGGTGTCTGTGTGCTCTAGGAGGAAGGGCCCTCCCTGCCCTGACCTGAAGGGCACCTCCAGTTGCCACCCTTCCCTGGTTACTGGCGGAGCTCTTAGTGTGCTGTGCTGATAGAGCCTTCTCTATTAACAGCAATTTCTAACCCAAAGGCGGGGCCAATGAAGACGGGACCCTGTCCACTCATTTCTTTATGAAAACATAGACCCTGTCCATGATTTAACACGTATTTATTGAGCATCTATGCTGTGAAAAGCCCTGTCCTGTATTCTGCAGGGCACCTGGTGATGAATGTAGCCCCATTTTCCTTTAGATTCTGACGACAAAGGGCAAATCAGGAGGGGACATGGGAGCTCTCCTTGGCGCAGACCATGGCGGAATGCCAATGCAAGCAAGTCAATATAAAAGTTTGCAATACAGCCTGTGGCAGCTGAGAGGGAAACATGATGTATTAAGCGATATTAAAAATGCAACTCTTTCTGATAATTTATTATGTACATTACACTCGTCACACTACATTTACTAGTGCAGTGGGGAGAAGTTAACACTTACCTAATGACACTATTTTGCAGACAGCTGTGATGAATTAAATGGCTCCAAGGGATGCCAGTCTACTATCCCCCCGGGATACCTATCTAATGTCTGTGAGCCCCTACCTCCCCTAGCCCTCTGGCTTTCCACATGAGGAAACTGAGGCCTATTGAGATGGAGGGCCTGGCCCAACGTCATATGAGGAAGACCTGGAACTCTCACTCAGGGGCCGAGTGCAAGGATTACGTATGGCTCTCTCTGCCACTACACATGCCATAGTCTGGGCTGATGGATTGAAAAGAAGCCAGGGTGAGAGGCTCACCTGCCAGGAGGGGCTCAGACCAGGCTCAGGCTGCCTCTGACCGGAGACCAGGTGCCAGGGAGGAATCATGTCGAGTCGTTCGGGGAAGCTGGGGAAATAACCTGGTGGAGGACAAGGGGTCTAGCCTGAGGCTTAGGTACCAGCATGAATGAGACAGTGTATCCCCCGGCCCCCTCCCTATTAGACCCGGGGCCCACTGGAGCCCAGGGTCTTGTTCAAGTGTTTTTGGCACTGGGGTGAACGTCTCAGTGTTATGAGTGGGTCAGGATGGGTAGGAGCTCTAACTGGCAGTTTTTGTTTGTGTTTTTTTGAGAGCGGCAGGGTGGGTGAGAGAGACAGGAACAGTGAGCTGCTCCTGCATGTGCCCTGACCGGGGAAGCAAATCTAACTGAAAGTTTTGAAACGCAGGCCAACAACCGAAAGTGTTCCCTCAAACAGCTTTGAATTACTGATGCAACTCAGAAGGTATTAACATTGCAAACGGTGGCCTCTAATTTTAACTCATTTTACTATTTAAATTTATGAAGTATTTCTGTCATATAAAAAACTCCTAGGGTATGATGTAGACTGCCCATACCCACCAGACAACTTTAAAAAAAAATTACATGTTCCTCTAAAAGCTAAACATAGAATTGTCATGTTAGTCAGCAATTCCATTCTTAAGTACAGGGGTGGGCAAAAGTAGGTTTACAGTTGTGAGTATGTGAAGCAGAGTTTATTTTATTCTATTTTTTACAGGGACAGAGAGAGAGAGTCAGAGAGAGGGATAGATAGGGACAGACAGACAGGAACAGAGAGAGATAAGAAGCATCAATCATCAGTTTTTCGTTGCAACACCTTAGTTGTTTATTGATTGCTTTCTCACATGTGCCTTGACCGCGGGCCTTCAGCAGACCGAGTAACCCTTTGCTTGAGCCAGCGACCTTGGGTCCAAGCTGGTGAGCTTTTTTTTTTTGCTCAAGCCAGATGAGCTTGCGCTCAAGCTGGCCACCACGGGGTCTCAAACCTGGGTCCTCCGCATTCCAGTCCGATGTTCTATCCACTGCACCACCACCTGGTCAGACCAGAGTTTATTCTTGTATTATTATTTATTAATGATTGTATTACTTTCCATACAAATAACTGAAAAACTACTTTTTTTCCACCCTTATATATGCCCAAAAGAACTGGAGGCAGGGACTCAGATACTTGTACACCCATGTTCATTGCAGTGTTATTCATAATGACCCAAAGGAAAACAACCCAAGTGTCCATCAGTAGGCAAATGGAGGAACAATGAGGTATATCAGTACCGTGGAATATTATTCAGCCCTAAGAAGGAATGAAGTTCTGATTCACGCTGCAGTCTAGATAGACATTAAAACATATTAAGTGACTTCCGATCAAGATGGCCATATAGATAATTGCAGTACTCAAATCTTTCCATTACCACATCAAAATTACAACAAAAATGGCCTGACCTGTGGTGGCACAGTGGGATAAAGCGTCGACCTGGAAGTGCTGAGGTCGCCAGTTCAAAACCCTGGGCTTGGCCCTGGCCGGTTGGCTCAGTGGTAGAGCGTCGGCCTGGCGTGCGGGGGACCCGGGTTCAATTCCCGGCCAGGGCACATAGGAGAAGCGCCCATTTGCTTCTCCACCCCCCCTCCTTCCTCTCTGTCTCTCTCTTCCCCTCCCGCAGCCAAGGCTCCATTGGAGCAAGGATGGCCCGGGCGCTGGGGATGGCTCCTTGGCCTCTGCCCCAGGTGCTAGAGTGGCTCTGGTTGCAACAGAGCAACGCCCCGGAGGGGCAGAGCATCGCCCCTGGTAGGCGTTCCGGGTGGATCCCGGTCGGGCGCATGCGGGAGTCTGTCTGACTGTCTCTCCCCGTTTCCAGCTTCAGAAAAATACAAAACAAACAAACAAACAAACAAAAAACCTTGGTCTTGCCTGGTCAAGGCACATATGGGAGTTGATGCTTCCAGCTCCTCCCCCCCTTCTTTCTCTCTGTCTCTCCTCTCTTTCTCTCTCTCTCTGTCTCTCCCTCTCCTCTCTAAAATGAATTTTAAAAAATTTAAAAGAAAAATAAATAAAAATAGAAACCTCCCACTTAAAAAAAAAATTACAACAAAACTACAGAACAACCATCATTCAGAAGTGCCTGGAATCTAGCTGAATGGAAGTCCTATAACTAGGGATTTAAAGAAGAAGCCACCTCAAAACTGGTAGGAGGGGCAGAGATACGGAACAGGCTGGTCCTACACCCACATGTGGTGGCTTAAAATGGGATGAGTATCTTGGCTGCAGAGGTTGCTTCTGAGAAATGAGGGATCCCAGGCCCATACCAGGCCTCCCAGCCCAGGGTTCCAGAGCCATGAAGAGAAGTTCCCATAACTTCTGGCTGTAAAAACCAATGATAACTGTGGCTGAGTGAGACAGGTATGTGAAAGTCTCAGGCAAGTCCTCTTAAATGGGCCTTTGCATGGACTTACTTGGACTCACTCCCTCTGAGCTCAGCACTGGAGAAGCAGCTTGAAAAGAAACAGGGACATAGTGGGAGTAATCAAATTGTTTGGCATCAGGGAAGAGCTTGTGGGGGCAGCTTCTGCCAGACAAAAGTGCTGATAGGGGCCATTGCTCCTTTTCTGAGCCCTCCCCTCACAGAGTTGGTATGTGGGTGTCTTATCTGAATTTCTATCAACCTGGCTCACACTGTTGGCCCTGCCCAGGTGATTCCCTTGGACCCTGCCCCACCCAAATTGCAGACCCACCCAAGCCAGTGCCTTTTCCATACAAATGGCCTCTCTTGCCTCATGTTTGGACTTTCCTAAAATCTCTCAAACAAGCAGGATCTGACCTCTGTGTACCCTGTACCTCTTGCTAAGTGGCCCTAGCAAGAGCTGACTTTGGTTCACAGCTTGGCCTCTCCTGGGCCCTACAAGACATCTACTATATGAGGCCACTCTACCAAGTCTGGGAGATATAGCAGCTCTAAATATATAATACATAGAAACAGACATAGCAAAGTAGCCAAAATATAGAGACAAAGAAATCTGTCCCAAATGAAAGAAACTAAATGAAATGGAGGCAATTGAACTACCAGATACAGAGTTTAAAACAGTGGTTATAACAATGCTCAAGGAACTTAGAAGTTCAGCAGCATGAGAAAGGACATAGATGTCATAAAAAAGAACCAGTCAGAAATGAAGGATACACTACTGAAATGATTCACAGGTAATCAACAGTAGAGTAGATAAAGCTGAGAATCAAGTCAGCGATTTGGATTATAAGAGAGCAAAAAACACCTGATCAGACAGCAAAAATAAAAAAGAATAAAAAAAAATGAAGATAGTATAAGGAGCCTCTGGGATAACTCCAAGTGTGTCAACATTCGCATCATGGGGGTGCTGGAAGGAGGAGAGAGAGCAAGAAATTGAAAACCTATTTGAAAAATAATGACAGAAAACTTCCCTAACCTGGTAAAAGAAATAGACATACAAATCCAGGATGCTTAGAGAGTCCAAACAAGATGAATCCAAAGAGGCCCGCAACAAGACACATTATAATTAAAATGCAAAAGGTTAGCCTGACCAGGCGGTAGTGCAGTGGATAGAGCATCGGACTGGGATGCAGAGGACCCAGGTTCGAGACCTCAAGGTTGCCAGTTTGAGCGCAAGCTTATCTGGCTTGAGCAAAGCTCACCAGCTTGGACCCAAGGTCACTGGCTCGAGCAAGGAGTTACTCAGTCTGCTGAAGGCCTGCAGTCAAGGCACATATGAGAAAGCAATCAATGAACTAAGGTGTCCAAAAAAACTAATGATTGATGCTTCTCACCTCTCTTTGTTCCTGCCTGTCTGTCCCTATCTATCCCTTTCTGACTCTCCCTCTGTCCCTGTAAAAGAAAAAAATAATAATAATAATTAAAAAAAAATAAAATGCAAAAGGTTAAAAACAAATGGATAACATTATACGGAGTGAAATAAGTAAATCAGAAAAAACTAAGAACTATATGAACCCATACATAGATGGGACATAAAAATGAGACTCAGAGACATGGACAAGATATGTGATGATAACAGGGGGTGGGGTAGAGGGGTGGGGAGGGGGCGAGGAAGGAGAGGGAGGGGTAGGGGGAGGGTAGGGGCACAAAGAAAACCAGATAGAAGGTGACAGAAGACAATTTGACTTTGGGTGAGGGGTATGCGGCATAATCAAATGTCAAAATAATCTGGAGCTGTTTTCTCGGAACATATGTACCCTGATTTATCAATGTCACTGCATTAAAATTAATAAAAATAAGATAAAAAAACCCCAAAAACAAATGGAGAATCTTAAAAGCAGTGAGAGAAAAGCAGTTAGTTACCTACAAGGATGCTCCCTTAAGACCGCCAGCTGATTTCTCAACAGAAACCTTGCAGGCCGGAAGGGAATGGCAAGGAATATTCAAAGTGATGAAAAGCAAGGACCTACAACCAAGATTACTCTATTCAGTGCGCTGTGCAAGAGGTGCAGTATACAGTGTTGCAACTACTCATGGATTGATTTTAGGGGAAAATTTATTATGACTAATAACAATAAAAAATAAGGCAAAGTCAAAAGGGGTTTGAACTTACATAACCTGAAGTAGAATAAAGAAAAAGAATCAATGCAATGACGAGCTATACAACATCGCCAGATGAAGAAACATCAGCCTGGGTTTTAGAATGGAAGCTAGTTAAAGCAATAGATAAAAAAAAGGGAGAGAGGCCCTGGCCGGTTGGCTCAGCGGTAGAGCGTCGGCCTGGCGTGCGGGGGACCCGGGTTTGATTCCTGGCCAGGGCACATAGGAGAAGCGCCCATTTGCTTCTCCACCCCCCCTTCCTCTCTGTCTCTCTCTTCCCCTCCCGCAGCCGAGGCTCCATTGGAGCGGGGATGGCCTGGGCGCTGGGGATGCTCCTTGGCCTCTGCCCCAGGCGCTAGACGGCAGAGCGACGCCCCGGAGGGGCAGAGCATCGCCCCCTGGTGGGCAGAGCGTTGCCCCTGGTGGGCGTGCCGGGTGGATCCCGGTCGGGCGCATGCGGGAGTCTGTTTGACTGTCTCTCCCCGTTTCCAGCTTCAGAAAAATACAAAAAAAAAGGGAGAGAATTATGAGTGTGTACAAATCTTACCAAACCATGGAGGAACACATCACCAGACCAAGAAGCATCAGCCTGGGCTCCAAACTGGCTACCCTCCATGCACATCAATGAGGAAGAGTTATCTAGAGTTGCAGGGGCAGTCTGAGACCCTACCTATTTTTTTTTTAAGAGACAGAGAGAAGGTCAGATAGGGACAGACAGGAAGGGAGAGAGATGAGAAGTATCAATTCTTCGTTGCGGCACCTTAGTTATTCGTTGATTGCTTTCTCATATGTACCTTGACCGCGGGCCTTCAGCAGACCGAGTAACCCCTTGCTCAAGCCAGCGACCTTGGGTCCAAGCTGGTGAGCCTTGCTCAAACCAGATGAGCCCGCGCTCAAGCTGGCGACCTCGGGGTTTTTAACCTGGGTCCTGTGCGTTCCATTCCGTCGATGCTCTGTCCACTGCACCACTGCCTGGTCAGGCGACTGTATCTGTTTTTATGGGAAATTTTTGTCTGGTGGCTATTGCACAAGGGCCCTTCGTGCATAGCCTCTAGGAACAAAGAAAGGTCACACATTCTGGAGTAATTAACTAGGCTGGCAGTCAAGTGATTAAGACCATCCTCTCTGGCTTCAGGGGAACCTGTAGCAGGATGTCTCATCCCACCCTGAGTAAATGACTCAATCATTCCTGTAACCATGTTTTTTTGTGACCCTTATTGTTCATGTTCAATTGAGTTCAAATTCACATGTTTTTTTATATTGTTCCTCCATACCCAGCAAAATTATCATTTAGAGTAAAGGACAGATAAAGAGTTTAAAAGATAAAAAAAAAAAGCTAAAGGAGTTCATCACTACCAAACCAGCATTACATGAGATGTTAAAGGGTCTTCTTTAAAAAGAAAGAAAAAAAAGATAAAAATATGAACAATGGCAAGAAATACATATCTATCAATAATGAAATCTAAAAAGGAAAATAAATAAACAAGCAGAACAAAAACAGACTCATACATACAGAGAACATTTTGACAATTGCCAGATGGGAGTGTGGTGGGGGAATGGGTGAAAAGGGTGAAGGAGTACAAATTGGTCGTTACAGAATAGTCATGGGGATGTCAAGTGCAGCTTAGGGAGTATGGGCAGTAACATCCTAATAACTATGTATGGTATAACTATATATATCAGGGCGATCACTTTGCGGGTTATAGAAATGTCTAATCACTGGGTTGTACACCTGAAAGTAATGTAATATTGTATGTCAACTGTAATTGAAAAATAAAAAATTATTAAAATTTAAAAATATATTAAAATGAGCCCTGGTCAATGGCTTAGTTGATAGAGCATTGGCCTGCTGTATGGATGTCCTGGGTTCATTCCTGGTTAGGGCACACAAGAGAAGCGACCATCTTCTTCTCTCCCCTTCCCCTTTCCCCTTCCCTCCCTCTTCCTTCTCACATACAGTGGTTCCATTGGTTTGAGTATGGCCGCAGGCATTGAGGATAGCTCCATTGAACAGCATCAGCCTCAGGTGATAAAAATAGCCTGGTACTCAAGCATCAGCCCCAGATGGGGTTGCTGGGTTGATCCTGGCTGCGAGTCTGCCTCACTATCTCCCCTCCTCTCACTTAAAAAAAAAAAAAAAAAAAAAAAAAATATATATATATATATATATAAATGGCCCTCCCGCTCCCCAGCTCTGCCCCTACCAAATCAGCATGGGACATTTAAGCTCTTCAGCAGCCCCATCTGTTCCAGAGGTCAGCACTGTCTTCTCTGAATTTCCAGGATCATCATGATTCTCAAAAGGTCAGCTTAACCTGACCAAGCAGTGGTGCAGTGGATAAAGCATTGGACTGGGCCATGAAGAACCCAGGTTCAAAACCCCAAGGTCACCAGCTTGAGCATAGGCTCACCAGCTTGAGCACGAGGTTGCTGGCTTGAACATGAAATCATAGATATGACCCCATGGTCGCTAGCCGGAGCCCAAAGGTCGATAGCTAGAAGCCCAAGGTCACTGGCTTGAGCCCAAGGTCACTGGCTTGAGCAAGGGGTCATTCGCTCTGCTGTAGCCCCTCCTCCCCATCAAGGCACATATGAGAAATCAATCAATGAACAACTAAGGTGCCACAAGAAAGAACTGATGCTTCTCATCTCTCTCCCTTCCTGTCTATCTGTCCCTGTCTATCTCTCTCTTTGACTCTCTCGCTGTCAAAAAATTAAAAAATATATATATTAAAATAAAATAGAAGATATGTTAAGTGAAATAAGACAGACATAAAAGCACAAATATATTATTTCACTTACATGAAATACCTAGAACAGGCAAATTTATAGAGGCAGAAAGAGTGGTTGATAGGGACTGGGGTCAGGGGAGGAGAGAATAGGGAGTTATTGCTTAACTAGTACAGAGTTTCTATTAGGTGTGATGAAGAAAATGTTTTGGAAAGAAATACCAGTGATAGTTGCACAATATTATAAATGTAAATAATGTCCCTGAATTTTATACTTAAAAATGATTAAAACAGCAAGTCTTGTGTTATATTTTACAATTAAAACAAAACATCACAAATGCATTTGACATCCCCCAATATTCCTCCTCCTCAATTCACAGCTTTCCCCAGAAGCAATCACTATCTTTTTTTTTGAGACAGAGAGAGAGAGAGGGAGAGAGATGAGAAGCATCAACTTGTAACTGTGGCACTTTAGTTCACTGGTTGTTTCCCATACATGCCTTGACTGGTCTCCAGCTGAGCCAGTGACCTTAGGCTCAAGCCAGAAACCTTTGGGCTCAAGCCAGCAACTATGTGGTCATGTCTATGATTCCATGCTCAAACCAGTGACCCTGAGCTCAACCTGGTGAGCCAGCGCTCAAGCATGCAACCTTGGGGTATTAAACCTGGGATCTCGGCATCCCAGGTCAATGCTCTCTGCCCACTGTGCCACCACTGGTTAGGTGGCAGTCACTATCTTTTTCTTTTTTTTTCTTTTTACAGTGACAGAGAGAGAGAGTCAGAGAGAGGGATAGATAAGGACAGACAGACAGGAACAGAGAGAGATGAGAAGCATCAATTATTAGTTTTTTGTTGCAACACCTTAGTTGTTGATTGATTGCTTTCTCATATGTGCCTTGACCGTGGGCCTTCAGCAGACCGAGTAACCCCTTGCTGGAGCCAGCGACCTTGGGTCCAAGCTGGTGAGCTTTGCTCAAACCAGATGAGCCTGCACTCGAGCTGGTGACCTCGGGGTCTCGAACCTGGGTCCTCTGCATCCCAGTCCGACACTCTATCCACTGCGCCACTGCCTGGTCAGGCCAGCAGGCACTATCTTGAATTTTATGATTGTCACTCCATGCATTCAATTTTACATTTACTCCATTTGTATGCATCTATAAACGACATATGGTATTGTTTTGCATGTTCCAAAACTTCATATAAATGGTACCATACTGTACATATCCTCATTCAACTGATTTTTTTCACTTACCATAGTTTGTGTGATTCACTCTTGCCAATTCATGTAGCTATAGTTTTCATCACTGTATATATAATATTCCACTTTAAATACATAGCAATGTATTTCTCCTTTCCCCTACCCTTGCACATTGAAGATGACTTCCATACATTGCTATTATAAACCTGATGCAATTGATATTCCTGTCTCCTGCGCCACATATGGGAGAGTTTCTTTACATCTTTCGGGACAAGGACTTGCTGGGTTGAAGACATTTGCATCTTTAGCTTGACCAGATATTGTCAAATTGCTCTCCAAAGTAGTTACGATGGTTTCCATTCCCACCAGCCATATTTGAGAGTTCCAGTTCCTCCATATCCTCCTCAACACTTGGTATCACTAGACTTTGAGTTTTTGCTGAACTGATAGGTGTGAAAGGGCATACGGTGTTTAATTTGTTCTTCTTGCTAATGGGGTGTTGTTGCATTTATTTTCCTACTAAGGGCAGGCATTCCCTGCCAAATCTTTTCATCTCAAACTAAAATATTTTCATCTCAGACATACTGTTAAATAAAAAAGCTAGAGGCATAAGACAGCATGGTCCCTTTGTATATATAAAAAAGAACATATACATGCATGTGTCTTTTTATGTGCATAAGATACCTCTGAAAGAATAAACAGAAAACTGATAAAAATAGTTCATCTGGGAAGGGAGCTGGGAAACAGAAAAACTTTCCTGCTCTGTGCATTTTTACCCTAAATATGTATATATTACCCATTAGAAAAAACAAACCCAAGGATAAGCAAATTCACAGAGACAGTATGTAGAATAGACATCACCAAGGCTTGAGGTGGGGGGGCTATTTTTTTTATGAGTACAGAGTTCCCCTTTGGGATGACGAAGAAGTTCTGAAATGGGTAGCAGGCTGACCTGTGGTGGCGCAGTGGATAAAGCGTCAACCTGGAAACTCTGAGGTTGCCGGTTCAAAACCCTGGGCTTGCCTGGTCAAGGCACATATGGGAGTTGATGCTTCCTGCTCCTCCCCCCTTCTCTCTCTCTCTCCTCTCTATAATGAATAAATAAAAAAATCTTAAAATATATAAAATTACTGAAATGGGTAGCAGGGATGGTTGTACAACATTGTGAATGTACTTAATGCCACTGAATTGTACATTTAAAAATGGTTGAAATGGTAAACATGATGTTATATATATTTACTACAATAAAAAAGTAGGGCCTGACCAAGCGGTGGCACAGTGGATACAGCATTGGACTGGGATGTGGAGGACCCAGGTTCAAAACACCGAGGTTGCCCTGGCCGGTTGGCTCAGCGGTAGAGCGTCGGCCTAGCGTGCGGAGGACCCGGGTTCGATTCCCGGCCAGGGCACACAGGAGAAGTGCCCATTTGCTTCTCCACCCCTCCGCCGCGCTTTCCCTCTCTGTCTCTCTCTTCCCCTCCCGCAGCCAAGGCTCCATTGGAGCAGAGATGGCCCGGGCGCTGGGGATGGCTCTGTGGCCTCTGCCCCAGGCGCTAGAGTGGCTCTGGTCGCAACATGGCGACGCCCAGGATGGGCAGAGCATCGCCCCCTGGTGGGCAGAGCGTCGCCCCTGGTGGGCGTGCCGGGTGGATCCCGGTCGGGCGCATGCGGGAGTCTGTCTGACTGTCTCTCCCTGTTTCCAGCTTCAGAAAAATGGAAAAGAAAAAAAAAAAAAAAAAAAAAAAAAAAAAACACCGAGGTTGCCAGCTTGAGCGCGGGCTCATCTGATTTGAGCAAGGCTCACCAGCTTGAGCCCAAGGTCACTGGCTTGAGCAAGGGGTCACTCGCTCTGCTGTAGCCCCCCGGTCAAGGCACATATGAGAAAGTAATCAATGAACAACTAAGGTGCTGCAATGAAGAATTGATGCTTCTCATCTCTCTCCTTTCCTGTCTGTCTGTCCCTATCTGTCCCTCTCTCTGATTCTCTCTGTTTCTGACACAAACACACAGACACACAAGAATCAACCAATGAATACATAAATGAGAACAACAAATCTACATTTCTTTCTTATTGCAGTGACAACGAACTACCTGGAGACCAGATGAAATGCTCTGGGGGCCGAGGGAAGGCAACAGACCCGATCGACAGCCCGAAGGACTGAAGCTCCATCCCCAGCCTTACTCAGATATTTATTAGCCAGTACAAATAACTCAAGGAGGCAGACAGCAGAAGTTTTCAGGGAGTGAGGACAAGGAACATGCTGACTTCTAATCTCTATTCTGAGAGCCTAAGTATTTCTTGTTACTGAATCTTATCCTGCTGTTTTGCTGTTTCCAGTATGGGTCAGAGAGGCCCCTGGACTCTCGTCTGCTCAGGCCTTTCACCCTAAGGTGTCTTGCTCTTTCTAATTGTTGTCCTCACTCTGCATATTTTCAGAGCATATTACTACATATCCCCCTTTTTTTGTTTTAGTAAAGATTAACAAAGGGTAAGATGGTTAGGTGGTTGCAGTGGGAGGTGAAGGGCAAGCATAGAGAGAAATGGGTTTTTAGGGGTCACAGGTGAGTGCGCATTTTGCAAAACTTTTCAGTACGTCTGGTTAGATGTTCTAAAGTGTCCCAGGTGATGTCAGGGGCTCCCTGAGCGCTTGGGAGTGAGTTAGGTGTCCTCTTTTATGGATTCATTTCCAGAGGTGGACTCACTATCAGCTTCTGGATCTCTGGAACTGCACTGCTTTCTAGGGGCTGGTGCCAACTCATGATAAGACTTCACGTTTCTCGCTGGTATCCAAAGAGGACCTGTCGATGACAAAATTGCAACATACCCTCATCCCCAGGTTAGTAATTTGACTGGATTCTGCCACTCAGGGGCAGCTAATATATCCCAGTACAACATAAGAGGCTTAGGCCGTTGCTTTGCTTATAAAATGCCTCTCAGCTGTGGTAAGTCCAGATGAGAAAATATTAAAAAGAATTAAGAGCAAAAATAGCCTTGTACAATTGTTCTTGTGGGGCGAGTCTCTCCTCCCGGCTCCTCCTTTTTTGTTTGTGTAGTTGGGGCTTAAGAAGGCTATTGGCGGCCCTGGCCGGTTGGCTCAGCGGTAGAGCGTCGGCCTAGCGTGCGGAGGACCCGGGTTCGATTCCCGGCCAGGGCACACAGGAGAAGTGCCCATTTGCTTCTCCACCCCTCCGCCGCGCTTTCCTCTCTGTCTCTCTCTTCCCCTCCCACAGCCAAGGCTCCATTGGAGCAAAGATGGCCCCGGCGCTGGGGATGGCTCTGTGGCCTCTGCCTCAGGCGCTGGAGTGGCTCTGGTTGCAACATGGCGACACCCAGGATGGGCAGAGCATCGCCCCCTGGTGGGCAGAGCGTCACCCCATGGTGGGCGTGCCGGGTGGATCCCGGTCGGGCACATGCGGGAGTCTGTCTGTCTCTCCCTGTTTCCAGCTTCAGAAAAATGAAGAAAAAAAAGAAAAGAAGGCTATTGGCTCTTTCTGCAGTACCTGTAAGTTTGGGTGAATTTCTCAAGCTCCTGAGGCCCCTAAGAATGTCCTAAAATTCCTATTTTTCTTTTAAGAAATCCTCCCTTTTTTCCCTTTTCTCACCTTTGTCTACTTTCTCAGTTTCTTCTCTCTCTCTCTTTTTTTTTCTGTACAAATAAACCTACAACCCTCACAAACCTTCCACAACTTTCATAAACTTTCTTATCTATTCAGAAATAACTAGCTTTCAGAACTTATTTTCTTTCTTCCTTTTTCTTTCAAAAGTATCTCTAGCCTGACCTGTGGTGGTGCAGTGGATAAAGCATCGACCTGGAACACTGAGGTCGCCAGTTCAAAGCCCTGCACTTGTCTGGTCAAAGCACATATGGGAGTTGATGTTTCCTGCTCCTCCCTCCTTTCTCCCTTTCTTCCTTTCCCTCTCTCTCTCTCTCTCCTGTCTGAAATGAATAATAATAATAATAATAATAATAATAATAATAATAAAGTTACCCTCTTCATTAAAAAAAGTATTTCTATACCTTATACTTTTTATTATTAAAACTATACAATTTCTTTCTAACTAATCAGAATTCTGAACTTCTAAAAACCTTAACTTTCAGTGAGGACTAAGTTAGCAATTAGCAATTTTAGAGTGATACTTTAATGAACATATTTCATAACCTTTAGAAACAGGTTCTTTCATTGGCAAGCAAACTTATATTTTAGAAGATATAACAAATAGAGATAACAGGAACCTTTTGTAAACCTAGGGAAAACAAACATTTTTTGTTAAGAATGTCAAAAGACATCAACCCTTTGAGTAGTGAGTTTTTTTCAAGCTCGCGGACATTTGGGAGTGAGTTTTTTTTTTTTTCAAAAAAATAAAATTAGTTCCAGTTTCAGTTTTATTAACTTAAAATCATGTTTGTTTGATAACCAATTTATGGAAACAAGAAGAACATACATTTGCCCTTTTTTTTTTTTTGCATTTTTCTGAAGCTGGAAACGGGGAGAGACAGTCAGACAGACTCCCGCATGCGCCCGACCAGGATCCACCCGGCACGCCCACCATGGGGTGACGCTCTGCCCACCAGGGGGCGATGCTCTGCCCATCCTGGGCGTCGTCATGTTGCGACCATCCTGGGCGTCGCCATGTTGCAACCAGAGCCACTCTAGCGCCTGAGGCAGAGGCCACAGAGCCATCCCCAGCTCCCGGGCCATCTTTGCTCCAATGGAGCCTTGGCTGCGGGAGGGGAAGAGAGAGACAGAGAGGAAGGCGCGGCGGAGGGGTGGAGAAGCAAATGGGCGCTTCTCCTATGGGCCCTGGCCGGGAATCGAACCCGGGTCCTCCGCACGCTAGGCCGACGCTCTACCGCTGAGCCAACCGGCCAGGGCCATTTGCCCTTTTTAAATGCTGCCTTACACATTTATTTATTTATTTATTTTTAGAGAGGAGAGAGAGAGACAGAGAGGGAGAGAGAGGAGAGAGAGACAGAGAGAGAAGGGGGGAGGAGCAGGAAGCATCAACTCCCATATGTGCCTTGACCAGGCAAGCCCAGGGTTTTGAACTGGCAACCTCAGCATTTCCAGGTTGACGCTTTATCCACTGTGCCACCATAGGTCAGTGCCTTACACATTTTTAAAATAAAAATTTTTGTTACAGTAGTACTCTGGATGGTCAGGAAGCACGAGGACATATATGAATGTGTTCATACTACTCAAATGATTAATCAAATTTTAACTAGTAGTAATTTAAATGCTTTTCTAGACCACCTGGTTAAAAGCATTTGGAATAGTTTTCTATTTTACAGTATTATTAATAATTGCAGAGAAGGCAAGATTCCTTATTTGTCCTTGGCAGCCTTCCAAGATGATTGAAGAAAAGGGAGGAGTTGGGTCACTGGGCTGCTTGGATTGTAAGAGTGTCCTTTTTTTCCCTCCCACTACATTGAGGTCCTGGCATGACCCCTCCCTTGTGGGAGGTTGGGTGAGGGGAATTTGAGTTTAAAGGAGCTCTGGACCCAAACCTAACATTCCAGCCTTTTGTTTTTTAAGGAAAAGAGATGAAGATCTCTTCTTTTGTAGTTACTTCCTGCTGGTTAGAGTCAGTGAAATATCTAAGGGGAGGGGCTGGTCTGAGGTTCAGGCTAGGTGGTGAGAACAGTTTTTATAAGCCCTTTCCAATCCCAAGGGGTCATTTCATATCCCGTCCCGATTGCTTCATCCATCCCCTTGGTAAATGTGCTTTTCCAACATTCTAAGTCTAAACTTCCCTCCTTTGGATACCAAGGGCATTGTTGTCAGATTGTGAGCAAGAGGGCAGTTAAATTCCAGTCCAACACCCTGCAGCCTGGAGGAGTCCCTGTAGCTGTAACTTGAGATTCAGCTGCTCAGGGGAAAGGGAATTCCCCATGATGGAGAGATGAGGGGAAAGGGAAATCCCCTGGCCTGAGCCCTAAAAGTGACCTCGCAGCAAGCATTCAAGGGCTTTTCCCCTGCTGCTTGTGTCCCTTACCAGATGGGATGAGTGGACCTCCTTTTCCTCTGCCAGGCTTTGGGAGGTCGTTTCTTCTGGTTCTTCATGTGGGGCACCACTCGTCATGGCAACACGAACGACTTGGAGTAGCAAACCTGTCGTTTGGTTCCGGTTCCTCACACATGAGATGCTCCGAGGGGCTGAGAGGCGGCAACAGCCCCACTCAACAGACCGAAGGACTGAGGCCCCTTCCCCAGCCTTACTCAGATATTTATTAGCCAGTACAAATAACTCAGGGAAGCAGACAGCAGAAGTTTTCAAGGGGTGAAGTGAAGGACAGGAACATGCTGACTCCTAATCTCTGTTCTGAGAGCCTAAACATTTCTTGTTGCTGAATCTTATCCTGCTGTTTTACTGTTTCCAGCACGCACTGTTTCCAGTTAAGGGTCAGAGAGGCCCCCTGGACTCTCATCTGCTCAGGGCTTTCACCCTAGGGTGCCTGTATCTAATTGTTATTCTAACTCTGCATATTTTTGTAGCATATTCCTACACTCTCTAAAGTCAATAAATAAAAATAAAAAAAATAATTCAAAAGAGTAGATCTTAAAAGTTCTTATTACAGGAAAAAAATTTTTGTAACTATGTGGGTGACAGATGTTAGCTAGACTTACTGTATTGATCATCTCACAATATATACTACTAATAAATCATTATGTTACATACTTGAAACCAATATATGTCAATTATACTTCAATAAAAATTATAATTATTGGCCCTGGCCGGTTGGCTCAGCGGTAGAGCGTTGGCCTGGCGTGCGGGGGACCCGGGTTCAATTCCCAGCCAGGGCACATAGGAGAAGCACCCATTTGCTTCTCCACCCTCCCCCTCCTTCCTCTCTGTCTCTCTCTTCCCCTCCCGCAGCCAAGGCTCCATTGGAGCAAAGATGGCCCGGGCGCTGGGGATGGCTCCTTGGCCTCTGCCCCAGGCGCTAGAGTGGCTCTGGTCGCGGCAGAGCGACGCCCCAGAGGGGCAGAGCATCGCCCCCTGGTGGGCAGAGCGTCGCCCCTGGTGGGCGTGCCGGGTGGATCCCGGTTGGGCGCATGCGGGAGTCTGTCTGACTGTCTCTCCCCGTTTCCAGCTTCAGAAAAATACAAAAAAAAAAAAATTATAATTATTTAAGTCACTGTCAGAATCTCTGTCCCTTGAGACAAGCCCTAATCCGAGCCCCATGGTAAGGATGGTGGGAGCTGAGAGCCAGGGCTTGGGTCCCTCAGGCACGACTCCCGGTGGAAGGGATGTTGTGACTTGTACAAAGCAGAGATGACGGCTTTTGAGTCCTTAAATTGGCTGAGTTTCCCACCAGGACTTTCCCCCTATCAACCTGGTGGCCTGGGTGTCCCAAACAGCTCTGAGCTCCTCTCCCCGTCTCCCCATGCTTCCTCCCACTGCTGCCTTGCTCTCAGCTCTGTCCCTATGTCACAGAGATCCCTGATACTCTGTGAATAAGACCTCTGGTGATCCGGCCGTATCCCACCATTTTTCCCAGCATGACCTCCTTCCAGCCCTCGGCAGTTGTATCCTCCCAAACCCCTGTGAAGCTCCTACCAGCACACTGTACCCCAACCCCTGCATATACATCCACCATCCCCTCCCTGTCATTCTGGTGGTTCCTGATGCCTTTGTCAGCCAATATAGCAGCCTCTATCCTGGACCCATCAGCCACCAACCCCTTTCCTGATGGCTTCATTTCAGCCACCATCTCCCATGGCTACCCCAGCCCTACCATGCCTGGTGGTCGAACTACTTCCTAATCACATCCGCAGCTCAGGCAGGGTGTGTCAGGATCAGACACCAGAGATGGGGTGTCTAGTCCATGGGACAGGACATCATTCACTTTCTTTTGCTGCCATGGACCACCCCTTACCCGCGAGGCCGGGCATCTCCACTGGCCCCGAGCCCTCTGGGAGTCCCAGGGTCTGAGGAACAGTTTGAAAATCTTTGGCCCCCCCCAGCAAAAGCCCAAAGGAGAGCCCATCAGGCCCCTAAAGTGGCATTTCCTAAGCTCTGTCACTTATGAGCCAAATTCTCAGCTGGGACTTGCATTATTATTTACTTAATGTTTCTCTTTAAAAATCATCTCGCTTAGAACATCCTTTTAATATTCAGGTTAGCTTTGTCCTAACAGTCATCTCTATGATGGAAATTGATGTGCTGGTTATAATTCTCTCCTGCACATTGAAATAAACATATAATTATTAGAACAAAATATATTTCATTATGTCAATGAGGTTGAGTCCATTGCTCAAGGTCTCATAACGAGAAAGAGACAGAGACAACATTTGAACCCAGGCAATCTGGCTCTAGAATCCATGCCCCTGACCATCATCAGCCCTGATATATTCAGCCTTGTCACCCCTGGGCTGTGACATTTACTATTCCCCCAACTGCCATCAACCAAATAATTTTGCCACACAAATTTAAGCTGAATGTGACAGAGCACAGCTCTTTGCAGGTATGGGAGGGGGGTTAAGGCTGGTTGAGTCTGCTTAACATCCTTCATGGCGTCTGCCATTTGCCAGCTCTCGGCCAATCATCCCCTCTCAAAGGACAGCGGCCTGGAACCCACACTCTTACAGGGCGAGGCCTTCCAGCTCATCCCCAGCCCTCCTCAGAGTGCCCAGGGTCTGAGTCTGGGTAGTAGCAGCTGCCCGACTTCCCTGCTCCACTGCTGGGTCCCTGAGCCCCCAGCTCTAGGTCTTCAGTGGCTGGGCCAGAGCCAAGGTCTCAGCCTCAGTCTTGAAACTGGAAGGCTGGGAAAGAGTTAGGACAGCAGAGCAGGTGGAGAAGGGAGGAAGGGGTCCCCGCAGAGGGAACAGTGCACGCTAAGACCCAGTGTGAGAGTGTGGTATGTTTGCAGAGCGGCTGAGTGGGTGGGGTGGAGGGCTCTACAGAAGTGGAGGGAGGAGGTCAGATGCCCCCACTGAGAGTTACTCTCCCCCTGGTGCTGCAGACGCAAGGGGCTCTTCCTGCCTGCTCGGCCAGCGTGTGGAGTGCTTTGCTGTGTCTGCATTTAGAGTCAAAGACTCTAGGATCATGAAGGGTCCTCACAGCTCATGCAGCTCCCCGCCCACTGTACAGCCCGGTGCCCAGACACACTCACGGCCTGGCCGCATGCCTCTGCCCTCGGCCTCCCTGTCCTGACCGCCGGCACGCTCCCTCACCTGTCCTGACCGCCCGGCACGCTCCCTCACCCGTCCTGACCGCCCGGCACGCTCCCTCACCTGTCCTGACCGCCCGGCACGCTCCCTCACCCGTCCTGACCGCCCGGCACGCTCCCATGCTGCCGCACGCCCTGCTCAGGCGGTATTCCTTTCTGAAGCCAGTGCAGACGCTCTTCCCACAATGGCCCCTTGTGACATGTCTGTGCCACATAACAGGGCTTATCACACTTCTCCTGTCTGACTCCCCAGCGTGTCAGACTTCTTGAGAATGGGAGGGAATGGCATCATCTCTGTGGTCTTAAATCTGTGGGGTCAGATGTACCTCCCAAGCCCCTGGGAGATTCCCAGCCCCCACCTCTGGGGAGCCCAGGCTGCAGGCTGAGTGGGGCCCAGGAGTCAACTATGTTCCCAGGGTCCTAGGGGGCAAATAGACCTTCCAGAAGCACAGCACATTTTTGTTAACATGGAAACCTAGGCCCAGAGAGGTGACCTGGTCTGTCCACGGTCATGTGGTAACTTTGAGGTAGGGCCAGGGTTCTGGCCTCAGTGCTTGCCCCTGCCTGGGAGGCAGGGAGGGTGGTCTCACCCTCTCCTGCCATCTAGAAGTTTTTGAGCATAGCTTCTGGCTCAGGGCTAGAGCACCTCAGTTAGGCCAGCAGAGTTTTCCTGGGGCTGCTCCCTAAGCCTTGCCTGCGTTCGGATGGCCCTGGTGGTGACTGCACCTTGACCCCTCCCACAGGACCCCGGCAGAGGATAGTAGGCCTGAGAGGACTCTATTTCCTTTCGTTCATCCTGCCCTCTCCTGCCCAGGCCACTGATACAAGCCTTGGCCTTCTCAGGGCCTTTGCACTAGCCAGCATCTCCTCTAAAATATCCTTGCACCAAATCATCTCATGGGGGCACATTCTTCCATTTTACAGCTCACTCAAAGCCGTCTCCTGGAGAGGCCTGACCACCCTACCAAAGCAGCTGTGTTCAGGGACGTAGCACAGTGCCTGGCCCACGGCTGGCGGGCCCTCCGTTCGCCTGAACAGTGGTTGGAGGGAGGAACGGAGCACACAGGCAGCCTGGGCTGGCCAGGCCAGGCCCAGCTGTGGCTGTGGGGGAGACCTCAGGGTCACAGGTAGGGCAGCTGGGTGGAAGGAGGGAGGGAAGGCCAGCAGAGGACCTGCAGGCCCCTCCTCTCGGCCTTCGCCCAGCTCCCACTCCAGGCAAGCCGGTGGCCTCGGAGACAGCAGCGTTTAGAGGGAGGAGGTAGGAGGAGGGAGGGTCATCCATCAGCTGGAGACGTGGAGAGCCTAGTAAAACAGGGACAATGTCTGAGGCCCTTTCGCCAACTGTCTGCCTGGTGCTACAGGTGCCTGGGAGCCTGGGGGCGGGGACAGGCTGAAGGGTGCCTCAGCCCAGCTGTCCCACGGGGCCTGGGGACAGCCAAGGCAACCCCGCAGCCACTCGCTGAAGAGGGAGGACGGAGGCAGTGGTCCGCGCCTGCTGCCTCCCTTTCCTCCAGGCACTGCGGCGTGCCGGCCCAGATGTGGCCTATGTGAACCTCACCACAGCTTGCAAGGCTGTCATCATTTTGTTTTAATTTTATTGAATTTCAATATACAAGAGTATAGAGATGAACATAACAAATCCAAAAACCCACCAAAATGAATAGTTTCATCTTTTTTAGAGATGTTTGTTCTTAAAAAAATGTGAATTATAACATAGAAATTTGCATAAAACACAGATGCACAGTGTAATGAGTGTAATGAAGGGCTATAAAGCAAGCACAGGCATAATCACCACCACATCCTCACAGAAGTCGTGAAGTAGGAAGTTGCCACCCCCACCCCAAGCCACCCACAGTGTCTGTCTCTTTCACACACTTCCCTTGCCTCTGAATATCCTACTTTTTAAGACACCATTGTTTAGATTTCCTGGTCTTTAAAAAATCTAAATACAGGCCCTGGCCAATTGGCTCAGTGGTAAAGCGTTGGCCTGGCGTGTAGATGCCCCAGGTTCAATTCCCCGTCATGGCACACAGGAGAAGCGCCCATCTGCTTCTTCACCCTCCCCCTCTCGCTTCTCTTTCTTCTCCTCCTGCAGCCATGGCTTGATTGGAGAGAATTGGCCCCAGGCACTGAGGACGGCTCCATTGCCTCTGCCTCAGGCACTAAGAAGAGCTAGGTTGCTGAGCAACAGAGCAGTGCCCTAAATGGGCAGATCATCACCCCCTAGTGGGCTTGCCATGTGGATCCCTGTCCAGGAGCTTGTGGGAGTCTGTCTCTGCCTCCTTTCCGTTCACTGAATTTAAAATATATACATACACAATATAACACTACAGGTCAAAACTTCCCTTCCTGAATGCCATCCCCACCCCAGGGGGCAAGCATAATTATGAAACTAGTGTGTATCATTGCAGGTGCTATTTGATATTTTTACCATGCATGTTTATATTAGAGAGGAATGGTTTTAATATGTAGTATAAAACTTTTCATAAATGGCATCAATACTGCACAGAGCATTCTGCAACTTGTTTTTTCACTTAACTCTAAAATGCTTTATAAAAACAGCTTTATTGAGGTATAACTTATACACCATGACATTCAATTGTCGAAAGTGTACCATTTAATGATTTTTAGTCAATTGACAGTTGTGCAACCGTCAGCACAGTTCAATTTTAGAACATTTCCATCCTTCCTAACATGACTAAATGCTTTTTTGTTTTCTCTTTTTTTCTCTAAATGGTTTTTGATACACATTTTAATAATCGCCCCTTACGAAGCTCCCAAAGTCACAGTGCTAGAAACCAACAGGACAGGCTGCGGACCCAGCCGTCTGACTCTGAAGCCTACACGTGAACAGCTCCACCACACAGCTGCTCTGACCCTGTGCACGGTCCCTGCTTGGTGGCATGTCAGGCAGACACTTTCATCCCCCAGGACAGGAACAGGCTCCGAGAGGCCAATGACTTGCTCGGTGTCCTTGGGAGAGCAAGTAGCAGAGATGGATTTTGAATCCAGATCTAAGTGACTCCCAGGCCCCCTGGCCCTTTCTAGTCCCCTCTGTTGCTTTTCTTTTCACTACAGAACAGGGAAAAAGGGAGGGACAGGAGGAGGAGGAGGATGGGTGGGAAGGGAGAGAGATGTCAGAACCAACTTTTAAATCCTTTTATGCTCATCGCATATGCACGAACACACTGATACACCTGCACATGTGCATGCACTGGTGCACACACATCTGCACATAGCTGCACAGGTGCATATCCACACAGGTGCGCACATTCACGCTCATATGCACAGTGTATATACACACAGCTGTACACACACTCAACTGACCAGAGTCAGTGTTCAAAGTCCTTTGTTGCTCAGAGTGAAGAGACTGTCAGTGTGTGTGTGTGTGTGTGTGTGTGTGTGTGTGTGTGTGTGTGGTGTGCTGGGAGGTGGGGGGGTGCTCAGACTTGTGGGATCACCTGGTGGCTCCTCTGTCACCTATGCCTGGGAAATTGGCTTTCATGGGCAGGGCCCCTCCTGCTGGGAGGGCTTGGCCTCTGTACTCACAGCCTCTCTTCTGTCCAGGAGCCTGCTGAGGGCCTCTGCTAAATAAAGCTTCCGTGCCAGGGAGACAGCTGGGTGTGAGTGACCTCCGGGGACCTCACTGCGAAGCTCCAGAGCCAGTCCAGCCCTGCGTTGCCGAGAGTTGAATCCAGTGTGTCTCTGCTCACTGCCCTGGGTGCTTCCTGTCTCCAAAGATCATTCCTGTACCTGCAGTTGTTTGAGTCTACACAGACCCAAGATTGTGGGTTCAATCCCCAGTCAATGCACAAACACAAATCAACCAATGAAAGCATAAATAAGTAAAACAACAAATCAATGTGGTTTTTCTCTCTAAAATAAATTTAAAAAGCAGTAGCAAATAAGGAGCAACTATATACTGTGTGCCAGACATACACCCTTACCACAGGTCCATGAGGTGTGCATGGTCACCACCTCATTTTAAGATGGGGAAACTGAGGCACGGGGGCCTTCCGCAGGATCCTACGGCTAACAAGAAGTGGGCTCCGGATACAAACCCAGGCTGTGTGGCCCTCTGGTGAGCGCCAGTGCAACGGCACAGTGGCCACCTTGAACTTGGAACCCAGGGGTCAGCGATCCAGCCCTAAGCCTTGGTGGGTTTGCAAAGGCTGATAAATGGACAGGCTGGTGAAGATGTTTTTACCCAGCCGTGGGGAGAGGAAAAGCAGGGGACAACGTCTGATTTTCACAAAGTTAAAGTGCCTTAGTTTTAAAAAGATTAACTATTTCTCGATTCTTTTTCTTTTACTGAAATGATATTATATGATGGTTCTAGTATTATCTTCTTATTTGGCAAGATAAAAATGTGGGCATGTCAGCCCCCACATCTGGGGGAGGTTGTTTTGGTTCATGGACCCCCTAAAGTTTGGGCCTCTGTGGGGTGCCTACCACTCAGCCCGGCTCAGCCTGCAGTTGGGACTTCTTTTTTTTTTGTATCCGTCCTCTCTAGTTTCATATTTGTATTTGCCCAAACAATGTAGTTGAGGAAATCCTATGCAGGATGTTTGAAGTCTTTGTGCTACCAGCTCAAACTGTGGATTGAGTTAACAACAGAGAGACACACTCTTTTTCTTCTTCAGCAGTCAAACTTCAAGGCACCTTCAACCCGGGAATTCAGCCAGTTCCTGGGAAATGAAGGAATCAGAGGCCTTTGAACAGTAAGAAAATGTCTTTAGAACAGAGCTCGAGCCGAGCTTTGGCCTTACCGCAAATGAAGAACAGTGATTTGGTGCAGTTTATCTCTTTCTGCCAGCCAACGCAGTCTCCCCAGGGGCAGTGGGCAGGGAGGCTGGGTTGCTAGCAAGAGCGTGTGGGGGGACAAAGCAGCCCCAACACTCCGGGGCTGTTTAGTGTGAATGCAAAGAGGTTTCCTCACTCTCATAGCACCCTGGGTGGTCCAGACAGGTTTATCTGGAAAAGAGGGGCACTCTTATCACATCTCAGAAAGATTTCCATAAAACTGGCCAAAATATTGTCATAAAACCAAAACTAAATCCAAGCAGACAAGACAAAGGGTCACTTCACTGATCTGGAAGCTTCAGAGGAATGGAGAACAGGATGGGGTGAGGGCCTTGGCTGGGTGGGAGGCGGGGGTCAGACGGGGTCCCCTGAATGGCCCCCGTTGTGCACAGATAAGAGTTTACCTCCGGGAGCCACGCCTTGGGGCAGACCTGGTAACCCAGATGGTCCCAAGGTCATGGGTCCAGTGGCAATCCCCGTTGTGCCCTACTGTGCAGCTTGCACCCAGAGCTGGTACCTATTCTGTGCCCCCTCTGATCATGGGGAGTGGGCAGGGCCAGAGAGGGTGGGTGAGTCAGAGGATTTACTGCCCTCATCATGAACGAGGCACCGTTCGGAGCATATGGCATACATTATCTCATGCAATCCTCACCGTTATCTTCAGGAGTCTCAGGGAGATTAAGTTACTTGTCTCAGGTCACACAGCCAGCTGGTGCCAAAGCCGGGGTGAGAGCATGGCTTTGTCTGACGCCAGGGCCTGGGCTTTCTGCCCTTGGTTCCCTGTTAGCCAGCTGGTGGCAGGTCCTACTGCCTGGGCCTTCCGGGGAGGACACGCCTGCTGGGGGCCAGCTGTGTGACGGTCCTGGGGTCGACCTCACACTCGCTCTCACCCCCCCACCCTCCACCCACTTCCACCCTGCGCTGCACTGACCGCCACAAGCAGAATACTTTCATTTCTCCTTCCCCAGATACCAGCTCTGACACCTAATTTCTCCAGCGATCACAGTGCTTTCTGAGTCAAGCGAGGAATAAGGAAAATTGTTCTTTCCCTGGACTAATTTATCATCTTGTTATTTCCATTAGTTGATGCTGTTTGAGTGTATTCTCTGCTGAGCTGTTTGAATTCCCTGCTTGGAAATCCCTGGACTTGGTGGGAAGCTGCTGCTTCTGCCCCAGGAGCAGATGCGAGAGGTGCTTCGAGCAGATGAACCACAGTGGGGAGGAGCTGAGGTTAAAAACAAGGGCAGGAAGAGGGCACATTTTTGTCTAACTCCAGAGATAGGTGTGTGGTGGAGTTCCACGGGGCTCTGCTGGGCTGATGGGTAGTGTGACAGGCTTTCTGGGACCTACAGGGGTCCCAGGAAGGCAGAGTCATTGTCAGGAATGGGGGGAGTTCCAGGAAACTAGAGGACTCTAGACCCAGGCCCTGGGCTGGGGCACAGAGGAGACTCTGTGAGCATGCTGATTAGCATTTGGAAGACTTGAGCCTCCTCAGGAGACCATATGGATGAGCACACAGCTTAAGAGAAGGGACCTGGGGTTCAAACCCTCGCTCTGCTGCTTGCTGGTTGTGTTATCGTGTGCAAATTGCTTAACCTCTCTCGGCCTCAGTTTTCTCATCTGCAAAGTGGGGAGAATAATGTCTGCCTCCCAGTGCTGTGAGGACTGACTGAGGTGAAGTGTATGCAGAGCCTGGTCCAGCATCCAGCCGTGGCACGTGGGACCCAGATGTCAGCTGTTCAGGGTAATCAACTCCTCCCAATTTACCCTGGAACTTTCCTGGTGTTGGCACTGAAAGTCTTACTTCCTGGGAAACCCCTTAGTTGTGGGGAAACTAGAATGGTGGGTCACCCTGACTGTGATCTCCACACTCCTCAGATCTAGGAGTGGAGCCTTCAAAGTCCACTCTGGTGTCCTGGGGAAGGCCAAAGTCTTTGCTGAGTTTTCTGCAAAATCTTGTTATCTTTGGCTCCGAAGTCTTGCTTTGGCTAAGTTACCTCTGCGTTGGCCAGTAGATCTAAGTTTTCAGATATAAGATTCTGAACTACAGAGATTCAAATGTGTAAGTCATCCCCTTCTTCCCCCAAATCCCCCTCCACAAGGTGTCTGAGAATGCAGGAGACACTGGGCAGTTAGGATGGGGTGAGGAGCAACTATGTCCCTGAAGTGCAAACTGTATCGTGTGAGCACGACACGTCAGTCCTCAGCCACCCCTCTGGGGGCTGTGGCCATGTGGGGGGCTGTGAAGGATTTAGTCAGGGACGCTTTGCCTCACCTCATCTCTCTGACTTCACCCTCTGACCTCTTTTCCTTCCTCTAAATTCCTGTTCATGTCTAATATCTCTATTGCTGAGAACTGTGTTCTCAGGATCATCTATGATCAGTCTTAGAAAGTGGAGCCAACCATTTAAATGATAGCAGGTGTGTTTCACATGGAACTATGTTGAATGATCTGTTTAGACGTGGAAGGCCCTAAGAGTCGGGAAAGGCCACCGTTGGGATGTGTTTCAAGTGGGGTGGAACACCCATCTCGGTGGTTCTGGGCTCCCAGTGATTTCTCTCCTGGCTCCAGCCCCTGGGCTGGGCTCAGCTCTCCGATCGGAGGCTGGAGCTGCTGGAATAGAGCGATGGCCTCCTCCCCAGCACATACCCTTTGAGAGGCCAGGTTCCACCCCATAGCCCAGGGAAGATATGCTACGCAGGCGCAGACCTTCAGGGCCAGGAGACCATGGAGCACGGCCGGTTCAACCTTTTATTGAACCGGGAAACTGAGGCTCATGCTGGCAGGGCACCCTGTCCAGGCTCACACTTTCTGGAGGTGGCAGAGTTGAGGAGAGGGAGGCAAGAGGTGCCACTGTGCCATTCCAGTGATTTATTTAAAAATACTTCTGTGTGACTTAATTTAAATTCTGATCTGCATACATATTTAGGATTGTCTAATTAACATGTGAAGTAAACCAGTTAATCCCCATCTGCAAAACCTCTCCGGGTTGCTTTATTAGCACAGAGAATGTGGCAGTATTTTGATGGGTGGAATTTGTGAGCTTTAAGGTGGGGGGCGGGAGACCTTGTGTCAAATCTGGTGGGGACAGTGCTGAGGCAGGCTGGGGGCACTTGGAGCTAAGGTCCTGTCGTGGGCCCTCGCACCTTCCACAGCCCCTCAGCAGTGGCCTGGCCTGGGGGTGAGCCAGACTGGGTGGGCTCTGGCCCGGGTAGTGTGTGGATGGCCAGAGGGCAGGCAGGCCAGATCTGTTTCTTCCCCCAGGCAGTGGCTGCTCTGGAGCCCGGGGACCTGGCCTGGTGCCTGGACCCCAAAATTGTGTCCTCAGCAGCCAGGGCTTGCTTCAACATCCACTTTTCCCGGAGCCCATCAGCTGCTTTAAATTGAGTGAGCCCTGGGCAGGGGACCCCACAGCTTGTGGTAAGTGTGGGCTCCAGATGTGTGGGCCTTTCCCTAGGGATGGAGAGCAGATGGACCCGGGAACTAGGACTGTTTCCATCCATCTATCCGTCTGTCCGTCTGTTCATCCATCCTCCCTTGGGACGGTAATCCATCCTTCTGTCAGTCATCTCAGATGTCTTTCAATACGCCAGTCCACACATAATATCTATTCACCTATCTCTCCATCTGTCTGTCCATCTGTCCCTCTCTCTCCCTTCCTTCCTCCAGCCCTCCATCCATTCCCCCACCCCTTCCCCACCCACCTACTTATCTATCAATCCAGCAATATTTCTTGATGGTTAAGCAGGGATTCAAAGATGAATAAAACAGGACTCCTGCCTTTAAGGAGCCAGTAGGAGAGATGGACTGTAGGGAGCCCAGCTCTGCCATACCCCGTCTAGAGGCAGAGCCAAGCAGCGGGCGCAGGGCACTGAGCTGAGCAGGCCCCTGCCTTGGGGACAGAGATGGTGCCACCCAGACTTAGGTTCCCTTTTCCCCATTAAAGAGCCTGGTAGAGCCTGGTAGAGCCTGGCCTGTGGTGGCGCAGTGGATAAAGCATTGTTGACCTGGAATGCTGAAGTTGCTGGTTCAAAGCCCCAGGCTTGCCCGGTCAAGGCACATACAAGAAGCAACTACTGCAAATTGATGCCTCCTGCTTCTTCCCTACTTTCTATCTCTTTCCCCCCTCTCTCTGAAATCAATGAATAAAATCTTAAAGAAGAAGCCGGTAGAAGAGTGGCAAAGATGGCAGTGTGGAAAGAGGGTGCCAGGGAGGGAGGAAGAGGCTTCACTTGTCAGCAGCTCAGCAGGTACAGTCAGACTTAAAATGTCCCCAAAGAGCATCTGCTGAGAGGCAGGGGGTGAGCACGCTAAATTATTTCTCCAGTAATTAGCACTGAAGAAGCTGCAGGCATCCTGGGGTCTGCATCAAAGAGCCAGAGCTGCCAGCCTCTGTTGTCTGTGCTGCTGTGCTGACCCAGGGGCAGCTTGTCTGGGCTCCTGGGCCGTTCCAGCTCTCCCCACCCACCCACCTGCCTTCCCTCCCCCTCTTCTCCATACTGATGGGGCGACCATGCTTGCCGTGGCTTTCTGCACAAGGTAGCCTGGGGGTGGGGTGGGACTGGGCATGTGTAGGTCAGAGCCCTGGCTGTTTGCAGGGTCTTATGCCAACTGCTGGGGCAAAGGGACAGGAATGAAGCAGCTGGAGCATGGAGGACCTTCCCTGCAGGGGGCAGCGTTGGCAGGAGCTCTGCCCGTGTTCTGAGTGTAGGGCTTGGTGGGGTCCTTCTCTCCAAGTTCTCTGGGCAAAGCCAGTGCTGGGCTTTCCCTTGGTCTCATCCCTCTCCTGTGCTAAAGAGCCTTTTCTGGCACTTGGATGAGCATTTTGGCCTGACTGGTTACACACATTTTGTAAAGAGTGGAATCTTTCTGTGTCTGTGTGCACTAGGGTGTAGGGTGTGTGTGTGTGTGTGTGTACACATCTCTCCTCTCAGTGCATTTCTGGCTAATGTCAGGGGCACCTCTCCCACAGCTGGGCCCACCAGCTGCTTATCTTATGTTGGAGGCTTCTTCTCCCTCCCCAGAGGCTGAGTGTAGGGGTGAGCCCGCCTGGGGTAGAGGGTCCAGACAGTTGGGGTTTCCATCTGCTCCTGGCTTCCTTCCTGCTGTGGATCCCAGGAGGAAGAATGAGTCAAAGGAGAGTCCCTCTGTGGGCAGTGGGAATAAAGATGGGTCTCAAACTGCCCCCTGGGACTTCGTACCTCCCTCCTCCCACCTCAAGGAGCTCTGGGGAATAGAACTAGAAAACTCTGGTTAGCCCAGTTCTTCTATCTTGTAGATGGGGAGTGACAAACGCGGAGAGCTGGTGGCAGGGCCAGGATGAGGACCCGTGTCTCCAGATGCCTAGCCAGGGGCGCGGGCCCCCAGCCCAGGCTGCCACTCAGCAGAAAGTCTCCCTGTCAGGCTGTGACCACAGGTCTAACCATACTTACAGAATCTGTGCCCAGCTGGAATAGCCCGGCCAGTCAGGACCAACTACATAATTTGCAGGGCCCAGCGCAAAATGAAAATGCAAAGCCTTTGTTCAAAATTATTAAGATTTTCAAGATAGTGATGGGGAGCATTAAGCGGAGCTTTTGCCCATGGCCAGCACTTAGGCCAATGCGATTCCAGCCACCACGGGAGCAGCTGAGGTCCCGGGTGGCAGATGTTCCCATGCTACGAGTCATGGGGGGCAAAGAGACGCAGGAGGACAGCCTCCTGCTTTGGAAGGAAAGACAGACAGACCCTCGTGCGCTGCTGGTGGGAATGGAAAATGCCGCGGCCATTGTGGAAACAGAATGGCGGTTCCTCAAAAAGTTAAGCGCTGAACTACCATATAATCCAGCAAACTGACCTCTCGTAGAACGGTGGTTGCCTGGGGCTGGGGGAGTTACTGTTTAATGGGTACGGAGTTCAGTTTGGGACGATGAAAAGTTCTGTGGGTGGATGGTGATGATGCTTGTATAATAATGTGAATGTATTTAATGCCACGGAACTGTACTTAAATGGTTAAAGTGGTAGATTTATATATATATTGACCACAATAAAAGGTACATGTGTGTGGGCATGAGATGGGCTGGGGGATGTGGAGTTGCAACCCCTCCTCCTGGAGTTCAGTGCGGCCCCCACAGTCCTGGGAGGAGCTGTGGGGTCAGTCTGGATCCAGGCCCTGGCTGCACAGGCCCTGAGAGGCCACCTGAGTGATGAAAGCTCCTGGAACCCACTGAACCAAATCCGCTCTTGCATCTGCCTAGATGTGGCCTGAAAAGACAGCCGCTCCACTGAACCTACCCTGGCGTCTGGAGGGGAAAGATTCGTGAGAGCACGTGGCATTCTCAGACACACTGGGCCGTGGGCACCAGACAGTAGCTAACAGGGGGGCAAGTTCTCTGCGCAGCGACTGAGCTTTATTCTTATTTGTTATATTAGCAGTTATATTTCCCTACTGGGGAAAATGCCCCAGTAGGACAGGAGCTGGCTTCACCCTGTTCATCTAGAAGTTTCTATCTGTGCTGCTGACACAGCCCGCCTGCCCTTCTGTCTGCTCCCGGCTCCCTCTGCCCTGGGGATCCTGACTTGTTCTCACCAGCAAACCTTTCCCCTCCCTTGAGCTGTCATTGGCATCCAACTGCCCTGCATTCAAATACGGACTCTCTTGATCTCTCGAGGCCTCGGTTTTCTCTTCCGTAAAATGTGAACAACAGGAGTATTTGTCTGATAGGTGGGTGAAGATCCCTCAAGCTTGTAGCAGGTGCTTGACTCAACAAATGGTGGCCAGGATGATTATTACTCAGCAAAATGCCGCATCTCTCACTGGCCTGGCTCAGTGGCATTGAGGGCTCTGTTTGTTGTCAGCAAACAGAACGGAGGGAGGAGGCAGGGCAGTGAGGCAGCCAGGGAGGACGCAGCCGGGAGTCCTTGACGGGCCTCCCTCCTGGCAGCAGCCTCCCTCTCCACGGCCTGCTGCACCCTGTGCTCAGGAGAACACGCAGAGACAGTCCACTGGAGAGGGAGGAACAGGCAGAAACAGAGATCGCAGGCTCTGAGGGACCTTGAGAAGCAACGCCGGAAAGTGGGTGTTTTTCACTGGGAAAGATGCCGCTCCCCACCTTTGTGGGGGGAAATGGCTCTCATCCGCTGGGTGTGTGGGTGCTCATTTGCTCCAGGGCTAAGGACAGCTGTGGGCAGCACATCAGTCCGGGGGTGAGACACAGTGGCAGGACTCTGTCGGAGGTTGGTCCCGTTGGCCTGTAGGGGCTGAGTTTTCTCTGCCAGTTGGGTCCTCATCACCCATCTGCCACTCCCCTGCTGAGTGGGTTTCAGAATGGCATCCCAAGGAAGTGCAGGTAGACTGCTTCCACTAGATCCGTAGATTTCATGTGGTCTCCCAACCTGGAACATCAGCATCCCCTTGGGACTTAAAAATGCGTATCTGCCTGACCAGGCAGTGGAGCAGTGGATAAATCGTTGGCCTGGGATGATGAGGACCCAGGTTTGAAACCCTGAGGTCACTGGCTTGAGTGTGGGTTCATACAGCTTGCGCACAGGCTCACCAGCTTGAACACAGGGTAGCCAGCTTGAGCGTGGGATCATAGACATGACCCCGGGGTCGCTGACTTGAGCCCCATGGTCACTGGCTCTCCTGGAGCCCCCCAGTCAAGGCACATATGAGAAAGCAATCAATGAACAGCTAAGGTGCAGCAGCTAATTGATGCTTCTCATCTCTTTCCCTTTCTGTCTGCCTGTCCCTATCTGTCTCTTGCTAAAAAAATAAAAAAAGAAAAACACAGGTCGATGGACCCCACCCCAGAGTTTCTGGCTCAGAAATCTGGTGTGAGGCAAGGGATATGCTTTTGTTTGTTTGTTTGTTTGTTTGTTTGTTTTAGTGAGAGAGACACAGAGAGAGGGACAGATAGGGACAGGCAGACAGAAAGGGAGAGAGATGAGAAGCATCAATTCTTTCTTGTGGTACCTTAGTTGTTCATTGATTGCTTTCTCATATGTGCCTTGACCAGGAAGCTTTAGGAGAGCCAGTGATCCCTTGCTCAAGCCAGCAACTTTGGACTCAAGCTAGCGACCTTTGGGCTCAAGCCAGTGACCATGGAATTATGTCTATGATACCATGCTCAAGCTGGCAACCCATGCTCAAGCCTGTGAGCCCATGGTCATGCTGGATGAGCCCTTGTCAAGTCAGCGACCTCAGGATTTCTAACCTGGATCCTCAGCATCCCAGGCCGATGCTCTATCCCAGGAGTCCCCAAACTTTTTACACAGGGGGCCAGTTCACTGTCTCTCAGACTGTTGGAGGGCCGGACTATAAAAAAAAACAACTATGAACAAATCCCTATGCACAATGCACATATCTTATTTTAAAGTAAAAAAACAAAACGGGAATATTTAAAATAAAAAACAAGTAAATTTAAATCAAGAAACTGACCAGTATTTCAATGGGAACTATGGGCCTGCTTTTGGCTAATGAGATGGTCAATGTGCTCCTTTCATTGACCACCAATGAAAGAGGTGCCCCTTCCGGAAGTGCAGCGGGGGCCGGATAAATGGCCTCAGGGGGCCGCATGTGGCCCGCGGGCTGTAGTTTGGGGATCCCTGCTCTATCCACTGCGCCACTGCCTGGTCAGGCCAGTGACCTGTGTCTTAACACTGGGGTAGGGCAGGGATCATGTCTATTTTGTCTACTACTGACCTTCAGCTTCTAGCACTGTGCTTGGCACCTGGCATCTGCTCAATAAACACTGAGTGGATGGAGCACCATTATTCCCCACAAGGAAGAGTGAGAACATTTACTGTGCCGCAAGCTCCCTGCAGCCACTGCCCTCATGTTTCTATATCATGTAACAATTCCCGAGACAAGTGCCCGTCTGAATTCTATGGGAGAAATAACTAGTAGCAGTGGTGGGAGTGTTAGGTGAGCTTTCAGATTTTTTATTTCCACAATAATCCTATGAAGGAACTATTATCCCCATTTTATAGATGAGGAAACTGAGGCACAGAGAAGTAGCCACAAATCAGGTGCTAAGTAGTGGAGCTGGGCTTTGAAATCAGCTGCTCCAAGTTGATGAGCTTTCCACCTGTTGCCTCTTTTAGGGATACTTACTTGGCTTATCTGGTATTTGGGATAAATTGTCACATCTGTACTCTCCAATTTTTACAGATAACACAGAACACCCTCCACCCCACCTCCATGAAAGGCTCAGTTCTAAAAAACTTGGTGGCTTGAGAGTCAGCATTTTTGTAAAGAATGGATTTCTTGGTTCCCAGACCAGCCCAAAAAGAGCTCTTGACTCCTTGCAGTTCCCAGATCCCCGTGGGGGGATGTGTATTCCCTCCCTGTCTGAAGCCCAGGGCTCCCTGGATTAACTCTTGGTGAAACTACTTCTGATTCCCTGAACCTCATCAATCCTGTGCTGCATCTCTCAGAAGTGCATTTGGGATTCGCCCTGAGGGCTGATGAGACTGGGTCCCTCTCGGACTGGGGGTTGGCTCACGCATGGGCTTCTGGTGGGAGCTGAGTGTGAGGGCTTGTGCTGCAGCAGGTCTGAGAGGTCTAAGGGGACTTGGATCCCAGCATAGAAGTAGCCTCGAGCCAGAAGGCAGAGGCATTAGCCTATATAGGCTGCATATTTGAATATAGGGACCTCCGGGGCTATATTTTCTCTGCCCAGCAGGTCCTCAGAGCCTCTCTACCTCACTCACCTCTCCCCTAGGGGGTATCCTCAGTTTGATATGCATTTTCCACAAAATAACAAATCTCACTGTTATAAATGTAATGTAGTATATAGTGTAAAAGGGCAACTGTCCTACGAAGTTTAAAACGTAGGGCAACAATCCCATCCCCTCAAGTCCCTCTCTAGGCACCGAGACCGCTTAGCCACTCCTGCTGGTACTTTCCTTTGTAAATACCATGCTAATCTGATTTGTAAGCCTCATGCTAATCTAATTCTTCCTTTTTCAGTTTTATATATTATATGTCATGCTACATGATAAAATATCATGATCTCATCTACAATCTCCCCAACACACATATGCTTCTTCTCCTTTTGTATGTCTTATATATCACAGTTTTCCAACTGCTGGTCTGCAGACCGGTCCACCAGAAATTCTAAGCTGGCCTATGAAAGAGTTAACCACCCTGATGTGGTATGAAGATTATAGACCCACTGATCTTAGTCGAATTCGCTTATGCTCATGGTGACTTCTGTCTTAGTGGTCTCCCCCCCCAAATTCTATTTTCACCAGTCCCCAAGTGTAAAAAATGTGAAAACTGCTGTTGTATATGTCCTCTGTCCTCTTGCTCCGATCTGGGCTGGCTGGCCCTGGCCTCTAGCCCAATCACACAGTCAGCCACTGCCACTGCCATCATCTTGGGGACTCTCTGTGTCCTTCTCCTGTGTCGTATCTCTAGTATCCCTTGTCCCTGGTATTCTCTTTCCTGGGATTCTCCCTTGTTTGGTTGAAGTGAATCCTCTAGTAGCTGAGAAAGAATGTAAGGGAGGTAAATTAAAAAACCACACATGTCTGAAAATATCTTCATTCTGCCGTCATTGAGATCTGGCTGGATATAAATCTAGATTCAAAATCACTTCCTGTCAGAATTCAAATGCTGCTGCTTCCCTGTGTTCTGGCTTCAAAATCTACTTTGAGCATTTCAATGCCATTTTCATCTCTGATCCTTAGTATGGAAGCTGTTTTTTTCTCTTTGGAAGGTTTTTGGCCATTTTTTTCTTTAGGATTTTTATCCTGGTGTTCTGAAATTTTATCCTAAGAAGGCTTGCTATAATGCCTTAAATTTTTTATTTTGCAGGATTTCAGACATATAAAAATAATACAAATATAATAAATACAGCCGTGGGCAAAAGTAGGTTTACAGTGTGAGTACACAAAAGAGCTTATTATAGTATTATTTTCTTTCTTTTTTTTCTTTTTCTTTCTTTTTTTTTCATTTGAGAGGAGGGGAGATAGACTCCCGCATGAACCCCTACCGGATCCACTCAGCACCCCCTGTCTGGGGCTGATGCTCTGCCCATCTGGGGCCCAAGCTCACAACCGAGCTATTTTTAGCACCTGAGGCAGATGCTCCACGGAGCCATCGCAGAGCCTGGGGCCAACACACTCGAATCAATCAAGCAATGGCTGTGGAAGGAGAAGAGAGATAGAAAAAGAGAGAGAGAGAGAGAGAGAGAGAAGGGAGAGGGGGAGGGGAGGAGAAGCAGATGGTCACTTCTCCTGTGTATTCTGACTGGGAATCAAACCTGGGAGTTCCACACTTCGGTTGGTGCTCTACCACTGAGCCAATTGGCCAGGGCCTATGCAGGCGTCTCCAAACTACGGCCCACGGGCTGCAATGCGGCCCCCTGAGGCCATTTATCCAGCCCCTACTGCACTTCTGTAAGGGGCACCTCTTTCATTGGTGGTCAGTGAGAGGACCACTGTATTTGGCAGCCCTCCAATGGTCTGAGGGACAGTGAACGCCGGCCCCCTGTGTAAAAAGTTTGGAGACCCCTGGATAGCATTATTTTCCATATGAACAGCTGTAAACCTACTTTTGCCAACACCTGTATAATACATAATGAAATACTATCATATAGATTACAAACCCATCTCTCTATCACTGAGATTACTAAAACATTACTAATAAAGTTGGAACCCCTCCTTAACAGCATGTCTTCTCAAGATGTATCTTGAAATCTGTTGTTTATCCTTCCTACCCATTTCTTTATTCTTTCACTGCATAAAATATATGTTAATACATAACACTGTGCATGTTTAAAAACTCTATATAGATAGTGTCACGCTGTATTTATTTTTCTGCCGTCTGTTTCTTTGCTCAGCGTTGTTTGTGAGTCATCTGTGCTGTGTGTGGCCCCTCATTGTCATCATTGCATGACAGTCCATTGTTTGACTGAATCGCAATTATGTATCTATTCTTCTGTCCATAGTATTTGGGCTGTTTCCAATTTTTAGCTAATAAAGAGGACCCTGGCTGGATAGCTTGGTTGGTTAGAGCAGTGGTTGGCAAACTGCGGCTTGCAAGCCACATGCGGCTCTTTGGCCAGTTTAGGAGTACCCTAATTAAGTTAATAACAATGTACCTACCTATATAGTTTAAGTTTAAAAAATTTGGCTCTCAAAAGAAATTTCAATCGTTGTACTGTTGATATTTGGCTCTGCTGACTAATGAGTTTGCCGACCACTGGGTTAGAGTGTCATCCTGATATGCAAAGGTTGTGGGTTTGATCCCGGTCAGGGCACATATAGGAACAGATCAGTGTTTCTGTCTGTCTCTCAAATCAATTAATCAATCAATCAATCAATAATAATAAAGGTACTGCTCCAAACAGTCTGTGCATTTTCTGGAGCCCACGTAGAAGAGCTTCTATAGGGAAATGGTTCTTGGTTCTCCCAGCACATTGCAGTCATCTGGAGAGCTTTAAAAATCCTGATGTCAAGGCTGTGCCCCAAAATGATTAATCCAGAATTTCTGGGGGTAAGTCTGGCAGGAGTGCTTATTTAGTTCTCCAGCGATTCCAATGAGCAGCCAGTGGTAACAACCACTGTCCTAGACCCGCACTACCCAAAGTGTGTTCCTCCAGCCAGCAGCACGGGCACCATCACCTGGGAGCTTGTTAGACATGCCCTCTCAGCTCCTGGCCCAGACCTAGTGAGTGACTGAGAATCTGTTTTAGCAAGACCTCGGGTGGTGGGTATTAAACTGCAGCTGCAGGCCATGTGCATCTTCGCCTATGGGTATTGCCGCAGCGGCCGGCCACATGGCTATGGTTTTATGCCACTCTGCCAGGCACTTGGTGGGTTCTTTCTTTAGGGAGCTTATTTCCTTCAGTCTTAGGAAATATTCTTGTATTATTTCTTCAACAGTTTTCTCTTCTGAATTTTGTTTCTTGGTTTGAAATTCCTATTAGTTGGACATTGGGTCCTCTGCATGGCTCTTATCTTTTGGTTGTCCAGGTTTCTTGACTTTTTCTCCTACTTTTACATCTTGGTTTTTGCAGTTTTCATTCTGGGAGATTTCCTCTCATCTTCTATTCCTTCTAATGAGTCTTAAAATTTCTACTATTGTATTTTAATTTTGAAGAGCTTTAACACTTCCTTTAAAAAATAAAATTTTGGCCCTGGCCGGTTGGCTCAGTGGTAGAGCGTCGGCCTGGCGTGCGGGGGTCCCGGGTTCAATTCCCGGCCAGGGCACACAGGAGAAGCGCCCATCTGCTTCTCCACCCCTACCTCCTCTCCTTCCTCTCTGTCTCTCTCTTCCCCTCCCGCAGCCAAGGCTCCATTGGAGCAAAGATGGCCCGGGCGCTGGGGATGGCTCCTTGGCCTCTGCCCCAGGCGCTAGAGTGGCTCTGGTTGCAATAGAGCGATGCCCCGGAGGGGCAGAGCATCGCCCCCTGGTGGGCAGAGCGTCGCCCCTGGTGGGCAGAGCGTCGCCCCCTGGTGGGCAGAGCGTCGCCCCTGGTGGGCAGAGCGTCGCCCCCTGGTGGGCAGAGCGTCGCCCCTGGTGGGTGTGCCGGGTGGATCCCGTTCGGGCGCATGCGGGAGTCTGTCTGTCTCTCCCCGTTTCCAGCTTCAGAAAAATACAAAAAAAAAAATAAATAAAATTTTTCCTGTTTCATGGGTGAATACACACACACACACACACACAATGTATTGATTTCAGAGAGCAACAAAGGGAGAGAGAGACAGAAACATCAATCCGTTTCTGTATATGCCCAGACTGGGGATCAACCCAGCAACTTTTGAGCATCCAACCAACTGAGCTATCCAGCCAGAGCTTGTGGGTGAATATCTTTAGAGGGTTGTGCCCTTTTTTTTAAAAGACTTTATTCATTTTAGAGAGGAGAGAGAGAGAGAGAAAAAGAGAGAGAGAGAGAGAGAAGGGAGGAGCAGGAGGCATCAACTCCCATATGTGCCTTGACCAGGCAAGCCCAGGGTTTTGAACCAGCGATCTCAGCATTCCAGGTCGATGCTTTATCCACTGTGCCACCACAGGTCAGGCATCCTTTCCTGTGTATCTTGGAGCTCTGTATTTTGGTTGTTGGTATTGGTCAACTGTTGGTGCCCTTGGCTATTCCCACCATGAATACAACACAGCAAAGCTAATAGGAAGCTCTGTATATGCAGGCAGAGCTGGTGGGCTGGGGCCTCACAGCAGTGACTGGGCAGAGCTGGTGGGCTGGGGCCTCACAGCAGTGACTGGGCAGAGCTGGTGGGCTGGGGCCTCACAGCAGTGACTGGGCAGAGCTGGTGGGCTGGGGCCTCACAGCAGAGACTGGGCAGAGCTGGTGGGCTGGGGCCTCACAGCAGTGACTGGGCAGAGCTGGTGGGCTGGGGCCTCACAGCAGTGACTGGGCAGAGCTGGTGGGCTGGGGCCTCACAGCAGAGACTGGGCAGAGCTGGTGGGCTGGGGCCTCACAGCAGAGACTGGGCAGAGCTGGTGGGCTGGGGCCTCACAGCAGTGACTGGGCAGAGGCTGGGGAATCACCGATGTCATGCTCTTTTCTCTTTGGTCAGTTCTCCAGAGACATTCAATAATGTCCTGCTTTGGAGGTGGATGGATCGGGGAGTAGGCCCAGCTGTTAGCAGAGGAAGGGTGCTGAGGGTCTCCCCACTAACCATAGCCTTAGTGTGGCTTGGGGTCCCAATCCAGAATCTCTCTAGTTCTGGATTGCCAGAACCTTGGCCAGCAGTAAACCTGTCTTCTACCAGGGACAGGGCAGTCACAGGCCGTGGCCGGGAGAAGGGACTTGGGGGGTCTACTACTTCTAAGTAATACTATTTTCACACCCATCCTGAACTTTCCACCTTAGGGATACCTGGTCCCTCCAAGTTCTAAGCATGTGGGGAATCTGCAGAGCAAATGGGCTCGTTCATGTTGGCTTTCTTTCTTATAGACATTTTGGGGAGTAGTGAAAGCTGGCACTAAAATTATACTCCTCTGTCTTCCAAAGTTTTCAGGCTGTTCTTTCTTTCTCGCTCACTTTCTCTTTTTTTTAAGAGAGAGAGCAAGAGAGAGGGACAGGCGGACACAGACAGGGAGAGAGATGGGAAGTATCAACTCATAGTTGCGGAGCTTTAGTTGCTCCTTGATTGCTTCTCATATGTGCCTTGACTGGGGGGCTCCAGTCGAGCCAGTGACCCCTTGCTCAAGCCAGAGACCTTGGGCTTCAAGCCAGCAACCATGGGATCTTGTCTATGAGCCTACGCTTAAGCTGGTGACCTTGGGGTTTTGAACCTGGGACCTCAGCATCCCAAGTCGACACTCTATCCACTGCGCCACCGCCTGGCCAGGTTTCAGACCTCTTTTATTCACTGCCATCTCCTATCTTTTTGTCTGCAGTTGATGCCATTTTAGTGAGGGTTTGGGGTACAGATGAAACATGGTTCAGTCTACCATATTTAACCAGAAGTTCTTGTCCATTTTATAAACATTTTTACGTATGTACATATAGGTTTATATAACTCATTTTGATCATTTGTATGTATACTTAAAAACTTCTTTTCCATTGATGGCCTTGCTTTTTCCATTCAACCTTAGGTTTGTGAGCTCTTCACACACACACACCCAGCTCATTCCCTCCACGCAGCTTTGGAAGTGTCCCAGCAATCAATGTATCACATTTTTTCACATCAATTTCTCTACTGATGCATCTCAGAAACACAAGCTATTGTGGTCTTTCAATCAACACACTGGCTCAATGTAAATCAATCTTTATTTTTATTCTGAAGTATAACTTGTCACAGGGAAGCAGTGAGTTTTTTTGTTTTTTTTACCATCTGCCAATAGCAATGGTGAAATAGCTAATGGTGGGGGCCTGGGAGCCTGGAGGGAAGCCCCTTAGAGGACCCGGTATGGGGGAGGAGGGCTTTGGGGGGGAGGGCTTTGGGGGGGAGGGCTTTGGGGGGGAGGATGGGAGGGTACAGACAATAACACACACACAAACACACATCTTCTCTCTCTTCAAGGAAGGATTTTCAAGAAGCATTTGCCCATGCTTTGAATTAAATATTTTTCATGCCAAACCAAACCTACTGAAGAGAAGTGAATTAATGGCTAAGGGGAGCCTTAGGCCCCGGTTGGGGACTCAGCTGAAGGCTGCTCTTCAGTGAGTGAATTTACAGTCTTCACCAGAGCTCTTCTCAGCTCCACAGCTGGGGAGAGGCTGAGAAAACCCAGGGAGGCCAGTGGAGGGGTTCTGGGAAACAACAAGAAGCCAGGTGTCAACAGCAGCTCCTGGGACAGCCCAGGCGAGGGAGGGTGCTGCTCCCAGCTCCCTGAGTGACAGACAGAGGGAGAGGGCGGGCCAGGCTGTCAGCCTGCTTGCGCTGGGCTCTGCCACCCATCTCTAGGGGCCAAGCTCAGCTTTGAAGGGTAATGCTTCTTTAACACAAACACGGAGAGAGCCTTCCTGGCACGCTCTGAAACTGCAGTGCATGTGGGGGTCCCGTCAGGTGGGTCTCAAGGCCCTTCCAGCCCAACCCGAGAGGAGAGCCAACTTGAAATAAACATGGGGGTAGACTGAGAGGGGGTTGGGGGAGCACAATAAATAAAGGTGACACTGAATGACATGGCTTAGGGGGATGGTGAGGGTGGCTCCCAGGAGAGAAGGGGTACAGCAAGGCACTGAGTGGGGGGAAGCAGACTCAGCCCCCCAAACACTGGTTTGTGGAGTGAGAGGCCACGCTGGCAGGGCTGGGTGTGCGGCCTCAGGACTGGTCAGGAAGGAGCCGGGTAGGGTCTGGCTCCAGCGAGTGTGCGCACGGCTCTCTCCAGCTCCTCCAACCGGAAAGCCTGCTCCTTGCACCTGACAGGCCTCTGCCCAAGGCAGGCAGAGGGGTCATCAGAGGCCGCATCAACGGGGACTCGCCCAGGTGTGCCTTTTGCCTTTGAGGGAGAGAAGAAAAAAAGCCGCTATAGGGTGAGCAGAGGCAGGGTACCTCCCCGGTAACAGCTTGGCCTTTGAGAATGCACCGGAGAGCGCCTTGCTGGGAACAGCCCGGCACCTGAGGCAGCTTCCTTGTGTGCGACTGACCAGGGGCTGCGGGAAGGGCTGGGTGGGGCTGGCGCGCGGGGCAGAGCGCTGCTCTGCTTTGCTGCGTCACTGTCACTGCAGGCCAGCTGTCTACTCCTCGTGCTTCAGTGCATCCATCGAAACCCAGGTGAACAACACAGGCGATCTTCGGATGCCAGGGGAGCGAATGAACATGGGAATATACAACTTTCCTCTAGGCTGATTCTCTTCAAGTTGTGCCTCAAGCCCTGGAACCCTTTCGATGCACTGGCCACACAGCCTCCCCCTTTACGACTGGATGCTTCCTAAGACCTGCTTGGGGCAGGCACTCCACAGGGACCCTGCATTGTGCCCTCCCCACAACTCCGTGAGGGACATGATGTGGCCCCTACTTTAGTGACAATGAAGTTGGTGCAGAGAGATCAGATATTAGGTTGAATTGTATAGAATTGCCGACAGTTGACTGTTTTTTGATCTATAAAAGTGCAATTTCATATGGCTCAGCAGTTCACATGGCTAGGGGTGGCAGGGCTGGGACGAGAACTCAGGCCTGCTTACTTCTGATCTGTCCCCTGCAGAGGATTTCAGGAGGCTAGAGGGAAGGGAGAGCATCCAACCCACAGCCATGCCCCCGGTGGCTCCCTCTCCCCAGACCTGCCCACTTGCTGCCTCTCTTACATGCGCTGCCCTGTAGCTTCTCAGGGATTGTAGGTGGGGGAGAGGGGGAGGTGAGGAGGAGAGAGGAGCGTGGGGAGTGGGGGAGAGCTCCCACTCATTTCCCGGTGGGTGGCTGCCAGTGCACCCAGGCTCCTGGAGTGCACGAGCTGGGGAGATGAGCTGCCACGCTGATCCACACGTGCGCCATGCTCACTGGGTCCTCTGGCCCCAGGGGCACCAAGTCCAGCTGGGCTTCTTTCTTGATAGAGACTAGGGGCTGAATATCACTTGCACAATTTTCTCTGGCTTGAGTGTGAGGAGACCTCTCCCCACCAACCCCCCATCATGGTTCCGAAGCTGGCCCGGCCAGAACAGCAGGCACGGGGCAGGGTGGGAGCTGGGATTCTTGCCCTTGGTTTCCATGCCCATCAAATGGGGACACTAAGCCTCCCGCCTATTCTTCCAACAGAACAAAATTTGACCTTGGCAGTGCAAGGGCAGGCCAAGCTCCGATGCCGACAGCTTCAGTAGTCCCAAATTCTCCCTCTGATTCGGGCCTGCCCTGGCTGAGCTGTTCTGGGTGAGCTGATTCGGCTTCCTCAGCTACCTGGTAGGTCTCTGGAGGTCAAGGACTACCCCCTGCATCACCTATCCCAAGGGCTTGGTGAGGACTGGACTGCCTAGAGCAAGTAGGTGCTCTGGAAACGGGAGTTTTACTGGGACTGTTATGGAGATGGGGGAAATGAAAGATTCCGCATTTTATAAAGCTGCGGATGGTAACAACCACTGTTGTAATCACAGTAATGGATAGGAGGGGTGGTTACCATTATCAACTTAGCGCTCCTCTCTGTTCAGTGCAGGCAGGGTGGGGTCTAGCACCACTGTTCCCCCAGCGCCTTCCCAGAGCTCAGCACACACAGAGAACTGAAAATCTCATCTACCACTTCCCAGTTCTGGAGGACTGAGTGGGAGAGAGGAGGGCCCTGGGGGAGGGGAGCCGAAGAGGGAGAGGTAGGAGTGGGGTTGGAAGCAGCCGGGTACTCACTGGGGCCCTTTGGGTCCAGCCAGGGGGAGGTGCCCCTCTGTGGGTCTGTAGAGTCTGTCCCGGTCTCGCTGGCCAGGCTGCTCTGGCTCCCCGACAGGTGGCTGGGTGGGCGCGTGAGCTCCATCTTCGGGGACTCCATGCTTCCACCTGCAAGAGACCATGTGTGAGCCCAAGTGGCTCAGAGCTGGGCCCTTTGGACCTTAAACTCAGACAGGGATGCTCTCAACTTGACAATGAGCTGATATAAAGTCTTCTCGTTTTGGATTTCCAATGGGTGTCTATGGGACAGTCTACCCTAACCCTGGGAACTGCTCCTCCCTGCCCCCACATGGCTGTCATGTTCTAGTGTGGCCCCACCCTCTGGCCACTGCTAACTGGTCTATGATATATAAAGGCCACCAAATGGTCGTTTCACTAAGGAACAAGTAAAGTCACCAACATGAAGACAGACAACAAGGAGGAATTTTTCTTGCCTTCAAAGAATGAGGATGTGGGTGGCAGGGGAAGGGTATATATTTCAGTGACTCAATGGGTTAGTAATTGCTGCCTTTACTAACTCAAGGGCCCTCACTCAAACATGTCTGTTAGTTCTTGCCCAGCCCAGAGAGCAGAGTTGGCGCCTATAATATTGTATTCCATCTTTTTCCTATCCGCTAGACCCACTTGGTCATAGCTGGGAGTTGGTGTGAGGAAGGGGACCAGAGCTCTGGGCGGGGGGTAGAATCTGCCTTGGAAACCAAGGCTGGCAGTAAGTTTTCCTTCACACTTTCCTAAGATAGGCTTTTGGCCTGAAGGGCTTAAGAGATCATCTAGTCCAGGAACAGTTTTCATCTCTTTGTCATCTTCACCTATTGATATTGACTACGTGGAAAACTGCACTGTGAAGGATTCTGAGGCCGCATCTGGCTCCATGGGAAAGCGCATCATGATCAACTAGTAATGCCTGCCGCTGACCCAGGAGTGGGAGTGCAGGTAGTATGCCAGGCATTAGCCATCTCTGATCTAGCCTGAATTCTCCTCCCCAGCAGGAATTCCTTCCATGTCAGCTCTGGTAGGAGATCACCCAGACTTGGGCGCAGGACATCCCAGTTTAGGGCAGTTATAAAACTTTCTTATGCACTGAAATCAGCCTCCCTGAACCATCTTTCAATGATCCCAGCTCTAACCCCTGGAATAACTCTGAGTGAGGCTGGCCCTTTAGCCAGGAAGACATTTTGTGTGTTTAAAGGAGAGGAAAATGAGTCCCCGAGGCTTGTTGGCACCAGCCTCAAAGCTCCAGTTAATTCTCTTTCAAACAGCAGGGTCACAGAAAAGAGCTCCGAGATGTTAAATTCAGAAGGAGCTATGGAGAACACCTTCTCCATCCTGCTTGTGCTAACTAGTAGGAAACGGAGGCCACCTAAGAGGTCACAGTACATAGATGAGGTCCCATTGCGGTCTTATGGCAAAGCTGACCCAGTCCAGAGAACCTTGTGTCTGACTTTCAGAGTCTCATCATTCACAAAGCAGAATGTCATCTGGGATGTTCACAGGGAGCTGGGGCAGCCCAGGTGTTCAGGTCAAGGGTCAAGGGTCAAGGGTCAGGGACCTGCCTCCCTCAGCCCTGAATATACACGTGAGCCTCCTTTCAGTCCTGCTCCACAGGCGCCTGCTGGGGAAGCAGCGAATCCCCCTGCACCTGCAGCTTCAGAAACCAGCAGTGTGCTTCCCACGCTCACCTGGTTCCCCCCAGGATATGTCACCTTTCAGGTCTCTGACCCCAAGGGGCGGGAGTCTGTCTTCCAGGCTGGAGGAGCTGAGATCTGAGTCACTGTCACTGTCACTGGAAACCACTGGAAAAAACAGACACAGGGACAGGAGGTCACCGCTACTGGCCACCACCAACTGGCACATTGGACCGAGGGGGACCAGGGCAGGTCTCCCTCCTGCCAGGACAAAGTGGCATAGAACTCCAACGTGCCCATGTGTTTGGGGCACGGGAACAATGGCCTGGGGATGGGGACAGCAGGCTGCTCCTTTCTGCCGGTCAAAGAGGTGAGTCCTGGTGTGAGGAGGCTAGACTCAGGCCCAGCATGACCAGTACCAGCAGGGAAGGCTCACCCCTTGGCCAACCACCTCTACAGGTCAGCCGCTCCCTGTGGTGGAATGAGCAGCCTCTCGCTGTGGTAGGAGCCGGTTATGCCCTATGATGCAGGCACAAAAGCTCTGAGCCTTGCACCTGGCTACCCTCAAAGGCGCAACGCAATGCTCTGTAGCCATGGGAACTGCAGCCCTCGCTGCCGCTTATGGAGCACTCCAGGCACTGAACACATGCTAATTCACTGACGCTTCAGTTCCGTAGGAAACAGCATCATCCCCATTTTATAGGTGAGGAAACTGACCCACCTGCCCAGGTAGTCAGTGCAGTAGCCAGGATTTTAACCCTAACAGTCTGGCTCCACAGCCTGTGTTCCTAACCATTCTCATTCCACTGGAAAAACTGAACTGGGAGCCAGCAAGCTCAGGCACTCATCCCAGTTCATCCAGTAACTCGCAGTGGGGTCTCCTGGATGCAGAAGGGAGCTGGGATGATGGGGGTTGAGATCCTAGGAGAGGGGAGAGGAGGCAAGCCCTGACAGGGACCACCCACACTGGTGGAGATCCTCTTTTTCTGGACTGAATGGGACCATGTTTGGCAAGTTCGTCACCGGTGGGAGTCATAATACAAGATATATTCATAAGTTAAATATTCTGTTTCAATTTTAAGCATAGAAACGTACATCCATTCAGCAATCTTTTGATCTACAGCCCTGGTGCTTCTTTGGGATTGGGTCCACATGGTCCTTTATGTCTAAACGGCATGTGTGTTGGGCTGTCTATGATCTCCAGGTTCGGCGTCTGTTCGTTAGAGCTTAGAGACGGGGACAAGGCAAAATGAAAGCAGAGTCCTTTCCCTTCCTATTCCTTCTCCTGTTTTTTTCAGTTGTTCTGCCCATATCTAACTCAATAGCTATTTTAAGCAAGTGGCTTATATCTAGACTTTCCAAAGTCTTGGTTTTAATGAGACAACTCTGTCTTTTCTGACTCTTTTGGTCCAATTTACATGCTACTTAATTAATTGATGTAATTATAACAAGTACAACTGTACAAAAGGTTTAGGATCACAGGTAAGCAGCTCTCACAGCTGACTAGCTCATAGGATGGGGTAAGAGCCAGTGTGTTTCATCCAGGGAACGCAAGATGCTGGTTACAGACGGGGCTAGGAGGCACTGTGCTAGGTACCCAGTGAGCATTATCTTATTCATTCTGCCAGACAACCCTGTACCACAGGAACCCCATTTGGTGGGATATAAGATTGGAAACAAAACTGATCTACACCAACGGTGGCTAAGAGGTTTCACATGACTCGCCAGACCTCTCTGGGACAGTGGGCAGAGAAGTCTGAGATTGCATGAACACCCAGCTGGAAAAAGAGCCTGGTCAGTTAGGGAAATCCACTGTGGGTACTGGACGGGAAATAGGACCTGTGCCACTTAGCCTCCCCGGAACTAGAGCCTTCTGGAAAGCCTTCATGCCTTCAGCCTGTGTCACCTGTCAGCTAAAGGGAGTCACAGGTCACAGATCAAACAGCCAGAGGATTGGAATGACTATTTCAGCTCTGAGATTTTCAACCTTGTGCTTCCATAGCAGAGTGGCTGGCACATAGTAGGTGCTTTGTGAAGCTTTGATGACTAATCAATTCTTTCCTCTCCCTTCTCCCCTCTCCCCTCTCCCTTCACCTCCTAAACAGTCCTTGAATCAATGCAGAGCTCAAAGCCTCATCATATTTGAGAGATGCAAGTAAAGGCCTGACTGATTTTGCAACTGCTTTTCAGGCCTTGGACTGGGTTTCTTTGATCGTAATTCCACTGAGACCAGACTTAATTGGTGTCGGTTGTATAAGCATTTGCGTATTTTTGACTCACTGACTGACTAAACACCAAAACCTCCATCCGCAGACAGAGTGGGAGGGGGCAGGAGGCGGCTGCAAAGGAATCAGAGGATTCTGCTCCCGGCTGACCTCCAGCAACGGGGGGGGGGGGGGGCGGCTGCACGCGAAGCAGTGCAATCCCTTGGGAGAGCATGGTGACTGATCTCTACAATGGTTTCCCCGTCTCTCTGGAAGGGATGCTTAAGGATAACCTATTCATCCTTTCTGACTTAGAGTGTTCCACATCGCTTCCATTCTTGGCATGCATCATCTTCATTAATCTGGGTAGGGGGCACGTGGGGCTCCAGGGTGCTGAAATAATGCCAGGATCTTTTGGTGTCAATGGGCAAATGCCAAAAAGCACAAAATACCAATAACCCAAATGAGACCATGGGAAAGGATGTCCCAGGATCCACGGTACAGTGGCAAAGTGATTTATCACATTTCTTGACCCTCCTCCTCTTCTGTCGTACCTGGTCACAGCGCTGGGTTGGGAGTGGGTGTGGGTTTAAATTGCAAGAAGACTGTGCTGGGCTACATTGGGAGAGCAGTTTTTGTTGTGAAGGGTGTGCCTTGTCAAAAGCATTAACCCTGGATGTGGGGTTCGGCTGCCATGTTGCCTGGAGCCCAGGTGGTACCTATGTTACGCAAGGTTTCAAAAAAATAAAACCTCCTCAAGTTAGTCAGTTGGCTTGCTCTTTGCCTCCTTTTATAGACCCCAGAGGGCTATAGCCATGGAAGGAGGGGGTAGCCCCAGATGACAATGAGCTCACAAAGGCATCACAGAGCAGAGAAGCAGCCAGCTAATGAGACTCATTCCCTTCAGACACGTCCCCCTTGGCTCAAGCATCTTTGCTTATTGCGTCTGGGATTTGTGAAACCCAAACCTTGGCAAACTGGCCATTCGACTGTGTTGCCACTCCTTGCCCTGCACAGCAGCTGTGATCATAAATCTTCCAGGTCTATTAACAAAGTGCTTAGGCTCATAAATCTTTTGGTCCTTGCTCTTCCATCTTCAACAAAACAGTCTGTGTGTCTGAAGGCTGATTTTTTTCCCCCTCTAGTTCCCCAGAGGTTGAGTCTAGCATGGCTCGGTGATGAATGCTTGTATTTTGCTCACACCTGATTTTTCAGATTGGAGATGGGAAAACACCAGGAGGAACACTGTCCCAAGTGCTTCCCCAAGGAGGCATCACTGAATGGGTTCACTTGGGATTGCCATGAGGCAGGGAGGACGGAGGGCCTTCCCCTCCAGTGGCCTGAGCCCCTGGACCACTTGCTTGGGCAGCTGCCTGGTATCCTGAGATTTCCCCATCATGCCCCAAAAGGGCTGTCAGCTGCTGAGGACGGAAACCAGCACCAGCCATGCCCATTTCTCTGGGGAGAGGCCAGCCTCCCCCCACCCGAATCCCTCTCGGATGGATCTGCAATCTGACTGTCACCATGGAAACTCAGAGTTTGGCACATAAAGGTGGGGGGAAGTCTTCCCTTTCGGAGAGTCTTTCTAGACTGCCTGAAAAACTAGGCATGCAGCTGCAGTCCTGTGGAGATGCCTTGCCTGGATGGTCCAGAGGACTGGCCACGTGATCTCACTGCCCGGCACTGGGGTTGGGGGGACCCGCTTCCTGGCTGTACTCAGCCACCACCTCTCTTTGTGACCCTGTGCACCTGCCAGGGTCTCATCACACACAAGAAGAGGCCAACCCGGACAGTTACTGTGGGTCTGAATTCTAGGACTCGTCTTCAGGTCAGCTTTGTTCCATCAGCAGAGAGACCCCAATGCCCCCCTCTGGTTGAGAGGTGAGGAGATACGACTCTGGGGCCACACAACACTGCTTGTGGCCCAAGGACAGCTGGCAGCCTGCGAGCTTGGGAGGCACTCGCGAGTTGCTGCTGCTCTGCTTGGAGGCTCCCAGAGCCCCCAGAAACTATGGGAATCAGAGAGGAAGAGAGATATTTTCAGCAAACATTCTGCCAAGGCAAAGCAGATGGTGGAAAATTCTGTATACTAAAAACAACAATTTTTTTTTAATGTAAAGGAAAGATGATAAGACCCTGGGGAATGCACAGACATCCCCAATTAGCCTTCTCAAGGCCACCAGGCTGGCATGGCTGTGGAGAAGAGTCCCAGAGCTGTCCCCACCGGGACAGGTGAGGGCCAGGCCTGCAGCCTGAAATCCCACTGAGATGCCTGGCAGGTCTGGGGCTCCATTTGGTGGCAGCAAAAGCGAAGTGTGGGGTGCTGAAGAAGCCCCGGCTCTGAGTCAGACAGACTCGCTATGTCCCGGCCCTGCTCCTCCCCAGCTGTTAGCTCTGGGCTAGTTTCTCCGCCTCTCTGTGCTCAGCAGACCCATCCGTGGCATTGGGGGTGATGGGTTTCTCTCTGGGTGGTTGTGAGCATTAAAAGAGGTAACACAGGTGGTGTCTGGCACTTGATAAATAGGAGGTACTTGATAAACAGGAGCTATCACTTGACGGGGTGCACCCTGAACCCACGGCCCACACCTCCTGGCGCAGGGCTGCCTCTGGGGTCACTGTTGTTCTGTACCCAGGCCCACCTCACAGGGTGGACTTGTTCTTTTCAAGAGCTTATATTTCCAAGTTGTGCTTTATAAGACGCTGTGGGCACTAGATGCCTTCAAAGGCCATTTGGAGGCCGAGTTGGGATCTGAACCCAGGCCTGCCTCGTGTTGGAATTCCTGCTCTTTCCTCCTCTCCTCCATGGGTGTGCAGGGCACCCATGGGTCCAGCCTCCCCGCTAATGCTTTGCTCCCTCAGAAGCCCCCTCTCCAGGCAGGCCAGTTCATTTTCTGTTTCCCCTACATGCCCTTTCTGGGTTTCTCTCTGGGCCCTTTCCCCATCAGAGGCAGGGGCCTCACTGTGGGAGAGAAAGATTTCTGGTTACTCCCAACATCTAGGGTCAAATTCTGGCTCTGTCCTGGATGCTCCTGGGAAAATACTTTCATTTCAACCTCAATCTTCTCATCTGTAAAATGGAGACAATCATAACTACCAATAAAGTAAGATCAAGTAGGACAATAGGTGATGCAAGTTTAAAAAGCTATATAAGCCCGCCTGGCTTTTGGTGGTGCAGTGGGTAGTGTTGACCTGGAACACTGAGGTCACCAGTTCAAGTCCCTAGGCTTGCCTGGTCACAGCACATAAGACAAGCAACCAGTGAACAGCTAGAGTGAAGTAACTACTTCTCATCCCCCATCCCCTTTGTAAAATCAATAAATAAAATCTCAAAAAAATAAAATAAAATCTACACAAACCTATAAATATTTTTAAAAATTTGAACCAATCCATCCTCATAGAACCCATTAGCACTGTGCCTCTGTTGAAGTCTCTCTAGCCCTGGGGAGGAAAGGTGGGGGCCAGGCCCTATTCGCTCCCCCCATGACTGCTGGGCAGCTCTTCTGGCCCCTCTCAGATACCAGCTGGCATTGAATTTCTTTTCCTACAAAGGTCTGACTTCCCCAACCATTCCTGGAACTACTCGAAGGTGGGGCCACATCTTAATTTGCATCTGGCTCCTCCCCTCAGCCCCAACACTGGGCCCTGGGCCAAGCAGGCACTCAGTACTGCTGTTGACTGCTCTGGGAAGAGCCTTTCCCAGGGGAGGACACGGCACTGGGCAGAGACAGGACTGCATGGTGGTCAGCAGGGTGGTGGCGAGCTAGCTCCGTCTCCAGAAGGGCTGGGCTTTCCACCAAGCAGGCTTCTCCTCACAGCCTCCCTCTGAAGGACACTCAAGTGGGATGAGCCAGGCAGCTGGTGGCCTCAGCCTGAGCCAGGGACAGGGGGGAGGGGCTGTCTGAGGCCAGTTGCTATGGACACAGGATGAGTGGGTCCTGGTGGGGCGGAGAAAGCTCTGTTCACACAGAGCCTGCTCTTCTTCCAAACCCAAGCTGAGGCCTTGCCAGCGGCATAGCTTCTTCCTTGGTTTTGGAAAGTCTCCGCAGGGTCCTGGAGAGTCAGGGCCTGGCCAGGGAGAAAAGCGGCTCCCAAGTCAGGGACCCGGTCCTCGTAGAGATGGGCCAGGTGGTGGCCAGAGAAGCTTATAGCCTCCCTCCCTGCAGGACCCGGGAGTCAGGACATCTAGGTGCCCTTCACTTGCCAGCTTCTGGACCACCCTGAGCCTTTCTTTATCTGTGAGATGGGGAGGGTCACAGGAACGTCCCTTCTTTGGTTCCCCTTCCAGGCTGCCAAAGGGGACATCAGTGGGGACAGCCCAGGCCAGGCTGGGAATTAAGAGCTAGAGAGTGGAGGGTGTTCTATGCTTGTTTATTCATTCATCATTGATTTTAATTAACTCCCTCCTTTGGGCTCACAGACAAGAGGCACCGGATAATGAAGACAAATCCTCAAATCAATAGAGATGTGGTCACCAGCACTAAAATCCTGTGGTCCTGTCCTTGCTCGAGGTGCTCCAGATAGAACAGGATGGATGGATGGATGGATGGATGGAAGGATGGAAGATAAGAATAGCTTCCTTCAGAGAGAATACAATACTCTGAAGGAGAGCCAGCGAGTGTTCAGGGAGAGGGGAATTCAGGGAGGGCTTCCTGGAAGAGGGGAAATTTAAAAATGGGCTTAATTTACACGTAGAAATGCTTGGGCTAGTATGGGTCCAGTATCCCTGACAGAGACTAGGAAATGCAAAGGCCAGAGGTGAACTTCTGTGGGGCCCGGACAGCCCTAGTGGCTCAAGAGAAAGGTTCTAGGCTCAGGCACTTAAGGGTCAAGGGGTTAGTTTGGTTTAGGGCTGCTCTACCCTGTTTCTCTCCAACAAATTATTGCTTCTGGCAGAGACGAGGCCAAGCAAGAGCCTACCTCCTGCCCACTCCTTTGCTGGGATGTAAAATGTGCCTTCATTAGTTCCCTGACTTCAGCTCTCTACCTGTCTGTCTGTGTCTGTCTTTTCCTTTGCCAATTTGTGCTTTTCTTGCCGATGTTTTAAAAAAGTCTTTGCCTTTGAATCTCTTGTCTTTTCCTCCCGCATGTGTCTGTGTCTCTGTGTGTTCTGAGTCTTCTTTGATTTGTCTCCTGGTTCTTCTTTCTCTGTTGTCAGTTTCTCTCACTCTCCAGTCTCATCTCTCCGCATCTGCCTGTCTCTCTTGCTCCAGGCCTCTCTATCACATGCCTTCAGGGTCTGGCTTTCTTGGCCTCTGGGTTTGTCCCTCAGGTCCCTCACCTGGAGTGGAATCTCAGCCCCTCCTCAGGCCCATGTGCTCAGAACTGGGGTATGCGGACAGGCTGCCGGGTTTGCCTGGACCCACGGGCAACCGAGGCAGGGGAGGCCCGGCCCATCCCTCCTGTATGGAGATCAGCGGGCACAGAGAGCCTCCCAGCCTCTGCTGCTGCTCCTGGACCAGCAGTGGGAAATCAGCTTGGCCCCACTGAGCAGCTGCTTCAGCCCATGATGGACAGGCGGCCCCGGGAGGGAGTCGCTGAGCTGAGTGGAGCTAGCACTGCTATCGCCTACGACTTTATTGGAGTCAGACAGGGCAGGCGGCCCAGATTTATTCACTTCATCCAGGGCCCCAAAGGCTGAAAAATCTAGAGTGGGCGGAATTGAATTGTAGATTTACCTGGTGAGCTAGGTGAGTGCCGGGAGGGTGTGCTTTACTGCACATGGCAGAGCCTAGCACAAGCCTGGCACCCGTGAGCTGAACCGAAGCCAGGGAAGGACTGGAGGGGGGCTGGGCCCTGCTTTCCTATTTCAGCTCAGACCAGGGGCAAGGGGCCCCAGACCGCACCTTCCAGCTGGAATCAACCAATCAGCTGAGGCTGTCATCAGGTTTGGACAAATTCGAAGTGACAGCCATGCCCCTGACCTCAGTGGTGTGGCTAATAAGGGCCTTCTGGTCTTGGTAAATTAATTCCCAAGCAGCTCCAACAGGCAGGAGCGCTGCTGGGGGCAGGGGTGGGGCAAAGGCAGTTTCCTGAGTCCCAGGGCTTCTGTTCTGGGGGTGGCCCTTCCATTCACACCCACCTGTACTGGGCTAGGGTTTGGCCTTCCCTCGGGCTCCGAAGGTCAAGACAAATTAGTATGCATGGGCTTCTCCTTCAAAACACAGCTGCAGAAGACATGGCCAGGCCTCTATTTTCCTGGGATTTAGGAAGAAGTCAGAGTTTCCTGAACGCTGCAGGGTTTCATCTTCTGTCCATGCCAAGATCACAGTGTAAGTTATTGGACCTCTTCATGCCTTAGTTGCTTCTTCTATACAACGGGACAATACTGTGCCCACCGCCCACAGGTTGTCAGGGGATTACCTGAAATAGTGAATGCATGACACCGGGCCCAGCCTCCTACGAGTGACCATGCAATCGCACCAGCTACTAATATGGCTGGGGTTTTTTTGTTTGTTTTTAATTTTTAATTTTTTTATTTTCTAAAGTTGGAAACGGGGCGGCAGTCAGACAGACTCCCGCATACGTCCGACCAGGGTCCACCCGGCATGCCCACCAGGGGGCAATGCTCTGCCCATCTGGGGCGTCGCTCTGTTGCAACCAGAGCCATTCTAGCGCCTGAGGCAGAGGCCACAGAGCCATCCTCAGTGACCGGGGAAACTTTGCTCCAGTGGAGCCTTGGCTGCGGGAGGGGAAGAGAGAGACAGAGAGGAAGGAGAGGGGGAGAGGTGGAGAAGCAGATGGGTGCTTCTCCTGTGTGCCCTGGCCGGGAATCAAACCCGGGACTCCTGCACGCCAGGCCGACGCTCTACCACTGAGCCAACCGGCCAGGGCCAATGTGGCTGTTTTTATGTGGCCACTCGGCAATGAGGCCTGAGGCCGGCTTCCTTCACCTGCACAGACCAAAGGCAAATAGTATCTAGGCCCTCAGCTGAGCCTGGCAGAAAGGCAGCTCCCCAAGGAGACCGAGGACTGACCAGGTCAGTCAGTGCTTGTCCCGGAGGGGCCCACAGTGAGCTCAGGCATCCCGTGGTGGGCTTGGTGGCATTCAGTTCCCCACGTGGCTGGTGGGAACCACTGACAGGGCTATGCCTTTTTTGTTTATTTATTTTCTAGACCCAAGTAGCAGACCTGCATCCTGAAGACCTGAGTCAGTGGATTGCAGGTGCCATGCTGGACACACAGCTGCCTTCGCAGATGGTTCAGAGACAGTCTTTCCCTCCCTCCTCTCTAAACAGTCCTTTATGGCTCATGTGTCTGTGTAAGCGATGGTTTCTAATATATAATTAAAACATATACATATAAAATCTCAGGTACTTCCAGCTCCCCAGGATTCTAGAACCCAGAGAATAAAACAGTAGGAAACAGAGAAAGTGATAATTAAGTGTAAGAGATGATCCCGAGGAAAGGACTTTGAAAGGAAGACTCAGTTAGTTCGTAAGCGCTTAGTGAACCTTACCACACGCGGGGTGCGGGGTGCGGGGTGCGGGGTGGGGGGCGTGGGCGGGGAAGGAGGAGTGCTGGGCGGGTTTGATGGGATTTCATTGGCAAAACACACCAGGACTGCCTGTGCGTGTGCGTCTGTGTGAGTGAGGAGGTGGGGCGGATGCTGACACGGGGCTGCTCTTTCCAGTACAGGCAGCCTCACTGTGTGGTCTGGGAGCTGCTTTACCACCTGCCAGAAATTCCTCCATCAGGATTCATCTCTTGGCTTTGGACCTGGAAGATGTGAAAGCTTCAGGACAGCAGACTCTGTCCCAGCCTCTCATCTCTGTTTTACTCACAGAGTAAAGAGGAAGGACTAGAGAGGAAGGACTCCAAAATACTCCAGTTTTCCTTCCTGGGGTGTCCCCTGTGGAAACTCATCAGCTCTGCAGGCCTGACCTCTGAAGCTCTTATTGGCGAAGCCCCGGAGGTGATGGCACAGAGGGCGCAGAGCCACCGCGGGCAGATCTGTGGGGTCAGGGTCAGGGTCCCTGACTGCAGTGGGCTGGGTGTCAGAGTCCTTCACTTCCACAGAGAAGTGTGCTCACTTTTCTTGCAACAGGTGTCTCTGTTGGTCTAACATCTATTCTTGTTTTCATAGGGATTCTTGGAAACAAGGGGAACTGTTTAGCTTTCTTCTTAATAACCGCATAAGGGTGATGATCAAGAGTGTCAGAAACAATAGGGAGGGGTGGGGCTGGGGCAAACCAGAGACTGCCAGCCCTGTGGGGAAGCTGCTACTTAGCCTGTCCACCTTTTCCAGGCAGGGGCAGTAGTGGCAGTCCTGATTAGAAAAGAAGAAGCCAGAACAAGTCTATATTCTTTTAAATGAGAATTCTCCACATTTTAACAAGTTGCCGATGAATTTAAAGCAGTGAGCCAAGATCAACTCACTGCTCCGACAGTGCGACTATAACAGTGGCAAAGGCGCGCTCCTCCAAGGACGGAGGGCATCCCACCTCCACAAATGGAAGCCCTCCGGCTCCGCCCTGCCTCCTTCTCCCAGCCTCAGCCAGCCTGGCCCCCCGCGCACAACACACACTCCCGGCTGCTCCTCGGGCTGCAGGAAGCTCATGTAGCATGTCCAGGCTGACATGACAGAAATGGCAAGTCCAGAGCCTGTTGGGGAAACACTGGGGTGCGAGTGTGTGTGTGGGGGGGCAGCTGAGTGCTCTGAGGAGCTTCAAAAATGCTAATTTCTCAGGAACAGAAAAAGAAGGAAGGTGGCATAGCAACAGCTGGCTCTGGGCAGTGAGCAATCCTGTCTGAAAATAAAACATTTTACAATCCACAACTGTGGCTCATTAAGAATGAATGGATCTACTGGTATAAATAGCATGCTGCGTTAAGAAGTCAGGAAACAGCATATGCATTTGATGGAAAAACGGCTGCCATGGAACTGCTTATTAGCTCAGTCGGCTGCAGCTCTGTGCTAAATAGACAGAGGCCTTGGGCTCAAAGCTCTGGTGGGCCTGTGGCTTTCTCCAACTTGGACCATAGACTGCATCTCCATCCCCGAAGTCCTGGTTACAGTATGGGGGATTATTATTATTATCCAGGTTACAATAACTCTGGATACACACTAATAAGCACATAGTGAGTTTCTCAACCTACTCTATCTGGCCTCTGCTTAAATGCTCCCAGTGACAGGGAGCTCACTCCTCTGTCAAATACAAAACACACAATTCTCTGGCTCAGTGGTTATTAAGCAAGACACACAAGTGTCCCCCTGCTCTGTTCTAGCTCTGCTTTTGGGGAAAGCAGCCCAAACTGGCCATGCCATTTATTATGTCTGATGGGGTACAGGCTGGGTGCACAAAAGGCAGCATAAGCAGAAATGAGCTGGCCCATCTCCTCCGCCCTGAGTGGGGTCCTGAGAGCAGGGCAGATGCTGGGATGGAAGGGCATGAAGACCTGCTGAGTACAAGCTGCTGAGCAGGCAGAGGCTGGGGAACAGAGCTGATCCAAGAGCTATCTAAGACGCAGAAGAAGCTGCTGCCACATTGCTGTCCCCACAGGGCTCGCAAGCCTTTGTCTCTGTCTCTTTGCCCTGCTTCTGGAAGCCCTTCCTCAGAGGGCTGGCAGCAACCCCCTTCCTTGAGCTGGCCTCAGTGGCTCTGTTCCTGGCAACCAAAAATCCTCTCACCAAGTCCGTGAGAAGAGAGCCAGCATGTGTGGTGATTTGGGCAACAGCTTTTCTCATACCACGCTCAGAGGGGAGGTGTCTGGGCCAGAAATCAGAAGCCTGGGAGCCAGGCCCTTCTGGCCGCAGCCTACGTGCCCTTGAGCAGACGTCTCCCTTCTCATCCATCACTAAGAGTCAATTGCACTGTCTGCAGCTGCCCCACGGGCTGTTCTGAGCATCAGATGAGATAATGACCGTGAGTCACGGAGCTCTGGCTGAGGCCACCGCAGCACCCAATGACTTGGCTTCTCCCGGGGCCTGGAGATGGTGGCGTGGGAGCAGGGGGAGGTTAACTGCAGGGTCACTTGGGAAGGACGACCCCACGTACACGTTTGTAGGCTGAGTGCAACCAGACTGCTCAACGTAAACAACCCCAAAGCTTGCTTCCACTGGTCTGCAAACAGAACGACACAGTTGAGAATTTTTTAAAAAAATTGTTTAAAATCTATCTGATGAATGAAGTGATAATGAAACTCCTATTTTTCTTAAAACTACTCAACTGGAACAAAGACAAATCCAAGACTGAAGTACCTTTCCAGACAGTCCTCGAGGTGAACCAGTGTGTAATTCTGTTAGAATCCACCCAGGAGGCCTGTGCTCTGCCTGGGGGGTGACTGAGCCACGGGTGGGAAGGTTCCTGCAGACGGTCCTGCGGAGGGACCCTGTGGCCCAGGCCTCCGTGGGGATGGGAAAGGGAATTTCCCTCACGGTGATGGGGAGCTCAAGGCACCAGCCTGTGTGCTCAGGTGGGGGCTTTTGTTAAGGAACTCCCAATCTGCCAGGCCACAGGGCAGTGATGAAGGCTTATGCCCCTCCCCTTCCCAGCCTCAGGCTCCCTGGGAGAGAACACAGCAAAGCCTCACTGATCCAGGGATCAGTCTCCTAGGACCCCAGTTCTACACCTCCATCTGAGAAGAGGACACACACCCTAAAAAGCCTGCTGAACACGATGGACCCTAGACTTGGGGTTTCAGCAGCCACCCCCCATTCAGGTGCTCTGCAACAGCTGGGAAGTGGGGGGCAGGCCAAACCCCGAGCAGACCTGGGCAGGGTCGCCTCCTGATCACAGCACTGGGGCTGAAGAAAATAAGAAGCCCCATCATATTAAGTATCTTGGCACTGGAGGTAGAGAAGCACAAAATCCTATCTGAGACTAACTTCTACGTGCAATGACTTCAGTCAGGTAAATTCAACTCTCCAGCTCTCACAGGAAATCAGGCCCTCTAGTACTGGTACCACCCCCTCTCCCTTGCCTGCTTCTATTAATCATGAAAGGCCAAAAGGCCTAAGAACATAAAGGCTTGAACTTCCAGTCTCCCCTTTGATCTTTCTTCTTTTCTTTATAGTGATGGCTGGAACCACAGCAACCATCATGGGACCATGAGGGAAACAGCAAGACTTGTAAAGACAACAGTTCTGACGTCACTGGCTACTGAACCAATGCTACAGTAACCTTCCTCTATGCTTTCCAGAATATGAGAGGGAAAAAATTTCTTATTACGCAAATATTCAAGGCTAATATGGTACCTCCTAACAAATGACTTTTTATGCACAGCTCAAGGGTGGGAATCCAGATCAAAGGAAAGAAGCCTGCGGAAGAGGTGGGCCCAGCTCCAAAGAGATTAAGACCCAGGAGACCACAGCACTGGTTCCACCATTTCCACCTTATATGTATTTCCCAGAGAACAGAGATCTCTAGTAGTGTGTGAGGGCTGACTTTGTTTATTGCTGCCATAAGCTTGGAGCAATGACCTGACAGGAAAATGGAGCATGGAGCACACACACCATTGGGACTGATGGGTGGGAGGGTGGAGACCTCTCCCCAGAGGTTGCCAGGCCAGGCCCAGGGCCAGGCACCAGGAGAAACTCAGGTCACACCGTTCCCCACCTCGTTGCAAAGAAAGGCTGATTGCTCTGCTGTGAGCAAGCTTGTAGGGGGCTCACCAAAGGGGCCTGCAGGGGAATCCTAGGCCAAAATCAACTCCCAGTGACCAGAGGAGAGGGTAGCAAATCCAGGCGGTCAGCCCACCCGTCCTCTATGTGCCAGAGTGTCACCAGCTCTCTTTGAAATAACACAGAGGATAAAAACATGGCTAATCTTTTTCTAATGCAGTCATTTGTTATTTTTAACATTTAGAAATTTAATCTATCTGCAATGCGTTTCTGGATACACATGGACTATGGAATGGGATGGGAATCTAATTATGCTAGCTCCTGTTGTTAAATAAAACCTGTTACTTTCTCATCGAACTGAGAGGCTACCAATGTTCAGCTTCCATATACATTCTTAGGTCTATTATATCTCTATTCGGTTCCACTTATCTATTTATTCTATTTATTCTGGTGTCAGTATTCTACTGTTTCGATTAATTAAAGTAACTTTATAGTAAGCTTTAACATTTGGTCAGACAACTCCACAACTCCTACTACCCTTGCTATTCTTTTTAAACAATGTTATTAAACTATTCTTTAACTTCCTTATGAAGATTTTTTTTTTCAGTGAAGTGAAAGGCAGGGAGGCAGAGACAGACTCCTGCATGTGCCCCAAATGGAACCTACCTGGCAAGCCCCCTACTGGGAGATGCTCTGCCCATCTAGAGCCGCTGCCCCGTTGCTCAGCAACCAAGCCATCTCAGTGCCTGAGGCTAGGCCATGGAGCCATCCTCAGTGCTCTGGGCCAACTTGCCTGAACCATTTGAGCCATGCTGTGGGAGGGGAAGAGGGGGAGAGAGAGGGGGGGGGGAAAGGGGGGGAGGGGGGAGAAGCAGATGGGCACTTCTCCTGTGTGCCCTGACTGGGAATCAAACCTGGGACTTACACATGCTGGGTCGATGCACTATTGCTCAACTAACTGGCCAGGGCTTTTTTTTTTTTTTTGAGAAAGACAGACAGACAGAAAGGGAGGGAGAAGCATCAACTCACAGTTGTGTCACTTTAGTTGTGCACTGATTGCTTCTCATATGCACACTGACCAGGGAGCAGATCTGGGACCTCGGGCTCAAGTTGAGTTGGCAAACCCCCTTGCTCAAGCCGGTGACCCTGCACTCAAGCTGGCAACTTTGGGTTTCAAACTGGTGACATCAGAGCTCTGAGTGGATGCTCTATCTATTGTGCCACCAACAGTCAGGCTCCTTACAAAGTTGTGTTCTTTTTTCTTTTTTTCCAATTGAGAACAGGGGAGATAGACAGACTACCGCATGCGCTTGGACTGGGATCCACCCAGCAACCCCCGTCTGGGGCTGAGGCACAGTGGATCTGGGGCCATGCTCCCAACGGAATTATTTTTAGCACCTGAGGCACAGACTCCATGGGGCCATCCTCAGTGTCCAGGCAGATGCGCTTGAACTAATTGAGCCATGGCTGCAGGAGAGGAAGAGAGAGAGAGAGAGAGAGAGAGAGAGAGAGAGAGAGAGAGAGAAGGGGGAGCGGGAGGGGTGGAGAAGATGTTCGCTTCTCCTGTGTGCCCTGACCAGGAATCAAACAGGACATCCACACACCAGGTGGATGCTCCACCACTGAGCCAACTGGCTAGGGCCACAAAGTGTTTAATTGAAATACAATCCATGTACCATAAAATTCACCCTTTGAAAGTACATAATTCAGTGTTTTTTAGTATATTTATAAAGTCGTGCAACCACCACCACTATCTAATTTCAGAACACCTTCACTGCTTTTAAAAGAAACCCTGTACTTATTGGCAGTTCCTCCACATCCTCCCCGGCCCCGGGCAGTCACTGGTCTTTCTGTCTCCACGGACTTGCCTGTTCTGGACATTGCACATAAATGGGACCATACGCTATAAGGCCTTTGTCTCTGGCATATTTCACTAAGCATAATGTCTACAACGTTCACCCATGGTGTAGTGGTTGTTAGTACTGCATCCTTTCTAAGGCCGATATGTTCCACTATATGCCACTTTTTGTTTATCCAATAGAATAATGAAAAACATCTGAATTCACTTCTCCCTAAAGACTCCATTGGGAATCGGATAGCTGTTCCACTTACTAATTCGGAGGGTTCAAGATTCTTCTCTGCCTCTCTGTTCATGTCTTACTTCTTGTCCTGTGATAAGATTCTATCATTTTCTTCATGGCGGACCTATAATTAATCCTCTTTTAAAATTTGTTTCTAGGCATTTTATAATTTTTGCTGCAATGATGAATGGATTTTTCCATTTCTACTTCTGATTAGTCAAGATAGAGTAAAACTATTGATTTATTTTTGTATGTAAATTATTGACTGACTTTGTATCGTAGCACTTCCCAAATTCTCTTAAGCCTAACGGGTTGTTTTAGTAGACTCCCTTGGGCTTTCTTGGTATACAATCATATCATCTGCAAAAAGAGAATTTCTTCTCTTTTCCAATAGTAAGAGATTTTATTTTCTTGCCTTATCACATTAGTTAAATACTACAGACTATTGTCGAAGGGCTGATGATGCGCTGTTCTTGGTTTGCATTTTGATAGCTCATGGCTTCAGTGCTTTCTTAATGAATGTGATATTTGGGGTAGATTTTTCTCTTTTTGGTGAGTAATTTCCTTTCATTCTCCTATTACTTAAACTTTTTATTTAGCAGAAACTTTTAACTTTGGAGGGGAAGGTATTTTAAAGCAAGATAGGAAACCTAGAAACTGCAAGGCAAAAGAAGGACATGCTTGACTTCAAGAAAATTAAGAAAAAAATTGTTTTGGAATGACAAAATACTATGCAAAATATAAAGTCAAGGAGAAAGATATTTGCAACCTGTTTAGTATCCCTAATATATCAATAAAAGGAAAACATTTAATAAAAAATAAGCAATGGATTTAAACAGGTAATTTTAAAAAGAGGAAACCTGAATAATCAAGAAATAATAAAGACTTGAAAAGATACTCAAATGTGAAAATTACAATAATTAAATATCACCCTCCACCAGGTCTACTTGCCAAAATGATAAATACCAACACTATTCATGGCAGGCAAGGATGCAGGAATAAATGAGGATAAAAAACAGTAACATTTTTGGACTATTGTTGGAATGTCTATTGAGATTTAAAACATACAAACCCATTTTTCAAAACCTACCCCATGGAAATAAAAGCATGATATACATATAAAGGTGTTTCATTACCGCTGGTAGTATGAAAAGCCAGAAAGAATTTGAATGTCTATCAATAGGTGAAGAATTAAATAACAATATAAGATATAATGAAATTTTATTCAGCCATTATAAATAAAATAAAGTAAAATCTATATCTATTGATCTGGAGGGATGCCCATAATATTATTTTAAGTGAAAAAAGCAACCTGCAGAGTTAAGGGTAAACACCTACTTTTGTTAACTAAAACAAAAGCAAAAACAAAACAAAAAATAACCCAATATCAAGTATATGTTTGTAGGAACAGGGAAAAAGGTTTTGTTTGAGAAGAGATTTTAATTTGTAATATACTTTTAAATTTACTTGTTAAAATATATTATGTATGCTTATGTAATTAAAAATTAACGAAGAAAATTTAAAGGAAAAAGAAAAAGGACCTGCCTCAGAAACATCAATACATTTCATTTGATAGTTTCGTGGACTGAAAAGTTCATGGCTTGTGTCTATTGATTATCTTTCCTCCCAAAGGTCAGGAGAAAGAAAGCGAGGTGAGCTGGAATGGGGGGAGAAGCTGGGAGCCACAGCTGTGCCAGCCCAAGGGCTGCGAGAGGGAGGAGAGGGAGGAGAGGGAGGAGAGGGGGGAGAGGGGGGAGGGGGAGGAGGGGGAGGAGGGGGAAGAGAGGAAGGAGAGGGGGGAGAGGGGGAAGAGGGAGGAGAGGGAGGAGAGGGATGGAGAGGGGGGAAAGGGGGGAGAGGGGGGAGAGGGGGGAGAAGGGGGAGAGGGGGGAGGGGGAGGAGGGGGAGGAGGGGGAAGAGAGGAAGGAGAGGGGGGAGAGGGGGAAGAGGGGGAAGAGGGAGGAGAGGGAGGAGAGGGGGAGAGGGAGGAGAGGGGGGAGAGGGGGGAGAGGGGGGAGAGGGATGGAGAACAGGGGTGGGTGTGGTGGGGGGAAGGGAAAGAGGGTCAGAGAGAGTGTGCTGGTCAGGATCAGCGTCCATACCTGGGAGCAGGGACCTCGGGGCAGAAGGGGGATGCTGACCCTGGGGTCCCCACAGGCAGCAGCCTGGGATGAGAGACTCCTCATGAGAGTGGAGTGATTTTAACATCCTCTGAGTGTTTCCTGAGGCTGTCCAACTGACCCCTGACCTAGAGGAGCCTGCAGACCCGAATGAAGCCCCTCCATAGATCTTTCAAATATCCTGGGGCAGGTGGGTGTTCATTCATTCATCTCGGAAGCATCTCTCCTGTGCCTTACTCATGCTAAGAAATCGGCCTGTTCAGGGAGCCATGGCCCTGTCCCCATGCAGCTTCCTGAGTGCTGGGGGAACCACACTCCACTGGCCACTCTTTCCACTTGGCCTCAAGCTCAGTGTTGGCTGAATGGGCTGCCATGAGGGTAGGGCTTACCAGACAAGCTTTGACCTGGACCACACACGGTAGCTCTGACAGCAGCCAGCTGCCTAGCACCTGGGCGCTGCTGATGGTGGGGCTGGGGCTGGAGAGAGAAACCCCTCTTGAAGGTGGAAATACACCAACCGGTTCCCCAGTCAGCAGCAGTCTGGAAAGGCCTGGTGACACCCCTGCGCCACACTGCCAAGGCTGCTCAGTGGGGCTGTCTGCTGCCAGGAGCCCGCCCAGCCTGAGAAGGACTCCAGATGAAGGCAGCAGCCCCTGGCAGCTTGGGGGACTTCCTAGAAGCAGGCATGGCTGAGTCCTCCCAGCGGCTGCCACAGACTTGACTGGAAGCCACATGAACCAGGAAGCCACAGAAGGGCTAGCCCTCCTAGAGGGCTCCGCATTTGCCTTTGCCCCCAGACCCAGAACCAGCTATAAGGATGGTTCCAGCTGGCCCAGGCCTATGGTCTCCCGCAAGTGTCTGGGAGCTGCCCGAGAGCCTCTGTGAGTGCATGGCCAGGTCTGGGGTGGCCAGGAGGCCCAGATTCAATCAGAAAGCACAGATTCTGGCTTCTGCACAGGCTTATCAGAGAGGACAAGTGCAGCCACCTAGGGTCGGGCTTAGAAGCTGGTCAGGAACAGCCGGCCTGTTGGTGACTCTGGTGCCCTCCCTTGCAAACCCGACACTGGCTTCTATGGCACCGAACCTCTCTGCTTCCTCTTGCCTCTCCTGCTACGCCTCCTTCACCCCCTCCACCCCCTCCTATTCCTCCCTCTCCTCAACTAAGGGTTTCCCCAAGGTTAGTTCTGCGCACCACATGCGCCCACACATTTCTGGTGCGCCCCTGTCTGGGTGGGTGCAGACACCTCCTGGGCCTCCACAACCTGCCCAGGGCCATCATCAGCCCTCACTGTCCTGCTGCCCCAGGACAGTTTAAACACACAGGTCACCTATCAAGCAGAAGGGCCACTACCTTCTGCTCGGCACTGCCTGGCACAGGGCCTGGCCTGTAGGAGGCGCTATCTTGTGCTCTGGGAGGCTGGGGGGCTTCCAATCTGGTCTGCAGAGGGAGACAAGTTCACATGAGGGGCCTCCACATGGCCTGGCCTCAGGGCAAACTTGGTGAATCCACGTGCCCACCCTGAGTGTGTGGGCCGCTGGCTTCCTCACCCCCGTCATTAAAAGGCCGTCTGTGCCTGTGTGGCTGAGGAGCAGACAGAGTGTGCGCGTGCACGTGTGTGCCATGCTGATGCTGCAGCAGACATGGGGGCCTCCGGGCTCCCCTCCCCAACTCACTCGAGGCAACATTCTAAACCTAAGAGTGTCCCTCAGCTTCGGTTTCCACGGCTGTGTCTCTGCCCTCAGCCGAGGGACACTGACTCACCCCCACAGCAGTCAGAACTGAAGAAAGCCCCAGCTCTGAGAGTGGACACGGGAAAGAAGGGAAGAGGGAGCCACACTCAAACAAATAGCCCAGGCTCCCCCCGCGGCTGGCCAGCCACAGCGCCCCCCTCAGGCCAGGCCCAGCCAGGCCCACTCCCCTTGACCTGTCCCCATCTCCACTTGCAAGTGGTCCCTGCCTGTCCCTGGCAGTGAGGGCTGGGAGAGAACTCCTGGGAATCCGAAGTGCAGGCAGAGTCCTGCAGGAGCAGCAAGGAAGGCCCGCGGCAGACGAGCCGAGGGGTGCCGAGGAAAGGATCCCCGGAGAACCGACGCCAAGCTGCCCATCGCGGTTATGTTTGAAAGGGCCAAGCTATAGGGAATTTTTACCTGCTAAATTATATCTTCTGATAACCTTCACAATTTTTTATTAAACATTCTGTACATTTTGTGTGTGTGTGACAGAGACAGGAAAAGGGACAGATAGGGACAGACAGACAGGAAGGGAGAGAGATGAGAAGCATCAATTATTTCTTGTGGCTCCTTAGTTGTTCACTGATTGCTTTCTCATATGTGCCTTGACCGGGGGGCTACAGCAGACCGAGTGACCCCTTGCTCAAGCCAGCGACCTTAGGCTCAAGCTGGTGAGCCTTGCTCAAACCAGATGAGCCTGCACTCAAGCTGGCGACCTCGGGGTTTCAAACCTGGATCCTTCACATCCCAGTCCGACACTCTGTCCACTTCACAACTGCCTGGTCAGGCCATGCCGTACTTTTGTAACAAGGAAAAAAAACCCAAATGTTCGAGAGCCCTCTGAGACTCCTATTTTCTTGGGTCTACAAACCCAGGAAAACACCTGGCATCAGGTTGAGCCTCATCTCATTCAGGACCTTTCTTCCTGAGTCTTGGGCTGAAACTCAGGCACTTCCAGACAGAAGGAGCCAGAGCCCAGAGGCAGGACCCTGTCCTTTGTTCCCAGCTCCATCACACATCAGTAAGCCCTTTCTTTTGACTGGGCCTCAGGCTACTCATTTATTAACTGGGGCTAATAAAAGCCTGTTCTGTCCACTTTCAGAGGCTGTTGTGAGACCAAGAACTTTGAAAACAAAATCATGAACATTAAGGCATCTTGCAAGCTGTGCAGGGATGTCTGCCTGGCTCACCTTGTGATGGCGGCCACACCTGGAAGGCACCCACATCAGGCAGCCACCACAAATACCAAGGGGCCCTTGGCACAAGGTCACTTTCCTCAGTAGGAGGACCAGGGAAGCCAAGAATCCCCCCTAATTGAGACACAAGACAAGTGCTGAGAAGAGATGGTACAGGCCTGCTTTGGAAAGACACATTTTCATACTTCGCAAAAACCTCAACTGACATCACATTTCTGCAAAGATTCACAGTGCTGTTCACGGCCTCCCCACCTCTGTATTAGTGCTTGTTTGTGAAATGACCCCCGCAGGCTGCAGGCAATCACTGTGTTGAGGTCCAGCCACTCACGTGGGTGCATGTGAGTAGTTGAGGGCACAGAGAGGGATGAAACATCAGTATGAGCCACGTGGAGAATGTGGCAGGCATTGCCGGGTGCCCACGGCACTGGCTGGCTGATGGCCTAACAGTTAGTCAGCTGTTATCCCGGGAGAGGGGACAAAGGGAGGGACTTACCTCTCCCACGGGCCCATGTGTAGACTCGACTGGTCTCAGTGCTTCTGGGCTCTTGCTCAATTGGCTCCACAGGCAAAGGTCGTAAGTGAGGGTCATCAGCCCGGCCGGGGGTCTTCAAAGGCAGAATGTACTTGGGGAGCCCTTTGTAGAACCAGGCCCCTGACCTCTTCCAGACCTGAGTGGGGGAGACACCTGCTTAGAGCACAGGACGCAGAGCAGCCCCCTGCACCACGCTCCCACACAGGCCCACCCTTCGTCCTGGAGCAAGGCTGGAAAGTGCTCAGTAGATGCCACCGTGCTCCTCCTGCTTGCCCTTCCCCCTGTGACTCTGGAGGCTGGAGGAAGGGGCTGCTGGGCCACGCAGGGTACTGGAAGCTGTCAGGAGAGTGGCTCGGGAAGAAACCATCTGTAGCAGGCACAGAGGGCCAGAATCTCAGAGAGCCACAGAGTAGAATTCAGAACAGCAACTGAGATAAGGCCCCTGAACTTAATGACTACTTTGTACAAGACCCAGTGCTCCCTAATCTCTTTTCTGAGGAAGGAACTACATAGTGGTCTTTAGTATGAGTGGGAGTATGTGAAGGAATGATGTGACCTTTTAAGGGAAGAGGTGGTTTGAATTCTAGATCCTGGACCTGTCACCTAGCAGCTGTGAGATTTGGACACATCCTGACCCTCAATGTCATCACCTGTAGGCAGATGTAGGAACAGTGCCCATCTCACAGGGCGGCCATGAGGATCAGACTAGCAAATGAACACAGGCCCACCGCCCAGTGCTGGGCACAGAGCAGCCACTCGACGGATAGGATGCTTGTCATTGTCATTGTCCCCTACCTCCTCCCACCTGACAAATGTGAACAGATTTACAACGAGAGGACCAAGTCCCTTACTTAAAAGGGGGAACTTAAAATCAGAAGGCCAGTCCTGGCCAAGTAGCATTTCCCCAATAGGCCAAGGTTGTGGGTTTGATCCCCTGTCAGGGTACATATAACAATCAACCAATAAATACCGAAATAAGTGGAACAGATCGGTGTTTCTCTCTCTCTCTTCCCCTTCCTCTCTTTCTAAAATTAATCAACATATAAATTTAAAAAAATAATAGAACCAGAAGGGCAGAGTCTGCCCTGATTCTCTCTAGGACAGTGTTTCCTTCTCTCCAAGCTTCCTCTGTCCTCAGGTGAGTTCTGCAGGATAGTAAAAGGGGCCACTCAACAAAACAAAACAGAAACAAAAAGGTCCCTGATGATACACACTGGAAAGCACAAGGTTAAACAAGCTCTGTGACTACAGGAATTCTCAGAGCCTTTAGTATGCCAGTGTGCACAGGGTTCTCCAACAGGGCGGAAGAGCAGACAGTGCTTTCCACTCGGAACAACCTGACAAGTCTTCCTGTGCAACTCAACTCTAGTCATGGTCAGCGTACACACAGCCCTTGGCTGAGCACTCAGCTCTACAGCACTGCCTGTTCACTCGTTGAGTGGTGGGAATTTCTCCAAGCCGTCAGCAGCCACCTCTTCATGCTCCAGAGTGTGAGACACAGGACCAGAGTCCCAATCCTGTCCCTGGTACGAGTCACTCCCTCCCTCCCAGCTGCTCTCTGCGGAAGGGCCTGCTTTCATGGGGCTCTTGAATAACAGAACCCGCCTGGTGGGATGAATGCTTTGGAACACCCTCTCTGATACTCTCACAGCCTTCCTACAATACATAGTAACCATTTGAATTGTTAACACCCACACATGACCTAAAATTCACAAAATACACGATTAAAAAGTCTTCTCCCCCATTCCTAGCATCTGGTGATAACAGTCTCTAGGAAGCTCTATTATTATTCCCACTGTCCAGACGGAAAAACTGAGGCTCTGACAAGTTAAGCCACTTGCCCAAGGCTAACCCACCATTCTGTTAGCCTCTACTCCACATTGCAGGCCATACAGTCTGATCCCAAAAGTTTACAGATACAAAGTAGATGCTCACTGAGTTGTGGCTGAGTGGGGGTGAAGAAATCTTCAGTGGGTTCTCAGCATGGACACTAAGTGTCCTGCAGACTGGATGCCTAAAGGGGATGGAGGTGCCATACAGGGAGATAAAATTAACATAAGTAGCAGCTGCCAAGGCCACCCTGTCCCTGCTGCGGAGCTGCTATGTGGCTCCTGAGAGCAGGTGCCTTAGCCAGAGGCAATATGGGGCCAGCAAGGGGCTCACTCACCTCCCTCTGCCTAGCGAAGGCCTGCCCATCCACCAGTGCTGGCTTTGCCTGCCCTCCCCAGAGCATGCCAGCCTCCTGTCCCCCAACATGGGCTGGACCTCCTGGGGGAAGGGACCAAATGAAGCAAACCCTCAAGAGCCATTGTGAACGGCGGGGCCTGGGTGGGCTTAGGACCTGTACCACACTGCCTTCCCACGCTGCCACGGAAATGGCTTTGTGGGTGGGGGCACACTCCCCTCATGCCTGGCCAGCTGAGATCCTGTTTGAAGTGGAGTGGAGGGGACAGCCCTGAGGGTGACTCAGAAATGTGGCTCACTCTTCATTCCTGTGTGGCGTTTATAGGGAGAGATCAAGAAAGTCTACAGAGCAGTGCTTGGGGACGCCACAGCATCAAGCACATCATTAATGCTCAGCGAGCCCTCTCCTCACAGCCTCCATGCTGTCCCTGTGGAGCTGGGGCTATCATGCCAGCTCATGAGTGTGCATGCTTGCTTTCTTTTCATTTAAAAAATGTTCACTTGCGCTAAAATGCACGTGACATGCAACTTACCATCTTACCATTTCTATGTGTACATTCCCCTTGTTGGGTAGTCAATCTCCAAAAGTGTTTTCATCTTATAAAACTTACACATTTCTATCCATTAAACAACTCCCCATTCCCCTCTCCCTGCAGCCCCTGGTGACCACTGCTCCATTTTCTGTCTCTATGAATTGGACTATTCTAGTACCTCATATAAGTAGAAACATTTGTCTATTTGACATATATACAGTATTTGGTTTATTTCACTTAGCATAATGTCCTCAAGGTTCATCCATGTTGCCACATGCGTCAGAATTTCCTTCCTTTTTCAGGCTGAATAATATTCCATTGTACGGCTATGCCACCTTTTGTTTAATCCATTCATCCATCAAAGGACACCTGGGTTGCTTCCACCTTTTGTCTGGTCTTTTCCTTTTTTATCTGTCTCTCCTACTAGGGTCTACCATCCCAGAGGGAGGGTCAGGGTGCCTTGGCACCCTCCTGACATGGTAAGTGCTCAATAAACACTTGCTGAGTGGCTGAACTGACAGTGTGGATTGTTTGCTGGAATGTGTCCCAATCCATAAAGTCTGCCGCCTTCCTAGGGAAGTGGCCTGAGGGTTTCATCCAAGTTCTTGTAATAAATCAAATGACTTTATTGCTTCAGATTAAAAGAGGGATAAAGGAAGTGCCCAGCAGGGCAAGCCAGCACAAAGCAAGCGCTAATGAAACTCCCTGACCCCGAGCTCCAGAGAGCAAGGCAGCCACATGTCCCCGTCCCTCCTCCAGCACCAGCGAGGCCCACAGCGTCGGCTGCCCCGCCCTACCTGCTGTATCACAGTCCGGGGCCCATGCTGCCAGCCTCGTCTCCAGCTGCAACAATCCACCTCTACCCCTATCCCCCACCTAAAAACACTGATCAGCCAAGTGCTTTGGGAAAACAGAATAAAGAACACAGGTTTAAACTATTAGGTTGAACTGCATGAAACTGCTGATAGTCAACCTTTTTAATGGTTTCTGACTGCTTTTGAACCATAAACCCCCCTGTTAATTTTATACAATTCACCCCGATATTTATGCTCAACAGAGGCAATGATATCACGGGTCTGCCAGGCCCACAGTGCCTTCCCAGGGTCCGGGGCAGGTCAGCTATTCCGAGTCCACTGTAACGGGGCCTGGAGTCTGTCTGCTATTCCTGTGAGCACTGTAGTCTGGTGAAGGCCTGATGCCATCACGATGGGCAAGAGACCCGACCGGACTGGCCAGTGATCCTGGACCAGCTCGAGGAGCAGCCCTTTTTGAGTACTTGCAGCAGGGGGCACAGGTGCATCACCCCCGGTAAGGAGGGCACACCTGGGGGGAGGGGCATAAAACACAGGGTCAGTATTTTGGGAAATGCCTTCCGCGTGCGAGGGCAGGACTGGCGAGGCAGGTGTGAGGGATCCCGGTGGGGCTGAGTGCTGGGCGGCCACCCCTCTCCCCGATGTCGATCTATGAACATCCTCAGACCTTCTCTTGCCTCGGTGCCCACCCGCACCCTGGAAAACACACAACAGTAGGTTTTAATCACGTAGTTTCTACTCTCTGCATCCAGGCCCATCGCCCACTGCCTGGCATTGCCGGGGTCCAGCCCGGGGGGGGGATCCAGGGGTCCCACAGGAAGAGACGGCGTCGGCGAAATCGAGTGAGAGAGCCGAATTCTTTTCTTTCTCTTTATTCTCTAGTTAGCATTTACTGCCAGGCATCTCTACCAAATGCTAGTATAGCTCCCTTTTTATACACGCACACCGAGTTACAATCACATGGTGTTAATTATTACTTTTGTTTCACTATGTTTTCATGTTTCCGGATAACAGTTAATTTACATCTATGAGTCACAAGTCAGGTAGCAAATCATTCAAAATACAAAATAACTTGAATAGCGATAACAACATCAGTAAAAGCTTTTAGAGTATTAGTTCTAAAAGGCTTGCCTCTATAGAAATTAACATAACATCAAGAATAGGTTTCATCCAAAGATATGCAGAGTGCACTTGCAAGATAGCCCAGCAGCAACACAAGACATTCCATGGATTTCCCTACATTTTTAAATCTCATGAGAACATCTCATTGAGAAAGCCTAGCAATTGCCTTTAGTCAAAAGACAATTCTCTTAGTAAAACATTCTTTTCTTGCTGACTACGCTCTCATCCTAGGCCACACAATGGGCCATCCTACTATACCTTATCTAAGATACTATTGTCTAATCAAATATTATTTATTTATTATATTTAAACACTAGTTAAGTTCTGGCTCTATTCTTCTCAGAATATACCACTATTTGCAGATCAAAGAAGAAAGGAATGTTTCTCTACTTATCACATGAAAAGGCTAGGGAGGAAAAAATGTTAAGTGAAGGCCTCAGGGTGCTCTGTGCACAGCCACTGCCTCCTAACCATTCACAAGTCACAAACTATTCTTTTTAACATGATTAAGAAGGAATTCTCCTACAAACTTAACCCTTTATGAAGGATATCATAGCCAGCCTCTTATGTCTATGAGCCCAGTTCAAGGGGCTTACAGGCTTTTCTGTGGAACTCACACCCTCTGTCTCATTTCCAAAGAAATCACTACGAATCTACAGGGAAAGCACGGTACTATTATCCCTGTGCCACAAATAATAGCACACACCCAGAAAAAGGGGGGATATAAGGCCAGATTAATTAAAAAAATCAAAGGGGGAAGTATCGTGCCTTTCCTTTTGCAGTGACTTTGTCAACCCGCAGCGGTTGGTCTTTACTGCGGTGACTCTATCTTCTTTTGCTGTGACTTTGTCAACCAGCAGTTGTGGATATTCTCCTGCTGTGACCTAGTTAGCCAGCATTAGTGGATCGGCTCCCGACATCTCCCCCTTTTTTATTATTTAAATAAAGCTTTTGTATTTTCACCGCTATTTCCCTGTGATTGTTGTTTAAAAGTCGGAACATGACTGGAAGGACAAGAAGAGTGATAATTGCCACAGCTATTATTATGCCTATATCAGTAGCCAGAGAGGTCAGGCCATGCATAGAAAACATACTTTTAATGTTTTCAACAAATTGATCAGCTACTTCTGAGGCAGAGACTAAAGAGCCTGAATGTCCTAAATTTTGTATCTGCTGATGTAATTTCTTCAAATCTAAACTAATATCACTATTATTCTATACATCTAACAAATGATTTTGTATATTATTCCATGCTATGATAGACTGATTGTATTCTAAAGGAGTCACACATATCCACCTGAATTCTGCATGGCATCTAAGAGTCATTCTAGCTTTCATAGCTAACAACTCATTACATATGTGAATAAAAGCCTCTTCTAAAGCATTCACTTTCAATTCTAACTTCCTATCTATAGTCTCCTGTACTGCTAATGCAAGAGATATATTACGAGATAAACTATCCACATGATTTGCAGTGTGAACTGATTGAGCTAAAGCAGTGGTGGAAGCAGCTACAGATCCTATAATAGCAATAAGAGCAGTAATTCCCAAAATCAATGCGGCAACAAATCGCTTTCCTCGATGGTGAGCAAGCGCTTCAGAAGCAGCCTGTAGTGCATGCAACCCTGGGTCATCATACCAAGGCTGAGACAGACTAACAGGTAACATCACATAAGGTGGCTGCCACAAAATAAACATAACTTGAGCTTTGGTGTCATAAGATAGACAGTTTGTTAAAACACAGCGAGAGCAGGAAATGCTAAATATAGAATTATAAGTACTAACAGAAAGATTACTGTCTATTGTAGCAATCAAGAGTACATAAGGAGCCTGTACACAAGCCTGAACAAAAATATTCTGAGCAGGATAAGGGTAAGGCCTAACCAAATATGCTGGTGCAGCAGCTGCAATTAGCTGCCAAAGCTTTGTTTGATACCTGGTGGTTAATTCATCCTGATAAGTCAGCTGTGCAGGTATCCATCCAGTAGACTGCCAACGTGTGATGATTTTATTTAAAGGATTATATTTATCTGACCAACTGTAATCGTCTTTCATTTTCTGCACTAATTTTCTATAATCATATTCAGAATAAGGACTAGACCAATCTTGTACAGTGAAATTAACAGCATATGCAGTATAATTCATATAATTGTAATATGCACATTCTTGCCATGGGGGAAAACCAAATCTATTCTCCACAGACCACCAGTAAGGCTCTTGAGTTGCCTTTTTTGGAGGATAAAGTTCACATGGGTGAAATCCCTTAGGAGGCAATGTAACAGGATTATACTCATGGGTGTCAGGGCCTCCAGGCATTAAAATTGTGAGAGACCATAAGTCTCTTGTTGGGTGTCCAGGTTTATTACTTTTAGGAGAGTCAGTCAAAATAGTCTTAAGTGTAGTAGGAAAACACCCAGAAATCTTGTGAGTATTATTAAACATAAAACATATAGGTACCTTATCCGTTTTTTCATGAAATGAGAAATTTGAATTAGTTTTATGCATAATAAAAGAACTACATGATCCTCCCAAAAACTTAGTATGATTATTAAACACAGGTATATCATCTCCTCCCCAAGTAACGAGCTTAACTAATGGTGGATTTGGAATATAAGCCCAATAAGATTTGTTTTGTTCAGTAGCCTCAACATTAAGTACCTGAATTGAAAGTACAGCTAGCATAGCAATAAACATATTAACAGGGTTACGCTCTATATTTTGTTGACGACAAATTGAATCAGCCCTTTCAGACAACGCCTTCAACTGGCCCCAGGTTGGTGGGTTGACAGTTCGAGTAGAGCGAGCCATCCGTTGATAGGGAGGTCGTCTAGCTCCCTGTAGTGACAATCGCTGTATCCCTCGAGTAACAGGATCATACGGAGAGCTCCTTGATGACCTCTGCTGGAAAGTCACTGGTGATGCGGGTGGCACAGGAGTCTCCTTCTGGCTGGGAGGGGGCAGCAGATTTCTAGAAGTCTTAGTGGGATAAATTACTGATTGTCTTTTTAGAAATTGCAGCAGTGGGCGAGCAGGAAGATGAAATAAAACCTGCCCTGTAAAATTACTGAAAGCAATTTGAATTTCAATTCACAAATTTTTGACAAAGCATAGGACTGTTTTTCATTCCCTGGGGCAATACCTTCCACTGATATTTCTCATAAGGTTGTTTAAAATTTTCTGATGGCAGACTAGATACAAATCTTCGACAATCCTGTATAGCTAAAGGTATAGTAAAAAAGCAGTCCTGTAAATCTATAACAATTACACTGTAGCCATGAGGCACTGCAACTGGTGAGGGGTTTAAGGGTTCTTATTCATCTATATAAATCATTTCCGTATATTTGGAGCTATTTCTAAAAAGACAAAACAATGTTATTAGCTGGATTAAACAAAAGAGGGTAAAAGTTTGCAGAAGAAACAGGTTCAGCATTTCCTGTAGGATTCCAACATCTCTCAGCTGTTGAATAATTCTGTATATCAGCATTTAAAAGAAATTTTTTAAAGTAAGAAGCATGATAAAGAAGATTTGCAGTGGTTCCAGTATACGAGTTTTCTATATTTATAAAAACATTTCTACTTCATTAATTAACAGGCAATTTAAAGAACACATTAAAGCTGGAAAACTTTAGTGACTTTTATTATTTTCCTATATTAAAAACAAATCTACACCTTTGTTAGGCAAATCTACTCTGCTACATGCTCTGCAGCGGCAGCAAGCAGCCTGAAGCTTGAAGCAGTTTAGTCAAAATCAACAAGTCTTTAGGATTTATGTTTCATACTATTTAAATTTAAATGAGCGCGCTTTATTTGTTTCAATTAAAATTATAAATTTGTAGGGATGATATTTTTATAATATTAGAGCCGGCATATTCAATTTTTGCATGCAAGAACTTAAAAAAATCACATTTAGACAACATTAAACAAAGACCAAACACAAACAAGAATTAAACAAAGTAGACAAACCAGACAAATTAGAGAGAAACCCGGGATTTTAGAGATCAGAATATGGCCTGCTTGATTTTTACACAGGGCAGTTTTGATTGGAACATATTGAATAGAAACTAAACAGAACTCTCTCTTGAAAAGTTTCAAGAACGGCCGTTTATGAGATTCTGTTTAGTCATATCCAAACAGGTGTTTCCTTTGCCCTCTTTTCAGGCATAGAACAGGAAAGAAATAAAATGAGTTGAGAGAAAGAGGAGAACAGAAAAAACTGTAATTTTTCCAAACTCTTAAGTCCTTCTATTTACTAAAGAAAATCAGATAATAACACAACTTTAAAACTCATCTCAGTCTCTAATCATTCTTAAATTCTAATAGCTGGTACAACCGGCAGCCGAAATCCCTCCATTTCAACCCCCACAAGAGGCTTGTTTCTCATATTTTGCATGGAGCCACGGGGGAGGCCCGAGTGGGGTCTGAGACAGACCGGAGTTGACAAATGGATTCAGGCTGGCGCCAATTGTTATTGGGGCCTGAGGCTGGCCCCCTTGCCAGTTTCCCTGATTGCTACTTTGATTACTTGTCAGATTTGAATTATGTGGGGGCTGCCATTCTATTCCTAAATTTGGTCCTAATGGCTGTCCGTTTTTGTGAAATTTAGAACGGCACTGCTTTGCCCAATGATATCCTTCCTGACAGTGTGGACACAAAGTCCTAGGCAATGGGACATTATTATTAGCATTATTAATTACGGGAGCTGTCCCTTGCACTCCTGGGCCTGCTTGCCCACTCTTGTTAGGGCATTGTCGGCTAAAGTGGCCCGTTTGATTACAAGTAAAGCAAGTAAGACTTCCCTTAGAGGAAGCTTCATTGACAGAAGGCATTTTTCCTTGATACATGGTCTTAATAAATTGAGGATACGTTTCTCCTTTTAAAGCTGCAGCAATAGTTACTCCCTGAACAAAAGCAGGATTTACATCCTGACAGGCTTTGATGAAATCTCCTATCGTTCCTTCTCTCCTCACTGACCGCAACATGGCCTGGCAAGTGGAATTAGCATTTTCATAAGCCAACTGTTTAATTATAATATCTCCTGCCGCCTCATTTGAAATAACTCTTCTTACTGCTTGAATCAACCGAGCAACAAACTCCTCATAAGGTTCATCACCTTTCTGTTTTACTCCTACCACAGTAACATCTCCACCAGACAAAGCTGGCAACTTTCTCCAAGCTGATATAGCACAATTATTCACTTGTATCAAAGCTGGTTTAGAAAGTTTTAACTGTTCACTAACATCAGCAAATTCTCCTTCTCCCGTAATCATTTCTCTAATCACAGGATTATGTGTCCTCCGATTCCTAACTGCCTGTTGTTTAGCTTGCTCCTCATATTCAACTCTCCAAAGGAGATAATTTCCTCCAGACAAACAAGCCCTAGCCACTTGTTCCCAATCATAAGGAGTCATACAATTATGAGAAACTATTTCCACTAAAGACATAGTATAAGGAGAGGTGGGTCCATATTGACTGCAAGCCATTTTCAACTCTTTCAATAATTTATAAGAAAGCGGCTCCCATGTAGGATTCTCCTCATCATCAAATTCACCTGCCACAGCCACAGGAAAACATAATGCCAAATCAGTTTCCCCTTGGTCGCAAGAAGCTTGAATTGCCTTCTGCAACCCTGTTAATTCTGATGATTTTTTCTTTTCATTAACATCTGGTGATTGTACTGGTAGAGGCAAAGACATTTTAATAGCCTTATTTTCATCCTTTTTGTCAGTCTTGGAGGGATATAATATGGGCAAGACTGTTTTTGACTTCCAATCCTCATTATTCCTATTATTTTTAGCTGCCTCATCTTCTAATTCAGCCTCATCTGTTGGAGATAAATGATTTTCACTATCATTCTGATGTTTACTTAATTTTAAAGAGGCCATAGCATGATTTGTACTATCTTGAGACTGCCTTTTACTTCTAATTAACGGAGTCTCTTCTTTTGGAGGAGCAGTTGCCTTAGAAAGTTTATGCATCTCATGTTCTGGATTTAAGGCATCTTTAATCAAGCTCCATAAAGCAAATGTATCAACTGGAACCTTTTCTGGTCCGTGAAGCTCATAATAAAGTTTTAAATCTTCTCCAACTTTAACCCATTTCTCGAAATCAAGCGTTCCCTCATCTGGAAACCATGGAGAACATTTTTGTACGAATTTCATAAAACGAGCTACTTGTTTAGAGGAGACCTTAACTCCTTTTTGGGAAAGTGTATACTTAATAACTTTCATAAAGAGTCTTCTTTCTTTAGACTCAGTATGGCCCATGACTTCTCAAAATCTTAAGTTCTGAAATTCTCCACCTATCCTCACCCTGTCTTTCTTACAGGGGGGTCTGCAGCACCCTGAGTGGAGTCCTAGCCGTCCCGAGACAACGAGGGGGGATTACCTGTGAGTCCCTGTATCGGGCGCCAAATGCCGGGGTCCAGCCCGGGGGGGGGATCCAGGGGTCCCACAGGAAGAGACGGCGTCGGCGAAATCGAGTGAGAGAGCCGAATTCTTTTCTTTCTCTTTATTCTCCGGTTAGCATTTACTGCCAGGCATCTCTCCCAAATGCTAGTATAGCTCCCTTTTTATACACGCACACCGAGTTACAATCACATGGTGTTAATTATTACTTTTGTTTCACTATGTTTTCATGTTTCCGGATAACAGTTAATTTACATCTATGAGTCACAAGTCAGGTAGCAAATCATTCAAAATACAAAATAACTTGAATAGCGATAACAACATCAGTAAAAGCTTTTAGAGTATTAGTTCTAAAAGGCTTGCCTCTATAGAAATTAACATAACATCAAGAATAGGTTTCATCCAAAGATATGCAGAGTGGACTTGCAAGATAGCCCAGCAGCAACACAAGACATTCCATGGATTTCCCTACATTTTTAAATCTCATGAGAACATCTCATTGAGAAAGCCTAGCAATTGCCTTTAGTCAAAAGACAATTCTCTTAGTAAAACATTCTTTTCTTGCTGACTACGCTCTCATCCTAGGCCACACAATGGGCCATCCTACTATACCTTATCTAAGATACTATTGTCTAATCAAATATTATTTATTTATTATATTTAAACACTAGTTAAGTTCTGGCTCTATTCTTCTCAGAATATACCACTATTTGCAGATCAAAGAAGAAAGGAATGTTTCTCTACTTATCACATGAAAAGGCTAGGGAGGAAAAAATGTTAAGTGAAGGCCTCAGGGTGCTCTGTGCACAGCCACTGCCTCCTAACCATTCACAAGTCACAAACTATTCTTTTTAACATGATTAAGAAGGAATTCTCCTACAAACTTAACCCTTTATGAAGGATATCATAGCCAGCCTCTTATGTCTATGAGCCCAGTTCAAGGGGCTTACAGGCTTTTCTGTGGAACTCACACCCTCTGTCTCATTTCCAAAGAAATCACTACGAATCTACAGGGAAAGCACGGTACTATTATCCCTGTGCCACAAATAATAGCACACACCCAGAAAAAGGGGGGATATAAGGCCAGATTAATTAAAAAAATCAAAGGGGGAAGTATCGTGCCTTTCCTTTTGCAGTGACTTTGTCAACCCGCAGCTGTTGGTCTTTACTGCGGTGACTCTATCTTCTTTTGCTGTGACTTTGTCAACCAGCAGTTGTGGATCTTCTTCTGCTGTGACCTAGTTAGCCAGCATTAGTGGATCGGCTCCCGACATGGCATCATTGCCTGGTTCATTCCCCTACTACAGTGGCAGGAAAAGCCCTCCGAGGAAATTAACCCCCACCCCACCCTGTCTGGGGCCACAGCTCAGAAAAGGTTCACTGGCTGAAGAAGCTGTGCGATTCTGCAAAGCCCCACTCTGTTCCCCATGTGTGGTTTGTGCGATAAGGCTAGCAAAGCAGCCAGCCTTGAAAATGCCATTTAATGAGAAAAGACCCTCACAGCCACCTCGGTGCTTGCCTTGGGTGGCCAACGGCACTAAATCCTCCTCCTAGCACCGCTCTCCCTGCTCTGCTTCCAGGTTTTTATTCCGATTTCAGCTCACGGCCAACATGACTGCAGAGACTGATGGATGTTAGCCAAGCTGTTCCCAGGGAATTTTAATTACCATGATAATGATCGCTAATCATCGGCATTTCCTAAATGGTTGTGGATTGAGAAGTTGGTACTTGCCAGATCCCACTGGCAGGAAGGGGACCAGCCAGTGGGGAGGATGGAGAGGGGCAGCTTGACCTCTGTCCCTGTCCAGTGCCCCGCCCCTTATGTGCGTTACCGTCACTCCCTGCCTCCCATGCAATTAGGACTGTACCTGCCTGAGCTCGGTTGAGGGGTCTAGGCTCTCCACCCTTGCCCCACAGGGGTGGGGCAGTCTGTGGCTTTGGCACCTGCTGTTCCTTCCACCTGGAGTGCCCTCCGCCCTTGTCTCCATCAAGCAGCGACACTTCCCCTAGGACGCCTTCTGTGCCACCTCACAGAATCAGTGTGCCTCTGCCGTGCTCCTGGAAGCCAGGTGTACCACTGGGCTCCACCCAGCTGGGAAGCTGCACGCTCTTCAAGGGCCAGGCTGGGTTGAGCTGTCCCCCCCCATTCCCAGGACCCAGCACGGATCTTGGACCTGCAGGAATTCTGCTGAGTGACTAACTGAATGAACAAATAAAGAAGGCAAAGGAAAAGAACTGTCCCCAGGGGACAGAACGTGGATCTCTGTCTTCAGGAAGACCACGCTCTGTCAGCCTTGAAACACCACAGGAAATAGCCTGTTATAGAGGGGTCTTCTTGCTTACACTTTGGTCATTTTAAAAGGGGTTTCTTAGGTCCTGGCCAGTTAGCTCAGTCAGTTAAAGAGTGTTGTCCCAAAACAACACTCTTTGTGGTTGTTTTGATCCCTGGTCAGGTTATACACACAGGAAGCAACCAACCACCGCATCCTCCCCCAAAAATGCATGACTGAGTAACAACAAATGCTTCCCTTCCCCCTCCCCTTTCTCTCCCTTCCACTCTCTCTCTCTCTCTAAAAATCAATAAAAATTAAGCCCTGGCCGGATAGTTTGGTTGGTTGGAACATCGTCCCAGAGTGTGGACATTGCCAGGTTCAATTCCCTGGTCAGGACACATACTTGATTTTCCTGTCTCTCTCTCTCTTTGCCTTTCTCTGTCTCTCTCAAAAAAAGAGAGGGGTCTCTTAAAGGGGCAACCCACCTTGGCAGAGAGGGCACATGGAGAGAGAGAGAACCTGTGCCAGCCTCCCAGGAACTCTAACAGCAAGGTACACTTCACAGCATGGCCAATAAGGCCCCAGAACTGGGTCAGGCCCTGCCTTCCTCCCCAGCCTCAGCTCTCCTTTCCTGCGGGCCCCCACACCCTGGATCAGCCAGACACAGCCTCTGTTCCCTGACCAGGCTAAGCCATCTCTTCCCTCCAGGCCTTTGGATGAGCTGTTTGGTTTTTTTTTTTTTTTTTTTTCTCTCCCCAGAGGAAATCCAGCCTTCAGGCAATTACTTTAATCCAGAAGCTTCCTCAGAACTATGCAGATCACTGCAGCACACACTGTCATGATTGCCTATTACATGTCTATCTGCTACATCTGATCAAAAGCTCCATGAGGGGCCCTGGCCGGTTGGCTCAGTGGTAGAGCGTCGGCCTGGCGTGCAGAAGTCCAGGGTTTGATTCCCGGCCAGGGAACACAGGAGAAGCGCCCATCTGCTTCTCCACCCCTCCCCCTCTCCTTCCTCTCTGTCTCTCTCTTCCCCTCCCGCAGCTGAGGCTCCATTGGAGCAAAGATGGCCCGGGCACTGGGGATGGCTCCTTGGCCTCTGCCCCAGGTGCTAGAGTGGCTCTGGTCGCAACAGAGCAATGCCCCGGAGGGGCAGAGCATCGCCCCCTGATGGGCAGAGCGTCCCCCCCTGGTGGGCGTGCTGGATGGATCCCGGTCGGGCGCAAGCGGGAGTCTGTCTGACTGTCTCTCCCCGTTTCTAGCTTCAGAAAAATACAAAAAAAAAAAGAAAAAGCTCCATGAGGGCAGGAGCCCAGTGCACCCCCAGTGAGAGCACATGCTGGACACCCAACAAGTATCCATCAGCTGAGACTACTGAACACATGCCAAATGTCAAGGCTTTAACTCAGGTTACCTACGAGCAGTACTAGCTCTTAGAGGGGACTGTGGACTGAATCAAGCCCCATTCCCAAATTCGTAAGTTGATGCCCTGACCCCCAATGTGATGGTATTTGGAAATGAGGCCTTTGGGCGGTAATTGGCTTTAGATGAGGGTGGACCCCATGATGGGATTAATGTCCTTATAAGAAGAGACACCAGAAACAAATCTGCTGGACCCTTAATCTTAGGCTTCCAGACTCCATATCTGTGAGAAATAAACTCCTGTTGTTTAAGCCTCCATCCCTTATGCCAGCCCTAGGTGACCAAGACAGCAGGAGAAGCTGCCTGGGAAGTTTGTTTGTTTTTTATTTATTTATTTATTTATTTATTTTTATTTTTCTGAAGCTGGAAACGGGGAGAGACAGTCAGACAGACTCCCGCATGCGCCCGACCGGGATCCACCCGGCACGCCCACCAGGGGCGACACTCTGCCCACCAGGGGGCGACGCTCTGCCCCTCCGGGGCATTGCTCTGCCGTGACCAGAGCCACTCCAGCACCTGGGGCAGAGGCCAAGGAGCCATCCCCAGCGCCCGGGCTGTCCTTGCTCCAATGGAGCCTTGGCTGCGGGAGGGGAAGAGAGAGACAGAGAGGAAGGAGGGGGAGTGTGGAGAAGCAAATGGGCGCTTCTCCTATGTGCCCTGGTCGGGAATTGAACCCGGGTCCCCCGCACGCCAGGCCGACGCTCCACCGCTGAGCCAACCAGCCAGGGTCTGCCTGGGAAGTTTTAGTAGATCAAACATGGCCCAAATTATTTTCCTCTTCTCCTATCAAGAGATAAGAGTCTATTTCTCCACCTCTTGATACTGGTCTAGGTTGTGACTTGCTTTGGCCAATAAAATGTAGCAGAAGTAACATGTGATATCTGACCAGGCCTCAAGAGGCCCGGAAGTTTCCCGTCTCATCACTTGGGACACTGCTGCCATCATAAAGGAGAGCCTAGTCCCGTGTATTGGAGGACGAGAAGCCACACGGAAAAGAACAAAGATGCCCAGCCAACAGCCAGCACCAACTGCAGAGAAGTGAGCCTTCCTCTGCCTCCACCCCAGCCAAACTGTCAAATGACTGCAGCCCATGAAATGACCCCAGGAGAACCAGCAAAAGAACCATCTTTGGCAGTCAGCCCAAACTATAGAATTGTAAGCAAATAAAGAATTGTTGTTTTAAGCCTTTTAAGCCTTCACACTTGTGGCAGGGCATCCATCTTCCATTTAGGCACTTCTAGAAAAGGAAAAAAAAATCAAATATGTGGCTATTTAATTGAGTAAAGTAGGCAAGTTAAATTCAGGGACTTAAATATATATAGGTTAATTCCTCAAATAAGAAAATTCCATGTTGCCTGACCAGGTGGTGGTGCAGTGGATAGAGCATCAGACTAGGACACAGAGGACCCAGGTTTGAAACCCCGAGGTTGCTGGCTTGAGCGTGGGCTCACCTGGCTTGAGCCCAAAGGTCACTGGCTTGAGCCCAAGGTCTCAGGCTTGAGGAAAGGGTCACTCACTCTGCTGTAACCCTTTAGACAAGGCACATATGAGAAAGCAATCAATGAACAGGCAATCAACGAAAACTAAGATGCTGCAACGAAGAACTGATGCTTCTCATCTCTTTCCCTTCCTGTCTGTCCCTAACTGTCCCTTTCTCTGTCTCTCTATGTCACAGGAAAAAAAGTGCTATGAAAAAGGAACAATCAGAGGATAACAAAAGGCTCCTAGAAATGAAAAACACCATGCAGAAACATAAAAATATAAAATAAAGGCTGGAAGATAAAAATAAAGAGATTTGTAACATGGAACATAAAGATGAAGAAATAGAAAAATGTGAAATAAATATAAGACACACAAATATTCAACTTGAGGGGTCTAATTCCTAATAATAGGCCCTGGCCAGATGGCTCCATAGTAGAGCGTCAGCCTGGCGTATAGATGACCCAGGTTCAATTCCTAGTCAGGAGAAGCGACCATCTCCTTCTCCATCCCTCCCCTTCTCCCTACTCTTCATCTCTCTCTCTCTCTTCCCCTCCTGCAGCCACGGCTCAGTTGGAGCAAGTTGGCCCTGGGCGCTGGGGATGGCTCCATGGCCTTGCCTCGGGCACTAAAATATCTCAGTTGCCGAGCAATGGAGCAACGGCCTCAGATGGGCAGAGCATTGCCAGAAGGGGCTTGCCTGGTGGGTCCCAGGCGGGGCACATGTGGGAGTCTGTCACTGCCTCCCCACTTCCATTTAAGAAAAAAAAATCCTAATAATAGACTTCCCAGCGAGAAAGAGAGCAATAGGAAAAAACTTCCTGGAGCTGAAGAAGAATGTGAGTCTTCAGATGAAAAGGTTTTTATTGAATATAAGGCAGGAAAAATAAAAAGTAAAAAAGCAATAGACATATATTCATGAAGTTAGTTATAAATATAAAAAAATCCTAGAAGCAGGCCTGACCTGTGGTGGCGCAGGGGATAAAGCGTTGACCTAGAAATGCTGAGGTCGCCGGTTCGAAACCCTGGGCTTGCCTGGTCAAGGCACATATGGGAGTTGATGCTTCCAGCTCCTCCCCCCCTTCTCTCTCTCTGTCTCTCCTCTCTCTCTCCCTCTGTTTCTCTCTCTCTCCCCTAAAATGAATAAATAAAATAAAAAATTAAAAAAAAAAAAACTTAAAAAAAAAAATCCTAGAAGCATCCAGAAAGAAAAAATAGGTCTCCTACCAAGAAACCAGAATCAGAACAACATCAGACTTATCATCAGCAACACTGGATGCTAAAACTCTCTGCATCTAGAATCTATCGAACTATCAATCACAGTTGAGGACAAAATAAAGACATTTAAAAAAATTTATTATTTATTGATTTTTAGAATGGGGGAGAAACAGAATGCATCCACTCACAGTAGTTGCTTCTTGTATATGCCTTGACCAGGCAAGCCCAGGGCTTCAAACCGGCAACCTGTGTTTTAAGTCAATGGTTTATACACTGCGCCACCACAAGTCAGGCAAGACATTTTTAGACTTGCAAGAACTCCACAAGTTTCCCTTGTGCATTCCCTTTTTAAGGAGTGAGTTAAGGATGGGCTCCAGCAAAACCTAGGTGAAAAACAAGAAAGAGGAAGACAGAGGACCTTGCAAACAGTGTCTCCAGCTCAGGAGGTGAGTCAAAGGGAAATTCCATGAAGACAGCTTTTGGGCATTAGTGTAGGCTAGAGCTGGACAAGGGTCTGATGGAAAAAGGGAGGGCTTTGTGCAAGAGAAGGCAAAATTAAGAAGCTGTATAAAAGGACATAAGGTTTCATTATTCTTTTGTCAATGAGAAAAAAAGGACAATAAAATACTCCAGGGAAAACTAAAAATCAAACCAGAAATTCATGGTCCAAATACTGGGTAAATTAAAACATGACAGGGTTTGCCTGATCAGGTGGTGGCACAGTGGGTAGACTGTCGGCCTGGGACACAGAGCACCCACGTCTGAAACCCCGAGGTCACTGGCTTGAGCATGGGCTCATCCAGCTTGAGTGTGGGCTTACCAGCTTGAGCATGGGGTTGCTGGCTTGAGTGTGGGATCATAGACATGGCCCCAAGGTCGCTGGCTTGAGCAAGAGGTCACTTGCTCAGCTGTAGCCTACCCCCACCCCGTCAAGGCACATATGAGAAAGCAGTCAATGAGCAACTAAGGAGCCGCAACGAAGAACTGATGCTTCTCCTCTCTCTCTCTTCTTGTCTGTCCCTATCTGTCCCTCTCTCTGTCTCTCTGTCTCTCTCTCTCACACACAAGAAAAGAATCAACTAATGAATGCATAAATAATTAGAATAACAAATCAATTTCTCTCTCTCTCTCCCTTCCTCTCTCTCTAAAATCAATCTATCAATAAATAAAAAAGAAAAACCTAACTGTACAATTCTGGCAATCTATTAATAAAAGTATAAACTAGAAAAGGAGGGAAGTGAGGGGAGCAGGGAACAGAGGCTCTTACACCTACCACTCACAGAGAAGGGGTCAAGGTATGACTGTTAGGTTTGATAGAAAAAGAAATAGGCAAATATTATATCAAGTTACCTATTCAATTGAAGAGCTAAAATAAAAGGATCAAAAATTAGGAGAGAGGGGAAGCAGAGTAGTCCAAGGTAGTCAGCTCCTCGCCTTTCAGAGCATGGAGTCAATGGAGAGTATCTAAAGTTGGTAACCAAGAAATTCATGGCCAACCCTAGCCAAATAGCTTGGAGGTTAGAGCATTGTCTTGACACACAGAGGATGCAGCTTCGATTCCCAATCAGGGCACACACAGGAACAGCTTGATGTTTCTGTCTCCCTCTTTCCCTAATATCAGCAAGTAAATAAAAAAAAAAAAATGTTATGGCTAGAGCCAACGTGTGATCTATGCATTAAAAATTTTTTTTTTTATTGATTGATTTCAGCAAGAGAGGAGGACAGGGGGAGAGAGAGAGACAGGAACATCGAGCTGTTCCTGTATGTGCCCTGACTGGAAATTGGACCAGCAATCTCTGTGCTTTGGGATGATGCTCTAACCAACTGAGCAATCTGGTCAGGGCTCTGCATAATTTTTTAACCACATGCATGCATTACTTTGACCAAAATTAAAGTATAACAGATTGGTAATTGATTGTCAATGTTATTGAATCCCTGGGCTGCACTGGAGGTTGACACATGCGGAGTCAGGACAGTCTATTGAATCTGGACGTGACTTTAGAAAAGAAAGCTGTGTTGATGAAAGGACATCCAAACCTATAGAAAGTTTTATAAGAGTTTATTTGAGCCTGAGGACATGCCTGGAAGCAAAAGCTGGAAGGACTGAGCAAACGCTCTGCTCCAGATAATGGCCATTTTGCAGTTCCTTTTATGTTGTTTAGAATCAAAATGAGGAAGGAGCCCCAAGTCCACGGGTGGCAGATAAAGGAGGTGGCAGAAAGCAAAGCAGGGAAATCTCTAGGGATGGATAAAGAGCAAAACAGAGAAATACAGACTTTTACACTGGTGAGTACAGGATAGTCAATAACGAACATTTACAGCATATAGAAGCTGTAAATTGGCATTCGGGGACCAAGGTAACAAGGCAGGGTTCTGTGGCCTCCTGCTGTGGTGTAATGAGGGTACCCTGAGGGGTCTAGAAAAGGGGATTACTCTGATGTTTCAAAGGTATGTTATCTTAGATACATAAGAACAATGCGCAGGCTCATACATGGTAAAGACTGACCTTTGGCTTGACCAGGCGGTGGTGCAGTAGATAAGAGCAGGGGTAGTCAACCTTTTTATACCTACTGCCCACTTTTGTATCTCTGTTAGTAGTAAAATTTTCTAAGCGTCCACCGGTTCCACAGTAATGGTGATTTATAAAGTAGGGAAGTAACTTTACTTTATAAAATTTATAAAGCAGAGTTACAGCAAGTTAAAGCATATAATAGTAATTACTTACCAAGTACTTCATGTTGGATTTTCGCTAAGTTTGGCAGAATAAATCTTTATAAAATAACTTACTATAGCCCTGGCCGGTTGGCTCAGCGGTAGAGCGTCGGCCTAGCGTGCGGAGGACCCGGGTTCGATTCCCGGCCAGGGCACACAGGAGAAGCGCCCATTTGCTTCTCCACCCCTCCGCCGCGCTTTCCTCTCTGTCTCTCTCTTCCCCTCCCGCAGCCAAGGCTCCATTGGAGCAAAGATGGCCCGGGCGCTGGGGATGGCTCTGTGGCCTATGCCTCAGGTGCTAGAGTGGCTCTGGTCGCAACATGGCGACGCCCAGGATGGGCAGAGCATCGCCCCCTGGTGGGCAGAGCGTCGCCCCTGGTGGGCGTGCCGGGTGGATCCCGGTCGGGCGCATGCGGGAGTCTGTCTGACTGTCTCTCCCTGTTTCCAAGCTTCAGAAAAATGAAAAAAGAAAAAAATAAAAAAAAAAATAAAATAAAATAAAATAACTTACTATAGTTAAATCTATCTTTTTATTTATACTTTGGTTGCTCCGCTACTGCCCACCATGAAAGCCGAAACACCCACTAGTGGGCGGTAAGGACCAGGTTGACAACCACTGAGATAGAGCGCCGGACTGGGATGCGGAGAACCCAGGTTCGAGACCCCGAGGTCGCCAGCTTGAGCACAGGCTCATCTGGTTTGAGCAGAGCTCACCAGCTTGGACTCTAGGTCGCTGGCTTGAGCAAGGGGTTACTCCGTCTGCTGTAGCCCCACGGTCAAGGCACATATGAGAAAGCAATCAATGAACAACTAAGGTGTCACAATGAAAAACTAATGATTGATGCTTCTCATCTCTCTTTGTTCCTGTCTGTCTGTCCCTATCTATCCCTCTCTCTGAATCTCTGTCTCTGTAAAAAAAAAAAAAAAAAAGACTGACCTTTGCTAAGGACGCTATAAACTCAGTCTCTCATTCACAGCTGGTGGCTCAGGAAAAAAATAATCAGTTGATAATTTCTTTTTTTTTTTAGTGGAGTAAGATAGGAAAAGACTTAGTCAAATTGTGCTGAGTTTGAAAACACCAGCGTGAGTTCATATCACTGAGATTTCTGTCCCTGAAGAAAAACAAGCTCCCCTTTGGATGTCACTGAACCCACCTAACCTCCAGGAGTCAGAATTCTGACAATGGGAAAAAACCTGGACAGTTTTTCAAAGGGAACCAGAGCTTCCCAGCAGTAAAGCCAGGCAGAGCTGGATCCCTGGGAAAACTGGAGGGGCCTTCCTGTCGCACTGTTGGTTGGAAGGGATGTTGCTCTCAAAGACAGCCAGACAGCCTGACCAGGCAGTGGCGCAGTGGATAGAGTGTCGGACTGGGATGCAGAGGACCCAGGTTCGAGACCCCGAGGTTGCCAGCTTGAGCGCAGGCTCATCTGGTTTGAGCAAAAGCGCACCAGCTTGAACCCAAGGTCGCTGGCTCCAGCAAGGGGTTGCTCAGTCTGCTGTAGGCCCGCAGTCAAGGCACATATGAGGAAGCAATCAATGAACAACTAAGATGTTGCAACACTCAATGAAAATCTAATGATTGATGCTTCTCATCTCTCTCTGTTCCTGTCTGTCTGTCCCTGTCTATCCCTCTCTCTGACTCACTCTCTGTCTCTGTAAAAAATAAATAAATTTTTAAAAAAATACAAAAAAAAGCCCTGGCCGGTTGGCTCAGCAGTAGAGCGTCGGCCTGGCATGCGGGGGACCCGGGTTCGATTCCCGGCCAGGGCACATAGGAGAAGCGCCCATTTGCTTCTCCACACTCCCCCTCCTTCCTCTCTGTCTCTCTCTTCCCCTCCCGCAGCCAAGGCTCCATTGGAGCAGAGATGGCCCGGGCGCTGGGGATGGCTCCTTGACCTCTGCCCCAGGCGCTAGAGTGGCTCTGGTCGGGGCAGAGCGACCCCCTGGAGGGGCAGAGCATCGCCCCCTGGTGGGCAGAGCGTCGCCCCTGGTGGGCGTGCCGGGTGGATCCCGGTCGGGCGCATGAGGGAGTCTGTCTGACTGTCTCTCCCCGTTTCCAGCTTCAGAAAAAAAAAAAAAAGAAAAAAAAATTAAAAAAAAAAAAAAAAGACAGCCAGACAGTAGTACCCTTTGACAAGGTTTCCGTGGTGACAAGCAGAGTATGAAAAGCCACAATTACAGCCAAGGACAACAAGCTGATACTGAGCAAGGCAAGTAGATGAGAGATGTGTTGATGTTACAAACACATCTGACTTTAGTATTATTTTAGGGCAGAAATGCTATGTTACTCAAAACAGATTGGAACCATCCCCCCTTAAGGTTCTGACAGACCGCTGTGTCACCTGCTGCTCTACTCAAATAGGATGAAGGCTCAGAATTTATACAGTGTGTGTGACTATGGCATGGATGTGACTGTGTGTTTGTTCAGTGGAGCAGGAAGCAGGTCGCAAGGCCTGTAAATGCCTATGAGGGGCACCTCCACCTGCCCCTGTAAACCAAATTATGGCTGTGATTCTTTAGTTGTTCTTTATCTTTAAGCAAGAGAGAGAGAGAGAGACAGGAAGGGAGAGAGATGAGAAGCATCAACTTGTAATTGTGGCACTCTAGCTGTTCATTGATTTCTTCTCATTCATGCCTTGACTAGGGGGCTCGAGCTGAGTCAGTGACCCCTTGCTCAAGCCAGCGACCTTGGGCTTCAAGCCAGTAACCTTTGGGCTCAGTCCAGCAATCATGGGATCATGTTGATGATCCTGTGCTTAAGCTGGTGACCCTGCACTCGAGCTGGCAACCTCAGAGTTTCAAGCCTGGGACCTCAGCGTCCCGGGTCAATGCTTTATCCACTGTACCACCACCAGTGAGGCAGCTGTGACCCTCATCTTAGAAAGGTACTGTGGATCAGCAGAAACAAAAAAACAAATGCATACAGTCTTCCTAAAAATTTGCTCCAAAGTACAGTGCAGTTGAGCAACAACTAAATTAAAATAAAAAACTCCAGAATGAGGGACGCATGGTACCAGAAAGTTCAGTGAGCGCTTGTAAGTCCAGCAGCCACGGCCTCCATCACAGCCGCCTGGCCTGTGCAGGTTCCCATTTGATCTGGATAGACTGTAGAGAAACAAGGGAGCCAGGAACTGGTGGCCATTTTCTTTATTTCTAGCCTCGCACTCACTAGATATTTCTAGGCTGGCAATGTAAAAACAAACACACAGGCACCAAAACCCATTCGCACATTCTCCAGTACTACAACCAGGAGAATCTTTTCCGAGTCTTCCTAGAGTCAAAGTCCTCACCAGCCTATTCACCTCTGTTCCCCATCTCCTTCTCTCTGCATGCCTCCACCTTGGCTACCTCTCTCCCTGCAACCACATGGCCTCTCTCCCCTGCAACAACGTGGTCTTCTCCTAAAATGGCCTCCTAGCTCCTCCTCTTAAAACTTTTCGGTGGGACACCCCCTCCTCCAGCATACTTTAGCATAACCAAGCCCCTTCCCAAGCAGAAAGGCAATTAGCTGTATCACCTGGGAGATGGCCATTCACGTGGGCAGCGCCATTTTTAACAATAAAAGTGAGCCAAACCAGAAAATACAGATTTTACAAACTTATTTGCTCAACAGCACTGAATTAAATTAAAGACAGAATTTAGGTCCTGAACAGTTGGCTCAGTGGATAGGGTCAACCCTGTGTGCAGAAGTCCCAGGTTCAATATCCGGTCAGGGCACACATGAGAAATGACTATCTGCTTCTCTTCCCCTCCCTCTCTCCCCCTTCTCTCTCTTGGCTCCCACAGCCATTGGCTCAACTGGTTTAAGCATCAGCCCCAGGCGCTGAGGATAGTTTGGTTGATTTGAGCATTGGCCCCAGATGGGAATTGCCAGGTAGATCCCTGTCAGGGAACATGCAGGAGTCTGTCTCTCTATCTCCCTTCCTCTCACTTAAAAAAAAAAAAAATCTAAATTAATCAGGTAACAATAATAATCTGACTAAAAAGTCCAGATTGTCTCAAGGAAAAGTAAGAAGTGGTGGGAGGTGGGGAAAAGCACGGGGTTCCTTATTCTTCCTGGCAAGGGGCTGAGCACTACCCTCAGGTACAGTTAACAGACACTGTCTCCATCACAGAATGTGATTAGACAAATATTGGCTTGAAAATATAAAGTTATACATGCATATATACACCTGTCTGTCTAAAACAACTACCAGAATTAACACTAGGGAAAAGGTTTGTTGTACTGAAATACTTGATTTTCGGACAGTTTCCTTCTTTTTCTTTTCCTTTTCCCCTCCCTCCCCCAACCCTTCTTGTTTTGTTTTACATTTTCCCCTTGTTCTTGCCTTTTTTTCTTTTGGTGGAATTGACTTTGGAGCAGCCACCTTCCCTCACAGCTCGCTCCCCCCCTTTGGAAACATGAAGCTTACAAACAACTTCTGGAAGGGAAGTTAGTAAGTGTTCATTCACATGACATGTACTCAGCACCTCCTGTGTTTTAAGACAGCTGCAGAAAGGAAAGAGAGAATGTCCTTTTAGATAGGTGGCCCCACGGCATAAATCCTCACAGGGCTCAAGTCCGTGGCTCTGTTTGTCTCTACCACCCGAGAGCTGTGCTTTCAGGAGCTATCCTGTTCTGGGGTTTCCCTGTCTGCAGTGTACTGAGCACCAGTAAGCAGCCCAGAGCCCACCAAGGGCTGTGAGAAGCCAGGGCAGTTGGGCAGAGCTCCCCTCCCACCCCATCAGAGTTCTTCTCCACTAATCCCTTCTGAAGTGCTAACTCAGAATCCAGGGGCTAGCCAGAGGCTAAGGAAGGCCCCTCCCAGGAGCATTTGTGTATTTGCATTTTAATAAATTTCACTTTAAAACCTCGGGGTGTGTGTGTGTGTGTGTGTGTGTGTGTGTGTGTGTGCGCATGTGCGCACACACTCGTGCACACACACGTGTAACACAGACCCAGCAAAGACAGGGTGCACACCTACCACTTCTTCCAACCCCCAGCCATTTCCTGGCTCAGCCCAAGAGCACGAGCCCTCACCAGGGCCTGAGCGAATTTCCTCTTCAATTCAAGTGGGTTTTCGAACAAGCAGGTCAGTCTAGGAGGCAGGCAATTGCCAGCACAGTGGGGGAAGAAAAAATGCAGGGAGAAAAAAACACTCAGCAGGTGCTGTTTTCTTGACAGATAATTTAAACACTTTGGCTAGATTGTTTTAGAACCGGAGGAAATGCTTTGGCTTCCATTAACCCCTGTTGAGGGGCTGGATACTGCAGGGCTGCTGCACAATTACCAGTGAGTAGCGCTTGCCAGCTTCAGGGGGAGGTGACATTCAGCACTGGCTTTCCATGGCAGTGGGTGTGTCCTGGGTCAAGGAGAACCTCTGAGGTGGAGGCCAACCTCCAAGTCAGGCCTCACCCCTCATCGTAGCCCATGCTCAGGGTCTGTGCCCTGAGGGGCGCCCCCCACCTCCTTCCACTACCTCTACAAGCCTCTGGTCCCACATACCATCTTCTCCCTTTCTCCAGAATGGTCTAGCAAGTTCCACAAATCCATGCAGGCTCGGGGCGCTTCATTACTGGTCTTAATTTCTTGCTTTGTTGGCACTACATGTATGCCTCCTCTCACTCTTCACTTGCATGCAGCATGAAATCCCTTTGAATCCCAAATATTTAACAATCTTCTCTGTTCCAACACATAGCAGAGAGGGCAAATGTGTTATGGCAGCGTTTGGCGTGAGGCCAGCCTCTGCTTCCAGATGGAGCAGGCTGCACACAGAAAATGAATAGGGCTGGATCAGAAAACTGGTCAGGCTGATTATACCCAGCCAGGTCTTTTCAGAAGAGCTTGGTGATTTTGATTCAGTTCCCAGAACAATAAACATCCTATGTTTAAACACAGTCTCCAAAACATATTCCAAAGCCGACATGAAACCATTTCTGGGCTGACCCTGACTCAGCTGGGTGAGCGTGCTGAGCAGGGGCAGCCTCCAATTGAAGATGCTTCCTCAGTTATGGATTTATTGCTTCATTTCCAATTGGTCTTGTTCCTTCTTGGGAAAAACCTATAATTCTGAGATTCCATTGCTTTGCCCCTCTTCCAGATTCACCACTGTCTCCCTTATAGTTTTTAGCTCTTTGGGTTTTTTTTTTCCTCCCCTGCATTCTGCGGGATTTTAAAGGTTTTTCTCCACTTCACTGATTCAAGCTTTTTTGGGTCTGACTTTATTGGTCTCCTGTTATCTTTTGCATGTGAAAGGTAGCATACACATGAAAGTATATGTTAAGCCAGTATACATGGCCACCATCACAGCCGCCTGGCCCATGCAGGTTTGCATTGGATTCGGACAGATGGTAATGAAACAACGGAGCCAAGTACTGGTGGCCCATTATCTTTCATCCTAGCTTGCACCCGGCGGGCAAGAAATACACACACTGGGCTCCAAAACCCACTCAGTGGTCACAAAGCTACTAACTTATCTGAGTTTCCTAGAATCAAAGGTTTCTAACTTACCAGACTTATTCACCTCTGTTCCCCATCTCCTTCCTTCTCCCTGCACAAACTCTGCACAAACTGGCTTTTCCTTCAGCACTCCACCATCTTGGCTGCTTCTCCTGGCCCCCTCCACGTGGCCTTTCTCTGCTCTCCCCTCTAACGCTAATCTCAGAAACCGAGAGAGCAAGCTCCTGGTCTGCTCCCATTTTATAGTGTAGAAATCAAAACCTTTAATCCAATATACAAAATAGGGAAGTCTCTAATACAAAGTCACTAATCTGAGGCATGATGGGATTGTACCACCCCACATCAAAAAGGGTGGGAAAGGCTTAGTCCTAAAACCAAGCCCCAGGCTACAAGGGTCCTGCCTGCCCACAGCCCGCCCCCAACACACATTAATATCACCTGGGTGACGGGCTTCTACATGGGCAGCGCCATCTTTAACAAAGTGAGCATAATATATTTTATCTGACAACAGTATATGACAACAGAGTATATTTCTTTCTTTTATTATTATTTTTTTTTTGTATTTTTCAGAAGCTGGAAACGGGGAGGCAGTCAGACAGATTCCCGCATGCGCCCGACCGGGATCCACCCGGCATGCCCACCAGGGGGGTGATGCTCTGCCCATCTGGGGCGTTGCTCTGCTGCAATCAGAGCCATTCTAGCGCCTGAGGCAGAGGCCATGGGCCATCCTCAGCACCCGGGCCAACTTTGCTCCAATGGAGCCTTGGCTGAGGGAGGGGAAAAGAGAGACAGAGAGGAAGGAGAGGGGGAGGGGTGGAGAAGCAGATGGGTGCTTCTCCTGTGTGCCCTGGCTGGGAATCAAACCCGGGACTCCTGCATGCCAGGCCGACGCTCTACCACTGAGCCAACCGGCCAGGGCCAACAACAGAGTATATTTCTAAGAACCATATTCAAGTAGACACCTGTGAATTCATCAAGAAATTAAATGTTACAAAATTTGAGAAGCCCCTATAAGCCCTTCCTGCCTTTGGAAATCTTTTTTAAATTCTAAAATCTTGTGTAAAGCAATCTCATCTTTTTCTTTCTATTTAAAAGACCACTTGCCTGACCTGTGGTGGTGCAGTGGATAAAGCGTTGACCTGGAATGCTGAGGTCGCTGGTTCGAAACCTGCACTTGTCTGGTCAAGGCACATATGGGAGTTGATGCTTCCTGCTCCTCCCCCCTTTCTCTCTCTCTCTCTCTCTCTCCTCTCTAAAATGAATAAGTTAAAAAAATTAAAATAAATAAAAATAAAAGACCACTTATATGTGTATTTCTTTTTTTTTTAAGTGAAAGGAGACAGAAAGACGGACTCCCACATGCACCCCAACAGGGGTCCACCTGGCAAGCCCCTCTCCGTCCATCTGGGGCCGTTGCTGGTTGCTGGGCAATCTAGCTACTTGTAGCACCTGAGACAGAGGCTCCACAGAGCCATCCTCAGCATCTGGGGCTGATGTGCTTGAACCAATCCAGCCATGGCTGCAGAAGAGGGAGAGAGAGACAGAGAAGGGGAGAGGGGTGGAGAAGCAGATGGTTACTTTTCCTGTGTGTCCTGACTGGGAATCAAAACCAGGACATTCCCACGCCAGGCTGATGCTCTACCACTGAGTCAACCAACCAGGGCTACATGTTTATTTCTAAATAAGTAATTTATTATTACCTGTTCACATCATATCTTTGAATCACTGTGTATTCTTTGGTGATGTGCTTTTTTTTGCTTGTGCTCATTTATTTATTTTGAGAGAGAGGCGGAAGGGAGAGGGGGAGGGAAAGGGAAAAAAAGAAGGAAAAGAAGGGAGAGAGAGGGAATGGGGTGATGAAAGAGAGTGAGAGAGAGAGAGAGAGAGAGAGAGGGAAGCATCAACTCATTGTTTCACTTAGTTGTGCTATTGATTGCTTCTCATATGTGCCCTGACTTGAGCTTGCACCAAGCGACCTCAGGGGTTGAGTTTGCACCCTCAGGGGTCAAGGCAGTGCTCTTGGGGATCGAGCCAATGACCCCAGGATTGAACTAGTGACATCCACTGAGCCCCAGGCCAGGGCTGTTCATTGTATTGTTAATTCATCTTTTGATGAGTTTAGCTGCAGCACTTTTTCACCACTGTATGTGATTTCATAGCCACAAATCCGCTATGAAAGGATATTTGGGTTGTTTCCAGTTTTATGCAATTGGTTTTTTTTTTTTAATTTTTTTAATTTATTCATTTTAGAGAGTAGAGAGAGAGACAGAGAAAGAGAAGGGGGGAGGAGCAGGAAGCATCAACTCCCATATGTGCCTTGACCAGACAAGTGCAGGGTTTCGAACTGGTGACCTCAGCATTCCAGGTCCAAGTTTTATCCACTACACCACCTCAGGTCAGGCCAGTTTTTGCGATTGTAAAAACTGCTGCCACATGCCCTCTTGGTCAGGTTTCTTGGGGAGGATGTGTGAGAGTTTCTCTAGGGTGCGACTAGCAGCGGTGTGCAAGGACCAGGGTCGCGCACAGCAAATGATGTTCAGGAGGTGCCAGGAGGTGCAATGCGGTGATGACTCAGCTGGGACTCCTACTGGGCAGGCCTCTCTGACTTAGTTGGCAAATAAGAAGTATCAGGAGCTGGCCCGTGACCATGACACAACTCTCAAGTCAAGGCAGGGTTGGGAGCAGCAAAGTTCATGGGTCAAGGGGAAAACCACCAGGTGCTGGGACCGAAAGCCAGGTTCAGGGACGCAACGAGATAACAGGGCCAGGCTGGGCTTCAGTTGTGGGTGCATTAACCTGGTCTGGGAGGCAACAATTTATAAAATCAGGGCAAGGAGAAGCAGGGCAGGGACCCAGGAGCCACGCAGACAGTTGGCACTACTTTGGCAACTGAAGGGAGACAGGCAGAAGGGCCACCTCCATTTATTTGTCCCACCTTTCTCCAGCCTACAGGCCATCCAGGAGAAGGAAGGCTGAGGCCTTATTCCTTCCTGAAGATGGTGGCTGCTGGCTGGTTAGGAATCAGGAGGTGGAAGCTGGTCCAGTGGCAAGAACCTGTCAGACAGCCTAGGGTCACATTGCAGCTCTGCTGTGTCACCTGGGACTTGCCACTTAAGGTCCCAGAGCTTCAGTTTGGCTGGAAAATGGGGACGCAGAGTCTCACACCTCCCCATCCCAGTTCTCTTCTGCTTCCTGTTGACCATGGAGGGGTGTTCTAGCACCAGAATAGGGCAAGCCTTGCGAGTTATTTCCTTAGGGGAGGGGAGGGGTGTGTTTTTCTAGGTCTGGGCACCACCTAGGAGCTTAAATGCTTCCTGAAGGATGGAGCCACTCCTCAGTCTCCAACTTCGAGACAGCTGGCTAGGGGCAGGGGCAACACGGTGCCAGCCAATGTCATTGGGCATCTGAGAAACGAGCAGGGGTTTTATTCAAATTAATGCAAAAAGATGACCAAATTTGGATGCTTTCTCCCTAGATTTCCACCCTCCTCCCCAGGGGCATGAACAGGAAGGTATCATAGCAGGAAAAACAGGTGTGGTGGCCTAATGGGGAGAAGGGGATGTGGGGGAGGTGGGGCGGGAGGGAGGTGAGGAGGGCAGTGGTGTCAGGGCACTGCCACACCGAGGCATCCACAGGGACTGTAAAGCCACTCTGCACCTTGTTTTCTCAAGGTTAGTCACACAGACCATAGGGTTCCCAGCTCCCCAGACCACTGAGCACCAGGATGATGGCCGAGTGAGTGGGGGGTGGGGAAGGGCAGTGGTTAGACAGAGTCAAATACTCGGAGCTGTGGGCCATGCTCCTGCTGGGCAGAGGGGTGTCATGTGAGAATGCTTCAACTCCCTTCCCTTCAAAGAGCCTCCTGGGACCAACCAGCCCTCCCCCACTCCCACCTCAGGACCCCAAACAGCACAGTGTGCCCCCATCCTGGGCTGCTCCATCCCCAGACAGCGACTAGGCTCCCTGCCCCTTATCGGTCAGGCCTTTGCTCATATCTCGTCTTCTTACAGGGACCCACCCTGGCCAGTACCCGCCCTCCTTTTAAAATTGTGGTCAAGTATACAAAACACAAAATTTAGCCTTCTAACCATTTTTAGTATGCAGTCCAGGGACACTGAGTACATCCACACTGATGAGCTACTGTCCCCACCGTCCATCTCCAAACCGTTTCCATCTTCCCAAACTGTAACTCTGGACCAGTTACACAGTGACTGCTCATTCTCCCATGCCAGCCCCGGCAACCACCACTCGACTTTCCGTCTCTACGAACACGACTGGTCTAGGGACCTCATGTAAGGGGAATCATACAGTATTTGTCCTTTTGTGACTGGCTTGTTTCACTTAGCACTGTGTCCTCAAGGTTCTTTCATATTGTAGTCCATGTCAGAACTTCCTTCCTTTCAAAGGCTGAGTAACACGAATAACAGGTACATATTACATTTTGTTTATCCAGTCACCCAACAGTAGATGCTTGGGTCACTTCCACCTTTTGGTTCTCGTGACTAATGCTGCAATGACCATGGTTGTGCAAATATCTGTTTCAGTCCCCATTTGCTCTTCCTTAGGGTATTGACCTAGAAGCAGAATTGCTAGATCATTCCTTTTTTGAGGAACTGCCAGGCTCTTTTCCATGGTGGCTGTGCTATTTTACATTCCCATCAGCAATGCACAAGGGTTCAAATTCCTCCACATCCTTGCCAACACTTGTTATTTTCTGCTTTTTACATGTGAGCCATCCTCATGGGTGTGACATGGTAGCCGGTTTACTTTTAAAATACCTTTTTTTAATCTTTTTTTTTCTTTATTCATTTTAGAAAGGAGAGGGAGAGACAGAGAGAGAGAGAGAGAGAGAGAGAGAGAAGAGGGGGAGGAGCTGGAAGCATCAACTCCCATATGTGCCTTGACCAGGCAAGCCCAGGGTTTTGAACTGGCGACCTCAGCATTTCCAGGTCGACGCTTTATCCACTGTGCCACCACAGGTCAGGCGGTAGCCGGTTTACTTTTAACACTGCAGCCTCCCTCCACATCTGACTGTACCCAACACTCCCGACCCCTTTGCCTTGGTCTACTCTTTCTTCTTCCCATCTAGCACCTAAGATATTGTATACTCCATTCATCTATTCGTTCGCTTATACTCATTGTCTGCTCCGTTTCTCTTTCCCCGGTCCCTGCTAGAATGTAAACTCAAAGCGAAGTTATTTGGCTGTTTTGTTCATAGCAGTTTTCCAAGGGCCTAAAACAGTGCACAGCATATCGAAACTACTCAATGGCTATTGTGTATGGGTAGGACAGTTGGCTCAGCCGACTGGAGCACAGGAGTGAGAAAGTCAGTTCCCACTTGGATCTCAGCTCTCAGAGAGCCAAGTTCTTTCTCCAATGCCCAACACAGATTCAAGTAGACACCCCACACCAGGGCCAGGGGTGGGGGTGGGAGACTACTTTGCCCATCATGGGAGGAAAGGGGACTGGTTGTGCCAGGAGCCTCTTCCACGTGTGTGGGAAGCCAGGAGCCTACACTGATAGTGGGTCAGTTTGGCAGAGCTGTGGTACGTGGGAGGTGACCAACACACTGAGGAAGTGTGACCATCCGGGTCCCCCAGGGATGCTGCAACAGCAGCCCCGATTGAGCTAGACACAGATGGCAAGGAGCTCAGGCAGCCACCCGCCTGCCCACCCGAGTGCCACCCACCCACTCACTCCTGCCTGTGCTCATGGGCCTCCGGAGGGGGCCTTCTGGCAAAGCTGTTTGCAGCAAAAATCCAAACTGAAAGTAACAGCAGGTCCAGGAGAAAACCAGTGTGGGGAAGCAGATGGCAGCATGCAATGAGCCCGGGCTGCCCAATGGAGAGGCAGGTGCTACAAGGACTGGGCTCGGGTGGCACGGCTGCTTCCCACTGGTGCTGCTGGCCGGGAGAGAAGGCGCTCCTGCTTCTCTGGGCCTCCGGCAGGCCCAACCAACTCAAACTCCTCCCCGGGGTCCTGACTGGGCTACTGGGCCCCCTCCAGGCTGGGCGGGTTGGAGATGATTTAAAGACCTCCACATGGAGCCACTTCCCTACTTCACAAATTCCTCTTACAGTCGATCAACAAGCAGAGGAGAGGGGCCAGGAGGCAGGAATGCAGATGCTGTGGGATCCCAGCCAGGGCCATCTGTGAAAAGATCTCAGGGAAAGCAAAAGCACCCTGTTGGGAAAGGATTCTAAAGTGATCTGAACAAGGACCCAGATTTCCTTTTCTGCAAATGTCTCTTTCAATCAACAAACATTTCCTGAGCACCTTTTCTATGCAAAGCACTGCAGGAAACACAGTGAGAACTGGCGCAGCCTGGCCTCAGCTGAGTTACACCCGGATGTGGATGCGAGTGAACCCGGGGAGGCTGAGCCACCGCTGAACAGAGGAGAGTGCTCTCATTGTCTTAATCAGCTTTCAGTTCCTTACAAGTTGGCCTTCACCCCTTTCTAGCTCACCCCATTCAAGGAATGCCTGCATCCTCAGAGAAGCCTTCCTATTCCCAAGATACCTTTCAGAGGCGGGAGGAATTCTTCCAGAATCCTGGGGAATCTAGATTCCAATTTACTTTTCCACTGATTACAGTACAACTATGAATGAGTCGCCTTTTTTTTTTTTTTTTTTTAATGAATGGGATTAAAAGCTAAACAGCAAGTGAAAGAGTTTCCGGTTTGTAATGCCCTATGTTTAGAAGCCCCTGATGCATCCTTCCCAACCTCGCAAAAGGGCACCCAAGGCTAACACCAGCACAGGAGGGATCTGACGACCACCTCCAGTCAGCCTGGCCTCTGACACAGCAAGTGGGCTGGATGGAAAGTGTGTCACTGCCCAACTGAGCCTCGCCTACCTGGCAGGGATCAGGGTGCAGGGTCCAAGCCCCTTTCCCGGCCAGCCTTCCTGGCGCTGCATAGTTCTCCTTCCTCCTCTGACCCTGTCTCTCTCCTTGGGACACATAAGGATAAAGGAAATAACCAGGCAGGGGCGGGAAGAAGCTGGAATGAGGAGCTGCATCTGGGAAGGTATATTCCTTTCGGTAAAGCACAGTAGTGGGAGAGCAGGGAGAGGCAGGGAGAGCAGGGAGAGCAGGGAGAGGCAGGGAGAGCAGGGAGAGGCAGGGAGAACCAAGGAGACCGCATGGACCAGGGCTGCAGATTCCTGTCCTCCCCAGTTTCAACGGCCAGGGGCTAGAGCACCGGAGAGTCACAGGTGCCTCCCCATGAAGCAGAGCATCACAGGGAAAGTCCCGGGCAAAGGAAGGGTCTACGGAAGGTGTGGGTGCTGCCTCTGTTGAACCCTGGTTCTGGGGAGCTTGCGGCATTGGAAGACATGTTAATGCACGTGCACAGGACAAAACACAGGAAACCAGCCCACTCAGGCAAAATAATAATAATAACAAATGGAATCAGTAATGTGAAATAAAAGCTTTAAGATTTTTCAGAATGGAGGGAGAAATTAAAGGAGCTGAAACTGACTGTGTAGAAGACGATGAACACAGAAGACAGAGTGGAAATGCAATCTTCAAATTAAAAATGCTCCCTAGAGAAGAAATGAGAAAGGTTGGGAACAAATTAATAAGCAAAAATATAACTGAAAAGCTTTCCTGAATCTAAGTTCCAAATACATTTGTTCTACACAAAAATCAATAGACATGACCTAGACTATATTTAGATAAAAATTCTAATTTATATATATATATTGAACATATATATATATATGGGCAAAAGTAGATTTACAGTTGTTCATATGGAAAATAAAAAATACAAAAATAAATCCTCTGTTTCATGTACTCACAACTGTAAACCTACTTTTGCCTCACCCTATGTGTGTGTGTGTGTGTGTGTGTGTGTGTGTGTGTGTACTGTATTAAGGGGGAATCAAAGCACTAAGTCTGGCTTCTGACTTCTCCCCATGTCTCTGTTCTTGCCCTGAAAGCAACTTTATGTTGTGCATGAGACCCTGTTACTCTGTCTTCTCTTTCTCTTAACTTTGACATCAAGGGCCTTCACTTAATTGTCACCTATGCTGCACCCTCGGAACTGTCGTCTGGTTCCCAGGTCCGTCTTGGGCTCTTCAGGTGCTCCTGCCATGTGCTATTTAACCAATCCACTGAGTATGGTTTTATTCCCTGTTTCATTTCTTTAAATCTTGAACACATCTCCGAGTTTATAAATTTACCAGCAAGGAAACCAGGAAAGTGACTAAAGATTGCACCTGTTCACAGAAGGAATGGAGAAGAGGTGGGGCGTGCAGTTAGGGAAATGAATGCTTATATATAAGTGGCAAGTTGGAAAAAGGCAAGCAGCTAATTAGGTAAAGAGCAGTTTGGTGTGGTCACAAAAACATCATATTCATGCCTGACCAGGTGGTGGCGCAGTGGATAGAGCATCAGACTGGGATGCAGAGGACCCAGGTTTGAAACCCCGAGGTCACCAGCTTGAGTGTGGGCTCATCTAGCTTGAGCAAGGCTCACCAGCTTGAGTGCGGGGTCGCTGGCTTGAGCATGGTATCACAGACATGACCCCATGGTCACTGGCTTGAGCCTAAGGTCACTGGCTTGAGCAAAGGGTCACTCAGTCTGCTGTAGCCCCCCACCCCCACCCCCGGTTAAGGCACATATGAGAAAGCAATCAATGAACTAAGGAGACTAAGGAGCTGCAACCAAAAATTGATGCTTCTCATCTCTCTCCCTTCCTGTCTGTCTGTCCCTATCTATCCTTCTCTCTAACTCTCTCTCTGTCTCTGACACACACACCCCATTGGTATAGTGGAAATCAGGGACCACATACTCTAGACTGTTGGGAGTGCCAACTAGGAATTAAACACAATACACCATCAATAAGAAGCAAATGATGAAGAAATACCTGTGGCTGTTAATGGCAATGATGAGGTTTATTGCTCTAAAATGGACTGAAGTAGAGTGCAACTGAGTTTTAAAATTCATTAACAACATTCATTTTCAGAAGAGAAAATGGTTCATTTGTTTCTTTTTCAAATTTGCTCAATTCTTTTTTCAAAGGTCCTGTTTGTTGAATTTGGTTTCTATTCCTTCTGTTATCTCTTTTAACTAATTTTATAACCTTATTGGCCCTGGCTGGTTGGCTCAGCGGTAGAGCATCGGCCAGTGTATAGATGTCCTGAGTTTGATTCCCGGTCAGGGCACACAGGAGAAGTGACCATCTGCTTCTCTATCTATCCTCCTTTCCCTTCTCTATCTCTCTCTTCTCCTCCTGAGGCCATGGCTCAGTTGGAGCAAGTTGGCCCTAGGCGCTGAGGATGGCTCCATGGCCTCTGCCTCAGGTGCTAAAATAGCTCAGTTGTGGCCCTGGTTGGTTGGCTCAGCAGTAGAACATTGGCCCAACATGTGGAAGTCCCTGGTTTGATTCCCAGTCAGGGCACATAGGAGAAGTGATCATCTGCTCTTCCACCCCTCCCCCTCTCCCATCTCTCTCTTTCATACCCCCTCCCACAGCCATGGCTCATTCCAGCAAATTGGCCCTAGGCATTGAGGATAGTACCATGGCCTCAGCTCAGGTGCTAAAATAGCTCGGTTGCCGAGCAACAGAGCAACAGCCCCAGATGGGCAGAGCATTACCCCAGAGGGAGCTTGCTGGGTGGATCTGGTTGTAGTGCATGCAGGAGTCTGTCTTTCTGCCTCCTGCCTCTCATTTAATAAATAAAATAAATAAATAAAATAAAATAAATTAGATAGCTCAGTTGCTGAGCAATGTAGCAATGGCCGCAGATGGGCAGAGCATCACCCTATAGGGGGTTTGCCAAGTGGATCCAGTCGGGGCACATGTGGGAGTCTGTCTCTCTGCCTTCCTGCTTCTCACTTAAGAAAAATAAAAAATAAAAAAAAGAACAAAACCTTATTTATATATCTCTTTCACAGTTTCATTATCATCCCTAGTTCCCTGAATATCAATTCTCACAGTTCCTTTTGCTGTCTTTCATGGTGGCTCTTTTCACATGTTGTTGGGTAGACAACAAGGGCAAATCCACAGAATTCTGAGTGGGAAAGATTATGGTTAATTGTATTATCAATCAAGTTATCTTCTTTGTGTAAAGGCAACAGCTATTATCATGTAGCAAAAGACTCAGAAAATATCACCGACATGCTCTTATTTAAAAAAAAAATTCTTAGGTGAGAGGAGGGGAGATAGTGAGGGAGGCAGACTTCTGCATGTGCCCTGACTGGGATCTACCCAGCAACCCCATCTGAGGCCGATGCTCGAGTATCAAGCTATTTTTAGCACCTGAAGCTGTCACACTCAGACTAACTGATCTATCCTCAGTGCCCAGGGCCATGCTCGAACCAATTGAGCCACTGGCCATGCGAAAGGAAGAGGAAGAGAAGGGGGAGAGGGAGGAGGTGAGAACCAGATGGTTGCTTTGACTGGGAATCAAACCTGGGTTGTCCATATGCCAGACTGATGTTCTATCCACTGAGCTACCAGTCAGGGCTGAGGTGCTCTTATTTAAAAAGATTAAGGGCCCTGGCCGGTTGGCTCAGTGGTAGAGCGTCGGCCTAGCGTGCGGAGGACCCGGGTTCGATTCCCGGCCAGGGCACACAGGAGAAGCGCCCATTTGCTTCTCCACCCCTCCGCCGCGCCTTCCTCTCCGTCTCTCTCTTCCCCTCCCGCAGCCAAGGCTCCATTGGAGCAAAGATGGCCCGGGCGCTGGGGATGGCTCTGTGGCCTCTGCCCCAGGCGCTAGAGTGGCTCTGGTCGCAACATGGCGACACCCAGGATGGGCAGAGTATCGCCCCCTGGTGGGAAGAGCGTCGCCCCATGGTGGGCGTGCCGGGTGGATCCCGGTTGGGCGCATGCGGGAGTCTGTCTGATTGTCTCTCCCTGTTTCCAGCTTCAGAAAAATGCAAAAAAATAATAATAATAAAAAAAAATAAAATAAAAAGATTAAGGCCCTGGCCGGTTGGCTCGGCGGTGGAGCGTTGGCCTGGCGTGCAGGGGACCCGGGTTCGATTCCTGGCCAGGGCACGTAGGAGAGGCGCCCATTTGCTTCTCCGCCCCCCCCCCTCCTTCCTCTGTCTCTCTCTTCCCCTCCCGCAGCGAGTCTCCATTGGAGCGGGGATGGCTCCTTGGCCTCTGCCCCAGGCACTGGAGTGGCTCTGGTCGCGGCGGAGCGACGCCCCCTGGTGGGCAGAGCATCGCCCCTGGTGGGCGTGCCGGGTGGATCCCGGTCGGGCGCATGCGGGAGTCTGTCTGACTGTCTCTCCCCGTTTCCAGCTTCAGAAAAAAAAAAAAAAGATTAAAATAGCCTAACTGTTGGTAGCACAGTAGACAGAGTGTCAACCTGGGACACTGAGGTCCCAGGTTTGAAATCCTATGGTCACTGGCTCGAGCACAGGCTTGCTAGCTTGAGCATGGAATCATCCACATGATCCCATCGTGACTGGTTTGAGCCCAAAGGTTACTGGCTTGAGCAAGGGGTCATGTCTCAGCTTGAGCCCCATTGTCAAGGCACATACTAGAAGCAATCAATGAACAACTAAAAATGATGCAACTTTGAGTTGATGCTCCTCATTTCTACCCCTTCCTGTCTTTCTCTCTCTTGCTAAAAAACAAAAAGGAAAATGATTAAAATCACATACCAACTAATTATGAGATAAATTAACAGTAATGCAAGCCTCACCAGGCAGTGGTACAGTGGATAGAGCTCGGACTGGGACACAGAGGACCCAGGTTCGAAACCCCAACATTGCCAGCTTGAGCATGGGCTCATCCAGCTTGAGTGTGGGCTCACCAGCTTGAGTGCGGGGTCACTGGCTTGAGCGTGGGATCATAGACATAATCTCTTGGTCACTGGCTTGAGCCCAAAGGTCGCTGGCTTGAAGCCCAAGGTCACTGGCTTGAGTAAGGGGTCACTAGCACTGCTGCAGCCCCCTGGTCAAGGTATATATGAGAAAGCAATCACTGAACAACTAAGAAGACTAAGGAGCCACAATGAAGAATTGATGCTTCTCATCTCTTTCCCTTCCTGTCTGTCTGTCCCTCTCACAGTCTCTCTCTGTCTCTGTCACAAAAAAAGAAGCTATGCACAGTTATTAATAAAAGAAAATACTTAATGTGTTATTAAATTAGCAGAATCTCCATATAACAGAATGTTTACAAAGAGTTCTTGATTATACTAAGAACTACTTATATGTTCATTTTAATACATAAGTTCAAAAATATAAGAAAAAAACCTCACAATCAGAAGTATATATGCCAAAATGTTAGCAGTGACAAATGGTAAGATTATTGATATTTTGGGTGTGTATTACTTTATTTTTATTTATTTTTATTTTTTATTTTTTTATTTTTATTTTTTTCTGAAGCTGGAAACAGGGAGAGACAGTCAGACAGACTCCCGCATGCGCCCGACCAGGATCCACCCGGCACGCCCACCAGGGGCGACGCTCTGCCCACCAGGGGGCGATGCTCTGCCCATCCTGGGCGTCGCCATCTTGCGACCAGAGCCACTCTAGCGCCTGAGGCAGAGGCCACAGAGCCATCCCCAGCGCCCGGGCCATCTTTGCTCCAATGGAGCCTTGGCTGCGGGAGGGGAAGAGAGAGACAGAGAGGAAAGTGTGGCGGAGGGGTGGAGAAGCAAATGGGCGCTTCTCCTATGTGCCCTGGCCAGGAATCGAACCCGGGTCCTCCACACGCTAGGCCGACACTCTACCGCTGAGCCAACCGGCCAGGGCTACTTTATTTTTTAATGCATTATAAATGTCAGTGATCCATGCTAATTTCATAACCAGAGGAGTAAAATGTATATGTATATACATATTTTTTTTGTTTTTTGGTTTTTCTTGTATTTTTCTGAAGTTAGAAGTGGGGAGGCAGTCAGATAGACTCCTATATGTGCCTGACCGGGATCCACCCGGCATGCCCACCAGGGGGCTATGCTCTGCCCATCTGGGGCGTTGCTCCATTGCAGCCAGAGCCATTCTAGTGCCTGAGGCGGAGGCCATGGAGTCATCCTCAGTGCCCAGGCCAACTTTGCTCCAAAGAAGCCTTGGCTGGGGAAGGGGGAAGAGAGAGACAGAGAGGAAGAAGAGGGAGAAGGGTGGAGAAGCAGATGGGTGCTTCTCCTGTGTGCCCTGGCCAGAAATCAAACCTGGGACTTCTACGTGCCGGGCCAATGCTCTACCGTTGAGCCCACTGGCCAAGGCCTCATATATTTTTTTATTGAGAGACAGGGAAGCAGAGGAACAGACTCCCGCATGTGCCCTGACCATGATCCACCTGGCAAGCCCACTAGGGGGCGATGCTCTGACTGTCTGGAGCTGCTGCTTTGTTGCTCAGAACTGAGCCATTTCAGTGCCTGAGGCTAGGCCATGGAGCTATCCTCAGTGCCTGGGACCAAAGTGCTCGAACCATTTGAGTCATGGCTGTGGGAGGGGAGGAGAGAGAGAAAGAGAGAGAGCAAGACAGAGAGAGAGAAGGAGTAGCAGGAGGGGTGAAGAAGCAAATGGCCACTTCTCCTGTGTGCCCTGACTGGGAATCGAACCCAGGACTTCTACACGCCAGGCCAACACTCTACTGCTGAGCCAACTGGCCAGAGCCGATAATATTTTTAAAAATAAACATTTCTAAGGGTCACAACAGTCAAGAACTTAAATATCTGGGGCAATACTAAGTAAGAATGATAGAATATCATGATACTGCCTCTGACATTATAACGCTATAATTTATTCTCAACACAGCAGCCAGAGCATCCCTTAAAAAGAGGAGGAGGATTCAGGTCATGTCTCTCCTTCACTCCACACCTTCAAGGGCTCCTCATTTCACTTAGAATAAAAGCCAAAATCCTTACAATGGTTTACAAGAACCAACCTGATCTGATCCCCCTGCCATGTCTCCAACCTACTCTCTGAACTCTGACTGACACCAGTCACACTGGTCTCCTTGCTATTCCTTAAAATCAGCAATCACACCCCTGCCTCGGGGCCTTTGCACTCACCATAACCTCTATTTGGAATGCTTTTCATCCCTACAAACATATAGTGTGCTTTAGAGCTCTGCTCAAAATGTCATTATATCAGGAAAAGCTTCCCTGACCCCTATACAAAATAACAGCTACCCCCATTTCCCCAGCACCCTTTCCCCCTTTACCCTGAGCAGTTTATCACCATCTGTGGAAAAGTGGGTATTTTACTTAACTGTGGTCTCCCTCCCATGAGAAGAGCTGTTTTGCCTGGCACATAGAAGATGCCCAATAAACATGTGCCGAGTGCCTGAATGAACACACGCCTCAGACTGGGAGGCCTTAAAGAACAGAGGCGCTGAAGCACAAACCACGGCACTTCTGCAGAAAACTGGCAGCCACGCCAACCGAACAGCCCCAGGGACATTTAACCAGCAGTCACCTCACTCCAGAAAGAAATACTTGAAAGTACAGACAGACGATGGCAGTGAAGCATCCAAAAGACAGATAAGAGTATTTGGACAGAGCGGTATAAGAGTCTCCATCAGAAAATTCAAGTTCTTCCATCAGGACGTGGTTTTTCCTGAAGGACAGAACTCCTAATTTTTATCACAGATTTAGAACTAGCTATATGCAGCACTTAAAATGACATTTTAAATGCTCCTTCTATCTTTCTATTTAGCTAACTCTTTGTTGTGATTAGCTATCTTTCCAATGGGTAAAAAGAGGCGTTAGGAAACCAATTACCCTGTCACTCTCCCTCCCCGAAAGCAGGCAAGAAAAGGCAGCACCTGGGTACGGTACCCACCGGCTCCCAGAATCAGAGACACGCACACTACTGTGCCTGTCCGCACCTACTGCACGTGCACAGTTTGCCTGGCACTGCAGAGACAGAATGCAGCACTCTTCATCTTGCTAAGTTTTACTGGCCTCTAGAAATTCAAGGACAAACTGATAGCATTACTCACAGCCTGATATTCTTTGCCTTAGGAAAGATAAGAAAATTTAGCCTAAGCTATTTCAGATTTTCTAGGCACTTCAGAGCTCCAGTGATTAGGACGGGCTGGTGGTGGGTCCTGCATGTGGGATCCCAGGACTATCAAGGGTAAGAGGTAACGTGTGGTGGGGACGGACAGGGACAGCTACGGCTGCAGCCCTCCACTAAGTTATTATGCTTGCTAAATTCGTCTTTCCTTTCACCCATCTTCTTTTCCATGACAGCTCCTTCATCTCTGTCTTCTAACAGCTCAGCGGTAACTGTCATTTCATCCTGCTAAGGTGTCTCCCCCAAGATACTGCTTGAAGGAATTTCCTCTCTCACAGACAGCTGCATCTTAAATGGGATCCCCTGAGGACCAGAAGGACCTCAAGCTGAAAGGGGGCATTTCTAGTGGGGAGGGGGCAGAGAGAGGCCTCTAATATTTACAGAGTACCTATGCCATGCCAGACATGTATCCTTTGTATATTTAACAACCTTCCTGCCTGACCGGGAGGTGGCGCAGTGGATAGAGTCGGACTGGGATGCGGAAGACCCAAGTTCGAGACCCCAAGGTTGCCAGCTTGAGCGTGGGCTCCTCTGGTTTGAGCAAAAGCTCACCAGCTGGAGCCCAAGGTTGCTGGCTCGAGCAAGAGGTTACTTGGTCTGCTGAAGGCCCACGGTCAAGGCCCGTATGAAAAAACAATCAATGAACAACTAAGGTGTTGCAATGCACAAGGAAAAACTAATGATTGATGCTTCTCATCTCTCCGTTTCTGTCTGTCTGTCCCTGTCTATCCCTCTCTCTGACTCTGTAAAATAAATAAATAAATTAATTAATTAAAAAAAAAAAACCTTCCTGAATTCTTACAGCATCTCTAAGAAATGGAGATTATCACCTCCATTTCGGGATGACAAATCAGGGACCTCCGGGCAAGACAGAATGTTAGTTCACATGTTGAGTACTTGCCCTGTTCCCAAAACACAGCAGTGGCAGAAGAAAATGTCCTAGAAACAACAAGTAAACTTATCTGTGTTCAAACACAAGATGAGTATCTTAATGGATGAGAAACCCAAATATTTACTATTTTGAGAAGCTGAAGGCATAACCTGTGGAGCTCTGGGTCCTGAAGCGGATGGAGAAAACCAGGAGCTTGGTCTTCTAGGGCACAGGGACTAGAAGTGTCCCAGGGAAGGTGGGGGACCACAGCTGAACATCGGGGCTGGTAAAGGAATTTCCCACCTGGGAAAAGAAGCTGAAAAAAGCAGAGGGTCCCCCCACCTCCAGCCTAGAGCTTCCCTAAGATTATGAATGCTGAGAGGAGCTGGCGGCAGCACGCACATAACGAGGGCTTGGCCAGGCCGCCCCACCCCCACCCCTTTGATGATTGGCTCTGAGAATATTCCCATTATCACCAAGGTCACGCAGCTCATCAATAATCCAAGACACCTGGGTCAGCACTGGGGCACCCAGGATCTGGGTGCAGGTGATGGGCAAGGAGAGAAAGAGGGAGAAACTGATTCTTATTCAAGATGAGCACACAAACCCCAATTCCAAAGCACCTAAGGCAGGGGTCCCCAAACTACGGCCCGCGGGCCACATGTGGCCCCCTGAGGCCATTTATCCAGCCCCCGCCACACTTCCAGAAGGGGCACCTCTTTCATTGGTGGTCAGTGAGAGGAGCATAGTTCCCATTGAAATACTGGTCAGTTTGTTGATTTAAATTTACTTGTTCTACATTTTAAATATTATATTTGTTCCCGTTTTTTTTTTTTTTTTTACTTTAAAATAAGATATGTGCAGGCCTGACCTGTGGTGGCGCAGTGGATAAAGCGTTGACCTGGAAATGCTGAGGTCGCCGGTTCGAAACCCTGGGCCTGCCTGGTCAAGGCACATATGGGAGTTGATGCTTCCAGCTCCTCCCCCCTTCTCTCTCTCTGTCTCTCTCTCCTCTCTCTCCCTCTCCTCTCTAAAAATGAATAAATAAATAAAAAATTAAAAGATTACCCAGCTTGTCAGTGGTGAAATTAAAAAAAAAAAAAATAAGATGTGCAGTGTGCATAGGGATTTGTTCATAGTTTTTTTTATAGTCCGGCCCTCCAATGGTCTGAGGGACAGTGAACTGGCCCCCTGTGTAAAAAGTTTGGGGACCCCTGACCTAAGGGAAGCTGATGCTGAGAAAGACAGTCACCACCACCAGCAGTTGGGAGGTAGTCCCCAAGGGTTAGTGAACTAGAAGACAGTACTGAACAGTTTACCCAGAAAAATAAAGAAATAAACACGAGCAGCTGGGAGCCATGGGGGATGGACTGAGAGGCTCCCAGACCAACAGAAATTGCAGAAGTAGTGACATAAAATGGCAGGACAGCAATACTCCAGGACAGCCTGGCTGCGAAGTTTCCATAACTGAAGACATTTTATGGATTCTCAGATTAAAAGCACATACCAAGTGCCAAACAAAGTAAGTAAAAAAAAAAAAAAAAAAAAATCCACATCTGGAAAAGCAGGGGCATGTTCCCATGTTCCCTCTGCTGGGTTCATTTGGTTCCCGCCCTCCCTGTCCCGTGACCCTCCCTGGAAGCTGCCTGCCAACGTCCTATGGTGTGGCCCCACTTCAGATCCTGGTACCGTGACGAAAGCCCTAGATTTGGGGTTAGGAGATGCTGGCTTAAGCACCCCACCTGTTTCTGCCTCACTGAACCTTGAATTCTTCCCCTAAAATGGGGTCAGAGGTAGAATTATAGAACCTTAACACTGGAAGGGACTTTGGGGTAGCATCATCACAGCACAGCACAGCTGCATTTATTTCTGGCTCCCGCATGAACCAGCTCGGTGCCCCTGAGTTAGTGAACCTCCCGAGTGTCCACTACCCCATCAGAAGGGGATACTAATAGCACCCACATAGGGGGTTGTGAAAGGATGAAATGAACTCATACATGTAGATAACTATGCACAGTGGCAGGCTCATAATAAACACTCAACCTGGAGCAGCCATAATTATAGACCTCCCGCCATGCCACATGACCTATACTGAGTGTGAGGGGCTTCCCACTGAAACCAAAGACCCCAGGCGTACCAGAACCAGGGCCCACTGCCACCTCTGCACTGTGAAAATGGGCAAGCCAGCAGCTGACCCCTCCCACCCTTCTCCCTGGTCACCGCTCAGGAGGTCCTCCTCGACCTCCAGATAAGTCCCTCCCAGTGACAACATGAACTTCCCCAAATGGGGAGGGCCCAGACCAGGCCCCAGTACCCCCACCCAGTCGTCCTGGGCACCCTACCTCTCTCTGCTCACTGCAGATCTTACACAGCCACAGGGGCCGCTTCTGGCCAGGGGAGATCTCGATCCCACATTTCGTGCAGACTTTCTACAAGAGAGAGAACACGGGAAGGTAAACACTTAGACTGCTTCCTCCTCAGCTGAGGGGCTGGGGAAACTGTAATCAAGGAACGCTTTGCCATTTTCCAAGGGGGTGGCTTTTGCTTCAGGCCAGATGGGCAGATAACCCAAAGGGCACAGGTCATCTAACACCCGCAGGGGGCTGTAGGGCACAGTGGATGTGCCCAGCCATGGATCCCCACGATATAGACTCAGCCCCACAACTACGTTCTGTTAGGAGCACATCAGAATAAGCCTGCGGGAATTCACAGCTGCAGCATGTTCAACAGCAGAGGACTGGAAACAACCCACACGCCCAGTCCCCGCAGAAGATCCGAGTGCACACAACAGAATCTGACATGGCCTGTACACAGCGGAATGTGTTCGTCCCTGGAAATGTGGGCAGAAAATGATGTCATTCAACAAAGAAAACATACATTTGTGTATAACTGTGCAAAAAACTCATGTATGTGCCCGGGCAGGTGAGAAGAGGATGTGGTGAGAAATACCAGTGACGGCTTGAGCACTTACTCCACGCTAGGTCCCATCACTGAACGATCCCGGGAACCCTCTTACGTAAACATCAGGCCCATTTTACAGGTGAGGGGTCTGGGGCGCGGAGCAGGTTGAGAATTTGCCAAGTTCACCCAGCAAGTAACAAACTCGGGTCTGACTTGAGAGCCATGATGTCATTTCTCCAGACATATGAGTAGCCAGAACCCAGTGTCTGCAGGGTTTCCCTTCTAGAGAGTTGCTTAAGCTCACAACTTCTAAATACATATTTTGCTTCCCCGAAATGCACAGCAATACACGGCGAGGGAAAGGCCAGGTGAAACGTGGTGGGATGGAGGGGGACTTGGTGTGGCTGAGATTTGTTCCGGGCTAACCGGGTAGAGTCTGACTTGGTGACAGCAGGTCCTCCTCTGAGAACTGTTGCACGGGGCTAATCAACCTTTCTGCCACGAGGAAGCTGCCTGGTCCCTACAAGGGGGTTCTCTCCTGCCCCCACCACTGAGGGCAGGCTGGATCTATTGCTCGGCCATTTCTGCAGGCTGCCCACTGAGCAAGAAGCACACCTCTCCACGGAGGAAAATGTCACCAGCTTGGCTTCCCAGAGCATGTCGTCATCGCCTGATTGGGCAGCTGAGCCCAGCACTGCGGGAGGTGGGAGCCAGCTCTTAGTAGAAGGGAGGCTCTGATACATTCTTGGGGGGGGGGGGTGCATTTGCTATATCATCCAATACTCAGGTATGAGAAATATCACTTTTCTTCTATTTCTTCAAATAAAATGTTCCCAGCTCCCACGCTCCCAGCTCTCTGGGTTGGCAAGAAAGTCCATCTCAGGCCTGACCTGTGGTGGCGCAGTGGATAAAGCATCGACCTGGAAATGCTGAGGTCGCCGGTTTGAAACCCTGGGCTTGCCTGGTCAAGGCACATATGGGAGTTGATGCTTCCAGCTCCTCCCCCCTGTCTCTCTCTCCTCTCTCTCTCTCCCTCTCTCTCTCCTCTCTAAAATGAATAAATAAAATAAAATAAAATTTAAAAAAAAAAAAAAAAAAAAAAGAAAGTCCATCTCAGTCACGACTGGGGCCCCTTCCCAGCTCTCATGAAGGTCCTGGGTTTGGGGTCTTTGAGGGGCAGCACTCCTGGGGAGGGTCCCCTGTCTGGGGTGCTCACTGCTATGCTGCTTCCCTCGGAGCTCCCACGGTCCCTCAAAGAGGGAAATGCCCGGTTACTTCTGTGCCAGACCTGGGCTTGGGATCTGTGCCAGGCTGGGCCTCAGCCTCTCCAGGGGCTCAGCCACCGCCCCCCTTGGGCCCTGAGCCGCCATCCCTGACCTGAAGACTCTCTCTTCTCCACTAAAGTCGCCTCTCAATACCCCTCCCAATGCTCACCCCCAATCCTTCTACCTGTAGGACAGGGCTCCCCATAAAGCCCATAAGGTGGGCCTCTCCTCCTGGGGCAAAGAGGACGGAGGTGCTGAAGCCAGCTGGCTGTTTTCCTTGCTAATTCCTACTCTCCAGTATAAATAAATGGTGTGTATATGAAAATAAGTGTGGCCCTGCAAGAGGTGACATTTCCTATTGAGTTTTCTCTGTGTTTACAGGTGCGACGACAGTTCACCTCCAAGCACACAGACAGTGGTGTTGGGAACAAGGAGAGAACAGAAGACTGGTTCTACCATGTCCTGAGCAATTGTGTGTGCCAGGCAACCAAGTGTGGAGGAGGCGGGAGCCAGGATCTCCTTTGTAAAGATGGGGAAACTGAGGCTCAGCAATGTTAAAGACTGCCCAAGGTCCCACAGCTACTTAGGGACAATCAAGATCTGGGGGGCTCCCTTCTTCTCGACCTTAGGAGAGCTGGACAATGCCCTCCCTGTCTGGTGCCAAGCCGGTGCAACGGCTCTCCGAGGAGCTGGTTCATGTGCCTGGGAGTGTGGCTGATGAGTCTCAAATGAACAGGCAGAGAAGTGACACGGAATGACCTGGACAAGGCTTTGCTGGGGGTGGGTGTGTAGCCCCATGGGCTCATCAGCTCCGTGACAGTGGTCCTTAGAGCAGACTCGTGCTGGGGAGTCCGGCTCTGCCCTCCTCAGTCCCTCTCAGGAGGGAGGGCAGCCGCTCTTCACAGGAGACAGGTTTCCAGCCGCGGACAGGGAGCGCAGACCCGGCAGCCTCCCCAGCCACGCTCCTTGGGCTTCCCCACAGCCTCCCTTCCACTCTGGGGCCACTCTGCCCCACACAGTCAGCAAAAGTTGGGGGGAGTATGGTCTCTGCCCCTGCCCTAGTCAGCTCTGGCTGTTATAACAAAAAATCCATAGACTGGGTGGCATAAACAACAGACACTCCTCTCATAGTTCTGGGGGCTGGAAGTCCCAGATCAGGGTGCCAGCATGGCCCGGTTCTCGGTGAGGGCCCCTTACATATGCCACCTCCCACGCCTGGCCTGCAGCAGGGCCTCCCAGCAAGTCTCCTCACCCCCACTTTGGCCAGTCTCCAGTTGGTTCCCGATACGGCAGCCAGGAATGATCTTTTCAAGATGCAAATCTAATCATGTTATTTCTCCCATCCCTACCAGCTTAAAAGCTTCCAAAGACTTGCTGTTGCTCTCTGGATGAAGACAACCTAATACCTGCTCAGGCTGGACTCTCCCTCCTGGCCAGCCCTTCCCCCTGCCCCACTGCTCTGAACTCCAGCCACGTTGGCCTGCCTTCAGTCCTTGGTCTTTCCTATGCTTTTCCTGCTGTACGACCTTGGCCTGTGCTACTGCCTCTGTCTGGGATGCACTTGGCCACACTCTTTCTTCTGTGTGAGGGCAGAGTGTCCGGGGTGGTGGGGCTGCTGGTCAGCCGGCCTCACTCTCAGGGGATGCTGTGTGAACCCAGGCTGGCTCAACCATAAGGGAAATGACACGGAACGACCTTTGTTAAGGGTCGCACTCCACACGTCCCTTCTCCCCCCATCCTGGGGTACACCCTGCAGGCTGCCTGTGTGTGCAGACTCATTAGAAGGTCTGATTTGGAACCCTCCTAGACATCCTCATAATCCTGGCCACTTTGGGTTGGTTGCCCCTGGACTGCCTGGAGCATCTTCACTGCAATCTACCACCTGCACCTTCTCACACCACCGCCAGGAGGCAGAAACGACAACTGTACTTTCTCTGCAAGGTGTGCCAGAGCTCAGGCCCCTTGCTCCCAGGCTGGGCCTTCACATCCCCACTGTGAGTCCCCCACCCATCTCACACAGAACCCCCAGCTCTACAGGGGTGTTCCCAAACTAATTCTGGCCAGGAGAAGGGAGGAGGTGCAGTGCAGGGCTGGGAACGAAACTGCTCAGCGCACAGACACCAGCACCTTCAGGAACAGCAGTCTGAGAACATTCAGTAACTGGGAAACAGCCTTGCGCCCCGAGGGCTTCGCGGTATTATCATCTATCACACAGACAGCAATGTTCATGACGCTCAGTCAACCAAAAAAAGATGAAATTGTGCTCAAATGTTCCGTACATACAAGCCAGGAAAATGTTCTCTGTGCTGCAGAAATGAATATTGACGATGGTTCATTTGCAAATACTTGGTGCTTCAGCAAACATTTAGTCGATACTGGAGGCAAGGCACAGTTGTAGGAGTGACAAAGATGAACAAGGCACAACTCTTTGTCCTCCACAAGTGTCACATTGAACAGAGGAGTTTATGAACTAGCAAGACTCATTTGGAAAGAGACTTTTCCAAGAGTTCCAACCAACTGACATTTATAGTGGAATGGTCTCTCCCGTGAACTATGCTGTGGATGATGCTCACAGAGCAGTCATCCCCGACCCCCCAAAAGTAAAGAAGAAATGACTACATACAAATGATGGCAGCACATGCATGAAGCAGCGTGAAGACATGACCCTACAAACATGCATTTCACATCACATAATGTGTTCCTGTTGCTAGAAATCAAATCTTCCACAAGAAAAAAAATCCGGTTGTGTTTTAGGGAAAGTTATGTAGCAACAAAAATAATGATGATATAAAACAGAAAAAGTGAAAACAATCACGATAAAGTGGTATAGGTACTGAAATGGAGCAATATTCACAATAAATTAAGTAAAAAGGACTCACGGTATAAACAGTATGTCTAGTGTAATTCTCTGCCATATGAATATGTATATGTGCCTGTAGCTATTTAGAGGTCGATAACACGCACAGAAAGATATCTGGAAGGATATCGGCCAAAACGGAAATCAAACTGTGCTAAGTCAAAATCTATTTTAAATGGATAAGTAGAATTCCTATTTAAAGGCAGCTTATGCTAAATGTTTTGGGAAATCACTCGCCTCCAACTTCATTTTTTGACCAGATTTGGATTTTTGTGTGTCGAGAAGGATGAAAGAAGCTGACATACATGCACAGATAGGCGGGAGACAGAACTTCTTGGTTGACTGTGGCTCAGAAGTAGACAGACCTGCCCCCTCCATGGTTTCACTGGGTCACTAACCCTCTGATCAGGAACTCAGTCCGGCTCATCATCCAGGCTTGGAGGTGCCTTGCCAGCCCTGGGGGTCAGCCTAGAAACAGCCTTGAGGCCATAGATCAGAATCTGGAACCCAAGTTCTGTTGCCAAATGACTTCAAACAGTTTAGCTATTGATGTACATATTACCGTATTTCCCCATGTATAATATACACTTTTTTTTCCCTGAAAAATTTGGGGTCTAAAAACTGGGTGCATCTTATACAGTGGTTGTAGATATTTTTTACTTGCATTTCCTGCTTTTTTGCACTTGTTCTTGCGTTCATTCTTGAAGACAGTGATTTGTCATCAGACACAGACGAGGACAAGCTAATGGATGGGAGTTTTGACAGTGATGAAGAGTTGTATGAATTTTATAATGAATGAAACTTGAGTTCAATAACTTTATGTAATGCTTTTTTTTCCTTCAAATTTCGGGCCCCAAAATTAAGGTGCGTCTTATACATGGGGAAGTACGGTTTATTACAGTTATATACTTTATTGAGCACTGTGCTACAGCAGGCACCAAGCTAGGTGTTTAAATGTAGAATCTCATTTAATATTCATAATCCTGTTTTATAAAAAAGGGAATCTGAGGCTTAATGTTAAATCACTCGACACAGGGAGGTGGGATGTGTACCCCATTCGAACCCAGGTCACTGTCCAGACAAGAGACTTTTCTAACTGGACACTCTCACCCGCACTCCAAAGGAAGACAGAACTGGCTCCCTGGGCTTCGGCCCCTCCTCCAGAACTACAGACCAGGAAAGCCTCAACCGGAAGGGCACAGCCAAGCCCCTCCTTCCATTCATTAGGACACAGCCTGGGGGCTGAGGGCACATTGACCTTAGCCTTGACCACTGCGAATACAGAGTCACCAGGACCCCAAGACACACAGCCTTAATGCAGTCACCTGCTGCCTGGTCTGAGAAAGGAGCCAGGAGGTTACCAGAGAATTTCAGAAGGAAGACAAGCCTCTCTGTGCTTCCTACTCTAATGCCCCCCAGGGAAACACCAGCCTTCCTCCACCCCGGCTGTGGGGGCAGGTGTATCACCCAGTTAGGGCCAGGCCTGTGTCATTCACCCAGGCTTCCTGAAGGCTGCACCGCCACCTTCTTGCAGGCCCGGCCTCTCCCTCCAGTGACGCTGCTCCAGGATTACCAGCAAACCCCAGCCCAGGGAAGACCCCAGCCCCTAGCCACCTCTACCAGAGGAAAGGAAGCATTGCAGATTTCAGGACTAGCTTCCAAAACACATCCTCCCTCCGCCTGCCACTCACCAGGCAGTCAGCAGCACATCCTGGATGGAGAGGAGGGTTAAAAAGGCAACAGAAGCAGCTCTTGATTATGACCATTCACGAGCACAGAATAAGAAATCACGCCTTGCATGGGCTTCGGATCATCTCCGTGCCTGAGCCCCACCCCACTGTGAGTGTTTGATGGGGGATGGGGGTGCTTCAGGCAGGATGGAACTGCCAGGCTGGCTGGGGTTGGACAAAGGCTGCCCACCTGCCCCTCCACTGGGCCCGCCCACCAGCCCCTGTTCAATCTTCCTGGTCCTGGTTATCCTCAGCATCACTTTAGGGACCAGAGATTGTGTGCCGGGTTTTTGACTTTTCCAGAGAACACGGGAAATAAAGGAGGTTTGAGCTGTCTCGATGGGGCCCAAGGGGCATGCAGCATGGGTGACAGGGCACAGTTGGAAGCAGCCAGGGTTTCAAACAAGAGCTGGGTAAAGGAGTGGAGAAGGGTTATTCAATCTGAAGCTGAGAAGAGGGTTTAAAAAAAACAAAAAACCCAGCCAACATAACAATGTATGATCAAAAGGGGACCACATGAGCCATGGCACTTGGTCTCGAGGAGTTCATTCAATCAGCAGGCATCTGTGGAGGACACGCTGGGCGCCAAGTATATGCTCAGCATGAGGTGTCAAGAAGCGGGGAGGAGGCACACCAACGCTGGCCTGCGTGCACTGAGCATTAAGTGTGACCATGACTGCAAAGCACTGACAAAGAACCATGTGTGTACAGGGAACTATGCATATAAACACAGAAGGGACAAAGGGCTGGAGGAAACAGCCAGGGACAGTTCCTGGAACCAGCCTGTCTCAGGCAAGAGCCAGATGACCACTCTAGAGGCTGGAGTGAACCCTCATGTGTGTGTTTCTTTCTTTTATTAAGTGAGAGGTGGGAGGCAAGAAGGCAGGGAGGCAGAGATAGACTCCTGCATGCGCCCAGACTAGATCCACCTGGCAAGCCCCCTACAAGGAAATGCTCTGCCCATCTGGGGCCACTGCTCCATTGCTCAGCAACCGAGCTATTTCAGTGCCTGAGGCGAGGCCATGGAGCCATCCTCAGTGGCCCAGGGCCAAACTGCTCAAACCATTGCAGGGGTCCCCAAACTTTTTACACAGAGGGCCAGTTCACTGTCCCTCAGACCACTGGAGGGCCGCCACATACAGTGCTCCTTTCACTGACCACCAATGAAAGAGGTGCCCTTTCCGGAAGTGCGGCGGGGGGGGGGGCGGATAAATGGCCTCAGGGGGCCTCATGCGGCCCGCGGGGCCGTAGTTTGGGGATGCCTGCATTAAAGCCATGGCTGCAGGAGAAGAGGGGAGGGGAGCTGTGAGGAGGGGAGAAGGAGGGAAGAGAGGGGAGGGTAAGGGAGGGGAAAGAAAGAGAGAGAGAGAAGGGGGAGGAGGAGGGATGGGGGAGCAGATGGTCGCTTCTCTTGTGTGCCCTGACTGAGAATCAAACCCAAGACTTCCACATGCCAGGCAGACACTACCCCTGAGCCAACCAGCCAGGGTCACAAGTGTGTTTCTGTGAATGTCAACATACGGCCAGCAATCTGTGATATCATTGGGGGTCCCTGTCCTCTGAGGGGGTGACAGAACCTCCGGAGCCTGAGGACAGGACATGTGTTGTGTCTTCCACTGTCCACAGAAGTTAGGGGATCAGAGAACGTGCAGACACTCCAGTACTTTCAGACTTTTGTATAGTGCGTTTTCACCAATGAAATAAAAGTTGTCTTTGCCTGACTAGGTAGTGGCATAGTGGATAGAGCATCGGACTGGGATGCAGAGGACCCAGGTTCAAGACCCCGAGGTCGCCAGCTTGAGCGCGGGCTCATCTGGTTTGAGCAAAGCTCACCAGCTTGGACCCAAGGTCGCTGGCTCGAGCAAGGGGTTACTTGGTCTGCTGTAGCCCCCCATGATCAAGGCACATATGAGAAAGCAGTCAATGAACAACTAAGGTGTCGCAATGAAAAACTGATGATTAATCTCATCTCGTTCTGTTCCTGTCTGTGTGTCCCTATCTATCCCTCTCTCTCTCTGTGTGTCTCTGTAAAAAAAAAAAAAAAGTTGAACAACTTTCTTTGACTTGTTTGCTTTTCTGATGTACTTTTTTTTTTTTGTATTTTTCTGAAGCTGGAAATGGGGAGAGACAGTCAGACAGACTCCCGCATGCGCCCACCGGGATCCACCCGGCACGCCCACCAGGGGCGATGCTCTGTCCCTCCGGGGCGTCGCTCTGTTGCGACCAGAGCCACTCTAGCGCCTGGGGCAGAGGCCAAGGAGCCATCCCCAGTGCCCGGGCCATCTTTGCTCCAATGGAGCCTCGCTGCGGGAGGGGAAGAGAGAGACAGAGAGGAAGGAGAGGGGGAGGAGTGGAGAAGCAGATGGGCGCTTCTCCTGTGTGCCCTGGCCGGGAATCAAACCCGGGACTTCTGCATGCCAGGCCGACGCTCTACCACTGAGCCAACCGGCCAGGGCCTTCTGATGTACTTATTTAATAAAAAAATCAAATGTCTCTTTTTTTAAACGCTTCATTTTCATTTTGAAATATCCCCTAATTTCTGTGAGCAGTATGGTTTCTTTTTTCAAATGTAGAATGTTATGTTGAAATTTCAAATAGCATCATGAAAGAATGTGGAAAGTTTCCTTACATATCAAAGGGAGGCTGGATTTTGAAAGGCTGAAGTTCTGACAGAGGAGGAGCCCCACCAGCCCCTGGTAAGGAAACCACATGAGGACTTCACGCTTGTCCACTCAAACACCTAAGGAGACCTTTAGGGTCTCATGGGGCCTTTGTGGAGGGAGCGACTCTCCCCAGGATTTCTGAGGACTAGAAATCAATGTGCAATAAGAACTTTCCACCCTTGCCCTGGCTGGGTAGTTCAGTTGATTGGAGCATCATCCTGATATGCCAAGGTTGCAAGTTCTATACCAGTCAGTATACATGCAAGAAATGCCACAAATAAGTAGAACAAAAAAATCAATGTTTCTCTCTCTCTTCCTCTTCCTCTCTCCCTAAAAATCAACAAAAGAAAGAAATGAGCCACTCTTCTGAGAACCGTGCTATCAGGGGTTCTGGAACACAACCTTCCTAAAATCTCCCAGCATGATGTGCACCTGCCCCCCACCCCCGTCCCCGAGCCAGCCTGCCAAGGGAGGAAGCATATATGGTAGATGGAGTTGCACCACCCCCGTCAAGCTTTTCATAAGCTCTAGACACAGCCTCTCTACCCTGCCAGCCCGAATGGAACAAACCCCTTGCTTCTGCGCCTGATCACCAGCCTGGGCTCCTGGAAGTGATGGAGCCTGAGCTTGTCAGCTTCTCCCGATGTCTAGCCGCAGGTCCACGTAGCTCCATCAGAACCACTGAGAGATGATACTCAGACCAGCAGTCTCCCAGGACAGCCATGTCACACAGCGGTCAGCAGCCCTTCACCTTTGCTCTGGCTGCAAGGGAGTCAGGGCAGGGGAAGGCCCAGGGGGTGAAGGAAGCAGCTTACGTCCATCTTGCTCTTTCTGTATGGTTACTTAGAATTACAACTCACAATAATGATACTAGCTACCATTTATTGAGCACTTATTCCTTGCCTAGCACCAAGCTCAGCACTCAACACACATTATCGTTGTCACATTTAATCTCATTTACATTCACAATGGCCCCTTGAGGAAGGTTTTATGATCTGAATGTTGTAGATGAGGATATTGGAGGCCCAGGCATGTTGGGTGGCTTGGCTGAGTTAATGTGACAAGGAGGTGGCAGAGCCAGGATACGAACCCAGCTCCAGAATAATAAAAGCAAGAGCTTATTAACACGTACTGTGTGCTCAAGTATAGCATGAGTACTTTACACAGATCATTCACTTAGCAATGACAGGACTGGGCCCTGGATGGGTAGCTCAGGTGGTTATAGCGTTGTTCCAATATGCCAAGGTTGCGAGTTCGATCCCCGGGCAGGACACATACAAGAAACAAATCAATAAATGCATAAATAAGTGAACCAACAAATTGATGTTTCTCTGTCTCCTTTCTTCTCTCTTTAAAAATCAATCAATAAAAACACTAAAACAGAAAGATAATGATGGTTCTGAGGCAGACAGCTTAGGTAATTTGTCCAGGTTCATACAGGGTAGTCAGTAGAGAGCAGACTGGGGTCCAAATCCTGGTCTTACCTCTTACCCACGCTCTCTATGGCCCCACACTTCCCGAGGAGGATGCTTAGGGGGCCCAGGAAACAGATGTAACTGGGAGCAAATTATCCTGTGGACAGTGGCGATCTGGAAATAATGGCAGCCCACTTTCTTTCTCTTTATTTTTTTGGGGGGAGACAGACAGAGAGAGGGACAGATAGGGACAGACAGACAGGAAGGGAGAGAGATGAGAAGCATCAGTTCTTCATTCTGGCACCTTAGTTGCTCACTGATTGCTTTCTCTTATCCAGTAGAGCAAGTGACCTGTTGCTCAAGCCAGTGGCCTTGGGCTCAAACCAGTGACCTTTGGGCTCAAGCCAGTGACCCCACACTCAAGCTGGTGGACCCACTCTCAAGCCGATGAGCCTGCACTCAAACCGGTGGCCTTAAGGTTTTGAACCTGGGTCCTCCGCGTCCCAGTCCGACGCTCTATGCACTGTGCTTCCGCCTGGTCAGGCGGCAGCCCACTTTCTGAGACAGACGTTGGCCACGTCAGGAGCATGAACACAGAGAACTGACAGGCAGACAAAGCCAGCGTCAGTCTCCCCCAGCCCAGCCCTTGTATAACCAGCCTCTGTTCTCCAGAAGTGCCGGCAGGGCCTCCTACAAAGAGCTTTTCACCCAGAGGCACATCTGCCACCTGGCAGTCACCTGGTCCAGCCTCTGTTAAAGGAGCCTGCTTTGCAGAGTAACATCCAAGGAAGAGGTTGGATCTTTTTTTTCCCTTTTTTTTAATCCTCACATCCGGTGTCCTGAAATGCCCTGCCCCACTCAGCACCCCCTGAGCTAATGGCTGCAAGTGAGCCTGGCTCCTCGGGGACTGCCTTTACAAAGCCCCATGGTGGGGAAAGGACATTGGCTGCAAGGAGCCCCTGGCCATGCAAGGAGCCCCTGGCCAGATCTGCCGAGAAAATCCTAGCTCTGAAATTCTATGGCTCTGAAATTCTATGGCTCCAAGGCATGTGACCAGTCTCTCGGCCAGACATCAAAGGCTCTGAAACCACAGCCCTGCCTTCCGGAGGGTGAGGCAGGAGCCTCTGGTTAACCTTCCACCATCCCTGCCCCTAGGATTTAGGGGACAGCAACATTAGCTGCAGGTTGGGACCAACGATGCCAAAAGCATTCAGCAACACTTTCTAAGGCCCTGCTGCTCCCAGGCCCTGGATTGGCAGAGAGCACAGCAGGGCTCACAGGTCAAGGGCAGAAAGGCAAGGAAAGGAATGCACATATGTGAGAACCTTCCTCCTTGGCCTCCACCTAACCCTGCAGTCTCGCCAAGCCCATAGCACTGCCAACCCAACACTATAGGTGTCTCCATACCTCCGTGCTTTTGCCCAAGCTGTGAACTTCCATGTATCCTTCGGGTAGAATTCAAATGTCTTCTCCTTGATGCCTCCTTCCTTGACTACCTCCCCTCGCCCAGCACCAGCTACTCCCTCCTGTGTGCTCCCACAGTGAGACATCTAGAGAGAAGTGCTGATTCCATCATATTAAAACTGTCTCTCCAGCCTGACCAGGCGGTGGCGCAGTGGATAGAGCGTCGGACTGGGATGCTGAGGACCCAGGTTCGAGACCCTGAGGTCGCCAGCTTGAGTGCGGGCTCATCTGGTTTGAGCAAAGCTCACCAGCTTGAACCCAAGGTCACTGGCTCAAGCAAGGGGTTACTCGGTCTGCTGAAGGCCCACGGTCAAGGCACATATGAGAAAGCAATCAATGAACAACTAAGGTGTTGCAACGAAAAACTGATGATTGATGCTTCTCATCTCTCTCCGTTCCTGTCTGTCTGTCCCTGTCTATCCCTCTCTCTGTCTCTGAAAAAAACACACAAAAATAACACAAAAAACTGTCCCTCAGTGACTGTGCACTCCACTGGCCAAAGTCAGGAGACCCTCCCGCCCCCCAGCTCTGCCCCTAACAACTCAGCATGGGACATTTCAGCCCCCCCACCCCCCCACACACACACAGCCCGGCTGGTTCCAGAGGTCAGCACTGTCTTCTCTGACTTTCCAGGATCATCATGACTGTCAAAAGGTTAGTTTAACCTGACCAGGTGGTGGCACAGTGGATAAAGTGTTGGACTGGAATGCAGAGGACCCAGGTTCAAAACCCTGAGGTCACTGGCTTAAGTGTGGCCTCACCAGCTTGAGCATGGGGTCACTGACTTGTGTAAGGGGTCACTGACTCTGCTGTAGCCCCCCGGTCAAGGTACATATGAGAAAACAATCAATGAACAACTAAGGTGCCGCAAAAGAGAATTGATGCTTCTCATCTCTCTCCCTTCCTGCCTGTCTATTCCTATCCCTCTCTGTGTCTCTCTCTCTGTGTCACAAAAAAAAAGGTTAGTTTATGTGAAAACGCCCTTTGCCTGCTCCACGGCCACTCCAGTGTCATCCTCGAAGACGGTAAATACTTGTGATTGGAACTTATTTGTTTTATCATTTCAAAAATACAGCAGATTAGACAAACACCCTCAGGCTTCTGAAAATTCCAGCAGCACTAATGACTAATTAGGGACCTGGTGATATGCAGAAACAGAACTCCAAGGAGAGCAGCAACAGGTCTGGGCCAGGTGCAGTCGGGCAGACCCTCAGGCCTCAGCTCCTCCAGCCTGGGTGTTTCATTCATGCTGCTTGCTAGTCAGCAGCTTGTGCCTAGGGAATGGATGAGGGCCCTGGACACCCTGTGGAGATGGTTAGACTTCATTGTGCAGGCAGTAGGGAGCCACTGAAGACTCTGGGAGCTGAGCACACTGATCAGAGCTGCACTGGAGCAAGATGAACAAGCAGAAGAGCACAGAATGAGCTGGAAGGCTAATGAGACTCCCCCCAAAGCAGCAGAGCCTAGCGGGAGGCCCTGCAGTGGGACCCATGTGCCTGGGCCCCCCTCCCTGCCAGGCCCGAAGTATAGTGTCTGTGCCTGGAAACTCAGTGTGGCAGATGTGGTTCCTGTACACAGGGGTCTCTGAAAGGCCTGGCAGATCATAATCCCTCCCAGCCTCAGTTTCTCCATCTGTAAACTGGGAGAGTCACCCCTCCTACAGAAGGCGGGATGACAAGGGTGAGAAAAGAGTTTATGAAGGAGACAGTGAAGACCCTCCAAGCTGCCTCTGAGAAATGCCTGATTCTTTCCTGGGTTAGAGGTCTGGGCTAAAAGAAGCCTCTGAAGAGAGGCCGGCTTCCCCCTTCCCTGCCCCCTTCCCAGCTGCCCCCATCAGTGGGAGGGGCACCCTGATGGCCTCCTTTCAGAGAACAGAGGACAGGCTAAATCCACCTCAAGTTAAGGTCAGCCAACAGCAAAGAGTCATGCTGGAAAGGCTGTGGCAGGAAAACAGGCAATTTGAGGGCAGTGAAGAATCGCAGGCCTTCCGAAGTGTGGCAGCTTGCAGAACGGACACAGCCGGTGAGCGAGGCCCGCGCACGCAGCGCCCGGGCACACCACGGACTGGAAATGTCATTATCTGTTATTTACCACAACAGAGGACAAGAGTCTGCACAAAATTACCGTTCCTGGTAACAGCTGCTAAACAGATTTGCCAACACTGCTTCCTGCTGCCCGCATTTTCTTGAATCTACAATGACCAGACCCAGGGAAAAGAGCCACTAAGCTCTGGTGGCAAGGGGCCCGAGGAAGTGCCAGACAGCGGTCGCAGGGAAGAAGCCCAGCTCCAAGCCCAACCTGCACCCAAGCCTACAGAGAGTTTTTCCCATTCAATGAGGGGCTAACCTCAGTGACTCATTCATGACTCAACACCCACAAGCCCCTTGAAGACCTCCACATGTGTCCGGGCTCTGCCCAACCATCTCCTGAGATGTGACAAACTAGAGCAAAGCCCCAGGCCCACTCTCTGGGCAGATGGCTTTGGGTGGGGGCAGGGTGCCACACTCTCCTGTGGCTGGTTGGCACTGGGGACTTGGAACTCAATTGACAAGCTGGCACTGAATATCACCTTCGTTTGGGAGGGCATGTCTCCTAAAGTCTTCAACTCTTAGTACAGGAGCAAAGTTCTGAACTGATGCGTAAGCCCTGGCTATGCCACCAGGAGCAAGTTTCTCTCAGAGCCTCAGTTTCTCCACCTGGAAAATGGGTATAATCACTGTCTTTTGCCTACCTACCTCTGAGGGGCTAGGAAGGATATATGGCATCACAGAAACGCCAGAGATGTGGGGGTCTCAGAGCACATGCCAACCCCCCCCCAACACGGGCTTCTCCGTTAGAGGACATGAACTCAATCATGGCCTGAGACAAAGAGATTTGAAAAGTAAACCTACCATGGCTTTTTTTTTTTTTTTTTTTTTTTTTTAGTGAGAGGAGATAGTGAGACAGACTCCCACATGCGCCCCGACCAGGACCCACCGGTAACCCCCATCTGGGCTGATGTTCAAATCAACTGAGCTATCCTCAGTGCCTGAGGCCAATGCTCAGACCAACCAAGCTATCCTCAGCAGCTCCTGGGGCCGATGCTAGAACCGCTGGAGCCACTGACTGCAGGAGGGGAAAAGGGAGAGAAGGGGGCGCGGAGGAAAAGAGAAGCAGATGGTCGCTTGTCTTGTATCAAACCTGGGACACCCACACATCGGGACGATGCTCTATCCACTGAGATAACTGGCCAGGGCCACCTACCATGGCTTTAAAACAACAAAAACCAAGCTCAGTCTAGCACTTGGAGGGTCACTGCCCAGAACACGCTCCTCTGGCCTGCACTGGTCCCTGCAGGTCAGGGAGCAGCAGCTGCCACAGCTGTGAGACAAAACTCATTGTTCTGTGCCTCTGGCACCCACCCTGATTTAAAGTTTTAAAGCATCCAATAGGCTCTCTCAAGCCCCTTACATATTCCCCCCTCCAAATCTGCCTCGGGACTTGACATCCCCCCCAAAAAACCACTTGATTCCTGAATAGAGCCCTTTTCTTTGATGGCTCTGCTGTATACGGGACACTCAACCTGGCACCCAGGGCCCTTCCCAGCCTTCACTTCATCCTCTGCACCTTCCTCGGCGGCCTGCTTCCCTCTCCCTGCTCACTCTCTCATGCCCCCAAACCATGAGCTATGCCAAATGCCCACCAGTCCCTGCACTTCCTTGTCACCCTGCCTCTACAAGCGGTGCCTCCTCCTGAAATGCCCTCCCAGGCACCTCAGTCTCCAGCCTTCCAGGCCAAGCTCACTCAGCTCGCCAGGTGCCAGCCCTGCTGCCCTGTGCTCCGGGATCGCTCCATGCCTTCTCCTACAGCACTTCTCATGCCGCCGTGCTGATTACCTGCCCATAGCGGTGAGCTCCTGGAGGGGGGGCGGCATGCAGGTGAGCTAGGTGGACAGGGTCTCTCTCTAGAGGGCTGCAGGAACTAATGGAATGACTGCAAGCTGAGTCTTGCCACTAGGGGGCCTCAAGGCTCCCCAAGCCTACCCTGGCTTTTGGCAGCTCTTCAGCTGCCTTTGACCATAAGCTGAAGGTCAGTGGCAGGACAGGGTGAACAGAATGGTCTCTGGACTACACAAAGTGGCAAGAAAGTAGCTTTTGGGGGAAGAAAAGTCACCGCGCAGGCACCAGAGCAGCACGCAAGAAGTGTGCCTTAATGGAGACATTGTAATCGTCAGACTCCCGAGCAGGCAGATGTTCCAAGATGCTGTGTGGTGTCTGGGCCAACCCTCCGAGTGCACAACAGCAGCCAAGTCAACTGCCAAGCAGCCCGGGCAACGCAGCATCCAGAGCAGGCCCTCAGGGCAGGCGAATTAAGTGACTGTTTCCGGGAATCTAGGAAACATCGGCAGCTGAATGAAAAAATCCATCTTTGTAATGAGGCACAAACACACAGCTTCTACGTCTGAATTAGGCTGGGGAGGAGAAGGGAGACTGCGAGGCCAGTTTGGAGGCGGCTCAGATAAAATGGCTATTGCTCAAGGAAGCTGCTGCTTTGGCGGCCGCACCTGAGGGGACAGAGGTGCTGAGCTAGGTTTGGAAAGGGAGTCAAGGACATGGATGAGTTTCACCGCACCCCCATTCTAGAGGAAGTCCCTGAAAAAAGCTGCGCCCTCCTAACCCTGGTGCACTGTTGGTGTGAGCCGCCAGGGAGAGCAGGATGACCATGCCTCCAAAGATGAACAGAATGACCACCTGACCCAGCAACCCCACTCTGGGAGATATGCCCGAAAGAACCAAAAGCAAGAATTTGGAGAGCTATGTGCTGACCTATATTCCTAGGAATACTATTCACAACAGCTAAAATGCAGAAGCAGCCCAAGTGTCTGCTGACGGATGATCAACAAAAAGTAATACCTACATACAATGGGCTAAGAAGCCTTAAAAAGAAAGGAGATTCTGAAATAAGCCAGTCACAGAAGACAAATACTATATGCTGCTGCTGCTGCTTTTTTTTTTTTTTTTTTTTGAGTAGAGAGAGAGAGGGAGAAGGTGGGGAGGAGCAAGAAGCATCAACTCCCATGTGTGCCTTGACTAGGCAAGCTCTGGGTTTTGAACGGGTGATCTCAGCATTCCAGGTCAACACTTTATCCACTGCGCCACCGCAGGTCAGGTGATAAATATTATGATTCCACTTTATATGAGAGGTCCTTAAAGTAGGCAAATTTACAGAAACAGAAAGTAAAATGGTGGATGCCAGGGGCTAGGGGGGTGGGAATGGGGAGTTAGTATTTATAGGGTACAGAATTGCAGTTTTGTAAGAGGTGAAACTTCTGGATATGATGGTGGTGATGATTGCGCAATGTGAATGTACTTGATGCCCCTGAACTATATATTTAAAAATGGCTAAGCCTGACCTGTGGTGGCACAGTGGATAAAGCGTCGACCTGGAACGCTGAGGTCACCGGTTCGAAACCCTGGGCTTGCCTGGTCAAGGCACATATGGGAGTTGATGCTTCCTGTTCCTCCCCCTTCTTTCTTTCTCTACTCTCTCTAAAATGAATAAATAAAATCTTTAAAAGAAATGGCTAAAATGGCAAATTTTATGTTATGTATATTTTACCACAAATTAAAAAATAATTTTGAGCCTGACCAGTGGTGGCACAGTGGACAGAGCATCAGCCTTAGACGCTGAGATCCCAGGTCTGAGACCTCAAGGTCACCAGCTTGAGTGCGGGGTTGCCAGCTTGAGCGTGGGCTCATCAATATGATCTCGTGGTTGCTGTCTTGAGCCCACAGGTCTCTGGCTTGAAGCCCAACATCACTGGCTTGAGCCCAAGGTCACTGGCTTGAGCAAGGGGTCACTGGCTTGAGCAAGGGGTCACTGGCTCGCTGGAGCTCTCCGGTCAAGGCATGTGTGAGAAGCAATCAATGAGCAATTAAGCAACTACAAGTTGATGCTTCTCTCTCTCCATTCCTGTCTCTCTCTCTTTCTCTCTGTCCCTCTCCCTCTCCCTCCTTCTTTCTCTCTCTCTCTCTCTCTCACTAATAAAAAAAAATTTGAAAATTGCCTTCCCCTATTTTCAGGGATCCAAGTTAATCCAAGGAGCAGGTGGGGCAGCCCCCACTCCACAGAGCCAGCCAAGGCCAGGCGCAGAGCTCTGCAGGGCTGTGGGGGGGGGGGGGGACCCTCTCCCTCCCAGGCCTCCCTGGCCCTCCTCCTGTTTTCACTTACACCACCTTCTTCCCAGCCGCACACCTCGTCCACACTGCTCCTCTGCTCAGGACACTCCACCAGATCTGACATTTTCTCGTCGTGGTCTCAGCTCAAATGCCCCTCCTGACAGAGGCCCATGCTGTATATGCAGAATAAAGAGCTGCTTTCTCACTCCCTCCCCATGGCTCGTACAGTGCCCTCTCCACTTTCCTGTGTTTTGTGTTTTTGCCACTTTCTGGAATTACTGTATTTGTTTGTTCTTGTCCATGTTGTTTTTCTTAGGTCATAAATTATAGGGTTGATGTCGCATAGCAGTTAATGGCAAGGATGCTCAGAACCAGATAGCTTGGGTTCAAGCACTGGCGCCAAAACTAACTAGCTGAGTGACCTTGGGCAAGATTCTTAACCACTCCATGCCTCAGTTTATCCATCTGTAAAAAGGCAATGACAGTAGAGCCAACCCTTAGGGTTGTTAGGAGGAATGAGTGAGTTAACATGGATGGGCCCTAAGGACAGTGTCTGGTGCAGGAAGTAAGAGAAGTACTGGCTCTTATCATTACCGAGTAGTGGTTAGGAGGGCAAGGCCACCTCCTACCTTGTCCATCCCAGTACCTCCAGGGCCTGGCATATAGTCAGTAGCCGATAAAACACTGTAGCATGAATTAAAAAATTCAGCACAGATAAGCCCTTGATGAAATTCAATTTCATCTGCAAAGACGAGCCTAGGGAGCTGAGCTGGCTCCAGGGATATAAAGACTCCCAGGAGGGCTGCCCGTTCTCCCACCGCGCAGTCCCTGGATCTGCGAGGCGGGCTCAGTCCACGCCCAGGAGGGCTGCCCGTTCTCCCACCGCGCAGTCCCTGGACCCGCGAGGTGGGCTCAGTCAACGCCCAGTGTTCAGCTTTTGGAGTGGGAACATCTTGAGAAATGCAGGCTGCTTCGGAAGGTTTGGGGAAAGTGGTTGGAAAAGCTTTTCCCCCCAGTGGTGGGGAGGGCAGCCGCCGGCCACGGCCAGCACTGGACAGAGCACGGGGAAGGACGGCCTTCAGCAGGGCCTTCTGGGCCCTGGCCGGTTGGCTCAGTGGTAGAGCGTCGGCCTGGCGTGCAGAAGTCCCGGGTTCGATTCCCGGCCAGGGCACACAGGAGAAGCGCCCATCTGCTTCTCCACCCCTCCCCCTCTCCTTCCTCTCTGTCTCTCTCTTCCCCTCCCACAGCCAAGGCTCCATTGGAGCAAAGATGGCCCGGGCGCTGGGGAGGGCTCCTTGGCCTCTGCCCCAGGCGCTAGAGTGGCTCTGGTCGCAAAAGAGCGACACCCTGGAGGGGCAGAGCATCGCCCCCTGGTGGGCATGCCGGGTGGATCCCGGTTGGGCGCATGCGGGAGTCTGTCTGACTGTCTCTCCCCGTTTCCAGCTTCAAAAAAATAAAAAAATTAAAAAAAAATTTTAAAAACCAGGGCCTTCTGGGCACTCCTGGGTCCCCAAGGGCACCACCCATGCTGATACAGGCACCCACTCCTTCGCATTGAAGTGACTTCTCCTAAGTTTGTTTTTCTTTCTCTCTCTTTCTCCTCCAAAATATTTACAAGTAGACTTTTCACATTTAAATCTGAAATCAATCTGGAACTGACTTTTGTGCCCAGTGTGAGGTAAAGGTCAGGATGCATTTTTTTCCATATCATTATCACAGGACCTCGCATAATTTATCCAAAAGACTATCCTTTACCCACTGAAAACCAGTGTGGCCTTGGTCATAAATTGAACTTTTTAATTTTCTCTCATTTTTGTCTCAGGTGTATATACGTACCAATTTTCTGGTATATTGAGCTTTGGATACAACAACCTTGCTCAAGTCACCTACTTGTCTAGCCATTTGCATGCAGATTTTCTAGTTCATAGTCATGTTGCTCATGGTAATGGCAGTTTCAGCTGTTCTTTCCCAATCTTTACGCCACCCATTTCTTTTTCTTGCCTGATTGCACTGGCTAGGCCTTCAGTACAACATTGGGTAAAAGTGGTGACACAGATAAAATAAACCAGACTTATTTCTGGTTTTATGAGAAAAGTTTTCAATATTTAACCACTGTGTATGATGTTTCCTCTCCTGAGTTCTTTAGAAAGATGTCCCTGCTACTCCGAGGAAGGGCAAGCACGCGGCGTGAATGGTTTGCTCTGGAGGAATGGAGGGGCAGCACGGCACAGCGCACACCTGTGGGGGACCCAGGTCCTCACTACCCAGCCAGGTGGCCCTAGAAAGCCACATAGCCTTCACTGAGCCCCCGTTCTCCATCTGTGACCTGGAACAAAGCTCCCTTATAACTTTGTCATGAGGACCAAACAGGATGACTCTTGTGAAAGCACTTTATAAACCAGGGGTCCCCAAACTACGGCCCGCGGGCCGCATGTGGCCCCTTGAGGCCATTTATCCGGCCCCCGCTGCACTTCCAGAAGGGGCACCTCTTTCATTGGTGGTCAGTGAGAGGAGCATAGTTCCCCTTGAAATACTGGTCAGTTTGTTGATTTAACAACTTTATTTTAAATATTGTATTTGTTCCCATTTTGTTTTTTTACTTTAAAATAAGATATGTGCAGTGTGCATAGGGATTTGTTCATAGTTTTTTTTTATAGTCTGGCCCTCCAACGGTCTGAGGGACAGTGAACTGGCCCACTGTGTAAAAAGTTTGGGGACCCCTGTTATAAACTCTAAAGGATGTCACAAGGTGAGGCAATGGGCTCCGTGTCCACTGTTGGCAGAGCCAGAACGGCCTGGGGGAGGGCACAGGAGGCCCTGACCTGGGGTGTATGCGGTGTGGGGGGAGGCGTGAAGCGTGGTGTGCTGTGGTGTGTGGGAGTGGGGGTTGGGTGGGGCAGGGGTGGGGGTCGGGAGGGCAAGGGGAGGAAGAGAAGCAGAGGGAAGGCCCACCGCTCAAGGTTCTTGAGACAGAGAGAGGGATAGACAGAAACAGAGAGATGAGAAGCATCAATCATTAGTTTTTCGTTGTGCATTGCGACACCTTAGTTGTTCATTGATTGCTTTCTCATATGTGTCTTGACCGCGGGCCTTCAGCAGACCAAGTAACCCCTTGCTATAGCCAGCGACCTTGGGTCCAAGGTGAGCTTTTGCTCAAACCAGATGAGCCCGCGCTCAAGCTGGCGAGCTCGGGGTCTCGAACCTGGGTCCTCAGCATCCCAGTCCGATGCTCTATCCACTGCGCCACCACCTGGTCAGGCTCAAGGTTCTTAACCACCACCCTGAGCCAGGCCTGGGGCTGCTGACCAGGTGGTGGCGCAGTGGATAGAGCATCAGACTGGGATACAGAGGACCCTGGTTCAAGACCCCCGAGGTCGCCAGCTTAAGCGCAGGCTCATCTGGTTGTAGAGGCCTGGGACTGGGACCTTACAGCAGGAGCTTTCAAACTTAAAGAGAATCAGAATCCCCTGGAGGGCTTGTTTAACACAGATCTCCCCCTCCTCCACCAGAGTTTCTGTTCAGTAAGTGTAATGAACTAAATGTTCGTGTTTCCTCAAATCCACATGAATTGAACATGGGAGGTTAGTGAAGCACTAACCTCCAATGTGATGTGGGGCATTTGGGAGGTGATTAGAGTTCAATGAAGTCATGAGGGTGGGGCCCCGTGATGGGATTAGTGGCCTCCAGGTTACTGCCAGCTTTCATGCTGGGGGTCTGGGCTGAGCCCCCTCACATACCTCCTCCGAGCCTTGAGCAGGCTGTGCGTGCAGATCAGGTTCTGGCCTGCCCCTTCTCTCCAGCACGTCCCCATCCTGAGCAGGAGATGCCTGACCCCTCACTGAGCCAGACTTCCCCGAGGGCTTTGAGCCCAGTGAGATGCTGTCTCATCCTCTTTCACAAGGACTCAGCACACATTACTGAGACCATTGTGTCATGGGCAGTCTCCTCTGTTCGAACATCATGAACACATTTTGGCTGAAACCAGAAAAAATCCTATTGCTTCCCTTGCACTGTGATAGCACCATCCTGGGCTCAGGCGGGTTTGCCTGCAGCCTTGCCCAGCCTCCCATCGCTGGTGAAGCCTGACTCTCAATTAAACTGAAAGCTGGCTGATTCAGATCCTAAGCAATTAGGAGTGCCAGGCCTCTCTAATTAACCAGCCAGCTCCTCTCCCTCCCCACCACCGCCCTCCCCTAATGAGGGCAGGCAGCCTGGGTGTGCGGACCCAATTACAGAGGGGTAGCTGCCACAGGGGCTGGCATCATGGGTTTCACCGCACTCATTAGCTTGTGGCTGCTGAGCACTGCCAGGGCTCTTGCAGGAGACAGCTCCGTGTGGCCAGGAGCACCTGAAGGTCTGCTCCCCACGCCTGGATCTGGACACTTTCCCATGTTATAGATCTCCCCCGCAGGCTTCCCAAGGCCACACTCCTCCGGGACCCGGGGCTGCCTGCCGTTGCAAAAGGTAAGGAGGAAGAAAGTGGAGATGAAAATAAATGGAAGGCCCCCGGTAACTGATACACTCAGAGTTCAGGGCTCCTGATGCCTCCAGTTAGCCAGTACCCTGTTAGAGCTTTCCCAGGATCCCAGGGCTGCCACGGTAACCCAGTCACACCTGGAATGAATTATTCATAGTCCCGGAAGGCAGGGATCTGTGTGTCTTTGCACCACATCCCTCTGTACCTGCACCACAGGAATACAATACATATTTATTGGGTGAGTAAATGGATGACATTGTCCTCCCCTTATGGACACCAGAGAGCCCCCCCCCCCCCCCGGCAAGGACTAAAACTTTGATGGGGGCTCTGAGGTTAAGTTTGGGTCTCCCACCTGATTCTCCTACATGATCAACACAGGCAGGGTATCTGCGTGAGAGATGATCATCTCCCAGGGGCCCTAGGGCCCCGTGGACCTGCCCACCCTGCTCCAACGCAGACTGACCCTCAGAGAACTCTTCCTTCTAACAAGGCCCATCTCCTACACAAGGGTCTCAGCTCTGCCCTTGTCGTCAAGTCCCCATCTCGCCTCTATCCCTCCTCCAAGGCCCCCCTGCTCCTAAGTCAAATCTGATGTCATGGTCTATGTTTTCTCTCCTTTTAGTACTTCTCCCTGTCCTCAGGGCTTGCATCCTCATAGTCAGGGGCTTGTCCAGCCCATTTCCAGCTCATACCTTTGCTGTGCTGCTCTCCCCTGCCTGGAATGCCCTGTACTCTTGGCCCCTCAGAAGGCTTCAGGAGACAGCTCCTCCAGGCAGCCCTTCCGATTGCTCTTAGTCCTGGAAATCTTGGTCCCAGTTGTATTCAGCATCACTCTAGAGAACACTCTCTCCCCACTTTGACCATGAGGACCTGAGGGAAGTGACTGTTGGGACATTTCTCCTTTTGGATTCCCCTAACCCAGAATGAGCCCATAACAGGCTGAATAAGTGACTGTTAGTTTTAGGTCAGGAACTTGCACAGAAACGGAGGAGTTTGGTTTCACTGCTGGCTCAAGACATCCAATGCCAGAGAGCTACGAAGGCTTCCAGAGGCTTTTATATAAATTATGAACAATATGGGACTAACTGTAGAAACTCCAATTTTAAATTCAAGAAAACATAAATTCTAATAAGGAGAATGTGGGGTGCTATGGGCTGAGTTGTGTCCCCTGAAAATCCAAATGTTGAAGCCCTCATTCCCAATGTGACTGTATTGGAGACAAGGTCTTTTTTTATTTTTATTTTTTTATTTTATCTTTTATTTTTTATAGTGACAGAGAGTCAGAGAGAGGGATAGATAGGGACAGACAGACAGGAACGGAGAGAGATGAGAAGCATCAATCATTAGTTTTTCGTTGCGACACCTTAGTTGTGTTCATTGATTGCTTTCTCATATGTGCCTTGACCGCGGGCCTTCAGCAGACCGAGTAACCCCTTGCTTGAGCCAGCGACCTTGGGCTCAAGCTGGTGAGCTTTTGCTCAAACCAGATGAGCCCGCGCTCAAGCTAGCGACCTCGGAGTCTCGAACCTGGGTCCTCCGCATCCCAATCCAATGCTGTATCCACTGTGCCACCGCCTGGTCAGGCGGAGACAAGGTCTTTTGAAGGTAATCTGGGTTAAATGAGGTCATAAGGGTGGGGCCCTGATCTGATAAGACTGGTGTCCTCATAAGAAGTAGAAGAGAGACCAGAGTTTGCTCACTACCATGTAAGGATACAGTGAGAAGATGGCCACCTGCAGGCCAAGGCTCTCACCAGAAACTGACCTGACCAGTGCACTGATCGTGGACTTCCCACACTCCGGAACTCTGAGAAATAAACTTCTGTTGTTGAAGCTGCCCAGTCTGTGGTATTTTGTTATGGCAGCCTGAGCTGACTAATACATGTGATGTCACTAACCTTCTTCTGAGATCTATGGGAGGTAAGTTCCATTCTTTATAACACATGAGCAGCTAGGACCCTGACTAGATTAACAGGAATAGCAATAACAACAGATCCTTTACTGAGTGTTCAAAATGGACCTGACACTCTTCAAAGAGCTTCCCTCCAGTAGCTCATTGACTCTTCACACCCAGCCAGTGAGGACATAAGCTCTATTATCCTGTTTACAGATAAAGAAACAGAGGCTGAGATACATTAAGAGACGTGTACCAGGTCCCTGCATTGTGGCCAAATTGGGACCACAACCCAAGTCCGTCTTCATGGGAGCAGCAAGCCCAGGAGGAGCACCACCCACTCACCATGCAGGATGGACTAAGTGACCTCTTGCCCTGGCCCAACTGCAGTCCTAAGACCCTCTTTCCTTCCAAGGGCCCTCAATCACACCCTCTAATCCTTCGCCACCTTCCCAGAATACACTGAAGAACCCGATTCTCTTAGCATGTGGCCCCTGTCCATGTGTTGCCTTGTCCCCAACCCCAGCATCTCCCAATGACAGCCATCACCACCTAACTAGTCTCTGGCTTTCACTCTATATCCCCCTGCAATGCACTCACCAGACAGTAGCTAGGCTCATCTCTTAAAATAAATCAAATCAGCCTGACCTGTGGTGGCGCAGTGGATAAAGCGTCGACCTGGAAATGCTGAGGTCGCCGGTTCGAAACCCTGGGCTTGCCTGGTCAAGGCACATATGAGAGTTGATGCTTCCTGCTCCTCCCCCCTTCTCTCTCTCTCTCTCTCCTCTCTCTCTCTCCTCTCTAAAATGAATAAATAAAATAAAATTTAAAAAAATAAATAAATCAGATCACATCACACCCCGTTTAAAATGCTCCCCTGGCAACCCATTAAACCTAGAGTCAAATCTCAACTCCTGACCTTGACTTACAAAGCTCTGTGTGATCAGCTGTGCCCACCTCTCCCTCCCTCTGTCCTCGATGCCTTCATTAGTTCCTTGAGCATGCCCAGCTGGTTTCTGCCTCAGGGGCCTTCATGCTTGCCGCCCCCTCTTCTTGGAACTCTTTTCCACCCGGATCTTCTGGGAGCTGGCTGTTGCTTGTGTTCCGGTCTGCACTAAGAGAAGCCCTCCTAATCATACTCTATCACACTGCCCTGTTTTAATTCACCACAGAGCCCTCAGACTATATGACATTATTTTATGTTTGTTCATTTGTTTGTGGTCTCTCTTCTCTCACCCCTGGAAAATAATCCCCATGGGAACAAGCATTCTGTCCATCCTGTTCAGGTATCACCAGCACCTAGAGCAGGGCTTGCACACAGTGGGCCCTCTACTATTTGCAGAAGGAATAAACGAATCACAAAACCTTCTTAAGGAAAAATGAAGAACCTCCCGCAAATGCCCGTCATTCAGCTGGAGCCCTAACTAGCATGTTCCCCTCCCACTTTTATCCAGAAACAAGTCCCCTCAGAAACTCAAAGGGCTCCTCACCTTGCCATGCCAGCCAGGACCAAGTCCTCAGCCTGCAGCAAGATAAGAATAATGTTAAATGGAAATGTCCTCGGGACTGGGCCAGTGTTCCAAGTGCCACGGGCGGGGTGCAGGTGGTAAGAGTGTTCAAAGGAGCGTTTTCTCCCACCCCACATCCGGCTGCGGTCATCCGTGGGATGGCCACTGTGGCCCAGGAAATGGCTCCCAAGGAGCAGCTGGCATTGACCCCTCAGCAGCAGGGGCAGCAGCCTGCCTCTGTGGCACGGGCCCCAGACCTTCCTAGGGAAGGGGGATAAGGCTCCGGTCCCTTCTCGTGGCCAGCAAACCTGAACATTTACGGAAGTTGTCGGGCTGAGCGGAAGGAGGAGGAAAATGCTGCTGGGTCCCATTCCCACAGGCAAAACTCACAAAGCATAACCCCACGGGCCCAGGTGCGGGCAGCAAGACATTTCTGGGTCCCCGTGCCTACCACCTGCTGGCATCTAGTCCTTCAGCAGGAGCTGACGCAGGAGTGCCCATCCCCTCCCTGACACACAAGCCCCTGTCCCACCTCCAGTGTTCTTGAGACCTTCCACCAATTAATCTACATTCCTCCGCCTAGTTCACCTCATGTCCCAGAGCAGGGGGGAAAGTATCTTTGCTGAAATCCCAGTCTTTCCACTTATTAATTGTGCGTTTTAACCTCTTTGCACGTGGGTCCTATAATCTAGCTTTTGAATGCCATTGAAGATGCCCTTTTCAAGGATGCCAACGGCTTCCAGTTTTTGACTTCTTCATATTTTACCGTATTCTCAACTCTTACCACCTCACCCACCCCCAGTCTTCTATTTCCTGTTACTTCTTCCCAGAATGTATTACTCCTGAAGTCTGAAGCACTGATCATGTTTTATCAAATATTGGGATTTCCCTACCTAATGTACTTTCAAAGAGAGAAGGTTTTTCCTGTTTTGTTCACCAAAATAACTCCAGGCTTAAAAGAGTAACTGGCACATGAAAGTTACTTGAGGATCAGTTCCAGTAAGATTAAAGTGAAAAACAAAAAAAGCAAAAGACATGATACCTTGGGAACAGTGTCCATAACCTAGGATGGCAGTAAAGGGAAGTCCCATGATTATAAATGAGCAGCGAATAGTCTAAGTTCAAGTGAGAATAAAAATCTAGAAGGGAGGCCCTGGCCGGTTGGCTCAGCGGTAGAGCGTCGGCCTGGCGTGCGGGGGACCTGGGTTCGATTCCCGGCCAGGGCACATAGGAGAGGCGCCCATTTGCTTCTCCACCCCCCCCTTCCTCTCTGTCTCTCTCTTCCCCTCCCGCAGCCAAGGCTCCATTGGAGCAAGGATGGCCCGGGCGCTGGGGATGGCTCCTTGGCCTCTGCCCCAGGCTCTGGAGTGGCTCTGGTGGCAGCAGAGCGACGCCCCGGAGGGGCAGAGCATCGCCCCCTGGTGGGCAGAGCGTCGCCCCTGGTGGGCGTGCCGGGTGGATCCTGGTCGGGCGCATGCGGGAGTCTGTCTGACTGTCTCTCCCCGTTTCCAGCTTCAGAAAAAAAAAAAAAAAAAAAAATCTAGAAGGGTTTCTGGGAGGAAAAAAAAAGAATCCATGTAAGAAAGAATAAAATTGAGATGCTAATAATCTTGAGGATTAGAAGGCACATTATTCTTTGGACAATAAGAAAAAGAAAGGCAATTAGAAACTCCAGGAAAAACAAAATGTTATTGTAAAACATACTGACTCAAAATGAAACAATTTAATATGTGACACAATTTAGAGCAATTAATGGGGTATAAGAACAGAAGAAAATCCATTTGGCCTTGCTGCAAAGATCATTCTCATTTGAGGGGCCAAGGATCAAGACAGCAGACCAGTAGAACAGGAAGTGTAACCCTAACATATAATGTGGCTATGAGGGAAACTTTATTTACTTAGTAACAACTAATAACATTTATTGAGTGTTTAATGTGCCAGACAAGGTTTTAAGAGCTTTGCATATACTATTAAATCCTCAAAACTCTCTAAAGCACATACTATCATTATTCCTATTTTATAGATGAGGATGATGAGGCAAGACATATTAAACAAGTTTTTTGAGGTTATATGGCTAGCAGCAGAGCTGAATTCACACCTGGGCCTGTGAAACCCAGAGGTCCACTCCCCAGGTCTGGCCCTAGAAGCCAGGCCACTTGACCTTCAAGATCCAATCCTTTTTGTCAAGCAGCATAGGGTACCATGTGCTTATACATGTGGGCACAAACGCACATGCACTCCTGGGAACCAGGATGCAAAGCCACAGAACCTTAGCAGAGCTGGTCCGGGCTGGGTAGCCAGAGTGACAGGGTCAGAGCAGGGCCTTACCTTCCTGCAGTCTTTGCAGAACACTGACGAGCTGCCCAGGAAGCCCAGCACCTCCCCACAGAGCAGACACTGGGAGAGGCCATTCCCCATCACGTTGCGCCTCATGGTGTCCAGCCGCTCCACCAGCCGCCTGCAGCACAAGACACAGTCAGATGGAACGTGCTCTCTGTCTCCCGCCTGACCACTGCCTGGACATGGCTGCCGTGAGGCCTCACACTTCACCAAGCCCCACAGGCTGTTCCCTTGCCTAGGGTACTAGTCCCTGCCTCACCACCTTCCCTGGCTATACCTCCTAACCACTCATTTACTCACCCGTATTAATAGAGCATCTATGATGTACCAGACACAGGGAATACTGCAGCAAACAAGCCAGAGACAGACATGGTCTCTGCTCCAATGGAACTTAGGTTCAATAAAGGGAGGATATCCAGAAACAAGTGAACGAGCAAACCGACTTCAGAGGGAAAAGTGTTATATGAAATAAGCGGGCAGGGGCAGGGGCAGGAGACACTGGGGGTGGGGGGGACAGCAGCATGTTAGATGGTGATCAGTGAAGGTCTCCCTGAGGACACTTGAGCTGAGAGCTAAAGGATGACAAGGACCAAACCATGTGAAGAGCTAAGGGAGGAAGCATTCCTGACAGAGCAAGCAGCCTGGAATGTTCCGGGTACGATAGGGCCTAGCATGTTGGGATGACAAGAAGGCCAGTGCGGCTACTGCCTCATGAGCACGCAGGAGGGTGTCTGGAAATGATAAAGGCAGTGTGGGAATTGAGGGCAACAGTCTAGCATATTCTCTAGTATAGGCATACATTTAAAAAAGTGAAGCAATGTCTGTCTTCAATCATAATTTAGGAGACTATATGTAAGCAGACTTGACATCAGTGCAGTTTATTTAAAAGATAAAAGAGCATCCTGAAAATGATGGTTTATGTATAATAATCTGAAGACATCTTTCATAAAACAAACACTACATTTTGGTTGTACACCTAGCTAGTGTTTGCTATAAGGCCCATAACTTTTAAAATAACTGTCTTGTATGATTAGAATAAATGAATGAGTAATTTATTGTGTATCAGGAATGTTTTGGTACTGAGTTTTCACAAACCACTGATGTAGCTACAGAAACTACTACTGTGTATAACATGTTGTGCATAACAGATTGTGCCTCTTAAATTTGTGTGTATAGGAGAAGCGCCCATTTGCTTCTCCACCCCTCCGCCGTGCCTTCCTCTCTGTCTCTCTCTTCCCCTACCGCAGCCGAGGCTCCATTGGAGCAAAGATGGCCCGGGCGCTGGGGATGGCTCTGTGGCCTCTGCCTCAGGTGCTAGAGTGGCTCTGGTCGCAACATGGTGACGCCCAGGATAGGCAGAGCATCACCCCCTGCTGAGCAGAGCGTCGCCCCATGGTGGGCGTGCCGGGTGAATCCCGGTCGGGCGCATGCGGGAGTCTGTCTGACTGTCTCTCCCTGTTTACAGCTTCAGAAAAATGCAAAAAAAAAAAAAAAATTTGTGTGTATACAGGTCATTCATATTTTAATGTAAATAAATATGATTTTGCACTTTGTGATAAAAAAAAAAACACGGAGTCTGGGATAAAAGGAGGCTGGAGGGGTGAAGAGGGCCAGAGGACATGGATTTTGTAGGTCACAAAATGGAGTTTGGATTCCTCTCCAAGATCAGTGTGAAGCTACTGAGGAGTGCTAAGCAGAGGAGTGATCTGATCTGGGTGACATTGTTTAAAGCTCACTCAGGATTACAGGGGGCGTGGAGGCAAGAAAGCCACCAGGGGGTGGTGAGCGGTCCAGGAAGGGAGATGGAGATGCTGGGCTGTACTTCAGAGGCGCCCGGTGGGTTTGGGGAGAGGGAAGGGAAGAGAGATCTAGGATGGCCTGGAGGCCTTTGGTTTAAGCAACTGGGCAGATGAAGAAGCTGGAGAAAAAAAGAAAGAGCACCAGTCTTTGAACCTCTGATGCCGAGTGTCCAGCACTCTTCCCTGAACCCCACTAAGCCTGGCGTGGGTGCCTCTCCTCGGGGTCCCACGGCCCCTCATCCCACTGTGACCCATTTCATGACAATTTATAATGTAGCAGCACAACCTCCACAAAACTGGCTGCCACTTCTGTTTTGTTGGCAGCAGTATGTCCAGTGCCCAGTGGATACTCAGTGAAATTTCTTTCTTTCCTTTCTTTTTTTTTTCTTTTGGAGAGAGAGAGAGAGAGAGAGAGGCATCAACTCATTGTTTCACTTATTTGTATCCCCATTGATTGCTTCTCATACATGCCCTGACTGGGGCTCGAACCATGACCTCAGGGTCAAGCCTGCACCCTTGGGATGGAGCTGGTGACCTCAGGATGAAACCAGCAGCCTCGGCACTCTGGGACAATGCTCTATCCACTGTGCCACCAGCCAGGGCCTTGATGAAGATTCTTAAATGAAGGGCCGAGTATGGATACATTATCTTCTCTAATTGTCTCACCACACACACACCCAGTGAGGAGGATGCTATTTTCCCCATTTTAAAGATGAGAAGACTGAGGTTCAGAGATGTGAAGTCACTTGTCAGGGTCACACAGCTCTTAAAAGGCAGAAACTGGGTCCACACCCAGGTCCCACTCTCCCCTGAGGTGACCAGGCTCTACCCTGGGAGCCAAGGGACAGCTGGCTGGACACAAGGCTGCCTCTACCCCCTTGACCTCTAGCAAGCACTCCTACTTCCACAGGGTTCACTGTTCCTAACCCAGGGACCCGCAGGGCCACTGGAGCAAACCTAGCTTCAGCCCAGGCCTGACCCGCTTGTTCTCGGGGACCCCTGTCAGTACAACCCTGTGCCTCCTAACTCATGAAACACCCAGGACGTACCTACCTCCTCCTTCTGAGATGAGTAACCTGAAGCACTGCCTTTGGGTCACTCTGTGCCCCTGCCAAACCCAGTGCTCACAGAGGGGCCAGACAATGTGAGCAGCACAGGGAAGCCAAAGGCTTGAGGGGGCACAGATGATTCCCACCGCACAGGGGAGCCCTTATGAAACACCCTCCACCGCTCCCTGCACACCCTCCTGAAGGGGGAGTGCTCCTGTCCGTCATCAGAGGGGGCGGGTCTGCAGAGCGCCTAGCAGGGCCCTGGGCGGCAGAGGGCCAGAGCCAGGTCCAGTGGGAGAAAAGCACGACAACTAGTCCGTCTGATCTAAACCCTTTCTGTAATACAATGATAGTAAAAGGTCTGTCTTTGCAGCATATACACTAACTGTCCAGACAGCAGTGATCTTTGCAGTGGTGCTTTCACTTTCTAGAACTGTGTATTTCTTCAGTGTCTAACTTTTTTTTTATTATTCATTTTAGAGAGGAGAGAGAGAGGGAGAGACAGAGACAGAGAGAGAGAGGAGAGAGAGACGGGGGGAGGAGCTGGAAGGATCAACTCCCATATGTGCCTTGACCAGGCAAGCCCAGGGTTTCGAAACGGCGACCTCAGCATTTCCAGGTCGATGCTTTATCCACTGCGCCACCACAGGTCAGGCAGTGTCTGACTTTTTAATGATCATATATGTAATAGAAAAAGAAACAGAAGCAGCACAGGAGAGTGGAGTGAGGTTAACTCCTCCCAAGGCAATGCGCTGCACTTGTGTTTTCCCACTTGTGCTTTTCAGACGTTTGAGGACGTATGAATTGCTTTTGTAATTAAACAAGCAAAAAGAGACCCAACAAAGCTCTCAAGATGGTGTAGTAGCCAGCTCTGGGTGTCAGAGGCCAGGACAAGAACTTAGAACAAGCTGGAGAGTGTCCCCCGTTGAAGTCTTAGATGGGACGGTCCAGGTTCATCCTCCACTTAAGTCCCTCGCTGCTGGACTACAGCTGACCCTTAAGTGTGCAGAGCTGAACAGCCCCTAACACCCTCCACCACACTCACTCACCCCCCACAGCCTGGGGCCCACACTTCAGCTGCTATCCCCACCTTACAGATGGGTATATTGAGGCTCTGATGGGCTGGGTTATGTGTATACACTCCAGGCAGAGCTGACTCACTCCCAGTAGAGAAAAGCCAGCCCTGGGACAAGGGTGCCAGCCTCCAGCCCACTGATCTGGCACTAAGTGCCCTTGCTGCCCCCTCACAGATCTGCTCCTGACCCAGCCCTTACCCGATCCTCTGCTGCTCCATGACGTCGAGCCGCTCGGCCCTCTGGATGACCTGCAAGATGGCCTCCACTTCAGCCGGGCTGAGGCACTGGCTCTTCCTCTGCTTCTCTGTCTGGTAGGTGTGCATAGACCAGCCTGTCTGCAGCCTCGAGAGAAAACAACACAGCCCTTGAGGCCACCCCAGTGCAAGCCCCAAACCTGTGCCGGGAACACAAAGCCCCCCCTGAGAACAGTCTGGGGGTGTCAGGGGCAAGGAGGCCAGGGAACAGGGCAGATGCCAGGCTCCCAGTGCCGGCTCTGCCACGCACCAGCCACTGGGCCTCACAGAGATGGCGGCGGCAGCCCAGCTGCAGGAGGCAGGCACAGAAGGCACCCGCTGTACAGACAGGGAAGGCCACCGCCACCGAGCAGGAGTTGAGGGAGGCGTACAGAGGTGATCAAGAATGAAAACCTAGATCTGAGTCCCAGAAGAGAGTGAGATAGAGTTTACTATGGAATCGGAAAGAACTATAATTAGGTTTAAAATAAACCTTGAAGATAATAGATTGACAGCATTTTGGAAACGGAGGGTTCAAAAGCAGGAGGGTAACAGAACTGCATAAGAGGAGAGGTGGGCTAGGGGCTGGCCCAGGGGGCTCAGCGTCTCTGCTCCACTGGACTGCAGGAGGGACACATCCTGGGGCTGTCACCAGGGGCTGAGGGGAGGGACTCAGACCCTTTCTATCTTTCTGGATGGGGAGGGAGTGGCAGCAGCAGACTGAGCCCCAGCTCCCTGCCCTGGGCCCAGCTTCTCTGAGACATTCTGTGCCAGGTGCTGGGAACAGAGATGGACAAGATGGCAAAGTCACCACTTTGAAGAACTATAATATGCTGGGGGACATAGATGCCTAATCAATTACATAAATGTTTATTTAACGAAAAACTCTAAGAGCTATTCATTCAATGCATATTTACTGAGCATCCACTGTGATACCAGGCTCATAAGGTGCTGGGGACATGCTGCTGGACGGCACAAGCAGGTGGCTGCTAGGAGGACATATAAATAAATAAGGAGAACTAACCTAGTTGGTTAGAGGGGAGCGGGCACAGCACCGGCCCCACCACCTGTCCCAGCGGGCGCAGCTCCTACCCGGCTCACTCTGGCCCAAGTGCCAGCCTGGGCCCTGAAGACTCCTCCCACTGGACCTCATGTCATTCTGAAGCCAGGACTCCCCATTTCTCAGAGCAGAAAAGAGGCAGGGCACAGTTAGGTGGCATTCTAAAGGCAAGTCAGGAGTTGGCAGGCCTCTTGCCTGGGGAAGCTCTCATCTGGCGGCTGCCAGCTGCTACCAGCCCCACCAGGCTCCCCCAGGGCAGCCTTTCCTGCCTCCATCTGATCACTCACTAAGCCCCAACAATTACAATCTCTCGTTGGACTCCACCCCCACCCCCCCTACCCCTGTCCCATCAGGCTCCATTCCCACTTATGGCCATGGCTGCCACTGAGCGGCATGCTCCCCTGCAGTACCCTACCCCAGCCAAAGGAGGGCGCCTCAGACTGCTAGACGCAGATGGCTGCAACTCCTGGGCAAGAACCTTCAGTAGTGCCCAGCGCCCCCTGTGCCCTGTGGGGTGCCCTCATCCCTGGCTCCGCTGGCTTCACATGGTGTGCACATCAACTGCTCCTTGCTCCCCCTGTTCTGGGCTGCATGCTGTGTCCAAACCTTGCCCATGTTATGCCCTCCACCTGGGGAGCGTGTCCCTCTCCCTAAACCCCCTTTCCACCGGCTCACTCCTATTCTTTCAGACACGATCTTCACCAGGAGGCTTTGCCTTGATCCCCTGCAAGACGGGTTGAGTCCATTCCCAGAGTTTTCATAAGGCCCGGCATAGCTCCATCACCAGGCTGAAACATTATTTTGAGCCATGTTGGGACCCTCGGTCTCCCCTCCAGAATGTGAGTCTCTGGAGGATCAGGCCGTGCCCCACTGGGCCCCTGCCCACCTCTCAATCTTCCTTTTACCCCATTCACTGTGTCACTCATGTCAACACTGGCCTCCTGTGAGGTGCTCCTCATGTCATGTTCCTTCTACCGCAGGGCCTTTACACACTGTTTTCCCGTTTCTAGAAGCCCCTTCCCCCTATTTCCATCTAAGATTTACCCCTCCTCTAGGATTCAACATAAGTATCACACTCTCAGTAAAAGCCTTTCCCAATTCCCAAATTAAGTTAGCACCCCTTTCACCCCTACTGCCTGTTTCCACTGTCAAAGCACATGAGTAATTATGTGTATGACACTCACTCCTACCCATTAGAGCCTTAAGACAAGAAACCATGGTTTCTTGTTCGCTGCTGTGCAACCAGCACCAGACCTGAGCGAGAGCCAGTAAGGTCACTTCCCCAGGCTCCCCAGTGAGTGTCTGGACAGGGGGGCTTGCAGTACTCATTTACAGAGCCTGGCGGTCCAGGGCAGCGCACCCCGGGGAGACAATAAAAGCATGTGCTCTTCTGAAAGGTGCTACCACAGCTTCTGGCTCCTGTGCAGTACAAGACAAGGTCAGGGGGAACTGAAGGGGATGCTGGAGGGGTAGCCAGGGGTCACACCGGGCACAGCTCTCCGTGGCTCTCATGTCTAGCCAGGCAGGACACATCGGGTTGCCTGGCACCAGAGGAGAGAGCGGGAGGGGCCAGTTTCCTCCCCAGTCTCTCCCCCTGCAGGGGCTGAGCCATCCCAGTGAGAGGGACAAATGAAATGTCATGCAGATTCCTGCCAATCACGCAGGACTCCACTCTTCTTGGGCACTTCGGATTAATTTTTCACTGCCCCTTTGATGTTTCAGCTCTGTGTCCCTGCAGGCTCATAACATCTAGTTACCAATTTTTTGAACTTGGTCCCATTTGGGAAACGCTGGGTCTGGTAATTTGACAGATGAAGGGGACTCTTAGGCTTAGCTGACACCAGGGACCCCCAACTCCCTGGAGAGACAGGGATACAGGAAGGTTGGAGAGGCCTCTGCGAGCCCCTGATCTTCAGCTACAGGGACAGTAGCTAGAGACAGCCTGACCAGAGTGGAGCTGAGGGGTCACCAGGCTGAGAGACAACAGGAAAACCAGGACCCCAAGGGGACAAGCCAGAACAAGAGAGACCTTGACAGAAGCGCTGGGAAGGGCCCTGCGACACCCCGGAGCTGGCTGTGTGTTTGTTACAGCTGGGATGCAGCTCTTCATTCATTTGACTGCCTTCTCTGTCCTGCTTGTCAATGCCAGGCACTCAACTACGAAGCAGGCCTCCAGAGATCAAAGGCTCCCTGCCTCCAGGGCCTCGGGGACTGAAGACTCATGACCAGGGGCCTTATGCTGTTAACAGAGAAGGCCAGGGAAATGGTCCAGCTCCCAGCAGCCTGTTGTGATAGAAAAAACACAGGTGCGGGGTCAGAAGGATCCCTGTGTGGGTCCTGGCCCTGCCACCTACAAGGTAAGTGACTTGGGCAAGGAGCCCTGCCTCAGTTTCCTCACCTGAGAAATGGAGATGAATTCCATGTGGTTAAGTAAGTGAATGGCTGCTCAGTGCCCAGCTCAGGGAGTGGAGTATGGTGTCTGTGGGATAGGCACTTGTCTCCACACTTCTCTCTCTGGGTCCCTGGGACTGAATCTTGTCAAAGAAAGGAGGGGAATAGGGGCAGGGAAGGAACAGAAGGCCTGGCTGGGCCTCTGAGGTACTCACTTGGCTCTCAGGGCGAGCTGCCGATCATTGGGGCAAACCCACTGATCGTTCCCACTCCCAAAGATGGTGTCGGCCATGCTTGCAGAGCGCAGGAGTCACATCTGAGGGGAGAAGAGGAAAAAGAAAGAGAACATCCTTGGCTGGAGTGCCGGTGGCAGACAGGTCCCTCAGGCTCCAGCCACTGGCACTTGCACCCTATCCCCATACATTGCCCCCATGACACCCGGAGTCTCACCATCAGACCCACTCCTCCAGCTCAATACTGTTCCTTCCAAGGTCCTCTTTCAAAAGGCTCATAACTCTGGGAGGGCAACCAGATTTTCAACTTAGCTGCCGAGCCTGGGTGGGGGAGGGTATTTGATCCCTGCTCCCCCAAGTACAATGTCTGATGTGCTTATCACATCACCTAGCAGAAGGGGCCTGGGCAACGGGCACAGGTCCTGCGCAGCGCCTGGTACGGGGGTGTGGCTGGAGCCAGCCGCCTTCCTCAGCTCTGCTAACAAGGTCTTCACGGACACTGCTCCCCAGGAGGCTCTGCCACAGCCATGGATCACAGCGCCAGAGCAGGAAGGAGGGCAGGCAGAGACAGCTGCAGCCTGGACTGCCACCCTACACAACTGCAGGGGACACCGTGTAAATGGCACCCTCGGAAAGCCTGTGGAGAGGTGCCCCTGTTCCAGGACCTCCTGCTACTTTAATGTCTACAGCTGGCATACTGGCTTTCTCTTTGTCACTAAGGATATGTGCCGGAAAGAGAAAACGAAGGACGAAAGAGGGTATCGATCTCAGAGCAGAGATGAGCAGATGCACGAAGTTACCCACACTCCCCTGGTCTCATCCCATCTAGCCCAGTGGTTCTCAGACACAGGACTTCTTTCTTTACACCCTTAAAAATTTCTGAGGTCGGAAATTAGTCTTGGCAGTTTCTTACATGTCAAAGAGAGTTGTCATATGACCCAGAAACTACTTCTGGATATGCCCAAGAGAACTGAAAAGACACAGCCACACAAAAACTTGTGCATAAGTGTTCATAGCAGCATTGTACATAATAGCCCCAAAGTGGCAACAATTCAAATGTCCATCAACTGATAAAGGGACAGAATGTGGCTTATCATACAACGGAATTTTGGCCGGAACTTGGATAAACCTTGAAAACATTATGCTAAGTTAAAGAAGCCAAACACAAAAGACTACATAGTGTAAGGTTCTGTTTGTACGAAATATTCAGAATAGGCAAATCCATATAGATAGAAAATAGATGAGTAGTTGCCAGGGCCGAGGTGGGGAGAGAGGAATGGGAGTGACTGCGAATGGGGTTCAGGGTTTCTTTTCGATGAAAATGTTCTGGAATTAGATAGCGGTGATGGTTACACAACTTTATGAATACACTAAAACCGCTGAATTGTACCCTTTAAAAGTGTGATTTTTATGGAATAAGAATTATATCTCATTAAATTGTTATAAAAATTCTTGAGGACTCCAAGTTATATGAATTATAGCTATTGATATATATTGGATATTAAAACAGAGAAAAAAAATAAAAATTCACTAAAAAATAATAAACCCATTAGATGCTCACATATTTTACAAAAACAACTATATTCTCAAAACAAAAACCCTTAGCAAGAATAATAGCCTTGTTTTACATTTTTACAAATCTACGTAATGGTTGGCTTAACAAAAAACAGCTGGATGTCCATATCTGATTTTTCATTTAACCTTTTGCGATATGTGGTTTTGTTAAAGAGCACAAAGAACATCCACAAGTCTCACAGGTGCCTATGAAGGTTGGAAAAGGGAGGAGCATTTTAATGGTCTTTGCAGATAATTGTGGCTATTCTTTCACATGACACCAAAACTCAACAGTTGGTTGTTTCTTAAAGATTAGTTCTAATGTGGCATCTGAAACAATATCAATGAACTTTTCACCTTATATACATTTTTAAGGAAATGAGACCAAATGTCTTATTATTTTGAAAATAATTTTGAGCTTATAGACCCCTTGACCTGTTGGGGACCCCCAGCCAATGGTTTGAGAAAGGTTGTTGTTCCTTTCTCAAACCAATGTCACCCATTTCTGTGATGGCCAGCAGCGGGCAGCGTGTAGACTGCAGCCAGCAGACCCCACAGGGACCAAGCCAGGACCTTGACCGCAGGCGCCTCTCTATTCCACCCACGAGTACATTCAGGCACTGGCTTTCCACTGCAGAGTGCCTCGGGAGACGGACGCGTACGGGGACCCCATGGCCAGGCCCAGCATTGGGGTACCACCATCATCAAAGCCCTCTTCAGATTTAGTCTAGACCTTTTCTCAAATGAGGCTAACATACAATTCAGGCAAACACAGATGGGGTAAAAATGATATTCATCAAACAACTTTAAACAGGTGTCCTGCTTCCATCTTTCCGTGTGCTATGTCTTTTTGTTGTTGTTTTAATTTGTTATCTTGTGAATAGTATAGTCACACTGCTGTGGGGGTGTGAAAAGTGTTACTCTGTTCTAAGTAAGCATTTAAAATATACTACAGCTTGGTAGACTTGTTTCATTATTATTATTGTTGTTATTATTATTATTATTATTATTATTTTGTATTTTTCTGAAGCTGGAAACTGGGAGAGACAGTCAGACAGACTCCCGCATGCGCCTGACCGGGATCCACCCGGCATGCCCACCAGGGGCGAAGCTCTGCCCACCAGAGGGCGATGCACTGCCCCTCCGGGGCGTCACTCTGCCGCGACCAGAGCCACTCTAGCGCCTGGGGCAGAGGCCAAGGAGCCATCCCCAGTGCCCGGGCCATCTTTGCTCCAATGGAGCCTTGGCTGCAGGAGGGGAAGAGAGAGACAGAGAGGAAGGAGGGGGGCGGGGTGGAGAAGCAAATGGGCGCTTCTCCTTTGTGCCCTGGCCGGGAATCAAACCCGGGACTTCTGCACGCCAGGCCGACACTCTACTGCTGAGCCAACAGGCCAGGGCCTATTATTATTATTTTTAAATACCGTAGACTCCCTTATCCACAGAGGATATGGTCCAAGGCCTCCACTGGATATGCATACAATGTCTTTTCCTATACACGGGTACCTATGATAAAGTTTAATTTATGAATTAGGCACAGTAAGAAAGTAACAACATAACTAATAATAAGATAAAACAATTATACCAATATACTGTAATAAAAGTTATGTGAATGAAGTCAATCTCTCAAAGTATCTTATTATACAGCACTCACCATTTCACTTAAAGGGAGCACTTTACAACTTCTCTTGGTACACTCAAATTGCCAGCATCCCTACTTTTGCACTTTGGCATCTTTATTAAGCAAAATAAGAGTTATTTGAACAGAAGCACTGTGATATTGTGATAATCAATCTGATAACCGAGATGGTTACTAAGTGACTAGTAGGTAGTGTAAACAGCACTGATACACTGGACAAGGGATGATTCACACATCAGACAGGGCAAAGAAGGATGGCATGAGATTTCATCATGCTACTCAGAATGGCACATAATTTAAAATAATTAATGAATAATTTATTTCAGGAATTTTCTGTTTAATATTTTCAGACCACAGTTGACAACAGGTAACTGGAATTGCAGAAAGTAAAACCACAGATAATGGGGGACTACTGTATTCTGCAAGCTTTAAGAAATGGAAGTGATGGTCTCTCTGGATGGGAGAGGCTATGTCCTGGGTAAACTGGGTGTCCCAGTAAACCACCAGTCATTACCTCACAAATGCTGCCATTCCTGTTTCTGCCTGCAGGGGCCGCCACATCTCAGGCCACTGCTCCCAGGACTGGAAGGCCCTGAGCCTTCCTGCCCATCCTGGGACAGCTGGGTCCCATGAGTATGGAGTGGCCCCTCTTCTCTGCCAGGTATCCCCAAAGAAGAGGAGCAGGGGGTGATCGTGGAGGGGAAGAGCAAGCCAGGGAACCTCAAGGTTGGAAGTCCATGTTCTGCAGAAGCTTCTAAACCAAAAGGGTGTGGAGCCGGTCAGGGGGAGGAGTTGGGAGGAAGAAGGGCCCTGTGCTGTTATGCTAAACCTTCACCTCCTTCATGGTGGGACAGGTAGGGACATCCAGGAGAAGACAGCAGCACACATCAGTAAGAGACACTCCGCACAGCCCCAAACGAATCACCCCAGATGAATCTCTAGGCAATGAACCCCATTTTAACCCTTTGGTCACTTCCTAGTGAGGCCAGAGTTGGCACATCTCTGACAAGGGAGCTCCCAAACTAACACTGATCTGTTCTCTGACCCATTTGAAGGCAAATTCTTTTCCTTTTTCTTTTTTAATTTTAGCCAAAACAACTGTGACCACCCACAGGGTATTCTGTTCTCTTCTTCCTAAATCCAATCAGTGCCTTTTCTGTTTGACAGAAAAGAGAGAGGTTAAGAAACTGGGACAATGCCTGACCAGGTGCAGCAGGTAGAGCATTGGCCTGGAACGCTGAGGACCCAGGTTCAAAACCCCGAGGTTGCTGGCTTGAGCGCAGGCTTACTAGCTTGAAAGTAGGGTCACTGTCTTGAGAGCGGGATCATAAACATGACCTCATGGTCGCGAGCTTGAGCCCAAGGGTCACTGGCTCAGCTGGAGTTCCCCTGCAGTTCCCCGGTCAAGGCACATATGAGAAAGCAATCAATAAACAACTAAGGTGCTGCAAAGAAAGAATTGATGCTCCTCATCTCTCTCCTTTCCTGTCTGTCTGTCCCTGTCTGCCCTTTCTCTCAAAAAAGAAAGAAAAGGAAAAGAAACTGGGACAAGGTCACAGAGCTAACTATGCCAGTCTACTAACCTTTAACCCAGGGGTCGGGAACCTATGGCTCACGAGCCAGATGTGGCTCTTTTTTTTTTTTAATTTTTTTTTTCTGAAGCTAGAAATGGGGAGAGACAGTCAGACAGACTCCCGCATGCGCCTGACCGGGATCCACCCGGCACGCCCACCAGGGGCGACGCTCTGCCCACCAGGGGGCGATGCTCTGCCCCTGGGGGGGGTGTCGCTCTGCCGCGACCAGAGCCACTCTAGCGCCTGGGGCAGAGGCCAAGGAGCCATCCCCAGTGCCCGGGCCATCTTTGCTCCAATGGAGCCTCGGCTGCGGGAGGGGAAGAGAGAGACAGAGAGGAAGGAGAGGGGGAGGGGTGGAGAAACAGATGGGCGCTTCTCCTTTGTGCCCTGGCCGGGAATCGAACCCGGGACTTCTGCACGCCAGGCCGACGCTCTACCACTGAGCCAACCGGCCAGGGCCAGATGTGGCTCTTTTGATGGCTGCATCTGGCTCGCAGACAAATCTTTAATAAAAAAAAAATAATAACGTTAAAAATATAAAACATTCTCATGTATTACAATCCATTCATTTCCTACTGCTCATGTTCATGGTTGCAGGTTGCCAGAGCCAATCACAGCTGTCCTTCGGAACAACACTAAATTTTTATTGGATAATGCCTAACGTACACGGGTTGTTGTATGGCTCTCATGGAATTACATTTTAAAATATGTGGCATTGGCCCTGGCAGGTTGGATCAGTGGTAGAGCATCGGCCTGGCGTGCAGGAGTCCCGGGTTTGATTCCCGGCCAGGGCACACAGGAGAGGCGCTCATCTGCTTCTCCACTCCTCCCCCTCTCCTTCCTCTCTGTCTCTCTCTTCCTCTCCTGCAGCCAAGGCTCCTTTGGAGCAGGGTTGGCCCGGGTGCTGAGGATGGCTCTGTGGCCTCTGCCTCAGGTGCTAGAATGGCTCTGGTCACAACAGAGTAACACCCCAGATGGGCAGAGCATTGCCCCCTGGTGGGCATGCCGGGTGGATCCCAGTCGGGCGCATGCGGGAGTCTGTCTGACTGCCTCCCTGTTTCCAACTTCAGAAAAATACAAAAAAAAAAAATGTGGCATTCATGGCTCTCTCAGCCAAAAAGGTTCCTGACCCCTGCTTTAATCGGTATTCCTTCCTTGGCATCAGGTCACTTTGTGCCGTAAGTGTGGAGGGACCAGCTTTGGAGCAGTGAGAAGGCAGAGAGAAGACTCAATTAGGAAAAAGATATCCCTGAAAGTCTGGCTTTCACGCAAACTTACCGGAAGGCCCAGGACAAGTCAGTTATCGTTTCTGGGCCTCAGTTTTCTCATTGGCACCCAAGAAAGCCGAGGTAGACAGGCTGGAGGGACTGCCCTGTGCACTTCCCACGCCTGACTCCACCATGCCAAGCTGCAGGAGGGAGGCACACGTGGCAGGCAGGGACTAATAGAGGGTCCGGGGAGGGTAGCTGGTGGCTGCCCCAACCTGGGAGGTGGGATGTGATTCCCCACCCCAGCCTAGCTGCAGCTCAGGGAGCGGAGCGCCTCCCTGGGTCCCCTTCTCGCTCCTGGAGCTTGAGGGAAGACAAGGCCCTGGAGTCAAATGCTACAGGCCGAGGTAGTTGTGAGGATGTCACGCCCTGGGGCCTGGGGCCCAGGGCACTGGACGGCAGGGTCTTCAAGGATGCTAAGGTTGTAGCTGAGCATATTCACAGGGTGGCTCTGAATGAGAACTCAGACCCCTGCCCAGGGGTTGCTGGGCTGCACCTGGCACCTCGCAAGGCACAGCTGTCCTTTGCAAACACAGAGCAACCTTGGGACAGGTGGTGGGAGAGGAAGGGCAGCCGGAAGAGCCACGTTTTAGGAAACTGCCATGAAGCCAGCTTAGGTTCTCCAAACACCGTCAGTCTGAGCCAGCTGCCAACCCCCTGACTCGCCAGCCAACCCCCGTCCCCGGCTGCTCACGCCCCTGTGACCGGGGGCTCCACTGCCAGACGGTGTGCTCACCACCGCCTTGCACGCGCCCCCGGGCTCTGCTGTCCATCCCGCGGGGTCTCGCGGGGGTCTCGTGGCGGGTCAGGGAGGGCCCCTTCCCAAGGTCCTGCTGCGTCAGGCCCAGACCCTCTTAAGAGCTGGTCCTTAAGACTTCTAGAGAGCGGTGTCATGTAAGGTGACTCCTGATGTGCCCTTATTAATAAACGTCAATCTGTCTTGGGCAGAAATCAAATGATGAGGGAACAAAACGGAGGCTTAAAGACATCAAGTAAAAAGAAGGGAAGGAGAACCCACACATTCACAAGGGGAAGGATGGGCGCGGCCAAGGGCCTGGAGGGAGGCAGACAGCGGGGTGTGCAGAGAGGTCTGCCTGGAGCTTGGCCTTCCTCTGCAGGCGGGCGGGAGGGGCACACGGGCCAGGCCTGTCTCTGAGGCCAAGGGCCTGGAGGGAGGCAGACAGCGGGGTGTGCAGAGAGGTCTGCATGGAGCTTGGCCTTCCTCTGCAAGCGGGCGGGAGGGGCACACGGGCCAGGCCTGTCTCTGAGGCCCTTCCAGCTGGGAGAGAAAGAGGCTGAAGAAGAGGGGGGTGTGTATGATGTGTGTGTTGTGTATGTGATGTGTGTAGCGTGTATGGTGTGGGGGGTGATGTGTATGGTGTGTGATGTGTGTATGATGTGTGTGTGAAAGTATGTAGTGTATGAGATATGAGATGTGTGATGTGTATGGTGGGTATGCTGCATGTGTGATGTGTGGGGTGTGTGGTATGGGGTGTATGATGTGTGTTCGATGTGTGTGTATGGTGTGTGATATGTGTGTATGTGTGTGGTATATATATGTGTTGTGTGTGGTGTGTGGTGTGTGGTATGCGTGTGGTATACAGGGGGGTAGTATGTGTTGTGTGTCTGGTGTATGTGATGTGTGTGTGGTGTGTGTACGTTCTGCTGGGAAAGAAGCTGGTCCTGGGGGAGGTGAATGTTTTACAGAACCAGCCCCAGAGGTCCTCCTTCTTTGACTTGTTTCCATCTCCCCTTCCTGGTTAGACTGGGGGCTCCCTGCGGCCCGTGTCCCCCTTCTCTCTCCAGCCCAGCACGGAGCCAGCTACAAAGTAGGTGGACAGTGAATGTCTGTGCAGTGGAACCGACTGCATCAGACGGCCGTTCCCCGACGAGGAGGAATTCAGACAGGTCAGGCGTGCTCAGAGCAGGGCTGGGCCCTAAACGCCCTCTGTGACTTGTTCACGCACAGACAGTTTGTTCCCCAGGGGCTAGTCAGTGCCCAGGGCTCCGTCTGACAGCTGATCGCCTCCCCAGGGGCCAGTGTGCCCATGAGGCCTCCAGGGGCCTCCTGCACTCACTGGGCAAGACAAGCCCACAGCGCCTGCATCCTCTTGAGTGCTTCTTCTTTTTTTATTTTTATTTTTTAGATTTTTAGAGAGAGAAAGATTTAGAGAGAGAAAGAGGGGGGAGAAGCAGGAAGCATCAACTCATAGCTGCTTCCTGTATGTGCCTTGACCAGACAAGCCCAGGGTTTTGAACCCGTGACCTCAGCGTTCCAGGTTGACGCTTGAGCCACTGCGCCACCACAGGTCAGGCTCTTGAGCGCTCCTGAACCCTGCAGCACAGGGGCTCAGGGGACCGTATGGGGTGGGGGGGGAGAGAGACAGGAAATAGAGTTGCCTGGTTTTGATTTCCTGAGAAAATTCTTGGGGGATGGAGGTTCATGAGCCGCAGGAACTTCCTGAGGCAGATCTGTGAAAACAAATCTATTTTTACAAGGAGCTGCAATTCCTATCTCCCTAAAGTCAGAAGTTCACCACCCAGGGCATTCGTCACCGCAGGCAAATGCTGCAGTCACAGCCGACTCTCCATGGAGCAAGTCATTACACGGCCCACGCGGTTGGCTCCTGGGCACTGTGGAATATTAGAAAGAAAAAAACGCCCTAAACTCACTCACCATCCACCCCTACATGAAGACTCTTAACAGCTTAATGTAAGGTCTTCCCATTTTTTCTAGGTATTTGTGTATAGGTTTTAAGAAAAATTGGGTTTTTATTACATACAATGCTTGCTCCACATCCTTATCACAATGTACTTTCTTATATTATTAAAAGTCCTCAAAACCATGATTCTCAACTGTAACTCAGTGTTCTGGATGTAGTTTATCATGTTCCTGTCGGGAAGCACATAGATTATTTCCAATTTTGTTCTGTTATATTCAACAGTAAAATGGACATCCTGAGGGATAAGTCTTTGTGCCCATCTCTGAGGACTTCCTAGGATAAATCTCCACCAGGGAAAGGAAGTGTGCTTTTTCCATGTCTTTTTGAGACTTTTACTACAGTAATCTCACAGCCACTCAAAGCTCTCTGTACCAGACCTCACCACAAAAGGTCTGCTGGAGGCAACTGCATCCTGTTGCCATAATGTGGATTTTGTATTTTCTTCTTTTTATTTTTAAGAAAGAGAGAAAGGGAGAGACTAAGAGAGGGGAAGGGAGATAAGGAGTAAGGGAGAGAGAGAGAAAAGCATCAACGTGTTGTTCCGCTTAGTTGTTCCATTTAGTTGTGCACTCATTATTTTTCGTATGTGCCCTGACCAGGGACTGAACCTGTGACCTTGGCACGACACTATATCCACCACTGAGCCACCAGCCAGGGGTGGATTTTGTATTTTCTAGGTCAGAGCTCAAAGATGGAAGAACCCATCTGTAAATCTCCAGTCAGTTGGTTTTAATAATGTAGTCATTAAACAAACAAACAAACAAACCATCCTCCTTTCCACAAACAGTCGAGAATCTACTTAAAAGAAGCCTTCTCTCCCTCTTAACAAATTCCCAGGCTCAGAATCTGGTACAGGGAACACTGGCCTTATGCCCTGAGTGACCCGGGTGGTCAGCTAACACCTCTACAGTGTTCTTTTCTAAAAAGGTTAAGGGTTCCCTGGAATAGTAATACCTGTGGTGACACCTCCACCACAGGCTCACAGTGATGGTGAACTGAGAGCGGAGCCCTGTGAACTCTACATTGCAACTAATCCAGGAGCACACTGCTGTTTGACACCCAACCCTTGAAACCTTGCACCTACTTACACACCGAGTGTGGACAACACTGCCAGCTCGCGGCAGTCTCCAAGATGTATCAGACTTTGAAAAAGATAGCCAGAGGACCACATCACCTGCCCTTAGAGAAGGATTACACACACCCCAGGGTCTCTGCCCCACCTATCAGGGCCAGGACAGGGACAGAGGCAATGTCCCAGCAAGGACAGCTCCTTTTCACCCACATCTTTTCCCTGGTGTGGTTATCTCTCCCACCTTTAGGCCCTGGCATGTTCCATGTCCTTGACTTTATTTCAGGGAAACTCCCTGATGCAACTGAGCTGATGGACCCTCTCCCCCACAGGCCATAGTGTCGATGGACGACCTCTGGGAAGAGAAGAAATGATATAGGGAGAATGGCGGGGAAAAGGCAGGCAGAATGGAAGGGCTGAAGGAAACCACAGGTTCTAGGAGGGGACACCTTGTACAAAGGCAAACACGAATCACCGGCAAGTGCAGGACAGCAAGAGGACAAAAGTGCACCCTTTCACCAAGTGCTAGAGGTTTCCTCTGAGCTGCCAAACCTGCTGAATAACATATGCAGTCTAGCCAAGAGCAGCAGTGAACCCAGAGACTTAGGAGCAATAAATAAATGTTGCAAATCACTAAGTTTGGGGGTAGTTGTTACACAGCATTATCACAGCAACATGAAACTCATACAAATGGCACTGGTAAATAAAACCCCAACCCTGACCTCCATTATCTGGCCAAACCCCTTCTCAGAGCTGTTTGGAGCCTGACTGCCAAACTTGTGAGCAGTGGAAAGGCCAAAAGACCAGATGGGGAAGCAAACAGGAGACCTAGGAGGCAAACAAAACCCACTCTGCTTCCCACCCACTACTTATGTGCCAGAGCAAGAGCCCTGAGCTGAGGGGTCTGGGGAAGGGCCTGGAGCCTTCTCAGGTAGCCAGTGCAGGGATGGAAAAGAGGTTTCACCCCAGGGCCAAGCCGGAGCTGCAGCCCAGAGAACCACACTGGAGAGGGTTTGGAGCCTGCATTCAGTCTCGGCAGGGAAGGCTGCAGTGACCCTTTAATGCCTGCCCAGGGTGTGGGAGGGGAGAGCGGCTGCACGCCCACACGCCCGCTACTGCCGAGCTTCCATCCCAGACTGCTAGCTGTGCGGGGCCCGGTGGTGGGGAGGTGATGAGGTCCTAAAGGAGGGAGAAAAAGCAGGGACGAATATAAGAGAATACTTGCCACCAAGCCAGTGCTTCCCGAGGCCTCTTCAGACACCTGTAAGAGCTGTTAGTTCTATGCCCAGGTATTAATATTCCAGGGAACCCTTAGCAACAGCCCTGACATCTGCTCTGTTACTATGATACAGGAAACATGATAATAGCAGCAAGATAAGGTGAGCTGAGACATCAACATTTCCTCCACCTGTCACCAGCGCTGGGAGGATGAAAGACTCAGATAGGAAGCCTGGAGACCTGTCCAAAAACCCGAAAGTGCCTCCCTGCCTGTCCTGTCCGGGGCTGGGTACGCACGAGGCAGGGCTCCAGGGGATTCAGGTGATGAGAGGAGCTACTGCCTGACAAAGTGGCTGGAACTCACCCTGTCAGCAGCCATCCTGCCAGATCTGATTCTTTCAATGACTCTTAGCTCTCCTCACAGTCTAATTCTCCTCCACTCCTGCGTAGATTGTGGCAAAAGCTTCCCAATCAGCTTTTGGACCTCCTGGGGCTCACCTCACTCCCTTCACTTGCAGCCAGAAAGGTTATCCTTAAAGACTAAGTCAGGGCCCTGGCCAGTTGGCTCAGCGGTAGAGCGTCGGCCTGGAGTGCGAGGGACCCGGGTTCGATTCCCGGCCAGGGCACATAGGAGAAGGGCCCATTTGCTTCTCCACCCCCACCCCCTCCTTCCTCTCTGTCTCTCTCTTCCCCTCCCGCAGTCAGGGCTCCACTGGAGCAAAGATGGCCCGGGCGCTGGGGATGGCTCTGTGGCCTCTGCCCCAGGCACTGAAATGGCTCTGGTTGCGGCAGAGCAACGCCCCGGAGGGGCAGAGCATCGCCCCTGGTGGGCAGAGCGTTGCCCCTGGTGGGCGTGCCGGGTGGATCCCGGTCGGGTGCATGCGGGAGTCTGTCTGACTGTCTCTCCCCGTTTCCAGCTTCAGAAAAATACAAAAAAAAAAAAAAAAAGACTAAGTCAGGCCATGCTTTAAAATCCTTGCTTAAAAACCTTCAATGGCTCACCTGGGCCCAGTAGCTCAGTTATGAGTGTCGTCCTGATGCACTAAGGTTGTGGGCTTGATTCCTGGTCAGGGCTCATGTAGGAATTAACCAATGAATGCATAAATAAGTGGAACAACAAACCAATGTTTCTCTCCCTTCCCCTCTCTCAAAAAATCAATAATAATAATAATAATAGCAGCAGTCTAGGTCATCCATGATCAGGCCCAAACTAGCCTTACAGTCTTACCTGCTATCACATTCCACAAAACTCATGCCCCACTCACCAGGAACCCAGAGGTGCTCTGGCTGCTCAGCCCTGCCCCTGGAGCTTCCGTGAAACACTTTGCCTGCACACTGTCTACCTACAGAGGCCCAGCAACCTTCCTCTGAGAATTCTCTAGCTCCTCCCCCTCAAGGCACATTCCAAATCAACCCCATTGCCTCGCCCCAGCATTTCATTCCACTTTGTATCACAGGGGGACTTTGCGGCTGTTACCCCTATGAAGGCGGCAGCTCTCAGGGTGCATTTTGATGTCCCTGGGCTAGCATGTCCCCAAAACATGGCAGGTGTCTAGTACACATTTACCGACCTTCAAGAGTTCACCGCCACCCATGGAATAATGATGCCCAGCCACCCCAGCCTGGACTTTCAGACCCTGCAGTGTGAGATCCCCCTCCTTAATCTTCCTCCTGCCACACGCAGGGCAGTCCACGGAACAGGCTTCGCCTGTGGCACCTGCCTCCGCAAAGTGGTTTCCACAGAGTAAAACCACGGAGAATCTAGAAAGGACTCCAATATGAGGAGTGGTCAACAAGAGCACAACCGGACGCAGTCAATGTCAAAATGGCAAGTGACCAGGAAAGGGTTACAGCAAGACTAGGAGCAAGAAGTGGAACCAAATGGTAGCACAGCACAAACACCTAAGTGAAAAATGCAGAGTTAATGCATTAAAGGAGTAGGGTTTGGAATTATGGGTATGCTCATGCCAGTGATTCTTTTGTAAAGAGGATTTAGTAAATGTTAGACAAACGATGACACCCTACCTGTCCTCGGCCGCCTGCTCAGAGGCCTCCTCTTGGGTGGGGCGCTCTAAAACTCTACAGCCCCTGCTCAGATTCCTATAGCTTTTCCAGGCTGTGCCCTTTGAGAAGCAGGCAATCCTATACACCCTGTGGCCCATTTTGTGGCGCATCCCTGCTGAGTCACAGAGCTAAGCATCTGCTGCTATCCTCAAAAGGACAAGAAGCAGCCACTGTTGGCTTCATTACCCTCATTCATTCAACAAACATGCACTGAGTATTGACTCTGCACCAGGCACGTGCCTGGCATCTCAGCTCGCCGCAGGGTGAGCAAGGGTAGTGTTTTGTACCTCCAGAAGACTTCACGTGGTGCACAGCTAGGAGGCCTCACTTACCACTGCGGGATCTTCTTCCCAGGAAAGTAAATCCTTACCTAAAACTCCCATTCCAGTGGACCCAAATCCCTGCCTGCCTTTTGGTCAGACTGAAACGGTTTTCTCATTCCCAGGCTGAAGTGCTCTGCAAAGCCTCCAACTGAGGTGAGATGCAAAGCATCCCACTCTTCCCCCTCTCGCTTCAAGTGCCAGCCCTCCAATCTCAACAGCCACAGGCTCTGCCTACGTGACCCAGAGGCACAGTGTAATTTTCTTATCTCTGAAAGGCCTGAAACGGCAGGGAGGGGTCCTATATCAAGGCAATCTCAGAGCTGAGGCTACACAGGGCAGTGGTGGGATTCAAATAATTTAACAGCCAGTTCTCTGCCCTAATGACCATTTTAAGTATTAAAAAACAATATACCGAAAGGTAGTTTATTATTTCATGCATTTAATATTTTAAATAAGAACAATAAAAGAGGTACACAAAACTAGATTATGATAGATAAAATGGCTACTCAGCTGCCATCCCAAAAACAGTGCAGGCCTGAAGGAGGAGGAAGTGCTGGAACAGAACATTCTCATCCCCCACTGTGAGCTGTAGTTAATTTGCTTACTATTCTCTCTCTTAATGGCTTCCTGGCCTTTACTTTTAAATGTAGGAAAAAGTTTACCTTTGCAGGAATGTCTGAAGAAGCTTACATTGGGGAGGGACCTGACAACTAGGGGAGTTTAAATCACAATAGTTGTTTGTAACACCTTAGCCACAGGCCCAGGACCCAGCTGTCTTGAAGATTTACCAAGGGCACCAGCTAGGACCATGCTGATTAGGCCTGTGCTACAGCAGAAGATCTTGCAGAGTAGATGTCTCTGCAGCTGAATCCCCCTCCTCCTGCTTATTGTCAAGTCAGTGACCAAGGCCATAAACCAAGATATGCTAATCCGCCCCAGACCCTATATGTACTGCTCCCTCCTGCAGCTTGGGACTGACACCCTTTGTTGGCCTCAGCCTTCCTGCACCCAGGCACTTTTAAAATAAAATTTCCTTTTGGAACATACTAGCCTCGTGTTTTTGGTTCAGCCCATGGTTTCTGCCTTTCAGATTATGTTATAAGAAAGAGTTTTAAAATATTAGATAATACCTGACAAAAAAGCAATAAAATTGTTATTTAAGATATTTCCATATTGCTTCTTGATTGGCATCCTCACTTGCAATTTTTTCACCTATGGATGGAATGAACATCACTACAGGCACTTAGAATACACTGTTGCGCAGATGAACATTTAAAAAGAGTAAGGAATGTAAATGTGTGATTTCCACATTGGGCGGCTGCCCAGGTGCCCACCTAAGAGAGAACCCTGATTACAAGTGCCATTTTAACAACCGGTTCACTGAACTTAACAAAAAATTAGGTATTGGTTCTGCCGAGCTGGTGCAAACTGGCTGAATCCCACCAATGATAGGGTTGCAGGTGGGGGCCATGACCCCCTCTCCTCCCTTAAGTGGACGAAGGGACACTGACAAACTAGATGTTCCAGATCACCTTCCCCCAGGCATCCAGGTAACTAACCCGGGTGTGAAAGGTCCCCTAGCTTATTTATGGTTAATCGTTTTTTGTTTTTTTTTTTGTATTTTTCCGAAGCTGGAAACGGGGAGAGACAGTCAGACTCTCGCATGCGCCCTACCGGGATCCACCCGGCACACCCACCAGGGGGCGACGCTCTGCCCACCAGGGGGCGATGCTCTGCCCCTCCGGGGCGTCGCTCTGCCGCGACCAGAGCCACTCTAGCGCCTGGGGCAGAGGCCAAGGAGCCATCCCCAGCACCCGGGCCATCTTTGCTCCAGTGGAGCCTCGCTGCGGGAGGGGAAGAGAGAGACAGAGAGGAAGGAGAGGGGGAGGGGTGGAGAAGCAGAGGGGCGCTTCTCCTGTGTGCCCTGGCCAGGAACTGAACCCGGGACCCCTTGCATGCCAGGCCGACGCTCTACCACTGAGCCAACCGGCCAGGGCCTTTACGGTTCATCTTACATAAATCACTGAAAGATACATTCTTCTTTAATCATTACCAGCCCCCACCCTCAAATCCCCTATTTAACCCTACCTATTAGAGAACCGGGGGCTGCTCCCCCTTACCAGACAGCCGGCAGATTTCCTTTCATTAAAGCCCGTTCCACTGGTCTTTCGAACTCCGACTGACTCTATCAACCACTGCTACAGGGAAACTAGACCCCTCGGGCCAGAGTCTACCTGGAACACACGAGAAGGAGGGAAGCCTCCCAGGCTGGCTGCAGGGCCCAGAATGTTCCCATCAGACACATGGTGTTGGCCCTGGCCGGTTGGCTCAGCGGTAGAGCGTCAGCCTGGCGTGCGGGGGACCCGGGTTCGATTCCCGGCCAGGGCACACAGGAGAAGCGCCCATTTGCTTCTCCACCCCCCACCCCTCCTTCCTCTCTGTCTCTCTCTTCCCCTCCTGCAGCCAAGGCTCCATTGGAGCAAAGATGGCCCGGGCGCTGGGGATGGCTCCTTGGCCTCTGCCCCAGGCGCTAGAGTGGCTCTGGTCGCGGCAGAGCATCGCCCCCTGGTGGGCAGAGCTTCGCCCCTGGTGGGCGTGCCGGGTGGATCCCGGTCGGGCGCATGTGGGAGTCTGTCTGACTGTCTCTACCCGTTTCCAGCTTCAGAAAAATACAAAAAAAAAAAAAAAAAAAAAAGACACATGGTGTTAATCTGCCAGGGCCTTGGTAACAAATTACCATAAACTGGGAAGCTTAAGACTTCTAGAGCCTAGAAGTTTAAAACAGAGATGTCAGCAGGGCGGGGTTCTCTCTGGAGGGTCTAGGGAAGTACCTCTCCCACACCCCTCTCTCAGCCTCTGGTGTTTGCGGCATCCTGGGCGCCCCTCAGCTTCCAATCTCTGTCTTTATCTTCCAGGCATCCCTCCCTCTGCGTCTCCACATGGCCACCTCTTCGTATCTCTTGTCCTCACATGGCCATCTTCCCTACGTCTATCTTCTTATAAGGACTTTTGTCATATTAGATTGAGACTAAAGGAGATATCAATATGACCTCATCTAAACTGATTACATCTGCAGTGCTGCATCTCCAAATGAGGTCACATTCTGAGGTTCTTGGGGCTAGGACTTCAATATACCCTTTTGGGGGACATATTTCACTCCATTCTACATGGGAAAAGCAGAATCCCAAGCCTTGCCTTGGGGGTGGAAACAGCAGGCACAACGGACCCCTTAGTATGTGTGCATGGATGTTTAAGCTGTTCTAAAGCGCCCCCGGGGCTCCTGGGGTGCTGAGGACCAGACCAGGGGTCCAAAGCTGAGACAGAGAGCTACCCGGATTGATGCAGGAGGAGGATCCAGGAAAATGATCTCCTTTGGTCATTGTTTGTCTTGGGAGTTCTTAACAGGCAGGCTGTGAACTTGGATAGGAACAAATTATAGCTTTATTTTCATTAACCTACAACTGAAATTTTCTATTTCCTTTATTTATGAATATCAGCAGTACACCACAGTATTATTAGTACATGTGCCTGGGTCATCGATAAACTCTCAGCTATTTTTGTACCACAATACAGAGCTGCAGATATGCTGAAATATTATTAATGCTCATCACTACTTTTAAATTCTAATAGTTATTAGATCTTTCACAAGGCTGTTTATGTAATGCTTCAGTGAAGAAGCACACAGACTGCTATATCCAAAATTTGTTTTTTAAAAATATTCTGATAACTGTAAGTCAATATAATTGGTTTCCTCTGGAACCTGTTTGTGACTTTATAACCATTATTTTTTTGTCTGTGGCAGAGACAGAGAGAGTCAGAGAGAGGGACAGACAGACAGGAAGGGAGAGAGATGAGAAACATCAATTCTTCGTTGCGGCTCCTTATCTGTTCATTAATTGATCTCTCATATGTGCCTTGACCAGGGGCTACAGCAGACTGAGTGACCCCTTGCTCGAGCTAGCGACCTTGGGTTCAAGCTGATGAGCCTTGCTCAAATCAGATGAGCCTGCGCTCAAGCTGGCGACCTCGGGGTTTCAAACCTGGGTCCTCCACATCCCAGTCTGACGCTCTATCCACTGTGCCACCGCCTGGTCAGGACTATATAACCATTATTTTGAGAAACGTTCCATAGGATTCCCCAGATTGTCAAAAAGATGGCTTGATAGCACCAAAAGAAACAACAGGAGATGGAGTTAGAACTTGACAGAAAGGTTATCAACCTTCAGGGTAAGCAGGTGTCCATGCCCCAGGGATTCTCTGTCCAGAAAATATCTCCCAGGAGCTGCCAAGCATCTGGTGTGGGACATGCAGTGAGGGGTGTTAATGCTGTTTGTCTTTTAGGGCAGAAATGCAACCCCGCTTCCATGCAGACAATTTGTGTGTACCTGGAACGTCCTAGGCAAACAGGAGTTTTGCAAAGAAAACCTGATTTTAGATCACACTTGTGAGCTGCTTGTTGGAGCAGCCCAAGAGAAACATCTCTATGAAGCAGAGAAACCTCTGGAAGGAAAACAGACCCACCCCTCTCACCTGCTTCGTCAAGTCCCACTCCTCAGGTGTGCTGACAGGGGCAGTCCTCCGGGTCCCCAGGAGCAGCGTCCTCACAGCTGGCTCCCGCAGTGGCCCCCGCACAGCCCCACCGGGACACCGGCCCTCAGGTGGCTCTGTAGGGCTCTGCCACGGACTTCATCCTTCTTCTGCCCGCTTCAGTGGGGCTGAGGCAGGGACCCTGGCCCTGGCTGTTTGCTCAAAGCCAGCAGCCCAGGCAACCCCAGCTGACCGAGCCTGCTATCTGTGGGCCAGCTGTCCCAGCTTGTTCATGGAAACACAAACAGACGTTTCCCTGTTTCAACTCCAAGATTAAGGACCCGCTGCCTGGGGGCCAGCTGTCCACTTCTCTGTACATTTCCTGCTCTGCTAGCAGAGGCTAAGACCCCAAACAAGAGGGGGTGCTCACCACAAACTACTATAGTGAGGACTGCTGAGGACTCAAGCTATGGTTGGGGTGGGGGGTTACCTGAGAATGCCAGAGGGAATCACCCTGGAACATGGCATGGCACAAAGATGAGCAGGGGAAAAGCCAAACCGAACCATCAGCATGTTGCCAGCAGTTTTCAAAGCTCTTAGGAACAGCCCACAAACTAAAACATGCCCAGCTGGGCCCTGAGCAAAACTGGGAAGGGACAGCAGCCAGCTTTACAGGGCACTGCCCACCTGCCAAGTGCTCGTCCTGGGTTGACAATGTCAAGTCTGTCACACTCCCCAGGGATGGATGGCATGACCACCCTCTCTTCCAGAGAAGGGGCTCAGGCCCAATTTTTGGGAGGCAGGGCCACTCCCTCAAGGCCACACGGCTGACCCCTGGCACTCAGTGTCGCTCAACTGACTGAGCTGAGTTCAGGCATTTTCTATCACCCTCTCTGCCTCCAAGGAGCCCTGGCTTCAGCAGTTGGCATCCAATGAAAGCAACAGCCCAGGGGGTATTCTCCAAGCATCCACAGCGCTCCCGGAACTCAGGAGTGTGACAGGAGTTCACAGAAACTGAGACATGCAGGAACTGGCCAACTGGAAGTTCTGAAAAGGCTCCGAGTCACCTGGGCTGGAGCAGCCTTGAGGGACTGCAGAGGAAGTGGGCTGGCATCGGTTTCCAGGAATTAGAGGTGTGAGGCCATGATATGGGAGACAGAGGCCTCCACTACCCTGCCTCAGGTGCTGCTGTGTCCCACCCTATGTCCACGAAGGCACGAAAGCACAGGTCTCTGATGTCTCTGCTCCTCACCATTCCCACTACCTGACCCAGGAGCTCCCCTGACCTCAGTCACCCTGCTACCCTAAGTGGTTCCCCTGCCTCCAGGCCTCCCGTCCAGACCCAGTCTACCCTGTCACCAGACGGGCACTCCAAAGGCCCAGCTCTGCTCAGACACTTCCATATCAAGCCCAGCATCCTCACCTAGAATTTCATAGACATCTACAGGGTCTATTCTACTTTGGCAAACTTGTCTCCAGACAAACGGAAACATGTGGCATTACCTTCTGTGTCCAAGCCCATGCCTCCCCCAGGAAGCCCCCCTGCCTCACCACCTCCCCATTCCACACCCTTTGCGCCAGCCTGAAGGACTGCTCCCACCCTGGAAAAACGTTTACACATTGTTTTTTTAATGAGAGGAGACAGAGAGATAGACTCCCACATGCGCCCTGACCAGGATCCACCTGGCAACCCTGTCTGGGGCCAATGCTCAAATCAACTGAGCTATCCTCAGCACCTGGGGACAATGCTAGATCCAACCAAGCCACTGGCTACGAGAGGGGAAGAGGGAGAGGAAGGGGAGAAAAAAGGGAAGAGAAGCAGATAAGCTTCTCATGTGTGCCCTGACTGGGAATGGAACCCAGGACATCTGCATGCCAGGCTGATGCCCTATCCACTGAGCCAACCAGCCAGGGCCAACACTTACTCTTTATCTCTTCCCACGACCTCCTAGTTTCTGGTGGTTTATGAATGTGTCTGACCTCTCTTACTGGACCAAATGCTTCCAGACAGCAGGACAAACCTTGTTCCTAGATGATACTCAAGACCTGTGCACTAGAACGGAATTGAAAGATGAGAAATAAACCCATACATTGCTAATTAACTGATTTTCAGCAAGGGTGTCAAGACCATTCAATGGAGAAAGAAAGGTCTTTTCAACAAATGGAGCTGTGACAGCTGGGGAGCCACATGCAAAAGAATGAGGTTGGACCCTTTCATCCCACCATCTAAAAAAATTGATTCTCAGTAGATCAAAAACCTAAATGTAAGAGCTAAAACCATAAAATTCTTAGAAGAACACATAGGGATAAATCTTAATAACTCAAATTTGGAAGTCATTTCTCAGATTATAATACCAAAAGCATAAGCAACAAAAGAAAAAATAGATAAACTAGACTTTATCAACATTAAAACTATACCAAATGATATTAACAAGGTGAAAAGACAATGCACAGAATGGGAAAGAATATTTGCAAATCCTTTATCTGATAAAGGTCTAAAACCTAGAATACATATATTTAAGAACTCTTACAACTCAACAACAAGACAACTCAATTAAAAAATGGGCAAAGGACATCAATAGACATTTCTCCAAAGAAAATATACACATGCCCAAAAGCTGATGAAAAGATGCTCAACATTATTGGCTGTCAGGGAACTGCAAATCAAAACCACAATGAGATAGCACTTCATACCCACTAGGATGGCTATAACTTAAGAAATGGAAACTAATAAGCATTGGTAAGCTATGGAGAAACTGTAACACTTGTATATTGTTGGTATGGATGTAAAATGGTGCAGCCACTGTGAAAAACAGTTTGGCAGTTCCTCAAAAAGTTAAATATAAAACTACCATATGACCCAACAATTCCATTCCTGGATATATACCCAAAAGAATTTAAAACAAGTGTTCAAACAAAAACTTGCACACAAATGTTCATAGCAGCACTATACACAATAGCCAAAAGGTGGAAACAACCCAAATGTCCATCAACTGATGAATGGATAAACAAAATATGGTAAAACCATACAATGAAATATTATTCAGCCACAAGAAAGAATGAAGTACTGATTAATATTACAGTATGGAAGAACTTTGAAAACCTTATGCCAGTAGTTCTCAAAGTGGGCGCCAGGGCACACTGGTGCGCCCTAGAAGATTTCCAGGTGCGCCCTATGGTATTCCAGAGAAATATGTGCCTGTTGGAGACCAAAAAACCAACAGGGTTTTTGGAGTTTAGATATTTGGGGGACAGAGGTGTGGGGAATTGGCTGTAAACTGACAGTCTGCCCAACCCCCCACCTCACTTTCCTGATTAGGTTGCAAAAGGCTGTTAAGCTGTGGTGCTGGGTTGTTTACACTACCCCCCATGTTCCCCTGAAAGACTGAGGCAAGTTTCTTCTATCCTTTGTTTGGTATAAAATTAAGATGATATGTATGGTGGGGGTTTTCTGCACTCAACACAATTAAGAGTAAAAAGAGGAATTCTTCAGTGTATTGACAGGAAATGAGAATTTGCCTTTCAAATATATGCCCAGACATTGAAAAAATCGCTAATACATCAGGCTCATGTTTCTCATAAACACAAGAATGAAAAAACTTAACACATTTTCGCCCAGACCTGCCAAGTTTACTACATCATACTAAGAATGTATCTATATATATATAAAAAGATAACTTCTTTGTCGTTTTTTTAACCCCTTTTTTACAAATTCTAAAAAGCATAACTCAAAAAATGTAACATAAAAATGTTTTTTAATGTCAGAATAAATTTAATTTTGTCATATTTATTTTGTCTAATTACCATAAAAGCACTCTTGGACTTTATATTTTTTTCTTTAATATTTGACTTAACTATTATAACATATTTCTCAGAAATCTGTATATAGTGCGCCTGCGATTATTTGTAGGATTTTTAATTTTTTTTAATTTTTTTACTTTTTTTTAATTTTTATTCATTTTAGAGAGGAGAGAGAGAGAAAGAGAGAGAGAGAGAGAGAGAGAGAGAGGAGAGACAGAGAGAGAGAAGTGGGGAGGAGCTGGAAGCATCAACTCCCATATGTGCCTTGACCAGGCAAGCCCAGGGTTTCGAACCGGCGACCTCAGCATTTCTAGGTTGATGCTTTATCCACTGCGCCACCACAGGTCAGGCTATTTGTAGGATTTTAAATGTGCCCCATTTAAAACTTCAAAAAGTTTGAGAACCACTGCCTTATGCTAAAGGAAGCCAGTGACAAAAGACCATATAGCCTATGGTTCCATTTATATGAAGTGTTCAGAACAAGCAAAGCTATCGAGACAGAAGGTGGACTGTAGTTGTCTGGGGCTTATTGGGGTGGAGGGCAGGCGATAAATAGCTAAAGAATATGGGGTAAGGTTGTACCTATCTGTGAAAATATTAAAAACCCCTGAATTGTGTACTTTAAATGTATAGTAGGTAAATTATATCTCAATAAAGCTGTTAAAAAAAATCATGGAGCACAGTGAAGAACAAACCTGGGGTCTGAACAGGACAGCCAGGTACAGTCTCTAGGGGACAAAGAGCATTTTACCATCAACCCCTGGTGACAGGGACAGATTAACTGCAAATTAACCTCAAAGAAAAACAAAACACAAAGAACAGATGGTACATTTGTGAAAACACTGAAAGAGAGGTGGGGGAAAGAGAGAGAAAGCAAGCAAATATGGTCAAACGCTAAGAAGTGCTGAATGCAGGCAGAGGGAGGGCAGGTTTTCTTCATACTATCTGTCCAGCTCTTCTGTAACAGGTAAAAACTTTCACAATAAAAACAAAGCCTCCATGTCGGATGCTCGAACTATTTGAGCGATGAAAGAAATAACTATTGCATTGGCTTATAACCCCAAATAAGATAAATATCTATGAGTCTTTATGATATAAATAATTGAATAAATAAATAAATAAATAAATAAATAAATAGGGGAGAGGGGCAGCTCTCTCTTACAGAGGAGTCTGATTAATACATGTATTAGGAATTAAGGAAAAGAAGAATCACTATTAAAACACCACTGTAGGGGGTGGAGGGAGGGGAGGGGCACAAAGAAAACCAGCTAGAAGGCGGAGAAAGACAATTTGACTTTGGGTGAGGGGTATGCAACATAATCAAATGTCAAAATAATCTGGAGATGTTTTCTCTGAACATATGTACCCTGATTTATCAATGTCACCGCATTAAAATTAATAACAACAACAAAAAAAAACCATTGTAACAACTATCACAGATAAGATCCATGATCCACGGATGGGTTACGAAAATTAGCACACGAAAATTTTGAGGAGGAAACAGATGTCTGCGAAGTCTCAGTCTCTTCCCCAAGGTATTTATTAATTACAAAAGAATAAATAGTAACTATACGGGGGAGAAATGGGCAGACATTACCTTAACCAAGTGATCAGACTAATATCGCCAGAGATGAGACATGCCAGCACATACCTCCTGTTATGATGAACTGAGGACACATCCTAACTCCTGTGGGATTCTCACCAGAAATGCCTAACCGCAATCTAGCCCCAAGAAAAGACCAAACAAACCCCAAATGAGGGAAAGTCTATAAAATAACTGGCCAGTACTCTTCAAAAAAATGTGAAGGTCATGAAAGATAAGGAAAAAATGTTCTATATGATGTCAACAGGGTAAGCAGGGGGAAGTATACATAGGAACTCCGTACCATTTTTTGCAACATTTATGTAAATCTAAAATTATTTCAAAATAAAAAGCTTTTAAAATTCTCATAATTAAAGGAAAAAAAAAGTGCCGTTGTATTCCAGGTCTCTATTGTTTGGAATCACTTATACCAAGGGACATGTGATGTGATGTGGCTTGATGAGACAGTGCCTGCCGGGGGAACGTCCCCTCCTTGACGGAAGCAGTAGCTGATTCCCACCTGGGAAAGGTGAAGGGGAACTCAAGATGTGACTGTGGGTGCCCCTACCCATGGCATCTGGGCTGAGAGAGCAGGCATGCCAAGGAAGGGGTGAGTGTGTCTGCCAGGGTCTTTGCTTATTTCTGAGACAAAGGAAGGCTCCACAAAATGAAAAGAAAGACACACAATTTAGAATTTCACAAATGTGGCCTTCTTTGGGTCAAGCAGTTGATATGACTTCCTGTTTAAAACTACAGCATTTGGCCCTGGCTGGTGGCTCAGTGGATAGAATGTTTGCCGGCATATGGACATCCCGGGTTCAATTCCTGGTCAGGGCACACATGAGAGGTGACCATCTGCTTCTCTCCCCCTCTCTCTCCCTTTTCCCCTCCCACAGCCAGTGGCTCGATTGGTTTGAGCATGGGCCCAGGGCGCTGAGGATAGCTCAGTTAGCCTAAGTGTTAGCCTCAGGAGCTAAAAATAGCTCGGTACTGGAACATTGGCTCCAGGCAGGGTTGCTGGGTGGATACTGGTTGGGGTGTATATAGGGAGTCTGCCTATCTCCCCTCCTCTCACCTGAAAAAAAGAAAGAAACTACTGCATTTGTATTATTTCTATACTTTAAAATGACATAGATTAAATATTGGATGACATTTTAAATAACTTTTCAATCTCCTTAGTAACTTATTTTTATCTAGTTTTGTTTTAACAGTGAGTAGGATCATTCATGATCCTTTATCTCTCCCATTAACCTGGTCATGAAGACCACCTTTGTCTCATCACCACTGTCTATGTTATTCACTTATTTTCTCATGGAGAATTTATGGTGTGCTCACTGACCTGCCAGCCACAGACTACGCTGACCTGGATTCCAGAAACGGGAAAGAGAAGTGTAGTAAAAGGTTAATAATAGAATCTAAGTGGTGGGTATGTAAGTGTTCCCTGTAAAATTCTTTCAGATTTGCTTTATATTTTAAATATCTCATGCCTGACCTATAGTGGCGCAGTGGATGAAGCGTCCACCTGGAAGGCTGAGGTCGCCAGTTTAAAACCCCGGGCTTGCCCGGTCAGGGCACCTACGAGAAGCAACTACTATGACGTGATGCTTCCCTCTCCCCCACCCTCCTCCTCTCTCTAAAAATCAATAAATAAAATCTTAAAATTATTTTTCATAATAAATTATTGCTTTAAAAGAAAAGTAAAATTACAAATGGGTATTTGGGCATTCAATCCACAAACCCAGACTCACAGCCTCCGTGGGAGAAAACAGGCAATGAGCCTAGGACCCCATTTACAGCAAAGCATGCCCACGCCTGTTCCTTCTCCCCACAGGTGTCTGCTCGCTACAGGGCTGCCTGAAGGAAGAGGCAACATGGGACTCCCCTGCCATGGCGAAGGCCTGGGGCCTCTGGTGACAGTCTCCACATAAACACAATCAGCAATTCCAGTCCAAACCAAATCAGAAAGCAGGCAGCAGCCACTGTTTTTTTAGTACATGTGCTGCCGAAGCGAGCACTTCAGCCACTGTTTTTATTAACTCCAAATGAATTCAGCAATGGATCCCCGGGCTGACTGAGCAGGCCCCAACCCCGTCATGGGCTCCAGGTGGCCCTACCAAGGCGGCGGATAAATTCTCTTCTGCCAGTAATAAAGGGCAGCGATTACAAGTCTGTTCTCCGGGTCATGTGTCTGGGGTTTATAACTGGCTCTGTGAGTTAGTAGCTCAGGGACTGTGGGCAGCTTCATTTATTTCTCTAAGCTTTAGTTGCCTCATCTGTAAAATGAGTAGCTGACTCCTGGGGCAACCGGGAAGAATAAATTAGATCAGTGGTTCTGTGCTAAGGTGATTTTGTTTCTCAAGGAACATTTGGAACTGTCTTCAGACATTTGGGGGGAGTATGTGATTGACTACAACCCAGTGGGTAGAGGCCAAGATGCTGCTAAACCTTCTACAATGTACAGTACAGCCCCTACAACATGAAATTATCCAGCTGGAAATGCCGAAGTGCCAAGTCTGAAACCCTGATTCAGATGGTTACAAGTAACATACCCAGCACAGGACCTGTAACACTGTGCAGTGCAGGCCTGCCTGCCACCAACACCACCACTGTCATCATCCTCACCACCATCACTGACATCATCGTCGTCACCACCAGCACTTCATCACCACCACCACCAACATTGTCGTCATCATCATCATCATCACCACCATGATCTTGTCATCAGTATTATCAGCCTTGGTATTCCCAGTATCCAGAAGAGCACAGGTAGGGGGCATCCATGAATGTCGCTGTACTAGACTGAATTGACAGGTCATGACTTTGGGTTAAGGATTTCCCCCCTCCAAAATGCACCTTCAAGACCCCAAGCTCACCTGCGGGAAGCAGCATGGGGCAGGGAGTTGGGAGATGGGTCAGTAAGGGAGTGGCAGTGGGGGTGCCCTGTGGAAAGGGCCTGAGCTGATGATGATACCAGCCGACATCCTTATTTAACAATGAATTTGTAAGTTCTGTTCTAAGCATTGTACATGTATTATTCATTTCACTCTCTGAACAACCTAGGAGGTCAGTTTATAATAGAATAATATATCTCCCCTTCCCACCATAACCATAACTCCTGAATGGCTGCTTCCCTGGTGGGAAGAAGCGGAGGCTTTAAGGAATTTGTTCTCTGCCTGTGGCTACTCTTACCGCTTGCCTGACCACTCTACTAAGAAACTTAGAAGGCTGGCTCTGTCTCCAAGCAACCCACGGTGGATGAGGATGGCTCTGGGCCTTCCATCCCGCACTGTGGGAAACGCCCAGAGGGCATCATTTCTGGGCAGGGCAGGGTCCGGGTGAGCAGGAGGGTATTTAGGAATTCTGTACTTTTCCTCAATTTTTTCTATAAACCTAAAAAAAATTTTTTAAGTTAAACACTATCAATGCAATAGGAAAAAAATTTAATTATTTTCTATGAAGGAAAAAAAATACTCTCCTGATCTTCATCAGTGAGAAAGAACCTGGTAATGCTACTAATATGACATTTGTATAGTGTCACGCTCTTCAGAACATTTTTGTGTCGGTGAATGATTTGATCTCATCATCCCCATTTGCAAATGAGGAAAGTATGTATGGTTTATGCCTTTATTCCCCAAATATCCAGTTGTCCCCACCATGTGGCCCTCACAGGAGACACAGTCCAGAGCAGAAGACTGAAAGGTCAACAATACTAGCCCTCAATTCCTTTTCTTCATTGTATGCATCACAATTGAAATGTGTGTGTGTATTTCTTTGTTGACTTGTTCATCTCTGTAAGGCCCACGGGGACAGAGGTCACCTGTTTTCCTTGTTGTGAATACTCAGTGAGGGCTGCACATGAGCAGGACGAATCCTGAATGAGCCAGACACCGGCTCTAATAAACGCTGGGACTGGACAAAGAACAGCGAGAGCCAAGTGAGGGCGCAGTTAGGATTTCTCTCTGCTGCAATCCCAGAGGGCTTCAAAGAGGAGAAGGGGAGGGGGCTAAAAGAAAAAAGCAGGGACTTGGCAGGCATTAGGCAGGCATTTCAGGAAGGGAGTCATCCTGGTAGGACTGCCAGAAAGGAAGAGGCCTCTTGAATTTTAGAGCTGGAAAGTAACTCAGAAAACAGCTAGCTAGGGTCACAGGCAATGAGGACACAAAGCTCCCGGGGGAGTGAGATCAGAACCCGGGACCTCCTGGGAGCCCATGAAAACAGCACAGTGCACCTTGAGTCTCAAGTTTTCGTCTACTGTAAGTAAGGCTAATGACAGAGGAAAGTGAACACAGATACTCCCGCCCCCACAAACACATCCCCTAACATCAAGGGATCAGGAATATGGAAACAAACAGCCCAAAGGCGAAATATCTCTGATGTCATTCTATGCCACGTATACTATTTTAAAACAATGCTTCCCTCCCACCATAAGTGATACCCTTGCAAAAGTGTCTTCCAGTAAAATTATGTTCAGAATTATACAAGTTTTATATGATAATAGCAGTAACAGCAGCTAACACTTCTGCAGCAGCGTGCCTGCATCGTAACTCCTGCCATCCCCACCACAACCCTGTAGGGTGCTGTCAGCATCCCCATTTTACAGAGGCACCCTGCTGCACTGCAGGGTGTGGCCCCTCCCCCAGACAGGGAAAACAGTGACTTATTTCTCCCAGGTTACCTGTCTTGTCCACAGTCTCACTCCTACAGACAATACCAGAGTCAGTTTGGAATCAGCCTCTGCTAAATCCAACTGCACGACTTTGGGACTAGTTCAATTTCCCCACACCCTGTTTCTTCTGTGTACAATGGAGGTAATAACACCTTCCGCTGAAGGTTTTGCCCAAGGTGAACACGGATAACAGAGTAGACGTACCAAACACCGTGCCTGGCACACAGTAAGCCCTCAAAAGAAGGAAAAAGAACCTGTTTTTTAAACCAAGCCCATTTTTGAACCCCCTGTAAACTTCTCTGCACTGAAAGGAAGAAATGGCAGAGTTCAACAACAACAACAAAAAATCTGCGACCCAGATGACCGCAGGCCCCACCGATAAATAAAATCGTGGCCACAGGCCCTCGCCAGGCTGCCCGGGTCAAACTATAGGGCAGGAAACTGCATGCTTCCTCCTCCTGCAGGAACTCAGTGCTCTGGCCCAGACAGGAGCTTCCTTCAGCTGACCCCACCCACTTCCCCCAGAACATTCCACACTGGGCCATGAGACACCAGGAAGAGGCCAATGTGCCCAGCTGGGGAAAATGGGCACCTCCCTTCCAGGCCACCTCTGACCTGCACCCTTGCCCAGCTCCCATCGCCTCCCCTCAGAGAGACCAAGCCTTGGCTCATCCAGCCCACACCTGCCTCTCTCCAATGCCAGAGCCAGTGGGAGATGGGCTGGGTAGCTGGGCTGCTGGCCCTCAGCCATGGCTGTAGTTAGGCCCCTGACTGGTCATCCTACTTCCGGTCTGGGTACCCACTACAAATAAATGAGTCTTTTCAAAAATAGTCATATTACCATTCCCCTCCTCAAGCACCTTTGATGGCTCCCACTGCCCCCTGAATTAAGTTCAGAGTCCATTCAGGGTCTTACACAAGAGAATCCAAATCCACTCTCTGGTCCTCACAGGACTTGTTCGTACACTGGAACCAAAACAGAATATACCAAGATCTGCACATACATTTCTGTAACTATAAATACGAATTCACCTCTCCCATCCCCACCTGGCTAGATCCTGCTCCTCTCCCCTCCATCCGATTGTTCCATGAGCCCTTTCCTTTCCTTGTCTCTGAAGTCCTCCACCGCGCTGTTCCCAGACTTCAGGTAATGCCATCAGTGCTACCTGCCATCCCCACCCGGCCTCTGCACTGTTCTTTACTTACCATTTTCCTTTACATCAACTCACTCTTTTACTTAGTTTATTTTCAAAGGCAAATTTATATCTCCACCATTAACAGAAAATTATATCATCTGCCATAAATAGAAGGAAGGCAAATGAGGAAAAGAGGTATGTTCTAATAGACATGAAAATAAACACATCATCAATAAATGTATTTAATATTACTGTAAAATATACTTCAAATCCTCTCACACTCTAAAAAATGCTGCCTTAGCACTTTAATTTTTTTTAATTAATTTTTTATTGATTTGAGAGAGAGAGAGAAGCATCGATCTGTTCCTCTATGTGCCCTGACGGGGGATCGAACCTGCAACATCTGCATATTGGGATGACACTCTAACCAACCGAGCTACGCAGCTAAGGCTTGGCACTTTATTTTTACTTCCTCTGGCCCTTGTTTTCTCTAGCCCTATCTCACAGTTATCTGGCAACTTGTCCTAGTCTTGTCCTGGCTGACCCCAAATAGCACTTGGGGACACATATGCAGCCCCTCTCCCCGTGCCTACCTGGACCACAACATACAATAAAAACATGTATGGAACAGAATGTCATATTAACACGGTCCCATTCTCTGCCTGGTCCTAAGCCCATTTGCTGTCCAACATTCTCCTAAAATACACATGCCCTCTACACACTGCACCCAAATCAATCCCTGTGCACAGGGGTCTCTGAGAGCATGGCACAGAAACTGTAGCGACTATCAAGAAGGTGCCAGGGACGCTCCCAGATCTTCTCAGACCCCTGCTGCGCCTTCCTCTGAAGCAGCGAGTCCAGGCAACTGGGAAAAGCAAGTCTCCAGTCAACCATTAACCAACGCTCTCCTGGCCCAGACACGCCCTTCCCCAAGAGTTAGCAAAGTTCTGGGAAAACCCTTGTATGAACTGGGCCCTTGGCTCCAGGAAATACCAAAGTCACCATTCTCTCCCCTTGGAGCTGGAGACCCCAAAACACCTACCAGGAACTGAGGGGGGCTTCAACAGGCCTGACCCGGCTGGTGCCCCAGAAGGGAGGAGATCAGTCTCCCTCCCACCACAGGGTTGGTTGTCACGGGTGACCCTGATGAAGATCTGAATCACTCAGACTTAAGTCAATAAGTGGCAGCCACTGGGAAGGCCCAGCTGGAGCCAAACCAAGGCCTGGATTCTCCTTAGTGGATGGAAGCCTGGCCAGGGCCAGCCCACAGCCACTTTGCTAGTGACCCGTTCCCCTGACAACGCAGTCTTCTAAAAGTGAACAGACACAGGACATTTTTTCTTAGAGGGAAGCCTCCATTGGGAATGCTTGGATTTGTCTTTGGTGTTATTTTTTTAGTCTGGCCACTTTTATGACTTTCAAGATTTTTTGTTAGAAAGGGTACATTTCATGGAAAGGTATCCAAAATATTTATTCCAGGCAGCAGACATGCACAGGATGGCAGCATCTCATAACTTTCTGATGCCTCAGCTGCCGGGTGGGTAAGGGGTGCGAGGGGGACACCCACCCAATTGGGTGTGGCTCCCCAGGAAGACGGTAAACTGAGGCACAGATACCATGACCAATGTCATAAATAGAGCCTCCCTAATGCAGCTCAAGGTAGGTAAGGGTAATAAAATGAACCTCTGCGTAGGTGGGGAGTGCTTGCACCCTGACACCTGCTTATAGTGAGAAGGAAGAGGACAAGGATCTCCATGGTGACCTTTTCATAGTGCAAACAAAGTCAGTGACAGAAAAAAATGTAGCGATAAGAAAATCACCACATCCGGAGACCCATTCCCCATTGAGAACAAAAGCAAATGGTGCTGAGTGGGACAGATGGACACAATCACAAAGAGTCTCAAACTGGGTTCCAAGGAGTCCAAGGGGTGTCATACACCCCTTTGGGGGCTGCTGATGCAGAACAGGGAGGAATAAAGGGTAGGGGGTATACTCCCACCCAACCCAGAGCAACTCGGCTCTTCTCTGCTTCATATATTGGACTTTCAGGGAAGATTTCATTTGAAGAGTCTTTATCTATCTATCTATCTATCTATCTATCTATCTATGTTGAGAAAAGTGCTGACGTGTGATACTGGCTGCATCAAATAGAAGAACGTGATGTCTGTCATCTGAGTTTGTGGAAAGCAGCCACCACAGACCCAGGTGTGCTGGGAACCGGCTGGCCTCTCATCCTGAGCGTGTGCTCTGAGTCCAGGAGAAGCACTGGAGGAGAGGATCCTCCTCTGGCAGGTCTAGCCTGGACACTCTGCCCCTCCCTGGTAGGCCCACAGCTAGAAAATGCAGGGGACACCAAAATCAAGATGAGCCTTGGGCTAAGTCAAGTGTCCAGAAAAGGGACCCAAACCTCAGCAGGAACCAGGGCAAATGCAGGCACCAGAGCTAGATTTGTACACCCAGAAACTGGAGGCCAAAGAGAATGAGAAGTAGTATTGTAACTGGAGGTGACCTTGAACAAACCCCTGGAATAATCGCAGTGGCAAGAGGCAGGCTTCCCTGTGCACCCCAGTGGCCTGATTCACGGGAAGGCTGGCTTGGTTTGGAGGCCCAGGATGAACCAGACCTGAGGATGTGAAGAGGTCTGAGTGTGCCTACGACAGGCATGGTGGGCACTACTACACAGATGCACCCTTACAACTGCTTCCAGACTCCAGACAGCTGTGCACCTGTGTGCGAAGGCTAGGCTCTCTGCTGGCCTTCTGTAAACATACATATTTATGCTCAACATCTTTCTTTAAGAATGATTCTTCACCTGACCAGGTGGTGGCGCAGTGGATAGAGTTGGCCTGGAACACTAAGGACCCAGGTTCAAAACTCCAAGGTTGCTGGCTTGAGCGTAGGTTTACCAGCTTGAGCACAGGGTTGCTGACTTGAGCATGGAATCATGGACATGACCCCATGGTTCACTGGATTGAAGCCCAAGGTTGCTGCCTGGAGTCCAAGGTCCCTGGCTTGAGCAAGGGGTCACTTGCTCTGCTGTAGCCTCTCCGGTCAAGGCACATGAGAAAGCAATCAATGAACAACTAAGATGCCGCAACAAAGAATTGATGCTTCTCATCTCTCTCCCCTTCCAGCCTGTCCGTCCCTGTGTGTCTATTTCTCTCTCTCTCTCTCACAGGAAGGAAGGAAGGGAGGGAGGGAGAAAAGGAAGGAAGGAAGGAAGGGAGGGAGGGAGGGAGGGAGGGAGGGGAGGAGGGGAGGAGGGGAGGAGGGGAGGAGGGAAGGAGGGAGATAATTCCTCTTCCAGGCCAAGGAAATCATGTCCAGCCCTTCTGGGTGGGAGAAACTGGCCCCTCCCTCCTCCTTCCTCAGTATGAATGTGGCTGGGGCCAACCAATTCGAATATCCCCATTCCCAGGGCCCTTGGGCACAGTGACCAGCTTAGGTCTGGGTGTGCAACCCAGGCCCAGCAGTACAGTCTTCCCTAGGCTCTCACCAGAGTTACTAAAAAATAAACTCTTTCCCTGTGAAAACAATGTTGGCTTGGGATGGCCAATGGCCACCTTGCTGCCATTGGAAACAGTCTGGGAATGAAGCCAAGTGGAGCTGAGACCCTGTTCTGATCATCAGACACCACTGCCCACCTCCTCCAGCTCTGCCTCTCTGCTTCTGCTCCTGCTGCCCCCAGAGTCCCAGACGTCCCTCTCCTCCACCTCATCCTTCCAGACCCAGCAAAGGGTCCTGTACCATGAAGCCTTGACCTCCCCTTCCCACTGGAAGCAACCTCTCCTCCTCTGAAGTCCCCTGGTTCCCCACCTGTCCCCTCCCTTCAGCGCTGAGCATTTGCCACCTTATATTATATTTTACCTATTTATTTATTTTTAGTGAGAGAAAGAGAGAGGAAGGGAGAGCGATGAGAAGCATCAACTTGTAGTTGCATCACTTTATTTGTTCATTGATTGCTTCTCACACATGCCTTGACCAGGGGGCTCAAGCCGAGTCAGTGATGTGCAGGAAGAGGCAGAGAAGGCATCTTTGGGGAAGTAGAGTTAAACTGGAACCATGCCCTGGCTGGAGTTTGGTTGGTTGGAGCATCGTCCCAAAGCACGGAGGTTGCCGGTTCAATCCCCAGTCAGGGCACATACAGGAACAGATAGATGTTCCTCTCTCTCTCCCTCTCTTGCTAAAATCAGTAAATGAAAAAATCAGGACCAGAGAGGTGAGGAGACTGGGTCAGGCACACTTTCTCAGCATGCAATAGGGGCTGAGTATCCGCAGGACAAATGGGTAACTACAGGATCCTAGTGTGTCCCGTGTCTCTCCAGTCCAGGCAAACGTACCCCCATTCATCACCCTGACAGGTGACAACTGGCACCCAGAGAGGTCTGACAGCAAACAGACCTCGGTCAACAGAACATGTCCACCTATGTCGCCCCGGCAGAGGGGCTCGCCACAACCTAATGTGCCTCTGCTCGTGACTCTCCGGTACCGCTGTCACCAGCACTGGAACAGCAAATGGGTTTTGTCCTGTGAGCCCACTCCAGATCTCTGTCACGGCTGCCTGAAACCCCCTGCTAGGGCTGTGAGGTCTGTCAGGCCTCCATGTGAAAGGGTCATGATTGATTGGTAATGTCACAGGAGCAGAGAGTAGTGGCATATGTGGTACGTATTTCCTTACCACGCAGGGCCCCACACATGACCAGCCAGGCAAGAAATTTCCTTCAGATCTAATTGCCTGGAAAAGCACTCAGCGCCTGCTATTCTTTTCATTATGGACCACATGAACCGTGTACATAATATTTATTTTTCCTGCTTTGCTTACTAATTAGCTCAGAGCTAAATCTGTGATTCAAATATAGTAAACTGAACAGCACTACGGCCTCAATATGTATCCTAACTCTCTTCCTGATTTTGACCTATGTAGTTAATCTGCATTTTTCCTAATCTTATTTTTTATGGGTTTCTATTTAATTACTATATATAGACATACATATAGATATACACAAATATATATAAAATATCTGGTATACAATATCTACTTTATTTTTTGTTATAAATACGTATTTCTATATTTCTTTCATATCCAAACAATATACATATATTCACGTGGGCATCTTGATTCCTTTACAGAACAGGATGAAGGAATTAATGAAGAGATGGATGGAGGACAGACAGGAAAAAGCAAGAAAAGTAAGACAGTCTTTGCCTGAAAGAATTCAGAATATCACAGCACTCAGCTGTAAATAATCTGGGATTAGAGATCAGAAGCCAGTGTTTTGTCCCAGCTCTGACAGGCTACGTTACTGTGAAGGGGAAAAAAATTACTCACGCACACCCCTCCCCACTTCCAGGCAACCTGAGGTTTTTATCAACTATTCAATGCATGTGAAACAATCTGCCTCACTTCACTGGGATGGCACTGAAATTAAATGCAGAGGTTCCTGACTGCTAATAAGTGGTAAGGTGCCAGCTACATGCTTGCCACCCACTGGTGTCATCCTCAGTACTTGGAACAACATTCTTGACAACCAGCACACAGCTGAAAATAAGAAGACATCAGCCCTGGCCAGGTAGCTCAGTTGGTTAGAGCGTCATCCTGAAACATCAAGATTGCAAGTTCAATCCCCAGTCAAGGCACATACAAGAATCAACCAATGGCCTGACCTGTGGTGGCGCAGTGGATAAAGCGTTGACCTGGAATGCTGATGTTGCCGGTTCGGAACCCTGGGCTTGCCTGGTTGGGGCACATATGGGAGTTGAGGCTTCCTGCTCCTCCACCTTTCTCTCTCTCTCTCTCTCTCAATCTCTCTCTCTCTCCTCTAAAATGAATAAATAAATAAAATAATTTAAAAAAAAAAGAATGCCTAACTTCAGATAAATTAAAAAAAAAAAAAGAATCAACCAATGAATGCATATATAAGTGGATCAACAACAAATCAATGTTTCTCTCTCCCTCCTCTCTCTCTAAAATCAATAAAATATGTTTTTTAATAAAAGAGGGTGATGGGTACACAATGCATCACACAGATCATGTACCACAGTGATGTATACATGAAACCTATATGATCCCCTGGCCGGTTGGCTCAGTGGTAGAGCGTCGGCCTGGCGTGCAGAGGTCCCGGGTTCGATTCCCAGCCAGGGCACACAGGAGAAGCGCCCATCTGCTTCTCCACCCCTCCCCCTCTCCTTCCTCTCTGTCTCTCTCTTCCCCTCCCGCAGCCAAGGCTCCATTGGAGCAAAGATGGCCCGGGCGCTGGGGGATGGCTCCTTGGCCTCTGCCCCAGGCGCTAGAGTGGCTCTGGTCGCAAAAGAGCGACGCCCCTGGTGGGCGTGCCGGGTGGATCCCGGTCGGACGCATGCGGGAGTCTGTCTGACTGTCTCTCCCCGTTTCCAGCTTCAGAAAAATACAAAAAAAAACAAAAACAAACAAACAAACTAACTAAAAAAAACCTATATGACCTACTAACCAATATCACCCCATTAAATTTAGTAAAAATAAATTAATTAAAATAGAAGAAGGCCCTGGCTGGTGGCTCAGTGGATAGAGCATTGGCCTGGTGTATAGACATCCTGGGTTTGATTCCTGGTCAGGGCACACAGGAGAAGTGACTATCTGCTTCTCTCCCTCTTCTCTCTCTCTTCTCCTCCCGCAGGCAGTGGCAATTGGTTATATCATGGCCCCAGGTGCTGAGGATGCTCAACTGCTCTGAGCACATCAGCCTCAGGCACTAAAAATAGCTCTGTACTCAAGCAACATCCCTCCCTAGATGGGGTTGCTGGGTGGATCCTGGTTAGGGTGCATGCAGGAGACTACCTCACTATCTCCCCTCCAAAAAAAGAAGAAAGAAGAAGACACCAGAAACCTCATGGCCTTCTATACATGCTACAGGAATTCAAAGAGAAATGAGCTTTCAGAGGCCATATCTGCTTGCAATCTTCTTCCCTGCCCCCATCCCCCGATGTCTGAGAGCATGGTTACTGAAGGAGTTCAATTTCCTGCTTCCCACAGCAAAAGAAATAGCCCCATCTAGAATCAATCACACTCCTCAGGACTGGAAGTGGCTGCCTCTACAGAGAGAGCCTGGGGCTCCTGCCCGCTCCCCACCCGCAGTCTCCTGACCACTGCATGAAGAAAGTGCACACAGCACGCATTACCTGCAGACCAGATGAAAGGGGAATGATCTGAGGTGGAGTCAGCGGGGCTGTGTGAGGTCACTGGCAGCTGACCCTCACCCATGCCTCCCACCGGACTTCTCAGACATCTCCTGTCCCCTCCTGTCCCCAATCAGAGGCCCATTTAGTCCACAATCACCAGGGTTTCCAGGCTCCTGAATCAGTAGTGCCACTGCATTTCAAACAGCAGGTGAAAATGAGACAATGACAGTAACTAGGGTCCCTTTTGACAAGTTTTTCAGCAAGACATGGGCTCAGCCTTTGCTTTCTGAGGAACTAACAGAATTCACACTAGTCGTAAGACTAATTCTAAATTCCAGACTTTGCCCTGCCCAGTCAGGGTTGAAAGTGAAGGCAAAGGGGAGAGAGGCTGGACAGAGTGTTTGTTCAAGTGACAGAATAAGGTCTATGTAGTTTATCCCTAGGGGAAGACGGATCCCAGGAGATGAGTTATCCAAAGTGGGGGTAGGGACCCTGACATAGGTAACTGGCATCCTATCTGATGTCCCTCCTTCCCCCCAGCCTTACTGCAGCTGCTCAGTTGCCCAGAGCCCCGAGGTCACACTGTGACCAGCCCCCTTGGGCCCAGCTGAGTCTTCCAGGGTGCACCCAGCCCAAGCTGGCATGTTGAGCTCTCTCCCCTGGAAATCTGGAAAATGAGCTAAGAGACTGAAGTCTCAACTCAGGTGCTCTTTGGCACAGTAAGATGCAAACTTAGGAACTGATAGAGGGGACATTTTCCCCATGCAGAAATGCCCATGAAACAAAAAGTGGTCTTATGTGAGAGAAAGAAGTGGGGAATCAAAGAGACTAAAAGCAGTCAAGGCAGAGAGAGAGCTCATGGGTTTCCCTCTGGTCCATGTGTTTAATTCAGCCCTCCCAGGGGCCTGGGCTTCTGTGAGATACTTCGTGTCCTGGCATTAAATTCCCATTTTGTTCAATCTCTACTGTTTGCAACTAGGCTAGCCCCTATTAGCCACAAGTCTTAGTTAGCCTGATTAATGTGCTGTCCACTTCCCTACCACCCTCCCATTAAGCAAGGAGAGCTCAGCCACTCTCTGGGCTGATGAAGACTATCTGGGGAGGGGGTGCCAATCAGTGGCCAGTGGAGAGCAGAGGTTTTGGCACTAGAGGGACCTAGGTCTGGCTCCATCTGGTAGGTTGACCCGGAACAAAAACCTCCCTGAAATACAGAATCCTCTCACCTTGGCTACTACTGTGGGTGCCTTCCCAAGTGCACTGCTGACCCTCTCCAATCTGTTCTCACAGTCACAGCGAGCTCTTCAGAATGCCAGCTCCACTGGCATGGAAGTCCTCCAGTGGCTTCCTACTACTGTAGCACTGAAA